>NC_069795.1:59222500-61722500 GCF_027406575.1 Nycticebus coucang
GGGTACAAAAAATTACATTACACTGATTGTATTTGTCAGATAAAGTCCCTCTTATAATTGTGTCTTACCCCCAAGATGTGTGCCATACACCATTACCCTCATCCTCCTCCCTCCTCCTCTCTCCCCACTTACTCAATCCCTTACTCCACCCCTTATATTAGTTCATTTACTGTCTTTATATTAGACTGGAGTACACTGGATCCTTGCTTCTCCCTTTTTGTGATGCTTTATTAAAAAGAATGTGTTCCACTTCCATCCAGGTTAATACAAATGATGTAGAGTTTCCATCTTTTTTAGTGGCTAAATAATATTCCATGGTATACATATACCACAATTTGTTAATCCATTTGTGGGTTGGTGAGCATTTAGGCTGTTTCCACATTTTGGTGATTGTAAATTGAACTGTGATAAACAGTCTAGTGCAAGTGTCCTTATTTTTATATAAAAGATTTTGTTTTTCTTCTGGGTGGATGCCCAGTAATGGGATTGCAGAATGAAATGGGAGGTCTAATTTGAGAACTTTGAGAATTCTCCATACTTCCTTCCAAACGGTTTCTTTTGGTTTATAGTCCCACCAGCAGTCTAAAAATGTGCTCTTCTCTCCGCATCCATGCCGCCTTTGTCACTGGGGTTAGGTGATATGTCAGGGTGGTTTTGATTTGCATTTCTCTGATGATTAGGGAAAATGAACATTTTTTCATATGTTTGTTAGCCATTTGTCTGTCTTCTTTAGAGAAGGTTCTGTTCATGTCTCTTGCACAGTGATAATTGGGATTGTTGGATCATTTTTTTGTATGGATTAATTTGAGTTATATATAGATCCTAGTTATCAAGCTTTTGTTCAATTCATAATATGCAAATATCTTTTCCCATTCTGAAGGTTGTCTATTTATTTGTTTTGCTTGTTGTTGCTTTAGCTGTACAGAAACTATTCGGTTTAATTAAGTCCCATTTCTTTATTTTGGTTGTTGCAATTGCCATGGAAATCTTCTTCATAAAATCTTTCCCCAGGCTGACATCTTCAAGTGTTTTTCCTGACACTTTCTTTGAGGATTTTTATTGTTTCATGTCTTAGATTTAAATGTTTTAATCATCTTGAGTCAATTTTTGTAAGTAGTGAGATGTGCGGGTCCAGTTTCAGTCTTTTACATGTGTTTATCCATTTCTTCCAGCACCATTTGTTGAATAGGGATTCTTTTCCTCAGTGTATGTTCTTGTTTGGTTTATCAATGGTCAAGTGGCTGTAAGATGTTAGTTTCATCTCATGATTTTCTATTCGGTTCCAAATGTCAATGTCTCTATTTTTGTGCCATTATTATGCTGTTTTGATCACTACGGCCTTGGAGAATAGCCTAAAATCTGGTAGGGTGTTGTATTTTTTTAAGTAAGCCAATCTTACTGCTAATACAAGTATGGATAGTTAATCTGGAAGGACAGTGCATGCTACAAACAACATGAATAGTTTGTATGAACTGGTTTTGGCACATAGATGTTGGGCTTATGCTATGAAGAATGCTTTCCATCTTTGCAAGAGTTATAACCAGTTAACCATGGTTTTCTAATATAATTATTATGACTTAATTTTCAATGACAAATATTGAAAGAGTCTTTCATTCTAGGTACTTAAATACAGCAGGCACACACACATACATACGTATACACATATATATATGTGTGTACAACCTCCAAAATTCATAATTTTGAAATGCTTCAGGTTGGTAATAGACAATAAATTCAGAGGTTTTTTTTCATACAAAAGGTGGTTAATAGAAAGCACTAAAGAGATACAAAGGCAACAACTTTGGGGTTAATGCAAAGCTGTCCATTTTTCTGAGACATCATTCCTATCATTTGCCATAGATTCATTATTATTGCTGTCACCATTAGAAAGGTGGCATAACCAACTCCAACTCCATAACATCAGGATGCTTTCTTTATTTTTTATTTTATTTTATTTTTAAATTTTAGAGATAAGGTCTCATTCTGTCATCCAGGATAGAGTGCAGTGATGCAACCTTAGCTTGCTGCCCCCTTGAACTCCTGACCTCATGCAATCCTTTGCCTCAGCCCATGAGTCTCTGGGACTGCAGGTGTGTGCCTGGTTTAAGATACTCTTAAACTCAAAGTTATACATACTTCAAAGATTATTAGTAACCCAGAGAGCATTTTTTCATGTTTTTTAGCCATGCATCTGTCTTCTTTAGAGAAGGTTCTATTCATGTCTCTTGCCCACTGATATATTGGATTGTCAGGTATTTTTTGTTGTTGTTGATTAATTTGAGTTCTCTATAGTTATCAAGCTTTTGTCTGATTCATTATATGCAAATATCAAGAAAAAATAGATCTTTTGAACACATTAATTTCAAGAACTGAGATCAGAAAAAAGATAAAAAATATCTGCCAACAAAAACATGCCCTGGTCCAGATGGCTTTGCCCCAGAATTCTATCAAACCTTCAAAGAAAAGCTTATACCCAGACTGCAGAAATTATTCCAAAAAATCAGGAGAAAGGAATCTTCCCCCAACATGTTCTATAAACAGCACCCTGATACCAAAACCAGGAAAAGACCCAGTGAAAAAGGAAAATTTCAGGTCAATTTTACTAATGAATATAGATGCAAAAGTTCTGAATAAAATTCTAGCCAACAGATTATAGCTACACATTAAAAAATTATTCATCACAATTAAGTAGGTTTCATCCCAGGGATGGAAGGCTGATTTAATGAATACAGGTCCATAAACATAATTCACCATATCAACAGAAGCAAAACAAAGACCATATCATCCCCTCAAAAGATGCAGAAAAGCATTCGATAAAATTCAGCATCATTTTCTAATTAGAACACAACAATATAGGTATAGGTGGCACATTTCTGAATCTGATCGAAGCCATCTATGACAAACCTACGGCTAATATTATACTGAATGGAGTAAAACTGAAAACTTTTCCACTTAGAACTGGAACCAGAAAAGGTTGTCCTTTATCACCAACACTATTCAATGTAGTGCTGTAAGTTCTAGCCAGTGCAATCAGTCAAGAGAAGGAAATAAAGGGCATCCAAATGGAGGCAGAGGAGGCAAACACTCTCTCTTTGCTGCCAATATGATCTTATATTTAGATAACCCCAAAGACTCAACCACAAGACTCTTGGAAATGATCAAAAAATATACCAATGTCTGAGGATATAAAATCAATGTCCACAAATCAGTAGCTTTTGTATATGCCAATAATAGCCAAGATGAAAAGCTAATGGAGGACACAATTTCCTTCGCAGTAGCCGAAAGAAAGAAAGAAAGACCTAGAAATATACATAACAAAAGAGGTGAAAGACCTCTACAAAGAAAATTATGAAACTCTAAGAAAAGAAATAGTAGAAGATATTAACAAATGGATAGCTATTTTTAAAATATTTATTTATTTATTTTTCTTGGGACATAGTCTCATTCTGTTGCCTTGGGTAGAGGGCTGATGAAAGGATTATTAAGTTAAATGGAAACTAATAAGAAATTGGGCCAGACCTTCTTGAATTTGTGCTTTCACTCAATTAGTAAAATTCTTACAGAGAAGCTTGAGTATATGATATTTCTGTGATAATTACCAATTTGAATTAAATCTGATAAACCATTTTTGAACATTATTGACTAACTGGTATGAGATCAATTATGTTGCCAAGGAAAACGAGGAAACTTGTAAAAATGCAAAATATCTATCTGAAGAAATTAGGGAATTACCCAAGGAAATACAATGTGAGGGACCAGGCTTCTGAGGTTAGTTTATAGACTGAATGTCCACTCAAATCTTATGTTAAAGTCCTGATTGGGTACCTCTCAATAGGGTCATATTTGGAAATATGGTCATTACAGATATGGTTAATTATAACAAGTTAGGATGCATTTATTCTAGAATAGGGTGGGCCCCTAATCCAACATGACTGCTGCCCTATAGAAAGAAAGATTTAGAAACCGACACACAAGAAGGACACCATGTGAAAATAAAGGTATATATTGGAGCGATGTTTCAATAAGCCTAGGAACACTGAACACAGCCAGCAAAACACCAACAGTTAGGACAGAGGCTTGGAACAGATCCTTCCTCATAGCTCTCAGAAGGAATCAACTATGCCAACACCTTGATCTTAGAGTGCTAGACTCCAGAACTCTAAATTAATAAACTTCTATAAAATAGTCAGTTCATGATACTTTGTAACCACAATCCTAGTAAACTAAAACCAGTAGGGAAACACATTGAGGGGCCATTTTTCTCAAAGAATGTTCTGATAAATTAATAGTGTGTAGCCAAAAAATCAAAACCTAAGCAGAAAATAATAACAAAGAGACTGGAAAATCAAGGTAAGTATTTAACAGAGTCAGGTGAATGGGGAGACAAAATTTAATACAGAGACTTCCAAAACACCCAGACTTGAGGGTCCAAAGTTCAGGAGAAAAAGAAAAAGAATATGACATTACTTGTGTTTTTATTGCATAGCATTTGCAGACTTTTCTATTTCAAAAAATTAAGTGTATACAAGTGTTCATTATACCTGTTTGGTGGACTTTTACCCCTTCCCTCCTCTCCACTTCTTGATGTTTACTTCTCTCTATACCCATCAATTAGTTCCAAATTATTAGAGAGATCATGTGGTGCTTGTTTTCCCATTCCTGCAATACTTCACTTAGGATAATTGTCTCCTGTTACATCCAAGTTGCAAAAGATATTAATTCATTCCTTTTGTGACTGAGTAGTACTCCATGATTGTATTTAAATATATATACTGCATATCATTTTGTTAATCTACTCATAAATTGATGGGCACTTAGGTTCACTCCACATCTTTGTGATTGTGAATTGTCCTTCAATGAACATTCTAGTGCAGGAGCCTTTTTGACAAAATGGCTTCTTTTCTTTCAGATAAATACCCACTAGTAGGATTGCTGGGTCAACTAGTAGGTTTATATTTATTTCTTTGAGGAATCTTTGTACTTCTTTCAATAGAGGTTGTACTAATTTATAGTTCTACCAATGGTGTATAAACATTTCTTTCTCTCTGCATCCACACCAGTGTCTATCGTTTTTTTACATTTTAATAGTAGCCTTTCTAACAGTGGTAGGGTGACATCTCAGTGTGACTTTAATTTGCATTTCCCTGATGATTAGTGAGGTTGTGCATTTTTTAATTTATTTTTTCGCCATTTGTCTATTTTCTGTTCATGTCTTTTGCCTATTAATTAATGAATTATTTGTATTCTTTTTCTTGCTGATTTTTTTGAGTACTTGGTAAAATGCTGGGTGATTAGCTCTTTGTTGAATTAGAGTTTGTGAATATTTTCTACCATTCTGAATGTTTGTCTGTTTAGTGTGTTATTTCTTTTACTGTGTAAAAGCTTTTAAATGTAATCAAGAAGCATTTATTTACTATTGTTGTTGCTGTAATTGTATTTAGCGTCTTAGTCATAAATTATTTGTCTAGATCAAGGCCTAGAAGAGTTTTTATTACGTTTTCTTCTAGAATTTTTATGGTTTCTTGCCTTACCTTTAAGTGTTTTATTGAATTATTTTTTGTATATGGAGAGAGACATGGGTCTCGTTTCATGTAATTTGATTCTATTTTAGAATTATATTAAAACAAGAGCTGCCTGTAATCTCAAAAAGACACTTGATGGCTATAGCAACCAGAATTCATTATTTGTTGGGCATGGGTTAACATTCATCACTGCTGTGCTGTTTGTTCTCGTGCCCATTCTTTCTGAGAATATCATTCCTGTGGGCAGCTTCAAGCAACCTGGAACTGACCAAGTTCCATCTATCCCTTCTACTTGACTTATACCCAGGATTCAAAGGCAAAACCAAACTGGAGCTTCTTCAAGAAGCTTTATTGATCTTTACAACTGAAAGTGACCTCTTCCTCACCTGGATCCTTGGCTATTCTAACATGATATAGATGGGGTCCCTTGCCATTTTCTCTAATTCCCTTTCTAGTTTGATATGAAATAGAACCACTACTTCAGAAGAAATATACCCCTTCATTGACATTAGATTGCTGTGTATCAGGGTTGGAGAAGAAAAACTACACTGGTAAAGAGTATTTTCATATTCTTAATTTTATTCTATAACAATTTTTATATAAAATGTATATGAAGTATGACAATCAAGGATATATATTTGATTTTCAATGAAAAATGAATCTATTTGTCAGTTTTGTACAAAAGCCTCAAGAGCTCAGATGTATGAACAAGTTCAATTATATAAAGGAGAAAATGATCATAAAGAAATTTGGGGAGGTGGTAGTTAATGGTAGTGAAGGTGGTGGTGATGAATAGCTAGGTCAGTAATGACATTTATGGAAAAGGAAGTATGCGATTAATTTTAAAAAAGACAGCATATTAAACATATATTAAAGTTGAATCTTTAGTAGCATAGGCCTCTATTTTCTAGAGTTAACATAATAATATTCCTGAAGGCAGAGGCCACACAGAAAAGCAGAGGCTAGAATAGAAAGGCAAAACATAAAAAGATATATACAAAATTTAAGAAGAAAAACAAAAAGAGAGAGATGATTAAAACTTCAATCTATTTAGTTTTAGTTCTTTGTACTGTCAAAATTATTTTTATGGGTCCAGACAAGGCAGGGTAAGAATCCTGAAAACAAGATCATAAGCTCTCTTTAAAAAATCAAGATAATAGGCAGTTTACTTTGGCCCCAATACTATAGCATGGCGCACAATTAGCGGGACTTCTCCTCTCAGTAAACAAAATCTTGCTCTTTAGTTTGAAGGCCTAAAGAAGCAGCATTTACGATAGACAATGCTGATTCATTCTTCTCCTGGAAATTCAGAACTTATCTGTGCTATTTTTAATATAAATTATTGAGAGATTAATCAGACATTCATATATTCCAAGTAAACTGTTTTGTGATTCTGTAAAAGAACAAATGCTTTGGTATATCAAGGTCTTCAGTTCAAATCCCAGTAGATGTGAAGTTTGTTTTCTCTTTAACAGTGAAAATTGTTCCTGGCAAAGAGCAGAATTCTCACTCTCCAACATTACATAGTACATACCAATATTTAAATCTTTTCTTTTGTTTTCAGTATCAAATATAACTTTAGCAATGGCTCTGGAATTAACCTTTCTGATTCTAAAGAATGGCAGATAAGCGTAGCTGAAAACATAAATAAAAGCAAAACAGAAACAAAATATTTTGACAGAAATTAGAAATATACAATATATTTATTGACTTTGTGTAGTGGACTGTCTCCTCTTTGCACACATGTAAGCACTATGCCATACACTTGTTAACATGTAAGCTGTTTTGTATTTCTAAGATGCCAGAGTGAGAAGTGCTTTGGGCAGGTAACCTAGTTAGCCCTTTCATGCAAACCTTCCTACCCTGTCATCTCCAGTTTACCATAAGTCCTTTTTTATCTGACCTCCCAATAGGAGAAACTTAAGAGATGTGTTGAAATGCTCAGTGAAAATCTAGATCTTGACGCAGGATGACAGACCACATGCCACTCTGTAGACCTCTGTATCTCGGCATTGATCTTTCCTGAGGGCATTTAGGACTCCCAGTCCATTTTCCCTTTTCCTATGCTCTGGGCCATCACCTGGTACCATGGGATGCAATATCAGAAATCGCTGGCTTTGTTCAGGCCTCCTACTGATTTTGCTTTAGAGATGTGGGGTACAGATTTCTCTGATTCATTAAGTAAGAAGGTTAAGGGAATGAGCATCTGCCCTCCTAAAGCATGCTCCACTGCTGACAGGTAATCAAGAGGACCAAGGCCAGAAGTTAGTTTTTGAAGTGCAGGATGCTGTCATTGGAGCAAAGTATCTCATTCTGTAGTACAACTGGTCTTCATAGCATTTTTCAAGGGAGTTTTCACAGTTTGAGGAACAGAGAGCACATTTTCAGAGGAATCTGAAAGAAATAACAAAATTGAGGCCCGGTGTATGCTCTCGGTCAGGCTGCAATAGTCACCAGGACTACCTTTAATTTATATGAATAAATTATTGCCTAGAAATTTTAACAAAGGGTATTTAGAACATCCTGCCATGTGTTTCTTGTTGTCTTTCAGGGAAAGCAGCTATTTACAACTGAACACATAAACCACCTGTCAAAACCTGACGTTCTGTAGAAGGTTGATAAATACTGGAGCACAGATGCAGCAACAAATATTTTACCAACATACCCATATGGGAACTATTTTGGAATTATTCTTTTGTAGGGCTGAAAATATCTCATGTTAGAAAAGAGCATGCAATAAAATTGGCTGAGAGGCTCACGTTCTTTGAGAATAGCATAGCATGATGGGTTATAGGGATTAGAAAGGGATAAGGCACTTTAGTTGAGTGCCATTTATAAGGAAAAAAACCCAAAAACTACCTTAGTCTTTACCTTTTCTTCAACCATGATGAGAAGGCCATTATGGCAGTTGAACACATGACCTTAGTTGGTACAAGGTGACAAAATCCCAGAATGTATAAACAAATTGACCAAAAAAAGGGAAATAAATGAAATAATATTGGGGCTCAGAATACTGCTTACCATACTGCTTAGCATGGAGTTCAGCAGTGGCTCACAAATCATGGTGATACTTGAAAGCAAAGATTTTAGCTGCATGTCTCCACAACTCAAACTATGTTGTTTCTTATTTAGAAATATTCTTTCTCCATGTGTGACATCCATGGGCATGCACTAAGACTGACAGCTTCCAGCCCATCCCTTTGGAATCCAGTACAGTGTCCATACCAATGCTGTCTTCTTTCTGCGCTGCTCCCAGCCAGTGATTGATTGTGGCTATGTTTCATTTATTATTTTATTAAATGTAGCTGTGTACATTAATGCAATCGTGGGGTACAATGTGCCGGTTTTATACACAATTTGAAATATTTTCTTTCTTTTTTTCTTTTTTGCAGGTTTTATTTTTTTGGATAGGGCTGGGTTGGAACCCGCTACCTCCGGCATATGGGGCCAGCATCCTACTCCTTTGAGCCACAGGCACTGCCCTACAATTTGAAATATTTTCATCAAAAAGGTTGACATAGCCTTCACAGCATTTTCTTAGTTATTGTGTTAAGACATTTGTATTCTACATTTAGTAAATTTCGCATGTACCCTTGTAAGATGCACAGAAGGTGTAGTCCCACCAATCACCCTTCCTCCATCCATCCTCCCCTGACTGTGGCTATCTTATAGGGAGCAACCTTTGCTTTGTGACTTCTCCATCTGACTGAGATTTTCTAAGGGCTTTACTCGAATATGAGGCTCTTCCTACTCAAACCTTGTATATACCTGCATCAATTTTTGAAGGCTCTCTCTGCCTATGCCTCTTCTATTTCCCTATATTCTTCACATTTTGCCCAATAAATCTTTTCCACATTTAATTAATTTTATAACACATCTAAGAGTACCTGACATATCCTCCCCAACAAATGATCACATTAGCTTATAGAAAATTCAAGGCCAAATTCAAATTCCTCTACCTTCATGAAATCTTTTCTAATCCTTCTAACTGGTTATATTAGCTTACTCTTTGAACCCCTTCTTGCAAGAAAAATTTGCATTTATTTTTCATGAGAATTGTATAAAACATATCCCTTTTTAGTAATTAGTCCCTCACTTTATTTCTCTTACTAGAAGATAGGCACTGTTATATTACCTTTAAAAATACTTCCACATAGCTCAGGCATGGTGATTCACTCCTGTAATCCTAGCACTCTGGGAGGCTGAGGCAGGTGGATTTCCAAAGCTCAAGAGTTTGAGACCAGGCTGAGCCAGAGCGAGACCTCATCTCTAAATATAGCTGGGTGTTGTGGCAGGAGCCTGTAGTCTCAGCTGGTGGGAAGGCTGAGGCAAGAGAATCACTTGAGCCCAAGAGTTTGAAGTTGCTGTGAACAATGACACCACTGCCCTCTACCCAGGGTGACAGACTAAGACTCTGTCTCAAGCAAAAAACAAAACAAAACAAACAAACAAAAAAATCCTTCCACATTCTTTATTACACTATTTGGCATGTAGAACGACTCTTTGGCATTGAATAACTGTTTGCTCCATTAGCTGTATTAATATCTTACTCTGCAGGACACTCACAGCCATGAGATGGCAACTTCCATGGGCTTCTTATTCTCTTTAATGCATAGCCTTTTCAAGGGCAAACTATCCCCACTTTATAATTTGCATGGTATTCTTTTAATGTTCTTCCTTCATTGCTTTTTAGTGAGGACTGTCAGATTCAGAATTCTTTGTTGCATTTTGTCCATTCATCTTTCCTTTAATTGAACACATGTTATGGCTTGGCCTTCTGCTAGATGACAAAAATACAGAGATGAATAAGACGTGATGCCTGTCTTGAAATAGCTTGTTGTAGGAAATACCAATATGAAAATGAACATTATAATAAATTTCTTGAAAGTTCATGAAATGAACTGTGGAAGATTTGGTAGCTTCATAAAAGAGGAGCTGGCCAATCCTACATGATAAACCAGAAGTCTTCATAGATTGACAATATTTTATTTTATCATCTTAGGATATGTATAAATTCATATTGTCAAAAACAGGAAGAAGTATTGGGAACTGCTGTGGATCATTTCCTTTCCTAGAACTCCCTTGAGTAAACAGGACTTGCTCCCCCCACTATTGGGAGAAAGGTCAGTGAGAGGTCCCTTAACTGGCACCCTGTTTGGGATGGTCTTTAATTAAAACCAAAAACAAAAAACAAACAAACTCACATTTGTGAACTTGCGGCCATGCCCTTACTTTGGTAGAACTGTATAAACAACTCAGTAAGGTTACATAACCTTGGTACATCTGTGTCGCATAGCTGTAGGTTCACAATGACATGTGGTGGTATATTGCTGACTGATCTTCATTATTGTTGTTGTGTGTTTTTATGTACTGTTGAAAGGATGTAGGAGCTTGAATTAGAGCAACAAACAAATGTTACATTTATTGTTAAACTTGGCAAAAGTAGAAGTGAGATCAGGGACATGTTAGTCCAAATTTGTGGGGATAATGCCATGAAGAAATGGCTGTACAAATGAATTAAACATTTTTCTGAAGGGAGAGAAATTGTCACTGATGAAGAGAGGTCAGGGTGCCCAATAACAAGCAGAAATGATAAAAAAAAATTGCAAAAATTCATTGAATTGTGCATCAAAATCCTTGGCTAACTGTGAGAAATATAGCAGACCAAGTAAACATGGATACATAAATAGAAAAATCTTAACTCCATATATCTTTCCAAAAGGAATGTATTAATTTGCATTCCCACCAGCAGTGCAGAAGTGTTCCCTTTTCTCCGCACACTCAGAGATCTAAAAATAGATCTGCCATTCAATCCTGTAATTCCTCTGCTGGGCATATACCCAGAAGACCAAAAATCACAACATAACAAAGATATTTGTACCAGAATGTTTATTGCAGCCCAATTCATAATAGCTAAGTCATGGAAAAAGCCCAAGTGCCCATCGATCCACGAATGGATTAATAAATTGTGGTATATGTATACCATGGAATACTATGCAGCCTTAAAGAAAGATGGAGACTTTACCTCTTTCATGTTTACATGGATGGAGCTGGAACATATTCTTCTTAGTAAAGTATTTCAAGAATGGAAGAAAAAGTACCCAATGTACACAGCCCTACTATGAAACTAATTTGGGACTCTCACATGAAAGCTATAACCCAGCTACAACTTAACAATAGGGGGAAGTGGGAAAGGGGGGGTGGAGGGAGGAGGATCAGTGGGATCACACCTGCGGTGCATATTACAGGGGTATTTGCGAAACTTGGTAAATGTAGAATGTAAATGTTTTGGCACAGTAACTGAGATAATGCTGGAAAGGCTATGTTAACCACTGTGATAAAAATGTGTCAAATGGTTTATGAAGCGAGTGTATGATGCCCCATGATCATATCAATGTATACAGTTATGATTTAATAAAAAAAAAAAAAAGGAAAAAAAAAAAAAGAAAAATCTTAACTCAGCATCTTGGCATGAGAAAGATGTGGCTCTTGCATCACGACAATGAACCAGCTCACACAGCACTGTCTGTGAGGGAGTATTTAGCCATTAAACAAAAACACTTATTGGACTATCTTCTCTACTCATCTGATCTGGCCCCCTATGATATTGCAGAGAAGACATTTTAATGACATTCAGGATCAGGACATCAAGGGTAATATGACAACAGCTTTGATGGCTATTTTACAAAAAGATTTCCAAAATTGCTTTGAAGGATGGATGAGGCACTGGAATTGGTGCATAGCTTCCCAAAGGGAATACTCTGAAGGTGACCATAGCAATATACAGCAATGCAGTATTTAGCACTTTTTCTAGGATGAATTTGTGAACTTAATTGTCAGACATCATCCTTATATCTTTTTGGCGGTAACCCATACCCAATGATGAATAACACTGGGATATTAAAGCTCAAACTGCTAATCCTTAAATTGGGACAACTCTGAAAATCCACTCTGACACTCTGTGTGAGGTTGATTGAGTAACTTTGCTGAAACCAAATCACAAACTAATTTCTCTCTGTCCAATCCTGCTTGTACTTCACTCCTTTCCACAGGTTTTAAGACCAAGGGCATTCTCTAATAAGAGTCTTATTTTGAATTACAAAAAAGGTACTAGGGGTGGAGGAAATAAGGAGGCATTTTCCAAAGGGTACAAACTTTCAGTTATAAAATGAATAAATTCTGGCGACCTGATGTACAGCATGGAGACCATAGTTAATAATAATGCATATTTGACATATGCTGATTGACTAGATCTTAAGTATTCTTATAACCCCAAAAGAAAAATAACTATGTGAGGTGCTGGATTTGCTAATTAGTTTGATTGTGGTATCATGGTTAGAAGGGCAGGTGCAAGCATGGGCATGAAATGGTAGATTAGTTTGTTATGCCACAATTATCAGATGAAAATGCCCAGCTCCCTGCATGCTGTATATTCTTATTTTTTCTTTTTTTTACTTTTTCCTGAAATTATATGCATAGTATATGTACACATTTATAATCATACATATAAAATTACACATATGTACACTCACATACACAGATACAGAAAATGTCTAGCAAGTTATTAAAATTTTCCCTTTCAAATGTTTTTCTGCTGTGTAGCAAAGAAAATTCTGGGAAAGTTCCCTTAAACCATCTAATATTTAATAATCTGCTTATTACCTTCACATTGTCTGAATGTAAAATTTTAGTAAACAGAAAAGGGTGCAGCAGAATGCTTTTCAGTGATTTTAGTAACATCCCAGTAGAAGTGTGTCATTACTCCACTGGTTTACATTCTCTTAGGGATTCAGGGGACGGGGTGGGGGGGAAGAAAAAAAAATCACATGTCTTTAAATGCAAAGACTTAAATTGAATTAGAATGTTTGAATTAAATTAGAGTTGCCAGCTTGTACTCAATACTAATTTGAAACCAGTTAGATGAATAATTACAGGCCCACATGAGAGAAAAACACAATTAAATTCAAAAGGAGGGGGAAGGAGAGGGGAAAGAGGGGTTCAGTAAACTCCCACTTATTGGGTATAATGTAGGGGTATAGGACACACTTCCTGGGTAAAGGATTTAACTACAACTTGGACTTTATCTTACAAATGCAAACAATGAAGCTTAATCATATGTACCCTTATGATAATAAAAGAAAAATTAGAGTTGCCAAGCTTGATACATGCTCATAGATCAGCTAAGCCCAGGAACCTCATAACACCATAGTTCCCTCAAATTTCTCTACTTGAAAATCCATTGCAGTGTGTTTACTTCTATTTTATACCTCATTGTTCATTTTAGTAAAAATACAACCCATGAAGAACTGTCACAATGGTGGGAGAGTCCATGTCCAACTTGGGCTAACACTGACATAATTTTTTGATTAGAAGAGACTTGTGAATGATAAGACAACATCCCATTTTGCATCATGTTATACAAGTAGAGACTTATAGTGGCATCACTATTAGAAATTATAACTACTGAAACAGAGAAAGCAATACTTTTCTACAAAGGCAAAAGTTGAACAAGCAGCTATACCAGAAGTACAATGTGAGGTTAATTATGATTCAGATAGGGGAAATTAGAGAATTAGTCGTCTACCTTATTGGGACTCTGAAAATTCATACAAAGGTGTTCTGAAACAAATTTACATTCATTGAAGGTTTCCTTTTTATTTCCATGTGTCTTTTGCCTCCTTTCCTCACTACACATTTATAGATCTTTAAATCAATAACATTCCTAAAATTTGTCCATTTCCTACAGTCAGAATTTGATTCTTAAAAATCAATCCGATTGCAAACTCAGCCCAGGAGATGCATTCTGGCATCATCATTTAGCATAATGTTAGAAAGATAAAGAGATGTGGGGAAGAAATACATGCATTTTGGGGGTGGTATGTACACAAATGCAAATGAAGGTGATCCAGGCAAAGCAAAACAGGGTGATTCTAATTTAGTGCTTAAATTAGTTTTGTAGATAGCTAGACACTTGTCTCTCATTTCCAATCACTCCTCTGTTTGTAGAGCACTTTGATGGGCCATCTTGATAGCAAAATTACAGGCAATTAAGTCTAGAGGACTAATCTTTCCAATGATTTCAACTCCAGAAAAATAAAATAGAAGATAACTACATCTTATAAAATGAAATGACATTGTTTCAAAGGATCAAAAGCTTTATCCCTCAGAAAATCAGAGGGCCTACCCTTCGTCACAAATCACATTTTTCATGAGAAACAGAACTTTTCAGCTCTTGGGGCTTCATGACAGAGAAAATTATTCAACCTAGCTGCTATAAGGCTTGCTCTAAGATGTGAATATGAAGAGGTATTTGGCAGCAGCTGTTAACCCACCTGCAGAGAAAACTTCTGTGATATTTCATCTGTTGAACTGATCACAGGATTCAGACTAATGTTTACTTGTTCACAATTAAAGATTATCACTTAGTCTTTGGAGTCTTCCAGAAAGACTGTCAAAGAGTCTGCACGGTCTGACAATTAAATGCCTCTCCATGTTTAAATACTAGCTCACCATATGTATTATGTCTTTCCAAGAATGTTCAATTGGATAACTGAAGCAAAGTTAAAAACTTTAGTCATGAAAAACTTGGCTGTCTTCCCAAACACCCTGCCTCTGTGATGACAGTCCTAAAAGCTGTATTTATTTGCATTTTATTTTCTATGCATTTTATGGAACGCCATCACTGCAACATTGAAATATATATCTAAATTTATGTTTCTATGGGTTTCGTCTGTTCTAAGGAATGTGGAGCATAATACCTGCTTAGACTAAAATGTCTTGGAAACAGGCTCTTTTATCCTAAGAATAAATTGTATCTCTTTAGAATGCATGGCTGCCCATAATGTAGTCTGGTTTCTTATATCAGAAAATAATGCAATTGGAATGACTGAAAGCAAAGCATGGTAGAGAAAAAGCACATATTTTAAAACTGAAATGTAGCAGTATCAGCACAAATCATTCAGATTAGGCAATTAGGGCCTAATCTGAACGGCCATTGGAGCCAATGCCATGCAATTATATAATATTCTAATTGTAAGGGAGAAGAAAATGGATTTTTAACTACAAAAGAACTTATTTAAATGATCTTCTTACAGGAGTCCTTAATCTTCAGATATCTGAGAAATTCCAAATAAAATTTCCTGGCAGATAACTGGGTAGAGTTGAGTCATCAGTTATTGTACTCAAAGATGTAAAATATCTTAATGTTAGGTTTTCTTGGTTAAATGAGTTCAAGTTGAATTTTTTAAGTGTTGCAAGTGTGTTTTTGACATTTATTGCCTGTTAGAGTTCTCTTTCAAAGAACATAATACTCTTGTGTCAGGATAGTAAAGACCACACTGTTTGCTTGAGAGACAGCTGTTCAGCCTCTTAGGTAAATACAGTGGAAGAAAAAACTTTGGAATTGTACACAATCAGTTGCATTTGTAACTATTCGGGCCAGCCTGGAAAAGGTATACTTTCATGATTTTATGTTTAAGGCATGTGTAAAATGGACAGATTATTTATTTAATTAAAACATGCAGTCTTAGAAATGCAACCTAAGAACAAACGAAGTAACAGGAATACAGACAGTTATAGCTCTGAATGTAGGTCCTCAAGAGGAATTCATATTCAAACAACTCTAAGATCAAGTTGATAAAAATAACAGTGAAATTTTAAAAAGATTAAAAATGTAAATTAAAACATAATCAAAATGCTAGTTCTCTTTTCTAATCTGTAGAATGAACACTGCCATAGGTTCATTAAAATGTGGCAGATGTGGAAAGAATGTATTATTTTGCCAGCCAGAGGATGTTAGAATATCTTCTTTTTTAATATATTGTATGTGATCTTAACTTATGTATTGATTCCTTTACTATACACAATGCAATTTGAGAATGTAGCAGTCATTACAAGTGACTGTTGTACTGAAAATATTAAAAACAACAGGGTGAATAGATGAGGGAAGAATTATTTATTCTTTTCTATCAATTATAGAAGTCTGGACAAGCCGTTCAACAGTCTCTACCTTGGTGTTCTCATATTTGCACCTATTAAGTAAAAGTTGAATTTAGTTGATACCAAAGTTCTTTCCAACTCTAAAATCGTATTACCAGTAAGTTTACATTATTTTTTCAGGGGTGTTTTTAACACCGCTGTTACTGTCCGACCACGTTCATCCACCACTGGCCAAGAGAATGCCAAACCCCAGAGCCAACAGGGTTTACAGTAGAGAAAGACTTTATTCTGCATAGCAATAAGTGGGCAGATGGGAGGAATTCCCCAAATCTCCCTCCCTGAGAATTGGAGAGACAGGGTTTTTAAAGACAGTTTGATGGGCAGATTAGGCAATTAGGGTCTGCTAATTGGCTGGTTTTGGAGAAAAACCACCAGTCCTTTGGTATGTGTCACTGTCCGGCTGGGTCAGCTGATCTACTAGGATGCAGTTTCGTGGGTGGGGTGGGGGGTCCAAGACCATTTGAGCCAGTTTCTTGGTCTGGGTGAGTCCATCACTGAAATGAGAGACCTGGAAGATATTTCAAAAACCACCTATATGTTCCAAACAGGTGATGCTCTATATGTTGAAAGTTGAGAATCTGTATAACTAACAACCATGCATGACTCCAGGGTAAAGAAGCAAACAGGGAATAGGGATTATTATCAAGGAAAAGAGGGCCAATTATCAACATTATTTTAGATAAATTCACAGAATTTTGGGGCCCTTACTCTAGCTTTCATCTTGTACCGCTTCATCAGTTTGAAATTTAGTTTCACCAACAACAAATTCTTCAATTCTCTGGATACTGAGTTGTCTGATAATTCGGTTCAGTCATGACACTATCAGGAGTTAGTACAGAGACAGCTAAATGACTAGATCTGGGTTACCACAACCCCTCCTAAGGTTCCAAAATGTGTTAGAATTGCTCACAAAATCCAGGAAAACTTTTACTGATGTTTACTGGTTTATTAGAAAAAGAACAGTCAAAAGGAATAGATATATAAGACAAAGTATGGGATAGCTTAGAGAAAGGACGTGGAGCTTCCCTGCCCTTTCTTATTTCACTGTCGCAGGACCTTAATGTCTTTACCTACCTAGAAGTTCATCAAATATCCTTGTTGAAGAGTTTTATGGAGGTCAATCTCTAGCCACCACCCTCCTTTCCCTTCCTGGAGGTTGGTAAGTACCCTGTTTCCCGGAAAATAAGACAGTGTCTTATTTTAAGGTGTGCTCCCAAAGATGTGCTAGGTCTTATTTTCAGGGGACGTCTTATCTTTCCTGTAAGTATGTCTTATTTTTGGAGGATGTCTTATTTTCGGGGAAACAGGGTATGTCTAAAATTTCCAACTCTCTAATTATTTGGTCTTTCTGATGACCATCATGATAGGCAGCAACATAGCATACTTTAATGCATCTCTTGAATTCCACAGTGAATTCCTCAGGGCTATGCCCCATAGGAGCATTCCTTTAATAACAGTGTCCCATTGCCCTTTTCACTGATCTTTTGGCCAGGCCATTGATCACCCCCTGTGAATCAGTAAAACTTTAATGTAGGTTTTTTTTTTTTCTACTACTCAATTCTTTCATCACTTCCAGTGTGCATCTCAGCTCAGCAATCTGATTTGTTTTTACTATCACGATCAGAGTTGTAACCTTCCAAATAAGGTGCTTTCTCTTCTCTTTGGAACAGCCATTCACAAACCAACCAACTTTGTTAGTTAAGTGCAATTTATATGGCACTTTCTAGTGAAGAAGGAATCTGCAAGTTACAAAGTAGATCCTAGGGGAAAAGAGACTCCCTATTTGCAGTACCTCCTTGCATTCTTCTGGTACATAATTCTGTATAAACTATTTCCATTTTGTTATGGAATGTTTCTCCAGCATCACCCAAGGCATCGAGTGTAAGTTTCAAGATTGTTTTATGTTCTTCAGTCATGGGGATAACTTTAATTAATATCACATAGTGCACCGGTAAATGTCCCTCAAGTGCAATTGCTCCAGGCTAAAATCCCAGTAGTTTGTAGCTGAAAGGAGTTCACAGGCATTGGCCATAACCCAGTCTCCACATAGGGTTGTAATACTGAGAATTTGTCCCTACCAGTGTTCTAGTTTCTCTTCTACACTGTGTGGATTTAAGAAATCTTATTGGTTCCGATTTAGCATGTTCAAATAATATACTTCCATGCCCTCTCTAGGCTTGACATCCTCCCAGCATCATGATGTGTTTACTGATTTGGAATCTCTTCAAATATCAGTGTTCAGTGATTTATATGGAGCTAATATCCAGCTGCCTCTTTTTCCTACAAGTTTCCCATCCTGAGGCTATTTATGGAGTCTACTCTCAGTCACTTCATTTTACTAATTCAAGTATTATCAAAGGTGTCTTATAAAATAACAAAAGACATTCCCATCACTCAGGAAATAACAAGGGTTTTAGGTACTTTGTTCCAGGAAGCAGGAACAAAGAGTAAATATAATTTTTATTATACTACCTTTTTTCAGGGAGTTCACAAACATTCTATGCTAGTGAAATAATAATTAATGAAATCATATCTTTTTTTAATTTTTAATTTTTTTTTATTAAATCATAGCTGTGTATATTAATGCAATCATGGGGCACCATAAACCAGTTTTATAGACAGTCTGACACATTTACATCACACTGGTTAACATAGCCTTCCTGGCATTTTCTTAGTTATTGTGTTAAGACATTTATACTCTACATTTACTAAGTTTCACATGTACCCTTATAAGATGCACTGCAGGTGTAATCCCACCAATCACTCTCCCTCCACCCATCAAACCCCCTCCATCCACTCCCTCTCCCCCTTCCCCATATTCTTAGGTTATAACTGGGTTATAGCTTTCATATGAAAGCCATAAATGAGTTTCATAATAGGGCTGAGTACATTGGATACTTTATCTTCCACTCTTGAGATACTTTACTAAGAAGAATATGTTCCAGCTCCATCCATGTAAACATGAGAGAGATAAAGTCTCCATCTTTCTTTAAGGCTGCATAATATTCCATGGTGTACATATACCACAATTTATTAATCCATTTGTGGATTGATGGGCACTTGGGCTTTTTCCATGACTTAGCAATTATGAATTGGGTTGCAATAAACATTCTGGTACAAATATCTCTGTTATAATGTGATTTTTGGGCTTCTGAGTATATACCTAGTAGAGGAATTATAGGATTGATTGGCAAATCTATTTTTAGATCTCTAAGTGTTCTCCAAACATCTTTCCAAAAAGAATGTTTTAATTTGCATTCCCACCAGCAGTGTAGAAGTCTTCCTTTTTCTCCACATCTATGCCAACATCTCTAGTCTTGAGATTATGTGATATGGGATAATCTTACTGGAATTACATGATATCTCAAAGAAGTTTTGATTTGCATTTCTCTGATGATTAAAGATGATGAGCATTTTTTCATATGTCTGTAGGCCATGGACCTGTCTTCTTCAGAGAAGTTTCTCTTCATGTCCCTTGCCAGCCTGCGATGGTATCACTTGTTCTTTTCTTGCTTATACGTTTGAGTTCTCTGTGGATTCTGGTTATTAATCCTTTGTCGGAGACATAACCTGCAAATATCTTCTCCCATTCTAAGGGCTGTTTGCTTGCTTTCCTTACTGTGTTCTTGGCTGTGCACAAGCTTTTTAGTTTGATCAGGTCCCAGTAGTGTATTTTTGAAGCTGCTTCAATTGCCCGGGGGGGTCTTCCTCATAAAATACTCGCCCAGATCGATTTCTTCAAGGGTTTTCCCTGCACTCTCTTCTAGTATTTTTATAGTTTCATGTCTTAAGTTTAAATCTTTAATCGAGTGAGAATCTCTCTTAGTTAATGGTGAAAGGTGTGGGTCCAGTTTCAGTTTTCTACAGGTTGCCAGCCAGTTCACACAGCACCATTTGTTAAATAGGGAATCTTTTCCCCACTGAATGTTTTCAATTGGCTTGTCAAAGACCAAATAATGGTAAGTAGCTGTGTTTATCTCTTGGTTCTCTATTCTGTTCCATACATCTACCTCTCTGTTTTTGTGCCAGTACCATGCTGTTTTGATCACTATCGATTTATAGTATATTCTGAGGTCCGGTAGTGTGATTCCTCCTGCTTTGTTTTTATTTCTGAGTAATGTGTTGGCTATTTGAGGTTTTTTCTGATTCCATATAAAATGAAGTATTATATTTTCAAGATCTTTAAAGTATGACAGTGGAGCTATAATAGGGATTGCATTAAAATTGTATATTGCTTTGGGTAGTATGGACATTTTAACAATGTTGATTCTTCCCATCCATGAGCATGGTATGTTTTTCCATTTGTTAACATTTTCAGCTATTTCATTTCATAGAGTTTCATCATTTTCTTTATAGAGATCTTTCATGTCCTTTGTTAGATAAACTCCCAAATATTTCATCTTCTTTGGCACTACTGTGAATGGGATAGAGTCCTTAACTGTTTTTTCAGCTTCACTATTGTTGGTATATATAAAGGCTACCAATTTATGAATGTTGATTTTGGAACCTGAGACGCTGCTGTATTCCTTGATCACTTCTAAGAGTTTTGTAGTAGAATCCCTGGTGTTTTCCAGATATACAATCATATCATCTGCGAAGAGTGAAAGTTTGATCTCCTCTGACCCTACATGGATACTCTTGATCATCTTTTCTTCCCTAATAGTGATGGCTAAGACTTCCATTACAATGTTAAAGACCAGTGGAGACTATGGGCAGCCTTGTCTGGTTCCTGATCTGAGTGGAAATGATTTCAATTTAACTCCATTCAATATGATATTGGCTGTTGGTCTGCTGTAGATGGCCTCTATCAGTTTAAGAAATGTCCCTTCTATACCAATTTTCATAAGTGTTCTGATCATGAAGGGATGGTGGATATTATCAAAAGCTTTTTCTGCATCAATTGAGAGAATCATACAGTCTTTGTTTTTTAATTTGTTTATGTGCTGAATTATACTTATAGATTTACGTATATTAAACCAGTCTTGAGACCCTGAGATAAAACTGACTTGGTCATGATGTATAATTTGTTTGATGTGTTGCTGGATTCTGTTTATTAGGATCTTATTGAATACTTTTGCATCTATATTCATTAGTGATATTGGTCTATAATTTTCTCTTGCTGGGTCTTTTCTTAGTTTGGGGATGAAGGTGATGTTTGTTTCATAGAATGTGTTGGATAGTCTTCCTTCTTTTTCTGTATTTTGGAACAGGTTGAGTAATATAGATAGTAGTTCCTCTTTAAAGGTTGGTAGAATTCTGACATGAAGCCATCTGGTCCTGCGCTTTTCTTTTTAAGGAGATTTCATATGGTTGATGCTATTTCAGAACTTGATATTGGCCTGTTCAACATTTCCACTTGATTCTCACTAAGTCTTGGAAATTGACGTGCTTCCACATATTGGTCAGTTTCCTTCAGATTTTCATATTTCTGAGAATAAAGTTTCTTGTAATATTCATTAAGGATTTTTTGAATTTCTGAGGAGTCTGTTGTTATTTCGTCATTTTCTTTTCTGATTGATGAGATTAGAGATTTTCCTCTTTTTTCCTGGTTAGGTTAGCCAAAGGTTCACCTATTTTCTTGAACTTTTCAGAAAGCCACCTTTTGATTTATTGATCTATTGTATAATTCTTCTGATTTCAATTTCATTTAATTCTGCTCTGGTTTTGGTTATTTCTTTTCTTCTACTGGGTTTGGGGTTGGAATGTTCTTCCTTTTCCAGTTGCTTGAGATGTCCGATTAAGTTGTTAACTTCCTCTCTTTCCATTCTCCTGATGAAGGCTTGCAGTGCTATAAATTTCCCTCTAAAGACTGACTTTTTGTTATTCCAGAGGTTCTGATAATTTATGTCTTCATTGTCGTTTTGTTCCAAAAATTTGGTAATTTCCTTTAATCTCATGTATGACCCAGCCTATCATTCAGCATAAGGTTATTTAACTTCCATGTTTTTGTATGAGTATGAAGATTCCTGTTGTTACTGAGTTCAACTTTTATTCTTTGTGGCCCGAGAAGATGCAAGGAATAATTTCTATTCCTTTAAATTTACTGAGGTTAGACTTGTGACCTAAGTTAAGATCAATTTTGGAGTATGTTCCATGGGCTGATGAGAAGTATGTGTGTTCAATTTTGTTGGGATGAAATGTTCTGTAGATGTCTGCTAAATTCAAATGTTAGATGGTTAGGTTTAAATGTAAATTTCTTTGCTCAGCTTCTTATTAGAGGATCTTTCCAACACTGCAAAGGAGTTTAGAAATCTCTGACTATTATGGAGCTGGAGGAAATCAAGTTGCTCATGTCTGTTAGAGTTTATCTTATAAATTGAGGTACATTCTGGTTGGGTGCATAGATATTAATAATTGAAGTCTCATCATATAGAGTATTAGTGTTAACAAACATGAAGTGACCATTCTTATCCTTCCTTACATTTGTTGGTTTAAAGCCTATTGTGTCTGCAAATAGAATTGCAACACCTGTTTTTTTCTGATTACCATTGCCTGAAATATGGATGACCATCCTTTCACCCTGAGTCCATATTTATCTTTTAAGGTAAGATGTGATTCTTGTCTGCCGCAAATATCTGGCCTGAGTTTTTGTATCCAGTCAGCCAACCTGTGCCTCTTTAGAGGACAGTTTAAGCCATTCACATTAATGGACAATATTGATGATCCTGGTAAAATTTTGGGTATTGAGTTTTTCTAAAGTCCAGTGAACATTTTTAATCCTTTCACCACTGTAGAAGTTGGAGTTTGATAAAAAGTTTCTGAGTGAGTTTACTTTTGTGGAGAGGATTGTGCTGGTCATTATGGAGGATAGGTCTGAAAATATCCTGAAGAGCTGGTTTGGTTATGGCAAATATCTTCAACATATGAATTTCATTAAAGTATTTAATTTCTCCATAATAAATGAAACTCAGTTTAGCTGGATACTGGATCTGGGGTTGACAGTTATTTTGCTTTAGGAGATTAAAAGTCGATGACCACTCTCTTCTGACTCGAAAAGTTTCAGCAGAGAGATCTGCAGTCATTTTAATATTCTTCCTTTTGTATGCAATGGATTTCTTACGTCTGGCTGCTTTCTGATTTTTCTCCTTCATATTAACATTAGTGAAGTTAATTATGTTATGCCAGGGGGATGTCTTATTCAAACTGAGTCATGCTCGGGTTCTGAAACTATCTGCTATCTGAATTTTAGAATGTCTTGGCATGTCTGGAACATTCTCTTTCATAATTTCGTGGAGAAGGTCCTCTGTGCCTTGCGAAGCCACTTTATCACTTTCAGGGATTCCAATAAGGTGGATATTAGCCTTCTTCCAATTATCCCAGAGCTCACTGAGAGAATGATCCATTTTTGCTCTCCATTTCTCTTCCTCTTTGACAGTTTGGGAGCTTTCAAAAGCTTTGTCTTCTTAAGCTTTGTTTCCTTTTATTTATTTATTTATTTTTTTTTGGTACAGAACAGTTCTATTACCCCCAAAAAGTCCTTTTTGTTATTTCTTTCTTTTTTTTTTTTATTGTTGGGGATTCATTGAGAGTACAATACGCCAGGTTACACTGATTGCAATTGTTAGGTAAAGTCCCTCTTGCAATCATGTCTTGCCCACATAAAGAGTGACACACACCAAGGACCCAGTCCCCTCCCTCCACCTCTCTTTCTGCTTTTCCTTCCCCCATAACCTTAAATGTCATTAATTGTCCTCATATCAAAATTGAGTACATAGGATTCATGCTTCTCCATTCTTGTGATGCTTTACTAAGAATAATGTCTTCCACTTCCATCCAGGGTTAATAGGAAGGATGTGAAGTCTCCATTTTTTTAAATAGCTGAATAGTATTCCATGGCATAGATATACCACAGTTTGTTAATCCATTCCTGGGTTGGTGGGCATTTAGGCTGTTTCCACATTTTGGCGATTGTAAATTGAGCTGCAATAAACAGTCTAGTACAAGTGTCCTTATGATAAAAGGATTTTTTCCTTCTGGGTAGATGCCCAGTAATGGGATTGCAGGATCAAATGGGAGGTCTAGCTTGAGTGCTTTGAGGTTTCTCCATACTTCCTTCCAGAAAGGTTGTACTAGTTTGCAGTCCCACCAGGAGCGTAAAAGCGTTCCCTTCTCTCCACATCCACGCCAGCATCTGCAGTTTTGAGATTTTGTGATGTGGGCCATTCTCACTGGGTTCGATGATATCTCAGGGTTGTTTTGATTTGCATTTCTCTAATATATAGAGATGATGAACATTTTTTAATGTGTTTGTTAGCCATTCGTCTGTCATCTTTAGAGAAGGTTCTATTCATGTCTCTTGCCCATTGATATATGGGATTGTTGGCTTTTTTCATGTGGATTAATTTGAGTTCTCTATAGATCCTAGTTATCAAGCTTTTGTCTGATTGAAAATATGCAAATAACCTTTCCCATTGTGTAGGTTGTCTCTTTGCTTTGGTTATTGTCTCCTTAGCTGTACAGAAGCTTTTCAGTTTAATGAAGTCCCATTTGTTTATTTTTGTTGTTGTTGCAATTGCCATGGCAGTCTTCTTCATGAAGTCTTTCCCCAGGCCAAGATCTTCCAGTGTTTTTCCTATGCTTTCTTGGAGGATTTTTATTGTTTCATGTCTTAAATTTAAGTCCTTTATCCATCTTGAATTGATTTTTGTGAGTGGGGAAAGGTGTGGGTCCAGTTTCAGTCTTTTACATGTAGACATCCAGTTCTCCCAACACCATTTATTGAATAGGGAGTCTTTCCCCCAAGGTATGTTCTTATTTGGTTTATCGAAGATTAGGTGGTTGTAAGATGTTAGTTTCATTTCTTGGTTTCAATTCGATTCCAAGTGTCTATGTCTCTGTTTTTGTGCCAGTACCATGCTGTCTTGAGCACTATGGCTATGTAGTACAGACTAAAATCTGGTATGCTGATGCCCCCAGCTTTATTTTTATTACTAAGAATTGCCTTAGCTATACGGGGCATTTTCCGGTTCCATACAAAACACAGAATCATTTTTTCCAAATCTTGAAAGTACGATGTTGGTATTTTGATAGGAGTGGCATTGAATAGGTAGATTGCTTTGGGAAGTATAGACATTTTAACAATGTTGATTCTTCCCGTCCATGAGCATGGTATGTACTTCCATTTGTTAATAACCTCTGCTATTTCCTTTCTGAGGATTTCATACATTTCTTTATAGAGGTCCTTCACCTCCTTCATTAGGTATATTCCTAGGTATTTCATTTTCTTTGAAACTATGGTGAAGGGAGTTGTGTCCTTAATTAGCTTCTTATCTTGACTGTTATTGGTGTATACAAAGGCTAGTGACTTGTGGACATTGATTTTATATCCTAAAATATTACTGTATTTTTTTATGACTTCTAGGAGTCTTGCGGTTGAGTCTTTGGGGTTCTCTAAGTATAAGATCATGTCATCAGCAAAGAGGGAGAGTTTGACCTCCTCTGCTCCCATTTGGATTCCCTTTATTTCCTTGTCTTGCCTAATTGTATTGGCTAGAACTTCCAGCACTATGTGGAATAGTAGAGGTGACAGAGGAAAACCTTGTCTGGTTCCAGTTCTAAGAGGAAAAGCTTTGAGTTTTACTCCATTCAGTAAAATATTGGCTGTGGGTTTGTCATAGATAGCTTCAATCAGTTTTAGAAATGTGCCACCTATGCCTATACTCTTGAGTGTTCTAATTAGAAAAGGATGCTGGATTTTATCAAATGCTTTTTCTGCATCTATTGAGAGGATCATGTGAGATCCTATTGAGAGGATCATTTTTGCCTCTGTTAATATGGTGTATAAGGTTTATGGACTTGCGTATGTTAAACCAGCCTTGCATCTGTGGGATGAAGCCTACTTGATCATGATGAATGACTGTTTTGATCATAAGCTGTAATCTATTGGCTAGGATTTTGTTGAGAATTTTTCCGTCTATATTCATGAGTGAGATTGGTCTGAAGTTCTCCTTTTTGTTTGGGTCTTTTCCTGGTTTTGGTATCAGGATGATGTTTGCTTCGTAGAATGTGTTGGGGAAGATTCCTTCTTCCTCAGTTTTTTGGAATAATTTCTGCAGTACAGGAATGAGCTCTTCCTTGAAGGTTTGATAGAATTCTGGAGTGGAGCCATCTGGACCAGGGCATTTTTTAGTTGGAAGCTTTTTTATTGTTTCTTTGATCTCGGTGCTTGAAATTGGTCTGTTCAGGAGGTCTATTTCTTCCTGGCTAAGTCTAGGGAGAGGGTGTGATTCCAAATATTGATCCATTTCCTTCACATTGTCAAATTTCTGGGCATAGAGTTTCTGGTAGTATTCAGAGATGATCTCTTGTATCTCTGTGGGATCAGTTGTTATTTCCCCTTTATCGTTTCTGATTGAGGTTACTAGAGACTTTACTTTTCTATTTCTAGTTAGTCTGGCCAATGGTTTATCTATTTTATTTATTTTTTCAAAAAACCAACTCCTTGTTTCATTAATTTTCTGAATGATTCTTTTGTTTTCAATTTCATTGATCTCTGATTTGATTTTGGATATTTCTTTTCTTCTACTGAGTGTAGGCTTAGATTGTTCTTCTTTGTACAATTCCATAAGATGGCTTCTGAGATTGTTGATGCGCTGTCTTTCTGTTTTTTGAATGTAGTATTTAAAGCAATGAATTTTCCTCTCAAAACTGCTTTTGCAGTATCCCACAATTTTGGTAGCTTGTGTCTTCATTGTTGTTATGCTCAAGGAAGTTAATGATTTCCTGTTTTATTTCTTCCTGCACCCATCTGTTATTCAACAGAGGATTGTTTAATTTCCATGCCTTTGTGTGAGGTGGAGCATTTTTGTTAGAATTGAATTCCACCTTTAGTGCCTTATGGTCTGAGAAGATACAAGGTAAAATTTCAATTGTTTTGATTCTGGTGATATTTGTTTTGTGTCCCAGGATATGATCAATTTTGGAGAATGTTCCATGGGGTGATGAGAAGAAAGTATATTCTTTACCTTTGGGATGGAGTGTTCTATATGCGTCTATCAAGCACAGTTATTCTAGGGTCTCATTTAAATCTCTTACATCTTTGTTTAATTTCTGTTTAGAGGATCTGTCCAGCTCTGTAAGAGGAGTGTCAAAGTCCCCTGTTATTATGGTATTATCAGATATCATATTGCTCAGACTGGGTAAGGTCCTTTTCAAGAATCTGGGAGCATTTAAATTGGGTGCATAAATATTTAGAATTGAAACATCTTCTTGTTGTATTTTTCCCTTGACCAATATAAAGTGACCATCTTTGTCTTTTTTGACTTTAGTTGCTTTAAATCCACATGAATCTGAAAATAAGATTGCAACTCCTCTTTTCTTCTGTATTCCTTTTGCCTGAAAAATTGTCTTCCAACCCTTGACTCGGAGCTTTAATTTGTCTTTTGAAGCCAGGTGTGTTTCTTGCAGACAGCAAATGGATGGCTTGTGTTTTTTCATCCAATCAGTCAATCTATGTCTCTTCAGTGGGGAATTCAAGCCATTAACATTTATTGAGATAATTGATAAGTGTGGTGGTATTCTATTCATCTTATTTTGTGAGAGTCCATTGCTTAGTTTTATCTTTTGCATCATTGTGGAGGTTAGGTTCTGTCCTTTAATTTCTGAGTTCTTACTTTGCTGCTGATCCATTGTGGTGGTCAGTATGCAGAACAGTTTGAAGTTTTCCTGTAGAGCTGGTCTTGTTGTAGCGAATTTCCTCAATGTTTGTATATCCGTAAATGATTTGATTTGTCCATCAACTTTTAAGCTTAGCTTAGCAGGGTACAGAATTCTGGGCTGGAACTTGTTCTGTTTAAGTAGATTAAAGGTAGATGAACATTGTCTTCTTGCTTGGAAAGTTTCATTAGAGAAGTCTGCGGTCACTCTGATGGATTTGCCCCTGTAGGTCAACTGGTGCTTACTCCTGGCAGCTTGCAGAATCTTTTCTTTTGTCTTGACTTTGGACAGGTTCATCACAATGTGTATGGAGAAGCTCAGTTAGAGTTCAGGCGACCTGGGGTCCGATAGCCCTCTGAAAGCAGTGTGTCAGAATCTTTGGTGATATTTGGGAAATTTTCTTTTATAATATTCTCTAGTATGGCTTCCATTCCTCTGGGGCATTCTTCTTCCCCTTCTGGAATTCCTATAGCTCGTATGTTGGAACGCTTCATTAAGTCCCATAATTCTGACAGTGAACGTTCTGCTTTCTCTCTCTTCTTTTCTGCCTCTTTTACTATCTGAGTTATCTTAAGAACTTTGTCTTCTACCTCTGAAATTCTTTCTTCTGCATGGTCTAACCTGTTGCTGATACTTTCCATTGCATCTTTAAGTTCCCTAATTGACTGCAAGTCATTCCTTCAGCCCTGCTATATCCTTTTTATATTCTTCATATCGTTCATCTCTTATTTGATTCTGTTTTTGGATTTCCTTTTGGTTATTTTCCACTTTATTAGCAGTTTCCTTCATTGTTTCCATCATTTCTTTCATTGTTTTCATCATGTGTATTCTAAATTCCCTTTCTGTCAATCCTAACATTTCTTTATAGGTGGAATCATCTGCAGTAGCTACCTCCTGGTCCCTTGGCAGGGTTGTTCTGGACTGGTTCTTTCATGTTAACCTGGAGTTTTCTGCTGATTCTTCCTCATGAGTGATTCGTTTTATATGTTTCCTTGCCTGAATTTTCCTTTCACTTCCTCTTGCTCTTGAAGTTCTCATGCCTGTGGACTAAGGGTTCATTGAGTCGGTATGGAGGTTGAGAAGTCCAACATCAAAGTAGATTTGGTGAGGGCCCACTTCTTGCCTCATAGATGATTTTTTTTGTTGTGTTGTAATATGGCAGAAAGGCAAGACAGCTCTCTGGATCTCTTTCATAAGGGCACTCTTAAGCTTTGTTTTCAATGTCAGAAATCCTTTCTTCTGCTTGCTCCACTCTGTTACTGAGGGACTCTACTTTATTTTTCAGATCTTTTGTTTGTCAAATTGTTGCTTCAGTGTGTCAAAATCTTTGTTGATTTTGTCGACCTCTTGAGACAACTTTTGAATTTCTCCTCGAATTTCTATTTCCAACTTTTGAATTGCTCCTCAAATTTCTAATTCCAAATTTTGTTCCATTCCATTAATCTTGTTTTCTATCCAAATTCTGAATTTGATTTCTGACATCTCGGCCAGCTGTTTAGGAATGGGATCTTCAGTTACATCTGCCATATCTTTCCTTGGGGAGGGTTGATCTATTCTGGTTATTCATGTTACCAGAGTTTTTCCGCTGGTTCCGCCTGATGATTATTTTATACCATTTGAGTTTTCCCCTGGAGCTTTGTTGAGGACCCATATAGTGCTACGGCCTGAGAAACTGGGGACGTGTTTGGTGTGGTGTGGCTAAGTGGCTCTCTCTTGTTTTCAACTGGTCTCTGTCAGTCCCAACAGTTACTCTGGGTTGAAGTTTTAGCTATGGAGAAATATCAGCAAATAAGTCATCCTGCCCCCCACAGGTAACACAATTGGAAAAGGAAAATCAAACCTTCCTACACCCACACATCCAGGGCACCAGTTGGATAGTGCTTGGGCGATTGGCTCAGTTCAAAATGTCCAAATCAATTGTCTCAGTCAGCACCTTTCTCATGTGGGAGAGTTTAAAAGGTCTCTGGCAACTAGATCGCAGGGGTCTGCTGACAACTCAAATATGACTTGTTCTGGTGTTCTGTGCCGTCAGGATGACCCACCCAGCAAATAGATAAGTCTTAGAAGGTTGATGCCTCCTTCCCCACCTTGTACCTCTGTCACACCCAGTCACTGATAACACTGCAGGGCTGTGACCCAGTTGCCTCCAATGAGCAGATACTCCAGGGGTTTGCACCCGTGTGAATCACAAGGAAATCTATGTCTGCTCAGCCAGGCCACTGCTTTCTGCCTCTATCCAGCAGGGAGAGGTGAGGCCCTGACAACTTTGGGTGCTTGATGGAGGCTGGGGGTTGTACACTCAGTTCCAGCCCCACCCCGATTGATGTTTCTGACAGAGCATAACAACTTTGCAGGAATTTGTTTCTGTCCCTGGTAAATTCCCCTGCAGAAGAGAAGCTGTTTTGCATTCCCAGAACCTGCACCTCAGGTCCTGTCTGTGCTACTGTACGGTCTCGGCTGTTTGTATAGTTACCTGTCAGATCCAGCCTTTGCCTGCCCTCCTTTGTTTAAGCTGATGGTCCCCTTATGGCTGGGTGCATCTTAGGCTCAGGAAAGCAGTGTTCTGGGTCAGCCCTGCCCTGGAAATCTTCCAGCTGTGCTAGTGCTTTTCTAGTCCCCACACTCCTCAGGCAAACCCTTTACTCATGGGGTGTGCATTTCCGTCCCAGATCTATTCCATGGTGGTTGCCACCTGAGAAGAAGCCTGGCCTCCTGTGTGACCAGAGAGACAGTGGGTGTGACTTTGGAATATCCAGGGGTAAGCCCTATTGTCGCCAAAAATGGCTGCTGCTCTGCGCCTCGGGGAACCACTGCTCCGGCATTGTTCCCTCTCAGCCAACTGTTCTCTCCCCACTTCTGTGCCATAGAATCAGCACTGACCAGCTGCGGTCCAGGCACTGTCCACATCCTTCAAGAAATCACCCAATAATCTGGACTCCTGTGGGACAGGCCTCCAGACCTCAGAGTGAGAGTGGAGGGGAGTGCTTGGAACTCAGAATTGCAGGTAGAGAATATGTACAGTTTTATACAATTTTATGCCTGGCAGGAGAGTGCCATGGCACCCTAGAAGGGTGGTAGGTCCAGTTTTTAGAGGGTCTCTCCCATGGAGTATAGTAGGAGGACCTTTGAACTCTGCTCGTTTGTTTGTGGGGCACTCCGAACCATTCTCATGGTGGAGGGGACTCCCATCCGCTTGGTGATGGATTTTGTACCTTTTGTTTATATCCTTGGGGTCACAGGTCACCTCAGCGGGGTTGATGTGCGTTCTTCAACCCTCTCTCTTAGTGCAGCTCAAATACACCAGGTTACTTGCTAAATTCCTGTACTTTAACACTCTTTCTGGACGGGAGCCTCTGTGGAAAGCTGGCTTCAGTCAGCTATCTTGTCTCTGCCCCTCATGAAATAATATCTTAATCATTGAAATATTTCATTTTTCATAAGATGAATGATGTGTAGAGTGGATTCTGTATGATAAAATTAGTCACAATAGAAAAAGAATTATGTCCTTGGCAATATACAAGTTCTGTCAATTCCCTAGACCATGTTTTAGAAATGATAGTATCTCAGCCTATTCTTGCTTCTATAACAAATTATCTTAGACTGGATAATTTAAAAAAAAAAAAAAACATAAATATATTTACTGCTCACAGTTCTAGAGGGTGGAAAATCCAAGAGCAAGACACCAAGGCATCTGGTGACAGCTCTTTCTCTCATTCTGCTTCAAATATGCTGCCTGTTGCTGTGTCTGGCAGAAGGGGCAAACAGGCTCTCTCTAGTCTCTTTTATAAGAGCACTTAATCCCATCACCTTCTAAAGACCCCACCTCTTACTACAAGCACATTGGCTATAAAGTTCCAGCATATAACTTTTGGGGAAAAACCAATATTCACATCAAAACATATGAGACAGAAGAAAACTTAGAATTATGTTAGCCTGATTAAAAATTAAGGCTGGAATCACAAAAGCCCGTCCTTGATACTTCTACTTAAGCTCTGTGGCCTTGGACCAATTATATAGTCTATCCGTTCCTCAATTACTGATTTGTTTAATGGGCCAATATAATAATCATTTTATTGGGTTCGTGTGCATAATAGGAAACTTTAGCACATAGAAAGCATTTCAAAGAGTAACTTTCACATAACAAGCCTTCAGTGAATATTAGTTGTCACGTCGTTATTATTATTTTAAATATATTTTACATAAATTCAATCATATGCCTGAATAGCAACTCAGTAAGGTGGGCTTTTTTAAATACATGGCATAGATGTGGAAACTGAGAATCAGAATCAGTGTAGCTTATAGAAGGAAAATTTAATCCTCACCCTTTTGGGCTTAAATTGTCTTTTTCTTGTAACAAGTGGAGCACACTGCCTATTATATCTTATCTTGTTACCCCTCCTGCTTGTGTCTTAATGTCCCTCACTAAGCCATCTGGAGTTTTTCATCAATAATAGTATTGGTATATATTCAAACCTGTTTACTTTCACTTATGAATTTTAAATTTGAATTTTTGTAAGAGAAATTAAAAATCATTCTCTGTACTTTTATTTATAGACAAGGAAACTGAGATCCAGAAAGGTCAGGAGACAAGCATTGTGGCCATGATAGCAGTTAGTGACTAGGTCGGGACTGGAACACAGGTTCTCTCACTTCCTGTTCATTACTTAGTATTATTATTTTATAGCCATATCCATACATATAGACTACTATTCTGGACATATCTCTTCTAGTTCCATGTGAAGGCAAATCTAAGCATGTTTTTGTTGCTTCAGGTGAAACAATACAATTTTGCATGGGTCTGATAGGTTTTTTTTGCAGCTTTTTGGCCACCACCTCCGATATATGGGGCTGGTATTCCTTTGAATCACAGGTGCTGCCCTCTGATAGTTTTCTTTTCCAGGTCAGACTCTAAATAATCATGTATTCTTATGCTTAAAACACTTGTATCTGACTTTGATATTTGTATTTTTTTATTTTTATTAGATAATTTTTTACAAGCCATTTTAGATTCATAGCAAGATTGAGCAGCAAATACAGAGTTTTCATATACCTCCTGCCCCCCCCACCCGTACACATCACCTCCCCCACTACTGCAGAGTGGTATATTTGTTATAGATTCTGGGACACATCATATCCCTCAAAATCCATTGCTGATGTTGGGGTTCCCTGTTGATTTTATGTAGTCCATGGGCCTTGACAAATTTATAATGTATCATATATCTATCATTCTAGTATCTTAGAGAATAACTTTACTGTCTTAAAACTTTTCTGTGCTCTGCCTATTCATCCCTTCCTTCCTCACCAATCCCTGGTTTGTACTTGTTATTTTTTAACTATCTGCTTTGCCCTCAGGGGAAAAAAATTCAGATTTGGTTTATAAGGCACGCTTTAAGTTCTCTCTCTTCTGGAAGGGGTTCCTCGTTCGCTGAAGAGCAATTGTTTGGGTCCTTCAGAATCAACACTCCATACCTGGCATTGGATGACATGAATTATGGCACTTCAGAAATAACTGCATAAAAGTTAAGCACTCATATATGATAATAAATCTATCATCAAGTATTTACTGAGCAAGTCACCACCATAGTTAATATATTGACAGACAGCTACAGTTTCCAGATTGAACGTCTCCTGAAAATAGGAGACAATGGTCGTGAAGTAGACAGAATAATTCTAAAGATGTCAAATACCTCAGAATGTGACCTTATTTGGAAATGAGGTCATCGCAGAGCTAATTAATTAAGATGAGGTCACACTAGAGGAGGGTGGTCTATAATCTGGAGTCTTTCCGAAAAACAAAATTGGACACAGACAGGTACATAGGGTTTCTGTATTAAATAACGAAATCAAGAGTTTATAGGGGCAAAAAGTCAACATAAATGAATGAAGTAGAATGGAATTGAGACAGTATGGAGTAGTAGTAGTTACTGTGGCACAACAGAAAGTAACTTCTTTATTTAAATGGCATGATTATCTTGGACAAGAGTGGGATGATTTGGTTTTTCAAGAGGAACTTGAAATTGAAAATTTTATCTAAAATATTTCATTTTTTGTGGGTGGCGCCTGTGGCTCAAGGAGTAGAGCGCCGGTCCCATATGCTGGAGGTGGTGGGTTCAAACCCAGCCCTGGCCAAAAAAAATAAAAATAAAAATAAATAAAAAATAAATAAAATATTTCATTTTTTGAATACATGAAGTTTCTAAGTTATGAATGAAATAGGTTCTATAGGCTCGTTCTTAAGTTTAATTTGTATGTGCATTAGAAAACATACATTTACCTATCACCTGTAATAGCCTTTGTTCATGAGAGTCATATGTCAGGCAGACATTTGTAAGTTGGAAACTTACTGTAATAGTCTCTGTCATAACTGCGAGCTGTAAGTTGTTTGGATGTTTATAACTCAGAAACTTCCTGTATTGAAAGGTATTTCAATTTATTTTCTAAAGCATTATTTAGGCCAAATAAAGCACAGAATGGAGCAGCTCTAACCCTTAACCCAAGTCTTAGCACCTCTGCTCTATGTATGATCAGGACCATACCTATTGGTAGGCGTTTACCTAGGGTGGTGTTTAGGTATTTGGGTGTTGGGGGAGACCTCCTTAGTTGCTGAGGACAAGTTCCTATCTTAGTTGCTGAGGTCCTGACCTTCCACCTTAGTGAGCCACCACCTGCTGCCTTGCCTCCTGCCTTGCCATCCTGGCTCATTATGATCTAATCGCATGGCTTTCCTCCTGTTTCTCAAACCAAACCTTTTCCTTCATAGGGCTTTTTAATTGCAGTAAAATTCCACTTAGAATGTTCTTTGGCCTGCTATTGATTTTTTTCTCCTTTTGAAAGATTGTAGGTTAAATTTATCTTCTTCAATAAGAACTTAATCACGCAGTAGCTTCATTCAAATATTCAGTCTTGCATCATCGCTTTATCTTGTCACATTTATCATTATTTTATTTTGTTTGGTTTTTATTGTCTTCCTCACCATCTCTTCACATCCCTATCTTGCATTGGAATGTAAATTCAATGAGGGTTGAGAATAGGAATATTGTCTTTTTAAATATTCACTGATTTATCCCCCATGTCTAATGCTTTGCTTGGCACACCATTGGCCAATAAATATTTCTTGAATGAATGCAAATGTTTATATTCTCAAAGATCAACCTAAGCTATATGTAAAAACTCATACTTTAAAGGGAGCAACTTTGGTACAATTTACCATATGGCCTGAATGGATATCTCTTGAATTAAGTGTGTTTTAGTCTCATGAATGTCTTTTGTGCTAGTTTTATGTAATATGGAAAGAAAATTAAAGAATACACATTAAATTATAGTATAAAGTAGTGAAAAATGGGTGCATATGTCCACATCTCAGATCATGCCAATTTGTAGGGTTTGAATGTTGTCTGGATGGTTGTATCATTATCCATCAGATTTAATAAGGCTAAGACCGGCCATTATTTGCCAAAGAAATAAAATTTCTTAGATTTTTTTAAAATTTTAAGTGATTAGCTTCCTATCTTTGACTCTTTCTATCAGATTTCTAAGAAATGTAGTTGAGAATAGCTTAGCAAGTTTAATAATCACATCAGGATCAGTGTTTAACATAGGAATTTGCTTTTTCTTTTGTTTTATACCTGATTTTCAATAATAAATATTAAGAAAAAGAAACTCTAAGTGTTATGCATCAAAAACATTTTTATTGTTCTTTAAAATATTAGAAAATCCATAGTTTATAAAATAATTTCTGTGTTAACAGTAAATATATAAGTAATATAAATATTTATAAGTAAAATGTCCATCCCGAGCAGAACTTGTAGAATTCCAGTGTAGTGTCATCAGGAACATTTTTCATTACAGCTTAATGATGTGTCTCTAATAATGAACTGTTTAATAATACAGTGAGAAGTTTTATAATGTGGTAAAATTCTATACATTTTGCAGTTTGGTAATATTCATTCTAGCCCAGCTTCTCAGAAAGGGTCTAAAGACAAATGTTCATTTAAAAAATGGGCTGGAGTCTGAAAGGAGCAGCAGGGTGAGGGTGAGTCATGTCTTCCATTGCCATCAGGTCAGAACCCCTTACTCTCATCTCTACCTTTTGAACCTTAGCTACTTTGTAATTGTTCTTTTATGTCCTTGCTCTTTATATGTACTCAATTATTTAGTCTTTATTTATGTCCTTCCTGCCTCTTCTATAATTAGTGGCATTTTTCATTATCTTTAATAAAAGCCTTATGCATGTGTTTTAGGTATGATAGATATGAACTCTTCCACAAATGCACCAAAATTACATTTTATTATTTAAATTTTTTTTTTCCTAAATCACACAAAATCAAGATCTGAGATCTGATGTCATGAAGAAATATGGCTGGACATTTTATGGAAGGGTTCTTTCTCACTCAGTGCAAATGAGTGAAATGGAGCAGCAGTCAGCAGCCTGTCATGTTCTCGGTCAAAATACTTGTTTTCGCAATCTAGGTTCAAATGTTCTACATCTGAACATGATGGGTTTTGCTGGCTATATCCTCACCCTTCATGCCAAACTCAGCGAGAGTTACTGTCTTGATTCTTGAAGTGCAGTTCAAATAGGTCTGCCTCTTAGTCCTATGCTGTTGGGACTGGTCTTCCTTGGGTCTCCAGCCCCCAACACCCACACATATAAACTCCACCCTTGATAAATGTCTACTAGGCTGGGTGTGATCTTGATCACATGTAGGGCAGAGCTAAGCCTTGGCTTAAAGGTTAGAGCTCGTCCATGTTGCGCTTTATTTGGCCTGGGTTAGAAAGATGAAAAGACAGATTCAATTTAAGATTTATTTATTTATTTTTTATTTATTTATTTTTTTTTCTGAATTTTTTTTTTTTTATTGTTGGGGATTCATTGAGGGTACAATAAGCCAGTTACACTGATTGCAATTGTTAGGTAAAGTCCCTCTTGCAATCATGTCTTGCCCCCATAATAAGATTTATTTTTGAGATAAGAAGGGAAAGCAGCATCAACAGAGAAATGAGTTAGGGGATAAACCTATCAAATAAGTGGCATAATATCTAGAAAATGCCATAGAAGATGAGGCTACGTATTTTAGTAGACTATATAACCAAGAATTATATTCATTCTTTTAAAGTACCAGTGATTGGTAGATGTACATAATAACAACTTTCTGATATGCAGAATTCTACAATACTGAAAAGTTGGCCAATGACCAAAAAGGGAAAATTATACCAGGAAGGCTAAGCCAAATAGAATAATTCAGAAATCATTATTTATGCATTTTTTAAATTTATTTAGGAAGTGTAGAACATCAATCAGTTGAGTTTAACAGCTACCCATATCAGCACAGGGAGATGGGCACTTGGTTAGGCAGCTTGTCCAATGGTCTGACAAAACTTTCTAAAAGGAACTTTAAAATGGTGTCATGGACTACCTATAGATCTTACTTGTGACATGCGTTGACTGCAGGATATATCCAAATGAAGTATTTTAATTAAATGAGTGTAAATATATCTTTTAAAACAGCTCTTTTAAAAAAATGCTAAAAATTTCTAGGTAGATATTTCCCAAGTTGGACAGTTTTGAGTGCAAAGTTTTATATGTGTTAATTTTCTTTCCACGATGAGTTAACACTATGTAAGTGGTTCATGGTAACAAATGCTAAAATATGTAATTTCTGAATATGATACATAGTTGCTGCTGGTATTAAAACAAAACTTAATAACAGAGAGCAGGAACACCTTAAATAATATTTGTCTCACCCCAAAAATCTAAGTTAAGACACTGCTAGACTGACTTTTTGAAATATCTTGATATTTCAATTGATAGTGTAACTGGACTTTTCTGCTAGCTAAATCCTTTCCGCAGGCTGGGCACGGTGGCTTATGCCTATAATCCTAGCACTCTGGGAGGCTGAAGTGTGTGGATTGCTGGAGCTCAGGAGTTTAAGACCAGCCGGAGCAAGAGTGAGACCTCACATCTACTAAAAATAGAAAAAGTAGCTGGGCGTAGTGGTGCATGCCTGTAGTCCTAGCTACTTGGGAGGCTGAGGCAAGAGGATTGCTCAAGCCCGAGAGTTTGAGGTTGCTGTGAGCTATGATGCCACAGCACTCTACCCAGGTGACAGAGTGAGACTCTGTTTAAAAAAAAATATTTTCCACAGACTGGAAGTAATAATTACCAAGTTATAGGAACCCAGAGGCCATAAGGTTTTCTGTCTGGCATAGGTATGACTAAAGTTCTTTGCTGAGGGTGGTGGTCAGATATCTTTGCTGGCCTCTCCTCAATACCCTATCTGCTCCAAGACCTTAACACTAAATACTATGAACCATTTTCCTCCTCTGAGCAGGGAACTGATATTGTCATTCAATAGCCAGAGGGGGGAAAATAAAAATAAAAACCGAGAGAGAGAGAAAGAAAAGAGTAATCTTTAGAGGAAGAGTCAGACTTACCATTTCGTCATTCGATACTTTATCTCTTTATCTGGAGGTTTGTCTGGAGAAGATGGTAAATAAGTTTATTTATTACCAGCTGATTTTGAATGAGCCATTGAACTCTCTTTTATCTAAGTGCATTTGTCAGAATTAATTCAAAGGAAGAGAAATCATGTAGTTCTTAAGATGATTATTATGTTTTTGTGTTGAAGGGGCATGCTGGTCAGCAACAGAAGTGGGAACACGAATGTAATCTAACGGTGACTCAAAGAATACTTACGGCCACTTTTCTTATTATTCTTTACCCTCTGTATTTCCTATAGAAAAAATGAAAATTATGAGATTCATACCAGTTCTCAAAAGACTTAAGGTCAAGACAAACGCATATTTTCTGAAAACTTTGAGATACATTATACAACCTAACAGCTGTTTCTTGAGACAAATTCCTTCTTGAGAGTTGAAACTCCCATCATTGATGCATTTTGACTTTTTAAAATGGTTGGCTATGAAAATCAAGGTTTCTACCCACATGTTTGACCACATCAGACTGTTTCTCAGTATATTCCCACTGTTGAAAAAGCAGGGGGTACAATTGTACTGTACCTATGTGCTATCTAGATGCAAGAATACTCTCTCTGAGCTGGAGACATCTATTATTGCATTCTCTGGAATTTCATTTACTGGGTAATCAAATGAGCCCCTTCAAATTTGCTGAAATGGCAGTTCTTTGTTGGGGCTTCTCCAGTGCTATTTTCCTTCCACAGCCACCTTATTGGGAAACATCTGGGAAATGTTGGCTTTATCCAAATGTGTTGAATTGAATGTTGAATCAGCAAGGTCTGTAAATGTTTATTGTTGAATTCCAACAGATCTCACAGGAATTGTTTTGTATCTAGGGTACAAACTCACCCTATTTTCTTAGACTGAGCTTATAGGACTTAGTCATATAGCTTTGGATATGAACCAAGGCTAATGTACACACCAGATAAAGTGCCCCAATATAAGGAAATAATCCTTTTTCCCCTGAAGAGATACATTATGTATTCTAGGATGCTGCATCCGTCTCCTTCTCATGGACAGGAGAATGTCCACCAGCATTATAAAATGTCTACACCGCAAAAATAATGTATGTTTCTGGCATATGATTGGTTTGACATTTTCTTTGCTTGCTTATTTTGCTGTCAGAATATCTTCAATGTGGAAGCATTTAATGGTTCTTATCAAAACTTTGAAAGGAATTTGTTCTTTGACAAAGAAAATCAGGCTCTTACTTTCACTGTTATCGCTTTTCATAATTTTTTTTCAGAGCAAATACAGATACAGTTACTATATTAAAAGTCTCTTAAGGGGCCAGGCCTGGGGGCTTACACCTATAATCTTGGAATCTTGGCAGGCTGAGGTGGGAGTTTGAGTCCAGCCTGAGCAAGAGTAAGACCTTGTCCCTCCTGAAAGTAGAAGAAATTAGTCAGTTTTAAGGCAGGCACCTGCAGTCCCAGCTACCTAGCAACTGGGGAGGCTGAGGCAGGAGGATGACTTGAGCCCAGGAGTTTGAGGTTGCTGAGAGGTAGGCTGATGCCATGGCACTCTAGCCTGGGCAGCACAGTGAGACTCTGTCTCAAACAAAAAAAAAAAAAGTCTTTTAAGAGAGCCCAGTGCTCACCACATACCCAGGTATTTTTTTCATCAGTTGCTGCAATTTCCACAAATAGTAGTGAAAAAAGGGGAGAAGATGAATCAGTGGATAAAAATGCTGTTCCTCTCATGGAGATGCTTATGTAACATCTCTTTCAAGTGTCATTGAAACCAAAGGCTGTCATCTTACTTTGCACAAAAGCAAATTTTTGTTTTTTATCTGCTTTGCCATAGAATTAGAGGACTTTGTGAGTGACTTTCAGCGGTTTTTTAGTGAATGATAAAATCTCTTCTTGGCCTTAGTGGCAAAAATTTTGACACTATTCTGCAAATTGTGGGAAATGAGTAGAAAGAAAAATAAGAAGCACTGTGTGACATTGTCAAAAATCCCTGGGCATTTCAAAATGTTAGCTCTGCATGAAGGAGTGTGTATTTATCTAATTTCACACTTGAATAGTGAATCATTAATCCAGAATGAAAATGGACATTTACTTCTCAGGATTCTCCTGAATTTTAAAATAGCCAATCAGACAGCTTAATTTTTTATCATGTAAACAAAGGAAGACTATTTGGAAATTATTTCTGGTACATCTCATTCATCCACAAGCACGTTAATTAGACCAAATGAAATATGAATCCATTTACATATCTGCCTAAGAGAACTATTTTTCTTTCTCCTATTTGACCTTGTTTCTGTTGATTTTTATTCCCTACTATATCTGTTGTTTTTTCTTACAGAATGTATAGAAATTCTAATTTTTCAATGAGACACTATATTTTTTTCAGTTCTTTAAATTGTCTTGGTATTTAAAGTATCGAAGTAAGGAAGGTTGGTTTTGTGAGAATACACAGAACCAGATGATGGAGCAAACTGTGCTCAGAGCTACCCTTAGGGAGCATTTATTTTGTTTCTTATATTAACTTCATAACACATTCTTCAATAATATAATCGCTATTTTTCAAAGGAATAAAATGATGTTTGTATAACTTGTCCAAGATAAAAGACCTAAAAATGTTCCATAAGAATTCAAATACATGTTTAACAAGAGATCTTGTTAGATCTTGATAGAATCCAAGAAGCTCTAGATTTCTGGTATCTAATAATCATCCATGGGCCAAAAGTAGTTCATTAACCTACGCCCTAAAGAGCAAACATCTAGAAATTTTCTAGAGAAACACACATAACAAAAATGGCATCAAAACCACAATGATTATTTTAACCAAAATATTTCACTTCAGAATCTAACAACATTAAGCAACCACCCATGCCCAGAGGCATAAACATGCCTGCAACAGGTAAATGTTGGGGTTCTAAGCTTGAGTCAATGCATAGCTATAACTCAAGCTCACTGCATTAAATGACATCTTTTAATATGTTCTTTTTTGTTATCCAGTTATGACACCAGTGTATGTAAAGAACCAGGGAAAGAAAATGTGTATGTGTGGAGTTGCAATATCGATGTGACTCCTAATCTAATACCATTTCACAGTGTTATGTCACTCACAAACTTTTTAACTCAACCTTGTAATCAAAGAAAAATAGCTGTGGCATATACAGGTGTTTTCCTGATCAAGTGCTTCAGTGTTAGAAAGTAACTTGGGTGACACTACTGCCAGAGAATCCTTTAGATCTTCAGTATGGTTAAATTTTCTCTTGCTACATCATGCCCTTGCTACAATTTCACTCTTTTTTCACAACTCTGCTTATTTATGATATGGTTTCTTTTCCCTACCACTCCACTAAAATTCTTCTTTTTAAGGTCCAGATACAAAAGAACAAATAGACACAAACATTTTATTAGTAAATACATTGAATTTTCTTAGTCCTTATTATATTTGATGTGTCAGTTAAGTTATTTCAACCACAGAAACTCCCCAACTAAAAGATAAAATATTTATTTTTCATGGCTCTTCTAGCTTGGTTGGGGTGACTCGACTGCTTACTTGAAGTCATAAAGTTCCATGGTATTCAAAGCCAGGCTTCCATCTCTTAGGATACATACTTTGTGGAGGTGAGTTTCTTTCCTTCTATGGCTGTCAAAAGCCTCACGAGAGGTAACCTCCTTGAAAGTGGGTAGTTCTGTGCCTACAATACTGACCATTACATACTTGGTGCTTAATATATAGGTTAAATACATCAATGGCTCCCAGATATCTGCCTCTGAATTAGATATCTCTTGAACTTTAGAGCCATATATCAAAATAATTCCTCTAAGAGCCCTTTCAATCTCACAGTAGAATCTTCATTTTTCCAAATCTGCTCAAACTTCCTTATTGCCCACCTAAAGAAAAGAGATTTATTTTCCTAGTTATTGAGCTGCCACTGTAGTCAGAATTTCCCTTCCTCATTATGTTTTCCCACCACTCCTATTTTAAAATATTTTTCAACCTTACCACATATAAGAATATTCTGATTCATGCTTTTACTATTCACCTGTCCTGGAACTCGTCTCTCAACTCAAACAGCTATAAAATTTTACTTTGTGATACTACTCAGGTGGCGTAAGTCTGCCCTTTCTTCTTCTTATCCTTTGTATTGTAGTAACTACTACACTTGTGAGATCTTTTCTATCATATATTAAAGTCTTTGATATCACAGGTTTAAACTTCTATCTTGAACATAGAAGTGTTCAATTAATCTTTGCTTAACATTATATAAAAGGCTGGTAAAAGATATCAGGAAGTGAGTACAGGATCAATTATTCTGAACTGACCAGCTGTCTACACTCACTTTCTAGAACCGTACCTGTTATGTGTTTTAAAGGGGAAAAAATGAATCTATCAGCCTTTGCAATGAGATTCCAGACTGTGTGGGCAGCCAAAATCACAGCACCTGCTCCTCTGTGAGTATTTACTGTGATCTGTATTTGACTTCCATTTGCTGAAACCCATTGCCCTCCTCTCTGAAAATAATGTTTATTGTTACTTAGAATTCTCAGTCTAGACTTTTTATAATCACTGCCTGGAATGAGAGAAACTTCACATACTAAAGTCTCATGTCTGACATAAAGACATCTAGATCAAATGCTCTTTCATTTGAAATGCTGAGAAAGCCTTTGGGCATCTTTGAACTTTCAGAATCGGGCAGTTATGGAAAGTGCCTCACATGTTGAAGGTAGTGGCCGTGCTGTCCACATTCAGCTGTAGTAGTGGTGATATGTCTTTGGCCAGGTCTTACACAGTCAACCTTCTAAGCTTTCATAAAAAATGAATTCAAAGGTCACCTTCAGATATGCATGGTTCAAAGAATCTCTGCCCTAATCACTATCAAAGCCTTGTTTAATAAATTTATTAGACATCACCTCAGGTGATAAAATGAAGCCAGAGCTTATTCACATTCCAGGATTCATGCCACCTGCTTTCAAATATAATTTACTGCTGATAACTAATGCAAAAGAGCTTTCCTCCAGTAAGAGAAAAAGGAAAAATTTCTCCTGGGCTTAAGAACAGATTCATAAGTCCATTTTTATACTATTTAAGAGAAATCTGCTAATTTAATCCAACAACCTTTTATTAAAACCTAAATGTAAGTGATCATCGTATTAGGTCTAAGATCATAAAGATAAATTTGAACCAGTTCCCCGATACTAAGGAATTCAGTATACAATTGAGCAAGTAATGGCTTTGACATCCATTGTGATGGAAACATTTTTTAAAAGGTATGATATAATAGATAGTAACTGAAATGGGTTCAGCTGGAGTGAAGAAGGTTATCAGAATGGTGAAATTTGGGTCAAAAACCTAGATTTTTGAGAAGCCGTATTCGGATCTGGTTAAGAATTTTGTTAACAGAAAGAACAGTGAGTATAAAGCTAGTGTATGATGCCCCATGATCATATCAATGTACACAGCTAAGATTTAATAAAAAAAAAAAAAAAGGCTTTTAGAGAGAAAGCAGATGGAGTTATCGGAAGGGCAGAAAGATAGCCCATGGAACTTGAAAACTGTGAAGTCATTACATAAAATGTTATTCACTTTGGGAACAACAAATGTGGAGTTGAGAAATAATAGGACAGTCGAGGAGAATCATAAGAACTAGTAATGTCTATGGAGTTGCGTGGAATCTCCAAAAAATGACAAACTCGATGAAGGGAGGACAGTGAAGCATGACTCTAAAGCATGCAGCACTCGCCACGGGGATCTTACTGAGCAGGAGGACTGGCTCCATGGGAGTGCCGCCTGTGCATTTATTTATAAGAAATGCTTAATTTTAGCCGGGCGTTGTGGCGGGCGCCTGTAGTCCCAGCTACTCGGGAGGCTGAGGCAAGAAAATCGCTTGGGCCCAGGAGTTGGAGGTTGCTGTGAGCTGTGTGAGGCCACGGCACTCTACCGAGGGCCATAAAGTGAGACTCTGTCTCTACAAAAAAAAAAAAAAAAGAAATGCTTAATTTAATGTTCTCGTCATTTTAAAGTTGTTAATAATGTTTGATGAAGGAGTCTCATATTTCCACTTTATGCTGAATTCTACAAATTGTGTTGCCTGTCCTGCCAGGCAGATCAAAGTGATCCAAGAGAAATGTGTTAAAGATGCGTTAGAAATCTCTTAACACAACTACCCAGTAATGATAGAATAAAATAAAAATAAAAGTATAAATACTTTCTCATACAAGGTTGAGTTCCCCATAATAATAGGTACCAACCATGTACAAAGAAGAGGCAAAGAACTAAAACATTAGGGTTATTGGGGGGGAATCATCTTACTGGATATCAATATTTAAAGCCAATCCATAGTTATTAGTGTGTAATTATCACAAGAATAGGCACATGCACGCACACACATGCATACACACACACATATGCCCACAGGAACAGGCCTTCACACAGACATAGAGATTTCATATATCTCAGAAATGGCCATGTAAATCTGTAAAAGATAGACTACTTAAGAACTGGTATTAGAAAGTTATATATCCAAATTGGATTAAACAAACAAATTTCTGTTTCACATCATACAACAAGGAAATCTGTTTAGAGATAGGTGGAGTGAATCCCAGTGTAAAGCAAAGCTTTAACATGTTAAGAAAATAGGGGACTGTTTTTAAGAATTCTGGCTAAATTTGGATTTGCATATTAAAAGTCAAACAAATGTTAATAAAAATGTTCAAATCTGGCAGCATCAAAATAAAAAATATTTCTTAAAAGTCACATTAATATGAAATGACAAGTTACTGACTGGGGTTTTTTGAAAATATGACACAAAAGTAGTATTCAAAAGATACACAGATTTCCTTCAAATAAGTAATTCAAAAAACAAAAGACTAAAGATTATAAATGCCTATAAATGCCCTGTTCAGAGGATAGGGAGCAAAAATCTTCAGAAACTCTAAGAAAAGATGCTTAACCTCATTAGTAATAAGTAATAGAGATAATTCACAGTACTTGGATTTAAGGTCAAAATTAGCTTAAATTTACAGAATGATGGTACAGTATTATGATACTTATAAAGCTTTAAATTGTAACATTAAAATTGTGTTACTATTAAATATACATATGTGCTAAATATAAAATATGCCTGAAAGAGCCTTATCAAATTCATTTTAAGTCATTAAAACAAACCTTTCAAGCACTAACAATGTGAAGGGCACTAAGATCCTTCAGGGCATACAGTGATGAAAGCCTTCACGTCCTGCCCTGGAGGCGCATATGATCTTGGAGGAGAAACAGAGCACTCACACAAATCACTAACGCTCTCTCAAGACAGTGGAAAAGTCTGAAGATATGTAGATAAAATGCTACGGGAGCCACAACTGATGGAGTAATTTAAATAAATAAGATTGTTCGCAAAAATTTCTTTTTACTACAACTTGGAAAAAGATCTGCTTCTACCAAAACTGTGAACCTATCAATGCAATCAGCATTTAGGCAGTGTGGGTTTGGTGACAGAAGACTTTGAGAGAAATAAATGAAAGGTGCAAGGTGAAAACAGAGAAAACAAGCATTGGTTAACTTTTGCAATGCCTCATTGCAAAAGTTAATTATATTATTTATGAAAATAACAATTATTATAATTATCTTTTAATACAGCAATAATATATTAATATAATTCTGACAGCACTTATTCACATTTCTTGGCTTCTTCTTTTTTTTTCTTTCTTGAAACAGAGTCTCACTGTGTTGCCCCGGCTAGAGTTCCATAGTGTCAGCCCAGCTTACAACAACATCAAACTCCTGAGTTCAAGTGATCTTCCTGCCTCCTAAGTAGGCTGAGGCACACCTACACGCACAATCCACTACAGGCACTTGCCCTAACATCTGACTAACTTTTTCTATTATTGAAGAGATGGAGTCTCTCTTTCTCAGGCTGATTTCAAAATCCTGAGCTCAAGCAATGCACCCAGCTTAGCCTCCCAGAGTGCTAGGATTACAGGGGTGAGCCATCACCTCTAGCCTAATATTTACATTTCCATAAAGTGATTATTATTTTATCCAATTTACTGAGAGAAAAATGAAATATTACTATAGCTATAGCTACTTAAGGTCATGGACTTTATGCATAGTAAATCTAAGATCCAAATCCCAAGAGCGGTTGACTCTAAGTTGGTCTATGAACATTCCTGTGGTAACAATGTCTTTTGTAGTATGCTCAACTAGATATTTTAAGGTATATTTTTAAAACTGTGCCATTTTCAGTAACTTATATCACTATTTCTTAAAACAATGAAATAAGCTGCCCCCCCCCAAAAAAAAAAGACAAATACTATAAAATACGACTTCATTTATTTGCAGACTCTGAATTGAACTCACAGAAGCAGAATAGAATGGTAGTTACCAAGGTCTGGGTTTAGGGGGAATGGGAAAATGTTACTTAAAGTGTACAGACTTTCTGGGGATCTAATGTATAGTCTGGTGACTATCATTAATAATACAACATTAGTCACTTAAAATTTGGTAAGAGAGCTTTTTAAGTGTCTTCACCACACACACACATACGCATATGCACAGAACACAAACTCTAACAATGGGTAGTGATGGATGTGTAATTAATTTGCTATGGCAATTGGTATACAAATATCCAATCATCATCTTGTATAATTTAAATATATATAATTTTTATTTTTAATTAAATATTTTAAAAGTATTATATTTTTAATAAAGATGAAAATTAATTGTTTTAAGTAACTTCATTAGTGATTCTCAAAGTATGATTTCCAGAACATTTGGCATCTAAAGTGAAGCTTTTGCATATATTCTTCTGGTTGAATCCAATATGTCAAACATACCAGAAGACAATGTTCACAATATATCACATGTAAATATTTAGTAACTAGCATCCACACTAATGGGGAATTACTAGATCATGGAACACAACACTTGTCCATCCTCGGTTTGTATTCAATAATATCATGTTTTTTTGAATTTTTCACCATTTAGAAAAATAGGACAGAATGCTTAGAAGATTTTCTGTCATTTGCTAGTTATGTATTTATTTAGCAAATATTCATTGACTGTCACCTAGGTGCCACATCCAGCTCTAGGTACTATAGTGATAGCAGTGAGCTAATAGATTTTAGGCTTCACAGAGTTTTCACTCCTGTAGGAAAAAACAGAAGGAAAAAAAACCCATAAAAAATCCTGATAGGGATGCTAGCTATGAAGAAAAACAAGGAAATGAGAGGATAGCCAGGAACTGGAAGAGGACAGGGTGTTCAGGAAAGAGCAGAGCTCTGATCATAAGGAAAGTAGCTTTGCAGGTCCAGATGATATGACTAATTGAAAGACATTTCTCTGTGACTTGGCATTTCTGTGATCAGCCAAGCTGCTTGCTTTGCTCCATTCTTACCCAGGTTAATTAGTTGGGAGAGATTCTTGACAGAAATTCAGCTGGGAATGTTTGCATTCATTTATTACACTTATTTTCAAGAGGAAAATGAGATTACACTCCTTAGCTGAAGGGCAGATTTTTATCTTTTGCAGAGGGGTAGTTTAATCTTCCTCTGGGTTCAATAGAGATTTGGAGAGCATTTTCATGGATAATAGAGAAAACAAGTTTAGATCTGCCCTTAGAACCCAGATTTCGCAGGTGAAAAATCTCAGTCCCCTTTTCTCTGAGACACAATGTATTATTTCATGAAGGTCACTGTAATTCTAATCTACCTCCTGGAGAAAATTCTTGACATCAGTTTGAAGGTGTCCTTTTAAGAGACTCACTATAGAAACATTCATTTCTTTTCAATGTGTTTAATTCCCTGCTCTGACACCAGCTAGTTAAATGACCTTGGGGAAATTGCTTTCTCTCACAAAACTTCTGATTCTCCCTGACAAATTTCCTTTTTCATCACACAAACAGATCTGGAAATTTCATCTCCCACAAAAGGCAATTCTAATAAATTAGAGAAGAAATGATTAATTCCAATATGCCACTTCCATTGTACTTTTCTTCTATTTCTACATATCAACTAAATGCCCTTATCCCCAGAGTGTCCCCAGAGTTTACACCTAGTAAATAGATACTCTGTTTTAATCTCATCGTTTATTTAAAACTATTTGTTTATATTTTCATCCCATATGCATACTATGGGAAGAAAAACTTATCTTTTCCTTCCCATTGCAAGGTTCATGCTGACACCCTTATTAACAAGACTGATTAACAAGAGAAAAGCAGAACAAATTTATCAGAGTTTTACATGACAGAGGAGATGTTAGAAATGAAAACCTGCTGATCCAGAGAAATCTGTATATTTTTATGGATAGTCTTGCTGGCCGAAGTGCACTTGCTGGAGAAAAGGGTAGGTACAATCCAATGGTAATAAACTAGGAGGAGCCCAGCAAGGCCTGTTTGTTCAGATTCATCCTGGTCCTCAGGTATAAGGGAGGATTCCTCTACAATAAGGGCTTATAACTTACTTTCAGAGGAGATAGATCAGATAATGTTTTTATGACTATGCTTCAAGGAAGAAAGGCTGGGGCACAGGGTAACCTTCAAAGCACACCCTATTCTGAGCTATGACAGTACTTAACTACTTGGTAGATTACATTCAAAATTAGTTGAGTTATATTTTCATGTTTCAGCCTTACTGAATACTGCTTTTACCCTGTACTTTGTAATTCTGATCAACATATAAGAATATTTGTTCAGGGATGCAACTTCTTCCTGACCGATCTGAAAATATCAGGTGGCACCTTGGGTGCCAGAGATGTGGCTAATGTAGAAATTCTATTTCTGAATTCTGAATGTGGAGGCTCAACATGGATTTTATGCCTGTTTTCCTGGGTCTTAAGCTTGGTATACAGCACTTTGTAAATGCTCCCTGCTTGCTAATAGAATGATTGATGGCAGAATGAACCTTAGTATTGCCTATGAGAATCAAGACATTGGTCCTAGGATCAAAGGTTTCCCTAAAGCTTAAGATAGAGTGTTGGAGAGCATGGGGAGTCATGAGAGAAGAAACTGTGAGACTCTGGACTATCTGTGCCTCCATCTCTGACACTAATTAACTGAGTGGTCTTGGTAAGGCATCTATCTCTTTGACCCTTAGATATCTGATCTCTCTGTATGTGTATATATGTTTATATGTATGCATACACACACACACGCATATATATAGAGAGAAATTTAATTGGATGAGACTGTCTATAGAGTAACTTCTAGATAGAATATTGTAGAAATTCATAATTATACTGATAGTCTAAGCCAGCTGCCCCGATCCCCCATCCTACTCACCACCTCCAATAAACCAAAACTTTACCTAGGGACCATAATTCACAGTGAGCAGTGCAGTGAGCAGAGTTAATGTCTGAGTGATCATGATCATTTTCAATAAAATGATAGAATCACTGTTATTCTGGCAAGTGTACCAAGTTTTTTTCTGAATGCTAGAATGTCCATTGAAGCAGGAGACTAACATAAGGACTTCAACCAATGTATGCTTGAGATAACAGAAGTTTGATTCCTAGAAGGTAAGTGGGTCCTTTATTTGGCAAATAATGTCAAAGAGAGCTGTTAATATACACAGAGAAAGTTGCTCAAAAATTCTATTTCCTCTAGTGCTGCTGCCACAGCTATGAACATAATCTGCCTCATACTCAAGAGATTGTCAGAATTAATGAATGCAAAGTGCTTTTGTGAAGGGAGTGGAATTTCCTGAGCCCCATTTATGCCAGTGAAATGGGCTGACCCTAAATAACCCAAAGGCCTCCTCAGCTGGCGCCATGAGTATTAACATATGTATTAAATGCATTAACATTAGGCGTGATTAAATTAACTATCACCTAAACATAACAATGGCTAAATCATCCTTACCAGACAGAGCAGAAAATTACACACAGCTTTTGAGTTAGGGCTGTGAATAAGATCATAGCACCTCTGTGTCAGCTAGGCAGAGGCAGCGCTAAATGAAAACTGTTCAGTTCACAAGATACCCTGGCTCATTTCCAGGGAATGCTTCCCCTGCAACTAAACATTAAGAGGGCATTGGTATACCCCACACTATCTCAGTGCTGTGGCATTAACTTATCCATTTTGAAGACATGTAGAAAGAGAGAACACGATTATCACACATGGACATATGGGCAACATCCCAGCTGAATAATAAACTCTATCTTTTCCTTTACATTGCAAATCTCCAGCTTTGAAAGTCTCCCTGCTGCTAAAAAAAGAGAGTACAGAGAGACAACAATAGACGGGCGCTGTCCTGAGCATCATTCATGGGAATTAGGATAGCACCACAAATGGTTATACTGGGCATTCATTAGAAGAAAGAAATGTTTGTGAGAACCAAGACACATTGTAATCCTAAGAGCTCCTTCTTGTTCAATGGCTTATACTAATTATTGCTGGGGAAAATTAATCTTTTTATTTTTTGCTTGAATAATAAAGAACTCCTGAGCCACTCAGTGTCAAAAGCTCCCTAAGTGGTTCTTTGTCCTCTTTGGTCTCTGTGCTGCTCCCATGGACTTCGGTGATTTTAACATTACCCTTACCTTCTCATACTTGAGCTGTTTCCTCTGTCTCTCTTCTATTAAGCAGGAGCTTTGTGCAAGCAAGTTGCTATGGACATTGCTGCAGCTTTAGTGAAAAGTGTTATGAATAACACTGCTTTTTACTGAAGGCTCCTAGACACAAAACAACTGGTTGGTTTCACAACCACCCTTTCTAAGTTTTCTGTGTGATTAGTAACATAAGCATACTATTTAAAATCTGGGAACTCTCTTCATTCTTTTAGAAAATAAATAACAACAAAAAAAATGTTTTTTGCTGCTTGCAGAAAAATAGTTCCTTAGTAGGAAACAAGTACAAATTATAAGACGGTTTCTCAAAGCCAGGACATTTTGGGGGATTCAAGGAGCACAGTCCCAAGCTACATCTTCATTCACAGATTTCTTCTTTTCATATATTGTAATGAGAATTTGGCTTATGGTACATGGTATGGTTGCCAATTGTAAATTACAGTCATTTATTTGTTCTCACACTGGTGAGGAATAAATTCCTAAAGGTAGAAAAGTTAAATAATAGAGTCACTAACAGAGATTGCGGATAATCAGAATTACCTTTGACATTATGAGAAATTATAAATACTGCTCTTTTACAATGTGACTTTTATAATGCTTTTACTACTGTTCCTGTTTTATTTTGTTTTGGTTTTGGTTTTTAGCAAGAGTGATAATTTCCTGAGAATTCTGTCTAATAAAAAAAATGATCTTTGTGGAAAATGATAATATCAAATCCTTTTATTTCACCAAGTAATTTGTCAATAAAATGTTCTTGTGTTGAAAACAAATCATAATTTCTTAACAAATATTCATTATACTCACAAATGTCCTCCTTTCTCCTGTCCCTGTCCCGTGTCCATTCACAGGGCTGGTTTTGTGGACATGGTTCCAGGACTGGCACAAAGGGCCCCAGATCAAGTCAGGCTCAAGTCAGGCTCATGCTTGGGGCTTAATGCTTAGAAGTCTCTATCTTGAAATTTTTCATAAGGCTATGTTTGAATTTATGCTTTGTAGGTGAAGCCCAGCATGGGAAAGAACGTGTGCCAGGGACTTGGGGTCCCAACAAATAGGTGACCCACTTTATATCACCTAGGTGTCTTTCTGGAACAGGTTCTCTGCTGCCTACTCCATGCTCCCTAGTGCTCCAGTCTGGCCTAGCCTGCCCCCCGTGATGGCCACGGAGTAACTGCCACTGCCCAGTGCCCCCCACCGGCATCTAGATGCAGGTACAGGGAGTGATGAGGTTACACACACCTTTCTGGTATTCTCAGTAGGAGAAGGCAGCAGCCATCTCTAGCCTAGGCTGACAGAACCTGGGCTACCTGCCTGAGAGATGAGGGAGGGAAAGACATGGAAGGGAGAGATTAACCTTACTACCCCAAGCAAGATCTGTGAATTTTCTTTTTGTACTGAGTAAAACAGTAACCAACTCTACCTCAACTCCTGTGACTCTAAAAACCAGGTCCCTCATTACTTTCATGAAAGTACAGCTGGCTTGGCGCCTGTAGCACAGTGGTTATGGCATCAGCCACATACACCGAAGCAGGTGGGTTCAAACCCAGCCCAGGCCAGCTAAACAACAATGACAACTGCAACACAAAATAGCCAGGTGTTGTGGCGGGCACCTGTAGTCCAGCTACTACAGAGGCTGAGGCAAGAGAATCGCTTAAGCCCAAGAGTTTGAGGTAGCTGTGAGCTGTGACACCACGGCACTCTACCCAGGGCAACAAAGAGAGACTCTGTCTCAAAAACAAAGAAACAAAAAAAAGAGTACAGCTAATGGTTCTATTTATTGTTTAAAGAAAGGTTGACTGCAAGGAATAAAATAACTTCTAAAGGAATTTCAACTATGACTCTCACTGTGACCGGTTCCTTCAGATATTGAGGGAGAGAAGGCACACAGCTAGTTGGTGATTCTTTCAGTTAGATTCCTTTGGTTGTAAGAAACAGAGAATCACCAGCAGCACCACAAGGAAAAATGAATTTGTTATGAGGCATGGGTATCGAATGCCATTAGCAGTAGGGCCCTGCAGGTGACTTCTCATCTCCACTCTGTCAGGAGCTCGCAGTCTCTTCACACCATCTCTGCTCCTTGCCCCGCATCAGCTTCCTTGTAACTTTGATCTGCTCATGGCTCACTACGGTCTTTCAGTCCCTGCACTGAGACCTCACAGAGTCAGTTCCCACTGCTGACTACATCATCATTTGAGTACTTTTCTTGGGCTCTTCTTTCATGCTAGGACACATCACTGTTGGCAGGTTCTGACTGCATATTGGCTCCTCTTCAGATGGATTCCTCATGCAGTTGCCTCAGCTTTGGCTAGGGTCTTGGGTAGTGAAATGAGTTGCCCTCTTCCTCAGGGCTTGTGGACAGGACAAGCCTTTCCATGGACATTGCTTCACTGGCTCATTCTCTCTCTGCCCTGTCTGTTCATTCTCTGTCTCAATTAAAGGCTCCATCATTTCAGTTGCCCAATGAAGCACAAAATGAAGTTCATAGTCTTCTCTTTTCCTCCTGCACCTCATCTCTTGCATCTACTTAGAGCCCTCTTTTCAGGTGGCTGACTTCAGAAATCTAATCCCTTGAATATGGCATAAAAGACTTCCCTGAACTGGTCTTGACTGTCTGGTCTTGTGCTTTGTCACTCTGGCTGTTACCTGCTCCCAACATTGCTGTTTAACTACTTGCAGTTCTGCAAATGAGCTGTCTTCGTCCTGTCTTCATAGTTTTTCACATTCTACTTTTCTTCCACAACACAGCCCGCTGTGCTTGCCTCCCACATGGCACCTACTGTGACGCATTGCTGCTGCTTATGTATGTGATTTCCCAGTAGATTGTGCTTGAGGACACACACTATGTTTCCGTTTTCTGTCTCCTCTACATCAAGCAGAGAACATCATCTACGGTCTATCTTTAATACAATACATGAATATTACCATAAGTCACAAAGTTTAAAAATTTTAATGACCCCATATAATCTCAGTAGAAAGTATACTCTCTTAGGCACCTCTTCCATGTAACTTTTCACTAATTCTTCTATTTTATATTCCAACAATAAGGAATCACTTCTGCTTAGTTGTTATCTCATTCTAATTAAATAATGTTCCTTATGCCCCAAATACTTTATCCCAAATTTTCTGTACAAGAAACTCTTATTCAATCTTAAATATTTACCTCATGCATTAGCTCTCTTTGGAAATCACACTCTCCCTCTTCTATTTGCTCTTATTCTGATACATTCTCTCTCCTTTAGCTTCTCCTAGAATTATTTACCTAAATGTCATGTAATAGTATACCTGTTGTTTTTATTGTCTTTTCCTTTGTAAAAAAGGAGATAGGTCCTTTAACATCTTTAATATAAAACAAGACACACAGTGGCTACTCAGTAAATATTGGAAGAGATAAAATATAATCTAAGTAGTAGGTCTCTCTCCTGCTGTCCAAATGATTTCCTCTTACATAACACCACCTTCCATAAAATTAGTTCTCTTCAAGGTAGACGACATAGTTATTCCAGTGATGCCATCATTACACAACACATTGTTTGTTTATACACATTCTTGTATAAGCTACAGAACAGATTAAGATGCTGTAAGAAAGACATCAAAAATATAGATGTTTAAAATAACTCTTAGATAACATTCTTGAGATAATGAGTTTAGGATGTAAAATGATTCTTCTCCATCAAGTCACTCGAGAACCCAGTTTACTTCTATCATTTCTTCTGTTGCTGTTGGCGATGTAGGTGCGCTAAGCTGCCACTACCAGCACTTGACAATCTGCAGGAAAGAACAAGAGAGGATAAAGAAAACAGAATTTCTTTTGATCTCATAAAATATAATAGCTCTCATTTCATTGGAAAGACACCTAGTTCTAAAGGAGACTAAAAAATATAGTGGCCACACGCCCAGCTAATAATATGCATATTATTATGGACAAAGTAGGGAATACATTTTAGGAGACAAATAGCAATTTGACTCAATTCATGAGTCAAATTTAAAATTGTTTTTTATAACCAAAAGCATGCTATTTTGAAAGTGGATTCAATTACAACAGATACAGTACAGGGTTAGAATATGGATGAGTTCTAGAGCCAGATAAAACTGAGTTCTAGTCATTTCTGGGTGTGTGACTTTTGACAAGTTATCTAACCTTCCTGTGTTTGTTTCCTGTCTATAAAATGGGTTTAATAATAACATCCACTTTCTACATTGGATTTAAATAACTCAATACAAGAGAAAATTCCTGGCATAGAATAAACATAATGTGTCAGTTATTATTCTACATATTCCTACCACTCACACTTATCATAAGTTTTCTTTTTGTGGATATAGATAAATATTTCTTAAATAAATGAATAACCTAACTGAAACCTATGCTATATATTATTAAGCAACCCTAGAAATTTGTATTTTTGGATATTTTATATTCAATTTTCATAGATTTATCTTTTTTCTACCACTATTTTTGTTTAATAAACATCATCTTCCAAAATATCAAATGGAACCAAAAAGAAAGCAAATAAAGTAAAAAAATCTCACCATTTTTTAGGCTTTATGAAATAATAAGTGAATGTCCCTCCCTTCCTTCCTTCATTCTTTAGAAGTAACCACTTTATCAGATTAACCTGTGCTTGAATTTAGTTTTCAGGAAGGAAACATTCTACTCTGTGTTTGCAGTCCAGACATTTCTATTTTTAGCCTTACTTTTAGATTCTCAATTATTAACCCTTCCTATCATCAGTGTATCTTATTCTAGGAGTCTTTCATTTCTAATTTACTGTTTAGTACCTGTGCATTTCTACCAGGTAATTGAACTTACTAAGGTTGTGTGCAAAAATTAAAATTAAATACCCTCTGGCAGATAATCTAAGGGACACATTTAAGACACAAAGTAAGCACACATTTAGTACAGGGTCCTTAAGTATCTATTTTTGTGATCAAAGTATCTTTTTGGTTTATTTCTTGTGTTTATACCCACTGTTAACGAAGAGGTATCTTTAGAGAAGTGAGTCATGAAGTTTGTTATACTCATGCATATGTAAATATTACCAAACTTAGTATAGGCTTGAATCTTGATATATAAAGGAAATTTTCATCAAACAATTAAGCATCACCACATGTTGAATGGAGTGAACATTTATTTGATTCTCTGAAAAAAGGCAGGGCACAGAAATCTCAGTAGAGGTTATGGTAGGAGCATTCATGACAAAACCATCCTCTGGTCTACAGATTGCCAGAAATTAGATGATCCCAAGGTCAACAAGGGTCACACACTGAAGGACATCTCTCTGATGTCACTTGCCGCATCCTGCTTAAAGAAGAAGACTATTTCTCTCTATCTGAAGTCTCATATTCTGTACTCTGGGCAGTGCTTATTCATTATTCGTTTCCAGTTTGTTTCCTTACATTTGCAAAGCAAAGTATTGATACTGGCACAACTAGAGAAGAAAGAAATTTTTGGTAGCAGCTTAAATCGAAGAGCCATGGGGTGTGTACATAAGGATTTTGGTGTTGCAGTTCTAGTTTCTTGCCCAGCTTTTACCCAGACACTCCAGAATGGAGAGATCCTAGGAATTGAACTTGAAGAATTATACGATAGTTAATGAGGGTATAAGTTATTTTAGTTGTTGCTTTCTCAAACTTGATGAGACAACTGTAATTAAAAAGCAACAGCTCTATTTGGGTATGATAAACATTTCTTCAGATTTCCTTTAGTAGAAGTCAGTGGAAGTGTGAAGGCGCTGAGCATTTTAAGAAGGAAAAGTGATGAAATACATTCTCATCTCTGTGTCATCCATTTTGTCCCATTTTTCCTCTACTCCCCCCCCCAAAAAAAAAACCCATTTCCAGTAGTTACACTGCAACAACTTCCTTAGATGATGGTTGAATCCTAAACATTCATCACACAGGAGAATGATCTAGAGATTTAAGGATACCAAATTTCTAACTTTATTTCTACTTGTGGCTGAATACTCTTCAGCTAAAAGTCTAGTAGAGCCTCTCTCTTTTAACTTGTAATAAGACCTTTGAAGTGGATAATTAACACCGGAATGATTATAAAAGATATTCAGAGGTCTTAGTAATGAAAGTCTTCTTTATATCAGCCAGGAGAGGACAAATGTTTGTCCCTCCGTCTACTTTGAAGATCATCCCTGACCTTTATGCAATGATGAGACACAGGTGGGTGTGGTGGCTCACACCTGTAATCCTAGCATCTGGGAGGCCTGAGCCAAAAGCAAGACTCCATCTCTACTAAAAATAGAAAATCTGGCAGGGCCTTGTTACAGGTGCCTGTAGTTCCAACTGAGGCAAGGGGATCGCTTGAGCCCAAGACTTGGAGGTTGCTGTGAGCTATGATGCCACTTGCACTTAACCCAGGGCACAGAGTGAGACTGTCTCAACAAGAAAAAAAAGAAAAAAAAAAGACACACTCTTCTTTCTCTGACCACTGCTGTTGCAGAGAAGTAACACAAAGTTGTTAGTTCATAAGATTAAAACCTAAGCCAGTAGGAGACAAAATAGGGTACATAGTACACAAACCAAAAGGTCACAGCAATACCTCCTTGGTCTGCGTATAGTCTAGAGTTGTCCAGAGCTGCTGTGAATGACGGAGGACAAGGACATACTCTTCGTCCTCTTTAGGCCCTGCCCCTTCCTTATCACACACCACACATTGTGCCTTTGCTAATGAAATGTTAGCAAACCCATCAATGCTATAAAAAGAGGGAGTCAGTGGATTAAGAAAACAAATAAGATTTGACATGTAAGAAAAACAGTAGCTTTTTTTTTTTTCCTTCTGATAGGATTCTAAGGTAAGATGGCTTTTAATGGATCTCATTTTTTGATATGAAAACAGTATAAAAGAAATCCAAAAAACACAGAGAAAACAAACTTTAATGTATTATGCTCACAGTCCATTTAATAAACTTCTCCATGGAGTAATTTATTCCTGTATATGTCACTGAGATGTTAAATAAGTAAATATATAAATAAATGTCTTTAACTCTGTCTTTGTATGTTAGCAGCCATGTGAATTATGCAGACCACATTTGCAGCCACTTAGAACGCCATATCTTGAGGTGATAAATGCAATGATTTTTGTTTAATCTGCTCTGAGCTCTTTTTGCTACTTATTTTATCTTTATTAATTATATTATTCAAGCTCAAGGCTTCAACCAACTTTAAGGAAAAGGTCAAGGAAATAGGTTAAGGATTAAAATTATGAAGCACAGCATACATCTCTGTGGTAGAAAGGGACTGACTTTCATTTATCTGAGCTGCGGTGGAGGAAAATAAGACCTGAGGCTCTTGCGCCCTCAGGAAATGTGAGAACCATAGTCATTGCCAACATAAAATATGCAAATCCGGAAGAATTTTTCTACAATATGTGAATTGTGTTCATTCATTCGATACGTTACTGCCTTAATCTGCTCAGTCTGACATCACAAAATACCACAGACTAGGTGACTTAAACAGCAGAAATTTATTTTCTCCTAGTTCTGGAGACTAGAAGTTTAGATCAATATATACACTAATCCAGTTATGGTGAGGGCCTCTTCCTGGCTTGAAGACAGCCACCTTCTATACTAGCTGTCCTCAGATAGTGGAGAGAGAGACAGAGAGAGCTCCCCAGTATCTTTTCTTACAAGGACACAATTCTTATCAGGGGCCCACCCTTATGACCTTAATTACTTCCTTACTCCAAATACAGTCACAGTGATGGCTTAGGTCTTCAAATGTATGAACTCCAGAAAGACATAATTCAGTTCACAGAAGTTCATTTTCTGGGAACTTCCTTTACCATCCAAAAAAACGGTACTGTGTGTGTTTACGCAGCTGTACAGGCAGAGTCTGTAACAACTGGATTAACATGCATACAGTAAGCAGAAACAGAATCCAAACTGATCTTCTGTAACTAAATGTTTGATGGAGTGTTTTTTTCACATTGCATCTCTCTTAAACTCCTTTCCCTCCCTCTTTCCTTCCATCCTTTAAGGGCCCTTGTGACATACTGAACCCCTTCAGATAAATGAGAAAAATCTTCCATTTTTAAAGTCACCTGGTTACAAATCTTAATTTTATCTGCTAACTTAATTCCCCTTTGGCATGTAACATAATGTCTTCACAGGTCCCAAAAATTAGAATGGAGATGTATTTGGGAGACCATTAACCTGCCTACCATAATAGTCACATAATTATGTCAGCACACATTAATTTCTTGTACCTGTAACATAACAAGATAAAGAACAAGTGAATCAAATCATTAAGATTGGAACCTGGGTTTGACCTAACTACTACTATTCTCCTGGGCATCTTAATTTCTAGCTTCCTAAAAATGGGCCTTTTAAAATTGGATAATACTCAAATCAGATTATGGATGCAAATTAAAGTGCATTTCATCAACGGAATACAATTCAATTGCCCTCCAATTCTCTTCAGCATTCAGTCAGCTGACATTTGTGAATTTTTAAACAGTGTAATAAAGAGAACAGCATAAACTGTGGAATAGGGAATACACTGAATTTGAAATCAAGATTCAGTGTATTCCAATTTCAAATTGTGAAATATTTTATAAAGTGAGTACATATAAACAAGGAAATCACCATAATTAATGGTGGATTTTAAAATATAAATTTCTCTTAGGTATATACATAATATGGTTGTTATAAATAATTAATATTCCAATTATGTCTTGTACAGAGAGAATGCACAATCACTACAATGATACTTTGGTGATCTAGGGAAATGGCTACATTTAAGATACTTTAAGCATTAATGCAACTTTTTTCAAATAATATACAAATATACATCTTCAATTTAAATCACCTGTTTACTAAGTCCTTATTACATGCAATGTTAGGAAGGATACAAAATTTTATAAGATATAGAATTTATAGATCTGGTATAGGAGAGAATAAGAAAGAAATTATGTAAAATATATATTATAGTCTTTGATGTTAATATTATCACTGTTTGGGGGCAACACAAATTGTACACATATAAGATGGTAAACTTAATTGATAAAAGTTATCTGTGTTGCTACTGCTCCACTCACTGGCATTTATATGTCTTTCACATTTCTACTTAGCAAATCGGATGAGATTTTTTTTATAAGTTTCTGATTAAATAAATATTTTATTCATTTTTATCAGGTCATCTCTTCTTGTTGATTAATAGGAATATGCTTTAAACATAAGTCCTTTTGCTCCTTCTGAGTCATGTCTTTTGAGTTTCTTTGTGAAACTTTGTATAAATAAATTAAGATGGTATTATGTATTTCGATTAGTTGGCATGTAAAGTACAATTGTCTATCCTTTAGTGATATTATTGGTTTTAGATGTGTGTTCAAGTATGGAAAGAACTTAAAGAAATAATGATAAATTTACTTCAAATAATATAAAAATGTAAAAATCTAGTAAGTTGTCTAGTTCTATTAGTTGGTATTATGTATTTCTATTAGTTGGCATGTAAAGTACAATTGTCTATCCTTTAGTGATATTATTGGTTTTTGATATGTGTTCAAGTATGGAAAGAACTTAAAGAAATAATGATAAATTTACTTCAAATAATATAAAAATGTAAAAATCTAGTAAGTTGTCTAGTTCTATTAGTTGGTATTATGTATTTCTATTAGTTGGCATGTAAAGTACAATTGTCTATCCTTTAGTGATATTATTGGTTTTTGATGCGTGTTCAAGTATGGAAAGAACTTAAAGAAATAATGATAAATTTACTTCAAATAATATAAAAATGTAAAAATCTAGTAAGTTGTCTAGTCCACCATGCAAAAACTAATAGCCTTTATATATGCAAACAAAATTAATGATATGATGTAATGAAAGCAATATGTAAACAGAAAAAACAAGTAGATATAAAATACCTAGATGAAAATTCACAAAATGTGAAAGATGACTTGAAGAAATGGAAAGACATAACTAGGTTTTTAATTTACCAGTCTCAATATTATAAAGCTATTAATATTCCTATAATAAATCATAAAATGAAAGCAATTGAAGAGTAGACATCATCAGCTTTCATTAGCCCGTATACCTAGAACAGATTGCAAAATTTTCCTAGAAAAACAAAGTAGTACAAATAGCCAGAAAAAGAAAAACTGAAGATGGAAAGTAAAAGCAATAGTATGTAGGTGTGAGAGAGAATAGCCTCTCAAGATATCTGAATACATGATGAAGCCCCTATACCTTCACTAGTCTCATAATAATCCATGAATAGAGAAAAAAACAACAGAGCAGAATTAAAAAATCCCCACAAATTTCTATCAACTGTTTGATTTGGACCTTAGCTATTAGATAAAAGATGGGGTTTTTAAATAAGCTGCGTCATTACAACTAGTTAGCTTTATTGAATACGACACAACTGAAACCTGATTTTAAATTACCTGCCTCTGAATGTGTCTGCGTGTATGTCTGCTTAGTGACTGACCTGCTGGCCATCGTCCAGTGTGCTCTACCAGGTGAGCAACCAGGTTCCACAATCTCTGATGTCACCAGCCTATCTATGGTCTAGTTTTATTGAATTCATCTAGCTCCAGCACTGAGTATCCTTGTATATCAAGTCATCCATTGACATGCTTCTGTAAAAAACATACAAAACATTTTTTTTTTTTTTTTGTAGAGACAGAGTCTCACTTTATGGCCCTCAGTAGAGTGCCGTGGCCTCACACAGCTCACAGCAACCTCCAACTCCTGGGCTTAAGCGATTCTCCTGCCTCATTTTTAAGGTAACATTTCTTAAAAGCTATCTATGTTTCTTTGACCCACAGAACTTAAGATCATCTCTTGCAGCCAAAATAAAATTTAATAAACTTAGATGATTGTTAATGAGCTTTATGTACAAAGTATGTATTCAAAGGGAGTGGTACAACTGATTATCCAAAAAAGCTAAATGGTCATTATTTCAGATTTTTCCATTTCTCGTCTAATCGATTTCAAATCTTTTTCAACTTTCCTTTGCACAGTTCATTTGGCTTGAAATTTGATGAAAGAATTTTGACTTCTTGATACGCTCTTGGAATACAGCTCCTGTTACTATGGGAAAGTATCCAAAATTTATGGATCAGTGATCTGATCTAGACTGGCAACTCCTACGGAATGAACTAAATTTCCCTTTTACTGTGTTCACCCCTCACCTGGTCACAGCTCTAGCCACCAAATAAAAACACTTTTCAAATTTGTCTCCACAGGGCATGATTGTCTTTTTAATGTAGGATCCAACTCTCTCTGTCTGTCTTGATAAACTGAATGACATCAACCTTTGTGTAAATGCCATGTCTTACAGCTTTTGTAATTCAACGTTTTCCTTCCATACATAGATTCCAGGACTTATGAATAAATAAGATTCCATGTGAGATTTGTATGAAAGCACAGGAAATGGTAAGTTCCTCTGTCTATATATGTATGATATTACATTTAAAACATATAATATTATATACGGACAGTATTTTTTGTTAGTAGAAAACAATGCAATGAAGTCCAAAAGATGCATAACTTTGAGGAGAATGTAGTAATGTTCTTTGAGACATTTTAGAAAAACTTCTACCTCTTGAAAAAGAGATAGAAGATGTGATCATATCAGATAAAAACTTCAGAATTTCAAGGTCCTCTGAAAATTTTCACCGTAATAGAATCACAGTGATATTAGATTCTAGTCTCAGCTTTTTCAATTTTATGACTGAACCAATAACTTCAATTTAATTTCCTATTTATGTCAATAAAAGATTGGTCCAAGTAGCCAGCAACAGACTTTCAATGTTTAACAGGTTAATCTAAATTTTGATACCAGACAAACATAGGACTGGATTTTCGAGCAATTAAACCTTAATACTTTGTATTGGGGAACATGAGTAAGACTCACACTTCAAAAACAATTAACCTACCCAATGTTCTGGACTTGTGGTTAAATTTGTGGCACCATCAGAATTTTGAGAGCTGATTGGTTATCAACAGAAGTGACTCCTTAAGGCTTATCATACTGTGATTCCAGACTTAATGTTGGTGTCTGACTAGAGGAAAAGAAAAGGTCAGAAATAGGGGAGGAAAGTACTTTTCAAAATGAGATAGAAACATTTTTCACTTTGCAATCAACCTTTAGTCAACATTTTCAAAAGATAGCAGTCAATCTCTGGTGAATTTTCAGCATGTTTTTCTCTTTGATTCTCACATGTATGCTAAATAAAAAGCCCAGGAAGAAAAATCCCCTCGATTAAAAAATTGCCTTTGAGAGGAGATTTGGCAGCATCACAATTCTTTTTAGATTTTTATTTATATAAAATTCATTAAGATGTTTAGATCAAAACCAGAGATTAAAATAAAATATACATACTGTGGTGAAGGATAAGAAATGTGGTGAAGCATACAAGTTTATACTGCAGAGAAACTAAAATAATGAAAGAGAAATGAGCAATCTATTGTTTCCATCTGTCCTGACAGTCTATGTAATACACAAAAAACTTCATGAAAAGAGCTATAGACAATTGGACAAGTCTGCATACATGCAATATAATGAAATCAAAGAGGCATCACTTCAAAAAAATAGCTTGAATATAGATAGGTACATCCACTAATTCTAGAAAAATTACTGATAAAGAGACAGAGATTGAGCTTGCACAGTATAATAATTTCAAACTTCTGAGGTTCATGGAACATTCTCAGGGTAAAACGGAATGTTTGCAAAAATCTGTCTCGGAAAGAGGAGGTAGCATATGACTTCTGCAAATCAGCAGCAGTCTCACAACAGATTCAAGCAGGGAGTGGAATAAATAAATAAATAAAAGCCACTGCCAGCTCCAACTGTAGGGGGACCATTTCTGCAGGCAGAAAGTAATTATCCAGATGGAAGTCAGCCAGGACACCAGAGAGTGTGAACATCCCTATTCTGTCTCAAAATTCCGTGGGATTTTTAATGAACACAAATGATCATGACCTTCAGTTTTATGTTCCATCCAAAAAGAACTTCTTTAACAGAAATGCTGGGCTGTTCCTTCCCTTGACTCATGATACTGTGTGGGGCACCAATTCAGAACCAAGGATTAGGGATTCTGTGAATGCCCTGAGTGTAATAAGAACCCCAGCAAAAATTATTCAGTTCAATTAAATCACTAATTTTACAGGATAGTAACAGTGCTGTTTGGCTGTTAGCAGCAAACTGCAGAACTACTTAATGAATTCCCATCAAGGAATTAGTATTCTAATGGTAAAGTGGAGCTCATCTCTGAGGACTTACTGCTCTGTGGCTTTTGCTGCCACTTGGAAGGGCTCCTCTCCACTTCCCAACATGAGCGTTACTTCTGGGCGCTAGTCATGGATTTCCTGTCCTGCTCTAATTTTGCACACATTCATTTTATTTGTGGTCAGTGGATGGCAGATTAGCCAGATCGTAAATCGCAATTGAGCAGAAATCCATGTAATGTAAGTCATACAGCCCAACATCCACTTCTGTTTGCCAAAGCCAGGAATGTTGGAAGTTGCCAGATAAAACAACAGCTCTCAGGTTGAATACCAAGTATTGCTAATAAGATAGCAGAGCTTCTTAACACGGACCAAACTCTAAGTTTGTGGCGATTGCCCCCTGATTACCAAGAAAAAGGCTTTTGGAGGGCATTGCTACAATGGGATTATAGGGCTGCAATAGAAAGGGAACTATCACTTTTGAGCACTGAAGTCCAAGACCTCGTACTAAGAATTTTCCATATATTCTTTCATTTAATCCTCTCAATAATGGAATGGTACTATAATGTCCTGTAACAAATGAAGTGGAGGGATATTGTGTACATGCAGGAATTCCAGAAACACTCTTCCTCTTCCTCCCCAAGTTCCTTTACAATTAAAAATACAACACACACATACACACAGATAATCCAGGCTGATGTCATTCACACAGACTTGGAAAGAGAAATATTGTAGTATGAATATTCCATACTATTTTACTGAACCTATTATAAAAACTCTGACAATTAAAATGTAGCATTAAAGTATAAGTTCAGGAAATATTTTATTATGCCAACCACGCTTTTATTTTTTCTTGGAAGCTTTGCCTCACACTTCGTCTGTTTCACTCTACTGAAGAGGCCAGCTGTTTCAAACTATTTTTCTCAGGCTCACTTGAGTTTCTCAGAGTTCAGCTAATGAAAGGAACTGGTAATATCAAAGGAGAAGAGAAAGAGCAAAGCTCAATTGCTTCCTCCTCTCTCTCTATTTCAGGTAGTGGGTAGCAGCTTTGTTTTCTCCTCTAGTTGCAACTCCTACCAAATTTGTTGCCTTCCCTGGTCCCAGCTGTTGATGGGGAATCTGACTGTAGCGTATAATTTGGTAACACTACCTCCTTCCTTTGTTCTTTCTGCCTGGTGGTGGTAACAGCTGGCTGGCCTTTTCACTTCCTTGATTGCATTGTTTGCAGCACAAAAGTTGCTTTTGTTAAAGTCCAGTTTATTTCTTCTTTTGTCATGTGTGCTGTGATTAACTCAAGGTCAAAGAGACAATCTTTAGGATTTTCTTTGAAGTGTTTTTTTTTTTTTTTAATATATAGATTTAGCTCTTTCTTTTAGATCTACGAGCACACTATGGTATGATGTAGAGGTCAAAGTTTGTTCTCATGTTGATAGCCAGTTGTTCCAGGACCATTTATTGAAAAGACTATTCTTACCTTTATTTAACTGACTTGATGTACTTGATTGAAGTAAATTTATAATAAACTTTGAAACAAGGACGTATAAATCCTTCAAATTTGTCATTCCTTTTCAAGATTGTTTTCGCTATACCAGGTCTCCTAAATTTCCATGTGAATTTTGGATTAGCCTTTCAATTTTTGCAAAGAAGCCAGCTTGGATTTCAAGAGGGATTATGTTGAATAAGCAGACCAATTTGGGGAGTATTGCTACATTAACATTAAACCTTCCAATCTATGATGATGAAATGCCTTTTTCTTTATTTAAGTCTTCTTGATTTACTTCAATAATGTTTGTTTTCCTTAAGTTTTCAATAAGAAGTCTTGCACATATTTTGTGACATTTATTTCTAAACACTTTATGCTTTTGATGCTATTGACATTGTATTTTCTTAATCTAATTTTAGTTCATTCACTCTTAGTTTATAGAAATAAAATTAATTTAACATTTATTTTGTACGCTTTAACCTTGATGAACTCTTTTGTTACTTATATGAGAATATCAGTAGTAGTTTTCACTTAATGATTCATTAAGATTTATGTGTTAGAAGATGATATCGCATCCAAATAGTAGTAGTTTATTTCTTTCTTCTTTCTAATCTGGATGCATTTTGTTTATTTTCTTTGTTTAATTTCTCTGGCTAGACCCATAGTACAGTGTCAAACTGGGTTGTAAGAGTAAGAATCCTTGTCATGTTCTTAATTCTAAAGGGAATGTTCTTAGTCTTCCATCATGTATGATGTTATAGGTTTTTCACAGAAGAATTTTATCAGAGCTTGGATATCTTGATGTTCAGCCAAATATTGGTCAAAAATATCTTTAAATACATTGAATTAGTCTTCTACTTTTGCCAAAGAATTCTGTGTGTAAAACTGAAGTGTATCTTCAACATTTATGCTGTTCACAATTCTGCCTGGGCCTTTACTTCTTTCCTGCAGAAGTTCTCAGGTCATTCAGAATGAGACAATTGGGTCTTTGCTGGTACATCCTGGAAATGTATATACCCCTACACATGTGTGGGACCTAGCTTCCTCCGAAATACGTCAGAGCTTTAAAACCCTTACTATGATATCTCATTTCCAGATAGTTCTTTTAAATTTTTGGCCAAACTCTTTTCTGTCCCAACTTGTGTCCTGGCCTCAAGGAGCTGCAATGTTAAATAATTGCTCCTGATTGTTTTCAATAAATGTCTTGAGGATAGAGTTTTCTCACAGGATAAGTTCCAAATCAGATCAAATGATGACAACATTCTATGAAGAGAGCCTTCCCAAAAAGCCGAAAAACAGGTGAAACGGTAACATTACTCTGGACGTGAGATTTTTCAAGCAGCTTTAGGCATGTTCTGGCCTCTGGGAGCTACAAGCCTAGTTTTTACAGCTACCATGTTGTAGTGCTGCTGTTTTTCCAGCGTAATGTGGAGTGGGGCATGATCAGGTATCAGTTAAGTTAAAATAAAAAACGCCTGCTGATTTTACTGAAAGTTGCCGGTTTTTTAAAAAATATTCTTCAGATTGTTGAAACATTTTCTTAATTTTTAGAGTTCTGAAAAGTTGATTATGATATGTTTTTGCTAGTATTATTTTTTTTTTCCAAGTGAGCAGATTTATTTATGAAGGGATTCATTCTGCTGTTCTGGAAGCCCTACTCCTAGAAATGTTTTGAAGGGGAATATTTTAATATAACTGCTTCATTGTACATGTATAAAAGCAGCTCTTAGAAATAGTCTAGAGTAGTATCCAATAAAAGTTTATGTGAGCCAAAAATAAAAACCATATATTTTTATGTAAATTTTAGTAGTGATGTGAAAAATAAGTAAAAGGAAAAGGTAAACTTAACTTTAATAATATATTTAACCCTTTTATATAAATTAATATTAATGTTAAATACAATCAGTATTTAAGAGACCTTTATGTAAATTTTCATATTAAATTATTGAAATCTAGGGTGCATTTTGCCCTTAAATTTCAATTCAGACTAGCTGTATTTGAAGTGCACAGTAGACACTGTAACTGGAGAATAATATATTTGATGGCATAGTTCCAGAGTAAGAATATATAGGTTAATCACTATTCTATCACTGACACTGAATTACATTTGTTATTTGTTCATGTCACATATCAATTTGCTCAACTTGAATTAAAACTTTAAACAATTTTTATTTTATTTTAGTTTTTACTTTATTTTATTTTTATTCATTTATTTTTGAGGCAAGATGTCACTCTGCTGCCTGGCTAGAGTGCGCTGGCATCATCACAGTTCACTGCAACCTCTCACTCCTGGGAGCTGGGACTCTACAGGCACGTGCCGCCATGCCCAGCTAAGTATTCTAATTATTTTATCTTAATTTTTGTAGACATGGGGTCTTGCTATACTTCCCAGACTGGTTTTGAACTCTGGGCTTTAAGAAATCCTTCTGTCACAGCCTCCCAAAATGCTGAGATTACAGGCATGAACTGTAGGCCACCTGGCCCTAAAATCATCCTTACAGTATGTGTGTTTGTCAAACTATAGCCTGTGGGTCAAGTCTAACCTGCTGTATGCTTTCATAAATGAAGTTATATTGGGATTGAGCCACTCTCATTTATTTATGTATTGCCTATGGCTGCAATTGTGCTAGAGTAGCAGAAATGAGACAGAGACTATGTGGCCTGCAACCCTAAAATATTTATTATCTGACCCTTTCTACAAAGTTTGTTTAAAGATTTGCAGATTAAGTTGTTCAACTCATGTAAAATACTTATAAGAAGGGTTAACACATATTTCTCATGTATTATTTAAAATTATTATGAATACACTGAGCCAAAGATAAAATGGACAAAGAGATAATTATATGCATCAGAAAATACTTCAAATAAGAGAAAAATGCAGTTTTTCATAGTTAGCCAAAATTTGGTGTTCTTCATTTTTCATTAATTTTAAGATAGAAATAGACATGAAAATTTTGATTTGGGGCTATACTAATCCTCATAATATAAAGAATAGTCATGCCAATGCATTTCAAAATATGACTTCTTTACCTAAAATCATTTCAAAAGTTTCCTTTACATACAAATTTTTAATGATAAAATAAATAAAGATTCGCTATCAGACATGTTTTCAAAAGTTTGCACTCCAAATCCTTGATACATGAGCTATTACATATATAGGTGAGCCAGTGGGAAATAGTAATAATGTCTCAAACATTGTTAAATTTGCCTGTCGGTGTCGCTCGGCCGCCGGCCAGCAGGGACGAACACACCAACGCAGTCAGCTTTCAGCAGGTTTATTATCGGGGGCAAGCAGCTTGTCCAGGGAGAGCAGGATGGAAAAGCTCTAACCTTGTCCGGGGAGAGCAGGATGGAAAAGCCCTCTCTAACCTTGTTTACAGCACTCTGTATATATACTCTAGGACACATCCTGTTATTGTGGTTTCTTGACCTAGATATCTCTCCAATGAGCACAAAGGGCACGGGCGGCAAGGTTGTTGCCAGGGCGCAGCCTGCAAGCAGGTTTCCTAAAGTACGCCTCCGCCATCCTGTTTTTGTGCCTGATCGATACATTGTATAAGGGCCCTCCACATTTGCCTCTGGCTTTATGGCTGAGCTTACAATCTGCTCATTAGGGCCCATTCTTTAAGGTGAAAAAGAGACCACAAGCAATTAGTCATGAAGGAATCTTCCAGTCTTGATTTCAGAAGGTCAATTATAAGCATAGCTCTCCCTGTTGTTAAGCAGAGAAGTTGCTAACTAATACAAATGTCTTTTAAAATACTTGTTAGAACACTGACAAATACTAGTAGATACTGCCTTCCCACTTCTGATTAAAATTATTTACTTTTAAATAAATCCCAAGACATTGGAAAACTTAGTTGAAGTTCTTTGGCTGTTTGTTTTCTCTACTTTCATTTACCACATAAATCCAATGTTTAACCAACATCATAGATAATATACAAGTTAATAATTGAGACTTTGTTCTCAAGAAGTTAACATTAAGCAATTACATACAATACAAGGTCTGGGCACATTGGCTTGCACCTGTAATCCTAACACTCTGGGAAGCTGAGGCGGTGGATTGCTTGAGCTCACGAGTTCGAGACCAGCCTAAATATGAGACCCCTTTTCTACTAAAAATAGAAAAACTGAGGCAAGAGGCTCTCTTGAGCCCAAGAGTTGGAGGTTGCTATGAGCTGTGATGCTACAGCCTCTACCCTCTAACAGCTTGAGACTCTGTCAAAAATAAATAAATAAAACACCAGATAAATTAAATCAGTACTAAGTTTAGGCCATCATAACACCACACTTTAGAAAAACAGGGAAAAGAAGCCAGTCTCCCTAATAAGACCTGAAAATGCCACACATATAAGGTGCTCTTTGCTTTGGGCCTTGAGTAGTGATTTAGAATTTCCTATCTTAAAAAACAGCTCCAGGTGGGCCCGGTGTGGTGGCTCATGCCTATAATAACAGCAGTGAAATGCCCAATTATATGCTGGCTACAAGAAACTCGTTTCGGATTTAAGCACTTACACATGTTGAAAGTGAATGGATGGAAAAAGATGTGCCATAATAACCTAAAGAAAGCAGGAATGATTGTATTTAATTCAGAGAAAATAAATTTTAAGCCAAGAACTGTCATGAGAGACAAAGATGAACAATGAATAATGAAAAGAAATTAATATGCCAATAATAGATAAACCAACTGTCCTTGACAGGTGAATGAATAAAGAACTTATAGCATTTAAATACAATAAGTTATTATTCAGCCTTAAAAAAGAAGAAAATTCTGCCACATCTGATAACTGGATAAACATGGAGGACATCATGCTAAGTGAAATAAGCCTGTTGCAGAAAGGCAAATACTATGTGATTCCATTTAGATGTGTCATGTGAAATAGTCAAACTTATAGACTCAAAAATATAGAGTTGTCATTTCGAGGGGCAAAGAAGGAAAAGCAGAGTGTTACTAACTAAAAGGTATAAAATTGTAGTTAAACAGGATATACAAGTTTTAAAAATCTGCTGTACAACAATGTGCCTAGTAAACAATAGCATAGTACACATGTAAACATTTATTGAGTGTAGATATATTAAGTGGTTTTGCCACAATAAACTAAAATTAATGAAGTAGAAAATGGCTACTATATTCCGAATAAGAAAAGTATTGATGGTTCTCTACAATCCAATTAAGTACATGAGGAATATACATTAATAACTGTGACTTTAATAATTATAATGAAAGATCATACATTTTTCTACTGTACTTCCTTTCCTATTCCCATTAGAAACCTCATACTAGGTAATCCTTCAAAGAGTTACATATTGAAAATTCTAAGGTCAGAGTATCATATTTCAATTCAATTTATAATTTTAATCCTGTTTTTTCAATAGCAAACCAGACATATGGTTTCAAGTACTTTCTGGTTGTCAGTTATCAAAAACAAGAAAAAAGGGCAGGGGATGAATTTTTACTTGCCAATCAGTAATTTAAGCTGAAATCAGAGAAAAGGTCAATTTTAACTCGTGCATACCCTGGCTGTTTTTCCTGAAAAAGAGGAAAATAAAATTTTAAAACACGGGAAATATGTTATCTCAAGAAATTTCTCTTTGAGGAGAACAAAGTAATATTTTTATCCTTCTAACTCATCTATTACAATATTCTATCTTTTATCTTTCTTTCAGAGAGACAGAACTGTAGAAAATAATACAAGGGAGTAAAATAAACCTAACTTAATTTGGGATGAAAATAAATCCCCTAAGGTTTGAAGAGATAGTATATAAATAAGAGCTCTGGTAATATAGAGTATTGCTATAGTTTGGATATTTGGCTCTCCAAACCTAGTGTTGAAATTTGATACTCAGTGTTGGAGGTGGGGCCTAGTGGGAGGTATTTGGTTCAGGTCGCAGTTCCCTCATGAACAGTTGCCACTACCTTTGCACTAATGACTGAGTTGTCACTCAACTAATTCACCTGAAAGATCCCATGAGAGCTGTTTGATAAAAAGAGCCTGCCACCTCTCCCCTCTCTCTTTTTATTTCACCACGTGATCTTCACCACGTGATCTTCACCTGATCTTCACCACGTGATCTTCACCACGTGATCTTCACATCTTCACAAGCTAGCTCTCTCTACCTTCTGCCATGAGTTGAAACAGTCTGAAGTCCTCACCAGACGCAGGTGCAGGCACCATGCTTCTTGTGCAGTCTGTAGAATCATAAGCCAAATAAAACTTTGTTTAAAGCCTCAAATAAATATGCTAAGACAGATATAGTGGGGGAAATTATGCTATTTAATGCACAAATATATGCTAAAACTATGTTTCCTTAGTTCAGTAAATCAGAGAGGGAATCTTTAGAATTGAGGAGATGCCTTTCTTTACAGAAGAACTATGCTTGACACTTAGAATTCATTGGGCAGCTGTACAGAACAACTATTTCCACTGCAGATTTTTGAAAGAGATTTGGCTGATACACAATTGAAGAGCAAGCTGGTCCAAGGTCAAACTACACATTCTGTGAGGTGCAAATGCTGAACTAATGAAATCTCACTTTATCAAAGGTCAAGAAAGGGTCATTAAAAAAATAAGAACTAAGGAGTGAGAATAGCCTCCAGAAGAACTAAATAAAGAAAATGCTGCTGGAAATGATTTTAAAGCAGGGTTTATAACATTATTTGAGTAACTCAATAGACTTTAGTGATACAGGGCTGCTAAAAATTAATGCAGGAAGCTATGTGAAGATAAAAGAGTAAGCTGGAAAACAACTGGATGTGATTTAAAGGGAGATGACCTAGGGAAGATGGTGGCCTCCAGATTCTGTTTAAGATGTAGAAATAGAAAAGTGCATCATCTTCACCCTAACAACATAAAAAAATCTGGATTACATATAAAACCATACATTCCTTTGAGAGATGATGTCGTAAGGTAACTCTATACCCTGATATCTACGTAAAGACCAGGTGTCTTTAAGGACAGACAAAACTCCAGCTTAACTTCCACTGGCTAAACTCAGGCAAAGCAGGGAGAGGAGAGAGATAGCTACCATAAAAGTAAAAAGAACTGAGCTAAAAAAAATTTTTTTTTAATTAAATCATAGCTGTGTACATTAATGTGATCATGGGGGACCATACACTGGTCCATTAATTATATATATTAATTATATATTAATTATATATATTAATTATATACCATTTGACATATTTTCATCACACTGGTTAACTCTAGCCTTCCTGGCATTTTCTTAGTTGACTTAAGACATTTATATTCTACGTTTAGTAAGTTTCACATGTACCCTTGTAAGATGCACCATAGGTATAATACCACCAATCACCTTCTCTCTGCCCATTCTCCCCCTTCCTTCCCCTCCCTCTCCCCCTTAGGTTATAACTGGGTTATAGCTTTCATATGAAAGCCATAAATTAGTTTCATAGTAGGGCTGAGTATATTGGATACTTTTTCTTCCATTCTTGAGATACTTTGCTAAGAAGAATATGACAGCTGAGATAAAATTTTAAACTGTTTAAAGACTGAGTATGGGTGATCGTGAGAGTTTCGATTCCTAGAGGTAGTAATAATAGGGGAATTTGCCCCCATTCACAGACTGTACCATGCAGACCTTTACTATTCATAAGAAAGACTGGTTACTGTGAATGACTGCAGAGAGCTCCCCTCAGTGGTTCTGGCCTGGAGAAGGGGTGTGGCAGGAAAGACAAAAGGCATTGATTGGCTGTGTTTTTTTCTACAGAACATCAAGACTTGTCATCCCTAGAGCACAGGGAAGAAAACATTGTGGCTGGGGAAAGGGAAATGGGAAAACCCTCTTTCCCCAGGGCAGGGGCAGAAAAGCAGTCCTAGCCTCTAAACTATTAGCTCCAAAGTTTTCCTATGACAGTGAAAACAGAAGAATATGCAGAGGCACAAACTGAGGCAGGGCTAGAAGAACAAAGAAGTCTTTCTACCCAGTGCCACCAGTGTAGCAAGACACTAGTCATAAGGGTGTACATGTACCAGGTAGAAGCAAGCACGGCCATGGAGAAAGATGTTTTATGAAGCACAAACACAGGAGAGAGAACAAAAGCCAAAAGCCAAGATGAAAAAAATATTGTTTTAACCACTGCAGGGAATGGTTAAATCTTTAGCAAAGGAAAGAGAAAAAATAAAGAAATAAATATACAAAAATATCTAGACTGGAGAGAAAATTATAGTAGACATACAAGCATTAAATGGGTAATAGGAGAATATTACCATCAACTTTACACACATAAATATTTCAACTTAAAAATTATTTTTTAAAAGAAGTTTCAGATTAGGCTTGGTGCCCATAGCTCAGTGGTTAGGATGTTGGCCAGGGCTGGCTGGGTTCGAACCCAGCCTGGGCCTGCTAAACAATGACAACTAAAACAAAAAAATAGCCGGATGTTTTGGCAGATGCCCGTAGTCCCAGATACTTGGGAGGCTGAGGCAAGAGAACAGCTTAAACCCAAGAGTTTGAGGTTGCTGTGAGCTGTGACGCCACAGTACTCTACCAAGGGTGACATCGTGAAACTCTGTCTCAAAAAAATTTTTTTCAGATTAATTTGAGGGTATAAACGATTAGGTTACATAGTTTTCTAAGATAAAGTTCAAGTTGTAGTGGAACCATTCATCCAGGGAATTGTGCTGTATACCCCAACATTATGTCCATTAGGTGAGAGCTTACCAATCCCCTTTCCCCCTACCCCTCTATTTCTACTTGAATATACTTGTGGTTTTCTCTCATGTGGGCATCTAGTTTTTTTTTTTTATTGGTTTCATATTAGTATTGAGTACATGGGATACTTGCTTTCCCATTCTTATGATACTTTACTAAGAAGAATGTGCTTTAACTACATCCAGCTTAAAACAAAAAATGTAAAGTCTCTATCTTTTTATGGCTGAATAGTATTCCATGGTATACATATACCACAGCTTATTAATCAATTCATGGGTTACTGGCACTTATGTTGCTTTGATGTCTTGGCTATTGTGAATGGAGCTGCAATAAACATTCTAGTATGAATGATTTTTTTTTTCTTCTGGCTAGAAACATAATAATGGGTTTGTGAGATCAAATGCAAGATCCTCTTTTAGTTCTTTGAGGATTCTGCATACTTCATTACATTGATGCTGCATTAGTATGCAATCACAGTGGCAGTGTGGAAGTGTTCCCTTCTCTCCACATCCACACCAGCATCTGTAGCTTTGGGACTTTGCAATCTGGGCCGTTCTCACTGAAGTTAAATGATATCTCAGAGTAGTTATGATTTGCATTTCCCTGATGATTAAGGACCATGAGAACTTTTTTATGTGTTTGTTAGCCACTTAACTATTTTTTTCAGAGAAATTTCTGTTCAATTCTCTTGCCCACTACAAATAGGATTTTTTTTTTTTTTGAGACAGAGTCTTGCATTGTCACCCTCAGTAGAGTGCTATGGCATCATAGCTCACAGCAACCTCAAACTCTTTAGCTCAAGCAATTCTTTAGCCTCAGCCTCCCAAGTAGTTGGGACCATAGCCCCTGGCCACAACACCTGGCTATTTTTAGAGATGGGGTCTCACTCTAGCTCAGCCTCTTCTCCAACCCATGAGCTCAGGCAATCCACCTGCCTCAGCTTCCCAGAGGGTTAGGATTTGCATGAGCCACTGTGCCCAGCTAGATTAACTGTAGTTCACTGTAGATTCTAGTTATCAGTCCTTTGCCAGAATCATAGCATGCAAATATCTTCTCTTCTCCCATTATGAAGGCTTTTCGTTTGCTTTAGCTGTTGTACCTTTAGCTGTACAGAAGCTTTTTAGTTTGATCATGTCCCATTTATTTGTTTTTGATGTTCCTGCAATTGCCAAGGGGGTCTTCTTTTCAAAATATTTATCTATATATTTCCCCATACTTTCTTCTACAATTTTTATTGCTTTGTGTCTTAAATTTAAATCTTTTATCCAGCAAGAGTCAATTTTTGTCAGTGGTGAGAGGGATGGGTCCAATTTCAGTCTTATACATGTGACGGAAGTCTGGTAATATGATGCCTCCAGGTCTGTTTTTATTTCTTAAAATTGTATTGGCTGTTTGGGTTTTACTTCTGGTTCCATATAAAACACAGTACTATTTTGTTCAAATTCTTCAAAGTAAAATGCTGGTGATTTGATGGGGATTGCACTAAATCTGTAGATTGCTTTGGGTAGTATGGTCATTTTAACAATGCTGATTCTTCCAAGCCATGAGCATGGTATGTTCTTCCATTTTTTAATATCTTCTTCTATTTCTTTGAGAGATAAAAGCTGTAAAAATTCCCTCTTGAAGAAATATATATCCCAAGAAGTTCTAACTAAAAATCAAATTTGTTCAAAAATATTCAAACCAAGAAAACTTCAGGTAGAGATAGCTTCAGTGGAACGTTCAACAAACAAATATTTAGGAAAGAAATATTTCTAAACAAAAAATGTTAGAAAATATAACTTGTATACATGGACCAACTAATTTTATAAAGTCAGCATTATCTTGATACCAAAATTGGAAAAAAATAATACAAGGATAGAAAATTGGAGAAAAATATCCATCTAAGTATAGACACAAACATTTTAAACAAAATACTAACAAATCGAATATTGCAATATATAAAAAATACAGTATGATCTACTGTTGTTTATTCTGGAAATAAAAGATAAAATCACATTCAAACATAATTCAACATTATTCATATATCATATGACTACAGAAAACAATTGTAAGACTTTCTCAACAGATGCAGAAAAGGTATTTGGCAAATTCAATTACTACTCATAAACTATCATCAAAATAAGAATAGAGAAGAACTTCCTTAATCTGATAAATGGCTATTTAAAAATACACATCTGTCATAATTAATGGTAAAAAACTTTGTTATCTCTTGAAGATTGGAAATAAAGTAAGAATAACTTCTTGCACCACTCCTATTCAGCTCCATACTGGAGATTCCAGCCAATATTGTGCAAGAAGAAATACTGTAAATATGCACATTAAAATATAAAATAAAGACCATTTTTTCATAGATGGAATTATTGTTTACTAAAAATAAGTGAATATTCAAGATCAAAAACAGGTGGCTATGAGTTCTTGTAACAAGGGAACTACTTACAGAGGCATCTTTTTACTTTCAGGTAAAAGTAAACCTGAATTCATGGTATATATCACTGGCTTGCTGGGTATGTGATCTTAGCTGTTTTGCTTTGCTCTTATAACCATTAATTTCGTCTAAGAGCAGGAAATAAATCCTAAAGTGATGATAACTGGAGGTGCTTTCTGATAACAGTGATATCATCACCATCAGAGTTCCTAGCTACTCACTTCATATGAAACTTTACATTTGGCTATTAAAAATGTATTATTTTAATTTTCTACACAACCAGTAATATGGTAAACTCAACCTCAATGTGAGTATGAGACAAATCTGTGGAAAACAACATGGCAAAGGTATTATGGGTAGAGACACCACAGCCATAAGTGTCTGAGCCTCAGTGGTGTGAAATTGAGCCAGATGTGTCCTACTCTAAGATGCTCCCTCTCATTCTTTAAAAAATTGTATTCATTTGTTGATTCACCAAATATGTGAAGTGCTACTACACATGAGGAGCTGTTCCATGGCCTGCGTACATGCGGTATGTGGCCCAAATCATTTCTGTCCTCGTGGAGTTTACCTAGGGAAAAGTAAACAGTAAGCAACCAAATGCATGCTAAATTTCCTGCTTATAATTTGGAACTATGATGAGTACTATGAAGAAAACGTACAGAATATCAGGCAGCATTTATTAGACACCCAATCTCATCTAGGAGAGAACTGTGGACATAAAAATACTTTTTTCAATCATTTCATGAAAACTAACTATTACAAAGTGCTTAGCAGATGCCCTGGTACCAAGAGTAAGGGCTCATAATTGTTGTATGTGTACTGAGGTCCCAATGGTTAGTTTTGCACAGGGATTAAAACTCTAAGAAGTATAAAAGGAGAATGAATTAGGTTGCAGGCTGGGTCCCGTGAGGATTTTACAGTCCCACTGAAGATGCAGTAGGGATATGGGATTAAATGCCCATGCAATAAACCTCTAAGAATTCATATAAAAACTTACCAATTTAGTATAGAGTAGTCAAAAAATGGTCACAGAGGAGAAGAAATTTAATCTAGGTTCTGAAGGAAAAGTAGGTTTTGTATAATTGGAGAGTAAAGGGAAGAGATCTTACTGGGCACCTTTTCTCTTTACTTCCTATAAAAGTAAGAGTTATTTTAATTTATCCCTTGGTAGGTAATTCTAGGTTAGTGCAGCAGCTCAATGACGTCATCAAGGACTGAGCTTCTTTTTATCCATCCTATCCTCCATCATTCTCTGGGTGTTCTGAATATTTCTCAAACAAGAAAGCAATAACAGCTTCAAGCCTCCACAAATGCCTACAGAGTGAAAGCGAGGAAAAGAATGGTTTTATCTCATCATTTTTTTATTTGATCAGAGAGAAAATTCTTTTCCAACAACACCCTAACAGATTTCTGACATGTCATCACCCAAAATGGATTGTATGCACATCCTTAATCAATCATTTAATAGAAAAGAGTGAGGGAGCCATGAATGACTTAGATGGAACATGGTTTATCCCCTTTGCAGGGTACCTGGTGTTTGAAAAATAAATAAAAGAATTCATCAATAAAAGGACTAAGAGGAAAATGACTTTTAGGGAGGCAACTAACAGCCACACTTCCTCTCCTTCATCTTTATATATATAAATTTCTCTCTCAAATTCATCTATTAAGATCCCAAAGAGCTCCTTCCCAGTGTACTGCACCCTGCTGCCCACAAGCTGACAATATTTTCTTCTTCTTTAAGAAAGACTCATCACTTCTGTCTCTTCATCTTGGACTCCAGATCATGGTCAGGTAGAAAATATCTTTAACGAGCCTTCAGGTACATGATGTCACATAGGAATGGTCTAAAAGATGGCACACATGGAGGGACGTGATTGACTCAAGAAAAAGAGTGCCCGCCTGTTATAGACAATAGACTTAGATCCAGAGCATTTCCTTGGAGGCGTGATGATTAAATACTTCATGGTATCAGCAGGACTGCCAGTCAGCATGAACGAAAAACTAATAAAGTGAGAAAGAAAAAAAATAAAATTTTCATTTTTTATATGAAACATTGGTTACACAAATGACATTTATACTCATCTCTGATCTGGTAGAGTAGATACCATGAGCAAAGCTCACCCTCCCGAGCTGAAAAAACGTATGGACAAGAAGTTATCACTGAAATTAAATGGTGGCAGACATGTCCAAGGAAAATTGTAGGTATTTGATCCTTTTATGAGTCTCCTGCTAGATAAATGTATGGAGATGGCAAGTAATGGGCAACAGAACAATATTAGAATGGTGGTAATACGAGGAAATAGTATCATCATGTTAGAAGCATTGGAATGAGTCTAAATAATGGCTGTTCTGCAGAAAAATCTATGTCCCCTCTCCAAAGGGCCTGTTTTACTCTCATGTCAAAATCGGGTCATCCACATTTTCATATTCAATTTTTTGTCAAATAAAGCTTTCTAGTAGTCAAAAAATAAAAAAAAAAATAAAAAAACACTGGTAATTATATATGTGAACTTCTTCCACTTTTAACAAATTCCCACTCAGTATAACATTTGATTGTGTAGTCAACAAAGTATGGGTTTGATTACCTTTTTTTTTTATACAAGTTGCCTGGTGCATACAGATTACAGTAGAAAAGTCCATACCTTTATGTTTTGACTTCATTGCATGCTGCTTAAACAAGTCCATCTGTTCACAATATCAAACATTTAGAAGCTATATTGGTGAAACAAGAAATGTTATTTACCTGACCCACTAAGGGTGTTTTGCCATATACAGCATATGGTACAGAAAGACCCAGATTCATTGATTCAGGTAGGGTGCATGGAAGGAGGAAATTCACAGGCAATCTTCAAGTTTAACTACAATGGAGAAAAGCAGAAACATCCAGATGATACATCTCAAACTTTTATGTGGAATAGAGAACTAAAAGTAGTTAGGAAGCAATACTTAGGAAATTAAACATCGAGGAAGGGAAAACATTTAGGAATGTGCAAAACTTGAGTGAATTCAGCCACCCAGCATTGGTTCTAATTTTTATATTTTTTCTAATAGGTTTCCATTATACTTAGTACTTAAAATGATGGCTAATTGTCTCTTTCTTAATTGTGCCATAGAGCTAAAAGGAAAGGGGTGGGCTGCTAATCTTCAGTATCTGTAGTACGAATGGAACTGAGAGGCACACACGTCACAGAGCTCACCTGCAACGTTCAGGAAAAATTGAAATCATTGCTTCCTGCTCTGCTTATTTCAAGTGTTTACTCTACCCATGTATTGTTTGTCCCTAGGAACGCACGGCTCTTGTGTAGTCCTCTTCCCTTCATCAAATATACCCAATATCATATTTGCTTAAGACCCTGATTTCTGGAGTCTAACATTTCCTTTGGCTGGGAGAAATGGAAGAAATAAAAATTGCAGGGAATGGAAAAGGTATTTCTGTAAAGGGATCTGAAGCAAATAAAGTTTCTGAAATCCATGAAACATTACAGTTTTCTCAGTGCTTTGCAGAGATTTAACTTTTGTTTTTTTTTTCCTGAGATGAGTCTTACTTTGTTGCCGTTGGTAGAGTGCTGTGGTGTCATAGCTCAGAGCAACCTCAAACTCTAGACTCAAGGGATCCTCTTGCCTCAATTTTTCATTTTTAGTAGAGACAGGGTCTCACTCTTGCTCAGGCTGATCTTGAACTCCGGACATCTGGCAAAATCTACCTGCCTCAGCCTCCCAGAGTGCTAGGATTACAGGAGTGAGCCACTGCACCTGGACCAGGATTTAATGTTTTGACCCAGAATTCATTCCAGAAGACTTGGACATCATGCATAGCCAAGAAATAGTGGTGGAAATGGGATGGACAGAGACACAGTCTAGAAGCCTGGAGCAGGCCCCACTGCTTAAAGATGTACAGTCCTCAAGGACTGATCTCACCATTGTTGCCTTTATGGGTTGCAAAGGGTTAAGGTGATGCAACCCCACCATCCTGAGGCTGAGGAATGGAGGGAGGGGGAGAGAGAGAGAGAGAGAGAGAGAGAGAGAGAGAGATATGAGATGATTGAGGTTTAAGGGTAAAAATGGCTTTTCTTGCTACTGATAAGATACTGTACAGTGAACAAAAGCAAATGGCTATCATATTTTAAACAAAAGTATGGAAACCACCTCAGGCATTCAGACAGTAAAAAAGTAATCAAAGATTAAAAAAAAAAGACAGAAATTCAACTATTTCAGGCTTCTTCTGTCTGCATGTGCAGTGGGCACCTGTTGTTTCTTTGAATTCATCAAACACTTGAAACTCATTGATGTTTTTATAAAACTTATAATAACATTTAATGGTGCATTTTAGAATGACAGTAAGTTCTGGTTAGTAGAATGTTTCTTTATGACTTTGAGTTACACAGGGTAGATTTGCTTTTCTGAAACATTCTGTCCAGCAACTAGCATGAGAGTATTTCATATTTCTACATTAAAAGCTGTTGCCATGAACTTGGCCTAAATTCAGACTTATCATCCATGAATGCACAAGGATGGATGGAATCAATTTTAAATCAGTGAGCCGAATTGTAGAAATGTGAACTAAATATATGCTGTCATTCTACAAAGTTGACTCAAGAAAACCAGGTCCTTATGAAATATCCTGTGATTACAGCAGATCTTCTGGTAAATAAATAAGCTATTTCTGCTTAATATATCCCTCCAATACACTTGACAAAAAAGAGAAATAAACAATGATCTTATGAATAAAAACAACTACCATCCAAAAAGTTGAGAAGTCAGCATCCTCAGTTCTGTGTCATGACACATAGAAAATAGAACAATATTATTCTAATAATAATAGGTGATATACACATATATTGAGTAATTACCTTAGGCTTAGAAGTTTACATGGATTACCTTATTGAATCCTGAAACATCCATGGTTAGTACTATCAGTGTCCTCACAGTGTAATCTCATTTTACTTGTAACTTATATTTAGTGCTCGGTTCCATAAAAGTAGAGTTTGAATGCAGATATTTCTCATTTCTGGGCCTACACTCTTAACCATTATGCTTGGAGAAAGATCTAGACAGACTCTGACTTTTGATGATTAATAATAATAAATGACTTACACACGCTATAGCTCTTTTGGTTTGTCCATCCATATCACACATGATTCCTGGCAGATGGGTGAAGAGGCTCGCTAACTGCAGTCATGTAGTCGGTATTCACCGAAGTAGATTCCTATGTCTTTCTGACTCTGTTCATGAATATCTCCATGTTTTTGTAATCCACAGGCATAATCTGTGCTTTTGAAAAACCCAGCAATAAAAAATATTATTGAATGTTATGTTCTTTCTTTCTAATGTGAAATACCTTATACTTTTTTATTAATATAAACTATAGTCTCTTTCATCTGTATTTGAGTTTGGTAGGCCATCCTAATAACATGTTTCATTATTCTGGAGGCTAGAGGTTAGAGATTGGTGTTAGTTTTTTTATGAGACCTCTCTCCCTGGCTGGCGTATAACCATTTTTGCATCTTCTACCTGCGTCTTCACATTTTCTTCTCTCTGTGTCTCTGCCCAAATATCTTATAAAGAGAACACTCAGATTGTTTTTAGGTCCATCCTATCGGCCTCATTTTAACTTGATCACCTCTATAAAGGCTCAATCTCCCACTATAGTAATACTCTGAGGTACTAGAGTTAAGGATTCACATATGAATTTGGCTGGCAACATGATTCAGCCCATAACAGTCTGGAAGCATCAGACTGCTTGCTAACATTTTAGAATTTAACAATCAAAAATCTCTACCCTTTTTAGCACAAACTTGTGAAAAGTATTCTACGTAAGTGGTTTAAAGAGGATAGCGACTTTCAGCTGGGAAGGCAAATTCCTTCAGGGCAAGAAAAATATCAAAGAAATCCTTTGTGGTCCAGCCCCTTTCTACAATTTTGACTAAGTTAAAATCCAGGCAACTATCCTTTCACTAACTATTCTTACCATAGAAACTTGAGGTATTTTTGAAATAATTTATTGTTATCTCTAAATTATTACTTTTTTTTATTTGTTGGGGAATCATTGAAGCTACAATGAGCCAGGTTATACTGTTTGCATTTGCTGGGTAAATACTCTCTAATAATAGTGTCCCATCCCTAAGAGGTCCGTCACACACCATGGCTACATAGCCCCCTCCCTCTTTTCCTCTCTCCACACTCCCATCCCACACCCCACCCCCACCATGTACTATATCAATTGTCCTCTTATCAGAATTGAGTATATTGGATTCTTGCTTCTCCATTCTTGTGATGCTTTACTAAGAAGAATGTATTTCAACTCCAAATTAATACAAAAGATATAAAGTCAGCATCCTTTTTAGTGGCTGATAGTATTTCATGGTATACATATACCACAACTTATTAATCCATTCCTGGATTGGTGAGCATTTAGGTTGTTTCCACAATTTGGCAACTATAAATTGAGCTGCAATAAACAGTCTAGTGCATATGTCCTTAGATACTCAGTAATGAGATTGCAGGTTCAAATGGAAGGTTTAGTTTGAGTTCTATAAAGATCTTCCAAACTTCCTTCCAAAAGGGCTTTATTAGTTTACAGTCCCACTAGCAGTGTAAAAGTGTTCCCTTCTCTCCACAGCCACTCCAGCATCTGCAGCTTTGAGTCTTTGTGATGTGGGCCATTCTCACTGGGGTTAGGTGATATCTCAGGGTGGTTTTGATTTGCATTTCTCTGATAATTAAGGATGATGGGCACTTTTTCATATGCTTGTTAGCTATACATTTGTCTTCTTTAGAGAAGGTTCTATTCATCTCACTTGCCCATTGATATAAGAGATTCTTGGCTCTTTTTTTGTTGCTTAATTTGAGTTCTCTGTAGATTCTAGTTATCGAGCTTTTGTCCAATTCATAATATGCAATATCTTCTCCCATTCTGATAATTGTCTATTTGCTTTGGTTGCTATTTCCTTAGCTGTACAGAAGCTATTCAGTTTAATTAAGTCCCATTTATTTATTGTTGTTGCAATTGCTACTGGAGTCTTCTTCATAAAGTCTTTCCCCAGGCTGATACCTTCAAGTGTTATCCCTGCATTTACTTTGAGGATTTTTATTGATTCATGCCTTAGATTTAGATCCTTTATCCATCTTGAATCAATTTTAGTGAGTGGAGAAAGGTATGGGTCCAGTTTCAGTCTTTTACATGTTATTATCCAGTTCTCCCAGCACCACTTATTGAATAGAGATTCCTTCCCCTATTCACTCACCCAGTGAGTGTTCATGAGTTTTCTTGTCTGATTTATCAAAGATCAGGTGACTGTAAGATTTTAGTTTCATTTATGATTTTCTATTAGATTCCAGATGTCTATGACTATATTTTTGTGTCAATACAATGCTGTTTTGATGACATGGCCTTGTTGTACAGTCTAAAGTCTGGTAGGCTAATGCCCTGGTCTTGTTTTTATTACTAAGAATTGCCTTAGCTATATGGGATTTTTTTTTTTATTTTTAGTTCTATATGAAATGAAAAATTATTTTTTCCAAATCTTAAAAGTATGATGTTGGTATTTTAATGGGGATTGCATTGAATCTGTGGATTGCTTTGGGAAGCATAGATATTTTAACAATGTTGATTCTTCCCAGCTATGAGCATGGTATGTTCTTCCATTTGTTAATATCTTCTTCTATTTCTTTTCTTAGTATTTCATAGTTTTCTTTATAGAGGTCCTTGACCTTTGTTGTTAGGTATATTCCTAGGTTTTTCATTCTCTTTGAAGCTACTGAGAAGGGAATTGTGTCCTTGATTAACTTCTCATCTTGGCTGTTATTGGCTTATACAAAGGCTACTGATTTGTGGACATTGATTTTTATATCCTGAGATATTATTGTAGTTTGCTATCTCTAAATTATTATTCCTGCTAATTAGTAATTCATTTTAACCATATAGACAAAATATTAGCCTGTCTTCAGGACCCAAGAGCAAATTACTAGACTAGATCTAACCATTTTATTTAATTTTTCCAAAGGCCACATCATCTGTCAATGAATACTCAATAAATTAGAGTGTTGTTTTGTCCTATGTCAATGACAAAGAGCATGGTGCTTTGCAGAAAATCTACACAAAATAAATATTGCTGCACACTTCAAGGTATAGTATGATGAGAAATGGAGAGAAAAGTAAGAAATATAAATATATAGAGTTCCTATTCTATCCTAGGTGTCCCTTAAAATACTAAATACACAACAATTACCTGCCCTCATGGAACCTAGTATCTCACAGAGAAGACACACACTAGTCCCCAGTGTTGGAGCATTTGAAGAATTACACATAGTTATGTTAGTTTATTAGTTTTTCTACAACTTCCCAAGAATCAGTTCTCCCAAGATTAACTTAAGTCTTAAAATTTAATTCAAGGGTTTTTTTTTTGTTTGTTTGTTTGTTTTTGTTTTTCTAGATGGAAAAGTGAAGATGTATGTTAAGCCTGAAGCAAAATTCCTGGATATTAGAAAACTAAGTCCAAATCATCTCTCTCAATTCTGTGGCACACAAATAAGAGGTGTCTGAGTGGCTGTGACACCATGTGAAGTATTTTTATGCCACACTCCAGGCTCCTTTTAATCTGAATTGGAAGTCCAGAGATAGCCATGAAGTCCTGGGTTGCTTTCTGTACAAACCAAGAAAAATAACTTACAAAATATTTTCCTATGAAAGCAACAATATTACGAAGTTTTACACTTTTCCTAATAATACACATTTCTAAGAACTTTTTAGAACTGCATTCAAAAGCAGTTTAAAATTACAAAAGATAGTCAAGATAATTATTTTTAAAATTACATACTATTTTAGTAGTTTTCAAAATGTGGTTTCTAGAGCAGTGGTAGCATAAATAGCACCTGGAAACTTGTTAGAAATTTTCAGATCCTGCCCAAGATCAAATAATCAGCAATTCTGATGATAAGACCCAGCAACTTGATTTGTGTTAAACCTTGCATATTTCTCTGATGCTGTTCAGCTGGGGGTCAAAGTTTGAGAATCACTGTCTAATGCTGACCATATGAACATTATCGACTTTGGCCATTCATCTTATCCACTAGAATTGTCTCTAAATGACTGAGTGGTTTCCAGAAACCACTTTATTTATTTATCCAGTTTGTTTCCTAGAAAATAAACTGTCCTTACCATCCATTGAGATTATCCAAGAAAAGTATGCAGCATTGTATAAAAGCAGTTTAGTTGTTTTAACAAAAAAGCAGGACTAGCACAAGGGGATGATTTAGAAAGAGGTAATGTTTTTTTTTTTAATTTCAGACTAATATGAGGATACAAATGATTAATGTATATTGTTTGATTTGCTAAGGTAAAGTTGTAGTTGAGCCCTTCATCCGAGGGAGCTATTAGGTGACAGTTTATCAAACCCCCCCCCAATCTCTCCTTTTTCTTTTTAGTTAAAGGACATTCTTCTTGGTAAATTATCACAAGAATTTTATTAAAGCAAGTACCCAATGTACTCAATACTAATATGAAACCAATAGAAAAACAGTGACATGCCCACACGAGAGATAATGATTATTTGAATAAATAATAAACTCAATCAGTTTTACAATATGGTTATGCAGAAATCTATGGCTTTAGGGCCCAAATTTAATAGAAGTAGATTTTTATTTTTTTATTTTCTAACTCTCATTCTGCCACCTTTTCTTTTTTCTTTTTTTTTTTTTAATTAAATCATAGCTGTGTACATCAATATGATCATGGGGCATCATACACTTGGTTCATAGACCATTTGACACATTTTCATCACATTAGTTGACATAGCCCTCCTGGCATCTTTTCTTTATAACATATACACAAAATGAACTATCCAGTGGAGCAACTTAAGTATGCACTTAGTTTATGCTTCACTGCTGATCCTAAGGACATTTTTCACCCTTATCACTTTATTGCTTTGCTCTTTTAATAAAAATGCTAACTACAAAAACTAAGAAGCACAGGCACAAACTCCCAAAGTAGAGGGGTGGCATTTTTACACTCTGCATTCCACGTGGCTATAGATTGAAAGGGAAGAGTGCTATCAGAGTCGCTCTGTCTTGTAGGTCTCAGTTTGCCAGTTCTATTAAAATGTTCTTTTACTAATAAAAAATCTTGTAAGAATTTGATATTCATAAAGTAGTTACTTTTTTTTGAAGGAATAAATGTCTTGCTTAGAAAATCATTTTTAGGTACATTGCTCCATCTTTCAGACTCACAAATTCAGGATAATGGAAAAGAAGACAGTTGTAGTTTTACTAAATGAGTGAATATGTGGAAATACGACATAATCAAAGAGGTTTATGCCTTTAGTGCAAGTGGTTAGAATTCTAAATAGTCCTAAAGTTCTCTTTCTATTGATTTACATTCTGATGAAAAAGCCCTGCTCTGTAAACCAGGAGAGAACAAGCACGCAGACAGATAATACAGCTATATTAGCTGCTGCATCAGCAGTTCTCTGCTCTCAGATTCATGCACAAAGGAATTCTCCCCTGACATCCGTTTGTGTGCCACAAGCAAGACAAACAAAGGCAATCTACTCACAGCATAAATTAACCATCTATTTCTTGTCACATTACCAAATAGGTTATAAACCCCCAAAAAAACTGTTAAGCATTTTTCAGAATAAAAGCCTGAAAAATAACATACAATTAAAAAAAATTAACAAAACTCTTGAAATGTTTAACAAGATCCTTTTGAAATGAAGTGGCATATTTTCATTGCATGTGCTCTGGACTTTATTTTGATTATTTCTTGTTAAATGTCCTATTCCCTAGTGTCTGGATGCCAGGGAAATAATTTCCTATAAACTCTCTCTTCATTAAATTCTGGCAGATGGCAAAGAGGATATATTAGCTATCTTGAAGAAATAAGAGCATACAAAATACAGAGATTCGATTGTTTAAAGATTGAGACCTCCGTCCTCCTCATACCACCAAAGTGTTCTGTCAGTAGAACCCAGAAGAGTAGCCTGCCCTCATGTCAGCCAGATATTAATTATTTCTCAAAATTCAGAAGAGCTGTTCTACGTTCTCTCGCCTTACCAATTAAAAAAAAATTAAGTTTCCATAGAGGATGGGCTGACACCTACAAAGCAGTTTGGGAAAAGTTTGTTGTCAGGAAATCCTCAGACTGATTTTTCAGATAGTACATAGTTTCTGCCCATTTTAGGACAATGCAGAAAACCATTATTTTCCCACAGTGAATCATCAGTTGTCAGGTAAAATGACGTGGCTTTTGTGACATGTCTATCCCCACTTAGATATTCATAAAGTATCTACTCAGAAGAAATCTGAGTGATGGTAGTAAGGAGATGACTCGGAGGAATTTAGGGATGGCCTCAAAAGAAAAATTATAGGGTTATTCTGACTCTCAAACTTCATCCAGGCAGGGATGCTTCTCTAGGTCTGTGTGCAAAGAAAAAGTCTGAGCTACATCATGTCAGAAGGAATAAAGGCCTTTTAATCAGGGATCGTCACAAAGGGTGGCACTAAGGTCAGGAGTTTTTATGGGAAGAGGGAATTCTATCAAAATGCTACTCAGCTGTGTAACAAGCATCTCAAACTCAGAGTAAACCACTTGTCTTCATCTTCCTACCACCCTACCACTCACTCCGCCCTCCCTCCCCCCACAGGCTTCTCTGTGCCCCTGGAAGACAGAGTCATCCTTTCAGCTGCTTAGGGCAAACACTTCAGAGGAATCTCTGATCTTTCTCTTCTCTTCACCTATTGCATCCAGTATCTCAGGATATACAGTTGGTTCAACTTTCAAAAGAAAGCCAAAAATCTGTTTTTATATTTGTAGTAGCTATTATCATCTCTTTTAGGAAATCTAGAACCTCTACTCATACCAACATACCCAGGCAATGTATTTAATAAGTAAAACAAAACAGAACAATACAAAACAAATGACTCTTCCAAAAATTTAAGACAGATAATGTCATACTCCTGTTCTTCTGCCTCCCAGAGCCTTTGTACTGGATGTTCCTGTTGTCTGGAGTCTGTCCCTCTGCTCCAGATACTTGCCAGGCAAAACCCCTCTGCTCCATGTCCTTGCTCAAATGTCATCTTTTCAGGAAGGCCTACTCCTCTTAAGTCCTCTTTAGTCTGATTTATTTTCAGTAATATTTATATATTAACATCCCATGTAATTTACTTACTGATTCTGATTTTTGCTTGTTTCTATTTCTTGTACTAGAATACACACTTCAGAGTGCAAGGGATCGAGGGCTATTGTGTTTACTAATGGATCCTAAAGTGCCTGGAACCATCCCTGGCACATATTAAACTTTTAATAAATGTCCATTTAAGAATAATGTTCACCTATCAGTATGGAGGATTATATTCAATACTATTATGGACATTATAGTTCTAAAAATATAATGTTGGATACATGTACAAACATACAGATAGAAATCTAGGTTTCCATAATTCCTTTTGAGTTGTTTTCCCATCTAGTTTATAAAACTATTATTGGAGAGATGAAACCTCAATAGACTCATATGGAATGATCTACATTAAGTACTTAAAATATAGGAAAAGGAGCTGAAGTAAGAGATTACATTAAACCCTTGAGTTTCTGCAGCTGCCTAAGATGAGTTCTTACGTTCCTCATTAGAAGTTTATTAAATGAGTCAATTTCCTATTTTCTATAATGCATTCTCCAAAACTTTTATTGTGGCGTATGTTTTTAATCTGCAGTTATAATAATATAGTTATTAAATTAAATGAGTGCATTTAGCATAATTATCTTAAGTAGATAAAATCTATCTTTCAGCCATTTGGTTCCAGACTGCATTCTTTATTCAATTTTATGTTGATGATAGAATTCCCCTTTGCTGTGAGCCAAAGCTCTTGATCTACCCATCTCCTAGCTCTATTGAACTTGTCAACATATCGTAGGAAATAGCCACTAAAAAAGAAGGAATATCATTTAAGAGTAAACTGAATTGTGTCGTGTTAGATGATTATGATGTTTTTTCGTATCTACCCTGAAAACGACCTTTTTAAAACTGTCTTATTTTTGTGAAATGTTCCAGCCAGTGATACAATTAGGTATAAAGAATATAGAACCACAGGAAGACCTTTGTAACACACTGGAGAAGTTGTAGCAAGGTGAAACCTCAGCTCAGGCATTGCTCTAAATCGTGGCACACATTTTCAAGGTAAGACTTTTTTTCAGAGGAAAGTTGGTACAGCCTTCTCTCCCCTCAGCAAACTCCCCCTTGTGGCCATATTATAATGACCACTTGACCTGTGGCCTTGGAGAACATAAACTTGCTTTGAATTCAAAAGAAATATCACCACCTAACTGATCATGAGTTCATCTATGCAAGGTAACCTTAGTACCCAGAAAACTCGATTCGCTGAATTAGCAAATTTTCATCACAATTCATGACAACATTTTGTGGCTGTCCCACAGCTAATTGGAACAGCTTTTAAGAGAACAAGATCTGGAAATAGACTCTTCCCACAGCTACTGGGCCTATAAAGTGAGGACAGCAATAATGCCCATCTTCTAGAAAACTGAGAATTAAAGTCAAAGCACCTAGCACAGTACTGAAGTGTACACCTTAATAAATGTTCACTCTTCATGTTATATCATTTTTACTGCCAGTTTGGAAACCAGAAATTTTCAGACTAATTTAAATTCATTACATAATTGTGTGTTTTTTGACAAACAAGGTACTGATCTAGAAACAAAAAAAATGTATTCAGTTCTGGTGTAAAATCTATAAATATTTTCTACAAATGAAACTGTGTCTGGATTAAGTAAAAATGCTAGAATTCAGAAGACCAGCCAAAGTCTGTAAAAATCAACTGGTACTATCCAAAAAATCATGCTTCAGATCACAGGGAGGTATACTGTTCTTTTATTTCAGTTTAATTTATTAAGCACTAAAAAGTCAAAATAAAAAATCAAAATCCATTTAGCTATTTTATTTGCTTTATTTTAAGATTGTAGCCCTTTTGGCTCGCTGAGCACCGTCATGGCAGTCGGCAAGAACAAGCGCCTTACGAAAGGCGGCAAAAAGGGAGCCAAGAAGAAAGTACTATGATTGAAGCTCATGTTGATGTTAAGACTACTGATGGTTATTTGCTTCGTCTGTTCTGTGTTGGTTTAACTAAAAAACGCAACAATCAGATACGGAAGACCTCTTATGCCCAGCACCAACAGGTTCGCCAAATCCGGAAGAAAATAATGGAAATCATGACCAGAGAGATGCAGACCAATGACTTGAAAGAAGTTGTCAATAAATTGATTCCAGATAGCATTGGAAAAGACATAGAAAAGGCATGCCAATCTATTTATCCTCTCCATGATGTCTTCGTTAGAAAAGTAAAAATGCTAAAGAAACCCAAGTTTGAATTGGGAAAACTCATGGAGCTTCATGGTGAAGGTAGTAGCTCTGGAAAAGCTACTAGGGACGAGACAGGTGCTAAAGTTGAACGAGCTGATGGATATGAACCACCAGTCCAAGAATCTGTCTAAAATTCAGGCTTTTAATAATGACAAATAAAGAATCCTATTTGTGAAAAAAAAAAAAAAGATTGTACTAACTATACTAATTTGAATACAAGTCAAGTCTACTGTACTACTTGATGAATCAATAAAATTTCTAGGCATGATAACAAAATAAAAGATCCATATTAATGTTGGAATGAGCATCTAGGTATCAGAAGATTAATATATGTATCTTTTAATATCTGACATACCAAATTGTTCATATCTATATAGATTTTTACATAATTCTTTAAAGCTTTAAACATGCTTAGTAGTATAGAATAACACTTATAATAGAATGAAATTATTCAAAGGTACATTTTTTTCTTTATGGACAATTACACTGTGTTCAATTTGCCAAGCAATTACTAAGGAATTCTGTGCACAAGCTCTGTGCTAAAGGGACACAGGTAACACAGAAATGAGTAGCATATGGCCTATACCTCCAAGGGGATGAGGGATACACACAAAGAAATAATTAAAATAGCAAGTGAAACATGCAATTGCCAGAGAGCTTAGTCTCTAAAAATGTCTGTCTCAGTACGGGAAGGGCAGGGACATTTAAGCAGAAGGAAACTGGTTCCTGAGAAGAATAAGACAATTTTGGAAAGATGAGGGGAGGAGAGTTTTGCAGGAAATTGGACTAACATGTACAAAGTAACAGTGCCCAGAAAGTAGTCGGTTTCATTCAGATTCTCCAAGCAGTTCTCTGTGGCTGAGACATAGTTTGGTATTGTTGCCATTGTCACACCTTTGGATTGTGACATAACAAAAATATATATTTTTTGATTTTTGGTTCTGGCATTTTACCAGTATATCCCTTCATTAAATCCTTTTACTTTAACCTGAAGGGTCTGGATGCCCCCCGCCCCAAACAGATCATACAGATACTAATGTGCACCCAAAAAGACAAAAAAAAAAAAAAAAAAAAAAAAGAAAGAAAAACACCCTCTATTCCCAGCTATTCTTCCAAGCCTTTCTCTGTGGCTTTCAGTTTGAACAGTCATTTGTTCAATTTCTTTCCGGTAAACACTCTGTGATTGTGATCATTTTTGGAATGAGCTTGTTTTGTCTACTTTCTGTGGTACATTGCATTGAATTCTACCTTGCATTCTTTCCAGTGAATGACAAATGAACAAAGTGGCTGTAGGTAAATGTACAGAATATTCTGGAAGGGAAAAGTAGCTTGCTATGTGGTTCTCCTTACTATTTGTTAATCTTCTTATCCTTGAGGTAACTCAAGAGGCTCTGAATTCCACTTTTACAGGAGGAAGGAAAGGAAAATAAGAATAGGCTCATGTTTGGAGGTTTGGCCCCTACAAAGAATAATTTTACAAGGAAAACTGAAATATGAGAACCAAAGCAATAGCCCTGTACATACCTCAAATGCTAAGGGGAACAGAATTGTCCCTATTAATATCTGAAATATGGTTCATTCCTGGTATACTGAGCATTGGAGCAAATGTAGTATACTTTTGTATCCTACTTTTATACCCCTCCAAGGCTTACAACTTTGGAAGCATAAGGAATTAATACCAAATAAAAGATTGACAGTCTCAAGGATGTCAGAAGCTGCAGTAACAGAGGAGATATATATATTGTTAAAAATGCTTCATGGTAAGTAAATTTAAAAAATAGGGTGGAAATAGAAAATATAAGACAAGAGTTTACAAGAATATGTCAGACACTCCCTGAAAATTTCAAAAATAAGAACAAAAAATCCAGAATGGCTCACCAGGATTATGCATGTAGGGAAAAATTGATGATATTCAAATTATTATTAATATCATACCATTTACTCATAAGCAGGAAGGCGTATATTTTTATGTCAACAAGAAAGGCCACACATTTTTATAGCAACAAGAAGATGGAAAGAATAATGGAAATATATACTTGAGCTATATATGTGCATGAGAGAACCTTAAGGGTTTTAGATATATTTGATCCTTAGAAGAATCGCCTAAGGTGGGTATAAACATTTCTATGATTCCAGTGAGAAAAATCGACATACATAGACCTATTCCCCATGTCTCATTCAAACAGGTTGAAATATATACATGTTAACTACTTTGTTTCTGATCATTCAGATAGTAAATAACAGAGCTAGGTTACAGAGAGGATAATCTTACCTCAAAGTTTCTGCTTTTCTCATAAAATAAGGAGGTGCGACTGTCTCTTAGGTTATAGCTTAAAGTGGAATTCTAACGAAAGTGACCACCAGACCCCAAATCCATAACAGAAAAGAACATTCTCAATTCCTATTGAGACCTAAAAATTAAAGTTGCCAGATTTAGCAAGTAAAAATACAAATGCCAGTTAAATTTGAATTTCAGATAGGCAATGAATTTTTTAGTATAAATGTGACCCAAATATTTTATGCTAAATAATTTATCTGTGGTTTATCTGAATTTCAAATTTTGCTGGGTGTCCTATATTTTATCTGGCCATCCCTACTCAGTACAGAAATTATGTCACTCTCTTTATCAATCTGTATCAAAAATATTAAAGTAGAAAAAAATTCAGTGTTGACACTCTAACTCATAGGACTATTTTCTGAAAATATTAGATAATGGCTGTGTGTTCTATGCTGCTTTCACTGTAGCAACAAATATGCTCAGAATTTTCTCTGAATTTTTGAGTAGGTCTACAAAACAGATGAATTACTGGGAAAAAGGGCTTCGGAGAATCTTTAGTAATTCTGTGTACCTCATTGTAAGCTGTTCCAGGGATTCTCTAGCAAATGATTCACTCTGAAAACAAAAACAAGAGAAATAATTGATGTTTACTGAGACCTAGTTACCATCATTTTATCCCACAGTGAAGCTCAACTTCTTCCTAACATGGCTAGACAAAAGATGAACTTATCATTTCTAACAGGCACTATAGCAACAGAAAAATTTAATGCTTTTAAATGTAAAATTACTGAGTTTGACATGTAATTAAGAAATGTGAGTTCACACTGACTTCCTAGTATTTAAGATTGTGCACTGTGCTCAAAATCCTACTTCAGATCTGTTGCATTCTCTCTTCTCTTTATTTTCCTGAAGTTTTGGGTATGAATACACTTACAGAAGTTTTAAGTCATTCCAGAACCACCACAGCATCTGCTCTTATTGTGAATTTCCTCAGTGTGTGGTTTTACAAGTAAAGCTGCAGTCTCATTTTTCCCTTGAATTTGCTTTAGAATCATGTGCAAATTCTGCAGCAGCGCCTCTATACACAAGAGAATAAACGTATTGAAAGGCTAAGTTTTTGAGCCAGACTGCCTGGTATCAAACCCTGACTGTGCCAAGGTATCTATGTGTGACCAAAGAAAATTATTTTGTTTTACCTGGCTACAATTGTTAGGAAGATTAAAAGCACACAGGAGAGTGCTAAGCATATACTATTTTCTCAATATGTGTTATTTACTTTATTTTCTTATCAAAAAATATTCTTATTACATAGGATATTTTACAAAGATAAATGTCAGTAATTAGCCTGTGACTCATAGCAACATATGAAACAATTTTGGATCTTAATTTCCATTATAGTAAAAATGAGGGGATTTGAGAAATGATCCTTAAATAGTGACATGTAAAATAATCTATGATACTTAATTACAATTGCTGCTGGTAAAATGTGGGACCACACCTATGGAGCATATGACAAGGGTACAAGTCAAATCTGTCAAGTGTAGGAGATAAATGTCTTAGCACAATAATCAAGTAAATGAGGTGAAAGCTATGTTGATTGGTTTGATCTAACTATGTCAGATTGTCTAAAAAGAAATCAACACATTGTACCCCACATATGCATAAATGTATTCATGATCAAAAAAAAAATTGCTGCTGGTCATTGTAATAAAATATCCTAAAAATATATAGAATAAAATTAGCAATCATATTGCAGAATTGGAGTATAGGTAATAAAGTTCCAAAGTTAAATCTTCCCATTCACTGATTATGTTTCTATCTAAATCTTCTGGTTTGTAATCATTCTTGAGACCACAGAGAGATGAGGAAGAAGTTATATACTAAAATCTGTAAACTTGAGAGAAATTAAACAATCCAAGAGGCATAGTCCCTTGCTCAAATTAGTTAGCAATTTTGTGACTGTGGTAGCCATTACCCTAGGATAGCCCAATGCCTGCCACTCCTGTGAGGTACATGAGTTTCTCCTACTGAATATGGGCTGGACTCAGTGACTTGCTTTTAATAAATACAGTAACTAGAAATAGTGGTGTGGCTCCTTCTCCTCATTCCCCTTTCTTATTAGCCAGCTGACAACAGGAACAGCCAAAAGGAAAGGGCCAGCTGGCAAGGAAGTGAAGGTTCCTGCCGACGGACATGTAGGCGAGTTTGGAAACAGACTCCAGTCAACTCTTCCAATGAACGTTGCCTGACTACAGCCTCATGAGAGACTCTAGTTCAGAGCCGTACAGCTAAGCTGCTCCAGATCCCTGGCCCTCAGAAACTGGGTGAGATAATTCTGTTTTTTAAAGCTGTCAATATTTGGGCAAATTTGTTATGCATGACCAGTTAAGCAATGCAGAGGCAAAATCGTTACTAGAACATCATATTCTTACTGAGCTGATGTCAATTTCTCTGAGTAAAGTGTGAAATCAGTATTTGTTTTTTCTGTTTTCCCAACAGTCCTTAACAATGACTTAAAGAGAGTTGAAATTATTAGTTCAAATAAATCAATTATTAGTTTAAATTAGTTCAAAGTTGAAGTTGTTATTTCAAATGGACCCATTACTTAACTATAGGAATGGAAAGAACCAAAGTCACTCCTCACTTACCAACTACTTTGGCCACAGGTGCATTTCTGGTTATTTACTCAGGCTGGACTTAAACAGGGCAGACTTCAAAGCTACCTCTTCGGTTTGGCGTGGATAAACAGTTCTTACAAATCCTGCAGGTGATGACACATTTTGCAAACGCAGAATTCACAGGTGGATTGGATTCTCTATATTTTGACAACAAAACTCCAAACATAAAATAGATTCTATTTTTTAGAGAAAAACTATTTACCTAGCAATTTTTTCAGGTAGATCAGGATTTTAATCTTGGCTGAACTGTGAGGAAGCATACTAGTCCCTCCCAGGTCATCAAAATCATATCAAGCTTGGACAAGCATAAAAGTTGAGGTAAAGGGGCATTATGTCATCGCTGGTGTACAAGTAGAGAAAACCTCCCAAAAGTTGATTTTCATGAGATTTCAGGAACTTCAAGCCACATTCAAAGCTGACTACAACATTCTAGATTTTAAAAACAGATTGAATACAAATGCATTTGGAAAAAGAGGGAGACAATGGAAAGAAAACTCCATGGATGAAGAAAGATTTGATCCAAAAATGACAGTTGCCATGACTGTCAAGGGAAGGGGACAATTCCGATTATGATATGGCATCTTCATTCAATTTGTCTCCCAGGTATTCCTCACTTGGATTCACTCTTGGATCCCATGAATAATAGAGGGGGGCTAAATAAACCATGAAATAACTGGTCATTAAAAACTGTCGCTTATTGGGAGCATTGCCTTTGACTCACTTAGCACAGAAGAGTACCAAGAACAGAGAACTGTTTTTCTTTCTTCTTTTTTTTTTCCTCAAAAACTAACCTGCAAATTGTGGCCGTGTTTTGGGGATGGCTCTAGGAGGGGTCCAGTGGTACCCAGAACAGAGCACAGGATATGCCAGCACAACAAAATCTACTGGAGATAACCTTTGGAGCACTGTGGTGTCCAGAGAGCAGTGTAATCTTCCAGGAAAAGTGCACTGTTTTGAAGCAAATGTGTAGCAACCTCTGACAGCTCCCAGGAACACTGTGGAGGTGGGGCCTTGGCAAAGTGGAGAAAAGTGCCAATGAAATCTTAATAATTGCAACTGCCTTGACTATAGAGATGTTTTCAGGCCAATGAGGCCTTGGACAAATCAGTCTTCATGCGCTTATGCACATTTAAAACAGAACACTGAGGGAGGAAAGAAGAAAAACACTTTCTTGGAATTGGGATGGATAGATGCAGCTAACGGATGCAAGGGCTTAGGGAGACACACTGCAGCTACGGAGATGCAAGGCTCAGGAACTTCATGTGGGTTAGTATACAGAAAGCCTGCATTATATTCACATCTTATTGCTGCTGGAACAAATTACAGCAAAATTAGTTGCTTAAAACAACAAAAGTTCATTACATTATCTGGAGGTCAGAAATTCAAAGCCACTACTGGAAGGCCTTCTTAAGCCGACCCTCAGGAAAGAATACAGTCCCTGGCCTTTGCAGCTTCTAGAGCCTGCCTTACTCGTGGCACCGTCCTTCAAAGCTGGCAGTGTGACCTCTTCTCTTCTCCCTGCCCTCTACTTCTGTTTTTAGGTCTTTTCTTCTCTAATTCATAAGAATGCTTGTGACTTCATTGGCTGACCCAGGTAATCCTGAATAGTCTCTCTATATCAAAACCCTTAACTTAATTATATCTGCAAAGTCTTTTTTAATATGTAAGATAACATAGTCCAGGTTCTGAAGATTAGGACATAAACATCTTTGGAAAGGTACATTCATTATTCAGCATACAACATGCATATATAGGACTCATAAATTTATACCTTATAACAAATTCTGTTCTCTTCCATTTTTTTTGCTTTTCCAGGGAATAATTTTTCTTCATTGTTTTTAAAACTCAGAATTACAAGTTAAAGACCCTTTTTAAATCTCATTTAATTATTAGATCCATGACCTTCTAAGAGTTCATTTGTTGTCACTGGTATAGAACAAAGGAAATTTTGCCTGAGTTATGAAATGTCAGAAGATCTGTTTAATTCAATGAATACACAACTCTATGATTCTTGCTCATAAGCCAACATTTCAAAATTTTCATGATGATTCTTCTTTTCCAGTGTGGTTTTCCTATATCACAGCTTTCTGAATATAATAACATCATCATCCTTAATTATAATGACTCCTAATCTGCCAGCCAGTGATTATTTTTCTTTCCTCATTCCTGACTTTTTATATTTAATATTTTTTCCCTTTTCTATATCAGTTAACAATTTTAAATTAATTTTCCCATTTACTGTGTGATTAAATCTTAAAATTATCTTCAAATTATATAGAATCTCCATTTTTTAAAAAACTGCTTTCTTGGGGACATATATATGTATAAACTAAGGAATATCCCAACTGTGAAGATTTTACCACTCAAATCCCATTATAGCATTACAACTTCTGTTCAAACAAACCACAAGTGTTTCTATCCCCATTATCCCAATAGAGACAGATAAAAGGAGCTTCCTCTTTAGTAATCTGGCCCCATTTCATGAGCTATTTTTTCAAAGGACTACAGTCTAATATGCTAATGCTAAGATAACTACGTAACATTACTGTGGATGAAAATCTGGCCAATTACACATTTTCACAGGCCTACTATTAAATTTCATGTAATTGCTCAATTCTTGCATAACGTGAGCTATTAACGTCGCTTATCATGTAGCATGCCAGTATTGAATTTCCATCTAAAGGGTTATTTAATAATGGCATTGAAATAAAAAATGAAATCTCCAGACCCTGAGCGATATTACTGCTTTTACATGCTCTGCAGTCTGTAATAGGCTATTAGATAAAAGATAGGAATGTGTTCTGGAAGAGCAGGCCCATTGACAATGAATAAAGGGCATGATTTTATTCTTGCTTTGCAAAGAATGATGTCTGTATCTTTCATAAAAGAATTATAGTCTTCAAAGGCTTCCGGACTTATATCCTCATATAGCTGGCATACAGCTCTAGTTCTATACATCTTAAGCAGGAGAGACAGAAACATTCTAGAATATTTAGAAAAGTATCCAGGAATACAGATGTTTTGAAATGTTTAAAGCACCTAGAATTGTCAGGAAGTATTATTCACACCTTCCACATTTAATGAAGAACAGGAAAAAAGAAAATATTTCTTTAACATTTGTAAGATTGAGTGCATATAATTTCTAAATTAATTTATGGTAACAAAATAAATATTCACAGTATACATTTTTAAAATTATTAACCTTTTATATATTTCTAACTATATTTTTGTTATTTTGAAGTAGAGAATAACCTCTGTAAGTTGACCACCCAAGGGACTGTAAGAAACTGGTCCTTGTAGGGAGGTGGTCAGTAAAGGAACTAAGTCCACTGTACTGATAACGTATATGTGGTGCATGTCCAGTCTATGAAAATCAGGCCAACTTCTGGAGGTGGTCAGTGTAGGGAGAAGGTTGTCTATGGAGGTTCTCCTGTGTGTTTCTCAGTTACTCAAATATTTAGCAATGGTACAATTTCTATATAAATATTGAATGATTTTTTACTATGTTTTAAATGCTCAAAAATAAATACATTAATAATCCTCAAAGAAGTTGACTGTCTGATTTCTCATTAGTTATGCATTCAAGAGCAGTGCAGAAAGAATTTTTAACATCTGCAAGAGCCAGGGCTGTTAGTTAGAACCCAAGCCAAGCACACTTCATTTCTGTGGTTCATGCACCCTGCGGCTCTTCTCCATAAGAGGGAATTTGAAAAAAGGCAATTTGCTTATGTTAAAAAATCATAATGTAATCTCAAGTTACTATGGTGATACTCTAGAGACTTGTAAGGATTTAAAAGTGGCATATGCTTCCTGTTTACATTCCTCATTTGACATTCTTAGCTGACAAAAGAGAAGTCATTAAACACATTTGAAAATTTTATGACGAACTTGAAGTATTAAGCAAAAAGAAAATTAATAAAGAAACTTGCTATGCCCTTTCCAGGTACCAAAAAGATTTTGAGTGTAATACTGCCCTTCGATTTGCAGAAATCACTTGAATGCTGAATATTGAATTTTATGTCTTTCCTTTATGCTTGTAAAGGACAAACTGCCTTTCACCATTGGAATCAATTCAATGACTATTCATAGTCAATGTCTTTAACAGGACCTGAAAAAGAAATATACACATTAAAAGGAAAAAAGAATTATCTTGCTTATGTGAGGATGGGCAGCCATCAGAACATAGTCCACTAATTAAGAGTTAACTTCCTTCACAAACATATTGTGGCAATTGTTTAAAAACAAAAGAGGTCTCTTTTATTAAGGCATTAGTGTATACAAAATAAGGAAATTGATTGAGTCAGAAGAGAGGATCTGTCTGAATTTAAAAAGGAAAATTAAAGACAGGATCATGGTTTGCCTATCTATCACAGCAAAAATGTTATTTTAACAAAGTAATGGGGATAATTACCTTGTTCCCATGCAAAGCCCGGATTGACTTACTTTGTAAATTCAGACAACTCCATTAAGAGCAATAACTACAAAAAGTTTGAAAATATGAGTGGACTACTTGAAGTTGGCTTATTGATCTTGATTTAGATGCAAGGACAGAACAAAAACAATTTTAAAAGGAAGTTGGAAATAAAGATCTATTTGCCTTATTGCAGGTTTGGTGTAGAGCTGAGATTTCCTAAAGTTCCTGAGATTCAAGATCTGTCCCAAGACATTCTACTTGTATGAAAGGTAAGGAAATAATCAGTATCATTTCTTCTTTTCTTTACCCACATAAAGGGTATTAATGTCACAGAAAACATGCTGAGAAGGCTTATTTCAGGTAAAAATGACTAACTTTGAAATATGTGCATTTATCTATAGACAGTATTCACATGATATATCTCATATGTTCATAAGAGAAAACTTCATTATCATTTTTTAGAGAAGAGTTTTCTTCTTCTTCTTCTTCTTTTTTTTTTTTTTTTGTACAATGAGACAGTTGTCTCTCTCTGTTGTTAAAAGGAACAAGCCTAATTCTGGGCACTCATCTTAACATCAGTCTCAGTTTGTTTCATTATTTAAGAGAAAGTCTTTTGCCTCTCTTAAGTTTTAATTTCTTCATTTAAAAAAACACCAGAATATTTTATATAAAAAGAAATCCAATTCCGAAATTTCTACATGTTGTATTATGCAACTAGTGGCCAATAATCACCACTAGTTGCATAATAGTGGATAATAGTGCAAATCACCTTCCCAGAGCCCACCTTCCATGTTTGAGTGATAATTTGAAGCTCTAAGGAAGAGAGAAGTGGAGATCAGCAGCTACAGAAGGTTTGTCCATAAGATGCTGGGAGAATCTTCCTGCCAAAGATGTGCAACTTGAGGGTTCTCCTTGGTTGAGAGGGAAGGTTCGCCATCCTACTGGCAGCACAGTGCTGTGAGCTCCACACTCACAAAGACACTTACAGCTTCCTTCAGTGCATGAGGACGAGGCAGGCACAGAGAGACAGGCATGGGAGATGTATCCCCTGCAGAAGGCCTGCAGAGCGGTGGCCTGATGAAGAATGGAGAAGAACGCGTGTGCCTTGCAATGCATTTCCAGGAATGCTCTGAGATGACGGAAGTAGATGTTGAGGAAGGAGAAAGAGTGGACTAAGATCTTGTCAGGAGAGAGAGGTCAAACAGACATTATTTCATTTTAATAAGATCTCATTTGCACCCAGAGATTAGTGCTGGCTGGAATAGATTAAATCATCATTCTCTAGTGGCCACACAGACAGGTTTTTAGGTGACCTGAACCATGCCCTAAAGGTGTCGGAGCAGCGGAGATCCAATCTGTAGAGATCGTCATGACGGAGTGCAGGGCAAATTCCTGCTCCTCAGAGTTTATTATCTAGTGATTTGTAAGAGGAAAAAGAATCTTGAACAGGTCTTTGGAGACCTGAGCTGTGGCTTTGAGTCTATCGTTGTGTGAAATAAGAGCAGCTTCTTCCTATCTATAGGTCTCTCACACTGCCCAAGCCTTTAGCTTCCTTCTGTGATGAGCTCAATGAAATGAAAATACTTTTATGATGACAATTGCATTTTTATTTCCACTGATAGACAAGATCTAATAGAACAGAACAGAATTTAATGAGATAGACAGAAAATAATAACCAATAATGCAAAGTTATATATAATGAACTGTTAACTTGTATGCTGAGGACTTTATAAAATACTCTCAAATCAGCTCACATCAGCTTGCCAAGGTAAGAGCTCTTTGAGGGCAAGAACTATGTCAAAGTCATCTTTCAATCGCTGGTACCTAATGCTGCACCTGACACACAGACTTACATAATTAAATTATTTTAATCACTCAAGAGGACAAATAAGATTACAATGTACACATAATTATTTGTGTTTTGGTAAAAATAAATTTAAAACTTAGACTCAATAAAAACAAGATGACATATATTAAGCACTTCCCATATTTCTGGTACTGTGTTATTTTTATGTAAGTTTCATGTTCATCGCTTCTCTAAAGGTTAGTTGCTATTGTTAGTATCTAGATGGGGGGTTATGGTGTATGGCACATCTCCTGGGGGTGGGAACCAATTGTAAGAGGGACTTTACCTAACAAATGCAATCAGTAAAATTTTTTGTACCCACAATGAATCACAAACACGAAAAAAGAAAAAAAGAAAAAGAAATGAATCTGAGGCTAGGAAAAGATTGGAAACCACACTTGAGTCTGAAGAACAATGATCTTTACATGTGTCTCGTGTTCTCACCTAAGTGACTCTCACTTGACTTACACATATACTGAATGAACTCACCTACTCTGGATAAATTTCCCAACAATTCTACATTGTGGGGAGTGTTCACATTTCCCATCAATGGAACACTTAGAGAAAACTTACTGCTACTTCAGGTGTTTACCACATTGCACTTAAACCCTTATTTGCATATAGTCTAATGTGTGTGAACTTGACAATAAGAAAAGCAGTGTTTACTCCATTTTGTGTCTCAGCTTTTGCTTTACTGTAGTAAAAAAAAAAAAATGTAAAGCTGTTTTTATTGTCATATTAACTAATCCCTGCTTACTAAATTGATGATCTGTTTACTGAAAAGGTGATACCTCCGTAGCTGTACTTGCAGCAGAATTTGATCATAAGGGAAGGAAAGCAGAAGATACTTGTCTGCCCCAATAAGCCAATGAGGAACAAAAAAGATGTTTGAGATGTGATTATATTTTTAAAGGAGAAAACTTGGCCTTAAAATTAGTGTTCAAAGCCATCTTCATCCTTTGAGAATCAAAACTCCTTAAATGATCTTTAATAGACAAAGCTTTGGTAGGTTGATGAACAGAAAACAACTTTCTAGAGTTATTTTATAAAGGTTTTAGCCTGCAGATATTTATTCTAACTGACTTCATTTGTCCCCTTTATGTAAACTTTTCTTTCATATGCCTCACTGTCAGATAACTTATTTATTGATTATGATGAACTTGTAAAGGTTATAATTTATTTTCTGAACTCCTATCATGAGTTTGTATGTCTGAGGTAAATTGGTTTATCAATTCTAAGGCTTACATACATTACTATTAAGAATAGTTTCTACAATTACCCCATGGCCACTTTACTGTGACTAAAAATATACTAGTTTGCTGATGATCTATAGTTGAAAATGGTTAGGTGAATCTTTTGGAAATACCAAGAGCAGAACCTAGGCTGACCTTAATTATCATTTCTTTAGACCACAGAATTTCCAGGAAAGACTTTAGTTAAATTGATTGACCAGAATTAAAGCAATTGAAAATACATCAGATAATAATGAGCCATACTGATTTCTAGTAAATATGATCTCTTTAAATTCATTCCAAGTGGAATTATTTGATTAACTTAATTAAAATAAATGATGAAAAATGTATATGAATACCCCCCAAAGGTCTTGTAGGGAATATATTATTTTACATGGTTAAGAATCTCGTGTTAAGCAGCAAGGGAAGGTATAGAAAAGTATGGGCTTCCTAAGAAGTATTTTCCATTGAATAAAGTGTCCTTAAAATAGTCAAATTTGTATTCATGGAGAATTTATTTCTGTTTTTAAAACTCATGGACTAAGGAAATAGAGATTACATCAACCAACTATGTATCATCAATGCAGATCCTGTTTTAGGATTCTTAGCGTCCTAAATCCACTTACTTTCCCATCAGTTTTATTGGATGTCTTACAGATATCTCAAGTTCATCACATCCAAAACTTGACTGTTGATACTTCCCTTACACATGTCTTCTTCTTTAATATTCTTATCTGACTACCTAGCATTCCATTTTCTTACATTCTCCAGATGGTAAAATGGAAATCTTCCTTTTACTTCTCTCGTTCTTACTGACGCAAACACTATCATTTTTGCCTCAAAAATATAGTTTGACCTTATTTATTTCCATCTCCACTGCCACTCTGTAAGCCTTCATTCTTTCTCACTCACGTCATTCAAGGAGCCTCAAAACTGTTCCCTTGACATCTACTCTTGTCTGCTTCAAAGTTTCAGAGTACTTTCCTATTTAAATCCTTCAAGGGTATCACTTCTCATTTAATATAATACAAAAACTCCTTAAAAATTAAAAAAAGGTCACACCAACCTGCAGGAACTGTCATCTCCACTATTTGCTGGCCCCTCTAACCTCTTCTGACTCTCCCCACCACCACCTCTCACAGGATTTCAGTTACATTAGTTTTCTTTAGGTTACTAAAAACTTATTTCCTGCCTCGAGGCCTTTGCACTTGATGTGTTATCTCCCTGAAATTCCTTCCTCTCTCTCTTCATTTTTTCTTTTCTTTCTATTATTTGAAAATATTTTCATTTATGCATATTTATTTGTACAATTTAAATTTTATATAGATAACTTAAAATCTTTTTAAAGGATGTCTTATTTTTTATAAATGAGATATAATAAATAATAAGCTACATATGAATTCATTTGATAAATGCATCCATTCATCATGGTGTTCACTTTAAATATGTGTGGTTTTATATCTCAATTATACTTTAATAAAGCTGAAAAAATTAGTGAATATAAAATAACAAGACATTATAATGAACATATCAGTTATTTCCAAAAATGCTCTTGTGTCCCTCTGTAATTTCTGCCTTTCTTCTCCTTGCCCTTATTATTCCAATCCCTGGGCAATCAATCTTCTGCCCTTTATGATTATACATTAGTTTGTATTTGTATAAATTTTATATGCATGGAATATTTAAAAAATGGACTTTTTAGAGGGTATAGTTCTGGCTTATTTTCTTTAGCATAATTATTAACACATGTTGCATGTGACAAAAGAGTGCTACTATTTATTACTGTGCATCACCTCATTGTATAGATATATCAATATTTGTTTATCTATTGGTAGACATGTGGGGTAGGTCCAGTTTTGACTATTAAAAATTAACCATTTGTTTATTAGTCTTTACATTGACATGTGCTTTCATTTCTCTTGGTGAAATATAGACAGTGCTATAGCTGCAGCCTATGATGTGAGTCTGTTCAATGTTTTAAGAAACAGCCAGACTCATCCAAAGTGGCACGACTTTACATTTCCACCACAATGTGTGAGAGTTCCAGTTCTTCCACACCCTTGCCAAAACTTGACATAGTCAGTCACTCCTTTTACTTCTGAATTTAGAGTGCAGTGACCTCTTACTGTAGTTTCAATTTGCCCTTTCTAATGACCAATAATAATGATCATGTCTTTACGTGCTGATTTGCCATCTGTGTATCACCTCATTGAAATAACTTTTCAAGCATTTTGTTCATTTTAAAATATTTGACTGGCTGTCTTATTATAAGAGTTATAGGTAGGTATTCTAACATAGATATACATTCTCGGATATATATTTTATAAAAATTTCTTCTTCCTTTGTAGTTTGCTGTTTCATTCTGTCTTTTTAAAAAGAAGAACAATTATTTTAACTTTGGAGAAATTCATTGTAAAGATTTTTTTTCTTTTACATTTTGGAACTTTTGTGCCAGAAATATTTGCCAAACCAAACAGCACTTAAATTTTTATATGCTTTTATTTAGACATTTTATAATTACAGTTAGGTATAAAATATATTTTGAGCTATAGTTGTATATAGTGTGAGGCCAGGGCTGAGGCGTATGTATTTTTTCCATAAGGTTTTGTAATTATTTTCAGTGTATGTGTTGAAAAAGTTGTACTCATTGCATCGACTGGCATCTATGACAAAAATCTACCGTGTATTTTTGGGGTTCTTCCTGTACTCTTCCTATACCTTTCTGATGTATAATACTAGGGATAAGATATTACTTGATAGTATTTCTGTGAAGACTGCAGAAAATGAATATAATCATGATGAAAAAAAGAAAATCTAAACTGGGGATGTCACAAATTTAGACAACTGGCCTATAAACTTTGAAAATATTAAGGTGGTAAAAGAGAAGACAGACTGAATAGCTGTTTGAGTTTAAAAGATTAAAAACTAGGGAAAACTGAATAAAATGCATGAACATGGATGGAATACTGGACCAGAATTTCTTTTTTTGCCATAATGACATTATTAGGGAAATTGGAAAAATTTTAATCTAATCTATATATTAGATAACAGTGCTGTACATCTTTATTTTTTATTTATTTATTTTTATTAAATCATAGCTGTTTCATTGATATGATCATGGGGCATCATTCACTAGCTTCACAGACTGTTTACCAAGTTTCACGTATACCCTTGTAAGATGCACCACTGGTGTAATCCCACCAATCCCCTTCCCTCTACCCACCTGCTCCCCCCTCACCTCCCTTTCCCTCTTCCCCCTATTCTTAGGTTGTAACTGGGTTATAGCTTTCATGTGAAAACACCAAATTAGTTTCATAGTAGGGCTGAGTACATTGGGTACTTATCTCCATTCTTGAGATACTTTACTAAGAAGAATATGTTCCAGTTCCATCCATGTAAACATGAAAGAGGTAAAGTCTCCATCTTTATTTAAGGCTGCATAATATTCCATGGTGTACATGTACCACAATTTATTAATCCATTCATGGATCTATGGGCACTTGGGCTTCTTCCATGACTTAGCAATTATGAATTGACATTCTGGTACAAATATCTTTGTTATGATGTGCTTTTTGGTCTTCTGGGTATATGTCCAGTAGAGGGATTACAGGATTGAATGGCAGATCTATTTTTAGATCTCTAAGTGTTCTCCATATCTCTTTCCAAAAGGAATGTATTAATTTGCATTCCCACCAGCAGTGCAAAAGTGTTCCCTTTTCTCCACATCCGCGCCAACATCTCTGGTCTTGGGATTTTGTGATATAGGCTAGTCTCACTGGAGTTAGATGATATCTCAAAGTAGTTTTGATTTGCATTTCTCTCATGATTAAAGATGATGAGCATTTTTTCATATGTCTGAAGGCCACGCGCCTGTCTTCTTCAGAGAAGTTTCTCTTCAAATCCCTTGCCAAGCCTGCGATGGGATCCCTTCTTCTGTTCTTGCTAATGTGTTTGAGTTCTCTGTGAATTCTGGTTATTAAACCTTTGTCTGAGACATAACCTGCAAATATCTTCTCCCATCTGAGGGCTGTTTGCTTGCTTTACTTACTGTGTTCTTGGCTGTGCAGAAGGTTTTTAGTTTGATCAAATCCCAGTAGTGTATTTTTGAAGCTGTTTCAATTGCCCAGGGGGTCCTCCTCATAAAATACTCACCCATCCCGATTTCTTCAAGGGTTTTCCCTGCACTTTCCTCTAGTATTTTTATAGTTTCATGTCTTAAGTTTAAATCTTTGATCCAGTGAGAGTCTATCTTAGTTAATGGTGAAAGGTGTGGGTCCACTTTCAGTCTTCTACAGGTTGCCAGCCAGTTCACCCAGCACCATTTGTTAAATAGGGAATCTTTTCCCCACTGAATGTTTTTAATTGGCTTGTCAGAGATTAAATAACGGTAAGTAGCTGGATTCATTTATTGGTTCTCTATTCTGTTCCAGACATCTACTTCTCTGTTTTTATGCCAATACCATGCTGTTTTGATCACTATTGATTTGTAGTATAGTCTGAGGTCTGGTAGCGTAATTCCTCCTGCTTTGTTTTTATTTCTGAGTAATGTCTTGGCTATTCGAGGTTTTTTCTGATTCCATATAAAATGAAGTATTGTTTTTTCAAGATCTTTAAAGTATGACAGTGGAGATTTAATAGGGATTGCACTGAAATTATATATTGCTTTGGGTAGTATAGACATTTTGATAATGTTGATTCTTCCTAGCCATGAGCATGGTATGTTTTTCCATTTGTTAATATTTTCAGCTATTTCTTTTCTTAGAGTTTCATAGTTCTCTTTATAGAGATCTTTCACTTCCTTTGTTAGATAAATTCCCAAATATTTCATCTTCTTTGGCACTACTGTGAATGGGATAGAGTCCTTAACTGTTTTTTCAACTTGACTGTTGTTGGTATATATAAAGGCTACTGATTTATGAATGTTGATTTTGTAACCTGAGACACTGCTGTATTCCTTGATCAGTTCTAAGAGTTTTGTAGTAGAGTCCCTAGTGTTTTCTAGATATACTATCATATCATCCACCAAGAGCGAAAGTTTGATCTCTTCTGACCCTATATGGATACCCTTGATCACTTTTTCTTCCCTAATTGCAGTGGCTAAAACTTCCATTACAATGTTAAAAAGCAATGGAGACAATGGGCAGCCTTGTCTGGTTCCTGATCTGAGTGGAAATGATTCCAATTTAACTCCATTCAATATGATATTGGCTGTTGGTTTGCTGTAGATAGTCTCTATCAGTTTAAGAAATGTCCCATCTATACCGATTTTCTTAAGTGTTCTGATCATGAAGCGATGCTGGATATTATCAAAAGCTTTTTCTGCATCGATTGAGAGAATCATATGGTCTTTGTTTTTTAATTTGTTAATGTGCTGGATTACATTTATAGATTTACGTATATTGAACCAGCCTTGAGAACCTAGGATAAAACTGACTTGGTCATGATGTATAATTTGTTTGATGTGTTGCTGGATTCTGTTTGTTAGGATCTTGTTGAATATTTTTGCATCTATATTCATTACTGATATCAGTCTATAATTTTCTTTTCTTGTTGGGTCTTTTCCTGGTGTGGGGATCAGGGTGATGTTTGCTTCAAAGAATGTGTTGGGTAGTCTTCCTTCTTTTTCTACCTTTTGGAACAGGTTGAGTAATATAGGTACTAATTCCTTTTTAAAGTTTTGGTAGAATTCAGACGTGAAACCATCTGGCCCTGGGCTTTTCTTTTTAGGGAGGTTTTGTATGGTTGATGCTATTTTCGAACTTGATATGGGCCTGTTCAAAATTTCCATTTGATTCTGGCTAAGTCTTGGAAGGTGATGTGCTTCCAAGTATTGGTCAATTTCCTTCAGATTTTCATATTTCTGAGAATAAAGTTTCTTGTAATATTCATTAAGGAGTTTTTGGATTTCTGAGGATTCTGTTGTTATTTCATCTTTGTTGTTTCTGATTGATGAGATCAGAGATTTTACTCTTTTTTTCCTGATTAGGTTGGCCAAAGGTTTATCTATTTTATTGACCTTTTCAAAAACCCATCTTTTTGATTTATTGATCTGTTGTATTATTCTTTTGTTTTCAATTTCATTTAATTCTGCTCTAATTTTGGTTATTTCTTTTCTTCTATTGGGTTTGGGGTTGGAATGTTCTTTCTTTTCTAGTTGCTTGAGATGTCCCATTAAGTTGTTAACTTCTTCTCTTTCTGTTCTCTTGAGGTAGGCTTGCAGTGCTATAAATTTCCCTCTTAGAACTGCCTTTGTGGTGTCCCAGAGGTTCTGATAGTTCATGTCTTCATTGTCATTTTGTTCCAAAAAATTGGCGATTTCTTTCTTAATCTCATCTCTCACCCAGCTATCATTCAGCATAAGGTTATTTAACTTCCATGTTTTTGTGTGAGTATGCAGATTCCTGTTGTTACTCAGCTCAAGTTTTATTCCATGGTGGTCCGAGAAGATGCATGGAATAATTTCTATTCCTTTAAATTTACTGAGGTTAGATTGTGGCCTAAGATGTGATTGATTTCGGAGTAAGTTCCATGGGCTGATGAGAAATATGTGTATTCAGTTTTGTTGGGATGAAATGTTCTGTAGATGTCTGCTAAATCCAAGTGTTGGATGGTTAGGTTTAAATCTAAGATTTCTTTGCTCAGCTTCTTATTGGAGGATCGATCCAACAATGCCAAAGGAGTAAAATCTCCTACTATTATGGAGCTGGAAGAGATCAAGTTGCTCATGTCTGTTAGAGTTTCTCTTATAAATTGAGGTTCATTCTGGTTGGTTGCATAGATATTAATAATTGAGATCTCATCATATTGAGTATTACCCTTAACAATATGAAGTGACCATTCTTGTCCTTCCTTACTTTTGTTGGTTTAAAGCCTATTGTATCTGCAAATAAAATTGCAACACCTGCTTTTTTCTGATTACCATTTGCCTGAAATATGGACAACCATCCTTTCACCCTGAGTTTGTACTTGTCTTTTAAGTTAAGATGTGATTCTTGTATGCAAGAAATATCCGGCCTGAGTTTTTGTATCCAATCAGCTAACCTATGCCTCTTTAGAGGACAGTTTAAGCTGTTCACATTAACGGAGAATATTGATACGTCTGGTGAAGTTTTGGGTATCGAGTTTTTCAAAAGTCCAGTGGGCATTTTTAATCCTTTTGCCAGTGTGGAAATTGGATTTTGATCCGAAGTTTCTGAGTGAGTTTACTTTTGTGGTATAGGATTGGGTTGGTCATTATGGAGGATAGGTCTGAGAATATCCTGAAGAGCTGGTTTGGTTATGACAAATTTCTTCAACATATGAATGTCATTAAAGTATCTAATTTCTCCATCATAAATGAAACTCAGTTTAGCTGGATACAAGATCCGGGGTTGAAAGTTATTTTGCTTTAGGAGATTAAAAGTCAGTGACCACCCTCTTCTGACTTGAAAAATTTCAGCAGAGAGATCTGCAGTCATTCTAATATTCTTCCCTTTGAAGGTAATGGTTTTCTTTCTCCTGGAAGCTTTGAGGATTTTCTCCTTCATATTAACTTGAGTGAAGTTAATTATGATATGCCTGGGGGATGTCTTATTGGGGTTGAGTCATGCTGAGGTTCTGAGAAGCTGTCTGTTATCTGAATTTCAGAATCTCTAGATATGTCTGGAAAATTCTCTTTCATAATTTCATGCAGAAGGGCCTCTGTTCCCAGAGAGGCCACTTCATCTGTTTCTGGAACTCCTATGATTCAGATATTCGCCTTCTTCGAATTATCCCAGAGCTCTCTGAGAGAATGATCCATTTTTGCTCTCCATTTCTCTTCCTCTTTGAGAGTTTGGGAGCATTCAAAGGCTTTATCTTCGCTGTCAGAAATCCTTTCTTCTGCTTACTCCATTCTGTTACTGAGGGATTCTACTGTATTTTTCATATCTTTGAGGGCTGCAAATTCTTGCTTCAGTGTGTCTAAGTCTTTGGTGGTTTTGTCTTTAAATTCGTTAAATTCTTGAGACAACTTTTGAATTTCTCCTCGAATTCCTAATTCCACTTTGTTAATCTTGTCTGCAGTCCAAATTCTGAATTAGATTTCTGACATCTCAGCCAGTTGTTTATGAATGGGATCTTCAATTGCATCTCCCATATCTTTCCTTGGGGGGGGGTGATCTATTCTGGTTATTCACGTTACCAGAGTTTTTCCGCTGATTCCACCCCATGGTTGTTTTACTTCCTGTGATTTTTTCCCCTGGGGCTTTGTTGAGGGCCTGTACAGTGTTGTGGCCTGAGAAACTGGGGCCCTGTCTGGTGTAGTGGGGCTAAGTGGTCTGTCTTGTTTTCAGCTGGTTTCTGTTCCACCCTAGTGAAACAGATACTTTGAATTGAAGTCTCAGCTGTGGAGAAATATCAGTAATTAAGTCACCCCGCCCTCCAAAGGCAAACAATTTGAAAAGAAAAATCAAACCTTCCACCACCCTGCACCCAGGGCACCACCTGATTTGTCCTCAGGCGATTGGTTCAGTTCAAAAAGGTCCAAATCAATTGTCCTAGTCTGCACCTGTCTCGGGTGAGAGATTTTATGAGGTCTCTGGGAACTGGATCACAGGATTCTGGTGACTACTCTGGTATGGCTTGCTCCAGTGCTGCGTGGAGTCAGGAGAAGCCACCCAGCCAATAAATCAGTCTGGGAAGGTTGCTGCCTCCTTCCCCACCTTGCACCACTTCACACCCAGTCACTGATAGCCCTGCAGTTGGCTGACCCAGTTACCTGTAGTGAATTGGTACTCCAGGAGTTTGTACCTGCCTGAATCATAAGGAAGTCTGCCAGGCCGCTGCGCTCTGCCTCTCTCCAGCAGGAGGAGGTGAGGCCTGACAACCTCGGGCACTAGATGAAGGTTGAGGGGTTTTCACTCAGGTCCAGTCTCACCCCTGATTAATGTTACTGACAGAACAGAACAGAACAACTCTGCCGTTCCCCTGCAGAAGAGAAGCTGAATTGAGTTCCAAATCAGCTTGTCTTTGCTCTTGTATTGTCTATAGGCTGACGATCCCCTGAGGGCCAGGTGCGTCTTAGGTTTAGTAAAGTGGAGCTCTGGGTCAGCCGTGCCCTGGGAGTTTCCCCGGTTTGCAAGTTGGAGTTGCCTCAGGCAAACTCAGAGTCTCTGGTTGCCCAGGGAGACAGGGGGTGTGGCTTCAGAATATTCGGTAGTGAGCCATATTGCTAGCAAAAGAGGGCTGCTGTTTTATGGCTCAGGCAACCGCTGTTCCGGTGTAGCTCCTTTCCGGCCAACCGTCCTCTCTCTGCTCCCATACCCCAGAGTCTGCCCCCACCGGCTGCAGCCCAGCACTGTCTACACCCCTCGAGCAATCGCCCAAGATTCTGGACCCCTGGGAGACAGGCCTCCAGGCCTTGGAGCGAGAGTAGAAGGGAGTGCGGGGAGTGATGGGAGCCTGGGGTTGCGGCAGAGAACACACACAGCTTTACACAGTTTTATGCCTGGCCATATTGTCACCAAAAGACGACTGTCGCACTGTACCTCAGGGAACTGCCATTCCGGTGCAGTCCCCTCTCTGCCGACCGACCAGGACTGGCCTCCAGGCCCCAGTGTGAGCGAAGGGGAGTGCTGGGAGCTCAGAATTCCAGGTAGAGACTATATACATTTTATACAGTTTAATGCGTGGCAGGAAGATGCCGTGGCACCCTAGTAGGGGAGGTAGGTCCAGTTTTTAGAGGGTCTCTCCTGTGGAGTGTAGTGGGAGGACCTTTGAACTCTGCCCGGTTGTTTGTGGGGCACTCTGAGCCATTCTCATAGGGGAGGGGACTCCCGTCTGCTTGGTGATGGATTTTGTACCTTTTGTTTGTATCCTTGTGGTCGCAGCTTGCCTCAGCGGGGTTGATGTGCGTTCTACAACCTTCTCTCTTAGTGCAGCTCAAATCCACCAGTTACTTGCTGAATTTTTGTCCTTTAACTCTCCTTCTGGATGGGAGCCTCTGTGGAAAGCTGGCTTCAGTCAGCCATCTTGTCTCCTCCTCCCTGTATCATCTTTAATTTCCTAATCTTTATAATTTTAACATGGTTAATTTGATGTCCTTTTTCTTAGGAAACATATACACACATGCACATATTCCAGAAAGATAATAATAAGAAACACATGGTTAAATACTAACAATTAGAAAAATTGTGCACAGAGTTAACTAGAGTTCTTTAGAGTATTTTTTTTTTTTACTTTTCTGCAGGTCTGAAATTATTTTAACATACAAAGTTATCTAAAAATATCACTATGCCAGCTTGATGCCCATAGCACATTGGTTACAGCGCCAGCCACGTAGACAGAGGCTGGTGGGTTCGAACCCAGCCGGTCCATTGTTCGAACAATGACAACAGTACAACACCAAAAAACAAAGCAAAACAGAACAAAAAAACCCAGCTGGTCATTGTGGCAGGCACTTGTAGTCCCAGGGACTTGGGAGGCTGAGGCAAGCGAATCACTTAAGCCCAAAAATCTGAGGTTGCTGTGAGCTATGATGCAACAGCACTCTACTGCGGGTGACATAGTGAGACTGTGTCTTAAAATAAATAAATAAATAAATATAAAAATATCATGATGCCAATAAATGGTGCATTGAAAAAAAGCTTGTTATAACTATTTTCAAGTGAAAAAAGGAAATTTTGAAACTATATATAATGTCTCAGTATATATTTACTTAAAATGACCTAAAGAAAGAAAAAATATTATCAATATGTAGCTCAAAAGGATGGGATTATGTATGACTTATAACTTCTTTATACATTTTGTATCATCCAAATATTACAATAAATATGCATCATTTTATCTGAAAAAAAGTTAAACATTTTTATACATAATTGCATAGTTTAAGGCCAAGTATATACTTTTAGAAGTTAACATGAATGTATTTTTCTTTTCCTTTTCCTCTGATAATTAACATGAACTTGACTTCCACTGAAGACTTTTAGCTCTTAAAATAACTTGCTTCTGTGACTAGTCTTAGGCAATTCAGCTTTCAATCCCTCATAACTGTAATTTTCTGAGAGTAAGAATGGCTAATAATTAAGAGAAGTAGAGTGTGAGTGAAGTCAGAAATATGTATGAACCTAAGTTCAAATCTATTTACCAGCTGTGTGATCCAAGACAATTATCTCATTTCAGTTCTTTTATTTTGCAAGTAAGAAAAACTCTATTATAATATTTCATATAATTTATTATAGATTGAATTATACCCCCATGTAAAATTCACTTGCTAAAATCCTAACCCCGAATTCATCAGGCCGTGACTGTATTTAGACATAAGGTCTTTATAGAGGCAATTCAGTTAAGATAAGATCATTAAGACGGACCCTAATCCAGTATGACTAGTGTCCTTTTAAGCTGAATAAATTTGGACACTGAGGGAAGATGACATGAAGAGACACGGAGAAAAGATAGGCATTTATAAGACAAGAAATCTCAGATTTCTAGCCTCTAGAACTGTGAGCAAATAACTTTCTGTTGTCTAAGCTAGCTAGTCTGTGGTACTTTGCTATGGCAGCCCAGCAAGTTAAAATAGGGTTATAGGAAACATTAAAGAGACCACTTGAAATCTTACAAATGCCTGGTACAAAATGAACTAGGTGAATTATTGTTTTTAAAGTATAGACATTATTATGGGTAGCTTCCTGATGACTACAGAAAATAGTGACAGCATTTTTCTGTATGGTACTTCTAAAATATAAAGGCAAATTTTTTATTCATTCGTAAATCCGGCTGTGACCTGAAAATCTCTCTTAAAATAATTATTATTATGTGTATATATTAAAAGTGATTTAGAGTTTGTCTAGTTTCTCTCCCTTGATTTTTCTAGGAATGCAGAGTTTATATAATCTGTTGAAGGCAATCAAAGGTGAAACCATGCTTATATTATAGCAGGGACCTCCAGACTTTCATTCAAGAGTTATTTTAAAACATAGTATATTACACATAATTATGTTTGTTTTGCCTAATAAAACTGTCATTTTGCAGCTGGTGCAACACAGCAAGACCACATCTCTACAAAAACATTAAAAGTTGGGTCAAACTAAGTGGCCACATTGAGGCAGCACTGAACTGAAGGTTCATGAGTCCAGACAAATTCTGAAGAAGCATGATGCCAGGCAATAGGGGTGGGAGTGATATATTAAATTGGATTGAGAGACAATCAAGATGTATCTAGGAAAAAAAACATTGGCTATCATATTTGAAGGCGAAAACAAAAAGACAAAATGAACAACTGATCTGGAAACTGGGTGAATGGAAACCCAGGTTAGAAAATGTTTCTAGAAAATGATTGGGAAGTGAGAAAATAGAAACAGAAATAGACATAAGAATAGGGATGACTAGAGAGAGCGATGACTATGCAGAAACATTCTATACAACGCCATACCTCCAGTTCACTCAGACAGAGGCACTATAAAGAACCACACGGGGTTAGAAGGAGCCATGCATACTAGGATCAGCAACGGGGACGCAGTCAAACTATCGCTTTCCTCTATTCTTTCATTACTTTGCTAGCCACTTACAGAGATTCTGATTATTTGTAGGAAGATAGTAATGGAAAAGCAATAAGAAAAACAAGGCATTAATTATTCTTTTTTTTTTTTCAAGACAGAGTCCCACTCTGTCACCAGGCATCAGCCTAGCTCACAGCAACCTCAAACTCCTGGGTTCAAGAGATCCTCCTGCCACAGCCTCCTGAGTAGCAGGCAGGTGCCTGCCAAAACCCTGGCTAATTTTTCTATATTTAGTAGAGATATATCTTGCTTTTCTCAGGCTGGTCTTGAGCTCCTGAGCTCAAGTGCTTCTACCTCCTCGGCCTCCCAGACTGCTAGGCTTACAGGTGTGAGCCACCATGCCAGACTAATTATTCAATTCTTAAGATCACTCTAGTCTTTCTTCTTCAACATGGCTCCTATTTCCAAGGTTGGGATGCTTGATTTTTATTTGCAAGATCGAGTCCATGCCAATATAAAAAAAAAATCCTGAATATAGACAGGAAAAAAATCTAAGAATCTTGATTATCACTTATTATTTTTAGAAATGCTGTTGGTCTGATTCAGTTCCAAAACTAGGTCTCTGCCTTATTCCTCTGATGAAAATTTGCCCTTAAATCCAAGTCTTAAAAAGGCTTGTGCTTTTAAGCCCCTCGTCCAGGCACCTCTGTTGATTACTGGTATAGTAAAGTGCTTCCAGGTTTGGGATTTACTATATTCTTGCCAGTGTACTGGGAAGGGCAAGACATACAGCTGCTATGTAAGTAATCTTCATCTCTTGGCTGTGTTCTGCTTGTCAGCCAGTGGGCACCTGTCGCCTGTTCTCGCTGGTACTAGATGGTGTCTCGAAGAAGTGTCCTCTTACTCCACATTATACTTTTAGTATTAGGAAACCTACTGTTTGGGCCTTTTTCACATCACCTTCACCTGGCTAAATATTCCAATGTTACTCTTCTCCAGTGCCAAGTTCTGCATCATCTTCTCAGTTCCTAATTGGGTTCCTAATTTTTACCCTGCTTTGCTAGTGATCCAGCTTTCAGATCTGTGGTATCTTCAGCCTCTAGAAGGGCCTTATACTTGAAAGCAGGGTAAAAATCCACCAACACTCCAGCACTAGGAGAGTATCCAGTCCTTGCCTTCCCTGTGACTGTGTGGTATGCCTAGAAATGACTATAAATTACAACTTTATCATCAAGAAGGGCTGTATAGAGTAGGCTATACAAATGAAAGGAACATTTATTTCCTGCTCATATCTTATACTCATATTAGGCTGGTAGGGAGACATCTGCTCATGTAGTCTGTCTGCACCTCGGTCCCTTACAACAGCCACTATCCTGAACATTCCCAACCCCTATAAGAAAACAAAGAGAAAATGTCCCCATGCCTCATACTGGTCATTAAGTATTCAGCTAGGAAGTGACAAACATAGTTCTCTTCACAACATATTGACCAGAATTATTTGATCTCACTCAATCCCAAAAAGTTCTCAAAAACTGCAAGCTATCAAATTATTTGAATGGAAATAACTGGAAATTTTGTTAAATAGCACTAATAACTATCTTTGTGTTCAAGTTGTTAGCAACAACACCTGCCTGTACCAAAGTCAGGAAGTATAGGGAAAAACACAAGAAGATGGAAAAATAAATATCAGTGGCCAGAACATGAAATAGAGGAGTGAGCTACTGAATTGGTGATAGACTCAAGAGGCAGGAATGACAGAGATGAGAAATATCTTTACTGACAGAAGTGACCCCAAAGACGTGCAGTAGCTGGTAGAACAGAGGACAGTCCAGCAGTGTGCAGGGATGGACAAGCCACGTCTCTGTGCCTTAATCCCCTCTGAAGTTGGCGTTTGTTCACACTTTGCTAGAAGGGCTAAATTATATTAATTTTATTCTGTAATGAGACTTATTAACAGGTTTAATGTCAAATTTAGAAATTTGAAGTATTGATGACATTGTCTTACAAGGTTACACTGTTTTAAATAATAACATAGGAGAGATCTTGGAAATACAGATGTACCTGATGCACAACAGTGGAGTAAAGAGTGTTGCACATGAAGTGACTTTTGCCAGAGAATTGAGGGAGAGTTTTGATTTAAGAGATTTTCCTTCCACTTACTAGTGTTAATGGATCATTGGTTTCAAAAGTCATCTCAGAATATCTGGCACCAAAACAGAGACATAGTCCTATAGATCAGAACAGAGAACCTAGAGATGAAATCACGCTCATATGCCCATCTGGTCTTTGATAAAGAAGCCAAAAATATACACCGGAGAAAATAATTTATATTCAATAAGTGGGGCTGGGAAAATTTAATAGCCAGATGTGAAAGACTGAAATAGGATCTGTACCTCTCACCACTCACAAAAATTAAATCACAGTAGATGAAAGACTTACACCTAAGGCATGAACCTATAAGAATGCTGGAAGAAAATGTTGTAAAAACTCTTACAGATATTGGTCTAGGGAAGGAATTTATGAAGACCACAAAAGCAATGACAGCAACAACAAAAATAAACAAGTGGGACCTAATCAAATTAAATAGTTTCTGCACAGCTAAGAGCACAATCAATAGAGTAAATAGGCAACCTACAGAATGGGAGAAAATATTTGTATACTGTGCGTCTGATAAAGGGCTGACAGCTAGAATCTATGAAGAATTCAAGCAAATGAACAAGAAAAAAAAAATAAAACAACCTCATTTCAAAGTAGGCAAACTGAGATGTACCTAACACCATTGAAAATGGCTTATCTCAATAATCCCAAAGCAGCAGATGCTGGGTGCATGTGGGGAGAAAGGAACAATCATTCACTGTTTTGGGGACAAACTTGTACCTCTATGAAAAGTACTACAGAAATACTTTACAGAACTAGAAGTAGACCTACCATTTGACTTAGTGATCTCAAACTGGGTATTTACCCAAAGGGGGAAAAAAAGACAGTTTATAAAAAATGACACTTGCACTAAAATGGTTTATAGCAGCATAATTCACAATCACAAAGATGTGGAAACAACCCAAGAACCCATCAATACATGAATGGATTAATAAAATGGGTTATGTGTACACCCTGGAGTATTATAGTGCTATAAAAAAGAAATAGTGATTTAGTATCTTTTATAATAGCATTGATGGAATTGGTAACCATTCTTCTAAGTGAAGTACTACAGGGACAGAAAAACAAACATGACATGTGTTCATTACTAAATTGGAACCAGTCAATCAAAACTTATGAGCACATTTGGATGTAAAATTCAATGGAAACCAAGTATGTGGGCAGGTGGAGGAGGGGTTGGGTAAATTCACACATAACTTTGGTAATATACATATTTTTGGTGAAGGGGTCATTTGGAACTTTGCCTTAAAATATACAAAAGAAATTTATGTAATCAAGACATGTGTACCCTTGTGATATTCTGAAAAAAATTTTTTTAAAAGACTGAATTGAACAGGCTAGGTCCTTTTTGCACTTCTGCCAAATGAGAACACAGCAGTTAATATGTGTTTTGGAAGCAGAAAGTGGGCCCTTACTCGACACCAAATCTGCTGATGTTTTTATCTCACAGCTCCATAACTGAAGAAATAAATTTTTTTTTCTACAGATTGCTTGGTTTCAGACATTTGTTATAGCAACATGAACAAATGAATATACCAAGGATCAGTCAGAATGTGGGAGAATGGTGACTGTCATATATTGGTTTGGAAAACAGTCAATTTCTTACATAAATTTAAACAACTGTCCCAGAAATCCCACTCTTATGTGCCCAAGAGAAATAAGTGGTGTGTGCAAACATAGACTTGTACATAAAGGGTGACAGGTGCTTTATTTATAATAGTCCCTGACTTTGTTTACTGAGGCTGCTGTAACAACTTACTACAGACCTGGTGGTTTCAAACAAAATAAACTTATTCTCTCAGAGTTCTGGAGATCAGAAGTTCAAAAGAAGATTAATTGCATCAAATCAAGATGCAGGTGTGGTGGTGTTGTCTCTGGAGGCTCAGGGGAAGACTCCACTCCTTGCTGTTCTGAATCCCAGTGGCTGTTATCATTCCTGGACTTGTGGCTTATCATTCTGGTATCTTCAAATCTCTCACATTGCTGTCTCCTCTGTAAGTGTGTTAAATTCTCTTCTGTCTTCCTCTTATGAGGACATATATGATGGCATATAGGGCCCATGCTGGTGATCCAGGAAGAACTTCCCATCTTGAGATCTTTTATTTTATCTCATCTGCAAAGATGCCTTTTCCATGTAAAATAATGTGTACATATTTACAGGTTCAAGGGATTAGTACTTGAACATCTTTTGGGGTGTGGGGCATTTTTTCAGCCTACCATACCCTCAGATTAAAAATAATTCAAATGTTCATTAACAGATGAATGAAGGAACAAATCTGGATATTCATTAAAGAAAATAAAAAGGAATATCCCAGCAGGGAAATAACCAAGGGCTACGACTTCCACAGTATGCCTATTGCTGTGGTGATGTGTAACATGTCTCACAGTTATTTTTGAAAAATATTTTATTCTGAAGTTTCATTAAATTCTAATTGGGTGAATTTTTAACTTCCGAAATGACCCAGTTTTCAACATTCAACTCAATGAATTTCATGAACATCATATGAGAAAGATTAGCTTCTGGTTTAGATAAACTTGAAAAATGGTTGTGGCTAATTTGGGGACGTCTAGCATTTGAATCTTTAGTTATCCTTACTGCTTTTATCTGAAAAAATGCTTATTTTGATATAAAGAATGGCATTTTTTAAAAAAAGTTAAAATAATGAAGACCAATGAAGCCCTTAGGTAATAGTAGGAAAATATCTTCAAATGTATGTTTAGAGTGGAAAAAAAAAAAAAAAAAGGCAGTGTGCCACGCAGAGTGATGTGTGTTCTACCCTACCAGGAAAATTACTTGTATATGTATAAAAATAGTTGGAAGGACATAAAAATATAATAAAATTGTTTATTTGTGTGTGGGTTCAGAGAAGTTTGCTAAAGAGTTTAGTGGAAACTCTCTTTATATAAGGTTAGGTATTTGGATACAATAAACATGGAGACCTAAAGCTTAGTGACTTAGATTAAATTATTAATTATCTTCTTAATAAGACTAAAATATGTCTAGGGGAGATCATCTTATCTCCCTTATATCAGGAATTCTACATATATATGACTGTTGATGAAGACATATAAGAGAGAGAAAGGAGAAAGTTAACATAAAGTGATTGATTACCCAGGATTTAGTGGACTTCCATAGAAAATTTTTGATCAGCCATAATAACACCAAGGGGTAATTTTATAGCTAGAATTTTTCCCTTACCAGTTCTCTAGGGATACTTTTCGTTCTTTGCTTTGAACTTAGCTATAAGTCAGTAGAATGAAAGAAATCAGAAGATTTAGGCAATACATTCACTGTGAAACCACCTTTACTTCCCTGAATTTCCAAAGCCAAACTTTTGGAGCATGACTTTGCGCCTTCCAGGCAAGCAGTTGACCATATATCATTTCTAAGTGATATATGATAGCAATCCCACTGACTGTGCTCAGTCCTTATTAGGAAAGACCCAACTTAATTTTGATTAAAATTTAACTATGCCCTGTGACATAACCACAGTACATCTGAAGGTTTAATTGAGCACATATTACTTATTAATAAGAGTTGAATCATAACCAAATTAAAAAAATCAGCAACATCTGACATGAGAAAAGATCTCTTTTTATTTCAGTCATGCTTTGTTCGAAATTTGGCAGGAAAGTTCAAATTGTTAATGGGCAAAAGTATTTTTAATAAGTATCTGGTGCAAATGTCTTTGCTGTTTACGGCAGCCCAACTCATAATTGCCAAGTCATGGAAGCAGCTCAAGTGCCCATTGACTCAAGAATGGATTAACAAATTGTGGTATATGTACAGCATGGAATACTATACAGCCACAAAAATTATAGAGACTTTACAGCTTTTATGTTTACCTGGATGAAACTGGAAAATATTCTTCTTATTGAAGTATCTCAAGAATGGAAGAAAAAGTATCCAAGTACTCAATACTACTATGAAACCAACATATAATCACCCACACTCATACGAATGATAAAACACAACTGTAGTCCAGAAAGAAAGAGGGAAGAGAAGGGACAGGGGAGGGAAGGGGAGAGACCAGGAGAAGCGAGGGTATTTGGTTGGACCTCACCTAATGTGCATAATACAATGGTACATTTCAAAACTATTAAGAATAGAGTATAAATGTCTTACCACAACAAATAAGCAAGCGAGGTGATGGTTACAGGAATCAGTTCTATGTAAGCATTCCACATTATTTAACAGTTCAGCACATTGTACCCCATAAATGCATTTCTGTACATAGTCATAATTTAATAAAGAAAAAAAGTGGCCCAAACCTCTCATTTTCAGACAAGAGACCAGAGGTTTGGGGAAGTTGGATTCACTCTGTATATTCCCTCAGTAGAAGTTAGCGCAAAAAGTAGGTCTCTCAAGTCTTTCACAAAAAATACTGATCGTTTTCGTCATGCCATGCTTCCTAGCAACAACGTTAAAAATAAGTAATCAAATTAAATGGCACAAATATAATTATGCAATGAAGAAAATGTACGAGTTTAGTAAATTATTTTATGTGCAAGGTGTCTCTGGGTCATAGACAAGATACGTTCCTGAGAGCATCTTTAGGTTGGATTTATATGAAACTTGGATCCCTGAGGAACAGCACATATATGTAATAATAACAATGCTGTAATGGCTCATACGTGGTAATAAGACTGCAACTTCATATGGCAATAATAATAATAATAATGACACTCCTGTACTGTAAAAAATAAGTTACCAAAACTATTCACTCTTTCTTTTGATTACCAGGCTAATAAGAATGCTACGCTTATTTTGATTTCTAACTAAATCAATGATAACCTTTCCATTTCAATAATTAACCTACTATGGTAATATAATAATATATAATAATTGGTGCTTTCATTAAAGGCTTTCACATCTTCCATTATTCTCACTTTATCTTTCATAATTGTTCCAACAGTTGAATAAATGAAGCTTAATCCTTTCCCAGGATTAAGCCAGTAAGGCCAGTAAGTGCCTGGCCTTTCTCTGGACACTTAATTATTTCTACTTTTGCTTACATTGCCATCACCTTTCCCTTCCCCGCAGGCTCACCTATGGACTCTTGCTTTGGAGTCCTGGTGGTTAGCATAGACACAGCCTCACAAGATGGAATGAAATAGTTAAGACAGCAGAGATGCTGCATCAGCAACTGCGTAAGTGAAAGACTCTGCACCAACGAACCACTTGCACCATGCATGTTTGTTTACCAGTTCCTGAATTATTAATTCAATTATTTAATGATGAATTATCCTTGTTCAGAGGCTTAGAAGCCCATTCATAAGTACCAAATAGTATAAGTTAGGTTGTCCATAACCGAGGGACTGCCTGTACTATTTTATTATGCTGACAATGCAAAGCAGATATATTCAGTAACAATGAAACAGAAAGTATTTTGCTCTTATGATGATGTTTAGTCTTTCTGATTTTGATATTATGGTTTCAAAAAGAATTGAAGGTTCAATAAAGTTTAAATGTCAGTTACTAACATACGCATAAAATTTCTGTTACAGCATTAATAGAAACGGCTGATTTGAAAATGTTTCTTACAATGATAAAATTGTCCTTATAAGTATTTTGGAATCATGTATTTCTTTCCAATTTCATGGTTACACTAATATAATTCTATTTATATTTCCAAGGTGTATCTTAGAGTTATGGTTTCATATATATTCAATATATATCTGAACAATTCCATACAATGACAGAGATTCTTTTAGCACAGATGCATTAGGCAAGCAAGTCTCTTATGGCTAATGAGAGAGTGAATTCGGTTGAAATTATGATTAACCATTTCACCTATGAACCCTTATGCATGCTAACATATTTCCTAAGCTTCAGAAGTCTGAATAGTTTGTAACACTCATTGCAAAAGAATTATTTCTTCTTTAAATGGAGAAATATCACAAATCCAAGACGGTTCTTTTCCTTCTGGAGCTGTTATTCTTAAGGGATAGATATAAATATGTTCTTTAATGATGCACACAGGCAATTTCAAATATAATAGGAGTTATGCAGAGAAATTGAACAGAAAGTAGATCCTATCACGGCTAACTCAATGGAGCTCAGTCTCTGAAAAAAAATCACTATTATGGTCAGTGGGAACTTGAACAGATATTCAACTTTTGCAAAATAATATAACCCAAAACATTACCAGCTAAAAGGAAGTTTTCTAGCAGCCAGTACATACATCATAATAACTTTTGATCTCCATTCAAAGACAGAGAAGATCCCTATTCCTAGGCTTAATGTTAGCTGCAGGAAATAAGATTATTCACTCTGAAGACAAGTTTGCTAATGTCTTGGGAATAAAAATTCATGTTGGATAAGGTTAACCATGACAAAAAATGAACAGTGTCAATAAAGATATAATTTTAACCAGAAAGCTATTTCTTATGACAGCACCAAAAAAAAAAAAAGATAATTTTCATCTGCTATAAAAATAGAAAGAATTCTAATAATGTATAGCAGGTGTAGTACCATAGTTTCCGATTATGAGCCTGGCGTACCAGTCATATTAGCATAAATTATCATACCTAGTCCATTAACATGGGGTTATTATTTTCTTCTTTTTTTGAGCTTAAAACTGAATCATTGAGTATGGAAACAATTTACTTAAGGTAGTAAAAGATCACTGGTCTGCTGTGATACACTGGTGTGCTGTGAGAGGATCTTATATGTGCTGCAAAAAATTTTAAGGATCATTTTTTTTTTTGAGACAGAGCCTCAAGCTGTCGCCCTGGGTAGAGTGCTGTGGCATCACAGCTCACAACAACCTCCAATTCCTGGGCTCAAGAAATTCTCCTGCCTCCACCTCCGAAGTAGCTGGGACTACAGGTGCCCACCACAACGCCTGGCTATTTTTTGGTTGCAGCCGTCATTGTTGTTTGGCGAGCCTGGGTTGGATTCGAACCCACCAGCTCAGGTGTATGTGTCTGGCACCTTAGCCGCTTGAGTTACAGGCACTGAGCCAAGGATCAGTTTTAAATTATTTTTGAAACAAGTTCAAAGCATAGTAAATATATATATTTGTTTTTTTTTTTCAACTCATTTTCTTGATTAACATAATGTATGTGTGCTGTGGAAGTTTACCAGTTTCATAGTTCAACTGTGCGATGAGATAAAAAAGGTTAAAAAATACTGACTTGCAGTTATTGACTAGAAGAACTGAAATTCAAATTATAGAAGCTAATCCTGACCACTGCTAACTTCTTAATCTCTCAAATAAGTTATGCTGGCATCTCTAATTCTGTAATGATTAAATACAGATCTACATATTAAAAATATCGGGGACTACTGACTTAGAGGGAAAATTTTAGAATCAGAGAAACATGAACTCATATGTCATTTTTTCACTTGTAAGCGGGATATATTAAGCAAATTAATTAACTGTGGGCTTCTTAGTTCCTTTATGTATTGCTTAAATTCTATTTTTTAACATTTATTTTGAATCCACTCTGGACACTTTGAATGATCATTTTTAAACTCAATGAACAGTATAGGTACAAATATTAAAGTTGCAAAAATAATATGTTTTAGAACAGGATGTCCAACCCATGCCTGTGGGCCACATGTGGCCCAAGATGGCTATGACTGTGTTCCAACACAAAATTGTAAATTTACTTTAAAAATTGTGACCTTTTTTTGTGTGTGATTTTTTTTTGGTGGAACTTGATTGTGTGGTTCTTGAGCACAAACTGTGTAGACAACCACATCGTGTTGCAATGTCACATAAAATAAACATGTATGTTCTTGCTAGTTTTACACATGCCTGGCTTTAGTTTGACAGTGCCGTGCATTTTCCAGTGTGTTGTCTTCCAAACACACATAGTTGAATTGACACCATCAGACATTACTTGTGCTTACGGTGACTTGGCAAGACAGCAATTAACAAAAATATTTCAATGTACCATTGAAATATGGTAGATTGCAACATTAGGCATTTAATGTTATTTAGAAGTCAGGTAAACATTCTTATTTGATTATTAAGGATATTTACACTTCAGCAGCACCTCACACATTGCCCACTGTGCTTTATAATTTGCCCTCAGCGTGCTTTATAATTTGCCCTCAGCTTCATCCTGCGTTGGTAACTGAGATCTGGAAGGGCCCAAACCTTGCTTTCTGTTTACTTGTCAATTAATTTTTATAATAAAAGTAAATATAGTCCCTTATTTATTATGTTTTTTTATCCCAGCATGTGCTCTATAATGTCTCAAAGAAAACACTCCATCCAAAAATATTGTTAAAGGAAGATTGTTTAATGAAAAAGTAAACAGATGACTTCTGTTTTCTGGAGGCAAATTGTAAGGGACTCTGCTTAATTTGGAGGGAATGTGTGCAGGTTTTAAGAGAATATAATTTGAAAAAGCATTATATGACAAAACATGCTGCCAGAATATGCTTTGATGCATATGAAGTGTTGTAAGGACAAAATAGCAGAACCTCAACAAAAATTAAAAAAAAACTGAGATGGATTTCACTGTAAAATGGTAGCATATTTAATAGTAAAAAAATCAAAACCATTCAATGGTGGTAAATTTATTAACCAATGTATGAAAAGCATGACAGATATAATTTACCTGGAAGAAAGGGGGATATTTCTTTTTTCTTTTATTTATTTATTTTATTATTATTATTTATTATTTTTTTTTTGCAGTTTTCAGCCGGGGCTGGATTTGAACCCACCACCTCCAGCATATGGGGCTGGCACCCTACTCCTTTGAGCCACAAGCACTGCCCGAATGGGGGATATTTCTAAAATCAGTATGTATCACCACACTAGAGCCAGGTGAATTGAAGAAATTGGAAGATTCATTAAAAGAAATTTGCAGAGTAAAGCTACTAATTTTAAATTTTATGCCTTGGTGATAGCTGATAGCACTGATGCTACAAATCCGGCTCAACTTGCCATTTTTATTACAGATATTGATGATGAATATAATGTCACTGAAGACACGACCTCTTTAGAGCCATTAAAACGCACAACTAAATCAAGAGATATATACAAGAGTAAGAAATATGTTAAAGTGATTTTCTTTGTCCGTTATCAATATATGTGCTATAGTTACTGATGGTGCCCCGGTGATAATAGGTAAAAGACAGGGACTTATAAAATTAATAGAAAATGATGCAATTTCTGCCCAAAACTCACATTTGATGAAATATCATTGCATTGTACATCAAGAAAATGTATGAACCAAAGCTTTAAAAACAGCTAATGTTATGTAAATAGTCATCCAGACCGTGAATTTCATAAGGGCTAGAGGATTGAATCATCTCCAATCTTAGTAATTCCTTAAAAATACTGATGCTGACAACTTTTTGACCCAATGTTGAAAAGATTTTTTGAGATATTTTGATTTGAGACTTGTTATCAAGTCGTTCATAGAATCAAAAACCAATTTTGTGCCAGAATTCAATGATGAAAATTGGCTTAGAGATTTAGCAATTTTTATTCATCCATTCATTTAAATGAGCTAAAAATATATCTTCAAGGTGAAAACCAACTTATCAATACAATGTTTCAAACCATAACAGTATTCCAAATTAAACTGAAATTATGGCAAGCTCAAATTAAGGCAATTTTATGCATTTTGACATGTGTTTGTCTTGTGAACAGTGAAAAATATTCAGCCTTGCTTTTCAATTTGATATAAGAATTTGAAAACAGATTTTAATATTTAAGGAAGATTTAAAGATTTCAGTCTATATAAATATGTTACCTGCCAATTTTTAAATAGAATGCATAGAGCCACATGCGGACATTCAACTTAAAGAAAAACATCATATTTCTTTACTGGACTTCTATAAGTCCCATCTTCCCAGAAACAAACATCCCTCACTTCACAATCATGCCTTATTCATGTTATTGCTTTTTGGCAACACATTGGAGAGCAACTATTACTTTGTTTTGTTTTGTTTTGTTTTTTTAATTTCAGATAATATGAGGGTACAAATAATTAGGCAACATTGTTTGAATTTGTTAGGTACGGTCCAAGTTGTAGCTAAGCCCTTCACCCAGTAGGTGTGCCATAAACCCTTACATTATATGCACTAGGTGAGAGCTCACCAAATCCTCCCCCTTCTTCCCTCCTCCATCCTTCCTCCCCCCACTAACTTACCAATATGAAACTACATGCTCACAGGAAAGAGCAACTGTTTTCAAGAATGAAGCACATTAAAAGTAAAATCAGGACCAAAACATCTGATGAGCACCTTGAGAACTCATTAGCTATTGCAACTATTTCTATCCAATGAGATACTAATGAATCAGGTACTCAAATACAATGCAAATATCTCACTAGTTTTATGATGCTCACTTTTCTTCTACTTTTATAATAAAAAAAGCCAAAGAAACTCAAAGATGTTTCGGGTTAGATATGTACATTATCTATATTAGTGATTGCAAGCTAGGGACCTACTTAATGATTTCAAGAGACTCTCCGAATGGGCCACTGCATAATTAATACTTTTGTGCATGGAATTTTTTTGCTCATTACTTTTTTTTTGCTCATCAGCTGTCATTTGTGTTTGTGTATTTAATATGTGGACCAAGACAACCTTCTTTTTCCAGGGTGTCCCAGAGAAGTCAAAAGGTGGGATACCCCTGTTTTAGAGCATGAAAAAAAGTCAAAGAAACTCAAAGATGTTTGGGGTTAGATATGTACATTTTCTATATTAGTGATTGCAAACTAGGGACCTACTTAATGATTTTAAGATGCTCTCCGAATGGGACACTGCATAATTAATATTTTTGTTCATGGAATTTTTTTGCATATTGGTGGTGGGGGAATATGATAAAAATTATGTATAAAACTTTTCTTTTTGCTCATCAGCTGTCATTTGTGTTTGTGTATTTAATATGTGGACCAAGACAACCTTCTTTTTCCAGGGTGTCCCAGAGAAGCAAAAAGGTGGGATACCCCCGTTTTAGAGCATGAAAGACAGGCAGTTGAAATTAATATCTGACAAGAATTAAAAAAAATGTGCCTAAGCATTAGATCTTAATACTTCTCTCCTGCTCACAGACATATTTTATGAAAATATTTTTATATTAACTTCAATATGAAATAATTATTTATTTACCTATGTATTTTTTTAATTTGGATAGAAATGGATACCATTCTTCTAAGTGAAGTATCATAAAAATGATACTTTATATCATCATATGATATATTTAAAATAATATTTGAATTATCAATAGCTTTCTTAATATTGAGCCCTGTTGCATTATTTTTTAAAAATTTTTATTGAATACAGACAAAACAAAATAACAATTAATTATTATAAGCATGAAACCGGTAAACGTCCATGAAACAATACCTTCTTACTATCCAAACTACAATGGAAGTTAGAAAAATTCTTCATGTATCACCTACATATCAGCCACTCATAAGCAATCTTATTAAAGAAGAATCAAAAAACTTATTACCCTCTATCCATTGGTTGATTTCTTCTATTTCATCTCATGGACCAGAAATAGCTTCATTTTATCTTAAACCTAAGAAAAACTCAGAACATTTCTTGTGACCTGAAAAGTCCAGTAATTCGAATAATTCGAATATTTTGTTTTCCTTATTAAATTACAAAATTTTCTTTAAGAAAAATATTTTTTAAATTGTGATGCTGTTTAGGTCACGGTAGAAGCTTGTTACAGTAACAAGATGTAACAATGTAGCAAATAATTTTTAAAAGGTTAAGTATATCTTAACATTGTTGAAATAAAATTAATTTTTCCCAGGTTAGGAAATTTTCTATTATAATTTTAATTGGCTTGACAGTTAATTCTGCCAATGAAAGTTAATGAATCTTATTTCTTCCAAATTTATTCTAAACTGTCTTATATACTGTATGTATACAACACGCACACATATATAATATAATATGATATACTAAATTCTTTGGAGAAAAATGACAATGAAGAATAAATATTTATGTATGTATCTCTAACGGATATTTTCCTAGCTCCAGTAGGTAATTAAGTTGAAAATAGCATGGTGAATACGTGCAGAAATTTATAACTAGTGTTCAAACAGTTGTTTCATGACTGCTCAAGGAAACTAATGCTTGTCTTAGAATTTAAAAGGTCAGATGGAACAAAAGAGGAATGCTCAAAAGAGTCTGCTGTTACAATTTGTCACAACAAAAGGCAGCTCCAGAATTTTTACAAGGAGACTGATTTGGGGGGTACATCACGACCTCTACTGACATACTTAATATGGAGCATTCTTTGTTCTTTTCAAAGTATACTGCCTTACCAAAAATAAAGTCAAGTAAGACAAAATGGATAAAATTGGAATTAAAAACAAGAATGCAGCCTTTCCCCTACAATCATACCAGAGGGACATTGTTAAAGCAGGTATTCAGTTGTTTGAATTTAGCTAAAATTGGTTCACCAATGCCTCTCTGTTGAGAAAAGTTGACCCATTCAATTTTTAAAATAATCTTTTTTTGATTGAGTTGGCCCAAAGTGAAGTCACACGTCAATGGCATCTTTTTTAAGTATTTTTTCTGTAACTTCCCCAATTGTTGAAGACAGCAGCAAATGCATCTACATTTTATTTATCCCTCCTCCTTTATTTATAATTTCTCCAACATTTTCTAAGCTCTGCTCTGTTCCAGCAATACTGGTTGTCCTCTGGGGTGCATGATGATAGCAAGGTGGTATTGCTCTATCGACTTGTTTTCTTCAGTCATTCGTGGTGTTTAAGACATAGAGGCCACTGCCTCTTTATGGTCATGACAGCCAAAATAGCTGCTTTGTATTTACCACTACAAAGGCTATTTTCTAGAACCCCCTCAGTAGTCTTTATTGAATTTAGTCACATTGTTTCTAGCATAGAATGTGCGATTTCTTCCCCATCTAAGACCCCTGCACATCATAGCCTAAACAGCGAAACTGGCATCTATGGAACGCCAAAGTGCATATGTGACTTAGATGGACTATTTCACTTTTACTTGGAATCCATCTGCAATTCATTGCTTTTGCTCTGAGTCCCCACATGCTGGGCTTCTTCTTTTTCTTCTTCTTCTTTTTTTTTTTTTTTTTCAATTTTTGGCCGGGGCTGTGTTTGAACCCTACACTTCCAGCATATGGGGCTAGTGCCCTACTCCTTTGAGCCACAGGTGCTGCCCCTCATGCTGGGCTTCTTGTCTCTTCTACCTTTCTTGAGCGATTGATAGCCCTTCTCTTCTGAGAGGTCTCTTTTCTCTGTCTGAGTGATCAGCATTTGAACATCTGCCCCCTGCATACTTTCTTCCTGTCTTCTATGTCTCTGCCTTTCATCTCATTAATTTGCTTCCTGAAACAATCTCTTTTTATTTTATATATGCAGATGCCCTTTAAGTTTATTAAGTTCCATCCAGGGCCATGGAGCTATCTTATTCTTCTTCCAGAGAACATTCTGGAAAGGGACATCTCCTTATTTTTTAAATAGGAGCCACTCCCGAGTAGTCTGGAACAGATTTCTTCAGCTTTTTTTTACATTAGGTTAATAGCTGAGTTCTGCCTATAAAATTATCTAAATCTATAAAATTTTGCTTCTTTCTTCCATCTAAATATTTAGCATAGTTAACAAAAACCCCCAATTCATGTTCATTAACAACTTCCACACAATTTGATGTCCTCTAATTTTTATATGGACACGTGTACAATTATGCTCTTTTCATAGTTGCTACCAATTAGCTCTTGTAAAAATATTATTAAAAAACATGCTTTTAGTTGCTATTGTATTTTGAACAGTTATGTCAGACATTTTGATAAGTATTTATATAAAAGATCATTTAATTTTCTCAGTTGTCCTACAAGACAGATGTTATAATTATTATTGTTACTAATACCTTTTTACAGATATGAAAACTGAGAATAAAGTGGTTAAATATTTTCTTCAGAGTTATACAATCAGTAAAAAACATGTCATATTGCCAAATTAAGAAGGGGCAATCAAAAACTACATGACATTAACCAATACTATGCATGGCCTAAACTTTGCTTAATTTTATTCTGAAAGTATAAAATCCTTTCAGGTACTGCAAGAATAAATATCAGCTAAGGCTGAAAAAATAAAAGAGTATTTTGGTAAAGCTCTGTCATTGATCAGGCTTGAGTGAGAGATTGGACACAGACAAAGCTAGCTGGTACATTAATGGGAAACATTATTTTCCCAAGAGCCAACTGTAAAATGCCATAACAATCTCCTCACATGACTTCTGGGTGTTTACCAGTGATGCCTCCCACCCCTCCCCCCCGAAGTTCTTTGTCTTTCTTGCATTTTACTGAAGACTCCTGATTGCTCAAATGCTTTTACCTCATGACAGCACTCAATACCTTGTTAATCCTGGGTTGTCCATTTCCTGCCTATAAGCAAAAACTAATCCAGAATTAATACCCAATTCCCTTAAACATTCTTGGGAATCATTCAACAAGAACCAAAGCTTTACCTTCAATGCTTCCTTGCTCTCTCTTGTTAGGTGGTGTTCTATAGTCGCCATGCCCTCTCTTACTATATTAAGTCAGTAAATCTGATTCTGTTAGTCTTTGGCTGATTAAGCCCTTAACAATGCATGGTGAATTAATACACATAAGTAATTCCCAGAAGAAGAAAAATAAGTAGTCATTAAATATTTGAAAGAATCCTTAGTGGATATTATAATAAAAACACATGTTAAAATGGTATGCTATTTTTGTTTACTATTTTGGTAAAGACATTTAAAACTTTCCAAGATTCTGTATTATCAAGATCTGTTAGTAAAGGAATAGATGCATGGGTGCATACAGGGAAGGGGAGTTAAATGCTATTTCAACATTTCTAAAAGGGAATTCAGACTTAAAGTTTTTATGACCTAACTTTTAATAGGTTGTGAGCCAAAAAATACAGAAAAATTTTACTAGAATACTTAGGACTACACTTTCATAAAAAGAAACAAATAATCTGAATGTCCCTAAAGAGGCATTTAATTAAATAAATAATGGTAGGTGTATTAAATAGAATTATATGTCAATAAAAATCTTTTATAAATTAATATTTAGTAACATAATATATTAAATTGAAGGGATAATTTGTTGAATATATATTGGAGATCAAAATTTATTAAAAATCTTGGATCTATGTGGAAATATATAAAGATATGAACAAAATAGTTTAAAGACAACAGTGGCCTGGCATAACAGAGCCTGAAAGGAGCAAGGAGAAATTCCATAGAGAGGGTGGCAGTTATGATAGAAAATTGGTTGCATTGTGAAGGAATGATCAAATAGGTAAATCAATTGAGGCTAATAGGAGAGGGGGAAAATGAAAATGAAGCTTGCAATATTGGATTGGAATTAGAGCTATTGGTGTGAATTTGTGCTATTTATTTAAGAAATTAGACACCCTGCAATGCTCATTTTCTACCCGAGGCTAAAAAATATAAGAAGCATAAACACTAGATTATATTTTACGATTAATTCACCATTTATATAATAGATTTTTACCAAGCACTTCAGATGTTCTAGGTTACAGTTCCTTGACCCTGAGGAATTCATTGTGCAATGACATTTCAGATATATCAAAAAATAACTGCAGAGCTATTGTTAGTTGTGTAAAAGAGTTATTCAGAAAGTGTAATGGAACCAGGTGTAAATTTCTTCCCTCATGACTAGTAATTTCAAATGACTTATACAACAGAAGGAAGTGTTTGTGATTTGTGAGGAGCCTGTTTGTTAATTTCTGAGATCACTGAATAAATGTTAGGCAAAGGTTCTTATCCTAGTAGGACCCAACAGAGTCCCTTTCGCTCCCCTAATAAGAATATGTCAGAGGGTGGTGCCTGTGGCTCAAGGAGTAGGGCGCCGGTCCCATATGCTGGAGGTGGTGGGTTCAAACCCAGCCCCAGCCAAAAACCACACACACACACACACACACACAAAAAGAATATGTCAGAGACATAATTGAGGGGGAGAGTGGAGATCAGAAAAAAAATTATATATTCTCTAAACCAGTGGTTCTCAGCCTTTCTAATGGCACAGTCTTTTACTACCATTCTTGTGGGTCATGACCCACAGGTTGAGAATCGCTGCTGTAAAACCTTCTTTTACAAAAGAAACCGTTCTTTAGAAATTTCAATAGAATATATCAAAAGCATTAACTTTTGCTTTGTCTGGGAAATGCATTTTAGTTCAGGCCCATTTTCTGCTAAAAATTCTTTCAGAAAGCAAAAATCAAAAATGTAAACCAGCATTTCTCAGGTACTATTCTATTTCAGTGAAAATGTGCTATCCATTTTTTATCCCCTCACAAAGGAAGTTAAAATTTTTAACCTTAAGTGAGGGGAAATTTTACTCTTTAAAGATAAGAATAAACAACAGACTGAAAAAAAAAAAAGAAAGAAAGAAAATAAGGAAGAAAGGAAGGGAAATTATAGTCTTTGGAAGAAAAGGTATTAAGAATATTGGGGTTACCCGCAGACTTTGTGGTTTATTTAAAAAAAAAAAAAAGAATATTGGGGCTTCCACCTCCATCCTATACCAGTTCAGACTATCCTACTGAAAAGCAAAGAGCTATTTTGATAGTTGAGAGACATAACTTTGAATATATTATTGGGTCTGTTAAAGACTTTGACTTACTAAAGAGTTTCCAGAGTCCTGATGTTACTGAGGTTTTTATTTTTATGGAAACATTTTCAAATAATACAGCTTAATATACAGAAATATAGGAATGAAATACATAAGAAACAAACACGTAAAAATAAAAATAATCTCAATGGCTGAAAGTGTCATGAAGAAAATAAATAAGGATAATGTGATAGAAAGTGATTTAAGTTTCATTAAAAGTTTATTTATGGCAGAAACATAAAATTAGAGACCTTAAAGAGAGAGAAACATTCTGTGAATAGAAGGGAATTTTTAACGCGGGAGACAACTAATCCAGAAGCCCTGACTGAGGAAGACCGTGGAAGGCATTCAGTGGTTTTAAATGTACATTCTGATGTACACTTTAAAAAAATGTCATTGTCTACTGGGTTAGAAACTGGTAATCACAGGTCAGGAGTTGAAGATGTGAGATCAGGAGAAAGCTGCCGCATTACTCCTGATGAAAAGTGAGTTGGTATAAGTTAATGTGTTGGTAATGAAGATGGAGGGAAGTAAGAGAGGGGGTTAAACTGGGCAGAATAACTAATGCATTGAATATGGGATGGAAGGAATGAAGGAATCAAGTGTATTTCTGAACTTTGTGGCTTGAACCACTAAATGGAAGCTGACACGGATTCACACAGACGGGGAATCTTGAGGAAGAAATCCACGAAAAGAGTAGCGGGGAGAAAATTGGTTTAGAGGAATCAAGAATTCTTTTTCAGACATGTTGAATTTGAAAATCCCTATACAACTTTAAAATAAACATGCCAAGTAGAAAGTGGTGGTCAAAGGATAAGTTATGTTGAGCATAAGATTTTAACACAGAGACAGAATTTCAAGCCAGTGTTCAAAGAACATCACTTTGGGAGAAAATATGGAGACAGAAGAGAAAAAGGAATAGTGGTCTCCCAACAATAAAGTCTGGGAAGAGTAAAAAGAATCAGGAAATGAGCTTAAGGAAGACTAGCCCGTGAGATAGTAAGACCAGAAGACTTGTGTGTCATGGGAGCCAAGTAAAGTGTTTCAAATGAAGGGAGTGTAGTTCACACACTCTGGGGAATGTTGCTAAGAAGGTAAGTAAAATGGAGACAGGGAAGTGTCCATTAAAACTGGTTCCATGGAGATCATTGATAACCTAGACAAGAGCAGTTCCAGGGGTATAGTGAAGAAGCAAGCTGGATTAGAGAGAATGTAGGAGTGACAGGGACGAGAAGTGCTGAAAGAACTGAGAGGTGAATGGGATAGTACAGAAAACAGAAATAATAGTTAACAACTATTTTTAAAATTTGGCTGTAATGATTGTCAGAAAAGTGATTAGCTTTAGCTGAGGTGGGGAAGGAGGTTTATTTATTCTTAAAACACTGGAGTACGTTTCACATGTTGGTAGGAATAATCTATGAAAAAGGAGTTAGAGGGATGACAAGCAGAAGGTAGAAGTAAGAAATATAAGAGAAAAATCTTATAGAAGGTAATGAGGGATGGGACGCCGCAGCACAGTGGAGAGAGTTGGCCTTCAACATAACATGTTGTTTTTCATTACAGAGGCCGGAGACATAAAATATAGACCCAGATGCAAGTCCGTTAGGATATTTGGAGGCAAACAAGGGAGTTCTACTCTCAATGGTTAATGGCGATGATGTAATAGGTACGGTATTCGCTGTGTTTGTGTGTGTGTTTAGATTAGAGAGGGAAAGTAAGAGAATAGATTGCTTGAGGTTTTCAAAGCAAAGTTAGTATGGTAAGCTTATAAACTTAAATTTTGTAAAATTGGATTAAATATAGTTCTGATGAGGATAAAATATAATCAAGTATGTGGAGTCTTTGGATGAAATGTCTGAGATACAATAGATGTTCTAAAATGTTAACTTTATTACTTATACATTTTGAAGCCCCAGCCTTTTGCTTTGTTATTAAAAAGAAAAAAGAAAAAGAAGATCGGAGGAAATGAATACAAATGGAAGAATGAGTATATGACTATTTCTGTCAGTTCTTCATTTTTAAAATTTATTTTTCTAGTTTTTTTTTTTTTGTTATGGAGATACAAGTGTAGTTTTGTTTTGGTAGCTGGATAGAGTTACAGTGTAACCATTACCAGAATAGTGTACATCGTACCAATTAAGTAATTTCTCGCCTCTCTTCCTCCACCCCTCTACTTTCTCACCCTTCCGAGTTTTAACTGGGTATTATTCTACTCTACACCCATGTGTACACACTCTTTAGTTCAGTTTCCATTTCTGAGTTACTTCACTTAAGACAATGGCCTAAACTTACATCAATGTAGCAAACGACATGATTTCATTCTTTATTTGTGTCTAAGTAGCATTTCATGGTAAATATACTAAATTTTCTTTATCCAGTCACCCATTGATGGACATTAATGTTGATTCTATGTCTTTGCTATTATGAATAGTGCTGTAATATACAGTAGTGGGACTGTGGTATTGGATGTCAGTTCTATTTTTAGTTCTTTGTGAACTCTCCATATTATTGTCTATGGAAGTATTGATTTACTGTATATGAGATAAATATTCTCTTTTCTATGAATCCTCTCCAACATCTGTTTTTTTTTTTTTTTACATTTTAATAATAGCCATATGTCTGGTCTAAGATAGTATCTCGCTGGGATGTTAGTTTATATCTCTTTAATGATTAATGTTCTTGAGTTTTTTCATATACATATTGGTCATTTTTATGCCTTCTTTTGAAAAATACTTGTTCATTTCTTTTAATTTTTAATACATGGTCTGGTAATTAAAGTTATGAATTCACCTCTGTGCCTCTACATTCACAGAAATGTGCAAAGAACTCATGATCAGGGTATGTCAGTGTCTCACAGCTGTGTTTGGCTCAACATGTAGCATTGTCTTCCTAAGTAGCATTCATTATTGTTGTTACATGATTTTGTGGGGCATCACAACAGTGTCAGAGCTTTAATTAGTGCAACAAAAAGTATTAAATATTTTGTCTGGCTTATTTCACTAAGCATAATTATTTGAGATTTTTTTTTTCATGTTGTAGGAATCAATACTTTTTTCTATTAATGAGTAGTATAACTTTGTCTATCTATTCTCCTGAGATGGAGATTTAGGTTGTTTTCACTTTTTTGGCTGTTATAAGTAAAGGTGTTATCAATATTTGTGTACAAGAATTTGTATGGACATATAGTTTTATTTCTCTTGAATGGGAATGGAAGACCTCAGTCCTCTGCTAGAGGCATGTTTATCACTTTAAGAAGCTATCTTGCTGTTTTCCAAAAGGTTTGTGTCATTTTGCCTTCTCACTCACAGTGTGTAGATTCCCACTGTTCTCATCGTCTCCAATACTTGGCTTGCTCAGTCTTTTTAATTTCAGGCATTCTGCTGAGTGTGAAATGATTTCCACTTGTGTTTTTTTTTTTTTTTTTTTTGAGACAGAGCCTCAAGCTGTTGCCCTGGGTAGAGTGCTGTGGCATCACAGCTCACAGAAACCTCCGACTCCTGGGCTCAAGCAATTCTCCTACCTCCGCCTCCCAAGTAGCTGGACTACAACTGCCCTCCACAACTCCCAGCTTTTTTTTTTTTTTTTTTTTGGTTGCAGCTGTCATTGTTGTTTGGCGGGCCCAGGCTGGATTTGAACCTGCCAGCTCAGGCGTATGTGGCTGGCGCCTTAGCCACCTGAGCCACAGGCGCCGAGCCTCCACTTGTGATTTTAATTATTTCCACAATGATTGATGATATTGAAGATTTTTTCATAAACACAGTCAGAGAATTAAGTTCAAGAACTCATTCTAGAAAGAGTGCTACATATCTTATTACTGAAAATCACTAGGATTACCTTCAAAGTACTCCCCTTAGCCATGTGTTGACCATAGTGATATTCAGCAATAAGTTATGCAGCACTTTTCTGGGAAGAATTCACAAACTTAATTGTCTGACCTTGTATTTGCTTATCATTGATTTATCTGCTTTGATAAAGTTAACATGTTCTGCTCATTTTTAATGATTGCTTTCATTTTGTTGAGTTCTGAGGGTTCTTTACATATTCTATATGCAAGTTCTTTATCACGTTTGGTCTATGAATATTCTCACCATTCTGTGGCTTTTTTTTTCATTGTCTTCATGTTGTCTAATGAATAGCTGAAGGGCAGTGCCTGTGGCTCAGTGGGTAGGGCACCGGCCCCATATACCGAGGGTGGCAGGTTCAAACTCAGACCCAGCCAAACTACAACAAAAAAATAGCCATGCATTGTGGCGGGTGCCTGTAGTCCCAGCTCCTTGGGTGGCTGAGGCAAGACAATCGCCTAAGCCCAGGAGCAGGAGGTTGCTGTGAGCTATGTGACACCACAGCACTCTACCAAAGGCAGTAAAGTGAGACTCTGTCTCTACAAAATAAATAAATAATAAAAAATAAATTAAAAAAAATTAAAAATTTTTCCAAATAAAAGGCCAAGCATGGTGGTTCACATCTGTAATCCTAGCACTCTCGGAGGCCAAGGCAGGTGGATTACTTAAGTTCACAAGTTGGAGACCAGCCTGAGCAAGAGTGAGACCCCCCCCTTTCTAAAAAAATAGCTTGGCTTTGTGGCCGGTGCCTGTAGTCCCAGCTACTCAGGAGGCTGAGGCAAAAGGAACATTTGAGCCCAAGAGTTTGAGGTTGCTGTGAGCTATGACAGCACAGAACTCTATCAGGGGCAAGAAAGTGAAACTCAAAAAAAAAAAAAATCTAATTAATACAAGAGTACATATAATTAGGCCACATTGCTTACATTTGTAAGGCAAAGTCCACATTGTAGCAATGTCCCTGACACAGGAAGTGTACTGTATGCCTACACACCCTTCCTGCGGAGAAAGGACCTCCAAACCTCCTACACCACTCCCTCCTTCTTGGATTCAATTGAGTTCTTCTATCAGGTGGTCATGTTGTTGTTAAACTACAAGTTTTAAATTACTATTGTGTACACGCGATGCCCGTCTTTCCATTCTTGTGATACTTTACTCAGGAGAGTGTTCTCCAAATCCATCAAAATTGTAACAAGAATACAAAGTCTCCATCTTTTTTATGAGAGAAGAGGTTCATAATATTGGTGAAGTCCAATTTATCATTTTTCTTTCATGAATCATGCCTTGGCACAGAATCTAAGAAAATGTTTACCTAACTCTAGGTCATGAAGGTTTTCTCCTATATTTTTTCTGAAAGTTTTCTAATTTTAGGATCCCCTCTGACAGTTATTAGATCAGGAAGCACGAGTAACTCCAATACAACTTACATAGTAAGCAGTGGAAACATCAACAATAGTACTTCAAATCAGCACAAACCACCCTGTCCACAAGTTACTTCAAATTCTATTTCCCACTGTGAAATTATTAGTTAAATCCCGCACAGAGGGATGCTATGCTACAGAGTAGAATGGCAACTTGGTCATGTGTCCAAGTGGGTCAAAAAAGTTTGAGCCCCTCCTGTCTCCAACATTCCTCAGTATAATTGAACAGGTACGCATTGCCTTTACTTCTCCTGGGGACAGAAAGACCTTAGCCCCACCCCAATCATCTTTTTCTTTAAAACAGTTCTCAACATATCTCTTACATTTCTTCACATCTTTAAGAAAGGAATTAACTGACTTTTATTCTGGACTATATTTTCTAGAATATCTGCATAGTGAACAGTTTAGTCTTCCTTCAGAGGAAGAACTTATCATGCTTCATATCCAGTTTAAAGATTTGGACTCCCAAGTTTCCTCTGATATAACACAACCCACTGTATGTCCAAGTGTCATTTCTCTTTCTTTCTTAAAATCACTTTTCATAATAATTTATTATTTCTTCTCTGAATCATGCTTCTCATGTCTTCTAACAGTATCCATGAAAACACAGCAGGCTAACAGGTTAGTTTATAAGTCGAGTAAAATCTCAGACCCATTACAATTTTTCAACAAGGTTGGGTGCTAAAAAGACATGTTTTGTGGAAAAAGAAGGTTGAGTGCTTCATGGACCAATTCAGAGGATTTGAGGACGACCATGAGAATCAATAACAAATGTATTGACCAAATTTCATGGTTAATTGAACAACAAATGTTACTCTATGTTATTTTCTATTAATGGAGAGGGAATGAAAGATGTCATTGAAATGTGGGCACCAGGAATTAGCTGTCCAAAGACAGGGGCCCAAATGATCCTCTAAGTCTCTTCCAGGTGAGGCACATAGTAGCTGCCAGCCTCGTATGTGCATACTGTAACAATAAAAATTAAGATATTTTCTGGATTGGGCGGCGCCTGTGGCTCAGTCGGTAAGGCACTGGCCCCATATACTGAGGGTGGCGGGTTCAAACCCTGCCCCGGCTGAACTGCAACAAAAAAATAGCTGGGCGTTGTGGCGGGCGCCTGTAGTCCTGTAACTACTCGGGAGGCTGAGGCAGGAGAATTGCTTAAGGCCAGGAGTTGGAGGTTGCTGTGAGCTGTGTGACACCACAGCACTCTACCCAGGGCCATAAAGTGAGACTCTGTCTCTAAAAAAAAAAAAAAAAAAAAGATATTTTCTGGATTGAGAGATGCGTGGTCCTTTTTAGACAACAGTTACAGAGGTAGGCAGCTCCACCTAGAATGAAAAGAGGAAATTTAATGATTTCTATTAGCCACCAGGCAAAAGGTAAGCAGTTTGTCTGGGTTCCATTTGGAGATAAGGGAGTGGTGACTATATATTTCTTAAAAAAGAATAACAATGAACATATCATTCTATGGCTCTTTATGTTCTTTACCATGCTAACTTTAGATCCATTCAGAAATGATAGTGAAAGTTTAAGAGTTGTTGTTGGTGTCATCGTGCTTCCCAGGGAATCCTGGCTGCTCTATGAGTGTTTTGGGCATCTTGGAGAGATTTCCTGAATGCACAAAAACTCCCAAAGGAAACCATAAATGGGGCATTTTGTATTTGAGCCACTGGTCTAAACTGGGTTTATAAAACTGATGAAAGTGACCCTGAGAGAAAGGGAAATGGATTTAAAACAATCTAGATGAAGTCTTGCAGTTATATCCACCATGTGGAAAACTCTCCTACACATTAAGCTATAACCCAGTGAAACCTTAAGAGATGTTACCTCTTTCATGGTTACATGGATGGAGCTGGAACATATTCTTCTTAGTAAAGCATCTCAAGAATGGAAGAAAAAGTATCCAATGTACTCAGCCCTACTATGAAACTAATTTATGGCTTTCACATGAAAGCTATAACCCAGTTGTAACCTAAGCATATGGGGAAGGGGGTAAGGAAGGGGAGGGAGGAGTGAGGTGGGCGGAGGGAGGGTGATTGGTGGGATTACACCTGCGGTGCATCTTACAAGGGTACATGTGAAACTTAGTAAATGTAGAATGTAAATGTCTTAACACAATAACTAAGAAAATGCCAGGAAGGCTATGTTAACCAGTGTGATGGAAATGTGTCAAACGGTCTATAAAACCAGTGTATGGTGCCCCGTGATCGCATTAATGTACACAGCTATGATTTAATAATAAGGAAAAAGAAAGCAGCAGTCAGGGAATCCTGACTGGTTCAAAAACAATTGCAAGTGTAGTAGGAAAAGAAGACATACAATGCTATTTGGCCACCAGTATTGTGTCCGCCAAACACGTGGTTTATATATGAGTACAGGCAGGAGCATGGTACAAAAGACAGGAAAACCTAAAAGGGAAGGCTCATGTCAGTGTATATTGAAGAATATCAAAAAAGGCAGCACACCACATAGAAAATGAATGTGAATGTATTCTCCAAAGAGAACCATGTCCTAAAAGAAAAACAGAGGCGATTCCCTGTAATGCAAGACTTCAAAGTAGTAATGACCATGAAAGTTAGCCAGCTCTTCAGAACCAACTCTGTGCAACTGCCCATAATCTAGCTCTACAGTAGTACACTTCACTATGTGTCAAATTTTCTTTAGGTTCTTTTCTTTTCTTTTTTTAGTTATTTGTTTCACTATTTCAAATTGCCAGCAGTATTGTTTACAATTTCACCTTCATATCCTCTCCAATACTTGAAGTGTTAATATATTAATTGTGTGAAGACTTTTAGAGAGTTCTAATTCATTTTATGCATTTTTTGAAAATTACCACAATGTTGACTTTGTGTATTAAAATTGTAATATATGTATGTAAAAATGTTGAAACCTCCTCAATTAATGAAGAGATGTCCTTTTGTATATCTGCATTTGTGAAAAGAGATTTGAGATTGTGGCTCTCAAGGCATACTGATGCAGTGGTAACACACTGTAGTTTTTAATCCTTCTTGCCAACTGAAGTTGTCTATCATGGTATTTCAGGTGACTACAGTGTTTAGGCTGGGTGTACACAACTATAACCATAGACATACGAGCAATGACTTTATTTGTAAGTGTATAAATAAAATTGTTTTATACATTTCACTTTTGACCTGTTCCTTTATGAACATGGTGTATCTGCTCATAAATGTTATACCTGTGTGACTGTTGATACCCTGTTTCCCTGAAAATGAGACATCCTCCGAAAATAAGACTTACTTACAGGAAAGATAAGACATCCCCTGAAAATAAGAACTAGTGCATCTTTGGGAGCACACTTTAAAATAAGACACTGTCTTATTTTTGGGGAAACGGGGTAGTATGTAGGTGTTTATACTTGCAAACATGTGTTGTTGTGTAAAGTGGCCTATGTAGTATTCTATTGTGTTTTTGTGCTTCTCAAATACATTCCCTTTTAAAAGTGTCAACAAAATTTTAAAGAATTAAAAAAAAATTATCTCTATGCAAACCAAGTCTGAGACAGATAGAGCAAAACCCTCAGCTTCATACTGAACACTATGAAGCTGTGGCTGCAGAATTGAGGGATTTCCAAAGTTGAAATACAGACATCTCAGTGAAATGAAAATATTATATGTTTAGTTGGTTAACATGCACCACAGGAATTGGAAGGCAAATGTGCCTAGCTTTTTGGCTGCTATCTTTCTCTGCAGCATGTGGTTCCTCCCTCCCCGCTGTCCCAAACTTAATTGTCTCAACTCATGACAATTATTGGAATAACTGGAGTCTTTCTCTTTGTGTCATGGTCCAGAAACTTTCTCCAGGGAGTTAGCTAGGAAAGCTGGAGGGCTCACCTCATTTATTTCCCACCTCTCAGAGATCACTAGCCTTCATTATCTCATATCTAATATCTTGAAAATTATTGTTCCATGCATTTTATTTGTTTTCTTTTTAAACTGTTTCCAATATGGGTCAATTTGATCTCTATTAATTTTTCTTGGTCATAAGCGAAGTTAGGAACTACTTTGTTTCTCAATATGAATCATATGCTTCTCTTCACATTAACTCAGATTTGGGTTCAATTGACATTAATTGCAATTTCTGGTGGATAGGAACCAAGTCTTTCTGAATCTACTTTGCCTAATTAAATATACACAGGGTGGACATAAACTTCATGTGAAATTTAAGATAGTTTAATATAGTAAATTGCACATAAACTTTATGGACCCCCTATATATTGCTTAAGAATATATATAAGAGATTAGAACCCTGACCTCTTAGAAAAATAAGAAGCTATTGAGAATAGGTATTCCATTATCTCTATTTAGGAAAATGAGCCTGGAATAATTATAAAAGTTGGTCTATGGCCACCTGATTAGTGATAGTATGAAACTAGAATCTAGGGCTTGCTATTGCAGGCTTGCTACTATATTTAATTACTTTCATTTATAGGAAACATTTTAGAAGTAAATGGCCTGAAACTTTAGCTCTATTCATAGTCAAGGTCATGGTAAGTCTCCAGCCTGGTTCCTCTACTTCTCTGTACACCTGCCATTCTGCCAACTATTCTATACTTAAATTAATTGATGAACATATGTTTGCAGAACACAAAGAACAAATTGCCATTAATAAGGCAAAGTTTAGATGTCATTACCTGCCAGACATTTCTATTGTGAGGTTTAATTGTGGTGTGTCAAAATATTTGTCATTCACAGCTGAAAGTCGATCGAGAAAGTCAGCCTTACAGTGAATACAGGGGAACTCCATGAATATAGCCATATGCTTACAAAATAAATTCCAATTTTAGCTATTTTAAAACACATAATTAATGTCTCATTATTATATTGTGGCAGTGGATGAGTTGACATTTAAGTATTTTAAATAATTGAGCATAAAATAACCATAAAAGCAAAATAGTAGCTTCATAGTGATGCCACTGCCAACAAGTCTTAACTCAGGATTTTGCTCCCTTCAAAGCTTATCTTTCTTCCCATTCTCAGCATTTGCTACTAAAATGTTCTTAATAAACAATGTAAGTCCCATAGTCCATAAGCTTAAATTACTCTCTCACACAGATTGCACCATTCCTAGGGAAAACTTACATTATTAGCTTCTGTTGGCATCAGGTAAAGTGTTCTGACTTTCCAGAAGGTGCAGTATTTGCCATTCATTTGCAGGTCATAAGTTTTTACAAAGTCAAACTTGGCTGTCTCTACATTTCTCTTGGACATTGAGGGCATTTTTTTTTTTTTTTTCGAGAAAATGGGGAGTGATATTAAGGCTAGCGAGGTAATGAAGTCACCTATTAAGCCAGATGATAAATTGCAAGTCATTGGACCATTCTTTTGTTTCAAGAGCAAGAGGTCTGAGATTGCTATAAATTTATGGCAGCTTAGTAAGATACTCTGTGAAATTATATTGAAACCTTCAGGATTCAAGTACAGGGAAGATAGAATTCTTTGTAGAAATAAAGACTGAGAAGGTAGAAACATATTCTATCTTTAAAAAGAAGAAATGTATTTTGATCATTACATTATGCTGAAGATTAATCTTATAATATAGAGGTTAGAGAAATTATGAAATTTACAACTATAATTTTCTTCCTTTTTGCTGCAGAATCATTTATGTAAGCTTAGTAACTAAAATTTGGGCCCTAGTCTTTCTATATTCATTACATCCCCTGTGATCTTTGATATATTACTTCCTCATGAAATTAAGTTTTAAAAGTTTGTACCTAATATAGAAACCGAGGTTTTATATATTATTTAACTTACCCCTCAGGGGATGCTATCACCTCTTCATCTTTACTTCTCTTTGTGTATTCTTTTTCATCTCTATTTACATTTATTTAGCTCTTAAAAATGGTACAGAATAATAAATTATTCTCATAATTTTCTGGGAGATGATAAAAGATAATTAAAGTAACAGGAAAGTTCATATCAATTCATTAACTAGAGCATTGCTTTTCACATATGAATTATAATAATGATATAGTGGTTTATAAGCACTGAGTAAAATGCCCCCTGGTGTAGCTGCCACAGGGGCTAAAAGAATATGAAGTGCAATGTCTTATAAAATGGGAATTCCTATGGCACATGTGAGTTACCTCAAAGGCATTCCTAGATGCCCTTTGTTCAGTTCTAAAAGAGACACTTAGAAAAATTGACGGCTTGGAATGGAGTCTTAAGATAGTAACCAGATCATGATGGAATTAAAATTTGGCTACATGAAGAATGGTTGGAATGAGTGAATGGAGAGGTGTGGGGCACACATAGTCATCTTTTTGGGTCTCAAACATTTTCATTAGAATTTGATCTATGTATTTGATTCTTCATGTCAGATATAGAAGACAAAGTGGAGTTATGGGGAGGCAGCGGCTGCTCTACTGCTCAACAAAGAAGAAAGCTTTCACGTAATTGAAACTGTCAAAACTAGAAAGCAGTATTTGAGTAACACAAGTGTCCACGGATGTGTTGAGAATTCTATCAACAGGGTTTATGGTTCTGATCAAGAAGTTTACTAAATGATTTCTTATCCTCTTCTAACTCTGCAGGTCTATGAATTTTATTTTTATTAAAGATGGCTAATATTTACCCAGAGACTCATTTGAACCAGTAGAAGTTTGAGATTAAATAAGAACCATGTTTTATAGAAGAAAAATTTCTAAGAGATTGATAACAAATTTGGAGGTTGTTTTGGGTATGTCTGATTCTGCTCCAGCTATCTATGAAATTTACCTTTAATAAAGAAATGTGACTCATTTAAAAATTACTGTCTTCACACCCCCGCACCAGAAAACCTGCACCCAATGACTGATTCAATAGCAGGTGTAAATACCCAGTCTCCTGGCCTCAACTAGGAACAACTCTAAAATGCTGTTTTAGCTTCAGAGTCCCGTATGAAGTGAAGTTATATTCTGACTATGCTATAATCCATAAGTACAAGTTGCCTAATCTTTCCTTCCCTTTGCTCTGGAAGTTTGATCCTTAGAGCACCTCCTAATAAAAATCCTGTAAACTGTTTTCCATCTCAGAATCTGCTTCTTACAAAGATTTGAGGATGAAGAAGCTAGGATTAGATTTTAAAGTTAAATTATTTGCTGTCCTGTCAGTAGGATGTGATTACTAGTGCCGGGTATAAGGTAGTCAAACAACTGTAAGACCTAGGGCAAAGACAGTGGGAATTTATGAACTTGTAAATTTTGTTTTCTCTCTACGAAACTTCTGTTCTCCCTTCTGCTGAACCCTCTGTGCCTGCTGAAGGGAACCCCTCTTTCCAGTTAAGGACAGTGCTTCCCCTTTCTTGTAGTCTTTTTTCAGCCCACAGAAGATACCTTTTGCCCCCTTAGAAAATCCCCTACCTTCTTTCCTGACCACAAAGCTAACAACTAGATTTATTTACCACATAACATGGCCAAGGGTACTCTGGGCCTCCTAAGGGATAAAGGGAAACTCTCATGAAAGAACAATAGCACCTAGAAAACATATAATGAAAAGAATCTGGAGGAAACACATAGAACTAGATGCTGAAGATGTTGGATGGGGGTGGAAGAAAGTGGCAGAACATAAACTGGGCAAGAAAGAAAAAAGGGCTTATTGATGGGTGAGCACATCTCAAGATACAGGATTTATCACCCTGGCTTGCACCCTGTGAGACAGTGCTAACAAGGAGCAAAGGTGGCTATGAGAAGTCTGGAGAAAATGATCAGCCAAAGCAAAAATGCCAGAACTGCTCTCACAGACAGTGGGAGAAGGGGATTAGGAGTTAAGAGAAGCAGGCACTCTTGTGTGGATAAACTCTAGAGGACTGAAAGCACATCAAATGCCTGTCTTATTATGAGAAATCCCAAAGGTTATTCTGTTTACCAAAAGTATAAAGAGATTGCTGGTGAGAACAGCAGCCTCCCTGTGAAGCTTGGTGGTGATTATACTCTGTAAATCAGAGAAGACCGATAAAAATACTGTTACCAAACTGGGATTACTAACAACAGTGTGGGGATAATAGGATCCCTCAATAACAGAAGATGAGTGTGGAACTCAACTATGAAAGTTAGGCCACAGTATGACGGAAATGGCAGCCAGAAGCAATGGCCTGCAGAGAAGAATGAAGATGTCCCTTAGAATCAAAATAGATGGGCAGCCACCCAGGGTATCACTCAATCTATGCAACCCGAAAAATGAAGAAGAGGTAATTAGAACGATGAAGACAAATATTCAAATAAAACTATCACTATCTTCTCTAGGTTTTTAAATACAAATCACAACTGAGACACTGTTGATGAAGGACAGAATGGATCCCTGAAAAAGACTATTATATTGAACCATCAGGAAGAATTTCCCTAAAACTCTTCTAAAGGTATCTATGACTATTTACTCAGGTCACAATATCCCCAGAAAAGGGGATGACCCCAACATTATAAGGACAGTAAGACACAAGTCAGTGTTGATGTTGATATCCAATAAATAAACATTTCATTGTAGTCCCCCTATTAGAATAGGGGCACACAGTAGGCAGGTAACAAATGGAGTCTAGTCCAGCTAGTTCACAATGTACATGTGACCCCACAATGTAGCTCTTTCTCAACCACCAAATTGATTGTTGGAGTGTATATGTATGGTGGCTGGAAGAAGTCCCATATTAATTTATTGACTTTTGGAATTTTTATAATAGCAGCCTCAGCCTATGAAACATACAAACTGACGTCTACTTTAAGGACAAAAAGAATACCGTGGTAGTGAGCCCTACATATCCAATTCACTGATACAGCCCCTGTAAAAATCAGATGCAATGCTAACAGATGGTAGTAAATTACTCATTGAAGTATTGATCTCAATTGCAACTGTTTTGTCAAATATTGTTTGACAAAGGTAATTTTGATAAAGCCAATTAACACAGCCTCGGGTACACAGTATGTGATTGCTGATTTGACTAACTTAACTTTTCAGTCTTTGTGAAAAATAAACAGAAAGAATTCATATTCACTTGCTGCAAATGTCAGTACAAATTTGCCTTCCACTTCTGCATAATCTATTCTGAAGAGATCTATAACTCCAGGACATATAGTGGCACACCTGAGTGGTTCACTGTATTTGTGACATTGTACTAATAAGAACACATAAGAATTAAGTGGTAAGTCTGTTAGAGGCCTTGGAAAGACACATGTCCTTTAGAGAATGGGATATAAACTTTATGAAGAGTTAAGATGCTACCACATTAATAAAGTTTTTAGGGATCTAGTACTTTGTAGCATTCCATGAAATACCTCCCCACGTAAAAAAGAATATATCCTGCAGGTGCCATCATTCAGGAGGAGACTCCAGCCCTGAGAGGGCACACTATGCAAGACTTACCTGGACATTATATGGAGTGACTTGAAAACTGGAAACTTTCAGCAGCTCACAGAGAAGGAAATGGCTTTGAAGCAGGTCTAGGTTTCCAGATTTGGGGTTTTTTTTAATTACTATTATTAAATCATAGCTGTGTATATTAATGCGATCATGGGGCACCATACACTGGTTTTATAGACTGTTTGACACATTTTTATCACACTGGTTAACATAGCCTTCCTGGCATTTTCTTAGTTATTGTGTTAAGACATTTATATTCTACATTTACTAAGTTTCACATGTACGCTTGTAAGATGCACCGCAGGTGTAATCCCACCAATCACCCTCCCTCCGCCCATCCTCCCATCCCCGTCCCCTTCCTCTCCCCCTTCCTCCTATTCTTAGGTTATAACTGGGTAATAGCATTCATATGAAAGCCATAAATGAGTTTCATAGTAGGGCTGAGTACATTGGATACTTTTTCTTCCATTCTTGAGATACTTTACTAAGAAGAATATGTTCCAGCTCCATTCATGTAAACATGAAAGAGGTTAAGTCTCCATCTTTCTTTAAGGCTGCATAATATTCCATGGTGGAAATATACCACAATTTATTAATCCATTCATGGATCGATGGGCACTTGGGCTTTTTCCATGACTTAGCAATTATGAATTGGGCTGCAATAAACATTCTGGTACAAATAGCTTTGTTACGATGTGATTTTTGGTCTTCTGGGTATATCCCTAGTAGAGGAATTATAGGATTGAATGGCAGATCTATTTTTAGATCTCTAAGTGTTCTCCACACATCTTTCCAAAAGGAATGTATTAATTTGCATTCCCACCAGCAGTGTAGAAGTGATTAGTGGTCCTAAGTTCGGGCCTGTGATATTACGAATATCTGTGATAGGAGAAGATACTATGCAGCATTTATGTAGTGCTTACTCTGGAAATACAATGTTGACCTCTCCAGGGCTTGGGAGAGGGACACGCCATCTGCAAAGTAGAAGAACTAAACAACTTTCAAATGACAATTTCTGATGTGATACTGATCCTGCTAGAAATGCATTATAAAATACCAAATGACTTGTAGTTAGAAATTCCCAACTGAAGAGTATTCTGTCAACCACACTACTATTTAAGGGCTTACAGCAAGGCAAGGGTAGAAACAGATTAGTTAGGAGTCTATTACAACAATTCAGGGGGGTAAAACAAGTGGTGTTAACCTTGGATTCTGGATATAACTTGATGATACAACTGACACAGTAGACTGGTGGATTGGATTTGGACTGTGATGGAAACAGAGGAACAAGGATGACTAGAAGATTGGGGGCCTGAGCAAAAGGGGGAAAAATGGCTTGGTCATGAACTAGAAGCTCAATGGCTACGAGAAGAAGTTTACAAAGAACAGGGAGGGTGAGGAAAAAGCTATTCAATGTTCAGTTACAGACACGTTGAATTTGAGACAGGTACTAGACATACAAGTAGAGATGTCAATCAAATAAGCAGTTGATATACAAGTCTAAAGTCCAGGGGACAGATCATAACTGTAGAAATAAAGCTGGGACTTATTAGTAGATAGACGATATTTAAAGGCATGAGTCTGGATGAGATCATTATCAGAAGGATGCATAGATAGAAAAAAGCTCAATGACTATGCTGGGACTCTCAGGTCATGGAGGTGAGGGGGAGCCAGCCTTGAGCCACGATAACATAGCCAGACGTTGGAGAAAGACATAGAAGCCAATGTTTTATTCTGGAACAAGGAAGGAAATTGTTTCAAGGGGAAAGTGAGTGATGTGAACTATGGTGCACACAGATACTAAATAAGATACCTTACGTCGTTATTCTGTTTCTTCAAGTCTACTCTATTCTGACATTTGCTGTTTCTATTCAGTCCTGTCAGGACTCAGTTTTTTCTCATTTTATCAATCTTGTAATGTTGCTCACTCAGTTTTTCCTCCTGAAGAGATGTTCTCAGACCTCTTCAAGTACAGTAGTGAGTGTCTGGCAACACACATCCTTTGGAGTAGAAAAGGCATCTTTCTAGTTGGTAAACACAGAGTCCCAGCAAAACTGGGCTCTGACTTTGCATTTCCTCCAAAGAGTTTGCGGTTCTTTTTAGACATTACCTCATCAATCCTAAGGTCTATAAGTACAGAGACATTAAAAGGTATCGGGAAGCACATGGGCAGCATTAATTGCCTAAAATAGGCCATGTAGAACATTTAAATAAAGTGAAATAAATTTATCTGTAGACAAAGTCTTATGTTTCTCATAACCTTTTATACATGAATATTCATAGAAGTCACATAGAAATGGATCATTGAAGTATCAATCCAGACAGCTCAACAAGAGAAGGACCTAAAATGTTGTGCCTGATTTAACAGAAACAACAGCACATCGTCAACATGATCATCAGCCTCAAACATCATTAGTCATATCTATAAGAAGACTTAATCGGGATCATTACTGTGCTAAACACGGGAAATTATTATTTGTATTATCATAGCCACTCTGTAAAATAGGTACAGGAATAATTATTATAAAAAGTTCCAGGCTCAGAGACTTTAAAAAACTTGCCCAAGGTCACACATACAGAAGTGTTGGCCATGAAGTGTGCAGGTATAAAATCTAATAATATTAATAATGATGTTATCTAAATTTTGTTTTTAAAGAAAGAACTAAGATCCTTTCCTATAGTATCATGGAAGCTGAAAGGAAAAAATATAGAGGCTAGCTTAAGCAGATGAAATAGGAAAACAGATCAAACACAAAAATAAAAGAAGTTCACTATTTACAAAAAACAAATGAGCTTAATAAATATCTAGAAGACTAAGTAGGTTAATAAATGAAAGAAATAAAATATCTACATTTTTATCTACATATTAATCTGAGCTAATATAAACTTTAAAAGAAAAACTGGCTCAAAGCAAGAAAAGTAAATTACAGATTAAGCACACATGAAAATAGATTCAAAAGTCTAACAATTAAAATAGTAAAATATGTGATTAAGTATGCACAGTTGAATTAGTCCTTCTAATTCATAGTACTCACGTCACTTTCCCCATTTCACTATTACTGAAAACATCTTTCTCACCGGCTTCTTACTTCTAAATGTCATTTTGCTTATTTTGTTTGGTTTGCTATTCCTTTTTTTCAAGGCAATTCCACAAACAGTATTCCAGTAGGCAATAGTGAACTACAGAAAGATTTTGAGGAACAAAGAAACTTGACTAAATTTGAGCTTTACCAGAATTATACTTCCCTTGGTGTGTAGAATGTGTTATAGTGGAGGAACACATTCTGAGAAAACGGTTCTCTTTCAAATGGAAAGGTAAGACATCTAATTATAGTACATAGGATTTTAATCATAGTATTTATGATTACTAAAATAAGGTAAATATTGTAAATTCAACTATTTAATTAAAATTAAACCTTTCCTTCACATTGTAGATATTTCCAAAGGATCTATAAAAATAAATTAAATTCCTTAAATTAAAGAAATTGATTAATTTCTAATAAAAAGATTGGTTAAACATTTGAGTGTTATATAGCAATATACAAATTAAGATTAAAATTATAAGATCTAATTATTAGATGAATACATTCACCTACCCTAGTATTGAAAATCTTTTCTCAATAATGACTAGTTGTCAGGCAGTGCCTGTGGCTCAGTCGGTAGGGCACTGGCCCCATATACCAAGGGTGGAGGTTCAAACCCAGCCCCAGCCAAACTGCAACCAAAAAATAGCCGGGCGTTGTGGCGAGCACCTGTAGTCCCAGCTACTCTGGAGGCTGAGGCAAGAGAATCGCTTAAGCCCAGGAGTTGGAGGTTGCTGTGAGCTGGGTGACGCCACGGCACTCTACCAAGGGCCATAAAGTAAGACTCTGTTTCTACAAAAAAAAATTAAATAAAAAAAAAAATAATAATGACTAGTTGTCAAATGAAATGTGAAAAATACACAGAATCCAATGTTTATTAATATATTTAAATGTAAATGTATTATATTTACACAAATGTTAAATTATGTAAGAAAATATTAAATTTAAAGGTAGTAAAATACAGAAATTTTAATAAAATATTTTTAAGCGTACTAACCTTACATAAATAAATAAAACACATCATTTTGCTGAAGTATGTAAAAAATTTTAATAAGCATAAATAAACATTTTTATAGAAAAGTTTCTAAATAATGGTGTTTGTATTGCCAATAGCATGAACAAATGAGATTTTTACAAATGGAAATCTATTTGAAATGTTTGTAGATTTTCATATTTGTAGTTAGAAGAAGTTAAAGTATTTTCTTTATTAAAACATTCATGTATATTTTTAGGTAAATATTGCAATGGTGCATTTATCATTTTTAAATATTAAATATTTTTATTTTGATGATTCTCATGACTAATAACCTTAGTTAACATGTCAAACGAATGACTCAAATCTTATAGGCTGCATATTACAAGGGGGTTAAAACATAGGCTTTGGAGTCAGATGAGCCTGGGTTCAAATCCTGGAAGTGTCATTAATGTGCTTAATGGTGTTGGGCAAAGTTACAGATTAAAATTTGTTGCCTGAAAAGATGAAGTTCTTACATGTGATACCTTTCAATGTGAGTTTATTTGAAAATTGGGTCTTTGCAGATGTAAGTAAATCATGATAAAGTTAGGGTAGGTCCTAGTCCAGCAAGTCCTTCTAAGCAGAGAGGAGGCACAGAAACAGTCCTACATGGAGGGACAGAGTATGTGACGGCACAGACAGACGGGACGATGTGTCCTCAAGCCAGGAATGCCAAGGATTGTCAGCAACATCGAAAGGTAAGAAAAAAGATATGAAAAAATTCTCCTAGAGCCTCCAGAAAGAGCGTGGGTCTATAGATACCTTGATTTCAGGCTTTTAGCCTCCAGAACTGTGAAAGAATATACTTATTTTAAGCCACTCAGGTTGTGGTAATTTGTTACGGCAGCTCTAGGCAGCTAACATAGGTAAGAAATCTAGTTTATTCAAGATTCAGATGTTCCTTTTAAAAAAAGACGTGATTATTCCCATTGAGGACTTAATCTCCATGTGGTCTGAGTTTTCTCAACTGTAAGATGGGGATAATGATAGTATCCCCATTATAATGTTGCAAGGAATAAATGAGACTTTGTATGGATAAAGTACTTAACACCTGCCTGTGTGTGAAGCATAGGCAAAGGCCTGGTCCATGTGTATTTGCCATTTTACTATTAGAGTTGATAAACCTTGTAATGGGCTTAGCACAGGGATTAACACACAGTAAACACTTATTAAATGTTATTTATTATCCTGATTAAAGAATAAATTTATGTAAAATACTTATAAGGTACATCAAACATAGCAAGCCTTCAATAAATGTGTCCATTTTAATTAATTGCGTTTGGAAATAAAGTAATTAATTTATTCTTTATGTTATTATTTAACTTTCTAGTGAAATCACAAAATTAATCTTTCAAATGCTAAAATAATTACTTCCAATTGAGTAGCTTATGCCTTGACAAAAATCTCAAATCTATATGAATTCTGACAGTCTAAATTTTAAAATGAAAAAGCAAATAAGTATTTTATTTATTCTTCATGAGGCAGAAATTGGAGTGACATAGCTACAACTCAAGGAATACATTTATCTAAAAACATTTATGATGAATTTATCAAGTGCCTAGAATTGTGCTACACCAAAAAGGAAATGACATGAACATAGCTTATTGTCTATTAAAGAGATAAAGATGAGGGTTTCAAAGAAAAATAATGAGTATTACGTAGGATTGAGGAAGGCTGCATTGGGAACACATAGCAGGGATAAGCAGAAGTTCTCCAAGAAGAAGAGAGCTGCTACTTAGGGGGGAAAAAAAAATTAGATGTCAAAGAGATCCACTTTCTAATTTAAATAATTGTTCTAATTATGAAAAAGATTGCCCTGTTTTAGAAAATAAAACATTGAGGTATTTATGAGAAAAGGAATCATCCTGTACGTAAAATTCACTCTGAACTAGTTCAATAAATTATGCTGTACAGTCATGTGCCACATAAGAACATTTCAGTCAGTGAGAGACCACATGTGTGATGCTGGGCCCATAAGATTACAGTACAGTAAGTACTCTTAATGTATCTTTCTATGTGTACATTTTTTTAGATACACAAATACTTACCATTGTGTTATAATCGCCTACAGTACTCAGCACACTAACATGCTGTTCAGGTTTCTAGCCTAGGAGAGACAGATACCATATGGCCTGGGTGTGTTGTAGGCTGTACCATCTAGATTTGTGAAAGTGCATCATAATGTTCACACAAGTCTGAAATCACCTAACGGCACATTTCTTACAATATATCTTTGTCATTAAGCATGCATGACTTTATATGCATACTTACATACATACAATATATATATTAAAGAGGGAAGAACAAAAAGTGTGGGTAAAACATTGACAATACAGGAAATTTGAGAAAGGTTGTACGTGAATTATTTATACTATTTTTGTAACTATTCTATACTTCTGAAATTATGTCAAAATAGAAAGTTAGGTAAAAGATGTCGAGAAAGAACAAATAGAAATTTTCTATAGGACGGGTATAGCGGCTCATGCCTATAATTCTAGCACTCTGGGAGGCAAAGGTGGGTGGGTTGCTTGAGCTCAGGAGTTCAAGACCAGCCTCATCAAGACTGAGACCCTGTCTCTACTAAAAATAGAAAAAAAAAAAAAAAGAAAAAACTAGCTGGTTATTATGGTGTACGCCTGTAGTCCCAGGTTTCAGCTACTGGGGAAGCTGAGACAAGAGGATTGCTCAAGCCCAAGAGTATGAGGTTGCTGTGAGTTATGACACCAGGGCACTCCACCCAGGGTGACAGAGTGAGTCTCAAAAACAAACAAACAAACAAACAAAAAAAACATAAAAAAGGAATTTAATATAAAATAGAAATGTTCTGATTAGTCACTTGAAATTATTAAGTTATTTTTGATGACTGATTTAAAACATGATTTATATTGCATCTTTTTAAATTTCAGAATAAATGGGAAAGCAGGACTATAGTTAATCACTTTATTTATAACCATACTCAAATACAATTAGCTTGGAAGGTGATGAGAACTTATTCATTGTTTTTCAGACAATGGTACATTTATAAATACAGGATGAAAAAATAGGATTTGTTTAAATTAATTGTTTCTAAGCCTTATTTTATTTCATCTATACAAAATCGTGTTACTTATTGTAGCTACTTTTGTAGCTCTGTGAAAACAAGGGAATGTCTGAAGGTAAATATTACTATATTATTTTAAGGAACTACAGTACGGAATAACATTGATTTTAATCATTTTTATTTCTTATACACAGGGTTGCCTGATAGAGCATTCTGTGAATCTGGTTATCTGTTGTAGAGAGGAATTTTCCTACTAATCTTACAGACAGTGTGGCCCACCAGATGCTATTTTTGTTTAATGATTCTCTACCCTTAAGGAGATTTTCACTGTGTATAGCTGGTTTTAAATTGGAAAGCTGCCAAATTGACTCTACTTTAAGTTTTGATCTTACAAGTAAATCTCCACATAAGTATTATAAATCATCCTGTGAAAATATCAATGCATCCCGAAGTCAGACTAAAACAATTTCAGGTGCAAAAGATCACTAGGCCATGTTGAAAAAAAAAACTTTAATCCAGTAGTAGATCAAAAAGCATGTTTCAGTTATCTTCAGATAAACTCAACCAATCTTTAAAATAAATGCATGCACCAGACTTTTTCTATCCATGGAATAAATTTTTCATTATTGAACACATACTTTAACTTATTAAGAACAACTGTTTGACCAATAAATAAGTATGTGTCCCTCATGCGAAGACTTACCATAGACTAAATTCAAACCTTCCCAATTTATTCCATAAGGCAGCAGGCGACTTTGCAGTGAGAGTGCATTTAACTGGTGGTGACAAGATGCAGCAAGCTAGGTTCTTTTCTCCAAAGCAGCAGTGAAGCCCTTTCAGACAAGTAAATATTATCTCAATCACTTTGTTTGGTAAGGGGCATACAAAGAGAAAGAAGCTGTAAATGAATTTAAAAATTATCAACTGCATTATTTATTTAATTTATTTCTGAGTGTTTCATCACCCCCAAACTTAGTCATTCAAAACGACCACCGTTTATTTTCTTAGCTACCGGTGATTGGCAACAGGGGCTGAGCTCAGGGGCACGGTTTACTTCTGCTCCTCATGGCATCATCTGGACTCGTTCACGCTGTTGCGGATCAGTTGGCAGGTCACTTTGTCAGTTGGTTCTGGATGGCTTCACTTGCATTGCTGGCAGCTGGATGGGGCTGTCAGCCAAGGTATGTCAGTTCTATCCCTGTGGCATCTCCAGCAGGCTACCCTGGGCTTCTTTATATGCCATCTGATTTCAAAGAGGACAAGAACAGAGGATGAACATCCTCTGGAGTCCTGGGCTTGGAAGACATATCATGTTACTTTATGACTTTCTTGGTCAAAGCAAATCACAGGGCCAGCTCACATTAAAGGGAGGGGAAATCAGTTCCACCCTCTCATGGAAGAAATTGCATTGAAAAAAAATATATACCAATAGAAATGAGAGAAATGCAGTGACACATAAAGAACAGAGTTTCTTCTCTTCTTAAAAAAGGACTCTAAGTGTGATTTTTCAAATTTTCCAACGAACAACTCTCAATTGTTATTTTTCCAGCAGAGTAATTTTAAATGATTTCTAATAATTTTCACGAATCCAGGCCAATTGTTTTAGATGCCTTAAGGAATCTTGAGGGTGTGCTGACTCCCATCTAGCTCTGTAATCCAACTATTTCTCTTCCTACAAAGAACAAATGCTGTTATGTGTGGATCTATTTGTGTACCACATCTGCCTCCAATATAAGTTGTAAACAACCTAGCATTAATCTCTTCTTTCAGTAAACTTTTAAATTCTTATTTATTCTTACTCTACTTCTTCTAAAATCCATCTAATGTTGGGCATTTGCTAGATATTCTTTTTGGGTCTGGTCTTTTAAAATGTAGCCCATTGTGATGTGATATTTTATAAAATCGGCCACAATATCCGATTTCTTTTCACTGTTCTTTATACAAGGCAGGAAATCAGAGTGGAGGATGCCTTGAGAACAACCGGCTATGGTGAGTGATCTTTCTCTACTTGCTTTATTTATTTTCTGGACAGACTGACTCAGTGGTATGTGCCGGAAAGAATACTATGAAACAATATAAGAAAACAGGCAGCCCGGGGAATTCAACTATAGATCTAAAAACTTTATCAAGCAAAAATTTCAGAACTGGGATATCAGGAGAGAAACTCTGGATCTGGAAAAATAAGCATCTCCTTGCCTTGGTCACAGGACTTATTTTCTCCAAGTCCTCCCTCATCTTTAAAGAGGTGGGCCTTAGCAATCATCGTAAAACTATAGGCATAAAGCATGTCTCATGGGAAGACAGCTACAAAGCTGATGGCACAAATATGTTGTTTCCAGAAAATAAGCATCTTTCATAAATGGATCATGACTTTCCCCATCTCATTTCCATTCCTAAACTTCAGAAAATTGTAAGTTTGACCCGTGGGTAGTAATGTTATTTAGGCTACCAGGACCAGTGAGGCTAGTTTCACAGTGATTTACGCCCAGGAGTATGTATTTCACCTCCATTAAACGTCTGAGACAGAAGGAAGTCCTATTTTCTGAACACTTCCCCCCATCTTTCCACTATTTCCAGTTCTGTTTGGTCAGTCCAGACCTAGGGAGGGCTGAAAGAGGGAGCAGAAGGCAAGCACCATGCTTTAAGAACTTGGTTCAGAAGTTAGACATGACATGTAGTATACATGTCATTTGCCAGAAACAAATCATATTATCACTCCTAATTCCAAGAAAGGATGGGGAATATAGTCATTCCTCAGGTTACCAAGACCAAGCTGTAACAACATGAGCAAGATTTCATTCGAAACAAACAAAGGCAACAAAAAAACTCCACAAGCAATAAAATAAAACAAAACTATCAAATAAAAATAAAAATCTTCGAGGACTATTAACTATATCAACTTCATTATTCAAACACTACATTATGAACCAGAAATTAGTTACCTCCAGAGGACAGGTTGCATTAGGTATAAAAAACCTTAGACACAAATGTGTAAGCACAGAATTATACTACCAGAAATAGCTCTAGAAAATAATTATGCATATGTAAAAATATTTTACTGTAGCTACATTCATTGCAGTATCTATAACATGAGAAACCCCTAATAGTTGACATTTATATAGACTATGGAAAAGTAGTATTAAGATATAGGTTTGCCTACTGGAGTACATATATTACCAATATTCAGGGTCACTATTTTCACTGACAACCTGAATAACATGAATGACATAAAATTTTACAATGTATAATTGAGTGAAAAACTGTAAGTATAATATAAACATGATTTCATTTCATACAGTTTTATAATTATTGGACATACATGGTCAGACAATTAAGTTCATTAATTCATCCTGGAAAAAGCGCTGCATACCTCATTGCCAAATACCTCATTACAGTTATCTTCGAAGTACCCCCCTTGGGAAGCTGTGCACCCACACCAGTGCCTAGTCCACCCTTCAACGCAATTTTGGAACTCTCTCTCTGGAATGGGCATCAGAGCTATTGTGCTACAAGGTCTGACTAGTTCACAAACTCATCCTAGACTAAATGCTTCAAAGATAGATGAGGCACTGGTGTGAAGGTGTAGCCAGAACCAGGAGCATAAAGCAAACACTCGTGTGGGAAAAGTTGTCCTTTATTACTAAGATTCAGAATCCCAGGAAGACAGGGAGGTCATTCTCAAAGCCTGTCTTACTTTGGGAGCATGTCAAAGAGTTCTAATATCCTCCTTAAAAAGTTATTATCTTTAGCTATACATCATCCAGCCCTCTAATCTCTAGCTGAAGAACTCAGTGTTTGTTAATTTCCCGTGCTGTACATCTGGTGTTTTTTTCTTGAGCCCAGGGTCGTGATGGCTTCAGTGTTGGAATCATGGGAGGATTGAGAGTCCCATGACCGACCAATAACCATTTAGATTATTAACTAACTTTTCCAGGTAAGGGGGTGGTGGAGGCTGATTTTTCTCTTAGAGCCACCGTCATATTCAGCAATGAGGTATCTGACTCATTTCCTAGGATGACTTCTCATGCTTATTTGTCCAACGTCTTAATATATGTAATCTTACCATCAAATAACATTGATTCTCTCTCTGGATGGTCACATTCTTAGTTCTTAGGAACATGGAACTCTTTCACAATAAGAAATAAAATGCTTTTTTAAAAAAGGTCATTCTTTTAAATGACTGAAGTGAATATATGAAAAGGAGATTATTGTAAAACAGAATTCTAGTGCCCTATCAACCTCACTTTTCATGATGCAGTCCTTTATCTTGGTCATACTTTGCATTCAGCTCAGAAACTAAAAACTGAGGAATCACCACACTGTATTTTTCTTAGAATATGCCACCAAAGAAGGAATATGTTTTGGCTGCTTTAATTTCCTTAAGTGAGGTATATTTCAGAATGTGATCCATCAATTTAGAAATCTAGAATCCAGTCAAACTGGTTAAAATGCATGATCACACGTTATTCCATAGGAGAGAACCACTCCCATAGGAGCCTGCCCCTAATGTTACATATCAGCAGGAACAGAGAAAATTTCCTTTGGCGGCCTACTCACTCCTTTCTTGGAGTATCTTAATTCCTTTAACATAAACTCCTAGTAATAGCTTGCTGCATTTTTTGAAAGATAATAACGAATCTATACACATATACACATCTATTTTTTTCCGAAAACATACATTTATATTTGCTGTGGAAAAATATGTACATCTATATTTGCTTGTAGTAGGCCAATAACACCTCAACTGTCCACCCTACCAATGTGATATAAACTGGAAAATCTTCTTAAATAAGAATTTCACAAAGCAGCACATTGAGAGAAAATTCCCAGGAATGAATAAAGAAATCTGTTTGTTAAACAAACCTGGGCAGAATTTCCATGGTGGCTTTTCTGGCTGAATTCTTCAGTGTATCTAGTGGCAGGACCCCCCGGTTTTCATTTACTTGACCATCAGATTTTATTAAAAGACTGGAAACTGCATAATTATGATAGCTTCATCTTGTGAACAAAAAGGATTATATTTGTTAACCCTGTATTTACCAAGGCCTGTGGGGTAAATAACCCACTCCCATTTCAACATTGGCATTTGAAGGGGATACAATTTGATTGCAAAACAGCTGCAGGCATCCATCCTCTTAAGTCAAATGATTCTTTATCAATTTAACCTTTGTTAAGAAAATGAAGACAATGATTCCTTGTTTATACTCACTAGTTTTCCTTCTTCAACCTTTCTTAGAAGCTTCAATTAGTATTTTAAGTTTCCTATGAATTTTAATGATTGAGTCTATTTTACATGACACTCAGTAGCCAGCTAAAACCCTCAAAGAAGATTTTCTCTGTTCCTGCTGAGAGGTCAGGCTCATCTGTGAATGTTTCTCTCCTTTGGGATAAAGTGTAGCTCTGCTTTTTAGCCAAATTTAACTAAAAGGAATCTTGCTTTGCCTTTATATGCTACAAAATAACTGAACTTTTTGTGCTAAGATAACTCAGTGTTCTCCTTGGGTATACTTTCAGATCAGCTGTATGAGAAAGACTCAAAGTATCAACCAAGATGGAAGAACCAACAGTGAAAGTATCTCAGTGAAACAGAGAGATGGAGGTGTAAATAATGATAACAGTAAGCACAAAGATGTTTTTATTAAGTCTGAAAATGTATCTTAAAATATTCATAAAATGTATTTCCTGCTGATTATAGATTTATCCTTTGCTAACTCAAAAACTTAGAAGAAATGACATTCACTGACTGACTCACTCTTTTTATGTATAACAATATATTTAAATAAAATTTTTTCAAAAACTTAGAATCATAGTAACTTTGTTTTCTTTTTCCTTTTCATATGTGTTGTTAAAATTAGCTCCTAGTTTTAAGCTGTAGCTTTGTTCTAAACTATATTTCACAGTTCTGTACATTCACATGCTGCTTAACTTTTCTGATGAAGATACTGCAATATTTAATATATTTACTATGAAGATATGTCCTTGAACTATAAGGGCATTTCAAAATCAAAAAATCTAATAAAAATTTTTGACTTAACAGAACATAAAAGAAAACATTGACATCCTAAAAGAGGAATAACAGTAATTTGGTAATAAAGTTAATTATTAATTTTTAATAAATGTAGTAAAGTTGGAACAGAATATGATACCTATTGAAAACCTGCATGGTTGCAGAACAATGTAAATGTGCTTAATGCCATTCAACTATAGGGTAAATTTTATGTCACACATATCTGAACACATTAAGAATAACACAATTTTTAAAACATAGGTGTGGAAAGATACAAATATTTATATCATATCAGTAACATGTATAAGCTATTCTGAGTAGCTTGACAAAGATTAAGTATTACTAGTACCATGTTTTAAGTATGATAATGTTGCTATAAACATGTTTTATTTACCAATTTTTGTTCTAGACATGATACTAAGAATTTCATGCCATTTCATTTAGTTTTCTCTATGATTCTATTAGATGGGTATTAGAAGTTTCATTTCATAAGCAAAGAGAGTAACATTCAGGTAGTCAAATTAATTGCGTGACACCACACAGCTAGTAGGTGATGCATGACACAATTCGGACCTAGGATCATCTGATTCTAAAATTGGCCACAGTGCTTTTGCTCTTGTTTACAGTCTCTAAATCTCATGAGTCTCATACAAACAAACAAAGAACCCAGATTTTTTTTTTTTTTTTTTTTTAAAGAAAATCCTTCCCAATTGTAGGGGAAGTAAGCCCTGATTTTTAGCAGAAGACTCACTTCCTGCTTGAGAGGCCTGGAGAATCACAGGAAGGGCATGTAAGCTGTGCACGTGCCCAAGATCAGAAAACTGGCCTCCAAAGGCAGAATGTGTACGTGAGGTGTGGCAATACCAGACTTAATGGTTGTGGTAAGGAGTCTCTAGATTCAAAAGGTCTCGTGATGCTAGAGGCAGAGGTCTTGCTTAGGTCTGAGATAATCTGCCTAACACTTCCCATGTTCTCACTTTTTAGTGCTCATGTCTGATAACTTTTAACTACCTTTTCCTGTTTCATACAATAAATATGGACCCAAAGTTTACTCAGGAGGTCTCCTCCCAGAGTTCCTCAGTCCCCCAAAACAGACTCTGTTCATTTATGGTGACATGACCCACTCATCTGGTAACCCCAGACCCCTTCACACAATCATGTACATTCTAACTCCTGGAACATGTCAATGTTATTTTATTTGGAGAAAAAGATAGCTGAACATACAATTAAGTATTTTGAGAGATTATTCTAGTTTATCCAGTGGGACTTAAATTCAACGAGAAGGTTCTTTATAAGAGACACACAGGGGATATTTGACAAAGAAAGAGGAAGAGGCAATGTGACCATGGAAACCACAAGTCAAGGAGGGCCTGGAGCCACAAGAAGCTCTAAGGAACAGAATCAGCCATGTAGCCTTTGGAGAAAGCATTTCTCTACATCGAAAATGACCTAGCTAAAAAAGAAATCAAGAAAACAATCTCACTTATGATAACTTAAAAAAAAAAAAACCCTAGGAAAAAAATTAACTAAGGAAATAAAATATTTGTACACTAAAAACTATAAATCATTGATGAAAAGAATTAAAGAAAACACAAATAAGTGTAAATGTTCATATTGTTCATAAATGAGAAGATTCGATATCATTAAAATGCCCATACTTGATAACACAATCTCTATCAAAATCCAGGGACATCCTTCACTGAAATAGAAAAAAAAGAAACCTAAAGTTGGTATAGAATTATAAAAAATCTCTGACTAGCCAATGCAACACTAAGAATGAAAAACAAATCGGCAGGTATCACAACTCCTGATTTAAACTTACAAAGTTATAGTAATAAAAAATAGTATCATACTGGCATAAAAACAGACATGTAGACCAATGGGACAGGATAGGTAGACTAGAAATAAATCCAAATATGTATGATTAACTAATTTTCAATAAAGGAAAAGGATATAATGGGGAATAGGTAGACACTTCAGTAAAGTGTTCTGGGAAAACTAGATTTCCACATGCAAAAAAATAAATAAATAGAAAGAAAGAAAAAGAAATCTAATCCTTACGTTATACCACATACACAAATTAACTCCAAACAGATAATAGGCCTATATATAATATCTGAAACCCCTAGAAAAAGAAATAGAATAAAAGTTCCTGAACATTGGACTTAGTAATGATTTGGGGGATATTACACCTAAAGCTCGAGCTATAAAAACAAACAAACAAAAAAATACACGAGACTACATTAAACTAAAAAGCTCATTAACAACAAAGGAATTTATCAACAAAATGAAAAAGCAATCTATGTACTAGAAAAAAATAATTGCAAACCATAAAGGGTTAGCATCTAAAATCTATAAAGAAATTTTACAACTCAACTGCAAAAAACCAAACAAATAACCCAAATGAAAAATGAGCCAAGAACCTGAATAGTCATTTCTTCAAAGACCTAAATGCAAAATAGGTATAAGACAAGGTGCTCAGAATCATTAATCATAAGAAAATGCCAATTAAAATGACTTTGAGATAATTATCTCTCACGTATAAGGCTAGCTATTAAAAAAAAAAAAGACAAGCAATTATAAATGTTGGCAAGTGTGAGAAGAAAAAGGAACCCTAGTACACAGATGATGTGAATGGAGATTTGTACAGCCATTACAAAAAGAAGTATGGAAGTTCCTAAATAAATCAAAAGTAGAACTACCATATGATCTAGCAATCCCTCTTCTGGGTATATACCCAAGTAGATGAAATCATCATCTTGTAAAGGTATCTACACTCCCATGTTCACTGTAGCTTTATTCACAGCAGCCAATATATGGAAACAACATATATGTCCACCAAAAGATGAATGGGTAAAGAAAATTTAGTATATTATAATATACTTACATATTTAGTAATATGTTTTATATATATATATATATATATCCAGTGAAATATTACTCAGTCTTAGAAAAGAAGATTCTGCCATGTGCCACAACATCACACACCCAGAGGACGCTATGCTAAGTGAAATAAGCCAGACACAGAAATAAAAATGTTACATGATCCACTTGAAATATTTTTTTAAAAGAGCTCAAATACACAGAGATAGAAAATGAAACATTGGTTCCCAGAGGTGGGGGGATAGTAATTGGGGAGATACAGTCAAAGGTTATAAAATAGCAGATATGTAAGATAAATGTCTACAGGTTTAATGTACAACATGAAAACTAAAAATAAAATAGTTTTAAGGATTTAAAAAAAATAAGTAGATGTTATTTGTTTTTGTCGTGAAAGAGTATATACAAAGGGACACATAGTAAGATTAAACAATTCGACAAAGTTATATAGTTATAAAAGTATGAAGACAGAATTAGAACCAGGTGCATTTTAAGTCTAAAATCTATAGTCTTAACCACTCTGTGATTCTGTAAGGATTCAAGTTTAATTGTACTAATTTGGTGAATATATTCACCCACCCATCCATATGTTCTATAGCACCCTTTCCAGTTCTCTACCATATCTCTGAAAGCAGTCATTGTAATAGTGCTGGCACAATCAATCATCTGCCAGTGTTAACCCCCCCCCAGCCCCCACCCACACTGAAGTGATGGTGCTACATACATCCCTCCCTACTTTCTTTTATCACTAGATGTGTCACCATCATGATCAGCATAGATTACCTAATACACTATGTGATATATTTATTTATTATGTTTATTGTTGATTATCTATATCTCTCACAGATTTAAATTTATCAGGTCAAAATTATTTGTCTTGGGCGGCGCCTGTGGCTCAGTTGGTAAGGCGCCGGCCCCATGTACCGAGGGTGGCGGGTTCAAACCCGGCCCCGGCCAAACTACAACCAAAAAATGGTGGGGCGTTGTGGCGGGTGCCTGTAGTCCCAGCTACTTGGGAGGCTGAGGCAAGAGAATCGCTTGGGCCCAGGAGTTGGAGGTTGCTGTGAGCTGTGTGAGGCCACGGCACTCTACCGAGGGCCATAAAGTGAGACTCTGTCTCTACAAAAAAAAAAAAAAAAAAAAAAAATTATCTGTCTCTTTTGTTTACTGAATCCCTAGTATTCAGAAAAATACCTGGCATATGATAGAGAATCAAGAAATGTTTATTGATGGAAAGCATAAATAATTGGGGTAGATGTTCATGTCAGAATTTATAAGCAAACAAGTACATAATTGAATTATAGGTTTGAATTAGAGTCACACATATTTTAATATATTAACATATTTAAATAGATTTCTTCCCAATCATTTTCGATGAATTCTAACTTATTTACAAGTTTCGGATTAAATTTTATAGATAAGTTCCGATCCCTGACTGTTGACCTTGTTTGATTATAGTAGTCAAGACAGTCTCAGTGGACAGTGCAAGCAGGACTCTGTCAGGAGAGTATTTACTAAGGCACAGCATGTCTTCATTTAATGTGGTTGAAAGGTTCTCAGAAACGGCCACCTTAAGTGGAACAAAACCAGTTTTATCATTGGCTGGCAAATCTACATGAAGGAGAACTAAATTTCTAAGGCAGATTTTGCGTCACGAAAATCTAGGTGAAGACCCAAATTTTTCATCACGAAAATCAAATTTCTAGGTGAAGACCCAAAACACTTCTGATATTAAATATTAGAGTAAATGTGATCTCTGGTTACATTCAAGAAAGATTAAAAAAATAAGTAAGATAATTATTTATTCAATTATTTCAGTTTGAAGTCCAAGGTGGCCAGAACATATCCTGGCACATGGCAGAAACCATCCCTGGACAGGGTGCGCACACACGTACACGCACTCAACACTCAGACTGGGACAAGTTAGACATGCCAGTGAACCTAACATGCATATCTTTGGGATGTGAGGGAAACTGGAGTTCCCAGAGAAAACTTAGGCAGATGGGGGGAGGGGGGAACGTGTAAACGCCACACTGACAGTGGTGCCAGAAAGGAATCGAGTTTTTTTTCGTCAACATAATAACCAAAAGACATTGAACAAAATGACATTATTTGAGGACCTGCTAAAAAATGTTTTTACTGTTTGCTTGTTTTATATGTTACACATAGACCTCCCAAGTCCAAAAGTTAGTCAGTAGACTAGCACATCTAAAAATATCCTATTCAGATAATTTAGTCTAATAAAATAATAAACCGTTCAATGTGTTTTTGTTGATTGATTCTAAATTGGAGTCAACTTCAAATTATCTCTTTGCCTGGGGAGCAGCATCTGAGATTCAAAACTAAAGTCTTTCAGTTTCCCTGTTTAGTCACAGCATTGTACACTTGAGCCAAAGCAAACATACTCTTTGTTTTGAAGATGTGAGCATATTGCTTGCTGAGACTCAAAAGAATAAACTCTCTTAAAATTGTTATCTTGTCATTTGAAAGCTAATGATAACCAATAAAAGATAACCCAGCAAAAAATAAGTCGCCATTTTGCAAGAACAGGTTGTTTTTCCTAGAAATCAAATCTACAACTTTCTTGTAAACTGTACTTTCCCACTTTAATTGATAATATTTCACGCTTTTGATTTCTCCTTTAACAAAAGCTTGATCTGCAACCAAGATAATGTACACTGTTAATTCATTTTATTTAATTGATTTGTATGTATTGAGTTGAGCATTTCTCATTAACATAAATAAACATATAGATGGGATACTGCAAAAGCAGTTTTGAGAGAAAAATTTATCACTTTAGATGCCTACACTTGAAAAACAGAAAGAGAGCGCATCAACAAATTCAAGCCATCTTATGGAGTTGGAAAAAGAAGAACAATCTAAGCCCAATGTCAGTAGAAGAAAAAAAAATTTCAACCTTTTTTAGCTCACAGCACACTTGAACCTATAGTTAAACTTTACATTGATCAGAAAAAAGTAAAAAAAAGAATATACTTACTTTGCTTTAAACTTCTTTTGAAAATATAATCTTTAAAAATTTTCACAGCGCACCTAAGATTCTCTCATGGCACAGGAGAGTACTGCAGCACACTGGCTGAAAATCACTGATACAGAGAGAAAGCCGAGAGAAGGTCTCTATGTGCTTAGAGACCCAACAGGCACATGTAGAGTTCTTGTGTTATATAACACCTGTGTTGGAGAAACAAGTGGCCTGGGTTGCTGAAAGGTCTCTTTCTGTATTCCATAATCCATCAACATTGTAGCTAGAAAACATACCACACTACACAGCTAAAACTCTGCTGCCAGTCTTAGCACCAGGAAAGGAAAAAGCTCATTACAAGAGAGTGATGCAACACACTTCAACTTCATTTTTTTCTGAGTATTTCCAATAAGAATATCACCCCCAATTCTTACACTGCTGGTAGAAATGCACGCTAATACATTCCTTCTGGAAGGATGTTTAGAGAATACTTAGAGACCTAAAAATAGACCTGCCATTCGATCCTATAATTCCTTTACTAGGTTTATACCCAAAAGACCAAAAATCACAATATAACAAAGACATCTGTACCAGAATGTTTATTGCAGCCCAATTTATAATCGCTAAGTCATGGAAGAAGCCCAAGTGTCTATCGACCCACGAATGGACTAGCAAATTGTGGTACATGTATACCATGGAATATTATGCAGCCTTAAAGAAAGATGGAGACTTTACCTCTTTCATGTTTACATGGATGGAGCTGGAACATATTCTTCTTAGCAAAGTATCTCAGGAGTGGAAGAAAAAGTATCCAATGTACTCAGCTCTACTATGAAGCTAAATTATAGCTTTCACATGAAGGCTATAACCCAACTATAGCACAAGACTATGGGGAAAGGGCCAAGGAAGGGGAAGGGAGGGGGGAGGTTATGGTGGAGGGAGAGTAATGGATGGGGCCACACCTACAATGCATCTTAGAATGGGTATAGGCGAAACTTAACTAAATGCAGAATACAAATGCCTACATACAGTAACTAAGAAAATGCCATGAAGGTTACGTTGAACAGTTTGATGAGAATATTTCGGATTGTATATGAAACCATCACATTGTACCCCTTGATTGCACTAATATACTTCGCTATGATTTAACAATAAAAATAAATTAAAAAAAGTATCTGATGAGATTTTTGTCTCACCTCATAAGGATTCTGTCGTTATCTGCTCCACATATTAAGACACAGTCTTGACTTTGCAAGTTTCCTACTTAGGGTCTTCTCATTTCTGATGACTTCATTTTTGAGCTCCTTGAAGGAAATTAACTAAATATTCTACAGACATCTAACACAGAAGAAAATTCTTAATGGTTTCTTTTTAGCACTACCTTTAGTTGTTCTCTCTCTTACTTCTTCCATCTGCAGTCCTGCCACTATTTTTTTAAAGTTCTATGATATTTATTAAAGCATAATTAGCCTACACAATATGAAATATGAAAAGATCAATATAAATTTATATTGGTCATAAAGAATCTTCAACTATAACTGTGAATTAGCAAAAAAAGAAAAGTGCGATTTAGGAAGCTCTTGATCCTGAGTTAGCCTTTCTTAGAAATGAGTTAAAACTCTATATGAAACTTAAAATGAAACACAGCATCTTTAAATGTTCTCAAAATTATTCTAATCTTTACTGAAAGAAATGCTGCAACTCAGAATTAATCTTTGACTTCAACCAGTGGGCGCAGTAGTAGTGGCAAGAGTGACTGAACCAGCTTCACTAAATAAAGGCTATGTCATTTCATGCCAGAATCCTTTGGAGTCTTGCTTTCCTCAGATAAAATGGAAATAATAATCCTATCTAGCAACCAAGATGGTTATAACAAAAATTTTATGCGCATAGATGATGTGTAATAGATATCCTTATATTACTAATTACATTAGAATTAAAAATTAAACACATATTGTTACATTGAGTATGTAGAATAATCATAGGTAATTGATTCACAGAACTTCCCATGATTCCCATTAGAATTCCATGTAAAGGACTACAGTAAGGTCATCCTTGTGAGAACACTTTCTTTTTCACACCATGTTTATTCTTGTATATGTACCACTCTTTCTATTTTACACTTGATAGGCACTAGGTCCACCACTAGGTCTGTGTTTTCTCTAACTCTTCCTTCTTATTAGCATCATACACAGCTTACAACTAAGTGACTGAAAGACTGTCAAGATAAAATGGAGAACATTGATGGGAGGCTTATCGTGTGCCAGGCAACATTCTAAGTGCTTATCATTCATATGGCACCTTTCCTTATACAGCTCATACTTGTAGACAAAGGTGTTTTATAATGATCCTAAAAATTTGTTAATCACAATGGACTATATGCAACACTTTATTTCAATGTTATAATTGAAGATACGAGAGATGAAAAATGGGGAAAGATATAAAGGATTCTACTGGTTGCAGAGAATATAAGCATGAGAACTTAGAGATTTATTTTCTACTTCTTGTGCCTGTAAGGACATTGCAGCTCAATTTACAATTGCCAAGATATGGAAGCAACCCACGTGCCCATGAATGAATTGATAAACTGTGGTGTATATATATCATGGAATACAATTCAGCCATGAAAAAGATGGAGACTTTATATACTTTTTATTAACATGGATGGAGTTGAAACACATTCTTCTTAGTATCACAAGAATGGAAAATCAAGTATCCAGTGTACTCAATTCTAATGTGAAGCCAGTAGATGAACTAGGAAACTCTCACACAAGAGAAAAACTCAATGCCATTCAAGTTGGGGACAAGGGGAAGGAGGGTGGAGAGGTGAAAGAAGGAGGGAAGGGGATTGGTTTGCTCCCATATAATGGACATAATGGAAATGGCTATTCTTTCAAAATCTAATGACAAATATTAGAGTACTGTTGGTCTAGTAGAATATGCCACATAATGTAAGGGTATATGACACACCTCCCAGGTATGGGACACAATTACAACAGAAACTTTACCTAACAAATGCAAACATTGTAACCTAACCTATATTCCCACATTAACCTGAAATGTAAAATAAATAAATAAATAAAAATAAATTCTTGCATCTGAGTGCAGAGACAACTCTTATTGTCATTATTGCCTAACCTGGCATGTACTCACTTGATCCTGAGGGAAGATTTTTTTTTTTTCAGTTTTGGCCGGGACCGGGTTTGAACCCATCACCCCTGGCATATGGGGTCAGCGCCCTAGTCCTTAAGTCACAGGCACTGCCCCTAAAGGAAGATTAGTGATAGACTTATACTTGCACCCAAACATGAGTCATATGATTACAGCAAGCAGTATTTCAAATTATTCCCTGGAAATTCAAATGTTATGGACACCAGGGCCCATTCACATAATTTCTCTGCTTGGACTTAGTCTGGGGCAGGAATTGCATACAGAAGGTGTTGAATAAAGTTCTTGGCTTTTGTGTGTATTTTCAGAAGGAAACAAAAAAACAGTAAGGTGCAAAACTAAAATGTTTTTATTCAGGTTTTCCTGAGGGCTCATATAATAGAAATAAGGGTCACATTCTTTGGAAATAGTGCAAGCTTATAGAGACAATATCTCATGTTACTATTAGGAAAAACCATATAAGAAAAATACATTAAAGAAAAGAGAAAAGTCTTGCCCATGGCTATTCTTTCAAAATCTAATGACAAATATTAGAGTACTGTTGGCCTGGTAGAATATGCCACATTTTGGAGCACTAGAAAAGATGACTGGAATTGGAAAGTGAGTCACAGAAGTGAGCTTTTAACCTTCACATGCTTATTCTGAGGATTTTCATAGGGAGTGATTCACATTAGTTTCTCCAATCATTAGGGAACACTGAATTTGTATCAAATAACTAAAACACATTTTTATATGCCCCGAATCACAAAAACTCTCTTTGAAGAACAGCATGTATGCAGGGGTGCAATTGTGAATCCATGTTCACAAAACGAGCCCTGGTGGTTTTTTTGTAGTAAGAATTTAAAACATGATCATTTAGCCCCATAATTCCTAATGTTCTCAGTGCTTGGTGAGTCATCTGAATTAAAGTGGAAAATGGAAAAGAGACTTCTTTCCAAAGAAACACTACTGACAGACATATCAGGAGCAGCCCCACAGGTCATATGAAAATTCCCATAGTGGTTCTTGTTAAGGGATTATCCAAACTATCCCACAAACTTAATTTCTGTTAAAAAAAAAATCACATCTACAAAACATGATGATAGGTATTTTCTGGACCACATAAACAGAGAGCGGAAGCATTCATGGCAAAGTGCTTCTTTTGCCTTCATCACCACCTGCCGTGGAATTGCTCTCAGATAGTGGTGACAACCCTCCTTGTAGAAGGATTCCCTGTCTGCCCTGTTGGCTTCAAGAGGCAACAACATTCATCCACGCTCTTGGTCTAGTCCAGTGGCTATGACTTCAGACTTCATTGACTCAGCTTAAAATAGTCAGACTCCTTGACCTCATATTAAAGCTCCTCTGTCAAGATTTATGAAGTTTAACTATCACCTCTTAAATTGTGAAAAATCTATAATCTCTGGAAGAGTATTTGGCCACTCCCTCAACCATGAGAGATAGGGTAGGAAAGGCGAAGAATAAGTTGAGGCACAAATGCATCTTTCACATACACTTAAACTTGATTTTAAAAATGCAAAAGTAAATGCCCCCAAGAGGAGGTTCTTTGTAATCCATGAGCTGATAGATGCAAACACATATTCAAAGAAGATGCAGTAGTTTGAGTAAAAGAAAAATCATATCAAAGCAGGATCTGATATATTTTTTTAAGATTTCAGGGGTGACAAACCTGCAGCCTTTGGGCCACATGTGACTATTCTAATTGTTGAGTGTGTTCTTTTGACTAAATCCAAATTTTATAGGACAAATCCTTTGAATAAAGTTAACATAAGCTCAAATAAGTTTGGACTTACTTGAGCTAGCAGATCAGGAAGGGTAAATGTGTAATACTTCTGTTTAATACTTTGATTTCTGATCCTTTGAATCCTGGCTATGGGAGAAATAGCATCATATAATAGACACAGATTTGGCAGTGGAGACAGAGCCTTGTAGAAGATGTTGTCCAAACCAGGCAAAGTATTGCCAGAAAGCTGGCACAGAAACTGAGTCTTCAAAAGATCATTCCATCATTTTATTGAACTAGTTGCTTCAGGATTATGGGGACTATGATAAGGCTAGTGAATTCCATGAGTCTGGGCCTCTTGCCATACTTTCTTTGCTTCGAAGTGAGTATGTTGATCAAAAGCAATGCTGTGTAAAATACCACGATGATGGATAAGGCATTCTAGAAATGCACAGATGGTAGTTTTGGCAGAAACACTGAAGCAGCAAAAGCAAATCTATATCCAGAGCAAGTGTCTATTCCAATAAGAACCAAGTATTTCCTCTTCCATGATGGAAGTGATCCAATGTAATCCACCTGCCCCCAGCTGGCTGATCACTGAGAGAATGTGGCCATATTGGGAAACAGTGTTGGTCTCTGCTGTTGGCAGATTGGGAGCTCAGCAGTGGCCATGCCCAAATCAGCCATGATGAGTGGAAGTCATGGTTGCTGAGATAATCTCCATGCCTGCCATCATGGCTACTTTGTACACAGTCCTACTGAGAAAAGACAGAAGGCACTTGGGAGACACCTAACCTATATCAACATAATGGGTCAATGTACACACTTGATTATCAAAATCCTCCCCTACTGAAATTATGCTTTGATGAATGTTCACATCAGGCTCAAATGTCTTCACACTCTTTGCTCATTCAGAAAGGTCTGTCCACACATCTCTTTCACAGAACTTTTTGTCACTTATTTTGTAGTTATATTCCTTTCAAGTCCTTCACCGTGAAGCCAAATTATTGACTACAGCTCAAAAATTGGTATAGATTTCCACTTCAAGACATTTCTTCTTCTAAATAAAATGAACCATTAGATGCACCACTAGATGCACCACTGAAAGTTGTGCCCAGTGGGAGAACTTCACTGCAACACTATCTTTTTTAAGGAATCCCAGAAAGTGCTATAGCTGTCTACTTTCATGCTGTCTCTGCTTATTAGGTGGAACCATCTGTAAGTTTTTTCTTCCACAGTTAACTAGTAGTAGTAATTTATGGGCACATAAAACATGGCTGGGAAAAGAACATAACATTGCAGAAATAGTCACCATGGACATTTGGGCCACTTCCTCATGTACAGGCATACTTTGGAAATATTGTGGGTTCAGTTCCAGACCACCACAAGAAAGTAAATATTGTGTAATAAAGCAAGTAGCACCTTTTTTCCCTCTTTCTTGGTGCGTATGGCATTATTTTGTCTAGAAAACAATGTACATATATTTATCATAAAATAGTTTGTTGCTAAAAAATGCTGATGATCATCTGAGCCTTCAGTGAGTTTTAATTGTTTTGTTGGGTGGAGGGTCTTGCCTTGATATTGATGACTGCTGACCTATCAGAGTAGTGATTGCCAAAGGTTATGATGGCTACGGCAGTTTCTGAAAAGATGAAAAAGTGAAGTTTGCTGCATCAGTTGACTCTTTCATGAAGGATTTCCTTTAGTATGCAATGGTGCTTGGTAGTATTTTACCACAATATAATTTATTTCAAAATTAAATTTTCTTAAATGCTGCCACTGCTTTATCAACTAAGTATATGTACTATTCTGAATCTTTTGTTGTCATTTTATAATTATAAACAGAATCTTCACCAGAAATAAATTTCAACTCAAGAAACCAATTTCTTTGCTCATTCATAAGAAGCAACTCCTGACTTATTCAAGTTTCACCATGAGGTTGCAGCAATTCAGTCCCATCTATAGGCTTAATTTCTAATTCTAGTTCTCTTGCTATTTCTACACCATCTGAAGTTACTTTCTTCACTGAAGTCTTGAACCTCTCAAAGTTGCTCATGAGGGCTCAAATCAATTTCTTTCCAACTCCTTTTAATATTTGATATTTTGGGCTACCAGTTACATATCAAGGAGCACCAATATTTTAGAAGAAATCTTTTTTATTTCCCTAAGCAGTAGGTCTTAACAGTGGGCTTAAAATTTTCAATAAACCCTAAAATGATATGCTGCCATGGAGACTTTGTTATTTAGTTTACAGAGCACAGGCAGAGTAGAATTAGCATCATTCTTAAGGGCTCTAGGATTTTTAAACAGTGCATTGGCTTTAGTTTAAAATCATCAGCTGCATTATTAGCTGGAATCAGCCTGTCTTTTCAAGCTTTTACTTTTGTGTTATGGGGATAACTTTTTTCTTAAACCTTATTAGCCAACCTCTGTTAGCTTTAAATTTTCCTTTGCAGCATCCTCAGCTTTCTTAGCCTTCATATAATTAGTGAAAGTTAGGGTTTTACTGTGGATTAGAATTTGGCTTAAGGGAATGTTTGAGTTTTTACCTAGACCACTCAGATTTTTCTTTTCCTGTATCAGCAATAAGGCCATTTTGCTTTCTTATTATTTGTGTATTCACTGTGGTGCCATTTTAATTCCCTTCAAGAACATTTTATTCGTATTCACAACTTGGCTAATTCTTTGGCACAAAAGACTAGGTTTTCTGTGTATCTCTGTTTTCAGTGTCTTTCTCACTAAGCTTAATTATTTGTAGCTTCTAATTTAAAGTGAAAGATGTGTAACCCTTCCTTTCACTTCAACAGTTAGAAGCCATTGTAGAGTTATAGGTTGGCTTAATTTCAATACTCTCGTATCTTAGGGAATTGAAAGGCCCAAGAATAGGGAGAAGGAAGAATGACCATGTGGCAGTCAGACCATACACATTTATCAATGAAGTTCATTGTCTTATGTGGGCACATTTTGTGGTACTCCAAAACACTTTAGATTGTTGGATTATAACATCAAAGAACACTTATACAGATCTCCATAACAGATGTATTAATAATGAAAATGATTGGAATAATGCTAGAATTACCAAAATGTGCCAGAGGACACAGAGTGAACACAACTTATTGGAAGTGGCATCAATAAACTTCTTCAATGCAGGGTTGCCACAAACCTTCAATTTGTAAAAAGAACAATATCTGCGATGTGCCGTAAAGTGAAGCACAATAAAATAGGGCATATCTATAATTTACTTGTGCCTACAGTGCCCTCTGTAGCCTGCTCTTGTATATGCCACTTTCTTTTGATGATTTGATGTAGTGGACATCCAACTTCATGTTTGATCAATCAGATAACACCCAATTTATTTTGCAAATTTAAGTCAGACAGTCACTTGATGGCCAATGTTTAAGTCTTTGGTCCCATTAAAGCCCCGTTTCTCAATAAAAGCTATTATTCAAAAGAACAGAAGTTATCAACACAGGACTGGGCTTTCCTCCAACATCTTAAGTGTCTTCACTATGATTCAACTACAGGGGTTGGCCAAAAGCTCCAAACCTTATCTTCTCAGGCTAGTGACACTTCAACAACCACAGAATCTATTGGATTCTTTGGCTCAAGTGGCACATTGCTTGTTGGCAGCCTGAACCCATTTCAGAGTCTTTAATTGTTCTGGGCCTCACTCAGAACTATTATTTTAGCTTTTCAGGTAACCCAGTAAATAGAACAATAATACACTCAGTAGAGGAATACACTGCCTTTGAAACCCAAAGAGCTCCATTTGGCATTGTGCTTTGTTTTTTTGTTTGTGTAGGGGCCATATGCAATAACTTATCCTTCTTGTTAGAAGAGATATCTTTACATGTCCCACAGCTTCCTAGATATTTCACTAAGATGAAAGACCCTGGAGTATTTTTTTGATTTATCTCATACCTTCTCACATACACATATTGTACCAATATCCTACTGTAGTTGGTACATTTTCCTATGTCCAATCAGCATAATAATGTAATGAATGATTATGTTGCCATGTGAAAAGGAAAGATGATCGGGTCTCTGCAGAAAGCTGACTTAGCCTTAAGGTAGGACAATGAGGATGTATTACTAGCTTTGCCGATTGACAGCAATTTGCTTCTGGTTATCTTTGTTAAATGACATTTCAAAAAAGAAATGTTCAGAAAAGTAGGTACATACCAGTTATTGGGGAGGGGGGGCTGTTAATTTACTTTAACAATGAAACCAATTTGGAATAGGTGCTGAAATTATAATCATTATCCAGTTAAGTTTACTTAAGTTTAATAATTCACAGTGATTCTGTGAGGTTCATATCTTTGTCTTCTATGCAGTCCAAATAGGTGAATTGAATGGTTAAAAAAACAAAAAGAAAAAAGCCAAACTCCCTTAGCAGAAGGCTGAGAGAAAAATTAACAGCATAGATTTTTGGCAGTGAAGCAGGGTTCTTCCTCATGGAGACTAAGCCTCCCCTTTATTGTAGGGGTTTTAGTTCTGTAAACTGGCTCAAGTCTGGGAAGGTATTGAGGGGCACAACTCTGTTTTTATTATTTAACTGAGTCTTCTTTACACATGACTGAGAACTCTATTGCTTACACAGATCACATAAGATTTATTAGAATGTCCATCTATTTCACTTCTATGGACCCCATTATGAACTATCAATGGCTTACTTAGGTCTCTCTCTGCAAATCAGCCCACTCTGATTACTGCTTTGAGTCTGCTTTCCAACCATGTCTACATTGTCCTTGGTGATTAAGTGCTACCACTTAGTCCCTGCCACTTCAGCGTCTAATTATTCCTGTTGCATTTGTGTTTTCCAGTTCAGGGGTGGTTTATCCTCCTGTAATTTCTCACCTGTGGAGAAGAGCAAACACAGAGCTCTTCAAGGATGCTGCAACTTCTCACACAAATTTATTTCCCATTGTTAACAGTGAAAAGTAAGTCCTCTTGACCCTCCCAGGGTGAGTGATCATGTCTAACATGATAAATCCTTAACTGGCCTATCTCTTGGATATCTTCCTCTATAGTACACTAAGGTAGTTCTGGCATTTCATCTTAATTTATTATAAGTCTCCTTTGGTCCATGATCCATTCCATTAAGCAAACTATTATGCCTTTGAACCTCTTGAGCAGTAACACTAAATCTAGTATATTGGCTTAGTAAACATGTATCAATAAACGTTGACCTGATCCAACTTTATATTCCTTCCTCCATATCTCCCTCCCTTGATATCCATTCGCAAACATATAAACGAATGGAAACAAAAAAGAGCCTATTTTCCCCCTCACTCTGCCACTTTATTTTTCTTTCATAGGAAAAAGGAAATAAAGTATAAGGACAAAAGCTCCAACAACAGTTTCCTTCTCACATGTGAACAAGTAAATTATTTTCTCAGAGAAAATCTAGTTAATTATTGATAATTGAGCAAGAATTTCACAGTCTCAGCAATTTTCAATCACCAAAAACAAACATAATGAATGTAATCAAATATTTTGTTTGTATTTTTTGTTTTGCGAAGTGTTCTATTTTTCTTCTAAATGTTCAAACCAGAAAGGGTTTAGTGAGTGGTCATGAATAGTTAAGATACCTTTGCTTATCTCTTAGTAAAACTGGTAAAAGAAAGTAACAATTTTCCTAAGAGTAGAAACTCTTTAAGAAATTAAGCAGCAACAACAACAGTTGTTTTTTACTTAAAACTACTACTGTTTAATTTTTGTTATATTACTGGATCTGTGCTAAACACCCTGTATTATCACCCCATTTCATTCTAAAAGGAACTTCAAATGCTCTTTATTATCCCCATTATACTGCTTTGAAAATTTAAATGACTAGGTCAAGGTCAGAAAACTGGTAAAGGCAGAAAGAGATTATGAATTCAATGGCTGAGTTTATTCTCCCATGAAAGTACTATTTCCTATTAGTTTAATGAGAGACATATTTACATTATGTCTTCCTAGATGTATTTTTTAAAACACCATGACTAAGGTTGTAAAATACATAAATTTATCTTAACAACATGTACAGTATTAGTTGGATAAAGAGTTGTATTCTTAAGTAATTTAAGCCCTTAACCTTTAAATGGCTTCCTTTAGCCATCTTATCTGATTTTATTCAACCCATATAATTTGTATTATTTTCTATATAGTCACACAGAGCCCAGTGCTTAAAAGAGCCTCACACTGGTTAATGCTCAATTGCTGTTGTCTTTAAATTTTTAGTAACATTTTACCAAGGATTCTGTATTTTCTTTTCTTTTCTTTTTTTTTTTTTTTTTTTGCAGTTTTTGGCCAGGGTTGTGTTTGAACCCACCACCTCAGGCATATTGGGCCAGCGCCCTACTCCGCTGAGCCACAGGTGCCTCCCAGGATTTTCATTTTTGTTTCGGTACCACTCATTATGTATCTGGTCCTACTTGTCTCCATCTGAAGTTAACTCATTTACTCTTGCTACATGCTTATGTTTTGTCTTCTTTAATAGAATGTAATTTCCATAAGAATAGAAATTTTTTCTATCTCTAATGCCAAAATAGATGGTAGGTATTCAAAATATGTTTCTTGAATTTTGTGCCCAGAATCATTTATTCTTGTCTGAATAAAGTCATGCTTTTGAGAATAAACAGTCTAATCCAAAGAATCAGCATTCATCTAAAGTTATATAATATTTAAAAGGACTATCAAAGAGGGCACAAACATTCTCTCCAAGGTGACTTGACATTGCCAAACTTATTAAGTAAGGTAAATGTCATAGTGTATCTTGATAGAAGAATGCCAAATTTTTGCATTTAATATTAGTATCTAAATTATACTTTTTTGGGGACCAAATCCCATCTGGAATTTCATAAGCAAGTGGCTGATATTTTGTTGACCTTTTCCAAGCCTCTTTCAGATACATCTTGTCACTTCAATCCCCACTTCAGCAGAAAACACACACACACACAAAGAAGAAGGGGAAAATGGAGAAATTAAGTAACATAAATCACATTTGCTATCACTCTGAAGGCTAAATTCTGGCACTGATACTTAACACCACCACCACTATTTTGCCTACTTTATGTAAATGTGTTTAGTTCCTTCATCATAAAAAAAGATTAAATCTTATATTAATAGTTTTAGAAATTATAATAATTCTCTATAATATAAATTTTCCCAGAGAGCTTCTTTATGATGTGTCTCAGAGTAGATACTCAAGTTTATCCTATTGGAAATGCATTAAACTTCTTGGATGGGTGGACTAATAATTTTTCTTATTTCTTCAAACATTTTTTCTATCTTTTTTTTTTGCTCTTCTTCTTTTAGGATTCTCATTATGCATATGATGGTATGTTTGATGATGCAGGTCTGTGAGGCTCTGTTCATGTCTCTTCACTCTTTTTCTTTCCATTCCTCAAACTCGAGACTCTCAGTTGTTCTATCTTCAAGTTCATTAATTGTTATGCCTGCTGAAATCTGCTATTGAGCCCCTGTAGTAAAATATTCACTTTAGTCACCACACGTTTCAACTCCAAAGTTTGTTTGGTTCTTTTCTATAATTCATATATTTTTATTAGTATTTTTTTATTTGAGGAGACATCATTCTCATGCTTCTATTAGCTGTTCAGATGTGTTTTTATTTAGTTCTTTGAACATATTTAAAACAGCTGATATAAAGTCTTAGGCAAGTTCAACATCTGGGTTTCACCCGAGGAAGTTTCTATTGATTGCTTTATTTACTGTCTAGACAATATTTCCTTATTTTTTATTTTTTGCAAGTCCCATAATTTCTGTTGAAACAAGACATTTTAAATAATGTAATGTGGTACTCTGGAACTCAGAATCCCTTCCTTTCCATAGTTTGTTTCTTGCTGTTGTTCTATGTTGTTATAATTGACTTACTTGACTCTGCTGAACTACTTTTGTGATGTAGTGTAGCCACTGAAATCTCTGTTCAGTTAGTTTAGTGATTAGCTAATGCTTAGACACAGATTTCCTTACATATCCGGAAATAATTATTCCCTATTAGTTCTGAAAAGTCCTTAACACTTAGGCATGCAGCTTTTATTTTTCTGCTTGTACAGAACCACAAGATCAGTCTAAGATTATAGCACAGGGCGTCCTAAACGTGTACTCATCCCTGAACATGCACACAGCCCAGCATGTACAAGTGGCTTTCTAGGTTCCCAATGTCAGAGATTTTTAAAGTCCCCTATGGACATTTTATTTTCTGATTCTTTTTCTTTTTAGTTTAGCTACCATCTCAGCCAGGGAAAAAGCTGTTTATAATGGGTAAGCTCCAAGTTTGGTCAAATAAAGAGGATTGCAAGTGGAGATTTCCAGGGACCCACCAGGCAGATCAAATAATGACAGTTTTCTAGGAATAGGTGTCTGAAGGATTTGTCACTCCATTTGCCCACTTCATTGGCTCACGTGCAGCTGGCTTTCCCTGTGGTTGTGGGCTGCTGGTTTGGTTTTCAAAGCCATTGTGAAGCTGGAGAAGGAGGTGTGAGCATAGGATGGGTTAAAATGCCACAAAGTTCATTTTTCTTTAATAAACCCTCCAGGTTGCTACACATCTTTTTTTAATTTTCAGAGTTATGAAAAGTTTATTCCTGCAATTTTGCCAGTTTTCTCTTGATTTTAGGAGGTTGAGAATTTTTAGCGGTCCTCACTCTGCCACTATCACTGACATCACTATACTTTTTGAGAGAAGTCCTTTAAAAAAATAAGTATTTCATATTTTTTGTTGACTCACCTCTGTTGAGATATCTGAATTGCACCCTTGTTTGAAGTTGACTAACATTGCTTTTATGTAATATGTAGAAAATGGAAGACAACATTTTCCTCTGACTTCCCTATTAGTGGCGTAGGTAAATATAATTCATGTTTTATCTGGCAAGGAACAAAAAAGAATCAAAAGCTACCTCCATTCATTCCTTAAGAACCCTCTTCAAAACTTATTGCTAATCAGTTCTCTGATATCCTACCATGGACTACTGCAGCCATCCTGGAGATGAGAAAGCAGCTGCACTCCCGGGAGGCTGCCATCTCCACTGTTTCTCAGTTCTAGGCAGAGACAAAGCTTGATCCTGATTATATTCGGCAAAGAGCAGGCACAGGGAGATGTGCCCTTGAGTCCCCGTGCCCTCTTGGAGCTACATTCTGTAATACAGTTTAGCAGTCTTCAACTTGAACGATGCTCCCGTGTGAGGGGAGCCTCCTAAGATACACAGGCATGGATATTATTAATAGAACACGTTTTCGGCTTCTGAATTTTCCCTTGTGTGCTTACTGTGTATCTGTACCTATGATATATTTCCTTTCCTATTCTACACTCTCCTCCTACTGTATGGAAAAAAAGTACGCCTGTCAAGCGACATTCTATATTTTATGACTACTCTAGATGTAAAATTCTCTGGGTGCCCCATGAAGCTATAGTTTTCATTAGAATTAATAGATAACATCTTTTTATTAAGGCATTATAATGTTTTGGGTCTTTTTCAGTCATACACATTTATGTTTAAGGTTATGTTACTAAGAGGTGTGTATTATGGACCATATTGGGTTGCTATAAATTAAGGCAAACTATAGAGTAGGCAACATGAGTAATTTCTATTTAATAACTTAAAACTATTGGTAAAGAATCAAGGGAGCAAATAAGGAAGAGTTTGGGTTACACATCCTTGTCTCAGCTCTATCTGCAATACCGAAGTGTAAAGCATATGTTAAGGTAGAAACATGTTGTCCAAAAAAAATTAGCAAAAATATATTTAAAGAGTTATTTTGCTTATTTATTTCTTTTTATTGGGGATTCATTGAGGGTACACAGAAGCAGACTACATTGATTGCCTTCATTAGACAAGGACCCTCCCATATTTGTGTCCCACCCCCCCCAAGGTGAACCCTATCCCTTGACCTCCCATGCCCTCCCTCCTTCCCTTTCTCAGCTCTCCCCATCCCCCAACCTTTGCCTTCACCATGTACTAGGACCTTAATTGTCCTTATAACAGAATTGAGTACATAGGATTCTTATGTCTCCATTCTTGTGATGCTTTACTAAGAATAGTGTGTTCTACATCCATCCAGGTTAATACAAAAGGTGTGAAGTCTCCGTCTTTGCTTTTTGCAAAGTTTTTTTTCATATATTTTATTAAACAAGGTACCTCTAAAGAAAAGAGTACAAAGCATCTAAATAGTCATTTGAAAATTCTTGGTATTATAATTTTAGTTTGCTTTCTAGAAATCTAATGAGTGGGTAGTCATTCTGTAAGCTAGATTGTTTATAATTCATCACTATCTAAAAAAAACTTCAGGAAGACTTAACTGGATGTAGGTGTTATTATCACTAGAAATGATAACAATATAAATTTTCGTGTATGACAAAAAAGGAGTTTTAGCCTGGTTCTTTATACCCTTAATGAATCCCCAACAATAAAAAAAAAAAATAGAATTGAAGGATGCTGTCATTATAAAACATTTGCAGTTTCTATCTGCTTATTTATATGAACAAGGTTTCATATATGTATACAGTTAAAAATAGCTTAAATTCAATATTAAATTCTGTCTCAATATAGTAGTAATTATTTACTGATCTGCATATAAATGAGCTAATAATAATAAATGCATTAATAAATACATTTTCAGTAATATTTTCATCTACATATTTATTATTCATTAAAATATGGATTATATGATGTTTTGATTAATCTGTATTAATAATAATTATAATAAAACTTAACCCCCCCAAAATAACAAAAACTTAAAATACCAGAACTTAAAAAAATTAAGACTAATTAACATACAACATTTTCCAGCCAAGTATTATTGGATGAGTAACAATATTATCAAATATAAATATATTAACTAGTGATAACAATTCATCAAAACATGAAATGGAAATAGTAGTTCTAGTAAAGAAAGAAGAGTGACATTTCTGTCTTATTTAGAAAAACCAGTAAAATCTGAAAATAGTAGATCAACAACTACAAGCTCACACAAGAGAAAAACACAATTGAATTCAGGGAGAGGGTAGGGGAGAAAGGGACTTGGTAAGTTACCCCTGCTTGAGTATAATGTGGGGGTATATGGTCCTTTCCTATGCGAAGGACTCAACTACAACCCAGACTTTGGACTTTACCTTACAAACTCAAATAATGTAACACAATTATATGTACCATCATATTAACCAGAAATAAAAATATTTTTTAAAAATAAAGACATTGCATAGAAAATTATTTTTAAAAAGAAATTGAAACAAAAATTAAATAAATAAAAAGAATAACTAGTTTGCATGTTTTTAAATATGAAGGGCCATATGACTTTGATAAGTATTTCCAAGACACCAAGTTCACTTAAAAAAGCAATATAAAAAATTTATATTAAAGACCTAACAATTACAACATGTTTGATGCTATAGCATTTGGAACAATATAAATTTATGATGGAAAGGTTTATAAATCAAGTTATAAATGTGCAAGAAAATACACAATCATTCAAAATTCTTTTGTAGGTACAGAAGCAAGGTTTGCAGAGATTATTGATAAAGGTTACAAAGAGCTGTTGCCCTGCATACTGTCTGAAGTAAATTTGCTGAAAGTATTCTCAGCTCTTTCCTCCTGCATTTGTCTAACTTTTCCAATTTCATTCAGAATCAGTAATGATCAATAAATGAGAAATAATCATCAGCTGTCTTGGTTTATGTCATCAGCTCATTGACTATGCAAGATGATCTGATTTGCATAATTTGTAATTTAGAATTGAGTGGTGCAGAGTTTTTGAATAGTGAAGTGCCAGATGTCATGGACTTACCTAAAGAACGCCGAAACAGATTCATCTCCTTGTTTAGACCTTAGGGCACTAACGAGCACTAAAAAAATTATTGTTTTATTTTTCTTAAGCACATCTGTTTATTACAACTTCTAGAAACAAAATACATTTTTATTGATAAGTATATATAATTTTGTGTTAGTAACAATATTAACACTATTAACAACCAGTATTAGAGTACAGTACTAAACACTTCAATACATTTTGTCCTTTAATATTCATATAAACTTTTAAAAATATTTTATATAAAATCAATTTATAACAGGGAAAATTTCTCAGAGGTATTGAGTAATGTGCACAATTTTATACCTGTAGGAATGAGTAGAGCTGAGATTTGAATGCTAGAAGCTATCTGACATCTACACCTTACATATCACCAACTGGGAAATTCAGACATAGTGTTAGACCTTGTAAAACATAACGGGGATCATTTCTGATATTGACTTAAAACAAGAGTTCTGTCTAGACAGTGTCAAAATGTATATTTTTGTATTACAATAAAGTGGTGCCTTGAAAGGGACCAAACAAATTACAGATGTCAGCATATTTATGCTAGAAAATAAACACACCTAAGCAACATTTTCTTACCTTTGCCATGATAAAAGAAAAGTTTGAGCACTGTGAAAAGAAGAAATAATGACAAAACGTGCTCTGGATAGAAACTACCCAGTTAGAAGACTTGATTTACAGCACATATAAAATAAGTGCTGAAGTCGACAGTGATATTTGACATTGGAGACTAAGACTGAAAAATATCTACTGAATTTCATGGATTTCTTTATTGAAAGATGTAGACTCACATTCCCAGATAAAAGGCTCGCTTTAGTAATGTAAGTCTTTTAACAGAAAAACAGATCAGGAAGCCATTGGACTGTTTAAGAGCTAGGAGGTAACACTTTTAGACACCACTGAAAATATGACATAGCTTATAATTAAGGATAGCAGCTTCTGCATAAGATAGTAGAATGTTAGAATAAAAGGGACCTTGGAGAATCATGATTTAATATGCTCTTACTTACATATCAGAAGATTGAGACCTAGTGAATTAAAATGTTAAATACAAGCTTGTACTGCTAGTTATGTCAAGGCTAATCTTGAAATATGTGTTACTTTCTCTAGTAAATATTATTTCCACTAAACTATTCCTTGTTATGGGAGAGCAAAGTGTTTTGTGTTTTTTACTACCAATTGTAACTTGCAATGAGCTCCTGATTTCAAGTGAATACTTGTCTACGACTTCTTGGTTCCTTTTGCAAATGTGAGAACAGTAAGCCAGACCATGCCTACAAGCCAATGCCTACTTAATTTTAATTCTCTAACTTTTGAAATTTTCTGATTAGAAAATCAGAAAAAACTACTACCTGTACATTATCAATCTGACTGACATGTATGCATTGGACTTGCCACCCTTTGCCTTCCCCTAGGGAGTAGGGAGTACTGTGAACTAGCAGAGATTATAGTGGCCAGAATACAACTGTGGGTGTGGCATGCTGGGAAGGGGAAGAGAGGGATGTGGAGAATCGACCATGGTGTCTCAACCAAAAGGGGGGCAGCTACTCAGCTCTAATTAATTGTTGCTGTGTAGCAATATAGTCCTAGTTTTTATTCCATATTTCACAAAAATCCCAAATCCAAATGTCATCATGAAATCTTCCAATACTCAAACATTAAAAACCAACTTTTTATTTTAACAAGTTGTATATATCTGATTAGCTCTCTAACCTGTTGAGAGATGTCATGAACCTCTGGAGGTTCTCACAAACCCATTAGTATGAAATGTTATTTTGTAATATTGGGATATTACTGTATATTTTTTAATAATAAGAAAAATTTTCATTATTACTCTTTTAAATGTCATTTTTAATATCTACTAGAAATATATAGAGTTAACACAATTTGTTTACTCACTCTCCTTATGTTAGTCATGTAAATAACTAATGCTTTATTCTCTTGACCTAATGAGTGGGTCAAGGTGGAAGCACCATTTTAACATTTGTTCTCAAGAAGGTTTAGACCTATTTTGTTTCTTAAAATCAGTATATGAAAGTCCCTTTTACTGAACTACTCATGTTGTTGATAGTTGTATAAGTCTCCATATTTAACAAACAAAGTCTTGCACTTATTATATTGATCTACTCTTAGCCAGGTTAAGTATTTTCACAAACATCAGACAGCATCAAGTAATTATTAGAGTTTTTAAGAGTGTGAAATCTTAGGTTAGATTGTCTGGCTTTGAATCCAGGCTGCACCAGTAGCTCTGTGATTTGGGGAATTTCCTCATATGTAAGAGAAGTAATAGAACAATAAAGTAACTCACTAATTATATTATTATATTAGTTATTAGTTATATGATTATCTACTCAGCTAATGTAATTATTTGTTTGAGGATTAGTGATCAACACTGTAAGGCATTTAGAATATGCCTGAAATAATTACAAGCACCCAATAAGCATGTGCTAGTGCTACATATTACTATATGGTATTTATCTGTCATTTGTGGTTCTTCCGTAAAAAACATCTTCAGAGTGTGGTATTCCTTTCTTATGGGAAATTTGTTTTACTCATATTGATCATTAAGAACTATCAAAATTTTATGAATATTTGTCGTTTATAACATATCTTGAAAATATTTTTCCTACCTTGTCATCAGACTTCCAGGATTGTTTATGGTAAATTTTTACTGTCATATATTTGCTGTTTTTATGCTGACTGATGTATCAAATATTTTTTAATGTATACAACTTAATAAATTTGGAGATAAGTATATACCTATGAAACAATCACCACAATCTACTCCATTAATCTAATCATCACTTCCAAAAGTTTCCTCTCCCTTTCTTATTTATTATTTGAATGTTCGTGTGTACATGTTAACAGCATGTAACATAAGACCTAGCCTCATTGCAAATTTGCAATTATACAATACATTATTATTAACTATAGGCAGTGTGTTGAATAGCTAATCTCTAGGATTTATTCATCTTGGATAACAGAGACTGTGTATTCTTTACTAATATCTGCCTACGTTTCCATCCCTCTACCACTGGCCACCACAAATTATTCTCAGGTTTTATGAGTTTGACTATTTTGGAGTCATCATATAAGTGATAACTTGGAGTACATGTCCTGTGTATGGCTTATATTACTTACCATAACATCTAATTTTACTCATATAATGACAAATGAAAAGACTATTAAAATTTTGAATAATAGTCCACTGAGTGTGTATATATATATACACACAATGGATGTCAATATGCCACATAATATCTCACATTTTTAATTCAGTTATTTGTGTTAATGGACATTTGAGTTGTTTCTATATGTTGGTCATTTTGAATAATGATGTTTTCCTGGCTGACAAACATGTATGATATAAATCATATATCACACAATATATAATATCTCACATTTTTCCAGTTATGATAGGCATCTGAATTGCTTCCATGTCTTATCTATTGTAATAAATATGAGAGAGAAGATAGCTTTTCAGAAGTCTGATTTCAATTCTTTTGTATGTATACTCAGAAGTGGAAATGCTGGATCATATGATAGTTATATTTTTCATTTTTTGAGAAACAATGATGCTGTTTTTTATAGAGCTACACTAATTCTGCTATCATTTTATTTATTTGTTTGTTTGTTTATTTATTTATTTAGAGTCTCACTTTGTACCCTGAATAGAGTGCCATGGCATCATCATAACTCACAGCAATTCCAAGCTCTTGGGCTCAAATGATCCTCTTGCCTCAGCTTCCCGAGTAGCTAGGACTACAGATGCCTGCCACAAGACCCAGCTAATTTTTCTATTTTTAGTATAGACAGCATCTTGCACATTCTCAGGCTGGTCTTGAACACCTGAGCTCAAACAATCTGCTTGGCTCAGCCTTCCAGAGTGCTAGGATAACAGGAATGAGCCACCACACCTGGAGTATCATTTCATTTTTGGTAGTAGGCATTCTAATAGGTGTAAGGTAATATACTCATGGTGGTTTTGATTTGCATTTCTATGATTATTAGTGTCAAATCCTTTTATATATCTATTGGCCATATCCTACCAATATTTGAATGTCTATTCAAATATTCAGTCAATTTTTAATTGGCTTGGATATCCCAATAATATTGTCTTCTTCATGAACACAGGACATCTTTTCATTCATTTGTATCTGTTTTAATTTCTTCAAATTTCACTTTTATAGTTTTTGTAGTACAAGTCTTCTACCTCCTTTGTTATATTATTCATAAGTATTTTAGTCTTTTTGATGCTTGTGTAAATAGAATTTCAAATTTTCCCTAATTTTTTTTGCAGAATTTTCAATGTTAGAATATAGAAATGCAACTGCTTTTTTGAATGTTGACTTTATCACTACTTTGCTGAATTCATTTATTCATTCTATTCTAGTTTTATTATGAAATCTTTAGATTTCACAATAAAATAAATTCTAGTTTTATTGTGAAATATTCTAGTTTTATTGTGAAATATATAAATAAATAACTCTACAATAAAATACATTTAGATTTCATCTAAAGATTTCACAATAAAATAAGATCAGGTCATCTGAAAATAGATTGGAACTTAGTGCTTCGGTGTCACAGTGACACAAAACACAGTGTAGAAATCTGCCAGTAACTACATAAGGAACATTTAGACCAGCTTCAGCCACAGGATAATTTCCACCCCAGCAATAGGAAGCTGAACTTTGGCTAGCTCCACCACCATGAACTAAAGTGGCCTAAGGTTCAGAAGAAATTTGAAGGCCACAAGGAAAGGGTGCACCAGCTTGGAGGCCAAGGGAGGAGTGTATCACTCCTCTCCCAACCCCAGGAGGTGAACCTCAGGCTCAGGTTCTCCTGTTTGGGGAAAGAAAAGGGAAGAATACAGAGGACTGTGTCTTGTGACTTAGGTACAATCTCAGCCACAGTAAAATAAAGTACCAAGAAAAATCTAGAAGCTTCCAGTTCCAGGCCTTAGTTCTAATGGCATTTCTAGGCCCACCCTGAGCCAGAAGGGAATACACTACCCTGAAGAAAAGAGCCAGGATTCACTTGCCAGTCTTCACCTTTTGCTGACTAAAGTGCCTCTGGGCTTTGACTAGATACAGGGAATAGTCACAATAAGCCCTGAACAAGACCAAGCACTATGCTGGGTTTAGGTATGACCAGTGCAGTTCCAGCTGTGCTGACCATGGAGGAGTGCTCACATCACCTCTCCACCAACTACAGGCAGTGCAGCACAGACAGTGAGATGCCTTCTCTTTGGGGGAAAGTGATGGAAAAGAGTGAGAGACATTACATCCAGAGAATTCTTCTGTATCTTATCAAAGTTTACCAATGTGATTTCCCTAGGAGTCTCTAAGAGTTGCTATGTTACTAGACTTGGGGTGCTCTCTACTGCTGATACAGCTGCAGGGACTAAAGACTTAGGTCACAACACTCCTTTGAATAACTCCTTGCAAGAAAGCTACAAAAAAGCTCAGACTGTGAAGATAAGAATAAATACCTAACTTTTGAATGCCCAGGCATCAACAAATATCCATAAGCATCAAGAACATTGAGGAAAGCATGACCTCACTAAATCAACCTAGTAAAGTATCAGTTACCAATCCCAAAGTGATGGAGATATATGACCTTCCAGATAGAGAATTCAAAATAGCTATTTTGATGAAGCTCAATGAACTTCAACTCAACACAAAGAAAGAATGTAAAGTCTGTCAGAAATTGTGCAAAGATATTGAAATAATTTTTAAAAATCAAGCAGAAATTCTGAGCTTAAAATTTCAATTGACAAAATGAAAAATGTATCAGAGTCTCTGAACATCAGAATTGATCCAGTAGAAGAAAGAATTGGTGAGCTTGAAGACAGGTTATTTAAAAATGCATGGTCAGAAGAGTAAATAGAACAGAAAAGAATGAAGCACACTTATAAGATCTAGAAATCAGCCTAAAAAAGGAAATTCTGAGAGTTACTGGCCTTAAAGAGGAGAAAGAGAGAAAGAGTGGGGTAGAAAGTTTGTTGAAAAAAATAATAACTGAAAAAGGTTACAAACCTAGACAAAAATATCAATATTCAGGAAGAAAAAATGGCATAGAACACAAAGCAGATTTAACCCAAATAAAACTATTTCAAGGCATCTAATAATCAAACTCTCAAGATCATAGGTAAATAAAGAATCCTAAGAAAAACAAGAAGAAAGGGACAAATATAAAAGAGCTCCAATATGCCTGGCAGCAGACTTCAATGGAAATCTTATAGGCCAGAAGAGAGGGGCATAATATATTTAAAATAGTGGGGGGAAACCCTTTCATCTTTGAATATTATTACTTCTCACAAAATATCCTTCAGATGTGAAGAAGAAATGAAGATTTACAAAAGCTGATAGATTTTGTTAACATAATACTTTTCAAAAAAAAAAAGATGTTAAAGGGATTCTTTCAATCTGAAATAAAAGAATGTTAACAACTAAGAAACACAGAATATTATATCACTGTAATTACAGTCTGTAAAGCATTCACATCTTGAGTAGAAAGACTAAAAGACAAACTTATCAAAAATAATAATTATAACAACCTTTGAAGAAATGGAAAGTATAAAAATGTAAATGAAAACAAAATGTCAATAACTATAAAATTTTTCTTTAGCTCTATTTTTTTTATAATCAGAGTTAAGATGCAATTAGTTTAAAATGATTGGTTCTAAAATATTTTTTGTAAGCCTTATGGTAAACACAAATAAAAAAACCTACAAACAAACAAATGGAAAAACATATGCTCATGGTTCAATAGAATCAACATTGTTAAAACGTTCATACTGCCCAAAGTGATTTACAGATTCATTGTAACCCCATCATAATTTCAACATCATATTTTACATATGTAAGGCAATATTTATTAGTGCTAAAAAGAAAAGTAGATTCCAATGCTATGAAAACTGTTGACCTCAACACTGATCTTGAAAAGATCATCCAGACAGAAAATCAATAACAAAATATCAAACTTTATCTATACTGTAGACAAAATGCACAAGGTATGTTTTTGTGGAAACCTAATAAATATTTATACCTTGTGGAAATTTAATAAATATTTATACAATGTGTCATCTAACAACTGAAGAATACATGCATACACATTCTTCTCCTTGGCACATGGATCATACGTCAAGGGTAGACAATAATAAAGCTATAAAACAAGTAATAAAAAATTCAAAAAAACTGAAATTATATCAAAAATTTTCTCTGGCTGGGGGGCAGAGACAAGATGGCTGACTGAAGCCAGCTTTCCGCAGAGGCTCCCATCCAGAAGGAGAGTTAAAGGACAGAGATTTAGCAAGTAACCTGGCAGATTAGAGCTGCACCAAGAGAGAAGGTTGAGAACGCACATCAACCGCCCTGAGGCGAGCTACAACCCCAAGGATACAAACAAAAGGTACAAAATCCATCACCAAGTGGACGGGAGTCCCCTCCCACTCTCCTCGGAGTGCCCCACAAACAAATAAGCAGAGTTAAAATGTCCTCCCAATACACTTCACGGGAGAAACCCTCTAAAAACTGGACCTACATCCCCTACTAGGGTGCCACAGCATTCTCCTGCCAGGCATAAAACTGTATAAAACTGTATATATTCTCTACCTGCAACTCTGAGCTCCCAGTACTTCCCTCCACTCTCACTCTGAAGTCTGGAGGCTTGTCCCCCAGAACTCCAGATTCTTGGGTGATTTCTTGAGGAGTGTGGACAGGGTCTAAACTGCAGCTGGTCAGTGCCGACTCTGCAGCACGGGAGTGAGGAGTGGACAGTGGGCTGAGAGAAAACCACACAAGAGCAGCGGTGCCCCAAGGCACAGAGCAGCAGCCATCTTTTGGCAACAATAGGGCTCACTCCCAGATATTCTGAAGCCACACCCCCTGTCTCCCTGAACAAACAGAGGAGACTGGGCATCTACTCAGGTGGCAACCACCACAGAACAGATCTGGGACGGAAATGCAGGCCCCGTGAGTAAAGGGTTTGCCTGAGGCAGTACCGGCCTGGGTGGAGTGTGGGGACTAGAAATGCACGTGCAGAGCTGGGAAGTTCCCAAGGCGGGGCTGACCCGGAGGACCACTTTACTGACCCTAAGCTGCACCTGGCCCTCAGGGAATCATCAGCCTTTAGACAAAGGAAGACAGGAGGCTAGAACTGACAGGTAACTGAATACAAACCTGCAGGAGCAAAGACAGGGCCTGAGGTACAGGCTCTGGGAACTCAAAACAGCTTCTCTTCTGCAGGGGAATTTAGCAGGGACAGAAACTAATTCCTGCAAAGTTGTTCTGTTCTGTTCTGTCAGTAACAGCAATCAGGGGTTGAGCTAGAATTGAGTGAAAACCCCCCCAGCCTCCATCAAGCACCCGATGTTGTCAGGTCTCACCTCCCCCTGCTAGATAGAGGCAGAGTACAGTGGCCTGGCTGAGCAGAAATAGATTTCCTTGTGATTCAGGCAGGTGCCCTGGAGGCAACTGGGTCACAGTCATGCAGGTCTGTCACTACAAGCAACTGAGTCATAGCCCTGCAGGGCCATCAGTGACTGGGTGTGACAGAAATGCAAGGTGGGGAAGGAGGCATCAACCTTCCCAGACTGATCTATTTACTGAGTGGGTCCTCCTGACTCCATGGAGCACCGGAGCAAGCCGTATCAGAGTAGTCACCAGACCCCTGTGATCCAGTTGCTAGAGAACTTTTAAACACTCCCACCCGAGACAGGTGCTGAATGAGACAATTGATTTGGACTTTTTGAACTGAGCCAATTGCCTGATGGACTATTCAGGTGGTGCCCTGGGTGTGTGGTTGTAGGAAGGTTTGATTTTCCTTTTCCAATTGTTGCCTGTAGGGGACGGGGTGACTTAATTGCTGGCATTTCTCAACAGCTAAGACGTCAACCCAGAGTAACTGTTTCACTAGGGTCGAACAGAGACCAGCTGAAAACAAGACATAACCACTTAGCCCCACCACACCAAACAGGTCTTCAGTTTCTCAGGCCATAGTGCTGTGTGGGTCCTCAACAAAGCTCCAGGGGAAAAATCAAATGGTGTGAAACAATCATGGGGTGGAATCAGCAGAAAAACTCTGGTAACATGAATAACCAGAATAGATCAACCCCCTCAAGGAAAGATATGGCAGACGTAACTGAAGATTCCATTCATAAACAGCCGAGATGTCAGAAATTGAATTGAGAATTTGGCTTACAAACAAGATTAATAGAATGGGGGAAATTTGGAAGTAGAAATTTGAGGACAATTCAAAAGTTGGAATTAGAAATTCAAGGAGAAATTCAAAAGTTGTTTCAAGAATTTAAAAAATTTAAAGGCAAAACCACCAAAAATATTGACGCACTGAAGCAAGAATTGGCAGCCCTCAAAGATCTGAAAAATACAATAGAAGCCTTCAGTAACAGAGTGGAGCAAGCAGAAGAAAGGATTTCTGACATTGATGACAAAGCCTTTGAATGCTCTCAAACTCTCAAAGGGGAAGAGAAATAGAGAGCAAAAATGGATCATACTCACAGAGAGCTCTGGGATAATTCAAAGAAGGCTAATAATCACCTTATTGGAATCCCTGAAAGTGATGAAGTGGTCTCTCAAAGCACAGAGGCCCTTCTTCATGAAATTATGAAAGAGAATTTTCCAGACATGCCACGAGATTCTGAAATTCAGATAGCAGACAGTTTCAGAACCCCAGCACGACTCAATCCCAATAAGACATCCCCCAGGCATATCATAATTAACTTAACTAAAGTTAATATGAAGGAGAAAATTCTGAAAGCAGCTGGACATAAGAAATCCATTACCTACAAAGGGAAGAATATTAGAATGACTGCAGATCCCTCTGCTAAAACTTTTCAAGCCAAACAGGGCAGTCATCGATTTTAATCTACTAAAACAAAATAACTTTCAACCCCGGATCCTGTATCCAGATAAACTGAGTTTCATTTATGATGGAGAAATTAAATACTTTAATGACATTTATATGTTCAAGAAATTTGCCATAACCAAACCAGCTCTTCAGGATATTCTCAGACCTATCGTCCATAATGACCAGGCCAATCCTCCACCACAAAAGTAAACTTCCTCAGAAACATTTGATCAAACTCCAACTTCCACAGTGGCGAAAGGATTAAAAATGTCCGCTGGACTTTCGAAAAACTCAATACCCAAAATTTTACTAGATTTTTCAATATTCTCCATTAATGTGAACGGCTTAAATTGTCCTGTAAAGAGGCACAGGTTAGCTGACTGGATATAAAAACTCAGGCCAGATATTTGCTGCATAAAAGAGTCACATCTTACCTTAAAAGATAAATATAGACTCAGGGTGAAAGGATGGTCGTCCATATTTCAGGCAAATGGTAACCAGAAAAAAGCAGGTGTTGCAATTCTATTTACAGATACAATAGGCTTTAAAGCAACAAAAGTAAGGAAGAATATGAATGGTCACTTCATATTTGTTAAGGGTAATACTCAACATGATGAGATTTCAATTATTAATATTTATGCACCCAACCAGAATGCACCTCAATTTATAAGAGAAATTCTAACAGACGTGAACAACTTGATTTCCTCCAGCTCCATAATAGTCAGAGATTTCAACACTCCTTTGGCAGTGTTGGATCGATCCTCCAATAAGAAACTGAGCAGAGAAATTTTAGATTTAAACCTAACCATCCAACATTTGGATTTAGCAGACATATTTCATCCCAATAAAACTGAATACACATACTTCTCATCAGCCCACAGAACATACTCCAAAATTGATTACATCTTAGGTCACAAGTCTAACCTCAGTAAATTTGAAGGAATAGAAATTATTCCTTGCATCTTCTCGAACCACCATGGAATAAAAGTTGAACTCAGTAACAACAAAAATCTGCATAATCATACAAAAACATGGAAGTTAAATAACCTTATGCTGAATGATAGCTGGGTCAGAGGAAATTGCCAAATTTTTGGAACAAAATGACAATGAAGACACGAATGATCAGAACCTCTGGGATACCACAAAGGTAGTCCTAAGAGGGAAATTTATAGCACTCCAAGCCTTCCTCAAGAGAACGGAAAGAGAGGAAGTTAACAACTTAATGGGACATCTCAAGCAACTGGAAAAGGAAGAACATTCCAACCCCAAACCCAGTAGAAGAAAATAAATAACCAAAATTAGAACAGAATTAAATGAAATTGAAAACAAAAGAATTATACAACAAATCAATAAATCAAAGAGTTGGTTTTTTAAGCCTTTGGCTGAGCTAACCTGGAAAAAAAGAGTAAAAACTCTATTTTCATCAATCAAAAATGACAAAGACGAAATAACACAGACTCCTCAGAAGTTAAAAAAATCCTTAATGAATATTACAAGAAACTTTATTCTCAGAAATATGAAAATCTGAAGGAAATCGACCAATACTTAGAAGCACATTACCTTCCAAGGCTTAGCCAGAATCAAGTGGAAGTGTTGAACAGGCCAATATCAAGTTCTGAAATAGCATCAACCATAGAAAACCTCCATAAAAAGGAAAGCCTGGGACCAGATGGCTTCACGTCAGAATTCTACCAAACCTTTAAAGAGGAATTAGTACCTATATTACTCAACCTGTTCCAAAATATAGAAAAAGAAGGAAGACTACCCAACACGTTCTATGAAGCAAATATCACCATGATCCCCAAACCAGAAAAAGACCCAACAAGAAAAGAAAATTAGTGACCAATGTCACTAATGAATATAGATGCAAATATATTCAACAAGATCCTAAGAAACAGAATCCAGCAACACATCAAACAAATTATACATCATGACCAAGTCAGTTTTATCCCAGGGTCTCAAGGCTGGTTCAATATACGTAAATCTATAAGTATAATTCAGCACATAAACAAATTAAAAACCATAAACCATATGATTTTCTCAACTGATGCAGAAAAAGCTTTTGACAATATCCAGCATTTCTTCATGATCAGAACAGTTACGAAAATTGGTATAGAAGGGACTTTTCTTAAACTGATAGAGGCCATCTACAGCAAACCCACAGCCAATATTGTATTGAATGGAGTTAAATTGAAATCATTTCCACTCAGATCAGGAACTAGACAAGGCTGTCTATTGTCCCCACTGCTCTTTAACATTGTAATGGAAGTTTTAGCCACTGCAATTAGGGAAGAAAAGGCAATCAAGGGTATACATATAGGGCAGAAGAGACCAAACTTTCGCTCTTCACAGATGATATGATTGTATATCTGGAAAACACTAGGGACTCTACTACAACACTCTTAGAAGTGATCAAGGAATACAGCAGTGTCTCAGGTTACAAAATCAACATTCATAAATCGGTAGTCTTTATATATACCAACAATAGTCAAGCTGAAAAAACAGTTAAGCACTATCCCATTCACAGTAGTGCCAAAGAAGATGAAATATTTGGAGTTTATCTAACAAAAAATGTGAAAGATCTCTATAAAGAGAACTATGAAACTCTAAGAAAAGAAATAGCTGAAAATGTTAACAAATGGAAAAACATACCATGCTCATGGCTGGGAAGAATCAACATTGTTAAAATGTCCATACTACCCAAAGCAATATACAGTTTTAATGCAATCCCTATTAAAGCTCCAATGTCATACTTAAAAGATGTTGAAAAAATAATACTTCATTTTATATGGAATCAGAAAAAACCTCAAATAGCCAAGACTTTACTCAGAAATAAAAACAAAGCAAGGGGAATCATGCTACCCGACCTCAGACTATACTATAAATTGATAGTGATCAAAACAGCCTGGTACTGGCGCAAAAATGGAGAAGTAGATGTCTGGAACAGAATAGAGAACCAGCTACTTATTGTTATTTGATCTTTGACAAGCCAATTAAAAACATTCAGTGGGGGAAATGTTCCCTATTTAACAAATGGTGCTGGGTGAACTGGCTGGCAACCTGTAGAAGACTGAAACTGGACCCATACCTCTCACCATGAACTTAGATTGACTCTCACTGGATTTAAGATTTAAACTTAAGATATGAAACTATAAAAATACTAGAGTGCAGGGAAAACCCTTGAAGAAATCGGTCTGGGTGAGTATTTTATGAGGAGGACCCCCTGGGCAATTGAAGCAGCTTCCAAAATACACTACTGGGACCTGATCAAACTGAAAAGCTTATGCACAGCTAAGAACACAGTAAGTAAAGCAATCAAACAGCCCTCAGAATGGGAGAATATATTAGCAGTTTATGTCTCCAACAAAGGTTTAATAAGCAGGATCCATAGATGTTGCGTGACTAGCGAAGCGAATGAACAGCAGCTTTGCCGTGGGTGTAAACTTACTCATGTAATTATTAATTCAAGAAACAGACTACACGGGATGGGATGGAGTGTAGTGAAGTTCTTTATTTAGGGGTTTGATTTTATACCTTTCTAGTCACGTACACACTTAATCTATTATCTGTTAGTTTCACCATTACCTCAATTTACCTATCTGAAATCAACTTGAAAGGAAATATCCTGTTACCACATCAATACAATCACTTTTGCAGTAAATATCTTCTTCTAGACACTGACTAATCTCTGGGCAGGTGTCTAAACAAAATCATAAAGAAGAAAGTAGCCACAGCGGAACAGAGTTAATGGAAGAATATCTTCAAGTGTTCACTCAGTCTATTCAGTATGAAGTAATGACTGTGTCTTTTCCTCAGGGCAGAGCACCTATAGACCTCTGACAATATGTTGTTAACATACATCAACCCTCTGGCCCATATCTCTGAGGAAGGGCGGCATGCCCTTTGATCTCAAGCTTAATGGGGTGCACAGCTTCCGAGAATGGGCTTGTGGAATTTTTAACTCCAGGCAAGCCAACTCTGCTTGTGTCCCAGTGGGTCCCAGATCCCTTAAGCCTCTGGGAAAAAAGCACACGATTTTAAACTCACACTGAGTTCACTTTGTGTGCTTGATGTAGGATATGTTTATTTATAAATATTATCCTACACACAGAGAACTCAAATGTATAAGCAAGGAAAGAACAAGTGATCTCACCACGGCTGGGCAAGGGACTTGAAGAGAAACTTCTCTGAAGAAGACAGGCTCATGGCCTACTCACATATGAAAAAATGCTCATCACCTTTAATCATCAGAGTAATGCAAATCAAAACTACTTGGAGATATCATCAAACTCCAGTAAGATTAGCCCATATCACAAAATCCCAAGACCAGAGATGTTGGCGTGGATGTGGAGAAAAGGGAACACTTCTACACTGCTGGTGGGAATGCAAATTAATACATTCTTTTTGGAAAGATGTTTGGAGAACACTTAGAGATCTAAAAATAGATCTGCCATTCAATCCTATAATTTCTCTACTAAGTATATACCCAGAAGACCAAAAATCACATCATAGCAAAGATATTTGTACCAGCATATTTATTGTAGCCCAATTCATAATTGCTAATTCATGGAAAAAGCCCAAGTGCCCATTGATCCACAAATGGATTAATAAATTGTGGTATATTTACACCATGGAGTATTATGCAGTCTTAAAGAAAGATGGAGACTTTACCTCTTTCATGTTTACATGGATGGAGCTGGAACATATTCTTCTTTGTAAAGTATCTCAAGAATGGACGAAAAAGTATCCAATGTACTCAGCCCTACTATGAAACTCATGTCTGGCTTTCACATGAAAGCTATAACCCAGTTATAACCTAAGAATAGGGGGAAGGAAGAAAGGGAAGGGAGGGACGGGGGAGGTAGGCGGAGGGAGGGTGATGGGTGGGATTACACCTGCGGTGCATCTTACAAGGGTATATGTGAAACTTAGTAAATGTAGAATGTAAATGTCTTAACACAATAACTAAGAAAATGCCAGGAAAGCTATGTTAACCAGTAAAAAAAAAAAAAAATTTCTCTGGCCATAATGGAATAAAACTAGAAATCAGTAACAAGAGGTGCTTTGGAAGTTATACAGACATGTGAAAGTTAAACAATATGCTTCTTAATTATCTGAGGATAAATGAAGAAATTAAGAAGAAAATTTTTAAAAAATGATGAAAGTAATTGAAAGAGACACAAAAAATATACTCCATATTCATGATGGGAAGAATTAATGTGAAAGTGTTCATAGTAGCCAAATAAATGTACAGATTCAGTGTAATTCCTATTAAAATGCTAATGAAATTCTTCACAGAAATAGAAAAAATAATTCTAAAATTTATATGGAACCACAAAAGACCCAGAATAGCCAATGTCATGCTGACCATAAAAGAACAAAAGTGGACAAATCACTTTACCTGATTTTAAATTATGCTACAGAGCTATAGTCACCAAAACAACATGAGACTATCATAAAAACAGACACAGAATGATGGAACCCAGAAATAAACCCACATATCTATACCAAGTATATTTTCAACAAAAGTGCTAAAAACATACCTTGTGGAAAGGACAGTCTCTTGAATAAATTACGCTGGAGAAACTGGATATCCATGCACAGAAGAATGTAACTAGACTTTTATCTTTCACCATATACAAAAATCAAATCAAAATGGATTGAAAATTTAAATCTAAGACTTCAAACTATGAAACTTCTAAAAGGAAACATTAGAAAAGTGTTCCAGACATTGGTCTAGGCAAAGATTTTTTGAGTAATATCACAAAATACATGCAATCAAAGTAAAAAATAGAAATGTGGGATCAAACTAAGCTAAAAAGTTTCTGCACGACAAAGGAAATAACCAACACAATAAAGAGACAACTCATAGAACGGGATTTCTAAACTGCACACCAGACAAGGGTTTAATAACTAGAATATTCAAAGAGCTCAAACAACTCAAAAGGAAAGAAAATCAAATAATTTGATTAAAAGATGAGCTCTGAATAAAGAGTTCTCAAAGACATACAAATGTCCTATAGTTTTATTAAAAAACTCTCATCATTAGTCATCAGATAAATACAAATCAAACCTACAAGAAGATACTGTCTCTCTCCAGTTAAAATCTCTTTTATCCAAAACACAGGGAATAAAGACTGGTGTCAAAGATGTGGAGAAAGGGGAACCCTCATACACTACCTGTGGAAATGTAAATTAGTACATTCACTTAAAGAACAGTATGGAGGTTCTTCACAAACAAAAAATAGAACTACCGTGTTACCCATCAATCCCAGTGCTAGGTACATATCCAAAATTAAAAAAAGAAAGAAAGAGAAACAGCATATGGAAAGATTTCTACGTTCCCATGTTAATTGCAGCACTATTAATAATAGCCAAGATTTGGAATAAACTTAAGTGTCCATGAATGAGTGAATGAATGAATGAAGACAATGTGGTATGTATATATGCAATGCAAAATAAATCTACCATAAAAATGAATGAAGTCATGTCCTTTGCAACAACATAGATGAAATTGGAGAACACTATGTTAAGTGAAATAAGCCAAATATAAAATGTTAAATTTCAAATGTTCTTACTCATAAAAGAGCTAAATATTAAAGGAATTGATCTCATGAAGATAGAAAGTAGATTGATGGTTGTCAGAGGTTGGGAAGAGTAGTAGGGGAGTGAAGGATAAAATGGGGGTGGTTTATGGATACAAAAATATAGACAGATAGAATGGATAAGATATAATATGTACATATGTGATAGCACAACAGGGTGCCAATAAGATACTGCTCATTTTAAAATAACTTAAAACCTGGAACTAGAATGTTACAAACACAAAGAAATGATAAAAGCTTAAGATATGCCCACATCAAGGCATCACATGTAACCCAGATATATACACACAATAATGTACCTGTAATAATTAAAAATAAAAAATTAAAAACAAAATAAATTAAGGAATATTAATATGTAGCTTTCTTTTTTTGTAGTATAGCTGTCTAGCTTTGTTGTCAGGAATGCTGACCTCATTAAATGACTTAATAACTATAACTTTCTCTTGAATTTTTTGAAGAAGTTTGAGAAGGGTCTAGATTAGTATTTTGAATGTGTAGTAGATTTACAGTAAAATCATCGGGTCTCTTTAGTTTTCTTTTTGGGGAAAGTTTTTTTATTATTTATTCTATATTTTTACTAGTTATAGATAGAATAAAAATTTCTATTTCTTAGTGATTTAGTACTGTTAGTTTTTGTTTCTTAGAAATTTATTCATTTCATCTGTTACACAATTTGTTGAAATATAATTAAAGCGGCAGCAATAGTCCCACTTTCATTTTCGATTTCTGTAATTAAGGCTCTCTATTTTTTTTAGTTTATTTAACTCAAATTCTGTCAATATTGTTAACTTTTTCAAAGAATCAACTTTTGGTTCATTGATTCTCCATTGTTTTTCTACTCTCTATTTTATTTATCTCTGCTCTAATCTTTATTAATTTTTTTCCCTCCTGCTAACCTTGTGCTTAGTTTATTCTTTATTTTAAGTTCTTTAGGTTGTAAAGTTGGGCTATTGTTTTGAGATTTTTCCCTTTTTAAGCTATTTTTTCTTACATCATCTAAGATCTCTTTTTCTTAGTTGCAACTAAAAACTCTGATTCAACCTTCCATTTCCTTACTTTCTCCTCCTGTTCAAAATCATTGAGTAAAGTAGAATGTGATGAAAACATAATCTACAATAATGGCTCTAACCTTCCTTATTTTGCTCTAAGACATTTTGTCTCCTACTTCTCTTGCCTCAAAATACTTGTATTTGTTCAATTCAGTTTCTACATGGCATTGTACTTTCTGTTCAACACTAGTTATAATCTAAGGTGCTGTCCCCATGCAATACTGCATAATCATTACTCCTCACAGAACATGAAGCCAGCCCAGGTTATTTGTTTCGGACTTACTGAGAATAAATTTGATTTTCACTTACAGAATTCATATCTATGTGGTACTAACATAGCTAAATATATGTAGAATTCTGATCTCTATCATTTCATTCAGTTCTACAATTATGTATCACTTTTTCTTACAGAACTTGGGTCTGTACATCTTTGAAACCAATCATATCTATTCAACTTATTGCATACCATCTCTCCAACCCTGCTACTGAAACTCATTCACAGACACAATACTATTAGATCAGGTATAGTGAAACATAAGGAGGAATCCAGGCTTAGATAGTCTTAAAAAGTACGTAAAAGAGATTAAAATCAAGCAATAGGAAGACATTTTAGATTCTTTCTTTCTCCTTCTTTGTATATACGTATGTGTGCATTTGTATTTAGTAATGAGAAGACATGATAAAAATTGAATTTGATGTGGACTCAACTTGCCTTTATTCAATAAATTTGTTGAGAGACCTCCATGTATCATACAATTGTCATATGAATAAGATGGATATAGGTCTGCCTTCGTGTAGCTTGTAGTCTAATAAAGAAGGCAAATATATATCTATATTCATACATATTAATAAATATGTAAGTCCTAATTGGAAAAGTGCTAAGGAGAGGTACAGAATATAGAATTGGATCCAAGGTGCATATGCAGAGAACCCTGATGTGGTGTAGGGGAATGTTCTGTGGTAAGTGGCAAAACGGGAGAAAGAGTGGTCACAGGGAAGCCCATTTGGAAGCCATTTCAGCAAACCCAGCAAAGGATGATAGTGACTTGGACTATAAAAGGTACGAAGAGCAGGAAAGAACTGGAACTATTTATAAGATATTAAAGATAGAAACAAGCTGAACACAGAAGAAAAAATGGGGAGTGAAAGCAAACTTGAGACTCAGAATTTTAACCTAAGCAATTTTAACCTAACCTCAGAATTTTAACATAAGCAACCTAAGCAATTCACCATAATAAATTCCAGAAGAGGCCTGGGTTAGGAGAAGTAGGAGGTAATTCAGACTGTAGCATTCCACATAAATATGACATGCAATTATTTTACACAACTTTGAGATATGTTTGAATTAAATAGTAGTGTTGAGTAGCAACTGTATGCATGATTGTGGGGATGAGAGAAAGACACTAGAAAAATAAATGTGACAAAGTCAACATAGCAATCATAATTCAGAGTCAAGGGCATGAACAATATCACTAGGTCAAGTGCATGAAGTCTGAAAAGAAGAGAGCCAAAGGGCAATCTTTGAAGGCTATAAAGCCCAATTTAGAAGGGTGCCCCAGCAATAGGGGGTGATAAGCAGTGGAGCAAAGTAGATAGAAAACTATGGTTATTCAATCCAAGGGAAAAGAGCATTTCTCACAAAGGGAGTAACTAACAGTCTGCAAGATTGCTGAAATTCCAAAAAGAAGAAAAGTACATAGGGGAGTGTTTAGGAAAGGGTAGGTAGGTGGCTGTAACTGCAATTCAGGACACAAGTTAGGAGGCCAAATTAGGGCCTCGTGTGTAAGTGGTGATAACTTTAATTAGGTCTGAATATCTATGAATGGAAATTAAAAGGTGGCCAGACAAAACACCAAATAGTTTGGAAAGTTGAAGAATATGACTTGCTAAGTGATTTTACACACACACACACACACACACAAATACAATGGTAAAGCAGGGTAAACCTAAGTGCTTAGGTCTTCTAATCTGGCTTTCTGGAAAATTTAAGGAGTTACTGAAGGAAATGAGAGTGTGAAGGTGTTTGGAGGAGGATTGCACTTACGAAGATATGATACCTTCCAATCTACTGTCAACACCTATGTCACTCTCTGCAGTCAAGGATATTTTCTGTTTTCCTTTAAGCTTAATCCATTTATAATGTAAGTATTATAAAAGTTGGAACTATCACAAATTTCAGGACATGAGTGAAACATAAAGTCTTAAGAAAAAAAATTGGTCTTAAATTTGGCCTTGGCTAACTTACCTAATATACAGGAAATAAAGGCTTAGAATATAAATATGTCTCTACATGTGTTTATAATTAACAATTTTAAGCTCTTTGGTGATGTGAACTGTCTAGAGAGTTATAGCTGAGCCTCATTCCATAAGTATTTTCAAGCTGCTAAATTATTTTCCACATAAAGGAATTGACGAATGAAAACAGATGACTTCTGATGTGCTTGAAAAATATTTCCTGTAAACTGTGTCTTAGTTGAATTTGTGTCATCCTTTCAAGATTGCTAATAAGACATCTCTTTGGCTGGGGATGATTTCTGGCTCATCCAAGTAAAACTCACCTGCTGTGCTGAGGCAAACATGGAGCGAGCCTTGTCATCCTGTTCTTTTCTGCAGAATATGACATGTAAGAAGTGGGCTCAGCATGCAGAGTGGGGACGCCAGGACAGGGACAGTTAAAGGATTTATAGCTGTGGTAGCATGAGGAGTTTTGCTTCCTGAGGATCCACATGACATGCCAAATTAAATATTTTCATCCTCTTGGTCATGGTAACCATCTTATGACATGGTAGATGTCAAAAGAACTATGCAGTTATAACAGTCACATTTGAAAACACAAGATGTGTAACAGACTGTTTTGTCCACAAGATGTGTCCAATTACTGGGCTAGGGTAGTAGGTCATGAATTTGTGCAAGCATTAATACTTGTTCCCAGCATGTTTCAGAAATTGGCATTTCAATGCCATTTCTAAAACCACTCTCTTCACAGAGGGTTTTGTTGCATGTAAACCTATCACTGGCCTCAAAACCTAGATGGCAAATCTGTGAGAATCTTTTCTGCAGAAATACCTCAGAGGAAATGAATCACTTCAGAGGAATGAAGAGTTATCACTTTTAATTCAAGAAAGGAAACAAAGCAAGGCAACTTAGGAAATGGTAAAGAGAAAAATAACTGTTATACCTTTTATAAAAAGTTAATTATGGATAGCAAATCCTTTTCTTTCAGACGCCAACATCTTGGCAGAACCAATATGAAGATGCTTTGAAGAAGTATTTTCTATAGTAATATCTGTCTGATCCCAATCTCAGGCTATATGGGCCCAACTGAGATGTCTGCCAAGTAAACTGTTGCCAGTGTTATGTTCCAGTGCCACGTTTGGGCAAATTTTTCCTTCTGAATATACCGAGGGTTGGAAGAACTAGAGAGATAAACCTGAGTTTATTTCCTTGCAAGTGCCAAATATTGATCTACCAGTGAAAAATACAAGAACAGCAAAAACAGCAGGCAAGGTAAGTTTCAGAATCGATTAAAAAGGGAATAGTTAACCAATTAAAATTTGGGTAATTAAAATTGGGGAACAGCGGAGAACAAGCCAACTAGTATACATGTAGTTGGAGTACCTGAAGTTTATCTTTTTTTTTTTTTTTTTTTTGTAGAGACAGAGTCTCACTTTATGGCCCTCGGTAGAGTGCCGTGGCATCACACAGCTCACAGCAACCTCCAACTCCTGGGCTTAAGCGATTCTCTTGCCTCAGCCTCCCGAGTAGCTGGGACTACAGGCGCTCGCCACAACACCCGGCTATTTTTTGGTTGCAGTTTGGCCGGGGCCGGGTTTGAACCCGCCACCCTCGGTATATGGGGCCGGCGCCTTACCCACTGAGCCACAGGCGCCGCCCCCTGAAGTTTATCTTTAGCATTAAATTCATTAAAAGTCTTTACTAAGCACTGACTATATGCTAAGCATTTTTCTTAACACAGGTAAGTCAGTGGGAAAAAAAAAAAAAACAACCCGATAACAAGATCTGGTTTCTCAGAACCTAATTCCCATATTTAGAGATAGGAAAATACAACACCCTCTAGATAAAATAGGTAAGTAAATTACATAAGTATAAGAAAACAGTGAGTGCTCTGGAAAAAAATTTACTATTACTAGAACAGGGTAGTTTGTGTTAGGCATGTGAAGAAAAGGGCAGTTCGCAATTTCGACAGAATAAGAGCAAACTTCATTAATAAAATGGTATCTGAACAAAGATCTGAAGGTGTAGGGGTTAGCATGTGGATATCTAGGAAAATAATCTCCTGGGGAAAATGAAGAGCAAGTGGGCCCTGAAGCAGAAGTATGCCTGAACCTTAAGAAACTTGGTGTACTTTTGTCTTGAATTAATTAAAGGTGAAAGAGCATATGAACACTATCAAAACTTACTGACTCCCAATTTCTAAGTGGCTGCCCAGAGTGTTCAACTTTAGTTGGCTGTGTTATGCCCAACAGCCCCCTAGAGCGTCTGCAGTCTTCCTCCCTTTGTAAGGCTCATACGCCATTATTCCCAGTACACAACTGGCAATCTGCTTTCATTCAATTGAAGGTCGATAAAACCTTATAATACTGCTTCTGAGAGTAGAGGGGATCCAGATGGACTCATTCAGTTTAGCGAATGTAATAGACAGAATAATGGCTCCTGAAGATCTCCACATCTACATGCCTCAAACCTGTGAATATGTTGCCTTACATGGCAAAAGGGACTTTGCAGATATGATTCAATTGAGGCTTTTAAGATGGAGAGATTATCACTGATTATCTGGATGAGGTCAATGTAATCATAAAGGTCTTTGTAAGAGGGGGGCAGGGTCAGAGTCAGAAGGAAAGAGATTTGAAATGTATTCATGGCTTTGAAGATGGAGGAAGGAGCCAAGAATGGAGGGATGCAGATAGCCTCTGGAAGCCGAAAAAGGCAAGGCAATATTCTCCCCTAAAACCTTCAAAAGGAATCTTGATTTTAGGATTTCTGATCTCCATCATTGTAAGAAAAAAATATGTATGTTAGATTAAACCACTAATTTTGTGTCGATTTGTTATAATAGCCATAGGAAACTCATACTGTATGTGGGCAATTTGGATTCAATTGGGCAATCCCAGTCCTAGAAATGCTGTTGGTCCAAACAGAGAGAAAGGAGTGTGAGCTCTGTGGATGTGGATGAAAATTAGAAAAAAAGTGGTTGAAGTTGCTTCCTGATCTTTCTGAGAGCACCATTAAATATCATATACTCTATTCCCCAAATTTATGAGAAACCCTCAGTATCTCACAGCAAGTGCTACTTGGAGCAAGGGAAGCCCTTGGCAAAATTCAACAACTTTGCATATAAATTGGCTTTGGCTTGAGGGAAGTCAGAGTTATTCACATTGTTACTTTTTCCTCTATGTACTGCATTGTTCTCCTAGTACCTTACAAGGAAAATATTTTTAATAAGCACTGGCAAATTTGAAAAGACATTTCTATTTTTAAGACTTAGGATTCTGATGGGTGGATAATATTTGTGAACATTTATATTCTATTTACACTTTCTTTTTTTTTTTTTTTATTGTTGGGGATTCATTGAGGGTACGATAAGCCAGGTTACACTGATTGCAATTGTTAGGTAAAGTCCCTCTAAGATGCATTTTTTTATCTATTGAAAGAAAAAGAGTGAATGCAACAGAATAGATCCTAGTTTAAGTTATTTTGAAAACTATGTAGCCTTGAATAAGTCACTTTGCTTTGCTGTGCCAACCTCTAGCCTCTTTAAAATGTAATAATCCATAATGTTATTAAGAAAATAAATACTCAAGGGGCTCAGTAAGCTCTCATGGGCACAATGGAGGGTACATGGCACACTTCTTAGGTGAATGGTTCAACTATTACTCAGACTTTTCCCAACAAATGCAAACAATGTAACCTGATCCTATGTACCTTCATAATAATCTGAAATAAAAAATTATTTTTTAAAAAGATAATGTATGGGAAGATATAAAGATTTAAAGTTTACTAAAAAAAATCAAGTCAGAATCAAAGTGGAAAATACATGGTAACCCATCACTTATATGATACTGGATAAAAAGACATACCAATAGTCACTGAAGGCTAACCTTATAAGACAAACAACATTGTCTCAACCTACCTTCCTTCCTTCCTTTCTCCCTTCCTTCCTTCCTTTCTTTCTTCCTTCTTCCCTCCATCTCTCCCACCCTCCCTCCATTCTTTCCTTCCTTCCTTCCAGCAATGTTTACACACTAGACTGGAAGAAATATATAAGTAGTTCATGCAAATCAATGCAAAGTCTAAAGAAAAAAAAAAGAAAGGCAATCAGTTATCTATAGTAGAAAAACTCAGAGGTATGATATCATAAATATTTAAAAGATAAAATGTTGTAACCGGGAAAAATCTTTAGAGTTGAAATGGTCCAAGACACATTTTGAGTGAGAGAACTTTTTGACAGAGAAATATGGTGGTTTACACAAAGTCACATAGCTAGGGTGGGACAAGGACAACCTCTCATAGCTAGTGTATTTTAGCAGTTTTAGTGCCATCCCAGCTACATTCCATTTTAACACATTATTTTTTTTCTGAAGAATCCTAAGTCCTCCAAAGAATAAGCAGGGTCTTCAATTATCTTTGTTACAGTTTTTGTATTATCACAATCAACTCTCAGTCATCAATAAATTGCCACTTCACTGAGACTAAAAGTAGAGATAGTATCCACTGTGTTAGTAGTTCCCTGTGGAATGATTAGCCTGGATAAGTAAGGAAGTAGAAATAGGAAGACTTTAAATAAACCACTTTTCATGTACATAAAAAGTATGGTTTCTCCCAACTTTAGTTTTCTTGTTTCTGGCTTTAGAAAGTTTATATGTCATTTGGCTACTGTATCATGTAACAAATGATTACTCATCTATTATGCATATGCCATTCCTCTTTTTTTTCCCATGACCTTATTTCATGGGAGCTCTTTCATGAGAAGCTCTTTAATTGTGGCTTATGTATCAGAGACATTTTCTGAACCATTGTAAAGTGAAAGCTAATTTCCTTGGTTAGGTTTGATATGTACAAAAAGTGTTGGAAAACATTCCATAGATCATGTTATGTGTTTGCGTATATGTTGGAGAGTTAGTCGAGTTTCTCCAGAGAAACAGAATAGAGTATATGCATGTATCTATCTATCTATCTATCTATCTATCTATCTATCTATCTATCTATCTATCTATCTATCTATCTATCATCTATCATAGTGAATTAGATATAGAGAGATTCATTTTAGTGAATGCAAAATCTCATGGAATAGGTCAGTAGGCTGGAAACCCAGAAAAGAATTGTATTTGAATTACAAGGGCTGTCTGCTGGCAGAATTCCCTCTTGCTTGGAAGAGTCAATTCTCTGTGCTATTAGTACCTTTATCTGGTTGGATGACTGCACCCCCCTCAAGTTAGACAGGGCAATCTGTTTACTCAAAGCCCACAAACTTAAGTGTCGATCTCATCCAAAAAAACACCTTTACAGGAAACATCTAAAATAATTATTGACCAAATATTTGGGTATCAGGGCCCATTATCTCATATAGAGAGCCAGGAATCCATTGTTCCCCACATCTCAGCTCAGACATACCTACACCCTACCTGAGAGAGCCCATAGTCTACATTTACCAAAGGACTCCTTCTAAGATCTGTGCATGCGTTTGTGTTTGCTACACATGTGCACACACACACACACACCCCTGGAGGTATTATTTAATGATAAAAATTTTAAACAACATGGAATAATATTTCTGAACACGACTACATTCATACCGCCCGTGTAGTCAATGGCCTCCTCTGTAGAAACAGGAGCTACCATTTCTCATCCACTTTGAGAAATATTTTGTTCCTTTTTTCAACTTCCTTTCTTAAATTGAATTGCCTTATTAACTAGATATGGAGTATTTAGTGACCAATTATATGGAGTTAATTTCTTCTCTGTAATCATCTCTATTCATAAATGCCCTAGTCTTGTTAGATTTATGGGTCAAAAGCAGTCCATTCTAAACTTTTTAGCTAAAAGTCACGTGTGTATCATTTGGGTCAACCATCTCAAAAACCATGGCAATAGAAAAACAGCTCTTTCACACATTCTACATTTGGAGTTTGCTATTGTTTTAATGTGTCTCCCAAAAGGGATGCATTTAAAACTTAATCCCCAATGTACCAGTCTTGGGAGACGAGGGCACCTGAGAGGTGACTAGGCCATGAGGGCTCTGCCCTCATGAATGGACTAAGGCTGTTATGGGATTCGATTCCTTCCAAAAGGACACGATTTTTTCTCTCTCTTATCCTCTCTTTGACCTTCTTTCCTTCAGTCATGGGGTGACACAGAACAAAATCCCTTGCAAGATGCCACAACCTTGATATTGGACTTCTTAATCTGCTGAATGCGATAAGTTTCTATTTTATATAAAATATCCAGTCTTAGGTATTCTGTTATAGTAAAACGAATAGACCAAGATAGGTTTTCTGAGTCTTTTTAGATCCCTGAGAATAATCAGTAAGAGACATAATGATAATGGTAGTCATGGTGGTAAAGATGGTGGTGGGGAGGTGACAAGAGAGGAAAAAGGACAGTCATGAGAGTCACCTTTAAGCCAAAAAGATTGAACACAAAGTATCACGAAACTGCTTGAATTCCACCATTTTCAATGACTTCATTTACTACTTTCATTCCAGCCATCTATATTTGATGGATTTTCTTTATCAAGATCAGTGAGACACTCCCCAAGTTTCAGACCAAGTACTTATAAGACTGATTAATGACAAATTGGTGCTGATTACACAGACTTGCTCTAGAAACTGGTCCCTAATCACATAGCCCTCTGGGGTCTGCATGCTGAGCTACCTTTTCAGGCTCATGTGACTATCCAGGATAAAAGCTGCAGGAACTTGAGAGCTGATGCCTTCCCTGAGTCAAGTTTGTCTGTACATTCTCAACTTCATCTCTCTCTATCCTGCAAGTTCCATGAAGAGAATAATTATGACATTAGAAGCTGGGCGTGGGGCTCACAAGACTGTCACTTTGCTTCTTCTGCACAGGTTATAATTTGGTCCTGTCCAGTGTTCTTTCTTAAAGTAAACAGTGCTGTATAAAACCAATTGTGTCTCCTAGGTTTGACCATTGAGATGAACTTGAGATGATCTTGGTCAGTCAAGTAGACATCTGCATGCTCAATCTGATCGTAAATCATGATTAAAAAGGCTTGAATGCCACTGCTTTAGAAAAAAAGCTAGAGGTAGCATTTATAGAGATAAAATAATTACATTTGAGGAACCAATTATTTCTATTTATGCATCCTCACCTTGAGAGGAGAAATACAGCTCATTCATCACCATATTAGTGTCCTGAGAAGACTAAGCAATAGAGTAAAACTTCATTAACATTAGCTGATGTCCAGAGTAGGAGAAGTTGCAAGAACATGATAAGCTGAGTTTGAAATGAGGACTCTTCTCGTTTGCAAAGGTGGTGAGTCCTGGGTAAACAGCACAAAACATAAAGGGCTTAAAATGAGATGTTAGAAGAAAAACAATGAGAAAGAGGGTAGAAAAAATGAAGGATTTTTACATAGAAGCATTCACATGCTTGTCTGTCTCTCCCCACTCCCCACAGGTATGCCCATCACACATACAGATTATATGCATCAATCTTCTAAACCATAGCTATGCATATCAAGTTATCTCTGCAGAAGTCAGACAATTTAAATATTCCTATCCATAGAGGTTTGATAGTAGTATCTGATGTTATTCAGGACCTCATGGAGAGGAACATGATCACAAAAAAAAAAAAAAAGATAAATGTCCATCCTCACACCATGAACAAATCATCCACACCTCTTGATACGTTTGCAAAGCATAACTACATTTGCCTCTTTTTAAGTTTGAGAATTTAAAAAGTTTTATAGGCTCATTTGTGTCCATTACAATTCATATTTGAAGTCTCAACCCCCAGAACCTCAGAATGTAACCATATGTTAAGACAGGGCCTTGAAAGCAGTAAAGTTAAATGAGGTCACACAGGTGAACCTTAATCCAGGTGGTTACATTTGAAGATGGGACCTTCAAACGAGTCATGAAGTTAAAATAAGACCTATACGGTGCTTCCTAATTTAATATGACTGGTGTCCTTCAAAGAAGGGAATGAGACATCAGGGATGTGCTAGCATAGAGGAGAGGTCACGTGAGGACACAGCATGAAGACAACCATTTGCAAGACAGAGAGGCCTGAGGAGAAATCAAATCTGCCTATATTAAACTTGCAGCCTCCATAACTGTGAGAAAATAAATTTAGCTTATTTAAGTCAGTCTGGAGTGTTTTGTTGCAGCAGCTCCTAGCAAGAAGATAGGAAGAAAAAGAGAGAGAAGAGAGATTATAAGGAGTCACTATGAAAAAGTGATCATGGTAATATTAAAAATGGAAAACATCATAATATGATATTGAAAGAATATATTTCACTTTCTTGAGAGAAAATATTTGCTTCTATTTATTTTGTCTTTCACAAAAAATAATAATATAACAAGCAACTTTTCTTTTTTCTTAATAGGAATTATCTCCACTATTTTCTTTTTTTTTTTTTAGAGACAGAGTCTCACTTTATGGCCCTCGGTAGAGTGCCGTGGCCTCACACAGCTCACAGCAACCTCCAACTCCTGGGCTTAAGCGATTCTCTTGCCTCAGCCTCCCGAGTAGCTGGGACTACAGGCACCCGCCACAACGCCCGGCTATTTTTTGGTTGCAGTTTGGCCGGGGCCGGGTTTGAACCCGCCACCCTCGGTATATGGGGCCCGCGCCTTACCGACTGAGCCACAGGCGCTGCCCCTATTTTCTTTTTTTTTTTTTTTTCAGTTTCTGGCTGGCCGGGGCTGGGTTTGAACCCATCACCTCCAGCATATAGGGCCAGCACCTTACTCCTCTGAGCCACAGGCTCTGCTCTCCACTAAATATTTTCAAGTTTAAGAGGGAATGGACTGTGTATTCACTGTTCTTGATCTAGATATGTCTAAGTGTTAAGGAGCATTTAAGAAGGACAAAGCTATATCAATTCTTTTGATTGACTTATCTTGATATTTTTGACATAAATAAATTTTCTATTTTTATTAATGTAAAAAATTTTCAATGTAAATGAAAATAATCTTTGTGTTTGTGAAATCACCTCCAGGATGTGCAAGAAATGTGAATGGCCCTCAAAGGTCTTTCTAAAATTGCAGAGTGAATCAGACACTTAGAGTTTCATTTTTGTTTCTCTTATTTGTTTTATTTGTTAATTTAAATAAAAAGATTCTCAACATATAACTTTAAAATAAAATAAATATTCATGAATATTCTTCATTCAAGAATTATGTATTGACAGGGTTCATTTTTTTCTTCTGAGGAAAAAGCCCATTATTTCTATATTTCCCATTATAAAGCTATCTATGAATAAATCAATATTTTCCCATCTAGAAAACTGTTAAGCCATCAACTTTTTATTAATAAAACATGTGTCATATTCTGCTTGATGTCAAGCTATTGGCATCATATTCACAAAGAAATTAATAAACAGAGGAATGAAAGTTGAGATGATCTAGGGCCCTTCATCCATGTTGCATACCCAATGTGCCAAGTCAGGTTCACCTATACTCTCACATCCTAGGTGAGAGAAAATTAAAACTAGTTGCAGGAAGGAGCTAATTTTCAAGTATAACATTTTTTCTAACTTCATGCTCAGAACAAACTATGAGGTAAGGTTGATGCTCATTTTACAAATGAAAAAACTGAGGATGAAAGGAGTTAACAAATGTGGATCCTGGTCTATTTGACTCTAAAGTTCTTTATGCCATTTTCAAAGGTGAAGTATGCCATTATAGACTCAGGGGCACTATGGTAAACAATAATTACATTTAATCTCTTAAACATTTTTGCTTGCCACTAAAACCATGGTAGATATATGACACCTCTAAATTTTTCCATCTTAAGTAAGAATGGAAAGTTTTACCAGTGGTCTTTAAACTTTACTTCCTAAAATTCTATTGGTTTAATGGGATAACTTCAGGGAAAGCAATGTGCTGTTGTGGCATCCCTACCATTTAAAGCAAATAGCTTCTTTTAAAAATGTTTTACCTGTGAGAATTTCTGGTGAAAAATGTATTTCATTGGGGGGGGGGGGAAGATTTAACACTATGAAACTAGCTGGTTTCTAAAATAGCCTCCATTTGTAATCTGAACAAATATATAGTTTACTGCCTATAAGAACCTTGCAGTGTAGCTATAGAAATAAAACAAACAAATTAAGAATGTGAGGAGGCTTTACAGGCAGTACATGACTGAGCATCAAATACATGGCAGTGGTGGCTGGAAAAGCAGCTTCTCCACTCAGCTTGGGTCCTATTTGGCATAGTGCAGGTGACTCCATCTGTGCTGGGAAATTCAGAACCTTCTTTCTACTCCAACTGCCAACAATGTTTTTGGATTTTCTTTATAGTAGGAAATTGTTAGAGCCTCATGTACTGGAATTTAAAACTTAATAAATGTAGACAAAGAGTATGATTTTTGAATAATTTAAATTTCTATCTTATTAAAAATAAAATTTTAAATAGAGAGGAAAGGAAAGATACACTCAACCCATCTACAAGATGAGAGAAACAAAGTGAACTACTGGTTACTTTTTCTCATAAATTAACTTTTGATATAAAATCACCTTTATGAAAAATATATAGAGGACTCTCTAGTCATCTTTACTTTGCATTTTGTAAGTTATTTGGATTTGAAGGGTTGATGAATGCATCCCACATTAGGAGCCAAAGGTGAGATGGGTGTTGGAGTCCGGCAGATGGATGTAAATGATCAGTTTATTACAGACAGAGATGTTGAAGTGTGTGTCTTTGGGATGGTTAGCCAAGTGAGGCTGGCAAGAGTTGCCTCTAATCATAGTCACTGGCAGGTCAAATAACCCCCTTCCCTACCACTTCACCCCACAATGATTTGGTCCTGAAAAATTTACTGCTTGGTCTTGCCTGGGAGCATTCTATAAGGTTTTTTTTAGACTTATCTTTCTCCCAAACTCACCTTTCAGAAATATCGTTCATTCTTTAAAAGGCAGGAGACAAGGACTAACATCTATTGGCACAGTCATTTTGTCTGCTTAACTATTCAGGTATCTCTTCCAAGGTGGATGCTTTTTGGTGGGTGTTATATGTAATACAAAAATTTACACACTTTGCACCCATTCCCATGAGTCCAACCACATTCCTATGCCCCACATTTCCTTGTCATCAACCTTCTAATTCTTTTCCCTAAAAACCACTGACAGTTAACTAGGCCATTAACCCCAGCTCAGGAAGCCACCTACGTTCTCTCCTCCAACCACTTTCTTTTGAAAGTGGAAAGGACAGGTGAACCATTTGCTGCTTCATTCACTGGGAAAATTTTCCCCTCACTATTCTTTTTCAAGGCCATTTTCAAATATTATTATAAAGCCATCACCATCCATGTTTAGATTATATCTAATTAAAGACCCAGTACAACTTCACACTTAGCAGGAGCTTCCTGTTTCTACTCAGGACTCTCTTTGTAAATAGCAAAGGAGGACACGTGGGGCTGCCATGATGGAAAGGCAAAGTGAGCCCCTGTGCTATCCAGCCACTCAGCTTACTTGTGCCATCTGTCTAGTCTTGCTTGAGCATGTTGGCTATTCGCCATCTCCACTACTCCAGGAAGGTCACCCTCCCTTGGTTCTCTCTCTGACTTTTCTACTTGCTATGAGAGATAATGTGGTCCCATGCTTCTATCCTTTAAGTACATCCTCCTGGCCTCCACCACTTTGGAATTAGATTAACAAGCTCACTCCAGAGGCAGAGCAAGATGGCAGCGGAGTAACAGCTTCCTTGCATCTGGGCACCGTGAGTCTGAGGAGATAGGACTCCAGGCATCTCTGGCTGGTGGGAACTGCCTATCATCACTCCTATGAGGATACAGGGAGTCAGCAAGAGACTTCTGGACCCCAAGAGGAGGACTAAAACTGTGGAAAACCGGCAAGTGGTCGCGTGTGTTCAATCCGTCTAAACCCGCCCACAACTTCCACAGGCACAAGAACTTAAACAGCAAGAGGAAGTGAAAAGAAAATTAGGGCAAGGAAACAGATAAAAGAAATCACTCATGAGGAAGAATCAGCAGAAAACTCCAGGCAAGAACCAGTCCAGAACAACCCCGCCAAGGGACCATGAGGTAGCTACTGCAGAGGATTCCACCTATACAGAAATGTTAGGAATGACAGAAAGGGAATTTAGAATACACATGTTGAAAACAATGAAAGAAATGATGGAAACAATGAAGGAAACTGCTAATAAAGTGGAAATTAACCAAAAGGAAATCCAAAAACAGAATCAAGTAAGAGATGCATGATATGAAGAATATAAAAAGGATATAGCAGAGCTGAAGGAAATGAAACAATCAATCAGGGAACTTAAAGATGCAATGGAAAGTATCAGCAACAGGTTAGACCATGCAGAAGCAAGAATTTCAGAGGTAGAAGACAAAGTTTTTGAGATAACTCAGATAGTAAAAGAGGCAGAAAAGAACAGAGAGAAAGCAGAACGTTCACTGTCAGAATTACGGGACTTTATGAAGCGTTCCAACATACGAGTGATAGGAATTCCAGAAGGGGAAGAAGAATGCCCCAGAGGAATGGAAGCCATACTGGAGAATATTATAAAAGAAAATTTACCAAACATCACCAAAGATTCTGACACACTGCTTTCAGAGGGATATCGGACCCCAGGTCGCCTCAACTCTAACCGAGCTTCTCCAAGACACATTGTGATGAACCTGTCCAGGTTCTTCTCATTTCCTGAGAAGAGGCTTCATTTCCAACTTAGATCAGGTATAAGAGGAGAGATTGGAAAGACCACAAGGCAAACAGATAGGAGATGTTAGCCCCTTGGAAGGTCTGCTGCTTTGTTGCAGAAAAAAAGAAGATGCTAATGTCCTAATGTCCACCTCCTGTTTGGGCCAGACAGACTAATCCCACTTCCTCCCTATACAGCAGCCAGCATGAAATATCTTTGACTTTACCTGGAACAGGGCCCGATACAGGGTGTTTGCCAGCTTGCTTCTACTAAAATAAAAATCTTTTCCCCAAATAAATATTGGTTAAATAAAAAAAAAAAAAAAAAAACTCTAACCGAGAAGAACTCTAACCGAGCTTCTCCAAGACACATTGTGATGAACCTGTCCAAAGTCAAGACAAAAGAAAAGATTCTGCAAGCTGCCAGGAGTAAGCGCCAGTTGACCTACAGGGGCAAATCCATCAGAGTGACCGCAGACTTCTCTAATGAAACTTTCCAAGCAAGAAGACAATGTTCATCTACCTTTAATCTACTTAAACAGAACAATTTCCAGCCCAGAATTCTGTACCCTGCTAAGCTAAGCTTCAAAATTGACGGAGAAATCAAATCATTTACGGATATACAAACATTGAGGAAATTCACCACAACAAGACCAGCTCTACAGGAAATACTTCAACCTGTTCTAAACACTGACCAACACAATGGATCAGCAGCAAAGTGAGAACTCAGAAATCAAAGGACAGAACCTAACCTCCACACTGATGCAAAAGATTAAACTAAGCAATGGACTCTCACCAAATAAGACGAATAGAATACTACCACACTTATCAATTATCTCCATAAATGTTAATGGCTTGAATTCCCCACTGAAGAGACATAGATTGGCTGACTGGATTAAAAAACACAAGCCATCCATTTGCTGTCTGCAAGAAACACACCTGGCTTCAAAAGACAAATTCAAGCTCCGAGTCAAGGGTTGGAAGACAATTTTTCAGGCAAATGGAATTCAGAAGAAAAGAGGAGTTGCAATCTTATTTTCAGATACATGTGGATTTAAAGCAACTAAAGTCAAAAAAGACAAAGATGGTCACTTTATATTGGTCAAGGGAAAAATACAACAAGAAGACATTTCAATTCTAAATATTTATGCACCCAATTTAAATGCTCCCAGATTCTTGAAGCAGACCTTACTCAGTCTGAGCAATATGATATCTGATAATACCATCATAACAGGGGACTTTAAGACACCTCTTACATAGCTGGACAGATCCTCTAAACAGGAATTAAACAAAGATATAAGAGATTTAAATGAGACCCTAGAACAACTATGCTTGATAGACGCATATAGAACACTCCACCCCAAAGATAAAGAATATACATTCTTCTCATCACCCCATGGAACATTCTCCAAAATTGATCATATCCTGGGACACAAAACAAATATCAACAGAATCAAAAGAATTGAAATTTTACCTTGTATCTTCTCAGACCATAAGGCACTAAAGGTGGAATTCAACTCTAAGAAAAATGCTCGACCCCACACAAAGGCATGGAAATTAAACAATCTTCTGTTGAATAACAGATGGGTGCAGGAAGAAATAAAACAGGAAATCATTAACTTCCTTAATCATAACAACAATGAAGACACAAGCTACCAAAACCTGTGGGATACTGCAAAAGCAGTTTTGAGAGGAAAATTCATCGCTTTAGATGCCTACATTCGAAAAACAGAAAGAGAGCACATCAACAATCTCACAAGAGATCTTATGGAATTGGAAAAAGAAGAACAATCTAAGCCTAAACTCAGTAGAAGAAAAGAAATATCCAAAATCAAATCAGAGATCAATGAAATTGAAAACAAAAGAATCATTCAGAAAATTAATGAAATAAGGAGTTGGTTTTTTGAAAAAATAAATAAAATACATAAACCATTGGCCAGACTAACTAGAAATAGAAAAGTAAAATCTCTAGTAACCTCAATCAGAAACGATAAAGGGGAAATAACAACTGATCCCACAGAGATACAAGAGATCATCTCTGAATACTACCAGAAACTCTATGCCCAGAAATTTGACAATGTGAAGGAAATGGATCAATATTTGGAATCACACCCTCTCCCTAGACTTAGCCAGGAAGAAATAGACCTCCTGAACAGACCAATTTCAAGCACTGAGATCGAAGAAACAATAAAAATGCTTCCAACTAAAAAATGCCCTGGTCCAGATGGCTTCACTCCAGAATTCTATCAAACCTTCAAGGAAGAGCTTATTCCTGTACTGCAGAAATTATTCCAAAAAACTGAGGAAGAAGGAATCTTCCCCAACACATTTTATGAAGCAAACATCACCCTGATACCAAAACCAGGAAAAGACCCAAACAAAAAGGAGAATTTCAGACCAATCTCACTCATAAATATAGATGCAAAAATTCTCAACAAAATCCTAGCCAATAGATTACAGCTTATCATCAAAAAAGTCATTCATCATGATCAAGTAGGCTTCATCCCAGGGATGCAAGGCTGGTTTAACATATGCAAGTCTATAAACGTTATCCACCATATTAACAGAGGCAAAAATAAAGATCACATGATCCTCTCAATAGATGCAGAAAAAGCATTTGATAAAATCCAGCATCCTTTTCTAATTAGAACACTGAAGAGTATAGGCATAGGTGGCACATTTCTAAAACTGATTGAAGCTATCTATGACAAACCCACAGCCAATATTTTACTGAATGGAATAAAACTGAAAGCTTTTCCTCTTAGAACTGGAACCAGACAAGGTTGTCCTCTGTCACCTTTACTATTCAACATAGTGCTGGAAGTTCTAGCCAATACAATTAGGCAAGACAAGGAAATAAAGGGAATCCAAATGGGAGCAGAGGAGGTCAAACTCTCCCTCTTTGCTGACGACATGATCTTATACTTAGAAAACCCCAAAGACTCAGCCACAAGACTCCTAGAAGTCATCAAAAAATACAGTAATGTTTCAGGATATAAAATCAATGTCCACAAGTCAGTAGCCTTTGTATACACCAATAACAGTCAAGATGAGAAGCTAATTAAGGACACAGCTCCCTTCACCATAGTTTCAAAGAAAATGAAATACCTAGGAATATACCTAACGAAGGAGGTGAAGGACCTCTATAAAGAAAACTATGACCTCCTCAGAAAGGAAATAGCAGAGGATATTAACAAATGGAAGAACATACCATGCTCATGGATGGGAAGAATCAACATTGTTAAAATGTCTATACTTCCCAAAGCAATCTACATATTCAATGCCATTCCTATCAAAATACCAACATCGTACTTTCAAGATTTGGAAAAAATGATTCTGTGTTTTGTATGGAACCGGAAAATGCCCCGTATAGCTAAGGCAGTTCTCTGTAACAAAAATAAAGCTGGGGGCATCAGCATACCAGATTTTAGTCTGTACTACAAAGCCATAGTGCTCAAGACAGCATGGTACGGGCACAAAAACAGAGACATAGACACTTGGAATCGAATTGAACACCAAGAAATGAAACTAACATCTTACAACCACCTAATCTTTGATAAACCAAACAAGAACTTACCTTGGGGGAAAGACTCCCTATTCAATAAATGGTGTTGGGAGAACTGGATGTCTACATGTAAAAGACTGAAACTGGACCCTCGCCTTTCCCCACTCACAAAAATTGATTCAAGATGGATAAAGGACTTAAATTTAAGGCATGAAACAATAAAAATCCTCAAAGAAAGCATAGGAAAAACACTGGAAGATATTGGCCTGGGGGAAGACTTCATGAAGAAGACTGCCATGGCAATTGCAACAACGACAAAAATAAACACATGGGACTTCATTAAACTGAAAAGCTTCTGTACAGCTAAGGAGACAATAACCAAAGCAAAGAGACAACGCACACAATGGGAAAGGATATTTGCATATTTTCAATCAGACAAAAACTTGATAACCAGGATCTATAGAGAACTCAAATTAATCCACATGAAAAAGCCAACAATCCCTTATATCAATGGGCAAGAGACATGAATAGAACTTTCTCTAAAGACGACAGACGAATGGCTAACAAACACATGAAAAAATGTTCATCATCTCTATATATTAGAGAAATGCAAATCAAAACATCCCTGAGATATCATCTAACCCCAGTGAGAATGGCCCACATCACAAAATCTCAAAACTGCAGATGCTGGCGTGGATGTGGAGAGAAGGGAACACTTTTACACTGCTGGTGGGACTGCAAACTAGTATAACCTTTCTGGAAGGAAGTATGGAGAAACCTCAAAGCACTCAACCTAGACCTCCCATTCGATCCTGCAATCCCATTACTGGGCATCTACCCAGAAGGAAAAAAATCCTTTTATCATAAGGACACTTGTCCTAGACTGTTTGTTGCAGCTCAATTTACAATTGCCAAAATGTGGAAACAGCCTAAATGCCCACCAACGCAGGAATGGATTAACAAGCTGTGGTATATGTATACCATGGAATACTATTCAGCCATTAAAAAAAATGGAGACTTTACATCCTTCGTATTAACCTGGATGGAAGTGGAAGACATTATTCTTAGTAAAGCATCACAAGAATGGAGAAGCATGAATCCTATGTACTCAATTTTGATATGAGGACAATTAATGACAATTAAGGTTATGGGGGGGAAGCAGAAAGAGGGATGGAGGGAGGGGGGTTGGGCCTTGGTGTGTGTCACACTTTATGGGGGCAAGACATGATTGCAAGAGGGACTTTACCTAACAATTGCAATCAGTGTAACTGGCTTATTTTACCCTCAATGAATCCCCAACAATAAAAAAAAAAAACAAAAAACCAAAAAAAAAAAAAACAAGCTCACTCCATAACTGTGTCCCACTGCCAGCAGTGACCTAAGAGGGGAGCCACAGAAGAACAACTTGGAGATGCTGGTGCCCTGTCATCAGCACACTCCTGATAACTTTGGCACATGAGGTGTTTGGGGCGTCTTGTGAAATATAATCCTGGAGGGCTTTCTGGCCTAAAGTAACATAATCAAACCAATAGATCCACTTTCCTCAATCATTTTTTTCCTCTTCAGTGTGCTAAAAGAAACTAAGGCTTTTCTGTTTTTATCAGTATGAGCCATGCTTTTACCATTATTTTAAGAGCCACCCCAGCCACCCTGGGGTTCTTTTTTGGGTTATTAAATCCCATGTCCCAATATAACCATTCTTCAAATCAATAAATCCTTACTTGTCCAATTTTATGTTCTAGATCCTTGATCAAATCAAATCCTTGAGGTTTTATCATGGCTTTTGTGGGAAACATGACAGCTAATTCTTACAGCTTCTTCAAGATACAGTTGCTTTTCTTCATTATTAGGCTCTGTATATTTCCAATTATGTTGTAACTAATCATAGACATTGGCCTGATTACCACAGAAATGAATGAGGTAGTTCCTATATCAAAAATATAATGCCTTTGGAAAGAGAAAGAGCTTCTATTATGTCTTATTACATTCTAGCTGGTCCTATGAATCAGTAGGTATGTTCTGCAAGTTGAGCATTTGGAGAGGGTCCGTAGAGCCATAAACCTAAAGGCATATGCCCAGATGCCCTCATATCTGCTGCTGTGATTGGAGTGTTTCTTGCTTCAAAAACACATGATGAAATGTAATTGCCATTATAACAATATTAAGAAGTAGGGCCCTTAAGAGGTGATCAGACTGTGATCATGAGACTGTGCCCTCATAAATAAACTAATGCCCTGAATGTGGAAGTAAGTTTGTTATGAAAGGGTGAGTTTTACCCCCTTTTCTCTCTCTTATCACTTATTTTGATGTCCTTCTTGGCCCCATTCAAGATACTATCTTGGAAGTGAAGATGAGGCCCTTGTCAGACACCTAACCTGCCAGGGCCATGTTCTTAGACTTCAAGCCTCCAAAACTGTGGGAAATAAGTTTTGTTTTGTTTTTGAGAGAGAGTTTCACTATGTCACCCTTGGTAGAGTTCTGTAGTGTCACAGTTCACAGCAACCTCAAACTCTTGGGCTTAAGTGATTCTCTTGCCTCAGCCTCCCAAAGGAAGTAATTTTTGTTCCTTTCAATTACTCCGTCTCAGGCATTTTACTTTAACAACACAAAGTGGACTGAGACACCCATCTTGACATAACAATCCTGACTTAGCTAAGCCTTTCACGTGGTCTCCGAAGTTCCAAGACCTCCCAACTACCACTTCCATGTCTCTCCTCAACTCCATTCTCTACCTCCACTTCAGGAAATAAGGGCCATTTTGTAAAGCAAAGAAGCCCTCTTCCTACACATGTAGCCTTTGATTCTTGTTAATGACCCTGTTTCCTTTTGTCCTTCTGCCTAACATCAATACTACCTAATAATAAATAGCCAATTACACTGTCCTTGCAGACATTACTTTCCTAGTGTCTCTTTGTGCCTGAATCATCTCACTGGCAAGAGTGTTTTCCTCTGATGAAGCACCGTTTCTGTTGTGAAATCTCCAGCAATGGAATATCTTTTTGTGTAAGGGAATAACCATGCCCTACTACTGTGCACTCAAGACAGGGTTCCCCTTGCCAGCAGGACAGTGAGTAAAAAGTTTCCAGACCACATCTTACCACCTATTATCTACCACCACCCTCAGTACCACCTGTCAGTCTGGGTTCTCCTAGAAACAGACACCAAAACTGGATTTATATGTTCAAGCAATTTTCTTAGGGAGATACCTGTGAATGATGAAGTAGCAAAGAGAAAGAACAGACAAGGAAAGAGTTCTGATTATGATGCATGAATGACCCCTGAGAAAGAGGGAGGGAAGAAGGGATGTCGCTGAAAGAGGCTCAGACTGCCTTTCAACTGGACCAGGCCATGGAGAATCTTGTTTTCTCTTTAGAGACAAAGGTTGCTCATTATAGGTTCCCAAGGAATAATATTGGCTTGGCTCTAGTAGTCTTCACCATGTTCCATAATTTCTGGAAATGGCCTGCAGCATGAGTAGCCATGGTTAATGTCTTGGTGTTAAGACCAAGTCAATTCAAAGGTCTGACAGGCAGGGATTTCCCAACAGCAGGTGCATCCCTCAAATGCTCCACATTAACCATGGACTTAGCACTTTTAAAAATTGTACCATAAAGTCATTCTCAGAATTAAAATGAGGCTGTAAAATATTATATTGATAACATAGATAGGAGAGACAGTTCAATGCAAAGAAAAAACATAAGATTAGATAGAACTCAGGAGAACTTTGGTTTTTATCAGTGGGCCAAGTCACTCAACTCATCTAAAGCTTGAAGTTTAAGTTTATTCTTATTTAATCAATCACTTAAATAAGAATAATGAGACTGAAATCTCTTATTTAAATCTGCAGGACTAGTCTTTAAGAAAAAAATCAGGTAAGGGGAAAATAAATTTTAATGATTTATTTATGTCACATATATATTATTTTAATGTAAGAAGAGATACATGCACTTACAATCTTTTGAACTAGTGACCATATGATTGAGTTGATATCTGCTAGTTGAAATTCTGCCTATTTTTACAATTTGAGTGCAGAATCCATATAAATTTTTTAATTATTATAATTAAATATTTTCATTGCAAGTTTACAAATTATAGCTGTACATATCTAGGGGCTACAAAGTGATGTTATGATTTATGAACACAATATGAGATAATTAAATCAAGCTAATTAGCATATTTATAACCGCAAATATTTATTATTGGTGGGTTAGAACATTTGAAATTTATTCTTTTAGCAATTTTGAAATGTACAATATTATATTATTGACTATATCCACCATGCTATACAAAAAGAGCTCAAAAAAATCTTTAAAAAAGTATTCCTTCTGAGATTTCATGTTCTTTGAACATCATCTCCCCATTCCCCTACGCATGAGCCTTTGTAGCTGCCATTTTACTTTCTGCTTCTAGGAGTTGGGTTGTTTTAGATTCTATATCCATGTGAGAAAATGTGGTATTTGCCTTTCTTTGACTGGCTTATTTCACTTAGCATTAAAGTTCTTCAATTCCATCCATGTTATCACAAAATACAACTTTCTTTTTAAGGTTTAAATGCATTCCATTGTGTATATACCACATTTTCTTTACCCATTCACCTGTTGACTGGTAATGTAGGTTGATTTCATAACTTGGCTATTTTGAATGGTGCTACAAGGAACATGGAAGCTCAGACATCTACTCAACATACGGACTTCAAATCCTTTCTACTTTTTCACCAATCTTTTACTGTTATTTTTCTATAGCTCACTTAATAATAGGGTTGTCAGTAAATAGTGTTTACTTAAATGCCCTAAGCATTCAAGGAATTTTCATGGAAACGAGTCCTATTTTTCATTTGTAGTCACATATATAATTTCATTTTGTCACATATATAATTCTAAAAAAAAGATCAAGATTTTGCATCTTTGTATTTAGCTGGATGAATTTGGAGGACATGCTCCTAAGCAAAATATTTCAGGAATGGAAAAGCAAGTATCCCATGTACTTAATACTATGTTGAAGCTAATACACCGACAACTACAAGCCCACAGGAGAGAAAAAGACAGTAATTTAAAAAGGGAGAAAGGGGAGCAAGGGATTGGTACTTCCCACCTAATGGGTATAATGTTAGGGAATATGGCACACCTCCTGGATGAAGGCCTCAACTGCACCTGGGACTTTACCTTAGAACTGCATACAATGTAGCCTAATTGCTTGTAGCCTCAGGTTAATACAAAATAAAAAATAAATAAATAAATATAATGGGGAATGGGTCCCTTCATAGTTACAAACACACTAAAAAAATTTCTTAATTAAATACGTTCAGGATCAATTTTTGGTAAAATGCAACTCCAGTAATTGAGCATGAGCACGTTGGTGTTGTAAAACCTAGACTATAAGCTAATAGAACTTAGTGTACAATTATATATAGACATTAAATAGAGGTGTGATTACATAAAATATGTTATGTGAATACGGATTCAGAATGACTACATTCTTTTGGAGTTTATAAAAGCACTAATCTGTTTTGAATTAAGTAATAAACTAATAGCCAACAGGTATCAATCACCTGATTTTTAAAAATTTTATACTCTCTGTATCTTTCTCTATATTTTTATCACCTTTTATCTCGTCTCTGCCAAGATAGAGTTTCCACAAAACTCCATTTCCGAATCATTTCCTTACACAGATCCTTACATTCATTACGAGTTCACAGGTTCACATTTCAAAAAGACAATCATACCCTTGTCTCTTTTCTGACTCACCAGTGACTTTTTCGGCTCTGTAATACTAATTTCTATTTTCTTCCTTTTCCTCATATACCAATTCTATCTGACAATTATTAGCCTCAATGATCTAAAATAGCCCCACCATCAATACTGACCACATTAGCTATCTGTACAGTGTCCTAGATACATATCTATAATTCAATTGAATTCCTTGAGCAAGTTTTCCGAACAAGTCAAGGACCATTAGCAGTTTATAACTTTATGTTGCTAGATTAAGAATCACTTTGAATTCTCCTAGCCTAAAGTGAATTTGTCTCAGTAAGATGAGGCTTATGCTTCCTGCCCATTATCTTTTATTTATAGATTTGAAAAAGAGCTTAGGAAAACTGATCAACACATGAAGGAGATACTGCTCCCTTTAAGATTATAATTTCCTTTTCTACTTTACATAACTGGGTGCATATTCTTATGTCCTTTTACCTCTGAGGTCGGAGCTAAGTGCCTAACTGATTAAATTGTCATCTAGCTCACAAGTTTAGACCAACACTATTTAGTGACTTTTTATCATGTGCTAAATACTATGGGAAAATGAAAAGATCCATAAAGTATAGTCCATCTTCTACTGAGGCTGGCAATGAATTAGTAATTTTAAGACAAATAATCACATGATAAGGAAGAATACATTAATTTGAACAAATTACATTGACTATAAAACAAAGTGATATGATTCCTTGTAGAGTAGTAAATTTACAATGGGGGCTAGGATGCCAATATGAATGAATGAGAAGGAGCCACCAAAGATCTGGGTGAAGGGCATTCAAGGCAGAGTGATCAAGTATAAAGTTGAAATAATATTTTTATAAATGAGAAATAGAAAGAAGTCCAAGGTTGCCAGAGTACAACATGCTCAGGTATTATGATGTGAAGAAATGTCAGAAGGCAGGCATTCTGAGACCAGGGAGTCTTTTTTAGATTCTAGAGTAGATTTAGAGGCTTTCTCTGCACACAGAGACATACATACATACACACACACATGCATATGCATACATATATACCTAGGCACATATATGTGTATGTATGTGTGTATGTATATACGTGTATGTGTGTGTGTACAGAGAGAGTTAGATCAATAGATATACACAGTTAATGATAAATTTAATTAAGCATATGTGTCTTGTTTGTGGCTGAAGGGACAGGAACCAGTAAGTCAGTATGAAGAATATTTTTCTCTTTTGACTTTACTCCAGTATGATTATTTTGTGATTTTTTTCAGTTTATCATTTACTTTTGTAGGGTTTTGGATGCCAGACTTTATCTCATAAAATTTTGACATCAAAAGTGAATGAAGAGACTGAAGTCTGTATATGGCCCATAGACAGATAGTGCTCACCAAGTACTCACCCACATTTTTCTAGCTTCATTTGCAATTATGTTGGGACCATGTGACTATTTCCTGTTAATGGTGTATGCAGAATAAATAGGAGCTCAGACCATGCAGAGCCAGTGTGCCTCCTCCATTTCTCTGTCTGGTGGTCATGTCTTCAGATGGTTGTTTCATGGCTCCGGGAATCCTATTTCTAAGTCTAAATGTTTCCACCAGTCTAAATAACATTTGACAAAAAGTACAAATAAGCTCTTCTGCTAAGCCTATAGCTGCTGGTGTTAATTACTTTAATTAATAAAATAGGCTACCTTTTTATCCTTCAGCAAGTGTAGGAAAGTAAGCCTGAAGATCTTGTTCCATATCTCAGTTATAAATGTGCGATACATCTCATTTCTCTCACTCAGGCATCACTGTGTGTGAATACCTGATAATCCTGTATATTTGCTTAACAATTTATAATTTTTAAGAAATATTTCAAGATTTTATCTCTGTGTTCCAAACTAAAAAGGGTCAGGATAAGAATCCCTTTTAATTAATAAAGAAACATTAATAATATTAAATACCTGGCTCAATGCTCATGGCTACTAAAAGAATAAATTCAGATTTCAGAATTCCTTATTCTACTATCACCACACATATGAATGTGTGTAGATTTGTGTGTGTGTGCTTGTACTTTGGCTATACAGACAATGAAATTCTGATTGCTTTTTCTCATGATTTCTAAATCTCTCACCTAGTGTCTCAAAAATTATTGTTAATGACTTATATTTTTCAATCCCCAAATGACAGATAGTCATGGAAAGAACAGAGGCTTAAGAATGAGAAGACCGGAGGCGGAGCAAGATGGCAGCCGAGTAACAGCTTCCTTGCATCTGGGCACCGTGAGTCTGGGGAGATAGGACTCCAGGCATCTCTGGCTGGTGGGAACTGCCTATCATCACTCCTATGAAAATACAGGGAGTCAGCGAGAGACTTCTGGACCCCAAGAGGAGGACTAAAACAGTGGAAAGCCGGCAAGTGGTCGCGTGTGTTCAATCCATCTAAACCCGCCCACAACTGTAAGTTCAGTAGCAGCGAGACTGCAAACCAGAAAGGCCTTACCTGTGAACTGTTTTGATGTCCTTGGACTTGGCACTGAGTTGAACTGCCTTGGGGAAGGCCTGAGCGGGAGTGCGGAGAACTTTGGCCGTTGTCTAGGGCCCCAGTCTGAGCCACTGAGCCAGACGGAGCTGATAGTGTTTGGCGGTGGGTCACACGGATCCATTGTCAGTGATCTGCCCCGGCAAGCTCTGCCCTCAGGGTCGCAGAGCTAGAAACGGGTGGGAGCTGGTAACCCAGCAACCAAGTAGCCTAAGGGTGGGGTCTGAGCCGTCTTGCAGCCCTAACCCTCAGGGGCAGAGTGAGATCGGTTTTGGCACACTGAGTAAGTGCATAGCCACTTCAGCAGCGATTCCAGCGAGAAAGCTGGGAAAGCTTCTGCTCAGCAAGTTTACAAGTTCAAAGTGCCTTTTAAGTAGGCTGAAGAGAGATTTAGGGTGTCTACCTGCTGGGGTTTGAGAAATCAGCAGCCTCCAGTCGTATCAGAACTGTGACTAACATCTCATACCCCAGAAGACCACGTGTTGCCCAGACAATATTCAATAACATATACAAACTGCTTTGTTTTTGGTTGTGTATTTTTTTCTTCTTTTTTTTTTTTTGGTTTGGTTGTTTTTTTTGTTTGTTTATTTTGACGTTGCTGATGTTCTTTTGTTTTTTTAATTTCAATCTTTTCCACACAGATCCCTTTTTCTTTCTCAATTTTCCTAGTTTAATTATAATTTCCCATTGCTGCCTTTTTTAATAACTTCAACTTCATTTTTGCTAGTGTTTCTACCGATATAATTTGGTTTTTCACCCAATTTTATCCCCGTAAAGTTTTCTGTTTGCTTCTTTTGGTTTGATTTAAAGCATTTTTGTCTTTCCTCTCTACTTGGTGGAGGTGGGGTACTGTGTCTGATCAGGTTAGCAAAGAGCTGCTGACCTCAAGGGAACCACGCAACTGGGCACCCCCAGAAGGTGGGGTTTTTTAAGGTTGTGTCAAAGTACCCTACTGTACACCTATATTGCCCTGTCTCCCTCTTTCTGTGCCTCTCTTCTTTTTGTCAATATTCCTTATACCCACCCCCTCTCCTTTCTCTATCTTTCTTTTTTTCTTATCACTCGGTCCTCCTTTCTTTCATCCCCTTTTTTTGCTCTTCAACCTTCTCACCCTTCTGGTCCTATAACCCTTAGTCCACAGGCACAAGAACTTAAAGAGCAAGAGGAAGTGAAAGGAAAATTAGGGCAAGGAAACAGATAAAAGAAATCACTCATGAGGAAGAATCAGCAGAAAACTCCAGGCAACATGAAGAACCAGTCTAGAACAACGCCACCAAGGGACCATGAGGTAGCTACTGCAGATGATTCCACCAGTATAGAAATGTTAGGAATGACAGAAAGGGAATTTAGAATACACATGTTGAAAACAATGAAAGAAATGATGGAAACAATGAAGGAAATTGCTAATAAAGTGGAAAATAACCAAAAGGAAATCCAAAAACAGAATCAAATAAGAGATGAACGATATGAAGAATATAAAAAGGATATAGCAGACCTGAAGGAACTGAAACAGTCAATTAGGGAACTTAAAGATACAATGGAAAGTATCAGCAACAGGTTAGACCATGCAGAAGAAAGAATTTCAGAGGTAGAAGACAAAGTTCTTGAGATAACTCAGACAGTAAAAGAGGCAGAAAAGAAGAGAGAGAAAGCAGAACGTTCACTGTCAGAATTATGGGACTTTATGAAGCGTTCCAACATACGAGTTATAGGAATTCCAGAAGGGGAAGAAGAATGCCCCAGAGGAATGGAAGCCATACTAGAGAATATTATAAAAGAAAATTTCCCAAACATCACCAAAGAGTCTGACACACTGCTTTCAGAGGGATATCGGACCCCAGGTCGCCTCAACTCTAACCGAGCTTCTCCAAGACACATTGTGATGAACCTGTCCAAAGTCAAGACAAAAGAAAAGATTCTGCAAGCTGCCAGGAGTAAGCGCCAGTTGACCTACAGGGGCAAATCCATCAGAGTGACCGCAGACTTCTCTAATGAAACTTTCCAAGCAAGAAGACAATGGTCATCTACCTTTAATCTACTTAAACAGAACAATTTTCAGCCCAGAATTCTGTACCCTGCTAAGCTAAGCTTCAGAATTGACGGAGAAATCAAATCATTTACGGATATACAAACATTGAGGAAATTCGCCACAACAAGACCAGCTCTACAGGAAATACTTCAACCTGTTCTGCACACTGACCACCACAATGGATCAGCAGCAAAGTAAGAACTCAGAAATCAAAGGACAAAACCTAACCTCCACACTGATGCAAAAGATAAAATTAAGCAATGGACTCTCACCAAATAAGACGAATAGAATACTACCACACTTATCAATTATCTCAATAAATGTTAATGGCTTGAATTCCCCACTGAAGAGACATAGATTGGCTGACTGGATTAAAAAACACAAGCCATCCATTTGCTGTCTGCAAGAAACACACCTGGCCTCAAAAGACAAATTAAAGCTCCGAGTCAAGGGTTGGAAGACAATTTTTCAGGCAAACGGAATTCAGAAGAAAAGAGGAGTTGCAATCTTATTTTCAGATACATGTGGATTTAAAGCAACTAAAGTCAAAAAAGACAAAGATGGTCACTTTATATTGGTCAAGGGAAAACTACAACAAGAAGACATTTCAATTCTAAATATTTATGCACCCAATTTAAATGCTCCCAGATTCTTGAAGCAGACCTTACTCAGTCTGAGCAATATGATATCTGATAATACCATCATAACAGGGGACTTTAACACACCTCTTACAGAGCTGGACAGATCCTCTAAACAGAAATTAAACAAAGATGTAAGAGATTTAAATGAGACCCTAGAACAACTATGCTTGATAGATGCATATAGAACACTCCACCCCAAAGATAAAGAATATACATTCTTCTCATCACCCCATGGAACATTCTCCAAAATTGATCATATCCTGGGACACAAAACAAATATCAACAGAATCAGAAGAATTGAAATTTTACCTTGTATCTTTTCAGACCATAAGGCACTAAAGGTGGAACTCAACTCTAACAAAAATGCTCAAGCCCACCCAAAGGCATGGAAATTAAACAATCTTCTGTTGAATAACAGATGGGTGAAGGAAGAAATAAAACAGGAAATCATTAACTTCCTTGAGCATAACAACAATGAAGACACAAGCTACCAAAACCTGTGGGATACTGCAAAAGCAGTTTTGAGAGGAAAATTCATCGCTTTAGATGCCTACATTCGAAAAACAGAAAGAGAGCACATCAACAATCTCACAAGAGATCTTACGGAATTGGAAAAAGAAGAACAATCTAAGCCTAAACTCAGTAGAAGAAAAGAAATATCCAAAATCAAATCAGAGATCAATGAAATTGAAAACAAAAGAATCATTCAGAAAATTAATGAAACAAGGAGTTGGTTTTTTGAAAAAATAAATAAAATAGATAAACCATTAGCCAGACTAACTAGAAATAGAAAAGTAAAATCTCTAATAACCTCAATCAGAAACGATAAAGGGGAAATAACAACTGATCCCACAGAGATACAAGAGATCATCTCTGAATACTACCAGAAACTCTATGCCCAGAAATTTGACAATGTGAAGGAAATGGAGAAATATTTGGAATCACACCCTCTCCCTAGACTTAGCCAGGAAGAAATAGACCTCCTGAACAGACCAATTTCAAGCACTGAGATCAAAGAAACAATAAAAAAGCTTCCAACTAAAAAATGCCCTGGTCCAGATGGCTTCACTCCAGAATTCTATCAAACCTTCAAGGAAGAGCTTATTCCTGTACTGCAGAAATTATTCCAAAAAACTGAGGAAGAAGGAATCTTCCCCAACACATTCTATGAAGCAAACATCACCCTGATACCAAAACCAGGAAAAGACCCAAACAAAAAGGAGAATTTCAGACCAATCTCACTCATGAACATAGACGCAAAAATTCTCAACAAAATCCTCGCCAATAGACTACAGCTTATCATCAAAAAAGTCATTCATCATGATCAAGTAGGCTTCATCCCAGGGATGCAAGGCTGGTTTAACATACGCAAGTCTATAAACGTTATCCACCATATTAACAGAGGCAAAAATAAAGATCACATGATCCTCTCAATAGATGCAGAAAAAGCATTTGATAAAATCCAGCATCCTTTTCTAATTAGAACTCTGAAGAGTATAGGCATAGGTGGCACATTTCTAAAACTGATTGAAGCTATCTATGACAAACCCACAGCCAATATTTTACTGAATGGAGTAAAACTGAAAGCTTTTCCTCTTAGAACTGGAACCAGACAAGGTTGTCCTCTGTCACCTTTACTATTCAACGTAGTGCTGGAAGTTCTAGCCAATACAATTAGGCAAGACAAGGAAATAAAGGGAATCCAAATGGGAGCAGAGGAGGTCAAACTCTCCCTCTTTGCTGACGACATGATCTTATACTTAGAGAACCCCAAAGACTCAACCACAAGACTCCTAGAAGTCATCAAAAAATACAGTAATGTTTCAGGATATAAAATCAATGTCCACAAGTCAGTAGCTTTTGTATACACCAATAACAGTCAAGATGAGAAGCTAATTAAGGACACAACTCCCTTCACCATAGTTTCAAAGAAAATGAAATACCTAGGAATATACCTAACGAAGGAGGTGAAGGACCTCTATAAAGAAAACTATGAAATCCTCAGAAAGGAAATAGCAGAGGATATTAACAAATGGAAGAACATACCATGCTCATGGATGGGAAGAATCAACATTGTTAAAATGTCTATACTTCCCAAAGCTATCTACCTATTCAATGCCATTCCTATCAAAGTATCTACATCGTACTTTCAAGATTTGGAAAAAATGATTCTGCGTTTTGTATGGAACCGGAAAAAACCCCGTATAGCTAAGGCAGTTCTTAGTAACAAAAATAAAGCTGGGGGTGTCAGTATACCAGATTTTAGTCTGTACTACAAAGCCATAGTGGTCAAGACAGCATGGTACTGGCACAAAAACAGAGACATAGACACTTGGAATCGAATTGAACACCAAGAAAAGAAACTAACATCTTACAACCACCTAATCTTTGATAAACCAAACAAGAACTTACCTTGGGGGAAAGACTCCCTATTCAATAAATGGTGTTGGGAGAACTGGATGTCTACATGTAAAAGACTGAAACTGGACCCACACCTTTCCCCACTCACAAAAATTGATTCAAGATGGATAAAGGACTTAAATTTAAGGCATGAAACAATAAAAATCCTCCAAGAAAGCATAGGAAAAACACTGGAAGATATTGGCCTGGGGGAAGACTTCATGAAGAAGACTGCCATGGCAATTGCAACAACATCAAAAATAAACAAATGGGACTTCATTAAACTGAAAAGCTTCTGTACAGCTAAGGACACAATAACCAAAGCAAAGAGACAACCTACACAATGGGAAAGGATATTTGCATATTTTCAATCAGACAAAAGCTTGATAACCAGGATCTATAGAGAACTCAAATTAATCCACATGAAAAAAGCCAACAATCCCTTATATCAATGGGCAAGAGACATGAATAGAACTTTCTCTAAAGATGACAGACGAATGGCTAACAAACATATGAAAAAATGTTCATCATCTCTATATATTAGAGAAATGCAAATCAAAACAACCCTGAGATATCATCTAACCCCAGTGAGAATGGCCCACATCACAAAATCTCAAAACTGCAGATGCTGGCGTGGATGTGGAGAGAAGGGAACACTTTTACACTGCTGGTGGGACTGCAAACTAGTACAACCTTTCTGGAAGGAAGTATGGAGAAACCTCAAAGCACTCAACCTAGACCTCCCATTCGATCCTGCAATCCCATTACTGGGCATCTACCCAGAAGGAAAAAAATCCTTTTATCATAAGGACACTTGTACTAGACTGTTTATGGCAGCTCAATTTACCATTGCCAAAATGTGGAAACAGCCTAAATGCCCACCAACCCAGGAATGGATTAACAAGCTGTGGTATATGTATACCATGGAATACTATTCAGCTATTAAAAAAAATGGAGACTTTACATCCTTCGTATTAACCTGGATGGAAGTGGAAGACATTATTCTTAGTAAAGCATCACAAGAATGGAGAAGCATGAATCCTATGTACTCAATCTTGATATGAGGACAATTAATGACAATTAAGTTTATGGGGGGGGGAAGCAGAAAGAGGGATGGAGGGAGGAGGGTGGGGCCTTAGTGTGTGTCACACTTTATGGGGGCAAGACATGATTGCAAGAGGGACTTTACCTAACAATTGCAATCAGTGTAACTGGCTTATTGTACCCTCAATGAATCCCCAACAATAAAAAAAAAAAAAAAAAAAAAAAAAAAAAAGAATGAGAAGACCTGGGTGGCGCCTGTGGCTCAGTGAGTAGGGCGCCAGCCCCATATACCGAGGGTGGCAGGTTCAAACCCAGCCCCAGCCCAACTGCAACAACAACAAAAATAGCCGGTGTTGAGGCGGGCACCTGTAATCCCAGCTACTCGGGAGGCTGAGGCAAGAGAATCACCAAAATCACCTAAGCCCAAGAGCTGGAGGTTGCTCTGAGCTGTGATGCCATAGCACTCTACTGAGGGCAACAAAGTGAGACTCTGTCGCAAAAAAAAAAAAAAAAAGAATCAGAAGACCTATGGATGGGGTTTAGCTCTGGAACATGATAGTTGTGTGTTCTCAATCTTGTCACATGTATGTGGGTCTCTGTTTCTCTGTCTATGTATGAAATAAGGGGGATGGAATAAATAATGCCCCCAAAACCTTATGGCTTGAACTGCTATACTTTTAGGTCAAAACCACTAACTAGCTATTATCTCAGCAGTAGAGAAATTTTCCCAGTGTAAGAACAGTCAAAGATGGTTGTTATACTTAATAAGGTTTTTTTTTAAAAAAATGCAGTGTTATCATTTAAGGGGTTAGATCGGAAGAATCAGATATATTTTAAATGGAGTTGGGGTTAGATCGGAAGAATCAGATACATTTTAAATGGAGTTGAGAATTATTTGAAGTCACAGTGTTTTTCAGGAAAACCCCTTGAAATTTTTCACTTTTTTGAGCTCTGGTTTTTGGAGTTATTTTCAAGGACCATAGGGGAAGTGCAGTATAAAACCTAGATTTTCATTCCCCTTTCATTATCAATTTCCGTTCTCATTGGGCAAGTAAACTAGCTCCTGTACTCTTTAGTTTTTTGAAAAGTGACTAGATAATGGTGGCCTACTGCAAAAAACCTTTATAAAATGTTCCTAGGGAAAAAAATATGAAAGCACATGGTTCCATTCTCTTGGCTCTTAACGATTTGAATAATAATTATGCAGAGTGTTTCATTGAGAATCTACTCAGGGTTCAGCACTGTTTTTGTTTTGTTTTGTTGTTTTTTTTCAGGTTTCAGCCCAGACTGGGTTTGAACCCACCACCTCCAGTATATGGGGCTGGCACCCTACTCCTTTGAGCCACAGGCGCCGCCCTCGGCACTATTTTTCACTTGGAGTATTTAGAAAAATTAATCTCTCTAGTCTATTCTTCTCTGTATTAACTATCTATTGGTCAAAGGAAGGATTCACTTCCAACAGTCAAGGGCTTTTCATTAGCTTTTTCCCTAGAAAAAGTGATGAGGAGGAGACAAGATGGCTGACTGAAGCCAGCTTTCCACGGAGGCTCCTGTTCAGAAGGAGAGTTAAAGGACAAAAATTCAGCAAGTAACCTGGTGGATTTGAGCTGCACTAAGAGAGTAGGTTGTAGAATGCACGTCAACCCCACTGAGGTGAGCTGCGACCACAAGGATACAAACAAAAGGTACAAAATCCATCACCAAGCAGACGGGAGTCCCTTCCCCCATGACAATGGCTCAGAGTGCCCCACAAACAACCGAGCAGAGTTCAAAGGTCCTCTCACTACACTCCACAGGAGAGACCCTCTAAAAACTGGACCTACCTCCCCTACTGGGGTGCCACAGTGTCCTCCTGCCAGGCATAAAACTGTATAAACTGTATATGGTCTCTACCTGGAATTCTGAGCTCCCAGCGCTCTCCTTCGCTCACACTGGGGTCTGGAGGCCAGTCCCAGTCGGTTGGCGGAGAGGGGACTGCACCAGAGTGGCAGTTCCCTGAGGCACAGTGCGATAGCCGTCTTTTGGTGATAATACCGCGAGGCATAAAACTGTGTAAAGCTGTGTGTGTTCTCTGCCCGCAACCCCAGGCTTCCATTGCTCCCCGCGCTCCCCTCTGCTCTCGCTCCAAGGTCTGGAGGCCTGTAGCCCAGGGGTCCAGACTCTTGGGCGATTGCTCGAGGGGTGTGGACAGTGCTGGGCTGCAGACTGCAGCCGATGCAGACTCTGGGGTGCAGACTCTGGGGTATGGAGTGGAGAGAGGATGATTGGCCGGAGGGGAGCTACACCGGAGCAACGGTTGCCTGAGTCATAAGGCAGCAGCCCTCTTTTGCTAGCAATACGGGCTCACTACAGAATATTCTGAAGCCACACCCCCTGTCTCCCTGGTCAACCAGAGACTCTGAGTTTGCCTGAGGCAACATAAACTTGCAAACCAGGGAAACTCCCAGGGCGGGGCTGACCCAGAGGTCCGCTTTACTAACCCTAAGATGCACCTGGCCCTCAGGGGATCGTCAGCCTATAGACAATAAAAGAGCAAAGACAAGCTGATATGGAACTCAATTCAGCTTTTCTTCTGCAGGGGAAACGCAGAGTTGTTCTCTTCTGTTCTGTCAGTAACATTAATCAGGGGTGAGACTGGACCTGAGTGAAAACCCCTCAATCTTAATCTAGTGCCCGAGGTTGTCAGGCCTCACCTCCTCCTGCTGGAGAGAGGCAGAGCGCAGCGGCCTGGCAGACTTCCTTGTGATTCGGGCAGGTGCAAACTCCTGGAGTACCGATTCACTACAGGCAACTGGGTCAGCGAACTGCAGGGCTATCAGTGACTGGGTGTGAAGTGGTGCAAGGTGGGGAAGGAGGCAGCAACCTTCCCAGACTGATTTATAGGCTGGGTGGCTTCTCCTGACTCCACGCAGCACTGGAGCAAGCCACACCAGAGTAGTCACCAGACCCTTGTGATACAGTTCCCAGAGACCTCTTAAACTCTCTCACCCGAGACAGGTGCAGACTGAGACAATTGATTTGGACATTTCTGAACTGAACCAATCAGCTGAGGACAAATCAGGTGGTGCCCTAGGTGCACAGTGGTAGGAAGGTTTGATTTTTCTTTTCCAATTGTTTGCCAGTGGGGGGCAGGGAGACTTAATTACTGATATTTCTCCACAGCTGAGTCTTCGATCCAAAGTATCTGTTTCACTAGGGCAGAACAGAAACCAGCTGAAAACAAGGCAGAACCATTTAGCCCCACCACACCAGACAGGGCCCCAGTTTCTCAGGCCACAACACTGTACGGGCCCTTGACAAAGCCCCAGGGGAAAAAATCAGAGGGAGTAAAACAACCATGGGGCAGAATCAGTGGAAAAACTCTGGTAACATGAATAACCAGAATAGATCAACCCCCCAAGGAAAGATATCGCAGATGCAATTGAAGATCCCATTCATAAACAACTAGCTGAGATGTCAGAAATCGAATTCAGAATTTGGATTGCAGACAAGATTAACAAAGTGGAATGAGGAATTCGAGGAGAAATTCAGAAGTTGTCTCAAGAATTTAACGAATTTAAAGACAAAACCACCAAAGACTTAGACACACTGAAGCAAGAATTTGCAGCACTCAAAGATATGAAAAATACAGTAGAATCCCTCAGTAACAGAATGGAGTAAGCAGAAGAAAGGATTTCTGACAGCGAAGATAAAGCCTTTGAATGCTCCCAAACTCTCAAAGAGGAAGAGAAATGGAGAGAAAAAATGGATAACTCACTCAGAGAGCTCTGGGATAATTCGAAGAAGGCGAATATCCGAATCATACGAGTTCCAGAAACAGATGAAGTGGCCTCGCTGGGCACAGAGGCCCTTCTGCATGAAATTATGAAAGAGAATTTTCCAGACGTGCCTAGAGATTCTGAAATTCAGATAGCGGACAGCTTCAGAACCCCAGCACGACTCAACCCCAATAAGACATCCCCAAGGCATATCATAATTAACTTCACTAAAGTTAATATGAAGGAGAAAATCCTCAAAGCTGCCAGGAGAAACAAAACCATTACTTTCAAAGGCAAGAATATTAGAATGACTGCAGATCTCTCTGCTGAAACTTTTCAAGCCAGAAGAGGGTGGTCACCGACTTTTAATCTCCTAAAGCAAAATAACTTTCAACCCCGGATCTTGTATCCAGCTAAACTGAGTTTCATTTATGATGGAGAAATTAAATAATTTAATGACATTCATATGTTGAAGAAATTTGCCATAACCAAACCAGCTCTTCAGTATATTCTCAGACCTATCCTCCATAATGACCAACCCAATCCTATACCACAAAAGTAAACTCACTCAGAAACTTCGGATCAAACTCCAATTTCCACACTGGCGAAAGGATTAAAAATGGTCACTGGACTTTTGAAAAACTCGATACCCAAAACTTCACCAGACTTATCAATATTCTCCATTAATGTGAATGGCTTAAACTGTCCTCTAGAGAGGTATAGGTTAGCTGACTGGATACAAAAACTCAGGCCAGATATCTGTTGCATACAAGAGTCACATCTTAACCTAAAAGACAAATACAGACTCAGGGTGAAAGGATGGTCGTCCACATTTCAGGCAAATGGTAATCAGAAAAAAGCAGGTGTTGCAATTTTATTTGCAGATACAATAGACTTTAAACCAACAAAAGTAAGGAAGGACAAGAACGGTCACTTCATATTTGTTAAGGGTAATACTCACTATGATAAGATCTCAATTATTAATATCTATGCACCCAACCAGAATGTACCTCAATTTATAAGAGAAACTCTAACAGACATGAGCAACTTGATTTCCTCCAGCTCCATAATCGTCGGAGATTTCAACACTCCTTTGGCTGTGTTGGATTGATCCTCCAACAAGAAGCTGAGCAAAGAAATCTTAGATTTAAACCTAACCATCCAACATTTGGATTTAGCAGACATCTACAGAACATTTCATCCCAACAAAACTGAATACACATACTTCTCATCAGCCCATGGAACTTACTCCAAAATCGATCACATCTTAGGTCACAAGTCTAACCTCAGTAAATTTAAAGGAATAGAAATTATTCCATGCATCTTCTCGGACCACCATGGAATAAAACTTAAGCTGAGTAACAACAGGAATCTGCATACTCATACAAAAACATGGAAGTTAAATAACCTTATGCTGAATGATAGCTGGGTCAGAAATGAGATTAAGAAAGAAATCGCCAATTTTTTGGAACAAAACAACAATGAAGACACGAACTATCAGAACCTCTGGGACACCGCAAAGGCAGTTCTAAGAGGGAAATTTATAGCACTGCAAGCCTTCCTCAAGAGAACGGAAAGAGAGGAAGTTAACAACTTAATGGGACATCTCAAGCAACTGGAAAAGGAAGAATATTCTAACCGCAAACCTAGTAGAAGAAAAGAAATAACCAAAACTAGAGCCGAATTAAATGAAATTGAAAACAAAAGAATAATACAACAGATCAATAAATCAAAAAGCTGGTTTTTTGAAAAGGTCAATAAAATAAATAAACCTTTGGCCAACCTAATCAGGAAAAAAGAGTAAAATATCTAATCTCATCAATCAGAAACAACAAAGACGAAATAACAACAGACTCGTCAGAAATCAAAAAAATCCTTAATGAATATTACAAGAAACTTTATTCTCAGAAATATGAAAATCTGAAGGAAATTGACCAATACTTGGAAGCACGTCACCTTCCAAGACTTAGCCAGAATCAAGTGGAAATGTTGAACAGGCCCATATCAAGTTCGGAAATAGAATCAACCATACAAAACCTCCCTAAAAAGAAAAGCCCAAGACCAGATGGTTTCAGGTCTGAATTCTCCCAAACCTTTAAAGAGGAATTAGTACCTATATTAATTAACCCGTTCCAAAAGGTAGAAAAAGAAGGAAGACTACCCAACACGTTCTATGAAGCAAACATCACCCTGATCCCCAAACCAGGGAAAGACCCAATAAGAAAAAAAAATTATAGACCGATATCACTAACGAATATAGATGCAAAAATATTCAACAATATCCTAACAAACAGAATCCAGAAACACATCAAACAAATTATACATCATGACCAAGTCGGTTTTATCCCAGGATCTCAAGGCTGGTTCAATATACGTAAATCTATAAATGTAATCCAGCACATAAACAAATTAAAAAACAAAGACCATATGATTCTCTCAATCGATGCAGAAAAAGCTTTTGATAATATCCAGCATCCCTTCATGATCAGAACACTTAAGAAAATCGGTATAGAAGGGACATTTCTTAAACTGATAGAGACCATCTACAGCAAACCAACTGCCAATATCATATTGAATGGAGTTAAATTGGAATCATTTCCACTCAGATCAGGAACCAGACAAGGCTTCCCATTGTCTCCATTGCTTTTTAACATTGTAATGGAAGTTTTAGCCACCGCAATTAGGGAAGAAAAGGCGATCAAGGGTATCCATATAGGGTCAGAAGAGATCAAACTTTCACTCTTCGCAGATGATATGATAGTGTATCTGGAAAACACTAGGGACTCTACTACAAAACTCTTAGAAGTGATCAAGGAATACAGCAGTGTCTCAGGTTACAAAATCAACATTCATAAATCGGTAGCCTTTATATATACCAAAAACAGTCAAGTTGAAAAAACAGTTAAGGACTCTATCCCATTCACAGTAGTGCCAAAGAAGATGAAATATTTGGGAATTTATCTAACAAAGGACGTGAAAGATCTCTATAAAGAGAACTATGAAACTCTAAGAAAAGAAATAGCTGAAAATATTAACAAATGGAAAAACATACCATGCTCATGGCTAGGAAGAATCAACATAGTTAAAATGTCTATACTACCCAAAGCAATATATAATTTCAATGCAATCCCTATTAAAGCTCCACTGTCATACTTTAAAGATCTGGAAAAAACAATACTTTGTTTTATATGGAATCAGAAAAAAACTCAAATAGCCAAGACATTACTCAGAAATAAAAACAAAGCAGGAGGAATTACGCTACCAGACCTTAGACTATACTACAAATCAATAGTGATCAAAACAGCATGGTATTGGCACAAAAACAGAGAGGTAGATGTCTGGAATAGAATAGAGAATCAAGAGATGAATCCAGCTACTTACCGTTATTTAATCTTTGACAAGCCAATTAAAAACATTCAATGGGGAAAAGATTCCCTATTTAACAAATGGTGCTGGGTGAACTGGCTGGCAACCTGTAAAAGACTGAAAGTAGACCCACACCTTTCACCATTAACTAAGATAGACTTTCACTGGATCAAATATTTAAACTTAAGACATGAAACTATGAAAATACTAGAGGACAGTGCAGGGAAAACGCTTGAAGAAATCGGGATGGGCGAGTATTTTATGAGGAGGACCCCCCGGGCAATTGAAGCAGCTTCAAAAATACACTACTGGGACTTGATCAAACTAAAAAGCTTCTGCACAGCCAAGAACACAGTAAGTAAAGCAAGCAAACAGCCCTCAGAATGGGAGAAGGTATTTGCAGGTTATGTCTCCGACAAGGGTTTAATAATCAGAATCCACAGAGAACTCAAACGCATTAGCAAGAATAGAACAAGGGATCCTATCACAGGCTGGGCAAGGGATTTGAAGAGAAACTTCTCTGAAGAAGACAGGCGTGCGGCCTTCAGACATATGAAAAAATGCTTATCATCTTTAATCATCAGAGAAATGCAAATCAAAACTACTTTGAGATATCATCTAACTCCAGTGAGACTAGGCTATATCACAAAATCCCAAGACCAGAGATGTTGGTGCGGATGTGGAGAAAAGGGAACACTTTTGCACTGCTGGTGGGAATGCAAATTAATACGTTCCTTTTGGAAAGAGATATGGAGAACACTTAGAGATCTAAAAATAGATCTGCCATTCAATCCTGTAATTCCTCTACTGGGCATACACCCAGAAGACCAAAAATCAAGTCATAACAAAGATATTTGTACAAGAATGTTTATTGCAGCCCAATTCATAATTGCTAAGTCATGGAAGAAGCCAAGGTGCCCATTGATCCACGAATGGATTAATAAATTGTGGTATATGTACACCGTAGAATATTATGCAGCCTTAAAGAAAGATGGAGACTTTACCTCTTTCATGTTTACATGGATGGAACTGGAACATATTCTTCTTAGTAAAGTATTTCAAGAATGGAAGAGAAAGTACCCAATGTACTCAGCCCTACTATGAGACTAATTTAGAGTTTTCACATGAAAGCTATAACCCAGTTACAACCTAAGAATAGGGGGAAGGGGGAAAGGGAGGGGAGGGAGGAGGTGGGTAGAGGGAAGGGGATTGGTGGGATTACACCAGCGGTGCATCTTACAAGGGTATATGTGAAACTTGGTAAACGGTCTGTGAAGGTAGTGAATGATGCCCCATGATCATATCAATGTACACAGCTATGATTTAATAAAAAAAAAAAAAAGTGATGAGGTAGGCAAAATGTGCCATCCTTTCTCTCAAGTCCCTTCCTTGACTCTCAGCTCTTCTTTTTTTTTTTTTTTTTTTTTTTTGTAGAGACAGAGTCTCACTTTATGGCTCTTGGTAGAGTGCTCACAGCAACCTCCAACTCCTGGGCCCAAGCTATTCTCTTGCCTCAGCCTCCCAAGTAGCTGGGACTACAGGTGCCCACCACAACACCCGGCTATTTTTATATGGGGGCCGGTGCCTTACCGACTGAGCCACAGGCGCCGCCCCACTCTCAGCTCTTCTGATATCTGCTTTTCATATCCCAACAATCTGCTCCCTCCCAGATCTCCCCAGTCACAGTACCCAGGCTCTCTCTAACATACTGTTTCCCCCAATATTCCTATCAACCTGAAAAGGTATTTTGGAGGGACAGATCTAATAAACATATACCTTCAAATTTGTAAATATTTGGATATTTCCTTTTGGGTTTGGATCAAACCCAAAGGAAAACATGAATTAAGTACAGATCTGTAAGTAGGTGAAATTTCAGGGTTTTAAACTCAATTATGAGGGAGTACTCCCATTCATTGAATGCACCAATGTGTGCCTGACACTGCAGATGGAGTTTTCATGTATGCTCTTTACTTTTGTCTGTATAATAACTTCATAGGCAGACATTATGTTACATTATGCTGTGTGTGTGTGTAAAGAGATTGAGGAGAGAGTTGTGTTTACAAAAGATTAAGCAATTTAATAGCCGGGCGTTGTGGCGGGCGCCTGTAGTCCCAGCTACTCGGGAGGCTGAGGCAAGAGAATGGCTTAAGCCCCAGGAGTTGGAGGTTGCTGTGAGCTGTGTGATGCCATGGCACTCTACCGAGCGCCATAAAGTGAGACTCTGTCTCTACAAAAAAAAAAAAAAAAAAAAAAAGATTAAGCAATTTACTGAAGGTTACAAAGTCAGTAAGTGGCAGAACTCAATTCACATCTAGGTCTGTCTGACTGCAAAATCCACACTCTTCTACTCAATTGTTATCTGTCTGTTTCTGAATGATATTTTGAAAAGAGCTATAAACCCCCAAGACTTGTCTTGTTTAAAGCTCTACAGAAGCATCCTTTAAACTTTTATTATTTGCCAGGTAACACTTTTTAAATTTTAAAACTTCTTTCACATTTGAACTATATTTCCTCATTCAGTCTAGGTTTCATAAGATAAAAATGCTCTGGAAAATAAAAGAGAGAGAAAAGAAAGAGCGCTTGTGTACAACACCAACACAAGAATGATTGCATTAAATACCATTTAAACCCAAGATTTTTTTTTCCTGTTCATTTCATATAATTTTCACAAAAATATAAACTCAAGTGTAAATAATACAGATTAATTTCCTTTTATTTGTGAGCCTCTCTCTTCAGGGATGAAATAAATGCTTTTTTATTTTTATTTTACTTTAAGGAGGATGTGGGCTGTTTTATTTTTAGCTGTTCAGCCTCTACAGCACAAAAAGCTATGCTAGATAAAGTGTTCTTTTTTTAAAATTTCAAAATATTAGGGGGCACAAATGACTTTGTTACATGGATACTTTGCATAATGCATAAGTTAGGGCTTTTAGGGTGCTCATCACCAGAATAGTTTTTACTGTACTTCATGAGTAAGTTTTTACCCCTCCCCCTTACATCTTTTTATGCCCGTGTCTAACCTTGGCTTAGCTCTCAGTTATTAAAGAGTAGGCACTGTTTGTTTTTCCATTCCTGAGATGCCTCTCTTAGGATGATGTGCTCTAATTCCATCCATTTTTGTTACTGTAAAATACAGTATTTCAATATTTTTTATGGCTGAGTAATACTCCATGATATATAACACACACACACACACACACACACATATATATATATATATATATATATATACCACATTTTCTTTATCCTCTTATAAACTGATGGGCACTTAGGTTTATTCCACATCTTTGCAATTGTGAATTATGCTGCAATAAACATCTGACTGCAGGTGTCTTTTTGATAAAATGACTTCCTTTCCTTTGGATAGATACATAGTAGTAAGATTGCTGGATTTAATACTAAGTCTACGTTCCATAATTTAATAAATCTCCATACTGTTCCACAGAGATTATCCTAATCTGCACTGTCCTGACAGCAGTGTATAAGAGTTACTTTCTCTCTGCTGCTTCCACACCAGCCCTACTGCTTTTTGCTTTTTAATAATGGCTAGTCTGATAGGGGTAATGTAGTATCTTATTATCCTTTCAATTTGCATTTCTCTAGTGATAAGTGATGTTGAACATGTTTTCATATGTTTGTTGGTCATCTGTCTATTTTTTTGAATAACTTCCGTTTATGTTTTTTCATTTTATTTTTATTATAATGGTGCATCCTCATTCTTTCAAACATTCAAACACGTTATTTGGCTTGTGATTATCTTTCCAATTTTTTAGAGCAATTTTGGGGAAACCATGGATAAATAAAAAATTCATGCTATTTTTAAAGATGCGTTTTGTGGTGGAAACAATGCTGCTCAGACAGGTCAAAATATCAACAAAGTGGGAAGGATGTAGCTAATGAATGTATAGTACATTCATGGTTTGAGAAACTCCATTCTGGTTATTTTAATCTTAAAAATGACCCATGTGGGTAACCCGAACCTAAAGTGGATAATGGTGACTTGAAAACTGTAGTGTACGTGAATCCATCTCAACTTACGTGTGAATTAGCATGGTTTAATGGTACTATTCCAACAAATTGTCAAGATAAGGACACCAGATAGATGGGTACTATTTGAATTAAATAATCATTAGAGAGAAATTGTCTCAAAGCTTTCCATTCTTTGCTTTCAGGACATACTTACAAAGTCGAACTATTTTTACACTGTATTGGTACATGCAATGGAAAAGTGTTTATTTTGGACAATTTTAAGCATTCAGCACAATGTTGGATATAGATGAAGTACTAAAACACAGACCAAAATCAAATATTCATCAAAAAGAGCTAATGGTGTCTGTATGGTGGGCCAGCGCTGGTATCCACTGTGGCTTCATGAAACCTGATCAATTGGTTATAGTGGAAGTCTACTGCAGCAAATTGGATGAAATGATGAGGGCACTTGTGATTAAGCACTGAGATTGGTTAATAGAGACAGGACAATCTTTTTGCAAGACATCACTCAATTGTGTGTCATACAAAGTACACAGCTCGGACCTCAGAGGATGGACTTGAAAACTCTCTGTCATTCACCACATTCACCAGAACTTGCACCAACTGACTACCATTTCTTCCAGGCTTTGGACCACTTCTTCCAAGGAAAAATATTCAAGTCTCAACAAGCTGTGGAAATTTCTTTATTGATTTCATCACCATTCACTCCCCAGGCTGCTTCTGTTGTCACAAATGAGTTACCATTAAGATGGCAAAACTGTGTCAATCTGTATACTTTGGTTCATTGTACTGTTTCTTATTTGAGATATAATAAACCACACTTTTGATTTGAAATTGGACATTTCATATTTAATGACCTACTATCTCCCAATGCAATTTTATAATATTTACCATAAGAATCTTTTTTTTTTTTTGCAGTTTCTGGCTGGGGCTGGGTTTGAACTTGCCACCTCCACCATATGGGGCTGGCGCCCTACTCCTTTGAGCTCCAGGTGCCGCCCAAAAATACTTTTTTATAATTAAAGTTTTAAACTGAGTTTTTTTTCCAAAGTAAAACTATGAAAAACACATTTAGAAGAAAACATAAGAAAAATTTCTCCTGTTCTTTGGTTTGTCAAAGAGTTCTTAGATGGTTGTGATAGTGAATTTTATGTATCTACTCATCTTAGCCACAGTTCAGATATTTGGTCAAACATAAGCTAGATGTTTCTGTGAGAGTATTTTTGTGTAAAATTAACATTTAAATTAACATTTAAACTGAATAAAGCAGTTTGACCCCTATAATGTGGGTCAAGCTCACCCAATCATTGAAGACCTTAATAGATCAAAATACTGCTCTCCCCCAAATAAGGAAGAATTCTGCCAGTAGACTCAGATTGTCATCAGACTTGAACTTCAACTGCAGCTCTTTTCTGGGTCTTCAGCCTGGCAGCCTACTCTGTGGATTTTGACTTGTCAGCCTCCATGACATGATTCATGGCAAATGATTCTTTTTTTTCATTTTTTATTTTTGTAGAGACAGAGTTTCACTGTACCGCCCTCAGGTAGAGTGCTGTGGCGTCACATGGCTCACAGCAACCTCCAACTCTTGGGCTTACGCGATTCTCTTGCCTCAGCCTCCCGAGCAGCTGGGACTACAGGCGCCCGCCACAACGCCCAGCTATTTTTTTGTTGCAGTTTGGCCGGGGCTGGGTAACCCACCACCCTCAGCATATGGGGCCGGCGCCCTACTCACTGAGCCACAGGCGCCGCCCCACAAATAAAAGATATAAATTGAACTAACTAAAATCCAAATTCATTGCTCTGCAAAAGTCACTGTTAAGAGAATAAGAGCACAGACTAGAATATTATATATGACAATTATATATGTGGCAAAGGTTTTATCAAGAATATGTAAATATTTCTAAAAATTTAACAACAAAATAGCAAAACATAATTTTTTAAATGGGAAAAATATTTGAGTAGACATTTTATCAAAGGACATAAATATATGGCAATTAAGCACATAAAAAGATGCCTAACATTGCCATTCATTAGAAAAATTCAAGTTGGTATTTCATGAGATACCACTACATATCTATTAGAATGCCAAAAGGGAAAAAATCCTAATAACAAGTATTGACAAAGGTATAGAAGAACTTGAACTCTAGCACATTGTTTCTGAAAATTTGAAATGTGGCAACCATGATGGAAAAAAAGGTAAAAGTTCCTTTAATAGTTAACTGAATACTTACTATATCACACAGCAATTCCATTTGTAGGTATTTATCTAAAAGAAATGAAAACTTACATTCACACAAAACCCTTCACATGAACGTTTATAGCAACTTTATCCAAAATCAACAAAATCTGGAAACAATGCAAACATCCTTCCACAGTTGAATGGAAATGTAAATTGTTTTAAAACTATACAACATGATAAAAGGTAATCAACTATTTTGACACATGCAACATGACTAAACCTCAATTTCTTTCTAGGATGTAAAAGTTGTCAGAACTAAAAGTCCAATCTCTGTGTAAGTCAGTTCTCAATTCATATGACATTTAGAAAAGGTAAAACCCATTCAGACAGAGAACAACTGAGTAGTTGCAGGAGCTTATATGGTGGTGAGGGGCTGACTACAAGGTGGGTAGCGCAAGGTAAATTTTGCGTATGATGGAACAATTCATCATCATGATGTTGGAGATGCACAACTCCATCAAAATCCATGAAACAGTACACCACCAAGCTTTTCTGTATGTCAATTTACAAACCACATTTTGAAAGGATATTTATAATATTTTATTCAACTTTCTTGTTCCAATCTTTTTATTGGTATTGAGGTAAAACTCTTATTTCTGGACTCTAAATGAGCTACCTTATGATTGCTGATGTATTATAGATATATTCATTAAAGAAGAAGCTAGGATAAAGAACACTAATTCAAAATTGTGATGCCCACTCTGTGCCAAGTGCAAAATTGTACATTTGTATCCCTGACACCATTTAGCTTTTGCATCAATACTGTGAAGTAAGTCATTATCATGCAGACACTTGTCATACAGAGACAGCAGGAAACCAAAGCTGGGAGAGGCTAACTAGGTCGATGTCTGGTTCAGCATTTGTGCAATCTCCATTACACTATTATAGAGAACTTATTAATAATTAAGGTTCTTATGATTTATGGGTGAAGGATACAGAAGCGTATGTGGTATTTTGATTATTTCTTTGCTATTCCTTTCTCTCTCATAGTGACAAACTGTGTGGCTTATAAGACAGGTGTCTTTGATGAGAACACACTACATGATAGCAATGCCTTCCTTCAGGAGACTGTTTGTCTTACCAGGAGCCTGCTGTGTAGGTGACAGCCGTGTATCCAGTGCCACACTGTAACTAACAGAACACCAGAGTCTTTTCTATGTTTCTGACAATGTTCCAGATCTATCAAATGTGTAATCATCCTAAAGTTCATGAAATTATTTTCTCTCTCTTTTTGTTTATTTATTTTTTTTAATTTTTGCAGTTTTTGTCCAGGGCCAGGTTTGAACCCACCACCTCCTGTATAGGGGGCTGGTGCCCTACTCCTTGAGCCACAGGCACGAGCCCACCAAATTACTTTTTTGTGAAGAAGAACAAGGCTGCTCTTACTCCTGTTTTTTGAACAGAGGTTGACAGGTAAACAGGTAAACAGAAAATATTTCTTAGAGAAAATCTGAGTCATTAAATTGTCTAAATAAGCATTCACTTTGCAAACTGTATTTTTTGTGTCATGATCAATGTTTAGTGTGTACTGAATATGGCATAAAAACATTTCTTCGAAATTGCATGAACACAAGCTTTCTGGGATAACGTAGCTTTGTCAACACAGGGGCTCAAGTCCATTTTGTGTCACAAGTGTAGGGGAAAATGAGGTTAGGGAATAAGGGAAGGTCCTATTAGTGGCGGGACAATGGACAGAGCTCAGACTTGTCAACGTGAGTCAAAGGCTGAACCTTTCAGACAGGACTAGAACTAGACGGGGTGGTCTAGAATGAGAGAAGCAAAATCTCAGAGAGCCACGAAGTTGGAAAGGGAGGTGAGAGGCACAATTTGGCATTGGCATCAAAGAGGCATCAGTTGAGGCAACCTTCAGCAACGCCCCAAATGCATTGCACACCAAGGCAAGAAGATACTGTTTTTGAGCAAATATTCTAGTTTATTTTGTGCTACTATAACATAAAACTCAAGATTGAGTAATTTGTGAGGAGCAGAAACTTATTTCCCTACAGTTTTGGAGGGTGGGTGGTAGTGTCATTGGTTGGGGGCCCTCTTGCTGCAATTTCACATGGCAAAAGGTGGAAGGGCAAGAAAGAACCCACTCCTAGGAGTCCTTTCAATAGCAGCATTAATTCATTCATGAGGGTGGAGTTCGTATACCCCAAATACCCCCATTCGGCCCTATCTCTCAACTTTGTTGAATGGGTGATTAATTTTCTAGCACATACATTTTGGGGGACACAGTCAAACCATACCAGCAAGGCAATTCAAAACTACTAGTACAGAAGCAGGCAGAAGGCATCAGTTTCTTGAAAAGGGAAATATGCTTGGATAGAAAAGAGGCAAAAATCAACAATTTACTATGATTGGTCAAAAATTCACATTTGTGACTTCGAATTAAGAAATTGGTGCAATTACTTTCCTTGAAACTTGAAGGTTTTTATTTTGTCTTGTTTTCTATTTTTGGCAATATGAATTAGGGGAAATTATCTACCCGATTTATAGACCAATTTAAAAACCAACAGAATAGCACCCATTAACCTAATTTGATTCACCCAAAGCCCATGCTAATTTTCATCCTTGTTTAAGACTTGTTAAATTAATCACTTACATTTACTCTTAAGCCAAAAACTCTAAGTAGGATAATCTATTGACATATTCATTTGTGTAGGTTTTTCTTTAATTTCCTCTCCTCTCATTCAAGCTGATAGCAAAAGCTATATATTTATTGCCTCAAGAGAATTTTATGGGAGAGAAATCCGAGGTATCCCAAAGGTACTGGCCCTTCTTGTGTTCAGTAAATGCCACAACAAATTGAAGGGACTATGACAGAAAAGGAAAAGAGAGAGAATTACTACACAGCAGAAACAAACAAAAGGTCGACAGGCCTACTCTGTGTCAGTGCCCTGAGGAGAAGTCATGGCCTTGAGAGGTGGAAGTCTGCTGATCATGGGGAGGCTGTCCCCAGAATAAGACCACAGCCTCTGCAAAAACAGTGCTATGCTCCATGAGTTGCTCAGAAGTAGATTCCTGCTGGATACAGGGGATGAGGATAGCAGCAGCCCTCGTGGTGCAGTAGAAACAGAAGGACCTCACCGTATTTGAGAAGGGGCCCTCTTTTTGAAAGAAAAAAGAGATTAAAATGGATCAAAACAGATTTTTTTCCAGAGATAGAAGAATAAACAAGGGAGAAATTTGAAGGCAGATTTATGTTGATATAGCAGAATTTCTTAGTGTGTTTTTTGAATTTGAAACACTTAAGGTGTTTTTTGAATCTTGCACTCTTGAGTTTGTAGATTAATATTCATCTCTGGCACATGCTTAATAATAAGTCTTTACATCTGAAGCCAGCAGGGCTAACTTGACACAGAACTTAAAGAGTCCCACATAGAAATACTGTACTTATTTATATTTAGTGTTTTCCATGTGACCAGAATGATCTTTACTATATTTATAGACTTGGACAATACTAGGAAGAAAGCCAAATAAGAGACCATTACTTTTTTTTTTTTCAGATTAAAAACAAATCTAAAATACAGAGTCATAAAGTGGCCTCTAAGATCACACAGGTCCAGAAGCAGATTTGGGACCAGACCACATGTGTTCTGGAAGAAAGCCACAACACTGCCTGTCTTCCTAACTTATCCAAGCCAGACTGGCCAGACTTCAAAACTGCTAAATTGAGAAAAGGAAATCTCTCCCTTCATGTAGGGCAAGTTTGCTGGTTAGCTCTGTTGAATTTAGAAAATGATATTCTTCCAGCAGGTTGTCCACAGAAGGTATTGTTCCTCAAAATCGGCCCCCGCAGGGGTAAAATGATTTGGACGCAGCATTCTTCTCCAGCTCCATCAAACCATGTGAGGGGCCTGAGGTGGGGAATTCCGTGAAGGAAAAGAAGGAATAAGTGGTGGGGTTTTTTTTATGTATTTATTTATATTTATTTTTTAATTAAAATTCTTGTAAGAAAGACATCAGCAAAAGAAGATTCATTCTGTGCCACCGGTGCCTTTGTGCAGTGTGTGCTGGAGAGAATGCCATGTGGGTTTTGCATCGAAAAATTGAGCATTTTTTTAACTTAATTTTTATTAAATCTGTATACATTTATGGGGTACAATATGATGATTTGATATACAATGTGGAATGCTTAAATCAAACTAATTAACATAAACATTGCCTCATTTACTTATTTTTGTGGTATGACATATACTCTAAATTGTTTTGAAATGGACCCCTGCACTGTGTACATTAGGTGAGATCCTGTCAAATACTCTCCTCCACTTGCTCTCCTCTCTCCTCTCCCTTCTCTCCTTCTGGACTACCTTTGTATTTTATCATTTGTATGAATGTGTAAGTGTTTATATATTGGCTTCAGAATAATATTGAATACATTGGATACTTTTTTCCATTCCTGAGATACTTTACTAAGAAGAATGTGTTCCAGCCCCATCCAGTGAAATGGGAGTGGGAAGCATAGGAAATGGAGATGGGGACTTTGGGAAGGAAGATAGGGTCCCTGAGGAAGTGGTGAGGTCTTCTCAGGTGATAGCAGCAGCGCAGAAAGGGAGCTAGACAGGCCTGACATGTAAGGCAGCAGAGCGGAGCACACGTGCAACACCCTCCGGGGACTCCCAGAAAGAACTGAGGCTAGAAGGTGGGATGTGCAACTTTTGGAGGCTGAAATTCCAGCTTGTTCTCTGATGATGGGATTGAATCACAGAAACAGTTTAAAAGTTGTTAATGCAATCCAACTGATGCAGGACAAGGCAGCACCAGGACCTGCTGCCTTAGCCCTGGAGGTATTGACACTCCTGCGAATGGAGGAACCAGCTTCCTGGAAGGGCCAGACACCTGCAGGGGAGATGCTGGGGCCTTGCTGTCTCCTCCACTTGGACTTCTGACTGGTGAATTTCCTGTCAGTTTCCAAGGCCTGAGAGTTCATTGGACAGCTGGCTGTAACTGACAAGACTCATGCCCTAGCAGAACAACCCCCTTGCCACTCACTATATAAACCCCTGAGCAGAGAGCCCATAGACAGACCTTGAAGAGGGAGTAGGAGAGCTTGTTCCCCTCCTGGGTTCTCTCTGCCAGGGAGTTTGGTTTTTATAGTTGTAGTAATTTTTGGTTTCTGTAAATAAATCCTGACTTACCACTGATCCTGTGGTCCATGGATTTATTCTTCAGATTGCCAAGACCAAGACCAAGATGGGTTAGAGTGTGGCAATCACATAGCATCTGCCTTGTTTATCTGACCTCATTGTATCTCCTGCCTCTGCTTTCTCCCTTCTCTCCGCCTGTCTCAAACTTGCCTTTTCCCAAGTTTGGTCTGATCTTTATCTCTGCCCGCTCTCTGATCTGCTCTTCCATATCTTTCTGGTTTGTAACACCCAGTTTTACTTTACTTTGTTACTTTGTTTTACTTTTCATCTTTTCAGGAGTGTCTGGTTTTCTCTTTCTAAATTGTAACCTTATGGTTCTGATTTCTGAATCCCCCTGTACACTCACTAAAGCGTTTGAAACTTTGAATAAATGTCTATTGATAAAATTGTTGACAGTAAGTTTGAAGGTTAAACTTATGTATCTCTCTAATTTTTTTAAAAAGAAGCAATAACAACTCTATAAAAGTAGCTGTTTCCCCTTTTGCAATTAAATAAGGTGAAAAAGTCTTAGTTGTGTACAGTGGCAGGTAAAAGACTTTCTGCTATATTTTGATTATCTCCTCTATTCAAAATGATATGTGAAAATGGCAATAATAACCAAGAACAAATGACAAGACCTTTTGTGGTTTTGTTTTTTAAGTGCTCCTAAAACCACCTAATCAAAAGAAAAAAAAAAGTGTGTCATACAAACTATGGAAGACAAATGCAATATTTTAAATGCTAATTTAAAATGTAAAGGTTTTAAACATTTGATGAAAAACTGAAAAGCAGTCAAACTTCCACATTTTACACTTTCCTTAAAAATATGTATCATTTAAAGGAAGTCTTAAACTTAATAACCACAAGATAAGTTTTATCATTTCCTTTTGAAAAGTTTACTGGATGAATCAATCAAAAAAAAAAAAAAAGGCACTTCAGAATAAATAAAAAAGAAATACTTTAAAGTTTCCAGTCCCAAATGTCTTAGCAGAGCGTTTAGGGCCAGATCTCAGCTGGCCCCTGCATCCACTTCAGCTCCAGAGTCCATTTTTCTCCCCACTGTCCCTTATGCTCGTGCAATTCCTGTGAGATGACCACACTTTGGGTCCCTGCCCTTGCCCTCTGTGTCTGCCTGGAGAGCTGTCATTCCCTCTCTTCATAGAGAAAACTCAAGCTCCCTCTCCAGGGATAGCAGAGCCCTCTGGGATTCCTCAGCCCAAAATCTTTCTCCCATAGCATTTTAGCACATTTGTCACTCTTCTCAGCTCCAATGGCACATGACAGAGAGACCTTCCATGACCACCTACCCAAACTGGCTTTCCCAATTCCACCTTCCTACATCATTGCCCAATTATTCCCTTTCACAGTAACAAACACTTTCCAATTCTCTTGCTTATTTACTATTTACATGTTTATTATCACATTACTCATGTAAACATTAGCTAGTCTACTAAGGTAGAGATTTGGCTTGTCTTGCTCAGCCTTCTGCATTCCTAAATTCTCCCTTAATTCCTATAAGGTAGCTGCCCTCATCAATTGAAAGGGTCTTGGAATGTTCTATAAGCCATTTGTAGAAAGGCAGTTTATTATCAAAGAGAGTAGCAGAAAACATTTGGAACATTTTGGAATTTGGAAAGCTGGAGAAAAGGCCATCATCAGAGCCTTTGCTTCTGGCTTTACCAGTGACAGAGTTATGAGGTCTGACATGAGTTACCTGATTTAAAGGACATAGTTAAGATAATTTTAAGCTTGAACAGTCAATGGTTCTATGATTTGTCTTCTCTGCTTTGGGTTTTTGTTTTAATTTTTTTTTCCTGTAGCAATAGCTATGTGACATCAGCAAGAAACTTATTTGTAGTTTTTGGTGTTAATTTCTTTACCTATAATTAGAGAGGGAGGGCAGAATGAGAAAAAGAACTCATATCACGAAATCTCCTTTACATTTGTTGCTATTGTTCATTTATTTTTGCTTTGCTTTTTGTCTGCTTGCTTGCTTTTAGGAGATAAAACTGTATAAAGGAGAAATCAAGAGAAAGAGGACTACAGACCCCAGAAACTGGTTTGAGAACAGGCTTTCACCTAGTTACGGCTAGCGGACATATTGTGACCTGCTGATGATTGAGGCCAACCTTCTTCTATTCCCTGTGGGTAGAAATGTGTGTATTTCATGTCTCACCTGGGGAACAGCCAGCCATTTACTAAATCCCAAGTGTCACTAGCTTATGCATTAAGACAATTGGCATGGTACTTGGCACACAGTTAACCTTAAATAAACATTTGAAATATTAAAATAAAAGCTTTAATCATAGTTTTGATTTCTCAGAAAAATAAATCTCTGGAACAATAACACATGTGGAGGCAGCCCGCATGCTGAAGGACTAGGGATGTCACCAGAGTTTTAGGGTTTTCTACCATTCTAGTCATTTATACTTTTAGAATTCCAAATTCCTCTTCCCACTAAATCTTCCCAAGTGGCCCTATTTCTCTCCACTCTTAGCTACCAACTTGATGGAGCAGATGGGTTACTCTAAGTAGCAGCTGCCTGGAACACCTACTTTTGTGATGAGTTTTAAGTTTTGTCAGTTGAAAACAAAGGGCTATATCTACCAAAAGCGCTATAGCAGCTCACACCAACTTCATACATCTGGATGTACTCTGCACAGAATGTCCATGTCTTCCAGGGGCTAGTCCTATCCTAAAATAAAGGCTGGACTCACCTGATCAAATCTTCTTGATTTAAAAGTAACCATTGGGTGAAAACAGTTAAGATGTTGAATGCAGGGTTTAAAAATTGCCTGAATGTGTGTGCTAAGCTTTGCCACTTATATGCATGTTTTAGAAGGTTACTAAACCTCTCTGTGCTTGTTGCCTCATCTGTGAAATTGATGCAATATAGTACCAGGCACTGTAATAAGTATTTTCATCCGTTTTCTATTTTAGAAAAAGTCCTCCTAAATGGAAATATTTAAGCAAGCACATGCATTTGGGAGGGAAAACTTGGAGAAGAGAGAAAAGAAGGGTGCCTGTGCCTAACCATAAACCCATCCAAGTTGGTGCTAGCAGTCACAGATGGGGTGGTATTACTTTCTAAGACAAAGAAGGGGGAAAGGGGAAGCACCTTCACAGCCTGATGACTAAAAAGAAATTATGTTGCCAATAATTCTATTCTTTAATTACTTTATAAATGCCAGGGCATCTAGCTTCTGAAAATAGGATTTGTAATTTTTAGGCATATATGAAGAACTTTTTTACATTTATTAATGATGTCATAAATCAGGAATAGGGGGCTGGAGATGGGAGGGAGAGGTAAGGGTTTTTCATTCGTTCTTAATCTCATTTGTAAGGCAATATAAATATATTGTAATGCGATAATAAAAATATACATTTTCTTATTTTTAATTATTTCAAATGGCCTTCTAGAAAGGAGCATTGATACTAAAATTTCAAGTACAGAAATACGTCAATGAAATATACCATTATTTTTACACTGAAGTATCTCTTTGAGGGTAACATTAGTTCCAATTTTCCAAACTTTACCAGGTAGAAAGAGTGAAATTCAAAACTACAATATGATATCAGCATTTTAAAGACAGTGGTAAACATTTTATGGCCTTGTGTTCAATTGTATGCTATTTCTTCTGTGAGTAGCTTCTTTCTTTTGTTTGATCTTAATTAGTCTTGTTTCATTTGGGCAGATTGTTTCATTTCATTTAGTCAATTTTGCTATTGAAATTCAGTTATTAAAGTCTATTCATAAATTAAGTTGTCATCCAGCATATTCAAAATATTTATGAACTTTATTTTTATTCTAGCATATTAGGTCAGTTCTAACTATAACCTTTTGAAACTTGTTTTCTATGTTTCAAAATAAGTCTTAACAGAAATATATGCATTTTCTTTTCTATTTACCTTAGATTTGTTGAGTATTTTAGAGCTGAAATAGTGACATTCAGGGTCAGTATTTTGAATTAGGTGTTCTTCCTTTGATTCTAAACAAGACTACTGTCTTAGGGCGGTGCCTGTGGCTCAAAGGAGTAGGGCGTAGGGCGCCAGACTCATATACTGGAGGTGGCGGATTGTAATCCAGCCCTGGCCAAAAACTGCCAAAAAAAAAAAAAAAAAAAAAAAGAGTACTGTCTCAGCCAGTGTCATCACCATCAGCATGTCAGCAAGGAACTTTTTTTTTTTTTTTTTTGTATGTACTATGAACCAAACACTGAGTTTAGTACTTTTCAAGTATGCTCTGATTTGATACTTACAGCAAACTCAATACAAATATTATTTTTTCAGAGATTAAATTACTTGACTAATGTTTCATAGTTACTAGGTAGTGACTAAATTCAGTATATTTAAATCTTTTCCTTTACTTGTATTTTTCCTCTCTCTCTTCCTCCGCCTCTTTCTTTTTTTTAATGTTTATATGTCAGTATATTCTATATTCTCAACAGAATGCTTTTATTATACTTTTAATTTAATGTATTTCCACTTAAACCAAAGTATCTTAGTAAAGTCATACAAACAATGTATTTTGAAAGAATTATTTACCTACAATGTTTATTCAATCACAGATCAAAGGAGACCTAGAAAAACAAAACTACCCATTCTATCAATAACTCAAAATTCATTTTTAGCACAATAACTATCCTTGAACAAATTTAACATTGAGAAAAGGAATTTGCAAAGGAATTTGCAAAGTGATTATATTGCTTGTAGTTGAATTACCTGTAAGCAAATTAAAAGAGATGAAAATTAAATTCATGTACTGCAACACAAATTTTACCATAATTGTATTTAAATATAAATTCTTTCTTAACTTAAAGATTGCATTCCTGTGAGAATTAGTGGGAGAATTTTGAGGAGAAGAAAATAGGCATTCAATTTCTAAACAAGTGGAACTTACTTTGAAAGCTTTTATGCATAGTTGCATATTGAAACACAGCATTGTTTTCAGTTAATAAATGAAAGCCAGTTGTTTTACACAGGTAGTATTGGTGATCACTCATTATACCTTATTACATGTTTCCCTAGGATCTGAGCTCAAAACTTGAATCGCAGTAGGCAGTAAGATTTGAAGTGGATGTAGAGGATGGAGGAATTTAATAATAGAATTTTGATTCCTTTCACAATAAAGGAGAATTCTGTTGAAATTGCATATGCTCATAGGTTGGGCATGGGTACTCACTCCCGTAATCCCAGCACTCTGGGAAGTTGAGGCGAGACGATTGCTTGATTTTAGGGGTTCTAGACCAGCCTGAGCAAGAGTAAGACTTCATTTCCACTAAAAATGGAAAAATTAGCCATGCACTGTGGCTTGTGCTGGGCACCTGTAATTCCAGATACTTATGAGGCTGAGACAGGAGGATCTCTTGAACCCAAGAGTTTGAGGTTGCTATGAGCTAGGCTGAGGCCATGACACCTTAGCCCAGGCAACAGAGTAAGACTCTGTCTCCAAAAAAAAAAAAATGTTCATAAGTGATGACACAAACCATCAGATTAGAAGATTCAATAACCCAGACTGGCCCTGGCTTCTCACTGGAGATATAGCATTCTCCTTTTAGTCAATGTTTTTGAAAATGTCATTTAGAGACTATTTATATCATAATGTGCTAAAGAGCATAATTTAAAAAAATACACATTTCTAGGACTACCTCTGGCTACTAAATCAATCTTTGGGAGACCTCAAAAATCTATACTTTGCTAAATACTTTAAGTATTTTATAAAGTTGAAATATAATGATAAAGTACAAGAATCTTAAGTATGCAGCCGAATAAATACTTACACATGCAAGTATTCAGAATCAAGAGATAGATAATTTTATCATCCTGGAAGGAGTTTTCATGCTTCTTTCTAGGTAAAAGCACACACAAAGGAAAAGCTTGCCTTTTGCTAAATTTTGTACAAATGGAATACCTTTATATGCTTTCGTAACTGACTTCTTTCCATATCCCATATTTTAGATGCATCCGTGTTGTTGAGTGTATTCTTACTGCATTCTATTTAATTGCTTTATGGTTGAATGATGAACATGCAGGAGGTTTTCCAGGTAATTTTATATACTATAACATTATAAGAACTTTAACTTATAGCTTTGAAGAACTTTTCTGTAGCCGATCAGGACAGCCTGCAACCAATACCAGAATGTTCAAAAGTTCTATCTTTTAACCATTTTCCCATGTGATTTCAAATTTGAATCAATCCTTTGATTAAACCATAGTTACAAAGGTTAGATGTTTAAGGAATTGTTACCTGAGAAAATTTTATATGCATAAATGTTATTGTATGTTTTATCATACATAAATTACCATGTATAGAGTTATTCAATTAGAATAAGGAAGATTGATAGGTACACACTCACAGAAAAAGAGAGTGACGGGAAAGAAATTAGGTGCGATTTCAGGGAATCTTACTTTTATTCAAAAAAAGAAGGATGGAGAGTTGGGAAGAGAGGAGGGGAGTGAAGAGATTGCTGCCGTGAAGGTCCCCTTTCTCATTACAAACACATTACACCCCCTGGCAGACCCCCATGTCTTCCCATGTCCAGCCTGTTACCTGCTACCACTTCCTATTGACTTCATCCTGTTCAGGGCTGAGCACCCCACTCTCTCCCCATGTGTCTTGGGTAAATTATCAGCATCAAATAGGCAGGATTACATCTTAAGCTTTCTTTGTCCAGGTCCTGGCCCCAAGACCTAGGCTCACAAGAAAGCCCTCAGTCATTGGTGCTTTATCTCAACAGCATTAGAATTATCTTTGCCAGACAGTACATTTAGGTAGTTGCAGGGATGGTTTATGAATACAGACCCTCACTTCACCTTTTACTTGTCATAGCGCTAGTAAACATGGTACGTAAACTGAGAGAGCAGGGCATTCTTGAGCTACAATTAAACCACATTTGAGTTTTTTTTTTTTTTGAACAGTAGTCATATTTCATGCATAACATAACTGGGAACTTAGTGAATAACACTTCCATTTGACATTGGAATTCATTTCCTTTAAGGTTCCTGAATATCCTGCAAGAAAATGACTGATCCAAGATTCGGTAAATAAATCAGAATTAAAGCACAGTTGATGGCTCTATGCTGCTCGGTGTGAAATTATCTATGTATATTTATGTGTATGCACATGTACAGGAGCATTTACATGTGTGTATGTGTGCGTGTGAATTATCCTCATGTATACACACAGAGATAATTTCTCAACAGGTTCTCTGGAATGTGTCGTACAAGACTTGGACTTTTTGTCTTATTTCAACTTAAGGGCTCAGGGCTAGACTCTGTCAACACTCAGTTCTGAAAATTTTACATTGTGAAAACCCAGTCAAAAGCTAAATATCCAGCATATTCTTAAATCACTTCAAAAGTACCCAAAATTTACAAAAAAATAGTGTTTCCTTTAGTGATGTGCCTAGTGTTTTCATGAAATAATTTGTAAAATTTCTTTCTTCCTCATTTTTAAATTGTTCTACTACAATAGTAACAGCCACTTTGCTGAGTATTTGTTTTTTTAACCATCTATAATGATTTACATAATGACTTCTGAGAGTTGAAAATTTCAGTATTTAATGTTTTCAAAATAGTATATGCTCAAGAATTAAGAAAGCTTTGAGACCTTTATAAAGCAGGGCAGAAGAGTGTCCTTTTGAGAAATGAAGTAACTGAGCCAAGAAGAAATATTGAATTCGTTTGCACGAATCAAGCAAAGAGACTGTAAAACTTACTCTAAGATCTTTACCTGTAATTTTTTCACAAGTTTATGCTATGGACTAATTTCAGAAAACTTTTGCACAACCTATAATGAATTTGTTGGCTGAACACCACTGATGTAAGGAAATCACAGGTGAAAACTGACAGACAGTGTGTCCAGGAATATCCTTTTTGAAGCTTAATTTCATAGTGAAGCACCTTTGCCTTTCACTACGGGGAAAAAATATTTTTATTATAAGGACAGTGAAAATTGTTGCCTTTCATCAGTTTAATATCCATCCACTTACTGTTTTAAAACACTGTAAAAGATAGCTGGATCTTTGTTTCCCTCACTGATGGGAGTGAGTTCTGCTGCATCCCACAGGTTATAGGAGCACGATTCAACTTCTATGCCCAAGAAGTAGCTAAAATGGTCTGTAAACATCTACATTCACTCATGGTGCTTTGCCAAAACTTTTCAATGACTTTCTATGCCACTCATAAAAGTTAAAAAAAAAAAAAGTGTATTCCTTACTCTAGTCCACATGATTGCAGATGATTTGCTACCTCCTTCCCTTCACCCCTAGCCTTCATCTCTCCCACGCTTTTTCCCACATTGTCTTCATTACAGTTTCTAAACCACACTGAACACACACCTGTGCACTCACTGAGGCTTCAGTCTGGAGATTCTCTTTCCCGAGCTGTTTTGATGCCTTGCTCCCTTTAGTTACATGCTCAGTCTTATTTAACAGGTTGGGCCATTCTTGACTAGGCTATATAAAGTAGTAATTACGTTCTACTATGAGGCTCTTTAGCCCCATGTATACGTTGTATTCAGTTTGAAATTTTGCATTGCCTCTTTCTCCCAACTAGACCTGGAGCTGGGTGAGGTCTGTGTGCTTTGCTCCCTACTGTTTTTCTAAGAATAGAAAATAGCATGTGGTGGACAGGCAAAACATATTTTTAGTGAACAAAAAAGTGAAACATAATTAATATCTCAAGCCTTAAATTATGAAACTTTGAATTTGTGCTCAATTTGTTCCTCTTTAATTAGTAAAGACATAACTGTTTAGCTATTACAGCTGGCCTAACAGGTGCCAACACAAATGCCTGAAGCTCACAGATAAAAGGTCTGGGTTGGGGGGGTTTGTTACGGGGGTAGGAGTGTATTTATGTTTCTTTTATATAGAAATGAGGTCTCTGCAGCATGCCCTAGAGGTTACACCAACATAAAACATGAACCCATGCACGGCAGCAGGTGTGACCCGGGATCTTTAGCCTTCCTATGGAATTTCAAGAGGCTAAGTCAGTTCCCACACACCCATAAACAGGAAGTTTTCAAAACTGATTTTGTGATTCTGCTACTTTTATTCTTTATCTTTTAATCCATTTCCCCTTCTTCCTTGACTTCGTTTTGTTTTTTTTACTTTGCCTCACACACGTCATCTTTTCTACCTTCTGAAAATTGCCAATTGTCTCAGTTCTTGAATATCTTCATTGTAGTTTCAATTTCCTCCCTGCACGCCATTTGGTGAGGAAAGGAGAGAGACAGACGTTAGCTTGCCTCACTGTGCCTGCAACTAGCTCCATCCAACACCACCGCGTATGCTCTATTCTTAAGAGGAAACAAATGGTCTGTCAGAGATTTCAAATCAGTGTCAGCAGGGAGCAAGCTTTTCTGTTGGTACCAGCTCTGTTCTGCATCTCACATATAAATTCACTCTAGATGTGTTTGCTCTAAACCTGGCAGGCAGAGTGGCAGGGGAGGTCTGGAAGCAGGGGTGTTGAAAGCACATCACTGACTGCTAGTAGCGACAGCAGTAACGTCAGCTCATCTATAGTTTTCTTTCTTTTTTTTTTTTCCATAGGACAAATGGAAAGTGAGGGGGGAAAAAAAAAGGAAAGTGAGGAGAAAAAATGTTTTATATTTTCAAGAAAACCAAGAAATGTAATTTTATAAGGGATCGAGAATGGCAACAAGACACACGGAAATATTTACTGGTTAGGATAGAGAGATAAATGGTAACTTTTTCTCAATGTGGAATTTTGTCATGTTTGAACGTTAGGAATTTGTATTAATAATCATGTGCAATTTTACAACAAAATGAACAGTGTTGTAGATTTGCTGATAGTAAGTCTAAGGATTATATCTCAATTCTTAGAAGAAAATGGTACTCATAATTAGGTTTTTGTGTACACCCAGAAAATTGCTATACCTTAAAGTGGGGAAGAAGTGGAATTACAGATGTCTATAGCCTCACCATCAAATACTAGTGATGAGATAATGCTACCGAGGCACAGAAACCCAAACAGGGAAGGACAGACATTTGCTCAGCACCTGATACAAGGTTACCTTCACAGGTTACCTCACTCACAGGTTACCTCACTCACCCTGCAGCATCCCTGGGGAATTCTGTAACTCCACTTTAGAGAAGAACAAACAGAGTTTGGAATAATTGAATAACTTCCCTAAAACCACAGCGCCAGAGGATCTGATTCACTTTTGTGCCTGCCTATGGTTGAGATGAGAACATGTGTAAATGAATATTCACTTGACCCTCAAGGAGTTAATTAGTTTTATATTAACAAAGTAGTTTGGCATCCATATTTAGATGATCTGGAGCATCTGGTAGCCGAGTTCTTGGGAGCTAATGTTATTAAGCTCCGATTTTAAGGAATCTTCGTAAAGCAATAAAAAATGTTATCAGTAATTATGTGTATATTAGCATTTAATAGACAATCTCATAACCTACTTCTACTTTATTTACTTGTCAGATAGTCTGAGTAACATCCACCAATTTCTCCATAGTATCTTTCTACTGAGAGCCACAGTACATTGAACATTATGGCCAACAGGTCAGGATGCCCATGCATGTGTATTTTTACTAAGTTAACTACATAAATGTCTTCCACTAAGTCATAATGTTTGTTCCCAAACTTGCTTATGGCAGGTTTATATACACATATTACTTAAAATAACTACTTTAATTAAATATTATATAAAATGCTAAAATAATAGTGGAGAAAATGCTGTTGGGTTGATAAAAATTAAATCAAATGCATTTGAAATATAAAGACAAATCTTTAAGTGATTTCTGTGGAACTAGGTGTGATCTAAACAAATGAAGAGATGGGAATGGAGATCACAACATTTGAAATGATTCTAAAAGCAGATTATTACACCACTACCTTTGAGGTCTTGTTGAAAAAAAAAATAATTCTAAACAAGAAAATACGCAAGTATGGTAAGTCTTATTTACATAAAAAGACTATTGTTGTTTCAGTTGCAGAATCCATTTGTCTTACCATAAAAAAATCAAGAAATTAATAAACTTTTATGTATTTACTTTTGAATACTTTAAATGTTATCTATATTATTTATCGTAATGTTCTTCCTTAAATAATCATTTTGATTAATAAAATAACTCATCATGATTGCCTTACTAAATCTGTTTTCTATTAGCTGCTTAAAATAACAAATTTATTTCTCACAGCTTCTTGGGTCAGAAGTCTGGGCATGGTGACTGGATTCTCTGCTTAGGGTCTCACAGAGCTGAAATCAAGGAATCATGTGGGGCTGCCATCTGGGGCTTGGAGTCAGTCCTCTTCCAAGCTCACTGGCTGTTGGCAAAGTCTGTTTCCTTGCAATTTTAGGATGGAGGTCCCAATTGTCCTGCTAGCTGTTAACTGGGGACCACTCTCAGCTCCTAGAGACTGCCTGCAGTTCCTTGCCATGTGGCCTTCAAAGACCACTCACAGTATGAAGGTTTGCTTATTTCCTGGCCAACCAGAGAATGTCTCTAGGACTTCCTTTTCTGTGACCAGCTGGACAAAATGCTTTGCTTTATAATTTTAAAGGCTTCAGTGATCAGTTTCATCTAGATAATCTCTCTTTCTTTTTTTCTCTTTTTTTAAAAAATAACTTTATTGAGATAGGTATGTGAATGATATATAAATAACTGTATACAGTTAATGTCTACAGTTTGATGATTTTGGACATAAGCATACACCTCTACCTTGACTGTGGTGATAAAAATCTCCTTTTTGTAAAGTGAATTCTGCCATACTGCGTAACCTTAACACCAGAAGGAAATAAACACGTGTACCAGAAGGGCTTAGACTCTTACAGGGCATCTTAGAATTCTGCCTGCCACAATCACCTAGGGACACCAGTCCACCACAGTCCACAGCCAAGTTCAATCAGAGCCAAACTGTTAACTGTAACCTCTGGTTTTTGTTTATGACTTATCTTTTGTTACCCTTCTATTCCTTTCAAAACAATTTAAATGTTTATAGAATAGTAAGATATTCATAATCATATTAGCTATGAATGGTTGCTGTATTTAAAGAAAGGAACTTCTGATTTTGATTAACAGAAACACTTTGGGAGGACTCCTCAGTTGACTTTCATCAGATAGCCTCCTACTCCCTGACACCTACATCACTTTTCTTTAAAACAAGACTTAGTTAAAAAAAGAAAATGCATTTGTTTGAAATATTATTAGTTTGGGCTGGTGAGAATAGATTGAAATCGTGATTTGTCACATAAACATTTGTTCTCTCTAACATGAAAATACTTCACAATAAAAAATTCAAGTAATAAGAATCATAGCAATTAATAGTCTGATGCACTATCAGGTAATTGGAGAGATGGCTATAGTCAACTGTGTTGATGAAAAGAGACTGAGAAATCTAAAGTTAATGTGATAAAAGAAGGCACTTCCGGTGGTTATGGCATTGTGGTTTTTAGGGACAAACCCCCGGTGTTTTCTAGCTGATTTAATCTGTGCCTTCCACTTGACAGGCATCGAATGGCTTCCTCCTCCTTAAGAGCCTTAGTCACAGGAAGAAGGTAGACCTTCTGTGATCAGACATACTCTTCATGTTCTCTTCTGTCTTAGAATAAAAAAGAAAGCATGACTGATGTGAGAAAAAATAATAAAACTCATTTTCAGTTCATAAATATATGTTCTCTATACCTTCTCCATGTCCTGTGAAACAAACCCTTCAAATGTTGAAGGTAAACAACAAGAGGAGAAGATGCTTCAGATGAAATGTAAGCATCAAATGAAATCTTTTACTAAATTTTCTTAAGGTTCTTCTCTATCATAATATTAATAGAAAAAAAATCACAAAATGTTTAGAAGATTACAAGAGTTGAACAGAGTGGATATGAGTGAGTCAATAGTTAAGAGTCATCATATTTTCATTCCTTCTGCTAAATCTCTCTCAAAATTCAGTGGACCCTTCTTCAATCCACCTGTATCTTTTTCCTGGATAAAATGACATTATCTCATTAAACACACAAAAACGTTTATTTATTGTGAAAAAAATAACCTTCCACATGACACATTTTTAAAATGTTTCAGCAGAACTGCCTGAAATATTAGACAAGCTCTACTACAGATATTTGAGATTCAAATGATATTTACAAAACTCAAGATTTTTGTAAGAAAACCTAGGAGTACCAATCTATAGAATAAATAAAGTCCTTATTGTCAATATCTAATCTCTCATTGTCATTCAATACTTGTTATTTCAGTACAGAAGTGAATTATGAATTTCTGGAATAACTACTAATTCTACTATACAGAAACAAATTGTACTAGATTTCGTAATTAGTAAACATTTTGCAGAGAAATTATCTGGGCACACTATAGAAACATGAACAAATCTCTCAGTCACTAGAGAGCATTCAGTTATACCTCAAGAAAACATTTGAGTCACAAACAAACTCAAAACATATGGCTAGATTCCTCTGAATCTGACTCCTAAAAGAGTAGGCTAATATATTTCTCATTTCTTTTGACAACTCTCATTTCTATAATATCTATGTTAGTATTTCACAATATATATATCTCAGGCTGTTACCATGTGTTTGACAAAAATTCTTTATGGTCAGTAATCCTCATATGCTTCTGTGGGGGTGTAAAATGGTACAGGTAAAACCAATTTGAATAACCTATGTGTGGTTGTGTAGAAAGTTAAGTATATATTTATCCTATGATTCATCAAAATCCACCCTGTTTCATGCAAAATAAAGGAAAACCTATGTCTGTAGAAAGTTTGTATAATACTCATAAACATATCTATTCATAGTAAAACAATAAAATGTCCATGAAGAGAAAAATAATAAACTAAGATATACAATGAAATGCTATTGAGAAACAGAAATGATTAAACTACTGAAGCGTGCAACAACATAATAATCTTAAAAGCAGTATGACAGACAAAGAAGCTAGACACAGAAGAGTGTATTTGTATGATTCTCTTTATAAGAAAAAGCTAAGAATAATCAGGTAAAGGTAAGAATAATCCGAAAAAGGTAAGAATTCATGGATTCATCAGAACTTACAGAGTGACTGGAAAGAGACACAAGGGAAATTTTTCAGTGATGAAATGTTTTATATCTTGGTGGGGAGAGGAGATTACAAGAGGTTTGAATTTGTCAAAGCCAGACAAGCCATCAACTTGAGATCAATGCACTATACTGTGTATAAATGATACTTTAATAAAACACAATTTTATAAAGTATTATAAAATTTTTTCTTCAATAAGTCTTAAACAGAGTTAATCAAAGTAAGTTTTCTTTAACAGTACCAATAGTATTTTTTTAATACTACTAATGTCCACTGTTAATCTCTAAAAGAAGCTATAGTAAGTGAACTTTTTTTGCCATAGAATATTTTAAGGATTACCTTTAGAGAACTTTAGCCTCAGAACACAAGGATAATATTTCTGCATAACACAAATAAAAGAACAGAGAAAAAGTATGTATGTGTGCACACACTTATGTTAACAGAATAATGAGAGGAGTGGTACCAAATTAAGACATCTATTTCTGTGGCATCATAATGCATATCATATCTTTGCTGCCACCTGTTAATAGGGTCAGAAAAAAAGAGGTGTTACTGAGCCTGCAAAGAAGGTTAGAGGAGACAGCTGAAAAGAATAGCAAAGGGAGACTCCCAGGATAGTAAAAGAACAAGCAATTGAGACTTTGATTTAAAAAGGCAAAGCAGTTGTATGGGAAGAGTCAGAAGTTTTATTTTTAGCTCTGCTGCAGACATAGCCAGGGGCCCTGGGCAATTCACACATACAATTTAGGACACTCTGGTTAGCCTTGTACATCTGCCCTGAGAGTTTGTAATTGTCTTTTACTAGTGGCAGCTGTCATTGGAGTATGTACAGTAAGCTAGGGGATCCTTCTGTGCTCCATGCTTTGGAAAACACCAGAGCTAAAACAGAAAATCTTCTGGTGAAAATAAAGAAATATTACTCCACATTAACTGTAAACAAGTCACCTTGTGACCAATGTTTGTGGATTATAATACTGAATATAATAATGCCCAGTGTTTCAGAGTTTTCAGAGAACTGAAAAGTACGCTTTCAAGAGCTGTTGACATCCTGATGCTAAGAGAAAACTTAAATGCATTTGCATAAACACCAACACCATGGATAGTGAAGAGGCCTTCAGACCTTTCACATCAATCCTTTACACCACATGTTTACAATTTACAGGTAATCTTCCCTTTCAAGAAATGTATATTGTTCATAATAAACAAATATTATACATATAAACAAAATCAGTAATGATTTAAGTTCTTTTCTCCTGTATGGAAAATAATTCATTTTTTCTATGATGCCTTCTACAATAAAGTGTGGACTTGTTTAGGAGTTGATTAGTCTTGGAGGTCATTGTTTCACTGTTTCCCATCTCATGGCTCAGGGGCATCCAGAATAGTTCCTCACACCTAATGAACACACACTGAAGGTATTTTGGATAAAAGAATAGTATGAATGAAGAATAAATGAATACATGGATGTAAGGATAGCTGGTTGAGTGTATTGATGATGTAATTCAACATTAAATGTTTACTGCATGGCAAAATAATCTAAAATAAACATAAAGGCCATTCTGATGGGGTAAGATGGTATCTCACTGTGGTTTTAATGTGCATTTCCTTGACAACTAGTGATGCTGAGCTTTTTTTCTTGTCATACAATGTCATGGCCATTTGTATATCTTCTTCTGAAAAACTAAAACCCCAAAACTTTATGTATTTTGCTCACATTTTAATGGTGATATTGTTTTTTTTTTCCCTCTCTTGTTGATTTGAGTTCTTCGTAGCTCCTAGATACAACCCCTTTGTTGGATGTAGTTTATAAATATATTCTCCTATTCTTTTTTTTTTTTATTAAATCATAGCTGTGTACATTAATGCGATCATGGGGCACCATACACTGGTTTTATAGATTGTTTGACACATTTTCATCACACTGGTTAACATAGCCTTCCTGGCATTTTCTTAGTTATTGTGTTAAGACATTTATATTCTAAATTTACTAAGTTGCACATGTACACTTGTAAGATGCACCGCAGGTGTAATCCCACCAATCACCCTCCCTCTGCCCATCCTCCCTCCCCTCTCTCTCCCCCTTCCCCATATTCTTAGGTTATAACTGGGTTATAGCTTTCATATGAAAGACATAAATGAGTTTCATAGTAGGGCTGAGTACGTTGGATACTTTTTCTTCCATTCTTGAGATACTTTACTAAGAAGAATATGTTCCAGCTCCATCCATGTAAACATGAAAGAGGTAAAGTCTCCATCTTTCTTTAAGAATGCATAATATTTCAAGGTGTACATATACCATAATTTATTAATCCATTCATGGATCGATAGGCACTTGGGCTTTTTCCATGACTTAGCAATTATGAATTGGGCTGCAATAAACATTCTGGTACAAATATCTTTGTTATAATGTGATTTTTGGTCTTCTGGGTATATACCTAGTAGAGGAATTATGGGATTGAATGGCAGATCTATTTTCAGATCTCTAAGTGTTCTTCAAACATCTTTCCAAAAGGAACGTATTAATTTGCATTCCCCCCAGCAGTGTAGAAGTGTTCCCTTTTCTCCACATCCATGCCAACATCTCTGGTCTTGGGATTTTGTGTTATGGGCTAATCTTATTGGAGTTAGATGATATCTCAAAGTAGTTTTGATTTGCATTCGTATAAGCAAGAAAAGAACAAGTGATCCCATCGCAGGCTGGGCAAGGGACTTGAAGGGAAACTTCTCTGAAGACAGGCACACGGCCTACAGACATATGAAAAATGCTCATCATCCTAATCATCAGAAAAATTCAAATCAAAACTACTTTGAGATATCATCTAACTCCAGTAAGATTAGCCCATATCACAAAATCCCAAGACCGGAGATGTTAGTGTGGATGTGGAGAAAAGGGAACACTTCTATTCTTCCATTCTGTACGATGATATATATCTGCTCTTGATTATTTCCTTTGCTGTGCAGAAGCTTTTTAATTTAATTAAATCTCATTTATTTATTTTTGTATTTACCCTTTTTTTTTTTTTTTTGTAGAGACAGAGTCTCACCTTACCGCCTTCAGTAGAGTGCCATGATGTACACAGGACTCACAGCAACCTCTAGCTCTTGGGCTTCCGCGATTCTCCTGCCTCAGCCTCCCAAGCAGCTGGGATTACAGGCGCCCGCCACAACGCCCGGCTATTTTTTGGTTGCAGTTCAGCCGGGGCTGGGTTTGAACCTGCCACCCTCGGTATATGGGGCTGGCGCCTTACTCACTGAGCCACAGGCACCACCCTTTACCTTTGGTTTTATAGTCATAAACTCTTTGCCTAGGCCAATGTCTACAACAGTTAGTCCTATGGTTTCTTCCTAAATTTGTATAGTTGTTGGTATAGAGTGCTGAACAGGGAATGGATATATGCTGTTAATAGAACTGTAAGTTAGTAAGTCTCTATGAAAACACCAATGGAGATTTCTCAAAGAACTAAAAGTAAAATTGTTAAATCCAGCAATTGCACTACCCAAAGGAAAGGAAGTTATTATATTAAAGAGATACCTACACTCAAATGTTCATAGCAGGCCAAATCACTATTGCGAAGACATGGAATTAACCTAAGTACCCATCAATTGATAAACAGATGAGGCAAATCAGATATATACGTCAGATACATATATACACACACACACACACACACACACACACACACACACACACACACACAAACATACCAGAGAGTACTACTCAGCTATACAAAGGAATGAAATAATGTCATTTTCAGCACCTTGGATGCAACTGAAGAATATTACCCTACGTGAAATATGCTATCTCAAGAATGAAAAAACAAATACTATAGGTTTTCACAAATAAGTGGGAACTGAACAATGGGTACACATGATAATAAACTGGAATAAAGGCCTTTGGAAACTAAGAAGAGGAAGTGGGAGGGATGAGGTATAAAAACTTACCTAATGATCCAATATGCACTACTCTGGTGATGGGCACACTAAAAGACTTAACTTCAGCATTGTACAATTGATCCATGCAACAAGAACACTTGTACTCCCTAATATTTTGAAATAAAAATTATAATAAAAAAAATAAATATGGATGTCAGGACTTCTAGTATTACCAAGATAGGATATCCTCATTTCTTGTTAGTCTTCTTTTATACAACTAACAAAAAAATTCTGGACATAATATATGTATAAGCAAAGAAAAACTGAAAGGTAACAAAAAATGAGGTGAGTGGCTAGGGACCTCAGTACTTGAAGACCATGATGATAATGAGTTCCTTAGGTTTTCTTTACGGCCAACAAATATAGATAAGGATTAAAAAACTTTAGAACATATATAAGAATACACTGTTTTGTTGCACTTCGCTTTATTGTGCTTCACAGACATTGCACTTTTTTTGTTTGTTTTACAAATTGAAGGTTTGTAGCAACCCCACTTTGAATAAATCTCTTGGTGCCACTTTTCTAACATCCCATGCTCACTTCATGTTTCTTTTCACATTTTGGTAATTCTCAGAATATTTCAAAGTTCTTTTTAAAATTTTTATATCTGTTCTGAAGACCTGTTGCCAGTGATTTTTGATGTTGCTATTGTAATTATTGGAGGGACTCCATGAACCACGACCATATTAGACAATAAACTTAATCAGTAAACGGTGTGTACTCTGCTTGCTCCATCAACTGGCCATAGCATATCTCAATCCATTTGTTGGCCTCTCTATTCCCCAAGATACACAAATATTGAAAGTATGCCAGTTAAAAGGCCTATAATAGTCTCTAAATGGACCAGTAAAAGAAAAGTTGTATGACTCTCACTTTAAATAAAAAATAACAAATGGTCAGGCTTAGCGAGGAGGTATGTATGTCTAAAGACAAGATATGCTAATAGACATACCACTTGTGCCAAAGAGTTAGCCAGATTGTGAATCCAAAGTAAAGGTCCTTGAAGTAAATAAAAGCACGAGTGTAGTGAACATACAAATGATAAGAAAGGAAAATGGCCTTATTGCTAATAATGGAGAAAGTGTTAACAGTACAGATACGGTTCTTCCCAGACAGCAATACTCAATTTCACATCTCTAAGGAGCATAGCCTCCTGCCCTTCATGTCACAAATAGCAACTAACTTTAGACCCCTATCTGCAGGCTTGTCCAGATGCAGATCCCAAATAATGAACTGCCTGACCAGAAAACAATACATCTTGTGATCAGCCTAATCAGAAGTCATCTAATTAGAAGCCAGCAGCTCTATCTAATAGAAGGGGACTCTATCTACTGATTGGAGGTCTCAACAGTTAGCAAAATCCAGCCAGTAGCCCCATCCAGCACCAAAGCAAAGGCAGTGGTCTACATTATAGAGAACTCACAACAAGTTTCACTTGCCCAGGGTCATCACCAGCTGACCCTTCCAGGGGGAACTTACATCCCTGCCAAAGAAAACTGTTTCCTTAAATGTGCAGACAATTATGTGAAAACACGAGATTTACAAAGAATTGGGGTATGATGGATCACAAAGAAATGGAGATCTATAAAATGACTGACAAAGAATTCATAATAATACTCAAAGAAGTTTAGTTAACCACAAAAATATACGATTAGAAAAATGAACGAATTCTAGAAAATGATACACAAAAAAGTGAGAAGATGGGAAAAGAAATAGAAACCATAAAAAATAACCAGTTATAAATCCTATATTGCATTAAGAATGCATTGACTGAACTGAAAAATCCAATAGAAGTAGTCAACAGCAAGTTTTGCCCAGTGGAAGAAATAACCAATACTGTGGAAAATGGAACATTTAAAGTTATTAATCAAAGGAACAAAAAGACAAAAGAATTAGAAAGAATGAAGAAATCCTACAGAAATCATAAAACACTCAACAGACTAAGCACACGTGCTGAAGAAAAAAGGGGGGGGGCAGAATGTATATTTGAAAAAACAATGACTAAAAACTTCTTTAATCTGGAGATAGGTGCTAACAACCAGGTAGCACAATCAATTAAATATTCTAATATTTTGCTAGGGGACAAGGGAGAGGAGTTCAGGGAGGACAAATCAGATGAGAGAGTAGTGTGATAGAGAGCCAATAATTCCTATATTAGAGTTATTCAAGAGAACATGTCTAATATTAATAAATTGTATTGATTAGCTATGTATAAAAATACTGGAGGAGGCTGGGTATAGTGTCTCATGCCTGTAATCCTAGCACTCTGGGAGACTGAGGCAGGGGGATTGCTTGAGCTCTCCAGTTCAAAACCAGACTGAGCAAAAGTGAGACCCCATCTCTACTAAAAATAGTAAAACTGAGGCAAGAGGTTCTCTTGAGCCAGAGTTAGAGGTTGCTATAAGCTGTGATGCCACAGCACTCTACCAAGGGCAATAGCTTGAGACTCCGTGTCAAAAAAAAAAAAAAAAGTACTGGAGGAGCATAAATAAATAATTGTATACTCTTTGAACTACCAGGCATAATCCTGCCTCAGGACCATCACATTTATTTTTATTTTTTTTATTAAATCATAACTGTATACATTGATATGATCATGGGGCATCATACACTCGCTTCATAGACCATTTGACACATTTTTATCACAGTGGTTAACATAGCCTTTCCGGCGTTATCTCAGTTACTGTGCCAAAACCTTTACATTCTACATCTACCAAGTTTCGCCAATACCCCTGTAAGATGCACCACAGGTGTGATCCCACCGATCCCCCTCCCTCTACCCAGCCCCCCTTTCCCACTTCCCCCTATTGTTAAGTTGTAACTGGGTTATAGCTTTCATGTGAGAGCCCCAAATTAGTTTCATAGTAGGGCTGAGTACATTGGGTACTTTTTCTTCCATTCTTGAGATACTTTACTAAGAAGAATATGTTCCAGCTCCATCCATGTAAACATGAAAGAGGTAAAGTCTCCATCTTTCTTTAAGGCTGCATAGTATTCCATGGTATACATATACCACAATTTATTAATCCATTCGTGGATCGATGGGCACTTGGGCTTTTTCCATGACTTAGCTATTATGAATTGGGCTGCAATAAACATTCTGGTACAAATATCTTTGTTATGTTGTGATTTTTGGTCTTCTGGGTATATGCCCAGCAGAGGAATTACAGGATTGAATGGCAGATCTATTTTTAGATCTCTGAGTGTTCTCCATATATCTTTCCAAAAGGAATGTATTAATTTGCATTCCCACCAGGACCATCACATTTATTGTGCAGAAACCTCTGCCTCTAGATATTCTCTTAAGTCCTACAGTTCCTTTAGACAACAAAAGTCACCCCTCAGTGTGAGGGGTGAAGCCTTCCCATACAATCTAATATTTCACTCCTCCTATTTTATATTCCTTTCTGTGTTGCATTTTTTGTTAGAGTTTATGACTATCCAATGGATTACACATTATACCTTATTTATATATTTGTTTATTGTCTTTTCCTCCATAAGAATTACACTCCATATTGGTGAGGAGTTTTATGTTTGTTCATAGCTAATTTATACCACTTCAACAGTGGATGGTACATAGTAGCCTTTCATTAGACATGTGATGAGTAAATAAATACTATATGTTGAATATTATCTCAGAGGAGCAAGATAAGAGCTATGAAAAAGTGGCATCCAAGCTGGCTTTTTGCAATTAAAACTTTGTTTTCATGTGACTTTTTTATTGTGCATTTATTTACTCTGATTGAAAGTATGTCAAAAATAAAAAGGAAATGCTTCTAAAAGAATACAGTCTAAAAAGTATTTGTATAATCCATTGGAAGTTTTTTGAGATATGAAAATTTAACCTTCTTTTATGCTGAAATAAAGATATAAATTCTGAATGATAAGGATGTTGGAAAGATTAACTATTAGATCAGCAACTTAAAATAATATTAAACACTTTACAGAAATTAAATATGAAATACAAAGAGATAAACAAGTGAAGATAATGGGTAATCTTGGGATTATCTTTTAACTACATAAAAATCCAACAGAATAAGAAAATCGTTATTTTTTTCTTGTAGCATAAAGTAATATATTTCACTGTACAACAATTACAAAATTGGAATTTGCAAAAATATATAATTTAAAATTATCCATAATCTTGATGTTCAGAAGCATATATGGTGGACATTCTTCCAGTTCTATCCCTCCATGTCTGAATGTGTTTTTACCTGTGTGTTTCTATGATTATACATTCTTTGATATGTGTATTAATTTCCATTTATTTATTCATTTATTTTTATTAAATCATAGCTATGTACATTAATGCAATTATAGGGTACAATGTTCTGATTTAATATACAATTTGAAATACTTTCATGAAACTGGTTAACATAGCCTTCACCGCATTCTTTTAGTTATTGTGTTAAGACATTTATATTCTACTCTTAGTAAATTAAACATGTACCCTTATAAAATACACCATAGGTGTGGTCCCACAATTACCCTCCCTCCACCCATCATCGTCCCACTTCTCCCCCTCCTTTTTCCCCTTCATCTTGGGGTGTAGTGGGTTATAGCATTCATACGGAAGTGTGGGTGTTTATAAATTGGTTTCATAGTAGGGCTGAGTACATTGGATACTTTTTCTTCCATTCTTGACATACTTTGCTAAGAAGAACATATTCCAGCTCCATCCATGTAAACATAAAAGAGTTAAAGTCTCCATTTTTCTAAAGGCTGCATAATATTCCATGGTGTATTTATTAATTTATCCATGGGTCAATGGGCACTTGGGCTTCTTCCATGACTTAGCAATTATGAATTGGGCTGCAATAAACAGTACAAATATTTTTATTATAAAGTGATTTTTGATCACCTGGATATATACCTAGTAGAGGAATTGAGGATTTCTAACATTGAAGACAAAGCTTTTGAATGCTCCAAAATGCTAAAAGAAGTGGAGAGCAAAAACAGATTATTCTCTCAGAGAGCTGTATGATAATTCCAAAAAAAAAAAAAAAAAAAAACTAATATTCACCTTATAGGAATTCCTGAAGGGAACAAGGTTGCTTTGAAAACCCAGATGCTCTACTCCAAGAGATAATTGAGGAGAACTTCTCAAACATGGCAAGAGATTCTGAAACTCAGATAGTTTCAGAACCCCAGCATGACTCAATCCCAATGAAGCATCTCTCAGACACATTATAATTAACTTCATCAAAGTTAATATGAAGGAGAAAATTCTGCAAACAGCCAAACATAAGAAAACCATAACCTACAAGGGGAGGAATATTAGAAATTTTTCAACCTAGAAGAGGATGGTCATCGACCTTTAACCTTCTAAAACAAAATAACTTTCAACCCAGGATCCTGTATCCAGCTAAACTGAGTTCATTTATGATAGAGAAATTAAATACTTTAATGACATTCACATGTTGAAGAAAATTGCCATAACTAAATCAAGGATTTTCTCAGACCAATCCTCCACAATGACAAGCACAATGCTTTACCACCAGAGTAACTCATTCAGAAACTTTTTGTCAGATTTCAACTTCCACAGGGGTGAAAGGATTAAAAATGTCCACTGGACTTTTGAAATACTACAAGGCTTATCAATACTCTCAATTAATGTGAGTGGCTTAAATTATCCTCTAAAGAGGCACAGGCTGGCTGACTGGATATAAAAACTCAGGCCAGATATATGCTTTATATAAGAATCTCCTCTTACCTTAAAAGATAAATATAGACTCAGGGTGAAGGGATGGTCATCTATAATCCAGGCAAATAGAAATCAGAGAAAAGCAGGTGTTGTAATTTTATTCACAGATACAATAGGCTTTAAACCAACAAAAGTAAGGAAAGATAAAGATGGTCACTTCATAGTTGTTAAGGGTAACACTTAACATGATGACATTTCAATTATTAACATTTATGCACCCAACCAGAATGCACCTCAATTTATAAGAGAAACTCTAACAGACATGAGCAACTTGATTTCCTCTAGCACCATAAGTCAGAGATTTTAACACCCCTTTGGCAGTGTTGGATAGATCCTCAAATAAGAAACTAAGCAAAGAAATTTTAGACTTAAACTTAACCATTCAACAATTGGATTTAACAGACATCTACAAAACATTTCATCCTAACAAAACTGAATACGCATTCTTCTCATCAGCCCATGGAACATACTCCAAAATTGATCACATCTTAGGTTACAAGTCTAACCTCAGCAAATTTAAAAGAATAGAAATTATTCCTTGCATCTTCTTAGACCATCATGGAATAAAAGTTGAACTCAGTAACAACAGGAATCTGCATATTCCTACAAAAATATGGAAACTAAATAACCTCATGCTGAATGATAGCTGGGTCATAGATGATATTAAAAAGGAAATTACCAAATTTTTGGAACAAAACAATAATGAAAACACGAATTACCAGAACCTTTGGGTACTGCAAAGGCAGGCCTAAGAGGTAATTTTATAGCATTGTAAGCCTTCCTCAAGAGAATGGAAAGAGAGGAAGTTAACAAATTAATGGGACATCTAAAGCAACTGGAAAAGGAAGAACATTGCAATCCCAAACCCAGCAGAAGAAAAGAAATAACCAAAATTAGAGCAGAATTAAAGGAAATTGAAAACCACTTATTTTTAAATTAGAATTTATAATGTAAACATTTTCAAAAAGTGAGGTTGGAATACCTTCCTTCTTTCCCTTAGCAAACTGACCAGGACTTGTACTCTGATGACTTCCTAGCTCCTATCAACTAAGGGTACATTGGAGCCATTGACACTGAGGGTAAAGTTTCCATGTCACTAGTTGCTATTCTCCTGAGACAACTTATCCCCAGATAATATTTATTTGAGTATATTTTGTCTAAGTGCCTTCTCCCAAGAATCTACCAAGTATCCATAAATCTGAAAATGGTGAAAGCTGATCCTTGAACAACTGTCCCATGCTCCTTGATACCCTTTGAACTTTGATCTTGTTGTTGAAATTTCATGGTATGTATGAAACACCCTGCCAAGAAAATTTCCTCTATTGTTGATAAAGAGAAACATTTTAGATAAGAACAGTTTATAAGATAATCACATGGCATCCAAACAAATAAACAGCTTACCAAAGAATTGCTTTTCAAACAGAGAGTCATTTTTTTCCCCAATTATTATGCTCTATTTTTGTAAGGGATCAGTTATCAATTTTCTCCCTTCTATCTTTTGTTTTCTTCATTCCTTTGAATAGATCCTGCCCAGAATAGCTAATCTTGTTACAACATAGGCAGAGTGACTCACTTCTACACCAATTCATAAATAGAACAAAACACAGTATGTGTATTCATTTTATAATTTTTCGGCTTTCATTCATCACAGGTATATGAAATACTACCTAAGTGAAGCCAGAATCAAAGAAAATTCCCTATAACATAAGTGACACTAAAATTTCAAAGTGAATTGTTGTCAATGTCAAAATAACATTTAACTATTACTGTATATACAATCTCTTTATAAATGCATATTTTGGACTAAAAATAAAGTTCTTCACCTTTGCAGGAAATTATAAACCTGCTTTCCGGCCATTTCAGCACAACCATTAGTATATATTAATATAGGTCAGGTGTGATGGCTCATACCTGTAATTCTAGCACTCTGGGAGGCTTAGGTGGGTGAATTGCCTGAGCTCAGGAGTTTGAGACCAGCCTGAGTAAGACAGAGATACAATCTCTAAAAAAAAAAATTTAGGCATTGTGGCAGACACCTGTAGTCCCAGCTACTTGGGAGGCTGAGGTAGGAGAATCACTTGAGCCCAGGAATTTGAGGTTGATATGTGAGCTATGATGATGCCACTGCACTCTACTGAGGGTGACATAGTGAAACTCTGTCTCAAAAAAAAAGAAAGAGAAAGAAAGAAAAAGAAAATATACAAACAATCAACTTCTTCACTTATAATTCAGTTCATATAAACAACTACTTTAAACAAAACTAATCTTAATTTCATGAAGTATCTACTGTTTGAAATTCAGTTGTATTAAACTTGTATCATAAACTATTTAATGCCAGCTCTTCATTACCCAAATTAACTACTGGCATCTCTATGTTGCAACATTTTTTTCTCTGTGTATTTTCTAATAGAATAAAAATACATAAATTTGGATTTGACTGGAAATCTAATCTTAATAAAAGGAAGGTGCGGTAAAGAACCACTTTTCTGTCTTCTGAGAGAGTATTTCTTAGCTTAGTTTGGATCTGTTTATTTCACTTTAAATTTTTAAATAGTGGCTAAAATGACCCTGTCCCCTTTTCCTCCTAAAAATCATGTCAAAGCACAGAACAAAAAGGAAAAATGAACTACCATCTTAAGAGAAATGGAAGATTTTTATAACTGAAATTATAATGTATAAAAAACTATTTCAAATGCAGAGAAGGTGAAGGCAAATGGCTATGAAGAGATCATCAGAGTGAAGAAAGCTACAGAGCCCATGAGTGCAGAGCTGCCCACAGGAGATGGCACATCTTGGGGGAGGGAACCCAGAATCTCCATTCTGAGATTAAGAAACATAAAATGTTAATAAGAAACAATAAAAATGTAGTGTTGGAACTAGTGTTAGTTGTTTTCCTGCTACATAGAAAGTTTTCTGTTAGGAAAAGAAATGCTGGATCATAAGGAGCTCTGTAGCTACAAATCATGATGGTGATGGTGGAATAAAAGAGAAACAGTTCACCAAATGCATACATCTTTGCATCATAACAAAGTTCTATTTAAATTGGAGAGAATCCTTGATATTTGGTTATCTGTGCTATTAACTTTTCCAATAACTATTCTGTAATTTAATCTGAGATGGCACAGAAAGAAGGAACTGGAGGGAGATGGGAGGAAAACCAGGTCTGCTGAACAAGGAAGCCTGGAGGGCCCATAAGAACCTTCAGTACTCAGCACCTCTCAACAATAAAAAGGAGAAAAGAATGCAGGTATGAGGTAACCTAGGTAGCCAGTGACCAATAGGAAAGGACAATAACCACTGACAAATAGAAAAGTGCAATGATGTTTGCTGGTGCCCAGAGATACGTGAAAGACTTACAACCAATTTTAAACCGAGAGGAGTGGGTATTTATACCTCTACCCTGCTGTTGCATGCATCTCTTTCTCTCTCTCTTTCTCTCTTCTCATTCATGAGCAGGACTTACTTCCAACTCTCCTTGTAAGTGCTCTAAGTTTCCTCTTTGTGCTTAAATAAAATTTCTTTTTGTTACACTAAAGCCTGTGGGAAATTATTTTTGCTCTCTATGCTGCCTCTGCTGCTCTAGTTTTACTTCTAGTTTCTAGGAACTTTCATTTTTGATTCCTGCCTTGCCTCAGTTGAATTTTCTAGTTCAGCTGAGTAATAAAAACAGGTCCCTGGGTTCAGGGAACTGGGGCCTCTGACCACCAACAAAATCATCTTGTTAAAACTCAACCCATTCAGAGGTGAGAAATAATAAAGAATTAGCCAGAAACCACTGAAGAAAAAAAAAAAAAAAAAACAAGAAAAATGAACTGTAAGTGAAGAAAAATACTATGCTTTGACAAATCAGAATAACTTTAAAATCAGGAAAAGTTATCAAAGCAGAGATGCAACAACTCAGGATGGAAATGGAGAGATAGGATATAAAATATAATCTCAACAAATAAAAGTCAAAAGGATAGGAAAATCACAATATAAATAAAGGCACCATTTATGTAGACATAGATGAAAACACCAAATGAACAAGAGTAAGCAAAATAAAAAGGTAACTGTTTAATTGCAAATAAGGAAGACAGTCAAAGGAAATACTGCATAAAGATAACAACTCCTAAGGTAGAAAACTCAGTTTTCCCAGAGAAAAATATATTTAAAGATATAAATTTGAAAGTATTATAAAACAGTTGAACTTACAGATTTAAAAAGCATACTGTATCCCAGAGAAATACATTTTTTTATGATCTAATATTTCTTTAAGAATAGTTTTAGTTCCATAGGTTTTAATATGCTATGCCAATTTGTATCTGAGTTTAATAACAGAAAAGGCTAAACTGGTGGTATGCATTTCTTTACAATTTTTAAATGTAAGGCCATTTATTAAAATAGACAAACTGCAGGACGAAATTGAAGGCAAAAGAAAAATTCAACTTTTCACAACTAAAAGAAAATGAGCACAACCTTCAAAGTAATTTAGAAAAGACTACTGTCAAAGATATGATGTAGATCTTTATTCTATTACCCAAGATTACATCAATTCATCATTCTAAATAAATATCTTTAAAGTATAAAATTAAAAAAATCATGTTCAGAGTATATGTAAATTCTGCCTCATCACATAGGTATGCTTATTTAAAGACTAACTTTTGAAAATAGGCCATTAAAAAAGACACAGCAATTTCCACTCTGTTTCATTCAAGTTTTCTTAGGGTTAAATACACCTGAAATGTGCTATCAGTGCATAGAAATCACAGTGGATAGCGTGGCCTCTTAGACCCACATACTCCCAGAAGACAGCGTCAAGATGCGGGTGAGAGTCAAAGTCTTGGTCACTCCTCCCCAGTCCGGGTTCTGCACTGAATGGTGTTGGAAAGATTTTCACGACCTTCAGTCTGAGCTGCGTGCCAAGAGCAAGCGAATTCTGGGAAGAGATCGGCCTCTCAGAATGGAGACTTGCGTCTTTACCTGGACACAGAACATGTTCCTGCAGTTACTGAACTCACCCCTGAGAACTCCATTCAGTACACTGTGCCTTTAGACGAGGGGAGGGATCCTCTGGATTGACAGCAGAGCTACTGTCTGGACGGTTTTCCCAAGGAAAATTAAAGATATAAATTTGAAAGTATTATAAAACAGTTGAACTTACAGATTTAAAAAGCATACTATATCCCAGAGAAATACATTTTTTTATGATCTAATATTTCTTTAAGAATAGTTTTAGTTCCATAGGTTTTAATATGCTATGCCAATTTGTAACTGAGGAAGTCTCTGCGGTTCCTCCTCAAGTGGGAAGGTGCCCTTTCCCTGAGGGTGAGCATTAGGTAGACTCTGACCTAGTTGAGGCCCCAAAGATCTTTGTGGATCAGGTTGTGAACAGATTGTTGACTGGCATCAAGGCTTCCTTTTGCAGAGCCCCAGAGAGGGTCATGATGATGTTTCTCCACTCTCACCTCTGCTACCTCTACTGCAGAATTATCAAATCCAAAGGAACTGGGCTCACTGGTACTGATGTCCACTTAGCTAAAAGCATGTGCTGTTATTTGAATTTTGATCCTAACTCTGCCCCTGGGGTTGCAAGTGTTTATGACTCCGTGTGAAGTAACAGACCCATGGCTGTGCCGAGCCTTACTGAGGAGCTGAAATAACTTGCAAAGCAAGGATGGTACTGGGGACTATCACACGCTAGGAAGCTGAAGGGAAGCTAGCAGATGTGCTAGATGGTTCTTTTCTCATTCAGGACAGTTCTGATGACTGTTATCTTTTAAGCTTGAACTTTTGCTCCCATGGTAAAACACTTCACACTAGAATTAAGCACTCAAATGGTCCGTTTAGCTCTTATGAACAGCTAGTGTGGAAGGACATACATCTATGGTTGACCTAAATGAGCATCTAATCAGGCACTCTGAAAATAGAGAAATACATTTTATATAGAAGGTTTATAGGCAACAAGTATCTGTATAAAATTACTGGACTTAGAAGATTAAAAAAAAGTCCTTTGGACAACAACAACAACAACAAAAATAGAGAAAGACCTGAGTAACTTATAAGAAAAAATTCAGATTGTTCTCAGACATACTATCAGCAACATCTTTCAACACCAGTAGATAGTGGGTCAGTACCCAGATGCATCAGGTAAAAAAGATACAAGAATATCACACCAAATAAATTGCTGGTTTCTGGCCAACAGTACTCTGGGTCAAACATGGTATCTTGACAATAGTAAATAAATGAATATGTGAATAAACTGTGTAATAGCATATGTTAATTAGATTTCCTAGTCAACATCTAGAAGAGAGTATTGAAGGAGCTCAGGTAATTTCACCCCAAAATATGACTCCTTGAAATAGGAATATTTTGAATAAAGGCCCTTCAAGATTAAAAAAGTACCAGAAGGGGCTTTCCCCTACCTGCATAAAGCAGGCTGATCTGATTAAAAGATCAAAGGGGCAACAGACTTTCTTCCCTATCCCTATAATCTCAATCTTTTTCAGGAAAAGTGATAAAGAATGGAAGCAGATCTGACCCAAATTATTTTAAACACTACCTGTCTCCCAGTTTAATTTTCAAAGAGCATCATTTACAATGCTCTTTATTCCAGTGAAGTTCAGATTCTCCCCCATGTACACAATATTAGAATTTAAATGTACACAATTAAACTTTTTCTCTTATTTATCTTAATTTTGAGTTGATCTTTCAGCAAACTTTCAGGAGAAAGGGCAAGTTTCTCCTCACCCCTACAGCTTCTAGCAAACTTAGAGATATGAGAGTCAAGTTAGAGACGAGAGAGGTCACATTTGTGAATGATGATAATTAGATAAAAGTATAATCAGGAAGTAGATACAAAGCTTAAAGAAAAATAATAACTCTTAAGAATACCATCTTCTCAGAACTGACATCATTAGGCATAGTAATGATACAAACAAAAGTAAGTTGATTCTATCTGCCAGGCACTGTCACGAATCCTTTGCCCAGGCTAACTCATTTAATTCTCATGAGAACTATGAATATATTCATTATTATTATTAAGTTTGTTTTACAGATGAAGAAGAATCTGAGACACAAATTTTTAAGTCACTTGCCTACATAGCTATTAACAGTACATCCCACATCTGAACACAGTTCAGTCCCATATAAATAGTTGTTACCATCAGAGAAGAAGAAAGACTATTGGGAGTGGGCAATAAAGAGAAGGAGAGAATTTTAAAGCATTGAAATCAACAATAATGTTAGACAATATAGAAAGGTCAAATTGTCTTTAGCAATAAGGTAGACTTTTGTGACAGGTTAGAATACATCTTAGTGAGTACTGAACGCAGAAACTAGACAAGGGTGAAAATAGTAAGTGTAGGCAAGAAAAATGAAATAGTAAATATAGTTAAACAATCATAAGCTTTTGATAGGGAAGAGGAGATACAAGTATCTCCTAACACACTTTGGATGTTCTATCTTTCCTCTGTAAGGAAAGTCCAAATGTGAGATCATTACTTATGCCTAACTTGAGAAACACACCTCAATATTATACACATATGAGGCACTTAAACTTTATCTCCCTGTCTGAAGGAGTGTTTATTGGCTTACAAGACACACAGTATATACAGGACAGCTGCAAAATGTATAATTGGAGCATGAGCAACAGAACAGTAGGTAACATCTGGTTTTTCCTAGATTTGTCTTGTTACTAGGAAAACCTGTTTGTAAAACTATTTTTGCTTCCTCCTTTAATTCTTTGGGGGTTTTGTTCTTGTTGCTGTTAGAGTTCACAATACTATTTACTTAAAATAGTGATCCCTTAGGCTAGGTGCTGAAACATTTAGTAAAAAAGAATAACGATCTCAGTAACTAAATAGCTAAAACAATTCTGATATTGACAGATATCATACTATCTGAAGTAACAAGCCACAGAACAGTGCTTTTACCTAAATAAGAAATGGGGTTTTGAACTCTGCTGTCTCCTCTTTGGTTACCTAGCAATATTGCCCAGTAACAGTCTGTCTTCCCAAGCTGAGTCAAATAAAGCAAGGCCACATATGCTATAGATTTCAAAATTGCAAATTTACACTGCAGCATAGGCCCCTTGAGGCCTTGAGTTCATGTATAATAGTGATGACATACTCAAGATGTTTAGATATATTTTCCCAATAGTGCAGTGGGAAATTCTTTTTAAAAATCACAAAAATTATTGGCCAGCTGTTAAGAGCACTTTCCTAACTAAGATGATTTCTCTCTTTCCTTTGATAGAAGGAGGTAGCTACCTTTCCCTAGCCATCTACTCTTTTAAGCTTCTTGCAGCATCTGGGAGATGAACTAAGGAGAGATTTTATGTTTGTGCTGTCATAAAAAAAAAAAAAATTCACTACTCAGAAGCAGTAGAAAATATGTATACAAAGCATTATCTATATATGAGGCTATCCTACAGTTGGCAGGAGAGAGATGTGTGAACAGACACAAGATTGTGCTCTTCATGCCAGCAACGGAAGACATGTGAATCCTTGTGCAATCAAACTCTGTGCCAAGATCCCGTGCCATACAAACTGAGGTATCAGAGGTTCTAAATTGGAAAAAAGCCCTTCATGATGTTAGGCTCTTGATAGTATGACCGTCACCTATGCAATCCCTTCTGAATAAAGAAATATTTTTGTTACAAATTTTCTATAAGAGCTAAAATAGCTAACTATAATCTCTGAAAGGTAAGAATGCAATCTTTAGCATCTTTTTTTAATCCCCCAGCACATCATAGTCTGGCACATAATATGTACTCAATAAACAGATGAAAGCTAGACATTTGTCAACTCTCTCCACTGCCATGGACACATAGAATGTTAATTCTCTTCCAACTACACCAAAAGTAATGTGTCTTTTGTGACTGACCTAATCTTCAAATAATTTCTAAACATGTTATAAGTTATACATTTATGAATTGTATTTCTTAAGATCAGCATCCTCATTAGTTTAGAAACCACTTTCTTTTTCCATTTGACCTATGGGTCATCATTGTTACCTTATATTCTTTTCACTCCATTCTATGGAGTGGTTTTCTAGTACCAAAACACAAGCATCAGTCTGATCCTCCCAACCTTAAGACACCATTACTAGTTTCTGCGATGCTCTTTCTGCTGTTTCTCAGGCTGTAAGAGGAGATAAGGACAGTTTAGATCAGGTGCTTGGACAGCTAGGCTGAGCATAAGTCAGGCCAGTCTTGGAGAGCAGTGTATAACTAACATCTGCTTATTTGTATCATGGTCATTCTCTTACCCTTATAGGGATTCATCAGAATCACTGCATGTGCTACTTAGATAGATGGATTTAACCTGAAGGAAGAGAGTTTAGTGTGTCCCTAATAGTACCAGCATCTGCCCATCAATAACATATCAATTATAAGGATCATAAAATTATAAAAGGAGTCAAGACAGCTGACTAGATGCAGCTATTATCACCACCTCCAATGAGAGGAATCAGAATGGTAAGAATAGACCAGCTAATAGAGAAGGTTAGGATTCAACAGAGAAGTGATGAGAAGCACTGAAAGCAGATAAGGAGAATGAAGGTAGGCAGCTTGCTCAATCCTGATCATCTGGGAGCTGAAGACATGAAGAAAGATTAAAAGAGAAACCATAGCTCTACACTCCACCTTGGGCTTTTGCAGTCTTTGTGGTGGGAAAAGTCCCTGGTCTCTGCAGCCCTTAGGCCTAAAATAGGAAGCTGCCTAGAGACTGCACAGAGACATTACTCTAGAAAGGTAACTCACACAGAGGCCCACAGGCATCCATGCTCAGAGCAGATTCGGCTTGACATCATCCTAAAAGCCTCGCTGTCGGAACTTTCATACTGACCAGAGGCCAGACTGGCTATTGCTGCTGCTACTGCTGCTTCCAGGCCAAGGAGGGCAAGGAAAGCTGGGACAGTCCCACATACCCCTGAAAAAACCTGCTGTTGCTGCTAAAACTGTTATGAGATGAAAGTGTGAGCTTACTGTCTGCACTCTGCTAAACTCCTTGTCCATGCTGCTGTGTCTAAAAGGGCCCCACTTCCCCGGGTAGCAGGCCCACAGCAAGCATCATTTTGAGAGTTTAGCTATCAGGGATCTACACTCTGCCCTTGGGGTAGGCTTGGGGGATGCTGATTCAGCTGCCACCAAGGTGAACAAACAGAAGGGAGACCAAGAATTCTCATGTATCCCTAAACATCCCACTCCCACTGCTATGGGTGACTGTGAGAGTCAGCCATGAGCAGACTGCACCGTGAAAATCTACCTGCATATTCTTCTATAGCTGACAGGGTCCCCACAGCCCACAAAGGTCATTCTACTCCTGGGACCACTGCACCTCTGCATGTCATAGACAGTGCCTAGAAAATAAGGCACCAAGGTTAAGTCTGCTGGATTGTACTAATCCCCACAGTCCCCAAGCACATCATCCATAGGCATAAAAATTGCCCATCCCAGTCCATCACCATGAGCACATGATCTGTCTTGCTGGGCTCTGAGGTTGGGCCAAACCAACATACCCAATATTACCATAGCTGACACCATTTACATGTACAAATAGCAGGCCAATAGATTCAGCTCACTGCTGCCACCATTGGGGATTGAAGATTGACAGCATTCTTGACCCCAGGAAAACTTCACCACATCCTACACTAATGATCACAGCCTAAGTCACCTAGGAAATCATAGATACCACTGATGCCATATACTGCCAAAGATATCACACATTGATCACACTTCTACAGGAACCCACAATCAAAGCCAAGGTGTCCTCTTCCACCAGCTACACATATACATCAATAGAAAGAAATGTCTTTGTACAAAAGTATTTCAAAAACTCAGAAGAAACTATTTTTACACCAGATATGCAGATATCACCATAAGGACACAAGAAACATAAAAAAAAAATGAGAAAATATGACTTACAAAGAAATAGGACACACAACAATTCTCCACCAACATATCTCAATCAAAAATACATTTATAAAATCTTGGATCAAGAATTGTAAATTCTGATTTTAAACATGCTCAGTGAGATATAAGAGAATTCTGAAAAATAATACAAAATAGTTAGAGAAACCATTTAGGATATAATTGAGAAATTTACCATAGAAATACATCATTTATAAAAGAACCAAGTAGAAATACTGGAAGTGAATAATTCATTGAAAGACACGCAAAATACATTTGAAAAATTTAACAGTAGACTATATTAGACAGAAAAAAAGAATCTCAGAGCTTAAAGACATGTCTTTTGACATCTCAGTCAGATAAAAAATTTTAAAAAGGAATTTAAAAAACAAGCAAAGTTTTGTGACATTTGGCACAACATAAAGTGATTAAAATATACAAATTATTAATATCCCTGAGGGAAAAGAATAAGTACAAAATCTATTTAATAAGATATCAGATGAAAACTTCTCACATAAGTAAGCAAATTAGACAATCAATTACAGAAGGCTCGATGATCCTCAGGAAGGTGTAATGCAAAAAGGAGAAATAGTCTTTCCAAGACAAACAAATGCTGAGGGAATTCATTACCGTAGACAGGCTCTACAAGAAATGCTCCAGGGAATTCTAAAGCAGGAAATGAAAAAACAATATTTACTCTCATAAAAACTCTCAGAAATATCAAAGTCACCAGTAATCACACAAAGGAAAAATGATGGACTCAAATGGAACTACTTCAGAAATCTACCAAACCATAATAACAAATAGCAAGAGAGAAAAAGGAATACATAAAACAATAAAAAAATTGACAATATGACAAGAATGAAAGTTTGAATAACCTTAAATGTAAACAGAAAAAATCTTCCCTTAAAAGATATGAAATGGCTAAATGGATAAAAGAATTCAATTATATACTGCTTATAATAAATGTATTTATTTATATCTTTTTTCTTTTTTAATGATTTTTTTATTAAATCATAGCTGTGTACATTTTTTTTTAATAAATCATAGCTGTATACATTAATGTGATCATGGGGCACCATATACTGGTTTTATAGACCGTTTGACACATTTTCATCACACTGGTTAACATATCGTTCCTGGCATTTTCTTAGTTATTCTGTTAAGATATTTACATTCTACATTAACTAAGCTTCACATATACCCTTGTAAGATGCACCACAGGTGTAATCCCACCAATCACCCTCCCTCCGCCCACCTCCCCACTCCCTCCCCTCCCTTTCACCCTTCCCCCTATTCTTAGGTTATAACTGGGTTATAGCTTTCACGTGAAAGCCATAAATTAGTTTCATAGTAGGGCTGAGTACACTGGATACTTTTTCTTCCATTCTTGAGATACTTTACTAAGAAGAATATGCTCCAGCTCCATTCATGTAAACATGAAAGAGGTAAAGTCTCCATATTTCTTTAAGGCTGCAAAATATTCCATGGTGTACATACACTACAATTTATTAATCGATTCGTGGATCAATGGGCACATGGGCTTTTTCCATGACTTAGCAATTATGAATTGGGCTGCAATAAACATTCTGGTACAAATAGCTTTGTTATGATGTGATTTTTGGTCTTCTGGGTATATGCCTAGTAGAGGAATTATAGGATTGAATGGCAGATCTATTTTTAGATCTCTAAGTGATCTCCAAACATCTTTCCAAAAGGAATGTATAAATTTGCATTCCCACCAGCAGTGTAGAAGTGTTCCCTTTTCTCCACATCCACGCCAAAATCTCTGGTCTTGAGATTTTGTGATATAGGCTAATCTTACTGGAGTTAGATGATATCTCAAAGTAGTTTTGATTTGCATTTCTCTGATGATTAAAGATGATGAGCATTTTTTCATATGTCTGTAAGCCATGCACCTGTCTTCTTCAGAGAAGTTTCTCTTCAAGTACCTTGCCCAGCCTGAGATGGGATCCCTGGTTCTTTTCTTGCTTATACGTTCTGTGGATTCTGGTTATTAAACCTTTGTTGGAGACATAACCTACAAATATCCTCTCCCATTCTGAGGCTGTCATCTTGCTTTACTTACTGTGTTCTTGGCTGTGCAGAAGCTGTTTAGTTTGATCAGGTCTCAGTAGTGTATTTTTGAAGCTGCTTCAATTGCCTGGGGGGGGGTCTTCCTCATAAAATACTTGCCCAAACCGATTTCCTCAAGGGTTTTCCCTGCACTCTCTTCTAGTATTTTTATAGTTTCATGTATTAACTTTAAATCTTTAATCCAGTGAGAGTCTATCTTAGTTAATGGTGAAAGGTGTGGGTCCAGTTTCAGTCTTTAACAGGTTGCAGCCAGTTCACCCAACAGCATTTGTTAAATAGGGAATCTTTTCCCCAGTGAATGTTTTTAATTGGCTTGTCAAAGCTCAAATAATGGTAAGTAGCTGGATTCATCTCTTGGTTCTCTATTCTGTTCCAGACGTCTACTTCTCTGTTTTTGTGCCAGTACCATGCTGTTTTAATCACTATCAATTTATAGTATAGTCTGAGGTCTGGTAGCGTGATTCCTCCTGCTTTGTTTCTATTTCTGAGTAATGTCTTGGCTTTTCAAGTTTTTTTCTGATTCCATATAAAACAAAGTATTATTTTTTCAAGATCTTTAAAGTATGACAGTGGAGCTTTAATAGGGATTGCATTAAAAATAATATATTGCTTTTGGTAGTATGGACATTTTAACAATGTTGATTCTTCCCAGCCATGAGTGTGGTATGTTTTTCCATTTGTTAACATTTTCAGCTATTTCTTTTCTTAGAGTTTCATAGTTCTCATTATAGACATCTTTCACATTCTTTGTTAGATAAACTCCCAAATATTTCATTTTCTTTGGCACTACTGTGAATGGGATAGAGTCCTTAACTGTTTTTTTAGCTTGACTATTGTTGGTATATATAAAGGCTACCGATTTATGAATGTTGATTTTGTAACCTGAGATGCTACTGTATTCCTTGATGATTTCTAAAAGTTTTGTAGTAGAATCCCTGGTGTTTTCCAGATATACAATCACATTATCTGTGAAGAGCAAAAGTTTGATCTCTTCTGACCCTATATGGATACCCTTGATCGCCTTTTCTTCCCTAATTGTGGTGGCTAAAACTTCCATTACAATATTAAAGAGCAGTGGAGACAATGGGAAGCCTTGTCTGGTTCCTGATCTGAGTGGAAATGATTTCAATTTAACTCCATATAATACGATATTGGCTGTGGGTTTGCTGTAGATGGCCTCTATCAGTTTAAGAAACGTCCCTTCTATACCAATTTTCTTAAGTGTTCTGATCATGAAGGTATGCTGGATATTATCAAAAGCTTTTTCTGAATCAATTGATAGAATCATACATCTTTGTTTCTTAATTTATGTGCTGTATTATACTTATAGATTTACGTATATTGAACCAGCCTTGAGACCCTGGGATAAAACTGACTTGGTCATGATGTATAATTTGTTTGATGTGTTGCTGGATTCTGTTTGTTAGGACCTTGTTGAATATTTTTGCATCTATATTCATTAGTGATATTAGTCTATAATTTTCTTTTCTCGTTGGGTCTTTTCCTGGTTTGGGGTCACGGTGATGTTTGCTTCATAGAACGTGTTGGGTAGTCTTCCTTCTTTTTCTACATTTTGGAACAAGCTGAGTAATACAGGTAATAATTCCTCTTTAAAGGTTTGGTAGAATTCTGACATGAAGCCATCTTGTTCCGGGCTTTTCTTTTTACAGAAGTTTTGTATGGTTGATGCTATTTCAGAACTTGATATGAGCCTGTTCAACATTTCCACTTGATTCTGGCTAAGTCTTGGAAGGTGACGTGCTTCCAAGTATTGGTCAATTTCCTTCAGATTTTCATATTTCTGAAAATAAATTTCTTGTCATATTCATTAAGGATTTTTTGAATTTCTGAGGAGTCTGTTGTTATTTCGTCTTTGTCATTTCTGATTGATGAGATTAGAGACTTTACTTTTTTTTTTTCCTGGTTATGTTAGCCAAAGGTTTATCTATTTTATTGACCTTTTCAAAAAAACAACTTTTTGATTTATTGATCTGTTGTATAATTCTTTTGTTTTCAATTTCATTTAATTCTGCTGTAATTTTGGTTATTTCTTTTCTTCTACTGGGTTTCGGGTTGGAATGTTCTTCCTTTTCCAGTTGCTTGAGATGTCCCTTAAGTTGTTAACTTCCTCTCTTTCCATTCTCTTGAGAAAGGCTTGCAGTGCTATAAATTTCCCTCTTAGTACTGCCTTTGCGGTATCCCAGAAGTTCTGATAATTCATATCTTCATTGTCGTTTTGATCCAAAATTTGGCAATTTCTTTCTTAATCTCATCTCTGACCCAGCTACCATTCAGCATAAGGTTATTTAACTTACATGTTTTCGTATCAGTATGCAGATTCCTATTTTTACTAGGCTCAACTTTTATTCCATGGTGGTCCAAGAAGATGCAAGTTTAAGTTTACTTCCTTTAAGTTTACTGAGGTTAGACTTGTGACCTAAGATATCAATTTTGGGGTATGTTCCATCAGCTGATGATAAGTATGTGTATTCATTTATGTTGAGATGAAACATTCTGTAGATATCTGCTAAATCCAAATGTTGGATGGTTAGGTTTAAATCTAAAATTTCTCTTGTCAGCTTCTTATTTGAGGATCAATCCAACACTGCCAATGGAGTGTTGAAATCTCCAACTATTATGAAGCTGGAGGAAATCAAGTTGCCCCTGTCTGTTAGAGTTTCTCTTCTGCATTCTGGTTGGGTGCATAGATATTAATAATTGAAATCTCATCATATTAAGTATTACCCTTAACAAATATGAAGTGACCATTCTTATCCTTCCTTACTTTTGTTGGTTTAAAGCCTATTGAATCTGCAAATAAAATTGCAACACCTGTTTTTTTCTGATTATCATTTGCCTGAAATATGGATGACCATCCTTTCACCCGGAGTCTATATTTGTCTTTTAAGGTAAGATGTGACTCTTGTATGCAGCAAATATCTGACCTGAGTTTTTGTATCCAGTCAGCTAACCTGTGCCTCTTTAGAGGACAGTTTAAGCCATTCACATTAAGGGAGAATATTGATAAGTCTGGTAAAATTTGGGGTATAGTGTTTTTCAAAATCCAGTGGACATTTTTAATCTGTTCACCACTATGGAAGTTGGAGTTTGATCAAAAGTTTCTGAGTGAGTTTACTTTTGTGGTAGAGGATTAGGCTGGCCATTAAGGACGATAGGTCTGAGAATATCCTGAAGAGCTGGTTTGGTTATGGCAAATTTCTTCAACATATGAATGTCATTAAAGTATTTAATTTCTCCATCACAAATGAAACTCAGTTTAGCTGGATACAGGATCTTGGGTTGAAAGTTATTTTGGTTTAGGGGATTAAAAGTCAATGACCACCCTCTTCTGGCTTGAAAAGTTTCAGCAGAGAGATCTGCAGTCATTCTAATATTCTTCCCTTTGTAGGTAATGGATTTCTTATGTCTGGCTGCTTTCAGAATTTTCTCCTTCATATTAACTTTAGTGAAGTTAATTATGATATGCCTGGGGGATGTCTTATTTGGATTGAGTCATGCTAGGGTTCTAAAACTGTCTGGTATCTGAATTTCAGAATCTCATGGCATGTCTGGAAAATTCTTTTTCATAATTTCATGGAGAAGGGCCTCTGTGCCTTGTGAGGCCACTTCATCACTTTCAGGGATTCCAATGAGGCGAATATTAGCCTTCTTATAATTATCCCAGAGCTCTCTGAGAGAATGATCTGTTTTTCTTCTCCATTTCTCTTCGTTTTTGAGAGTTTAGGAATGTTCAAAGGCTTTGTCTTGAATGTCAGAAATCCTTTCTTCTGCTTGCTCCACTCTGTTACTGAGGGATTCTACTGTATTTTTCAGATCTTTGAGGACTGCAAATTCTTGCTTCAGTGCATCAAAATCTTTGGTGGTTTTGTCTTTAAGTTTGTTAAATTCTTGAGACAACTTTTGAATTTCTCCTCGAATTTCTAATTCCGACTTTTGAATTGTTGCTCGAATTTCTAATTCCATATTTTCCTCCATTTTATTAATCTTGTTTGCCATCCAAATTCGGAATTCAATTTCTGACATCTCAGCCAGTTGTTTATTAATGGGATCTTCAATTACATTTGCCATATTTTTCCTTGGTGGGTTTGATCTATTCTGGTTATTCATGTTACCAGAGTTTTTCTGCCGATTCTGCCCCATGATTGTTTTACACCATTTGATTTTTCCCCTGGAGCTTTGTCGAGAACCCATACAGTGCTATAGCTTGAGAAACCGGTGGCCTGTTTCATGTGTTGGGGCTAAGTGGTTCTGTCTTGTTTTCAAATGTTTTCTGTTCAACCCTAGTTAAACAGTTACTCTGGGTTGAAGTCTCAGCTGTGGAGAAATACCAGCAATTATGTCACCCCGCCCCCCACAGGCAACAAATGGAAAAGGAAAATTAAATTTTCCTACAACCACACACCCAGGGCACCACCTGAATAGTCCTCGGGCAATTGGCTCAGTTCAAAAGGTCCAAATCAATTGTCTCAGTCAGCACCTGTTTCAGGTGGGAGAGTTTAAAAGTTCTCTGGCAAGTGGATGACAGGGGTCTGGTGACTACTCTGATATGGCTTGCTCCAGTGCTGCGTGGAGTCAGGAGGACTCACCCAGCAAATAGATCAGTCTGGGAAGGTTGATGCCTCCTTCCCCACCGTGTACCTCTGTCACACCCAGTCACTGATAGCCCCGCAGGGCTTTGACTCAGTTGCCTGTAGTGAATGGATATTCCAGGGGTTTGCACCTGCCTGAATCACAAGGAAATCTATTTCTGCTCAGCCAGGCCACTGCACTCCACCTTTATCTAGCAAGGGGAGGTGAGGCCTGACAACCTTGGTTGCGTGATGGAGGCTTGGGGGTGTTCACTCAGTTCCAGCCCCGCCCCTGATTGATGTTACTGACAGAACAGAACAGAACAACTTTGCGGGAATTTGTTTCTGTCCCTGATAAATTCCCCTGCAGAAGAGAAGCTGTTTTGAGTTCCCAGAGCCTGCGCCTCAGGCCCTGTGTTTGCTCCTGCAGGTTTGTATTCGGTTACCTGTCAGTTCTATCCTCCTGTCTTCCTTTGTCTATAGGCTCATGATCCCCTGAGGGCCAGGAGTATCTTAGGCTCAGTAAAGCGGTCCTCTGGGTCAGCCCCACCCTGGGAACTTCCGGCTCTGCAAGCGTTTCTAGTCCCCGCGCTCCACCCAGGCCTTTCCTGCCTCAGGCAAACCCTTTACTCACGAGGCCTGCTTTTCCATCCCAGATCTGTTCTGTGGTGGTTGCCACCTGAGTAGATGCCCAGCCTCCTCTGTTTGTTCAGGGAGACAGGGAGTGTGGCTTCAGAATGTCCGGGAGTGAGCCCTATTGTTGCTAAAAGACGACTGCTCCTGTGCGCCTTGGGGCACCACCGCTTCGGTGTGGTTCCCTCTCAGCCGGCCGTCCTCTCCTCACTCCCGTGCCCCAGAGCCAGCACTGACCAGCTTGCAGTTCAGGCCTTGTCCACACCCCTCAAGAAATCACCCAAGAATCTGGACTCCTGGAGGACAGGCCGCTAGACTTCAGAGTGAGAGTGGACGGGAGTTCTGGGAGCTCAGAGTTGCAGGTAGAGAATATATACAGTTTTATACAGTTTTATGCCTGGCAGGATAACACCATGGCACCCTATTAGGGGATGTAGGTCCATTTTTTAGAGGGTCTCTCCTGTGGAGTGTAGTGGGAGGACCTTTGAACTATGCTCGTTTGTTTGTTTGCACACTCCGAGCCGTTCTTTTGGGGGAGGAGACTCCCATCTGCTTAGTGATGGATTTTGTACCTTTTGTTTGTATCCTTGGGGTTGCAGCTCACCTCAGCAGGGTTGATGTGCATTCTTGAACCTTCAATCTTGGTGAAGCTCTGATCCACCAGGTTACTTGCTAAATTTCTGTCCTTTAATTCTCCTTCTGGATGGGAGCCTCTGTGGAAAGCTGGCTTCAGTCAGCCATCTTGTCTCCCTTCAATAAATTTATTTTATCAGTAAAGACACATATTGGCTGAAAGAAAAAGAATAGAAAGAAATATTCTATGCAAGTAAAAACTAAAAGCAAGCAGGGGTAGCTATACTTACACCAAATAAACTGGAATTTAAGCCCAGAATATATATATTTAAAGAAGCTACAAAGGGTCAATTCAGCAAGAAGACATAACAATACTAAACAAATATGCACCCAACACTAGGCCACCCAGATTAATAAAGCAAATATTACTAGATCTAAAAAGAGAGATAAACTTTAATGCAGTAATAGCAGAAGACTTCAACACTTCACTTCCCACATTAGATAGATCAATTAGATAGAAAATCAATAAACTTTAAATTTAAACTGGACTTTAGACCAAATGTACCTAACAAAGATTTATAGAACATTCTATTCAACAACTACAGAACATACATTCATTTCATCAGCACATGGAACATTCTTTAGGATAAACCATATTTTAGGCCATAAAATAAGTCTCAACAAATATTGAAAAATCAAAATTATATCAAGTATCTTCTTAGACCACAGTGGAATCAAACTAGAAATCAATCAATACCAAGAAGAACTCCAGAAACTATGGAAATATATGGAAATTAAACTAAATATTCATGAATGACCATTGGGCCAATGAAGAACTTAAATGGAAATTTTTTTTAAGCCTAGAAATAAATGAAAATGGAAACATAACATACCAAGACGTGAGGGATTCTGTAAAAGTAGTAATAAGAGGGAAATGCATAGCAATAAATACCTACATCAAAAAAGTAGATTAACAATTTAACAATGCATCTAAAGTATTTAGAAAGGCAAGAACAAATCAAACACAAAATTAACAAAAAAAGAAAAATCATAAATATCAGAGCAGAACTAAATGAAATACAGATTCTTAAAACAATACAAGTGATTGATAAAAGAAAAAGTTTTTAGAATGGATAAACAAAACAGATAAACTGCTATTTAGACTAACCAAGGGAAGACCAAAATAAACATAAACAGAAATGAAAAAGACATTACAATTGATACCACAGAAATAAAAGCTCATGAGAGACTATAATAAGCAACTGTATGTTAAAAAACATGGAAAATAGGCTGAGTGCAGTGGCTCATGCCTGTAATTCTAGCACTCTGGGAGGCTGAGGTGAGTGGATTGCCTGAGCGCAGGAGTTTGAGACAAGCCTGAGCAACAGCGAGATTCCATCTCTAAAAATAGCCAGGTGTTGTAGTGGGCACCTATAGTCCCAGCTACTTGGGAGGCTAAGGCAAGAGAATTGCTTGAGCCCAAGAGTTTGAGGTTGCTGTCAGCTATGATGACACATCACTCTACTGAGGATGACCAAGTGAGACTCTGTCTCAAAAAAAGAAAAAAAAAATACTCTGAAAAATCTAGAAGAAATGGATAAATTCCTGAAAATATATAAGCTACCAATGCTGAATCCGTGGAAAAAATAAAAATTAAAAAACCTGAACAGACCTACAATGAGTAACAATAATGTGTAATGAATTAGTAATTAGAAAGTCTCCTAACAAAGAAAAACCCAGGAATGGGTCTATCAAAGAAGAACTGAAACCAGTCTTTCTGAAAGTTTCCAACAATATCAAAGAGGAGAGAATTTTCCCTACCTCATTTGACAACACCTGCATTCCCCTAATATCAGCATCAGAGAAGGTCACAACATAAAATGAAAACTATAGGCCAATATCCCTAATAAACATAGATAAAAATATCAACAAAAATATACCAGCAAACTGAAGCCAGTAGCACACCCAAATGGTAATACATCAAAGTCAAGTGGGATTTATATCAGGGATGCAATGATGGTCCAATACAGGCAAATTGATAAATGTGACTCATGAGATCAACAGAATGAAGGTAAAAAAACATACAATCATCTCAAAAATGAACAAAAAGCATTTGATAAAATTCAGCATATCTATTTACAAGAAAAACTCTGAACAAACTAAGCATAAAATTAACATACCTAAAAATAATAAAGGGCATATATAACACATGCACAGCTAACATCTTACTAAATGGGGAAAAGTTGAAAGCCTTCCCTCAAAAACTAGAACAAGACAAAGATGCACTTTTACCATTTTTATTCAACATAAAACTGAAAGTCTTACCCAAAGCAGTCAGTCAAAAGAAAAAAAAGTAGGTGGGGAGGGGGCATTCACATTGTAAACTAGGAAATAAAACTGTTTCTCTTTGCTTGGTGATATGATCTTATATCTAGAAAAATTTAAAGACTCCAGCAAAATACTCTTAGATCCAACAATTCTTACTAATAAAAACAAAGCTGGAGGCATCACTCTATCAGACTTCAGATTGTATTACAAGTCCATAGTGATTAAATCAGCATGGTATTGATACAAAAAATAGAGATATAGATATATGGAACCAGATGGAAAACCAAGAGCTGAAACCTGTCTCTTATTGCCATTTGATCTTTGATAAACCAGACAAAAGCATACAGTGAGGAAGAGATTTCTCATTCAATAAATGATGCTGGGAGAACTGGAGAACTACATGTAATAAACTAATACTGGACCCACACTCCTCACCACTTATAAAAATTGACTCAAGATGAATAAAAGATTTAAATCTAAAAGATAAAATGATAAAAATCTTAGAAGAAAGTTTGGGAAAAACTCTTGACAATGTTGGACTGGGGAAAGATTTTATGAAGACTTCAGCAGCTATTGCACCACCAAAAAAATAAACAAATGGGACTTAATTAAGCTTCTGAACAGCTAAGGACACAACAAGTAAAGCAAAAAGACAACCTTCAGAATGAGAAAAGATATTTGCAGGGTATGAATATGATAAAGTGTTGATAACTAGAATCTACAGAGAACTCAAATTAATTAACAACAACAAAAGCAAACATTCTCATCTACTGCTGGGCAAGAGACATGAACAGAAATTTCTCTGAGGAAGACAGACAAATGGCTCACAAAGTTTGAGAAAATGCTCATTGTCCCTAACCATAAGAGACATGCAAATCAAAACCACCTGAGATATCACCTAATTCCTGTGAGAATAGCCCACATCGCAAAATCTCAAAGCTGCAGATGCTGGCCTAGATGTGGCGAGAAGGGAACACTTTTTACACTGTTGGTGAGACTGCAAGCTAATACAATCTCTTTGGAAGGAAGTATGGAAAAATCTTCAAAGAACTCAAATTAGACCTCCCATTTGATCCTGCAATATCATTAGTAGGCATCTACTCAGAAGAAACAAAAATCATTTTATCATAAGGATATTTGCACTAGATTGTTTATTACAGCTCAATTTACAATTGCCAAAATGTGGAAATAGCCTAAATGTCTACCACCCAGGAATGAATTAACAAGCTGTGATATATATATACACACACACACACACACTATGAAATATTATTCAGCCATTAAAAAAACATGGAGACTTTACATCTTTTGTACTTAGCTGGATGGAGTTGAAACACATTCTTCTTAGTAAATGTGTTTCTTAGTTGAAACACATTCTTCATACGAATGCAGAAGCAAGTATCCAATGTACTCAATACTAATACAAAGCCAATAGTCTAATACACATACACACAACAGAAACACACACCACAAATCAATTCAAGGTGGGGAAGGGGGAACAAGGGACAGGAGTAAGGAAAGGAGAGGAGAATGGGTGTACTCCCACTTAATGGGAACAATCTTAGGGTATATGGCACATCTCTTGTGGGAAGGATACTTTTATAAGAAGGACTCTACCTAACAAATGTGAACATTGTAACGTATTTCTTTGTGCCCTCAAATTAACCTGAAATAAAAATAAATAAATAAGAATTTTGGTCACATGGAGTTAAAGAGTGAACATCACATAACAGAGACAAGGAAGGATGAGAACAGGGGAGCAGAGAGGAGGAAAAGTGGGTTAAAGGCTACAAACATCAGTCAGATGGAAGGAATGAACTCAATGTTTGCTAGCAGAATAGGTGACTACAGTTAAACAAACATGTGTTTTCTCTGAGATGAACACCATAAATGCCTTGGCTTAATCATTACGCAATATACACATGTGACAAACTTTCACATATACCTGTCGGAGCTGCTCGAAGGAAACAGCCAGGACGTGGATTGAAAGCACAAGCTTGCAAGAGGTGAGAGAGGTGCAGGAGAGCCTCGAACAACCCTTGCAGTGGCTATTTATTGAGGGGATAACAGGTGTGAAGAGGGCTGAATAATGACCTACAGGAACTACGTGCTTAAAGACCACAAAAAGGAAACTACAGGCTTTCTCCACAACTCCCACAATGAAGTACCATGAGATGTTTAAGGTTTAACACCTGCTTACTATGGAGTAACCAATCTTATCTTCATTCCAGAATGCCGAGTTACTTGGGGCTTGCCTCCAAGTTACAAGATTTCTCTAGGCTTACCAGGAGAATGTCTTGCTCCCAGAGTTTCATTTGACGTGTTAAGACCCGGTGACTGTCCTTGTAAGCACGATGTTTACAGTACCCCATAAGTTTGTGCAATTATAAGATTTTTTTTCTGATTGCCACAGCCTGTGCAGATTAACAGCAACTCTAAGCCTGAAAGAAAATCAAAAATTCTCTTTTTTTAATATGATTTCTTTATGTTAAGGTTTTCACGTTGTTCCTTTGCTAGCAGTCCCAAGTGCAGAGGTTGTAAACTACATCGTGAGATGGTGATGTCATTACACATGTATACATGACTTTATACATGGCATTACAATTTTTTCTTGTGTATTATCTTATTGGAATTTGATAATATACAGAATTATATTATTGGTTTCTTTTATAGAAAAAATCAAATTTCTGTCTGAGAAAGCATGAATATGTAAAAATTATAGGGCATTTTTAAGCTTTTCATTCCAAGAAGTTATTTAAACTCGTAAGGTCTCAGTTTTGTTTTTTCTAAAAGAGGCAGTAATACCAACCTCATAACGTTGTCTGAAGACTAAATAAGTCTACACATGAAGGTTTATTAGAATAGCGTCTGACATAGAGAAGTGTTAGCTGTTACTATTTTATAGCAGTAGTACTGTCGGTATTAGTTTCAAAGGAGTTGTCCTAGAGAAATACCAGAAACTTAAGTTACAAACAGACTTTGTTTGTAAAGTGTCTCTGTTTATATAGTGGATTTTGGATTTTTCACTCAAGTTGAAACAAGTATAAATAGAACTTTTCTTTGTGTTTTTGCTGCTGTCTGAAAGGTGCTATTTTCAAAAGACCTTTCTTGTAGGCAGGTGAATAAAATCTAAAAATCTTGGCTGACTTTGTCATCTACCGAAGCTAGTTTTTATTAAATTGCAGACTTTTGTAATTTCTTCATAGCGTTTTGAGCTGTGAGTAATAATGTATTAAGATTTCTCAGACTCATTTAATGTTCGTGATTACGCAGGGGCAAGTGTATCCTGGATGTATGCTAAATTTTATATCTCATCTTTTTATAATTTAACACATAATTACTAATAAAAGAATGTGGTATGGACTATGTGTCAAAGGTGGTACTATGCTACAAGAGAACATTCAAATACAAAGTTTTCTATTTTTAACTTCAAATAACTTTATTTCCACTAACAGACTAATTTTGAGGCAAAAGATAGATTTTGAGGGCTTTGTTCTGAAACCATATTCTTCAAAATGTGTTGTTCTGTCCTGTGCAGGAAAAATGCAATCACAAGTCCCTCGACTTAGCCTGACCTTAACTCTGCCTCCAAACTACTCAAAAGAGGAAGAAAACAGCTGAGGTTAAGCCACCAGTGAAGCAGGCAAAGCACTTTTTCTGTGTGTCTTTATACATTTGCAATGTTGACTGCTCTGGCCTTCAGATCTAAGCCAAGAATTCTGTACCCCAACACTGCTATAAAATCTTCCCTGGGCCTATGTGAGCACTTCCAGGGCAGGCCTTATGTGTGTACTGGCACAGATGCCTGGCCGTGGAATCTTCTTGACTTACTCACTTAATCCGTGATTCCATGTGTACCCAGTTCTTTCCTGGTCTTTGATAATAACCATTCATCTCTCACTACTACCACCAGTGATGGACATTTCCTTTCAAGCTGCCAAGTTGCTGGTATTTTCCAGCCCTGGCAGTCTGGTTAAACACGTGTGAGGTCCATTTTTCTGTATGCTCTGCCCACATCTGGTATATCGGTGATGCTTAGGCAGCACTTCTCCCAACAAACTCTGGAAGTGCAGATTTCCCAACCTTACAAACTGCCCTGTGGTTATGGCCTGGCCTCTCATCCTTTAGATTTATCAGATGGGTCAGACTGTCGTCCACCAAACTCCAAGAGACACATACAATACTTGATTTGACGTGGGAAACGAAAATCCCCATTCTTCCTCCCCAGCTAGGGTTCTTGGGGAAGGGAAAAATCCAAAGTGCGCTGATAGTGCTCTCCGAAAATCCTTTCCTAACATCCACACTGATGTTTAGGAATGTTTACTTAAATGTAGATGAGACATTGATTCACAAAGTAGAAACAGCCACTTCCTGGGCCGCTTGCATGTGGTCTCCTGCATGATTTTGAAATATGTTGAAGGCTCCAACAAAACTGAGTCTAAAATGATTCAATTGCAAAATAATATTACCAATGTGTAGAATATCATGGAAACACTGGTAAGAGGAGACTTCATTTTTGCTAGATAAAAGTCAAAACTTTATTGGCCAAATTGGCAGTAGAAAATCCCACAGAATTAGGAATTTTTGTTAACCTTCAGGAATCTGTGCACTTTAAGGAAGGGGCCTATGAAAAAGGTAATGATTAATGAAACATGATGTAAATAAATATTTGTGATTTTTCAAATACCAGTTGGGAAAACATTATTTAAAAGGAGACGATCTAAGTTTTGTTTGGATTTCTTCATATCCCTCTGCCCATAAAAGAGAATAAGATCTATTTATTAGGAAGAAAAGGCTCAAAATTGAACATATTTACCTTTTGCTTACTAATTCTATGCATAGAAAATTTCAGAGGATATAAATTTAAAATGATCTATGTGCACAGAGGATCAGAGGAGAGAAAGCAAAGAAAGAAAAAAAGAAAAATTCTTAAGGCTCAAATAGAGCTCCACCTGTGCGGAAGCTGCAGTCTGTTCTTCTGAGCAGTTGTTTTTTCTCGTGGCCATGCTAGACTCTTAGCTGTGACATGAACATTGGTTGCTTTCCATTTCTGTGTGTGTTTCCCACTACACATTCAGAGCTATATTTAAACTCTTTGAACCTTTTTCCATGAAACTTCCCTTTGTTCTCTCCCCCAGTCTTCCTTTCTTTTTTCTTCTCTCTCCTTCTCTGTTTTAATAAAAAGTCTATTTTCTCCCACTACTTAATGTGCTTTTATCCTTTCCATTCACCTCCTGACAGTTGTCAGGTAGTTTTCCAAATTGAGCCCAACACAATATTGAGCCCAGTATCCACCCTTCTTCCTTTCCTTGTCTTTCTTTTGTGCTAAAGCCCTTTGAGGTTTTGGATTAGCAGGTTGGGCAAAACCTAGCAAAGCCTCATCAAAAAGTTCTCCCAGAGGCCAGATGTGGTTGCGAGTGCCTGTAATCTGTCTACTCCAGGAGGCCAAAGAGGGTGGATCTCCTAAGTTCAGGAGTTCGAGACCAGCCTGAGAAAGAGTGAGGCTCCATCTCTTAAAAAAAAAAAAAAAAACAGAAGAAGAAGAAGAATTCTCCCAGTAGGATAAACTTCTGCTATTTATTTAGAAAGAAAAAGTGTGAAGCCACATTTCTTGTTACCTCCAATGGTATATGGCAAATCGATTATTTTATATTGTCTGACAAACTTCACACCACATCATCTGTGCATTGCATTGGAAAAATATTTCATACTGGTCCTTGTCTGCAGAAAGCATAAAAATGTTCAAGTTATCCTTAAGCTGGTAAGTAATCTGTAGTAAAAATGTTTAATCAATCTTTGATACCTCAATCTGTCATTAGCTCTAGAATAACTATTGCAGCTTATGTAAAACTGAATTTTATTCATCTCTCATCAGGTCACTTATATTCACAAAACTCACTACTTTGTATCACTTTTCAAAAAAAGAAATTAAACAGCTACTTAATTTTTATATGTGAAATAGCAGTGAGCACACAAGCTTAGAGAGAGGTCATTTTATGTGTGAGAGTAAGCAATCACGGTGAATGTAAAATGGGAATAAAAATGCAAATAGATTCACTACTGATAAAAATAGTTTAATTCATAAATTTGCCCCACTGTAATAACAAATCAGAAAAAAATATAGTTTTCTTTTAAATAAGTTGGAAATAATCATTATCAAAAAGCACTTGCTAAACTTATTAGAGTACAAATTAATGCAAAATTTTACAGGACTATTTTGAAATATATCAAGAATATTAAAAATGTTTCTGTCCTTTGACCCAGTATTCAAGATTAACAAAGTTGTATAAATTACTTATGTTTCCGGATATTGAATGCTTCCTTACCTACAATAGTAAAAAGCTAGATAATGTGCCTCTGTTTAATATAAGGTTACACAATTCACGTTGTACACTTAAAAAATGTTATAAACTTTTTACAAGTCACATTTTTAAGGAATAGTTACTGATATTGAAAAGTACTCTGAAGTGAAGAAAAGCTGATATAAAATTGTTTGATAAAGACTGTTCCCCTATCTTTATGTAAATATAATAAAATGTATGGGCAGATCAATATGGAGATAGAAGCAAGAGAACAAGCACTAGAAAAAATGTACCATTTATGTAACAGTGGTGATTTATTAGTGATGGATATAACATAATTTTTGCTTATATTCTTCAATAAGCACGTATTAATTTTATGATCAGAAAGGAAGAAAGCTTCATTTTAAAACAGTCAAAATTATGTAGGTAAAGGTGGTGAAAACAAGAGTTGATTGAATAATGAATGGAAGAAAAGAGGGGAGAAATGAATATGAAGGGAGAGAAAGGGCTTACGAATCACAGTCTCACTGGAAAAGGTGAACTATTTAATTCCCTAATTATTTGGTAAAATTATGGCAGTAGTATATCTGAACTTCCTCCTAGAATTGTCAGTATTCATTTCAGCCATTTTAAATAAACACTTTGTAAAATACAGAGAATGCTACTTTTTTTCATACCCCATTTCCTTCTTTTGAGCTAGTTATGTTTAATAGCTTAAGTACTAACCATATATATCTCTGAAAACTCCATCTGATAGTTTGTAGTATTGGCACCCTAAATATTAGACAATCATACTATTTCTTAGATTACAAAGGGGAAATTAGATGTGTTTCGGTGCCATAGCTCAGTGAATAAGGTGCAGGCCTGAACCTGCTAAACAGCAATGACAACTGCAACTAAAAAATAGCCGGGCATTGTGGTGGGCGCCTGTAGTCTCAGGTGCTTGGGAGGATGAGGCAAGGGAATCGCTTAAGCCCAAGGTTTGAGGTTGCTGTGAGCTGTGATGCCACAGTACTCTACCAAGGGCGACATAGTGACACTCTGTCTCAAAAGAAAAAATAAATAAATAAAATAAAAACACAGAATTCTCAAGCCAACATATTTTAAAAAAAGAAGTTTTATTAAACTATAATATCACTTTCCCAACTTCACTCTATATTCTATCCTAAAAACCGTTCCCACATTGAGATACGCAAGAATGCTAAACATTGGCAGTTAGGAAATTCCCTATTAATTCTGGAATCTCCACGTGCCCACACCCAGCTCCTCACTCTTCTGACTAAAAGCTCTGGGCCAAATTTTCTTCTTCCAGTCTGTTCCTAATTCTGTTCCCAGTAAACTTACTCAAACTCATTAAAACTCTGTACAGTTTGCCTTTATATCTCTTGAGTTTCCCCCCCCCCCACATTTGAGGCAATGTGATCTTTTCATTATCTACGCTTCAAATCTGGCTATTGTTCAAGATGCTTACTTTGAGCATTCCATTTTATTATCCCTAGAAAGTCCTAAAAATTAATTACTGTTTTCTGATTTTTTTGATAGAATTTTATTTTAAAAGGCACTCAAATACATTCTAGGAAGTTGATCACTGCTTTGTCATCTTCATGGTATCTTCCCTGAAGACAGACCACTGCCTTAGTCAATCATGTCCCCCCAGCATGTACTCTAATGCCTTGTGTATAGCAAAAGCTTACTACATATTTTTCCATTTTCTTTTGGAGATTTTGCCAAACAGGTTATAATTATTCTCCTCCTCTTCTCTATATAAGAATTACCAGGAGGATTTACTTAAAAAGTAGATTCCCAACTTCTTTCAGAAGAGAATTTAATTCAATGGATCAGGGAAAAAGTTAAGTAATCTGTCATTTCAAAAGTCATTCCAGTGATCTTAATAATGACCATAAGACTAATTTAAAAACAAACAAACAGAAGTTTAGAACTTAGTCCAGTGATTTTAATAATGATGACTATAAGAATAATTTTAAAAACAGTGATTTTAATAATGATGACCATAAGAATAATTAAAAAAGCAAAAGTCTAGAACTTATTCCATGATTTTCTGAGTCCTGAAAGTGGGCTTTGCTACTAAGACATAAAGTGAACAGGATCAGAGCAACTAACTTACAATGTATTTGACCATATTAGTAATACATTCACTTAAAATAAGAAATAGAACTATAGAAAGACTAATCGGTGAGTTGGTTAATTCGCACCTATAGGGAAACAAACATGAAATATGATAAAATTAAATTAGAAAATTGCTTTGTGAGCCAGGCCAGTTGTGTGGGTGATATTCACAAGTTGTGTCTTCTAACACAGAAAGCTTGATGCTTCCGTCTCCACTGAGGAGTCTTCCTGTCCAGCAGCCTATATAATGTTAGTGAGTTAGCTAGAGGACCTTGATGGGTTCCTACTTTCTGGATGCCCCATTTCCATACCTCATGCAGGCATCTTCTCTTAGAAGTATATCCTTCTTATGCAAAAGGTTTCTAAAATTAACACTTTAATCATCTCTTTGGATTTTCTGATCACTTTGCAGAGTAAGACAAATGTATAAAGTTCAGATTACTTTGAAATACTCCTTTCTCAGTTTAATTCCCATATGATAATTTCATTCCCAATTCCTATGGATACCTTTAACTATTTCTAAATGTGTTTAGTCATATATTTGATAATAATTGTTGTAAACTTAGGTAAGCATTTAATCTCTGAGTCCCCCAAATTAGAGAAATAATAAAAGACTTATTTGAAATTGCTTTCTGCATAAGAAAGTGATATCATATGTGTTTAATCATTTGTATTATTGTAAAGTTCTTTAAACAAAGATCTAACTTTGCTGTGGGGGTTGGTAGCTTGTTTTGATTGGATTATAGTATATGGGAAGGATACTGTGGGAAGGTACTTCACTTTGCAAAGGAGGGCATTTTTTTTTCTTTCTTTCTTTCTTCCTTTTTTTTTTTTTTTTGGAGACAGAGTCTCACTACATCGCCTTTGGTAGAGTGCTATGGCGTCACACCTCACAGCAACCTCAAACTCTTGGGCTTAAGCGATTCTCTTGCCTTAGCCTCCTGAGTAGCTGGGACTACAGGCGCCTGCCACAACACCAGCCCATTTTTTTCTTTGTTGCCATTGTTGGTGTTTAGCAGTCCCAGGCTGGGGTCAAACCCACCAGCCTCGGTGTATGTGGCTGGCGCCTTACCCTATGAGCTATGGGCTCCGAGCTGAGGGTATTTCTTGTGCATATACATACACACACAGACTAGATACCCAATCAACGTTAGATAAGATGAAGTAGGATATCTTCACACAACATAGGGGAAACTACAGAAACAGAAAAAAGGCTGTCTTGCACTATCAACATCAGAGGCTAATCAAGCAATTCTACAAAACGTTCATTGATAACTGAAAAGAGCACCACGTTTCCATCCACAAACCAAATAAGAAACCTTAGCAAGAACTAAAGTGGCAGAATACACAAGAAAAAAATTAACAAAAACCAACAGATTTGGCTGAGAAGTACAATAGATAACTACAAGGAGGCCTCCCCAAAGCAGCTGCATTCTCCAGAACATTCACTTAAATAAGCTTCCAGAAAACACCCTATTCTTTTCTTTTTTTCCTTCCAAAAGTAGTTTAAAATAAAAGTATACAACTAAAAGTTCTAACATTTCAATCTCTTCTTATTGAGATTAAATGGAATTTCATGAGTACAATATGTTAATTAGCCAAAACTTGGATATCTACTTTGCATGAGAGCTTAATTTTTAGAAAATAAGGGAAAACAGCTCTTCTGTTCTATGGAATCACTATGATAAAATAACCACGGAGAAAGTTATCAGTGCAGTAGCTTTCTATAATATGTATCTACAACATCAGAGAGTAAAACATTAGGAGATTTGGTGATAGAAAGAAAAAAAGCTTTAAACTGAGCAAAGATTTCATTTGCAGAAAAGCTGCTAATGCACATACATGAGAGTCGTTAAGATGCCATCCTAGAAGGTTTTCACATTCAGATTAGATTGTTTACTTTAAAAACCCTCAGAAACTGGAGGATTTGCTGATTAAAGAATGAAAGGCTCTATATACAACTATTTTCACTAATTTACTGAAGGGCTTTGGTAGCAAATCACTTGGTCTGAGTCCCTGTACCCTTATAATTTTCAAAACACAAATAAGCCCTGCATATCTGCTTCCACAGAGAGGTGGAGTCAAATTCTCTTCCAGTTGAATATCAGGGAGCCTTGTAAATTGCATGTATAGGAGAATGAAGAAATGATGCTCTGGAACTTTCAACGTTAGGTCCTGAAAAGCGTTTCATCTTCTACTTGAAACTCTTGGAGTACTTGGGGAAGTCAGTCATATGTAAAAAAATGTCTACTAACCTGAGACTTCTGTCCTGTAAGAAGCCTTAACTAACATGGATAGAAAAAACTAGCCAACCAACCCTCACATATTCCAGCCTTCCAGGCCATGTGCCGGATAGGTGCTTGAAGAAACTTTAGATGACTCCACCCTAGGTTGCAATCATATGAGAGAGACCAAACAAAAATTTCCCAACTGAAAAAGAAAATTTCTTTTGCAGTATGAGTTTTTATAAATATTGTTTCCTTTTACATCCAAGAACCATGTCACTCAAAGTCAAAACATTTTCTCCAGGATCTTGAAAAGATATGTTCAGCTGGTTCAGATGATGAAAAGTGTCAAGTTCTACAGTCCAATGTTCGACATCCATTCTTCATCGTCAAAGCTTTTTACCAAAATCTGGTTAAATTATTTCATAGCATTCCTATAATCATCCTTTTAGTTCAAGCACCCCATTGTGAAGTCTTCCTTTACTGAGCCACCATATTTCTTGTTATAGCAAGAGACTCATAAGCTTTTTTTTAAAGTTTTCACACAATTATCTAAAACATTCTTAAATGATACAGTGTACATTTCCTAAAACTAACCATTTCTGAATAGTCATTCAAAACTTTGGTCATTTCATCTTTAAGAATATTTGACTGGTGTGAGGAAAGTAAATGGTGACCACATTCAGAATCTTCTTTTACCTGAGAAACAAAAACTTTTTTTTTTTTTTTTTTTGGCCAGGGCTGGGTTTGAACCCACCACCTCCAGCATATGGGACCGGCGCCCTACTCCTTGAGCCACAGGCGCCGCCCGAAACAAAAACTTTTTATAGGGCACCATAAAAACAGATACTAAGTTCCTCCAAGATACATATTGTGTTTCCAAAAATAAAAACAATAAAATTTGGCTATTTCTTTTGGGGGACAAATTTTTGCAGCAGAAAAACAAATTATTAATTTTGCAATCATTTTCAAATCATACAAATGCTGAAACATGACATTGATGAAACCCTTTAATGTCCCAAACTGTTTAGAGAAATAATTGGTTTATTACAGTTTATTACAAAAACTTTTCAACATCATGTGATGTGACATCAATAAATTGACTTACTATACAGTTTGTCATTATAACCTTTTAGATCTTTTCATCATGAGCCTTCTCAGCATTTTCTTTTAGAAAAGACATCAAAATAGCCAATAGATATATGAAAAAATGCTCAACATCATTATGTACCTGAGAAATGGAAATCAAAACTATAATGACATATCTCATTCCTATTAAAATGGCTTTTATGAAAAAGGCAGTAATAAATGCCGGTGAGGATGTGGAGAAAGGAGAATCATCATACATTGTTGTTAGGAGTGTAAATTAGTGCAACCACTATGGAATACAGTATGAAGTTTCCTCAAAAAACTGAAAATAGAACTATCACATAACCCAACATAGACATATACCCCCACTACTGGGTACATATCTAATGGAGGAAAAATCAGCACATTGGAATGATATCTGCATGCTCATGTTTATTGAAGAACTATTAACAATAACCAAAATTTGAAATCCAATTATGTGAATATCAGCAGATAAACAGATAAAGAAATTGTGGTACATATATACAGTGGAATACCATATAGCCACAAAAGGAATAAAATTCTACCATTTGAAGCAACATGATAAAAGTGAAGAATATTATGCTAAGTGAAATAAGCCAAGCACAGAACAACAGATTTCTCATGTTTTCATTCATATGTGGGAGCTAAATATTAAAAATAATTGATCTTACGGAGACAGAGAGTTGAATAAGGCTATCAGAGGCTGAGAAGGGTAGATGGGAAGGAGCATAAAATGGGGATCCTTAATGGGTATAAAAATGAAGTTAGTAGGATGAACAATATTTGACAGCACAATAAAGTGATTATAATCAACACTAAGGGTACATGTTAAAATAACTACATGAGTGGAATTGAAATAGTTCCCATGCAAAGAAATGATAAATGCTTGATGATGCTCCAATTACCCCAATTTGATTAATTCACAATGTATGCCTATGTCAAACATCTTATGTGCCACATCAAAATATACAACTATTACATACTCATAATAATTAAAAATAACAGTTAAATTCACAGTAGTAGAGAACAGAATGATGGTCATCAGGAGCTGAGAAGGAGAGTGCTGGTGAGATATTGGTCAAAGGATACAAAATTTTGGTTAACTAGAAGGAATAAGTTCAAGAGATCTATCGTCCAGCATAATGACTATATTTAATAACAAGGTATTATATTCTTCTTAAAAGTTGCTGAGAGAAAAGATTTTAAGTGCTCTCACCACAAAAGGTAGCTATGTGAAGTAATATGTATATTAATTAGCTCAATTTAACCAACTATTTACGTATTTCAAAACAAGTTGTACATCTAAGTATAAACAATTTTTTGTCAATTTAAAAATATATATGATTTATATTATAAATGTGTGGAAAAAATATAATTCATTCAAATTATATTTTTTAAATACAAAAAAAAATAAATGTGTGAATGAGTTTAAAAATACACTACATGACTGAGTTTTATCCTGGGATTTTATACTAAAACTCAAATGACTTCTTCAAATGGGTTCTTCTTGCTGATTATTCAGGTAAATCAAAGCCAGAAATGCAACAGAGAGTCAGGCAACCAAAGGGAGACATATTGGTCTATTTAACACAGCTCCAATATCAACTAAAATAACCCCATTCCTTTTTTTATCACTGAGTCCCAATAAAGTTCTTTCATATCTTAAAAAAAAAATTACAGCAATTTTTTTCTGGGCCTTGGACAGTCCTTATGTGTATCATACAGCAGAAATTTGGCTTGCACGAAGGATTGAAGGGTACCCAGAGGGCTTAAAAAATAATTACCTCAAGTAGCTGCCAAGTCAACTAAGCGATGGATGCAAGAAGTTACCAGATTTCTGAGGTATCTTCAAAAGTCTTTATAAGAAAGGCATTCCTATCTCATTTATATTCCAAAACGTCCAGAAAGTAGACATTTATCAATAATACCATGACCATAATTTTCTAAAGTGCCTCCAACCAAAAGGGGAGTCTATAAAAACAACATGGCACAGTAGAAAGAATATTGGACTGGAAGGGTCCAAACTGGGGATCCAAATCCAGACCTGCTAATAACCAGCTGTATAACTTGGGCAAATTCTCCTCCTTTTCTGGCTTCAGGGTCTTCATCTATAAAAGTGTGAAAACAGAGCATATCATCTCTAAGGCTTATTCCAGCTCTATCTTCCTATGAACCCAAATTGTAAGAGGACAGTTAGTGTATGCCAATGTGAAAGTCTGGAGGAAAGTTTAATTTCTTAGCATCTAGTATACATATAGTAAACATATTAGAATATTATAGAGCAAAGGAGGAATAAAGTACTAATATACTTAACAATGTGGATGAATCACACAAGCACATTATAAATTAAAAGAAACTAAACGTGAAGGAATATTTATAAGTTTCTGTGTGTTTTAACTTCAAGAAGAGACAAAACGAATTGATGGCAAAAGAATTAAGAATAGTAGTTACCACTGGCTCAGGGTGGCTGGTACTGACTGGGAGGTGATAAAAGACAATATTAGCATCCAGGAAATATTCTTTAATTTGATCTAAATGATAGTTACACTGTTGTGTACATATGTAAGAATTCATTAACAATTAGAAGATCCAAATTGGAGTGTAGAGAAATGTGGATGCTACTGATTAGAGAAACAAGTTTAGAGAAAACAGTGAGAAGATCAGTGCTGGAGAGCTGGAGACGGAGAAATATGCAGGAAAGGAGCTTTGTAGAGACATTAGCCCAGGCTATGACGAGCCAGGTGTCCTGGAGCAGGCAGGCCGAATAATAATGGATGAGAGGGAATGGATAGGCTGGGAGGGAACGTGTGGGTAGAAATAGGCAATCACTTGGATTATCTGAGGTATTTTCTTATTTAAATGAAAAAGTTCAGAAATTTTAGCTCTTCCAGGTTTTAGCTCAAAGGGCAGAAAAATTAAGTGGTAAATAAAGAAGTGAAACTGGACAGCCCTATTCAAATCTAGATTACTGTCTAAAGGAGTCTAAACGAAGTGATGGGTTTACGTTAATGAGTAGGAATATTTTGCACCTTGTTGTTCATACCTCAAACTGAATGATTGAGCATGTGCAAGGCTAGCTAAAGAATCCAACAGCTAGGAAGAACAAGAGAAATGTGAAAATAGAACATCCTAAGTCCCAAGACTGTTGATTTGGGAGAATAAGCTTATTTCTCCTTATTTTAGTGGTGGCATTAAGAGTTACCCAATCACACAAGGAGAGGAGACTCTGGGATTTGGCCCTGTTCCATCACACCTTACTATGTACCTGTGTAAAATCAATTGTCCCTTTTATTTTTTTCTGTGACACTAGTATAGTATGTAGTTACGGTGTATGTGAATGTGGTAAATTCCTGGAGAATATTGAAATAAATGAAAGAATAAAAAATCCTATCCATTATTTATTTCTGCTCCTTAATTTTATTCGGAAGCAAAAAATATTGTACTCCAAAGTTTGGTTTAAGATGATTTAACATTATATTCCAGTCATTCATATGCATTCTATATTGGTATTAAAGGTACTAATCACATACTCATGATACAATCATCTGAAGACTAAATCCAATTAGTTTTCATCTGAAAAAAGTCTTGAAAGTAAAATATCCACCAATAATATGTTAAGTTGATACCTTATAATGGAAACTGGCTTTATTGGCTGTTCTTGTTTCCAAATCTATATGTACTTCCAGTTCTCTCCTCCAAATGACCCCATGAGTTTTGGGGTGTTAATAGCTTTTGAAAATAAAGAAAAACCTTATTGATATAAGTGTTACAAATCTATTTTCTTAGTAACTTATAGGTTTGTGATTTTAGAAGTCTCGTAGCTCCTAGGGTAACATTTGATGACAAAATTCTAGTGTTTCATCTTAAAAACATTTCTAAGCCTGACACTGTAAGTCACAGTGGACTAGAGAGTGCCCTAAGTTAGTGTTTTGTCACTTCATACTGTGTCATTCAGTTCCTGTCATCACTCAAATTTTCCTCTAATACATGCTTGCTAAGTTTCCCTATAATCGCCTTCTCTGAAGGGCCGTGCCAGATTCTTTAATCTCACCGAAAGCTTGGCTTTCCTCAGTCATAATTAAATGATCATTTTAAAACCCTACATGATCCCAGCAAAGAAGATGTGAGTAATAAAGTGAATGGGTTTTTTTTTTGTTTGTTTCTGATATCCGAACTTCCTGCTGGACTGCTGCATATAAATTAATGTAATTTAAGAAATTAAAATAAGTATCTTTTTGGTAGATAAATGTATGCAATATAGTAATTTAGAACAAAAGAAGATTTGGGTGAGAATTGCACCTTTCCTACTTGTTTCAGAAGATAGAATTTCGTGGAGAAAATTTTATTTTTTAATAAGAAACATAATGTCCACTCACTTAAACAGTGACCTAGATTTCACTTCTTATAGCTTTGATCCAGCAGTCTTGGGTTTTTCTGAAGAATATTAAAGCAAATTGTTTAATCCTTCATTGCTCAGTTAAGCATTATACAGTCAGAGGTCACACAATTCTGTGAGGGCAGTGTCATCTCCTAGATTTAGGTTGGCATTTTCCCTTTGGTGATGGTGTAAGTTTAGGAGATATTAGCAAATCTATTGAGCTCTGGGAGTTCTGAGAGTATGACACTGGACAGAAGTTTAGATGAGCAGACAATGCAGACTTCAGTCAGTCAGAATATGGTTTGGTTGAATACACACAAGATTCTGTGGACTGTGGCACCTAACTGAGCTTCCCACTGGCCCAGACATTCCCTAGAGGTGACTCATCCAGTTTTAGGTATCCCTGACTTACATGCCTCACTGCTTCTTTTTATTTCTTATCCAGGAAGCTTATGAATCTTTGGAGAAAAGTGAGAAATGAGTTTCAAAAGAGGCTTTAACAAGTGATTAGCACAGAATTTGTACCTCGGAGGAAGAAAGGCAATGGGGAAAGTAATTAAAGTGTTCAGAGGTTCATTTAATTTACCAAGCTCAATAAAGAAGCTGTGGGGTGAGCTGCCTCGTGGTTAATATTACACAGAAACACTACTATTTTCTTTTGTTCTCCTCTCAAAATGAAACTTGAATCTTTTTTTTCCAGTTACTTCACAAAAGGTGGTGCTTGTGAGAAATTACATGTTATCGGAATATGGTACATGGTCAGTGAGATGTGTGATTTGATTTGAAGTAAAGGAACTCGCAGAGAGCTGTCTCTCTGGCTTTGACAGCAGAGTCTCAGAGCTTGTGAAATGGGAGATGCCACGTAGGACATGCATTCCTCTCCTCCGCCTGCTTTCTGGCCAGGCAGTACATCCTGAGCTGATCAGAGCATTCTCTATTCTGTGCAGAGCTGGTTATATCCTTCAGTGCTCACTACCCACTTTCTGCATAGTCCAAAGTCTTTCATGTGGGATAAAAAGCCTGTCTCAGGGTGGCTTTTGGCCCCCCTCCCAGTTCCTCACCACCCACCTGCTGGTGCAGATGCCTAGCTTTGTCTTTTCAAATGCCTGCAATTCCTGCAAAGTTCTGGCAAGCACGTGTTGTAAGGGGCTGTTTTTTCTGTGTTTTTCCCCAACACACAGCCTAGCCTTCTCCTTCGTTGTGAAGGCTATGTTTGTCACATCTTAAAAAGTTTATTCTCCCACAACTCCCACAGCTTTTATGGCACTGATAACATTTCAATAGTCCTCCCTTCTGAGCGAGGATCCAGAAGTTCCTGAAGCCAAGAACTGATCCCTCTCACAGTTCAATCTTTAATCTTTCCGTCCCTTTGAGCATAGTGGTGTCTGAAATAGAAAGGAAGGTTTATTTATTTTTTAAAATTTATTTTTCTTAAAAGAATCTTCACCTTTCCATACACGATAAATGTAACAGGTGGCTTCTGAAATGACCTCAAATAAACTCTGCCTCTTGTATTTGTGCTCTTGTAAAATCCCCTCTCAGTGAATTGGCTTTTGATTAGGGATAAGGAGGGTCTACCAGGACGTAGGAGAAAAGTCTAGTCTCCTAGATAAGGAGTTAAAAGGGGCCCTGCAGCAAACAATAAGTTTTGGGAACCTTGTGACTCAATTGACTATGTCCCATTCTTGGAAAGATGCAGTTTACAATTTATGACACAAAGTACAATAATGGTGACAGGCACACAGCAAATTCCACAAACATTACAAGACTGATAGTCACCACCATACAATTGTCAGAAAAATAGCTGAGAGCAATTATGGCTAAAAAGAGGAGGAAAATGGGCACCTGTGGCAACCGAGGTAATTTATGACCAGAGAAACATAGATGAGAATCCTTAGACCTAGGGGGACCAATGAAAAACTTGATAGCTAATTCCTGGAGGAACCAAGATAAGATACTCACATTTGTGTACTGCCTTTGTGTGGTGTCTCCTCACACTTGTGAGGAGCATGCTTTTCCAATCTCACTGGGAAAGTCCATGCTCATCTGTGCTTTACTTTAAATAAACTTTGCTTCTTTTCTCCTGCATTGGAGTCCCAGCTGCTTTATTCCCACTTCCCCCATCCCTTGCTTTCACTTTGACTCAGCCTGAGCTTGCTAATTCTGCTGAGTGAATTGGACCAGGTCTACTGAACAGCCCCGGGGTCTCAGAGACCCCTGATGGATTTAATGCCTCATTTCTAGTGAAGAATGCAACAGAGGAGATGGAGCGTAACATCCAATGTTAGGTTTCACGAAGACTGACGCCCATCTCAGGATCTCTCTTCTCTCCTCACCCTCTTTGAGGGAAGCCACCACACTGTGAACCTTGAAGAGGCCCATGTGGGAAGACCCGAAGGAGGATTCTGATCAACAGGCAGAGAGGAAATGCAATACTCAGTTCAGCGTCCTGAGAAAAACTGAAATTCTATCAACAACCAACACTTGAATGAATGAGTTTTAAACTCTGAGGAGACCTCAATGTCACGAGAGACTTTGAACCCGACTAAGACAGACCTGTATTCCTGACACATAGCCACCATGTGGTAGTAAATTTGTTATTTTTAAACTTCTAAGTTTGGGGATGATCTGTTACATAGCAAAAGATAATGAATACAGAGAGTAGAGAATTATACTAAATAAGAAAACTCTAGATTACATAGTGTTTTGCTATGAGTTTGCAACTATATCAAAATTATTCAGTCTTGATTTTACCCTGCTTTTGAAAGCAGAAATACGCATTGCACTTTTTTCTTTAACTTTGTTAATTTCCACTTGATTCCAAAAATAGTTATTAAGTACCTACAATTTAGAAAGAACTATATTAAGACATCTGGGAATACAATGATGATGAAAGCAATTCCAGTTACTGGTGAATTACCGCGTATTAAACTCAACCTTCTACTGATAACAAGGATAAATCTGTAGGAAAAAATATTTGAAGTATCTGAAAGCATAGTAGAGTGACAAATGCAGAGAGAAACTGAAGAAATTTTGAAAGAAAGTAAGAGTATGTTCCTCCTCTGGTGCGCACTGCCTCCACCAAGGAAACCCCTCAGTCAGCAGAGTACATAGAACACTTGGAACTCAAAAGAAAGCTGAAGTCCTATGGTGTGTGGGTGTAATGGTGGAAGGACAGAGTCCAGGCTTCACCTGGTGGGAAGAGAGGTGGTTCTGGAGGGAAGGGAGTCACAAAGTAGATACATACAGAATATATACATAATTCCTGAAACTTACTGTTGAAAAAGACAAACTACCCTAATTTTTTAGGGAAAAAAATGAGAACGAGCAAAAGGCTTGAAAGACACTCAAAACATCATACTGTACGTGAAAGATCTGTTCATTTGTATGTATTGAAGTTTTTTAAAACAAAATTAAAAAAAAGAAGAAAAAAAGGAAGAGTACAGTGCTCATGCCTGTAATACCATCGTTTGGGGAAGCCACAGTGGGAGGATAACTCGAGGCCCAATTAGGTAGCATAATGAGACCCCGTCTCTACAAAAAAGAAAAAAAAATTAGTAGCTTGATGTGGTGGTGTGCACCTGTAGTCCGAGCTATTTAGGAGGCTGAGCCAAGGAGTTCAAGGCAGCCATGAGCTATAACTATGATCACCTTACTGGGGGACAGTGAGAGATACTGTTTCTTAAAAAAAGAAAGAAAAGAAATAAAGAAAGGAAAGAAGAAAATCAAAGTATACACTATTCCAATTAACATGGAGCTTATATTGTATTAGGTTAATGTGATTTTGCTTCTATCTGGCTAATTGTTTGAGGAATGAAATCTGAATATGAGAATAGACATAATATAGGAGATGGGTGCACAACAAAATGAAGTGGGGTGTAGGCAAACATACAGACAGTGAATCTCGAAAGAACAGTTGAGATACTTAGCAGAGAAGTTGCCACTGTGTGATACTGTGTGGCTCTGGTGAGTGAGATGATTTTACCTGGGTCTACCAGGCTCAGAGCCACCCAGATTTCTGTAGATTTTATGCCATTATTTAAGCTTAGTTGACAGGCAGGGAAGTGGATTACGTTGCCTTTCCCAAATGGTTTTATTCATTGCACACCAAAGCTGGAACTACTGAGAAGGTTAGCCTTAGCACAGAGAAGGACTTTAGCATGAACATTGTATAGATTAATCTGTGCAAAGTCTTAACAATGGCAGATTGATTTTCACTCAGTTTTAGTTTTGCTTTGAAATTTGTTCACAGTAAAAGGAAATATACCCTTTACTGTCTTGCACTGGGGCAATTTATTCTCCTGCCACTCATTCCATGGTACAGCATTGGATGTATCCATTTGTTAGAGCAGTTTAGCCTGCACGTTAGGGCAATTTACTTTAACTCACTCACCCTAGTTCCCAAATCCTTAGCAATTCCAGATTTCTTTGCTTCACCTTCCTCCATCCACATAATGAAAGGAGGCTAACCTGAGATTATAACTGTCCTGAGAGTTTTAACTCTATCTTTGCTCATAATCATACATGTTAAGTAGAACTGACATCACACTCTTCTTTGAAATTGAAATGAAATTTCTCAAGCCCCCTAACCCATAATTTTGTGATTTTGTGAAGTCCTAGGAATTTAGTTCCTCATAACTACATCTAGCTCTGAGTTGCCACCTCTTCTCACTTTCGCATTTCAACCTTGTCTTTATTCCCAAATTATTCTTATCTCTGTCATCTTTCTGAGCAAGGTATGTAATACAACATCCTTTTCTAGATTTTACCAAATTCACTTACCTAAGGAAGGCAATTCTGCTTGTAGAAGACTGCTAGAATTTTGTGTCTGGGAAAATGATTGCAGTCCAATGAAATACATCATCAAAACTGAGTTTTAGATCTCCCTATTCTTAAATCCTTCAGAGGTCTCCCACGGATCTGTTCAATAGCACTTTTTTTTATTAAATCATAGCTGTGTACATTAATGCGATCGTGGGGCACCATACACTGGTTTTATATACCTTTTGACATATTTTCATCACACTGGTTAACATAGCCTTCATAGCATTTTCTTAGTTATTGTGTTAAGATATTTATATTCTACATTTACTAAGTTTCACATGCATCTTTGTAAGATGCACCACAGGTGTAATCCCACCAATCACCCTCCCTCCACCCATCTTCCCCCCCTTCCCTGCCTTTCCCCCTTCCCCCATATTCTTAGGTTATAACTGGGTTATAGCTTTCATATGAAAGCCATAAATTAGTTTCATAGTAGGGCTGAGTACATTAGATACTTTTTCTTCCATTCTTGAGATACTTTACTAAGAAGAATATGTTCCAGCTCCATCCATGTAAACATGAAAGAGGTAAAGTCTCCATCTTTCTTTAAGGCTGCATAATATTCCATGGTGTACATATACCACAATTTATTAATCCATTCATGGATTGATGGGCACTTGAGCTTTTTCCATGACTTAGCGATTATGAATTGGGCTGCAATAAACATTCTGGTACAAATATCTTTGTTATAATGTGATTTTTGGTCTTCTGGGTATATACCTAAACAGTAGCATTTTTTTCACCAGGTACCAGCTAACAACGTTTCTCCTGATTCTCTCTCTGCTCCTCCAACTCTCTTCCTAGGAAGCCTATTTTTTTTCTCTGAAGATTTATTTATGTGTTTTTTGAAGCAGAAGTCAATCCATCTACTCTGAATCTTAAACTTAAGTGGCCTAGAAAAATAGGAAGAAGCAAGATGTTCTATTCTCTTTTTTCTTTCTTCATGACACCCTGAAATATAAAGAATGAAGATATTTACCACTGCTTATATGTGGTACATCATCCCACAGAAGAAAAAAGCTATTGCGGTTTGCTTCTTTTAGTATACAAATGCTTTTTCCATGTATGTATGTGGCTTTCTTTATTTTGCTACAAACTGGTCAAATTACTCCACCTCCTTTGGCCTTGCTATCCATCTTGATAACATTCAGTATTTTGGGGGCCTCCATTATACATGAAATAAAAACATGACAAAACCATAAATAAAGTTGCCTCTTCCTCAAGCTCGTTATTTCTCACTATAATACGTATAATACTGGCCTTTCTGTTTACAAATAAATAACGTTTCTCTCTCTGTGTGTGTGTGTGTGTGTGTGTGTGTGTGTGTGTGTGTGTGTGTGTGTGTGTGAGTTTATGGATCCCTTCTCTGTGAATGTTTTCTGGAATATTCTTTCATCACTTCTACTTCTGCATGACCAAACCTTCTCCATTATAACAACTCAGTCTAATGTAATCTCATTCATTTAAAAAAAAAAAACAGCTTTCTTCTTTTTGACGCTTTTTTCCTGAACTTCCATAGCACCTTGTGTTTCTTGTATGTCCTTCCATGTTGTCATTATTCCAGCTTTATAAATGTTTTATACCTCCTTTTAGTCCGTCAGTAATTTTAGAAAACTTCCCCCAGTTGATTCCCTGTGGTGTTTCCTAATAATGTCTAATATAATGGTTTGCTCTTACTGACACTCAACAGATGTTTGTAGAAAGGATGCATCTCAGCAGATATTGATATTTTTATCACCTGTTTCCATGCTTAGAATTTGAATCTGCTTTGAGTCTGACTCAATCATTTCATGCATTGACACAAATTATCATGTTTTTTGTTTCATAGTAGATTGCAATTCTACTCTTCCCATCTTTTATCAATAAAAGCAGATCTTTAGTTCCTCCCTGTCTTTTCTTGTTAATCTGTGCAATATTTTCTAGAAATTCATACTAGATTCTGTGGCCAAAATAATTTTCTCCTTTGCTCTAGTAAGACTCAACTACTTCCTTGAAAATATTTATTGCTTCCTCCTCAACTTTTCCGTTAAAAAGAAGTTTCTTGCTTTAGATTCTTGGTAATCAGTCATAGTTATATAATTTAATATTCTTATTTATTTGTATCAATATAGACATTTTAATGCAAAGCACACAGAGAGATACCTGTTTCCCAGTTTCTTTTTAGTCTTTTTTTTTTTTTTTTTTTAATATCTTTTACTTATCACCCTACCAGTACAGGGAAAAAAAGAGAAACATGAACTTTGGAGCTTAAAATTTTAATAAAGATACAGAATACTATAACCATTATTTTAGAAAACAGCAGAAAGGCCAACAGTATGTACTAGATGGTTATGTTCATATTGTTACTGTTACTGTTAAACAGTCACAGAATCATTAAGAATCATGTTTGAGGATCTGTATGTATAAACACATACTAGGTAGTGGCTCAAAAGTACATACTGAGGGCGGCGCCTGTGGATCAGTCGGTAAGGCGCCGGCCCCATATACCGAGGGTGACGGGTTCAAACCCGGCCCCGGCCAAACTGCAACCAAAAAATAGCCGGGCGTTGTGGCGGGCGCCTGTAGTCCCGGCTACTCGGGAGGCTGAGGCAAGAGAATCGCTTAAGCCCAGGAGTTGGAGGTTGCTGTGAGCTGTGTGAGGCCACGGCACTCTACCAAGGGCCATAAAGTGAGACTCTGTCTCTACAAAAGAAAAAAAAAAGTATATACTGAATGGTGGCATTTCTGAAGAAGTTATCGTAATTGATAAAAATGGCATCAAAGAAATTTGATAAAACACAAGGGGATAGGCAACCTCTTAGTAACCATTTCAAAATGAGAAACTGCAAATTCCTTGCATTTGTTGGTAACCATTGAAATACTACACCCTCCACTCAAGAGCAGCACTAGGGGTAGGAAGTGGTGACAACTAGAAGACAGAACAAAGTAGCCTTCAGGGAGCAGTTTACATTAATGGGTTCCTGTGACTCTATATTAAACCAGAAATGAAACATATGGACTTCCTCACAGCTAATTAGAATTCCCCCCAAACTTCCTAGATTACTGTTTTTCTCCATGAGGACACAATAGTATACATTTTTCTGATACTGAAAATATAGGAATAACATATCTTACATTGCATAGGCCCGTACCCATTTCAAATCACCTCTTCCGTAGCTAGACGATGTACCAAAATATATGTCCAAACATAATTCTGGAAAAAATGGAAGCCTAGAAATTCCAGAACCACTATTTTATACTGATGTTTAAATTAGTTTTAAATTGTCTGCTAGTTGCCATTCTCTCTTCTCTGCTAAATAAACACTAATAAGTCTACTAAAAGTGTGAAATTGGCTTCTTTGTTGTTGACCATGGTACAAAGATAAGAAGGAGGAAAAGCTTGCCTCTTCTGTGGGCTAGACAAACAAAACAGATATACTAACAACAACAACAAAGAGAGCTTTGTCCTGAAGACCTCCAGGTTATCAAAGGTGATCTCCTAAGAGACTTGCTGGGAGTTGCTTCTTTATTCATAGATACAGCCTTTTATTTAGGTTTGGCTAAATGGGGTCTTTGTTACCAAAATACCAGAGTCTGAGATATAAGTTGCTACTTGCTGAAGAAAACACACTGTACAATCCAGGCAAGTTTCTGAGCCATCCTATATAAAATATACTTTAAACAGGAGATGTTCTACAGAAGATAGATTTTTTTTTTATCCTTGATAGTATTATATCTATTTCTTATCTACCACAACACATACTTTGAAATTACTATCTCAATCAAGTAAAGGGGCCAGGGAAACAGCTTGATTACACCCTCTTGCCCTAACTTTTAACAAAGTAGCTGTCTAGCTAAGGACGCTCACTCCCTTATCAGGGCTCAATTCTCTCATCTAAAAACAAAGAGGTCAAATTAGATGCCATCAAAGATTTCTTCAAGCATTAAAAAATTGAAATTGTCATCCTAAATTCATAGGAGATTGCAAGTGGTGCCCAAGAAAAAAATTATAAACAGCCACAATTAGATTTTGCCAGGTTTTCAATTAACTTGCTCAGCTGTGAGCATTGTGATAAGGTTGTAATATAAGTGTGATTAATGTTGTAATCATTATGATAATTTTTATCATAACAAATCAGGAGGAGATCTTCCACAGCCACAAAGGCAATCGTACAATACAGGTCCCTGCTAATTTTAACAAACCCTTCATTTACCTAGAGTTTTACAGCTGAAGGAAATAAATATTCATTATCCCCCTTGATCTAGCATCTGCTCTATGAAATGCCCCTTGATGAAACGTGCTCACAGAAATTGAGAATACGTGAAGGTAGAATCACGAGAGCTCACAGAAAGAAGACATCTAACTTGAGGAGGAGACGATTAGTTTGATTTTCAAGGCAGGTCACACAGCGATTCTCAACATTTTAAAGTTCAACACTAAAGAGGTGATGCTCTTGGTTACCTATGAGAATTGTTTGGATCATGGTGAATACGTTGAAGTAAATAGAACAAGATTGGATTGGAGCAAGACCAGGAGAAGCACATCAAAGATAAGCCCATAGGGAAAAACTTTTTATCTGTGACATCAGAAGAAGGAAGGAGACATTAGCATTCTCACCAGAGGGAAATGTGGGACTGCCATGGTACAGTCAAAGCTGTCACATGTCTTCACACATGTGAGCACTTGAGCACTGTATCAGGGCTGGAGCCTCCTCACAGCATTTGGAAAGATCACCTTGTAAGACTTGCACGGTTCAGTCTCAGAGTCCTTGTCCACAGCTCTACCATGATTCCAGCAGACCATTCTGTAATTTTTACCCCCATCTCTTTTAATGGACTCCAACTGTCCTATACACTTCTCATGGACCAGTTATCAGCAAATCCTATTAGTAAAACTGAAGCATTTCAGCTCTCTAGGGCTTTGCTTCCTTTCAACTAATCTGTCTGTAAAGGAAGGAACCAGCATCTTGTAACAACTTCCAACAGGCTCACCAGAGCCATTCTCTTGGGAGCATCTCCTGAGAATTTGATGCGCCATCACTGGGTAAAGAGAAGGTCATTTCTCCAGGGACCAAACCCCTAGAAACCTCAGGTTCCCCCTTTTCTGTTTGTTTGTATGTAATGTGTTTTCCTTATAGTCCCCACTGTAATGCTAGAAATCTACTCATAAATCTTCCGATTTGTAAATTTGAGGAGGGATCTAGAAATAATCTGTGCATCCACCATCTATCCATCCATCCATCCATCCATCCACCTACCTATTTTTATTACTCTCAAGGTAATGATAGTACTAAGTTTGGAATATCTCTGTACTATAGAACATATAAAAGCAGGTATACAGTTCAGATTTTTTACTTGGAGCATCAATCAGAAACAAGTAACTCAAAGTAATTCAAAGTCTAGAATATGTTAGAATGCATTTGAAAATGAATAATTTTATTGGGGCACTTTGGAATAAAAGCTTCATGCATCTTTAGTAAGATGTAACTATACGAACTTGTATTATTCATCAAATTTGGCCTAAGCTGTACATATCATAAAGTTATTGCTTCTCCGTCTTCTAGTTAACAGTGCCACCTCTATGCTGGAGACTTCTTTCCTTAGCCTCAGGCTGAACTTCTCCTCTGGTGTCACAGCATCCAGAGAGAGAAAAGCAATCTTCTGCTTGAAACTGATTCATCCTCTCAACTTCGTGTCGAAATTGACCTCAAAGTCACTTGAACTATGACTCAATCAAGTCTTCTCTGCTTTAATTTCAATCTCAATGAGCATATCCCAGGTTTACCTTTAATTATAATTATATTTTTAAAAATAACTTTAACTTTATTCACATGCCTCTATAGTTCTTATTTACCTAGTAGGAGCCATTCTAATAGATTCTTATTTCAGCTACCCTGCCTCACAATCGTGATTCCTCTGGCATTATCAGAGTTACTCCGCTACATTTTGGTTTTATCACATGAAACTGTTCAACAGAGATATCCGAGCTTAATTTGTAAGAAGGGGTGGTTTCCATAATCTATAAGGTACAAAGAAATCTCTAGGCTTTAAAACTTGAAAACTGTTATGAGTAAACATCACCACAGGATTCTGAAAGCTCCCAATAAAAACTAAAGAATCACAATTTTAGGATCTGCCATTTTAAGATCTTATTAAAGATTCAAGAGATGAGGCAAAAGGACAGAAGAAGTCAAAGAAATAAAAATTTTATTAAGAAAGTAAAAATTTAAGGTCCCTTAGGATAGAGGTTAAAAATAAAAAAGAACAAATGATAACTGAACGTTAACAATCCAGGCAGTGACTCCATACTTCAATTAATTCAGTTTAGTTAGCACATTTTTATAAGGTTCTGCCCATTGTAAATTCATATGGATTACCACAGGGAGCTTCTATCATTTCCTTTGTGAGACTCGAATCTGTCATTTCCTGATCTTACTCACACATTTCTTTAAAATTGCCTTGCAATTCCTAGTGATGTAAACTTCAACTGAATACCAGCAATAATTGACTCCTGGTTAATTCTGAACTTTATTCACAGAAGGGAGATTGATATTATGTGCTGTATTTTTGAGAGCCACCCTGACTGTACTCAGCGGGGGCTGGAACTTGCGTCTTATCTTCAGGCCAGAAGTCATGAATTCTTTTGAACACAGAGAGGCAAGAGTCAAAAAACAAACTAGAAGTTCGGCTCTGCAGAATGTGAAGCAAAGTCCCGGTGCAGCATTTCCGATGCCCCCTCAATCAGAGTTTCATAAGTTTTTGTTTATTAAATAAACATAGTTTATACACAAGAGGTTACATTTTTAGGATGATTCAGGGCAGCATATAGACTGCTTTCTCAGATTTTGCATGCAAAATAAACATTCTGTGCTGTAATATTTTAAATAATTCTGTGTTGTTCAATGTTTTGCCAAAAACATGCCATTGTTTCATCTTCTTGGCAGTCATTCAAAATATGTAGGGTTGATCAAAATAGTGTTTTAAAGTAGAGAAGTTAATATTTTAAATAATGAAAGGACTTGACACAAATCATTCTATAAGGCATTGGTGAAGACAGGATTAAAAATTGTAGAAATTAAACCTGGCCATCCTGAGTTCTCAGATCTGGTCAATATCTACTGTTATATCCCTAATTAATTTACAGCAATATTTAAGAAGGTGCATCCTTAGGTAAATGTGTCCCAGGGCAAAGGATGTATGTATGTAAGCAGCATATGTATATTTATATAATATATGAGACTATATTGAAGAGACAATAGAGTCATGATTAATACAAATGATGCCTCCAAATCTGTAAGTCCACATTGTTCTTTCATTGTTTTGCCTGCAAAATGTAATAGTATTTACTCCTAACATAGTTACTGTGGGGATTAAATTAGTTAATACACATAGACCAGTATGGGCAATGACATTTTGCTTATAAGTGGTATTGTCATAATTATCAAATATGAAAGAAAATTTGTTAATTTAGGTCTAAATTTAAAATTTTAAACAAAAAATACCTTGTACTCAAACACAAACAAAAGCACAGAAAATGCAATAGATACCTGTGTGTTGTGTTTTTAATGTATCCACCAAAAATCTGTGTTAAAAATTTAAACCTTTTCCCTTCACTGAGTGGCTTAATAAAGTAATGATGGCTGGGCCGTCATGAATGGGTGAACCCTGCTATCATGGGAGTGGGGTTATTATCGCAAGAATGGCTTTGTTATACAAGTGAACGCTGTCTGCCACTCTTACCCTTAACTTCTCACCATGTCATGTCATCTACCATCGTGTGATGCAAGAAGTAGTCCATCACTAGATGCCAGTGCTGGGCTCTTAAACTTCCAGACCTCCAGAACTGTAAGAAATGAGTTTCTTTTCATTATAAATTACCCACTCAATGGTACATAGCAAAAAATGGACCAAGACACTTTATGTTGAAAACTCAGATTTATCAAGGGTTAATATGACGATATTTATCTCAGATCATGCTTTATGAAATAAGCATATAGATAAATAAATAAAACACACCTAAGACCCACCTCCTTATTTCTTCTCCTTTCTCTCCCAGAGGTAATCACTATTCTGATGTTGACGTCTATTAGTTTCAAACATATATTTTTAATACATATATTATCACTTACATATTTTGTAATTGACCCACATATCATCATACTCTAAATTACCATTTTATCATTCGATCTTTTTTTTTTTTTTAGGCATATGTATTTTGATACATGAAGCTTTGGTCGATTTATTTTAATTGCTATAGAACATTCCACTTCATCAATTAAATACATGCACCTTACTTCTCTACTGAGGGATAGTAAAGTAAAAGTTGCTGCCATTTTTCTTATAGACATACTATAATTATTTTTCCTATACACATTTAGGATACTTTTTCTAGAGCAGCTATCTAGTATTTTATATGCTATCTAGTATTTTATATGTGTGTATCCAATAGAATAAAGCATCTTCAGCTCAGCTAGATTCTGACAAATTACCTGCCAAAGTTTTGGTAGCAATGTACACTTTTACCAGAAAGGCTATTTTCCTCATCTTTATCATAACATCAGACTCTTAAATTTTACCAGTAGATAGTATATGAAATAATATACAATTATGTATTTTCAATTTTCATTGTTCTGATTATTAGAGGGATAAACATCTTGTAACAGTTTCCTGATTATTATGTTTACATCTTTTCATTGTTCTTCTTAAAGCCTTGTGGAAGGGGGTGGAAAGAGTAAATGCACAAGAGATCAGTCAGTAGGTCACAAAAATAAGTTCTCCCTACCTAGGTAAAGCCTGGAGACACATGGTAATAGAATTGACCTCAACATTTGCATTTATAAACAGAAATAGAATGTATAAGGGCTGATGCTGACTCTGTTGGATTTTTATCACAGCAACCATCCTCACAGTTCTCACATTCTTCTCTTGCTCCACTTTAAATAATAGTCACCCACAGAGAAAAACAAAAACGTAAAATAAGAATAATTTGAAATAATGGGATATATTTCTCTCAAAATTGAGATGAATGAGAAAACTCCCACATGCTTCTCTGGGATGAAATGACCTTTTGAATATTTAAGTGAGTTATGAAGATATGAAAAATTTAATTAATGAGCAACAGCTAGAAAACGAAGAAAGGCCTCCATGGCCAAGGACTACCAGCTCTTACGGAGACAGGAAGGTGCACGTGACTATGAAATAACTCCTTATGTTTAATTAAGGGACTATCAATCATATACGATTTTACTGTGGGGCATCTTTATAGAGCATGCCATCCACTACTGTATGTCATGGAAATGTGAAAATAGAAAATCTTAATTTCTCCATTCATTGTCATTACCTTTTGTATTACTTGCTACAGAAATTGTGGATATGTAGGGTGAGATGTTTCAAACAAGCACCATTACTACTACAACTCTGTGTTTTATGACATTTTGTATTTTTCATGATTTACATGCTTTTAGGTTACCCATTAATGTGCTTTGTTGCATAAAAGGAAATGGGATCAATGCACATCTTAAACTCATTATGCTGATATTACAAATGCAAATTGCCTGCTACCTACAGAGTAGTTAAATATCATCCTGCCGTTTCCTGTTACTTATGAACAATTTAGAAATAGCATCTGCAGTTTTAAATACGTTTTCTTTGTCTATTCAACCTTGCGGTGCTCCCAAACATATATGTCACATCTTGGAGTAAGACTTGCAAAGTCAAACAAACTGTGCCCCCTTTACTTGCTTGATTATTGAGTTAAAAGTAAAAATGCATAACCACTTGTTTTAGAATTAAGAAAGTAGGAAATTCTCAGTATCTACATTGTACATCTACTTACATCTGTGATGAATACCAAGGCAAACACCTTGCTGTCCACAGACAGGAACCACCCAAAGCAATGGCTTTCGGTCTTTATAACCTCTCATGACAGCACAAGTACTGAGTGTCTCTGGGCTTCTCAAAGTAATGCTTTGGGAAACTTCCACTAGCAGCATCACAGAACGCAGGAAATAAATACCCGATTCGACCCGAATGCATAAAAGCACTTCCATAAAAACACAGGCTTCAAAAGCACAATTATGAGAGAAGAATGTGTTATCAAAGATGTCTAAGCAATTAGTATGAGGATATATTTTATTTTTCAGCAGAAAAAAAGTTTGATTCCTTTATCTTCTTGTGTTTCACCTTTCTCAAATTCAAGGCTCAGGATTCCATTATGTCTTTTCCTCCCCAGGTTTGAGACTTCGACTAGTATCTCAGAAAACGACAATAAATGAATGTGTTTTTCTTTTTTTCCTTTTTTGCTTTTTAAAGTTATTATTATTTCAATCCTTTATTTCTTTCTTACATATTCACCACTTGTCTACTAGTACATGTTCCAGCCTGGATCTTATCTCCTGACCATGAACTTTGCAGAGCAGCGATTAGCTTAACTGATAAACTTCTGCACCAATGGGAGGGCAGTAAAGGAGATACTCACCACTTTAGTGGTTTCTTTGTAGATTTATATATATATTTGTTATCCAAAAAAAAAAACCAGTAGCATTAATTGTAAACCTCAAGTCAGAAGAAAGAAAAAAAACAATTGAGATGTGGGTTGGTACATCTACTTACAAGAGAAAGTGGCATTTTTGGATAGTTGAAACAAGACTTGAACATGCTATATGGGATATCAATTTACTTAACCGCAGCATATGTAATAATAGTCACAAAATAATGATGTAATTCAAAGTGCATGATCCATTTAGTTCATCATGACGAAATTTTATAATTAAATTTACATAGTAAAATATTAATAAAGACACCGTATTTGTTTGCCTGGACTGAGACAACAAAATACATGGAAGAGGTGGCATAAGTAACAGAAAATTATTTTCTCACAGTTATGGAGGCTGGAAGTTCAAGGTAAATGTATGCTAGTTTGTTTTCTCCTAAGGCCTCTCTTCCTGGCTTGCAGCTGGCTACCCTCTTGCCTTGAACTCACAAGATCTTTCCTCTGTGCACATGAGTGGCTGGAATTTCTCTGTATGCCCAATTTTTTCTTATAAGTACATGTTAGATTGGATTAGAATCCACCCTTATCCCCTCATTTTAACTTACTCATCTCTTTAAGACTTTAACTCTATTTTATTTATTTATTTATTTATTTATTTATTTATTTTTGAGACAGAGTTTCACTATGTCGCCCTCAGTAGAGGGCCATGGCATCACAGCCCCCGGGAACCTCAAACTCTTGAGCTTAAGTAATTCTCTTGCCTCAGACTCCCAAGAAGCTGGGACTATAGGCACCTGCCACAATGCCCGGCTATTTTTTGTTGCAGTTGTCATTGTTGGTTAGCTGGTCTAGGCTGGGTTCAAAACTGCCAGCCTAGGTGCATGTGGCTGGCACCATAACCACTGTGCTATGGGTGCTGAGCCAAGACTTTAACTATAAATACAGTTACATTCAATGGTACATGTTCTAGGGGCTGAGGCTTCAACAGAATTTGGAAGAAACACAATTCATGCTATAAGAGGCCTGAAAATCATAAGCTTCATTTTTAATGCTTCATATAATGTCACACCCCTATCTAATATGTGATTGGCATTAACTGATAAGGCTACCTAAAGCTTGGGTGTGGTTTCTGAGTTCCTTTTAGTAAAGTTTTCTAGGCTGTTGCTAATAATATGAGTTTTCACATAAAAATAAACTTATTTGCTAAGCTTGATTATGTCTTAAACTAAAGGACATAATTTTTTTTAAAAAGCAATATTTTACAGGTATTTTAGTTAATACATTGATGCTATTCCTGTACAAAGACACTATTATATTAACACAACCTGTGACTTCGATTGTTCAGCATTTTCAAAGATGATATATTGGAATTTTATATAGAATAATTCTTTATTGTAGTGGACTGCATTGTCTGGAACAACATTTTCTACTACTAAATGCTTGCAACGTCTCCTCGTCATTGTGACAACGAAGATTGTGTTCCCATTTTTCCAAATGTCTAGTGAGGTAGGTTAGCTAAGAGCCAAGAAATACGGAAAGCTATCAACACAACCACATCACATTATTGGAATAACATCATCTAAATTCCTTTAATACTTTTCAAAAACAGTGTTTCTCAACCCTCTGTGCTTATTCACAAAGCTGTATGTATTTTGATTAAATTTGAGTTGACAGTATATACTGACAGATTTTGAAGAAGTTTACCATTCAATTCTGCATTTCCACTTCTAGAAATTTGAAGATATACAGGCAATTACGTAGAGATGAATATACATAGATGTTTACCAAAACAGTCTTAATAATGGCATTACATATCAAACTAGTAAATGCTTACCAGGAGTAGACTATTTAGTAAGTTGTAATATATTTTTTAATAGATGACTACATAGTCATCATTATAATGAGGGGGTATAATTTATTAATATGTAAAGATGATAATAATTAAACACTACAATAAAAATGGCTTTAGAATATAATCTTATATTAGAAAGTGTGCTTGTGGGCGGTGCCCCTAGGTCAGTGGTAGGGCGCCGGCCACATATACCAGGGCTAGTGAGTTGGAACCCGGCCCGGGCCTACTAACACAACAATGACAACTACAGCAACAACAACAAAAAATAGCCGGGCATTGTGGCAGGTGCCTGTAGCCCCAGCTACTTGGGAGGCTAAGGCGAGAGAATCACTTAAGCCCAAGGGTCTGAGGCTGCTGTGAGCTGTGATGCTACAGCACTCTACCCAGGGTGACAGCTTGAGATTCTGTCTCAAAAAAAAAGAAAATGTGCTTGTATATGTCACAGAAAAAAAACAACTAGAAGCATATACATATATATCACATTTTAATAGTAATTGTTTCAGGGTACTAGAATAAAATAAATTGATCTGTATCAATTATCAATAAAATAAATTGATCTGTAACTTTTCTAATATGTATGTGTGTACATTTGTGTGCATATAACTTTTTATGTAGTACCAATCTTTATAAACAGTATGTATTATTTTTATAATCATAAAAAGAATTTTTTCAAGATTTATTTTATCACAGTTGATTCACAATTCCACCCTAAGATCTCATGGTTCCTGATTCAATCATTTAGTGCATTTCATTGATATCACCTGAAAATGAAAGTTTCCAAATCTTGGATAAAAAGACTCAACTATACACAAGTAAGTAAAGAACAAGCCTTAATGTAAGTCACTAAAAAAGTATCCATTCATTAGTCACTATCATTTTAGTAAAGTTAATCAACCATATGGTTCATAAGAGTGTCAGTAGAGATTAAGTGTAATATGATTTTTTTGAATTTCTCAAATGGTATATCAGTCACATATAGTTTGGAGTAGTAATTAAGAAATGTTAAACAAAATTTTATAATCTGATCTATCCTTTATAAACCCATGCTAATTATTTTTATAAACTGTTCTAGAATCTTTCCTAAACACTTAATATGCTTCCCAAATGTGTCATGCTCTTTTATTTTACCTTCAGACCTTGGCTTATGCCACCTTCTCCTTCTGGAAAGTTCACTCAGATCTCTCTCCCCCCACACATCCGTCTTACTCTCCCCCTTATATATACCCTCACCTTTTTTTTTTTGAGACAGAGCCTCATTTTGTTGTCTTATTTCACTGGGTAGAGTGCAGTGGTATCATCATAGCTCACTGAAATCTCACACTCCAGGGCTCAAGTAATCCTCCTGCCTTACCTTCTCGAATAACTGGGGCTACAGCTGTGTACTACCATGCTCAGGTAATTTTTCTATGTTTTTTGTAGAGATGGTATCTCACTCTTGCTCCAGCTGGTCTTGAACTCCTGACCTCAAGTGATCCTCCAGCCTTGGCCTCCTAAAAAGCCAGGTTTACAAGCGTGACCCACTCATCTGGCCTCATTTTAATTTTAATCTCTTAGTGGGCCATCTGGTTAGAGATTAAAATCTTCTACATTATGCTCTTTGAACTCTATTTTTTTAATCTATTTGTCCTTAATTGCCTTTTTAATTGTTGGTAATCTATAGATTATAAACTCTTTAAAGTTATGGAAAGTTTCCTATTCATCACTGCATCCTCAATACCTAATACCATGTCCAGCACACTAAAGTTCAGTAAATGAATACAGAATGACTGAATCGAAGAATTAATCAATAAATGAGTTGGCCATAGTAGGCCTCAAGGTCACTAGTGGTTTGAGGTTTATGAAATAGGCACTTTCCTCTGCCTGTTTGCAGCCTTTTGAAATCTTTTCTATCTTCTAAAAAGCCTTTCCAAGTTCTTAGACAGGGGTTTAGAATTGGCATGGGAGATTGCTGCACCCCTGCATATAATTGAGCTGAGCCTACAATCTTGAATTTGCTTAAAGAATTCAGAGCTTCTTTAATTTTTTTCTAGACTTCAGTTCTCTTTCACCAACATGTTTTCAACATGTTTTATTCTGTAGAAAATCCAACTTGGAATTCATATTTAATTAATCAAAATTACAAAAGTTGTTATAATTTTAAACGCCTACAAAATAATTTCTGGATTTAAAACATTTTCAAGCAAAGTCATTTTTCAGAATTAACATACACAAAGCCTTTGAGTATTAACATTGTAGAAAACAAAGAAAATGTGGTGAAGAAATCTATCAACTAATCCCTGATAAATGTTGACCAGAAAAAATTAAATGATAATAATAGTAATCGGAATCATGAAAGCAACAAAGTCTGGCTTCTCTCCTCACATTTAAATACTCTCAACTGTAAAATTCATTATGAACTGTGAAATTACAATTGTTCCCTTGAATAACTGATCATTTATAATACTTGTGAGCAGTTCCTAATTTAGATACAATTTGGAAGATCTGCCTCTGATTCACCATATTCAGAAAGAGAAAACACACACACACAAAGCTGGACTTTACTATTAACATTTTTCTGGTTCACAAACACTATTCTTAAATAATGTATTTAACATGTCAATATTGTCTAATAAGTACCAACTGTTTTATAGCCCCGAGGTTATAAAGGGGCTTGTTTGACATCAGCTTCATTTGCCCTCACAATTCCAGAGACGATTATCAGCACAGAGAGATGTTAGAAAGGAACTGCTGTGGAGAGGTGAACCTGAGGTCACACTAATGGCTTTCTGAAAAGATAGCGATAGCAAATGCAAAAGGAAAAAGATGATAAAAATTTTAGAAATGGCCTATTAACACGAACAAAAACAGTTTATGTCCCAAAATCCAAAGGCCTATCGTTTATCGGTCTTCCTTTTTGAAAATCATCTCTCCAAATCTGGGTCATAAATCATGTCACAAACACCTTTATAATTGAAATACATAATCCAGTTACTTCTGAAGTACTAACTGAATTATGCACTTCAATTATAAAAATGTGTAATATAGTCTCATAAAAGACTTGAAGAATGAGCACATTTTCCTGTTGTATATGAAAGAATTCCTGGAGGAGAGATTTTGTGAAGGGTGGAACTGTAGGTCTCCCTTACCCTACCACATTAGGCAAGTCAGTGGGATCCATAACAAAGGCAAACATTCTCAAAGCAACCAAACAAACTGGAGTCTCAGAGGATAAAATGGGATGATGAGGAATTTTGGATAAAAGAATAAATAGTTGGGGTTGTCAGCATCTATAGTTTTCTATTTTAAACTTTTCTCTGTTCCTCTAACTTTTTGTAATTTATATTATTACGTTTGCCATTGTAAATAAAATAGTTTGGTATGGCTGTTGAGAGTTATGGCACAGCTAGCCTGAGGTACATTAAAGAAAAAGTAGATTATTGAAAAGGTTTTGATCAAGTTACATGAAAAATTGTTTTAAAAATGAGTCAAAAAGAGTGAAGAAAGGAAAATTTCATTTTTCTACAAAGCAAATTAGTGGTAGGAAAAAATGATTAATCCTATAAATGGCAAAGAGTAAAGAGTGAGGTTCTTCGTAAATAATTCCGGTGTCATTTTTTTTTTTGCAGTTTTTGGCCAGGGCTGAGTTTGAACCCACCATCTCCAGCATATGGGGCCAGCACCCTACCCCTTTGAGCTACAGGCGCCACCCTCCAGTGTCATTTTTATCAAACATCTTATCAGTAATCTAAAGCAGGAGTGCAGGGTGAAATCTCACAGTCTGGGAGCATACAGCTGTTTCAGAGAGTGAAGTGACAAGTGAATGAAGATAAGCAGTAGTCAATTGCTCAGCATCTGTCCACGTGGAGAGAGGTACAACAGACAGAAAGCCCTCTGAACTCAAAGTCTACATTACGTCATACATCTCTGTATTTTCTAGCTCCAACCAGAAGTTATAGACTCTAATATTTTTGTCTATTCTTTCTTCTCTAAAAAGAGAAGAAAGGTATGTAAGGTGGACAACCAAATAGTTAACCAATACTTAACAAATCTAAGATGCATGTATAAACTAAGGAACAGTCAGCTGTCATTTATCACCCTGCAAAGGGATGTGGGAATAGATGGAGGAAGTTGGCTAAAAAAGCTCCAAGACCACAGAATTAATGCAATTTAATTCAGCAAACAAGGAACATACAAGGAAACCCAGACATAGATAGACCTGAAGTGAATAGGGCTAAAGGGGCCTGGATTAAATCATTCCATTTCCCACTTGGATAAAATTGAGCTCTTCAATTCTCTAGTTAGCTAGTTGATCTCAGTTTATACACTGATAAATCCCCGCACTGGTAGTAAAGCAACTTTACAAGAGACAGTGATTTAATAGAGAAGTCAGAACAAGAGCTAACACTGAAAGATTGTCTCCAAGAATGAAGCCCTGGAGGACTGAAGTGGTGCAAGCACAAGTGGTGGTGGGAGCAGATAGCTACTGTTTGTCAGTCAGCAAGCTGGTAAGTCTCCATCATGCACCCAAGCACCAAAGATATGAAAGTCGTAGTGATAAAAGACTACTAAAAATACTTCCACTTAGAAAAAGCACCCTAACTCTATGTAGAAACACAGTCAATCTAATCCAAATTAGTTGCCTTTTATGGGGAATGAAAGAATAAGGGAGAGAGCAAAGTTCCAAGAAGGGAAGAATATTCAATGATGCGTCTAAGGCAAGAGTATCTGTACGCTTCCCTTTAGAAAATGTCTTCTTTGGAAATGAAACTAACATCATACACCTACCTAATCTTTGATAAACCAAACAAGAATATACCTTGGGGGAAAGACTCCCTAGGTATTGGGAGAACTGGGTATCCGCATGTAAAATACTGAAACTGGACCCACAACTTTCCCCACTCACAGAAATTGATTCAAGATGGATAAAGAACTTAAATTTAAGGCATGAAACAATAAAAAATCCTCAAAGAAACCATAGGAAAAACACTGGAATATATTGGCCTAGGGAAAGACTTCATGAAGAAGACTGCCATGGCAATTGCAACAACAAAAATAAACAAATGGGACGTCATTAAACTGAAAAGCTTCTGTATAGCTAAGGAGACAACAACCAAAGCAAATAGACAGCCTACACATTGGGAAAGGATATTTGAATATTTTGAATCAGACAAAAGCTTGATAACTAGGATCTATAGAGAACTCAAATTAATCCACATGAAAAAAGCCAACAATCCCATATAACAATGGGTAAGAGACATGAATAGAACCTTCTCTAAAGAAGACAGATAAAGGGCTAACAAACATATGAAAAAATGTTCATCATCCCTATCTATTAGAGAAATGCAAATCAAAACCACCCTGAGATACCATCTAACCCCAGTGAGAATGGCCCACATCACAAAATCTCAAAACTGCAGATGCTGGCGTAAATGTGGAGAGAAGGGAACACTTTTACACTGCTGGTGGGACTGCAAACTAGTACAACCTTTTTGGAAGGAAGTATGGAGAAACCTCAAAGAACTCAAGCTAGACCTCCCATTTGATCCTGCAATCCCATTACTGGGCATCTACCCCGAAGGAAAAAAAATCCTTTTATCATAAGGACACTTGCACTAGACTGTTTATTGCAGCTCAATTTACAATCGCCAAAATGTGGAAACAGCCTAAATGCCCACCAACCCAGGAATGGATTAACAAGCTGTGGTATATGTACACCATGGAATACTATTCAACCATTAAAAAAAAAAATGGAGACTTTACATCCTTTGTATTAACTTGGATAGACATGGAAGACATTATTCTTAGTAAATCATCACAAGAATAGAGAAGCATGAATCCTATGTACTCAATTTTGATATGAGGACAATTAATGACAATTAAGGTCACAGTGGGAGTGGGGGAAGGGGAGAGCAGAGAGAAAAAGAAGGAGGGAGGGGTGGAGAAAGGAAGAGCAGAGAGAGGGAAGGAGGTGGAGGTGGGGCCTTGGTGTTTGCAGCACCTTTTTGGGGCAAGACAAGATTGCAAGAGGGACTTTGCCTAACAAATGCAATCAGTGTAATCTGGTTTATTGAACCCTAAATGAATCCCCAACAATAAAAAAAAAAAAATTGTCGGTGTCGCTCTGCCGCCGGCCAGCAGGGACGAACACACCAACGCAAACAGCTTTCAGCAAGTTTATTATGGGGGGCAAGCAGCTTGTCCGGGGAGAGCAGGATGGAAAAGCCCTAACCTTGTCCGGAGAGAGCAGGATGGAAAAGCCCTCTAACCTTGTCCGGGGAGAGCAGGATGGCAAAGCTCCCTAACCTTGTCCGGGGAGAGCAGGATGGCAAAGCTCTCTAACCTTGTCCGGGGAGAGCAGGATGGCAAAGCTCCCTAACCTTGTCCGGGGAGAGCAGGATGGCAAAGCTCCCTAACCTTGTCCGGGGAGAGCAGGATGGCAAAGCTCTCTACCTTGTCCGGGGAGAGCAGGATGGAAAAGCTCTCTAACCTTGTCGGGGAGAGCAGGATGAAAAAGCTCTCTCCTTGTTTACAGCACTCTATATTTATACTCTAGGACACTTCCTGTTGTCGGTTTCTTGACTTAGATATCTCTCCAATGAGCGCAAAGGGCACGGGCGGCAAGGTTGTTGCCAGGGCGCAGCCTGCAAGCAGGTTTCCTAAAGTACGCCTCCGCCATCCTGTTTTTGTGCCTGATCGATACATTGTATAAGGGCCCTCCACAAAAATGTCTTCTTTGATGATAGGCATCACATTGTCTATTATGGAAGGTTCTCTTCATTTGAGCAGATACATTTATTGTTTAGAATTTAAGGGAAAATTTCAAAAATATATGAAAGAGGATAGAATAGCATAATAATCAGTATGAACATATTCAATAACTATAGACTCATGGCTAATCTTGCTTCATAAATGCCTTGACTCATTATATTTTTCTTCTAATTTTTAAATTTTTTTGTAGAAATGATTCCACTGTGCTACCCAGCCTTATCTCAAACTCCTGGTCTCAGGGGATCCTCCAGACTAAGCATCCTGAAGTGCTAGGATTACAAGCATGAGCCTCTGCACTGGGCCCCATTAGATTAGTTTGAATTCAGTCTCAGACATAATGTCATTTCATTTCTTGTGTTTACAATTTTTGAATCACTATAATATAAGGATAAATTTTTAAAAACATAACTATAGTATGTTTTAAAAGATTAACACATGACATTAATTCCTTAATAGCTATCTAATCAGTGTTCAAACTTTTCATGTTGTTTCATGCTCCTCTCTGGCTTGTCTATTTAAATTGGAATTCCTAAAGAACTTTAAAATTGAGTGATATATATTCTAAGATTTAAAAAAATTCTTTTAACTTACCAGTTTTCAACTGCCACATTTTATTTTTGCTTGCAAGTTATTTTTGAAGAATTCAGACTTTTTGGTCCTGAGATATTTTTTAGGCTCAGTTTTATAGATACCATTCCCATGGCAACATTTGACACTTTTCTCTGTCCACTTGATTTTCTGCAGATTGATAGCACCAGAGCCTTCAGCATATTTAGGTTTGACTTTAGCAAAAATAATATTTGAGGATATATTTATTTTAAGACAATAATCAAATGTATTTCAGAGGCCAAAGTGACAAGAAAATAGAAGGATCACTTGAATAGTATATCTTATAAGAAATATGACTCAAAAATAAGATTTATTTACTCATTTTACTCAAAATAGTTGTACAGGCAATTCCAAGAAGAGTTTCAATGACTTTTTTATGAAGCATTATCACTGAAATAAATGTGAAATACTCTCATGTTGAAAAATTTTTGTGGGGTATGAAGTTCCCTGTATGTTTGAAAAATTACTTCTTGTTGCTGTTGTTTGAATATTATATTTTATGACCCTGACTCTCAAGAGCATAAAGGCAAGTTGGGAACTCATGATGGATATAATAAAATAATTAAATTAATTATTTAAAATAATTAAAGAATACAAACAAATATATTAGAAGGTATTTAGTGAAATGTGTTTGGAAAACAAAACATTCTCACACACAAAAAAGAGAAAACAGAAAGTCTTCTCTGTTTTTAGGGAATATTAAATACCATACAAATATTGATAACTCAAAGCAAATTAGGAAAGGTACTGTCAGTGGCAGGAAGTGATATTTGAGGACATATTTGAGGAGCCATTTTATGAACAGAAAATAAAGAGACATTAAAACTAGTGGATTTCTTAAAATTTAATGACCATACAAAAGTTTAGAGAAGTTACATTTGTTCTTGACTTTAGATTTTTATCATAGACTTCAAACAGGTGTAATCTTATCTTCTAGGATGTAGTAAAGTTAGTTTACAAAAGTTAGCAAAACAATTAATTGTAATATCTATGGATAAATAGCATATCTGTGATTTTAATAACCATTTTGAAAATAGGTTAGGACATAGGTTAGAAAAACTCATTGTATGTTAACAGAGTATTAGAGTAATTAACATTAACAGAATCTTTCAGGACGTGAGAAAATGTATTTACAGGAGATTCAGTGGATTAAGCTCATCAAAAAATAAATTCAACAGAACAGTAATCATCCAAAGACACTTTTCTGCCAAAGATTTTATTTAGGAGTTTGCACATAAGGCATTCTGAGAATTACAAGATACACTTTCATGAGATCCACTGATCGGTAGAATCCAAAACATACCATTGATAAAATATCAGCTGATTCTACAATGAGCTTCAGTGTGGTCCAGCTATGACTACAACATAACTGGAAAACTGCATAATCAAATTTTGGGCGGACAAAATACAAAGCATCTCTCTGCCACCCTCTCCCTTCCCTAGGACGGATACTATGAAATACTCTTGAATTCTGTCTGGAGGGACATCACCTTACATTGTATTATGAAGCAATAGTTTTTAGTATCTACCTGCAGTAATCATGATGCAAAAAGTGAGTATGTGTGCATATTTAAGTGTGTATGTTCATAGAATTGGGGATGAAACTGTGACAAATTTTGTGCCCACTGCGAATTTACCTAAGATTTTTTCTCTGAAATTTCACATGGCTAAAAGATAGCAGCTGTTTAATTTATCCTCCTGACATTTGCTCACAAATATTTCTAGTGATCCAGATAATGTACTCTAGCTAATAGATCTTACTTGACCTATCAGCAGCATTGACACACTAATTACTCCCTATCCATTGAAATTCTACTATCCTGGCTTCCGGGACACCACACTTATTATTTGCCCCACATCACTGAGTGTTTCTTTGCCCCTTTCTTTTTCTCTGGCTTCTAGTCGCTTTAAACTACAAACATCAAAGTGTCCCAGAGATGAGCCCTCTTCCACATGCCCTCTCCTGGTGATCTTTTTCAATCTAGTAAATTTAAATATTATATATATACGCCAAAGGCTTCTAAATTTAGATCTTCAGCCTAGATATCTCTTGAACTGTAGTCTTGTATTTCCAAAGACCTACTGAAAACTTTCACATGAGCATCACATGGGCACTTTGAACACATCATGTCCCAAACTGTATCCCAGATCCTCCTTCTTTTCATGCAATCTTTTCTATTTAGTAAGTGTGAAGCTATCTTTCCAGTTGCTCAAAATGGACCACTCATTCAGCCTTTGCTCTTCTTTTCCTCTCAAACTCCAGATTCAATCTCTCAGCAAATCCTGCCATTTCTATTTTCAAAATGTCCAGAATTAACAATTTTTCTATCCCTCCCAGGCCCTGCTACCACTCAATTTCAAATTGTTGAGTCTCACCTTGATTAAAAACAGTGTCCTTCTAACTGGTCTCTTTGCTTTATCTTGATGCTGCCTGCCCCACCATTTACCAACCTGTCCTCAAGCCAGTGGCCAGAGAGACCCTTTAACCCTAAGTCATACTTTGAAGGCCTTCTTCTCAAACCTCATTTTACTTCCAGAGTAAAACTACTCTGGGGCAGGTACGGTGGCTCACGCCTGTAATCTTAGCACTCTGGGAGGCTGAGGCAGGTGGGTTGCCTGAGCTCAGGAGTTTGAGATCAGCCTGAGCAACAGTAAGACCCTGTCTTTAAAAAATAGCTGGGCATTGTGGTGGGCACCTATAGTTCCAGCTACCTAGGAGGCTAAGGCAAGAGGATTGCTTGAGCCTAAGACGTTGAGGTTCCTGTGAGCTATTATTTCACAACACTTTACCTAGGGCAACATAATGAAACTATTTCGGAAAAAATATGGGTAGTGCCTGTAGCTCAAGGAGTAGGGCGCCAGCCCCATATGCCAGAGGTGGCAGGTTCAAACCTGGCCCTGGCCAAAAACTGCAAAAAAAAGTAAAATAATAAAATTACTCTGGAAGAGTGAGAAAAGTAGATGAAATCATGGAGGAAATAGAGTTGGGAGCAGATCATGGGGGCTTTGAGGGCCTTTGTGAGAGCTCCAGATTTTACTGTGGAGAGAAGGGAGACTTCCCCGTGTTTTGAGCAGAAAATACAGCATATGTCAGATGGTCATAATTGTCTCTAGGGAAAAGTAAAGCAGAGAAGTGGGAAGGATACAGTGCTGGTGGGGTAGGCCAGTTATAATATGGAACTAGGTGGGCCAGGAAAGGCTGAAAACCCCTGGGGATCAAGTTGTATGAATATCTGGGAGCATGTTGTTACAAACAGAAGAAATAGCAACCACAAAATGCCTGATTTGGGAGCACAGCTTGTTATTATTCAAAGAAAGTATAAGGAAGATGATATTACTTCAAACCAATTGCAAATCCCAACCTAAACCTTCTAGAATGTAAGTTTCATAAGATTATAGATCCTTTACATTTTCTTTTCCACCAATCTATCTCAAAATTCTAGAAAAATACTCCACATAATATGCCATTAATAACAATGTATTGAATAAATAAATAGTAAACTTTAAACTATAATTACATATACTGACCCAAACTTGAAATTTTTTTTCAGTAGCTTGATTCCATAATTAATAAAGTTTCACTATATTCAAGAATCTTCTGATTCTTCTTTTCCACATGGACTTATCTGAAAGGAACAGAAAGTGCTATGAGTACATGTACAAAAATGTTTTTCTGACCATCACCATCTGGATCAGGTAATCTTTTCTCTGCATTATTGTCTTGTTCTCTTTTACTCTCACACTTACTACCGGATGTACTCATCTCTAATCTCAATACTGAGATTTTAGGGGCTAATAAATAAATTCTTCTTGTACAAGAAAATCAGATAAACATGGAATCAAACACATAGAAATTTTAGGATGCTAGCTAGATTCATCACCAATTTATAAAAAGGAAAAACACCGAAATAAAAGATATGGCTAAGGAATATGAACAAATAAATATGATAATAATCAGCACTGAGTTAGAATTCACTTTACTCGTTGTCACAGTTGAGCTAACATTGGGTTCTTCTGCTTCCATGGAAAATGTCCCTTTTACCACATGACAGATGGCAGATGTGAGAACTTCCTTTCTGTAAGCAGAAGATTCCAAATCTGAGTGGTTCCTCAGGGGGCAAATCTATGCATGCCTAGTACCCAATATTAAATTCTCCATCAAATAAAACAATTAAATGTCTCTGGAGAGGATTGGCAAAGAGGTCAAGAAAACTTAAGATTGGTAATTTTTCTCCACTTGGAAACATGACAAATAGGGGGAAATTGACCCATCCAACTTCCAAGACTCACTGAAGCATAAAGTCCAACATTTATGGATGACGATCTGTCATGTTCCCCATTTAATTCTTAGTGCTTAAGACATAGTCTGGTATACAGAAAGTGAGAAACAGATTCAGATAAACTGTTGAAATATCATGTCCCAAATTTTAATATTATCTATACCTTATCCCCTCCCCCACCCCCCAAAAAAAACCTACCAAAATTGTCCAGACAAGGCAGGCAAAATAGAATATGTGCTTAAACTTCTTGCTTTGTTTCCACAGCCCACTTCCAAATGGCCAAAACTTATCTTTAAGTCTAGTTAAGAATTAATCATTAAGATAGGATCTCTCATTCATCTAGAGATGAATGTACATGCAGTGAGAACTACATGTAAGTCACTATGAAAGTATTGAGACAAACTGTGCTATGGTCCGTTATTTCACCTCCAAATAGCAGAGTTGACCCCTTTTTAAGAACTATTCTCTAATTTTAGAGGAGTAGGGGCAGAGGATGCAGAGGATGCAGAATGGGCCATCAGTGTGATCCAACACAGCATAGGTAAAAGGAACATATACCATGCAAGTGAGGTGGCATCCAAAAACAACCAGGCAGAGACAAAAATACCTAATGTTAAGACATTAGTTTAGAAGCTGGAATACTAGATGAGCCCACAGAGAGTAGGTAAGAATAATAATAATAATAACCTCCGATAATCTGGGAGGTTAGTATTTGTCTTTCTGATGCTCCAAATCTTTACAAATAACAAAGAGTGAAACCCAAATTCACTCCTCACTGGGAGAGATCAAGAAAAAGAAGCACTTGCTATTTTGATTAGCATGATTCCTGACACACTAGGAATCAGTTTACATTTTGGAAATCTCCATCCCCACCCCCACACACACCATTGGAGTCTTAGGATGGCAGGGATTGAGCTGGTGTCCGTTTCAATTTTTACTTTTAGTTTCCAGAATATCTATATCTAAGCATGTTGAGAAATAAATAATTATCTCTTGACATTCTTACCAATTTGAATAAGCTGCTTTCAAGTTTATTGTTTTTTTTTTTTTTATCTGCTGCCTTTAATATCATTGATTGCATTTTAGTTTTTCCTGGACTATCTCCTCATTATATAATTATTCCCCTATAGTTTATTGAAATAGTTTCCATAGTTAGTTTAAACTCCTTGTCTGATATTTTCAATAACTTGATTATCTCTGTGTTTCTATCTGTATTTCCCCAATTTTTGCTTGTTTGGTATTTTTTTATTGAATTCAAAGCAATGTGACTAAATGAACAATAGAAGCTGTGGTAGGCAGACCTCTGATATGCTTTCTCATTATCTCCAGTTTTTGGCATCCCTGCATTTGTGTAATGACCAATGGAATGTGTGTGAAGTGATAGGATGGTACCTCCACGACTAGGTGACTGAAGAGTGTGACTTTCGTCTTGATAGCTGGCTCTGCCTGTGACCTTGTTGTCTCCCACTTTGATGAAGCAAGCCACTTTTTGGAAAAGGCCCAGGTGAAAAGAAAGTAAGAGTTGTCTCTGCCTCATAGCCAGTGAGGAACCGTGTGACCCTCAGTCCAACAGCCCACAAAAAAGTGAATATTGCCAACAATCACTGAATGACCTTGAACAGAATCCTTCCCCAGATTACCCATCCCCGGAGGAGACAGAAAGACACCTTGATTATAACCATGAGAGATTTTAAAGTAGAGGGAGAAGCTATGCCACAGAATTTGTATGATTATATATATGAGTTTTTGTTGTAATTTGTGCATCAATATATAATTAATGAAAGGTCTTTAGTTTGTGAGGAAGCTACAGTAAAAGTGTAATCAGTTTGTTTCTGATTTTGAATGAGTTCATAGAGAGTCTAGAACTTAAATTTCTCTCGTTCTCACACAGAGCCTGGGAATTCATGTACCAAGAGATTAAAGAAATATCTCTTTGCTTTTCCATCTAGCTTCCAACTTTTAACACAGTGACAAGGTCCCAATATATTTGATCTTACCAGAGATTAAAATAAGTTGTAGATTTCATTAGTTTACCTAATTCAAGCATTTTGAGAGTGAGTTCAAGTCCCTTCCTACAATAGGACCCCAGGACCAAAAGTTGCCATCAGACTTACACAGACCTTCAGATCGTTAGACTTCGAGAATGCCAGGTATTGATACCATGAGAACACAAGCCTGAAGACCTTGCAACTACAGGACCAGGAGACTTGGAAATTATGAGACTAAAAGTTCATATCTTTCTAAATTTTTTTTTTTCTTTTTGAGGCCATGTCTGGCTTTGTCACCAAGGCTAGCATTCAGTGAGGCAATCATAGCCACTGAAACCTCAAACTCCTAGTCTGAAGCAATCCTCCTGCCTCAGCCTCCCGAGTAAGTGGATTACAACTGAACCAACTTTTCATTTTTTTTTTTTTTTCATAGAGACAAGGTCTTTCCTGTTGCTTGGGCTTGTCTTGAACTCCTGAGTTCAAGCAATGTTTTGTCCTCAACCTCCCAAAAAACTAGAATTATAGGCATGAGGTACCACACCTGATCCCTCTTTCTAATACCATTGCTTCTATTTTCTACTTGGTTGGCCAAATTCCTATATGAGACAATTACTTGAGGGAGAGGATAATTTTGGTGCTTGGAAATCTTCAAGTTCAACATTCCGGCACATGTTCATCAAAAGTTTGCTGGTCTTTCTTTCTCTGGGTAAAGACATTCCTGCTTTTGCAGGCTGTCGTTGCCCTGTCCCTAACATCAGGGACAATTTTAAATGAATGATCTTTGTGTCTCTTTTGACTTTTTTTGCTGTTTCAGCAAAAATAAAAGTCTTTCATATCCTTTTACATAATATGCAAAAATAAGATAACCTGGCATTTATTTACGAATTTACAAATTTACTGGTTAAAATAAGCTTACTGTCTTTCATCTGTATAGTTTTACCGACCTATACAATTACTAACTAAAGGGGATATTTAGAACATCTCAGTTGAAATCTTAAATTTAACATATTAAATACGTTAGGTATAAATACTATTATTTATAAGTATATGTGAGGTATAAATACATATTAGGTATAAATATTTCTTATTTATTCTAATGTGCTAGAATATATGTTAGGTATAATTATTTATTCCAGCTCAACTGTATATTAGTTTAGTGTACGCAAAAATAAAGTAAAATTTATATTTTTAAGTTTTTAAACAATCTTTAGAGAATTTGGGAGTCTCAGAAATGGTTTTAAACACAAAATAGGGTTTGTATGATTAATTAATCTCACTTCCTATCTCACTTCCTATTTGTACAGCAGAACTAAACTAAAAAGTAAAATAAATTGGATCTATTTTCATAATGTTAATGTACATTATATTATCAAAATTTCTAAGATGTTACTGCAGAACCATGAAATTATTGTATTACCAATTTTAAATGATTTTCTCAAGATCAAGTAGTGATATTTATAAACAAAAACGTTTTTATTTATTTATTGAGAAGCAAAAAAATTGAACACTATTTGGAAGAAAATATTTGTATTTTTCTTCTTTAACAGCCTAATCTCCCTTAATTTGATGCAGTTATGGTGAATTTTCTTCTAAAATGATTTTAGAATATTAACCTTTGAGGGAAAAAATGTTAATGATTTTTTTCCTCAAAGCTCATAGGGAAAGGTCATTATTATGTAACTTAAATTTGAAAGCCATCTTTCAGTTGAATTCTGAATAATTAAATTCCAGCAGTGGTCAATGTTCACTAGAAAAAAGTCTCTAATAAAATATCTAAATATATCATTCCTTCTTTCCCGAGTATTTAGAATATTAAAAAGTACAAAAATATGAATTATCATAAAATTCTTAAACAAGAAAGAGAAAGGCCCTTAATTGTCGAATAATTTATTTGTTAAGTAAATTATTTATTTATTATTGGTTACAATTTTCACAAAGTGAAACAATCAGTTAAGACTATATGAATCAGATGACTTAGAAATAGAGAACACAAACATTGCTATCCTCTTACATGGATTATTTACACAATGCAATTTAAAATGAACATACGACACCGTTCACTTAGTTAGGCAGGTAGTTGAGAAGGGAAAATAGCTGTGGTGAGCCTAAGTTATTATATCCTGACTCCATTTGAAAGCTGCACCATGTGGCAATTTCATAAACTGGTCTTTATAAAGCTTGGCAAGAACAGTCCATCATTTCTGGTTACACGATTGAGAGCATAATTTTCTGGTCTTAACTCCTTAATCATCTTCAAAATTTAAGGAATATTTTCATTTTAATTTTTTTATACTCAAAAAGCCCTTTTATACATACATATCAGGATTCAATACCTGTAGAATTTTATGTTTTAAGTTCTATTATTTATAGGCTAAAGGATACTTCTTATTTTCGGTGCTTTTCTTAGTTTTCTTTTTTGGTACTAAAACTTTTCATTAATTCATCTCTAACTGAAAGTTAAACCAAGATTCACTTTGCAAAAGCCTTCTGACATTTTAAAAATGAATAAACATCACTTCTGATCACAAAACAAATGTAGACAGTTTTTCTGGAAGATCAGTGATTTAATAATACATCCTAGATCTATGCCTTTCCTACAAAGCTTATCAACAAAGTGAAAATTGAAAGCCAGAATATATATCTGCGTGTTGCACTATGTAACAGGAGTAGTAAAATGTTTTCAAGTGTCTAAGCATGCATAATCCCTTTATTTAAAATGAAGTCCTATGTAAGTCAGAGTGCGGAGCATCTGAACTCTGCTGCTGTATATAATTGTCCTGATGTAGGAAGTCTATTAATTACATCAAATTTCATGGTTTTCACACATCAAAATTCAACAAGGAAAAAATACTCTAGATAGAATTCAACAAGGAAAAATGAGGATAATTTTCTGTTAAAGCTGGTAATTTTTATGGATCTATTGTTTTTCCTCATTCACTTTGTCTATGTTACCTTTATCCTTTCCTATGTACTTTCAACTGTAAAGGCTCTGGAATTCCTGGAAAAAATATATCTATGCTCCATTCTCTACCGGTATAGTTTTAACAAGATGAAATCAGGTTAAATGAAAAGAGCAATCACTCAGGGATCTAAAATTTACAAATTGGTCACCTGAGAGGGCTTCGTGCTTATAAGCCTCATGTATAGTTTTATGATATTAAATGGTATGGCATAATTTTTATACCTCAGTTAGCATTTTTGAAGCTTCCTCTGTTTGTCTCCCCTTTTGGGATCTTTTCCTGTTACATATGTTTATACCAGTGTGGTTTAATTTCAGCTAAATGAAGCAGAAACATATTGAACATCTACCGTGTGCTTCTGCCACAAAGATGAACATGAAGTTTGTCTTCACCTCAAGAATACCTACTATTTAGCAGAATGCAAATATTATATATTCAAGGAAGATTTCAAAGCAGATTCAAAACTATCAACAAGTGGGAACTTCTTCCTTTTATAGGTATGACAAACTAAGATTCTAGATGAACATACAGCAGGGAAGTACTATAAAATCGGGGTATATGTCAAAAAGCAACTTCTTTTTTTTTTTTATTTATTTATTTATTTATTTTTTTTTATTGTTGGGGATTCATTGAGGGTACAATAAGTCAGTTACACTGATTGCAATTGTTAGGTAAAGTCCCTCTTGCAATCATGTCTTGCCCCCATAAAGTGTGACACACACTAAGGCCCCACCCTCCTCCCTCCATCCCTCTTTCTGCTTCCCCCCCCCATAAACTTAATTGTCATTAATTGTCCTCATATCAAGATTGAGTACATAGGATTCATGCTTCTCCATTCTTGTGATGCTTTACTAAGAATAATGTCTTCCACTTCCATCCAGGTTAATACGAAGGATGTAAAGTCTCCATTTTTTTTAATAGCTGAATAGTATTCCATGGTATACATATACCACAGCTTGTTAATCCATTCCTGGGTTGGTGGGCATTTAGGCTGTTTCCACATTTTGGCAATGGTAAATTGAGCTGCCATAAACAGTCTAGTACAAGTGTCCTTATGATAAAAGGATTTTTTTCCTTCTGGGTAGATGCCCAGTAATGGGATTGCAGGATCAAATGGGAGGTCTAGGTTGAGTGCTTTGAGGTTTCTCCATACTTCCTTCCAGAAAGGTTGTACTAGTTTGCAGTCCCACCAGCAGTGTAAAAGTGTTCCCTTCTCTCCACATCCACGCCAGCATCTGCAGTTTTGAGATTTTGTGGTGTGGGCCATTCTCACTGGGGTTAGATGATATCTGAGGGTTGTTTTGATTTGCATTTCTCTAATATATAGAGATGATGAACATTTTTTCATATGTTTGTTAGCCATTCGTCTGTCATCTTTAGAGAAAGTTCTATTCATGTCTCTTGCCCATTGATATAAGGGATTGTTGGCTTTTTTCATGTGGATTAATTTGAGTTCTCTATAGATCCTGGTTATCAAGCTTTTGTCTGATTGAAAATATGCAAATATCCTTTCCCATTGTGTAGGTTGTCTCTTTGCTTTGGTTATTGTGTCCTTAGCTGTACAGAAGCTTTTCAGTTTAATGAAGTCCCATTTGTTTATTTTTGATGTTGTTGCAATTGCCATGGCAGTCTTCTTCATGAAGTCTTCCCCCAGGCCAATATCTTCCAGTGTTTTTCCTATGCTTTCTTTGAGGATTTTTATTGTTTCATGCCTTAAATTTAAGTCCTTTATCCATCTTGAATCAATTTTTGTGAGTGGGGAAAGGTGTGGGTCCAGTTTCAGTCTTTTACATGTAGACATCCAGTTCTCCCAACACCATTTATTGAATAGGGAGTCTTTCCCCCAAGGTAAGTTCTTGTTTGGTTTATCAAAGATTAGGTGGTTGTAAGATGTTAGTTTCATTTCTTGGTGTTCAATTCGATTCCAAGTGTCTATGTCTCTGTTTTTGTGCCAGTACCATGCTGTCTTGAGCACTATGGCTTTGTAGTACAGACTAAAATCTGGTATGCTGACGCCCCCAGCTTTATTTTTGTTACTAAGAACTGCCTTAGCTATACGGGGTTTTTTCCGGTTCCATACAAAACGCAGAATCATTTTTTCCAAATCTTGAAAGTACAATGTAGGTACTTTGATAGGAATGGCATTGAATAGGTAGATAGCTTTGGGAAGTATAGACATTTTAACAATGTTGATTCTTCCCATCCATGAGCATGGTATGTTCTTCCATTTGTTAATATCCTCTGCTATTTCCTTTCTGAGGATTTCATAGTTTTCTTTATAGAGGTCCTTCACCTCCTTCGTTAGGTATATTCCTAGGTATTTCATTTTCTTTGAAACTATGGTGAAGGGAGTTGTGTCCTTAATTAGCTTCTCATCTTGACTGTTATTGGTGTATACAAAGGCTACTGACTTGTGGACATTGATTTTATATCCTGAAACATTACTGTATTTTTTGATGACTTCTAGGAGTCTTGTGGTTGAGTCTTTGGGGTTCTCTAAGTATAAGATCATGTCGTCAGCAAAGAGGGAGAGTTTGACCTCCTCTGCTCCCATTTGGATTCCCTTTATTTCCTTGTCTTGCCTAATTGTATTGGCTAGAACTTCCAGCACTACGTTGAATAGTAAAGGTGACAGAGGACAACCTTGTCTGGTTCCAGTTCTAAGAGGAAAAGCTTTCAGTTTTACTCCATTCAGTAAAATATTGGCTGTGGGTTTGTCATAGATAGCTTCAATCAGTTTTAGAAATGTGCCACCTATGCCTATACTCTTCAGAGTTCTAATTAGAAAAGGATGCTGGATCAAATGCTTTTTCTGCATCTATTGAGAGGATCATGTGATCTTTATTTTTGCCTCTGTTAATATGGTGGATAACGTTTATAGACTTGCGTATGTTAAACCAGCCTTGCATCCCTGGGATGAAGCCTACTTGATCATGATGAATGACTTTTTTGATGATAAGCTGTAATCTATTGGCTAGGATTTTGTTGAGAATTTTTGCGTCTATGTTCATGAGTGAGATTGGTCTGAAATTCTCCTTTTTGTTTGGGTCTTTTCCTGGTTTTGGTATCAGGGTGATGTTTGCTTCATAGAATGTGTTGGGGAAGATTCCTTCTTCCTCAGTTTTTTGGAATAATTTCTGCAGTACAGGAATAAGCTCTTCCTTGAAGGTTTGATAGAATTCTGGAGTGAAGCCATCTGGACCAGGGCATTTTTTAGTTGGAAGCTTTTTTATTGTTTCTTTGATCTCAGTGCTTGAAATTGGTCTGTTCAGGAGGTCTATTTCTTCCTGGCTAAGTCTAGGGAGAGGGTGTGATTCCAGATATTGATCCATTTCCTTCACATTGTCAAATTTCTGGGCATAGAGTTTCTGGTAGTATTCAGAGATGATCTCTTGTATCTCTGTGGGATCAGTTGTTATTTCCCCTTTATCGTTTCTGATTGAGGTTATTAGAGATTTTACTTTTCTATTTCTAGTTAGTCTGGCTAATGGTTTATCTATTTTATTTATTTTTTCAAAAAACCAACTCCTTGTTTCATTAATTTTCTGAATGATTCTTTTGTTTTCAATTTCATTGATCTCTGATTTGATTTTGGATATTTCTTTTCTTCTACTGAGTTTAGGCTTAGATTGTTCTTCTTTTTCCAATTCCATAAGATCTCTTGTGAGATTGTTGATGTGCTCTCTTTCTGTTTTTCGAATGTAGGTATCTAAAGCGATGAATTTTCCTCTCAAAACTGCTTTTGCAGTATCCCACAGGTTTTGGTAGCTTGTGTCTTCATTGTTGTTATGCTCAAGGAAGTTAATGATTTCCTGTTTTATTTCTTCCTTCACCCATCTGTTATTCAACAGAAGATTGTTTAATTTCCATGCCTTTGGGTGGGCTTGAGCATTTTTGTTAGAGTTGAGTTCCACCTTTAGTGCCTTATGGTCTGAAAAGATACAAGGTAAAATTTCAATTCTTCTGATTCTGTTGATATTTGTTTTGTGTCCCAGGATATGATCAATTTTGGAGAATGTTCCATGGGGTGATGAGAAGAATGTATATTCTTTATCTTTGGGGTGGAGTGTTCTATATGCATCTATCAAGCATAGTTGTTCTAGGGTCTCATTTAAATCTCTTACATCTTTGTTTAATTTCTGTTTAGAGGATCTGTCCAGCTCTGTAAGAGGTGTGTTAAAGTCCCCTGTTATGATGGTATTATCAGATATCATATTGCTCAGACTGAGTAAGGTCTGCTTCAGGAATCTGGGAGCATTTAAATTGGGTGCATAAATATTTAGAATTGAAATGTCTTCTTGTTGTAGTTTTCCCTTGACCAATATAAAGTGACCATCTTTGTCTTTTTTGACTTTAGTTGCTTTAAATCCACATGTATCTGAAAATAAAATTGCAACTCCTCTTTTCTTCTGAATTCCGTTTGCCTGAAAAATTGTCTTCCAACCCTTGACTCGGAGCTTTAATTTGTCTTTTGAGGCCAGGTGTGTTTCTTGCAGACAGCAAATGGATGGCTTGTGTTTTTTAATCCAGTCAGCCAATCTATGTCTCTTCAGTGGGGAATTCAAGCCATTAACATTTATTGAGATAATTGATAAGTGTGGTAGTATTCTATTCGTCTTATTTGGTGAGAGTCCATTGCTTAGTTTTATCTTTTGCATCAGTGTGGAGGTTAGGTTTTGTCCTTTGATTTCTGAGTTCTTACTTTGCTGCTGATCCATTGTGGTGGTCAGTGTGCAGAACAGGTTGAAGTATTTCCTGTAGAGCTGGTCTTGTTGTGGCAAATTTCCTCAATGTTTGTATATCCGTAAATGATTTGATTTCTCCGTCAATTCTGAAGCTTAGCTTAGCAGGGTACAGAATTCTGGGCTGAAAATTGTTCTGTTTAAGTAGATTAAAGGTAGATGACCATTGTCTTCTTGCTTGGAAAGTTTCATTAGAGAAGTCTGCGGTAACTCTGATGGATTTGCCCCTGTAGGTCAACTGGCGCTTACTCCTGGCAGCTTGTAGAATCTTTTCTTTTGTCTTGACTTTGGACAGGTTCATCACAATGTGTCTTGGAGAAGCTCGGTTAGAGTTGAGGTGACCTGGGGTCCGATATCCCTCTGAAAGCAGTGTGTCAGACTCTTTGGTGATGTTTGGGAAATTTTCTTTTATAATATTCTCTAGTATGGCTTCCATTCCTCTGGGGCATTCTTCTTCCCCTTCTGGAATTCCTATAACTCGTATGTTGGAACGCTTCATAAAGTCCCATAATTCTGACAGTGAACGTTCTGCTTTCTCTCTCTTCTTTTCTGCCTCTTTTACTGTCTGAGTTATCTCAAGAACTTTGTCTTCTACCTCTGAAATTCTTTCTTCTGCATGGTCTAACCTGTTGCTGATACTTTCCATTGTATCTTTAAGTTCCCTAATTGACTGTTTCAGTTCCTTCAGGTCTGCTATATCCTTTTTATATTCTTCATATCGTTCATCTCTTATTTGATTCTGTTTTTGGATTTCCTTTTGGTTATTTTCCACTTTATTAGCAATTTCCTTCATTGTTTCCATCATTTCTTTCATTGTTTTCAACATGTGTATTCTAAATTCCCTTTCTGTCATTCCTAACATTTCTATACTGGTGGAATCATCTGCAGTAGCTACCTCATGGTCCCTTGGTGGGGTTGTTCTAGACTGGTTCTTCATGTTGCCTGGAGTTTTCTGCTGATTCTTCCTCATGAGTGATTTATTTTATCTGTTTCCTTGCCCTAATTTTCCTTTCACTTCCTCTTGCTCTTTAAGTTCTTATGCCTGTGGACTAAGGGTTATAGGACCAGAAGGGTGAGAAGGTTGAAGAGCAAAAAAAGGGGATGAAAGAAAGGAGGACCGAGTGATAAGAAAAAAAGAAAGATAGAGAAAGGAGAGGGGGTGGGTATAAGGAATATTGACAAAAAGAAGAGAGGCACAGAAAGAGGGAGACAGGGCAATATAGGTGTACAGTAGGGTACTTTGACACAACCTTAAAAAAACCCCACCTTCTGGGGGTGCCCAGTTGCGTGGTTCCCTTGAGGTCAGCAGCTCTTTGCTAACCTGATCAGACACAGTACCCCACCTCCACCAAGTAGAGAGGAAAGACAAAAATGCTATAAATCAAACCAAAAGAAGCAAACAGAAAACTTTACGGGGATAAAATTGGGTGAAAAACCAAATTATATCGGTAGAAACACTAGCAAAAATGAAGTTGAAGTTATTAAAAAAGGCAGCAATGGGAAATTATAATTAAACTAGGAAAATTGAGAAAGAAAAAGGGATCTGTGTGGAAAAGATTGAAATTAAAAAAACAAAAGAACATCAGCAACGTCAAAATAAACAAACAAAAAAAACAACCAAACCAAAAAAAAAAAAGAAGAAAAAAATACACAACCAAAAACAAAGCAGTTTGTATATGTTATTGAATATTGTCTGGGCAACACGTGGTCTTCTGGGGTATGAGATGTTAGTCACAGTTCTGATACGACTGGAGGCTGCTGATTTCTCAAACCCCAGCAGGTAGACACCCTAAATCTCTCTTCAGCCTACTTAAAAGGCACTTTGAACTTGTAAACTTGCTGAGCAGAAGCTTTCCCAGCTTTCTCGCTGGAATCGCTGCTGAAGTGGCTATGCACTTACTCAGTGTGCCAAAACCGATCTCACTCTGCCCCTAAGGGTTAGGGCTGCAAGGCGGCTCAGACCCCACCCTTAGGCTACTTGGTTGCTGGGTTACCAGCTCCCACCCGTTTCTAGCTCTGCGACCCTGAGGGCAGAGCTTGCCGGGGCAGATCCCTGACAATGGATCCGTGTGACCCACCACCAAACACTATCAGCTCCGTCTGGCTCAGCGGCTCAGACTGGGGCCCTAGACAACGGCCAAAGTTCTCCGCACTCCCGCTCAGGCCTTCCCCAAGGCAGTTCAACTCAGTGCCAAGTCCAAGGACATCAAAACAGTTCACAGGTAAGGCCTTTCTGGTTTGCAGTCTCGCTGCTACTGAACTTACAGTTGTGGGCGGGTTTAGACGGATTGAACACACGCGACCACTTGCCAGCTTTCCACTGTTTTAGTCCTCCTCTTGGGGTCCAGAAGTCTCTCGCTGACTCCCGGAAGAACCCCCGGCCACGATCTGCCAAGAAGCCTCGCGCGCTAAGCCGACATCGGGCTTGGCTGGCATCTTCGCCGGCGGGAGGACGAGGGATTGGGCCGAGTGAGTGGGTGAGCTCGCCGCCTGAACGCCGGCCTGCACAGCCTCTCCTAATCCAGAGAGCCAGGGCTCGGTTGATCCTCGGGCTGGGTGGCTCCCCGTGGGGCGGCAATCCCACAACTACTGGAAGGCGGAGGTTAGGGCCGCAGATTTCCTGAAATATCCCTGGCTGGTCGGAACCTGTCCGCTGCGCTCCTTCGGAGGCGCCCTTTGCTAGCAAAAAAAAGTCACTAGAGAGAAAACTCTGATGCACGTCAGGCTTGGTCTCTTAGATTGGCGCCCCAAAAAGCAACTTCTTGAAGGTTCTGAAGATTAAGCAGAAAAAGATTCTGTCATGTGTGCAGACTAACCTGAGGAAGAAAGTTGGGAGCTAAACTTGGAAGCAACAGTCTGCAGATTTTAACTTTGAACTAATTTCGGTCCACACTGCTCACATGGTGGTGGCAAAGACACATGGTTGAAAAACCCACGGTCCATCTGGCCTGGGGAACTAGAAGACTAAAGCCTGAAAACCACAAATGCTAAAAAAAATTGAGGAATCCAAGAAGGGAATGAGTCAGAAAGGGAATCCCTAAACTGTTTTCTCACATCTCTGACTGAATCCTGAATTATGTATGCATGGAACAGACTAAAAGCAGCCTCTCGCCTAAAGATAATAGATCTGAATTGACATCAGAGATGTTGTTCAAGAAACAGAGATTGCAATTCAGTTCCATGCTAAAGGAAAGTACCTTATGGAACAAAGAAAGCACTCATTGGAGAAAATGCAATACAAATCTCCATGACTCAAAACTCAAAATGTCCAATATGCCACCCAAAATTACATAAAGTAAGAACCAAGAAAATGCATCTTTCTTGAGAGAAAACAAAGTCAATTTGGTCTTACTGCTAAATTCACCAGATATTAAAACTAACAGACATATATTTAAAAGTACCTGTTATCACTATTCTCAGTAAGAAAAAGAGTATTTTTAGTTAAATAGAAATATAAAGAAAGTAATAAAAAAAATCAGCCATATAAATAAACCAAATGAAAATTTTAGAATACAACTTTGAAATAAAAATTTACTGGATGAACTAAAGATCTAAAAGGACAAGAGAAAGGAAGGATAAAAGGGACTTTCAGGTAGATAGGTAAATATTATTCAAGGTGAAGAACAGAGAGAGAGAGAGAGAAATTAAATTGAGCCACGGGGACTTGTTAGCTTATACAAAATTGTCATACATGTTATTAATACCAAAGAAGAGAAAAGAAATGAGGCAGAAAAAAATTTAAAAAATAATAATGGTGAAAATTTTTCCAAAACTGTTTAGACAGGAATTTGGAGACATAGGATAGTAAAGGTACAAGAAATATTATAGTAAAAAAAAAAAAATGAATCAAAGACTTTGTTGAGGCACATCATCCTGAAACAGTTGAAACATAAATATAAAAAATAATGTTTGAAAGCAACAAATATAAAATGATATATCATGTACATAGTGGAGGGGGTCTAAGTAACAGCCAACTACTCAGATTGACCTGAAAAAAGTAGAACAACATACTTATGATGAACATTAAAAAAAGCAAAACAAACAAAAAAAGCAGCCCCAATTATATAACTAATGAAAATATCACCAAGAATGAGGGCAAAATTAAGACATTTTCAGAGAATCAAAAATAGCAAATCTGCACTACAAGAAATACTAAAGTAAATTCTGTGGGCTGAAGAGAAACCATACTAAATACAAATTCACATTCCCAGAAAAGAAAGAAGAACATGGAAAGTGGTAAAAATCTAAAAAATGGACTCACATATCATACATAAAAACTATCTATGTTATCAAAAGGAAGGGAAAAATAAATCTATACATTTTTATAATTTCCATAATTTATTTCACATAGCATAGTTAGTGAACTGTGAAAAATTAATGATGTATGTTGTTGGTGTATATAAAATAACCATCTAAAATATAAAAATGTAACAAAAAGGCTATGGAAAATGTTAAGTAAAATTTTAATAAACATCCAAATAATCTTTTAAAACCTGGAAAGCAAGATAAATAGAACAACAACAAAACAAACAAACAACAACAAAAAAGAATAAGTACAAAACAAAAAAGTAAAGTAGTAAGCTCAAATACAAACACATCATTATTACAATAAAAATTAACTACATAATCCAATTACAAAGTAAAGATTTTCAATCTTATTTTAATCTCCTTTTTAAAAAGTCAGATATTTAAGGCAGCACCTGTGCTTCAAAGGAGAAGGGTACCAGCCTCACATGCTGGCAGTGGCAGGTTCAAGCCCAGGCCCAACCAAAAACTGAAAAAAATAAAATAAAATAAAAAGTCAAATATTTAGAGGCTATGCACAAGAAATGCATGTTAAAATATAAAAATACAAATTAGCTAGAAATGAATGAAAAATGAATATTTTCAAACACTGAATTAGGCTGGACAAGATGTATAATTATCAGAGAAAACAGATATTAAAACAAAAACAGAAATGCTTCACAGTAGTAAAAATATAAATTCATCTGGAAGATATTAATATCATAAGCCTACAAGCACCCAGTCACAAAAGTTAAAAATACACAGAAATTTTTTTAAGTAAATGGAAAATTTTAACACTTTTTTCTATGCAATTTATTAAATAATTAGACCAAAAGTAGCAGTTATGAAAGGTCTAAACAACCTTATTTAATTGCTTGACTTGACTGCACCCAACATAGAAGAATACACATTATTTTCAAATACATTTTCCAAGGTAAACCATATTTTGAGTAATAGAAAGCCTCAAAAAATGCAAAACATTTGAAATCATACAGCATATATTCTCTAATCCAAATAGAATAAAATCCAATAACAATAGTGATAGAAAAATTGTAGCTGTTTGGAAATTACACAATATTTTACTAAATAAATATTGGGTTAAAGAAGAAATCATAAGATAAATAATAATAAAAATACAATGTGTCGAAATTTGGGGGTTGCAGCCAGAGCATTGCTTACAGGGAAATGTACATCACAAAAAGCTGGTATTTGAGGAAAAGGGAAGTCTGAAATCAATAATCCAAGTTTCTATTCTAAGAAACTCAAAAAAGAAGAGCAAAATTAAACATAAACCATGCAGAAGTTGAGAAACAAAGAGGAGTGGAGCAAAAAGCAATAAATTAGAAAAAAATAGAGAAAAATCAACAAGGCTAAAATTTTTTAATTAAATAAATAAATCTTTAGCCAGAGAGAGTGAGGAAGGAAACAAGGGAGGGAGGGAGGGAAGAAAAAAGGGAGAGAGAAGGCACAGATTACTCATAACAGGAATGAAAGAGGTAACATCATTGCAGAACTTTCCAACTTCAAAAAGGATGGTAAAAGAATATCACGAAGAACTTTATGGCAATACAATTGACAACCAATATAAAAGTTATATACCCTGAAAGATAATAAACTACAAAAAGACTTGTACTAATCTATATAAGTTAAAGAAGTTGAATTCATAATCTATTTTTCCGTCTTCATCATTCGAATATATTTCTCCAAACTCAAATGGCTTCACTACAGATTATTCCTGAATTTTTAAGGAGGAAATAATTCCAGTCCCATACTTTCAGAAAACAGAGATGTGAACAAATCTCAACTTATTTTGTTAAACCAATATTACACTGATTTCAAAAATACATGAAGATGTCCAAGAAAAAGAGAACCACAGACTAATATTTCTCATGAACATACATCCAAAAATTTCTTAATAATAGATTGGCATATACAATACAACAAAATATAAAAAGTACAATGCAATATGACCACATGGAAGTTTAGTCTAGGAATTCAAGGTTAGTTTAATAGCTGAAAACTCAACTAGTGTAATTCAGCATATTAATTAAGTAAAGAATAAAAACCATATGATCTCTGTAATATACGCAAAAAAAGCATTAAAAAACTGGCACTTTTTAATGATAACATTTCTCAGCAAACTAGGAATAGAAGAAAGCTTTTCAATTTGATTAAGAACATTGAAAAAATCAACAGCTAAAGTAGTATTCAATGTTGAAAAATTGAATGATTTTTACCCAGGGTTAAGACAAAGTAAAAAGGTCCATTATCGCTACTTCTATTTAATGTTTACCGAATATCCAACTAACATGTTAAAGTAAGTGAAAGATATGAAAGGCATCTAGATTGTAAAGGAGCTATGAAAATGTCCTTATTTGCAAATGACATGATCGTATATGTAGAAAACCCCTAAGGAATGCACAAAAGCCTTACCACAATAAATAAGTGAATTTTACACTGGTTTTGGATGCAATATCAACATAAAAAATGAACTGCATTTCTATGTAGTAGTAAACATAAGTAGAAAATAAAATTTGAAAAAGCGACATCATTTTATAATAACTGATAATGTAAAATAGCTGGTAATGTAAAATCATTAGGGTTTAATTTGGCAAAGATGTGTAAAACAATACATTGAAATGTAAAATTTTAAAAATCGAAATTAAAAAAGACCTAAATTCATAAAAAGAATAATACAAATACATATCCATAAATGGAAAATTCAATAATGTTAATATGTTACTCTTCTCCAAGTTGAACTGTGGGTACAATCCAATCACAATTAAAACCCTGCCACACTTTGTGAAAAAAATTCATAAGTTTATTTTAAAATTTATATGGATATGAAAAAGAATAAAAATTGCCAAAATAATTTTAGAAAGTAAGTACAAATTTTGATCATTTATATTAACTCATTTCAAAAGTTATCCTAAAGATAAAATAACCAAACAATGTGGTGTTGGTATAAAGGCAGACCAACAGATCAATGGAACAGATGGATGAGTCAAGGAATTGACTACACATATAGTAAATTGATTTCTGACAAAGGTACAAGATTAATTCACTTGGGAAAGAATACTCTTTTGAATGAGAGATACAAAGCAATTGGATATCACTATGAAAGAAATGAACTTTGATTCTCATCTTTCAGCATATACAGAAATTAAGTCAAAAGAAATCTTAGACTAAAACTATTTTAAACTTCGACATAATACACAAGATAAAATATTTCTGACATTAATTTAAGAATGAGATTTTAAACAGGACCCAAAATGTACACATTTTTTTAAAAATGATAAAACTTCAAAATTAAAGCTCATTCTATAAGCCATTATCATCAGAAGCAAAAGTCAAAGTCACAAATGTGATACTGAGTTTTCAAAGTATTAAACAGCCCATCTCCACAATATATAAAGAACTTTTACAACTCAACTACAACACAATAGAAAATTCCTACCTTAGAATTGTGACAGATTAATGGATCTGTGATTGGCATGCCTCTGCAAATTTGTGGGTTCCTGAAAGGCATCATAAGCACAAACACCATACCTAACTGTCTATAGCAACAAGATCTTTTGTTATCTTAGGCCTATGATAAATTCCACGAAGAGTCTGTTGGACTGAGTAGCTATTAAAATAAGTACACTGTTGGAAGTTCTAATCAGTGCCGAAAATGTGAATCTTTTACTGACCTGTTTTCTCTAGAACTTGATATGGGCTTCAGCCAAGTGAGACAAGATAAACTTAAATCTTTTCCATTTACAAAGGCATTTTAAATCCAAATATCCTTTTAAACTAGTGAGTTTTGCTGGTTTCATGGCCATAATTTTAAAATCACAGTTCTAAAGCCTTTATTTGTTTTTGTCTGTATTATTGTGCATATATGTTTATATATTGTCTATGTGGTACAAATCGAATTGACTTTTATATAATTGAATACTCATAAAATAGGTAAACAAGCCCAAATCAAGTAACAGCTATACTATAGGTCTCCCCCTCCCCAACTAAGGTAAATTGTAATAGTACTAATTTCTTTGCAAAATAATTTGTAGCATTCTAATACTTGGTCTGATTATTTACATGAACTGAAACAAGTATAGTGATTGTCCATATAGGCTCTTTTAAAATTAATTTTGCTTAGAATTTTCATTAGAAATCTCAGATTACATTTTTAAAATCCCCTGAGCTCAGGAAGACACACCAGATTTTATCATCGAATTGCTCCTGTTATGCTTGTATAAATTGGGTGAATTGCTCTCTTTTTCAGGTCCCCAAACATCTTAAGATTCCCAAATATGTCAGAAAGTGAAATTTTTAATTTACCACAAAGTTGGTTACTTTGCAAAGGAACATGTGGTCAAGGTAGCAATTCAGACTATTTGGAGCTTTTTATTGCCCCTATCATGTCAACCTCAATTCCTCAAAGCAGTTTGGTTTTATCTGAAAATATGTCATTTAGTCATTTTGGTAAAATTACTGGTGTCTCCAAATGTGTTCCATTACAAAAGAAACCAGATTCTTATTGAACTTTTGTATATGTTTTGTAAATGCCATAAATTAGGAATGCTCACATATAGTTTTTGAGTTCTGGAGAAATCAAGTAGAGAGAAACGTAAATGCTTTAATTTTTTAACAATTTTTTAACTTTTTAAAAGAAAGTATACTTTACCCAAATGGCATGAAGTACATAAATAGTTCAAAAGACAAAAGTCTTTATTCTGGAAAACAAACTTAAGAATCAGCAATGTTTCAAACAAAACAAGGCATTCAGTCCCGTGTATTATAATTAATCCTTGTTTTACTTGATGTTGGGTTAACAATCTTCATGAATCCATCAGCTCTTTTTTTTTTTTTACTTTTTTTTTTTTAATTAGAGTTCTAGAAATTTTTACCTAGTTAGATTGTATGATTTTCAAAGTTATAAATCTAAATTTAAGAGTACTTGTCAGGGTCCCTTTCATGAATTTCCTTGTAAAAGAAGCCAATCTTTGACTATAGTTCATTATAAACTGCTTCGTGAAAAAAATCAGGATAAAACAATAATTGTCTGCAACTGGAGAAAGACTATAGCTATAATTAAAGATGTAATTGACAAGGAAATTTGGTTATTTGTGTAGCATACAACAATTTAACATAATAATCATAGTAATGACTTATAAAATATACCAAGACATATCTTTAGGAATCTCATATAATTTTATGTATTTATGTAAATAACACACTTATACAAATACAACTCAAAGTAAGTTAAACATTTTTTCTTATTTGACAATGTTTCACACATGATTTTTAACTACCAAATAAGCCGAATATGTCTTTCTTGAGCTTCTAGGATTAGATTAAGATCAGAAAGATGGAATTTAAATTTTGAAATTTTATTTTTAGAATGCTTACCAAATATCAAAGATTTAAAACACTAGACTAAAATAGGACCACAGGTCACTGTAACATACTAGTCATTTTTAGTCAAAGTTATAATTTAAATATTTCAAATAGCAAAAACATTTACTCTTTGATAGAGAAGAAACTCAGTTTTTTAAACAAACCAAAGACCTAATAAAGACAGGTTGATTGAGGGAATTTGAATCTTTCTCCTCCCTTTTTTATGGTTCATTCAAAAAGTAAGCAAAAATCTTTCACTATGTCTTATTAATACTACATGAAAATCTTGTTTGAAAAAGAGAGCCAAATTCAACCCTTTTATTAACTTGTTATTAATGCTAAAGCTAATTTTAATAAAATCTTATAAATAGATCTATCCAATCTCAATAAGTTTTGACCACACAAAGTGACTTGTGGGAATATGGAAGCATTAAAACCCAAAAACCTTTATCTTCTATTCTCTCTGACGGCTGCTACCTGTGAGATTTCGGGTATACAAGGGTAGAATATTATCACGTTCTATGTGAGTGAACCATATTTAGAATAGTGTGATAGCCTTGAAAATAGACAAATTAAGATGTATGTTTTGGAAACAGATGTGTAAGACCTGATGGACTAGTGGCCTGAGAAAATGAAGACAAAGTTACGATACCTATGCCTTGAGCAAACAGGTATGTGGTGATGCTATCTCCTCAAATGGAGAAGATTTTATCTAAAAACAGAGGTGACCTAATGAATTTTTAATATTTTAAAACTATATAGAATATATCTTTTGTTTTGACCTTCCCATATTCAAATTTGTTAAATATATTATGTATGAAAGTTGGGAAGGATCTATATTTAAAATTGGTTTACTACACCACACTTCACAACTGGGTGCTGGGCTCTATAATTCCAAGCAGCAAGTTTATTAAATGTGAAACATTTGTTGTCAAAACAGGAATGCACTTGAAAAGATATAATTTCATTAAGCATTCAGATATAAGGTTTAAGATAACTATGTTAGATGAGATTACTAAGAGTTTTACAAACCTCCATAAATAATCAGCCAGATCTGAGCCCTTTATCGAATTACACCAGAATTTTGATAAAATAAGGTCTGAGCTAAAAGAGTCACTTTTCACCGGGCTCTCTGGTGATGTCTTGTTTGTCATGAATTGCTTCATTAAAATTTGATCATATATTATTATGAGCACTAAGATGACCTGAAGTTAAAATTAACCTCCATGGAGGAGGAAGCGTCTATTGTTTGTATTTATAAGCACTGGAAATTCTGGGAGTTTGCAAGTCTGAAAACCAATAAATACATTTCGGAAGTAACTGCGCAGATTTAAAGCTCTGGAGCTGACAGAAATTTGAATACAATCAGTTTTTCGTAATTCGATGAAGTTCAGGAAGAAGGACTCAGAGCCATAAGCATTTTCAACAGAAGATGAATCTGTAGGGAACACAGGAGAACTGGAGGGATATTTTCCAGAAAATGAGGGGGGCATTTTGGGTGAAATGCCCATATTATAATACTAAAATTTGATTTTCAGGGACTTCTTAGTATGTAAATGATCTCATTCAGGCAAGGGAAAAAAATACACAGGTATAGAGTGAAACAGACATCTCGAACTGCTGAGTGACACAGCAGATGTTTTATAAGTTTTTGCTTACTGACACATTCATTGAATGAAAACATTCAAAGGAGAGTGGAAAAGATACAAATACACACCTTTAAATACTTCACTTTCTCATAATATTTACAAAGGGTACTATAAGCTGTATATATGATATGGAAGTATTATTAGCAGATTAGGAACTTTACAAAATAATACTTTTATTAATTTTCCATATAACTCTTCAGTGGCTTTTTGTTTTCGCACTTTTATTTGTACACAATGTCATTCTGGGTCACTACAGATTATAAAACTTTTAAAGAAGGTGAGTTTATTTTTATAAAGAAAAAAACATGACTTTAAAAACTAAGTGATTTCGATTGACATGTCAGACAAACCCCAGGCTTCCTTCTGTCACATAGAATGTTCAGCGAAACCAGTTTATCAGACTTGTGCCTGTTGACCCACTGCCAGCTACTGCTTTGATTAAAATCAATAGAAATTTTTAAAAAGTTTAGAAGAAAAAACTAATCAATTGTAATTTCAAGTTTTAAAATCATTTGGTTTGAAGACAAGCTATTGTTTTCCCCCAATGCCACCTGTAAATGTTTATAAAATCAATTAATTTTTAAAATAAGGAGCTCTCTCCTTTACCCCTTGACATCATTGCCACCCCAGCTCCACTGAGGAATATAACTTCCCACTCATTGTGAAAGCACCTGTTGCATGAGATGAGATGATGCCTTTAGTGCTTTTCATAAATTGTTACTAAACACTTACTCCATACCAGGCAACAAAATAGTCTTTGAGAAGCAGAACATTAGAATAAACCATTGTTAAATATTCATTAAAAAGACATGCTCAGATGATTTTTAGGCAATGCTTTGTTACCCAATTATTAGAATAATACATGTGTTAATAATGAACTTGTACATTAGAACTATTAGAAATACTTTCTAATAGTTTAAACTTTCTACTTAAAGATGAAATGAGGCATCTATTTGATACTTCTTTTCCTGGGTTGAGTCTTTTCTGTCCATCTTAAACTTCCAGACTTTTCTGCACACAGCCCTTGCTAATGTGCTATGACAGCACCTCCTCTCAGTTCTCCCTAGAATTTCTCACACTCTACTCGGGCTTCTGTGACTCAGAGGCAGGCACTCATGCAAATGCAATGCAAAGGATGAGGAAGTTAATGCTCTAGTTGAGCAAATGTGAATAAATGACCCCTTTCCTGTCCCTTGGCTGGTCATTTTGTGAGATGACTCCTCAAGAAGTCCTGGCCTGATCAGTGTCAGATGCACTCCTACATCTGAGATAGTGTTTACTAAAATGGGTTGTCCTCTATCCCTATCTCCCTCATCTCTGCCCCCATTCTTCTGACCCCTGGGGTGATGTCTCAAATAAATTATCAATACCTCCATGCAAGCCCTTGACTCAGGTTCTTCTTTCATGGGGTAAGCTAGGCTAGGACAGTGAATTTTCATGTAAGTTGCAAACACCAGGGAGGCATGTAGCTGCCAATCCATTCAGCACCTCAAAAGTAGCTTTATAAGAAGCCTTCGTTATTATAATTTTCTGTTCATAATGTATCCAATAAGATCTAAGATGTCTTGCCTGATGTTAAAAGGTCTTGATATCTTGCCTTTCAATCCCAGGCCCCATCACTGTCAATATCCTTACTTCCTTTCTGTAAACAAACCATGCTTGCTACTCAGCCAGGACCTCCTGGTAAGGGAGGGCTCTTCTACTCCCACTCACAAGTCAAGAATAACCTTCTTTCTTCTCCGCATTCCCAAAGCTTTCATAACCCATACAACTAAATTTAAAAAATTGTATTGTCTCAAACTATTATCTAATAATCTGGGGTCACTTTTTAAAAATTCTATTCAGTTCTGTTTAGTAACTTGGGGACAGATACACAATTGTTACTCTGATTTACATTTCACAGCACAGAGCAGACCTGTGGGCACATAGTAGGTCTTTAATACTGTGCATGTGCAGTGTCAACTGATTCTCCTTCTAGCATACTTGATAGCATGTTAAAAACTATTCAGATAGCAAGTGACCAAGAAGGATGGCCTACCTTTTCCCCAAGGTCACACTCATTGCTCTCTGCTTCCAAGAATGATTAGGGACACGACCGAGTCTGATGGAAATTAGCACACGCACATGCATGCACACACAGAAATAACTACTAAATTCCCCCTTCACATTAAAATGTCCCTATATTTTTGAAAGAAGTTTTTAACCAGTGTGAATAACTCAAATTGGTAGGGAGTATAACTTTGTAACTTTCTTGGTGAGTTTGAAGTACAGATAAAATGGACAGCTGCCCAGGCTTCAGTGGTAGTGCTGTTCTTGAGCCTCCTTTCTGCAGTAAATCGATCCACAGTATGCCTTAGTTCAAGTCCTTGTTACACTTTTCTGAATTAGTATGTAAAGACCAGAGACTGTCCACTGAATCAAATTCAGTCACTTTAGGATGACCTTTAAGGCCCTTCCAGGTTTTCTCTCGGAATACTTTTTCAATCTGAAAGGCCTCCACGCCTCACAATTCTAAATTCCAATCATTCAGAATTAATTAAACTTTCCTTTTAACTCTTTTACACATTTTACCTCTTTTTGAAATATACCATCTTTCTTCACTTGACTAACTTATTATTTTTATTTTTTTTTTTGGTGTTTCACGCCAAACTTAGTGTCTATTTCCTCTAGGGAGAGACCCCAGATGTTGCCATCCTAGTTTAAAAACTGCATTACTCTGTGCCTATCTCTAAAATTCTATGCATCACATTAAATTGTACTTAGCTATTTATCTGTATCTAAGTTTCAATTAACCTACACATTTCCTAAGGGCATGAACCAATTCATATGAGTATTGGTTTCCTCAATATATAATAAGCATTCAATAAAATTTTAATTGAATAAATTGACACTAAAAGGAGATTGAAGTGAGTATATGACTGTTGTCATAAACAGTAATGGTGTGGGACTGATGTGGCTTCATATGTCCATGCCTGGTGATTCCCTAACCGAGCTGACCAGTACACCCTACTAAGGGTAAAAGAGAAAAAAAAAAAAAAAAAACAGTAGATGAGGAGGAAGGGTTCTGAACATGTGGTTTGCTGTACATGATCTACAGACTGAAACTCTTCACACTGGTATTGGATTTGGCTACTCAAGAGTTCTTCATTGCTATCTGACTAAGGAGATGTTTGAACAATTCTCCTCTTCACTTGGAGCATTCCAATGAGTAGGCCTCTTATCACCCCTTCATTTCATGACCATTTCTGGGACATTAGGGAAGCAAACAAAACAAAGAGAAGTCACAGTGCATTGAATGAACAATAGTCACAGGACTATTGTTTATTCTTCTTCTCCCATGTTTTAAATTCTTTCTCAGATGCCTGCCTGCCAGCAGCTCCAGACACCTCTAAATCCCTGGGGCTAGGGAAGTCTATTTTCCAAAGTGCTGCAAATTATTTTTAACAACACCTCCCATCTCTCCTTCCAAGCAGAGCATATGACTCAGAAACTACCCTCCCTCCTGCTAACTGCAATCCCTTTGTCATCCCAGGATAAATAGACCATTTTAATGGTGATAACCACTCATTTGTGCTGGTATTTCCCAGTTAAAGGGACCTATGTGTGATATTTGTGGGGGTCCAATTAGATATTACTAACAAACATGAGATCTTTTTTGAATTTGGTCTGCTTCAAGGGTTTATGTATAAAGCAAAATTTTGTTGCTTTGCCAGGATCTTGTTTGCATTTCTCCTTTAACCCAAGTTTGAAGCCAAATATAATAATGAGACACAAGGCTACTGACAATATTCAAATACCTGTTTGATGGCAAAACTCATTAAAAGCCACAGGGCTCTTATGATGAGCCAGTCCTTTCCACATGACACCAAGACAACAAGTCTCAAAGAACCAGCTGGAAATGACATACTTTACCAAAAAGCGGAGTCAAAATTGTGAAGCAGCTGATAGAATATGTACAAAAATCACTGGCATTTGGGAAAGCTAAGAAACAACAAACCAACTGCCTGCAATAGCATCCCTTTCATGATTCAAAAGAAAACACTGGATTTCTATGGTAATCCACCTTCACAGCTTTAACACACCTAATCCTAACATCTAGCAAATCCAAGAAATATAAAAGGAAAAAATTTTATCTTTAAATTTATATAGGATATTTGTTTCATTTTCCTACATTACATGAGTAAATGGTACAAGTATTTACAAATACATATAAAAAGGATACCTTCTCAATGATGCATTTGAATGCAGTGTGCATATTCACCGAGAGAGGGCACTCTATGGGGTTATATTCAATACTGTACAAATTAAAGCCCAGAATAAGACAACATATTATCACAGGCCTATTATTATTACTCTATATAATTCCTGACATAACAGCTTTCAGCAAAATTATATGTTTCTACAAAAAGCCAACCCACGGTCTTTGGTTGAGATTATTCCTTTGAAGCTATATTTTCCTAAACCTAGGGATTTGGAGTTTTAGAATGTCATACCTGTAAAACCAAGTACTGCTCTTCTTGTTGCTCATCCAGAATGTCGAATGATCTTCTTGCCCAAAATTCCATTTATAGCAATAAATGTAGGTAGCAAAACACATTATTTTTTCTTTCACTAAGTATAACCATGATTACAATAATGCTGGGAAAATGCGTATACTGTTTTCTCATAAGGACATGAAGATACTGATAAATGCATGCATCATCCCCTTGTATTGATAAAGCAGGTTGAAGCAGATTCTATACCCTTTCCATCTAGAGCACTGACTTTGTGCTCTGGCACAGTGGAGCCATGAGAGGGTTTTAGGTGTGCCATGAAAATTTTTAAAGATCATTAATTAAATTATTTTTGAAAGAAGTTCAAAGCACAGTAAGTTTATTCTTTTTTTTTTTACTCTTTTTTTTTGTCTCATAATTTAAGTGTGCCACAAAAGTTTAACTATGGGTTCAAGTGTGCAGTGTGATTTTAAAAAAGTTGAAAAACACCGATCTGGAGAAACAGAGGCAAAGTGATTCTCCTAAAGTTTGTCTTGGTAAAACTGTATCATAGTTTTTCATTCATCCACCAGTTAATCATCTATCATTCTGCTATCTGTGTGTGCCTCTGTGCTATGGTCTGAATATTAGTGTCACCCCCAATATTTCTGTGTTAATATCTAATCACCAAGATGTTGCTATTAGAACATTAGGGCTTTGGAAGGCAATTGGGTCATCAGAGCTCTACCCTCATAAATGGGATTACTGCCCTTCACAAAAGAGCTTCCCAGAGAGCTACCTTGCCTTTCCACCAAGGGCAGACACAGCAATAAGGTACCATCATGGGAGCAGAGAGCCCCAGTCTGCAGGTACCTTGCTCTTGAGCTGCTCAACTTCCAGAACTGTGAGTGATAAATTTCTGTTGTTTATCAATTACCCACTTTCAGGTGTTATGGCAGCCCAAGTAGACTAATGTCAAACATTCAATTAGAAATAACTTTTCATATATGAAATATGTATTCTTTAATAGTTTCAACACTTGGACCCAAAACATACCCTTAAATTAAAATGAAGTTTTATCATGTATATATGCCAGTGTTTTTCCACCCACTTTATAACAATCTATTATTTTTATTTATTATGTTGTCTCTCAGGCGTAGAAGCTCATTCTGGGAGGCTTTCTTAGGTGTCTTTAACATAGAATAGCTTAGTGCTTAGGAAATTCTATTTATAAACACTTAAGTATAGAAATAAGCAGAGCCAGGCATTGGTCAAGTCAAGGCAACATACTCTAGAGGGGCAGTACTCAGATTAAATTAAAAGGAAGGTATTTCTAATTATACAGGTCAATGACATGACAATTTGAATTGCTTGATTTAGTTTACAGATAGAAAGTTCATAGTGACCTCTACCTTTTTTTTCACTTCACCTTTTGATAACCCCTTTAAAGGAATGCTGAAAGCTGCAGGCTTCAAAAGGGGTGAACCCATAGGAGGCTTAACTTTCCTAATGGCCTCTCAAGGCAAAGCAAAAGGTCAACAGTTAAGTGTTACTCACATTAAGACTGACAATGTTGCCTAAACCCAAATAACAAAGACCTGCTGCTGGAGATCACTTCTTAACTTGTTTTCCTGACATACATGCTTGTTATAACCCAGGCAACTCATTTTGAAGTTGCAGTTCCCTCTTGAGGGTCTCCTTTATCATAGACGATGTATTTGTCAAAAGACATAGTTCACTGTTTATTCAGCTACATGAAGATTCTAAAGAACCCACCCTTACAATGTTGCTCATTCTTTCACAAGATCCATATTATAACACCATTTCTTTAAACTGAATTGGGGTTTCAAGCTGTATCTCTGGGATATACCTTTAATGAACTTCAGGTCTGTGGCATTCCTGGACATATCAATTGTGTTAATACTCTGGGTGTATTCATAGGGTTTTCTCCATTACACACATTTTCAAGAATTAGTAGCACGGTGAAATGCAGAATGGACTCTGACTCAGAATATCAGAGTTATAATAAAGTCCATATGCTATTTTTTTGAATTGACATTATTTAGATGGCACTCTTAAATTCAGGAGATTTCTAGAAGTTTATATGAGATGCTAGAAGACAAGCATTCTGTCACTAAAATGTTCTGGTTCACAGCAATCTAATTTATAAATTTGTGATTTGTATAACTGATCTGTATTGTAGCTATACTGATACTGAATTTCAAACATGTGTTCCCTCTATCACAATTAGCTGAAATAGAGTAACTCAAATATTCTGTAGCCTGTGGATATTCATGTTATGTTAAATAACCTGTTTTTTATTATTTCTCCCAATTTGGTGAACACGTATTTCTCAAAGCAATTTGAATAATTCATGTTGATCAGCATTTTTTTCTTGGATATTTATTCTTTATTCTTAATAGAAGAAAAAACTTGCCCATAACCTCAAGTTCAAAGCTCCTTATAGTCGTAGGCAAGGAGAGACCTTAAAAGGGAGTACTCGCCAACCATCCCAGTGACTGACCACTCAAACCTGTTGCAAGAAGTCTGCTATACTCATGTCGTCCAATAAAGATGCCACGATTTAAACTTAAATGAAAATTAAATAAAATTAAAATTTAGTTCCTCGGTTAGTCACAGTTTAAATGCTCATAAGCTACCTGTGGCCAGCAGCTTCCATCTCATGACAGAAGCTTCTGTTAGACAGCGATGATAGGCAGGTACTTTTAGCCCTTTCATTACAAAAAACTCACTACTTCCCAAGAGCATCTTTAATACTTTTACACTACTGTTTTGTTAGAAATGTTTTTCCAGATTTATGATCAAACTCCCTAAAACGTCTGTCCATTTTTCCTTTTAACTTCCTTCCCTCAAAGGAACCTGATGTCACCTACTCTTCCACATTGTAGCTTTTCCCATATTTCAAGAAAGTTGTCATGTACTCCCTTTTCTTTCTCTCTCTCTCTTTTTTTTGTTTTTGACCGGGGCCAGGTTTGAACCCGCCACCTCCAGTATATGGGGCCTGCACCTTACTCTTGAGCCACAGGCACCGCCCCCACTTCTCTTTTTTGTGTCCTCCTATATGGATATCTTTTGTATTTTATATACATGATAGAATTTCCTGGGTTTGCCCCGGAACATCATTTTAAACATTATAAAGTTTGTTATATTCTGAATCACAAGTTTACAAACCTAAATCACAAATACGGAAATGCATTTTAGATAAGAAGGAATAAATTTAACTAGGACATATTGCTCTTAATATGTTAACACTTGCTCTTGTTATCCTTTCCAAGCAGTAAATTAAAAATTTTTCTGATTATAAAAATAGAATTCATCACAGATAACCTTGAACAAGAAAAAAGATCGAGATTCTACAACTTAGAGGTAACCACTAATATACTTTTTATGCAAAATTAAGTTATGTTAAATTTTGCTTAACAAAGCTGGACTGTATTTCATAAGCTCATTTTTTTCACCTATTTTGTATGATGTGCATAGTTTCATGTCATTTGTGAAGCTCTGACTGATTTCTATTTCTTTATTCTCTATATTGTATTGGATATTTTATATTAGTGTATTTTTTATTATTTAATATTTATTTATGCTATTAACTGAATTGTACAGCACACAAATTTATATACTGAATCCCTAACTCTGACTATTTTAGAAGGTAACTGTGTTTGGAGGAAAGGCATTCAAAGAAGTAATTAAGTTAAGATGAGATTGTCAGGATGGGTCCTTAATCCATTATAACTGGTATTAGGAGTTAGGACACAGAAAACATAGTGGGATGACATGTGAGGGCAGAGCAAGAAAGCAGCCTCCATGTCTAGAAGAAAGGTGTCAGAAGAAACCAAGCCTGCTGCCACCTTGATCTTGGAGTTCTAGCTTACAGAACTGTGAAAAAAATGAATTTCTATCCTTGACGCCATCTAGTTTGTGGTGCTTTGTTATAATAGCCCTGATTAACTAAAATACTACATTTTTATTTTTATAAATGAAGCTGTGATTTCTAAAAATTTCTGTGGCCATCCCTGGTTGTTTTCTTGCACAAAATGTTTGCAAAGAAATTATTTTTAGAAATTTATGGAAAAGGCTTTAGTAATTTTTTAACATCATCTCATGAAACATGTACTTTGAAAGCATACTACGCTTCTTACCTTTCAATAAGCAAAGCAATTGCATTATTCTGTGTCTTATATTGCATTTTTAAATTTAAATGAAAGTACAACATATTTTTTCAAATGGTTATTGGTCACTTTTTATGATAGTGTGATGTCCACACTTTATACCCTTCATTAATATGTAAAATGCCCACACTTTATACCCTTTATTCATATGTAAATACACATGATTAGTTTTGCATGTCTTTGAACATATATACATATATGTGATATATAACTTCTTTCCCTGGCTTTTATCATTCGGCATTATCTTGGTATCAATTTGCATGATATAGTTATTTCATTTTCACTATTGTATAATATTCTAAATGACTGAATCTCAATTCTGTTATTAATGAGGTATTTTTAAGTTATTTCTGTTTATATCTTTCTATAAAGAATACCACAACCTGGATAATTATAAAGAAAAAAATTATTTCTCGTTGTTCTGGAGTCTGGGAAGTCCCATATCAAGATGTGGGTGTTTTGCAAGGACCTTTGTGCTGTATTAACCCAAGGCAGAAGGCAGATGGCAAGAGAAAAAAGACCACTAAGAGGGCCAAACTCACTTTCATAGCAGCCCAGTCCATAATAACATTAAACCATTCAGGATGGCCTAACTACATCTAAATGATCACACCTCTTAATACCCTCAAAATAGAAAAACAATCAATCTGTTTGTTTGTTTTTAGACAGAGCCTCACTTTGTCACTCTCAGTATATTTTCATGGCATCACAGTTCACAGCAACCTCAAACTCTTGGACTCAAGTAATCCTCTTATCTCAGCCTCCTTAATAGCTGGGACTGCAGGCGCCCACCACAACACCTGGCTATTTTTTAGAGTCAGGGTCTCACTCTTGCTCAGGCTGGTGTCAAACTACTGAGCAACAGTAATCCACCTGCCTCAGCTTCCAGGAGTGCTAGGATTATCTGTGTGAGCCACTGTGCCCAGCCTGATTTTTTGAGAAGATATTTAAATCATAACAGACAGACTTATAATGTTTCTTTGTTCTATGGGGAAAATTTCTCTAGGATGTGTGTCAATAAGTAAAATTCCTGGCTTTACTTGTTGGAAGGGACAGTGTAATAAAATGGTTAAGAGGACAAGCTCTGAAGCCAGATTAACTGGATTCAATGCTAGTTGTACCAGAAATAGACTTTTTCCCCTTGGCTAAGTTAGCCAATTTCTCTGTGTTAATTCCCTCACATACAAAATGATGAAAATTATAGTACTTATCAAACACAGCTATAAGGACAAAATGACTTACCACTTGTACTTTTAGGAAAATAAATGGCACATAATAAACATTCCACAAATGTTTATTACATTTCAACAGTATAAGATAATCATAAATTGGCTCAGCATCCGTAGCACAGTGTTTGTGGTGCTGGCCACATGCACTGAGGCTGGAGGGTTTGAACCCAGACCAGGGCCAGCTAAGTAACAATGACAACTGCAACAGAAAAATAGCCGGGTGTTGTGGCAAGTGCCTGTAGTCCAGCTACTTAGGAGGCTGAGGCAAGAGAATCACTTAAGCTCAAGAGTTTGAGGTTGCTGTGAACTGTGACGCCACGGCACTCTACCCAGGGTGACATAGTGAGACTCTGTCTCAAGAAAAAAACAAAAAAGATAATCATAAATTATTTTCCAAAGTGATCATATGAATTTACACTTCCACTAGTGGTACTTACAGGTTCATGTTGATTTATCAGCCCTTGACATTACAGGACTTTATTCTAAGATATATGTAAATAACTATAGTTTATCTTTTGTCACTGTTGTATAGTATTTCATTGTTTACAAATATCCCAGTTTACTCATTCTTCTTTCAAAGGATCTTTAAATTGTTTCCTGTTCTTGGTATTATACGCGTCACTGCTATGAACATTTGTGTATATGACTCTGTATACATTTGCAAAAACATCTACCTAGTATATGCAAAGAAAAGGTATCTCAAAGACAAGCACATGCCCCAAATTTGAGAGCAAACCAATTACAGAGACTTAGACAATGTACCCATGCCCAATGTCTAGACTCGAATTCTCTTATTTCTGAGTATTTCTAGAGATTTTCTCAAAGAAAACATTCATGATATATACAATATTCCCAAGACATAAAAACAGATTAACTTTTTCTGCTCAGAAGTGATTTAGTAGAGGCTTTCTGGAAAAGCATAAGTGGTTTGAGAGAAGAACTTTGGAAATGGTCTAACAAGTACCACAGCATGCCCAGATAATATGTGTCACCTATACATAAATATGTTCAGTAGGTCCAGGGTTGCAGAGATGCATCTTCTCTCTATATCTAATATTTTTGATCATTGGAAAGTAGCACAAATGTGCCCCTCCCTTTTTATTTTTTGAGACAGAGTCTCACTCTGTTGCCTCAGGCTAGCGTGCCGTGGTGTCAGCAACCTCAAACTCCTATGTTCAAGCAATCTTCCTGCCTCAGCATCCCGAGTAGCTGGGAGCTGGGCCTATAGGCACCTGCCACCACACCGGGCAGTTTTTCTATTTTTAGTAGAGACAGAGGTCACGTTCTTGCTCAGGTTGGTCTCAAACTCCTGAGCTAAAGCAATCAACCTGCTTGCTGGAATGTGAGAACTATAGTCATGAGCTACCATGCCTGGAAGGTAGCACAAATGCACCAGTGGAAAAAGAAAATACTCTAAGGTTATTTCAAAATATATGGGTGAGGTACACACAATATCTAACATTGAGAAAAAGACCTTATCTTCTGCCTTCCCTCCCTGCTAAAATGACACCAATCATCCTCAATTTCTTGCCTTTTTATTAGTCACTTCTTTAGTATTCATCTTTAATAATGTGTAACCATAACCTGTTATTACAATCAAAGGACAAAATCAAACATAAAAATGTGAATAGACGCTACATAAAAAAATAATCAGTTTGCTCATTAAACAACTAGCAGATGCCTTGCTTCATATTCAGCTCCATCGTCTCATTTGCTCTTCCTCGGGCTTGTGCTCCGATCCTTCCATTTGCAATGACCTGACAGTCTATGGCTTCTCCCACCTTGTCACCTGCAAGCTTGGAAAAGCACCTTCATGAGTACATGGACCTTTTCAGCAGTATCTATATTAATTTTATAAAAACGAGATGGTAGAAATCTCCACTGGATTAGATACTACAACCTGTCATTCAAATTAGCTCAGGTGTAGAGTCCCAGATCTTGAAATATAAGCAGAACAGAAACATCAAACATTGTGAATAAAAGGCCTATGATGGAAATGGCATGGAAAATTTGTGCTGATGTACAAACTGCTTGAGCTTGTAAATCCCCCATAGTTATAATGTTAGAAGCTGTTATAAGAGATGAGCACCACTTGATTCATTTTAACATGACCACAGCAATATGTAAAAATAAAACACTGGCCTGGCATTGGCGTATGACTGCATAACTTGGACAGATCGTTAAATTTTCTGATTTATAGTCTCACTGTGGTAATAATAAATGGGGTAATTAAGTCTTTTTGACTCAATAATCTAAATAATTTTCTCCTTAGAGAAAGACAAGAATCTGGAACCTCATCTCCATGTTGGCCAAAAAGACTTTGATCTGTTTCACACATTGGATTAGATGATCTTTAAGGGGCCTTGAATGATCTCTAAGCTACCTTAAAAAAATAATTCTGTTATTCTCAACCTCGGCTGCAAGTTAGAATCATTCTGAGAACTAAAAAGAAAGCCCAGTCTCCAGAACATACCCACAGAGAGTCTGACTTAATTGGTTGGTGGGGTCATGCCAGCAATAATATTTCAAAGCTCTTTAGGGGGTTCTCTGCGACTGGAGTCAAGAAACCCCTTTCTCAGGGCTTATGAATACATGACTGAATTGGGATTCCTGCTTTGTCCCTTCATATTAGCCCACATGCCAAACAGCCAGCTATTCAGTTGGCTAGAAATTAGGCAGCAGACTTGAAAGAAATTGAACAAATATTGTCTCTCCCTATTAATCCTCTGGCTAGACTTTTTGTGGAAATAAGATTGTTATAAAGTAAATCTGGACAGCAGAAGCTGATGTTATCCTTAGGCCACTGAGATCAGGAGCAGAGGACTGTCTGGGAAAATCTAGACTAGGAAGCAAAGATACAGTGAAGTTCAGTACACTTAATAGAAACCCTATCAGCCTTTCAGAAAACCTGCAGACTTCCTAAACCAATGCCTCCAGGCTGGATTTCAATAACAAGCAAGCCAATCTTTGCTGCTGTGTATGGGTGAATAGGCAAGATTCCATGAATTAGTGACAGTTCCATTCTCCTTCAGTATGCCTGGTCTGCCCTGGTTCAATCACAGTGGACTGTCGGTTAGCTCATTTCATTCTGAACTTTGAGACCTAGACAATCTGTCTTCTCTAGGCAAAGAGCAAACCGGTAGCCTATTCATCAGATCTATGAACTTCCTTCTCAAGACATGGGACCAATATACACTTCAATATACAGTGATGTTCTTTGTACAATTGGCATCACAGAACTATGTTGATTCTAATTATACTGCCAAAGATGCAAAATTAATTTATTTTAAATATAGTAAGGAAAACTGTGAAATTTACTTATAATATGAAGGTATCCATTATGAACATAAGTTCAGTTAAATGAAAAGTTGACTTATTATGACAATAGGGCAACATGTTGATAAATGATGAGTGGAAAAAATAATCATTATTTACATGTATGACAATATATTAACTCATAATCTTATTAAGTAATCTGAAAAATAGCTTAAGAAAAGTAGATAGATGATCACTAAAGATTGAAAGATAGTAGTGGAAAGCATGAACTAAAAGCAGAATATAAAAATGGTGAATAAGAATTGAATACAAAAGGCAAAGGACAGAGCTGTATCAAATACTGGTGCATACATCCTTAATTTTAAACAAAGTCTACCTGAGAGGAAATGGTTGGGAATGATTTAAAGCTGCTAAATACAATGTCAATTTTTAGTCAGTACTCATATGCTCACGATTTAGGATAAAATGTTGAGGGGAGAAAGGAAATGAAGTCGGTGTCTCCTCTTTATTTGAGAATTTAGAAGTAGTAAATTTAAAAAAGTACTGAGCTATACTAACCAAATATGACAATAATAATGTGTTTCACTTAAAATTATTATGTACTGGGCACTAATAGACACTACATATTTCATCTTATTGAATTATCCAAGAGGTATACATATATTCTTGTGTTACAAGAAAAAAAAAAACTGCCTCTTAAGACCTTAAATAATTATCCTAAGTTCATACCAGTTATGAATGACAGAGATAGATTTAAAACCAGGTCTTTGTTTTTAGCCCTCTATGGGTGTCCGTGAATATAAATTTTACAATATACTATGAATTATTAGAATTCATGGCAATTATTAAAGGACCCTGGGAATTATTTTGGCTAAAGAACTGGTAAAAATCATCATGAAGGAAATCAGCCACTTATTAGCTATTATCTGTGTCAGTTTTCTATCTCCTCATATACAAAATAAATAGTAACACTTTCTTGAAAGTATATTCATACTTGTTTAATGTGATTCCTATCCAGAGGTGTCCAGCCTGAAACTCACAGGCCACATGCAGATTATTGGAGGACTGTTTTGCTTATCTGCGGCATCAGATATCTTGAAAAGTATATGTGGACCTTTTCTTTTGCTCAGCAGCTTTTGTTAGTGTTTGTGTATTTAATGTGTGGCCTGAGACAACTTTTATTCTTCCAATGTGGGGCAGAAAAGAAAAAAGGTTGGACACCCCTTGCTCCATTTCCTTGAATGGCACTGATACACACCCAGCTAGATACCTGGAAGTCATCTCAACCCTACTCCATATCTAATTAAGCCATCAAGGGTAGTTATTTTTCCTCCTAAATAGCTCTCAGATCCATATCTTAATTTCTATTTCACTGACATATATTAATTCAAACTCAAATCAATTCTCACCATCCTTTCACCCATCCTCTTCATTGCTATGAAAAATATCACTGAAAAAGATGAATAGAATAAGTTATTTTCTTGTAATTGTACGGTCACCAATAATCCACCAACTCAATTCCTAATGTTGTACCCAGCAGAAATGGACACGTGTTCACCAAATGGCATATACTGGATGAGCATGATAACTCTATTTGTGATAGCTAAAAATTATAAACTATCTAAATGCCCACCTGTAGAGTGAATGAAAACATTGTGGCTTATTCACACAATGGAATATTATATAGCAATTAGAATAAACAAACTGAATTATATACAAGCAAAATGTTTGAAAGTACAAACATTTAAATAAAGTTTGAAAACAGGCAAAACTAAGCTATGCTGTTAGAAATCAAATCAAAACTGTATTTACATGTGGGGGTTGGGGATGTGAAAGAGGGTGCTGGGAATGTTCCATTTTTCTGTGGGGGTTCTGGTGGGCTCATATTATTTTTTACAAAGAATATTTATACTCACAATACACTCACTTTTCTTTATTTGTGATATATATTGATAAAAAGTAAAAAAAAAAAAAAAAACACAAATTCTTCAATTACTCTTCCATGCCTTTCATCTCTCGCTTTACACTAAATGTAGCCACTTCTGTGCCATCTTGAATTACTTGCGATTCCTCAAATGTACTCATCTCTGTTATCTCTATTCCTTTGCACTTCTTTTTCCCCTGGGAATTTCTCCTTAGTCACCTTGCCTTTTTCTCACTACCTTTTTTCTGCTTTCTTTACATTTACTCACTGTGCAAGTCCTCTCAGGCATTGTTCCTCTGAAAAGCCTTCCTGATCCCCCACCTTTGTTTATTCTTTCCTCTGCCATGAAACACAGCACCATGCGCCAATATTACCTTGATTGCTTTAATTCTCTCACTCTCTCCCTCTAAATCACAGAATTTCTTAGAGACCAGCACAGCACATATATTTATTTTATATAACAGACTGCCTTGAGAAGGGTGGGGTACCTTGAAGTTTGACATTCTTTGTAGACATTGAATATTACAGGGAAGATCGTGTTAAGTGAAGGAATGAATAAAATAATGAATAAATGGAATCTGTACCTTCTAATGCAAACTTTCCGGACCCTGTAATTGCTGTTTGGAATTTAGGCACTGGCACCACTCCCTACTCACACCTTGACATTTTTAGCTTACAATCTAGCAAATGTCTGAGGTTATCCTCATGGAATACCAAAACTACTGTTTGATTTAATTGTAAGCAGAATCAAACAAAATTATTGTGATCATTTGCCTTTAAAACAGTCATATTGATTGACTATTATTGAGCTACCAGTTTAGTGTACGCGAAATAACTGATTGCAGTCTACTATATATTATCCAGTTAAATAGGGAAGTAATTGTCATACATTTACATTAATTTGCATTCCCACCAGCAATGTAGAAGTGTTCCCTTTTCTCCACATCCACGCCCACATCTCTGATTTGGGGATTTGGGGATGTGGGCTCATCTTACTGGGATTAGATGGTATCTCAAAGTGGTTTTGATTTGTATTTCTCTGATGATTAAGGATGATGAACATTTTTTCATGTGTCTGTAGGCCTTAAACCTGTCTTCTTCAGAGAAGTTTCTCTTCAAGTCCCTTGACCACCCTGGAATGGGATCACTTGTTCTTTTCTTGCTAATACATTTGAGTTCTCTGTGGATTCTGGTTATTAAACCCTTGTTGTAGATATAACCTGCAAATATCTTTTCCCATTCTGAGGGCTGTCTGCTTTCTTTACTTACTGTGTTATTGGCTATGCAGAAGCTTTTTAGTTTGATCAGATCCTTGTAATGTATTTTTGGTGTTGCTTCAATTGCCCAGGGAGGTCTTCCTCATAAAATATTCACCCAGGCCAATTTCTTCAAGTGCTTTCCCTGTACTTTCTTCTAGTATTTTTATAGTTTCATGTCTTAAGTTTAAATCTTTAATCCAGTGAGAGGCTATCTTAGTTAATGGTGAAAGGTGTGGGTCCAGTTTCAGTTTTCTACAGGTTGCCAGCCAGTTTACCTAGCACCATTTGTTAAATAGGGAATCCTTTCCCCACTGAATGTTCTTAATTGGCTTATCAAAGATCAAATAACAATAAGTAGCTGGGTTCATCTCTTGCTTCTCTATGCTGTTCCATACATCTACCTCTCTGTTTTTGTGCCAAGTACCATGCAGTTTTGATCACTATCGATTTATACTATAATCTGAGGTCTGGTAGCATGATTCCTCCTGATTTGTTTTTATTTCTGGGTATTCAAATATTTTTAATGAAAGCCACAGATTTATTTTTCTAAGATCTCGGAAAACTCCTGGAGTAAAAAAACTATTCAACTTAGTATTTTCTAAACCTATTTGACTAAATTTTTAACATAAAACCATTGCATTCATGTATTTACTTTTAAAACTCTATCATTATTTTCATTAATTTTGACTCATTTTTATTATGAGCTTTCTCCACACAAATCACTGATGTAAGTGGGCATGGGAAGGAGGGAGAGGAATGAGACATGAGTCTCAAACACAATGTGCAAGAAATTCTGGAAAAGAAAGAGAGCAGTGAATGACAATACCACAAACCAGGAAAACTTGAGCTTAAACTTCAGTTCTACTACTTAAGAATTTAAAAAACTAGCCATATGTGGTGGCTCACACCTGTAACTCTGGGAGGCCCAAGCAGATGAATTGCTTAAGCTCTGGAGTTTGAGAGCAGCCTGAGCAAGAGCAAGACTCTGCGAAAGAAAGAAAGAAAGAAAGAAAGAAAGAAAGAAAGAAAGAAAGAAAGAAAGAAAGAAAGAAAGAAAGAAAGAAAGAAAGAAAGAAAGAAAGAAAGAAAGAAAGAGGAAAGGGATAACAAGGCATTGTGTTGAGCACCTGTAGTCCCAGCTACTTGGGAGGCTGAGGCAAGAGGATCACTTGAGCCCAAGAATTTGAGGTTGGTGTAAACTATGACATCATGAGACTCTAGCCAGGGAGTGAGATTCTATCTCAAAACAATAACAAAAAAAAAAAAAGAATTGAAATGAAGAGAGCATTTAAACTTAAATTTTTATATCAGCGCCTTCATCTATAAAATGATAATCATAATCCTGTGTACTCCACAGTACTCCATGCATGGTACACAGTATATGTTCAACAAATGGCATCAAAATGACAGAGAAAAAGAAAGAAGATGAAAGTAGAAGGAGTGTAACTGGGTGAAGGCACAAAGATGATGTAAGAGATTTCATGAAAGGTCAGGTTAATTATATGATTATTCTGTTTATTTGTGGAAAAGATTGACAAAACAAATCAAACACAAAGAACCAATTCCTAAGTCATGTAGGAATTTGTGGTTTATAATCACACTTTGCCATGTATATTTTCCTATTTCAGTGTAATGTTAATGGCAATAATTTTTCATTATAATTATAAATTTTTGCATTTATCATCATTATATATTTCGCTACATTATGTGAGCCCTGAAACAGGCATATATTACTGTTTTATTCCTTTTTTATAGATGAAGCAGGAAAATTGATTTATTAAAACCAGTTAGCCCTCAACCGAGTGGAATTTCCTAGTTCTTATCAATTAGACTTCACTAATTCCAGCTCTAGAACATATATCTGTTAACTTCCCTAATTCTCCTATCTATAGATAAAATGGCATTGCTTTTACTCCATTTGCTGACAAAATTTGCTTTAAAGCTTAGCGATCAGTCTTATAAATAGTAAAAATATCTGTAAAGGTGACCAAATATTTTCCATAAATGACCAGATAGTAAACATTCTAAATTTCAGAGCCATATGTTCTCTGTCACAAATACACAATTCTACAGTTTTAGCACTAAAATAGCCATAGATACACACACACACACACACACACACCAAAAGCCATTACCATTAAAATAATATCTTTGTTAGCAGTCAGTACTTACGTTACCACATAAATAACTTTTCTCATGTTATTTATTCTTTCTTTCATTAAAATATTTCAGTCTAGAATAATTTTTCTTCTGTTTAAAGAACTCTCTTGGGTATTTGTTTTAGTATGGGTGTCATAGCAATGACCCTTTTTGTTGTTGTCCAAAAACATTTTAATTCACTTTCATTTTTGAAGAATATTATTTCTCAGTATAATTTTTCAGGTTGCCAGATTTGTTGGGATTTTTTCTTTTTTCTTTTTCCAGTTTTCTAAGCATGTATTTGTCTTCTGGTTTTCTTTATTTCTCTTAAAGATGTGTGTTGTGGTGTATTCTTGCTTCTTTGAAGTTAATGAGTACTCACTATCCCAGCACTACATCCATTTAAGAGCTATTGTTTTTATTACCTTTATTACAATATATCTGGGTATGCTTTTGTTTATATTAATTCTTTCTTAGATTTGATAAATTTGTTGAATTTGGTAGTCAACATTTTTCATTCGTTTGGGGTAATTCTTAACCAATCTGTTTGTAAAAATTATTTCTTCTCATTCTCTCTCTTGTCCATCAAGGATTTTACTTACAGATATGTCGGTCGTTTTGCATATTCTGTAGTCTGTTAAATTTTCTTCCGTATTTTTCATCTTTTTATTTTTCTTTAATTTAGATACTTTCTCTGGTTCTATATTCCTGTTCTCTGGTTCTTACTTCTTCTTCTTTTTTTTTTTTTTAATAGGCAGTTAAATCACTTTTTTTATGTCAATGCCTAATAATACCAGTAAACTGATCATTGAAGTTTTGTTTTTATTGTCTACTTTTTTGTGTCTTAGTTTTTAGTTATTTGGTTTTCTTTCTTGAAATGCATGGCTATTTTTAATAAATGCTAGTAAAAGAGAAAATGGAATGAATAATAATAAAGAGTCTTGGAATCTTTATCTTTCTTAAGGAAATACTTAATTTTGCTCTGGAAGATGATTAGAAACTATGGAAGATATAGATTAAGTTTTAGAAGTATGCCAACCAAACTTAAAAGATGTTAGATAAATTATATACTAACTCCCTAGACATCACAAAATGAGAGTTACTTTGGGAGAGTTGAATATCAGATCTTATGGAACAAATGGATTTCTCAAGACGACAAAAGCTTTCAGGTAAAAAGTAACAAATATGTATTTTCAACACTTAGAGATAAGTGCACTGAGGAAATTGGTTTAGCACCAAAGATGTCCACTCTGATTTTTCTCTGGGATCTCTGACTCTCAGGTCCTTCCTACCTTTTAATAACTGTTTTTGGTGGGAGAAAACAATTTCAGCCCCAATAGCCAGAATTGAAAGTTAGCTAATCTTTTCCTTTTAAATTTAAGACATAAACATGTGAAAGAAGCTTCAGAAAACCAAGAGAGAGATAAGTCCATGTTGTCTTCTATTAAGTAGTTCTGTAAAATACTACATGTGAGACTCAGCAAAACTCAAAATTTGAAAAAAAAAAATAATAAATATTGAGAAACTAAATAATGTACTGGTAAGTAACCTTTAGAATTGAGGAAGAAAAGAAAAAGGAAATTTATGAAGTATTTTAAATTAAATGAAAATAAAACATACTGAAATCTGTGTAATATATTTAAAGCAGTACTTAGAGGGAAAATTATAGCACAAAATGCCTATGTTAGGAAAAAATAAATAATGAAAAATTCAATTCTCCACTTCTACCTAAGGAATAAGGAAAGAAAATTAAAACTTAAAAAAAGTGCAGAAAAACATATCAGAGGAGAAATCAGTGAAAGAGATAACAAAAGAAATGGTAGAGAAAATCAATAAATTCCCAAACTAGCTTTTTGAGAAGATTAATAAAATTGATAAAACTCTATGTAAACTGATCAAAATAAAAAACAAAAACAAAAAAGTACAAATATTCTCAGTATCAGGAATAAGAGAGGTGATATTGCTACAGAATTTACATTTACAAAATCAAGAAATATTAAAAGTATCTTTATGGCCATAAATTTAGTAACAGATAACATGAACAAACTCCTTGAAATACACAAATAAACGAAATAACCTTATATGCATTAAGTGTCTTTCATAGCAAAATATTTTCCACCAAAAAATGACTCTAGGCACAATGACCTCTTTAATGACATTTACAAAATATTTAAGAAAGTAAGAATAGGACTTCTACAAACACTTTTCTAGAAGATTGAAGAGAAGGGAGTACTTTCCTACTCACTGGCATTACTCTGATGTCAAACCAGGATGAGATTACAAGCAAAGAAAACTACAGACCAATATTCCTCCTGAGTATAGATATTTAAATTATTTAATTTAATTTGTAAATTAAATCTACTAATGTCTTAAAAGGAAAATTCATCATGTTTAAGTGAAGTTTATCCTGGATAAATGTACACATTTACATCTAAGAAAAACTGTATGATCATCTCATAAAGTGACAAAAAAGCATTTGATAAAATCCAATATCTGCTTATCATAAAAACTCCTAGCATGAAAGAAATAGAAAAATCCCTACTGAACTTGATATAAAGTATCTGCCAAAAAAATACACCTAGTATTATACTTAATCCTAAAATACTGAACAATTTCCTCCTAGGATCAGGAACAATGAAGTCCTATTTAATACTGTCCCTAAAGTCCTTACCAATTTGCCAATGAGGCAAATACATTAATTAATTAATTAATTGTACCCAGATAGAAAAGAAAAAAATAGTTCTGTCTTTATTCATAGACAACATGGTGGTTTACGTAGAAAATTCTATGCAATGTACAAAATACCATTAATACTAATAACTGAGTTTAAGAAGTTTTCAAAATAGAAGACATTATACAAAAATCAGTTGTTTATCAATGCATTAGCAAAATGCAGCTGGAGGTTTCCATTTTTAAAACATCATTTGGAATAATATCAAAAACCATGGAATGCTTAAGACATAAATCTAATACAACAGGTATAAAACTTGAATGCTAAAAACTATAATACATGCTAAGAGAAACTCAAGACCCTTAAAAAAATAAAAATATATAACATTGTATGTGTTAGAAAACTCACTGTTTTTATACCACCAATTCTCAATAAATTGATCTATAGATTCAATACAACTCCAACCAAAACCCTAGCAACAATTTTTAAAAAATTGACAAGCTAATTATAAAATGTGTATGGAAATATAAAGGGCAAAAAATAGTTAAATCAGCTTTGAAAATATTAATACTTTCTTGCTTAAAGACTTCTTGTCAAGTTATAGAATTGCGATTAAATCAACAAATAGAAGATTCTAAAAGTATTGCAAATTAGGGCACACCAGAAATCTCTCTCTCCACGTAGACAATCATTAAATTGGCAGTCTGTCTGATGTGACTATTTTCAAACTGTGGGATCCATTAAATGATGCAACTTTTAGAGGCAGGCCTGAATGGTAATTTGTGATTAATTTCAGTCAATTTTAGTTCTTAGCATTCTTAGTATGGCAGTATCTATTCATGCTCCACCTCCAGCCTCATGGCAAGCAGCTTGCATATAATAATCCTTGAGCAGCTTACACATAGCTCATAGAAACCAGGTTAGGGAAAAAGGATTCTGACCTCTAAATGCAGTAGAACCTCCAAAGTTCACCACTTCCTTACACTAACCACCCTTAAGTTGACCTCATTTTCATAGACCAGACATGCACCACATGTATGTATCAGTACAGTAGGCCCAGTTCCTTGTCTTGGCCACCACCATATGTTGACCAGTTTGTTATGGTCCCTTGGATGGTTACCTTACAGAGGTTCTACTATATTGAATATCTGTGCTTTGATATTGATTGCTCCTGATGATCATAGGATTGCACACAAAGAAGTAGATGGTCATTGTTTTTGCACCTTTCTCAATTCTTTCAAGTTCCTCTGTCTTTGGCTGAAGTGACTTTCAGAAGATTTAAAGAACTGATGCCTTTTTCACCTGTTTATTTATTTTTTTTTCCCCATTTAGGAACCAGACATTAATGACTGGGTCATTAGAAAGCAACTGCGAATATGGGAAAATTAGAAAGTGACCACACATACCCACAGAAAAATAGTACAGGCTCAGAAAAGGCCTGAGAAGACCTTGGGTTTACATGTCAAGCTGATCTTCGGCACATAGATAGACAACACCAGTCACAAAAATAAAAACAAAGACAGTAACAAAAGCCAGAACACTCTGCAGAAAAGGGGGGAAACTAATTCTCAGGATTGCCATATTATTAGATTGAAATATCAAGTTTTCAATTAGAAAAATTACAAGGCATACAAAGAATCAAGAAAGAACAACCTGTTCAGAGAAAAAAATAAAGCAACAAAAACTGTTACTGAAAAGTCTTGATGGCAAATCTACTAACTTTAAAATAAATTGTCTGAAATATGCTTTAAATAGATTTTAAAATAATTGTCTTAAATATGCTCAGAGAAATAAACAAAGATGTGGAGACAGTTAAGAAATTGATATGCCAACAAAATAGAGATATCAGGACATAGAATACCTAAAAAAGAAACCAAAAATGAATTCCAGGGCTGAAATAAACAACAACTAGAAAGAAAAAAATATACACAAGAATTCAAAGGCAAATTTGTTCAGATAATGAAAGAATCAGTAAACTTGAAAATAAGACAATGAAATTATTGAGTCTGAGAAGCCAAAAGATAAAAGATTAAAGACAAGTGAACAGATTCCAAAGGACCTGTGGGACATCATCAAGTGGACCCCCATAAGCATTGTTACAATTCCAGAAAAAGAAGGGAGAGAGAAAGGAGGGAAAAAAAAGAATATTGGAAGAAATTTGGATTAAAACTTTTCAAATTTGATTAAACATAATGAAAACATCCAAGAAGCTTAAAATGTTCAAGTACTATAAAACTCAGAGACACCCTCTGGGACACATTGTAATCAAAGTTAAAACCCAAAGGCAAGAAGAGAATTATGAAAACAGCAAAAGATCACCAAAAAACTTATTAGTGGATTGCACATCAGAAACTTTGGAGACCAGAAGGCAGTGGGATAATATTCAAAGTGCTAAAAGAAAAAAAAAAAGAGAGAGAGAGAAACAACTCTGCCAACCAAGAATTCTATTTTCGGCAAAACTATCCTTCAAAAGTGAGGGGGAAGTTGACATTCTTGGATAAAAACTGAAGGGAGTTCATTACCAATAGGCCTATACAGCAAGAAATGCTCAAGAGAATTTTGCAACGTGAAATGAAAGAACACTGGACTCAAAGCCATATGAAAAAATAATGGTATCAATAAACGTAGGTAATTGTGCAACTATAAAAGCTAGTATTATTGTAACAACTATTTGTAACTTCACTTTTTGTTTTCTACATGATTTAAGAAATATATACATATGTATAATATGTAAATATATGGGTATATATAGGCAGTTCCCTGGGTATAGATGAGATACATTTCCTGAGAATGTCTTTAGGTTGGATTTGTATGCAACCTGGATCCTTGCTGAACTATGCATATATAGTAATGATAACAATAACAATGGTATTATAATAGCTCATATGTGGTTATAATAATACACGGTAATCCCTTAATAATAATAATAATAATAATACCCCTGTTCTGTAATAATAAGTGATAGACACTATTATGCTCTTTCTTTTAATTTCTGGACTAATAGTAATGCTATTCTTATTTTGATCTTCTAACCAAATCAAAAATAACTTTTTCATTTCAATGATTAAACCACTACTACTTTTAGGTAACAATCGAGGCTTTCATTGGAGTACTGTCTTTCACACGTTCCATTATTTTCACTTTATCCTTTATAGTAATAATCATTTCAATAGTCCAGCAACTGAACCTAATGCCTTCCCAATGAATGACAGTGTCTGGCCTTTCTCCAAATGCTTAATTATTTCTACTTTTGTTAAATTGTAATCACCTTTCCTTTCACTGTAGGCTCACCTGGATTTTCAGTGGACTATCACTTTGGAGGCATGGTCATAATTGTAAACATGAATGCACAAATTTGAACAAAAATGCTAAGACGAAAGTGATGCTGGGCACAGGCAACCACATTTACAATGAAACTAGCCACCAGCGTAAGGATGCTGCACCAGAAACCACATATGCCATGCCGGTTTGTTCACACACATGGAAAAAATGGGTTCCTAATTTAGTATTTTAATTATAAATTATTCTCCTGGGGAGCTTGGAAGCCTGTTGGTATGTATGGAATGCTGTAAGGCAGGTTGTCTGTAATCCAGGGACTGCCTGCCTTTAGTTATTCGGCTAAAAAGTAGTATAGTAGTAGTATTATTATAACCTTGGTTCTTAGCTCTACTTTTTTAACATACTTTAAGACACTAAGGTATGCAAAAGAATTATCCCTTTATGCCATGGGGAACACTATTTATAAAGATATAATTTTGTGACATTAACAACAGAAAGATGTGGGGACAGAACTGTAAAGCAGTTGCGTATTGTATTGAAGTTGGTATAAATTCAAATTAATGTTATAACTTTGAGATGTTTAATGAATGTAATCTTCATGGTAACCACAAACAAGACAGCAAAAGAATGTACACGGAGAGATATGGGAAAGTCATTTCGCATTTCTTTACAAAAAGTCAACTACACACAAAGGAAGAGGGACATAGAATGAGGGACAAAAAGTGATAAAGCATACCTAAAACACAGCATGATAAAGAATAACAAATGCTGATGAGGATGCAGAGAAAAGGGAATGCTTCTCAGTGTGTGACACTGTTGGTGGGAATGTAAAATAGTACAGCCATTATGGAAAACACCATGGAGGTTCCTCTGAAAACTAAAAATAGAGCTACCATATGGACCAGCAATCCACTGGTGGGTATATAGCCCAAAGAATGGAAGTCAGTATACAGAGATATCCGCACCCTGATGTTTATTGCAGCAATATTTACAATAGCCAAGAGATGGAATCAACCTGTGTCCATCAGTGTGTGATCAGATTAAGAAAATGCAGCCTGTGTGCACAATAGCATATCATTCAACCACACAAAAAAAGAAAGACACCCTCTCATTTGCACTCTCCCTTCCCCGCTTTTGGGCAGATGATGAGTAAAATGCACTGTGACTGCTGAGGATCTAGTTTCAAGAACTGATGGAAAGGAAGGTACCATCAGCCACAATCTATTAGAACCAGAGTCTATTCTTCCCAAAGAAAAGTTCATCTGCTATGCCAGACCCCTCCCAGTCTTGGCTCCTATGCCCTCCTTGCTTTGTAAAGTACAGAATGTCCCATTCATTCAACAAATGCCTGAGTCTAATTCATAGTTTCTCCTTCTTTCTCTCTTTCCATCTCCCACACACAGATACACACAAATAAGGTACCGTTCATTTCCTTAAGGTTAAGTCTCTGTACAGAAAGGCTCTACATTTTTCTTATAATCACACCCAACTGAGGGTTTCACAAATACCTAGAGAGATTGTTTATTTATAAATGAAGGATCACAGTATAGCAGCAGCTGTATATAAATAATCATAGTTTGGAAAGTGAATCAGATGTGTACAAATACACGCTCACTTCAACAGTTTAATAAACAGCACACAGTTTGGCCTATAAAATGAGTGGTGTGATTCTCATCTTTATGTGATCCTTTTGAAAACCCAAACTAAAATAACTTCTCAGAAATTGAAAAGAGGAAACTGAAGTGGGTGGATGCCTCTGATAAACATATCGGTATTTCAGTATCTCTAATGAGGAAATCAATCTACAAGTCTTCTTGTCTCAGTTATGAGTTATCACTCGACAATGGGGTCCCTATCGGTCTCCTATTCAATATGTTCTCCTTCTTTCCTGATCTGTTTTTGTTCCATAGGAAATTATACCTCCTGGGAACTTCTGCCTCTGATCCTCTGGATGGTTTTAGCCAGAGAGGAGGCAGTGCAGAGGAGTAGAGGATTGGGGCGGAGGGCAGCGCCTGTGGCTCAGTTGGTAAGGCGCCAGCCCCATATACCGAGGGTGACGGGTTCAAACCCAGCCTCGGCTGAACTGCAACTAAAAAATAGCCGGGCGTTGTGGCGGGCGCCTGTAGTCCCAGCTACTCGGGAGGCTGAGGCAAGAGAATCGCTTAAGCCCAGGAGTTGGAGGTTGCTGTGAGCTGTGTGATGCCATGGCACTCTACCGAGGGCCATAAAGTGAGACTCTGTCTCTACAAAAAAAAAAAAAAAAAAAAGAAGATTGGGGAGGAGGCTGTGGCAGAGGAGTAGAGTATGGCCTGGTTGGGGTGGGGGGTGGAGGTTATGGCAGAGGACTTGAGTATTGGCTGGGGGGGAGGCAGTGGCAGAAGACTGGGGGACAGGATGTGAAAGGAAGCCAAGGGGTCTCCCGCTCCTTCTCCACGTCTGACACCAGCTCCTGTTGGATGGGCATATTGTGGTCCAGCTGCTGGGGAACTACAGTCACTCTCCTCGCTGTTTTTCTGGCTAGGTGGCAGGGATTTCCTGTTGATGCTAGGCTCTATTTCCTCACCATTCTATTGTGTCCCAGAATTCTGGCACCTATGTGACCAATATTCCAATATTAAATTTCTACATTTTTAAATGTTGCAGAGATCTCTGCTTTCCTGTTTGGGACTTTGCCTTATACACAAGGATTGTCTCAGCATAGGTATACCATACATTCAGATGTATGTTGAGTGTGTATCTGGGTGGACATTATGAACACAGATTAAAAAATTAACTTACATTATATTGAACACATTAACTGGCATACAGTAGATGTGGTGTGTGTATATGTGGGGGGGGGTGTGTGTGTGTGTGAGAGAGATCATGAGCTAACTGCATGTGGTATCAAGGGAAATAACATAAAAGGTAATTCAAATGTGGAAAATTCATTGTAGCTATAATCATTTTGTGATTTATAAACCATTTATGCCTCATCACTTTTGGGGGCAGTAATACCTGTGTCAGATAAACAGTGTTCAGTTTCAATTGAGTAGGTCTATAAACTATACATAGGTGTTACCTTTCATCCTTCATTGCCATGAACTGATGCCACCTTACTATTTAAATCTCTATATTGCCTGTTACATGGGAGACCCTTTTGCCTCAAAATTGATTTATATTTTGTTTAGCAACAATTAATCATTATTGTAATGGAGCAATATCAGCACTATTTGGAGTTTATAGGGCAATCAAGGAATCAAAATTGATAAAACATTAAATATGTCTCAATAAGATATCATGCTATAGTACTTAATAATACATGCAATAAGTAGAGAGAAGGCCACATCAATGAAGGCTGGAGAACACGAAAACTTCTGGAAGGAGGAGATCCCTGGGCAGAGTCTTGGGGAATGGTTAGCAAGCTGGCCTCTCCCACGTGCTCTTCTCTTCTTCCCATTCACACAGGATATTCCTGCTTTCATCTGTCTGATATGTTAGAGCCTCTGCCTGACATTTATTTTGTACCTAAAAGCAAGTGAATTATTATTTAATGTGGCATATTGCTGTAAGACATAAATACTCTGCATTATAGAAACAATTAGACAATGAAATCTTAAAATAATTTACAATGGCAAAAAATAGAAGGTTAAGTGACTAGCAAAGTGCTTAGAATATTAAACAAACACTTTTAGTAACATTAATCAGTTACATGGCAAAGTGAGTCAAAGGAGAGATTAGGAGGTTATCAGAGTATTATAATTAACGTGGGAAATAAGAAGAACCCAATGTCAATGGAAACAACGGAACCAGCATGGGAAAACGAGTGAAGAACTAATTTTTATAAAGTGAAGTCTTCTTGATTAATAACACAAATAAGGGTAACTTAACATATTATTATTCTAAAAGAAAATACACTTATGAAAATGATTTCAAAGTGTTTGATGAGGATCCAGAGGACTGGCGATATCACTTGAAGAAATAGTTAAAATGGAAGAAGAAACCAATCTGGAGGGAAGATTATTAATTTGTTAGGTATGCAGAGCTTGAGATAACAGTAAATATCCCAACATAAACGTCCAGCAAGATGAAAAATTTTAACATGTAAACCTTCACACTGGATTGTTTGCCAAAGTTATATTAATCTTAATTATAGATGCATTACCTCTTGCCCAGTTAATTATTGATAGTTAACAAAATGCCTTGAATAGAAAAAAACTAAAATTTTATGAAAAGGTCTATTAGGAATTGTTTGTAAGCACAGAAGAGGGAAAGGTCAATATTTTGATTTTTTCTTATGATTGATTAATGAATACTGCTCAAAGAAGGTGAAAAATAAACTTAGGATTATCTCAGTAGCAGCCAGGTAAGATTTGAAATTTCATCCACAATCTTCTGCATGAAAGTCTCTTTCTGAGGAACATTACACTTTTTCCTCTTAACATCTTTATAAAAGAGTAGAGTGCATTTTATTGCTTACCTTTTGGCAGCCTTAATTTTGTTTTGTAATTAACAACAACAACAAAATCATATTGTGATATCTCTTGGTTCTGAATTTCCACTGAGTCTTTTCATGAAAAATTACAGACTCCTCAGAGGGATTGATGTAGTTTGTTGCCATGGATAATTGTCTCTAAATAAACTCAGGGTAGTTAAGTGGATGTGAACAGATGGAAATAAACTGATGGAAGTTGACTATTGTGCCTCTTGGCTCTTGTTTATTTGTTACCAGCAGCATATCTTTTTGTCTTGTCAGGCCTGGCATTTTATGCACTTGAACTTTAACAATGTCAGCCGAATTCCACCTCCATGCTGGCATAAATTTGCTCCAGGCTATAGCCCTTTGCCAACCTGGCTAGAACCACAACAGAGACCATTAGCCTAATCACAGTTCTCTAAGCCCCTGGGAAGAAAGGTTAGATATATTGGCACAGCTGCTTTATCTAACTTCAGTTGAATTCTAGGCAAGTTCTATTAAGTATTACTATTTTTTCACTCTTATGAGGAAAATGAATCTGGGGAGAGGAAATTATTCAGCCTGATGTTTAGCCATTCATTGAAATAATTCCATAATTGCATGTGAGGTGCCAACAACAGGCAAGCCACTCTTCTGGACAATGGATTCAATGGTGGTAAGACGCAGTCTGCCCTGGTGGTAGGGATAAGAGACAAGTCAGCTGGAAATTTACTCAGTGTGATATAAGCACTTTGATAAGCATAACCTCAGGATGGTATGAGAGCTCCTAAGATGGGCACTTAACTTAGTCTTGGTGAGTAGAGAAATAGTTTTTGAAAGAACAAACATCTTAGTTATGACCTGAAAGATGATTAGATCTTTAAGATGATTTGTTGGCCAAAAAGTCACTCACTGCCAAACTTGGCCATCAACCAAGCTTGGTATTTCAGTTTGAATCAATAAATGCTTATAGGATTTCTGCATGTTTCTTAAATTGTAATAAAAATTTTAGGAGGATATCAGAAAAATCTAATACCAAGATGTCTTCCTTCAAAAATCTGCAATTTTTTGGGAGAACCCAGAATCAAAACACTGGAACCAATAATATAGAAGAATATTGAATTGAAGACTAAGCTGTGTGGTATAAATAATATTGTAAGAAAGATTCTCAGAATCATTTGATAGAGTAGAGTGCATTTTATTGCTTACCTTTTGGCAGCCTTAATTTTGTTTTGTAATTAACAACAACAACAAAATCATATTGTGATATCTCTTGGTTCTGAATTTCCACTGAGTCTTTTCATGAAAAATTAGCCATCAGTAGAAAGATGGAACTAAGCTGAGGTTTGACAAATGATTGTGCATTTCTGATCTCGCAAATCTTACCCCAAATTCTGGCTAGATTCTGCTCCCAGAATTTTGAAAACACTTTTTTAAAAGACCGATTCTTTGAGAAATCATTAATTTTGAAAACACTTTTTTAAAAGATGGATTCTTTGAGAAATAATTTATTTTTCCTTAAACCAACTCTTATAGGTTGAATGGCATCACCCAAAAACACAGGTTGAAGTACTAACTCCCAGTAATTGTAAATGTGACCTTATTCAGACATAGGGTCTTTGCAGATGTTATCAGGTTAAGATGAGGTCATCCTGGGCCAGATGCAGTGGCTCACACCTGTAATCCTAGTATTTTGGGAGGCCAACACAGGTGATGCACTTGAGTTCATCAGTTTGAGACTAGCCTGAGCAAGAACAAGAACTTGTCTCTACAAAAAAAATGGAAAAATTAGCTGGGCATAGTGACATGCACCTGTAGTCCCAGCTACTCAGCAGGCTAACACAGGAAAATCACTTGAGCCTAGCCTAGGAGTTTGAGGTTGCAGTGAGCTATGATGACATGAGTGACAGGGGGAGACCCTATCTCACAAAAAAAAAAAAAAAAAGAAAGAAAGAAAGAAAAGGTGAGGTCATACTGACATGACTGGTCTCTTTAATAGGAAATGACTCAGAGACAGACACACTAAGAAAGAAGATGCTATGAAGACACACAGGGAGAGTGTCATATAACAATAGAGTGATATGTCTACAAACCAAGGAACTCCAAGGATTGCTGGCAACACCAGAAACTAAGAGATTGATATGGGACAGCTTCTTCCCTTGAGACTTTAGAAAGAACATGACCCTAGTCCCAGCTACTCGGGAGGCTGAGGCAAGAGAATCGTGTAAGCCCAAGAGTTAGAGGTTGCTGTGAGCCATGTGATGCCACGGCACTCTACCGAGGGTGGTACAGTGAGACTCTGTCTCTACAAAAAAAAAAAAAAAAAGAAAAGAAAGAACATGACCCTCAATGACATTTTTGATTTTTGACATCTAGACTCCAAACTGTGAGAAAACACATTTCTATTCTTGTGACCACTTCATTTGTGGTACTTTGTTACAGCAGCCAAAGAAACTAATACCCAAACTAAGCATGTGGCCCCTGAAAGAAATTTAGCATTTGTGAATATGCTAAATGAATATTTGCTTTAAAATGTTATTTGGAATATCAAGTGATGTGGGAGGACAAAGATTTCAGCAGCAGGGTAAAGCTGGAGATTACCAGCAAGGATACTGCAGATGATGAGCTTCCGAACAGAGATCAAGCCCTCCACAGTGTCAATTCAAACATAATGACATTAAGGGGCCAGAGAACGTCAGCCATACCTAGTGTAGGGCTCTTCAAAGATCTGACTTTCCTCTCTTAGCAACATCATTGTAAATAAAAGACAATATTATTGAAGATCTTAATATTTTGCTCAGTGGGTGTCAAAATTAAAATAGTATTTTACATACATTTGGCTAGTTGGTCAGATTTATAACATCATATAGTTATTGTATGACATATTTTGAAAAGGAAAACCAATAGCTGAAGTTGAGAGGTAATATATAACATATAATATTTGTGTTATGGGTAAAATCTGTTTTATTATTTTAATATACAAGGTCTGAAAATTAGGTTCATAAACACATCCTAGAAAAAGTGTCACACACCTCATTAGTAAATATCACTAAGGTCATCCAATGATCCTGGGGGATAGTCTGAAGGGAGCGGTAGTGATACTTATCATATGCAGCACCTTTTGGGGGATGAGTTCATGAACCTAATTGTCCAGCCATATGCATATATCACAACAAAAGTTAGAAAGTGCACATTTACATTAATAGTGACATTGCAAACATCCTGCAGTTCTACCTTCAAAATATATCTGACTGCTTTGCATAAATATCAAATCTACTACCATGGTCCAAGCCACTGCCATCTCTTACCTGCATGATTACAATAGTTTCCTAACTGTCTTTATTCATACCCCACTAGAGTCAACACAACACTGAGAATGATTCTGTTAACAAGTCAATCTACATCATTTTTCTGAATAAAACTCTCTAATAGCTCTCTAGATGAAAGAGAGCCAGATCTCTTACAGTTCTTCAAGGCCACGTAAGATCTGGACTCAGTCACCTGTCTGATCTCATGTTCTACTATTTCCGCAAAAGGACTGTCTTCCTAGGACTACAACCATGCTGGGTGTGTTGTTTCCACAGGATAGATATCTCATAATTTAACTCAAAATTTATCCCTCATCCCTTCCTTGAAGTCTTTTCTTAAATGTCAAAATAACTTTCTTATTAAGTTAAGACTGTTAACAGTAATACCCAGACAGTATTGTCAAAATGACACCACATTCTCTTGGCATACCCCAGCTTCTTTCTTGCTTTGTCTTTTTTTTTTTTTTTTGTGATGCACTTTTCACTTTTTATTATATAACATATTACAATTTTCTCTTTTAATTTTTTTATTGCATAATTCTTTTGCAGTGTTTATAAGGTCCACGACGACAAACATTTCCCCCTCTTGTTGACTTCTATATTTTATTACCTAGAGTGACATGTGGCGTAATAGGCACTCAAAAAATACTTTTTCAAAGACAGGATAAGAATGTTTATTTTACCATCATTTAAAATAATGAAATATTGGAAGCAACCTACATGTTCAACAAAGAAAGCTCTAAGTGAATAATGACACTTTTCCATAGAATATTATATGCCTATTAAGTTGTTAAGTATATTAACTGCATCATCTGTATAAGTATTTTCAAAAAAATTATTTAAAAACTTGAAAATAGTCATTAGTTTCTTTTAAGGACAACTATATCAATTGCTTATGAATATGAAATAATCAAAACTAAAAATGCTTTGTTAGAATAATGAGGTTATGTTCTATTGGGGATTTTAGATAATAACATTTAATGTTTTTCTTGCTATAAATATTTTTTGAAAAGTAAAATGGATCTATATTATGCTAAAAACAGAACCATAGTTATATTTTGTGCTAGTTGGATTCATCACCACTTGGTGGAGTTTTATCAACCTAACTTTCATGATCAAAACTAATAGCTTCATTTTTCAAGAGCAGAAAATGTCATTTATTTTATTCAAGATACATTGATGAGGTAGAACTTTTCTGTAATGGGATGCTGAGTTAAACTATTACAAGTTTAAATTTCCTCTGAAAGTTATGAACATAGTTTCCCTGTGGTTCAAAAGTGAGAAAGTGTTATGCTGTCTAGTGCATTCTCTGAACTTAAATGTGTTTAGGGAAATTTAGGACCTTAAAATATCTTGACTTACAGCCATATGTAGTAAAGCTTGACTATCAACAGGGGAGACCAGGGCTATAAGAAAAAGATTGCTTATGAGGGGGAAAAAAAGCTGATATATTTCCAGAAAAATTTATGTCTAAAATTTAAGAGAAGTTATTTTTTGGCTTTGCTATAATCATCCCCATAAACTCAATCTTCTCTAAATGTCTAAGTTGGCCAATAATCTTGTACTAATAATGCTCTCCAGATCCTAGGTTCACCCTTGGGTAATATATGGAAGAGAACAAAAAACAGCCGCAGGAGCCAGGATCGACAGGGAATCTGCTACTGTGGACCACTGAACACCTGAGGCAGGTGACCCTTGAAAGGACAAGAAGTAAGGGGACATTGGATCCTGCTGTTTCCTTAGTGGAGACCATGCAGGTGGGAAGATTTAGGTTACAGGCAGTTGCTTTCCTGTGCACAAGGTTGTATGCTGTTATATTTTATGTGAATTAGTGGAACAACATTCCTAAAAGTAAATTTTTATACATACACAAAATAGGCAAAAAGTAAATAAGTAAATAATACAGGGTGGCCATAAAGTTCATTACCACTATTTAAATTGCACATCAACTTCATTACCACTATTTAAATTGCACATCAACTTCATTACCACTATTTAAATTGCACACGAGTAAAAGAACAAATGGGAAAGAAGAAAATGGAAGAGAAGAGAATGGAATGAAAAGAAAGGAAGGGAAAAGAAAGGAAAGCAAGAAATGCTATTCCTGAAAGTAAAAATGAGGAATGAAGAAAAATAAATGAGTAGAATATTTGGAATGAATAGTTAGATTAAAAGAATCAAGAAAAGGGAAGAGACTGAACTAAGAGATGTATCCAGGAAAGAGAATCAAAAGAGAAGAAAAGAAAACCCCAATTATTAGAAAATGCCTAGTTTTCTAAATAATGTGTCTCAGCTTCCTCAGAATTCTGTAGGAACAGCACATACCAAGGAAGGGATGCATTTAGCCTGGAGATTAGAAAGGTGCCGACGGGAAGACAAATACACAACATTGTTTTTTTGACGTACCCAGTGATTTTTGTTCTCTTATCTGGAATCAGTTTCTATATTTGGAATCAATCACGCTGAATAAATAATTCACTAATATTATGTTCATACATCCTTGTATAAAAAATTATTTGGAAAGCCATTAGGTTGAGACAATTCCACTACTTTGGGTTCCTATGTAAGCAAACTGGAGCCCAACATAAACAGCAAAACAAAACTAGAAATTTAACCAGAGACCTCCAGCTAACCTCTAAGGAAGGACTCTCCACCAGATCATACCAAAATAAGGTGATTTTTTAGCTATAGCCAATCTCAAGTAATTTAGTGTTCTTCTACCCTCAGCCCATAAAAGTCCACTGCTTACATGGCTAAAGCAGAGCTGTCTGAATATCTTCAGGTTTTGAAGTTGCACAATTCATAAATCAATTCTTGTTCAAATAAACTCTGCTAAACTTAGTTTGTCCAGAGTTTTTCTTTTAACAGTACCTTAGAATAAAACATTTTATATTCCAAATACCACATTAAAACCTGAAGCAGATAGCAAAGAAACCATCAACTCTTTCATGAAGGACATTGTTAGCATTAAATTTAAAAGCTAATTAATATGTAAAAGGATATAGTTTAAAGATGCTACATCTTTGATGGAGGTTAAAAGACTTGTCCTAAAAAGAATTCTGAAGATTTGTTGCCCAATTTGCGAATGTTATTTTACACTTTAAAAATGTACACTTTAAAATATCTAAGATAGTAAATTTTATATGACGTGTATTTTAATACAAAGTAAAAATAAATAAAAAAAAACTTGTCTTAGATCATAGAGAAGATCATAATGGTTTGGGGAGCAGCACTGGTTAGATTATAATAAATTTGATATAAATTTAAATTGCAAAATCTAAACACCTACCCTAAAGCAACGATTTTACATTTGTAAATACCTTAAATTAGGCAATGTGGGGAATTGTGAATTTAATAAGATAGTTGCCTAGGAGATCAAATTCTGTAAAGTAAAACGGAGCTTGCATCTAGAAGCCATTAACTTCTAGTGGCTTGATAAATAAGTATCTGCAAGATTAAACATTTTTTATTTTGCCGTTTATCTCTGAGACCCAAATGCTGAAAATTGTATGCGTGCATATTTTGTATTGTGCTATCTGACTATCCCCAGATCCTTTTTCCCTCTTCTCAAACCCATAACACTCACATTTTCGCTACTTCTCCTAGGGAGAGTCCAGGTAAGTAACTACATGCAGTTCTTTGGTCCTTTCTCCCTTTTACCATCAATTGTTGGATTTTAGTTTAACTTCACTGTTAAGAAAACATCACCACTCAAATGCCTCAGAGGCTAGCCTGTGGAGAAAAAAAATTATATGCTGAACTTCAGAGCAAATCAGTATATTATGTGTGGTGAAAAAATAGGAAAATCCTTACTGGTAGAGACCCACTAGGAAAATTGATGTCTGGATCCCAATTATGTGTAAAGACATAAAAAAAAAAAAAAAAAAAAACGAGTGAAGCAGGATTTCACATTGTGAGGGAGGATGTTTGACAGATTTAGATAGAAAACAGCCTGTGTCAAACTTGCCCCTCTCTCTTTCTAGCAGCACTGCCCTAATAGTCCCAGGATACTAATAGATACACTTTCCCTGAGTTAGAGAGCAGAGGCCTGAGCACCTATCACCTTCACTGCCACGGAGATTGTCGGGGGCAGCACTTACGCTTTTTGTTCTCACTTGTGATGGAAACATTTCATTTAGAAGTACTTACACTCATCACTTCAGAAACCCCCACTTCCAGCTTTGTAAATGAATAGAGGCCCATGAGCCTGCCGTTTCTGCTTGAGTGGGGTGACTGATATGGATGCAGATAGAAGCAATATACAACCTGACAGCTGTATGTGCTGCAAAGGCTCCCAATCTGGACGCCTAGGCAGCAGCTGCATGGGGACTGTGAATGGCTTTGAACCAGAAAGTAAGAAGTGTCCTATGGGAAGAAAGTCTAGGGTTACCAGACTTCTGCTTTGTCAAGGAAAGCTGAGATAGCTGGATTTTAACATGAAATGTCCCAAGTTTCAAAGGTTGGCAAGTCATTCAAATTTTTCAACACACTGTGAAGGCCAAACTCCAAATGCCTTTGGGCTATGTGCAGACTGTGGGTCATCAAATTGTGACCTCAGCTTTACATACCAAAGACTGAGCAGCTGGAAGGGCTGTGAGCCTGAGATAAGAAAAACAGAGCTTTAGGTAGCTGTTCCATGGAGTGGGATTTGGAGAGAGAGAGACGCTCAAGGAGGAGTTGGGGGGATGCTTTCTTTGTGATGGGTGGTATAACTCTATCTGTAAACCTTTGGTGCTTTTAAAATTGGCTTTGTAATTTCTTTTTGGTGGGCATAATAACATGGTAATACAGGCTGGAAAGGAAGAAGGAAACAGGTCGGCTATACACGGTTACATGTACAAATGATAAACATCACGTGGTCCAATTTCCAGGAAAAGATCATATTGGAATTTGTGTCACAGTTTATGACAGAACCGTAGCTCTTGAGAATTTGGTAAGCTACCAGAGCCATTCAAATACAGTATAAGAATGTAAGGCCTCAGTAGGTTATTAGTATTTCCAGCTAGCAGATGAACACAATACAGAGGGTAAGTGCTAAAAGATGGACTATAATGCTTTCAAGGCAACTATTTCCTTCATCTCCAGACATATATGTACATGTGCACACACCTATTTGACCGGCTGTAATGCGATGGACAGAATTGTGCCCCTCCCCCACATTTATATGCGGAAATCTTAGTTCTCAATGCGATGGTATTTGGAAAGTGATTAGGCTTTGGTGAGGTCATGAGCATAGAGCCCCCGTGAACTAGTTGGGTGCTTTTGTTAGTTAGAGACACATAGCCCTATCTTATCCCCCACCCCCACCTCCACTGTGTCATGTAAGCACAGGACAAGAATGCAGCCGTCCACAGGCCAGGAAAAAGGCTCTCATCAGAACTCACCATGCTTTTACACATTCACAGACTTCCCAAGCTTCCAGACTGTGTGAAATAAATGCCCATTGTTCAAGCTACCCAGTCTAGGAATTTTGTTATAGAAGCTCTAGCTGACTAAGAAAAGTAGACAGCCCGCATTTGTCACATTTCACTGGAAGGATATTTATAAGAGATTCTTTCACTGAGTCTGCAATCTCCCTCCATATGGTAGAGGAGATAGTTAGGTACAAGCAAGGGAGGAGGGGACCGAAAAATTATTACAGACAGCTGCCTCAAACAAACAGCACTTAAACCTATAGACCTGAGGAAAAGAAAAGAGCCATCACTATCCCAGCATCACACAGGCAAAAAATGACTCATTACATAGAAGAACAAAATGCACACTGGCCACCCAGCCTTCGCTGATTTCAGTAAATAAGAACAGCAGCCACTCGGGGTTCAGCACAGTTGCCCCTTTCCAGCCTCCTGCTCTCTTTCTTGAGAGTGTACTTTTGCTTCTGCACAAAACCTCCTTCCTGTGATGTAGTAAGACATTCCTGCCTATGACATATACAAGGCCAGAAATCTCCCTTATTTAATCAACCTACTAAAATGAATTTTAACATCAGTCCTTAGATAGAGTGTAATTATGGGAGATTCTGCTATGCACTGAATGTTGGGGTCCCACTAAAATTTGCATGTTGAAATCTAGTTCCCAATGTGATGGTGTTTGAAGGTATGGCTTTTTGGAAGATGACTGAGTCATGACAGTGGAGTCCCACGAGTGGGGCAATAGCCTTACAAAATGAAACTGGAGAGCAAACTCTCTCTGCTCTCCGCCACGTGAGGATACAAGGAGAAAATGCCATCTGGAAACCAGAGATGGGAGTCCCCCACTAAACACTGGATCTGCCAGCACCCTGAGGTTGGCTTTTCCAGCTTCCAGAACTGTGAGGAACTATTTGTTTAAGCCACATAGGCTGTTGTTTTCTATTATAGCATCCTGAGCTGACCAAAGGAGACCCCTTCCCATTTGAAATTCTTATTTGCTACTCATTTAAATGAGCAGTTTATAAATTTAGTTCCAGAGGTGTCTATGACCAACTTTAATCATACAAGGCTGCACATCAGTTCTATAATATTGCACATAAAATATTCAATAGTTAATTACTCATATGAAGAATCTAAACAATATAAAAGAAAGAGAAACAGACCATAAGTTTGAGAGACAAAGTTACTTGGAAATAGTTTCATCCTTTCTTCTCTTGCTTTTAATCAGGGCTGATTGAAGGGCATGTGACCTGGGTCAGTCATGCAAAGCCCAAAGTTTAGAGGGGCCATAAGCCTCGTTCAGTATTCTACTCTTTTTTTTAGAGGAAGGATTTTACTCTGTCACTCAGGCTAGATTGTAGTGACATGATCATAATTCACGGCAAATTCAGACTTATGGGCTCAAGCAGTCCTCCTGCCTCAGCCTCCTGGGTACCTAGGACCACAGGTGTGCATCATAACACCTGGCTAAGTTTTTTTTTTTTTTTCTTGCAGAGACAGGGTCTTGCTATGTAGATCAGAACAGTCAAGCTTTCTGGCTTCAAACAGTCTTTCCAAAGTGCTAGTATTATAGGCATGAGCCATTACCTCCAGGCAAAGACTATATTCCTACTAACTTAGGAGTCTTAATCATTTTGAAACAGGGTCTTAGCATTCCTATTTTGCACAGAGTCTCTCAAATTATGTGGCTAGTATTGTTTTTAAAATTCATTGATGGGACCAGAGTAATGTTTAATCTAAGGCTAACTGTACTCCACTACTGAGGCAAGACTTCGCTCCATCCTCTGCCTCGTGCCCTGTGAATAATCCGATTTACCAGCTGAATTAAGGTGATCAGGCTCTATTTCCAGCCCTATTTGAATGGTGGTATTGTTCCCCCTAATATTCCCAGATAGTTCTTCCCCTGGCCTCAGATGGTTTCCTCACATGCACGTGCTTATTGGTATTCTTCCGAATACTCAAGGGAGACTCTGAAGAGCCCCCAAACTCTCTTTGTACGGTTGTCTTTTTTCTATTACTCTCCCTTGCAAATTTAGGCAGTCTATGTGGAATCCCCCTTTCCTGCTTTGTGTCCTGTAAACTCTCTCAGGACAGGAATCTGTACTAATCAATCTGCATCATTTATTCCTCATCTCACTAGTACCACGACCCTTCATTGCTCGATGTCCTATTTCTGAAAACTGTTACGTATCTTGTCCAGTTTTACTGTCGTTATTGTCTGCGATGGAATATTTTATCCCAGACCGTTTCTCCATCTTGGTTGGAAGTAGCAGACCAAGAGCATTTTTTGTAACATACTGAACAACCCCAATATAGATCAACAGGAAAGTACATATGTAGATCATGGTACATTCATACCAGAAAATACTATTACAGAAATAAAAATAAATGAAGTACAACAATAAAAATGAATCTCACAATGTTGAACAAAAGAAACCAGACACAAAGTAGTGTAATAATACATGCTGTGCGATCCCCAAACAGGCAAAAACTAAACCTCTGTATTAGAATTCAGGATAATGGCTATCTTTGAAAAGAAGGGAGGGAGGATCATGACCTAAAGGGACATAAAGAAGGCCCCTGTGTTCCTGGCGGTTATTATTCCTGACCTGGGTGGTGGCGATGCAAGTGGCCTTGCTATAATTACTAGATGTTTGCTATATTTTTCTGTATTCATTATGAAGTATAACACAGATAACATTAAAAATAATAAAAGATACTAAAGGAAATTTATATAATAACAATAATACATGTTTTCACAGAATTCATAATTCTAACAAGTATATTTGGAAAACATTTTTGTCGGGAGGTATGTAATATATTTTCTGGGAACATTCAAAAATTTCTGAGATGTAGCGAAAAGATCACTTATTGAAGCAGGTGGGTTTTGACATTAGTATACATTGTTACGATTTAAGGTGTGTCAGGAATCCGGAATCCTCTATGCTAAAACAAACCATATTTGCTGAAATTGTTTCCTTGTCTATAGAGATTTTTAAGTGTATTTGTTTGCAATCATTTCCATTAAAATATTTAGCAAATGACTAATACTTTCAGTTCTCTACATTGATAGGTTGCTTGACACACACTTTGAAGTTCATGGGCACTGCTAAGAAATCTTTTTTGTATCCAGTTCTGCCCAGATTCATCCACATCTACAGCTTATGCAGCAGGGCTGGTGACTAATGGAAAACACCAGCTATGGCTCTGTTTTGCTATCAAATCATATGTGATAATGTCACAGTAGTAGTTTCATTTGGGGGTATGTGTTTCTACTGATTTGACAGCAAACCTAAAAAGTGAAACAAAGATGAAGCACAAGAAATTCTCAATTCTCACCTTTCAAGGGTTTTGATGTTATCAATTTGCCCGTGTTGTCCTAACACACGCGTTATCTTTTCTCATTCCTCTCAGGGTGTAGAAAATCAGGACAAATTCTGCACTAACAAATTCATGACAATACAAGCCTAAGTTACTTTGAACTCGATATACAGAGACATTTGAATTTGGATTTTGCTGGAGATTTTCAAAAGATAATGTGTAATCTACATTGTGTTCCCTGGGCAGAGAGACGGGCGGTTTGCAGTGTGAGAAAAGGGAGTGTTTTTGAAGGCAGAAACTCAGAACTGGATTCTTCACCCTACCACTTACAAACTGTGTTATCTTAATTTTAAATTTGCAGATTTATTTAATTTAAGTACCGTTTTTCCCATCTGTGAAATGAGAACTGCCCCACTGGGTAGTGATGGATTTAAAATAAGATAAAGGAAAGATGCTCCATGCTTAAAAATGTATGACTGCCTTCATATACGACAGCTCCCTCATTTTACAGAGATGTAAACTGAGATGTAGAAAGGCAAGTGATCTGCCTAAGGTCTCAATCAAATCCCTCCCATACGATATTCTTTCTCTTTTGTGGAGGAAACTGACTAACTCTGTGTTGCTCTCACTGTTGGTGTGAGTACCCCAGCAGCTAACTCAGTCTTTAAGGGGTTTTGAGTGTGGAGAATGGGGGAGTCATTCCGACTACCCTGTTTCCCCGAAAATAAGACATCCTCTGAAAATAAGACCTACTTACAGGAAAGATAAGACATCCCCTGAAAATAAGACCTAGCGCATCTTTGGGAGCACACCTTAAAATAAGACCCTGTCTTATTTTCGGGGAAACAGGGTAGAAATCAAAGGTCATTGCAGCACACTTTGAACTATCAATGCACATGAATGTGATAATTTTCATTTAGAGTCTTTAATCACAATTGACTTAACATGAGAAAAATCTTTGCACGTGAATCCCATCACACAATTTGCCCATATTTGTTGATTTGCTTCCTTGTGTGACTAACATGTTTTTTAAAAATAGATGGTGGAACTATTTGCTAGCTTCTGAATCCCTGTCAGGGTTCACATCTACCTACAGCTCTGCTGCAGCTCTCTATCCTGTGATTCCTCCTTTATACACTCACGTAATCTTGGCCCAGGATGCTTCACCACATTCCACATATGGGAAACATCTGCAAGGAATACACAGGATGGAGAAGTAAAGCCATTGGATGGAATAAGCAAGAAAGTGCTCAATGAATGCAAGCAGCTATTGAAACAGGGAAAGAACTCTATTGTTTTGGAAGGTAGAAGATTTTGTTCAGGATGTATATTAAAACTTCTATATTATAGGTAATGGTAGGTTAAAAAAGGTAACGTAAGAAAGAGTCTCTAATTGCATGGAACTCATGATCCTGTTGTGGGGCAAAATATGTATCCATAAAATATTGAACAACAATACTAGACATTAAATGATTAAAAAAGTATGACATAAAATAGGAACTTTAGGAGTTATGGGCTAGAGAAAATGGTACCTAAATAGGGTTTTGAATAATAGGAAGGATTCCACTGGAAGAGAGAGGAAAAAAAAAACAAACAAAACATTCTACTGGTAGATAAAGAAAAGCTAGGAAGCGGAAACAAGCCCCACATGTTTGAAGAGGCCATTTCAGGGAAACTGTGGAGGAGAGGGGAAATTTTAAATTCTTTTGGCTGAACAATCAGACAATTTCCAGGTGATGGGAAATGACTGAGGGTTTTATGACTGCCATGTAGTCATATCTCAGTGACCTAAACTCTGTGTACACTGTGCTCCAAAATTATACTTTCAGACAAAAAGCTCTTTCTATTGTGATTCTAGCAATCACTTCAAATGGGCTGAAAATGCTGTTAGGTTTATATTCATTTAACACCAAGTCAAGAAGTAGATACAGGGAAGGATGACTGATGTCCCTTTCACACTCACGAGGCATCCCTTATGCTCCCTGAAAACACAAGATATGTCCACCCAAGAAGTCACGGGCTAGGGGCTGTCTCCCTCGTATACCTGGAGAACATGTCTCATATTTGGTGAAAGAGACATTTCATGGTGTCCACACAAATGAGCCAGCAATGTCCCCAATGTTTCTATATTGTAAATGATGGAGAGAGGGTACACAGGTGGGAATTTTTGAGTGTTCCCAGAGCTCATTAATCTAGTAATTTAGGAACAGAATCCAAACGAATACAAATGGTATATGTCTCAAAATAGCAAAGTCATCTCGGTGCAACCAAAAATCTGTTTTTTGGAACTATGTATTTTTTTTCTTTCCATTCAAACCAAATGATACGTTTTTATAGAAAAGGGGTAGGAGTAAACCACCCTCTCTGTTTTTCTCTCTTTCTTTCTCTCTCTGTCTCTCTCCAATGCCCGAAACAAAATACTCTGTAAAAATACCACCTACAGGACATTGGCAGAAAATATATAAGAACCAGAAATTTCAGCCAAAAATTAAACCTATGCATTTATTGAGAACCTGAAAAATATTTTAACATTTCAAAACAAATGAAATCCTTCATTATCATTAGTATCATCAACATTATCTTCAATAAGCTATTTTTAGTTTAATGAGCATATCTAAGTGATGGTATTTTGATTTGAAGCATTTCTTAAAATACATATTTTGAAAAAAAATATCACCTAAGGCAAGGATTGTAAGACCATTCAACCAATCCCCTTAGTTTTATTATTCATTGGGGAGGGGAGGAAAGAAGCTTTTGGCTGACTGATTAAAGACTTTATGAACCCAGACACAGACCTAGATTTCCTAAGGGGCAGCTTTAGGCCACTAACTGTATTTTGCTTCTGCCTATCCAATATCTCCAAATTCAAGTGCAACTGATGGAATTTTAGGGACAAAGTAAATGCTTAATAATTCCTAATTAACTGGAAAACTGCAATGCCACAACAAAAAGTTATATTTTAGGTACTGTTTAAATTTCAAACAGTATTGTTTGAAACACTTTGATTCCCCAAAGACCACAACTCCCTATTTCAGCCAAAACTACTTCTGTTCACACTTTCCCGAAAGCCTTCGTGGACCCTATTCTAACAGCCTAAGAAGTTGGTGTGACTCCGTAATCGATCGGGGGCCAAGACCTTGGTTCACATACTGCAATTGGCTTTAATGGGCTTTAAAAATCATTTTCTCTAGGACACCTCAGAGATATGAAACTAGATAATAGTGACAGATGGAAACCAATTTTTAGAAATTTCAAGGCATAGGTGAGAAAAAATTAAAGACAAAAGCTTGATGTGAAAGAACCTTAGAAATTATTCCTTATATATTATATCTAAGAGCAGAAGTAAGAAACAATTTTACACAGTATAATAACCAAGTAAAATTTTAAACAAAAATAAAGTTTATTCCAACAGATGAATCTATACAGACCTTTGTGTAATTTGTTGGGAATACACACACGCACACACATTCCTATTGTTTTTATGCATTGTATCTATTTCCAGAAAACATAGATGTGGAATATAGAATTTTGAAATAAAACCCAAGATTCCTACCCCCAAGAATCCACCATGTGTAACCCCCTTTCCTTGGAGTTCAGCTGACATCTGTAATTATGACAGTGTCATTCCTGATGCAATATATGGCAAAGATAAAGAGACTTTGCATATCCAGGTCCAAAATTAATTTGCATTAATCAAAAGGGTAATTATCCTTAGTTGGCCTCAACCTACCCAGGTAAGACCTTTACAAGAGGGTCCAAGTCTTTCCCAAACAGGAAATTCAAAGAGATGATAAATTCCTCTGTTGACTTTGAAGAAAGATACTGCTGTGCTTTGGATGGAGCCATATGGTAGGAGGCCTCTTATGGGTGAAAATGTCCCCTGGTTGGCAGCCAGCAAAGAAGCAGGCACCCTCATCTTACAACCACAGGGAAATTAATTCTGTCAGTAACGAGTGAGTCTGGAATAGGATTCTGAACTCCAGATTAGCAGGCAGCCCTGATTGGCACCTTCATTTCAGACTTGTGAGACACTGAGCAGACAACCCAGTTCTGCCATATACAGAATTCTGATCCACAGAAACTGAGGTAACAAATGTTAGTTTAAGCTGCTGAGTTGGTGACAATTTTTTATTCAGCATAGAAAGCTAATACCATAGACCTGTATCGAATAACTACTATGTGTGCCCCCTCCCTAACTGCCCATTCATCCATCACTTTTTCTCCTCCCATTCTTTTAGCAAACTATTCCTTGCAAACTCCAACCAAATAGCTCTCTGAGAGGTCACAGTATTCTCTTTCCACTGACCCAAGAAAGGGACTGGGGCTATTCACATGAATCACGGAATCTTGTCACTGTGACCCGGCTTGCTGAGTTCTCCAGGAATAACCTCATAGTCCAGGAAGGCCAATAGAACTCCTCTGCAGGATGGTTTTTAAACTAGCCAATAGAGAAAATGGTTTTTCAGTCACTAACCTGGAATTATATGTGTGGCTCTGTTTTTTCTCTGACCCATGCAAAAAGTATGACTTGCAATAAAAGAATACCAATTGCTCTCTTAGAGATAGAAAAGAGCAGAGAGGAAAGATGGCAAGAAATGGGAGCTCTGATAGCAATAAAGTTCCCACTTCTAATCCTGTTGTTGTCTCCATTCCATTTTTTCTGTTGCTTGTTTTTCTATAAATTACTCATTATTGAATTTTTATAGCCAACAGTCCTCACTTAGGTTTCGATACCAAACTAGTGCTGGTCATTATCTCATTTTCTTACCCCAAATTATAAATATGGCATCCACTGCTTTTTCGCTGGCTATAGAAATTTAACCTAGAAATGATAAATGTGTGCTCTTTCTTATAACAAATGCTATAAAATGCTCCTTTGGTTTATTAAGAAGGAGGATAAGGACCGACAGCAAGATGGCGGCCGAGGAACAGCTTCCTTGCAACTGGGCACCATGAGTCTGGGGAGACAAGATTCCAGGCATCTCTGGCCAGTGGGATCTACCAATAATCATCCCTTTAAGGACACAGAGAGTCAGCGAGGGACTTCTGGAGCCCAAGAGGAGGACAAAAACAGTGGAAAACTGTCAAGTGGTTGCATGTGTTTAATTGGTCTAATCCTGTACAGTAGCAGTGAGACTGCAAACTGGAAAGGCCTTATCTGTGAGCCGTTTTGGTGTTTTTGGACTTGGCACTCAGTTGAACTGCCTTTGGGAGAGCTTGGGCAGGAGTGCGGAGAACTTTGGGCAATGTCTAGGGCTCCAGACTGAGCCGCTGAGCCGGACAAAGCTAATAGTGTTCCGCTGTGGGCCGCAGGGAGCCATTGAGAGAGAACTACCCCATCAAGTCCTGCCTCACGGTCACAGAGCAAGGATCCAGCAGGAGCCAGTAATCTATTGACTGAGCAGCCTAAAGGTGGGGACTGAGCCGCCTTACAGCCTTAACCCCCAGAGGCAGAGTGTGACCGGTTTTGGCACACTGGGTAAGTGGATAGCCACTTCAGCAGTGATCCCAGCGACAAGCACTTTCATGGGAAAGCTTCTGCTTAGCCAAGTTTAGAAGTTTAAAGTACCTTTTAAGAGGGATGAAGAGAGATTTAGGGTCTCCAGCTTGTGGTCTTTGAGAAATTAGCAGAGGCTTCCAGTCATGTCACCATTGTGATTAATATCTCATACCCCAGAAGATCACCTGTTGCCCAGACAATATTCAACAAGATATATATATTGCTTTGTTTTTGGTGTTTTTTGTTTGTTTGTTTGTTTTTTGTTTATTTTTTGTTGTTTTGTTTTGTTTGCAGTTTTTGGGTGGGGCTGGGTTTGAACCCACCACCTCCGGCATATGGGGCCAGCGCCCTACTCCTCTGAGCCACTTCATTTCAACCTTTTCTGTACAGATTTTTTCTTTTCTTTCTTTCTTTTTTTCTCCATTTTTCTAGTTTAAATACAATTTCCAATTGCTGCTTTTTTTAATCATTAGAACTTCATTTTTGCTGGTGTTTCTACCCCTATCATTTGGATTTTCACCCAATTTTATCCCATAAAGTTTTCTGTTTGCTTGATTTGGTTTGATTTATAGCATTTTTGTCTTTCCTCTGTACTTGGTGGAGATGGGGTACTGTGTCCGATTAGATTAGCAAAGAGCTGCTGACCTCAAGGGAACCACCCAACCGGGCACCCCAGAAGTTGGGGTTTTTTTAAGGTTGTGTCAAAGTACCCTACTGTACACCTATATTGCTCTGTCTCCCTCTTTCTGTGCCTCTCTTCTTTTTGTCAATATTCCCTTTTACCCACCCCTCTCCTTTCTCTATTTTCTTTTTTCTTTCATTCTTTTTCTTTCTTTTATCCCTCCTGCTCATCAACCTTCTCATCCTTCTAGTCCTGTACCAAAAGGACTCATCGAAATCCTACTCCACAGGCACACAACTTAAAGAGCAAGAGGAAGTGAAAGGGCAAGGAAACAGATAAAAGAAATCACTCATTAGGAAGAATCAGCAGAAAACTCCTGACAACATGAGAACCAGTCCAGAGAAACTCCTCCAAAGTACCAGGAGGTATCTACTGCAGAGGATTCCACCTATAAAGAAATGTTAGGAATGACAGAAATGGAATTTAGAATACGTGTGATGAAAACAATGAAGGAAATGATAGAAACAATAAATGAAACGGCTAATAAAGTGGAAAATAACCAAAAGGAAATCCAAAAACAGAATCAAGTAAGAGATGCATGATATGAAGAATATAGAAAGGATATAGCAGAGCTGAAGGAACTGAAGCAGTCAATTAGGGAACCTACAGATGCAATAGAAAGTATCAGCAACAGGTTAGACCATGCAGAAGACAGAATTTCGGAGGTAGAGGACAAAGTTCTTGAGATAAATCAGATAGTTAAAGAGGCAGAAAAGAAGAGAGAGAAATCAGAACTGACAAAATTATGGGACTTTATGAAGCATTCCAACATACAAGTTATAGGAATCCCAGAAGGGGAAAAAGAATGCCCCAGACGAATGGAAGCCATACTAGAGAATATTATAAATGAAAATTTCCCAAATATCACCAAAGATTCTGACACACTCCTTTCAGAGGGATATAGGACCCCAGGTTGCCTCAACTCTAACCGAGCTTCTCCAAGACACATTTTAATGAACCTGTTCAAAGTCAAGACAAAAGATAAGATTCTTCAAGCTGCCAGGAGTAACCTCCAGTTGACCTATAGGGGCAAATCCATCAGGGTGACTGCAGACATCTCTAATGAAACCTTCCACAGAAGAAGACAATGGTCATCTACCCTTAATCTACTTTAACAGAACAATTTCAAGCCCAGAATACTATACCCTGCTAAGCTAAGGTTTAAAATTGATGGATAAATCAAATCATTTACTGATATACAAACATTGAGGAAATGAGCCACAACAAGACCAGCTCTACAGAGAATACTTCAACCTTTTCTACACACTGACCATCACAATGGATCAGCAGCAAAGTAAGAACTCAGAAATTAAAGGACAGAACCTAACTTCCATACTGATGCAAAAGATAAAACTAAGCAATGGACTCTCACAAAACAAGATGAATAGAATACTACCACACTTATCAGTTATCTCAATAAATGTTAATTGCTTGAATTCCCCACTGAAGAGACATAGATTAGCTGACTGAATTAAAAAACACAAGCCATCCATTTGCTGTCTGCAAGAAACACACTTGGCTCCAAAAGACAAATTAAAACTCCGAGTCAAGGGTTGGAAGACAATTTTTCAGGCAAATGGAATTCAGAAGAAAAGAGGAGTTGCAATTTTATTTTCAGATACATGTGGATTTAAAGCAACTAAAGTCAAAAAGACAAAGATGGTCACTTTATATTGGTCAAGGGAAAAATACAACAAGATTCTTCTTGAAACAGACCCTACTCAGTCTAAGCAATATGATATCTGATAATACCATAAGAACAGGGGACTTTAACACTCCTCTTACAGAGCTGGACAGATCCTCTAAACAGAAATTAAACAAAGATGTAAGAGATTTAAATGAGACCCTAGAACAACTGTGTGTGATTAATGCATATAAAACACTCCATCCCAGAGATAAAGAGTATACATTCTTCTCATCATCCCATGGAACATTCTCCAAAATTGATCATATCCTAGGACACAAAACAAACCTCCACAGAATCAAAGAATTGAAAATTTACCTTGTATCTTCTCAGACCACTAAGCACTAAAGGTGGAACTCAACTCTAACAAAAACGTTTGACCTCACACAAAGGCATGGAAATTAAACAACCTTCTGTTGAATAACAGATGGGTGCAGAAAGAAATAAAACAAGGAATTATTAAATTCCTTAAACATAATAACAATGAAGACACAAGTTACCAATACCTGTGGGATACTGCAAAAGCAGTTTTGAGAGGAAAATTTATTGCTTTAGATGCCTACATTAAAAAAAAGGAAAGAGAATGCATCAACAAACTCACAAGCCATCTTATGAAATTGGAAAAAGAAGAACAATCTAAGCCTAAACCCAGTAGAAGAAAAGAAATATCCAAAATCAAATCAGAGATCAATGAAATTGAAAACAAAAGAAGCATTCAGAAAATTAATGAAACAAGGAGTTGGTTTTTTTGAAAAAATAAATAAAATAGATAAACCTTTGGCCAGAGTAACTAGAAATAGAAAAGTAAAATCTCTAGTAACTTCAATCAGAAATGATAAAGGGGAAATAACAATTGATCCCACAGAGATACAAGAGATCACCTCTGAATACTACCAGAAACTCTATGCCCAGAAATTTGACAATGTGAAGAAAATTGATCAGTATTTGGAATCACACCCTCTCTCTAGACTTAGCCAGGAAAAAATAGAGTTCCTGAACAGAACAATCTCAAGCTCTGAGATTAAAGAAACAATAAAAAAGCTTCCAACAAAATAATGTCCTGGTACAGATGGCTTCACACCAGATTTCTATCAAACCTTCAAGGAAGAGTTTATTCCTTTACTGCAGAAATTATTCCAAAAAATTGAGGAGTAAGGAATCTTCCCCAACACTTTCTATGAAGCAAACATCACCCTGATATACCAAAACCAGGAAAAGACCCAACTAAAAAGGAGAATTTCAGACCAATTTCACTCATGAATATAGATGCAAAAATTCTCAACAAAATCCTAGCCAATAGATTACAGCTTATCATCAAAAAAGTCATACATCATGATCAAGTAGGTTTCATCCCAGGGATGCAAGGCTGGTTTAACATATGCAAGTCCATAAACGGTATCCACCATATTAACAGAGGCAAAAATAAAGACCTTATGATCCTTTAAATAGATGCAGAAAAAGCATTCAATAAAATCCAGCATCCTTTTCTAATTAGAACACTGAAGAGTATAGGCATAGGTGGCACATTTCTAAAACTGATTGAAGCTATCTATGACAAACCCACAGCTAATATTTTACTGAATGGAGTAAAACTGAAAGCTTTTCCTCTTAGAACTGGAACCAGACAAGGTTGTCCTCTGTCACCTTTACTATTCAACATAGTGCTGCAAGTTTTAGCCAATACAATTAGGCAAGACAAGGAAATAAAGGGAATCCAAATGGGAGCAGAGGAGGTCAAACTCTCCCTCTTTGCTGACGACATGATCTTATACTTAGAGAATCCCAAATACTCAACTACAAGACTCCTGGAAGTTATCAAAAAATACAGTAATGTCTCAGGATATAAAATCAATGTCCATAAGTCAGTAGCCTTTGTATATGCTAATAACAGTCAAGATGAGAGGCTAATTAAGGACACAACTCCCTTCACCATAGTTTCAAAGAAAATGAAATACCTAGGAATATACCTAAAAAAGGAGGTGAAGGACCTCTATAAAGAAAATTATGAAATCCTCAGAAAGGAAATAGCAGAGGATATTAACAAATGGAAGAACATACCATGCTCATGGATGGGAAGAATCAACATTGTTAAAATGTCTATATTTCCCAAAGCAATCTACCTATTCAATGCCATTCCTATTAAAATACCAACATCGTACTTTCAAGATTTGGAAAAAATGATTCTGCACCTTTGTATGGAACCAGAAAACCCCCCGAATAGCTAAGGCAGTTCTTAGTAATAAAAATAAAGCTGGGGGCATCACCATACCAGATTTTAGGCTGTACTAGAAAGCCATAGTGGTCAAGACAGCATGGTACTAGCACAAAAATAGAGACAGAGACATTTGGAATCGAATAGAACACCAGGAAATGAAACTAACATCTTACAACCACTTAATGTTTGATAAACCAAACAAGAACATACCTTGGGGGAAAGACTCCCTATTCAATAAATGGTGTTGGGAGAACTGGATATTTACATGTAAAAGACTGAAACTGGACCCACACCTTTCCCCACTCACAAAAATTGATTCAAGATGAATAAAGGACTTAAATTTAAGGCATGAAACAATAAAAATCCTCAAAGAAAGCATAGGAAAAACACTGGAAAATATTGGCCTGGGGAAAGACTTCATGAAGAAGACTGCCACGGCAATTGCAACAACAACAAAAATAAACAAATGGGACTTCATTAAACTGAAAAGCTTCTGTATAGCTAAGGAGACAACTACCAAAGCAAAGAGACAACATACACAATGGGAAAGGATATTCACATATTTTGCTTCAGACAAAAGCTTGATAACTAGGATCTATAGAGAACTCAAATTAATCCACATGAAAAAAGCCAACAATCCCATATATCAATGAGCAAGAGACATGAATAGAACCTTCTCTGAAGACGACAGACGAATGGCTAACAAACATATGAAAAAATGTTCATCATCCCTATCTATTAGAGGAATGCAAATAAAAACCACCCTGAGATACCATCTAACCCCAGTGAGAATGGCTCACATCACAAAATCTCAAAACTGCAGATGCTGGCGTGCATGTGGAGAGAAGGGAATACTTTTACACTGCTGGTGGGACTGCAAACTAATACAACCTTTTTGGAAGGAAAAGGTCTAGGTCCATAAAGAGTAGACCTAGACCTCCCAAGCTAGACCTCCCATTTGATCCTGCAATCCCATTACTGGGCATCTACCCAGAAGGAAAAAAATCCTTTTATCATAAGGGCACTTGTACTAGACTGTTTATTGCAGCTCAATTTACAATCGCCAAAATGTGGAAACAGCCTAAATGCCCACCAACCCAGGAATGGATTAACAAGCTGTGGTATATGTATACCATGGAATACTATTCAGCCATTAAAAAAAAAATGGAGACTTTACAACCTTCGTATTAACCTGGATGGAAGTGGAAGACATTATTCTTAGTAAAGCATCACAAGAACAAAGAAGCATGAATCCTATGTACTCAATTTTGATATGAGGATAATTAATCCCAATTAAATTCATGGTGGGGTGGGAGAAGGGGAGAGCAGAGACAGAAAGAAGGAGGGAGGGGTAGAGAAAGGAAGAGCAGAGAGAGAGAAGGAGTGAGGGGGTGGGGCCCTGGCATTGTGCCACACCTTTGGGGGTAAGACATGATTGCAAGATGGACTTTACTTAACAAATGCAATCAGTGTAACCTGGTTATTGTACCCTCAATGAATTCCCAATGATAAAAAAATAAAATAAATAAATAAATAAAAAGATAAGTAACTTTTTACAGTTAAAAAAAAAGGAGGATAGTAGAAAGGTCTCAACTCTTACATAAAATGAAAGACAGAATTAAGGCACAGTGCGTGTTCATAGGTTTTTTTCCTCTTCCATTCCCCATAAAATTATCCTTGGCAGGAAAACTATTGCTTTCTTCAAGTAAAAACTTAAAATTTCTCAAATTTACAATGTCATAACATCCCAAAATGAAAATGCCAGAGCTTCTCGGCTGCCCTTTGAAGATGAAGGTCAATACCAGCAGAGAGCAACCAAGGTCCCCAGGCAGAGGAGGACCAGTGACCCTGTTCAGACAACTCTTAATGAAACAATGTTATGTGATCTTTTTAGGACTATGTCCTGAGTCCTTATTACAACCTTCACTTGAGAATTCTGTGACACTCTGGGGTTTGATACTTCTTTGTTTAGTTAGCTCATCTATAAGACACATTTACCTTTAATCCTAGTTCTAAATCCTCATTTGTAAAAATAAAGCTATGATCTTCAATGTGTATGGTCTCACTAGAGTATGATATCCTAGGACCTTCTAGAACAGAAGTGTTCTCAATGCAAGGGCTAAGGCAAACAGACCTAAGAAGTAGTGCTTTTGATTTTAGACTATCTACAGCCCTTGACTTCTGACTCAATGAAGCAATTACTACACTTCAATAATATGCTTCTCCCATCCTTATCACTTACCCACCACAATAAAATTTAAAGAAGAAATTGTGCTTTTCTCATGTGGCCTTAGGAGTTATAGACATTAAGAAATATGAATGACTTTTTCTATTGAAAACAAAGTAAGGGAGTTAACAGTGATTACTTTTTCCAGTTCTTCTTGGGTATGTCCATCTGGGAGAATAGCATCCTGAATCTAGCAGCTGATCCCCAGGGAAACCCTCAGGGGGCACCCAGTAGAGATTTGTTCTATTTAACTCACAAAAGTGCTGGTCAAAATTGGGAGGAAAATTTTATGGAAGAAAAATTATTAGCTGAATAATGTGAGGACATGAAAAAATACGAAACATGGTCTTCACCCTCAAACATAATATAATTGGGAGTAGGGTGGGAGTGTAACACAAAATTTATAAAGAACAATGAAACATTGTGTACAATTAGCTTCTTGGAAAAATGTAAAACTCTTAAGTGAATGCCAGCAATATATATTTTATAATTTTTAAACTCCTCTAATTTCAGTGTTTTCATTAATAAGATATGGACAATAATCTATCCAAAGTGCCCAGCATGGGGGGGGAACCTCCAGCTTTCCGATTTCAAGATTGTTCTTTTATAAGCACCAAAGCAGGCAGGAAAACCTTCATCTTTCTCTGCTGCACCCTGTTAATAAAAGGATTTGTTCTGTAAAACTTGGATTCAGTCAAAACACTGCTCTTAAGGACGTAGAAGGCCAAATGTGGCCTTAAGGCTGCAGGTTTCCCACCCAAGGAAGAAGTAGAGAGCTGGATATGGAGCACTAACTGTTACCACTCGTCACATTTTTTATACACTGTACTCTTGCCCTTTTCCCTGTAAGGCAAACAACTGAATATGAAATATCTGAATCTGTTAAAGTGAGATTATTGTTCAATAGGATAAATAAATATCAAACTTGGAAATCTGTATCAATAGAAATAAGACATGAATTTAGGAGCTTAAATCAAGCCAAAGAGACTTCTACTGCAAGAAACTAAAGAATTAAATTGATCCATATTTCAGGGCTGAAATAACCTGAAAGCAGTCAATTAGCTCATCAGAAACAGGTTAAATAGAAAATATTTAAAACAAGTCTGATGATTGATAAATACTTCTGTGAATAAACCAAAAAGAATTTTTTTAAAAAGGGGCATCCATGAGTGTGAAACCTAAGTTGGGAGAAAGCTACTTGAATTTCAGTCCAGGCAAACAGCAAACCAGTAGCCAGATTCCCTCATCATTTAATCTCTAGGATTCCCCCAAAGACACACAGGAAAGAAGAAAGTGGAGTGTTTTTCCTCCGCAAACATGGCTTCCTAAGCAAGATCCTAGTTCGCCTTCTAAACAGGTTGACAAAACCAAGATACTCCCATCTAAAAGTTCTGGCACCACTATCGTGTGAGTGTGAGACAAAAGTGACAGTGGCTGCCTCAGTCACTACACGGAGAGAGTCTTCTTAGACGTATGTACTTAAACATACATAGGAGAGAAGAAATTGGAAACGAAACGACAAGTGACATTTAAGTCCAATCATTATTTTAAGCTCAGTGAAGCAGAATTGAATAACAAGACTGGTATTTGCATGATGTTTGCTGTCATTTTAGAGCTTTATCTTCGTGAGATTTTGTTAGATTTAAATAGTATTTGCAACAACAGTGGTTCTTACCAACTCAGCACTGATGTAACTCCTGTTCAAAGGTAGAGATCAAAATTGTAGACTTTCTTCTCATTATCCTTGTTTAAAGAAATGAGAATCCTTGATTAAAAACACTAGAAAATGCATAAACCAGCATTACTAGACATTACGTTTATATATCATAAGATTTTAAAAATATAAATCTGATAATATTACATCATATAATCACTCAATTTAGGAGAATTCGACCTTACGTGGTTACTTATTTTTTATTTTGCCTGTAATTAAATAACTAAATAAGAAAAAAAAATAAGCAATGTAAACAGTGCAGGTAATTTTATCTACCACTACATCCAGTAGGCACACATCTAACTCTAGAATGAATGTGGGATGAAAGTTGTGTAACTCCTCTTATTTTAATATTTTTCATTTCTTTCATGCCGGCATGTTGTAGCAGTTCACTGCATTGAATGTGATTTAAATATTTAAAGATTAATATATACACATATACACACACACATACTGGTTTTACTCACCATGTCTTTTAAACACAAGCCAATCACTCGTTCCCCCTCGAAAGGAATATCACTGTAGACATTACATATTTACAAGTGTGCAATGCTGCACAGGGTTGCATACTTTAAAAGCAAATATTGGCTCAGTCGGTAAGGCACCGGCCCCATATACCGAGGGTGGCGGGTTCAAACCCGGCCCCGGCTGAACTGCAACCAAAAAATAGCTGGGTGTTGTGGTGGGCGCCTGTAGTCTCAGCTACTTGGGAGGCTGAGGCAGGAGAATCGCTGAAGCCCAGGAGTTGGAGGTTGCTGTGAGCTGTGTGATGCCATGGCACTCTGCCGAGGGCTTTAAAATGAGACTCTGTCTCTATAAAAAAAAAAAAAAAAAAAAAAAGCAAGTATTCACAGAGCTCTATTCTGTACTCTATGAACATTTCAGAGGCTTTGGAAATTTAATTTTGACATTTTGCAGTTTTAACCTTACCCACAGACGACAGTAGCTAACCTCCACCAAGGTGGCCTCTGTGCTTGTTAGTTGCTGGAACTCGAGAAAACTGGAGGCAGAAATACAGTTCAACACTGTCTCTGTAAGCACGGATGCCGTGTCTCAAGAGTGTGGAAGGTCTTACATGGGGCAGAAGTAACCGCAATTCAAATAATCATTTCTGGTAAAATAATGTTTAGAAAGAGTAAAAAGTGTTTGATTGAAAGCATTCAGAGAATGCTCAAGTCATTGTCAAAATCAGAAAAATGTGAGAAGGGGAAAGGTAGCATTTAAAAAGACTGACAGATCAGAAAGAGATAGTGGCTATAAAAAGCAGTCGGACTTGCCTAGGAGAAGCTCAGATAAAGGAATAAGAAAAGCCAGACAGGGAGTGAGAGCAGTGTAAGCAGGTGGGGAACAATACTGAAGAGAGGAAAGGAAGGGGAGCAGATCAGAGTAGCTCATCCGGGTCGGGGTGCCCCAACTCACAGGAACTATTCACATTACTGTCTGTGAACGGAAAACATGAGAACGATTGTTCGAGGAATCAGAGGCTGAATTTTTGCAGAGAATTCATATCATGAATCATTGGGGGTAGGGTAGCCCAGGTCCCCAAATTTCCTTCCTCTTTGGGTACAGGCCAAAAAAACAGGTATCAGGAAGCCTGGAGCATCTAACGAGGGTTACTTGGGGATAAGGAATAAACAGATCACAAGCCAATGACAGAGACTGAGGCGGTGGGTAAAGGGAATGAGCCACCCACCCACACATGTGTAAATATGTGATTCGTCCCCAAACTACAAGGAATGTGCTTGCTTATCTCATGTATCCAATTCATAGCCCAAGATCCTCAGAAGAAATAGAAGGAGGAGGAGTGTAATCAAGCTGTCATCAGGCCAAGAAAGGCAGCGCTGCAGGGAGCTCTGTGAACTGTTTCAGACCTTTAGTGTCACCCAACATTTTTCTTTTTCTTTTTTTATTAATATTAAATCATAGCTGTGTACATTAATGCAATCATGGTGCACCATACACTGTTTTTATAAACAGTTTGACACATTTTCATCATACTGGTTAACATAGCCTTCCTGGCATTTTCTTAGTTATTATATTAAGACATTTATATTCTACATTTACTAAGTTTCACATGTACCCTTGTAAGATGCACCGCAGGTGTAATCCCACCAATAACCCTCCCTGGGCCCATCCTCCCCCCTTTCTCCTCTCCCTCTCCCCCTTGCCCATATTCTTAGGTTATAACTAGGTTATAGCTTTCATATGAAAGCCATAAATTAGCTTCATAGTAGGGCTGAGTACATTGGGTACTTATCTGCATTCTTGAGATACTTTACTAAGAAGAATATGTTCCAGCTCCATCCATGTAAACATGAAAGAGGTAAAGTCTCCATCTTTCTTTAAGGCTGCATAATATTCCATGGTGGAAATATACCAACATTTTTCCATAGGTACACTCAGAGCTTGTCTCTTAAAGGGACAGAATGTCCCAGACATCATGGAAGTGTTTCTCGCTGAACTAAGGTTTTCAGGTATTCCCAGCAGACTTCAAAGTAGCAAGTGGCAACAATTTATCCTCAAACAGAAGAGGTATAAACTCTTGTAAAATTAATATCTCTTTTTCTCAATAAATGTTTCAAATAAAATAACTGAGCAATATATGTTAAAGAAATCGCTAAAGTCTTTTCATCTGGCTTAGAATATTCAAAGCATCAATTAACCTAATAGAAAGAAGTCTTGAGTGTTATAATCAAACAAACCCAACTTTTATACTTGGAAGACTTGTCACTAATGAGATCAAGTTTCCTCACCTTTTAATCAGGGATAAAAATTAGGTAGCTTGAAAATTTGTTCAGAGTATAAAATGAGATTGTATACTATATGTCAATACTTTGATCACTGCCTGCCAAACAGTAAGTGTTAAATAGAGCTAACTATAGTTATTACCTAAATGTCACCTGATATACATATATTTAAGCTTGATACATGGCAGAGACACAAAGTGTCTTATACACAATTACAGTAATTGTGGAACTCATTAGATACTTGTGTATCTATAGTGGTACAGAACCTTTTATTTACTAGAGGCTTAAATTTTAAAATGTACTATGCTAACATGAACCAAGCAACATTGACTTACATAACTTTACTATAATTACACACTTGAGCCTATGTAAATATAACTAAACATGTAAGTGAGTCTTATTATCCTAAAGGGGAAAAACAAGTGATAGAGTTTGCTTATTTTTTGTCAAATAACAAAAGATATATTCCACAATATTTCAATAGCTAAAAAAAATCAAATCATTTAATCATTAAATACAACACTGGATACTGTTAGACAAAATCCAAGGACATATTTCCAAGTTATAAATATTAATAAGGCAAGTTTAACTTCAAAATTTTAACATGATTGAATCAGCCAGATGTTCTTCCATTTATTTATTTTGATTTCTTAGCGAGTATTCATTCTACCATAAAAATGCCTTCAAAGATTGTGAATACATCACTAGGAATTGAAAGATATATAAATAAATTAAATATGGTATATACTTCCTGAATCTTTTATTGACTGTAGTATGTCTGTATTAATAATCACATACCGATAGCAATATTTAAGGTCGGGAAGGTATGTGACACTGTAGGTCAAATAAAGGATCAACTAAAGGATCCAATAATATTCAGTTTCCATTTACATATTGTCCTTGTCTCTCTTCAGCCAGCACAAAATATCACCAGCTCTTGGCTAAATATTGTACCACACAAACATCTATATGTAGTTAAAGGGACAGGTCATCATTAAATTGTTGATATTTGTGATAATGTAGCATGGTTTTCAAAACTTAAAGGCAAAAGGAGTAGTGATTACCTATGAAGCACATTTCTTGTGCCCGCTTCCTCTTTTTCATCTATGTGCAGGGTCTCCACCCCTCTGTGCAGGCCCTTGAGTATGTTTTACCCTCTTTGACATCTCCCTCTATATCTACCTGTTTATTCAGAATATCATGAGATGAGAATTAAGACCATGATAGATGGGGATAGTCAGTGACCCTAAGACAAAGTAGTGATTAAGCAGTAGGGTCAGTACCAGAAGCAACTGGTTACAGCAGAAACCAGTACATACTACAGGAACTCATGGAATTTATAGAATAGATATGTTATTTAATACCACCAGTAACACAGGAAAATATGTACTTTTATTCCCCATAAATAAATTGGATAGCTGATGTTGAACTAAATTAGGTAAATTTGATGCATAGCACACGAGTAGTAAATTAGAATGAAAATCTACATCAATCTGGCTGCAAAGTACATGTACATTTGCCTTCCATATATATGTACATTATCCTCATTTTAATATTTCTATCTTCTCTCTTTCTCCTTTAAAATAACCACAGCATCAAATAAAATTTTAAAACATTTGCTGCAATTATTATTACCATTATTATTATTATTATTATTATCTGAGACAGAGTCTCACCATGTCGCTCTCGGTAGAGTGCCGTGGGGTCACAGCTCACAGCAACCTCAAACTCCTGGGCTTAAGCGATTCTCTTGCCTCAGCCTCCCGAGTAGCTGGGACTACAGGCGCCCACCACAATGCCCGGCCATTTTTTGTTGCAGTGTCATTGTAGTTTAGCTGGCCTGGGCCAGGTTTGAACCCGGCTCCCTTGGTGTATGTGGCTGGCACCATAATCCCTGTCCTATGGGCACCGAGCCCATTTGCTGCAATTATTGAGTACCACGTTATGTTCTTTGGATCTCATATTTTTAAAAGAATTGGGAGGAATGGATGAAAATGTTGAATTTGTCTTTTATTAAAAAGAAGGAGAGAGAGAAAGAAAGCCCAATGCCTTATCATCTTTTCTCCCCTTTGGGTCAAGTCAGTGATAGAAAAAGAAAATATTTTTAGTTCTTCCTATAATATAAAACAATGTGTCTTATTTTATTGCTACTTGGTAAGTAAACCAAAATCAAAGACTTCATACTTTTGAATGTGTGTATACTTAAGTAGCTTACAGTATAAAAGGAAATACAGCAGATGGAGGAACAGAAAAGATAAAGCCATTTTTAGCTAATTATACTTTTTAAACTAAGTTTTATTTTTAAGTCCATTCTGTTAGGTTTACTGTGGTCACCATGAAGGTAAAATAGATGAGAAGAAAAAGGGGACTGGGGGTAATTAGAAGATGAGAGATAGCAGTTCAGATAAACAATGTCAGGTTATAACGTATGAGAATTGGGGAAACTGGGAAAGAGGATAGACCAGAAAAAATAGTAGTTTATGTAAGCAGGATTGGTTTTCCCCCCCCCCCAAGAAATTGTTAGGGAAGGAAACAGAACCCCAAAGCATCATAAACCTCCTCCTAGTCCAGGACACCATTTCTTTCAGCACAACTTCCCTTTACCTTTGACCCCTGGTGTCTGAGCATCTGAGATTGACTTTAGGTACACTCTGTCTCTTAATTCCCACAGATGAGAGGTACATAAAAAGATGACATAATCATGGATGCAGTTCAGTTTGCCATTAGATCCCAGGGTGCAAATCTTCCCATCACTTCTTCCTCCAAGCCTGAATGAGAAACTCACCTCTTTCCAGATTTTCCTTGATGAGACATTTCCCACTCTAATCCCTGTTTCTCCATGTCCTCCCTCACATGCACATATTCCATTTGTACTAGATGTTTTAAAACCCTTTAAGATAGAAATGTAATGCCAGATGGGCATTTAAAGTGGAGTTTAAACTCCCTTCTGACAACTTATCTTTATTCTAAATGAGATAAGACAACTTGTCAAAAGTCATACAGCTTGGTAAAGACAAATTTAAGGCACCAAAATTCTATTCCAAAACTCTTTCTACTGTTTGATTTGTTTATTCCTTCTGAAAGAATTAGTGGTTGTGCCATATTCTGAGGATTGAAAGGAATCCTTTGGATAGTTATTAAACTCTTTATATTTATATAGCCCCACACTTCATTAAGCATAAGATTTCATGCTGGATATAAAATTCCATGTTTAAAGTATAATAATATTTTCAAATTTTTGAATGTCCAAATATACCTAAAGTGAAAAATTTAAGTAACACTATTTCCTCCAGAATCCTGCCATGGAAAAATATTCAGACCATATACAATGTCTGACAATTAAATTCGCAAACTCACCACCATGTGCTAATATTGGCAGCACTGTACAAACAACTCTGTAAGGTTTCATAACATTGGTATATCAGTGACTTACAGCTGTGTTAGTGTCTGTATGTGGCAGTGTCTTGCTGAGTGAGATTCTTTATAGTTGTTGCATGTTTTTGTGTGCTGTACAATGACAGCTCTGATGGTCATTTCAGCAAGAATTCCAAAACTGCTTTGAAGGATGGACTAAGTACTGGCATCAGTGCACACTTCCCAAGGGGAGTACTTCAAAGGTGACATATGATACTCAGCAGTGAGGTATGTAATACTTTTTCTAGGATGAGCTCACAAACTTAACTGTCAGACTTCATATATCTCTTAGATAGAATTAGAGAGAAAGAGAGAAAAAGACAGAGACAGAGAAAGAGGACAAAGACATGTTATCCTTCTTAATTTGTAAAAATGTTAATCTAAAGTTTTCCTTTCCTTGACTGAACTTAACGACTCCATTCTCAGGCCTGTCCTAACAACAGTAGCAATGAGTGACAAAATTTACTGGACACTTTCTATGTGTAACAGGGCACTGTGCTAGTCCTTGTAGGAAAAAAAAGAGAGAAAGAGAGGAGAGAGAGAAAGAGGAGAGGAGAAGGAGGAAAGAGGAAAGACAGTTGATTTTTAGCTCGGTGAAGATAGAGACGTATAATTGGGTATCTAATATAATATGGGAGGAGATAGCCTGACACATGCCATGGCATCCAGAGGGCCATAAATGTATCAAAAAGACACAGCCTAATCTGGCGATTTAGAGAGAGAGGGCATTCTGGGGGTTTTGTACAGAAGTCTCAAAGGATGAGTAAGCGAGAACAAGAATATGAATGGCACTTCAGCCCAAGCAAAGTTACAGCACAAGGAAATGTGTTGTATGCAGAGAGCCACAGCGACACAAAGTTACTGCTTTAGAGCATGTAATATGAAGAGCAGCGGAAAAGCATTTTGCGAGATAGACATTGGTAAGTTGATAGAAGGCCTTTCCCTTAACATATGAGTGAGAGTGGCTGGAGTTGACATGAAATAGTATGATCTGCAGTCATTGCTCAGTTACCTTATAATTACTGTAAAGTAGCTTCATTTGTCTTTTCCCAGCTTCCATCACCACTGCCCACTTTCATGCAAAATAAAATGAACATACATAAGACAATTCTTTAGCATTCCTTTAAAGAGAACCATCATCAACATGCATGCATTACATGTTTTTAGACTGAGGATTTACTCAGAAATATTTGAAAATATGAGTAAATATTCCTAAGAGCAAAAGTAATTTTTTATATATCTCTAGCATGAAGGAATGAATTTCAACTTAGCAAACATAATGGTAAATTCTTTATTTTTGTCATTTAGAAATGAATAGTAGCAAAGTATTGTTTTTTTCAGTTGCTCTTTTTATACATGAATTATAGCCAAAGCTTTTGAAAAATGTTGAAGTTCCAAAAAATTAGGGGGCAGCCATGGAGCACTAGAGCCCTCTGCTCTTAATCCCCTTCCAGGTCTAATGATTATTTTCCGTCATTGTAAAACATAGGTAAATAACAGAACCCAAATCAAGCTGCTTCACAGCAAGCGCCTGACCTCGAGTGATCTACAATTTCTTTTCACTCAAATAGGATGTCTCCTTTCAAATTCTTTACTCCATTTAATACATGCAATCTCAAGCTACATAATCTATGCACTTTTTTGGCCTTCCTGAAAAATACGTGTATGCCCTGCTCTTGACATGCTGGAACAACTAAATATATTTTTTCTTCAAAACGCCAACTTTTTCTAAGCTTGCTGATTTATCTCAATCAGCATCCATCAACTTTTGAGTATCCCTGTCTATTCAGTGTCGTGTAAGAGAGCCTGTCTTTTATGAGGAGATACCAATTAAAGAACAAATTTTAGCACTTTTATCACGGAATTCATGATCAAGTTGGGTAAGACAAGACTAACAAGCATGCAACAACTAGGAAACAGTTTGAGACAGTATATAATTAAGTGCTGAATGTAATGCTGACTGTAAGTGCACAATTCTTCACTAATTACCAATTGCTTTAAGGAATTAATACTTAACTTGGGGATTTCAATCACAATTTCTCTATAAGCCTTAATTCTTACAACCAGCAATTCAGTTCATTTCAAAGAGTTACAAACACGCTCTGGTTTAGCAAATTATCAGCATTGTTCTCAGAAATGTTTTTTTTTCATTAAGCAATTAATTTAAATCCTGATTGTTCTGACCTCCAGGGCCTTTTGGGAGGTGCTTGTTTCACAGATGCAATTTAATTTTTCAAATGAATTTTCAGCTGGTGCAGGATTCACAGCCCTGAGGGGAAGGAGTCTGTTTTCTATCCAGAAGAGAGAAACAGGAGAAACTTGGGTCCATGGCAGGCCAACTCCTCTCCCAGGTGGGGAGGGACAAACTCCAGCACTCCGCTTCTGCCTTTTCCCTGTCTTCCTTGCTTCTCTGGTAGCTTCTTTTGTTTCCCTCTTTCTGCCTTCCCCACTTTGATTCCATCTTCCTCTCTTCTCCTGCCTTTGTTTTACTCTGGTCAGTAGGATGAACAGAGAAGCCTGCTGCACTGATGACCCTCACAATGGAGGAGGCTTCTGGCTCTGATCTCTGCTGCCCACACTGTCAGCAGGTTGAAGACAAGCCCAACAGAGATTACAGCCGCAGAGAACAAGCTCAGCCCACCTTTGGAGTTGAACCTTCCTTTAGGAAGCTTCCAATGATCGATTTGGTTGCTGGGAGGAATGCAAACACAGTTTTCAATGCGCTTCTAAGAAGTCACCAACTTCTCTCCTTCCTCATCTTCCTTGGGTTTCTTCATGGATGTGCTCAGTCTGGGACAGTGTGAACAGCTCTGCCAAACAACCATGGGGGTTTATAACCATATCCAAACCTGCATTTTCTTTCCCTTTATCCAAGAAATAATTGGCCACTGCTATGTTTGACAAAACACTTGTTTCTGCATCCACCTCTGTCTGTGTGTAGTAGAGGGTAGAGGGCAAATGCAAATTGCTTCGCATTTCTGAGCTTCAGTTTTCTCCTCCTTAGGAGGGGATGTGCACGCAATGTGTTGCTGTGGGTATGAACTGAAGAATAGACCAGGATGCTGGTCAAAAGCTGATTTCCCAGCTTCACATCCCAATTCTGCCTCCTCTCATGTAAGAAACCAGAACAAGTTGTATAACTTTACTATGTTTCAAGTTCCTCATCTATAAAACAGGGAAAATAAAGTACATTCCTTATAAAGTTCATAGCTCAGAAATCAATAAATTGATTTATATAATACACACATAAAACACTGTACATATTAGATTTTGTGTAAACCAACTTGCCCATGGTTAATACTCTGTAAATGTGAGTTCTCTTCTTTCTTTTCACTGGGACCTAGTGGAGAATAAAACAGGAGGGGCGTGCTCTCCAGCTCACCAGGAGAAAAGTTTACTTCTTTACATTCAGCCCCTTTCTCAGTTTCTACTTCAAACTAATATTTCCTTTTTTCTTCTTATTTTACCTGTATTTCCTCAGCCTGAAATCTTCTGTACACACCTGGCCACCCCTCTGAGGCAGATAACCAAGGTGGACAACACTACAGAATTCGGGATGGCCAGAGCCAGATCTTGGTTCTGCTCCCCCACTCAAAAGCACCACACTGGCCCTCAGTGGAAGTAACGTGTTCTGTGATTTGTTGGACAAGCAATATGCACGGGACGTTTTTTTTAAAAAGTACTGAGGACACTAAGTAGTAGTTAATTAGCTAAGTAGTTAAAACCAGTTTCTCCATCAAAAGGAAATTTTATTTTGAAGAAAATAAAAATATCCAAGAATACACAAACAGATGATGAAAATGGGGATGAATGGATTTGGAAAGACTCTATTATTTTACTTCTAAAAGTCAATGGTAAAGAAAATTTAGGGAAATAGATTAAATGAATTAAAATATCTCTTTTTAAAAAAACATATAGCCCTACCAGAGTTGATAGCATCTCTCTCCTTTGACTGAGGAGGGCTCAAAAGTGGCTTTGAGTCTATAGTAGGTACACCAAAGATTGTCAGAAAGAACTCAAAAGTCATCAAATCACAAAAGAGGGCAACAGAAGAGAAAGAAATAAACAAAAGATCTACCAATCAGAAAATAATTAGCAAAATGGCAATGTTAGTCCTTACGTATCAATAATGACTTTAAATAAAAGTCATGCTGACTGCGAGCACATTCCTGAGATTGACTAAACTGATGGCAGGGAACTAAAAGTGCAATTCCCAAAGTAAGTCTCCCACCCTTCAATTACTGAAACTTGGATGGGAAATTTGACAAACTAAACTCATCAACAGCCAAAACCACTTAGGTGATACTTACGCGATAATGACGGCTGTTCTATATTGAGTGTTTGCTATACATCAGACACTGTTCAACATATTTTATATATACTATTACATTTGTTCAAACTTATATGATCACCTTTAATCCTATCACAACCTACTGAACAGAAACTATACTTATTTCCTTTTTGTTTTAGAAAGTCAACTAATTTGCTCAAGTTCACACAACTAAAAGGATGATTCCTGTTATGAAAAGGCAAGTATGAAAGCACTTTTCAGCAAAATCTAAAGGCAATCAAATTGGGTCAAGTTTCTTCAACAGCAGAAGTTATCTGTAATATAAAAATCTGTACAGTCATTAAGTTTTATGGTTGCAATATTGTCCTTAGATATCAACAACCTCCTTATTTGCAAAGTCATATAATTCTGCTCTTAGAAACAAAAGACTATCAAAACTCACAAAATACCTTATTTGTGCTGTACCAAATCTCTCCAACCCAGTTTATAAACAATAACAAAAACCACAACAAACAAGTTTCAAAAAAGACAAATCAGAATACAATATAATCATCCTTTTCCTTTCATAAAAGAATAAATTACAGGGTTGCTGGCCAGTTTGTGAAAGTACTATAGCCTTCAAATTTATCATTACCTCTGGTTATCAAGAAAGTTAATTATTATCAAACCCCTAGCTCTCCAAAAGAGGCGAAAAGTCACTTTGCTCCAAAGCCTTTGCCAGGTAAAATAAAATAGCAGAAAATGGCCGTTTCTTCTGAACCAAATTCTTGATTCCCCAGAATAACACATATACCTTAAGAAGAAACTAGATAAAATTTGCAAGAAAAGGAGGGACTAGAGGAAAGGGAAGGAAATGGAGATAAAGTAAATTACTTCGGAGACACAATGATAGTTCAGAATAGGTAATCTACCATCAAATGATAGAACTTGAGTGAAGTATATAGAAGCATTCATGAATGAAGAGCTCATCTAATAAGATTGACTTCTTACTGTGTCTAGAAACTTGAAACCTACCAGGTTGTGTCTGGAGGAGGAATACCATAAAAGATGTGAATGAATTGGAAGTAGTGTCTCGTGGTATTTCTTCCTTACCCAGAGCAAGACTGGAGCATAACATAAAGGCATAGGCAATACCCATACACACAGCTACATGAAGAGGGAAAGAGAGCATATAGGGAAAGAGGAGATAATAAAAAAAAAAAAAATTTCAAAGACAAGCTAGTTGCCAGAATGTCATTCAGTTTATAGAACCATTTGGAGAATTCTAACTCTTGTTTGCATGGGATTTTTGAGATATGGATTTTCCTAACGCTAGCTAGATAGTGAATCTTGTTTTCATAAGGACTGACACCAAAATAATCATGGAGGCCTTTAACATTCTCCACAGGTTCTTTTAGCTTTGAACATATGGACAAGTATGAATATAATAGATTGCAAGAGAATTCTAATTTATAAACCCAGTTTGTTCAGGTGGATTAGAAAAAAACTAACCTATGCAGGAATAATTTTTAATGCCATTGAGCCAAAAGGGAAATAACTTTATAGTAAAATTGATAATGTGCATGGAGTTTTGGCTATTTGATTCCAGAAGCCATGCTTAAAAACACTTTAATTCAAATAGAAGCATGTTGAAACTTATGAGAATAGCAAGCAAAATGGCATCACATATGTCAAAATTGTAAGGAAGCTTGATTCTTAAAGATTCTTTTCCTGTCAAAAGATCTATAGCTCAGAGACTGGGTTTACAACAAGGTCAACTGTCTGAATGACATGGAAGGCGTGTGTATCACACACCACACTTCTAAAAAGGAAATGACTTTTTCAAATGGACAACTGTGTTATCTTCCTTTCCAACAGTGATTCTATTTGAGTTTTACATTATGGATGCAATGAAGCTGGAATTTACAGCCTGAACACTAGATCAAAGCAAACCAGAAAGTAATTAGCTCATAGAGGCAAAGAGCTGCTTATCTGAATGACTGGATTATAGAATATCCTTAACTGATCTAGTTTTTGAAATAAAGAACAGGGAAACGTATACAGAAATGCAGTTTATCAGTGCAGTGGAAACTAACTATATCTGTTCTTTTCTCCAGCAAATTAGTTCTTTTTCTCCCTTAGTACTAAATTCCTAATCTGGGAATCCATTTCCCTTCATTGTGTGTTTCTCTAGAGGCTGCATATTCATTTTCTGGATATTAGATACCCTATTTACCACAGCCTGTAGCAGGGAGGCATTTGCTGTACATACAAGGTTTTCTCTCCTCCCTTTCAACACAGAATTTTATAGTGAAAATTACTGATAAAAGAAATGAGTGACAGACCCCTGTTGGGCAGCCAGTGATCACTGCACATTTAGATTTTGTATTATTATTATTTAGCATATTAAGTGCCCACTCTATCATCATTCTGGGTGACTTCTCAGGGGGCAGCAGAGCATTCAACTTCAGGAGGACAGAGTTTAATATTAGGTTGAAAATGGTTAACAACAGGCTGAAGGCCTAATGAAAACACATTTAGAAAGTCAACCAGAGGGATTTTTATTTTAATGAAAAAGTATAATGAAAAGTTCTCTGCAGGGAGAGCAAATTTGACAAGGTTATTTAAACACATATGCAGGCTTTAATGTTTCAAAAGAATTTTTTTTTTTTTTTAAATAATGGGATTTAATCTAATCTGTGAGTTTGGGCCTTAGTCACAGGGTAGATGCAAGGTAGTCTCAGAAAGCAAGACTTCTTTGCCAAGTAAGAAATTAAACAGATTTTAGGGTGCTTGAGTTGGATGGGGACTTGGGATGATCTAATGTAACCTCTTATATTCATAGGACTAGACACTGAAGAAGCTCAAAAATGTGAAATGAGTTCCCCAAGAGCCACAGGTAGGAAATAATATGGCTCTCTGAGGGGCTTTATGAGCACTTCTGTAGCCTATGTCTGTTAGCAACTATGTCTGTTAGAAACTGTATCTTCTTTGTAATCCTTACATAGACTGTGAACAAGTATTATTATTGCCAGTTTATAGACCACAAAAAAAAAAAAAAAAGGAAAATCAAAGGAAATATGTGCTATACCAAGAGTCACATAGCTATGAAACAGAGAACCAGGAGTGGCACAGATCTTACCTGTCGGACCCTAGAAGAGCCTTTATCCACTTGCGTAGCAGACCACAGAGCTCTCCGCTGCCTTCCACAAGGCCGCCAGCCTCCACCCCAGGTGTCAGCAGCTCTAGGCAGGCTCGGGCTGCCAAACCTGTGCTATGAATATGCTTGTGTCTAGATGCTGATACTTTCATTTCAACCTCCCAGATTTAATATTTTGAATGCACCCTAGTTTCTAATTCATCCCTAATCACTCCAGGGAGATCTATTCCTCTTGGCCCCTACTTGGAATGAATTCCACCCCTGTTCTCCTTTCCAGCTCCTGAGACCCCAGCTATGTTCAGTGCCCCAGTTTAGAATCAACTGAAGGGAAGTCAGATGGAAATAAGCGCAATCCAATTCCATATGGGGGGGGAAGGATGGTAGTGCTGGTGATAGTGGTGTGTGTGTGTGTGTGTGTGTGTGTTGTATGATGAACAAGGATGTGTTGGAAAGGAGGCATTTGGGACAAATCTGACAACCTAGTGACTCAGGTATCCATTGTGCCACCAGATCCTAGGTAGAGGAATACAATGGAACTCTGTAGAACTCTAAAGTCTACCCCAGGGTGGGGCAGAAACTGCTGCCTTGAGGATACCCAGCATCAGACCGAGTCTGAGCTACTCTGGCAGCTGCAAGGAGCTGAACAGGCAGAAGCCATGGACCTGGGGCCGAGTCTGACATATAGCCCCAACCCCCAGCGACCTGCATGCCCCTTCCCCTCCATTCCCTGTGATGTCCTTCTTCTGCCTGTAGGAACTCTTGCAAATGGTCAGCAAGGCTAGGACCTGCTCTCTTGCTCCCTCCCCACATGAGCACCATCTTAATGGAGAGAATAATAATTTTAGGACTTTCCTCCACTGTATCCTGACCCCACCCATATTATTTAAGTTTTAAATATTAACTTAAATAACTTTCCTCCACTATATCCTGACCCCACCCATAACTACCACTTATAACTTCTTTTAGTCTCAGTTTTATCTCTTAAACTGTATGTACCACAAAAGAATGGCTGAGAATTTGTTTACAGCTATGGTTCCCACACTGCTGTTCTCTAGTAAATTTTAATATGCTAAGCCTGAGCCAAGTTAGGCTAGAAGGTACATAGGAATAAATTCTCTTATGACTAATTTCTGTCAGGTTGTAATATATATTACAACTTAAACTCACAATCAATATGCCTGCCATTGATATAACATATATCATAAAAATATAAGGAGTTCCTAAATAAACCTTAAGAAACCATGTCTTAATAAAACTAATGTTTTAATTCTTGGGCAAGTCAATTGAGAATTTAATTAAGGGCAAACCAGTCAGTGTCACACAAAGTTTATAGCACCAAAGAAGCAGCACTCCAAAAAAAAAAAAAAAAAAAAAAGTGATTCTAGTCTAATAAAATTTCCCTAACTTAAATAAGATATACAGCAGCATACTATACAAGTGACCCAGTGGGTCTAATTTGCTCAGACTTTTTTTTTTTTTTTTTTGTAGAGATAGAGTCTCACTTTATGGCCCTCTGTAGAGTGCTGTGGCCTCACACAGCTCACAGCAACCTCCAACTCCTGGGCTTAAGCGATTCTCCTGCCTCAGCCTCCCGAGTAGCTGGGACTACAGGCACCCGCCACAACACCCAGCTATTTTTTGGTTGCAGTTCAGCTGGGGCCGGGTTTGAACCCGCCACCCTCGGTATATGGGGCCGGCGCCTTACTGACTGAGCCACAGGCGCTGCCCTGCTCAGACTTTTTAAAAAGCTTTCTGGAAAGTTTCTTTCTTGTTTTTGTAGAGACAGAGTCTCACTTTACTGCCCTCGGTAGAGTGCCGTGGCGTCACACGGCTCACAGCAACTTCCAGCTCTTGGGCTTATGTGATTCTCTTGCCTCAGCCTCCCAAGCAGCTGGACTACAGGCGCCCGCCACAGCGCCCGGCTAGAAAGTTTCTTTATAATAGATTATTAAGGGATAGAAATCACTAGAAGGTACAGGACAGAATACTGCCAAGAGTTACTGCGAAAAGCCACAGAAGTCTGAGTAAACAGCTGTGACCAAGAGTTAAGTTAATAATTAGACATCCAGGGGTCTGGCATTTATTCTGGCACTGGCCAATGCAGTGTATCTGACAAGAAGGAGACAGAGAAACTGGGAGAAGAGTTGATAGGGGTATAGAAATTGACCACCAAATTTGTCAATGACTCTCCTATAAGTGGTGGAGAAAATGAGTCAAGATCAAAGAAAGTTATCATGTGGATTCAGTATTCGGGGATTTCAGCAAAAATGAAAGCACTTGAAATTCAACTTGTATCAAGAGTCATGCCAGCAGAAATTGAGTCAAATTTCTCTGAAATCTCTTCCAGGAAGTGAACTGATTAAGGGAATAATCTAATGTCTACATGAATTGGTAAGAGCCATGGATGCAGTTGTAACATTAACCAGTTGGGTAAACAAAAAAATTTAAAAGGGTATCTATAACTTTCTAAAAAATTATGGTAAAAAAGATAATTATTTATTGATCAAAAATGATTTAATAGACTTTGTTTTCAGTTTCAAGAAGTATTCAGGATGAAATTGGACACAGAAAACAATTCCCTAATATCGAGAAACAAAGGCATTGGTATAAGACTGTACTTGACTGAAGTTATGTTTAGTGATTATTGGGTATTCTTGTTATCCTATATTGCTGTAGGTCTTGCCAGCCTGTGGCACAAATAAGCTGGCATTAGCAGGGATACACAAATTTCCATTGAAAATAGCCCCCACTTACTGCCTCAAAAACTGAGGGTTTCCTAGGGTTCTGGATAAAGGACTAACATCATTCCTTCCCTGTTTCCTTAACCTGGCTTCCCTGTGATATTTTCTGCCTCAGAGCCATGAGCAAAGTATACTTCACCACTCAGACTAGTTCTTTGATGCTGTTTGAGAAACCTACATACCTAATGTCGTCTTAGAGCATCTCCCCAAATCACTTAACCATGATGTAACCAGGAATTTCTGTAAGCCTTCAAGTTTTTATGAAATCTTGTATTCTCTAAAGCTCACCACAGCTTTACTTTGGATGCCACAAGATCTTCCAGGATTTTGTCACTCCCGCATCAAGAAGTAGATTCCCTGGATTAACAAACTGTGGTATATGTATGCCATGGAAGAACTATTTAGCCATAAAAGACAGAGACTTTACATATTTTGTGTTTACCTGGATGGAGTTGAAACCCCTTCTTCTTAGTAAAACCACACAAGAATATATTTAAAAAGTATCCGATGTACTCAATACTAATATGAAAATAACATATAAACAACTGCACTCCCACACAAAAGAAAAACACAAGTGTAGTCTAGTGAAGAGGAGGAGGAGGAGAAGGATAATTAGCAGGATCTCACCTGATGTGCCCCCTGTGAGGGTGTTCAGCATGCCCTCTGGGTGATGGGCTCAACAACTTGGACTTTACCTTGGAAATGAAAATGATGCAATCTAAACATTTGTGCCTGCATATCAATCTGAAATAAAAAAAAGTAGATACCCTTTTTTATCCCCTTGAAACTGAGCAGCCTGTGACTATAACAAACAATAGAATAAGTATTATAGAATAAGGCAGAGTGGTTCTATATGGTGTCCAAGACTAGATCATAAAAAGGACGTAGCTTTGGCAGCACCTGTGGCTCAAAGGAGTAGGGTGCTGGTCCCATATGCCAGAGGTGGCGGGTTCAAACCCAGGCCCGACCAAAAACTGCAAAAAAAAAAAAAAAAAAAATTGGATGTAGCTTCATCTTGGCTCTTTCTTTTAGGATCTTGGCACCTAGAACATAGCCACCGTATTGTGAGGAAGCGCAAATCACATGTAGAAACCATGTGCAGGGTTTTCCATCAGCAGCTGCAGATAAGGTATTAGCATGCAGCCAGTATTATTTGCTGGCTATGCAAAAAGAAAGACCATATGATTCTAACCCCCAGCTTTGGGGTTTCCCAGCTAACACCTAGTCAAGCTGCAATGAGTAATTCCCGCCAAACTCTGCTCATATTGCAGAAAAAGTGAGTAAAAGAAAAGTCATTACTTTAAGCCACTGTTTGGAGATGGTTTGTTGTACAGCCTTACACAGCTCAAATAATTCTCCTTCATTAGATCCACACGTTTCAACACAGGACTGAGGAAGCTACTGACAGCCTTAATTCTATGTGAGACTTTGAACATATGTTCCAACCATATGCCTATCCAAATACTACAGATTCCTTCATGATAACAAGCCTCTCAGCTTATGCTCTAGATCAGTGGTTCTCAACTTTCCTAATGCCTCCTAATGCCGCAACCCTTTAATACAGTTCCTCATGTTGTGGTGATCCCCAACCATAAAATTATTTTCGTTGCTACTTCATAACTATAATTTTGCTACTGTTATGAATCGTAATGTAAATATCTGATATGCAGGATGTATGTTCATTGTTACAAAGGGGTTGCGACCCACAGGTTGAGAACCGCTGCTCTAGATACTTCTCAAAAAGATGCAACTGAAGACTCTTGGTCAGGCACCATGCTGTCATCTCTAGCTCACTATTTCCCACAAGGAATGTTAACCCTCAATTTCCTCCTACCAGATTCCTTTCTTGTGTGCATTTTCAGCTCATATACACAGGTCCTTGAGAGGTTGGGGACATAGGTGGAGAAGTGGTCCATAATTTCAAATGGTACAACTAGATTCTCTCAAAATCTCATGTCATGCTAAACCTACTCCCATTATTTTTCATAAACGATGTCTGAAAGAAAATCCTTCCAAAAGACAGTGATTAGTGATTTCATTCTCTGTCATGACAATGTCATTTGATAAGGGATAGATTATTTGATAAAAGGACAAGGCAATACAAATAAGAAAGAAGAGATCTTGAAGGGAGAAATTGTTGGTCAGAAAAGTGCTTCATTACTAGGTTATGGGGCTACAATATAAGAGAGATGAGGAATTTTAGTCCTAAAAATACCCCCATGCTACCAAGCTAATGCTTAATGGGAGTGAGCTGGGAGGATCATGGAAAAAAAATTGTATGCTTCATAAGACTATAAAAAAGAATGAGTTGGACGACCCTACACTAGACAATTAGAAAAGAGCTGTAAGAATATTCCAAATAACAGATCTGGAAGTAAACAAATCTCTTGCTGAGAAGTGAGAGGTATCTAAAATTAAGTGAAAAACTGTAGGTAACCCTGGTCCTATCCTGTGAGATTATATATGCCTTTTATAGCAGAGGACTTTTCAATACAAAAATATAGAAAATTGAAGCTGGCACAATAATTTTATATTTTCCTTATTTTTAGCCTAATCCTACTAAATATACAAATTGGAGTTATAAAGTTATATTTAAAATAAATCCAAATTTGAAAAACATACATAAATATAATGGTATAAAATATCTCATAAGTTCACTTTAATACTTTCATTTTGGCTTATGTTTAGCTTTATAATTTGTAAAGAATTATTTTTTTTTCATTTTGATAGCTAATTACAGCTAATAACTGTAGCTCCCAGCTATTTAGAACTCAGTGGAGTCAGTTATCATACTAATTACTGAGAGGATCTCACTTCATCCTTATAACAACCTGTTAGGCAGATATTATTATTTATTATCTCTAAACCAAAATAGCTTAAATAATTTACCCAGTATACCACAGCTGATAAAACCAGGCATCGAAGGCAAACTAACTAACCCCAAAACTTGTGTCCTGGACTCCTGCAATGAAAGCCTCCTGCAGTCATATGAAATGTAGCATCAAAACCACTGTTTACAAATGCCCTTTATACCTCAGCTTAGGGTTAAGAAGACATTACAACACAAGCCAATGTTGAGTGTTTCCCATTTTCTCAGTGCTTCTTTCCCAAAAAGAAACCTTCTTTTCTGTCTCCCTACAATAACCACCACAGCATTCTTCCTCAGTGGTCAGGAAAAGGAAAACAATAAATAGGGTAAAAATGGTGTTTCTTCCATGCCCACTCTCACTACAACCATAACCTCAAAACCTGCTAACCTCCAATTTCCCCTTTTGCTTTTTAAATTTTCTTAAGAAAATACTCAAGAGAATCCTCAAAGAGCTAAAAGTAAACCTGCCATTTGATCCTGCGATCCCATTACTAGGTATCTATCCAGAAGAAAAAAAATCATTTTACTGTAAGGACATTTGCACTAGAATGCTCATTGCAATTCCATTCACCATCCCCAAGATATAGAATCAAACCAAGTGCCTATCAACTCATGAATAGATTAATGAACTGTGATATATATACCATGGAGTACTGTTCAGCCATAAAAATAACGGAGACTTTGTATCTTTTGTATTACCTAGATGGAGTTGAAGAATATTCTTCTTAATAAAATAACACAAGAATGGCAAAGCAAGTATCCAATGTACACAATATTAATATGAAAACAACAGATAAACAACTACATCCCTACAGGAAAGTAAAGAGCAATTAAAATTCAAGTGGGGGGAGGGAACGGGGAGAGGGAAGAAGGGAGAAGGAATGGTAAGCTCTCTCCTATGGGTCACGATGTAAGGGTATACATAATCCCTTGGTAAAGGGCTCAACTACAACTTGAACTTTGCCTAATAAATTCAAACAATGTAACTTAATCATTTGTAACCTCATATTAATTTGAAATAAATAAAATTCAAAACAATAATAAAAATAGTTTCAAATATTTTCATGCCAATGCAACGACCCTGTTTTACCTTCCCCTTAGTTAAAAGGTCAGGAAATTTGGCTTTCAGAAAAGGAAGTGATAGTAGGGAAAATCCAAATATAGACACATCTAACTGGTTTGGCGAGAAAGGACATTCCAGGTCTGGAGCCCTCAGCTACAAAATGGTTAGCCAGCACTCCACGATCAGCAGTCCCAGAAACCTGAGATATACAAATTCAACGTCTGCTTTTATCACAGCTACTGAGTCTTAATTTTGTTTATCAGCCAGAACAATTCACCTGTAATAAGTCACATGTTTTAGGAATTGAAAAATTATATGATTTAATTTACTCACAGGCAACATTTATGGGACGGATGATTTAATCATTAAGATATAACTAACAATAGGCTGGTCAGGGAGGCTCAGGCCTATAAAAAAATCCTAGTACTTTTGGGAGGTGGATGTGTGAGGATTGCTTAAGGTCAGAAATTCTAGACCAGCCTGGGCAAGACTGAGACCTCATCTCTACCAAAAAGAGAAAAGCCAGTGTGGTGGTGCATGTCTGTAGTCCCAGCTACTCAGGAGGCGGAGGCAGGAAGAGCCCAGGAGTTTGAGGTAATACTGAGCTGTGATGACACCACGGCACTCCAGCCTGGGTGACAGAGCTAGACTGCTTCAAAAAAAAAATTGTAAGGCTGGCAACAACTACTGAGAAAAAAAATAAAAAGCTTCTACTGAATCTAATTTATAATCCACTCACATTTGAGCTGCCTGTGTCGCTTAGTTAAGAACTAAATGTAACCTTGAAGGATCACTGGTTCAATGTTTTTCAAACACTATTTTTAATCTACAGATATTTTCTTTTCTTCCCTTGTGCCTTATTTTTCACAATATCAAAAGAGTTAAAGAATTCCCCAGCCTAATAATGATTAAGTTAAGAAGTATTCAAGTATTCACAATTTAGAGATGGAGTATAATTTTATTTTTCTTTTGCAGCAGTATACTGATAAATGTTAACAACCAAATCTCTGGAAAAAGAAATGTGTACATATACTACATATATATCTACTTAGTACATAATTTTACCATAAGTTTCAATGACATATGCATAGCACACAATTTATTTAAAAATAATAAAATATCAGGCTACTGTAAATTCCATGTAGCCCGCTGATTTTCACTGAATCCTTTCATTTCACATGTCATTAATTTTTTGCCAAAGTTTTTTTTTTTTTCTGTAGCTAACCTAAAGTACAATTCAGCCATGATTTGAAATGGAATTGCACCCCAATCCAGTATGTTTTAACCAATAAACTTATTAAAATTTAATGTTATACATATGACTAAATTAGTTCTCACTTTTATTTAAATTATATCTAGCATATTGAAACCTTTTTTACCTTTGTCACTAGATTAGTTTTAAACTTAAATTAAAATTAAGTTTAATCTTCCTTATTAACATCTTCTTCATCACTTTCTTAAATCTAAACAATAAAAAAACAATAAATAATCAAATCCTAATCCTAGCATTTTCAGATTTCCATGGTGCATGCAATGATTTGAATATGTTCTCCAAAGTCCATGTGTTGGAAATTTAATCCCAACACAACAGGACATGGGAGCCTAATTAGAGGTGAGTAGGTCATGGGGATTCTGCCCTTATGAATGGATTAATGTTGTTACTGTGGGAGTGGGCTAGTTATCATGCAAGAGTGGCTTTGTTACAAGAGCCCCTCTTGCTCACTGTCTTTCCCACTCTTTTACCCCTCAGCCTTTCCCCATGGGATGACACAGCATGAAGGCCTTCGCTAGGTGCAGCCCCTATTATGAAGAATACCTACCTTGGCAGAAGAGAGTGAAGAATAGTCCAATCTACCACACATGGTTTATCTCATTTATTCTCCATATAGAGAGCAAGCTATAGTACTCCTGTTATAAACATGAATAAACTGAGGTTCTGAGGAATTAAAATAAAAGTCCACAGTCACACAGAAAATGAGACCAAAAATAGGAATTTGAACAAGGTATCATTCTGACTTTATAGAGCACATACTATGTTCATCACAGCCATAACCTCTTTTATTGTACTCAGACTCTTAGATTAAAAAGAAAAGTTGAGATTTCCTAGATGGTGAAGCTCTTTCTTGCTATACAATGGATAAAGATACAAAAACAAATGAAGGAACTCACAGTCTATAGCATCAATCATTCTTCTGTTCTTGGTCCTAAAAAAAGAAATGGATTTGGCCTCAAAGTGACTCTCCCTTCCATTGTTATACAAATTATCTATTGTGGCTACAGACACTGGACTGCACACAGTGGATGCAGCTAATTAGCCATGTGTGGTGGCTTAAAATAATATCGTCCATGAGACTCATAAAATCAATTTAACTTCTTAGCTAAAGAGAAAGACTGGAAACAAAGATAATATGTAATTGTAAGGCAGTTCCTCGCAGGCAAAATGGCACTACATTTTGAAACAAGTTCGTATTTTCATTAATATTCTATGAATGTGAACCTGAATCTACTACAATAGAAGTTTATGTCGGATGACAGTGAAAACAGAAGGGTCACACTGGTCCAAAATCTTGACCCAGACTGTCTTCTCTCCATAGATGGGGCTTATGCCCAAGAGTTTGGCTCCTTGGCAATATTCTCTACTGCACTATTTTCCAGCTCTCAAAAATCACATTTCAGTGCAGGTTAAAATTACAGATTGCCAAGGTCACTTCATTGGATAATCTAATTTAGTAGACAGAGTATGCTGTGGAAACCCCATGATCAAACCAGGATAGAAGCCAATGAATGCATGAAAAACCTAGTGGCCATGATTTGATTTGAGTTGGTATTCTTTGTAGTATTTGGAACTTAAAGGAAAGCTGACGCTTTTAAAATGTATCTCATATTATCTCATATTATTCTTAATCGCCTTCTATTTTACAACTACAAAACTATAGGGTAAACGTACTTTGAGTTGTAATTACAGTCTCATAATTCTATTTGGGAAAGTTCATTAAAACATCAAAAATTTTTTTTTAATTATTTCTTTATAGCTAATTGTTTCAACACTCTCAAATTTCATCCTTTATTTTTCATTTGTGTGTGTGTTTGTGTGTGTGTGTGTGTGTGTACTTTTCCATTGCTTGATCCATTGCACTTTGGTCCAGATGCTTCTACAGCACACTCAACTCCTCTTCAAATAACAGGAATGCAAGTAACCACACCCAGTCATTCTCTGTTTGGTACACTGCATCCCTCCCTTGGGTAATAGCAGCTGTCTTTTGAATTTTCTCTCAATAAATGGAGGCTATGAGCTTCATATATTGGTTATTAACTCAAAACCAATGGAGAAACATGGAAGTCTGATGGGATGACAAATAGCTCTATATCTCCCAAAAGGGGTATCAGAAAATATTATGTCTGGATTTCATTGAGATTAAATATAAGGTAGAGCTCACATTGTGTTTATTTTTAAACCACGATTCTTCTGCTATATGTAGTCTGTGTTCATATTCCACTGAATGCCAGTTTGAAAGGAAACCTCATATATTTTTTTCCATTAGCAGCAATTGTATAGAGTGCTGAAATTTGGCTTGTTTTATAAAATGCTCATACATACATAAAAATTATTCTTTTAGATATGCATCCAGTTACAACTCCATCACACCTTAGTATGTGTTATCATGAGCATTTTCTGGTGAATGGCAAATTACCTTTAATGACAGGAAACTAGAATCTATTTCCTATCTTGGCTGGTGATTGGCTGACACTGAGACCAAGTTCTTTAACTTCTTCAGCCTCAATTTTTAGCCTACAACCTAAATGAGCTGATGTAAAGCACGTTCTCTATAAAGCAGCTGTCTTAAAAATTCTAAGCATAATCATTTGTTATTGTTATCCAGGCAGTTTAGAAGCAACAGAAAAAAGTCAGTTTTGTCCTTCCATTTTTAGCAGAAGCAACAAAAATTAACAATGATGTCCAAGAAAAAATCCTGATAGTATATCTTTTCCTTGCATTCCTTTTTACAATACAAAAGATTTTTCTTCCTTCCCCTTATACTACAAATTTATAGGAAATAGGCCATTGTTTAACACTTTACATCGACTTGAACTAGTATACAAAATATGGGAACCCCTACCTCCACAAATGGGTTAACCCCCAATACCTGTGTCACTGTGGTCATGGGTGTATTGAGAAGCAACTAACAGTGGCTACCACACTACCTATAAGCTTGAGATTTTTTTCCCCTAATACAAAGTGAAAATATGCTACATTATACGTTTAATTCATTAGTTATTCACATATTTATTTATTTATTTATTAGGAAAATGCATGCAATTAATTTTAGAATAATATAAAATTGTAATTAAACAAGTAAATAGATTAGAGAAAATGGAAAGGAAAGGAAAAACAGAAACTAAATTATTGAATAAAAGATTGATCTTGTAAATTTTCTAAAAATGGAACATCACTTTGCCTCTGAGATTTCTAGCAGCTATCCATTGGTCTGACTTTTGCTCTCTGAATCTACATATAATACATCAAGTCCCTCGCTCACAAGGAAGTCCCTCAGATACACAAAAAGAGTAGAGTCCTCTAGGCTAAATCAGAATGAATAATCTCATTGAATGCTCAGAAAACATTATCAATTTGCTTCACCTTTGTAAGAAAATCCCTCTATGCTTAAGAGACTCTAGAGCATTTGATTTTCTAACCTCATTCCCCTCAACTTTTGCTTAAGTAGAGCATGTTTTTACATGGAATAGAGCCGTTTGGGGGAGAATAGTGGAACTGACAATAGCAAAGCCACAGTGGAAGCAAAGCTCACTTTTAAAACTTTCTTTTCTGACCTAAGAGAAGTCAGGACGCATTTTTACATTCTCTCCTAGTGATCTACAATAATCTGCACAGATTGAAAGTCCTTCTACTACTAGGGGATCTGAGCAGTTCCTGGTCTATTTGACTTGAGGAAATTCATTGAAACCATACAAAAAGTAGAAAACTATCCTGTTTTTAAAGTGTTCTGGCAAAGGGAATTGTATGCAGGGACTCATTTGATATTAATCTGGCTCTGATACCTGTGATCCCTACAATGTCAGCCCCATGGTTCAATGCATTTGATGGGTAGGTGGGCTAAGGCTTTCTTTCTCTCTCTATTCTGCATATGTTCTTTCCAAAACTTGGCATTCAGTGTAGAGGAAGACATGAGAACAAGCACAGAAGGGTCTGAACTCCCACGCTCACTCCCCCAGTGAACATCACAGGGCATATCTGAGCAAGTGAAACTGTGAACTCTTTTAATCTATAGTCAGCAGGATCAGATCTTGCCTTTAAATTGTGAACGGTTCTAGAATATCCTCAAGTCCATGCCCAGGACCCACCACCACTGCAGTCAAGAAATAACCGGTGTTTCTGTTTGCAGTAATCCCACAGCACATCAGTTTGAACCACACACCATATGGCAGCTTTAAATATGCTTAAATATCTCTCAAATGAAGGGAACAATTATGCATCAGCCAGCTGTGTTCATCATCTAATTCATCACCACCTTCTCAGAGATCAGTCAACTAGCTGTTCTAGAAAGGTTCAATATGAACCAAACACCTTAGAGATCAGAACTAAATATGTTTCCCAAGGTTGTGTTCAAAGTAATTAGAGTTCAGAAGTCTTGAGAGACAAGAATATTGGCATGGGTATATTGTGAATTAACAATACCTTCTAAGCACCTTGCCGTTTTCATCAAAACTCTAGCATCAAAGATTATACAATGGGGTAGCCTGGAGTTTATTTTTAACTGCAACCTTGAGAAAATGAGTGTCTCATAGTTGTAAAACCATTTTTGATAGAAAGAGTGGTGACAGTGTCCATAATAATTAAGGCAGAATTCGGTTGTCTTGGCAACAAGATACAAGGAGAAGCCCCAAATTCAAGTTCTGCTCTTACATCCTGTTTTTGGCCCTGATGCCCTGGCCTTTTCAGTATCCAATTATCAGAGCAATAAGGTACCAGTTTTTCATACTGCCCTATAAAAACGATGATTTAAGAAATAGCCATCACACTTCTGACCAAGAGAATATCAAACTTTTGATATTTATCCGAGGTACTTTGAAAAATCCTATAAGCATGAAGACTGAAAAAGAATAAAATAAAGCAATCAGAATCCCAGAAAGGAAAAGAAAAAAAAATTTACTTCTTTATAGTTAAAGAAAGGTGTGGTCCAAATACAAGGTAAATTATAACACAGCAGCATGAGTTTGAGTGATTGATATAATATATTGCAAAAAACCTTGAACTTAATACTAGGACTGGTATATTTTATGAGTAAAAAAGCTGTGATATTGGGACTATACAAAGCATATGTAATCATAACAAACTACCTGACTATATAGAGAGCAATGCTTACTTCTCATAATGATATAATCATATTTTTTCTTTTTCAAATTTAAGATCAGTCTATGGAAAAATCACAGGAGTCATCAAAGATAACCTTGCATACATTATTATAAGTTTCCCGCTAGAAGTGATACAAGTAAATTGAGGAAATAAGGACTAATCTTCCAGGCTGAAGACCAAAAATACTTAATACAAATGATGAGATAAGAAATAAATATTTACATTATGTGGACAGAAGTTGAAGTGGAAAAAAATAAAGAATAGTAAAAAATATGCATATATATGAAAGCAATAAATAGAAGAGAGAGATAGATAAATGAGAAAATTTGCATTTCATATAGTAGGAGATAATTTTTAAAAATAATCTCTTTATTATGTGTATTGAGCAGTAATTATGGTAGCATGGGTAATAAAGTTACAGAGCAACCTGTAGAGTAATTAAATAAAGGGGCACTAAATTAAATGGTAAGAGGTGGTTTCTTCTGAGAAATGGATCTAAAAATGGAGAAGGATAAAGTTGAGAACTGTTCCCTTTTGGTTATAAAAGTTTCCTGGGTGGCGCCTGTGGCTCAGTGAGTAGGGCACCAACCCCATATACCCAAGGGTGGTGGGTTCAAACTTATCCCTGGCCAAACTGCAAAAAAAAAAAAGTATATATTGGGTGGTGCCTGTGGCTCAAAGGAGTAGGGCACTAGCGCCATATGCCAGAGGTGGTGGGTTCAAACCAAGCCCCAGCCAAAAACTGCAAAAAAAAAAAAAAAAAAAGTTTTCTGTATTATTTTACTTTAAAAAATATTCTTGTTATTAGATGTTTTTGATGCTATCCTTTCCTCTTTATACATTAAATAGAAATCCAGATAGATAACTACCACTGAAGGAGAAACTGAGGCTCAAAGAACCCTTCCTAAGAGCCTTAGGATAGGTTTAATGTCCCTCAAGTGGCAATTATACAATGTTGGATTGTTCTATTGAGAAACTTGACTGATTTCTAATTATTAATAAAAGCAGAATTAATTTTAGATTGAAGTTAGAAATGCCACAGTGTAGAGTATAAATGTCTTAACACAATAATTAAGAAAGTGAGGTGAACCAGTTTGATGAAGGTATTTCAAATTGTATATTAAACCAGCTCATTGTACCCCATAAATGCATTAATGTACACAGCTATGATTTAATTAAAAAAAAAAAAAACTTTCAAGATGTACAGATCTATCCATGCTTGTAACCATCCGCATGCAACCTATCTGCAAAGAGAATGTGATTCCATGGGGTAGAACCCTGATGGAAAGACATGTTTAAGAACATAAGGATAGTGATGTCACCATCTTCTTGCTGGGGTAACATACAGACCCTGGAAGGCTTAGATTTCTTTAGATTTGCTATTAACTTATCAAAATTGTAAATGAGGGAGGTTAGAAAGAATGCAGTTTATTTATCTGAAAACTAAGTAACTTCCTATAAGATCACATGGTTGAATGGAGAGGGCAGGCCTCAAATATAAATGATTTGATTCAAATTCAGCATCTAGTTTACTGAACCCAGACTCACAATGAACAATAGCTATCCTTTATTAAACATTAAGTTGTACATAAATTGGCAAATTTATTCCTCATATTGTGCTATTATCATTAATCTGATACCTATTTGCCCATTAATAAAACTGAGGAATAGTTAAAATTAACTTACCCAAGCGTGCTTGACCAGTAGGTGATAAATCTAGGATTTGAACCCAGAGATCACTTTCTTATCGTAGGATTATATTGGAAGGGACAAAATCACTTAGCAAATCACTTAGCCTTACTTCTTTATTTCATAATAGAGAAAATCCTGGATCATAGAAGAAAATTGACGTGTCCAAAATTACACAGCTGGTTAGTGACAGAGCCAAGACTAGAGCCCACAGGTTTTGGCTTCCACTCTAATTCTTTTTCAACTACAGAAGGTCAGAAAATGTTAAGCTTTTTGAAACTCTACAACCCATCTGGGTTTTTTAAGTGCCAGAACTGTAAGTCTCAGCACCAAGTTAACTCAGGATCTGGAGAAGTTTAATACAACCACACTTCCACATTTGGCAGAACCATGACATTTCATGAAAAAAAATCACTAGGTCAGATGATAACTACAACTGTCCTCTATTAAGAGCACCACAAAAAAAATTCATTTACTCAGCTTAGTTAGGGACACCTCGAAGTCATCAGAAGGTTACTTGTCATTCAGATTACTTCACTTTGAAGAAACATTTCCTAGAACTTACTAACAGTTATGTGGAACTGGAGACCATTCTTACAAGTAAAGTATTGCAAGAAAGAAAAAAACAAACAGCACATGTACTCAATACTAAATTGGAACGAGTCCTTCAGCATTTATGTGAACACGTAGAATTCAAGTAGGTGGGAGGGGGGAGTAAAGGTAGGGTAAATTCACACCTAACTGGTGCAATTCACACATTCTGGGTGAAGGGCACACTTGTAACTTTGACTTAAAATGTACAAAAACAAATTATGTAACTAAAATTTGTGTTAATAAAAGTCAAATTTGTATATACATGAATTCACATATAGGAAAATTAAAACACAAAGTTGAGAATTCAATCCAGGCCATCTTCCTTTGTTTCCTATTCTATTACGCTCTTAAAAAGATGTTTAATCAGTAAAGTATTTTTAACACATTGAGTTTTTTTAAAAAATAGGGGTAAAGGTTTCTATATTTATACATAAAAATTTGAAACATCAAAGATGACAAATAAATACAAAGGAATCACAATGAATTACTCTCAAAAAAATTACCCACCTGCTCTTTGTTTGTAATCTTAACTACTGTAGCATCCATGCAAACTTTCAAGGTAAGAACAGAATTGTTAAGAGAAAGTTTGTAACTAATTTAGCAGTAACATTAAAATAAGATCTTGGAAAAGCTATTTTTTGATTTTACAAAAAAGAAAAGAAAAAGAGATAAAACACAATGGACTAGGAGGTTTTTTATGCAATTGTCTCTCTATTCTGAGAACCTGGCAAATCGATCATCAGGTGGGGAATAATCAGGGAAGTGCTTACAGAATACCTAAGCAAAATATTTTTTGTGAAATAAATTTTTCTTTGAAAATCTCTGCTGGGTTTTGGATTATGCTACTAAACATTTATAGCTCTCAGATATCTGTGTGTCTGTTGCAGATTTTTTGAAGGAGAAAACGAAAGAGAAATTGACAAGGTTGCATATGCCTTCAGGAAAGCAAAGCAAAGGTTTTCCAGATCTAATGCAAATGCAGCCTTCTGGAACATAAAACATTACAAGGCAACAAGTAACCTTTTTTAAAAGTCCTGGCTTACCTAACATGTACTTCCAAATACACCAGTCTCTAAAATAATGGTCTGTTTTTTATTCATGATATCTTTTGCTTTTATTTTGTTGTCTAATCCCAGAGATGTTTGAGATGTCTATGTGGTAGTCTGTCCCTACGTTGGATTAGGCAATAAATTGACAAAAGAAGCCATTTACTGATGTACTGCTTTATGCTCTAGCCTTCAATATTGTGAATGTTGAATTTAATATTGTAGGATAACTTGTAAAGTTTTCCCTTCAACTCAGGAAAAGGAAACTGTTGCTATTTTAACTGTATTCATTCAAATGCAATACTAATTACTGAAAGCAGGCATTGCAAACTGGTTCACAAGCTGAGTTTCAGCCATGGAAAAGCAACTGTTCTCACCGAGACCACTCCTATATGCTACCTGCCTGGTCCCTACAGATATTTTAATTAGAGATTCCCACTAAAGAAACACACAGATCCCCTTCTTTCAATTTTTGATTTAAAAGCTCTCAGAAAAATGTAATTATTGAGCTAGAGACATTTTTAATTTAGGGAAAATAGTCAAGAAAAGAAAAACTTAAGACTTCTAGGCCTCTTTTGGGTATGTTTTTGTCATTGTCAAACTTTTTTATTTCTCAAAATATCCAGGCCTCAGGGTCCTTGATTTTGGCCTTTATACGAAGTCTTTTTTGACTCTTAAATTCGATATAAAACTGATTGGACCACTGTTCTTATCCCTAAGCAAACTAAACTGTTGGTTCCCAAAATTTACTTCTCATATCAATAATCTGGATGCTAATATGCTGATGTTTTTCTCATTCAAATAACTTGATTGAAGGAGAATAGTGCCACCAACCCAGGCATGGATTAACAAGCTGTGGTATATGTATACCATGGAATACTATTCAGCTATTAAAAAAAAATGGAGACTTTACATCCTTCGTATTCACCTGGATGGAAGTGGAAGACATTATTCTTAGTAAAGCATCACAAGAATGGAGAAGCATGAATCCTATGTACTCAATTTTGATATGAGGACAATTAATGACAATTAAGGTTATGGGGGGGAAGCAGAAAGAGGGACGGAGGGAGGGGGCTGGGGCCTTGGTGTGTGTCACACTTTATGGGGGCAAGACATGATTGCAAGAGGGACTTTACCTAACAATTGCAATCAGTGTAACCTGGCTTATTGTACCCTCAATGAATCCCCAACAATAAAAAAAAAAAAAAATTCACCAGTATGGGTGGCGCCTGCGGCTCAAAGGAGTAGGATGCCGGCTGGCCCCATACGCCAGAGGTGGCAGGTTCAAACCCAGCCCTGGCCTAAAACTGAAAAAAGAAAAGAAAAAAATTCACCATTATCCTAAACAATTTTCAAAATTTCAGAAACTGTGGCAAATCAAAAAAGGAGATACTTTGTCATAGGTAGCAGGCCTACTTATCAGCCATCCCTGTTTACTTGAAATACAAGAAGCTTCCTAATAACCATTTTATGCTAATGAGGGGAGACCGGATCAAATGCTTTGTTCATAGTGAACAGAGCACAAACTGACCATAATGTTATTAAATGATTTTCCAGTACTACTACAAAAGGATCCAAATGACCAATTTCTAACCCATATTTGTTAATAAGGTCTTTGCATGTATTTATGACAAACGAAAGCTCCTTGCAATGGCATCAGTATGTCTGGGAGGAGAGAAAGAGGAACCAGTGGGCAAGAACCCACCTTGAAAGGCACAGTTCTTTCACAACAAAAAGACAAAAAAGATGATACTCTAGCCAAATCTTATTAGAAATGCTGCACATTTGTTTGAATAAACCGTTGGCCGGTAAACAAAGTACTCACAAACAATAGAATTGTCTTTATATTATGTTTCAATGAGTTTCCTACTTTTCAGATATTTCACAATCAAGGAGACATTTCACTCTACTATGTATGTAACTATATTGTGCTTCCTGCTAAGGGACATTCTTCTCCTGGAGGAATTAACAGTCATGTTGGGAGAACATAATTATATGGAAACAGAGTCTTAAATAAGTAAATGCTCATTTTGCACAGCTAAATTCTTCTTCAAACAAGAAATAAATGAACGTGGCCTGGAACATTCATCTACACCAAAAACAACTGGCCGGTCCATGAGGATAGAAGAGAGTGCTCAGCAATTAAAAGCCCTGAATTCACAATTCATGGCTTTTACCTACACAATTCCCTGAAGGTCTATCCAAGCTGTTGTGTGTAGGAACAGTCTGACCGTTATCACGGGCTCACATTCTGTGCTGTGGCTGCCCCGCAGTTTGTTTAACACTGGCCCAGTGGAGGACATGTGGTTGCTTTCTAACCTGGGGGTATCATGAATAAAATGTCTCGGAACATTTGTGTCCAAGTTCCTATTTCAACATATCCTCATTTCTCTGGGATAAATATCCAAGAGCACAATTTCTAGTTTCTACGTTTTTAGTTTCGAAAGAAACTGCCAAACTGTTCTCTAGAGACTGCACCACTTAACCTTTCCACCTGCAATGATGGGCGAGGTGCTTCTCCACGCCCTTGCCAGCATTTGCTGTTGTTATTTTCCATTGTAGCCATTCTATTAGGGCTGTAGCAGTATCTCACCGTGGATTTAATTTACATCGTGCTAATTTTTCATCTATTGGTCAAGATACCTGTCTTTTCCCCATTTTTGAATTGAATTTTTTCCCGCACCCACTACCTCCCCCATCTTCCTCAGAGGTAAGCCTCATTTTGAATTTCTTGAATACTTGCTCCAAGTGATTTGGATGCACTCTCCTACGTGTATTTGGGGGCAAGACATGATTGCAAGAGGGACTTTACCTAACAAATGCAATCAGTGTAACCTGGCTTATTGTACCCTCAATGAATCCCCAACAATAAAATAAAAAAAAGAAAAATTAGAGGCCAGGGACTGGAAGAAGAGAGGAAGATCCGAAGTTGGTGGCCAAGTGACCTTCTCCAAACACTGACCGGGCACCAACCATCTCTAAGGGATGAGGGAAAGGGAGATGTAAAGTCAGGAGCGGGTCTCAGGGAGGAAGTGGAAACGTCCCGGAGATTAGACTGGGCTGCAACTGAAAATCGCTTAGACGAGCGGCTGGCTGCTTCCGGAACATGTGCTCTTGGAGACCCAACAGAATTAGGCTGTGGCTTTCCTAAAGGCATAAGCCTGAGCTACGTGTCTTTCAAGTTCTCTTCTCTCTCAGAGGCTAGGATGGCTGGGGGGCGGAGGAGGGAGGTGAAGGTTGTTCTGAAGCCAGAGCTGCTGGCAAGAACTGAGAGTTGCTAAAATCAGTACATTCACCTTAAAGTCGACTACTGCTTGGTGAATCTTACTTTGCTCCTGCAGTAAGAAATGTTTATACCTTCAGCTGAAAACTTCACTGATATTCTCAACTGTGGAAAATTGGAAAAGAAAGGTAGGGGTAAAATGCAGAAGTTGTGCTCAAGTGTCACAGGAAACAAAGTGAGACTGTGGAATACGGGAAGCTGAGTGAGCAATTATTTACTGAGCAAGCTCTTTGTGCACTTGACCCTGATGGCCAGCTTCATTTTTAAGAAGTAGTGGTAAGCTGGACAGATCCATAGACCATTTTAGCCAACATGGAGAGTGTTCTGGTGGCATTTTAAAAGCCAGTGTTGAGTGCATTTAAGGACTCTAACCTTCAGAGTTTACGTTTGCTGTTTCCATCAGCAGCTCTCCTTCTGTTTCCACTGGACTCTGGCAGGGTTTTATGCCCCCAGCAGATGGGACCTACCTGGGCAGGTCTGGGAAGGTCTCAGCAACTCACCGGCAATTCAATGTTTTATTTTGTTCTCACATTTCAGACAAGAAAAATAAAGGAGATAGTGGCTTTTCAGGAGGCTAACGCTTCTAAAGAATGTGTAGACGGTGCCTGTTTTACACAGTAATTCCCATTTGAATCAAGCACACCTCAGAAGTTGTTTTGGCAAAGATTTAGAATAGAGCAAATGCCCCAAGCCTGAGGGAATAGCATATCAAACTTTAATGAGAAGTTAAGACATCTTTTTATTAAATTTCTGGTTGAAAGTGCTTTAATGAGTGAAATTTTTTGTTGCTTTCTTTTTTTAAAAAACAGCCACCACATTGACCAAGCTCAGCATAATTGCCACAAGAGGAGAAATGCATCAAGCCCTGGGCGGCATTAATTAGCTCTGACTGCAAATTTTCAAGCAAAAGTTGTCATCATGTAGGGCAACAAGTTCCACAGTTTCTCTGTAAGGAAAAAATTAGGCAACAATGAAGTGAAACACCAAAAATGAATACTTTACTAAAGGTTTAATTTTCTAGAGTCTATACATCTAATCCATTGACATGAACATTGCTTAGCGTCAGCGTCAGTAATGAACAAGAAAGGAGAAAGAAGGTAGGAGGAAAAGGAAAACCAGACATCAGAAAAGAAAACAATTAAACACAGGAGGTTTATACTAAATAGATGATTAGTTTCCAGGCCCCTAGCATATCTCCATGTGTTTTACATACCTTTGTGATGTATCTATGGAAAAGGCATGTCCACATATGCCAGGCATTCATTAAAACCTTCATCATTTACTAGTTCAAAAGGTCCAAGTCAATTGTCTCAGTCAGCAGCTGCCTCAGGTGGGAGAGTTCAAGAGGTCCCTGGGAACTAGATCACAGGGGTCTGGTGACTGCTCTAAAATGGCTTGCTCCAGTGCTACGTGAAAGGTCTTAGCAAAAGCAAAATAACTAAGAAAATGCTATGAAAGCTATGTTAACTAGTGTGATGAAAATGTGTCAAACGATCTATGAACCAAGTGTATGGTGCCCCATGATCATATTAATGTACACAGCTATGATTTAATAAAAAGAAAAAAAAAATAAAACCTTCATCATTTATATGCTACATCATTATAAAGAGAAAATGGAACAACTTACTTTAAACAAACTAAACTCATGGATATAATTGGGGAGGGAGAAAGTTTTGTTTTATTGAGCAGAAATACTGTATTAACCATAAAATAGAATGGCTAAAATATGTGGCGATAAGGGTGAGAGACAAAAGTAAAAGATGATGCCCTTCCAATCCAGTGACATTAGGGATAGTGTTGTGATCATCTAGTCAACAGTAACAACTTCTCACCATCACGGGTTCCAGATGATGAAGAGTCTCCTCCAGGTTCAAGGAGGCAGGATTTGGGCTGTAAGCCCCAGGAAAGCAGGCATGATGGTCGTTCATTGAATACTGGCTCATCATACAAGGCTTGGCATGACACAAAGACTCAGTGGAAAAGAGTGAGACTAGTTTGACTCAGACAGAGTAGGAGAAGGAATTCCCCTAAAAGCTCACACTTGCAAGTTTTGTGGAATTTGAAGGGACTGGAAGATGTAAGGAATAAATATTATGCTCTGAAGGAAAGGAAATTAAACGTTACTGATTATGAAGCAATGACTTGAATAGATTTTGAAAACTCAGGAGCCCTAAATGTTATTAATACCTACATTTTTTTGGTATATTTCAAGTTTTATATTTATAACACATATGTATGCGAATATATATGTATTCACACACACACACATACACTAGAGTCTTTTTATTAATTAAGCTTCTTAATGTTGCTTTCTACAGAAAGATTCCTTACCTTGTGTTTCAAATGCTGTCCAGAGTTTTGGGAAAATTGATTCTGATATCCTGAAAAATTAAAACAAATTGCCTATGGAAATAGATAAAAAATTAAATGGATGGTGCAGCTAGAAAAAAAGTTTTATAACTCTGAGCCATAGAAAATTAAATAAAAATAGAGTGAATAAACAGAATATCCAGGCCATGACCAGCAAATGCAAACGTTGATGCCTTCACGTTCCTGCTGACGCCTGTGTAACCATTCACCATGGTGTCTCCCCTTACGGCATGCACACTGTCACTTAACTCTCCAGCCAGGGCTCCAGACAAAGCTGCTAAAGCAAAGCAGCCCCATATTTGGCTTTATGCTTCCTAGTTGCCTAAGCACAAAATGGAGTAAGCTGTACAGTTTTCATGGGAGGGGGGAGAACAGGTAAAAGTAAAGCCATTCCTAGAGAAAATGCATTATTTAAACATTTTTCCTTTTTTCCCCTTTTTACTTTTTTTATTGTGGTAAAATATACATAACATCAAATTTACCATTTTGACTATTTTGAAGTGTATAGTTCAGTAACATTAAGTATATGTCATTGTTTTGCAACCCTCACCACCACCTATTTTGAAAGCTTTTTCATTATTTCAAACCAAAAATTCTCTAGCCATTAAACAATAACTTCTCATTCCTCTGCCCCCCTAGCTTCTAGCCACTACCCTTAAATGTTCTACCTCTATGAATTTGCCTATTCCAGGAATCCTACAGAAATGGAATAATATATTGCTTCTTTATGTCTGCTTATTTTACTTAGAATAATGTCTTCAAGGTCCACTCATGCTGTAACGTGTCAGAATTCCATTCCTTTTTAAAGCTGAATAATATTCCATTGTATTATAGCCCATATTTTGCTTATCTATCCATTGGTCTATGAATATTTGAGTTGTTCCATCTTTGGGCTATTGTGAGTAATGCTACTCTAAACATTGGTATACAGATAACTAAGTCTGTACTTTAAGTTTTTAAACATTTTTTTCTATAAAAGAAATTTCCCATTCAGGAACTTTTATGGGGACAATATTTTCAAAAATATTTCTGTAGACAGTCTAATAGCTTTCATATTGTCTTCAAATATCACTAGTGAAACCAAGATAAGAACACTGAAGCACTATTTTGAAGATGGAAGAAAGTTTCAAGTGAACTATCTTTAGAACAGAGAAAGATAAATGGAGGTCAGTTTTTACCTTAATGACTTTCATTTTCAGGACCAAAAATAGCATAAGAAAAATTATACAAAGCCCTGAGGATTTCGGAGGTTGTGTGATGTGTTATAAAAATTTGAAAATCTTATTGTATTGGATTTTTATTATTACTATAATATAATAAATTACCATGAATTCAGTGGCTTAAAACAACACAAATTTATTTTCTTACAGTCTGGGAGGCTGGACTTTCCTTCCCTTTTGCTTTCAAATCAGCATCTTAAAAAGCTTTTAGTTGATTCTGCTGACATCTGCCACACCATTCTGCTCCCTGTGCTGTGGTAAAATGAGTGGCCTTTATTTACCTTAATTTCCTCAATTCTCATCATTCTGTAATTTCTGCAGTCCCAATTCCTCCTACCTGTCAATTTACATTGTCCCTCGATTTACACATCCCCCAGTCATCATTGGATGACTTCCCGCACACTACCTCTTCTCCCAACATGGAAACTTCCTCTTGTGTTTTCCCAGAATAGCTTGATTATTATTCTTATTATAGTAATAACACTTAACATGACATCTACCTTTTGAACAAATTTTTGAGTGTACAATACAATTGACCTTTCAAAACACACAAGTTAAGGGTGCTGCCCCCACATAATAAAAAATCAATGTATAACTTTTTATTCCTCTAAAACTTATCTAATTTTAACCTACTATTGACTGGAAGATTTATTAATAACATAAATAGTCTACTAACACATATTTCATATAGTATATGTGTTATATTCTATATTCTTAAAGTAAGCTAGGAAAAAATATTCTTAAGAAAATACCAAGATGGAGTCAATGTGTTTACTATTTATGAAGTGGAAGTGGAATATCATAAAGGTTTTCAGCCTCATTATCTTCATGTTGAGTAGGCTGAGGAGGAGGAAGAAGAGGAGGAGGAGCTGGTCTTGATGTCTCAAAGGTGGTAAAGAAGGAAGAAAATGTGTGTATAAGTGGACCACGCAGCTCAAAATCACATTGTTTAGAGATCAGCTGCACTTTTTGTTGGTTTTTCTTTTATAAGGACACTTGTGATTACCTTTAGCACCTACCAAGAAAGTACAGGATAATCACCCCTGTCGGAAGCCATATAAGGTACAGCTTGGCCTTACTTCCTTTTTAAGTAAAAAACAGTTTTACCTTTTCCCGGTAACTTTACCTGGCAACTAGCCAACCAATCACCTTATGCCCCATCTTACTTACTCTAGCCAATCCCCAGTTAACAACTCCTCTGAACCTCCCAACAAGACCCACCCACCTTCCCCGTAATGCTTATAAGGCACAAGTGTTTTCAATAAAGTTGGAGACTTGATCAGAAAACTGTCTTGTCTCCCTTTCTCGCGCCCCTTGTTTGTTTTTCTCCTTTAGGTGGTTCCTGCGGCCCCCTGTTGCTGTCCCGCGGGTCGGGACATCCTGGCGCCCAACGAGGGGTGATCAGGACCCCCTGGAGGAGAACGCTTGCCTATGAAAGCCCCGGCCTTCGGAGCTGCAGCGAGGACCCGCGTGCACTCCCCATTCAGATCGCCTCGGTTCACCCGCCGTGAGACGGATCAGAAGAGAAGGTAGGCAAATGATAACTTACAAGATTTCAAACATTTCACCCCTTTGTCTTGGCTGTTATTATTGGCTCTCCCGGATCTAATTCACTTACCAAGCTCACAGGGCCAAAGCGGGGAAGGATGAGAGGTACCCGTTTCGGCAGTGAGAACTCCAAAACACTTGGACTAGTTTTTCTGCCTAACACTCTCTAACAAACTCTGAGCTCGCTACGTCCTACACGTCCTCAAGGGCACCCCCAGGGACGCTGCCTCCCAAAGGCTAAGCCTGAGGGCGGTAGGCAGCTGTCCTGCCTGAGAGGGTCCGAGCAGACAGATTATACCTGCCGACCTATGACACGCGAGCAGAGATCATAAGGCACAGGGAGAGTGGTCACAGAGAAACTTAAGTTCCGAGTCGACTGGAGACTTGCGTGAACCGAGATCCTGAGAGAGCCATCCAGCCAACATAATGGGGAATTCGCTTAGTACACATGAAATGTTCCTTGACGGGGATCAAGGGATCACTCAGAGTGCGAGGAGTAAGGGTTAAAAGAAAGGACCTTAAAGAATTTTTTAATTTTATTCATGAAACCTGCCCCTGGTTCCCTTTAGAGGGAACAATCAGCCAAAAACGCTGGGAACGAGTAGGAGATGCCTTGCAGGACTTTTACCACACCTTTGGTCCTGACAAAGTCCCAGTTACAGCCTTTTCCTACTGGAATTTAATTCATGACATGTTAAAAGTTCATTCACTAGATCCTGACATTCGAGATGTCATCAAAGTAGGAGAAGAAGTCCTTAAAGAGGCTTCTCGCCCTCCTTCCACCTGCCCCTCTGTCACGGTAGAAATTCCTGACAACCCCCAGTTTCCCCTAAAACCCCGAATAGCCCCAACAACGCTCTTAAAACTCCAAATGTTACCAACCCTTTCCCTCAAAAACCTTCATCTCCCAAACTCTACCCATCGCTCATTTCTAATAATCAAATACATCATTTAAACCCTGAGGAAGAAAAATCCCTAGAAAATCAGGCTGTCCATTACCATGATAACCCCTGGGGCCTTACAGCCCCTGTCATCAATAACCCCCCCCCATAACCCACACTCTTACAACCTCAACACCTCAGTTATTCCAAAACCTCCCTCTATACCCAATAATCTCCCACTTGACCCCATCCGACTAGCAAAAACAACACTCACTCAAGAAGTCTCCTCCCTCAAAGAAATATTACAAACCAAGCGTGAGCACCTTCACCTTATTAAAGAAATTCAGGCCCTTGAAACTGAACTTTTTAAATTAAACCCCAACCTCACTGCCAATAATCTATCTCCCTCACCACCACAAAAAATAGGGAGAACAAAAAGGGCCAAAGGCAACCCGCTGTTCTTACATTTCCAGTCACCCGTAGCCAAAGTTCTAACCCTGCCGTAGCAGAATCTGAAGACAATGAGATTGAGGAAGACCCTTCTAATGAAAATGAAACCTCCCCCGACTCCACAAAACCTGATCCTGATAATTCAGATACGGAGGATTTAGACACTGACCCAAAAAATCTCGTTAAAGGACAAAAATACCGCCGCCTAAACCTTAAACATTTAAAAGACCTAAAAGCGGCAGTTACCAATTATGGCCCCACTGCTCCTTATACACTTACCATCCTTGAGAGTCTTAGTGACCGATGGCTAACACCCAACGATTGGCTCTCCCTGGCACGAGCTACATTATCAGGAGGTGACTATGTCCTTTGGCGAACTGACTTTGTAGAAAATTGTCGAGAAACCGCCCAGCACAATAGTGAAAATAAAACCACACGCTCTTGGACCCGAGATAAACTACTCGGCCGGAGTCCCTATGAAACTAATGAAATCCAAGCAACATTTCCCCCTGGATTACTAGCTCAAATTCAGAATGCAGGCCTCAAAGCTTGGCGACGACTCCCTCCTAAAGGCTCAGCCACCACCTTCTTGGCTAAAGTTCGCCAAGGCTCTGATGAACCCTATAGTGACTTTGTCAGCCGCCTCACTGACGCTGCCGAAAGATTATTAGGGGAAGTAGAAGTCGAGGGCACCTTCATTAAACATCTTGCTTATGAAAATGCAAATTTAACATGCCAGGAAATCCTTAGACCCCATCGTTGTGGCAGTCTGTCTGACTACATAAAATTATGCTCAGGCATTGGCACTTCTCACACGCTTGGTCTAGCCATTGGGGCAGCCTTAAAAAACCTCACCTCAAATAACCAACACAAAACCTGTTATAATTGTAAACAGCCAGGGCACTTCGCCCGTAACTGCCCTAATGAAAAACAATCAGCAGCTACCACCAATTCCCCGCCTAAATGTTCCCAGCCCCGAGCACCTCCCAAAACTTGTTGCCCACGTTGCAAGCGTGGCCTTCACTGGGCTAATGAATGCTACTCCAAAACTGATATCGAAGGTAAACTCCTTACCCCTTCGTGGGAAAATCCCAACCAGGGAAACTCCCTGAGGGGCCAGTCCCTGGCCCCAACTCAGGGACTGAACCAAGGGGCCACCAGGTTCATCCCTCAAGCCCAGGAAAACCAACAACAAATTCTCCCCACTCAGATGTCAAATCTCTCCTCCACCCCATCCCAGGTAGCGCAGGATTGGACCTCTGTGCTGCCACCGATACAATATTAATTCCTGACCAAGGAATACAACTCATACCCACAGAGTCATATGGGCCCCTACCTCCTGAGACCTTCGGCCTTGTCTTAGGCAGAGGAAGTATTACATTGGCCGGTCTCCACATCACTCCTGGAATTATTGATAATAATTATACAGGACAAATAACACTCTTAGCCTCAGCACCATCAGGACCTGTGTCCATGCCCAAGGCAAAAAAATAGCCCAACTTATATTGCTCCCCATAAATTCCTCCAATAAAAATAGTTCCTCCTTCCCAAGACTAAATGCTGCTCTCAGATCAGCTGATGCTTATTGGGCACAAGAAATAACCCCTGAAAGACCATTGTTAACTTTACATCTTGATGGCCTTTACAGGCCTAGTAGATACAGGGGCTGATGCTACAGTCATCGCTGCCCAAAACTGGCCCTCTAATTGGCCCTGTGAAGCCTCCATAACTCACCTTAAAGGTATTGGTCAATCAACCAACCCTAAACAAAGTTCCAAAATATTAACATGGAAAGACGAAGAAGGTAATACCGGACAAGTACAACCTTACATTGTTTCAGGACTGCCCATCAGTCTTTGGGGGCGAGACATCTTATCCCAGATGAAAATCATTATGTGCAGTCCCAATGAAATCATCACTCATCAAATGCTTAAGCAGGGCTTTTTACCAGGGCAAGGATTAGGTAAAAACAGTCAAGGAATAAAACAGCCCCTTTCCCTAGCACAAATCAGTAACCGCTCGGGTTTAGGGAGTGAACATTTTCCATAATGGCCATTGACTTTCCTGTACCCCACGCTGATAAGATAAAATGGAAATCCGACGCACCAGTGTGGGTAGATCAATGGCCTCTAAGTAATGAAAAACTTACAGCAGCTACTCAGTTAGTACAGGAACAACTAGCAGCTGGCCACTTAGAACCTACTACTTCCCCCTGGAACACCCCCATATTTACAATAAAAAAGAAAACAGGATCCTGGAGACTTCTCCAAGATCTCAGAGAAATTAATAAAACCATGTATACCATGGGAGCCCTTCAACCAGGCCTCCCCTCCCCAATTGCTATTCCAGCCAATTATTTCAAAATTATTATTGATCTTAAAGATTGTTTCTTCACCATTCCTTTACACCCTCAGGACAGGGAGCGTTTTGCCTTCAGCCTCCCCATTATCAACTTCAAAGGGCCTATGCCCCGCTATCAATGGAAAGTACTCCCACAGGGAATGGCAGTTACACCCTATGTCAAAAATTTGTCGCCCAAGCCATAGACCCCCTCCGGCCACTATGGCCCTCTATGTATATCATTCACTATATGGATAATATTCTTCTAGCAGGACCTTCGGCCTCAAAAGTACTCAAATGCAGCCAAGAACTAACAAATCAACTCAACACCTTAGGACTCCAAATAGCTCCCAATAAAATACAACTCAAAGACCCCTATTATTATCTTGGATTCGAATTAAACTCAAATAAAATTACAACTCAAAAAATCCAACTAAAAACTTCACACCTTCAAACCCTTAATGACTTCCAAAAATTCCTCGGCGATATTAACTGGTTAAGACCCTACCTAAAACTTACAACCGAGGAACTTAAGCCCCTTTTTAACACCCTACAGGGTGATTCTAATCCTCTCTCCCCGCGCTCCCTCTCCCCTGAAGCAAAGAAAGCCCTTCGCTCCATTGAGAATGCCATTCAACAACAACAAATTACATTCCTTTCCTACAATAAACCTTTCTCTCTTATCATATGCCCTACACCTCACACACCAACGGGAGTTTTATGGCAAGACAATCCCCTTCTTTGGATTCACCTACCCTCCTCTCCCTCCCGGGTACTTACCCCCTACCCTTCATTAGTCACAAAAATCATACGACAAGGGAGAGAAAAAAGCTTACAATACTTTGGAAGAGATCCCAATCAACTTATTCTTCCATATACTAAGGAACAATTAAATTGGCTTATTCAACATGATGACGATTGGACCATTTCCCTCACTTCATTCCAAGGAACAATAGATAACCATTTCCCTCCCCACAAATTACTCGAATTTGCACGATTACATCCCTTCGTTATCCCCCAAATCACCTCAAAAACATCACTTAAACAAGCATTCTTAGTATTTACGGATGGCTCCTCCAATGGCACGGCTGCCTTTACTATCAATGATAAAGAACATTCCATTAAATCCCCTTTCAAATCTGCCCAACTTGTAGAACTTTTTGCAATCCTTCAAGTCTTTACAAAATTACCCAATTCTCCCTTTAATCTTTACACTGATAGTTCTTATCTAGCCTTTTCCATCCCTTTGTTAGAAACTATTCCCTATATCAAACCTACCACTAATGCAGTACCTCTATTCTATCAACTACAAAAGTTAATAAGAACCAGGCAAACTCCCTTTTACATCGGACACTTAAGAGCACATACAGAACTACCAGGACCCCTTTCCTAGGGCAATGCCATCACTGACAAAAATACCCGACCTATATACCCCATCTTTACAGACCCCATTACCAAAGCCCAACAAACCCATGCTACTCACCATCTTAATGCTCACACCCTCCGACTCCTATTCAAAATTTCCAGAGAACAAGCTCGACAAATTGTCAAGTCCTGTCCCGGATGTGTAACCTCATTACCGGTTCCTCACTTAGGAGTCAATCCCAGGGGTATACTCCCCAATGAAATTTGGCAAATGGATGTTACCCATCTCCCTGAATTTGGCACCCTTAAGTATGTCCATGTCACTATTGACACTTTCAGTGGATTCATCTTCGCCACTCTTCAAAGCGGTGAAGCCACAAAAAATGTCATAGCCCATGTTCTCCAATGTCTTACTACCATGAATAAACCTCAAAAAATCAAAACTGACAACGGCCCTGGATACATTTCCAAAGCCTTTCAATCATTCTGCCATCAATTAAAAATCAAACACATTACGGGGATCCCTTATAACCCGCAAGGCCAAGGGATCGTTGAAAGAGCACATCAAACCTTAAAAACCACAATTAACAAACTTAAAACTACCTCCTTTTATCCCACCAAAGGCTCCCCTCGTAACCTCCTTAACCATGCTCTATTTGTCCTAAACTTCTTACAATTAGATTACCATGGAAAGTCTGCAGCTGACAGACTCTGGCACCAAGAAACAAACACCCAATATGCTAAAGTCATGTGGAAAGATCCCTTTACTTTAAAATGGAATGGCCCCGATCCCGTTCTCATTTGGGGTCGAGGACATGCCTGTATATATGATACCAAAGAAGACGGACCTCGTTGGCTCCCAGAACGGTTAATCAAACCCATCAACCCCTCCGTAACACTATCAGTTCCAGGGAAAATCCCTGAGAAAACTTTATCTTCCCCTACAGATACGGCCCTGGAACACAACCTTACTGAAGACACTACTTCTCAATAAACTCCTACCTGCTAGAACAAAATCAATCAAAACCATGGTTTTCTACCCTACCATAATATTCTTTACCTTATTAAACACTACCCTAGGTGGCATGGGGCCCCCAATTACCACAGAACAACTACTTCAAAAATTATATGGGGCACCTTGTGACTGTAAGGGAGGAACAACTACAATAATACCCACCTCACATACTAGCCAAGTTGATTGCAGTGGCAAAACCGCCTATTTAACTTTCACGTCACAGATAGGAGGAGGACATAAGCAAAACTGGCAGTGTGTTAATGCACCCAAAATGATACTCCCAGTTCAAAACGAACCAGGACCTTGTCCCACGGAGTGCGAAATAACCGATCAAATGCACTCTATGTGCTACAATAGTGTCCAACAGTGCACCCACACAAACGGCAACACATATCTAACAGCCATTTTACAAAGAACTTATTCTGGCTCCTTTGGAGGTGAGCTTGATTCTACTCATAACCTGGGACATTCCAAATATGCCCAAGCCTCCTGCTTAGGCACTATTGGCAAAAATGTTTACTGGCCACTAAAACCACCAATTCACACATCTGATGGTGGTGGGCCATCAGATAGGGTAAGAGAAGATGCAGTCCAAAAACAAATTGAAAAAATAATTAAAGAAAAATATACTCCCCTACAATACCACCCCTTAGCTTTACCAAAATCTCGAGACATAGATCTCGACATCCAAACCTCTGATATTTTAGAAGCCACTTTCAAAGCTTTAAATAATTCCAACCCAACCCTCGCGGAAAACTGCTGGCTATGTCTAACTTTTGGCACACCTATGCCCCTAGCCCTACTAACAAACACCTCCACTTCACATCTAAACAACTCACATCTAAACTGTAGCGACAGTCTACCTTTTAGAGTCCAACCTATAGAATTTACACAAACCCCTTGTATATACAAACCTCCCCAGAACAATGATTATGATGTAGACTTAGGAAGCATCACCTTCACAAACTGCTCCTCCATTTCTAACATCACCTCATACCGGTGCCCCCCTCCCAGACATGTTTTTGTATGCGGAGGAAATTTGGCCTACACGGCCCTACCAGGTAACTGGACAGGCTATTGCGTAACCGCCCAACTACTCCCTGATATCTCTATTATACTAGGAGATCAACCTGTTCCTCTCCCCAGTCTTGATTATATAGCTGGACATCCACACTCTAAAAGAGCTATTCAACTTATCCCACTAATAGCAGGACTAGGCATCACTACAGCAGTAGCCACAGGAGTTACTGGAACAGGAATATCTATACATTCCTACCACAAACTGTCTCATCAACTAATAGAGGATGTATCAGCTCTTTCTGAAACAATTCACGATCTTCAAGATCAAATAGACTCCCTAGCAGAAGTAGTCCTACAAAACCGTAGAGGCTTAGATCTCCTCACGGCAGAGCAGGGAGGTATCTGTCTGGCTTTACAGGAAAAATGCTGCTTCTACGCCAACAAGTCAGGCATTGTTCGAGACAAGATAAAAAACCTGCAAGACCAGCTCGAAGAAAGAAGAAAGGAACTTCATGATAACCCCCTTTGGTCAGGACTCAATGGACTTCTTCCTTATCTCCTCCCACTCCTAGGCCCCCTATTAGGTTTTCTATTAGTCCTTTCCTTCGGCCCCTGGCTATTCAAAAAGGTCACCACTTTCATTAAACAACAAATAGACTCTGCCCTAGCAAAACCAATTCAAATTCACTACCATCGCCTGGCTCTGTCTGACCAAGAAACCTACTCTCATGGCTTCCCCTCATAATGAGGGCAGTGTATAGATCAGAGGTACACTTACCCATTCCTAATAAAAGGAAAAAAGGGTATGGGCACCCTTGCACAGCAAGGCATTGCAAGAGAAGGTCCCACAATCCTTCGACCTCCCGATCCCAAGGAGAAGTCAAATGAAGGATCAGACCCCCTCTGATTTTTCTCTGAGAGCAAACCTGGCTTGCATAGAGGTTGGTATCAAAAATTTCCCTTACCTCTCCTCTCCAAAAGATACCGCAAATAACAAATGTGGATCTGGGAAATCCACGAGAGGAGCCAGGTCACTACTCCCTCTCTTGGTTAATGCCCACCTCCTTAAAACAAAAAGGGAGGAGATGTCGGAAGCCATATAAGGTACAGCTTGGCCTTACTTCCTTTTTAAGTAAAAAACAGTTTTACCTTTTCCCGGTAACTTTACCTGGCAACTAGCCAACCAATCACCTTATGCCCCATCTTACTTACTCTAGCCAATCCCCAGTTAACAACTCCTCTGAACCTCCCAACAAGACCCACCCACCTTCCCCATAATGCTTATAAGGCACAAGTTTTTTCAATAAAGTTGGAGACTTGATCAGAAAACTGTCTTGTCTCCCTTTCTCGCGCCCCTTGTTCGTTTTTCTCCTTTAGGTGGTTCCTGCGGCCCCCTGTTGCTGTCCCGCGGTCGGGACACACCCCTTTCAAGGTCCTTAATTTAAAAATACCTGCAAAGTCTCTTTTTGCTGTATACAGTAAAATTCACAGGTTCCAAGACATGGATACCTTTGGGAGCCAACTACCACACCTATCAAGGGAAACACATCTTTCAAAAGAACCATTTAGACTGTTCCAAAGATACATACACAGAACATACCAGGGCTTTGTTATGATGGGAGACAACATAACACCAATAGCAGGAGGTAAGGATGAAATGATTTGATATATCAGAATATTAATTCATTCTTCTTTGCCATTTAACCAAGTCATTTAAACAAGACTATGAAGACATATACATTATAAGAAGGAAATAAAGAATCAGTGAATGTTAAACTTGGGGAAAAAAAAACCTTATTTGATAAATGATAAAACTGAGGCCCACCAAATTCATAAATTGTTCAACTTAACATAGTCACACTATCAGAGAACTTGAGTTCAAGCCAATTGACTACACATCTCAAATATTTTCATATATTAGCAAAATTCTTTTTGTTCTTTAGTATCTTTTTCTGGTTACCAAATGATTCATTTAAAAAAACTTCAGGAAAGCACAAAAAATAATGATAAAAATTATCCATAATCCTACCATTCAATGATAAACAACGTTAGCATTTTGGAGTATATCTTTCTTCTAATTATATGTATTTTTATACACTTGAAAAAATATGCCCACAGTTAAAATAAAAATTTACAAACATACAAGTAACTTATTTTTCATTTGACAGTATAATGAACATTTTCTCCTATCTTGTTCTACAATATGACTTATTACAGCTACATTAATATTGTACAGCATAGATGCACCATAATTTATTTACACAATGTTTTATTGTTGAAAATTGCATTTTTTTGTTCTTATACATTGTTGCTATAACACTCATGTTGCAGTAACACTCATGTACATTGTTGCTATAACACTCATGTAATATCACTCATGATATTAATTCTAAATATGCTATATATAAATTGTTGGGTTGCACTATATGAATAGTTTATATTTTTCAATGCCTATTCTTACTCGTTCTTCTAGGATCACAGTTGCCATCTTGGTCTCTGCTACATTCTTCCTGACCCACTGCCCATTCTCAAGAAATAGAGAAAGCATCATTTTCTTTTCTCTTCTGCAGTAAACCTTGTAACTGCCTCTATGTACTACATATAAAATACATTACTGCATTATTATTTCTTAATATACAGTATTAAGTGTCCTTATAAAAGAAAGACCAACAAATAGTGCAGCTGATCCCTAAACAACATGGGTTTGAGCTGCGTGGTCAACTTCTACACACATTTTCTTCCTTCTCTACCAGTGTGAGCATCTTAAGTAGCACCTATGTCTTATTTTTATCAGTATCTCTAGCAAAATATTTGACATATTAAATAGAATTTAATAAATATTTATTAGAGGAAGAAATTAATGAATGATTAATTAAATAATAAATGAAAAAATGAATAAAGAACACTGCTTGTCCTTTTAAACCATCCCATTTAGGTTTTCCATTATCCCTATGTGGAAAGTCCTGATTTCTCATTTTGTGAAGGAAAAGACAAAATATTTTTCTTTCCTTTCCTCGACTTGCTCCAATTCATCTGGTCTCCTAGCCTGGTAGATTATAGATCCCTTCCTCTCAAATCGCAGAACCCTTTCAATGCCTAAGAGTAGACTCAGCCAAAAATCACTGTCAGTGTAGGACCTGGGGCAACATAGTCAAGTAAATAAAGACGACGACCTGAATTATTATAAAAATAGAATTTTTTCTGACTCTCATAGGTCATCTTTAGGAAAAAAAAGTAGTGAGACTGCCTTACAGGGATCATAATCTTTTATTCACTTTCCTCAGTTTTGGAATCACAATATGAAATTTAATTATAAAAGGAATGTACCCCACATTGATAACATATGCTAAGTGTCCAGCAATACCCCTGTTCTCACACATTATTTGTTAATAGCATGATAATTTAATCAAAACCAAGAAAATTAGAAATGAAGAAAGTATGAAACCAAGAAGAAATGACTGTTTCCTATTGTAAAACAATAAATAAAAGGTTATCAGTTATCGGTGCCAAACCCCATCCCGCAGTACACAGGGAGATTTTCCCCCTTATCATGCCAGAAGCTGTAGAAAACAGAAACATTAGCTCTGTTCTCTGAGATCAAAAGACAAATGTGTTCCCTTTTGTGATCTCCTTTGTCTGACAGAGGCATTTCTGCCTCACCTTGAGATAAGTACAGGGATGATATGGCTGGCCTCTTAATCTCTCTCCATTTTTCTGCATTACTAGCAGATTTCCCACAGTCTCCCGTCTCTTTCTATATGTATGGAACATGCATTAGCATCAGAAGCACATAAGGAAACTTGCTGCACTCAGCAGAAGCGCATAGCGGGCCCTGTGCTGACTAGGTGGTTATCATGGATTTCCCCTTCTGTGCTGTCAAATCTCCAAATAACTGCAGTTTTGGACAGCCTGTTTGCTGATCCTGGGGGTAGAGAGGGGCAAAGATGTCAAAGGAAAAGAGGCAAAGGTACTTCAGGTAGGTAAAGTGACTCAGGAAGGGTCAACTCCTCTGCCCTCCCTCCCGCATTCCCAGATTGTCATCTCCAACATTTGGAGGGTCTGACAGTTTTCATTTTTAAGCAGGACTAGAACAAAGTAGTTGCAGAAATATCTGAGCCTTCTCATTCCTTGTGTGAGGAAAAGACTAATAATCACCGTATTTGAATTTTGTTTATATTTGGCAAAAATGAGATATGGGTCCTAACCTTACTATTTTAGGATATAGATCCTACAAATAGATGTTTCCACGGGATAAGTGAGGAAGGACCAGAAACACAGCATTAAGCATTCTTTGAAATCTTCCTCGTGTTGAGTGAGTAAAGGAGATGATTGTAGATTACACCATGACAAGCCTGCTGAAATTCCCTCCAGTTGTTTTCCAAAACCCATGTGCATGGCACTGTGCTCAGAACTATCAGGAAAAAGTAGCTTGTCATTCTCCATATCAGCTAATAAGTTAGAAACCCCAGCGTCTAAGTGACTTGCTCTCATTATTCTCAGGGTGGCTCACTGGCAATGGGCTTATTCTGTTTCTTCTTTCAACGTCAACGTGAACAATAATGCTAAGCCTGGACATCGTCTAAATTCTAAAATACTGCTAAAGCTAAGTGATACTGAAATAATGAAAAAGAAATAGCACTTGGTTTCATATGAACTTAAAGTATGCCACAGAGTCCTCTTTCAAAAGTACTCAAAATTTCACTTTATTTATAGAAATAAGACAAAGAATAATCATTTTTATAGGGGGCATCTAAGTACTTGTGAACCCTACTACTCCTACAAGCAAAGATTAGATGTGCAAGGACATTTGTCTACATTTTAATTTCCTGACATAACAAGGATGCTTTAGATCTCATTTGCCCCAGTTCTGATATATCAGGGCCTTCTGGATCCTTGCTGCTCTAAGTGCAGTCTGCATACCAGCAGCATCCTGGGGGGTGGAGAGAGGGAAGTTTGGTTAGAGATGCCCAAATCCAAACTCCATCCCCCATGATCTATTGCATCAGAATCTGCAGTTTAACCAGACCTCAAGGTGCCCAATATGTACGTTCAAGTTTAGGAAGCATGCTCCAGAATAAAAATAGGCAAGTAAATTCCACTGTCTTTTGGTCAGGTATCAATGAGGCAAAACCAAATATGTGAAAGCCTACAAGGACAAGTCAGAATTGACTTCACAGGAAGGTGAAGTAGAAAGCAGGTTACATGGTGTGATTTAATATTCCCTAAGAAGAATTAAGCCACAGTTCTTCTGTTGGGACAAGTCTGAGTCAATAGCTCTCACATATATTTACCCTTCCACACAACTGCTTTCAACCTTACATCAACCTCACCTATATGAGACCTCAGGAATCTAAGGTTTAAACTAAACATTGCCCCAAACAACTCCAAAGACCTCAAATACATATAGGCATACCCACAGTATAAAATATGTAGTTAATTATATTTATGTAATTATAATTCTCCTCACATCCAGGTGCTCAAAGGAAAGTAATACTCAGATGATATGATCAGTGTTAGTAAGAGCTAGGCTAACTGACTTGCCACATCTATAAATATTGCCTTCTTGAAATGCTGATTTTTCTGGACACAAATGTTATTTGTTAAAGAACTGAGAGTTGGAGTTTTGGAAAAAAGTTTGCATCTTTACATGGCTTTAGGTAGACACAGGTAATAAGAATAAGCCTTTTGTATTCCTGCAGCTATCCCTTTAAAGAGAAAATTGAAGAGGGTTCTTTCCTCATCTTAACTTACCTGGGTCTGTACTTGCTATGCATGAAAAGTCAAGAAGTGTTTTTCTTATTCTTAACGGCCAATGAACTATGTAAGTAAGCACAGGAGAAAATTAGTGTGTCCTGGCTGCATGGCACCATCAATTAATATGGAATTTGTTGAATAAGAAAAATAGTTGCCTGAGATTAACACCACAGGAACCATATAGATGTCAAGAAGAATCCTATAAAATCCTCCGAATTGTTTAAGTTCTATGTACATTCTGACACACCAGCCCTGATGTGAGTGTAGCAATATATTCCCCAATAATAATAATGACTCTAAAAGGTAATTTTATGGGCTGTTAACATAGGTTTTGCAGTTTGCGTACATTACCCCAGTTCATGCTTAAAACAGTTTAGGAGTAGAAATAATGTCCTTATTTGGTGGACCAAACCATGGAGGTACGGAAGGGTTATTTCTCAGCATTGTAAAGGTAAGAAATGATGGTGACTGAATTCAAATTCGGGAAGACTGACTCCTGAGCCCAAACTCCTAGGCACCATGCCATCCAAACATTGATCCAAACTCCCTTCTAGGATTTTGACGAGATGACTAGGACAGAAGTGGCCAGCAGGGCATGAAGAAAAGGCAGACGGGGGAGTGATGTCCAGCACTGCCGCCCTCAGGATGCTCTACTACTTAGAAAGGAGAATACTCACCTTTTCTGAGAAGATGAATTTGTTGTGAGTTAAATGCAGAACAAGAGAAATAATAGCAATTATTGGTCCTAAAAATGACCAACTCTGGGCAGCTATATATTTCCCAGATAGCCTAGAGAATGGGAGAGAGAAAACCAGGCCAGAATAACAGAAATAAAAAAAGATTAACTAAAAGCAGCCTTCCTGGCATCAGGAATCCAAACTGAACTGTACGAGAAATGAAAGAAATTCTATGTCATGCTAACAGCAGCTAAAATGCTAGCATGGTGATTTTGCTAAAAATGAAGTAAGATTTCCCTGGAGAAGGTCTAGAGACAGTTGACATCTGTATGCTATACTCATTTTGGTTTATGATACACAGGCCTGCTTTCTCCCTGGCTAATCATCACCCCTGCAGGGTCAGGGGAGCAGTTGTGTGCTTATTGGTATCTCTCAAACAATGCCAACACGTTACAAGACGCTTCCGGAGGCACTCTCTTCTTCCCCGCCTTCCTCCCCACATTACTGTGCTCAGCTGTTGTTTGCCGCATATCCCACAGAAATCAGATTGATTAAAACAGTATTTATAAATGATGGCAACTTACATGGCTTTCATTACCCCAGGTATTAAAACCAGCTAGGGAAGTTTTCTCAGTGTCAGTTTGTATGTGTAATAAAATTAGAAGACATCTTTAATTCAAGTTTCTGCTAAGATAACCAAAGACTATGTGGAATGTATTAAACCCACATTCTGACAGGCCTTCTGAGTTCTCTGTATTTATAATTGACTGTAAGGACTATCCCAGAGGGCTCCTACTCACTAAGAAACTAAGAAATTGTTCCGGTTCACCTACATTTTTCCCCTTGGAGTGCTTGGGCTGCTCTGCTATCGCTCATGGCAGCTTTCCATGGCACACGGGGGCTTCTTGAGCAAGCTTTACCTCCTGCCTCTCCAGACTGAGAGGATAAACCCAGTTCACCCCCAGCACTACTAAAACGTAAAAGATACAAACCATGACCAGACATTTACCCTTGGAAATTAACTCCTTCTGGTGAACATTCAGAACATACATTCCCTTCAGAATAAATGCTACCCCTAAAACAAAGGAATCACTGTTCCCACAGCTGGGGCAAGTCAGATCAAAGTTAGCATAACATCGGTTACTTTTCAGAAGTCAGGGTTATTCCATCTTTGCCACACCGTCTGTATTATACTTGCTCAAGGATTCTTATTATTAAACTGGAACTTAATTTTTGCATTTCCACATGTACAGTCCTTAAATAATTCTTATAAAAAAGTGCCGCTTCCCTCCAACGAGCACAGAAAATGTTGGCTGACAGCTCGCTTTCTTCATTAGCTCCCTTGACTATCTAAGGACATTCAAAGAAATGAGAACCCAGACTCAGGTGGCAAGGCTATAAATCTCAATTCCATGTGACTTAGAGAAGTTATTTAACTCCTCTCAGCCTGTGTCTTTATTTGGAAAATCTGTATGAAAGTAGCTCCTTCAAAGGGTTGATGTGAGTAGGACGTGAATCAGGTGCCTAACTTGGCATCTGGAACCTGGTTTACCCCTAGTAAGGGCGGGGAATTATGATGACCTTCCTTTCGAATATGTAATGCTTGAGATTTAGTTGTCATATCCCTCTTTGCTGGCATCATGGACCTTCCTGCACATCACCTCAAAATGTGACCCTCGAGGCCGCTACTTCATATCAAGATACTGGGGATTATCACTGGAGACACTGCACTGTGCGATTTCCACTAAGTATCCTCACCATGAAATTTGTCTTTACAAAGAACTTCATTCACCTCTCTCCATTCTGAAATTGACCCCAACCTATTATAATCCATGTGTTTTTTGGGTGCAGTGCAGCTTTGAGGCAATTTCATCAACTGGTTTTAGTCTTGCTCTATCAACTATGATCTATTGTATATCTGCAGGGTCTGGGTTAAAATAGTCAAAATGTGATTAGCTATGAGCACGAGCAAAACTTGATAAAAAATGATATAGCCATGATTTTGTCCTTCAGGGTATTAAGGGTGATCACATTTTCCTATCTCAGTAGGAAAAAGCTCATTGTGCTGAAAGCTTACGAGCAGTGTGATGAAGTACTCATGAGTATAATTTAATATTAGATATTACTTGCATAACACCTATGTCCTCCTGCCACAGAAACTAAACTACTTGCAAATGTTAATGTGGTGCAATTGAAGGCAAACCATTTTGCTTTGTGTCTCCTTGGCCACAGTAGAGTTAAAATGATAACAGTAATCATAAAATATGTTTTGTTTGTAAGGCAAATGATTAGCAATAGAGATGAATAATAACTTTTTATTAAAAATTCGAGTAAATAACAGATGGTTGAACCCTTGGATACCCTAATACAAAAAAACCCTTTGGTATTCTAGCTTGAACACACTGGGAAATGTGTGTGGTACTTACTTTCTGAGTGACAGCATGTAGCATTGTGAAGCTTGATTAAGCAAATTTAATTAGTGTCAGTAAATGCATTTTTGTAAGTGGATAAAATATATTCCAGTTTAGGCATGATTGTTAATCTTTAATTTATGAAATAAAAGTTAAAATGTAACCATAAAATATTAAAATTACAATAAGCCACATTTAAAGAAACAGATTTTTTTTAATAATAAAATTCTCTCAAATATTTTTAACCCTATAATTCAAGGAAAATTGCCTTAGCATTCCAACTTTCTTTGATTTCTCTATTTATCTCAGGTGGGGGAGGCAAAGTGGTAACATGAACTTTGCATTCCCAACTCAAGATGCCTATTACTAAATGACATGAGGACCACATTACTCTATAACAGGACTTCATAATATTATTCAACCCTGTGTGTTTTGTTGTAAGGGACTTATTCATTTTGGGTTCTTGAGATTAAAGACAAGAGGAGAATCTAGATCTCACCTTGGAAAATAAGATGATCTTAGGAAAAATAAATAAAATGATAAATAAATAAAACAAATTTAAAAACCAAGAAAGTATTTGAAAAGGATATTCTCAAGGTAAAAGGAAATCATATTCCAAACAACCATTTGAGACTTTTTGAATCTAATTGAATACGTTTAATGCTAGTCTGTGATAATTAGTAAGAAGATCCTGGCATGGTGCAAGACCTTTTGCTCCATACAATTAGTATTCCTGACAAATACTGCATCTTGATCAAGTCCAAGCACAAAATTTTAAATTTTCCAGAATTCCTATGTCATAGACAACGTAGTCAACTAGGCTAGGAGAAAGATTTGGAAAAACATCATTTTATAACTTTGCTTAAAATTATTCTCTCTTTCTCTGACTCCCCCTCTTTTGTTTTACTTTCTCATTTTTCAGCTCACCAGCTCTAAAGCCTAAAAAATGTTTGTCATAATAAAGTGTGTGTGTATGTATGTGCATCTGTGTTCATTTCTGTATGTGTGTGTTATGTAGATGGGGTTGAGGGAACATTTGAGGCTAGCTGCTTGATAGAAAAATGCTTTGTAGAAAAATTATCAATCCTACCCTCCCCCAAAAGTTATCAAGTACCATCAACAGGGTCTTTAAAAATGGTAGCCACATATATTGTTCCCAAGAACATGCCTTGTCCCATAGGGAGACTCCTCACCCTAGAATGGGAGCAATGAGACTAAAGACCTTGACCAAGGTTATAGGAAAGATGTGAATGTGAGAAAATGAAATGCTGAAGAGATGGATATAAAGTCAGAATGGAAAAGTTATCCTCATTTAGACCAATCACTCCACTTACTCATGCGATCAATATTTGTTATGTATCTATATGCTATGCACCATGCTAACTGCTAGGGTTACAACACTGAACAAAATTGACACAGTCATTCTTCTTCATGGAAATATCAGATGATTGATACACAAGCTTACTAGATGAGAGAAACAGAAAAATCCCACAAAATCCTTCATGATCTGGCTCTTGTCCACCTTTCTTATCTTATCTACTTCCTTCCTGACTCATCACTTTTATCCCATCCATACTAAAATAATTGAAACATCACCAAAGAGCATAGTTCTGCTTCCTTGATGTTGTCACCTTTGCCAGGAAGCTCTTTGACTTCTCTTTTCTGGTTTAGTGCAAGCCATATGATCTTACCCTTTTCCATGGGTAAATAAAAAAAACTTGCATGTGTGAATATATATATATTAATGTTCTTAATTTCTTTAAAAGTCATGTGATAGTTAATAGCAAATTTATAACCCTGTATTGTTGGTATAAAACATTAACAGTATAATATAAATAATAAAAATAGTGCAAAAGATGTGAGGTAAATGGAACTACACTGTAAGAATTTTTCTATATTTTACTTGAAGTAATTCAATGGTCACTTATAATATTATTTTAATTTGTCTATTGTGATTTAGACTATATCCCTTGGTATAGTTCTTTTTAATAATTACAAAATATGTATTTAACTCTATAGTCTATTGTTTTTTTATTTTGTCATTTCTATTGTAATTTAGACTCCTTGCCATTATACAGGTTCCATTATCGTTTTTTTGATGTTATGGTTATCATATTTATATTATATCCATATATTGAAAACCCCATCAGACAATTTTATACTTTTTGTTTTCGACTGTCAAATATATTTTAAAGAACTCAAGGAAAGATTATGTCTATTGTATTTCCTAATTCTGGAGTTTTTCTCTTCATTCCTGATATTCCAAGTTTCTTCCTAGCTTTTATATTTTTCAGTTCAAATTTTCTATTATGTTCTTTATATTATATAATTCCTTTTCAATCCTTTCTACTTCAGCTTTTGTTTCAAGAGTGTTTGCAATTACTCTTTCAAGTATTTTATAAGAGTTGCTTTAAAGTCTTTTTTGGATAATTCCTATCTTGCCTTTTTTTTTGCAGTTTTTGACCAGGCCTGGGTTTGAACCCGCCACCTCCAGCATGTGGGGCTGGCGCCCTACTCCTTTGAGCCACAGGTGCTGCCCGCCATTTTTATTTCTTATCACCTTTTCCAATGTAAGTTGATTTTTTGTAATTTTTTATATGCAGAATAATTTTTTATTGTATCCTCAATATTTTTGAACATTACCTTATGAGAATCTGTATGTCATTTAAACCCTATGAAAAATGTTAATATTTTTGTTTTAGTAGGCATTTTAATTACTTAGTTTAAGCCCACAGGTTTCGATCTATTTTCTATATCTATGGTTCCAATGTCAGTTAAATGACCAATACCTTTCTAGTTAAGGCTGACAGATAGAACACAGTGGACACCAAAAATTGCACAGAATATACTTACACTAAAAATATGTATATGTATATTCGCTGTTTATCCGAAATTCAAATTCAACTGGTATCCCATATTTTTGTTAGTTAAATATGACAACACTATCTGAAGTTTTGTTGGAATTTGTCCTGCAAGTTAGCTACCCAGTGGTGGTCCTAGTTCAGTTTGCCACAGCCATTGTTATGCTAATAAGGATCAAACCAAATCAAGTGTGTGTTAAAGATAAACCCAGGAGTTCACATTCTGTCACTTCCCTTTTTCAGCTATTTCTCATGTAGTTCTTGGTGTCCTTAGGTTCCCCATTTCCATCCTGTAGCCAGAAACTGCCCACTTCTGCTGTAGCCCAGCCCGGGCTGGGAATGTGGAGGTACAGGAAGAGAGGAAAGTCAGAACCAGCAGGCTTTGGCATCACCCTCATGGAGTTCCAGCAAAAGATGAGGAAGATTCCTCTTCCTCAGCTTGCCACCACCCTCATTGTAAAGCAGCATGGTTCTGGGGTGAGAGAACAGAATAAAAAAGAAAGAAAGAAAGAAAGAAAAAAACACAGAGCATTTTTCTAATTCTCTTTGAGATTTAGAATTTCTGTTTCTACTCTTCAAGTCAGAATTAGAGAGTGTCTTCCAAATCTCTAACCCACAGTGTTTGTGTCTGGATTTTAGGTTGCTACTGACTTCAGGTTAGGGGATCCAGGAGGGGAAAAAAAATGGTACACTCTTTTCCAGTTTCGTGGTACTTCAAAACATGATATTCTTTCCCAATTCACATGATAATATTTGCTTTTCAGAGTTATGTAATAGCTGCCTATGAATTCTCTCAAGTGTTTATAATTGCTTTCAGTGGGAGAGGAAGGTAGACCTATGTGTACTTCATCTTACCCAGAGCCAGAGCCAGAGCCCCTAAGGCTAATGCTTGAAAGACTGCAATGAGTTAAAGATGCATATTAATCCCAGAGAACTCAGTAATCAAGGATGCAAACATACTTGACAATAAAGGCAAAAGAGGGATTAAAATGGCATACTGAAAAGATTCGTTTACCACAAAAGAAGGCAAGAAAGGAAAAACAGAGAAACAAAAAATGAAATGACATAAATAAAAAATAAATAGCATAAATTCAACCTGATCAATGAATTTCATTAACTGAAAATAGGCCTCTTTATTAGATACTGTCATAAGTTTAGATATTAGCAAAGAATATCCTGTCAGTGGCTACTTAAAATGTAATTTAGGATGGATCTGAGAGGACGGGAGTCATGAATAACGTTAAATCTTCAAGATGGTTGCCTGTGGGAGAGCAAGGCTGAGAAAGGGAGCTTTCTGGGAATCGAGCATGCCGAGGCTGCCCCTCTTGGAAATAACAGAATACCGAGAACTTTAGCTACTTCTGGACTTCTAAATTTTATTTCCTCTTTCTCAAGCAACATTTAGGTGACAAATCCTCCTTTAAGTCAGACTCTTCCAAGATACCAAGAAATCATTGAGACTAGCTAAAACCTTTGGCACCTTGGCCCTAGTCTGAGTAAAATATCTACTAGCTATTGGATGCCATGTTTTTCTCCATAGGATAGAAGATAGATGGATGGATAGATAGATAGATAGATAGATAGATAGATAGATAGATAGACAGATACTCTTCATATTCATCAAAACCTACACAGTAAGTATTAAATGTCCATTTTATAGTTGATAAAAGTAGATGGTTTAAAGGGGTCGACTATTTACCCAAGATAATACAGCCAAGAACAGTAGAGATCAGATATTGAATCTAGGATTGTCTTAAAGCAAATCTATGTTTTTCCACTATATGATGCTTTCTCCATGTTAGTAGATCTTAGCATCCACAACAAAGAGACTTTACTGGGACCATCAGTGAGAGCCTAGTAATGTAGCAATTTTCAATTTTATACAATCTCAATTTTTAAAAAGCCTATAATATAATAAACAGAGAAAAAAGACTGGATTTTCAAAATGATTGTTTGATTTACTATTTTGAATAATGTTATTAAAATATGTTCCTGAGCAGAGTTTTAATTTAAACGTTAAGCAAAAAGAAAAGGTCTCAAAACTGTGTAGCTTTAAAATTATCTGCATTTTTAGTTTTTAAAGTGTTTATGAATATCTTCAATTAAGTGACATGCAGAACAAAATAATACATTTTGATTACTGATCAGTAAATTATGATGCAATACATTGAAAGCTTTTAATGTTTCAAAGGCACTCACTTTTACTTAAGGCTACTGGAAACCTTCAAAGCCATCCCAATATAGCTAAATAAATTGTAAACTTCAGCCTGATAATATTTTACATGACAGGTTCCTGATGATTTTGCCCAGCCTCTGATCTGACCTCACCTCATTGACTGTCTACTTATTGTGGTGTTTTTTTCTTCTGTTTTATGTGCCTTTGCTCAAGACACTTCTTTTTTATTTCTCTTAACAATTTTTTTATTAAATCATAGCTATGTACATTAATGCATTTATGGGATACAATGTGCTGATTTTATATACAATTTGGAATGCTTACAGCAAACTGGTCAGGATCAAGACACTTCTTCAGCCTATCCCTTTTGCAGTACATGAGCTAAACTCCTACCTAGCTAAGCAAGATTCAGCTCAACTCCACAAAGAAGTCTTCCCTCCTTCTTTACTTACCTCTGCTGGTACAACTGACGTGTTTCTCCTCATATTTCCAAAGACTTTTGTTGGTTTTACTATGTTAGAACATATTCTTCTCTTCTTTGTCTTAGATTTACATTGTATGTGATGTCACCCTCACTCTACAGTAAGTTCTGATATGCTAGGACTGAGCGATTGCTGATCTGCAGTATGTGGCCCAGGGCTCTACATCTAGTTCAAGGTCAGAAAAGAGAATACTGAATGTTTAAAAACTTTCATTTTGCCAATATACAAGAACAAAATACAAACTGTAATGTATATAATTTTAATTTACTACTGGTAGGATCAACCAGATACATAATTTTAATTTAGTAAAGTCCAACTCAAAATAAAGATCTGACAAGAATAGAGAAATTCGGGTTTTTAAAAACTAGGAGAATTATTCGGAGATTGAACAGATTATAACAATTGCTAAATAAAATTGGAAATGCAATAAAAGAATTTCAGAAAAGGAGGAAGGTCATATTTAAGAACCAGGAACAAAGCCCACTGTGTATAATATTCACTGCACCTCTGTAGTTTCCAATGTAGCATTTTACATTATTCAAGTCTTTTTATCACTGCTTATGACAATATTTGCTTCCCTTATGAATTCATTTTCAGTATAGCCTTGTACTGTCATTGAATTTGAAAGATATTCTAATTTAAGATTATCAGAATTAGACAGAGGACTCTATTGACTGAATAACAGGAAGTTCTATGCATATGAAATTCAAAATGCCTCAAATATAACTGAAATCACTGCAAGCTCAAGAGAAATGTAAAATAGTACGTATTAGTAGCAGTTTATTATCTCTCTCTCACATGCAATCATTTTATACTTTTCAAAAATAATGTTGATGTGCTTGTGTAAAATGCATATACAGGCAACTCCTTGGTTATGAACAAGACAGGTTCTGTAGGTTTGTTCTTAAGTTGAACGTGTACATAAGATGGAACAGGTACATTTACCTATTGTCTGTAATAACCTCTGTTTGTAAGTACAAGTTAGATGTTGGTAACTCAGGGACTGCCTGTAATATTAAAGGCTGTTTGAGACTATGTAAGATCTAATATAATAGTTTACAAAGAACACAATATGTCTAAGGAAGAAGGATGGTGAAAAGGAAACAGAAAGGTAACTAAATATATTTAGTGCTCTATGCGAGGACCTGTCTTGGAACAGTATTAATGGCCATAATAAACACAATAAAAATCTCAAGAAGTGTTTATTATGTCTAGAAATAATTCTGAATGTTTATACGGATTGCATCATTTCATCTTTAAAACAAATGTATGCATTTAGCTAATTATTTTTTCTCCCTTCCAGATGAGGAAATTGTAGCACAGAGATTACATAACTCCCTAGATGTCACTGATTGAGCTAAGAATTTCAAAGGTGAAACTTGAATAGAATAAGCAAGCATTGTGTACTTATCCACTACATATATATTTCCTGGCTGGTTTTATTATCTTCATTTTAGAGAGTAGGAACTGGGGATTCAGTGATATTAAGTAGGTTCCCTGAGTAGATGGCCCTAATGAATGGCAGAGGCAGCATTAAAAATCAAATCTGTTTGATTCCAAATTCTTTGATAATTCCTCTGCACCACCTCCAAAAGTACATAAGACAAAATATTAATAAAATGTATTCAAGCTATATTCTATCCCTTCCTTTAAATATCAATTGCATTCTTTCTGGGTGTCATTAGGCCAGGCACTTAATCACTTTTTGCTTTAGTTCTTTCATCTATAAAATGAGGATACTAATACTTCCTACCTCAAAATAATTGTTCAGAAGATTGGATATGATATGTAAAGAAACTTAATAGTGCCTAGCACAAACTTCTTTTTAATATAGTGAACATTATTACTATCATTATTTATAAATTATTGTAGTTAGGGAGGAAATGAATATATATTAATACTTCTGCTAATAGAATAAGTACTGAACTAAGCACTTTTTAAACATTATCTCATCCCAATAAACCCATTAAGTTGTTGTAAAACTCATCTGTAAAAGTGTACAGATAATGAGAAAGGGAAGCTTCAGAAAGTTGGTTAAGTTGCCCAAGATTATACAGCTCATGGTGGCAGGACCAGATATCAAATGCAGGTTTACGTGACTCCAAATCCACAGGGTAGTACGTGATCAATGTCAAAGAATAGTGTAATCCAAGTGATGTAGAAGTTTAGAGAATGGGGGGCATTTATTGCTAAGATGATTGAGAAAAATTTCTCTGGGTAGGCTGACATTTGAGCTTAGCTGTTAGGGAGAATTTCAGTACATACATATACATTTTGAAGGACAAAACAAACTTATGGAACACACGAGGAAAGATCTTGAAACAGGGTGTAATCCAAGCAGCATTGTAGGGAAGAGCAGACACTAGAGCTAGAGAGGTGAGCTGATGTACACTCCATAGGTACAGGGATGGGACTTCCACAATTATTCTGTTTAGTTTAGCGATCTTAAGATACACATGGCACCTAAAATGTGGTTAGAGTGAAGGACTGAATTTTAAATTTTATTTTATTTTACTTTACTTAATTGACATTTAAATCTAAAAACTGATAATCGACTCAGCTATTGAAAAATGTCAACAACTTAGATATGTAAATCTATTATAAAATCGAAATACAGATTAAGGAATTCCGGTAAAATTTTACCTTCTAAATTGAGATGTTCTATAAGTATAAAATATATATTGGATTCTTAATATTTATTTGAAAAGAATGTAAACTATCTCATGAACATTAGTCAACATTAATACAATTAGATTTTGACATTGTATAAACTTTGTATGTGTTGAGTCAAATAAAATACATTGTTTAAATCAAATTTTCCTATTTATTTTTACTTATTAAGTATGGCTATTAAAATATTTAAAAATATATACACGACTGATGATGTATCTTTCCTTATATTTTTATTAGACAGCTATTCTAGCCTATTCCTGGCATTAACTAGGTGTTCCATAAAATACTTGTAAATCAAGGAACCAGACTATAACCTTGCAGCCATGTTTCTTCAGTAGACAAGAGAGCCACTCAAACTTCTCAGAAAGGGAGAGTACTCCCTTTGCTCAGAGTACTGTTTCAGAAGCCTCATTGGAAGAGTGATACAAACAGAAAAGAAGCTGAATTAAGTTAGATGATCTTGCAATATTAAAATAGGGCCCATCCACATATTGCCCCTTCAGAAGCTCTTCCATGGCAGCTCAGACTTGTAGCAGGACACTGTGTACATGTTTCACGTTTCTTCTGAGAAGGCCAAACACTCTTGCAAGTGAAAGAAAGTTAGGCCTTTCCAATAGAGCCTAACTCCTCTGTGCACCTAATTGCATCACTGATGGCTTTAAAGAGAAAGTCATAATCAATGCAGGTAATCTCTACATGCAGTCCTGTAGGATAGAACTCTTTTCATTATAGTTATGATCTGCCAAATATAGCTTCATAATATAATTTTTAAATGTGCACAGATGGAACTATACGTATCACTTTTTCTCCACCAGCAATCAAAATTTTCTTTTTGCCACATGTCTGATTGTGTTATTTCCTGTTGAAAACTTTAATACTATACTATGGCTGAAAGGATACAGTCCTAACTCAGTTAACAGTCCTCCCCCAATCAGTTCTATTCCACCTCAACTTCCTGCAATGCCCTTCTATAAACACTGACTCATTCAGGTCTCTTTTAGTAGGAAGAGGTAAGAATCAAACCCAAACTACCCAAAGAACGTGTTGGTCCCACAACAGGTAAATGTTCCATAAACAGATAGATACATGAACAGGGATGTTGGCCTTACTCACTCCTATTGGAGTCTGTCTCCAGACTAGCTCCATATGGCAGAATAAACATCTATCATCAATCCCTATCTTATTTTCTTAAAGTCCTTGACCAAATTTGCAAAACACTTCTTCCATGCTACCACATGGAAAGTGTGCACCATGTTCCAAGCACTGTTCTACCACAGCGGTTCTCAACCTGTGGGTCACGACCCCTTTCGGGGTCTCCTACATATCAGATATTTACATTACCATTCATAACAGTAGCAAAATTACAGCTATGAAGTAGCAACAAAAATAACTTTATGGTCAGGGATCACTGCAACATGAGAAACTGTATTAATAAAGGGTCCCGGCATTTAGGAAGGTTGAGAACCACTGTTACCAGCTTTATGTGTAACAAGTGATTTGAGGCTCATAACAACCCTACCACCATCTCCACTGCAGATGAGGAAACTGAGGCACAGAGGAATGTAGTAACTTGCCCGAGTTCACCTAAGAAGTGGGAGGGCCGGAATTTGGAACCAAATAGGCAGGCTCTGACACGCAGGCATGTGTACAGAATCATTGTGGGAGAGTACTGCGATTAACAGCCTGCCAGAAATAAATGACAGGGTGGGACTAGGAGAAAGAGAGCACCAAGGAGATTAGAGCAACAGGGTCTGACTGAGAGTCCACATTCCAAACAGAGTGGCCAGAACAAGCTGGCCTTTATAAAGTTTACCAGGTGCTCTTTGCCTCTGTAATTCATCACTCTTCCCACCCCTGCCTCACAACTCTCTTCCTGGAAGACTGCTGTTTATCAATCTATAAGGCAAGCTCCAGCAGTGAACTATCTCTTCTGCAATATTTCCCTAGTTCCCATAAGCAGAATCAATCACTGCCTACCCCATGTCCTTCCACACCCTACGCAGCCCAAACCCAGCAGTGACAGTGCAGACACAAGCTCTGTATAGAAACCTTGTCATTCCTACTCCTTTAAAAGGCACTTGGGCTAGTGAGACGTAGTCCAGCAACATTTTCCTCCTCTTTATTTATAAGAGGAGGTTGCTTTCTTCAGGTCAATTCAGGATGTTGAGATTAGCACTGTCCACACCACTGCTGGGCTTCCTCTGCAATTAGGCGACGGAGATGTGTTCCCTCCCTGCTCTGCTCTTGCCTCTCCTCTGTTTTCTACATCTGACTGGCATATTTTAGTGTAGATCTCTAGCATCAGGGCCTTGTTTTAAGGAACGTGTCCCTGACATACCACACTCCAGGCATTTCTCCATTGTTGAGCTCATTTCATTGGTTAATAGTTATTGGTTTTGATGTCTGTCTCTCCCTGTGAGACTTTGAGCTACTTAAGGGTGATGATTATGACCTAAACGACCTGGTAATCCCTAATGTCAAAAGGAGTTCCTGGCCACAGCAGAGCCTTAGTGGATCTGTTTCCTGGAATTGAAGGAAAAAAAAACAAGGAGAAGGAGGAAAGAAGAATAGAAGGGAAGGAGAAAAGAAAGCAGTGAGAGAGAAAAAAGTATTTGTGAAATTATTTCAGTATTTACCTTTTTCTTAGGAAAGGACAAATAAGAAACCTATTCAATTCAAACTTAGGTCAAATTACCTCCTTTTAAATTTATAATGGTGAAAAAAATGAAAATAATGAAACAGTAAAACAATTCCTGCTGTTGGCCAGGAGAGAAAATTCTCAGAAGGAAGCTTTTCCCTTATGACCTTGAGCACATTTGCCTTTATCTCATATGACAACCTCAAGCTACCGTGGTTATGTTAAAAATGGGGGAGGGGGTGTTAATCAAAGTAAATCTATCTATCTCTTATCAGGCCCAGAAAAGTGATTTAGAACAGAGGTCTGCTCAACAGTTCAACTGCTTAACTTCAATCTGATCTTTGAACAGAAAAGGGTGGGCATCGTCCTGAGTTTCAAATTGGCATTGACCTTGTGCAATTTACTAACTGCCTGCAACCCAGTTTCATCTCTTCCTCTACCCAGGGAAGAGTGATGTGGTTAGAAATGGTTGAACAAAAAAGCTCACTGACTAACAAGTGTATATCCCTTGTCACAATGTTTTAAAAAAACTTATTTCTAATGCTACAGAACAATGTCTTAAGATACCATTTCTTAGGAGTAAAATCTCTCTCTAAAATGAAGTTAATGTAAGCCTTTGATACAATCAGGGTGGTCAAAAGTGTCAACTCTAAATGCAGAAGATTTTGGTTCCAATACTTTAAAGACTGTGTGACCTTGGGGAAGCTATTATATGCCTCAGTTTCCTTAACTGTAAATTGAAGACAAGAACACTTAGTTGTGAGGATTAAATGAGCTGTATTTTAAAGTACTTATGTAAAACTATGCCTAATACACAGAAAACCCTATGCATTTTAATTTGTAAAAATTAAAATAAATCAGCAAATATCAGATATACAGATACCTTTGAAACATTACCTAAAATTATTAAGACTTAAAAAAAGATTGAACAGAAGAACAAATTTATACATTTAAGAGTCTGTAGCCTATCTATGAAGTAGTGCAGAATGAGTCTCCCACATTCTTTGAAACTTTAAATGATGTAGGTACAAGGGTCTTGTGGTTTTTGGAGTCAATAGGATGTTACGCTGAAAAGTGTTTTACCAGGTAAGCAGTGTGTATGCTGTGTACAAACTTCGAGAAGCTTCATGGGTCCTTAGATTACCACTGTGTCTTCTCTCAGGCTAACTTCAGTGTTCCCAGCAGTTCATGAAATATTACTTAAAACCTTTTAACTAAACCATTAATTGTCTTTAAAGTATTTTGTGAGGGCAGAACCTTAATCGTCACAGAGAAGAACAATTATAAGTTCTATAAATGCTGTGACAGTCTGAAAGCATCCAGAGATCCTCTAAATTCTATCATTCCCTTCTCAGCTGAGCCTTTATCAAATGTCTGCCACCACCCCAGAACAAAGGTTTCAACTCCCAATTTTTAAGGAAAGAATGAACCTAACGAAGTAGTTTAATGACAGCACTTCGTAATGATCTCTCTGGTTCTGATTTGTCTGCTGCGATGTTTATTTTTAAAATAGTTCATGAGACCCAAATTCCAGACTAAAATACTAATAAAATCATTGCAAAAATGAAAGGCCTAGTAACAGGACATCACATCTATCAGCATTAATAAAAGTTCACTTTAAGTTCTCTGCAGTTTATCATGCTAATTAGAAGTTTGGAAAAGCCTTCCAAAGCACAGAGATTGTTCCTCTTCCCCATACTCTATCTTGGGGAATGCATTTGGAGAATCCAAATACGATTAAAAATAATAATCACAAAATTAGGGAGGTCAAAAACAATAAATTGAAATGCTCAGGCAGAACAAGCTATGAGGTTAATAAAAGTATTTTTTTCTTTATTCTCTACTGTCACACAGGCATGAAAGTTGAGACAGAAAACGTTCTGTACATTTCTGCATTAACAAAATCCCAAATTATCACAGGGATGTTATTTCTGAATTCTGTTCTCCCACCAAAACCCATTCCCTCCACAGGAATCAATTCCCAGTCTAATTCATGTTATTGTCAGGTATACTATCTCTGGGTTTTACTGTCCAGGAGGAGAGTTGTGCAGCCAAGGGAAGACGAAGCAAACTTTACTGAAGAAAGGATGCTGAATGAAAACTCCTAGCATACCTAAAGTCTAAACTCACTGACTTGCTCACAAAGTGAGTTTAAGGGAAAAGAGAGATTTTCCCAAATATGCAAAGTTATCTCATGAAATCCAAGGTCAAAATATGCAGCTGGAGCTTGTGAGACACTAGAACCAAGAACAGGAAAGTCAGCAGGAGCCAACACAGCTGCTATTTTCAACATTTTCATTCTCTCAGGGAAGCAAGATCTAATATCTCTCTTTTTCTCTACAAACAGGCTTCGTTCTTCAATTTTGATAGGGACTCACTTACAAATGGGCCACCTGACTACCGTCATCACAAATTCCTGAAGGAGAGAATCTAACCAGAACAGACATAAGCTTCCTGATAGGTTCTCTTGGTCCAGTGGGTGTTGATCATTTGTTAACGTTATGGAAACAGAGCACAATGGGGTCACAGCCATAATCTATAGCAACTGTTGGAAAACCTTTTCCAAAAAAGGCTATATGGCAAATATTTAGGCTTTAGGGACTGTAGATTCTCTGTCAAAACTACTCCACTCTGCTGCTGTAGCACAAAAGCAATGACAGACTGTACTTATGAGTATGGGTATGATTGTACGCCAATAAAACTTATTTACAAAAATAGGCATTGGGCAGGATTAGTTCTGTAAGATATAATTTGCTGAGCCATGGTCTACAACTATACTATGAGCGGAAATGACTTTTTAAGGAAGAAATATGACAAGCTGGAGTGGGTAATCGTCTAGCATACTCATCAAACACTGAACATTGCAAGCATAGTCCTGTAGTGCGTGGAGAAGCTGTAGCGTGGAAGCTTGGCTGTGGGTCACAAAGCATCAGCACTGTGTTCAGAGAAGGCTTTTCATTCTATCAACAAAATTTCTACCTCTGCATCATAATTGCATCTCCTCAGGATAAATAAGAAGGAGAGAGCTCAAAAGGAAAGTATCAGATTCCACAGACTGAGTTGGATGGAGAAGTCCATGCAGCTGTAGGAGAGGCAGGTTTTCAGAAATGCATGCCTCACAAACTCATATCCACCTACAGCACCCCTGGGAATTGCATATTGTGGGAAAAGTAGTAGATAAACTCACAAGGTGGAGTTGGAAAACAATACAGAAGGCAATTTTAAAGTTCTATTTTGAGCTAGGAAGAAAAAAGAGAATATAAATACTGCATGAGGTAGTGTTTTAAAATGGAAGTCCATCCATTTGAGCAAATGATAGTCAGTGTTTAACAGCACCTGAAACCAGCCATGATAAAGATGAGGGAGAGACATTTGCACCACTCAGGTAGCTGCCCAACAGCACTGGAAAAGCAAAGAGCTAAACGGGCATTTTTGTTTGATGTTTTTCCTACGCAACAAATGTGGCCAAAACATTCTGCAGGAAAGGATAAGCTTTTTTGGCACTTGAGGCAGCCTAGATATGGTCCCTGCAATCAGTGGAAGAGGACCATGAGAGTTGGGTTTCAGTGACCTCTCTGGGCAGCAATTTTCCTCCACGCCCTCAAGGGCTTCAATAGATTCACTAGTGTGCAGTGATCTCCTTGGCAGGATTGTTCTTCTCTCTTCTCTCCTATCTGTGAGATACCCTGGGGGGAGAGGGGGAAGAGGGAAGTGACAACTACTGAAGGAGATGGATATGATAGGTATTATTAAAATATTGAATACTTGATATCTTAATATCAAAAATTAAAAGTAAATGGTTTCCAAATGCAAGGCATGCCTTGAAGATATTGTGGGGTATGTCCGGACTTCTATAATAAATCGAATATCACAATAAAGGGAGTCATAAAATTTTTTTAGTGTCCCAGTGTACATAAATGTTATATTATACTGTAACTATAGTCTACTGAAGTATGCAATAGCATTATGCCTAAAAAATGTGCACTCCTTAATTAAAAATATTTTGTTGGTATAAAATGCTAGCAATCATCTGAACCTTCAGTTAGTCATAATCTTTTTGCTAATAGAGGGTCTTGCCTCTGGGGTGATAGCTGCCAGTTGATTGAGGTGGTAGTGGTTGCTGAAATCTGGGGTGTCTATGGCAATTTCTTAAAATAACATAACCTTGAAGTTTGCTGTATCATTGACTCTTGTTGAATTCTCAAGCTTTACCTTAGAATTGAAATCAAAATAACCTAAACGTTTCTACCCTCATATTAATTTGAAAAAAAGGCATTCATAATCAATAAAAAATTGACTCTTCTTTTTATGAATGACTTTTCTGTAGCCTGCTGTGCTACTTAGTAGAATTAGTAGAATTTTACCTGGAGTTGAACTCTTTCCAAATTAGAGTCAATCCTCTCAAACTTTGCTGCTGTTCTATCAACTAAATTTATGTAATATTCTAAATCTTTTTCTGTAATTCCGACAATGTTCACAGCATCTTCATCAGAAGTAGATTCCATTTCAAGAAGCAATTTTATTTGTTCATTCATAAAAAACAATTCCTCATCCACTCAGGTTCTATCATGACATGGCAACAACTGAATCACATCTTCCAGTTCTACCTGCGATCCTACTTCTCTTGCTGTTACTGCAGTTACTTCCTTCACTGAAGTCTTGAGCCCCTTCGAGTGACACATGAGGGTAAGAATAAATTTTTTCCAAACTCCTGTTTAATGTTGATACTTTGACCTCCTCCTATAAATCACAAATGTCTTAAATGGCACCTAGAATGGTGAATCCTTTCCAGAGGTTCTCAATTTTCTTAGCCCAGACCCATCAGAGGCATTACTAGCTGAGGCAGCTGTAGCCTTACCAAATATATTTCTTAAATAATAAGACATGAAAGTCAAAATTACTCCTTGATCCATGTGCTAGAGAATTGAAGTTGTTTTAGCAAGGATGAAAACAATACTAATCTCCTATACTTCACCACCAGTGACTAGAGGCATTGTTGATGAGCAGTAATATTTTGAAAGAATCTTTTTCTGAGCACTGGGTCTTCAAAGTGGACTTAAAATATTCAGTAGAACATACCCTAAGGAGATATACTCTCATCCAACTTTTTAGAGCAGAGGCAGAGTTGATTTAGCATAATTCACAAATGCTCTAGGATTTTTGGAATAGCAAATGAGCACTAGCTTCACCTTAAAGTCACCAGCTGAACTGGTCTTTCACAAGACAGTCAGCTTCTTCTTTGAAACTTGGAAGCCAGGAATTAACTTCTCTCTATGGAAGTCTTAGATGGCATCTTAGAAGGCATTTAGTCTACACTGAAGACCTGCTATTTATTATAGCCACTCTCATCATTGATCTTAGTTGGATCTTCTTGATAACGTAGTGTAACTTCTACATCAGCACTTCACCATCGTGCGCTTTTTGTTGTGGAGGGAACTTTTTTCCTTAAACCTCATGAATCTACCTCTACTAGCTTCAAACTCTTGTTCTACAGCTTCCTCACTTTTCACAGCCTTCGTAGAATTGAAGAGAGTTATTTAAGCCTTACTCTGGATTAGACTTTGGCTGAACAAAATATTATGACTGGTTTAATTTTCTATTCACACCCCTCAAACTTTTTCCGTATCAGCAACAATGTTTCTTATCATTCATGTATTCGCTGCAGTAGCACTTTTAATTTCTTTCAAGAACTTTTCCTTTGCATTCACAACTTTGCTTTTGGTGCTAGAGGCCTAGCTTTTTATCTATTTCAGCTTTTAACATGTTTTCCTCACTAAGCATCATCATTTCTAGCTTTATTTAAAATGAGACACGTTAATCTTTCTCACACTCAAACCCTTTGAGACCATCATCATGTTATTTCAATACTTTTATGCTTCTGGGACTAGGGACTCCCATGAAGGAGATAAATGGGAGAATGGCTTTTTACTGGACCAGTTAGGACACACACAACCTTTATCAGTTAAGTTTACCATGATGCCTCAAAATAATGACAACAGTAACATCAAAGATCTCTAATCACAGATCACCATAACAGATTTAATAATAATTTAAAAGTCTGTGAGAAAAAAACAAAACATGACCCAGAGACACAAAGTATGCACATGCTGTTGGAAAAATCGCACCATCAGACTTGCTGAGTGCAGGAGTGCCACGAACTTTCACTTTGTAAAAAAACACAGTATCTTTGAAGCATCATAAATTGGGGCACAGTGAAATAAGATGTGCCTGTGTGTTTTACACAGTCTGGAAGTACGATAGCGTCATGGCCGAAAGCAAGCTCGGGTGCACGTCTTCACACTATCAAGCTGTAGAATTCTGAATTCCTTGTTCCCTCAGCCTTATTTTCCTTGTGTGAAAAAGAAGCAGAGTAATCACCACTCCCTAAAAGTTTTGCACTTCTTAAATGAGATGAAATACACAAACAGCTGAGTTACAACATACTTGTGTTAACCGTAAATGCTGGTTAGTATGTTACATATTTTATTATACAGTATTATATTAATAAAAGTTTAAAACTAAGCAGCTAGAGAGAAGTTAGAGATATTAAACCATCACTGTGATATGTGTGAGACAATTAGGGCTGAGAAATATTAGAGGGCATTTTCATCGCTCCTTGAGCCACTGCTTACAAAACTTCAGAATCTTGACTACTTCTTTCAAGGAAAATGGTAAGGACTAGCTTCCTTTCTCATTGCCTTCCATGCTCTCCTACACATGCTGAGTTTCATTTCATCACACTATAAGATTCCTTTGGAGCTAAAAGACAGATATTCAACCACTCATTCATTATTAAGCAATTATGTTCTCTATTATAGCACCTTAGATTACTACATCATGCACGTGAGCTATAATCATAACAAAAATATTAACCCTGTCTCCTGGGAGATTACGTTAACACCTAATCTATAGGATGCATTACAAGGCAAAATGCCTTGGAATGCATTTGCTTACTGGGAAAGACTTTGTTACAAAGTGTAGTTGATACAGGTCAGACCATAAAGGAATTAGCTTCATTTTTCTGTAAATGAATTTCAGACTTCATTCCAACCAACAGCAGAAAAGGTTCTCTTGTTTGGTCTGGAGTGAACTCCCCATCATCTCAGGGTTTTCCTCCTCTGTTCTTTCCTATGGAATCATCCCTTGGGCTTTGGAAGTACCATAGCATCATGGCCAAAAGCAAACATCAGGCTATCAGGTTGTTGGTCCCTGGAGCTATCTGTCTACTCTAGAATTCACCGGAAGATTCTTCATCACATTGTTTTCTCCATCATCACTATACCATTACAACAATACCAGCAGGATCACCCACTTTCACACTGGTATCTAGCTGTATCATCTACCCTTCATCCTTCCCTCAAGACCTCATCAAGTCTACCAATTTGCCCCGTCAGCTACTAGATTTTACCCTTCTCAGATTTATAAGAAAATATTGCCTACCCACTCTGAGGCTTTCTCAAGACCTTTCTATTCAAACTTGAAACTATCTTTTGTGAAGATTACATTATGGTAATACAGGGAAACCTATAAGACTGCCACTCTCAGAGCTCCCAGACAAGTAAGCGTAGGACTCCTTTACTTTTATATCCTGAATGTATATGAAAATTCTATTGATCTAACCCGAAAAGACAGATGGGGTCTCCTCTCAAGGATTCATACCAGCAGCTACTTCTATTTTTTTCCTTTGGTTTTAATATATTACCTTTCTCCTCTAGAGCTCTTTCATCACCCCACCCCCTTACAGAATTTTCATCTCTGCTAGTGCAGGAAAATTTTGTATCAGAAATTATTCTTCTACTTGATTGTTTTATGAAAGTTCTTAGTTTCCAAAGTTTAATTAATAAGTAACATTTTTATTTATTTTTATGTACTTGGGGAGTTGATACATTATGTCTAGATACTCCAGTGAAGTAGTGTTGTGGGGAAAAAAATTTCCAAGGATGTAAATGTAAATAAATTTTACTCTAACGCAGTGGTAAGAGTCAGAGTCTTCTTTGAAAGAGTGAGTACCTCCCTGTGGGATTCGTGCGAATCCTGCAGCAACAAGCACTGGGTTCATACCTTCATGTCAAAATAATGATAGAAGATCTTCTCAACACTGTTAAATTTTAAGTTTGGACTTTATACCAATGGTAATGGGTTGGATTGTGCCCCCCACAAAAATATGTTGAAGTATTCCTCCCTCCCCCCCCCCGCCGTACCTGTGGGTATAATATTATTTGGGAATAGAGTCTTTGCAGATAGAATCAGGTTAAAATGAGGTCATTGGGGTGAGCCCTGATTCAAAATGATTGGTGCCCTTATAAGGAAAGGAGAACAGACACACAGACAAACCAGGAGAGAACAGCGTGTGGCAAATAGAACCTGAAATTGAAATACTGCATCATTAAAAAGGCAATGATTAACAGCTGTCCCCAGAAGCTAGGAACAGTGCTCCCAGATAGCCTTTGGAGGGAGCATAGCCCTGCATATGTGTTGCTTTTGAACTTCTAACTTGCACAACTGTAAGATAATGCATTTCTGCTGAGTCTTTCAGTTTGTGTTGCTTTGTAATAGCAGCCCTAGGGAACTAATACACGGCGGCATCTTAAGGATTGCTCATTTGGAAGGATATAAGGTCAAAAGGGATTGGCTTATGCTATCTAAGCTCTCCTTACACTAAATGATTTTCCCAAAACTGGAAAAGCCCAGGACAAGGCCAATGAACTGATTGTAACTGACTTCTCCTCAGGACTAGATTACCTGAGTCTTGGGACATCTGAGGAAGACAAGAGGTCAGAGCCAGCTGTAGAATACAGTTGAGGTGGCTTTGGGTAGACACCACTTCTAATCTCCATGAGAAGGTGGGGAGAGTTTGTCAGCAGAAGCAAGGGAGGTACTGATTTTAAGACTCAGTCCTGGGCCCACTTTGCTTCACTTTTCAAATTCTCTACCTAGATAACATCAGATGATCCATGAAGTTAAGTGTTATCTACAGACTGATGGATTCTAAATCTATTGTTCAATGTCTGATCTGTAAAATAAGGTCAGGCTTCTACATTCAACTCCCTGCTTGACCTTTCCATTTTATTTCTGCCCTGCAATCCAAACTTTACTAAATCAGAAATCTTGATGCACTGATACTCTTCTTATCAAAGCTCTTCCTAGTCCAATATTACCCAGCTCAGTAAATGACAGCTCACCCATTCATTTTACTTGCCCTAAAATGTTAGTGTATCCCAGATACCATCCATAAGCTGTCCCTGTCAATTATATTTCTAACATACATTTCCCTTGGTAGTTAACTACTGTTCTCTTTGACACTATCATCTATCATTTGGACGTCTATCACAGCCTCTTTTTACCTTGTAGTCCATTTTCCACTCAGTCATCACAATCATTTTTTACTTAATTTTTCAGTTTAATTTTTTAAAATTTAAAACATTAAAATATTCTAACTTAAGAAGCTAAACAGATTACACAATTTTGACCCTGGATCAAGGAAAGCTAATAGAAAAAAAAAATTAACCAACCAAAAATGTAAATGTTCAGATCTATAACCTATGCTTGCATTTTCTAAAATGTAGTCTGATAAATGGTCTTGTAAAATGCAGAAAGGGGGGAAAGTTTGGGATGTAGAAGATACAATATCTTTTTCTTATAACTTTGCAATACATATTAGCATATTTGAGGGCTCTGAGACTTCAGAAAGCAAATACATACTCAACATTGTGTAACCTAGAATTTTATGGGATCATGGAATACTTTTTCTTTGTAACATTTATGAATATAGTATAACATTTAGGAATACATTTTGAGAAATGGTGCCATAAATCAGAGAATGCCAGAACGCCATCAATCAATTTTAAAGTCTGAGCTGGCGGATACTCTTTCTCTGTCCAGTTCTGACTCATGGTCTACAGGGATTTGCCACATGCAAAGAAACCCTAAATGTGGCACCAACACTTTACCAGTGCCCTTCTGTTAGCACCTCCAGCCCCGTGATAGGAAATCCAGAGGAAGCCAAGGAAGCTCTTCACAATGAGTGAGCAAATTAGAACGCTGACTATCTGGGATCGATAAAAAGGAAACAAAAGACATGGACCCAAGAGCTTTATCAGAAATTAAAAGTCAGTTTTTCAAATTGAAAAGAAGAATAAATACCTAAGGTTCACTGCTTCATAATTAAATTCAAAACCGTAGTAATGTTATGGGTTATTAATTATTAAAATTATTGAATGATATGTTGTATTAACTGAGCATCATCAAAGATTCCTAGAAGGTCATGTTATTTTCACAATGCACATTTTGGAAAAACTTAGTATTCTATATTTGGGTTTAAAAAAATAAGGAAAAAAATCAGGATATAAGATATCTGAGGACAGTCTCGGCACCTGCAGCTCAGTGGTTAGGGCACCGGCCACACCCACTGGGACTGGCAGGTTCAAACCCGGCATAGGCCAGCTAAACAACAATGACAACTGCAACAAAAAAATAGCCAGGCGTTGCAGTGGGTGCCTGTAGTCCCAGCTACTTGGGAGGCTGAGGCAAGAGAATTGCTTCCAGTGGTTCTCAACCTTCCTAATACCTCCTAATGCTGTGACCCTTTAATACAGTTCCTCATGTTGTGGTGACCCCCAACCATAAAATTCTTTTCATTGCTACTTCATAACTGTAATTTTGCTACTGTTATGCGTCATAATGTAAATATCTGATATGCAGGAGGTATTTTCATTGTCACAAAGGGGTTGCAGCCCACAGGTTGAGAACCACTGCTTAAGCCTAAGAGTGAGGTTGCTATGAGCTGTGATGCCACAGCACTCCACCGAGCGTGACATAGTGACACTCTGTCTCAGAAAAAAAAAAAAAAAGATATCTGAGGACAATAGTTTAGGGTGGCATTTAGTAAATTCAGCTTTCACTAACAGATATGCTTAATTCAGAAAAGACAGTTACAAGAAAATAACTTTGAAGAATTTCACATTGGAATAAAATAACACAGAACACAAAAGGAAAGTTTGTTCTAAGTGTAAACACTTTGGATTTCTCAAGGAAATATAAAAAGAAGTCAGCTAAAGTTTCGTGTATGTTGTCTTAAGAGTGGAGAGTAAAGGATAAAATAGTAGAAAACAAAACAATAACATAAGGAGAGAGTTAATAATTGTAGAAGAATTCCAAGAAATTATTATAAATATTTTAAGGGGAAAAGGCAAAAAGAGAAAACGTAAGCTTCTTAATAAATCAGAACTATTAAATCCATGATCAATAAAACGCTGAGGCACTGACTTTGTTTTAATAGTCCTTTAGGTAAAAATGAAGAGAAATTTTCAAGAGAAATAAAGTGCAAAATGAGAATTGCATGATCCTCTGGGAAGATGAGGGTCCCTATTCAGTTAAAGAAGAAGGCCGGGAGGGGCCCTGGGTATGTTGAACACACAAACTTCACTTATTTGGCTACCCCAAAACTTTCTGAATTGTCAAATCTGATGCAGATTTGCCCGTTCCCCACCAACTATAGAGAGAACAAGATTTGCTAAGCACATTACTAGTGTAAACACAATTAAAGAGCTTTTGTTTAAACAAATCTGGCAGGTACTTTGCTTGGCAACCCTTGGTCAGCCATTAGTCGTGTCACTAATTAACCTACTCCTGCTGCCAGCTGCTCTGTTCTCTTCACAGTCTCTCCCTTAGAGAGTGCATCTATTTTCTTTTTTCTTTTTTTTTTTATAACCTATCTTTATTTATTTTTTAATTTTTTTAATTGACAGATGATAATTGTACATAATCGTAGGGTACATAGTGACATTTCAATACATAAAATATGGCAATCAGATGGGAGTAATTAGCATAGATATCGTCTCAAACATTTATCATTTCTTTGTGTTTGGGTGAAACCACCATATTTTATAAGCCCTTTTCAGCTCATGAAAGTATGTTCCCAAATGTAAGTTTTATGAAAGCATCTTTCAGGATTTCCTTCTGTACTGGGACTCAAACAATGCCTAAACATCTTTCTACTGTAATGAAGTGTTGTTGGAAGAAAGGTATGGTCAAGGTCAGTGGAAGATTCACCAGATTAGGGAACAGCCTTCACTTGGCATTAGTATGAATGACTTGACACTGTCAACATGGGTGGCGTTATTTTTTTTTCCTTTTTTTTTTAATTATTAAATCGTAGCTGTGTACATGAAGACTGAAACTGGACCCACACCTTTCACCATTAACTAAGATAGACTCTCACTGGATTAAAGATTTAAACTTAAGACATGAAACTATAAAAATACTAGAAGAGAGTGCAGGGAAAACCTTTGAAGAAATCGGTCTGGGTGAGTATTTCATGAGGAGGACCCCCCTGGGCAATTGAAGCAGCTTCAAAAATACACTACTGGGACCTGATCAAACTAAAAATCTTCTGCACAGCCAAGAACACAGCAAGTAAAGCAAGCAAACAGCCCTCAGAATGGGAGAAGATATTTGCAGGTATGTCTCCGACAAAGGTTTAATAACCAGAATCCACAGAGAACTCAAATGTATAAGCAAGAAAAGAACAAGTGATCCCATCGCAGGCTGGGCAAGGGACTTGAAGAGAAAATTCTCTGAAGAAGACAGGCACACGGCCTACAGACATATGAAAAAATGCTCATCATCTTTAATCATCAGAGAAATGCAAATCAAAACTACCATGAGATACCATCTAACTCCAGTAAGATTAGCCCATATCACAAAATCCCAAGACCAGAGATGTTGGCGTGGATGCAGAGAAAAGGGAACACTTCTACACTGCTGGTGGGAATGCAAATTAATACATTCCTTTTGGAAAGATGTTTGAATCTATTTTCATTACTTCCCCTATCACCTCTTTGCTAATGACTCCCAAACTAATGTATGTATCTCTCAATTGTTTCCAAGTGCTAGACTCACAATTTCAAAAGCTAGATCAAATTCTGCATGCACAAACCTTAATTCATCGTGTTTTCTGGAAAACTGCCACCTGCCCTAACTTCCCTATTATAGTCAAAGGCACTGTCCTTCTTCTAACCTTTCAATCTTGATATCTTGGAGCAATTTAGAATTGATTTCTTCCTTATGGTCCACATGCATTATGTTCCCAAATTCTCTATTCCAGTAACTCCATCCTAGGTTATATAGGTTATAGACCTCTTGACTCATACTGCGTGACTCATGAGCTCCCTGACTCTTCTTACACACTTTTTACTGTGTTAATCTCTTGATCAAAACGTTTCCTACTTGTACCACAGCCGATCGAGTAAAATAACACAAGAGATAACAGTGTGAACTCTGGAACTAGACTTCTTAAATCCAAAGCCCAGATCTGAAACATCTTAGCTGTAAGGCCTTTGGCAAAAGATCTGCATTTTCTGTGCTGTAGTTTCCTTCTCTGCAAAATAGGAATAATAATAACAATGTATGTACTATAGTTTTGCTAGGAGGACTAAGTGAATACATTAAAAAGATTTAGAACAATGCTTGGTACACAGTTAATATGCAATAAATACCAGCATTGTTATTATGACAAAACTTCTCTGTTTAATTTTCGAGGTCTCCTAAATTAAAACTTACCTCAACCTAATAACCTCATTTCACATGAACTTTACAGCATGAACTTTCACTCATTGGTCTGGGCCACTTCACCATTAGATAAGAACATGTGATTTCCTGCCTCCTGGCCTTCTCTTCAAGGAACATCTGGATCTACCATCCCTCAAAGGCCACTGGCTCCTATCCTATTTCAGATTGATGGTCAATCCATTGGCTGAGACATCCAAGCATTTATGGGAAACAGTTTAAATTTTAGTTGCAAACTATTTTAAAGCATTCCCTCTGCTTTCATTTGTATGATTCTTTTTTTCTTGCCATACATACACATGTGTAATGAAAAAACTACTAGACTGGAGTCAGACAAATGAACTTCATGACCTCAGCCTATAATTAAAGCACTGTGCTCCTTACTGCTTCTACCATCAGCTAGTACCCCCAGCGAACTATAAAAGCGCTTAATATATGTCGCATACGCAAATGAGTTAAGAAAACGAAAAGGAAGAGCTGATCAGAGTATCATAAAGGTGCATTTCTAGTAATGCTCAAGAATTTCTTTCCTTCGTTGAGTCTCCAAACAGCACAGAGAAAAGCAGGTGAGGAGAAGAGGCAGGCAGGGATTGACCAGCTACTCTGTGACAGGCAGTTCACTTGTATGATCTCACATAATCCCCTAGGGAGTGGTTATTATTACCACCATTTTATAACAACAAAATTTATATTCATAAGTAGTAATGAAATTGGGGGAAATGCACTGGATTAGAAAGTTCCACCACTTTCCCAGATCTAAATCAAGAAAACTTTAAGGGAGAAACTATTTCTTTCCACTACCCCACAGGACTTCCCTCCTGACCCCACAGGACTTCCCTCATGATAGTTGCCCATGGTAGTTCTGTTTACAATAAGTACTTGAAATAAGAGTTACATTTATTTTGAAATATACATGTCTTATCATGCTATACTACATGTTCTATAATGTTTGTGGGATTTCCATTTTGCATTTCAGAAATTTTATAATTCATTCATAATTTTCTCTAATATTATCCAAATATGTAAATGTTTGGTGAGCTCAATAGGTTGAAAATAGGAGTTGGTTTATTCTCTTTTATATCCAAGGCTAATTTTCTTAAACACCTGCATCTAAATTACCAGACATCACTAATTAGAACAGCAGCTATCAGTTAAATAAATTGATCTTAAAGTTGTAAACCTGAAACAACTCATGAGCAAATTACCAACTTAGTGATTATTGACTAAATATGGGTCTTGAAGAAATTGTCTAGTATACCGTAAAAGCCACAGCACCTTGGGCAGCACTTGTGGCTCAAGGAGTAGGGCGCCAGCCCCATATACGGGGAGTGGCTGGTTCAAGCCTGGTCCCAGCCAAAACTGCAAAAAAAAAAAAAAAGAAAAGAAAAGAAAAAAGCCACAGCAGCTTGAAAATTAGATGAATTTCATCTATGCCAACAAATTATGACAGAAATGAAAATGAGCTACAAGATATGTTAAAAAGAAAAGCAATTGTGGCAATTACTGCTATGCAGAGTGATGTAAGCACAGCACAGGACGTGTCTCCAAAAACCTGGTCCACAAAATAGCTAAGCCACCTCCTGAATAGACAACACTGGGAAAATCACTTTACCGCTTTTGCTAAATCTCAGGTCACTAATCTATGCCTAACTTACATGTGCTCATATGTCTGTATACTATTTACCCTACTTACTGCCCAACAAAAGAAAATTACACATAGATATTAGTATACTAATACAATTACATATATAATAGCTATATGTTTGATCTATAAAGTATGAAAGAATATTAAACACTAATATAAATAGTAATTGAAAGGTTAGGGTTTCTGGAAGATAATATAATAGCTTTATATATCGGTGAGATCTTTTTAAAACAACCCAGTCAAAAACAAAATATTTTTCAAAGAAATTATTGGGAAGTAATAAAATTAATAAAATAAAATTTAAAATTAAATTATAGTATGCCTTAACCATGACTTTTTGAAAAAGTGCTACCAAATATTGCAAGGAAATGTCCAGTTTGATATGACCGAATACTACACAGCTTGCAAACCATTTAACCCTTTCTGATCCTATGTCAGACCTCATTGACTTAACAGGGTATTTTTTCAGTTTATAAACAAAAATAAACAAAACCATTTTAATTATCTTATGTAACCTAAAATAAAATCATTGGGTATGTTTAGATTTATGTTTTTCTCTTTTAAAATTGTAAGATAATTACAAGTAATCCACCAACCTCTTTTGCCCCAAAATAAAAAAGAGCTAGTGAGTATACAGGTGGCAGAAAAACTGGTTTGGAAATTAAAGAACATCTTTACATGGTGAGAAATAGAAGCAATAATGCAAGCCATAGAGCTGGGGTCCAGTTCTTTTTGATTTTCAAATAATATGAAAGAATATTGCCAGCTATGTCCTCAAGTGCAAGGAATGGACAGTGTAGGGGTGAAGGTGGCCCTGAGCCCCTGAAGTCTTACTGTAAGTCAACTCATAAAAGCCAGATTTCATTGAGGAAAGGACAAGCAAATTTATCTAACGTGTATGTGGAACCTTCAGAATGAAGATGCAGAGATACGGAGTTATCCATTTTTATGCTTAGGTTCAACAAAGTATAAACAGCCATATAGAAATATTGTTCCGGGCAGAAAGGGTCTGATCTAGTGCTAATAGCCCAAGTAGGAAGCCCCAGCAAGGCCCATCTGTCCAGGTCCTGGCCTCTCCAAATATGCATTTCTTCTTCTGGATGTGGGGCAGAACTTGCTTTAGAATGAAGGTTTTATGACTTACTGTCAAACAACATAGGTCAGATAATTTCTTTCTGGCTGGTTTTTACACAGAATACTTTTAGATGTTATGGCTAGCATTGGGGAAAAACTGGTTATGGTTTCTATGACCTACCTTGAAGAAGAGTTATTCTGCTTCTATTACTGGCCTCAGAAAAGAATGTGACTGAGAGACGACAGCAGGAGAAGGTCAGAGAAAAACTTCTGCTTCTGAGGCTGCTTCTGAAGGCTTCATACTAAGGTATTATTTTATGAGACCAAACAACAGCAAAAGAATGATAATAAATGTCTTTTGTGTGCAATGTCGCAGCCGGGAAGAGTCCAGAGGAGTTCCCTAAACCCCTGCCACTTCAAGTGATGTGAGCCTCAATTCATATAATGGGGGAATTAACACCCTGTTTCCCCGAAAATAAGACATCCTCTGAAAGTAAGACCTACTTACAGGAAAGATAAGACGTCCCCTGAAAAGAAGACCTAGCGGATCTTTGGGAGCACACCTTAAAATAAGACACTTATTTTCGGGGAAACAGGGTAGGAGTATTTCCCATGATTCATCTTTGTTTCATTTCTCATTATGAACTACCCTATCTAATCTCATAATCTCTTCAGCCTATACTTTTCAACATTTTGACCTAAAATAGAGGAAAGGGAGTAAATTAACATTAATGCCTAGAATCTCTAGCTCCTTTGTCCACTGACAATCTTTGGAATTACAGTGGTCTTTGAGAGACTCTTTCTTCATTTACTGAATAGCAAAGACCTATGAGAATTAAACAGCTATTTGCAGAAAATTCACAGTCATCTACCATTTGTAACATTTTTATTTGCACTGTAAATCCTACTAATACATTTTTTTGCTGTTCTACAGATTTTTTGTTTCCTTTTTTTTATTAAATCATAAAGAGGTAGATCATGTATACGTTAATGCATTTATGGGGTACAATGTGCTGATTTCATATGCAGTTTGGAATGCCTGCATGTACTGATCAATATATCCCTCACCTCATTTACTTAATTATTGTGATAAGACATTTCTACTCTTTACTTAATACAACAGTATGTACCCTTGCACTATGCACCATAGGTGTGATCCCACCATTCACCCTCCCTTCGTCTGACCTCACCCCCTCCCTTCTCATTCCCCGCTCCCTCCTTCATCTTGGGCCATAGTTGTGATCCTTTCTTCATATGAAAGTGTAAGTGATTGTAAATTGGTTTCATAATAGTATTTTTAAAAGCTCCTTAAAGCAAACTTTGTTTAATAAAGGTTGTGGGTATTGTTTTGTGAAAAAATACAGAAAGATAGTGTGCATTAATGGAAATATAGTTCGTATAATATAGCCAAATTTTGTTTCAAACTTTATTCTAAAGGAAACAGACGTTAACAACCACATAAAGTACAGTTGAATATTATAATTTTGCCCGAATGTGGGAGGAGGACTTATGAGGGGACCGTACCAAATGGCTACTCTGAAAGGGGAAATGAGGAACAAGGACAGGAGAGGCTATGGGCAAGAGCCAAGGAGCGAGCATGGACTAATTCTCTTCTCACACATCATACAGTTAAGCAGCTGGCAATGCCCTTTGTTTTCCTTCACATGGAGAAGGCACATTTTGCTCATTAAATCATCCATTAGTGGTTTGGTTGCTACTTAAAAAATAAGCATTTGTGTTGAAAGTAGCAAGATGGATTCACACAAGACAGATAGTGTATTTGAGAGTCTTTCCAAAATGCATGCAAAAGGAAATACTGTGGCAGGGGTAAAATACATGAACCAATTCAATAATTCATGCTCTAAAACTTAGAAAAAATAAAGACTTCAGGTAGCACCACTCGCATACATGAGCAGATCAATTCTGCGACATCTTTGCTGGAAAATAGCAACCCTTTCTTTAACTTTTGAACTAGGTCTGTCTATTACAGCTTCCATCCTCTCTATGGTTTTCCACCTTACTTGAGCTGTTACTTGAAATTGCCTTTCCCTGTGCGATTGTAAGAACTCCCACTGATAACTTGTTAAAACACAGCTTCCTCAGCTTCATTCCAAAGCTGTTCTACCACAAGCTTCCCCCCCAGATTTTTAATTTCCTGGTAATTTTGATGAACCTGGAAATTTGGGCCAACTGCCTCCAAACATTTATGTGACCCTTTCTGACCTTGATTCTGTATCCTGCTATATTTTTACCTAACGTATACACATCAAAGTGAGGGAAACAAACAAATAATTAGTATTAATAAAAAACTTTAATTCAAATTGGTTGTCTGTACTCCAACAGACAACCAACAGGATGAATAATTTCCTACAATTTTCTTTTCAGCACTTAATATCAAAGCATATTAACAAAAAAGTTATAAAGTTCTTTTTCTAATGGATAGAACACAAAATATCAATAAAGATCAAATGGTACATTTTAACTCACATTCTTCAAACCATTCAAAATAGAAAATAAGAAACAACCTGTTGGGAGGAGTTAAAATCATCTACCATGTTTTTCTCTCTACCTAGGATAAACCAGAAGGTCATGGGAAGCTTATTCTACAAAAATAAAGTGAAATTATGCACGGTTGATTGAACTTAAAGATCTCTTAAAAAGGCTAACCAAAATTCTGTTTTAAAAATAAAACAGATTCATGATACATAAATAATTATAACCAAGTATTATGTATTTATGATGCATATAAATAACTTTAACTACCTATTTTAATGCCTGTTTGTAACCATGAAAGTCTCTAAACCAACATAGTAATTGTCACTCCTACTCCCTGAGATTGCTATTCTGTCACCACTATATACTAACTTTTTCTTATGCATAATGAATATATAAATTCTTACCAAAGTTATAATTCATGAAGTTTATTCATTTGGGCACATTGCCACTACTATAAAATTTATAATGAGAAATTTCAGGGGAAAAAAGCTGCAATCATCTTTCCAACCCAACTGCCCATCTGAATTCTCCCTGTAAGAATTCTTCAAGGTAGTCTTTAGCTCTCACTTAAATTTTTCCAGCAAGAGAGCTTGTACATCTGTTGCCAACTCTATTAAAAAGCCTTTTCTTGCCCTAAATTGAACAAGTCCATCTCCCTGTAACTTTTACCCTCACTTCCAGTTCAATTCACTGAAGTTATCCTCTTCAGTGAAAACTTGATCCTCTTCCATTTGACATCTACAAACATTGAAATCAAACCACTTTAAAACTTCGTATCTACTGATTAAATTTCTCTGGTAGTTTTAACTCTTTCCTATGCAATATTACGTTGCTTGCTGCTGTTCCCACTGTGGTTGGTTTTTGTTTTACATATTGTAAAACCACAGTAATACTCCAAGAGAACAACCACCAAGCTTTCTCCATCCCCAAAACATACTTCTTTGACCCTCTGAGATGACTATTCAGAAGGCTGGAAATATAAGAATAGCTAAACAGCTGTCTTTTGTGGAGGAAATTTGCATCTGTAGAGAAAATTTGCATTGATGTAGCCAGCCTTTCTCTGAGGCCTTCCCCTGTCCAATGTAGGAAAGATTAACTGAAAGTCTAACAACTTTAAAGACATGAAAGAAACACTCACCATACATTCCCCTAGAGGGCTGCTACATCGACATAGCCGTGGCTATGTTTGCTAGCCAGGCCTCCTCCTCTCCTCCTCTCATAGCCTATTTTCACCACAACCTGTTTTGCTATAATCTAAGCCCCCATAAGATAGTTTATAAGCTTCTGGACTCAACAGGAGGCTGGCAATTTCTCAGATTTTCCTCTGTGTTCATGTTAATAAATTTTATGCCTTTTCTCCAATTAATCTGCCTTTGTCATCTGTGTTCATGTTAATAAATTTTATGCCTTTTCTCCAATTAATCTGCCTTTGTCAGTTTATTTTTTTGTGAATCTTCAGAAGATAAAGAGGAAGCTTTCCTTTGGCCCCTGGAAATCTAAGATTGCAACTAAGAAGGGACACTAAGAAAGGGGCTTTCCACTAAGAAGGTGGGTGGAAAACCTGGCTTGCCAGCCCAGGAAGCCCATAAGAATATGGATATGAAGTAACCTAGGTAAGCAATGACCAATAGAAAGACAATCAATGACCAATAGAAAAGGGCAATACTGCTTGTAGGTGCAGAAAGGCCAATGAAAGACTTGTGACCAATTTCAAACAGAGAATATTTATTCTGCTGGAGACCTTTGGGTCTCCTCTCTCACACCTTTTCTCCTTCATGAGAGGACCCATTGCCAACTCTCTTTAGAAGTATTCTAAACCCTCTCTTTGTTCTTCCTAAAAAAAATCTCTTTTTCTTACTCTACAACTTGTATAAGTTCCTTTTGCTTTCTATATACTACTTGTGCCACTCCAGTTTTATTTCTGGTTTCCATTCATTTTTATTTTTAATTACCACCATGCCAACATTGAACTTTTTAGCTCAGCTGAGTAATTGAACCAGGTCAACTGGGTTCATGGAACCAGGACTCCTAACCCCAACAGCAACTGTATCGTGGTAGCCACATCGTATTATTGCCTCACATTGCACTTGTCATGAGGGTCCCTTTTGTTACATATCTCTGTGAAAGAAACATCTCCTTTGTAATTATGCACCTGTGAAGTTATTTTTGAGCTCAGAAATAAGCTTCACATTTTTTCCTTTTAAGGTTCATATTAATAGATTTGGGCCTATTACCTCAACCTGTAAAAAATTGTCTTGGTTCCATTTCTGTCATCCAGCATATTCACCATCATTCTTATCCTTGGTTCTCTATGAAACCAATAAAATATTTATTACATTTTTAAATAATAAAACACCTGACAACAGAAGGCTCAAGAATACCACCAGAAGTTCCCACAGCAGAGTAACTTGGAGCTACTAGTCACTATCCTTTGTGGAGAGTCCTTCAACCAGTTGCAAATCTTTTAATTGCACCATCCTTAAAGTAACTATTACTCAGTTTCTATTTACCCGTTGTACCCAGAAATCTACCATGGAAGGTCTTATCTAGAGAAAGAGAATTAAAGAAAATTTGGAGAATCAGAAAAAAATATATATATGATTAGGTAGGATTTTCTTAAGTCACTTATTAGCTCTTCAGGCAGAATTTTAAAAAATTCAAACTTTAATAACCCCATTTTCCAGATGAATATTTAGTATTTATTCAACTCCCTTATACTACTACAGATCTTCTAAAGAGTAAATCCCAATTTAGTGTCATTTGGTCATCAAGGAAGTAGACAATGTTCTTTAAGAGAAAAGAATGTGAAGCTGTTGGGACTCAGAAAACACCCAAATGAAGGCCCCAGAAGCAGCCTCGGAAATAAGTGGTTTTTGCTGAGCTTCTCCTGTCCTCCTGTCTCTCAGTCCCATTCTCCCCAGAGCTGGCTATATAAAACTAGAATCCCCCTTCCTGAGAGCCAGCCATAAAACCTAAACTGTTACTCTCCTCCACCTTTCTGTGTGAAAACTGTCCATAAAGAAATTATCTAACTTACCTTTACTATAGGTCATAAGACCCCCATTTCAGAGAGGCCCTTGCCCCTTATCCAGAAGGAAGAAACACATGCTCAGAAAAGCCAAGAAGAATCTCGACAAACAGGCCTTGTGGGTTTCCCCAGTCTATTGGCATTAGATCATTTCCATTTTGTCCCTCCATATTTCTACATAGCTGTTCATACTGTGTTAAAGCTAAGCACAAAAATGGCCATCTCTGGGTCTTCATTCTTAAGGCTCCCAGGTATACACATTAAATAAATACATACTCCTTGTCCTCAATTAATCTGCCTTTCTTGAGTTAATTTTTCAGCAAAACTTTAAGGGGCCAAGAGGAAATTACTTCTTAGCTTTTATGAAATGTATACTAACATTAAGCTTAGAAAGCAGAAATGGAGAATGCCTGATAATTTTGGCACATCAAAGATTTCTGAGAGCAATATGGTACACTTTCCAAAGCAATGGCAAGGCTCTGTGCATTAGCAGGTAGCCAAAAGCAGGATGTCTACATTTCAATTACAATTTCAAACCAAGTATTTTACTATTTTCCCACGTGACAATTTGATTTGGTCTCAACACCATGGGAACCAAATCCAGGGGCAGTGAGTGGAGTGCTAGGCAGGTGGAGAAGCTAACCATTCCTTCAGGTGGGTCTCTCCTGGCAGGCAAATTCACACATTCCAGCTGGCTTTAAAGATTTCCCATGTTCCTGGGAATCTGGGGCTACAATTCAGAAAGACTGCTCATCCATTATTCATTATTACTTCACGCCAAATTTCTAAATTAGTATCTGACCTGGAAAAAGGAAAGGCTGGCTGGCTCCTTTAAATTTAAGGAGTTGTGCTGGCATGTGATGGAAGGGAACACAATGTGACAGATCAAAGGAAGGGTACCCCTTGAGATTTTGAAACTCATTTTGAAATTTTTTTTTAACCCACACATAAAAATATAATTACCAACCATTCCTAACTACTCCCATCTTCATCTGTCAAAATAATAATTGTCAAGGGGAAAAAGTGCATTAGAAAATATTTGTAAATTCCCACCATGCATTCTGATGCAAGGTTTGACATTCTGTCCACTGACTTTTTATAATGGACAAAAGCTGAGGGCTTATAATTTGGGTTTAAGGAGAAAGAGGCTTTGCTGAGAGAAGTAAAAAAAATGGGACTGGATCAACCTAATCCCATGGTACAAATATCCCATTTCTTTCTTTTAGACCAAGGAAGCATGTTTTAGGGCAGTGGTTCTCAACCTTCCTCTTGCCGCAACCCTTTAATACAGTTCCTGTGGGTCACAACCCACAGGTTGAGAATGGCTGTTCTAGGGAAATCTAATGGTGACATAATCTACTCCATTAGGTGGTTTTTCCACTGGATTTGTTTCTATGGAAAGGTCACACTCAGCCTGCAGCAGCACAAGTAATGAGTGAAACGCAAATGCTCAAAGTGTTTGCTGTTGCAAGTCGAAGAGAATCTGTTTACAGGGAGCAAAGCTGGACTGTGAAGTTCCAGAGACAGGGCTCTCTGAACCTGTAGAACCCAAGATTGCTGTTGTCAGTTTAAATAATAGAATCACACACAACTGTGTTAATTGCCAGAAGGCAGGTCTGAGAGGTCCTCTTAATTAGGATGAATAGATTTCTACTGTAAATTTTCAGTTTACTGTCAGGGTTTCCATTGTCTTCTCTGAAGCTGTCTCATTTAGGAGCCAGATTTGAGTGTAGTGTGCAGTGAATGTAAATGATCTCAAGCTGAGGGACCTCTGTACACAAACCCAGGTAGTCTTATTACCAATGCTAATAACATTCTGCTTGTCAAGTGCTGGCTGGGCTACATGTGTCCCGGGTTTTGACATCTCTGCATTTTTCCACATTGTATATAGATGTGCTGAGGGTTTTGACTTGCAAGGAGAATATCAACACCGAGTCGTAACAGCAGGACAGAAAGTTATGCTCACTGTGCAATAAACATAGTGGTGTGTGCTGTGGCGCTAGTGGAAATGTCCATTGCACCCCACCCATCTCACTAGGTCTTGTATGAATGAATAAATCAAGAAGTCAGAGGAGAATCAGCTAAGGGGTCTAAATAATAAATCTAGCCCAAGTAATGAAAATCAAGCAGACCCAATGAAGCCTCTTCAAAGGGAGCTTGTTACATTCTTTAAAATGAATGAATAAATAAACAACCATGGAAAATAAATAGTGCATTTTCTTCAATAGGCAAACTCGAACTACAAATAATAGAAAGGTTCCTTTCCACATGATTACTGAGATCAGTTTCACCAAATTATCTACCTAAATTACTGTTAACATGACAAGGGCACTATACTTCTAACATAATACTGGGTAGAATGGGTGCTACGATATATAATCAAAAGCTTTCGTTGGGCTATGTATATTGGTGACACCTATCTTGATGGTTTGTTCATTAGAAAGTACATTTTTCTTCCTCTTACTCAAATAGCCCTAATGTAGAAACTTTAAGTAGGTTTAGTCATTTTTTCTGTTTCTTGTTCAAGTTTAGAATAAAGTAAAAGACAAACATTGAAATAAGAATGAGGGAGATCAAAATATCACATCTTTTAATGGCATTGCTGAAAATGTAGCAAAAAGAGCTACATTTAGATCTCAGAATTAAGCCAGAATTAGGCACAGACAAAGCTGGACATTTACGGCACCAGGAAAAGCTGAAGCCATGCTGCCTGAAGGCAGGCTGCGTCTCTGGGGAAGACTCAAGAGCTGACTCACCAGGGCTGAGTGCCTTTCCCTAGTTGCAAGGACCATCGAAGTCACCTCTCAACCAGAGGAAGAGTGAGTGAGGAGGAGCAAGAGGTGGACTGTGTTATCCCGGGCCAGGGGTGGCAGCTCCAATGTGGTCGCTAAGACTCTTTCAAGAATCTACAAACCAAAACTATTTTCAGAATAATACCAAGATGTTATTTGCTTTTCATTCTCATTCTCTCACTAGTGTACAGTGGAGTTTTCTAGAAACTACACGACATGCGATATGACAACATAATGGTTTCCAGATGATGAGAATCCCAGCTGTGTTCCATTAAACCAGACATTTAAGAAACTTGCAAAGATGTAAAGAAGGCTATTTTCTCACTGATCCTTTTTGATTTTGGAAAATATAGTTCATCTGTAACCAAAAAAAAAAAAAAAAATGTATATATATATATAAAAGTAATGGGCTTGACATTGTTATTTTAAAAACATAAATTTTTTTGATTTTGAGTTATTTCTAACATGATAAACATACATAGATAAAGTGCAAATAATAGAAGTTCTCTGAGGTTTTCAATAATTTCAGGTAGTGTAAAGGAACTCTAAAATCACATAAATTGGGGATGACACCTGTGGTGGAGATTCCTGCACATGGAAACCTAAATATTGGGGAATGTGAAGTGTTTATCATAAAGGATGCTGGGTAAATATGTAAATATTGGGTAGAAATACATAGATTTGTAAGGTTCTGCTATCTCAGGCTTCTCTTCCTGCAGAAAAAGGTAATGGAGTTTAACTTGCATATTTACCTTGGGGACTGATTAGTCCAGAGATTTGATTTGTCCTTTTATAATTTTAGCCTTTTGCAATTAAAGGTTTCCCCTATACCATGAGTCCTTTAAAGGTCTGTTTTTAAACTTTAAAAACAGAAAGCAAACAAAAAAGAAAGTATGAGTTTCTTTTCTGTGATACACACTACTGGGGTAATGTCCCTTGACCCCAGGACACTGCAGTATATACTTTCTAAGAACCAGGACATTCTCTCACATATCCACAGTACAGTTGTCAGATTCATAAATGTAAAGTTTCTTTAAAAACAGAAAAGAAAGCATGAGTTTTGTTACAATACTGAATATCATCTAGAATAGTTTACAGCTAATTCTTTCTGTAAAGGGCCAGAGAGTAAATATGTATTTTGGCCTCTGTGATACATACTACTTGTAACATAAGCCCAGCCACGGGAAATACATAAACGAATGAGAGAGGCTATGTTACAATAAAATTTTATTCACAAAAACAGGTAGTGGGCCAGATTTGGCAAATTACCATAGTTAGGTGACCTCTGATCTGGGGAGACTATAAAAGTATCTTTGAAACAAGAATTTCAGAGGTAGGTGTCCTACAACAGAGCCTTAAGCCGTGAGTATAATATTCTGATGAGTTACATGAACTATATTAGTTTCCTGAATGTAAACTTAAATAGATTTAAATGTATTTATCAAGAGAGTTTTTCTTAGCAAAAATAAGGTCTAACCATAGCTGCTGTGTGGCTGGAAAATGGACTGAGAAGCTGACTGAGTATGCGAGAGAAACATTGGAGGGCAGCTGAAGCCCTTGCTGATGGGAGTTTCCACGGTGAGTCTTAGATTAGAACCCAGGATTGTCGGAGAGGGAAATCTTGATTTCCTTGCTTCTCATAGCAACAGTGAATCACAGTGAAGAAGAAAAACTAATCTCCACACTCTGAACATTCCAGGAAAGTTTTAAAAACGAGTGCCTTAGCCATCTCCCTAGGAAAAGAATAATGCAGGTTTCTATTAGGAAACACGACAGAGTTGGAAGCCCAGAAACTCTGAGTAGGTACATGAGCCAATCCACACAGAAACCAAACCCACGATTCCCCTTCACGGGTTCTGGAACAAGTGGATTGGCAAGATGGTCAGCTACTTCAAACCTTTTTTAACTCTTTATTTTGGTAAAATATCAAACATACAAAATATTGTAAGGAACTCCTGTGCAATGGTTTACTTTTTGGCCCATTTGTGATAGCATTCTGAACCATTTGAGAGCAAGCTGGAGCTGCCCAGTATACTGCAGTATATACTTCCTAAGAACCAGGATGTTCTCTTACATAGCCACAGTACAGTTACCAGATTCATATTCATAATTAAACACTCATATAATACCATCATCTAAACCACAGTCCATATTCAATTTTTGATAATTGTCTCTATAATACTTTTACAATTTATTATATTTGGTCTAGAATGCAATTTGGGATCACATATTGAATTTGCTATCTAAACTGGAAAACTCCACAACCTTTATATTTTGAAAATAAAGGGTCAATTGTTTTTGTTAAATGACTTTCAATTTGAGTTTGATAGTATGTATAATGTCAGAGAGCACAGAAAATTGGATTGTTCCAATGTTGGGCATGTATATTTGATCACATCATTAAGATAATGTCTGCCAGAATTCTCCCCCAAAACTTACATTTTATTCCTTCCCTTTTTTATTTTCAATTTACAACTCAAAACTGTATTTTTGGTGTACAATGTGATGTTTTCATAAATGAATACATTGTGGAATGGCTAAATCAAGCAATGTATATATGTATTACCTCACATACTTTTCATTGTTTTGTGGTGAAAACACTTAAAATATATTCTCTTAGAAATTTTCAGGTGTGCCGTGTATTGTTATTAGTTATAGTGGCCATGTTATACAATAGTTCCCTGAACTTATTTCTCATGTTTAAGTTGTGTGTCCTTTGATCAGCATCTCCCCATCCCAACCCACTCCCAAGCCCCAAGCCCCTGACAGCTATCATTGTATTCTATGCTTTCCTATTCAACTTCTTCAGATTGTATACATATGTGAGATCAAGGGGTACTTTTTTTTTCTCTACCTAACCTATTTCTCTTAACATAATGTCCTCAAGTTCATCCACGTTGTCCGACATTCCAGAGTTTTCTTCTCTTTAAAGGCTGAACAGTATTCCACTGTGAATATACATCTCATTTGTTTTAACCATTCATATGTTGAAGGACACTTGGTTACCTGATTCCATATAGTGGTTGTTGTGAATAACAGTACAAAGAGTGTACTGTTATTCAGATATCTCTTCCACATACTGATTTCATATCCTCTGAATATATACCCAGAAATGAGATTGCTGTATCCTATTTTAAAGTTTTTGAGGAACATCCACACTGTTTTCACAAAGGCTGTGCTAATTTACATTCCCACTAACAGTGTACACAGACTCCCTTTTCTTCACATCCTCACCAGAACTTACTTTTTGTCTTTTGGATAGTAGCCATTCTAACAGGAGTGAGGTAATATCTCATTCTGGTTTTAATTAGCGTTTCCCATGTGATTAGCATTTTCTCATATACTTGGTGGCCAATCGTATATCTTCTTTAGAGAAATGCCTTTTTAGGTCCTTTACTTGTTTTCTAATTGACTTATTTGTTTTCTTACTATAGAGTTGTTTGAATTCTTTAGATGTTTTGGATGTTAGACATTATCAGAAGTATGATTTGTAAACTCCATAGGTTGTCAGTTCGCCCTGCTGATTATATCCTTTGCTGTGTGGAAACGTTTTAGTTTGATATAATCCCATTTGTCTATTTTTACTTCTGCTGCCTGTGTTTTTGAGCTTATATCCAAAACAACTTTGGCCAAACCAATGTCATAGAGTTTTTAACTTATGTTTTTGTCCGTAGTTTTAGAGTTTCAGGTCTTACATGTAAGTCTTTAATCCATTCTGAGTTGATTTTTTGTACATTGTGTGAGATGACAGTCTAATTTCTTTCTTCTACATCTGCATGTCCATTCTTTTTCAGAACCATTTCTTGAAAAGACTGGTTGGTCCCCCCACCCCTCATCTTGTAGTGTGTTCTTGATGTCTTTGACAAAAATAACATGATAATGAATTCATGGACTTATTTCTGGGTTCTCTATTTTGTTCCATTTATCTATGTGTCTGTTTTTGTGTCCGTACTGTGCTATTTTGATTGCTATAGCTTTGTAGTGGATTTTCAAATGGAGTAAGGTGATGTCCTAGCTTTGTACTTTTCGCTCAAGATTGCTTTGGCTATTTGGAGTCTTCTGTAGTTCCATACAAATTTTAAGACTTTTTTTTTCTAAAAAAAAAAAAATCACTAGAATTTTGATGGGAATTTGAATTAATCTAGATAACTTTGGATAGTATAGATAGTTTATCAATATTAAGTCTTCTAATCTGTAAACATAAGACATCTTTTCATTTATTTGTGACTTCTCAATTTATATCATCAATGTTTTGTAGTTTCAGTGTAAAGAATTTCACTTCCTTGATACAATTTATTCTGAGCACTTTTTCTGAACTTACTGTAAATAGGGTTGTCTTCTTAATTTCATATTGGAATAGTGCATTATTAGTGTATAGAAACACCACTGATTACTATATGTTCATTTTGTATCCTGCAACTTCACTGAATTCATTCATTAGTCCTAATAGATCTTTGGAGCAAACTTTAAAGTTTTATAACTGTAACATTATGTTATCTGAAAACAGAAAAGCAATTTCTTCATTTTCAATTTTTATGCCTTTTACTTCTTTCTCTTGCCTGATTGCTCTGGCTAGAAAGTTCAAATACTATGTTGAATAGAAGTGGTGAGAGCAGGCTTCCTTGTCTTCTTCCTGATATTAGAGGAAAAACTTTCCACTCCTGACTATTGTTAACTATGGGCTTGTTGTATACAACCTGTATTGTGTTAAGGTGCATTTCTTCTGTATTTAATTTGGTTAGAACTTTTATCATGAAGGAATGTTGAGTTGTACTCAATGTTTTTTTCTACATCTATCAAAATGACCACATTTCCCCCCTTGATTCTGTTAATATATCACATTTTTTGATTTATATATGCTAAACCATTCTTGCATCCCAGGGATACATCTCACTTGATCATGGTGAATGATGCTTATAATGTGCTGTTGGATTAGGTTTGCTATAATTGTACTGAGAAACTTTTAATCTATGTTTATGAGGAATATTCTTTTCTTTTTTATCTATGTTTTTGAGGATTATTTTCTTTTCTTGTAGTGTTATTGTCTGGGCTTGGTATCAGTGTAATACTGGACTTGTAAAATAATTTAGGAAATGTTCATTCCTCTTTAGTGTTTTAGAAGAGTGTGAGGAGAAAGTAATAGTTTCTTTTTAAGGGTTTGGTAGAATTCAGCAATGAAGCTAGCAGTCTCAAGCTTTGTTTGATGGCATATTTTTATTTCTGATTTTGTAGTCCTTCTCATTATTGGTCTGTTCAGATTTTCTATTTCTTCATGATTCAATATTGGTAGGTTTTATGTGTCTAAGAATGTGTTTATTTTTTTCTATCTCAACTAATTTGTTGTCATATAATTGTTTATAGTAGTCTTAAAATATTATGCATATCTGTGTTATATGTATCAGCTGTAATGTTTCCTCTTTTATTTCCAATTTTATTATTCTAATCCTTTTCTCTTTTTCTTAGTCTCGTCTAGCTAAAGTTTTGTCTAAACCTAAACAAAAATCTGGTCTTATTCTATTCTAACGAATCAAATCTTAGTTTTATTTATCTTTTTATTCTTTTCCAAGTCTCTATTTTATTTATTTCTACTCTAATATTTATTATTACTTTCCTTCTATTAACTTTGGGTGTAGTTTGTTTTTCTTTTTCCAGTTCCTTGAGGTATGATGTTAGGTTGTTTATGTGGGATCCTTCTTACTTTTGTCATAGGGTTCATTAGTAAAAATGTTCCTCCAAGAACTATTTTTGCTACTTCCCATAAGTTTTTATATATCGTGTTTGTCTTTTATTTCACTCTAACTTTTTTTTAATTTATGTTTTAGGTTTTTCCTTGGCCCATTCGTTGTTTCAGGGTATGTGTTTAATTTCCATATATTTGTGAATTTTTAGAATTTCCTCCTACCATTGACTTCTTTCATACCATCATGGTTGGAAAAGATACTTCATATAATTTTCATTTTCAAAAACTGCTAAGACCAATTTTGTGTCCATCTTTATATGTTTTGTGCTGCTATAACAGAATGTTGAAGACTACATAATTTATAATAAACAGAAATGTATTTGTTCACAGTTCTAGCAGCTGAAAAGTCCCATACCAAGGTGCCAGAATCTGGCAAGAGATTTGTTGCCTGTGACTTGATGAGTTGGAAAGTATCAGATAGTAGAAGGGCAAAGAAAAATAAAGAGTGAGAGAACAAGACAGGACAAACCCACTACCATGATAACAAATCCACTCCCATGATGTTGGCATTATTCCATTCACTGGGTGTAGCACACACAGTATAAACACCTTTTAAACACTCCCCCCCATCAATACCATGATAATGGCAAATAAATTTCAACATGTTTTGTAGGATACAAACATTCACACTACAGTTGTTTAACATATAATGTATCCTGAAGAATGTTATGTGTGTGCTTGAGAAGGATGTGTTTTCTGCTGCTGTTCAAGAGAATGCTCTGAATATGATTGTCAAGTTCATTTGAGCTAAAGTATATTTCAATTCTAATGTTTCTTTACTGATTTCTCAACTGGATGATCTATCCATTTTTGAAAATGGGGTATTAAAGTCCTCTAGTATTGCATTATTGCTGTCTATCTCTCTCTTTAGATCTGTTTATATATGTTTTACATATCTGCATGTTCTGATGTTGGGTGAGTAAATATTTACAATTATTGTATCTTCTTGATGAATTGATCTCCCTTTCTCACTACATAATAATTCTTTGTCTTGTTTTACAGTTTTTGACTGAATGCCTATTTTATCTGATATACATATAGCTACCCTGACTCTTTTTTGATTTTTATTTCCTAGAATATCTTTTTCCATACTTTTACTTGTGTCCGTCATGACAAAGTGAGTCTTTTATAGACAACTTCGTTTTGTTGCTGTTGCTTATTCAGCCACTCTAGGTTTTCTGATTAGATAATTTAATTCATTTATATTCAAAGTAATTGTTGTAATGGTAAGAACTTAATAATGCTATTTAGTTAATGGTTCTCCTTGCTGTCTTCCTTTGTGATTAGATCATTGCCCCTAGTGGTATATTTTAATTTCTTACTTTTTATTTTTTATGTATTTACTATAGGTTTTTGCTATGAGGCTTACATAAAACAACTTATACTATATTATAAAAGACTATTTTAAGCTAATAACTACTTTGATCACATAAAATAACTCTATACTTTTGCTCTACCTTCCCACATATTTTTGATGTCATAATTTATATTTTTATACTGTATAGCCTTAATAACTTGTTGTCACTATTATCATTTTTGGTAGTTTTATCCTTTAACCTTCATACTAAAGATACAAATAATTTATCACCACTATTGCAGTATTAGACATTCTAAATTTGACTCTGTACTCACTTTTGCCAATGGGTTTAATATTGTTATATGTTTTTGTATTACTAATTAGCATCCTTTTTCCTCAGCTTGAAAAACTCCTTGTAGAATTTCTTATAAAACATGTTTAGTGGTAAGGGGCTCCCTTGGCTTTCATTGTCTGGAAAAGTCTTTATCTCACCTTTATTTTTGAAATTTGCTAAGTACAGTATTCTTGTTTGGCAGGGTTCTTGGTTTTCCCTTTAGCTCTTTGAATGAATCATCCCACTCTTGGTAAGGTTTCTGCTCAGAAATCTGCTGCAAGTCTTATTTAAATTCCTTACCAACAGCTCCCAGGTTACCAAGATAGATTCTGTAGGATTGTTCCTAAGTTGAGTTTGTATATAAGTTGGAACAGATACATTTACCAATTACCTGTAATAGCCTGCTTTTAAGATCCTCTCTTTGTCATGGATTTTTATAGTTTCATTTTAATATATGTTGATTTGGTTTTATTTGTGTAGAATCTGATTAGAGACTTTTGGACTTCCTGAATATTTAAATCTTTCCCCATATTTGGAAAATTTTCAGCTATTACTTTTCCAAATAAGCATTCTACCCCTTTCTCCTTCTTGAACTCCTAAAATTCAAATACTCTTTTGATACTATCCCATGAATCTCATAAGTTTTTTTATTTCTTTTTATTCATTTTAATATTTTATCCTCTGACTATATAGTTTCAAATAAACTATCTTCAAGATCACATATTTCCTCTTCTGTTTGATTGATTTCTATGTTGGCACTTTCTGTTGCATTTTGAAAATTTCATTCATTATAGTTTCCAGCTCTAGAACTTCAGTTTGATTTCTTTTTACAAATTCAATGTCTCTGTTTAATTTCTAATTTATGTCTTTATTATGTTCTTGATTTCATTGAATCATTTCCTGTACAGTATTTTCTTTGCAATCATTGACCTTCCTTAAAAATGATTATTGTGAATTATTTGTCAGGCAGTTATATGTTTCTATTTCTTTGGAGTCAGCTATTGGGAGATTATTGTGTTTTGGGATGACGTTATCTCTTTATTTTTGTGTTTCTGTTGCCTTTTATTAATGTCTGTGTTTTCATTGTAGTAGTCACTTCTTGCAGATTTTACAGGATTCTAGTAAAGTGTGAAACACTTCCTCTATTGGGAGTGGTGTTGCAAGAGCATTAACTAAATGGGATGTGGTGGTTCTGTTCCTATGAGTGTGCCAGCTATCTGGCTCTGTGAAGTTCCTTAAGATAAAGCTAGTGTTGAAGAAGATTGTAGGAATCTATAGTGGCCAATGGTATGGATTTCTGCAGTGGTATCAAAGGTTGTTGGGGTCTTCAGCAGCAATGAATGCTAAGGCATCTTTGCTCGTTTTCTGTCACTGGGGAAATTGTAGCTAAAGGGATCTGTCTTGGATCTGATTTTTGGTTCATTTGTAAAAGCAGTGGCATTAGTATCTGATGAATAGTACCTGTAAAGTGGCCATGGAGCACAGGCTCAACGCATTGTCACACATGGAACAACTATTGCTAAGAGATCAAGGCAGCATTGGCACCAGTGCCTGGGGGCAATCCCCCTTGATACCATGTTGGTAACAAAAAAATGAGGTATGGCTGCTTGTGAAGCAGCAAGAAAAGCCAAGAATGAGAGTACCAGTGGACATAGCATTAAAGTAGCACTGAGGTTGAGCAGAGACTTATTTGTATGGCAGCTGAGCTAGTGATTAAAATGCAGGCATATGCAGTGACAGCTTAGCTCCAGGCGCAGAGCATGAACAAGCTCTCTCTAGCCATGTGTCTGATTTTTGTGGTGTGGTCACACATAGTAAAGCCTTGCAGATAAGATCCAAGGCATGAGCATATACTAGTTCCAGCATCTTCAGGGTCAGGATAGGGTTCAGTTTTCTATGGCTACTGATTCTCCATGGCCAGACCTAGAGCATGGGCACAAGCATTGAGAGGTTGGCTCTGAGATCCAGAGTACAAACTAGCTTACTATGTCAGTGATGTCAATATGTGAGACATAAGCATATTCAGAAGTAGCCACACTTTAGGTCTAGGTGTGTATACCTGCAGAGTGACCTCAGCATCAGGATCTGGGAACACACTGGATTGGTAAAGGTGACAGCTCCTTTCCCAAAAAGGATCATCAGCAGCTGCTTGTTAGGTGTAGAAGTAGCATGAAACCACATCTCTATTGATTTCTCTTTTGGATGTTCCCTGGCAGGAATGGTTTTTGTTTATATCAGTCAAGAGATGCTGGTTTCCTCTGAGAATAGTGCTGCAGACCATGGCGATTCATGTTGTGTGGCTCAAACTGATTGCCACTGTCTTTCTTTTTTGCTCCTGGTCAATTCCTAATGTCTAAGGTCCACATTTTCACCAATATTCTTTTCTATGTGAAGGTTCCTTTTTTTTTTTTTTAACTCCGTTGTGTTGTTGCACATTATTTTTAATGGGCCCTCTCTGGGATATTTTGTTTGTGAGCAGCTGTCTGTATTGGAGGATTTTAGGGGTGGTAGGTTGTGAGGTGAGAGGCTGTTATCTCCTACTTCACCATGTGGGTGACTTCTCATGTTAAGAAATTCCCTCTTTTTCATAATTAAAAAGTAATCTGTAAGAAGATATTTACTCTATTTCTCATCAGACTTTGCCTCAATAGTTTTAACATCAATTAATGATTTCTAACTTCAAAACTCATTGTATATTTAATTGATATTTTACAGTGAAAAAGAGCTTTCCCTTCTTCCTCTTTTATTTATTCTATTAGTTATTTATGTTAATATAAATTTAACAGATTCTTATTTATTTAATGGACTATATTCCATTACTATTATAATTTACTTTAATGTTTCAACTGTTTCAGAACTGGTTCGTGGATCTTTCTTCTAGGTGTGTCATATGTTCTTTTGATATATTTCCATAATTATTTCTATTTTCTCACTTTCTGACATACAAATGTGTCATTTAAATGTGTTGTTATGCTCATCATGTGAATTTTTCCATATTAAATACTACATTTTTAAGTTCCATAATTTCCATTTAATTCTTCTTTATTCTGAAATCTTTATCTTTTTATTTGTTATTACCATAGTTTCCTTTACATCTTTGCCATATGTATAAAAGCTACTTTAACACCTTGCTTATTAATTCCGGCTTCACTCATCATCATTTTCTGTGGATTGTTACTTTTCTTGGTTACATATATCATTTTCTTCTTTCTTCAGATGTCTAATAATTCTTATTTTATATTGGTATAAATATTGTGAATAATACATTGTAAGGACTGTAAATGTTATTACTTCCCTCTGGAAAGGATAGATTTTGTTTTGGAAATAGTTATCTTTACTGAACTCAAATTCTAATCTCTGCTTTTCCTATGATAGTCTTTTAGTCTCCTAGCTTTTTTTTTAAATTTTTTTCCCCTTTTGTTTTTGTTTCTTTTCCCATTCATTTCTTTGCAGTCTCCCCTGTGCATGTACATTTTAAGGATCAGCCACATTTTGAGCAATGTTTATAACAAAGATTTGGGGCTTCATTCTCTATTACTATTCCTTTTTTGAGGTTTTTTTTTTTTTTTGTCCTCTTTTTTCACTACTTTGGCAGGCTTAAATGCAATCCTTCTGCTCCTCAAGTCATTATGATTGTTTTTTTTATGCTTAAATTTTAATCATACCAGGTGCTTAAATTTTGGCAAGTTCTCATATATAAAAGTTCCAGCTAGGTGCTTTTCTTTTCAATATCAACATTTCTACAACTTTTGTTTTTGTCACTATCGTTTTCTTCCAAAATATTGAATATGTTTCCCTTGTATTTTTTTGTTTGCTTATTTGTTTTTTAGATTTTGTTCAATGGTTATAATTGTTGTCTACATCTGTAAGAAGGATAGTCCAATATAAACTACTCTATTATTACTGACATAAATTCTCCAGTGTGCTTTAAACTTACAAATACCAAACTTTTTCTTGTAATGTTGTAATGTTGCACAAGCACACTGGGACAGTTTTTATTTTTTTTCTTTTATTAAGCTAAAATGTCATTAACTAGATAAATAGAATCTTCTACTGCTGATCTTACCTGCTGATCTCATCTGTCTTCCAAAATTCATTCAAGAATATTTATTGTGACTATGTATCAGGCATTCCTGTAAGCACTCCGGATAGAATAGTAAATTAGAAGAAATCTTGATCTGTAGAATTTACATCTTACACTTAAGGACCCTTATATTCAATTTTAATTTCAAAAAAAAGTTATGAAAATAGGTTAAGAGAATAAAGAATGATAGGAGAGGTAGACATGTTTATATTGGATGGTTAGAGAAGATCTCTCTGAATAGTTGATGGACAATCCCTAGATCTAAAGGATTGATGTACAACTAATCCCTGGATCTAAAGAATCAGCTGTGAGAATGCCTAAAAACTACTTTCTCAATCTTAGCAATATTGACATTTTGAAACAAATAATTCTTTGTGGAAGAAAAGAAAATATTCTCCATTGCAGGGTACTTAGCAGCATCCCTAGCCTTTACCTACTAGATGCCAGTAATGCCCATACCCCCAATTGTGATGGTAAAAAAGAAAGCCTACAAATATTGCCAAATTTCCCTTGGAAGGCAAAATCATCCCTACTGATGTACATGAAGAATATTAGAAGTATAAATTATACCAAGAACCAAGATTTCATGTCAGGAACAAGTTCAGTAATTTCCAGGAGGAAAAAGAAGGCCAGTAGAGCTAATGGGCAGTCAGTCAGGAGGAACATGGTCAAGACATGCAAAAACAAAAGAGAAATATCATATAATTGTTTAGTATAAAAGAAATTGGAAATACATTATTTTTCACTAAATGCCTATTTATTGGGAAAATATTATATAAACATATTGGTATACATGAGAGTTGATGGCAATTAAAGAGTCTTTGGTGATAAAACATTTTTGGTCTATTTTAGAATGCAAGAAGTTTTTTTGCCTAGAGGCAAGGCCAGGAATAACAACACAAAATCCAGAAAACTTTTGAGTATAAAAATTTGCCTATTTTTCGCAATTGGTTCCTTTCTGCCGTAGAAAATCCTACATGGTTTTATTCATAGAACCTCTCCTGATGACAAATTCTCCACTGCCAATATTCCAAGGGTCATTTCTGAGATAAACGTCAAAGTCACACATAACATGAAGTCATTTCCATGCCACTTTTCCCAGAGTTTGTACTAGTTTTCAGTTCCACCAACAGTGTGAATGTTCCTTTCTCTCTGCATCCATGCCAACATCTGTTGCTTTGGGACTTTATGATGTGAGCCATTCTCACTGGAGTTAAGTGCTAGCTCAACATGGTTTTGACTTGCATTTCTTTGATGATTAGGAATAATGCATTTTTTTCATGTGTTTGTTGACCATTTTTCTTTTTTTTTAAGTCATTTTTTTTTTTTTTTTTTTGTAGAGACAGAGTCTCACTTTATGGCCCTCGGTAGAGTGCCGTGGCCTCACACAGCTCACAGCAACCTCCAACTCCTGGGCTTAAGCGATTCTCTTGCCTCAGCCTCCCGAGTAGCTGGGACTACAGGCGCCCACCACAACGCCCGGCTATATTTTGGTTGTGGTTTGGCCGGGGCCGGGTTTGAACCCGCCACCCTCGGTATATGGGGCCGGCGCCTTACCGACTGAGCCACAGGCACCGCCCCGAGTTGACCATTTTTCTATCATCATAAGAAAAGTTTCTTCTCTACTAGATATTTACCCTCAAAGAAAAAAGACATTTTATCATAAAGACTTCACACTCAAATGACCCAAATGTTTATCACAGCACAACTCACAATTGCAAAGATGTGGAAACAACACAAGTGCCCTTCAATATTTTAATGGATTAATAAATTGTGGCATATGGAATATTATTGACATTTATGAATGTTATTCAGCCATAAAAATATGGAGATTGTGTAACTTTTGTAAGAACCTGAATGGAATTGGAGAACATTCTCCTAAGTGAAATATTGTAAGAATGGAAGAACAAACATTGTATGTACTCAGTTCTAAATTGGAAACTAGTTGATTAACAGCTACATGCTCACATGAGAGGAAAAAATTCAATGACATTGAAGTGAGGGAGAAAGAGGATGGGTAAATTCCCATCCAAATGGATACTTCACATAGTGAAGGTGAAGGGCATATCTACAATTCCAACTTTAACCCTGCCAAAGCAAACAATGTAACCTAATGGTAGGTGCCCCTGTGTTAATCTGAAATTTAAGAAAATAATATGAGAGTAGATTCATAAAAGTCTAAGTAGGGTCCAAATAGTCTTTGTTAAGCATTATATAATAGTATGTTTCTCTTTAGGAAAGTTCAAGGGAGGAGCATAAAAAGAGTTAAGGAAGGAAAAAAGAATAATCGGTACCTTTTTAATTAGAAAATTATCTCAAATTTTATTCATTCTTAGAAATAAATTTTCAGTTTATTCTCCCTTGCCTTATGCTAATAGCAGTCTTCAAGGTCAGGATGCTATTTTTTAAAAATTCTACTTTTGGAGAAATATTGACAGATTACAAAAGATTATTTTTAGGTTTGCCAATCTATTATAAATTTCACTCTTTGCTTTCAGCCTATGATAATATTTCAAGGTGAAGTAGTCTAGATATTAGTACATTTCCTCATTTGTTAGATGTAAAGACTTTGTTTTAGAATGCTGAAATGTTGTTATAGCAATTCTATGGCTATGTTCCAGCGTGTATAGTAACAAGATAGTCTTCCTAATCCCTTTATCTTATGTAGAAAGGATGACATGGGTTTTTCCATGTCTGTAGTGGTATTAAGATGTCAGTCAGTGTCAAATGCTATTTTAAGTATCTAGTGTCCATCTTCTGCCTTGAATTCCTTTAATGCTGCGTATTTAGATTGCACCTGAACATTGACTGATCCTATAAGCTTATGGCAGACTGGAAAGAAATGCCATACATTTATTTATAACCTCATCATAGTATTTGACTAAATAGAAACATAAAACACACACACAAAAGATGATTTGTATCTTGGTGAAGTGATATGCTTTACATTTAATAGGCACTTAAGTATGCTTGAATGAATGAATGAGTAATTTCTCAGAGCTTTAAGTCTTTAAAGGTCATCCCGTTTAACTCTATTAATTTATCAAAGCAGAAATTTTAAGGCCAAAATATTTGATTAAATAAAAGAAATAGATTTCCCAAATCTTTATTGGTAAAGAGAAGTGAAAAAAATGGATCTGATAACTCTGACAGTTTTTGCTCATATTAATTACGTTTAACATATGAAGTACTCAGATATACTCATTCATATAGTGATTTATTCATTTGTACTTTTAAAGATCACTGAGCATTCCCTAAGCACTAGGCATAGCCCTAGTCTTTATGCTTCAGGAGTTTAGAATCTGGCAGAAAGAAGTACATATAAAATCTAATTAAAGGGGAAGACACAGCGTGACAGAGAAAGAAAAATTTTATGAATACGCCAAAGAATATATTGGTGCTACTTGAAAAGGTCAGAAACCGCTTCTCAGAGAAGGTGAATTGTTATTGGATCTCAGGGTCACATAAGAGTCTGATGACAGACTTAAAACATGAAAATGTTCTAGGCAAATGAACATACCACGTACAAGCCCCAAGGTGTGGAAGTCAGAACGTGTCCGGGGGAGATGAGTATGGAAAGGAGGGGCAGAGGTGAGGCGAGACGTGCAATGCACATCAAGACTACATTGTAGAGAATCTTGTAAGGAGCCAGACTTTAGAAAAGGTATAAACTTCAAAGAATATTTCACCAGTGAAACACAGATTAGGGTTTTTAAACTTTATCAGTTGACAGTGAGAAGGATGGATATGAGATAACCGAGAGACAAAGGCAGAGAAAAGAAGAGGTTAGTGTGTATGTCTGGATGGCAGATGGTGAGAACCTGCCGTGAACGAAGACAATGTGAGAGAGGATAGAGAAGGGAAACTCAACCTGGGTAGGGGTTGGATCACACAAGGAGACAAGGGAGGAAGATGGATAGTAAAGATCTGAAGGTTCTCTGGGACAGGTAATTGAATTAATTTTCCTTGCTGCCTTTCTTGAAAATACTGTAAATTAATTGCCTTAATCTGAGTCAAAGCCAAAATTCTTGCAGTATTCTACAAAGCCTGCTTGCTATGGTTCCTATTGTCTTGTTGACCCATCTCCTAAACTTATCCCCCCCCTCTCAGCTCTGCTGCAGCCACACTGGTCTTTCTTTCCCTGAAAACTGCAAAACACAATCTATGTTTGGATTTCCCTAGTCCCGCTGCTTAACCTGAAGCCCTTTCCTTCATTGTAGGTTAACTATTTCTACTCCTCTGCTCTAAGCTTCTCTTGCTGGCTGGTACTTCTCACATATCACCATAATTACGTGTGTATGTGTGTGTGTGGGTGGGTGGGTGTATGTGTATAATTATTGTCATTTTGCCCTACTAAGTTTTTAACACTGTGAGGACCAGAGTTACTTTCTGTTTATATTTACAGCTAACCCCCTGCACATAAAAGAGTGTCCAATAGGTGTTCCATAAATATTTGTTAAATAAAAGAAGGCATACATGCATAAATGAATGAATTAAAACTGCCATAAACAGACACATTTATTAATGCTTCAAAAATTGTTAAGCAATGTTTCTGAAAATTTATATAAGGAAAGAAATTTGCCTTCTACCTCCTCCACATAATTCCAGACAATGTGCTTGGTGAATCTATTTTTAGTTTCAGTTCAGGCTTTCACCCTGCATCTTCCATGACTTTTAGAATATGAAAAATGTTGACTGGGCTTACAATATTCATATTGAAGGATTGTATTTTTCATCGTTATGGTGTATATCTTAAATCTTTCATTTCAAACTATTATTGAATTATACTTCAAGTCTATATATATAAACTCACTTCTATCTCCATCCCAGGAATTTTTTAGAAACTCATTCTCCTTTCTTCACTTCACTACAGCTATACCTACTATCTGGGATTTAAACTAAAGTAGATCCTCTTTTCTCTCTCTCTCTCTCTCTCTCTCTCTCTCCCCTACTACAGTTTCCTTTTCCATCCAGACTCCTATATCTGGTCTCATTACTAATCTTACAGTCTCAGAATAAAGGAAAGAAGACAGTGCTAAGGCCAGGTGTGGTGGCTCACACCTATAATCCCAGCACTCTGGGAGCTGGAGGCGGGTGGATCACCTGAGCTCATGGTTCGAGACCAGCCCGAGCAAGAGCAAGACTCCATCTCTAAAAATAGCTGGGCATTGTGGTGTGCACTTGCAGTCCCAGCTACTCGGGAGGCTGAGGCAAGAGGATTGCCTCAGCCCAAGAGTTGGAGGTTGCTGTGAGCTATGATGCCATAGCACTCTACCAAGGGCAACACAGTAAGACTCTGTCTCCAATAAATAAATAAATACATAAATAAAAAAGAAGAAAGTGCTATTAGAAAAGACAATATATCTTATAACCTTATTTAGATACCTCATGTTATACACTATTTCAAAATTTAACTAAAATCAAAACAAAGAATATTATTATAGCATTAGAAGGAAGAAAACACAATTATTGAGCTAATACTCAGGCAAAGGTCTGGAGCTGAGCATGTTTATACATACTACCTTGCTACTTTGTACAGGTCACACAGATGTAGAAGGAATGTGTTACTGTTTTACTATTGAGGAGTCTTAGCCTTAAGAGAGGTCCCATGAGTTGCTGATGGTTGCATAGCTACTAAGTGACAAGGCAATTCTTATGCTCAAATTCAAAAACTTTTTATAAGGGTTAGGAGAATTGTCCTGATGAAAGAATTAGGCTAAATCGTCTCCAAGATTGCTTTGAGTGCTAATATTCTATGGGTCTAGAAATTCATGCAGTGATATTTGCCTATGACTATAAAACACTTTAAAACAAAGCAACCTTGAATTAATATTCATTTTAACTTGACAGCTATGGTAAGCGAAGATAAATAAAACCATCTGAAAATCTCTAAAAGGACAACAAAAGTAGGACTGTGGAGCTGGAAAAGTAAAAGCTCCAGTTCATAATTATTTTTTTATTGCCTTCCAAGTCTATCCATGAAAGCATTTGGGGTTTAAGTGACAAAATTCAGACAAATGGACAAGCCATGGTTTAACATTAATATCATATCAAATATCAACAGTATGCACAGTATAAACTTGGGTACTCCCAGTATGCCTTGTCATCAGAAAGGCATGCTATTATTACCAAATTAAGATGCATAAATATGCTAGTGCCCTGCCCTTCAGCTTCAAAGCAGAGTGCTGAGGATCAAGACACCGACATTACAGGCATTGCTAATCCTATTTAACTCCTGCAGCCCAGTGTGCTATCCTTATATAGCAATGGCATGCCTTGTGGTTCACAGCCAAGGGGACTCTGCAAATAAAGCAGGCTCTGCGAGGCCCACAGATCATGAACACTGAGCTCCACACGGGCAGGAGAGCAAATGGCCCATTCTTCTCATTTGCCAAATGTGCCTCTCATGAAGTAAGGGATAAAGTTACCTCTGTGATAATGCCCACTGCTTTACCTCTGCTAAGAGACCCACATGAAGAGAATCATAAAATGTTTGAGCTTGAAGAGCAGTTGAATTTGCTTGATGTAGCCTCCTTGATTCATGTGGCTTTGACGGAGTAAGTGACCAACACAAAGGTGGAGTGAGGTTGAGGAAGAATGAGGACCTCAATTGTCTTTCTTTTCATCTCTTTCTGAAAATGATGTTACACAGTGATTAAGAGCTCTAAATTAGGCTGTAACTGTCCTGCTTTGCAATTCTGCTTCTGTTTTATGTTAACTGTATGCATGATTCTAGGTCAATTGATTTGCATCTGATTGGTGAAGATTAAATAGGACACTGCTTGACTGGTATTGCTACCAGGCCTCACACAAACGGGGTGTTTAATAAATGCTGACTACTGATACATAATTTATTGACAATATCAAATGTAATATGAATTATCATTAATAATAAGGGAAGAAATAGGAAGTGTGGTCTATTTTTAGTAGTTTGTACCTTTGTTCCCTTGGAGTATCACCTTATTCTATTCATATGGTATGGAACTCCTGGGCCCCCAGTGTGACTATGGACATTTGCCCCAGAATTTCTGTCATTAATCAGCATTACTCCCCCTGTGTGCAGCTCCAGAATCTGACCTGCACAAGGGACGCTGACCTCACTCATAGCCTGCTGAAAGTCCAATTAATTTCAATATCAGTAATTTCAATTAAATTACATTTTAATTGTAATTAAAGTAAGTGGAAGGGTTTAGGTTTGTAAAATGCAGTGACTAGATTTATCAAACAACATGTGGCTGTTGGGGATCAGAAAATGATACCCCAGAATAAGGGGCTTTGTACAAGCTGAACTTAAAGACTTAAGTTCTCTCTGACCTCCCCCACCACTACTGGCTCTTCCAAAGTGTAGGATAAAGCTGTTCTGTGACCTTCCCTTATTTGCCTGAACTTGGAACTACCAAAGAAGAAAACAATGACCTCCGGTTCCTTCCCTGAGTTTGTATTAACCAAAGCCATAACTCAGAAAGAAAGATTAAACTCTGTCAACAAATCTCAACAGACTTTTGTCACAAACCATTGTCCACTCTATATGTTCAACAGACTCTACCCCAGACAACTGTATGCTTTTCAAATCCATTGAATGCCCCTAAAAATTGTATACTGTCCCCCTAAAATCAACCACACTTGCCTATCTTCCTTTCTTCTAAGAAGTAGGGTATATATAGGCTGGTGTGGTGACTCCCTCTTGTAACCCTAGCTCTTTGGGAGGCCAAGGGGGAAGGATTGCTTGAGGCCTGGAGTTTGAGACCAGCCTGAGCAAGAGCAAGACCCCTGTCTCTACAAAACTAGAAAAATAAACCAGGTGTGGTGGTACACACCTGTAGTTTCAGCTACTTGTGAGGCTGAGGCAGGAGGATGGTTTGAGCCCAGGAGTTTCAGGTTGCAGGGAGCTACGATGATGCCATTGTACTCTAACCGAGGCAACAGAGGGAGATTCTGTCTAGAGAGAAAAAATAAAATAAAAAGAAGAAGGAGAAATAGAGTACATAAACATCTATACTACCCCTCCTTTGGTGATAACAAATTTGTAAAGCATTTTCTCTTATTAATCTGCCTTATTGTGAGTTGATTTTTCAGTGAACCTTCCAAGGGTAAATTGGAAAAACCCTTGGCCCCAACATAGCACAACCTTACCTTTAGAACAAATCCTAGTGAGATATGGCAAATGTGGCTCCTATTTCTTCTAAAAACTAACTCTTCTCTTCCCAGTCTGCCTCTTACTGCTCCACAGTAGCCCAGATTTACTTCCCTTCCATGAACATTTGCAGCCTCCCTGGATATAGCTTACTAAGTTTGTACTAGCAAAATATCAAAGGTCTGAAAATGACGAAAAGACTCACCCTGGGATGTTATAATTCATAGCAGAATAATGTGTGAACCTTCCCTGGTACATTTGCATTCGAAAGGCATTGATAGTTTAGGAAAGAAATTATCCTTCAGTTGAAGGATTTTTAAGTAAGAAAAATAAAGGAATACTTTGAGGCACATGATTTTTTCCCACTTTCTCCCAGAAACTGTCATTTCAAGACCTGACCAACTATCTTGATGGGTATTAGGCAAAACCTTCTTAGAAAAAACAAAACAAAACAAAAAAACATTTTTAGAAAATTTCCTTCCTGGATGCTTAAGCTTAATTTGCTATTTTATGATTCTGTGCCCAGAGTGAAACTAATGTTACCAGGCATCTATTGCAAAACAATGAAAGAATAAAAGAGACCTTCTCCAAGACCCCCATGGCAAGCTGCCTCATATGCCAGTACTAACTTTAATTGAACCCAACAAGTGACATTTGCTACATGCAAGAAATACTATGCAGCATGGAAACAGATAAATTAAATATTTTTTGGTCAAGTGACACACACACAATGTCTACTCAGAGTCAGAATTAACTTTATTTGCCTATGTGTTCCCAGATTTGTTATTGTGCAGTATTAGTACCCACCACCAACCTTAATTATATTGTTAAGTATATGTATCTTCTTCATTAAATGAGATGTTTTTCCCCAGTAGGAATCATTTTCTAGACATTTCTGTATAACCCGACACTTACCATAGTACCTGATCCTCAGTAAACACTTTTTGACAGCTATGTATGCAAATCCCAATGGTATAGGTACTCCCCAGAGTCGATCACATAAATACTCTTTCCCCCCCAAAAAAAATTATATTAAATATATGCAAAATTCATTCATTTAAAATTAGGTTTCAGGCTTACTTATTTTACTATTAGTAAGATTGATAATATCTCACTAACTCTAGACAAAGATTTCAGTCTTTTTTAAATATCGTTTTCTATTCTACAACTCTTGGCAATTCTCTTTGATTTTCACTTAGATTATGAATATGTTTGAGGTACCTGTGTTTTCTTTTTTTTTTTATCTATGCTCCTGTCTATTTTCTTTGTGTGTGTGTGTGTGTGTGTGTGTGTTTTCTTATGCTTAAAAGTCATAGAGAAAATGATGTTTCCATCATAGCATGTGTACATAACAGCAAAGCAATGAGTCCACATCATTTCTAATGTTCTCATGCTGAGTATCTTTATGCCCTCTTAGGCATTTCTAGTTTATAGTCTTTCTTTTCTCCCCACTCTGCTCAAAAACTCTCATCAAAACATAATTTAAGAACATGTTTATGGAAAAGATCATTTTCTTAAAAAGCAATAAAACTCTTTGAATTTACAAAAAGAAAAAAGCTTTCCTTTTACTACCTATAAGTTAATAGAACCTAAAATGAATGGATTTATTTTTGTCTGAGTACATAAAAGCGTATCAAAATTCCAATGCAAGCATGTTTACCTCACTTCTCCATTGTGCACAATATCACGTGAAATTACTGGGTCTTTTCTTTCTTAATTAAGAAATTGTTTTTACCCAGTTGACTTGAAAGTGCATATTTTCCTGATTTTTTACATCCATTTTAACATTAAAATGAAATAAAAATTTCTTTTAAACAAACTTCAAAGAACACTTGTGTTATAAGCAACGTCACTGCCTCCCATTACACATGGAAATATTTTCCATCTTTATCACCTTGAATCGGTGATTCAGCTTTACAAATGCAACAACTGCTCTGTCACAACACTAGGGAAGCATTTGCAGAGAGCATGACTAGGAAAGCACGTAAAATTTCCTATACATGTTTTTGTAAGTATTCTATTTTCCTTCATCCTCTAACTTCAGTCATTCCATTGTCATTGCCAAAACGTTGAGATTCCTGGGGCATTTTGATATTTTAAAGCTTTGAACAAGCTAAGATGTGTAAAATCAAGACCATGGAATACTATTCAGCCATTAAAAAAAATGGAGACTTTACATCCTTCGTATTCACCTGGATGGAAGTGGAAGACATTATTCTTAGTAAAGCATCACAAGAATGGAGAAGCATGAATCCTATGTACTCAATCTTGATATGAGGACAATTAATGACAATTAAGGTCATGGGGGGGAAGCAGAAAGAGGGATGGAGGGAGGGGGGTGGGGCCTTAGGGTGTGTCACACTTTATGGGGGCAAGACATGATTGCAAGAGGGACTTTACCTAACAATTGTAATCAGTGTAACTGGCTTATTGTACCCTCAATGAATCCCCAACAATAAAAAAAAAAAAAAATCAAGACTTTGGTGGAAAATTTATAAATCTGACCTAAGAACAGCGCCAATAAATGAATAAATACTGTTTTGTAGGGAAGTCTTCCCAACAACTGATGAGATAACCCAGAGATGGCCACTGAGCTTAGACTCCTATCTCAGAAAAAAAGAAGTACTGTAGCTTCTATTTATAATAAATAAAATAAATGGCCACAATTAGTGCTTATCTGCTGATTAGCTATTGCCAGCTGGGTATGTTATTTTAGGGGAAGGGGGACTATTATTTTAAAATTATAAATTGGCTAATTTTTCTGGTAAGCAAACCACAGAGAAAATTCTTAGGTAGATAGTCTAGAAGGCCATGGCCACACTGGCTACAGTCATTTCTATCAAGGCCTTGAAATAATGGGTGAACAGCCCACAGAGCTACCACGAGACTGAACATGCATGAATCATAGTCATTGTTACATCATTTGTGGTCCAGGCAGCAAGAAGAAAGCTAGAAGTTGTACATGATAGCTAAATCTTTGATTCAAAAGATACAGCTTGCTAAAAGTTGGAATTCCCGGTAATGTTATTGGAAGTAATGGAGCTTAGTGAGCTTCTCCTTGGGACAGGGATATGGCAGAATGTCTCCATGGACAGGCAGATTACCATTGCCAGCAACCAAGCACATCTGCTGTGGGGAACTGAGAATCCTAATGAGTCACCCTCAGTCCACATCAACATGCCCACTGGGCTTTGCTAAGAATACATACTTTTAGTTTATCCCAATGAACTATAACTTCTATTAGAAATATATATGTGTAAATATACACATTATACACATACATATATGTGACTTTTCCATATTGTTTGGGTTCAGAGTTCATTTTCCCTTTGGTTGCAGCTATATGTTAATGATATACAATAGAATTTTGATATAAGATAGTGCATAAAGAAGAAAAGTTGTACATATGTGATCATAAACTAGCTGGCCATATAATACCAGCTTTATTTCCTGATGGCTTTCTACATCACAAGATTTGACTTGAATTGCATGTCAAAGCTGATGTTAGCCTCATAAAATTCAATAACGCTTATTTTATTAGGAGAGTCCATGATATCTGCAGGAGAAATTAGAACCTGGAGCTTCAAGTTCAGAAATGCAGTGAGACATCCATTTGGGACAAAGCTGCTCTAAGAGGTATAGAATTAATGGCTTACCTCATCGTCCACCAGTAGAGACTGGGCTAGGTTAGAGCTGTCTCAGTTTGGGCATGTGAGATTCAGAGAGCCATTAGACTCTCTTCATTCTGAGATAATAAAACTAAAAGTCAGAGAAGATTGGTTTTTAAGACAGGCTTCTGCCATGAGCTACTTTTAAAACTTTATAAATCAATTAATTAATTTATTCACAATAATTTATGGAGCACTAACCATGTATCAATGTGTCACTGTCCAGATTCTGTGGATTACTGGAGATAGAGGTAAACAAAAGATACATGTTCCCTGCCTTCATGAACCTTGCAATGAAGCAGCAATGACAAATATTAAATATCATCATGTACTGTACAATAAATACCATAATCAAAAAATATATACTTAATCAGAGACTCTAACAAGGAGATTGTTGAGTTAGGGAAGGTCTGAGAAAGCGACATTTAAACCAGTAGTTCTAAATTTTGCACAGAAGAATCACCTTGGGAGCTTTAAAAACTATCTGAGTTACTGGTGCTATACCAGATGAAAGGAATTGAGTCCAAGGATGAGGTCTAGATAATAGCATTTCTTAATATTTTTCCTAAGTAATTACAATCTGTGGCTGTCATTGAGGGCCACTGATTTCAGCTGGTATCAGAAGGAGGCAGGAGCTGAGCAGAGAGTCAAGTTTCCAAGGCAGAAAGAATGACCTCCGCCAAAGCACTAGAAAGAACCTGCCTCCTTTAGGAATTAAAAGAAGGCAGTAAGAAACTGATTAGGCTGGGACACTAGATCTGGGTACCCAGGTAAGACATTTGAAGGATTTGGAATTTTATCCTAGGTACAATGAAAACCTATTAAACATTTAGCAGGAAACTAACATGACCAATTTTTAAAAATCATGGTAGTTTCTCTCTAGGAAAAGTATTGAAAGGGTCCTACAGTGCCAATGGTTGGCGCCAAAAAGGTTCGCACTGGATTCCGACAAACAGGAAAAGAAAAAGAACGGAGGAGACACAGGTAGCTGTTTATTCAACTCATGGCAGCCAGCAAGCAGGCATGGGTAAGCTCGCGAAAGCAGCCATAAGATTGGGAAGCTTCTTTTTTTTTTGCATTTTTTTCTGGGGCTGGAGCTGATTTGAACCCACCACCTCTGGTATATGGGGCTGGCGCCCTACTCCTTTGAGCCACAGGTACTGCCCAGCATGGGAAGCTTCTTTTACCCCCAGGCGGCAAGGCTTGGGGCCTTGTATAGCCACGAGAACAACAGTAGTTCCAAATTAAACACTGACGGCAATTTCTTAAAACACGTGGCACCTGATGGCTTAACCAGTTATTCGAAACAATCATTCAGCTCATGGCCTTTAGGCCAGGCACCTGGTGGCCTTCAGGTGCAAAAGCCTAATTTAACTCATCTTCCCCACAGGTGCAAAGAGGAACTGGGGAGTAAGGAGATGAGAGAGCATGGTCATAGCTTGCACTGGGCTTGTAGTAGTACAGAAGGAAGTAGTAGAGCTATTTCAGAAGTTCAGCTGACGTTTTGCTGCATTAAATAAAGGAGGGCGAGGAAAAAGTGTGAGAAAAGACTCCCACCCAGGTTTATGTTTTGAATGGTGGGGCAAAAGCACGCATGTTTGCTGAGATATTTAACTCGGGGGTGGGGGGAGACGTTAAGGAGGGGTTAGTTTGTACCTGTAAATTTTAGGTACCTGTGAAACATCCAAGTGGAGGGTCAATCGGCAGTTGAATATATGAATCTGAGGAAAATGTCTAGCGATGCCAATTTTGAAGTCAGAAGAATATAGCTGGTTATTTGAAGTTGTGTATGATATAAAAGTCTAGAGAAACAATAAAATAAAAAAACCAAGTTTGTTCCAATCTCAATTTTATCATTGTTAAATGAAAGAATTAAATTTAACCACTGATTCTCAAACTTCAGCGTGCCTCAGAACAATCTACAGAGTTTGTTAAAACATTCTGATTTTGTGGATCTGAGATGCAGACTATAAATTTACAATTCTAATAGGTTTCCCTGGTGACACTAATGCTTCTGTTAGGGGCCAGACTTGAGTACTGGATGATCCAAGTTTTCCTTTCCTTCTGGTAATAGTACTATGCTGTCTTCAAAAATTCACGAGAAATATTATCCAAAATCCAGATATTTTGTTACTGCAAAATAAAGGATTTTGAATCAAAAGGATACAGATATGATCACAGCACAGAAAAGATTAAAAGTTTTTTCATGCCTTCTTAATTTTTGAAAATGTTGAACAAACAGAACAAATATTTATTGAGCATCTTCTTTGTGCAAAGCATTTTATATCAAGAAAAATCTGTAACTCTTTCAAAGTAAGGTATATACATTCCTGTTGGTATTAGAGTTGTTTTTGAAGAACCTGGTGAAATTTTGAGATTTCAGTTCTTTGTTAAAATTTTACATTAATATGAAAGTACATATGGTTCAGTTATACAGTTTTCTTTTTCAGGGTTAAAGTCTAATTGTAGGTGTGTCCTTCACCTGGGAAGTGTGCCATATACCTGAGCTCATTATTTAAAGGAAGGTTTAAGGTACCTTATTGTTATTAGTTATTGGAAACCAAAATTGGGGGAAAAAAATAATCCTTTGCTGGTTTTCTCCACTGCCACAAAATCAAAATTGGATTTTTTTATAGAATTGTCAAGGTATATACTTTGTTCAGCTTCAACTTACCTCTTCTGTAGGTAGCTCATGGAGAAGTAAAATTGATGCTCTGAAAAAGAGACAACTAAACAAACTTTCCTACCCCACTCAAGAGAACTGTACCCATTCATGGGGCTGGCGCCCTACTCCCTGAGCCACAGGTGCTGCCCCATTCTTCCAATTTTTAAAGCAGCACAATGATGTTATCTATGGAGATATAACAACAAATTCTTCTCCAAATTCCCGATTTTCTAACAGGTTGTGTTTGTGGTCGAGAATAGTATGTATAAGGTGGCTGAATGAGGTGAGGAGCTCATTTTGCAAAAAAGTAAATAAATCAAGACCTTTTAGAAACTTGAAAAAATTAAATCAATTTCTCCACTTTGGGTAAGACCTTTGCTGTGATTTTTAAAATGTCGTCATCTAAAAATTTCAGACTACCAAGACACAAAAAAGAAAGGATTTTTTTTTTTTGTATTTCTTTTTCCCTTATGAAATTTGCATTGCTTTCAGCTGTCAGTGGAAGATGATAATACTTCAAATAGCTAAAGTCCAGGATTCCTGAGTTGGTAAACTGGCTTGGACAAAATGGTGTAGCCCACAGACCAGCTCCTGTGCATACATCGCAGTGTTTCAATGAGTCTTCTTACTGCCAGTGACAGAAGCTATGAGTTCAATGTAACATTCGAGCATACTTCCTAACCTCAGTTAAAGGGTTAGCTTCTCTATTCTCTAGTAGAAAATTTTAAGCTGTAAATAAACTGATTTCTAGACAATGAAGGTCTTCTCGTGAAGGTTAATACAAACATTACAAGTTCTCTTCCCTTGCTCAATAACAAAGGAAAGGACAGAAAAATCTTGTTATAACTTAATGTTTTGTAATCCATTTGTTTCTCATGAAAAATAAATAAATTATTGCTTTTTTTTACAAGTCTTCAGTCTATGAATTTAAATTATGGAATCTTTAGTCTCATGAAAAGGAATTTGTGATCTCATATTACATAAGGTTCAGTGTTTGGAAAAAGTATTAAAACATAATTAGCAGAATTTTCTGTAAAAAAAAATGGAATGTAGCCAAGAACTTGTATATGTGTGATATATGAATGGAAGTAAACAATATTTTTTAAACTACTATTATGTGGGCATGTTAGTTTCAGTCCTCTGAGAAACATATGTCAAGATGGGATTACGTATGCAAGAAATTTATTGGGAATATAGATGTAAGAATTCCTATTTCTCTTTCCTACCTCATCTATCCTAGCCCCACTCCTAATTCTTGTAAAGTAATATTCTTTCCAGTAATTAATTTCAAATGAAAAGAGCACTGTTTTAGCTGCATTAACAATACAACCAGTATTTACTGAGGTATTTACTCAAGTTTCTGGTACCAGTGTGCTATATTTTTCATGTACTACATAAGGTTTAATTCTCACTAAACCTATATGGTGGTGGTGGGGGTATTATGATTCTCATTTAACAAATGAGAAAATTGATTTAAGCAATTCACACAAAGGTTACAGCTAGTAAATATTAGGGCTGAGATTTTTAGTTTAGATAGTTTGTTACCATAGCCCATTCTCTGAAACTGAACTGTGTCCATAAATACAAGAAAAAATAGGTAAATCTATAAACAAGCATGTTAGGGATCTCCTGCCTTCTAGGTGCTGAGAAGGATACTAAAGGACAAAAATCCCTGGTTTCTATGTCCTTACAATGCAAAGGTGTGACCAGGAAGACAAATGTTGTACACATAAGTGGAATAACAGACTACAAACAATTAACCAGTAAATCATATGGCTCACTCTGGAACTACGGTGGAAATTCAAAGGAAAAATTATTAAATAAGTACTGAAGTTAGGCAGAGCAAAATTCCTGAAGAGATGGGATCAAAACTACTCTCTGAATCACGCATAGAGTTTAAAATGGCAGGTAATAGATTGGAAGGCCTTATAGCCCAGGAAAAATAACAAGAAATAAAAGTTAGGGGCAGAAATAAGGGACATATTTCCAGGACTACGAGGGATTGCAGTCCACAAGACCCCAAACATCTAACCAATTACAATAGAAGGTTTGTTTTGGAAAATGGGTACTTCACAAATGTTTGGTGAATTAGCAGATCCTTGAATAAGTTGAAGAGTAAATGATGACTGTATTTCCAAAATTATAATAGGACAAATTGATAAGATTAAATTCTTTCTTTAGTAAAATTTAATTTCTTCTCTCCTCTTTTTCTGTCTTCAAGTTTAATACTAAAATGTTAAAAAGTTAAAACTGAAAATGAAATCTCTGGAGTACATCCATTTTGACTGTGTTCACTTTAAAACACAACCCTAAATATCATACATATAAAAATCTAAAAGAAAATGTTACTTTAATTATCAATTTCCCTGATTTCAGCTACTCTGTGACTTTAATGAGGAAAAGATTCATTAATATTATGCCTTATTGAAGCTGAATCTTAAAAAGAAAAGTTTTCTCAAGGATGGGCAACATCAGGGAAGTATGAAAAGCCCATAAGGGAACAAAACGAATTACATGTTTTTAATGAGAAAAAGAAACCTAAATACCTACATATTTTCTTTTAAATAAATTGAGAAACATTTCCCCTATATATGCGGGAAGTTAATGGTAACTTGATAGGTCAATTTAAAATTTCTAATGTGAAGCATTGTTCCAGACTCGAAGGAATTGGGGTCAGAGAACACAGACTCTCTTTCTTTATCAAGTAATAGATCATGCGGTGACAGGCTGCGTGAGCAGGCAGCATCTTCAGAATCTCAAGGCTGTGCAGGAAGGTCGGCGTGTGGCACAGTGCTCTTTGTTTCCTATCTCCAGTGAAGCTTAGAATGTTTTGCACGTAACAATGTGAGGGGAAAAATTAACAATGACCTTTGCTATGAGGGAAAAATTCCCTTGGCTTTGTTGAAAACATCACTGCTATTGAATTTACAAAATTCATGGCCCAACCCCTGTAAGTGAAACATCAAGCAAAACTTGATACACGTGAAAAGGAAATGCAAACCTCACTCTCCCCTACCGTATGAAATCAATGTTAGGGAAGGCATTAGTAAATAAGGACATTTTTCAAAAGAACTCCATAACCAGTCCAGGCCTGAGACACAAACTCTGGTTTTACATTGTCAATGAGGATTCTCGTGACAAAATGAGACAGAAATTTCCAGTTGAAATATTTTTAAAAATTAAAACAGATCACTGACTACATAAAGTATATATTTTCTTAACCAGAAAAGCACCAATGGCTATTTGGATTAATAGTTAAGACTTATTTAGGATGATATCTCCCAAAGTGTGTCAAGTGAAACATTAGTTCCATAGGGTGCTCACAGATGTGATAGGAAGAAATGGCCCTGTGATAAAGGGTGGTGAAACAAAAGGTCTTTACAACTGGCCTTCTTTGACTCCCTTATTTGATGATGTACATATTAATATCAAGGGGAATTAGGATGTGGCCTTTTCTCAATTTGCTTGACTATAGAACCTATTTCTAATGGAATACAAGATAAACTTGGTATTTTGCTTTACCCAATTTTTTTTTAATGGGGAGGAGAAAACCAGGAAATGACTAAAGATCAGGCAACTCATTTTATATTCACCCAAACAATTTTGGAATTTTTTTAAAATTAAACTTAAATTTTTATAAAGAACTTAAATTAATCCACATGAAAAAAGCCAATAATCCCATATATCAATGGGAAAGAGAGGTGAACAGAATCTTCTCTCAAGAAGACAAACAGATGGCTAGCAAACATATGAAAAAATGTTAGCCGGGCGTTGTGGCAGGTGCCTGTAATCCCAGCTACTCGGGAGGCTGAGGCAAGAGAATCGCTTAAGCCCAGGAGTTGGAGGTTGCTGTGAGCTGTGTGAGGCCACGGCACTCTACCGAGGGCCATAAAGTGAGACTCTGCCTCTACAAAAAAAGAAAAAATGCTCATCATCCTTAATTATCAGAGAAATGCAGATCAAAACCACCCTGAGATACCATCTAACCCCGGTGAGAATGGCCCACATCACAAAATCTCAAAACTGCACTTGCTGGTGCAGATGTGGAGAGAAAGGAACACTTTCACACTGCTGGTGGGACTGCAAACTAATACAACCTTTTCAGAAGGAAGTATGGAGAAACCTCAAAGAACTCACGCCAGACCTCTCGTTTGATCCTGCAATCCCATTACTGGGCATCTATCCAGAAGGGAAAAGAAAAAAAAAAAAAAAAAACCTTTATCATAAGGACACTTGTACTATACTGTTTATTGCAGCTTAATTTACAATTGACAAAATGTGGAAACAGCTTAAATGCCCCCAACCCAGGAATGGATTAACAAACTGTGGTCTGTGTGTATCATGGAATACTATTCAGCCATTAAAAAAATGGAGACTTCACAGCATTTGTATTAACCTGGATGGAAGTAGAACATATTATTCTTAGTAAAGCATCACAAGAACGGAGAAGCATGAATCCTATGTATTCAATCTTGATTTGAGGACAATCATTGACAATTAATGACGTGGTGCTGGGGGAGGAGAAAGCGGGGGAGAGAACGGAGGGAGTGGGGGAAAGGAAGAGCAGAGAGGGCGAAGGAGGGGAGTGGGGTCTCAGTGTGTGACATATCTTGTATCCTCAATGAATCCCCAGTTAAAAATATATTAAACTTAAGTTTAAAAATTTCCAATATCAAAGTACATTTGAGTTTGGCAAAACTATGACTTTTTAAGGTACTATGTTTTTTTTGCTTTCTTTTAAGTTTCCTAAAAACATTCTGCAAGTAGAAAATATTTTTCTAAAACTAGAATTTTGTGTGAAAGTTAAAACATTGGGGAACTTACAGTGACATTTTTAAATTTAATTTTTCAAAAGAAAAATTCAGAAAATGCAGAAAAGTACCAAAGAACATGAATAAATCAGAACTTGAAAAAATCTAGATGTGATGCCATATTTAAACTTATGCTAGCATCCCAAACAAAAGTAATCATTTAAAACTAAAGTATTTATAACTAATTTACATCGATTGTTAAGGAAAATAAACTAAAACAGGACTTTATTGTAGTGTAGTCACTGAGAAGGGACACAGGAAAGGGGATTCACGGGGATGGGAGGAATGCCTGGCCTGCTTAACAAGGAAGTCTGGAGTGCCCATAGGAAAACTGACCACTCAGCAGTTCTGGAAAAAAGGGAAAAGAATGTGGGTATGAAGTAACCTAGGTAACCAATGACCAATAGAAAAGGACAATAATCAATGACCAATAGAAAAGAGCAATAATTGCTGGGGACCTGGAGAGGCCAAAACAAGAGTTGTGACCAATTTCAAATGGAGAGAAAGTAGATATTTATTTATACCTCTGCACTACCTCTGGGTCCCTGTCTCTTTCACCTCTTCTTCGTGAAAGGGGCCCGTTTCCAACTCTCTTTGGAAGTCCTCTAAACCTCTTTGTTTTTAAATAAAATTTCTCTTTGTTACACTGAGAATTGTTCAGGTTACTTTGCTCTCTATTTATGCTGCCTATACTGCTTCAGTTTTATTTTCATTTTCCACTCACTTTTGCTTTCAATTCCTGCTGTGCTGCAGTTGAGTTTTCTAGCTCAAAGAAGTAAAGGAAGCAGGTCAACTGGTTTCAGGGAAACAGGACTCCCTGGCCCCAACAGTCACAGATATTTACTATCCTTTGAAAACTTCTTTGAGACACAGAAAACAATACCTGGAAATGAAGTCCTCAGAAGCAAAGTTCTTCTCTGACCTTGTCCTGCCCTCCTGCCTCTGAGTCCCATTCTTCCCCAATACTGGAAACTAGAATTCCTCTTGTCCAAGTTGGGTCACAGAAACCAGAACCCCTTTCATCCAAAGCCAGCCATAAACCTAAAATTATTTTGTCTAAAAGCTGGGCATAAAGAAATTACCTGGTGTACACATACCACAATTTGTTTATCCTTTCATGGGTTGATAGGCACTTGGGCTGCTTCTATGACTTGGCAATTATGCATTGGGCTGCAATAGCAATAAACATTCTCATGCAAATGTCTTTGTTGTAAAATGATTTTTGATCATCTGAGTATATACCTAGTAGAGGAATTGTGGATCAAATGGTAGGTCTACTGTTCGAGTATTCTCCAAGCTTCTTTCCAAATTGTGGTATATGTGTACTGTGGAATACTATGCAGCCATAAATAAGGATGGAGGCTTTACATTTTTTATGTTTACATGGATGGAACTGAAACATATTCTTTCTAGTAAAGTATCTTAAGAATGGGGAAAAAAGTATCCAGTGTACTCAATACTATTATGAAACCAACATATAATCACCTACATATACATACAAATGATAAAACACAACCATAGTCCAAAAAGAAGAAGTGAAGAGGAGGGAGAGAAGAGGGGTGGGGGTGGGGAGGAGAAGGGAGGGTATTTGGTGGGACCTCACTAATGTGCATAATGCAGTGGTACATTTCAAAACTATTAAGAGTAGAGTACAAATGTCTTACCACAACAAAGAAGTAAGTGAGTGATGATTATGTTAATCAGTTTGATGTAAGCATTCCACATTGTATATCAAATCAGCACATTGAACCCTGTAAATTTACATAGTTATGATTTAATAAAAAAAAAATTTAAAATAGAGGGAAAAAAAGCAATTATCTGTTGTACCTTGTTTGGTATAGGGTAAAAGACCCCCATGCCAAAAAGCCAGCCCCACACCCAGAAGCAAGGAGTGCATTCTCAGAGATGCCAAGAAGAATCTGGATAAACAGGTCTTGCTGGGTTTCCTACCTCAGTCTGTTAACAGTACATGATACTCGTTTTTTTCAGTCATATTTATACACATACTCTGTCAAACCTAAGCATTAAAATGGACAATTTCCCTTGTATCATACATCTTCAACTAGCATATACATAGTAAATACATTTGTATGCTTTTTCTCCTGTTAAGAAACGTGATTCATGCCAACAATTTCTCAGACCCAAAAGGAGTGCAGAGGTATTACTAAATTCCCTCCTTCTCTCTATTTGAAACTAGTTGCAACTCTTTCTTTTGGCCCCTCTGTGCCTCCAGGAATTATTGCTCTTTTCTATCAGTCATTGATTAGTATCCTTTGCTGACCATTGTAGCTTGGTCACTAGAATGATAATCTTAATGTTTGGAGTATCATATATTTTTTATAAAGTAAGATAAAACTAAATCTTGGCCCCATACAGGTTCACTTAAAAAGTCACTGACATGAGGGAAATTGATTAATAAAAGGTACACAAATTTATTTAATATGTATATACCACAGAAGCCATCAGAATTAAGACTCAACCTTCCAATGAAGTACAGAAGCTAATAAAAAACGAGGGTTTGAGCCAGGCAAGGTGGCTCATGCCTGTAATCCCAGCACTGTGGAAGGCTGAGGCAGATTGCCTGAGCTCAGGAGTTCCAGACCAGCCTGAGCAAGAGCAGGATCCCCTCTCTACTAAAAAAAGGAAAACTAGCTGGGCATTGTGGCAGGTGCCTGCAGTCCAAGCAACTCTGGAGGCTGAGGCAAGAGAGCATGAGCCCAAGAGTTTGAGGTTGCTGTGAGCTGTGACTGCACAGCACTCTACCAAGGGCAACAAAAGTGAGACTCTGTCTCAAAAAGCGGGGGGGAGGAGAGGCCTCAATGGAGTGGGGTGCCAGCCCCATATGCCAGAGGTGGCAGGTTCAAACCCAGCCCCAGCCAAAAACTTCAAATAAAAAGGAGGGGGGGAGGGACTTGGATTGCAGCAAGACAGGTTTTAGTGACAGGTTATGGAAATAAAAAAGGAAGAGGCTTAGCTAGCAAAGGTGGTCTTACTGTGTAGATGAAATCTCATAGTTGTAGCTCTCAGAGAAAATATATAGTAAATGTTTCTTTTCAGACTTTAAAGGTGTCTGACTCTCAGTTTCTCTCTCCTAGATGGGCTAAGGTAAGGCCAGGCTGCACATCAAGGCAGATTGTCTACTGGTTCAAATCTCCTGCATGAACAAACAAAAGACAGATTTTCAGCATTATTTCTGTGTACTGAACCTGTGACAGTCATCTCAAAATATGTCAAAGAAATATATTTTGTGGAAAAATATTCTGATATCTATCAGTACATACATTTTGGGAAAAAAAGGTATTTTTATACCCTTAAATGTTTTAATTATATCAGAAAATTTTCACGAAGGTTTGCCTTTTTAAAAAAATATTGGCTATTTTACAATAATAGTCAAACATAAACAATCAATTGCCATTAAAAAAAATAAATTCCCCAAATGACCTCAAAGATCATAGGGAGGAACTGACCTACTTGGAAATGGCTGAGAGAAGGATTTTATGGAGGAGTGGATATGCTAGGTAAATAGCTAGAAATCCCAGCTCTCCTAGGGAAGGGGGTCATAGGCAGCAGTCCCCCAAGTCTCCACCTTGGTGGCCCCCATCTTAATTCTGTCCCAAGTGATTGCTCACATCTGGGGAGGAGGGACCACCCTACCAATCTACCAGTTAGAACTCAGAGTGCCAACTGCAAAAGGATGTAAAAGACTTTCTAGCCTAGCATCAGGTACAATAGAGTCTAGAAGGTGACCTAGAGCAGCCTTAAGACTAATTATCATGTCTTTAGTTTAAATCTACATTGTGGTTCACACCCTCCAATGGGCCCTCAGAGAGGCTCAGGGAATTGCACATGGGCAATAAGACTCAGGTTTTAAGGTGACCTCTGAACCATGAAGTAGGCCTGATCCAGACAGCATAAAAAAGACTTGGCAGCCATGACCCATGCATCTTCTTTGTCCTGACAATGGGGGCTGTTCACTGTCTATGACCAACGTATCTTGCTCTGTAAGCCTTGCTCTTACTGTGTAAACCCATCTTTCTCATCATTCTTAATTAACTTTGTTACATCTTGCCTTACTTTGGGGTACCTGGTCATTTTTCCACCAAGAGCACTCTGAGAATCGAGGACCTAAACAGTGGCCTGAAATCCCAATATTTTAGGAGACAGGCAGCTGCCTTGAAACCCAAAAGATGAAAGAGTAAAAAAGGAAATTATTATGAGAGCAGAATAAGAGAATCAGAGAAGATGTATCTGTGAGGCAAGGAACATAGTAACTAGGGTCTTGAGTGTTCTATGGCTTGTGAGCAGCAGGATAAAATATAATGGTACTCTCTGGTTTGGGACAAGAAACTATCAACAAAGTGTGCAATAAAATTCAGAATGCAGTATGTACCTCATTTCTTTTTCCAGATCCTCATTAGTATTCATTGAATAAGTATTTATTTTGCTAAGTACAATCATTAACAAAGAAAGAAAAGGAAGCATGAAGAATGTTATGGAAGAAAATCACTTCTTATTTTCTTGCATAAGTAGCCAAGAGAGAAAAATAAGTCAATAAATTTCCAAATATTTGGATCTAAAACTTCATAATAGAAAGAAGATGAAATGGTATTCCAAATATTCATATGAAAATCTAACATTAAAAGCCCAAATCTCATTCTGATTTCTATCCCCACCCATTCATGGTTATATATTGAATTAGATGAGTATGCCTTTTTTTTTATTTTAACTTTTCTTCAAATAAACTAAATAACTTGAGATTGTATTTAGCCAACATCACACTCACTTATACATTAGGGCATTGATTAACTTAGGGTGCCCTTAGCTTTAAGGAACAAAATTCCTGTCTCAAGTTAATTTAACTATGACAGGTAATATTTAATTAATATTTAACTTCTTATTTGAGATAACATTAATTATCCTGCATAAGAATTCTAGAGGAGGGAGATTTAAGGGCTGATTGGATTAGCAGAGAGCAATGGTGACCTGTGAGCACGGTCTTCTCTTCTCAGCTCACACCAACTACCCTGTTTCCCCGAAAATAAGACATCCTCTGAAAATAAGACCTACTTACAGGAAAGATAAGATGTCCCCTGAAAATAAGACCTAGCGCATCTTTGGGAGCACACCTTAAAATAAGAGCACACTGTCTTATTTTCGGGGAAACGGGGTATATTGTGGGATGGCTGCCACAACATCCAGAGATATTATTTCCTCTTGTGAATTTTTTTAATACTTAAGGAAAACCCTTCCCAGACACTCCTTAAAAGATGGTTCTTATATTTAATCAAATTTAATAAATTCATTCATGAGCCCATGCCTCAAAGATTCCTTCACTAGCAAAGGAAATAAAAATAGTTTACCACAAAATATGTTGATTTGACCTATTTGGCTGGCTGTTAGAGAACCAGCAAAGCTAGATTCTGTAGGGGAAATTTGCATCTGTGGAGAAAATTTGCACTGAGGCAGCCACACCTTCCCTCCTTCAGATCTATGAAAGATTAACTGAAAGTCTGACACTTTAAAGATCTGATAGAAGCATTTATCATCTATTCTCTCTGAGAGAAACCTGTGAGGTTTCACCTGTGTATCAAGACCACTTTGCTAGCTGAGCCGCCTCTTCTCTCCCTCTCAAAATGAAGCTTGACACTATAACCTGATTTACTACCATAACTTGTTTATTTGGCCATGCTATGAGCCCCCATTCTTTCTGTAAACTTAAGATGATATATATACACATACACATATAAGCTTCTGCAATTCAGTGTGGGGTTTGGGAAATCACTCTGTGGTTCTCCCCGTGTACACATCAGTAAATGATATGCCTTTTCTCCAATTAATCTGCTTTTTGTGAGTTGATTTTTCAGTGACTCTTTTGAGGGCAGGGGGGGCATTTCCCCTCAGCCCCTACACTAGTATAACCCTTAACCATTCCAATACATAAAATGGAAGTGTAATCAGATTTTTCATGGTCTGGTTTCTTTATTTCAGAACAAGAAAAGAAAAAAAAAAAGAAAACTAGATAGAAACCAACAGTGTCCTTCCCAGATATACATGTTGTCTGTATGTTAAAGATAAAAGATAACAGAATATTTCTGGAGCTTATGTAGTAGTACTAAAGAAAGATTAATTTAAACTGAATATATGAATAAACAGCCAATAATTGCACAATTTTCCTCATCTGAGAAAGCTGATAAGCTCCTAAGAGCTCAATTTCTGGGAGCCTCATTTCTTAAACATTTACTTGGATATCTTGTTTTTTTCTTGCAAGTGGCTTGTCTACACAGATCCTTGCAATAACTCACTTAAGAATAATGGCAATCCTCGGGTAGCTAATCTCATCAGTTTCCCAAAGAAAAATTGTGACAGACTAATGCTGGTGGCTCCTGGAGGTCTGCCATGGCATTGTCCCCTGAGCACTCCAGAGAACTCTCCTCCAGGGTCACCTGCTTGTCTTGACTACTATCTCTTTATGGTTCAAATCCCTTTTAAAGGAGTCACGAATAATTAATGTTTCAGTGAGTAAACTCAGGAGTGAGATTTGAAAGATAACCTTCTCTACAGTAGTCACTTTTAAAAGACAGATGAATTCTCTTTCATTTTCATGAGGACGAGTCTAGAGTGGCCACTAGGATTGAATGGGATCAGAAGTGACACCAAATATAATACCGATGACATACCGTTATTAGAAAATAAAGAGATTATCATTGAATCTGCCCAAGAGATAAGGAGATGGTATTCACAGGTCTCTGCCTGCTTCAGTCTTTTGTTTCACCCTGGCCTCAGTCCTGGGAGAGAGGGTGTGTTTAACCTCGAAAACTCACAGAAGTTCTTCTATGAGAACCAGACAAAGTGGTATTTTTGTCTGATAGGTTCTTCATTCTGAGAAATGCAAGGATCAATGTGACATAGGGCCTGCCAGTAAGAGCAAGAGGCATTGCAACAGGACAAAGGAGTATACAAGAGGGAAGAAATCAAATGGAGGAGATATCTCATAGCTATGAGGAGTTTGTGCAGTGTTGGGAAATACATATTTAAGATAAAGAATAAAGAAAGGATAGCACCTTGCTTTCTACACCTGGTCAGTCATAAATAAGAATAGATTCTTTCTCATGATAGATTGTCTATGAGTCTCTGAAGGGCAAAATAACAAGGGTGCACATGCCATTTCTCTCAGGTTCCAACTTCCGGCTCCTCCCAAAGTTCACTTCTGGCTCCAGAATCCCGACAGCAGGCTTCCCTTTCACACCTCTGCAATTCACCATTCTGCAACCTCCTTGGCCTAAATAGAGAATAATGTTTACTATATTACCTCAGAGGCAAGAAAGCAAACCAAAACTAGGTATCCCCACAGGCAACCCCATAGCTCACCTGGGTTCCAGAACATTGGTGGTATGACAGCTTTCGGGCTAAGCAAACCACAATGCTGTTATCTTCGTATTTTTTGATTCAGAAAACAGAAGCTTCCAAAGACTCTCTGTTAATAATGACTAACAAAAGGTATTTGAAAGTTCCCCCACAGGGGCATGTCACAGGAGAGGACAGTGGTCAGTAGGTCTAGCTACACTAGATCTTCCCATTTAAAACAGTATTTTGAATCAAGGTTATAGTAGACCAGAGTTAAACTCTGGTTACCTAAGGAACATTGGCTGGCATGCCTTTTGTTCATTCAGTTATCACATTTTTATTGGGAAGATACTCCGCACCAGGAATGGTTCTAGATGTTAAAGGTACATTGTTAAACTAAACTGACCTCCTCTGCAACCAAATGAAATAAAAGAAACCATAAAGGCTTTAGATCTATGTACTTATCTGACCCTTTCAGAACCTATGTATATCAAAACCAGGTATACAGTGTAAATGCAACCAAATAGTCCAAATGATGACAGAGTTATTAAACAGAATTATTAGGTAGGGTGAAAACAGAACTTACAGTTAAAGGCCAGTGAGTGATCTGAGACTATCTCTCCATAGCCAGACTCATATATTCCCATTGTTCAAGAGGAATGTCCTTGTAGAAGATTGTTCAGCTACCACATGTTGGGCCAGAATTTAAAGTACTGCACCTAGCCAGCCGTGGCATCCCACGCCTGTATCCTAGCCCTTTGGGATGCTGAGGCAGGTAGATTGCTTGAGCTCAGGAGTTCAAGACCAGCCTAAACGAGAGCAAGACCCTTTCTCTCCTAAAAATAGAAAAAAACAGCCAGGCATTGTGGTAGGCACCTGTAGTTCCAGCTACTTGGGAGGCTGAGGTAAGAGGATCACTTAAGCCCAAGAGGTTGAGGTTGCTGTGAGCTATAATGTTATGGCACTCTAGCCTGGGCAACAGAGTGAGACTCTGTCTCAAAAAAATACAAATAAAATAAAATAATATAAAACAAAATGAAATAAAATAAAATATTGTTCCTTTGCAGGTCATGCCCCCGCAGCCCATTACCTGTTTCTTTTGATCATCCCCCGATTTCTTCACTTTTGTCCATAATTGTTCTGAACAAGCATTAATCACCATGAATTGGTGATTCAAGGTCTCAGGATAAGTGAGTTTATTTTCAGTTAAATTTCACTTGAATCAAGTTGAATTCCTCATGGTGTTCCAACTTTAATATACAAACTAGTCCATGCTAGTTATACTCCATAGCCAGGCCAAGCAACTGCTGCCTCAGAATCCTAGATGTGTGTCATTTGTTCCAAGAGCCACTGCCAAAGCCCCTTGGCCATTGTTTTACTTTTTCTATATATAAAGACTGAGTAATTCTTCCATGCTTTCATCAGCATCTAAGTACCCTCTCCCAGGTAGCTGGTATCTACCATCAACAAGTCCATATGCACTTTTCCATTGCATCTCATTTTAAATTTGAGGATCTTTTCTGTCAAAATAAGTTCATTCTTGTTTTTAACTTAGAGATCTATAATTTCCGTATTCTAGGGAGCATCAGCATCACTATGAGGGCTTTTTAAAACACAGATTGTTGGATCTCCCCCTGATTTCTGGTTCAGTGATTTTAGGATGGGGCCTAAGTAATTTGCATTTCTAACAAGTTTCCAGGTAAGGCTGATGCTGCAGGTCCAGGGACTGCATCCGGAAAACCATCACTCTCTAGTTCAGTGCTTCTAATCCTGGCTGTGTGCTAGAGTCCTGTGAAGGGGTTTTAAATATAGAGACACCTGATTTCTTCAGAGATTCTGATTCTAATGTCTGGCTGGCATAAGGCCCAAGAATAATATTTTAAAAATTAATAAATTTTTTAAAAACCTTCCCAGATGCTTCAACAGCTGTGAGAATAGCTAAAATTCAAAAATTCTGATAATACAAAATGCTGGCAAGGATTCAGAGAAACTATCTCTCTCATACTTAGCAGATGGAATTGTAAAATGATACAACCACTCTGGACAACAGTTTGGTACTCTCTTAAAAAACTACACATACACTTCCCCTATAACTCAGCAGCTATATTCCTGGGCATTTGTCCCAAATAAATGAACACTCAGATTCACACAAAAAACCTGTACATAATATTTCATAGCAGTTTTATTTGTAATAGCCAAAACTGGAAATAACCAAATGTTCCTCAACTGTGGACAGGTAAGCTGTGCTACATTTATACCAAAGAGTAGTATGCAACAGTGAAAACAAAGAACCATCCCATCCCTCCTCTGCCTTGCCCACTGTTTAAGTATCTGTTCCTGTACAGGACTGCCTTCCTCCATTTTCATAGATGTTAATGTATTAGAGCTATTCCTTAGACAAAGGTAGGAGTAATTTTTGGTTGCCTCTAATTAAAAATTCTAATTAATCATTTTTCTAGAAAGGCTGAAATATATTCCTGTAAGTCTTGGTTACAAGTACAAATTTTGTTCAATGAACATCTTCAGTGTTTGTAATTTCAAAATACATTTCTAAATCCCCTAGCATTTTGTTATCAACTTCTTTTTTTTCTATGATTAAGTTTCCTTTGGGAAGTTTAAACTATTCTAATGAAGTGTTTTAATTACAAAGAGTGTTTGTGTTTTACTTTTCTAGGATTTTAGCTTTATTTTTTTATTTTTTTATTTTTTTTTTATTGTTGGGGATTCATTGAGGGTACAATAAGGCAGTTACACTGATTGCAATTGTTAGGTAAAGTCCCTCTTGCAATCATGTCTTGTCCCCATAAAGTGTGACACACACTAAGGCCCCACCCTCCTCCCTCCATCCCTCTTTCTGCTTCCCCCCCCATAAACTTAATTGTCATTAATTGTCCTCATATCAAGATTGAGTACATAGGATTCATGCTTCTCCATTTTTGTGATGCTTTACTAAGAATAATGTCTTCCACTTCCATCCAGGTTAATACGAAGGATGTAAAGTCTCCATTTTTTTTAATAGCTGAATAGTATTCCATGGTATACATATACCACAGCTTGTTAATCCATTCCTGGGTGGGTGGGCATTTAGGCTGTTTCCACATTTTGGCAATGGTAAATTGAGCTGCCATAAACAGTCTAGTACAAGTGTCCTTATGATAAAAGGATTTTTTTCCTTCTGGGTAGATGCCCAGTAATGGGATTGCAGGCTCGAATGGGAGGTCTAGGTTGAGTGCTTTGAGGTTTCTCCATACTTCCTTCCAGAAAGGTTGTACTAGTTTGCAGTCCCACCAGCAGTGTAAAAGTGTTCCCTTCTCTCCACATCCACGCCAGCATCTGCAGTTTTGAGATTTTGTGATGTGGGCCATTCTCACTGGGGTTAGATGATATCTCAGGGTTGTTTTGATTTGCATTTCTCTAATATATAGAGATGATGAACATTTTTTCATATGTTTGTTAGCCATTCGTCTGTCATCTTTAGAGAAAGTTCTATTCATGTCTCTTGCCCATTGATATAAGGGATTGTTGGCTTTTTTCATGTGGATTAATTTGAGTTCTCTATAGATCCTGGTTATCAAGCTTTTGTCTGATTGAAAATATGCAAATATCCTTTCTCATTGTGTAGGTTGTCTCTTTGCTTTGGTTATTGTGTCCTTAGCTGTACAGAAGCTTTTCAGTTTAATGAAGTCCCATTTGTTTATTTTTGTTGTTGTTGCAATTGCCATGGCAGTCTTCTTCATGAAGTCTTTCCCCAGGCCAATATCTTCCAGTGTTTTTCCTATGCTTTCTTTGAGGATTTTTATTGTTTCATGCCTTAAATTTAAGTCCTTTATCCATCTTGAATCAATTTTTGTGAGTGGAGAAAGGTGTGGGTCCAGTTTCAGTCTTTTACATGTAGACATCCAGTTCTCCCAACACCATTTATTGAATAGGGAGTCTTTCCCCCAAGGTAAGTTCTTGTTTGGTTTATCAAAGATTAGGTGGTTGTAAGATGTTAGTTTCATTTCTTGGTGTTCAATTCGATTCCAAGTGTCTATGTCTCTGTTTTTGTGCCAGTACCATGCTGTCTTGACCACTATGGCTTTGTAGTACAGACTAAAATCTGGTATGCTGATGCCCCCAGCTTTATTTTTGTTACTAAGAACTGCCTTAGCTATACGGGTTTTTTTCTGGTTCCATACAAAACGCAGAATCATTTTTTCCAAATCTTGAAAGTACGATGTAGGTACTTTGATAGGAATGGCATTGAATAGGTAGATACCTTTGGGAAGTATAGACATTTTAACAATGTTGATTCTTCCCATCCATGAGCATGGTATGTTCTTCCATTTGTTAATATCCTCTGCTATTTCCTTTCTGAGCATTTCACAGTTTTCTTTATAGAGGTCCTTCACCTCCTTCGTTAGGTATATTCCTAGGTATTTCATTTTCTTTGAAACTATGGTGAAGGGAGTTGTGTCCTTAATTAGCTTCTCATCTTGACTGTTATTGGTGTATACAAAGGCTACTGACTTGTGGACATTGATTTTATATCCTGAAACATTACTGTATTTTTGATGAGTTCTAGGAGTCTTGTGGTTGAGTCTTTGGGGTTCTCTAAGTATAAGATCATGTCGTCAGCAAAGAGGGAGAGTTTGACCTCCTCTGCTCCCATTTGGATTCCCTTTATTTCCTTGTCTTGCCTGATTGTATTGGCTAGAACTTCCAGCACTACGTTGAATAGTAAAGGTGACAGAGGACAACCTTGTCTGGTTCCAGTTCTAAGAGGAAAAGCTTTCAGTTTTACTCCATTCAGTAAAATATTGGCTGTGGGTTTGTCATAGATAGCTTCAATCAGTTTTAGAAATGTGCCACCTATGCCTATACTCTTCAGAGTTCTAATTAGAAAAGGATGCTGGATTTTATCAAATGCTTTTTCTGCATCTATTGAGAGGATCATGTGATCTTTATTTTTGCCTCTGTTAATATGGTAGATAACGTTTATGGACTTGCGTATGTTAAACCAGCCTTGCATCCCTGGGATGAAGCCTACTTGATCATGATGAATGACTTTTTTGATGACAAGCTGTAATCTATTGGCTAGGATTTTGTTGAGAATTTTTGCGTCTATGTTCATGAGTGAGATTGGTCTGAAATTCTCCTTTTTGTTTGGGTCTTTTCCTGGTTTTGGTATCAGGGTGATGTTTGCTTCATAGAATGTGTTGGGGAAGATTCCTTCTTCCTCAGTTTTTTGGAATAATTTCTGCAGTACAGGAATAAGCTCTTCCTTGAAGGTTTGATAGAATTCTGGAGTGAAGCCATCTGGACCAGGGCATTTTTTGGTTGGAAGATTTTTTATCGTTTCTTTGATCTCAGTGCTTGAAATTGGTCTGTTCAGGAGCTCTATTTCTTCCTGGCTAAGTCTAGGGAGAGGGTGTGATTCCAAATATTGATCCATTTCCTTCACATTGTCAAATTTCTGGGCATAGAGTTTCTGGTAGTATTCAGAGATGATCTCTTGTATCTCTGTGGGATCAGTTGTTATTTCCCCTTTATCGTTTCTGATTGAGGTTATTAGAGATTTTACTTTTCTATTTCTAGTTAGTCTGGCTAATGGTTTATCTATTTTATTTATTTTTTCAAAAAACCAACTCCTTGTTTCATTAATTTTCTGAATGATTCTTTTGTTTTCAATTTCATTGATCTCTGATTTGATTTTGGATATTTCTTTTCTTCTACTGAGTTTAGGCTTAGATTGTTCTTCTTTTTCCAATTCCATAAGATCTCTTGTGAGATTGTTGATGTGTTCTCTTTCTGTTTTTCGAATGTAGGCATCTAAAGCGATGAATTTTCCTCTCAAAACTGCTTTTGCAGTATCCCACAGGTTTTGGTAGCTTGTGTCTTCATTGTTGTTATGCTCAAGGAATTTAATGATTTCCTGTTTTATTTCTTTCTTCACCCATCTGTTATTCAACAGAAGATTGTTTAATTTCCATGCCTTTGGGTGGGCTTGAGCATTTTTGTTAGAGTTGAGTTCCACCTTTAGTGCCTTATGGTCTGAAAAGATACAAGGTAATATTTCAATTCTTTTGATTATGTTGATATTAGTTTTGTGTCCCAGGATATGATCAATTTTGGAGAATGTTCCATGGGGTGATGAGAAGAATGTATATTCTTTATCTTTGGGGTGGAGTGTTCTATATGCATCTATCAAGCGTAGTTGTTCTAGGGTCTCATTTAAATCTCTTACATCTTTGTTTAATTTCTGTTTAGAGGATCTGTCCAGCTCTGTAAGAGGTGTGTTAAAGTCCCCTGTTATGATGGTATTATCAGATATCATATTGCTCAGACTGAGTAAGGTGTGCTTCAAGAATCTGGGAGCATTTAAATTGGGTGCATAAATATTTAGAATGGAAATGTCTTCTTGTTGTAGTTTTCCCTTGACCAATATAAAGTGACCATCTTTGTCTTTTTTGACTTTAGTTGCTTTAAATCCACATGTATCTGAAAATAAGATTGCAACTCCCCTTTTCTTCTGAATTCCGTTTGCCTGAAAAATTGTCTTCCAACCCTTGACTCGGAGCTTTAATTTGTCTTTTGAGGCCAGGTGTGTTTCTTGCAGACAGCAAATGGATGGCTTGTGTTTTTTAATCCAGTCAGCCAATCTATGTCTCTTCAGTGGGGAATTCAAGCCATTAACATTTATTGAGATAATTGATAAGTGTGGTAGTATTCTATTCGTCTTATTTGGTGAGAGTCCATTGCTTAGTTTTATCTTTTGCGTCAGTGTGGAGGTTAGGTTTTGTCCTTTGATTTCTGAGTTCTTACTTTGCTGCTGATCCATTGTGGTGGTCAGTGTGCAGAACAGGTTGAAGTATTTCCTGTAGAGCCGGTCTTGTTGTGGCGAATTTCCTCAATGTTTGTATATCCGTAAATGATTTGATTTCTCCGTCAATTTTGAAGCTTAGCTTAGCAGGGTACAGAATTCTGGGCTGAAAATTGTTCTGTTTAAGTAGATTAAAGGTAGATGACCATTGTCTTCTTGCTTGGAAAGTTTCATTAGAGAAGTCTGCGGTAACTCTGATGGATTTGCCCCTGTAGGTCAACTGGCGCTTACTCCTGGCAGCTTGCAGAATCTTTTCTTTTGTCTTGACTTTGGACAGGTTCATCACAATGTGTCTTGGAGAAGCTCGGTTAGAGTTGAGGCGACCTGGGGTCCGATATCCCTCTGAAAGCAGTGTGTCAGACTCTTTGGTGATGTTTGGGAAATTTTCTTTTATAATATTCTCTAGTATGGCTTCCATTCCTCTGGGCATTCTTCTTCCCCTTCTGGAATTCCTATAACTCGTATGTTGGAACGCTTCATAAAGTCCCATAATTCTGACAGTGAACGTTCTGCTTTCTCTCTCTTCTTTTCTGCCTCTTTTACTGTCTGAGTTATCTCAAGAACTTTGTCTTCTACCTCTGAAATTCTTTCTTCTGCATGGTCTAACCTGTTGCTGATACTTTCCATTGTATCTTTAAGTTCCCTAATTGACTGTTTCAGTTCCTTCAGGTCTGATATATCCTTTTTATATTCTTCATATCGTTCATCTCTTATTTGATTCTGTTTTTGGATTTCCTTTTGGTTATTTTCCACTTTATTAGCAATTTCCTTCATTGTTTCCATCATTTCTTTTATTGTTTTCAACATGTGTATTCTAAATTCCTTTTCTGTCATTCCTAACATTTCTATACTGGTGGAATCATCTGCAGTAGCTACCTCATGGTGCCTTGGTGGGGTTGTTCTAGACTGGTTCTTCATGTTGCCTGGAGTTTTCTGCTGATTCTTCCTCATGAGTGATTTCTTTTATCTGTTTCCTTGCCCTAATTTTCCTTTCACTTCCTCTTGCTCTTTAAGTTCTTGTGCCTGTGGACTAAGGGTTACAGGACCAGAAGGGTGAGAAGGTTGAAGAGCAAAAAAAGGGGATGAAAGAAAGGAGGACCGAGTGATAAGAAAAAAAGAAAGATAGAGAAAGGAGAGGGGGTGGTATAAGGAATATTGACAGAAAGAAGAGAGGCACAGAAAGAGGGAGACAGGGCAATATAGGTGTACAGTAGGGTACTTTGACACAACCTTAAAAAACCCCACCTTCTGGGGGTGCCCAGTTGCGTGGTTCCCTTGAGGTCAGCAGCTCTTTGCTAACCTGATTAGACACAGTACCCCACCTCCACCAAGTAGAGAGGAAAGACAAAAATGCTATAAATCAAACCAAAAGAAGCAAACAGAAAACTTTACGGGGATAAAATTGGGTGAAAAACCGAATGATATCGGTAGAAACACTAGCAAAAATGAAGTTGAAGTTATTAAAAAAGGCAGCAATGGGAAATTATAATTAAAGTAGGAAAATTGAGAAAGAAAAAGGGATCTGTGTGGAAAAAATTGAAATTAAAAAAACAAAAGAACATCAGCAACGTCAAAATAAACAAACAAAAAAAAACCAAACCAAAAAAAAAAAAAAAAAAGAAGAAAAAAATACACAACCAAAAACAAAGCAGTTTGTATATGTTATTGAATATTGTCTGGGCAACACGTGGTCTTCTGGGGTATGAGATGTTAGTCACAGTTCTGATACGACTGGAGGCTGCTGATTTCTCAAACCCCAGCAGGTAGACACCCTAAATCTCTCTTCAGCCTACTTAAAAGGCACTTTGAACTTGTAAACTTGCTGAGCAGAAGCTTTCCCAGCTTTCTCGCTGGAATCGCTGCTGAAGTGGCTATCCACTTACTCAGTGTGCCAAAACCGGTCTCACTCTGCCCCTGAGGGTTAGGGCTGCAAGGCGGCTCAAACCCCACCCTTAGGCTACTTGGTTGCTGGGTTACCAGCTCCCACCCGTTTCTAGCTCTGCGACCCTGAGGGCGGAGCTTGCCGGGGCAGATCACTGACAATGGATCCGTGTGACCCACCGCCAAACACTATTAGCTCCGTCTGGCTCAGCGGCTCAGACTAGGGCCCTAGACAACGGCCAAAGTTCTCCGCACTCCCGCTCAGGCTTATTCCCCAAGGCAGTTCAACTCAGTGCCAAGTCCAAGGACATCAAAACAGTTCACAGGTAAGGCCTTTCTAGTTTGCAGTCTCGCTGCTACTGAACTTACAGTTGTGGGCGGGTTTAGACGGATTGAACACACGCGACCACTTGCCGGTTTTCCACTGTTTTAGTCCTCCTCTTGGGGTCCAGAAGTCTCTCGCTGACTCCCTGTATCTTCATAGGAGTGATGATAGGCAGTTCCCACCAGCCAGAGATGCCTGGAGTCCTATCTCCCCAGACTCACGGTGCCCAGATGCCTTTAGCTTTATTTTTTAAACAGAGCAAAAAAATGAAGTTATTTTTATCTCTTTAATTTGATTGTATTCTACCTATCAGGATATTTATATTAATCTTATTGAAATAGGAATAAATATTTTTATGGTGCTTGATTTCACAGTGTTCCCTAGAAATCTTTGAAGTATCTTCCTTTATGTATTTTTCAGGAATGGTAGATCACCATGTGCTGTCCCTGACATTGCTTCATTCACCTTAACACAAGACCACAGTGATCAAAACAGCATGGTATTGGCACAAAGATAGAGATATTGACATTTGGAACCAAATAGAAAACCATGAGAAGAAACTAACCTCTTATAGCCATCTGATCTTTGATAAACCAAACAAGAATTTACACTGGAGAAAAGAATCTCTATTCAATAAATGGTGCTGGGAGAACTGGATAACCACATGTAAAAGACTAAAACTGGACCCACACCTCTCGCCTTTTCCAAAAATTGATTCAAGATGGATAAAAGATTTAAGTCTAATGCATGAACCAATGAAAATCCTCAAAGAAACTGTGGGGAAAACAGGTGAAGATATCAGCCTGAGGAAAGATTTTACAAAGACTTCCGTGTCAATTGCAACAACAAAAACAAATGGGACTTAATTAAACTGAAAAGCTTCTGTACAGCTAAAGGGACAACAACCAAAGCAAATGGACAACCTTCAGAATGGAAAAAGATATTTGCATATTATGAATCTGACAAAAGCTTAATAACTAGGATCTACAGAGAATTCAAACTAATTAACAAAAAAATACCCAACAATCCCGTATATCATTGGGCAAGAGAGATGAATAAAAACTTCTCTAAAGAAGACAGATGAATGGCTAACAAACATATGAAAAAATGCTCATCATACCTAATCATCAGAGAAATGCAAATAAAAACTACCCTGAGATGTCCCCTGACCCCAGTGAAAATGGTCCACATAACATAGTCTCAAAGCTGCAGAGGCTGGCATGGTTGTGGAAAGCAGGGAACACTTTTACACTGCTGGTGGGATTGTAAACTAATTCAGCCTTTTTGGAAGAAAGTATGGAGAATCTTCATACTAGACCTTTCATTTGATCTTGAAATCCCATGACTTGACAATTACCCAGAAGAAAAAAAAAATCCTTTCATCATATGGACATTTGCACTAGACTATTTATCGCAGCTCTATTTACAATCGTCAAAATGTGGAAACAGCCTAAGTGCCCACCAACCCAGGAATGGATTAACAGACTGTGGTATATGTATAATCATGGAATAGTATTCAGCCATTAAAAAGATGGAGACTTTGCATCTTTTGTATTAAACTTGGATGGAGGTGGAACACATTCTTCTTAGTAAAGCATCACAAGAATAGAGAAGTAAGAATCCAATGTACTCTATCCTAATATGAAGGCAGTAAATGGGCCAATACAGAGTGGAGAGGGGTTGGGGTATGAGCAAGTGGGGAGATGGGTAGAGAGAGAGGGATGGGGGAGTCACAGTGTATGGCACACCTCTTGAGGGGGGACATAATTATAAGAGGGACTTTATCTAACAAATCCAATCAGTGTAACATAATTTTTTGTACCCACAATGAATTTCAAACAATAAAAAGAAAGGAAAAAAATCTTCCAGTAAATACAGTTCTGAGATCTGTTTTAAGTTGAGTTCTAAGCATCATATTAATCTCAGTCTTTCATGGTAACCCTTTAAAAGTTGCCATGCAATAACCATTGGAGTCCCATGCGCAATCTGAAAACACTGGACCAGATCAATCTCTGAAGGCTGTCTGATGGGTTCCAGCATATTTTCTGAATTTAAGACACTTCTTAACTCTACGTAGAAAACTTACTGCAATTTATTTCTTAGCAGCAGTGATGTCGAATAGGCTTGTTTTAGGAATTGGGATCAGAAAAGGGAGACCTAGGCTTCAGATGCCAATGGAAAAGCTAATTCTTACCTTTTGACTCTAAAATGAACAGAATTTTTTTTTAAATACCTGTATGAAATTTCATCTTTAAGTTCAAATTTGCTCATATCAAATCATTTCATCCTTGGATAGAATTTTACTGGTATAAAATATTGGGGCCCAATCTTAAGTTAGTTTTGGGATGGGAATAAGTCATTTGAAAAGACTGTAACTAAACTTCAGCGAATCTTGCAAATGCTCTAGGTAAGCAAACTTAATGTATGCTTTCATTACAAATGCTACAGTGACTGGCCTAAGATATTTCTCTGGTGGTAACTGAAGACTAACTGTGAGAAATCTAGAAGGAGGGAGAGTCAAGAGCCTGCCACTCACAGATGGTTAATTTAGATCGGAACGCAGAACATAATTTCCATTTAAATATGAAATACTTAAATATTCATTAAAAGTGAGTTAAAACATTGAACATTTTTAGCATGAAGAAAAACAAATCAGATTAACAATAATCCCCAAATTAAATTATGAGGGTTATTACTTATGCAGACCTACAATTTGACTAACTACATCTTCCCAATTGCTAATATGATGAATTAATTATTATTAATAATTGTTAGCAAATATTTGTTAAGTATCTACATTGTCTATTGCTCTGTGTTAGAGTGAGTGTAAACTAAAAGATATTAAATTTGGTTATACTACACACATCCCAGAGAGAGATTGCTGGGTCATATAGTAGTTTTATTTTTAATTTCTTTAGAAACCTCAAAACTATTTTCCACAATGACTATACCCATCTACATCCCACCAACAGCTTACAAAGGTTTTGTTTTTTCTATTGCCTTGCCAACACTGTTATTTCTCGTTGTTTTGATGATAACCATTCTAACAGTTTTGAGGCGGTATCTCATTGTGGTTCTAATTTACATTTCCCTGGTAATTCACAGTCATGAGCACCTTTTCTTATACTTATTGGCCATTTTTATATCTTCCTTGTAGAAATGTTTATTCACGTCCTTTGCCTATTTTTTAATCAAGTTATTTGTTTTTCTGCCAATGAGTTTTTTGAGTTCTTTACTTATTTTGGTTATTAACCTCTCATCAGATACATAGTTTGCAAATATTTTCTCCCAATCTATAGGCTACCCTTTCATTTTATTGCTTCCTTTGCTGAAATCTTTTTAGTTTGATGAAGTCCTGTGTATTCATTTATTTATTTATTGTAGTGTGAGCTTCTGTTGTGATATTCAAAAAAAAAAAAAAATCACCCATTGGTAATGTCAAAAATCTTTTCCCGTATATTTTCTGTTAGGAATTTTAGGGTTTCAGGTTGTATATTTAGATCTTTTATCCACTTTGAGTCTACTTTTGTGTATAGTGTAAGATAAGGGTTCAACTTCATTCTTTTACATGTAAAAGTCCAGTTTTCCCAGTATCATTTATTCTTTCCACAGGTATCTCCTTGGTGTCCTTGTCAAAAATTAGTTGATCATATAGGTTTGGTTTTATTTCTGAGCTTTTCATTCTGTTCCACTGGTCTATGTGTGTGTTTTTATGGCAGTACCATGTTGTTTTGATTACCATAGGTTTGTGATATGATTTCAAATAAAGGAATGTGATGCCTTTAATTTTGTCTTCTTTTTCAGAGTTGCTTTGTTTACTTGGGGTCTGTTGTGGTTCCATATGAATTTTAGATTTTTTTTCTATTTCTGTAAACTGTAAAGAATGGCATTGGAATTTTTATAAGAATTGCATTGATTAAATCTGTATATTGCTTTGGTTAGGATGGATTTTTTTAACAATATTAATTCTTCCAACCCATAAACATGTAATATCATATTTATCAGTGTCTTCTTAAATTAATCTAACCAATTTTTTACAGATTTCAGCATATAGTCTTTCATCTGCTTGGAGAAGTTTACTTCTAAGTATTTTATTTTTTGATGCAACAGTAAACAGGGTTGTTTTCTTGGTTTAATTTTCAGATAGGCAACTATTTGAATATGGAAATGTACAGAAAGAACAATTCTTCTGAGTGTATATATGCCCTAAAAAAATGAAGTCATTACTTCATAAAGATACCTTCATCCCCATGTTTATTGTGACATTATTCACAGGAGATATGGAAACAGATGAATTTTCCAACAATGGACAAATGAAATTAAGAAAGTATGGCATATATAATCATTATATTATTTAGTCTTAAAAAAAAGAAGTAGATCTTGCCATTTTCTACAGCATGGATATAACTCAATAACATTACACTAAGTAAAATAAACCAGGCACAAAAAGAAAAATATTGCATGAACTCACTTATATGTGGAACCCAGAAAAAAATGTAAGATACACAGAGATAAAATAGAGAATAAAATAGAGAATAAAACCATAGTCACTGGGGGCAAGACAAGGAAAGGAAATGAGGAGATGTAGGGCAAAGGATACAAATTAGCAGTTCATCCCAAGAGAGCTAAGATACAACATGAGGCCTATATTTAATTATATTGTATTGCATTTGAAATTTTTGCTAAAAGATTAGATGTTTAGTGCTCTTGCCACAATAGAAAAAACCCAGAGGTAACTATGTGAGATAATGGCTATGTTAATTTGCTTCACTATAATAACCATTTCCCTATCTATATGTATATCAAACTTCAAGTCATACACCTTAAATATATACAATAAATTTTTCTTATAACTGAAGTAGAAAAGAAGACACTATTAATTCACTAATTATTCTTTCTATAAATATTTATAAATTTCTATAATATCAAAATCCATAGTATTATGTACTTAAGTTAAAAAGGATCTTAAGTAAATAATAATAATAGCTAATTATCATAGAGTATACTAGCACAATTATAGCACTGTCATAAACTTGAATAAATTTCTTCATTAACTTTTCCAGCAACCCCATGCAATTGGTAATATTATCATCCCCCTATTACAGGTGAGAAAACTTGAGACATAGATAGGTAGGTGCCTTGCCCAGAGTTAGGGTCCCAGATCTACTATTTGGCATAAATTCTGAATTCAGGGTCCCAGGATCTTAAAGGAATAATGCAAGTATTAAGTTGAAACATGATATTACTATTTTTTGGTCAAAATGATTGAATACCACCTTTTTACATGATTCAACCACACAAGTTTATATGCATGAAATAACTCAGTTCTTCACAACATGACTCTAAGAATTTAGAGGTGGTAGAAATAGCCAAAAGTACATAATGTTGTCAAAATAGGGTTCATAGAGAAGATGGAAACTGAACTGAGCTTTAAAGAACAGGATTTGAATAGAAGAAAAACCAGGAAGGACTTTCTAGATGAGAGGGTAACATACAGCACACCAGGGAAGTATGAATACACACATGTTTTCTGTAAGTATTGACATTCATTTGCTTCCTACTATAGGGTCTTACACTAATCTCCTGCCTAATTTCCAGATTCCAGTGACTCCAAGTACCACTACCAACTAATCTGCTCCAAATGTGGGTTGAATTGTGTCCCCTTGCAAAATTCATATTAAAGTTCTAACCCGAGTGCCTCCAAATGTTACCTTATTTGAAAATAGGGTCATTGCAGATATAATTAATTAATATGAGGTTGAAAGGGTGGGCACTAATCTAATATAATCCATTTCCTTAAAAAAGGAAATTTAGACTCAGAGACATACACATAGGGAAAATGCATGTGAAGATGAAGGCAGAGATTAAGGATAAATCCCCAGAGATGCTTCTGCAATCCAGGGACACCAAATATCATCATCAAACCATCAGAAGCTAGACAAGAGTCATGAAACATAATTCCTTTCAGAACCTTTAAAAAGAACCAACCCTGACAAAACCTTGATCTCAGAACTTCCAGTTTCCAGACCTGTGAGACAAAGTTACCCAATATATTAGTCATGGTTCTCTGGAGAAAAAAAGAACCAATAGGGCAGACATATAGATATACGGAAAGACATTTATTGTGAAGATTGGTCTACATGATTATGAAAGCTGAGAAGTCCATAATCTGCCATCTGTACCCAGAAAACCCAAGAAAGTCAGTGGTGTAATTTTAGTCCAAAGTCAAAGGGTGGAGAAGCAGGAGAACAAACGTCTAAGGGCAAGAGAAGATGATGTTCTTGTTCTAGCAGAGAGCCAACTGTCCTTTTCTTCACCTTTTTGTCCTACTTAAACTCTCAACAAATTAAATCAGTGCCCATTCAAAAGAAGGGCAATCTCCTTTACTTATTTTGGTGATTTAAGTGTTTTTTTTTTTTTTAATTCTCACATAAATTGGATTTAATGTTGACCAAAGTATATTGTTTGAACAATAATTTTTAATTCAACTTGTTAATATGTTCTTTAGAATACTGCATTCTCATTTATAAGTGAAATATGTTTGTAATTTCCCTTTATAATAATATTCTTTTTCCAATTTTAATATCAGATATAGTGTTAACCTGCCCTGGAAACACCCTTACAGACATGCCCAGAAACAACATTTTATCAACTATCAGGGCATTCCTTAGCCCAATCAAGATAACACATAAAATTCACCATCACAATTGGTTTGTGGTACTTTATTATAGCAACTTTATCAAATTAATATGAGGGTAAATACAAGAAGTCTTGCAATCTTCACTCATTTGAGTTTCCTCATCCTTCCCCTTTCTTCCATAGGATTCCTGGGAAGAGCTGGAAATTCAGAATAATTCTTCTGGCCTCCAAATTCTGAGTGAGCTTTGATCAGCACATCAATCCTTCTGTTCAGTTTGACATAACAAAAACTTGGCCATCAATTCAAAGGCTCTTTTTCAAACATCCTGACTGTTGCACCTTCCAAGTTATGTATTTTTGTGGTACAAGAATCTGCTAGAATCTATCATCCCATCATATTTTTGCATACAGTATTGTGCTTTGTTAGTATTATCAGAGCATGCTTGTCTCTCGATTTAAGAACTATTTATAAACCAAAAAAGAAAGTGGTATTTGTAATATTTTTTCTAGATGTAACCACTTCTAAGTACAACCATGCTGGATTTTTAACAAAGAATATACTACAATTTCTTAAGGACATTTCAGGAAAATAAATTAAATAATCATCTATAGCTAATGTTATTTAATACTTGTGAGAGATACTCTTTAAGACAGATTTATAAATATTACTTCCTTTAATCCTTGTAATAAACCATGAAGTTATTTCTATTATTATAGTGAATAAAGCAAGGCACAGAGTAATTTACTAAAAATCATATAGCTACTTAATTTTATAATAAGGATGAAAAGAAAGAAAACATTTATTATTTACTGCATGTGCAACACTATGTCATGTGGTTTGTAGGTTGTATCCTTGAATTTTACTTAATTTTTGCTAACCTTGACCACAACTGGGTAAGATGTTATTATATCAGTTTTCCAGGTCATACAACTGAGGCATGAAGAATTTATACAATTCGTCTTGTTTTTATTGCTGGTGATTTGGGGGACAATATTTGAGGCCTATGTTTGAAATATATTTTTCTTCTCAAGTTAATTGCATTTGTTAGTTAACAAATAGGTCTTTGTTCACCTTTTCTTTTTCTTAATCTGCCCTCTGGTGTTGCTTCTCCACTCTTTTAAGCATAGCTCCAGCTAGCACTTTGGACCCAAGGTAATTTCTTTAAAAGCTAAATATAAATTAAGAACCAGTTCACCCATGGCCAAGTAGCTCCTCTCCAGTGTTGACTCAATTTTTCTTCCTGGGTCTTTCATCCTGGTTCCAAGACCCATGCTCTTTTTTTTTTTTTTTTTTTTTTTTACTTCCTGTAAGCAGTGCTCCACTTTAAGTTGAGTTATTAGGTCCCTGATTTGATTTCTTCACACCAGTATGTTCCTTATTGACACAAAATTTCCTCCAAATCTCAGCCTTTGATATCAGTTTTTGTTGGTGCTAGCTAACATTCATCTATTTTTAATCATTAGAGGTATAAACAAAGGTTTTTGAAATTCCTCAGGGATCTCCTATTGATTGCATGTATGAAGGAAATGCACTGTGCATTCTGTTTACCTTCTTTTGTATGGGCAGAGATAGGAAAATCCTCACCATTGAAGAAGAAATTTGGGCCCCAAAAGAAACAAAATAATAAGCTCAGATACCAGAGTGAGGAGAAAGAATCAAAGGCCTAATTACCTGACATAGGATGCAAGTAGAACCAGAAGCCTGGCCCCAGTTACTTGCACTGCCAACTATTTTTAAAATAAATGTATTAATAGGAAATATGAATAATCAGAAGGCCACACATCAGAAAATGACTGTCACTGAAAACACAGTTTATTACTCAGAGTCCTCAAGCGGAAGGAGTACACCATGCCACAAGAGGCCACCGAGGGGAAGATCATATTGGTTAAGAGCTAGAAGGGGAGGAAAGAACTATGGGCAAGAGCCTTTATTGTGGCTTCCATGGAGAGAAGGAGTGAGGCAAATAAGCAGGCTTAGGATTGGCTAGTCTGAATACTTTCGGTGCGCTCTGGGAAATAGGAGTTGCCCCTTGCTGTCTGGTACCTGTCCCTGGAGTGATTAGAGCAAATGGAAAGTAGCTCAGAGGGTTAGAACCCTTTGAAGGAGGTGATTAAGAGTAGGCTGTGGACTGGTTGGTTTGTATTTGAAAAGTGAATTCACAGGCAATTGTTTACCATCTCTAAGAATTGTCTATCCTTAAGAGGATCTAGGAAAAGTAGACCCTCCAAGGTCCCCAATGTCAAAGCATCAACATACAGAAAGTAAAAGATGGATTAACACACCAACTATTCGAGCATGGACCTGTGGGATGTCTTTTTTTTTATTTTTAATTTTAATGTCTTAAAATTATTTTCATTTAAATTTTGATCCTTAGGAATTTATAAATATTTTACTTTGATATTTCTTAATATTTTACAAGAAAAAAGAACTTTTTATGAACAAAGAATCTCTTACAAATTATTCGATTCAGATATTACTTTTGAAATACTTGAAAATCACAGGATAAGTAATAATAATTCATTTAATAAATTCATCATATGTAGCACCATCACAACACTTGAACGTGATATACAAATTTTGTGGTCCATTTTTAAGAATACATTTGATTGTTGGTTATTAATTGGATAATAATTGCCACGAAGAGTAAGCATTTGGTATAAATGCTTGAGAGTCGAATTGCATTAACTGAAACTTTCTGAAGTTAGTGTGCAGGCAAAGAGAATGGTCTGGATCTTGGAGAACAAGCTGTCAGGAAGACTGTCCTCAGCCTACCCCAAACTGACCTCAGACCTCAGCCCTCTTCCCTGTTCTCAGGGAAGTTTCTCTGACAGTGCTGCTGTCCCCATGGTTGCTGTTCAATGATGCCAGGCAACAAGAATACAAAAAAAAAAAAAAGGTTAAAAATTCAGCGCTTCTCAGAGCTAAAAGGTCTTATTCCATGGTGCGGGCTAGCACTACACTTTGATTAAGTACATCTTTTCAGGCCCTACAATCTACATTACTGTTTACAGTTTTCTATTTTAGGGACTCTGAGCTGACTCATCAAGGGACCAAATGTCAGAAGCTATTACTAGCCAGTGCTTCCTGACACATGCAACTTTCCCATGTCTATAAGAGAGTTTTTGACCCCAGCAGTCCTCCCATGCGCTGCCTCTCATTCCTGGGCCAGAATTAATGAAAAATTCCCCTTCAGTCTAACAATTTGTTCAACCAGACTCAGTCAGAATTTTAGAGATGCTTGTGCAGATGGAAAACTTCATGATAGTCGTAACCCTCTAGAACCCTACTTTAAGCAGTGACTTTAGTTCTTACATTCTCCTGAAGCCTAGAAAATATTATATACTATTTGGAACCACAGATTTCACTTCCAAAGAATAAATTTCATATTACCTCTTAAAGCAAATATACATATACGTCAATGAGTTTCAGATTTAGAGTCAGAGAACTGGGATTAAGTTCTAGCACATGTAAAATGGGGAGAAATAATGTACTCCCCATTGTTATAATCAAGTAAGAGAAAGTGTAATTAATTACTATCTACACTGTAAAAAGTGGAGAGAAAATGTCCCCTAGGGAACTTCAGAGTTCTGCTTTGCCCAAAGCTTTTCTTTGATCAAAGACTTGCGGCCAAAGTGTTTAAGGGAAAGGGGTTTAATTGTTTGTTTTCAATAGAATTGAATGAGTTAAGGTAGAAGGCCAACATTCACAATCACTCATGAGTTGGAACAGCCTTGAAAAAAGAGATTACATGACAAAAGCCTTAATAAGAACCTCTAAGGAAGTCGTACCTCTAGGGCTGAGAAGCAAGGAAAGAGAACAGGCAACTGGTTTACAAGAAGACAGGACTGAGAACTGTATTGCCCAACAATGCTGTACAGGCAAGGTACAGTTTTTACATCAAAATGATTTCAGCTGTGGGGGGTTTACATTCACACTAAGGATTTTGCTTTTTGTGTACCTCATCTACCCAGATAAACTTTTGAATTGCTGTGCCAAGCACTATTTTCCTTATAAATTATAATAGGCAATTTTCTTATAAATATTTAAAAGAAATCATCATATTATGTCTTAATATAGCAGTACACATATCAAAGAAAATTTCCACAATGGCAATCATAGTAAAACATGTTAAAATATGCCCCACATCCTATGGAACCATGTAAGTACTACAATAGCTTTAACTATGTCCTTAAGACTTCCATTACAAAAACACAAAATGTATTCTTGAAAACAGAACATCACTCAACCAAAGAAATGAGTTACTTTTTCAAAAAAGGAGATCAATGAATGGAAAGCTAATACACACACACACACCCACCCCTGTATACACAGGTATATGAACTATATATGTCTATATCAACAAATATATGTGGATACAGCTATTACATAAAAGCTAAAACTTAAAGTATGAGAATTTCTCTTCCTAATTCCATATTACTTTAATGCAATTTTCAAGTAGGCTTCTTCCCTTTGAAGAAGCACTTGGATAGGCATTAGAAGAATGTATCTGAGAAAAGGCAGCAGTAACTTTTTTTAAGGCTATTTACAGTCTTTATGCTTTGATTCACTGAATATATAATCTGTTATATGGCAAAGAAAATAGACTAATGTTATGTTTCCCTAAGGTGTATGATTGTTTGAAATAAATTACTAAGCCAACAGTTTGTATAATTGTAAATATTTCACATAAACGAGTCATTGTTTCCATACCATAAAACAATTTGGGACTTAAATTTTTAGGGCTTTAGCCCCTGATTGACACATTATTTACCAAAACAAAACCCCCACAACACTGTATACTATAACTAAATGTCTAAATATACTTTGAAGATAAAACTATGACTGTGAATTATTTGAAGGAATTATTTTAGGAATAAACCCAAGTACATTAAGTAGATGTACAGGTGGAAATGTCCCTCTGTTCCACCCTGTAATATCTGTTGTCAGAAGAACCACTCATTTTAAGCACTATTAGTCTTTAAGCAGCCTTTCTTCATTCTAGAAAAGGCCTTCAGTAAGAGCTGACAGCTTTTAGAAATACAATGATGTTGCTGGTTTTATAATTGCCATATTCTTCTACTTCCGCAATCCCTTCCTCAGAATGTTGAGCAAGAGATCAGATAGTCTAGAGTGCCCCAAAAGAATACGTCCCTGAAAATTAGGAATTCATAAAGCTCATGAGTAAATATTCGCTCTCAGTATAATTAATAATTCTGTTCACTTTTTCATTCATTTATCCATTTAGTCACCAAATATTTACTGAACAACTACTATAGGTACAAAATTATGGAAGCCAATAAATGACCAGTTTTTTCCCTTAATCAGCTCAATCTCTAGTAGGGACATAAGTAAGAAATACTACCAAATCGATGAAGACTTAAATTGGGGTATTTTCCTGTAAGGCTCCGAGGACAGGAAAAAAATGATAATAAAATCTTAAAATACAGAAGAGATTTTTATATTAAGTAGAAAAGCATGCTCTCCTCCTGTCCTGGTAACCTGGTTTTCTATCTTTAGAAACCACATTGCAAAAGTAAAATTCATACCTTTGAAAGCAAGTCAGAAAAAAGAAAGATTTCTTTTCTTTCTTTCTTTCTTTTTTTTCCAAAGCAATAATTTAATAAATCTAGAAACAAAATTATTTCAAAAATAAATTTCACTGGCTCAGCGCCTATAGCTCAAGCACCTCGGGCACCTGCCACATACAACACAGCTAGCGGGTTCCAATACTGCCTGGCCCCCCAAACAACAATGACAACTACAACCAAAAAAAAAAATAGCTGGGCGTTGTGGTGGGTGCCTGTAGTCCCAGCTACTTGAGAGGCTGAGGCAAGGGAACCACTTAAGCCCAAGAGTTTGAGGTTGCTGCCACAGCACTCTACCCAGGGCGACAGCTTGAGACTCTGTCTCAAAAAAAAAAAAATGAATAAATAAAATAAGTAAATTTCACTGTATTTTACATTTTTAAATTTTCAATATTATTGATACCTAATAGTTGTACATATTTTGATATTACTTGTGTAATGATTAAATCAGAGTGATTGGAGCATTCATTACCTCAAGCATTTATCATTTCTCTGTGTAACATTATAATACCACTTCTTTACTTACCTTGAAATATATAATAAATTATCATTAACTATAGTTGTCCTGTTGCGCTACCAAACTCTAGATCTTACTCCTTCTAACTACATTTGTGTACCAATTAACCAATTAATCTTCTCTTTCTCCTCCATTTCCCCCACTATTCTTCTCAGCCATTAATAATCATCATTCTACTTTCTGTCTCTGTGAGTTCCATTTTTTTATTAACCCTCACACATTAGTGAAAGCATGTGATATTTGCTTTTATGTGTCTGGCTTATTTCACTTAATATCCTCCAGTTCCAACTATGTTGTTGTAAATGACAGGATTCCATTCTTTTTTATGGATGAATAATATTATAGTATGTGTAATACTTTTTTTTTTTTAAACCGGTCATCCATTAATGAACACCTATGTTAACTCCATATGTTGGCTATTGTGAATAGTGCTGCAATAAACATGGAAACACAGATGTCTCATCAATATCATGCCTTCCTTTCTTTTGGATACATACCCAGCAGGGGGATTTCTGGATCATATAATAGCACTATTTTCACTTTTTGAGGAACCTTCATACCGTCTACATAGGAGATGTGCAAATTTGCATTCCCATCAACAGTGTACAAATGGCCCCTTCCTCCACGTTCTCACCAACATTCATTACTATCTGTCTTTGGACAGAAGCCATTTTAACTGAGATAAGATGATATCTCATTATTGTGTAATTTGCATTTCTTTGATGATTAATCATGATGAGTAATTTTTTTATATACCTGTTGGCCATTTGTATGTCTTTTTTCAGAAATGTCAGATCTTTTGCCCATTTCAAATAATTTGCTAAAACTGGGATTCTTCATTATTGCTGTTCCATCATCTAATAGGAAAGTATAGACAACTTACAAATCCATCTCTTAGTTATCGAATGTGTATGTTAATTGCCAGATTTTAAAATCAGTGCCAAATCAACAGAAATACAACCTGCATAACTTTATTTGTTAAAGATTTAAAATTTCAAACCAAAATTTTCTTTTTGGTTTATTGATGCAGTCTTTTATGAAAGATTTGAGATCCCGCTGTTGAAAATGCTTGTAGAAAAATTAAAGTGATTGGTTTCTATACATTGCATTCTGGTTTCCTAAAAGTAATATTTCCATACTATATCAGTAATATACAATAATTGAAAGATGGAAGAATCACAAATGAAGTAGGGAATGTGGATTTGGGAATGTGTAAAAGATAGTGATTATCTGGAGAACAATGGGGAAAGAATGATGGAGGAAAGACAGATTGTATGTTAGCCTGGAAGTTTAATTTACATTTGAAAATAGGAAGGAAAACACATCATTATTGAGTTTCCATCATGAGTCAGATCATATAGTATTTTTTAATGTTTATGGCAACTATATGAGAGAGTATTTTTCTCTGTTTTATAGATGAAAGAATTGGGCTTAAATAAATTATCCAAGATCCTACAGAGGCAAAGGTAAGAAAGAAATCTACATTTGTACAATTCCAGAGCCTGTCTCCTTTCCCTTCTGGATAGAAAACAGAGGATAAAGAAGGAAAGCTTATTCTCAAAAACAGGAGCTATTTGTATGTTGGCATTAGGAGAAGCTAAAAAAACTACAGTACAAAACAATGATTATGTTTTAATGACTCAATGATGTTTTCTTCAAAACACCAAATAATTCTTTTTCTTTTTCTTTGCAATGATCTTTATGTTCTAACACAGGAATTTTCTCACTGTTGGAACACTGAAGGAGTTAGAAAGTCTTGTTTTCATTTGGGCTTCTACTGATAAACTTTACAAAGACTATTTAAATAGCTCCTTGCTGTAACTATAAAACTCTTTCCACAGTGTGAGAAAAATCATATTAATGAGTTCATGCATGTGATATCTTTTGAGTTTTCTGAAAGAAGGAGCTAAATATAAAAGTCCTGTTATTCTCTTTCGTTCCTAAGTTGACTGAATGTTTGTGGCTTGTTGATTCTGTTAGTCACTAGAAATATGAAGCTACCTTTCTGTGGCTAAATAAGAATAGAAGCTCTCAGGAAGAGTAATTGTTCCGTGATGCTCTGATTTCCATAGCTTTAGTGTGTGCTGAGTGGTCCTACACCATGATGTTAGATTTGTTTAATAAGATTTTAGAAGTTGTTAGCAAGAGCAGAGGCTGTGAGTGTCACCAACAGTGTCCTGACAAATTTTAAGAGATATCTTTCAAAAATCCGGGAAGTAAAGAAGAAATGAGGAGGGGACAAAGGTAGCTATTAATGGGCTCAACAATATTCCAAATGCACATACTTAACCTCTTAAGTATGGTGAAGATACTTAACCTCTTAAGTATGGTGAAGATGTCACCAATTTGGTGACTTGAAGGACAAGCCCACATGAAGGAATGTCTCACTAACAAGGGAATGGTTAGTTTAAAATGCATCTCAATTTGTATCTGGTATCACATTACTTGAAAAGCAAATTACATAGTTCTTAATTAATAGAGGATTCTTTCTCTGTATCAAGAATTATAACTCAATATCCAGAATTGCTAATTTTCTTTTTCTCAATTCCCCTCAACCTCTCCTGATCTTATAATTTTGTGCTTTCTCACCACAGTCATCAGACTCTCGCTTTCTACTCATTTCTTTCGGTGAACATTTAAATATAATGTGTCATTTTTCTAAAACAAACAATATCCTCTCAACCCCACAAATTTCTACAGTGATTATCCAATCTTCATAGCCAATTTTTCTAGGAATTATATTTGTGTTTCATGCATAGTAACTACTCAATATGTATTTATCCAATCTAATAATGTTCTGCTGGTATGTGATGTTATTCTTTTGTTTTGAGCCTTACTACTTGTATCATGATTGTTTTTGTTTATGTGTATCAAGAATGTTTTAAGGACTCCTAAATCTATATTTGTAGTCATTGACTGGATTTGCAAACCAATCTCACATATGCCAAGTATCTATTGAACTTCTTCACCCAGATATCCACCAGCACTTCACATGCAGCTTGTACAGAGCTGCCTCATCACTTCCCCCTCCAAATAAATTTGTCTTCCCTAGATCAGTGAAAAGAAGTTTCATCTGCTTCATGTTCTAACCAGATATTTGGCAGTTATCTTTTATTCCTCCCTGCTCCTCACTTCTAATATTTACTTCACCACAGCACATTACAAGTTTTATCTCCTAGATCCTAAATAAATCTCTTGGATCTACCCATTTCCCTCCACCTCACTATATTCTAAGCCATACCATCAACATCTCCCTTAATTACTGGAATGGCCTCTTAATTCTCTTATCTATTCTACACACTTGATCTACAATGATCTTCCACGGTCTCGGCAAAAATATTTATCCATTGCCCTTCATAAATAATGAATTCTTTAACACAGCTTATAATTCTCTTCCTGCATCATTTATCTCTCCAAAACCAACTTATTCTATGTGTATTGTGACACTGAGGGTCATTCTTTGACGCTGTCTTGCTCTTGTGTTCAGACCTTCAAGCATGTAATTGCCACTTGCTGGAACGCCCTTTCTCTGTTCTATTTCCCTCCAACCCGAGAATATCCCTTAGGTCTCAGCTTCTTTCTGGAGGCCTCCTCTAGTTTTCCTCTAGAAAAGTTTAGGTTTTTATCTATGTATTTCTTCCAAGTTATTACTCATCAGATTTTAATTCTTACATACTTGTCTATCTTTTTGAATAGAATTTATAATTTTTATTTATTTTATTTTTTTGGCTTTTTTATTTTATTTCGTTGCTTATTCTTTTATTTCTTTACTTTTTTTTTTTTTTTTTTGAGACAGGGTCCCACCTTAAGGCCCCTGAGCAGAGTGTAGTGGGCGTGGTAACTCACCACAACCTCAGACTTGGGCTGTGGGCACCCGGCTGCCTAAGCCTCCGGAAGCCGCTGGGATTACAGGTGCTTGCCACGGTGCCCGGCTGGGTTTTTCCATTTTTTTCATGAGTCGGGGTCTCACTGTCTCTCAGGCGAGTCTCGAACTCCTGAGCTCAAGCAATTCTCCCTCCTCAGCCTTCCATAGTGCTGGGATTACAGGCATGAGCCACGAAATTAAATCTCTTCTTGATCTCACTCTATCCCCAGCTTTCAACACAGTTCTTTGCAAGTAGTAAATGCTTAATAACATTTGTATACAAATAACTATACCCAAAATAAAAAGTAGTATTTTTTAAGCATAGTTGAATAAACAATTTTTGGTTGTTAATTGGATCCTTTCCTTCTACCAGAGCACAGATTCAAATCCCTCTGGATATTATGACCAAACAATCATTCATCCACACCAGGCCATTTTTGACAGCAACTGGAATAATATGAACAAATTGTAGGTCAACAGGGTAAAGTGAGACTCTTTCAGGCAAACTAGGAAATGTGGTCACTCTCCCTTAGGAGTGAGGCAGATAACATAAATAAATAAAGCACAAAGCACATCTATTTTTTTAGCAAGGACAAGTGAGAAGTTTTATTGATTTGGAGATAGCAGGGATTATGCAAATGTAGACAATTATTAGTATGTAGAAATATAGTACTAGTCTTATCAGATCTTCTGATTTGTCAAGAAAAATAGAAAATGCTTATTTTATTTGAAATATCCTGATGTTTTAATGTTGGATATGTATTAAAAGTTTAGTTAAACAAAATAGTTCTAAGTATGGGCAGAAGTTAAAATCAAAGTATGTAATCATCTGTGTGGGGCAGCCACGTGGATACCAATAACAGCCATTTGCATACGAGCAGAGTAATCTAGGCATTACACCTTTACCTTCAGTTTCTGTGTCACAGGGAAGGTTCAGAAAGTCCCAAGTAAAAAGTTTGGGCAGCCAGAATATTAGAAAGACACTCAAAAGGCCCCAAAGCAACTTAATATTCTAATCCCAACATGGCCACACCTAAATATCAGTTCTGATAGATATAAAGGATACTTCATAAGGCCCTCCAGGGTGTCTTTGTTGTTTCTGAAATAGTATGCTAATTTTTATTTTCCTACTCACTCATTACACACTCCTTCCCTAGATGCTGTTTGTGTTTTATTTGCCCCTATAATAGGCAATAAGAATTCAGAGTTTCATTCATCCTGCCTCTACTGCATAGTTTCACTTGTCATTTGAGAAACAGATACTATTAGATGCCAATGCCAAAATTATCAGTTTAGTGTCTATAATGTAGATCAGAAAGGTACAGCTTCCACTTCCCCATTGGCAACTCCTAACTCACAAAGTGCCAATTAGCAATATCTGTATAGTATCCATAGTCCATTGTGCAAGCTGTTGCTTAGTCTAGGAATAATACATAAGGAATGGTTTTATTATCAAGGACTGAATGAGTCATTCCCCAAACAGCCTGTTTTATTTATACTCTCCAAATGCATATAAAACAGATTTATAAAAAGGATTACCTTGAGGACATAATGAATAAGGATCCACAAAGTAACTCTGAGATCATCTAATCTGATCTCTTCATTTTACAGATGAGAAAACTTTGTCCAGCAAAGATTGAACAAATTCCTGAAGGTCATACTTGCAAAGGTGCTGTGTTCACCAATTTTTGAATGCTACCAGAGTTTGTGAGTATTCAGCCCGTGTTTGGGGATGGAGGTTACCCTATTTGGGATGTGTGTGTGAGGGAGGATGAGTTTGGGAACCAGAATTAGTTACTGGCTGGTTAAGCAAAGATAGACATTTTTCAAAAAGAGGCAAAGTAAACTGTGAATGACCTTGCCACAAAGCAGAGGCGGACTTCCTGCTGAGGCATTAAGGCTTTCTCAGTCATCTGAGGAACAGACAAAGTGGCATTCACAAGGAAATGCTTCTGACCACAGACCCACTAGGTGCTGGAGATTTTTCACTCTTAATTTTATTCTTTTTTTTTCCTATCAATTTGCAAATTTATCTTCTCCCACACCTTCATTTCTATTCAGTTTTGACCTCTCCTTTCGTTTTTGTTCTTCCCTTGATGATTTTTATCATGTGTTTTGCCACCATACCCCATGATATTCCAAATAAATGTCCTTATTTTCTTAACTTTTCTTGTAAGATTCTATTTATCTCTGTACTCCTACAGAAACCTGGGTTTCCTGTGGCAGAATCACTTCCCTCACAAATGTACAAGTAAGCCCTTTTTATTCTCCTTCCTGCCTCCTATTCCCCTGCTGACTGAATCATCCAAAGCCCACGTCACTCTTGACTTCCAGACTCCTATCGTTTCTATCTCCAACATTCTGTTTCAAAAAAAGATAGCATGTCCTTCTCTTCACATTCATTACCACTGCCTTAGTTCACACACCTTGAACTTCTAACTCAAAATATTGTAATTGACTCTTGCATGATCCCTCCACCTCTACTCCTTCCCTTTTGGCTCATTCTCCACATGGCCACCAGAATGTTTTTTCTAAACCACAAGGCTGACAATGTCACTATAGGACATGTGTCCTGTCACTTCCCAGACCAAGACAAATGTCTTAGCAATAAAAGTTCTTTGACCTAGTGAATTAATTTGGATGGACTTATTCTTAAAAAATCAGAGATTTAGAGAAATGTTATTTCTCCAAAAACAACTAAAAGGAAAAAAAAAGGAATGCTCTTAATCAGAAAAACAATTTTAAATTTTAGAATATCTATAAAGTATATTATAATGTAACTATAAAAAAACTATGTTTATAAAAAGATCAATTGCCAATCAAAATGGATAGCTATAGGTAAATTCCCTAACTGATTATACCTAACACCTCCAGACAAAATATAGTAAATATTTACCCAAAGAGCTTACCAAGCAGGCAGATTGGAGAAGGAAAGTCAAAACTGGAGGAAGGAACTCATGTGAGTGTGATTTTCTTGGGATTTTTATTTCTTTTCTCTCGTGAAATAGACCTGACACTGAACTCCCATTATGGAAATGTACACAGTTCCCATTATGGGAACTGAACTCCCATTATGGAAATGGAACAGGCACATGTCTCCAAGGAAAACCTAAAAAATATAATTTTTTTGGCCAGAGGATCACGCTGAAATTCCCCTGCAAGACAGAAAATGTAAAGGGTTTCAGTAGAAGAGAGAAGTGAAGAAGCAATTTCCTAACTCTATGTGTGAGTCAGCAAAAGTCCTGACCTCATCTCTCAGCTGTGGCTAGATGGAAAAGACCAAAAGCAGTAAAGAGAAAGCTAGAAGAATTGAGCTGAAATCTTTGCTACATTGCTTTGGGACTAATCTGGAACTATCAACCTCCAGTTCCAGATTAGTCCCAAAGCAATGTAGCAAAGGTTTGGAAACTAAACTCATAGAGACTACTACCAATAAAACATGAAATAAAATTGTGACAAGGCCCTTGGTCAAATGCCTGCTAAAACAACAACAAAATTAATAACATTGTCAATAAGATTTTAATAGAACTCAGACTCTTACAACATAATGTCAATATGTGTAATATATAATCCCAAAATACTCAATATGCATAAATCCATGAAAATATGAATTGTCAAAGAAAAATACAATTGACAGATGTTAAATACATAGCAATCCAAATGTTGAGCTGTACAGAATAATTTAACAGCAAAAAAGGGGAAACAGAAAATGAGAAATGAAGGAGATGAAACAATAATAATCAATCTGAATCCAACTATACCAATTATTACATTAAATGTAAATGATCTAAACATACCAATTGAGAGACAGGTTTTCAGATTGATTTTTTTCAATAAAAGAAGACAACTACATGCTGTCTATAAGAAATCCATTTTTAATATAAAATAATAGGTTAAAATATAAGTTAATGAAGATATGAGTGTAGGACATAATTACAAGAGGGACTCTATCTACAAATTCAAATATTGTGACTTGCTTGTTTGTACCCTTACTTTAACCTGAAATTCAAAAAAAGATATACTCTGAAAACACTGTTCAAAAACAAAAGTTAGAGTGTTTATATTAATATCAGAAAAAATAGACTTTAGAAGAAATATTGTCATAATCTAAACTTCTATAATTAAACACACAATAAAGAGCAAATAAAACTCAAAGTAAGCAGAAGGAAGAAACTAATCAAGATAAAAACAAAAATCAATAATCTTGAAACCTGGTTACTTAAAAAGATGTACAAAAATCATAAATATCTAGCAAGAATGATTAAGAAGAGAGAAGTTGCAAATTATCAGTATCAGAACTGAAATAGGGAACATACTATGGATTCAAAAGATAATAAGATAATATCATAAACAACTTACATAAAATGACAATATGGTAAAGCAGAACAATTTTTTGGAAAACTATCAAAACATATTTAAGATAGAATAGAAAAGTTGTATACCTCTATAATATTAAACATACTGAATTTATAAACATTTTCAAAAAATAAAAAACTCTAGCCAAGACGTTTTCACTGATGAATTTCAGCAAATATTTCAGGAAGAAATAAAACCAATCCTACACAGTACCTTCCAGAACATATAAAAGGAGGAAACTCTTTCTAAATTATTTTGCAAAGCCAGCATTAACTTGATTCCAAAACCAGAAATAAATATTGAAAGAAAACTATAGACCAACAAATATCCTTCACAAGCATAGACACAAAAATTTTAAACAAAATAATATCAAAATGAGTCCAGCAAGATATGAAAAAGATAACACATCACAACCAAGTGACGTTTGTCCTGGAAATGCAAGCCTGGTCCAACATTTGAAAAATTAATCAATGTAATTCACCATACCAACATTCTAAATAATATATATGAACATCTCAAAAGATACAGAAAAAGGCTTTTGCAAATTCAATAATCTGCACAAGTGACGAGTACAAGATAAATTCCTGAATTTGATGAAGGTCCTCTACTAAAATAGATACATACATATACGCATAAAAACTATAGCTAACGTGACACTCAAGGGGGAAATTCTGAGAGTCTTCCTGATAATATTAGGAATAAGGCAAAGATATTCACTCTCATTTCCCTTGCTCAACATCATACTGGAAGTTCTGTGCAGTAAACAAAGTAACAAAAAGAAATAAAAGGTATAAAAATTGGAAAAGAGGAAATAAAACTCTATTTTCAAACATGATTGTCTATGTACATAAAATAATACCAAGAAATCAACAAACATTATTAATAAATGTGTTTAGCAAAGTCACAAAACACAAGGTCAAATGTATCTAGAATGGATATCTGGAAACTACAAAACACTGAAAAAAATAAAAAATTGAAATAATTGAAAGATAAATCATGTTCATGAATAGCATTAGGATGTCAATTCCTCTCAGATCAATCAACACATACATTCATTACAGTCAAATTATCAGCAAGATTATTTTGTAAATACTAATAAGCTGGTTATACAATGTATATAGAAAGGTAGTCACCAAAAAAAAAAAAAGAAAAAAGATGGGAGGGCGGCGCCTGTGGCTCAGTGAGTAGAGTGGTGGTTTCTAACCCAGCCCCGGCCAAACTGCAACAAAAAAATAGCCAGACATTGTGGCGGGCGCCTGTAGTCCCAGCTACTTGGGAGGCTGAGGCAAGAGAATTGACTAAGCCCAAGAGCTGGAGGTTGCTGTGAGCTGTGATGCCACAGCACTCTACCAAGGGTGACAGAGTAAGACTCTGTCTCTAAAAAAAAAAGATGGGAACTTTACATCTTTTGTATTTACCTGGATTGGACTGAAGCACGTTCTTAGTAAAGTATCATAAGAATGAAAAGGCAAGTACCCAATGTACTAAATACTTATATGAAACCAATAGATAAACAACTACATCCCCACATGAGAGAAAAACACAATTATATTCAAGTGGGAGGAAGGAAGAAGAGAGAAAGGGAGGGTTGGAGATTGGTTAAAGTCACTTAATGTGCATGATGTAAGGATTTACAGCACACCACCTGGGTGAAAGGCTCAACTACAACTTGAACTTTACCTTAGAAACTCAATGTAACCTAATCACTTGTACTCCCATATTAATCTGAAATTTTTTAAAAAAATGAATGAAAACAAAAGTGACATGAACATCATGCCTTTGGCATTCAAGCAAGTGATGCACGTTTTACACTGTAATCGTAATTTTTATTTAATAAATATATTTTTATGTTGTCCAAAAAAAAAAAAAAAGGCAAAGGAATTTGAAAAGCCAAAATATTTTTGAAAATGAAAAAAAAGTCTTGATTTGATTTCAAAACCTACTATAAAAGCCACAGTAATAAATAGAGTGTAGTACTGGAGAAAGGATAGACACCAAGAGCAACAGAACAGAATCGAGTCCAGAAATAGAAAATACACATATGGAATTTTGACAAAACTGTACAAAAACCAATTTGACGGAGAAATGATAGTACATTATACAAGTGATGCTGAAATAATAAAACACACACACACAAAAAAAAAAAATGGACCTCAACACATACCTCACAGTTTATACAAAATTTAACTACAAGGAGTACATAGTCCTAAATGTAAAAAATAAAACTATAAAACTCATAGAAAAAAGTACAAGAGAAAAGCTTTATAACCATGATTAGACAAATTTTAAACACACCAAAAAAGAAAACCATAACAGAAAAATATGTACATTGCAACTTCATCAAAAATATAAATTTTGCCCTGTTAAGAAAATGAAAAAGAAAGCCACACACTAGGAGAAAATATTCACCAATCACATATGTGTCAAAGGACTTGACCCAGGTTACATATAAAGCATTGTGAAAACTTGATAATAGGAAAATAAACAACCCTATTTTAACAATGGGATAAATGACTGAACAGGAACTTCACTAAGGAATAGTGATGGATCCAAAGTGAAAAAATGCTCCACATCATTATTCATCAAGGAAATACGTGTTAAAACCACGTGAGACACCATAACACACCTATTAAAATGGTTTAAAAATCCTGACAGTTTTATGTGCTGATAAGAAAGCAAGGCAACCGGAACTTGCTTGTGAGAATATCAACTGGTACCACACTTCAGAATACAGAGTGTCAGTTTGTTTTGAATTTAAATTAGACTTACATTCGTGATCCAGCAATCTCACTCCTACATATCCACCCAAGAGAAATTAAAACTTATGTTCACACGAAAACCTGTGTGAATGCTTTAACGGCTTTATTTGTGATTGTCAAAAACTGGAAGCAACTCTAATGTCCTTCTGTTGTCAAATCGATGAAACTCTGGCACATTCACACAGTAAAATGCTAATCAGCAACGAAAAGAAGCTTGGCAATAAAAGGCAACAATACGAGTGAATCTCAAATGATTTCATCATATGATATTATGGAAAATGAAAAATACGGTGGTGATTACAGACGAGTGATAAATTGGTGGTTGCCAGTTTTGGGTGAAGAAATTAACAACAAACGCAAAATCTAAAGGAATTTGAGGGTGGTTATGAGGAAACTGCTCTGTGTCTTGATTATGTTGGCAATTGTGAAACTTGGCCAAAGCTCACAGACCCACACACTAAAATAAGTGATTTTTTGTATATGTCATTTTTAAATAATAAACCTTTTTAAAAGTATGTTTGCAGGATGTTTAATTATATAGGAAATTTTCATTTAAAAAAATCAAGATTCAAAATTATTTCCCAATTCTGTGAAGAAAAATGTCAATAGAAAAAAAATGAAAAAAAAATTCAAAACTTTAGCTCCAGGAGCTATCATATCAGATGGAGAATTTATAGGTTACTTTGTATTTTCTCCATTGTTTTTTTTTTTTTTACTTTTCCCCCAAACTATCTATAGAGCAAATACTACTTTTAAAATGAGGAAAAATTGAACTTAAAATAGATGATCATGAATAATAACTGCCTATTGGATTTCTCCAAATAAATAACCTGTAGGTTTTTAAAATATATATGTATTATATAAAATTAAATCTTTTTTCTGCTAAGCATTTTCTTCTCTTCATATTTGCTATCCAAGTGAAAGGCTCATCCATTCCCCAAATCCAGAATTGACTTTTGATCCTCCCTATTTCACATGTACCCTCCCAACTCCACCTACTCTTCCAGTTCCCTGTTGCTTTAACTTGTTAAGTATTTCTCAAATTCATTTCTTCCCACCTTGACTTTAAACATGTTGGTGGATACTTCTTGCCTATAAAATGAAGGTCAAGCTTCCTAATGTGGTGCACGAATATTAGACATTTTATAAGTATTTCATAATTTAATAAATGAGTGTGCAAAGGAGCATAGACCTGGAAAGTACGTTTGCAGCATAAATAAATTACAGCATAAATAAATTACTTACCACCCACATTACCCTCAACCCCTCAACTTACAAGCTTCTCTTATGTTTCTGGAGGAAGGAGGTGAAACCACAATATGAAATTTCTACCACAAGACAGTCTTTATTCTTTTTAACTTTCTCCCCTCAGAACTTGACTAGGGAAAGAGTTTCAAAAACAGTTTCTAAACCACTGTTCACTGTCCACATTCCTATCTCTCTAAGTGCTTTGGTGATGAGGAGGTAAACTAAAGAGGGACAAAAAGCTGTCTCAACGTTCTGCACAAAGAGGTTGCTATGGGGTTCATAAGTCTACTTATTTACTGACATAGCATTTACACCTTGGTCTATTAAAATACCACTTCACCTGCTTATTTCCATTTGCAACCACATGATCTAAGGAGATCATCCTAAAAATTTGGTTATTATAACAAATAAAATGTCATCTCTTTATATGACTATTTTATAGTTAATTGTGGAGATAAAACAGAAGAATTAATCAAAATTAGATATGATATCAAGGCAGGAAATGAGGCTAAAATAATAGTCATTCCATTAAAGTGATGTTTAGATCCTCGAGTCTCCATCACGGCTCTTGCCTTGCGTAATGGATCTGGAAATGGAAGAGGCCATTGTTTGTTATTACTCATTCCTTAGAAGGCTTTGTGCTGGACTTTGTGCTTTCACAGGAATAGTGGCTTCAAAATGGAACATGGACATTTCATATATAATTCAGTGGATTTTATTTAAATCAAATTTAGTTCTATGCGTTTTATCAAAAAATAATATTTTGCAATCCAGTTACATTACATATGTTATCTTTTACATTCTTTTTCTTTTAGATATTTAGTAAAAAGAAAGGCAATAAGTAGATGATCAATAATAATAATATAGAGTGAAGATTTATTTAAGTAAATTTATTCATAAATGGCATACAATTTTAACATAGAGAGTAGAATTAGAATTATTCCTTTGTTATACTCTGATTGTCAAATTGTAAGGTGTGGATAATTATTCTAATGTGTATTTTTTAATAATGACAATTTTAACTGTTGTTAGAAAAGTAAAAGAGATAAAAATGATCCATAAGTTCATTAATGATTCATTAATTAAGTTGATTAATGATTGTCACTTTGAAAATTAATTAATAAATACATTTAAAACTAATACATTCGTATGAAAGTGCTATTCAAAGAGTACAAAAAAGTATATAATGAGATATAAAACTACTTCTCTTTTCACTGAGTTTATTGGCCTACATATAATAATATTAATAGTTTTTGAAATTAAAAAAAACAATATTTTTTTCAAAAGAAACATACAATCTATTGCCCTTTTAAAATCTTTACTATTGGCTTATTAGTATATCTCTTTATCTTATGTCTTTTTTAAATTTCAGATTAATATAAGGGTACAAACAATTAGGTTACATTGTTTGCATTCATTAGGTAAAATCCAAGTTGTAGTTGAGCCTTTCACCCAGGAGATGTGCCATGTACCCTTATATTGTGCCTGAGAGCTTACCAATGGCTGCTCTAGGATTCATTATATAGGCTTTCAGGCATCATAGTCTATGTCAAATAATTTATTAGACCACATTGTGTATATTTACTTCATCATTTTTTGTTCTTTTTATATGTTCCTCCTATTTAATGTTACAGAGTTTTGTTATTTTTATTTTAAATAATCAGTTACCCATTATATAAATTTAAAATGTGGAAAATGCCTTTCATATATACCCACATACTTAAAATTTTCAGTGTTCTTCATTCCTTGGTAGCAAACCGAATTTTCATCTGTTATCATCTATTTTTCTCTGTATGTGTTCCAATAAAACTTTATTTGCAAAATAGGCAGCAGGCTGAATTTGACGCTCAGGTGACATCTGATTGAAAGGTCAGGGCTGATGGTAGAAAATAGTACAGAACTGAGCTCACCAGTAGCATTGAGGGTGATAAAATCTTGAACTATTATAGGCTAGGCAATGGCAATTAAAAATCAAAAGCAAAGTGCAAGTAATTATCCTAATGAGCAGCAAGGTTAAATCAGCAGCCAGTAAGGCCTGACCCACAGAGAGATTTGGAGATGGTTAATAAAATACTGTGTACCTGGAGGCAACATAGATGGGTACATCACAGGGTTTTGCTCAATTTATTCAATATACAGTCTGCTCTAATATACAGTCATATGGTATAATTTATTTTTAATATGAAGCTAATAATGGTCCAGGTCTGGTGTAATTAATTCAGCATTAGTCTTAAAAAAGTCATTGTCTTCATTTTTTAAAGATATTTTTTGCTGGATACAGAATTCTATGTTGACACAATTTTTTTTCTTTTAGGATTTTAACAGTGTTATTTATCTTTTGATCTGTAAAATTTCTGACTAGAATTCACTTGTAGTTCATTCATCTGTATGTATTGAATCATTTTTCTCTGGCTTCTTTCAGAATTTTTTTTTCTTTATTTCTTTTCACTAATTTACTTACAATGTTTGGGATAGTTCTTCTGCTCAAGTTCATTGAGCTTTTTAAAGCTGAAAAAATGTTAAAACCTTATAGTTTTCACTAAATTTTGAGTAACTATTATTTTTTCAAAGGCTTTCTCTATGTTCCCACTAAATTATATAAATTAAGCTGCTTAATTTTATTCTACTGCTTACTGAATGCTGTGTTTATTTTTTTCAGTCAATATTCCTTTCTATGTGCCTTTTTTTTTTTTTTTTTTTGGCTAGTTTCTATTGCCATCTCTTTAAATTCACTGATCCTTTCCTGTGCAGTGTCTAATCTCTTATTAATCCCATCTGTTGTGGGCTAAATTATATCATCCCAAAATTTAGATGTTGAAGTTCTAACCTCCAGTACTTCAGAATGTAACTGTATTTGGAGATGAGATATCTCTAAAGAGGAAATTAAGGATAAATTATATCATTGGCCCTAATCCAATATTACAGGCATCCTTTAAGAAAAGGGGATTAAGACACAGGGAAAACCATGTGTCTTAAAAACCACAACACTACAAGAAGATAGCCAAGTACAAATCATGGAGACAGAGGTCCCAGAATGAAATCAATATTGTTGACACCTTGAACTCCTAGCCTCAAGGATGATAAGAAAATAAATTTCTGTTGTTTAAGTCACCCAGACTGCAGTATCATTTTATAACACCCCTACCAAATTAATATACCATCTGCCCCATTTTTCACTTCAAATATATATATATATTTTTTAATCTATAGAAGTTCCACTGGGGTCCCTTTTTTTATTTCCCACTTCTCATCATGTACCACTTTAAGTTCTTGAACATATGGAATGTGTTTTAATATCTGATAATTTTTTCATCTGTGCCATTTCTGGATTTGTGCCTATTGATCAATGTTTCTCATTGTAGATCATATTTTCCTGCTTCTTTGCATGTCTGAATAACACACATTTTGAATTGAATTGTGTCTGAATAACACACACAATTGGATAACACACATTTTGAATATTATATTTTGGGCCCTGGATTTTGGTGTATTTCTACAAATGTTTGACTTTACTGGTACATGCTGTTAAATTTGAGTCAATTGAAACATTTTAAGCCTTGCTTAAGGCTTAAAAGGCTTTTAGGTTTAGGCCCAGTGCATCTTTTAGTCTAGAATATTTTAGTGCAAGTAATAAGACAATGCCTACTCAGCATCTTCCAAACACCTTGCCTGTTAGGGGGTCTTTTCACTTTGCTAGTGGAATCATACACTCTACTCAGCCCCATGTGAGCTCCAAGACTTGTGAAGCCTACTGCTTTCTGGGTGTTCTGTGTCCAGCTGTGGATAGTTCTTTTACATGTACAGATTAGCACTCAACCAAACACTTAAAAGGACTTCTGATATCTAAACCTCTTTCTTTGTATAGCTCCTTTTTTTCTAGTATACTGACAGTAAAATCTAACCACTTTGATCTTCTCAAACTATGATCTCTGTCTCCTGAACTCAATGAAATCTCTAGGGTCTGTCTAGGCTTCCTCTCCTCGCATTAAAGGGTAAGAATTACCTACAGACAGAAAACAGGAACTCATAGAGTTCACCTACCTCATTTATTTCCCTTCTTTTAGAGATCAAAATTTTGTGTAGGCTGTGGTTCAATGTCTGAAAACCATTGTTTTATGTAATTTGTCTAATTTTCTAATTGTTTAGGAACAGAGGAAATATCTGCTATTCTCCTTTTCTGGCAAAGTGATCAACTTCTCTTTCCTTCTCAATAAATAAATAAATAAATAAATAAATAAATAAAATTTTTATAAAATCCCTAGATATTGGTATTACTTCTTTTTCTAGATGAAGCTTACTTTTGAGAAAATCCTTTCCTAGATGAATTTTACTTTTAAGATTTATCTAGAAAATTAGATGAATAATCAAATTAGAAAATTAGATGAATTGATAATTAATTATGTATAATTGATTTATGTATAATTTATATCTTTGCAATGTGAGTTGTCTTATATCTTATATATCTTCCCTTATATTCTTATAACATTGTAAATTATTGTACTTCTAGCACTGTATATTTTCTGCTAAATTATTCTTATGTATTTTGACTTTTCCATCACTGCATCAATTAGGGAAGGCTAACTTCTATAATTCCCAGTGAGTTAACAGAATCAAAGTTTGTTTTTTGCTCACATCAGAGTCTATTCTAGAATTGCAAGCAGCTTTTCATGGAGGGATGCAGAGACGCAGGCTACACCTATCATGTAGGTCTGCCTTGGAACCATCTACTAAATTCTCAGCTTTGTTCCAGAGTTGAGGGAAGTAGTCATGGGGAAACATTTGGTTCTAGGTCTAAAAATAGCACATATCACTCTGTGCATATTGCATTGTACAGATTCGCATGTCTTCACCCCAAAAAACTAGAAAATGTAGCCTTTCTTTAGGCCCAAGAAGAAGAAAACAAATAGTCTGATAAACATAAAGATTGTCTCTGCTGCAATAGTGATTGTAATGGGATAATTCTTTACTTATTCCTATTTTTAAAAATCAGAAATGGCTTTCAGATTTTGTCAATTAACATATATTTATCACTATTTGGTCACATAACTTCTAATTATATAATCAGGATATTGTTTTTACCTTAAGAATCAAATATGTATACATATATGTATTACTTTACATTGAACTTTTATATAGCACAACATACATTTTTTATTATTTTTATTTACTTATTTATTTTATTAACATATATATTTAATATAAATTATTGGATAAGTGTTGACACATATGAACTATAAAACCATTGCCATAATCAGGATAATTAAGATTTTATCACCCCTACATGCCACTTTATAATTTTCTCCCTCTTACATTTGCACCTAGGAACTAGGGATATGTTCTCTGTTACTATTAATTAGATAGTATTTTCTATAATTTCATAAGAATGGAATCACGCAGTATATCCTCTATTTTGTATCTTTTTATGCTCAAAAAATTATTTTGGTTTTCATTCATGTATTGCAGGTGTTAATGGTTGTTCCTTGTTTCTAAGTAGTAATGCATTCTATGGATAAAGCACAATTTGCTTCTTTATTCTTCTTTTGATGGACATTTGAATTACTTCCAGGTTTGGCTATTATGAATAATGTTACTATGAACACTTATATACCAGACTTTGTTTGACATTATTTTCTTGGATAAATATATAGGATCCAATGGCTGTGTCACATGGTAGATGTATATTTAACTTTTTAAAAGACCTTACTTGAGATCTAATTTATATACCATATAATTCATCCACTTAAAATGTGAAATTCTATACTTTTAGTATACTCACAGAGTTGTGTGACCATCACCAAAGTCTAATTAATGAACATTTTCATCGCTCTAAAAAGAAACCCCATATCCATTAGCAGTCACTTTTCATTTCTCATTTGCACAACCCTGAGCCCTAGACAACCATTAATCTACTTTTCTATCTCCATGGATTTGCCTTTTATAGACATTTTATATAAAGAGAATTATACAATATGTATCTTTGGTGACTGCTTTCCTTCACTTAGCATAACATTTTGGTTTGGCGGAGACAAATACATAAGCATTTTTATTTTTTGTATTCAAACAAAGCTGTAAAGTTAATGTAAATATGTGGCAACAGAAAAATAAATGTGGCCTGTTGCAGTGATACTCATGGGAAGGACAGGGCTTCCTCAATGATCTGTGCTGTGAGCAGTTCCATGTATTCTTTTCTCTTGTGCTCTACAAGTTTTATTTTGAACACTATTGTCAGGTATTGCATTTTTTTTTTTTGTAGAGACAGAGTCTCACTGTACCGCCCTCGGGTAGAGTGCCGTGGCGTCACACGGCTCACAGCAACCTCTAACTCTTGGGCTTACGCGATTCTCTTGCCTCAGCCTCCCGAGCAGCTGGGACTACAGGCGCCCGCCACAACGCCCGGCTAAGGTATTGCATTTTTTAAGTGTAGCATTAGGTTGTTTTCTCTCAAAACTTTGTTTCTTAGTGCCAACACCTTACTTTCAGAGATTAGTCGTAACTTTATCTCCCCGAGAAGGTTCTTCAAGTCCAGCCTATATATACATGTAGCAATTCCACCTAGGTTTAAATCTCCACAAAGACCTCTCAAAAAATGATTTAGAAGCCTGGATGGGGTTTTCAACATCTTTTTTTTTTAAATCATCCATCTGATTTTTTTCACTTTGAGATCTACAGTCTAACCTCATCCAAGATAATACTGAATTATTTTTGATTCTTCACACAGTTCAATTTGCAGCAAACATGACATTTGAGATGTAGGGTAAAAATTACTGGGATACAATGTAGAAAGTAAGGGATTCAGGGGTCCCCTGGAGGTCTTTTTCCTGATCCAGGAAATAGGTTGAGATGGTTCTTCCTGAGTTTTGTGGCACCAGAAACAATGCTGGGGGTCAGGGGTCCTAGTTTCCAGAACCCAGTTGACCTGGTGCAACTACTGGGCTACAAAGTTCAACTGAGCCCCAGTGGTAATTGAAAGTAAAAGAAATGACAACTGGAAATAAAACTGTCACATGTAGTGACAGTAGAAAGCAAAGTAACCTGCACAAGTTTCAGTGTAACAGAAAGAAATTTAGGGCGCCAGTCCCATATGCCAGAGGTGGCGGGTTCAAACCTAGCCCCGGCCAAAACCCACCAAAAAAGAAAAAAAAGAAAAAATAAGAACAAAAAGAAAGGTTGCTGATTGTCTCCACTGCTTTAGAACATTGTAATGGGAGTCCTAGCCATTGCAATCAGGCAAGAAAAGGCAATCAAGGGTATCCATATAGGGTCAGAGGAGATCAAACTTTCACTCTTTGCAGATGATATGATTGTATATCTGGAAAACCCCAGGGATTCAACTATAAAACTCTTAGAAGTGATTAAGAAATATAGCAATGTCTCAGGTTACAATATCAATACTCACAAATCTGTTGCCTTTATATATCAACAATAGTCAAGTTGAAAAAATGGTCAAGTACTCTATTCCATTCATAGCAATGCCAAAGAAGATGAAATATTTGGGAGTTTACCTAACAAAGGATGTGAAAGATCTCTATAAAGAGAACTATGAAACTCTAAGAAATGAAATAGCTGAAGATGCTAACAAATGGAAAAACATACCATGCTCGTGGCTGGGAAGAATCAACATTTTTAAAACGTCCATACTACCCAAAGCAATATACAATTTTAATGCAATCCCTATTAAAGCTCCCCTATCATACTTTAAAGATCTTGAAAAAATAATACTTCATTTTATACAGAATCAGAAAAAACCTCGAATAGCCAAGACATTACTCAGAAATAAAAACAAAGCAGGAGGAATCACGCTACCAGCCCTCAGATCATACTATAAATCGATAGTGATCAAAACAACATGGTACTGGCACAAAAACAGAGAGATAGATGTATGAAACAGAATAGAGAACCAAGAGATGAACCCAGCTACTTATCACCATTTGATCTTCAATAAGCCAATTGAAAACATTCAATGGAGAAAAGACTCCCTATTTAACAAATGATGCTGGGTGAACTGGCTGGCAATCTGTAAAAGACTGAAACTGGGCTCACACCTTTCACCATCGACTAAGATAGACTCTTACTGGATTAAAGATTTAAACTTAAGACATGAAAACTATAAAAATACTAGAAGAAATTGCAGGGAAAACACTTAAATAAATCAGCCTGGGAGAATATTTTATGAGGAGGACCCTCCAGGCAACTGAAGCAACACCAAAAATACATTACTGGGACCTGATAAAACTAAAAAGCTTCTGCATAGCCAAGAACACAGTAAGTGTTCTTGGGAGAAGAGATTTGCCGGTTATGGGAGAAGAGATTTGCCGGTTATGTCTCTGACAAAGGTTTACTAGCCAGAATCCACAGAGAACTCAAACATATTAGCGAGAAAAAAACAAGTGATACCATCGCAGGCTGGGCAAGGGACTTGAATAGAAACTTCTCTGAAGAAGACAGGTGCACGGCCTACAGACATATGAAAAAATGTTCATCATCCTTAATCATCAGAGAAATGCAAATCAAAACTACTTTGAGATATCATCTAACTCTGCTTCTGCATAGCCAAGAGCACAGTAAGTAAAGCAAGCAGACAGCTCTCAGAATGGGACAAGATTTTTGCAGGTTATGCTTCTGACAAAGGTCTGTAAACAAGAATCTACAGAGAACTCAAATTAATCAATAAGAAAAGAATAAATAACTTCATTTCTATGTGGGCAAGAGATTTGAACAGAAATTTCTCTGATGAAGACAGGCACATGGCCTACAAACACATGAAAAAATGCTCATCATCCTTAATCATTAGAGAAATGCAAATCAACACCACTTTGAGATACCATCTAACTCCAGTAAGATTAGCCCACATCACAAAATCCCCAAACCAGAGATGTTGGTGTGGATGTGGAGAAAAGGGAACACTTCTGCACTGCTGGTGGGAATGCAAACTAATACATTCCTTTCAGAAAGATGTTTGGAGATCACTTAGGAATCTAAAAATAGATCTGCCATTTGATCCTTCAATCCCTCTATTAGATATATATCCAGAGGACCAAAAATCACTTTATAATGAAGATATTTTCACCATAATGTTTATTGTAGCCCAATTCATAATTGCTAAGTCATGGAAGAAGCCCAAGTGCCCATCAACCCATGAATGGATCAATAAATTATGGTATATGTACACCTTGGAATATTATGCAGCCTTAAAAAAGATGGAGACTTTACCTCTTTCATGCTTACATGGATGTAACTGGAACATTTTATTCTTAGCAAAGTATCTCAAGAATGGAAGAAAAAGTATTCAATGCACTCAGCCCTACAATGAAACTAATTTATAAGCACCCACACTTCCATATGAAAGCTATAACCCAACTATAGCCAAAAAAAAAGGGGAAAGAGGAGAGGGAAGGGAGAGGGGAGGATGGGTAGAGGAGGATAATTGGTGTGACCACACCTATGGTGCATTTTACAAGGGTACATGTTAAATCTACTAAGGGTAGAATGTAAATATCTTAACACAATAACTAAGAAAATGCGGTGAAGTCTACGTTAACCAGTTTGATCAAAGTATTTAAAATTGTATATAAAACCAGCACATTGTACCCCATAATTGCATTAATGTATACAGCTATGATTTAATTAAAAAATAAAATAAATAAAAAAGAATAAAGAGAAAGTTTAAAGCCCTTCTGAATAGAGTTGGAAGTGGGTCCGTCTCATGAAGGAGAAAAGATGAGAGAGACTCACTTAGAATAATATTTTAACAGTTCTTCCATCTTGGAACATACATTAGAGCTTCATTGCTTTACTATTGCTGAAGAATATTCCATTGCATGGATGTATCACATTTATTTTCTTATTCATCAGTTTATGGATATTTGGGCATTTTCTACTCTTTTGCTATTCTGAATAATGCTGCTATGAACATCCATGTACAAGTCTTTGTAAATTTGCTGTAAGCCTTTTTTGGTCCAGAATATATGGCTGGATCATATGGTAGATATACAGTTAACTTTATAAGAAAATGACAAACTGTTTTCAAATCAGTTAATAACATTCTACATTCTTACTAGAAGTTATGAGAGTTCCAATTGTTCCACATTTTCTTCATCTTTTGGTGTGATCAGGGTTTTTAATATTAGCCAATGTAGCAGTTATTTAATTGTGGTTTTTAACTTGCATCTCTATAAAAACTAATGACATCGAACATATTTTAAGATATTTATTTGATCTCCATACATTATTTCTGGTGAAGTATTTGTTTAAATCTTTTCTCCATTTTTATATGTTTATTTGTCTTCTAATTATATAAGATCTCCTTCTAATTACATAGGAGCTCTTCATATGTCCTGTATACTAGTCCTGTGTAGGATTTGTATGTTTCTCAAATACTTCATCCCAACCTATTTGTAATGTTGTATTTTGAAGAGCAAATGTTTAATCAGTTTTACTGATATATAATTGACAAATGAAAATTGTATATATTCAAGGTGCATAATGTAATGTTTTGATATATTGAAACATTGACATGATTTTCACAATGAAGATAATTAACATACCCATTACCTCACAATTACTTTTGTGTATATGTTTGTGTGCTGGGAATACTTAAGATCTGCTCTCTTAGTGATGTTCAAGTGTACAATACTTTATTATTAACTATGGCCACCATGTTATGCTTTAGGTATCCAGAATTTATTAATCTTATAACTGCAAACTTGTCCTGTTTGGCCAACACCTCCTCATTTTCCCCAGCCCCTCGTAACCATGCTCTACTTTCTATTCCTATTGTAAAAAATGTTTAAATTCCTCAGATAAGTGAGGTAATATAGTATTTGTCTTTATGTATCTGGCTTATTTCAGTTAGCCAGAATCTTTCAGATTCACTGATGTGGTCACTGCTGGCAGGATTTTTTTTTTTTTTCATTTTAAGGCTTAATAATATTCATGTGTGTGTTTGTGTTTGTGTATGTGTGTATGAACAATTTCATCTATTCATCCTGAATTGGGCACTTAAGGTTATTTCCATATCTTGGTTGTTATAAATAATGCTGCAATGAATATTCAAGTACAGACACCCTTCAAGATAGGAATTTCATTTCCTTTGGATTATACACATAGCATACCTAGAAGTGGGATTGCTGGATCATAGGGTTTCCATTTTTTATTTTAATTTTTGAGGAACCCTCATGTTATTTTTGGTAATGGCTATACCAATTTACATTCTCATAGGGGGTCACATGAAATTTATTAATCATTTTGGATAATATGTTCATTTGGGGCAGTATTGATTGTTCTGGTCCGTGAACAAGCGATTTCTCCCTATTTATTTGTAGCTTCTTTAATTTCTTACTTTAATGTTTTATAGTTTTCAGTGTACAAATCTTTTGATAAATTTAATACTAAGTGTGTCCATTAGTTTTTTATTCTAATAAATTGAATAAGCTAGAAAATATTTCTAGACATGTACAACCTACTAGGACCAAATTATGAAGAAATAGAAAATAGGATCAGACCAAAAGAAGTAATAAGATTAAATCAGTAATTTCAAACTGCTCATCAAGGAAAGTCTTAGGGCCTAGGACCCATCAGCTTCACTGCCGAACTCTACCAAACATTTAAATTAATACCTCTCCTTTTCAAACTTTTCCCAAAATTTGAAAGGGAGGAAACACTTCCAAACTCATTTTACAAATCCACCATTTCCCTGATACCGAAGCCAGAGAAAGATGCTTATGAACAAAGAAAATCACAAGCCAATAACCCTCACAAACATGGATGTGGAAAATCTTCATTAAAATATTAGAAAACCAAACTCAACTGCGCATTAAAATAATCATACACCATAATCTAGTGGGCTTTCTCCCTGGGATGCAAGGATTTTTTCCACATAGGTAAATCAATGAAGATGATATACCACATTGACAGAATGAAGAAGAAAATTCATTTGATAATCTCAATATATATACAAAAGCCTTTGACAAAATTCAACATTTTTTCATGATTGAAAACTCTTACCAAATTAGGTACAGAAGGAATGGTGCCTTAACACAAAGACCATATATGATAAGGCCACAGATAAAAATCATTAAATATGTGAAATATGGTGAAAAGTTGAAAGACTGGTAGTGAAGATTCTTCCCAATAACAAAACCATTCCTTTTGAGCTCATCTAAAAAAAAACATATTTAGATTAGAGGAAGAACAAAATTATGGGACCCATCACACACATGTTTTGTATAGGTTAATTCTGGCAAAAAGAAAAAACAAATAAACAAAAAACCCAGCTCAACAGCAAAACCAGCCTTGGTAAATAAAACTGGAGCATAGATTTAATATGAGTCCCCACAAGGTAGGGGACATCTCCTTAGAAAAATACATCTCCTTAGAAAAAGACCACATTTGTTTGTAACATCATTATATTCCTAGATCTTAGCATGCAGAAGATCCTAAAGAAGTATCAAATATCAAATAGCCAAGAAATAAGGAGAAATGGTTGGATATATAGAAGACTGAAAGGATTACAAGTGAAAGATATTGTAATGAATAACTGGTGAATTCTGGGTTTGGGCCCTGGGTCCTTTAGAAATTTGAGGAAGAAAGGATGGCAGTGAGACCCAAAGGTCTCAATATGAGTATTTTAAAAATTTGGGGAAGGAGTTTCAATTAGGCAAGAATTGCAACCCTATCCTATGATAGAATCTGGGAATCAACCTTCAGAGATTCTGAGTGTTGAAACTTGAGAGGCACAGTAGAACCTCTGAGCTTTCCTTGGGTCTCAAAAATGATGATATTTTGAAAGGTTTATAATATTGGTCTTTTGAGGACAGTTCTGGTTTCCAACAGGTGTGAGTAAGACAGTACTATGAGTGCATCAGTGTTGAGAGACTTCAGGGTTTGTAGAAGGTGGAAATTGGAGTGACCTCTACAACCTTATGGATGATGATCCGTTGATATTGCTCCCTGGATGTTCCATGTTATCAGACTCACTTGGTATCAGAGCCACAGGGGGAGTTACTATATCTTTGAAGCTCCCCAGATGATTCTGATGTACAGCCAAGGAATGAGACTGGTCTAAATCAAAGACCAAGGAGTCTTTAGGTTAGGTGCATGGGTAGATCCTTAGAAATAGTCCACTGCCGGGTATGAAGCTTGTGAATAGACCTGAGAACATTAGAAGAAGAATCTTGGGTTATGGGATAAGAACATATGAAAAGTAGAGGATAAATAAAGGAGAATATAAATTTGCATATTTGTATAAATTATACTTAAAGAGCCATTATTTACACCATTCCTTACAGACCAGTAGATGTGGTCAAAAGAGCAGAGAATTCATAATAAGATATCACAGATGTAAGTTCAGTCTTGTATCCTTACAAACTGCTTGAATTTTAATAATATACACAATCTCTTCCAACCTGTCTTTTATCATCTGTAAAGTAAGAATAAACATTTTTAAAACCAGGGCATCACTGGGCATAGAGGAATTACTGTAATGTACATGTTAATGGCACTTACTATTTAATTCCAAAAGGTCTTTTCAAGCCGAAGTCATTTTTAGTTTGGAGACTTGTCCACAAATCCGGTTTCAGACAAGAACACAGGGATGATGAGAGAGCAGAAACAAAGGAATGTGGAAGCAGGTGTCTGAAACAGAGTCCTCAGGGTTCAAGGTTGAAGGGACAGACAGGAGGCAAAAGTAGAATTTAGAACCAGACAGGTTGGAAGGCTGAACATGTTCTGAGACAGCTCAAAGGTGAAGACAAATGAAAGCTGCACTACTGAGCCTCACGGAACTGAGTTCCCTAGAAAACTGGGCTTTTTTCCAACGGTAAAGTGGGCCCATCCTTCCCATGCACCGCCCCCACTGTGCAGTGTTACCTATTCACAAATGAAGGCCCTGGTCTTGGCTGGAATCATCTTTTTACTATATCTTCAAATGAGGGAATTTTTTTTTTCTAAGGAGGATGGTGAAAAACTAAAATTAAAACAAGAGACTCCAAAAAATAAGGAGAAGTAACTTTGCTGTAATGCCCAGGAAGCAGAGGACTAAAGCAGTGTATGTTTTCCCAAAGCTCACATTGCTAGCTTGGCTCCTGCAAAAACAGGACACTGTGTCTGTAAAACTAAAAGTAAAAACAAGCATCCTATAATAACACATAGTGGTCTAAAGACATCTACTTTGCACTGAAGCATTTGGTTGAAATTAATTTGACCTTCCATCTGTGAAATTATTGTTTTCCATGGGCTTAATCACATGATTATTAAATGGTGGCTTTAGTTTCATCATTTTCTTTATTACAGTTTAATATCAGTGTTTTATTATCTAGGTACAATGTAGGACTGAGGACTATAACCACATTCATCATATTTCTACCATGACAAAGGATTTAATGAGCTTCACATAAAATTCTACCTTAAGGAAATGTCACAATTAAAACTGTACAGCTGCTTTGAATTTGTAAATTTCTTACCAAAAAATGAAACTAAGAACACCTGAGTGTGGTCACTGAAGTTGGCATTATTATGACTGCTGTTTGATAGCTCCACTTGCCTCATCTCTTTGTGTCCATTTGTTGCTTACAGCCAGCACTGGATGGTCAAACGCAAGGCTTATAATCAGTGGATGGAAAAGAATGTGTGAAAATGAAAACTCATCCTGTGACCACATTTGCACCATTAAAGACCTCCCTATTTATTACCTGTTTTCTATGCTTTTACACTTCAAGCCCTTAAGCTTAAAATTACTCAATGAAAGCATTTTCCATATTCCACCTTTAAGATCTTTTATGAGAAGGAAGAAATTTCAAAAATATTTTATGGTACATATTGTCATTCTCTTCACTTGGGTTAAAGGAAACAAAACCTATAAAACAAATTCAAATGAAAGAACAATGATACTATTTAAGCAAATCCCAGGTTAGAACATTAGTTGATCCTCCTGAAACAGACACCATCCTAACCACCCCGTGTGTGGGCCAAGTACAGAGCCCAGGCACTGGCTGGAATGCTGGTGCTCTAGCTCAGCTTTCTCAGAGAGAAAGCAGCCTCTCCTGAAAATCTGCAAAATAGGTCAGAGTTGGTGGCATACCAGTTACATGCATATAATTATTGTGGGAAATTTATGAGTTATTTACTCAGCAAGCTTGAAAATATCAAAGGACAAATTTGGCTCTTATTAGCATGAAGGCTTTTAAAATGATACTCAGGAAATTCTTTTCTGCTCTTTTATTTGCAATTCATCTCCTGAGTACCTCTGTACCACGTCTTGAAATTACAGAATCACCCACAAATTTCATCCTCTTCTTTTAGGCAAATATTGATTTTACCTGTTCTTCTAAGCCTGAATACTTTTGATGAGCTGGAAATGCATGTCACATTTCTCCCCTGGCTGTAAGTATTTACTAATGAGGTACGCTCAGATGATATGGAACTAGCCATGGTGTCAATCATGAATTTTGGAAGGTGGAGGCCAGATGCAGGAAGCAGCTTCAATGGGGTATTTTAGCTCTTGCTTGAAAACTAAGACAAAATATGGTGATGTGGCATTTGAAATGGGAGTATGTCACATGCTGAAGAGAAAGGCCACTTTATGTCATCTACTCTCAAATTAACTCTAGATGATAAGCTGAATCGAAGATACTTAGGTTCCACTGCAAATGTTTGGTGAAATTTCCTCTGGATAGAGTCCCCAGGTGTGAGAGTGGGTTAGCTCAGAGTTTGAGCAGACTTCCCTGGAGCTCCCTGGCAGGTTTCCAGGAAACCTATACCATCTCTGCTCTCAGCTGTGTGTAGTCCACAGATTCTGTGGGAAAAGGAGGATAAACATTTCTTAGGAATTAGCGTGAGGTTTTCAGAACTAACCCCTTTCATTGAGAAATGGAGCATAACAGCAATGATGAAATGGAATTGGGCACAGAGAGGAGAAAAAATGAAACTACATAAAAATATTCTAATGCCAAGTAGAAGAAAAAGACTTGAACTTTGCTTACCAAAGCAATCATTGTAAGATATGAGATATTGTGGAGTAAAAAATATAGGGTAAGGGAAGAAAGTCTGGCAATCTCATGCGACTTTGAGACCAATTTGATCTTGGAGGAATTAACTTTTCTGAGTTTCATAATTCATTCCTCAATAATAACATTCAGCAAGTGTTTTAGAGTTAATAGAGAATGTTTTATGTACATTTTATCTTGTAATCGTCTCTATAAAGTCATGGAATGAGGATAAGGAGGACATGGAGGAGGAGAAACATCATTCAGCTGATACTCTATCAGGGGTCCTCAAACTACAGCCCGCGGGCCACATGCGGCAGTGTGATTGTATTTGTTCCCGTTTTGTTTTTTTGCTTCAAAATAAGATATGTGCAGTGTGCATAGGAATTTGTTCATAGTTTTTTGTTTTTTTTTAAACTATAGTCTGGCCATCCAACAGTCTGAGGGACAAGTGAACTGGCCCCCTGTTTAAAAAGTTTGAGGACCCCTGCAATTCTGTTCTAAGTGCTACAAGAGATATTCACTTATTCCTTTATCTACTTTGTGAGGTAGGCAATAGCATTAAACTCATTTTTTCAAGGAAGAAAATGAGGTCAAAGAGGTTACATAATATTTCTGATGACACCCTGTCAGTAAGTTTCAAAGGTAGAATTCAAACTGAATCAGCCTAGTTTCATAAACCAAATCTACAATTATTACTGTTTTCATAGGACAATCATAAAAATGTGATGATGAGGAGGAAGAGGCACTACAAGAATGATTCTGCAGAAATTCAGTCACATTTTCTCAGACTCCAAACTGTTTTCCTCCTGTAAGTGAGAAATTGTTGATGCCACCATGTGAACGAGTAGCATCAAAGAACCCATGTGCCTTCTTTTTTTTTTTTTTTTTTTGGTTTGCTGTTTTTTGCCGGGACTGGGTTTGAACCCACCACCTCCGGCATATGGGGCTGGGTTTGAACCCACCACTTCCAGCATATGGGGCCAGCGTCCTACTCCTTTGATCCACAGGCACCGCCCCCACCCCCATGTGCCTTCTCAAAGTACTTCATATTACTCAGGATATTGGTGGAAATCACTTTTATGATAAGAAGAAAGTGGGCATTATTATTATCATTATCCAGTTGACCAAGTCGAGGCTTCCTATTCCTTAGTCTCACAAGTATAATGAGTGGAGTACACAGTTGTAACATATTTTAATATTGTTGATAATAGAATACAGTGCAATGTTCCATGGTTGTCTTTTCAATTGACTTTGATCCAGATTTCCCTCCCATTACAGTAGCTGGAGGACTCTATTTGTGGGAGTCAGAGGACTCTTCCAGAACCCTGAGGTTCTCTCTTTCCTCTCATGTAGTAGGATTGCCCTTTCCTACCCCTTGAAACACGCCTTTGTGACATATTGTAGCTAATGAAATATAAGCATAATTGACATGTGCCATTTCCAAGCAGAAGTTTTAAGAGCCAATGTGTGTGTCTCCATGCTGCCAGCAATACGTCACAGATGGGTGCTATATCAGTCCAGGACCCCAAGTGAGGAAACATAGAACAGCATCTCTTGCTGACCTGCTCTTGATGTCTAGTGTGCATGAAAAATCTTCTTTTGCTATAAGTCACTAAGATTTGAAGATTGTTGTTTTTGTAGTATAACATGGCCTTTCCTGATATATAGCCTAATAATTATGTTACTTAAACATCAATGCAAGAGCCACAAACCATTCTATGTATTATCTTAGCAGAAATATTGTTAACACAGTAAAGTGAGTGCTACAAAATCACTGGAAAGCTTAACGGAGAATAGTTTAGGTCAGAGGGTGGCAAACTGCATGCTGGTCGCAGATCAAGCTCATACCTGCCATCAGTTTTTGCAAATAAAGTTTTATTGGGACATAGCCATGTCCATTTGTTTATGTATCATCTGCATTTTTTTCCAAGCTACCACAAAGTCAGGTAATTGCCATAGAAATAGTATGGCCCACAAAGCCTAAAATACTTACATTGACCCTTTACAGAAAAAGATTTCCTAAGGCTGATTTAGTCTAAACTTCCTGGAATGACTTCTAAAGGATTAAGAACAATCTAACTGAAGCTACTACATCTGAGGCTACAACTGGAGCTTTTCCAAAAGAAAGAAAGCAATTCTGCCCCAATATATCTCCTCATCAATGAAGAGAAAGATGGAGAGCAGATTCTGCAGAGCTGCTGCATAAAAAGTGTACATTTCCAGAATATTACTTAACAGAGCTGATGAAAAACATCCTCTGCCTCATTTCTGCCTCCCAAATCTTGTTGCAAATCAACCTAATGGTGGAATCTAGTTTTCATCCAGAAGTCTAGCTGTTTAGCTGGAAGAAATGGAAATTTTTAGCTTTTCAAGTTTTCATCTTAAGTACGAGGAAAGGGATATTAAATGACCTAACTCAGAATATTTGGAGTACAGGTACTGTCTTGCCATTCTCAGATTTCTGGGAGAGTTCACCTGCTTTACCAAGTTTGACAATTAAGTTCACAAACTCATCCTAGAAAAAGTACTAGCTACCTCACTACTGAATATCACAGTGGTCACCTTCAAAGTACCCCCCTTGGTAAGCTATGCACCAATCAGCTCCTAGTCTACCCTTCAAAGCAATTTCGGACCTCTTTCTGTAATGGCTATCAGAGCTATCATATTACCCTGATGCCCTGAATGTCATCAAAATGTATTCCTTTAGATATTTACTTTATCTTCAGATAAAGAAAAAAATAATTGGGATCAGATCAGATGAGTAATGAGGGTGTTCCAATACAGTTGTTTGTTTACTGGCTAGAAACTCCCTTAGAGACAGTATTATGTGAGCTGGTGCATTGTTGTGATGTAAGAGCCATGAGTTGTTGACCAGAATTTTCAATTATGATTTTCCTGTTTATCTATCTATGTTTACTTGGTCTACTATGCTTCTCATAGTCAGTTGATGATTTTGATGCACAAGTTGGTGGATTTTTGCAATGTTTTTATCAGTTCTGCTCATTACTGGCTGCCCTGACCTCTCTCATCAGTGATGCTTTCTCTCCCCTCAGAAAAACATTTAATCCATTTGTAAACTGCCAGTTTCTTCTTGGCATTATCCCCATACACTTGGACTACAACGTCTCTGATTTCAATTCCATTCTTGCCAAGTTTAATAAGAAATTAAATGTTTCTTCACTGCTCTAATTCAAGCTCTGACATTCTCACAACAGTGCACAAAACATGCAACAACAATAATTGAACATCTCTCAGCAAGACACCACCACACATTGACATGAACACAGCTGTTAGACACTGATATACCAATGTTGTGAACCCTTACTGAGCTGTCTGTACAGTGCTGCCAATGTATGATCGCGCACAAATTCTTGCAATACGCTGTCCATTCTTTAGGCTGATTTGAGTGTATTCCTTGCAATCATCAAGAATAACTTGAAATCAAGTGATTAAAAAATATGTATAGTATTTTAATTTCATAAAAATGTACATAAATGTATACATTTTATATGTTCATTTATATGTTAATCATAGTGTAATCACTAGTTGACAATAATGAATGATTATTCAAATAAATTGTGAAAGGGCTCGTCAGTCTACACAAATCCTTCTATATCAAATAAAATTAACTTAATTTGAGTTTCAAAAAATGTCATTGTCTGGCCCTATTCCAACCTTGTACCCATCAACTCTGAAGTCAGTTTTGCTGACTCTGCTCATGCTGCTCCTGGCTGCGTACTATCCTGTAAGCTCACCCTGTTAACACCTCCCTCTGTGCCTTTGCAATATGATGCTCCCTTTCTTCTTTCCTTTTTCTCCAGCCTATTCAAGTTATTCAGAACCAACTTTTTCAGCAGTTTTCTATGTTTGTTGTCTCAGTTTCACCCACATTCATCCTCATCTCTTTAGTGGACAGCAAAATCATCCCTATTAGTTTTATAGGCATTTGGTCCTCTTATTACTTGACTCTTTAGCCACATCTGAAGCTGCTGACTGCTCCTGTCTGGATAGAATACTCCAATACTTGATTCTGTGAAGATACCCTTCCATGATGTCACTGGCAGCTTGTAATCTGCCACCCTGATAGTTTCCCAATCCTCTGACCTAGGTTGTTCTCTCTGTGTCCTCTTCCTTGGTGAATTTGTCCAAGCTCACAAGATCAATTACCATCCTCTCACTGACGATTTATTTCAGTTTATGTCTTAGTTATGAAGAAGAAAATTCTCTTCTACTCCTTCTCTTTCCTTTCTATGGTGAGAACCTCACCAATGCAATACCTCCGTCTTCTCTACAATTCTTTCTTGTTCCTCCCTAAGGAAGGAGAGATTATTTGTTTTTTTTTGTTGTTGTTGTTGTTTGTTTGTTTGTTTTTTTATTGTTGGGGATTCATTGAGGGTACAATAAGCCAGGTTACACTGATTGCAATTGTTAGGTAAAGTCCCTCTTGCAATCATGTCTTGCCCCCATAAAGTGTGACACACACCAAGGCCCCACCCCCCCGTCCCTCTTTCTGCTTCCCCCCCATAACCTTAATTGTCATTAATTGTCCTCATATCAAAATTGAGTACATAGGATTCATGCTTCTCCATTCTTGTGATGCTTTACTAAAAATAATGTCTTCCACTTCCATCCAGGTTAATACGAAGGATGTAAAGTCTCCATTTTTTTTAATGGCTGAATAGTATTCCATGGTATACATATACCACAGCTTGTTAATCCATTCCTGGGTTGGTGGGCATTTAGGCTGTTTCCACATTTTGGCAATGGTAAATTGAGCTGCAATAAACATTCTAGTACAAGTGTCCTTATGATAAAAGGATTTCTTTCCTTCTGGGTAGATGCCCAATAATGGGATTGCAGGGTCAAATGGGAGGTCTAGCTTGAGTGCTTTGAGGTTTCTCCATACTTCCTTCCAGAAAGGTTATACTAGTTTGCAGTCCCACCAGCAGTGTAAAAGTGCTCCCTTCTCTCCACATCCACGCCAGCATCTGTAGTTTTGAGATTTTGTGATGTGGGCCATTCTCACTGGGGTTAGATGATATCTCAGGGTTGTTTTGATTTGCATTTCTCTAATATATAGAGATGATGAACATTTTTTCATGTGTTTGTTAGCCATTCATCTGTCATCTTTATAGAAGGTTCTATTCATGTCTCTTGCCCATTGATATATGGGATTGTTGACTTTTTTCATGTGGATTAATTTGAGTTCTCTATAGATCCTAGTTATCAAGCTTTTGTCTGATTGAAAATATGCAAATATCCTTTCCCATTGTGTAGGTTGTCTCTTTGCTTTGGTTATTGTCTCCTTAGCTGTACAGAAGCTTTTCAGTTTAATGAAGTCCCATTTGTTTATTTTTGTTGTTGTTGCAATTGCCATGGCAGTCTTCTTCATGAAGTCTTTCCCCAGGACAATATCTTCCAGTGTTTTTCCTATGCTTTCTTTGAGGATTTTTATTATGATAATTTTGAGAAGAATAAAGCAAGAATGCTTAGATCACACCTTTTCCATTCTTTATAAAAATCCAGAAATAGAGAACAAAGTGTGCATAAAGTTCATGTGAAATTTAAAATAGTTAACTATTAAAAGTTAACTTTTAATTTGCACTCATATCCTATATATTCTATTCTCTTCCTTCTTTCTTCACCCATACATATTGCAGCAATGCCTCTGACAGCCTGGGTAAGTTTGTCTATTTGTGGAGTTCACTATTAGTAAACAGTGTGCCTGCAGTCAGTATCAGTGATAAAATAATATGCTACAAGGTCCAGACACTGTACTGTATACTGAGAATACATACGTATTCTCCATAGACAAGACAACTAGCTTTACTTTCTTATTCATTCATTCATATGGTCAGGAATTCTATATTGAACATCAACTCTATGTGTCTGATACACATCAATTAAAATGAACAAACAAAAAGAAAATGCCCTTCTGGAACTTTGTCTTTTGAGGGAAGATAAATAACAAATATAATAAATAAATGAGTTACATGGGATGTTCAATGTTATGGGCTACAAAAAAATAATAAAGTAAAAGAAAGAAACAATAGAGACAGGCGTGGATAAGGAGAGTTGACCATATTGTCATTTCTAATGGGTTAATCAAGATAAGACTCATTCAGTGATTAATTGTGGTATATGTACACCATGGAATATTATCCAGCCTTAAAGAAAGATGGAGACTTTACCTCTTTTATGTTTACATGGATGGAGCTGGAACATATTCTTCTTAGTAAAGTATCTCAAGAGTGGAAGAAAAAGTATCCAATGTACTCAGCCCTACTGTGAAACTAATTTATGGCTTTCACATGAAAGCTATAACCCAGTTATAACCTAAGAATAGGGGGAAGGGGGAAAAGAAGCGGAGGGAGGGGGGAGGTGGGCAGAGGGAGGGAGATTGGTGGGATTACACTTGCAGTGCATCTTACAAGGGTATATGTGAAACTTAGTAAATGTGGAATGCACATGTCTTAGCACAGTAACTAAGAAAATGCCAGGAAGGCTATGTTAACCAGTGTGATGCAAATGTGTCAAACGGTCTATGAAACCAGTGTATGGTGCCCCATGATCACATTAATGCACACAGCTATGATTTAATAAAAAAAAATAATAATAATGAAATTAAATTAAATTAAAAAAATATGTAGTTTCTCATGTTGTGGTGACCCCCAACCATAAAATTATTTTCTTGCTACTTCATAACTAATTTTGCTACTATGAATCATAATGATCTTAGGCAAACCCTGTGAAAGGGTAGTTCGACCCCCAAAGGGATTGCAACCCACAGGTTGAGAACCACTGCAAATGTCCTTATGTAACAAAGAAAGTGTCTTCCCAAAATAAAAACAGTTGCCTTCTATTGTTAAAAAAAAAAAAAAAAATTGAGCAAAATGTAGAAGGAGGTGAGGAGTTAACCAGGTATACATCTGTGAGAAACTGTATTTAGGAAAAGAGAACAGCCACCGCATAAGCCCCTCTGCAAGAACATGGCCAGTAGTGTGCCTGGGAATAAGAAGAGGGCCCACGTGGCTTGAGATAGGAGACGGGGGTGGACTCCAACCCTGGGGCTAGGGCATGTAGTGCTTTGTGCTTTCTTATTAAACAGAATTTCTGGGGCTCCTATATTAAGAATGATTCACTGAGGGGAAGGATAGGATTGAGAATATCAGTTAGGTGGCTTTTGCTGAGAGAGGATGTTGGTTTAGACCCAGCTGGTATAGAAGTGGCAAACAGTAGTCAGAGTCTGGATGTAATCTGAAGATAAAGCCAACAGGATTCCCTAACAAATAGGGAAAGAGAAAAGTCGTAGGTGAAACTGTGACTACTTTTGGTTTTGCTTTTTAACTTTTAGTGTTCCATTGTATTTTGTCTTTTGGCTTTTTTGCTATACTGCTTTGTATTAATTATTGTTTTACTTATTTTTTTAGGATGTACAGTTTATACCCTTTACTTATCATAGTAGACTTAAAATTACTACTGTATCACTTCACATGAACTAGAAGAACCTTTCAACAGTATAATTCCATTTACTCCCATCCTGTGTGCTACTGATGCCATATATTTTACTTTTATCTACATTATAAATGTCATCAGAAAATATTTTTATTTTTGCTTTAAACTGACTGTTGTCCATTATAAAAATTTTAAGAAGAAAAATATAAGACAGTCCATTGTATTTGCCAATATATTTGCCATTTCCCAAACTCTTTATTCCTTCTTGTAAACCTAAATTTCTATCTTGTTTTATATTCCTTCCATCTGAAGAACTTCTTTTAGTATTTCTTGTAATGTAAGTCGGCTGACAACAAATTTTGCCAGCTTTCTGTTATCAGAAAATGTATTTATTTCTCCCTCATTTTGAAGAATATTTTCATTGAATATAAAATACAAGTTGACTTTCAGCAGTGAGTGATGTGCATTAGTGTGGCTCTCTTTGTATGTGTCCTGCTTGGGATTTGCTGAGTTTTTTGTATTTGCTGGTTAACATTTTTCCCAGATTTGAAAAATTTGGACCATTATTTCTTTAAATGCCTTTTTGTCTTTTCTTCTGCCCCCTCTCTTTCTGAAACCCCAATTACATGTATACTATACTTCCCAATATTTTTCAATAGTTCACTAAACCTCTATTCCTTTTCTTTAACTTTCTGGTAAATCTCTCTCTCTCCCCTCCCCCCCAGCCATGTCATGTCATATTGTCATCTTATAAAAGTTCATACTTAAAATGTGTCCATATCACTTTTAACAATCTACCCCAATAGTTAAAAGTTAGACATACCCTAATTTCCATGGAGGTGTAGAGGACTTACAAGAAAAGCAATTAGAAATTTTTGTAGCTGCTTTTAGAAGAAGATAATTATCTCTTTCTGCCAACAGTGAACTAAATAAAAGTCTGGCATGAAAATTTTGGCAAATATGTTAAACCTGTTGCCATGGATTTGGAGGATGCTTCATATAGCAAATTGGAAGCCAGTTTTGTATTAGATATTCTTTCCAAAACGTGGCTCAATTAGTTATACTGCTACATTCAATGATATTTTACTTATTTTGCCAAGATTTGAAGTAAATAGTCATTAATTTGTAGTTTAGGATTGTAGTACAAAAACCTCAAAATATTTCCCACAGTCACATTCTGATAAATAAAACAACTAACATCCATTGAAAAGAAAAATATTTACTTCCTATCCACAACCACCTCCTTTCATTCTCCCAAATTACTCCTTGTGAAGGGAGTTTTTGTTGTGACATGTAGCTATCTGCAGTCTTTGCTACCTTCTCTTTTCCAATTCTCACTTGATTCATAATCATGGTGCCTAAATAGGTGCTTGAAAACAAGATTCAAGTTCCAGGTCTCAGGTGCATTACAGAGTGGATACATGGTCCAAATGGCAGAGTGCTTCTTGAAATTTTCTTTATCAATAAGACCCTGAAGACGTCATCTTGGACTTTAGCAACTTTAAATAACATGTTCATTTGCTGCTAAATTCAGAGACTGGGATATGCAGGGGGTCAGAAAAGATGGTGGGAATTTTCTCTGAAGAGTGTGGAATCAGGCTGTGAATTCATTGATAAATAATTATTGCAGATCCAAAGTAGGTGAGTTGGTGTGATTAGGGGTAGGTCTAATGAAGTATATGCCACTAAGGGAATAAAAGAAGACATAAAAACATAGTTCTTAGAAGAAAAATATAAGACAGACCCTTATATTTGTCAATTTTTTTGCAAATATAATTTTCTCAGAATCTATCAAAGGAGACAAGATGTATGCAAATACGCAAGGATAAGGGACAAAAAAAGGTATGCAAAAAAATCAAGGATAGAAGAAAATCTTAAAACTTGAAAAAATAGTTGAAAATTCTAGAAGGATTTGTTTTGAAGTATTAACATTATAATATTAGTAAAACTAGAAAATTCAGAGCAATAAAGCTTGCTGTGGGGTAAACTATATGACAGGAATATAAGATTCATTCATGTATTAATTCTCTCAATAAATATTGCACCAAGTATTTATTTATTTTTTCTTTTTTTTATTGTTAAATCATAGCTGTGTACATTTGTGCAATCGCCTGTACCCATTCTAAGATGCACCATAGATGTGGCCCCACCCATTATGCAACTGCTATGATTATAAAGCAGTCGAGAGAAAATTGATCCTGGAAGTTGTGGAGGTTATGATATCGGGGGTATAAACTGATGCTGCCCAATTAAACATAGCAAATGAATGAAAACTCCACTCCTTCCCTTGATTCCAGAACAAGGTCTGCTCTTGGTTTTTCTCCCAGTTGCTAATTGCTCGTTTTCAACCTCGTTTCCTAGTTTCTCCTCTTACTTCTGGGCTTCTAACGGTAAAATACCAATGACTCAGTTCTTGAGCCTCTTTTCTTGCCTTTGTTAATCTATGCTTAGTCCCAGATTTGGGTTGAATTTTGTCCCCCCCCTCACCAAAACAAATAAAAATTCTTGTGTTGAAGTCCTAATCCGTTGTACCTCAGAGTATGACCTTATTTGGAAATAAGGCTGGAGCAGATGTAATGTTAAGATGAGGTCACGCTGGAGTAGGGTGTGCCCTAGTCCAGTATAAGTGGTATCCTTTTAAAAGTAAAAATTTGGTTGCAGACATACACAGGAGAGTACCCTGTGGACACGAAGGCAGAAATCAGGATGTGGCATCTGCAACCCACAGAACTCCAGAGACTTCCGGCAAACAGCAGAGGCTAGGATAGGCACGTAACAGATTTCTGGTTCTCTCTCCCAGCCTACAGAGGAGCCGGCCCTGCAGACACCTTGATCTCAGACCTGTGAGAAAATAAATTTCTATTGTTTCAGCTGACCAGGTTTGTAGTACTTTGTTATAGCAACCCTAGCAAATTAATAAAGTCCCTGAGTGATTCCATTTAGTCTCATAGTTCTAAATGATGCCTCTATGTCAGGACCTCTCAGCTTTACCTCTTTGTCTCAGAACTTTCTTCCTTCCTCCAGACTCATCTATGTAACTGCCTGATGAAGTTTCCACTTGGATGTCTTTAAAACATCTCAAACTCACATGTCCAAAATTAAACTCCTGATCTCCTCCCACAAAACCTGTTCACCTACAGCTTTTCCTGTCTTATTAGATCAAAACCATTGGTTGTCATCCTTGGTTCCTCTTTTTCTCTCATACTCCATATTCAAGCTTCTAGTAAAGCCTGTCGACTTCCCTTTCAAAATTCATCCAAAATATTATTACTCTGATCTGAGCTATCATCTGTCCCCTAGATTCCTGACACAGCCACCTAACTGATCTCCCTGCTTTGACCCTTAGTCTCCTAGGTCCATTCAACATATAAGTTGCACTTCCATAGTCCTCTGCCCAAAGCCTGCAATAGCTTCCCCTGCTCCTCAGTGGAAATTTCAAAGCATTCACGGTGGCCTGTGTCAAGCTGTCTAATACCCAGACTTCTTCTACTCTGTCATGTTCTCTTCTTACCACACTTATTGAACAACTAATTAAAATATTTCAGATTCTGGGAAGTATTTTAAGTTAAAATTAAATGTGTTGATCAAATTGTCATTTCTGTGAACCTCTATTTCTTCACTCATAAAATGAGGTTTAGATAATCCACAAGGATTCTTTCAGCTCTGACACTTAAAATTTTTTTATTAATAAGAGAATTCACTCCACTGTGTATGGTGCAGACACTGTGTTGAAGGAGCTCAAAATGAAGATACAATTTTGTTATTATAGAGTTGATCTAATCATTGCAGACAGCACACTAGGTAATTTAATCCCTAAAGTGAATAAAATTCACGTTAGCTGCCCACATTCAGACAAATTAGATAATTAGATAACCTCAAGCACTATGCAAGAAACTAGTACTGTTTAGACAAGCCACATGTTCTGAATAGGCTGAACCACATTTTACGTGAATCAAGGAGATACACATGTGTAAGAACACCCACGTATTTCTACATACATAAGTAGTATACACATGTTGGAGTGCAGGTAGACAACAAATAGCCAAGAAAACTTGACTTAGGCCTTAAAAGATATGAAATTTTTTTTTAAAAAACATGGTATTAAGTTTTAAAAGAGTCAATAAAATCCTTTTTATTTTGCTAAAATGTGTTTTTTGTTTGTTTGTTTTTATTAAATCATAGCTGTGTACATTAATGCAATCACGGGGCACCATACACTGGTTTTATAGACCGTTTGACACATTTTCATCACTCTGGTTAACATAGCCTTCTTGGCATTTCTTAGTTATTGTGTTAAGACATTTATATTCTACATTTACTAAGTTTCACATGTACCCTTGTAAGATGCACCGCAGGTGTAATCCCACCAATCACCCTCCCTCCCACACCCTTATGTGTTTTTATGCACATAATTGTTTTGGTTACTTTATCAACATAAAGATTGCTTTAATATTTAAACATTTCTTTATTTCAGAACTTGAAAATGTTACTAAAGAATTGCTATTGCTCTCTTTGCTTCCTCCCCAGAAAGCACATTGCCCACTTCCTGGAGCACATCAGGTGCGTCCTCTTCACAAGACCTGTGCGTAGGCAGTCCTCCTGACCTGGGGCAGCCCTCCTCCTGACCTGGGGCAGCCCTCCTCCAGACAGAGGAGCAGCTGTCCCCTCACTACCTTGAGGATTTCACTCAGATGTTGCTTTCTCAATAAGATCTTTCTTTTACTCCACTTTCTTGAGTCCACTTATCCTCTTCTATTTTTTTTACCCATAGCACTAAACACCTCATAACATATGATTTTTACATTTACTGTGCTTTTATTTATTTTTGTCCCCTTCTGCACTAGAATGTTACCTCCTTAAGGTCAGAGAACGTCTGATTTATCTGAAATGTCTACATCATGCCTTGAATATAGTTGGTACTCAAATATTTATTAAGTAAATGAATCTGACAAAATTTTATATATGTGTATTTAGATAATAACTAATAAAATCATTAAAAATATTAAAGTACTAGAAACAAATAAATCAGTGTTTGATCTGACAACATTGAGATAATCCATGACAAATGTGATACTAATGTATTTGAGCTCTTACTTCATGATTTCTAGTAACTTCCCACTTCCAAGGCTGTGCCTTGAATATTATTGTCTCATAAAAAAAAGAGGGTGGATATTTTACTTATTCATTAGCAAGATAATAAATAGGCTTAAAAAACTAAGCTTGAAAAAGAAAAGTGATGCTCACACCATAGAGTTCCTATCATGGAGAAGATCACTGGCATAAATAAAGCCTACACGAAAATATTTGGTGCCCGAATGTGGAAGGAAAGCACCTTCTTTACTCCTTAAATCGGAGATGTTTAGGTAAGGTAGGGGACACACTGGCAGCAAATTCTGCTTACTTACTGGTCTGGAAAAACACCACGGCAGAGAACAGTTCTACACCAACATAACAGGCCATGGCATAGGTAAGAGGCTGTGACCACTGAGTAGTCAAAGTTAGGGGCTGTTTAGCACTCCAATGCCCTCAATTTCTAAATGGAATTTTGAATGAATTGAGAGGCAGATCTCCTGTGAGGACCACCATGAGGTCTCACTTTCAAGATAATCATCCATGTTTTGCTGGTAGTTGCAGTCACCAGCATCAATTCAGAGACAAAATTCTTGTAAAATTCTCTCGTATGTGTTTTTTTCTGGGTCCCATGCTTATATTCATGGCTTACTAAGTCCCATGAGGGTGTCCATTTACCACTGTTACCTCTTCCAGGAGACAGCACAAGTAATTCCAAGAGTACTTTCTATTGATGTCCCCAAAACTCCCAACTCTCAATATTCCAAATCTTTTTCATTGAGCTAAGCATTAGCACTCACATCCACATCCCCACCCAACTCACAAATCTCAAATAACTGAGATGCTTCTGTGTGTGCCTGAAGGTCATGGTCAAATGACCAGGAACTGAAGCGATCATAAGACTTGTAGTTGGCATTCATTCTTGCATGTGTTAGGAGTGTGCTGGAATGACTGGTGTAAACGTAGCTTCATGACTTTAATCCAGGAGGATAACAAGGAGGAAATGAGTTGTGAATCAAGCTTTTAAGGAAGATTAGAAGGCAGGAAGGAGCTAGGGCATTCCATCCAGTAGGAAAAAAATAGTGCAAGCAAGGAGACTGTTGTCTGAGATATATAAAAGAAGCACGTTTGTTTTGCTGGAGCAGAAACTCTGTGTCAGGGAGATGAGATGTGAACTCATTACAGAGTAAGAGCTGAGGGCAGCCGTGAGGATTTGATAAGACTTCCTTAAGGCCAAAAGAAGAGTAGTTCACATTTTAGGAAAAACAAAACAAAACAAAACAAAAACTGTGTCTAGTATGACCTTTCAGCTGAGATAATATATAGAAGAATATTTTTTAAAGTTTTGCCCCAAAGAATTGTCCCCCCGGGAGGTAGTAGTAAAACTGTTGTGATAATGAAACTACTCAACATCTGTGGCTACATCTGTAATGCCTGAACAGTGCTTAGCTGAGTGCCTGAAAACAGAAAACAAATCGTTTACAGAGACCAGCAATGGCCTCTACTATGTATATTCAGCAACACTGCAGCTATGTAGTGGGTGGGAAAGCCTCCCAGGAAAAGCTTTGAATAACAGAAAATTTGATTTATCTTTATAAAAGATGCTATTAAAAGGCTAGGTTTGACGTGTGGTTATAACAGCTAGTATTTAGGACTACAGTATTGGCGATGTGTATGTGTGCATGGTATATATGGTGTATATTCTATGTATACATACATAAATACATGTATTTGTGGAAGGCAAACTTGTTCTTTCTTGAGAGCCTGTCTTGGATGGCAGCCACATCATTGGGTCTGGATTAGTCAACCAATGTTTACTGAAAATCCTATATATTATCTGTGCTACATGGAATGGAAGCTTGAAATCTCAGATCCTCAGAGAACTATCATTTGTCTCACTGCAGAGCACCAAGGACAGAAAGAGAAAGGATGGAGGTTGGACCCCATTGGCAGCGTTAGCTGCAGAGGGCCTGTCAAGACCTAGCATGCTTCAGGCAATAGTGAGATTTTACAGCCAAGAGAAGAGCATAAGATTCCTATGAGTAGATTTTTTCTTTCCTCTTAAGAAACCAAGGCAGAAACACTCGTAGTTTGCCTTCAGTTGTGGATGTTAATTCCAAGAACACAAAGTTACCCCACCAGCCTGATGATCATGCTGAGGTTCATGGTTATAGGCCATTCAGCAAGCTCAGATACCGAGAAACTGTGCTCAGTATCTGCTAGAGGACATCCTGACCTCTCCCAAAAGTTGTTCATCTCAAAATAAAAGATGTGATTAGGATAATTTGCCACCATTTTTTATAGTGCATCTAGGTGGTAGAATTTACCCCCAAGCCACCTTCGAGACCCCTGAGATGCCTCATGTACATCCTTTATCCTTACCTCATGCCCCTGTCTCTAATTTAATCATATCTGGATATTGCACCAGAGTTACTGTCACTAAAAAGCTACCCTGTGAGTTCTATAATAGCCTGCAGGAAAGAACAGTTTCTGGCCACTCTCCTTTTCAAAGATCATTGGCTATGATGCAAATTTTCGGGGGCTTCATGGCCTCCATCAGCCTGCAATAGCAGAGATCACAATATGAGAGGCCAGAAAGGACCTATGTGTTTTGAGCAGCATGGGGTCACTTAGGTAGTCAGTCAATGGGTGACTTCCTCAGTCAAGAAAACCGAAGGGAACAGGAATTGCCTATCAGAAACCAAAGCAGAAGCCCAGTCTTGGGAAATGAAATGACAAAGCAGAGGTGGGGCACCAGAGCTGGGTCGGTTTGTGATGATGTCTTGGGTAATAGATAGACTTAGCTGAAGAGCCAGGATAACAAAGCTGAAGACAAATTTCAAAAAAGCCAAATGGAGAAGTACCACAAACAAGTGAAAAGATAAAATAACAAAAAAGGATCCTGGTGGCCAGGTGGCACCAGTGTTCTTCAGGCCTCCTTCAATCACCGCCATCACTGTAGGAGCCACCTTTGCACAGGGGAGGAGTCTGAGCTCAGTATCGAATGAGTAGACACTCCTCAGACAGTGGGAGGAAAACTAATGTGGCTACAGCACAGGGTATGCAGGAAAGTAACAAAGAGAACCCTTCTGTAAAGGAATAAAAGATGAAAGTAGGAGCACTGCCAAAATAGAGTTTAACAAAGTTCGTCTCTGTTACATGAGGCCTAAATGGGAAACTGTCACTCCATGCCCATATTTATTTGAATATCCAGAAAGAATATGCAGAATAAATCTCACAAACACTTTACATTCTTCACACTGAACATAAAACAAAAATACGAGAGTGTCTACAGATGTAGTCAGCATTCCGTCTGCCTTAATGAGGCATAGCATAATCTGTCAACTAAGTCTGGAATTGAGGCCCACAACACCAGCCAGGCATATCAGGAGAACACTACATTAGACGCCTCAGTTCGTCAATTTAATAAATGCGTTCTCAAATGTCATTTCCCCTCCATATGCAGCAAATATTTTTCTATTATTTAGTTATGCTATTTTAATTGGGTTAACTCTCAGTGCACCAGCATGGTTCCATCTGTGAGAGACACTTATGTCACTTAATGGAGAGAAAGAAAACTGCAAGAGGAGGGGATGACACTTCTGAGGGGCCTGTGGTCTATGCTTGTCAGTAGTGTAAATAAGCATGCTAAATTCATATTTTTCAATTAAAGATCATAAAATCAGCTGGTGATATGCCTTTTATTTCATTAAGAGAAACATTACTCATCTTGAATATCCTTCAAAGCAAAATAAGCATTTTAATTATATCCCAGAGACAGGGAATATGCTCCTGGTCTATTTGCCAAATGACAACTATAACAGAGTTATTAAAACATTTGAGGAAAGATCACAAAACAATAGACATTAGATTTATACCTGAGTGAAATAACCAGCCAGGCTACAACTTGGCACGTGCAACCTTCTCCTGTGCAGTAAAAATCCTGAATGTGTGGTTAAAATGGTAACAAATTAAGTTATTAATTGCATTGTAGCCATTAGGTATGAATTTATCAAGGCACACTATCCAGATGAGGGGCAGACTTATAACTCTGATTCAAACTGTAAAAAAAAAAATTCATGTAAACATTTGTATCCCCATAATATTCTAAAATTTAAAAAACTTGCCATCTCAGAAATGGTTAAGACAATAATATATTTATTGTTTCAATCATGAACTAAAAAAAAGTTAATAAAATAAATTTTGGAAAGCCCTAAAGTGTTTTATTAGTTTTTTAAACTTAATATTAAATTAATTATTTCACATCATTTTCCTTTGTGAGAATCTGAATCAAGTTTTCCCAGTTGCTGGGAACAGGAATTAATATACACACCACTTTTACATTTATAAGCCTTAGAGTGTGTGATCTATGTGAAATGTGGGTCAGTCCATTCAGAATCTACAGCTTGACTGCACATTGCTGGCTTCTCACACAGAGACCATTGTTATCTAATCACTCAATTTATGTGATGAATACAGACAGCTAAACCGAATAAACCTCACTTCAGGGATTCAATCATCTAGTTTAGCTGTCTGCATTGATCAGATTTACCAAATAATTAAAAAATAGTCATTTCAATTTGTACTAGCTTTACATACCTCTTGTTCATAAAGAATTATAGAATATCTGTGGTAAAAGGGAATTTGGAGATTAACACCTTGTTTTCAGATGATGAAACTAAAGATTCAAGATCTTCCCAGTTCAAAAAACACAGTTATGTCCAGAGAAAAACACTTTCTGGGATCCGAATCATCTCAAATAGTTGTCTAGTACTAACTGAGAAAACTCAGTTAGTTTTCTATTCTTTTTTGCCATGTACTGTCTATGCTATATGGTAAAATAGCCTATTAGGCAACGTGGCTAGAGTGATTTTAGGCTAGAGTTCTCTGAATAGGATGGCATAAATGAGTGAAAATATTGACCCTTTGGATTTTAACATGCCTGGACAGGACCTGAGGCATCCTGAACTCTTAGGCTAGTCACCTCAATCTTTGAACAAATATGACTATTTACCCAGGTGTGCCAAATAAGCACTATCATCTTTTATTAGTGCAGTGACGTGCAGGGATTGGAAAGAACTTGATCTTTAGTAGTTTGGTCAATTAAATCTAATCTATCTGTACCTCAGATGCCTTCTCTATAAAGTTACGGGCTTATGGTATATTACTTGCACACATGCTTCCCAACCAGGTCTTTTATTTATTATATTATGCTAGATACTATGCTAGATATGTGGGAGGACACAGTAATGCATACGGCAAAGCAGACCATATGGGCCAGATTAGGCAAGAGTATGCTGTGATAACAAATAAATACCAGCATTTCAGCGACAAAATCCAACTCAAGCAAGTTCAAAGCAAGTCAAGTGCCCTCCTCTACCTCATTGTTATCCCACCTGGAACATATGGCCTCCCAGATAGTGACCACAGGAGAAGAGAAAAATGGTGGAGACATACAAACTTTTTACTTGACACAGAAATGATACACATTAATTCTGCTCTTGTTTCATTGGCTGGAACTAATTGCATATCCCTATTTTAACCATTAAGGTGTTGGAAAACATAAGAGACCACATAGATATTTGATGGCAAATAATAGCCTCTGCTTTAGTCAGGCAGAAAAAAGAAATACGTGTACGTATTTACACAGAAGGTGCTAAAAATATATATATACACATTTTAAGAAAGGAAAAAACTGTATTAAAATTGTAATTCTTCATATATGCCAATAATACAAGATGAATACAAGTGACATTTGAGCACCTCTTATAATTGCAGAAGTCAAACATGACTTGAGTATTACAATTGTAATACAGCTTTTTCCTTTCTTAAAATGTGTACGCATTTTTGGCACCCTCTGTACATATATAAGCTTTTATACGAATCTTATTCTAAAATGCCATGTTTCTGTTTTTTCTTATATGGCTATAAGTAAACATAATATTTGTTCACCCATTGAATCTAGGTTAAGAACTCTCAAGTATATGACAATAAGGTGGGGATTCCTAACATAATACCCAGTCCTTTTTACTCAGATGAATTATACTAAGAATAGATCACATCAATACAGCTCCTTAAATTTTTAAAATTATTTTACATATTTGAAAGTACAGTTGACTTTTGAAAAGCACAGGTATGAACTGCATAGGTCACCTGTACACGGGTTTTCTCCTGCCTCCTCTGATACAGCAAGATGAACCCCTCCTGTCCCTCCTCCTCCGCAGCCTACTCAATGTGAAGACAAGGATGAAAACTTATACGATGTTTCATTTTCACTTAACAAATAATAAATATATTTTCTCTTCCTTATTTTCTTAATAACATTTTCTTTAGCTTAGTTTATTGTAAGTATACAGTGTATAACATTATAGTATAAAATATATCTTCATTGACTATGTTATCAATAAGGCTTCCAGTCAACAATAGGCAATTAGTGGTTCAGTTTGGGGGGAGTTGAAAATAATGGTGGATTTTCCACAATGTGGGGTGTCAGCTCTCCCAACCCCCACATTCTTCAAGGACATCTACTATTTTAGTCTGTTTGAGTGGCAATAACAAAATACCCCAAACTGATTAGCTTACAAACAATAGACATTTATTTCTCACTGTTCTGGAGACTGAAAAGTCCAAGATCAAACCAGATTTGATGTCTGATGAAGGCTTGCTTCCTACTTTATAAATGGTGCTTTTGTGTCATTTCTTCACATGGCAGAAGGGACAAGGCAGCTCTCTAAACCTTTTTAGAAGGGCACACTACTCCCACTGATGAACGTAGAGCCCTCATGACTTAATCACTTCCCAAAGAACTCCACCTACTAATACCATCACCTTAGGCAATAGGATTTCAACATATGAATTGGGGTGGGGGCAGGAGGGACAAATATTCAAACCATGATTTGTTTAAAAATTCAAGTTTAATCAGGTTTAAAACATTTTGCACAGTACCTATCATATGAAAGAGCTAAATAAATATTAGCGGTTATCATTGTCATCAGCAGTGTCATTACTGTTTTTTTTTTTTTTTTTTTTTTTTGGTCTCATTTGATTCCCTGCAAACCATATTTAACCTCCCTGAGGGAAGTTAGATTTAAAAGGTTAAACCATTGACTCACAAACACATAGGTTCAAGTACAAGAAGTTGACAACATATTCTGACACCAAAGCCATTCATCTGTACAATTTTTAACAGAAAGAAGTAAAATAATTCTTTTCTTGGAACTCGAGTTTAACTTCTAAACAATCTTTTAGTTACATAAGACAGATCATTATATATGAAATGTCTGATTTTGAATCAAAATTTTAGTGTATTATATCTCAAACAAGAAGCAATACAATTTTAATCAAAGTGTGTGCCTATACTATTGACATATTTTACCATTTTAGAGGTAGCTTTTTTATGCCAGCAGTGAAGAATTCTGGAGACCTCATGGCATTGAAATCACAAAGGCATTTTTGACAGCCTGTTGAAAATTGAATGTTTTTCCTTGCAAGAAGTGACACAAAGCCTGGAAGAAGTGGTGGTCATTTGGTGCAAAGTCTGGTGAATGTGGAGGGTGACAGTTTCCAAGTCTACCTTCTATAGTTTGAGCAGTTTTGATTGTGTAACCTGTGGTTGAACATTGTCTTGCAAGAAGGTTGGTCTGTCTCTGTTGACCAATCTTGGTTGCTTAATCTCAAGCATCCTCACCATTTCCTCCAATTGGTTGTAGCAGATATCTGCTAATCAATGATCAGTTTTCATGATGCTGTACTAGCTGATACCAGCACTGGATCACTAAACAGACACCATTATCTTTTTTTTTTTTTTTTTGACGAATATTTGGTTTTGGACTGTATTTCAGCACTTCATCTTCATCCAACCATTGGAGCCAATACTTGTGATTATCAAAAAAAAAAAATCCATTTTTTATCACACATAGCAATATGGTGTAGAAATGGTTTGTCTTTGTGATGTGACAGAAAAAAGCCAAGCGTCCAGTTGATTTCTCTTCTGATGCTCACTTAATTCAGGCAGAGCCCCTCTTTCCAGGTTTTTTACCTTAATGATTTATTTCAAATGGTCTAAAATTATTGGAATAGTGATGTTAACTTTGGTACTAATTCATGCATAGGTTTAGATGGATTCACTTCCTCTACAGCTTTCAGTTCATCATTATCCACCTTGGTCTCAGGTCTCCCACATGGCTCATTTTCAAGACTGAAATCTCCAAAATGGAACTTCTCTCACCATCAACATCCTTTGCCTTTTTTCTGTGTGTGTTGTTTTTTTTTTCCCCCCAGTCTTTGGGCAGGGCCAGGTTTGAACCCACCACCTCTGGCATATGGGGCCAGCACCCTATTTACTGAGCCACAGGCAGCACCCAACATCCTTTGCCTTTTTAGCCACATCCTTCCCAAACACTTCATTGATACTTTGCTATCTGCACAGCATTGGTTCCATGATAGAATTCATATTTGAAAATAACATGGATATTTGAGTTATCCAGGGTTTCACAAAAATTACTTGTAAATAAAAATTGAAAGATAATTACAAGCCAAAATATGTGTTTGAAAGAACAAGGATGTACCTTCATAGTATCAAGTAAAACAAGAAGTATCAAAGTGAATTGTCAGAGATATAAATTATCAAATGCAATACTTACGGAAATTTAACCTTTCATACTTAACAACCTAAATAACTAGGAGATAATTTGAGCCTTTTTCCTACTCTAAGATTTAAGCAACACCTAAAGATTTTATATCATATAACCTACAACAAAAAATTGAAATAACTTTTGAAAAGAAGATGAATAAATGTGATTCGGAAATATCATAATCCTTATGATATGCCTGCCTAAATTGTTGACTGTAAAAGTCCTTCTCACTCCTAAAAATCTGATTATTCTTCATTAACCAAGTGTACCAGAAAATTTTATCTTTACTTGTTGCATTATGGGTGTAACTACTACACTTACTGATAATATAAGACTTTGCTTAAGCTCAAGTAATAAAAGATATTTCTTACTTTTTTAATGGGACTATCCAGAATTCAATTTTGACAAGTCTCTTGCAATGATCCAGACTTACTGATTTCATTCTTTATCTTCTACATAACAAACTACATTTTAAAAATTATGTCAGACTTTTCACCTGGTAGTGTGGATTAGTGCTTCTAGTCTAGCCCCTTTTAATATAATATTCAATAACAGTCTAATATTTTATGTATTTTTAGACAAATTTAGTCCAATAAGAGGTTAGTATTTCTTCTTTTTTTTTTCAGTGTAGGTTTTTTTTTTTTAATTAAATCATAGCTGTGTACAATAATGCAGTCATGAGGTACAATGTGCTGGTTCCATATACATTCTGAAATATTTTCACCGAACTGGTTAACATAGCCTTCATAGCATTTTCTTAATTATTGTGTTCAAATCCGTATACTCTACACTTAGTAAACTTCACCTGCACCCTTCCAAGATGCAGCCTAGGTGTGGACCCACCAATCACCCTCCCTCCACCCTACCTCCCCCTCCCTTCCCCTCCCTTGCCCTCTACCCCATATTCTTGTACTGAGATTGGATTATAGCCTTCACATGAAAGCTATAAATTAGTTTCATATTAGGGCTGAGTACATTGGGTACTTTTTCTTCTATTCTTTGGATACCTTGCTAAGAAGAATATTTTCCAGCTCCATCCATGTAAACATAAAGGAGGTATAGTCTCCACCTTTCTTTATGGCTGTATAATATTCCATGGTGTATAAATACCACAATTTATTAAGCCATTCATGAATCAATGGGCACTTGGGTTTTTTCCATGACTTAGCAATTATGAATTGGGCTGCAATAAACATTCTGGTACAAATATCTTTGTTATAGTGCGATTTTTGGTCTTCTGGATATATACCTAGTAGAGGAATTATAGGATAGAGTGGCAGATCTATTTTTAGATCTCTACGTATTCTCCAAACATCTTTCCAAAAGAACCATATTAGTTTGCATTCCCACCAGCAGTGCAGAAGTGTTCCCTTTTCTCCACATCTGCGCCAACATCTCTGGTTTTGGGATTTTGTGATGTGGGCTAATCTTACTGGAGTTAGATGACATCTCAAAGTAGTTTTGATTTGCATTTCTCTGATGGTTAAGGATTATGAGCATTCTAAGGATGTTTTGGTATGTCTTCAGGATCCAGATACCAAAAGATCAGAGAGTCCCAAGGTCTTCCTCACCATTCCTCAACTTAAAACTTGGAATTGGCCAGTATAGTTGTATTAGAAAGGGTTCTCCAGAGAAATAGAACCAACAGAATGTATCAAAACATATAAGGGAGATTTATTGAAATAATTGTCTTATACAATTACAGAGACTGAGAAGTCCCCTAATATGCTGTGTAAAAGCTTGAGACTCAGCAAAGCCAGTGGTAGAATTCAATCCATGTCCAAAGGCCTCAGAACCAGGAGCTCTAATATACAATGCCAGGAGAAGATGGATAGATATCTCAGCTCAAGAAGAAAAAGAATGCATCCTTTCCCGCCTTTTTGTGCTATTTGGGCTGTCTTCCAGTGTCAACCATAAGGATGCTGCAACTAGCTACAAAATTTTCTTGGGTTAAAATGATAGATGATGATGCCTAGAGACTATTTCTTAGTTTGAAGGAAAGGAGAAGAACCGAGAAGTAAAGTTTAATTTGACTAATCCACTGAAAATTAGTCTGACGTGAACAGAGTTTGGAAATTGGCTACAGCCCAGTGCTTATGACAATCAAACACAGTCAACTGCAATGCTTGGACCCTAGGCCCTTGAACAAGTCATGGGAGGGACCTAAGTTGAAGCACATGAAGGTGGCAAGATAAGGCTGTGCTTCCAGGTCATATAGCTTTTGTACCCCAGCTCCTGGTCACAGCATTAAAGGATTTGGCAGTTTGTTAATCACTCATCTTAAATGGTCACCACCTGAGAGACAGAGGTCCTTCCTTCTCTTTGAGTCTAATGAAGAGCTCTGATGGATCACCGTGTACTGTTCTAAAAAGAATGAGTGTGAAAGGTGTGGAAGATGTGTCCACATGCCTGTTACTAATCCAGTACCAATAAATTTTCCAGAATGCTACACTGGTTGGCCTTGGCTTAATGCTGTTTTGCAATTCATTTTAATTTGTACAGCAGAAATGTTACAAATTATCATCAAAACAAGAATATTATTAAGAATGAAAGAAAACATTACTACTGTCATATTGACACCTTGCAAGCTGTCAGGGCATATGGTTGTCCTAGATACATCACCTTTTAGAAGATAAAAATCAAGCCTGGAATCCTAGAAATCATATATGAGTTTATTGATACTCAGCATGAAGAGAAGGCTGATCATATGAGGACATGCATATGTGTGTACGTGGGGGTGTGTGTATTTGTGTACATTGGAGGCCAAAGAAAGACAATATAAACTTGCTCAAAGGGCAAAGTGAAAAGGTTTATTGTATCCTGTGCCAAAAAGCAGAATTATATCAACAAGCATATTTGGGCTCCATGTAAGAAAGCTTTTCATTAAAATGGCCAACTACAAAAAAGATTGCCTTGGCACTATGCTTTCCTCATGCCTTAACTGCATTCAAATTGAGGACACCACTCATGTGTACAGTGGGATATTGTCTACAATAAAGGAGGAATTATATATGTAGCTCCTAAGTCTCTTTGAAGATCATAATTTACAAGTCTCAAAAAAAAAACACCCAAATAGCTATTATCACAAAAAAACATGATAACTTGTTGATTTTGTACTTCCAAGAATCTCACACATTATTAAATATACTGAAGGCAAGGTAGATAGACATAATCTAATGCAGGAAAGAAAAATTAGAAATTTTCTTAAGTGTGACTGGTCATACAGGACAGGCCAAGGAAGAGAATACAACTCCGTGCCTGATTTGCATGCATGGAGGAAAACCATAGCAATGTATCGTTATCGAGGATGTTATTAACTTGCATTACCTCAGAAATGTGGAAGCCCAGAATTCTATTCAAAATCTATAGCTAATTATGTGAAATTAAAAAGATTTAAATACTAATTGAAAATTATGGAATTTTATTAATTCCTAAATCCTTTAGCTAACTTGCCCTATTTCCTTATAGTATAGTAATTTTTTCTGAAAAAGCATTAAACTGACTAAATTTTGAAGGTGGCAAAATTTGTATTTAAATAAACTTCACCTCCTAATCAAATAAGGTTCCCTACCATTAAAATGACTAAAATCAATTAATTCAGAGTTATTTGGAGGAGAATTTTGGGCTTCTGAATTTATGCTATGTAAGAAACTACCAGGGCTGGGCATGGTGGCTTACACCTATAATCCTAGCACTTGGGAGGCTAAGGCAGGGGGATTGCCTGAGCTCACAGGTTCGTGACCAGCCTGAGCCAGAGTCTCAGCTACTCGGAGGCTGAAGCAAGGGGATTGCTTGAGCCCAAGAGTTTGAGGTTGCTGTGAGCTGTGGTGCCATGGCAGTCTACCAAGGATGACAAAGTGAGACTCTGACTAAAAAAAAAGAAAAAGAAAATACAAAAAAAAACCTATCAGTTCCTCATTCTAGTGAATAATGTCCTACATTGATCTATACTAATAAAACCAAAGAAAAATATTTTATGGTCTTCATCTATTAATAATAGCTGGGTATCATTTTTTTAGGATTCTGTGTCCTAAGAATTGTACTAATCACCTTATATATATAGTTTCATACCACAGTCTCACAACAACCGTATAAAGCTGCAGTCTCCAGGCCCCAAGCCACAGAGCTACTGGTCCATGGCCTCTTAGGAAGTGGGCCACACACAGTAGGAGGTGAGTGGCAGACGAGAGCAAGTGAAGCTTCTTCTGTCACTGTCTCCCATCACCCACAGATGGGACTGTCTAGTTTCAGGAAAACAAGCTCAGGGCTCCCACTGGTTCTACATTATGATGAGTTAATAGAATTATAATTATTTCATTATATATTATAATAACAATGTATAATAATTTATTATTATATAATAATAATAGAAATAAAAATGCACAATAAATGTAATGCACCTAACTCGTCCTGAAACTATCACCTCCACCCCGAGTCTGTGGAAAAATCTTCCATGTAACCAGTACCTGGTGCCAAAAAGGTTGGAGATCACTGATATAAAGTATGTGTCATTGTCACAGAGCTAAAGAAATTTAGGTGCAAACGATTGAGAAATTTGTATAAAATCATATGAGCAAGTAGTGTCACTAGAACTTATCTCTGGGTCTGTCAAAATTCCCAGCCTGGTCTTTCAACTGGAAGTTACAGTCCACATTAGTATGCTAAAACCAACTCCACAAACATATCAAATGTGCGTACTGAGAAAATGCATAAAAATGAGAGAGTGACCTTTCTTTGTAACTTGTCCAATCTCTCATATTTTGCTTTCTTCCATTGATGCTTCTGCCTGTGGCAAATTTAATCAAAACTCACTCAGACATTTCAGGACCAATTAGAGATTATTAACCTCCTCTCAGGCTTCGCTATCCTCCCTACTTTTTTTCAGAGATACATGAGTTTAACATCTCATTCTTCTTTTTGATTAAATTTTTTTAGGTAAAGTGAATTCTTCCTTCTGGAAATTGGAACTTTTGATTTCTTTCTTTCCATTGATTCCCATTGATTCCAAGTTTGTGTAATTTAACAGAGGAGCAGAATCAATTATCTCCATATTAACCCAGAGGGGAAGGTAGTAGAGATGAAAAAGGAAAGGACAAATTGCTGTCTCTGTGCCTCTCCCTTCCCCCTACCAAACTGATTTAACTGATCAATACCAAACAGTGAACCAAACTGTGTGGTGAACTGGGCACTAAATGGTCTTCCACTTTATTGCCTGAAATTGGGTAGATTGCAGATTGAACACCAGGAAGTAGGTTCAAAGACACTTGCGCATGGGGAAGCCAGGAGACTTCCTGGTCAATCAGGAAGCATTCGGCCATAGGTTCACTGTATTGTAACCAGTAAAAAGATTCATCCTGAGTGAGCAGATTTTGTACCTTTTCAGACAAGTTATAGAAGAGCCCACAAACTGAGTCTGAAAGGAGGGAAATTTGTAACCGGTAGGAAGAGATAGCAAGCAAAACATTGCAACACTGGCTGGTTTCAATTGAGAGATGGGTGGGGGGGCAGGTAAGTATACACAAAGGATGGCAACAGCTGGGCTATTTGTGGCTCAGACCCTCCTATAGCCAGTTTATCAGGGCAATCTTAAATCCATTCAAAGGCAATAGTAATAAGTTTCGGAGATATTTTTCAGTGACTTCAGGTTGCTTTCAGAGAGTATTGGCCTGCTTGTGGAAATTTCCCTGAGATAGGCAAACATACTACGTGTGTGAGAAATTATGGGTGAGGTATTGACTAGAATTCAGGCTCTTGACCAGGTGCAGTGGCTCATGCCTGGAATCCTAACACTCTGGAAGGCTGAGGCAGGTAAATGCTTGAGCTCACAAGTTCAAGACCAGCCTGAGCAAAAGCAAGACCCCATCTCTACTAAAAATAGAAAAGCTGAGTCAAGACGATGCCTTGAGTCCAAGGGTGACACCCTTGATCTATCCAGGGTGACAGCTTGAGACTCTGTTTCAGAAAAAAAAAAAAAAATTCAGGCTCTTAGGGCCCTGGATTGGATTTACAATGTTAATAAAGATAACCCACTGGAGGACGAGAAACGGTCCCAAAGATATCTGGATAAAGTCTTGCTATCAGCCCTGCTGCCTTGAAAAACTTCCCTATGTTGAAGCCAAGTAAGAATTTAAGAGATGTCACCTTGGTGAGGTGGCAGCAGATATCACAGATTAAGGTGGACTCCTTTATAAAAATTGTCTTGGTGAGAATCAAGACCAAGCCAGACGAAGGACCTGAACTCTGAGATCCCAACAAGAAATCAATATGGCTCTGGCTGAAGAGTTAAGGGTCTCCAAAACTGAAGTTGATGGTGTTGGTTATGATGACCTTGCTGCTTGGTATTGGGGTTGATTGGATCAAAAACAGTGAAGGTTCATCTGATTGAGCTACATGCACCTGCTGCACCACATGGAATAGACAGTCCATATGACTGTCTTCCTATGTGACTGCTGATTCTCTTTCCCCTTCTAATCCAAACAGAACTGCATTAAAAAGAAAGCCAGTTAGGGATGGGGCCAAGATTTTTCTGTCCACAAGGGGACTTCAAAAGCCATATTATACCTGCCCAAGTCTGCTAAGGAGCTATGGAAAAGGAAGACCTAAACTTTATGTCTTCCTCAGGGGAGCAGTCTTGTAGGACAATTCAATGTATGCACCGTACTATAAATTCCGTGTCATGGCTTGGATTGCTGAATATATAATTGGTATTGAGGTTTCACATTCCTATACTGTGAATGCTTGTAAAAGCCAGAAGGGATTCTCCCACTGCGGAACCAATGCATTTAGAGAAGTGCTAAGGAGGCAGCTAATTGGTTTCTCAACCCCTCTCTCTGCTCCCTCCCAGATAGTCCAACCCAAACAATATACATAGAACCCCAGGAGAAAAAAAGGAAATACATCTCCATGATTAAAAGAGTTAAACCCGGGGCGGTGCCTGTGGCTTAGCTGTTTTAGGCATTGTGACTATAACTGAATCCATTGCACAGATAGATGGCACTTGGCATGTTGCCTTGGACATGGCCAATGCTTTATTTCCTAGCCACTGGCACCTGATAGTATTCATGTGGTGAGGCTATATATATGAGGCTATATGTGTATATTTTATATATTAGGTATATATATTATATTATGAGTATTTATGTGTGTATATGTATTATATCTATCTATATATTTCTCTCTATTTATATATATAAATTATTATTATATCATATATATAACATATATAATTATTATTATATATGTATATATAATGCCAGGGCAACTTAAACTCTCACTGTTATTTACTGTAAGTACCTCTACCTACCCTAAGGTTTCCAAAGCTTTCACCACAACCCTCAGCCTCAATAGCCCAGAATACAGTGTTAGCATAACTCTACTGGTAGGGATAGTTGATGAACTACGATGAACTTCAAAGACCTTCATCAAATAAACTTTCTTAGGATTATGTGGGCAGATTCACACCACTTGATGACTCTGGCAATAAAGGAAAAACTGCTATCACTTAGCTCATACTCTTTGGATAATGGAAATGATTTGTGCCTCACTGGGTCACTTTTAGCTGCTAGTCTGCAAGTATCCTTTGAGTGGGGACTAACCAAAATGCCTAATTGAAGGCTATATATCAGGCTGGCACAAACCATCTACTTTTGGAAGCCCCAAATCATAATGAGAAATTTGAGATACAATCCTCCATGATTGATCATTTTGCTGATCAGAGACTAGCAAAAATCATCTATGAAACAGTGGCAGGCTAACTGGTTAGCCTGCAAAATTTCAGGTCCTTCACAGATACCTACCTGGTCTTGAATACTCTCTTTTGAAGTTTGTGAAAATATACACTACACTAATTACTAGGTTTCAAATAGCACTGCTTTTTTAAGTGTAACATTCCAGTAACTCTTTTTTTATTTCAAAATAACATTGGCCCAGTCACTCAATTTAAGTAAAGCTCTCATATTCAGTCTCCTCTGGTAAGAGCAAAAGTTTTATTTGTCAGAATAAATTAGAGAGGTACAGAAATGGGTACTAAGGAGACTTGGGAAGACTTTTCATCTTATTCTATTTTAAAGAAAACATTACTGAAGGTAAATGATCAATTATTTTATAGAAATTACCATTTTAATTAAAATGCAAACCAGAGAAGTTAGCATATGAAGAAGAAATATTGGAGTGCTAAAATCCTCAAAAGCATCAGAATTTAAAGATGTTAGTTTTCATATTATCCTTTAAGCCATCTACTAAGTTCCTAGCTAAATATCAAAATATATTAATAGGCCAGGCATGGCTCATGCCTGTAATTCTAGCACTGTGGGAGGCCGAAGTGGGTGGATTGTTTGAGCTCAGGAGTTTGAGACCAGCCTGAGCTAAAATAAGACCCCATCGCTACTAAAAATGAAAAACTGAGGCAAGAGGATTGCTTGAGCCCAAGTGTGTGAGTTGCTGTAAGCTATGACACTACAGTACTCTACTAAGGGCCAAGATTTTTCTGTCCACAAGGGGACTTCAAAAGCCATATTATACCTGCCCAAGTCTGCTAAGGAGCTATGGAAAAGGAAGACCTAAACTTTATGTCTTCCTCAGGGGAGCAGTCTTGTAGGACAATTCAATGTATTTTTAAAATGAGAATCTGTCTCAAAAAAAAAAAAAAAAGTCAGAGTTAAATAATAAAAATTATTTAAAAATACATTAATAAAAAGCAAAATATTGACTGCTTCATTTATTGTATGACTAAGATTATGGATTTGAGAGGACACTGAGTTATTTCCAATACTGTGTGAAACATTGAAATGATTCAGATGAAATTCTATTTTGCTTACAAACAGTAAAATTCACTCTTTTGACATACAGTTCTATGAGTTATTTACATGTATAGATTCTTTAACTATCATCAAGGAGAGGATGTGAAGAGTTGCAGCACTCAAAGGGCTCTGTCCTGCTGCCACTCTGCTTTCAAACCCTCCTCACTCCCAAGCTCTGCCAAACATAGATCTGTTATTGCTTTCTTTGTGGGCAGAGGGGAAGAAGGCATTTCCAGTATGTTATATAAATAAAATCATATAAGACATTACCTTTTAGCCCAGGCATGGTGGCTTACACCTGTAATCCTAGCACTCTGGGAGGCAGAGGTGGGCAATCACTTAAGCTCACGAATTCAAGACCAGCCTGAGCAAGAGTGAATCCTCATCTCTAAGAAAACATAGCCGGGCGTTGTGGTAGTTGCCTGTAGTCTCAGCTACTTGGGAGGATGAGGCAAGAGAATCACTGGAGCCTAAGAGTTTGAGGTTGCTGTGGGTTACCATGCCATGGCACTCTACCCAAGGTGACAAAGTGGTCTTGAATCCTCTCATTTGAAGTTTGTGAAAATATACACTACACCAGTTTCTAGGTTTCTTATAATAACATTCTATTTTGAGCATTTCTTTCTCAAAAAAAAAAAAATTACCTTTTGAGCTTAAGTTCCTTGAGCATAATTCTTTGAAGAGTCATCTAAGCTCTGGTGTATATCAATAGTTCATTCCTTTTTATTGGTAATAGCATTCCATTATGTAGATGTACCACATTTATTTGTTCACCCACTGAAGGACATTTTGGATATTTTTGCTTTTAAGTAATTATTGATAATACTGCTATAAACCTTTATGTGCATATTTTTGTGTGAATATATACTTTTAATTCCCTGACAAGCATAACTGAAAGTAAGATTGCTGAGCCATAAGGTAATTCTCTGCTTAGCTTTTTGAGAAACTGTTTTCCAGAATGTCTATGCCATTTTGCAATGTATGAAAGTTCCTTTTGCTCTACATCCTTATCAGTAATGGATATTCTGAGTGTTTTTCTATTTTAGCCTAATAGTTGTGTAATTCTATCTCCTGATGGTGCTAATCTTCTTTTTCCCAATGATTAGTAGTACCAAAGATCTTTTCATACGCTTATTAAATAACTGTGAGGTGACTTTTAAAATCTTTTGCCAATGTTTTAAATTGAGTAATTTTCTAATTTTTGAGTTTTGAGAGTTCTTTACCTATCTTGGCACAAATTGCTTGGCTAATAATATCAAAAATATTTTATAATTTTCAGCATATAGATCCTGCATATATTGTCTTATATTTATGTTGAAGGATTTCATTTTGAAATTGTCATAAATATCACTCCTGGTTCCCAAGGTTCCTTCTTCCTAGTATTCTTGTTAGAAATATGGGGAGTTAGTTCACAAGGTTCCTCTCCTCAGGGTTAGCCACAATGTGCTGGTGGGGAGGCAGAGGTATTGAAAAACAAACAAGCAAAAAATAAACAAGAAACTCAGTGCCAGACCATTTTTACAGCCTGGAGATCCTTAACAAGTCTACCTGCTTTTATCCACATTTCAGTCTTATGTTAGTTGCCTAATCTATTTTTTTTCCTGGAACTGTTAGTCGTTGTTTTGGAAGAGATAGGGTGGAGCATGCTTGCTCCGTTGTTTCTAGAATCAAATATCTTCTTTTTTAAATGCCTAAAATGTGGATAAAGGAGAGAAGAATAAGGAAACCTCTCCCATAGTAGTATGCGTAGTAAGAAGAAATGATAGAATATGCTTCACAAACCAAAACACTAAATATAGCATAGTGGAGGACAGGGAGGAGGCTTTTTCCCAGTCCTGATGTAGCTTTCCATGTAACACACCAGGCTTCTCTCTTCCTCCTTACTTACTGTCCCCTAAGGAATTTTTAGTGAGTTAAAATAATTGGCATGTTTGGAAGGAAAAATAGAAAATACGCTGCCCAGCTACATTATCTCCCCTCTTCTCTGGCCCACAGATAAACTGTTCTCAATTTCTCTAAACCATATGATAAATTTAGCGACAAAAAAAATCTCTGTCCCTAATGAAAAGGCATATGTAGTGTAGCATTTACTGTGACTCTTTGCATAAATCTCATTAATCCCGGAATTCAGTATTGAGAAGCTTGCTTACATGCACAAACTACATTGCTCCATTTCAGGAAATTAGATTGAGTATTTTGATCTCCTTATTATTTACTCCATGTTATTTATAAGCTTTTGGTACTCCTGTGAAAACATACAGAGGGGGAAGAAATTGCTACATCTTCTTTAGCTAATTTATTCTTTCAAGTAGCTGCCTTTCAATAATGACCTTCCTCAGTTATTATATGGCTATAGGACGTGTTTCTTAATAGCTATCATGAGGGTTTTTAACTCACTATTTTATCCCCCGCACTTAGCACATGACTGGCACAATGAGTGCATAATAAATGCCCATTAGTGACCATCAAATAAGCAAAAAAATGATTCAGTGAGTAAAAGGATTTCAATATACGTATTTAGCTGTACCATCCATATAAACAACATTCTTTTTTTTTTTCATTTCAAAATTCTAAGGGGGTACAAATGTTTTAGCTTACATTGATTACTTTTGTAACACTTAAATCCAAGTTATGGATATGGCTGTCACCTAAACAGTGTTTATAGTACCTATTAGGTGTGTTTTATTCCATTCCCGTCTCCCCCACCACCATGGATGATTTCCACTGAGTTTTACTTCTCTCTATGCAAATGTGTGCTCATTGGTAAGTTCCAATATAATAGTACATGTGGATTTTGTTGTTTCATTCTTAAGATACATCCACTGCTGGTGGGACTGCAATCTATTATATCTATTATCTAGATATAATAGATATTTATATTTTTTTATCCACTTTGATCCAGATTGTTGCAAAAGGTATTAATTTATCTTTTCTATGGCTGAGTAGTACTCCATAGTATACATATAACACATTTTAGTATCCACTCATGAACTGATGGATGCTTGGGGTGATTCCACACCTTTGCGATTATGAATTGTGTGCCAAAACATTAGAGTATAAGCATGTTTTAGATAAAAATTCTTCTTATTCTTGGCGTAAATATCAAACAGTGAGACTGCTGGGTAAAATGGTAGATCTACTTTTAGTTCTTTAAGAAATCTAGAGTTTGCACTAATTTTCAGTCCCAGCAACAGTGTATACATATTTAGCTGTACAATTCTTATAATCTTATGTTTTAAAGTTTTTTTTTTATTATTTTTTAAGTTAATATGAGGGTACGTGCAGTTAGGTTATATAAATTGCTTTTATAAGGTTAGGATCTGTGTTGTAGTTTTATACTTTACACAGGAAGCATATCAGCGTATCATATACTGATTCAATGTGCCCTTGGGTGGGAACTTACCCAACTCCTTCTCCTCACCCCCTCCTATTTGGCTTTAAATGAGCTTTTCTGTCATGTGAGCATATATTAATTAATCCTGGTTACAAATAGGAACTGAGTACATGTGATGCTTATTATTCCATTCTTATACATTTTTTAGGGGACTCTTTCCAAAGCCATCCCAGTTGTTATAAAAGATACAAAATCTCTGTCTTTTTCTGGCTTAATAGTATTTCATAGTATGCATATGCCACAATTTATTAATACATTCATGTGCTGAAGTGTACTTAGGTTTTTTCCACATCTTTATGACTGCGAATTGGGCTGTTATATAAACATTTAAGTGCAAAATTCCTTATGGTAACATATCTTTTTTTTTTTTCTTTTGATAGATATCTAGTAATGGGATTGCAGGATCAAATGGTAGGTCTACTTTTAGTTCTTTGAGGACTCTCCATACATTTTTCTGTAGAGACTTTAGATTGCAGTCCCACCAGCAGTGGATGAATATTCCCTTCTCTCCACATCCACACCAGCATCTGTTATTTGGGGAATTTACCAGATAGGCTATTCTCACTGGTGCTAGGTAATATCTCAAAGTGGTTTTGATTTGTATTTCTCTGATAATTAGAGATGATGAGCGTTTTTTGTGTGTTTCATGTGTTATGGACCATACGTTTATCTTCATGAGAGAAGTTTCTGTTCATGTCTCTTGCCCAGTTTTAGTAGGGTTGCTTGTTGATTTTCTTAAGTTGCTAGTAGATCTTAGCTACTAGCCCTTTCTCAGATTTGTAATATGCAAATACCTTCTCCCATTCTGAAGGTTATTGCTTTGCTTTGTTGATTATGTCTTTAGCTGAGCAGAAACTTTGTAACTTTATCAGTTCCATTTATTTATTTTAGTTGTTGCTGTAATTGCCAATGGGATCTTCTTTATGAATTTCTTTCCCCCTAGGCTGATAAGATAAAGATTTTTTCCAACATTTTCTTCTGAGTATTTATAGTACCAGGTGTTAGATTTAAATATTTTATCCATCATGAGTTAACTTTTGTAAGTGATGAGAGGTCCGTGTTAAGCTTCAGTTTTTTACATGTGGTTATCCAATTCTCCCAGCACGTTTTATTGAGTATGATTTTTACCCCAAGTCTAAGTCTTTTATTCATCTTGAATTAATTTTTGTGAGTAATGATAGGTAGGGGTCCTGTTTAATTCTTCCTCATGTGGCTAATCAATTTTTCCAGCATGATTTACCAAATAGGGCTTCTTTTCCCCAGTGTACACTGTTGTTTGCTTCATCAAATATTAGTTGATTGTTGGTAGATAGTTTTATGTCTTGGCTTTCCATTCTGTTCTGTTGGTCTAGGTCTCTATTTTTATAGCTATTACATACTGTTTTGGTTACTATAACCTTTTATTAATAGTATAGTTTGAAGTCTGGTAATTTCATGTCTTCATTTTTGTTCTTTTTGCGTAAGATTGATTTGGCTACTTGGGCTCCAAATGAAGTTTAGAATTATTATTATTTTTTTACATCTGTAAAGTATGACTTTAGTAATTAATGGGGATTGCATTAAATTTGTAAATCACTTTGGGTAGTGTGGACATTTTGAAAATGTTGTTTCTACTTATCCATGAGCATGATATATTTTTCCGTTTGTTTGTATCCTCTACAATTTCTTTCCTGTGAGTTTCATAGTGCTCCTTGTAGACCTCTTAGTTAAGTGTATTTCTAGGTATTTAATTTTCTTTGTAGTTATTGTGAATGTTATTGAGGATTTGATTTGACTCTTGGCTTGACAGACAATAGTATATAAAAATGTTACTGATATATATATATATACATTGGTTTTGTTCCCTAAAACTTTGCTAAATTCATTTATGAGTTCCAGTAGACTTTTAGTGAAATCTTTGGGGTTTTCTGCATAAAAAATCATATCATCAGCAAAGAATGATAATTGTATCTTCCTCTTCCCTATTTAGGTATACTTAACATTCATCTCTTGAGGGATTGCTCTGGATAGGATTTTGAGCATTAAATTGAATAGATTTGGTGACAGTGTCATAGATTGCTTTTATAATTTTAAAATATATTCCTTCTATGACTAATTTCTTGAGGATTTTTATCATGAAAGTGTGCTGGATTTTGTCAAATATTTATTCTCTATTAAGATGATGATCATGCTATCTTTGTTTTTCTTTTTGTTTATGTGGTGAATCACATTTATTGATTTATGTATGTTGAACCATCCTTGGAGCCCTGGGATGAAACCCACTGATCCCAGGGTATTTTTTTTTTTTTATGTACTGTTGAATACAGTTTTCTAGTATTTTATTAAAGATTTTGTGTTTATATTAATAAGTGATATTTGCGTATAGCTTTTTGTTCTTGTTTTTGTTGTGTCTTTTCCAGTATTAAGGTGATACTAGCTTCATAGAATGAAATGGGGAGGATTCCTTCTCAATGTTATAGAATAATTTCTGTACTAATGGGTACAAGGTCTTTATTGTAGGTCTGATAAAATTCAACTGTGCATTCACATGACCCAGGGCTTTATTTTGGGTGAAGTTTGTGTGTGTGTGTGTGTTTCCCTCACTGTTCATTTCTTTTTTTCCTTTTATTTTTTATTTATTTATTTATTTTATTTATTTATTTATTTATTTTTGTAGTTTTTGGCCAGGGCTTGGTTTGAACCCGCCACCTCCTGTATATGGGCCCGGTGCCCTACTCCTTTGAGCCACAGGCGCTGCTCACTGTCCATTATTGATCTTTTCACAAATTCCATTTCTTCCTCATTGAGTCTTAGGAGTTTATGTATTTTCATGAACCTTTCCACTTCCTCTACATTCTCTAGTTTATGCGAGTAGAGATGTACATAATATCCATGGAAAATGTTTTTTGTTTCTGTGATATTAGTTGCACTATCACCTTTTCATTTTTGAGTGAGGTTAATTTGGTCCTTTTTCCTCTGTCCTTAGTTAATCTAGGAAGAGGTTTGTTGATTTTATCTTTTTAAAGAACCAATTTTTTGCTTCATTAACTTTTTGTATTTTGCTGCTGTTGTTGTTTTCCATTTATTTAGTTCTGCTCTGACTATTATGTCTTTTTTGGTCAGCTTTAGGTTCAGTCTTCTTTTTCTAGTTCCTTGGAATTTGACTTTGGGTTGTTAATTTACGATCTTTCTTTCTTTTTGATGCAGGCATTTAAGGCTATGAGTTTTTCCATTGAGAAATTATTTTGCTGTGCCCCATAGATTTTGATAGCTTGTGTCCTTTATATCATTCTGTTCAAATAATCTTCTTACTTACATTTTAATTTCATTCTTGATGTAATAATTATTCAGCAATAGTTTGTTTAATTTCCATGACTTTGTATAGATTTTAGTGTTTCTCTTTTGATTTGTTATAGTTTTATTCCACTATGGTCTGAGAAGTTACATAGTATGATTCTGGGTTTATTTGAATTTGTTGAGACATTTGTGTGGCCTAATATATGATCAGTCTTGGAGAATGTCCCATATGCTGCTGAGAAGAATGTGTATTCTGTTGTTTGGGGATAGAATGTTCTGTAAATGTCTATTAGATTCCTTGCAAGGGTCCTCAAACTTTTTAAACAGGGGGCCATTTCACTGTCCCTCAGACCGTTGGAGGGCCAGACTATGGTTTAAAAAAAAAACTATGAACAAATTCCTATGCACACTGCACATATCTTATTTTGAAGTAAAAAAACACAATGGGAACAAATACAATCACATTGCTGCATGTGGCCCACCGGCCATAGTTTGAGGACCCTTGATAGAGTTTGGTTTAAACCCATTCTTTTCTAATTTATTTTCTGCTTTGATGATTTGTCAAGCTCTGCTAGTGTGGTATTGAGAGACTCAGCAACTACAATGGTGCTATTTGTTTATTTGTTTAGCTCTAGTAAAATTTGCTTTATGTATCTGGGAACTCCTGTTTGAATGCATATATATTTAGGATTGTTATGTCTTCATATTGAATTCCTTTTTACCATAGTATAATGACCTTCTTTGTCTTTCTTTACCTTGATGGCTTAAAGTCAATTTTACCTGATAAGAGAATGGCTATACTTGCTCTCTTTTGATTTCCATTTGTATGGAATATTTTTTTCCATCCTTTCACATTGAGTCTGCGTGCATTCTTGCAGTTTAGGTGTATTTCCTGGAGACAGCAGATACTTGGGTGTGTTTTCTCATCCACTCAGCCAACTTATGTTTTTTGAGAGGAGCATTCGGTCTGTTAATGTTAATTGACAGAACTTATAAGTGGGATGTTGGTCTGTTCATCCTGTTTGGTAGTCCCTTATTGTTTTGCTTTACCTACTATTCTATGTTTTATAAGAGTTGTGAGTTGGGGGGATGGGGTCAGGTAAATATATACTGGTGGGTATCTATTGTGCTGATTGATTTATAGCGCTGTTCTGAGTACTTTGTGCAGAGCAAGTCTGATCAAGGCAAATTCGTTCAGTGTTTGCTTGTCAGGAAAGACTTGATTTTTCTATCAATTGTGAAACTTAATTTTGCAGGATACAAAATTCTAGGCTAGCAGTTGTTTTATTTAAGTTGATTAAAGATAGGGCATCAATCCCTCTGGCTTGTAAAGTTTCCTCTGAGAAGTGTACAGTTAACATGGTGGGATTTTGCTTTGTAGGTTATTTGAAGCTTTCCTCTTACTGGTTATAGAATTTTCTCTTTCATTTTGACATTGGTCAGTTTGATTACTTTGTGTCTTAGAGGTGACCTATTTGCTATGAATCTTCCTAGTGTTCAATGTCCATCTTATATCTGTATATCTAAATTTCTGGCAATACCAGGTATGTTCTCCTCAATAATTTCCTCAAATAGATTTTCCATGATATTATGTCCTTCCTCAGAGATATCTATAATTTGGATGTTAGTTCACTTCACAAAATCCCATATCTTTCTCAGTGATAGGTTTAACTTTTTTATACTCCTGCCTACCTCTTCAAATGACTGGGCTATCTAGAGAGCCTTGTCATCAAGCACTGAGATTCTTTCGTCTCCTTGGTGTAGCCTGTTATTAAAGTTTTCTATCATGTCTTGAAATTCTCTACATGACTCTTTTGTTTATTTAAGTTCTATTTATATACTTTATATGTTGTCTGTATAATAATTTTTCTTTTTTTCTATTGATTTCCTGAAATTCTGAATTTTTTTTAGCTTCTTTTTGTTGGTTTTTACCTTTCTTTTCAGTTCCATTCTTATTTGCATCCATATCTTGAATCCACTTCCATTATTTTGGCAGATGGATTCCATTACTACAGCTCTATTGTGACTGCTTGGTGTTGTCAAACTATTTTGTTTTTTCATGTTTGTTTCTGTGGTTTTCCTCAAATGGCTCCCCTTCTCTCAGCTCAGTGTTTGGCAGAGCATCTGTGCTCATTTGCTGGTAACTCCCATGAACTGCATCCAGGCGTGACAGCTACTCGGGGCTGGGGAGCCCTGAGTGAAATATTAGACCTCAGGGAAATTCTTCTGGTCCAGTGGTAGTGGTGGAAACACAGCAATCAGTTCTTGGGGTCCGAGTACAAATCTGGAGTCTCAAGGGTGTAGTTGCAGGACCTGCAATGGCCCTAGAGCTACAGGGGCAGAGGCTTGGATTCAGACATAGTGAGAGCTTCAGAACTGGCTCTGGGGACTTTGGAGGCAGAGCATCTATATGGGGCCTGTTCCACCAGCATGAGAACTGCAGATGCCAGTTGTGCAGGGAGAGGTTTATCTTAGTGGCCCAGGATCCATGTGTATAGGCTACAGCTAGTCAGCCAAGTTTCTCCCCACACACATAGAACCCACTGAGGCAGTCAACTCAGGCTTCCCAAGTGGTTCCTGTGGTGTCTGGGGTTCCCCTTTTGTTTGGCTTCCATGCTGAAGAGGAGACATACTTAGTCCCCAGTCACAGAGAACAACATGGGAGAGTGTCTGTTCCCTCTCTTGCCTACCAGCACTGATGAAAAGGCTAGACCTGGATCCATGCACCAGAGCAATCAGAATGGGCCAGTTGTGCATCTCTGCTGTACCTGCTCTCTGACAGAATGTCTCTGCATAGACTCTGAGCAATTGGTCCAGAGATTTACAGTGGACAGCCAGACCCCACACCAATTGAGCTGCCTATAATTTTTGTTTCTATCTTAAAAAGTAGTGTTTTTTCAGATTACTTCTATCTGGCTTTCTTCACTTCTTTCCAGCAGTATGAATTATATTGGGGGCCCCGAGCTTAATCTCCAATGTGGTAAATGATATTTGTGAGTAAGAATCAGCCATGTTCTGTTTGATTGAGTTGGTAGATGCTGTAATGAACTATAGAATTGTTATCCCTGTCAGTGACTGATCCTTGCAAGAAACAGCCAAATGCAGAAATGTTCTTTTGTGACTGTGATGAGCTTATGTCCCTTTGGTGGAGCACTTGAATGCCCCAGACTTTGGGAGTAGCTCTGTTATCTCCCAGGGGCTTGCTTGATCTCTACCATAGCAGACATGGGTGGAGGAGCAAGACTGGGCTGGTTAGGTGGCACAAACCTGGAAGACTTTGCAAAACTTCAGCAGGCTCAGAAGTCCATTTTCCCAGCTTCTAGAGGGAGCCACTGCAGAGGGTCAAGGCAGCCTTTCCAGACTAGAAAGGCCGCTCATTGGGGATGGGCTGCAATTCCCTGACTGGCTGTCAGGAGTTAGCTCTGCCCCTCTTGCCTTAACCACCCCTGCCATCCACTAACTGGTTGCAAATTGGTGCATCTGAACATGTTGCATTCAGTTGCTATGGGGTCATAGAAACATTCTTATTTTAATCGTCATGTTTCTATTTCAGATAGTTCACACTTCCTCAATAGATGTAAGACATCTGGGAATATTTAGTATTTTCCTCAATTAAAAGAGTTACCAACTCATTTAATCTACAAAAAAAAAAAAAACCTCTGAAGTAGGCACAATTATTATCTGTATTTTACAAACAAAGTAATGAGCAGAAAGAGTAAGTGACTTGTCAAAGTTCAGATAGCTAGTAAGTGATGTACCTGTAATTCAAGCTCTTAAACTTGGCTCTGGGTTTGTAACTGTATTGAACACACTAAACCACCTTTTGAGACAGACATTACATAGCATTCCCAGCAACTTATTCATGTCGAATTGAACCCTAGTCTTAATAGTTAACAACCCCATCTCTCAATCCTCCAACAATACACACCAGGCTATACACCAAGGCAGCCCTTTCTCCACTAATAATTAGTCCCCACCCAAAAGTATTAGCCTACCCCTCCTCCCATCCTTGTCAGTCCTGTTGCAAGCCTATTAACAGTGCTTTATTTCTTCAAGTCTTGCCAGTTAAGAACAGTGAGTTGAGGGTAAACAGCCAGTTGAAAGAGAATGATTAAGTATCTGGCTAATACAACAATAGAGAAGTAAGAGTACTTTAAATCTAATGCCTTAAATCTTTCAGTATCATTTTTCTTGACTTAAATACCTGTAGACTTACAAATGTTGTGTGTCATTATAGAAAGCTATAACTCTTTCATCTGCCACCAGAGTTAAAACAAACATGTAATAAGTTAAAATGAAGCCATTAATAGAAGTCAATCCTAATAATTCGATTGTTCCTTAAATTAATACATGCAAGATATATATCAGTTTTAAATATTTTAGAATTATAGAAAAAATACAAGACAAAATTAATCCAGAAGCAAAATCTAGAAAACGCCACTTCATGTGGACCATAGACTCTTGATAAGTGCTGACATTTTAAAGGTTAAATGTTGTACCATTCAAGTGTCATAATATCTTATCACAGTGTATGTATGCTGTCTATTCCAATAGTTCTTAGACTTCAGTGTAGACCTGAGCATATTTTAGACAGTGGGGAAAAGAATGTTTTTTAAGAATACTGGTTCTTGACGCTTATCCCAGACCCACTGAATGAGAATCCTTTGAGGGTGGAGCCCAAGCAAAAATATTCTCCAATGATTCTAATTCCCCAAAATCTTGAGAAACACTGCTATATGCTTGACATTCATGTCTGAAAGATCCAGGAATAGACATATTCTTAAAGTTTTTCAACTAATCTTTGTATCTACTCCAACATTAAACCCTTACTCACATTGACCTTTGTGTTGATTTTCTACTACTTTAATATCCCTTTGGAGAAATATATAGTGTTAGTTGCCCAAAATAAAAATGTGTTTCTCACATCCCTTCCTAGAACAATATAGCATATAAAAGCAATTATGATTCAGAGAGTCAGGTTCTGTCTGATATAGATAAAGGTGCTGTTGGAAATAGATATATCTTTGTCTTTCCTACCAGTTATAAAAATCACAATCTATCTTGTTGATTTATTTTCTGGGTTTGTGTGTGCATCTCTGTGTGTATACATACATATATATATAAATATATATATATGTGAATACATAAGACATTTAAAAAGATTTTCAAGAAGAAAATGAAGAAGCTTTCCTTACCATGTAGACTTTAGACTTTTATATAACATTTGCTAAACCTCAATCACTATGCAAACAAACAAAAAATTCTGTTGAAATAATAGGAAAACTATTGAAATATGTCATGTGTATTTGCTTCAAAAACATCTTTAATAGCTCTATTAATACTTGTCAATCACCGTGTGTTCTTGATCTTCTTGTTTTTTAAAATATGATTTCCAGTTCCATCTTTAAGTCCTTTCTCAGTACCTTCAGTGCCTTCTACATAACTGAACATTTTCTATACTAAAATCAAAATTCCTTTCCATTTGATTTGTCTTCAAATCCCTTCACTTGCAAAAGCTGCTACTATGACTCACAAAATATTCAAATTCCAAACTTTGTCATCAGTTGTTGAATCAAAACACTCACCTGAATGCTTTTCAGATAATTTTATGATATGTTTATTTTTTGCCAATGCATTTGGCAAACCATTTCAGAATGCCTAACAATAAATTATCACCTGTCTAAAGAAGTCATGTTGTTTGAAGGGTTTTTCTAAGTCTAACTCCTGAAAGCAAAATGTAAGAGCTTCATTTAACATTTCTTCAGAAAGAATAAAAGCATAAACACTGCAAAACTCAACTATTTATATGGCCTTTGTGTCATATTAGTATCTCAAAACCTCTTACAATGAATATTCTGTAAGCAATGATAGTCATTCAAAAACAGAAATGGAACTTGAAATAAAAAGGGAATTAAACCTGAAGAAGAGAGACAGAGCACCAAGCTTCCAAACACAATATTAAGTGCATGCAATCAGTTACAGGTCATAGGTCAAAGAACTTGTGCAATTTGCAGAAAATGTAAATTTTCAACCCCAAAGCTGTCATCACTACAAGGAGATGAAATAAAAACTACAAGTTTGTTTTCAATCTGTGCTTAGTGTCAGGGAGAGTAACCCCAATGGCAAAAGCAGTCACATAATTTCTATGCCCTTGCAGCATGAGAAGGTGTTGAAATTTAGGTGCTGTGGTCAAAGCAATGCCTTTAATCTTGTACATGAAATTGTCTGAACTCCATAAAGTATTAGATATGCATCAGTAAAAGGAAAAAGGCTTTAAAAGACATTGACAGTCATAAGATCCTGTTTACAGAGCTCTACATCAACCCTCCTAGGTAAATGAGCCCCCCAGCTCTATTGTAAGAGGTGCCCAGATAAAGAGATAAAAATCCTTCCTTCACTGCATGCTCCTAATTTTTTAGGTCTGGCATTTTCCATTATACTACCAGATTTCCTATCCTAACAACAGTCAGGATAGGGTACACATAACTGTTACAAATACATCATCATTTAACTACCTTGGTCCTTCATGAAGACACTAAATAATGAAACAAAAGAAAATTACTGAAACATGTGGGGTCAGTTTAAATAATATGACTGTGGAAAATGAATGACAGAGTACGTCTCAGAGTCTAGTAGAGTGAGAGACCAGCCATGATTATTCTGTCCTTTACCAGGGCAGATTCTGTCTGCCAGGTTAAAGTTCCATAAGCCAAAGAAAAGCATTTCTGTGTTCAATCATAACTTGGCTATGATAGTCTGCTTTGAACGGAAGGAAGCAAGCTGAATGTGACAAATATATTTTGAGGAAGAAAATATATTGTTTATAGTTTCCTTCCTACTCCAAATGCTAAAACAGAAAAAGGACACAGCTTTGGGGAAACTATCACTTGTATGCTATTGCTTCATTATACAAATCAATAGCAGTTCATTTGTGAATGAAACAGATGCAGGCAGAGACTATGAAAAGTCACCTGTGCCTGCTGGTATAGATTTTAGTAAACTGATTTTGCTGGGTTTCCACGCAAAGTCCTAAAATAGATCATTTAAAAACTCATTTAAATGCCTCTCCTGTGGCAGAGGGGTCAAAGCTTTTGGCACTTGATTTCCTGATCACTGTTCTCAGCTGAACTCAGATATGCCTTGAAGGAAAACTGTAGTCATTATTTACATTTCACCTGTGAGAACGAAATAAATATTTACCACCAAAGAATGCTGATACGTACTTTAGGTAGAGATTTTCCTACAATTTTCTTGTCTACTTTCAATTTGGTGTGTCAGATTCATGTGGTAAGATTTTTCTGAACCTCCAGTCATCCTGGAAATCTTCATTCAGTTTCGAAAAGGGGAAATTTAGCAAGGCATATTCTATTCTGTATCAAAGGAGCCGTAGTTGAAGGTCCATGGCTATTTGAAATATTCCCTTCCAATGGCAAGGACGGGGCCAAGTGAAGTTTCCTAACTTCAGTTTTTAAATTGGCGACCCTCAGCCGTTCTTGCTAAATTACCTCAGTCAGCTAATGCCTCATGCCTTTATTCCATTCACAGCACCTTTTACATCTAACTGAAACCATCTTTCCCAAAACGCCACAGAAATATTTCCTCACTTAGAAAACGCCTCTTCCCCACAATACTTCCTACATATCACAGTAGTCTTGTCACTTGGGGAATTTAAGAGGTGCATGAATTAAAATTCCTCTAAATGCTGTCCAAAACTGTAGAACTCGTTATGACAGATTGTATATCCCAAGATGGCCACAACAAGATCTCCCATCCCACATGTGACACTTCCTCCCATGGAGATGGGGGGTGGGATGGCCTGTGACAATAGCTGAATTCAGTCTAAGTATTTTCTGAGACTAGATCATAACACCCAGCTTTCACCTGGTTCTCTCAGGAAGCTTGCTCTGGGAACGCAGCCACCGTGCTGTGACAAGAAGCCAAGCAGTCCATGAAGAGACCTATGTGGACAGGAACTGAGCCCTCTGGCCTGAGTCCACCTGAGCTCCCAGCTGACAGCAAGCACTAACTTGCCAGTTACCAGAGAGTACCATCTTGAAAATGAAGCCTCCCAAGTTTGAGCTAACCTAGCTGACGTTGCATGGAGCATAGAGGAGCCTTCCTGAGAACCCCAAACAAACTGCAGATAGGTACACTAAGTAGACAGCTGTCATTATTTTAAGCTACTAAGTTTTTTTGTTGTTTTTTTTTTTATTGTTGGGGATTCATTGAGGGTACAATAATCCAGGTTACACTGATTGCATTTGTTAGGTAAAGTCCCTCTTGCAATCATGTCTTGCTCCCAGAAGGTGTGGCACACACCAAGGCCCCACCCCTCTCCCTCCTTCCCTCTCTCTGCTTTTCCTCCCCACCCCATGACCTTAATTGTCATTAATTGTCCTCATATCAAAATTGAGTACATAGGATTCATGCTTCTCCATTCTTGTGATGCTTTACTAAGAATAATGTCTTGTTCATCATCGCTATATATTAGAGAAATGCAAATCAAAACAACCCTGAGATACCATCTAACCCCGGTGAGAATGGCCCACATCACAAAATATCAAAACTACAGATGCTGGCGTGGATGTGGAGAGAAGGGAACACTTTTACACCACTAGTGGGACTGAAAACTACAACCTTTCTGGAAGGAAGTATGGAGAAAACTCAAAGCGCTCAAGCTAGACCTCCCATTTGATCCTGCAATCCCATTACTGGGCATCTACCCAAAAGGAAAAAAATCCTTTCATCATAAGGACACTGTACTAGACTGTTTATTGCAACTCAATTTACAATTGCCAAAATGTGGAAACAGCCTAAATGCCCACCAACTCAGGAATGGATTAACAAGCTGTGGTATATGTATACCATGGAATACTATTCAGCTATTAAAAAAAAATGGAGATTTACACCCTTGGTATTAACCTGGATGGAAGTGGAAGACATTAAGCTACTAAGTTTTGAGGTGGATTGCTATGCCACACTTATTAAAAAATAATGAATGGATATTTTAACTATAAAGTATATGTGTATTTATGCCTGTGCATGTGTGTATGCATGTGCGTGTGCACTGGTGTAAATTTTATTTATTTATTTCTTTTGAGACAGAGTCTCACTCTGTCACCCTGGATAGAATGCCATGGCATCATCAGAGCTAATACTAACCTCAAATTCTTGGGTTTGAACAATCCTCTTACCTCAGCCTTCCTAATAGCTGGGACTATAGGTGTGTGACATTATGCCTGTTTTTTTTTTTTTTTTCTTTTTCTTTTTTTAATTTATTTATTTTAGTAAAGACAGTATTTTTGCTCTTGTTCAGGCTGGTCTCATAACTCCCGAGCTCAAGCAATCCACTTGCCTCAGCCTCTCAGAGTGCTAGGATTACAGGGGTCAGCCTCTGTGCCCTCATTTTAAAGCTTCTGTGTGCATTTTAAAGCTAAATATTAAGAGTGCTGAAAGAGGGGATGCATTACTTTTTCTCAATCATTCAAAATAGCAGTTGTGAATCTACTTTCTAAAGTCAGCCTAATGCTGATCTCTTGCCCACATCCCATTTAACCGATGAAGAATTCACACTCAGTCACCTTTGGAGGAATCTCTTCCAATATGCCATGATCTGAGAATTGCCTTCAGTGCCAAAGACTGCAACAGCTATCTGTGGGTGAAACATATTATTGTTTCCATAGGTGGTAGATCCATTTTTATATATACTGAAATTCTTTTCTTCACTGAATTATTTACTTGGCAGATATTTACCAGAAGTTATTATGTGTTTATTGTGCTTGGCCCTGTGCTAAACACTAAGTATAAATAGATGAACTAGACTCCTTCACAATTAGGTGTTACGAACATACCATATCTTCATGAAATAACTGCAGTTCTGTCTATAGAGATAACCACTGTATTACCGCACAGGATCTCTTAGGTTTGCTTATTCTACCATTTCTGAGCCATGCTCTGAATATTTAGTGAATTTGAGAGCCTCAACTTAGGGTCAGACTTCCCAGGTACGTCACATAATCTCTCCCCACATAAAATAGTATTTTTTTAAAAAAATCCTGCTCATATTGATAATAACAGATTAATATTTCTTGAACTCATACTCTGTGTGCCAAGCTCTATTCTAAGTTTTTACATGTATTATTCATTTCATTTAATTCTGCCCATGTCTTGTAAGGTAGGTATAACTATTCCTATTTTTCATATGATCAGTCTGAAGCACAGAAAAGTAATCTGTTTAGAGTACATAGTTATCAAGTGGTAACACTCAGAATTAAAAACCCAGAAACTGTCTCTAGAGGAATTCTCAGATCCTAAGCTGTACTGTTCTGCTGCCTTATGAATAAGTACTTAGAACTTTTCACCAAATATATAATGTTTAACTTTCATGTTTAATTTTTGACTAATGTAGAGTGTGAAACCCTAAGTCAAGAGATCATGATTTTCCACATTCTTCACAACACAAAATACTATGTGCTTACACAGAACAGTCCATTCGTAATTGTTATTTTGTTTTTTCTTACAAAAAATTGATTATTTGTAAAAGTTTTGAAAAAGAGGTAATCCTCCAGCCCAGATTATATAGTGAAGACGGGTAACTAAACAGTATATTGCTAGAGATTATTACGGAATCTAGGTCTATGCGCTTGCATGTCTCTTCTCCTCCATTTACTCCCTCCTGGGCTTGCTAACTTGGATGATGTTATTTTCTTAGAGAAGATAAAGAATATACAGTGGCTTCTTCTCATCTATGCAATCAAAAGCTAACTATAGAATTCAAAAATGGAATTCAACTAGACTCATTTTACTTCTCATTACGCCCACTACACATTTCTAACATGTGACCTATCACATCTATACATCACTTTATGTCCTCCATCTGAATCACCAGCCTTCATGGTCTCCATGCTGTTTTCCTTTGGAAGCTACCTCCCTCGTAAACATACGTCATGGCCAGTGCTGCATATGCCGTGCTCCTCTCTTTATTCTAACCTTTGTGACTGCCTCTGCACCATTTCTACCTTTACACAATCCCTAACTTTCTAGTTCCTGATTCATCTTTTGGCTGCCTACCCTTTGACATAATGGCACCGTCTCTATCAGCTTTCCATCTTGGATCTGGTTTACACTTGTGTTCTGGCTCCATCCAGCTTCTAAGACTCTACCAGAAAAGTGGTTTTAACCTGTCTGCATGTAGGATTGAATAAATCTAGACCAAATTTGGCCATCCAGCTCAAAACTTAACTATTCACAGAAGCCAGCCTATACATTCCACTTCGCAATAATCTTTCCTGTACAAGGCATCGCATCAGTGCTCAGTTACACTGTATAGCATTTTCTTGAGCTCATTTGGATACCGTTCATACTACCCAGTCATCAGGAGTGCTTGTCTTTTTTCTCTCTGAACAGACTGTATTTTAATAGCACAGACAGGTTCTTCTACTTTTTATGTATGTTTTCTTTGTTGAACTATGAGCTGCAATAGCTTCAATAAACATTCTGTTGTAAATGTCTTTGTGGTAAAATGGTTTTTGGTTTGAACATATTCTTCTTAGTAAAGTACCTCAAGAATGGGGGGGGAAAGTATCCAATGTACTCAATACTAATATGAAACCAATATAAAAACAATTATACACTCATATAAATGATAAAAACCCAAATATATTCTAGCAAGGGGGAGGAGAGTGGAGGGAGAGAGGCAGGAAAGGAGGGGGGATTGCTGAGAGGAGGGAAGGCAATTGGTGGGATCTCACATACTGTGCACAGTAAGGATATTTAGCACACTCCCCCCCAGAGTGAGGGGATCTCCTACAACTTGAACTTTACCTTGAAAGTGAGAACAATGTTCCTACAAATTTGTTCCCTCATACTAATTTGAAATAAAAATAAATAAATATTTTTTAATTTTTTTAACATAAAAAATAACTTCAGTTTAAGCACAGATGTTCCACACATGCCTACTTAATAGAACAAAATAAAATTCCAGATCACAAAATTCAGAAATTTTAATGGTCTTTTACATAGTCAGTATTGGTGTAACATTCAACAGGTAAATAGGAGAAATGGCAAAGGGGACTATTAGAATATAGAGGGTAGGGGGCTTTTCCCAATAATTTTTGAAAAATTCCTATATACCTGAAAGGTACCTTTATCATCATTTTATTGATTACATTGTCATAGTGAGGTATTGTTATTGATAGAACATCTGTCATTCAAATGTGTTAGAGGACAAAAAGTTTAAAATCACTACATTAGGTTCAGTGCCTGTAGCTCAAGCAGCTAAGGCACCAGCCACATACACACATGCTGGCAGGTTCAAACCCTGCCCGGGCCAGCTAAGCAACAATGACAACTGCAACAACAAAAAAATAGCCAGGCATTATGGCGGGCACCTGTAGTCCAAGCTACTTGGGAAGCTGAGGCAAGAGAATAACTTAAGCCCAGAAGTTGGAGGTTGCTGCCATCTGTGATGCCACAGCACTCTACCCAGGGCGACAGCTTGAGGCTCTGTCTCAAAAAAAAAAACAAAAACAAACAAACAAAAAAAAACACTACATTATTATGGCCACTGAATAAATTGTTAAGTTTCTTTAAGAAATGTTGATGACATTTAAATGAAAATTTGCTTCATAAATCACAACAGTTTAGGACCAGGTAAGTATCTGTTCAGCTCTACAAAACAGGGACAATGACCCAAATAATTATTTCACAAGTTGTAACAGTCAAGGAGTTCTGGCTTGTTGAATACTGGGGTAAAAATTTTCTCCAGAGACACACAAATTGGGAATAAACAGATACTCAATCTATTTCTATATATGGCCCCCAGATATAAATTTAGTTCCCTTTGAAATAACTGTTGACATAAGTAGCTTACCACCCTGTAGCATTTAGTCAATTAATATTTGGTTTTATAAGAATTCAATGGGCAATATATTGTTAAAAGTTTTCTACTGCAAAACAGCAAAAAAAGCCACTAGGATTTTTCAGAAACATGATCTCATGAAATCCTCATAAAAACCACCAGGGATATGTTCCTTTTATAGATGAGGAAGCCAATGATTAATGAATTTAAATAAGTAGCCAAAGTTATACAGTAGTAAATGGCAAAACTAGGATCTGATATTTGTCTTTTCAATCCAGGCTTATTTCACAGATATTTCACAGGCTTATTAGGCAGATATTTCACAAGAACTTATTATACGTTTACATATTTATAATTAGATAACTTACAGAATTAGATACAGACTTTTGCTTCATAGTTTTAATTTTAAAATGAAACCTTTTTTTTTTTTCTTCCCTTGAGACTGAATCTTGCTCGTTGCACTAAGTCAAAGTGTAGTGGCATAATCTCACTCACTGCAACCTCAAAATCCTGGGCTCAAGTGATCCTCCTGCCTCAGCCTCCTAAGTAGCTGGGACTACAGGCAGGCACCATCATGCCTAGCTAATTTTTCTCCTTTTTGTAGAGACAGGGTCTTGCTCTTGCTCTGGCAGGTCTTGAACTCCTGACCTGCAGTGATCCTCCCGCTTCTGTCTCTGAGAGTGCTAGCATTACAGGTGTTTGCCACCATGCACAGCCTAAAGCCAAATTTTAAATTAAGATAAATGATAATTTTTAGAAAAGCAGCCATGAGATTGTTTTATTTTTCATATGTTGTTTCATATTTATATTATATAAATTTTAGCCAGAGATTCTTTTTGAATATCAAGGGCAAAGTAGTTTTGGTACTAAATGCTGGTTGAAACTTTTCATAAGCATTATAACTCTCCTTTCTTCCAAGTAATAGGACAGATATAAAGGGATATTTCTCACGGTAGTTATTAACAACTCCAGTTGTTGCTTTACTACTCTCCTGTGAATGGATTTACTGTGTTGTTCACCAAAAGAGTTACTCCCATAATGATCCAGGATTGTGTATTTTCACAGGCATCTTAGAATCAGAAAGGTTTTTATAATTAGGAAAGAAGTCAAGGTCACGTAAGAAATCATTTGTGATTGAATTTTAGAATGTGGAATTCATTTAAAATTATGTAACTTGTTTAAAACTCTTTGTCATCTGTTTTGAGGTTTACTTTTCATGTAAGCTATTGAAACTTCTATCAAAGTAACTATCCACCAGCTTCCCTCCAAGTGTAGGACTGACTTTAAGGCAAAGGTAGTGTGTGGGGGAGGGTGTCCATGAGGAAGAATCCTAGTCAAACTTTACTAGACCTCAGCACTGTCAAGGAGGAGGGTGGTAACCATATCTGTTTCTGAGATGGTTTATCACAAAGGGTCCAGGATGGAGGCAGGGCTGCAATTCTTTGTACATGCAGCTGGCAGAAAATACCTCAGGAAATCTGTACCAATTGACTTTCCCCCATCCAATAGCTGTCCTCACATCTTTGAATTTGCAAAAATGAAGAACTGTATTTCTTGATCACACAGCCCAGTGGTTTGAATCTTTCAGTTTTGTAGTTCTTTTCTTTTGTCTTGCAAGAGGCCTTGTCAAATCAGAATGAAAAGAATGTTTTGTAGCGTGAGAAAATTTAAATTTTCCACTTAGAGCCTGGAGTTTATTAGCAGGGGTATAGTCACTTATTTCAAGGGTCACTGGGTTATGCAGAAGAGCCTGTCTTTCTATGGCCCAAGTCTCAAACATTTTACCTGAAAACAGTTTGGAAATACCCCACAGTCTCTTAGCTTTCTATGGGGCCTAATTCATCTTTGTTGTGCCTTGGCCCCTGACTCCTTCAAATGGAAGGCCTTGCTTTGATGATGTGCTATCTCTTTCTTCTTGATCACTTTTCAGTAAAGTAATTGTCTCAGTTTAATTGGATATCATGATAAAAAATTTGTTTATATTACATGGCAATATTCTTTTATCAGTCATACTTAGGTTAACTATTTTATTGTTTATACCCTAATATAGAAACAGCTTTTTCCTAATTCGTATTTAAAACTATTACAAGGGTAAAAATGTTTTAGTTACGTGTATTGATTTTGTCATGCTTAAGTGGGGATTATAAGTGTGCCCATCACCCAGATAGTGTTTATTGTTCCTATTAGGTAGGTTTTTGCTCATCCCCTTCTCCTCCATCCCCCTGCTTGACTTCCACTGAGTTTTTCTTTCTTTCTTTTTTTTTTTTTTTTTATTAAATCATAGCTGTGTACATTAATGCAATCAATGTGCTGGTGTGATATGCATCTGAAATATTTTCATCAAACTGGTTAACATAGCCTTCACAGCACCCTGCTAGATATTGTATTAAGACATTCATAGTCTACATTTAGTAAATTTTACATGTACCTTTGTAAGATGCACCATAGGTGTAGTCCCACCAATTACCTTCCCTCCACCCATCCTCCCCTCTCCTCTCCCCTCTTTCTCCCCTTTCCCCATATTCTTGGGATATAATTGGGTTATAGCTTTTGTATTAAAGCTATTAAATTGGTTTCATAGTAGGGCTGAGTACATTGGATACTTTTTCTTCCATTCTTGAGATACTTTGCTAAGAATATGTTCCAGCTCCATCCATGTAAACATGTAAGAGGTAAAGTCTCCATCTTTCTTTAAGGCTGCATAATATTCCATGGTATATACATACCACAATTTATTAATCCATTCGTGGGTTGATGGGCACTTGGGCTTCTTCCATGACTTAGCAATTATGAATTGGGCTGCAATAAATATTCTGGTACAAATACCTTGGTTATAATGTGATTTTACCTCCTCTAATCACACGTGTGTTCATCAGTTAGGTTCAGTTTAATAGTGAGTATGTGTAATGTTTGTGTTTCCATTCTTTTTTTCTTTAATTCTGCTTTCAGTTGTCTTAGTCTCAAGGGTCTTTTATTTAATTTTATTTTCCCCTTTTATTTACATACTTATTTATTTTACTGAGACAGAATCTCACTTTGTGGCCCTCGGTAGAGTGCTGTGGCATCACAGCTCACGGCAATTTCCAACTCTTGGGCTGAAGTGATTCTCTTGCCCCAGCTTCCCAAGTAGCTGGGACTACAGCCTACCACCACAACGCCTGGCTTTCTTTTGTAGAGATGAAGTCTCACTCTGGCTCAGGCTGGTCTCGAACCTCTGAGCTCAGGACAATCCACCCACCTTGGACTCCCAGAGTGCTAGGATTACAGGTGTGAGCCACCACATCCAGCCTGTTTTTCATTCTTTAGATACTTCTTTAGGATAATGGTCTCCAGTTCCACCAAATTGTTGTAAAAAGCTTTAATTCATCCTTCTTTGTGGCTGTATGTTATTCCACTCAAGAACTGAGGGGCACTTGGGTTGATCTCATCCACATCTTTGCCATTATGAATTGCATTGCAATAAATATTCTAGTACAGAAGTCTCCTTAATAACGTGACTTCTTTTTCTTTGGGTAAATACCCAGTAATGGGATTGCTGGATCAAATGGTAGGTCTGCTTTTAGTTGTTTGAGGAATCTCCATCCTGTTTTTAATAAAGTTGTACTAATTTGCAGTCCCACCAGCAGTGGATAAGTATTCTTTTGTCTCTGTATCCATGCCAGTATCTATTGTTTGGACTTCTTAAGAAAAGCCATTATAACTGGAGTAAGATGACATCTCACTGTGATTTTAATTTGCATTTCTCTGATAATTAGTAGTGTTGAACAACTTTTCATATGTTTATTGGCCATTTGTCTTTCTTCTTTTGAAAAGCTTGTTTACATGTCTTATCCACTTTTTAGCAGTTTTTTCCTTGCTGATTTACTTGAATTCTTTCTAGATTCTGGTTATTTGCTCCTTATGGCATGTATAACTTATGAGTATTTCTCCCATTCTATATGTTGTCTGTTTTCTCTGTTGATTATTTCTTTAGCTGTGCAGAAGCTTTTGAATTTAATCTTTTTAATTAGACTTTTTAATTGGTCTATTTTTATTGCATGTGTGTTAAGGTTAAAATCTAAATCTTGGCAAATTATTGAAAATGCCTCTTCTTATTACACAGACTTGTAACAAAGAAATTTTATATTATAATTCTGAGAGGTAGAATGTAATGAGAAGAGACCTCAGAAACCAACAGATCTGAATTTAGCTACTGCATAGGACTTGCCAGTCCTGGGACATTTCTGAACTTAAATTATCATATCAACCCTATGCAGATTGCCTGAACATTAGTGGCGTGTGTATAAAGCACAATATTTTATCTAATGTTAGCTATTATTTGCTTTAGCTTTGCCACTAACCAGCTAAGTCATTTTGAGAGAGCTCTATATTTCTGTTTCAGGTTTCTCTATAAGTAAGATGACAGAACTAGATACTTTTTGCTTTTTCTGTCAAAACTCAGTTAATAAGTAAACCTCCTCTATTTTTTTGGTATAATTTTATATTAGAGTGAGTTTTTTTCCTGGTGAATAGTGATGACATTAATTGGAATTTGGACAGTAATGTGAGGATAAGGTGACAAAAACAAAATGATCAGTAAAAAATAATTTCAATATGGAATGTTGGAATTCGGACCATAGCAAAAATAAATAATCATATTTTAAAGAAAAAATAGACTAGTAGTTAAATAATTTATTTAAAAAATTTTTATGATTCCCTATCAGATTAAGGGAATGATCTTGAAAAAAGTGCTGTAAGAGTTTTATTGACTTGTTTAATCTTAGCTTCATTAATCTGCACAACGCTTGCTACCTACCTAGTTCTCTGAGTTCCCTGGGGAAAAAAAAAAAGGAAACTAAATATATTCAATATAATCATGTCTATACTGTTTAATTATTTCTGTTTACAACACATTTACAATATTTGTGTATCTTCTTTGCAGGGGAAACAAATTTAAAAAATAACTCCTAAGATTTATCTGTCATCAATAGTAGCAGGTTTTATTTTTTTCATTTGTTTTTACTTTGGTACAGCTATACTACTTTGCCAAGTATATTTTTCAAAACCAGCTTTATTAAGTCATAAATCATGTTTAATAATTCAGATCATAAAGACAGAAAACAAAATTTAAAACCTGAGAACTTATACTTTCTCATTTACAAATGCATCGGAGACACGGATGCCCTTTCTCTTATTTGTGAATGAGAGGTCATGACACATAAGCAGAAAAAATGCAAAACTAAATGCTGGTATAGATTTGTACTTATCTGAAAACTATATTTTAAATTTGTAGTAAATAAGTTTCATGTGAAAATCAGTATTATAGATGGGGCTGGAGATATGACTAACTAGTCTCCAACTAATAGTTTTTCTTTGACAGAATAGCTCATCCTGACACATCTTAAGAAACATTAACAATAATAAAGTATTAATAGCAACACTAATATCTACATTCCTGAGAGCTTTTAATAATAGGCTCTATGACTCAAAACTTTCCATACATTATACCTTGCCTGGGAATATGCTTCTTATACTTGTATTAAATTGAGAAAATATGTATCTAAATATAGGTACAGTTTAGATAATTTTATATAATAGCTTGTACTCATTTATAATAGCCAATTAGCTCAATTAAAACCCCATATTCTCCAAAATGAGACATCAACTACTTTTTAGGCAATTAAAAGTACCAAGGCAGAACTGAGTTTAGAACGGTGTCCCATTTTACATTTTGCACTGAGTACAACTTTTTACAAAATGTCTAATTCTAATCTGAGATCCTCACCAAACCACAAGACTTCAAGGTTGATTTTTACCAATTACCTCCAAGGCACCTTAGAGGATATTTCCCATGACTCTTAAAACCCATTCGATTCCCTTCCCAACTACATTCTTCCAACAGTACTAAGTCCTGTTCCAGACAAAAAAAGAAGAAAGCAAACATATTGGTCCCTTTTCTGATTTTAGCATAGTAATGATCAGGGTCAGTGTTAATGATGAAAGAAAATAAAGAGTACTACTTTCTTCTTATGTAGTACTTTGCATGTTTATTTCTATTTAAACTTTTATTTATTATTCTTATATGAATTGGGGAACTTGGATAAGTAGGAAATAGTAATAGGTAATAAACCTATTTAGGGAAACTCCTAAACTCTTTTAAACATACTCCCTTCCAGGAAGGTTTAAGATTAATTCAAACTTTTGTTTTACACCCTGGGCAAAGGACTACCCTAGCATTCCAGGACAACAAGGGGAAAATAAAATGATCTTAAACTTTTTAAAAATTACTTATCTTTTTTAAGATTCTCAGGAGAACTCTGGGTTCTGTAAGAGTCTAATTAAGTCTGACAAGGAGGAACATTACCTTGTGTGACTGTTTCAATACAGATGACTAGAGAACACCAAAGATTTACTTCAGAAGGAAGAGCCAGGTATCTTACCAACAAGTGACAAAAAGGAATATAAACACTGGGTAGAGATGGAGGAGGTAATAAGAAAAGTAGCAGCTACCACACCCTGAGGCTATTCAAATTAGATAGAAAGTAGAAGAATTTCAACAAAGTACTGAAGAAGAATGAAAAATGAACCTCCAGCCAAAGGTAAATGAAAATAATAAGAGGTGCTGGACATAAAGAGTCTCCATTTGGTTACAGGTATCAGAAGATACTACTCAAAATAATGAAATTGTGTGGGTTCCATCCTCAGAGAAGGTACGGGAAAATTCAGCCTACTGAATACATGAGTCAAATAAACATGAATCTTGGGACTGCTGCTCCAGAGCAAATCCGACCTCAGTCTAATGGAAAGGAAGTAAGGAGTAATTCTACCACTGGGTAGAAGTTGAAAGCCTCAAAGTTACTTTGCTTTTACTACCTGTTTAGAAGTGCAGATCTCATCATAAAAGCAGCTTTCTATCTCTTTGAAAGGCAAGAACTCAACTAAGAAAAACTGTGGCATACAGGGAAACTATAAACTAAACAACAAGAGAATGCTACATCAGTATCACCTTGCTACAGGCTTTGGTGAGGCAGCACTTTGTTTTTGCCCAGACCCCTCAATAGACCGGGTCTCAGAACCTCAGCATCATGGCCTGCCTCAGCTTGCTTGTTACTCGTTCTTCTGGGAGGCTTCTGCTTCCTAGACCTTGAGAAGGTCTGGCAGACACAGCTTAGGAAGCCACCAAAGCAGAGGGGTGGTGATGCCAAAGATGTCACTGCAGGAGATGAGGGCCCAGACTCCTGAGGCACTGGGAGCTCACAGGACTGGATCTGGCATTCTTCTTGATGCATCACACAGCAACCCTCATCCTGCTGGCTCTGTACTCTTTCCTGAAAGTAGAAGAAAGAAGATAAAAGCCCTCAAAGCTAATACCCAATTTTAAAAAATAAACAAAAAATATGACTCTCTGAGCCAGTTCTTTCATGCTGTATCTGGGCCCAAGGATCTCAGTTTGTTTCTCAAGCTCCTTTATCCTCAACTTCTCCCATTCCAGGTGAAAAGCTGTCCTTATTTTTATTATGGAAGAGTTTCCAAAAAGCCCAGGATTTTGCCACCTTATGCCTCATCCCTACCTTACTGGGAAGATGAGGATTATCTTTATCCCCATGACTGTTATCCATAGTCTCATCTTCACTTTGTGGTGGTGCCGAAGGCGTTGGAAGAATGGGCGGGCATTTGGCCTCCCTTTTCTTCTTTCTCTTGCTCTTTCTCATTCTCTTCGCCCTTACAACCTTCCTAACATTCCTTGGCTTACTAGAGAGTGGGTCTAGCTTTCTCCTCTGGACTGGAAGCATGGAAGGACCTTGTGAAACCTCAGTCACATGACTCTCAGGTGTCTCCACCAGTGGCTCTGATGATTCTAAACTTCTTTGTAGACGGTCATGTTCTGATAGGTGGACTCTACCCTCTGTATCTTCAGGATGATATTCATCAGTGACATGTGTGGGGATGAAGATGAGAGATACTGAACCTTTGTCATTGGCAAGATTTTTTGGACTCGCTATTCTGATCCCAGCCAGCTTTGCAGGAACAAAGAGTTCACAACAAAAGGACCAGGAGCCAAATGCTAAAGGAAATAGGTACTACATTGACTCTTTGTAATGTATCCTCAGCTATCATAGATTCAATGGTGTATAGATCTCAGATTTCTCTTGTGGACTTCTCTAAAGGAATTCAATGACCTTCAGAGAGTTCTCATGTTGTTCTTCTTGGCCTAGGAGGTATCAGATTTCCTAAAAAGAGAGAGAAAAGTCTTTGAAGTAACTGCTCCCTGGACAAGGAATCCCTCCTAGTCAAACATAACCCACATTCACTAAGATTCTGCCATAACTAGCATAAATCCATGGATATCAACTATATTTAACAACTTAATAAGTTTCCAGAGCATTATTTTCTAAAGTAAGGAAATTATACAGTATTAAAATTAAGTAGCCCAAAGTCTCAGAGTATTTTTAAATGCAGGAATTTCCACCCAGAACTTTCTATTCTATTTTTATTTCCAACTCTGATGTGTTTCTCATATCTTTATTTCACTTTAACATAGTAGGTACTCAACAAATATTTGTTGAGACTATTGGATTAATAGGATGAGTGAATGAATGCATGCATGAATAAACAAAGTATTGAGAAAGTTCCTTGATTTGTGGCTATAGAGAATAAGGAAGGATTGGTAAACTCTGCAAGAGCATATCCAGTAGATTTTGGTTATTCCTCAGTGAAGCTAACAGGTCTTTCACATAGCAAATATCAATTTGATTTAAGCCACTTAAATTACATACCAGATTCAAAGGTTATTACTTGTCATAAAAGATGGTAACTAATGACAGAGTTTATTTGCTAATATACTAACATGGAATTCTTAGGTTTAGTTTCACACTGTTAGGAAATTTTGGTAAATTCTTTCAGAGGGGAGAAAAGGTTCGTGTAACAAATGAGAGAATGTAGATTCAAGTTCTATCTGTCCCATCCATCTAAAGCAACTACAGAAGCAGCATCTATAACAGCATTGCCACAGAAGCCTCTAAAGAAGTGGAACTAGAAATAAAACTGAGAAGTCAGCAAGAAAAATTCAAGCCTCCAAAAATCAACTTTGCTTTTCTACCCTGCTGGCACTGGTCAGGCCTAAGTCAGGCCTGCATCATGCATTCACTGCACTTTACAAGGTTCTACTCCTGAATTTGGCCTCTGTTCTCTCTATTCTACTCTTTATCCTTCCATAAAGCATCTACAATGATCTTTCTAAAAGAAATCTCTTCATATCACTACTCTGTCTAAAGCTCTGTTCCCTAGTCCCCCAGCAAGATCACACACAGGTCCTGTGTGATGTGATTCCATGCCATCTGTCCAACTTTAACTCCACCACTCACTCTCAGGTATCCTATGCTGATGCAGAAACAGATGGCTCACTGTGGACTGAGCACAACACAGCTCCTTAAACACTCACCCTTTTACTTTCAATACCCTCTTCATTACCTGGCCTAGGTATAGTATCACTTTTTATATGTAAATTTAGGTGATTTCCTCAGGCAAACAAACAAACTGTAGGTTCTTACATAATACTCCACACCGACAAAAATCATCTGATTGAATTATAATAAGTTGTTTAGATATCTATCACCCTCACTAGGCCTGGAGCCCCGGAGGACAGGAATTCATGCTCATTACTTGATCCCTAGTATCTCCATGGTACTTGACATCGGGAAGGCATTAGTCAATGTTTGTGGACTTCCAAATGCAAGGCTCTATAGCCAGCCTCCCATAATTTGGGCTTCAGAGGCCAATTTCCCCCTTTAATTGATCCCCTCTCTAAATGCACAAAAATACTAATGGTTTGAGGACCAAACTGAGAAGGTCTGGCCAGGTACTCAGCTATAAATCAAGCTATTAATACAGAGTCTATGATGTCTCTGCCTGACTTCACTCAGAAAAGAGTTGCTCAGACAGTGGTCAATACCACCCAGCCCAATTCTGTCCGAGAAGCGTTCTTTCACTCACTTCCCCACTAGAATCCTAGACTACGGAATACTATCAACGGAGGCCTTATGGTTATTCAGACCCCTGGCTCCTTGTGCATCCACTTCCTTTTCTCCACCTTGCTGGTAGACTCTCAGCATCCCTCCTCTCTGCCCTGGTCCATGTGGGTCCTCCCTCGAATCTCAGTGGTCCCTGGATTTCCAATTTCTACCCAGAATCTGCTATTGTGTTTCCATAGGGCACACATTCATCTCCCTTCTGGTGACCCTATTCTGATGATATTCTTCCTCCAGGGACTAGATGTGCTCACATGAACGTGAGCACATTCAATCCACATGGGTCTTTTGTCTGACAAGATGCAAAAGAGGTTTGTGCTATGTAAATCTCACTGAATCTAGAACATATGATTCCCCTGAATTTCATACATCAGAAATAATTGAATATATAATACATACAAATTTACATGTCACAATCCAAGCCCATCTGTCTCCCCAAACCTATTATACTTCAACTTTCTTTATGATTGACTTTTCCCCCATGAACATGCTGCCTAAGCAGAATTAAAGTCAACTCTGAAGTCCTAAAGCAACAACTCTTGGCCACTGAACTTTTGGCTAGTCCTAAAGTAGAGATTAGAGAAAAAAATTGCTGATCATTATTGACAGTGAAGTGACTATCTTTCTTAAGAAATGAGAAAGAAATGATTGGCATGAACCAAATTTGCTTCTCAGAATCTCTCTAGAGAATTAAATAACTGAAGCATCAGACAATTTTTTTTGAAGATGACCTTTCATATTAAGTGAAAAGTTGAAGACTAGTCTCTCAAAGGGAAAGAAAATGAATGATTTGTGAGAACAATTACTCATTTCTGAGTAGGCAGTAAAAAAAAAAAAAAAAGACTAAAATATGATAATAAACATCACAGACTGTTGCATTACAAATTAAGTGCATTTTCTATTTTTAGAATCATGAATCAAAACTGGGATAGGAACTCTTTGATACAGGTTCCAAAAAAAAATGATTATATTGATTATAATGATTGATATACTTTAAATCAGTTATTTTCTAACTTTATCAGACACCCGAATGACAGAGAGGGCTTTTAAAACAGAGATCACTGGGGCCTATCCCTAAAGATTCTAATTTAGTAGGTCTTAATAAAAGATAATTCTTATTTCAAACAAGTTCCTGAATGATGCTGCTGGCCTGGAGACTGTACTTTGAGAACCACTAAATTAAGTGATCTCAGTTGCAAGACAAGACACACCCATTTGGAGTAGTTAAAAAAATAAATAAATAAAGAGGGATTCCTACCACTTGTTACGAACAAACATAAGATGAAGAGACTTTGAAATGACTATTTGCTGTGTTGCAGGCTTCAGCCTATATTCTGGGCTTTTTGAAGGATATGGCCAGAGGCAACATGCATGAAATGTGGGTAAATATTGACATTGGGCTTGACAACAATTCCTTTCTCCATAAGGACCTTACTACCTTCACAGCTCCCCTTCCAGATTCAACCTTACGTTAGTTAATATACAAGCTTCAAAATGTAAACATCAAAGAAGTTCTCTGCTATCTGAAGGCTAAGAATGCACATATAAAATAGTTATAAGATAATTTTACTTTTCTAGATAAGATAATTGAGCATTATCCCTTTATTAAATTCCTGATCTTTACTAAAATTGCAGCATCTCATTTTAAAACTTTACCCCTCTGGGCTGAAAATCAATGCAGAAGATATGCTGTAACCTTTGATTTCACCTAATGAAACAATAACAAATAACACACTCTGTGGGTGGTTAAATCCGATAATATTTTGTGCTGAATTTTCTGTAGTAATTTAATTAATCCTATTGGCCAGCCACCAGAAAGTATACAGATCACCAAAGTTTTATAGCATTTCATATTTTATCTTAAACAGGCTATATTAATTTTATGTTTTTTATTTATTAACTTAAATACTTCAAGTATGCTTTGTTCCATATAAAATGTTGATAACCATTTGTATTTGTACTGTTTAAATATCTGTTGGATCATGTTATTATGGTACTTACAATTCTCATTAAAGAGCAAAACATTAATCATTGAGTACATTACAAAAGTTGCATTAATATAATCTCTGCAATATGACTATTTCTTAAATTTTCTGGGGAACCAATTCATGCTGGCTTCCCTGTCCTTTCCTTAAATTAATAGGGCCCCTGGAACAGGAAAATTTCCATTTAAAGCCAACTGAAGCCATTCAGAATCATTGAATCATTGGGTCACAGCTAATCCTGCCAGGGGTCCTAGCCAAAGAGTCAATAATCCTGGGCTTCTGTCAGGCCTTTTCTAATGACAGCCTTGGACCATTCCAGAAAACTTCAGCACTTCCTTTCTTTAACTATAAATTGCACATAACTCTTAAAAATTCATAGGCCATAATTTCTCATAAAACTTCAAGATCCTCTTGTGAAGACATACGGCAAGAATTATTGGACTTTAAATTGTGATCCTTCAATGTTATATGCACTGGATCATAGCTCTATGGCTTTGGTCCCCTCATAAAACTAAACCACAAAGCCATTCTTTTCATTTCAAGCTTAACAGAATACAGACTCATGGATGAAGCAATATAAACACTCTCGAGTAATTTCTCAAAACCAAATGTCTTCTCAAAAACAAACTTGCAACTCAGTGGTGTATACTCTCTTCTCTAAACCTGTGAAGTTTGTAGTTCACAGGCCACCCAAGAAGAAAGGTGAGAATAATGTCATATATTAAAGTTGGGCAGGCCCAACTGTCTCTAATTACAGAACTGGAAATCAGTCCCAGCTCCACCACTCAGACTAGTCATCCAGCCAGGTTTTTTGTTGTTGTTGTTGTTTTTAGGGAGGTGGGGCAGGTAAAAGTGAGACCTTAGATTTAAAGAATTTTTTCTAACTCAGTTTATAGAATTAGTTTAAACAGAATCACTGGTTTAGGATACACTCTTACCATTGGTGCACACATGGCCCTTTTTTTTTATTTATTGTCCTAATTGTGCATTTTAAAAATATATCCTCAGGGATATACCTGAGATAAATTTATGTAAACTATGCACTAGAAATATTCATATAAAAGTTCATAAAGACACTATTTTCAATAGCAAAAACTTGGAAAAACTAAGTGTCCATTGTCAGGATATCATGATAGGCTTCCACGATGGAATAGTAAACAATAGACAGATGAAGAAACTATAGCTACTCACAAGATACGGAGTTATTTAATTTTTGAGTCTCTGTTTTGAACTCTTAAGTGAAGAAAATAATACCATCTACCTTATTTTTTTCTGAGGATAAAGCAGATACTGTATATAAAAATTCTTTGAAAGTAATCAACTAGTAAATGTCAATTACTTGTATTTTGTTCCTACACTCTATATTGCTTCTTGGGGTTATATCAAAATAGTCTGAAAACATCACAGAAAACAAGCAGAAAGCAATATAGCCTGGAGGACACAAATTTGGGTAACAGTGCCAGAGTTCAGATCCCTAATCCAGTAATTACTTTCTGTGTGGACTCAGGTAAATCAACTTCTCCAAACCTCAGTTTCTCACATGTGAAGTAGGAACAAAATTAAGAAGGCTTAAATAAAATAACCCTAGATACAGCATAAGGAGATCTCACATGTGTGGTAGTGTTATATTAACAGGAAATCCTTTGACATTTGTCAAGGGAACAGAGTTGCTTTCCCCTGTCCTTACCTACCTCTCAGTCCCAGCATGAGACAAGCATGTGTATATATATAAATGAATGAGCGTGGGTATGTGTGAGTGTGAGTATGTATGTATGTAGCCATATATTTATATATACATACATACACACAGGTTGTATAAAACATTATTTACTCTCAATTTTTTTAAATTTCTCCAAGGACAGCCTTACCACCACAGAACGACATTCCCCCCGCAACCCTCTCAACAAAACCCCCAAAACTCAGGTGTTATACAAAGAACCTCTGAGAAGTCATCAATCGCTAGGACCTGCCAAACTCTTGGCATAAGGGCAGGGTTATGCTGCTATTTTATCGCCAACAGGACCTTTCTAGATTCCAGCCCATCTGTACAACCCTACCATGAGCTGGCAATGGAAGGAAGAAGAGAATCCAATTCCAGGGATGAGCCCTTTGTGGACTCTTCCGGGGGATTAAATACACAGAAGCAATGATAGCTGTTTACTTCAATCGATAAAACTCTAAAATCCTACAGACTTTACCCTTAGTCTAAAGGATTAAAGGATGGTTCCATCTAAAGCTATTTTTGCTAGAAAACAAAAAGAGAGGACAATGAATCCCCAACAATAAAAAAAAAAAAAAAAAGAGAGGAGATATGGGGAGAAATATAATACAGGCAGACATTTCAGAGGCGGCCCATGGGAATGCCTCAGGCCTCAACTCCCACACCCATCTTCTCTAAGAGTACTTTGTGCATTACCTACTTGTTCTATGATGTAGTGCTTTCCCCCGACAACCTTTTTCATAATCAAAAGACCACCTGCATGATTGATTCACAAGACTATTAACTCCTTAGCTCTTCTTTCTGTAAACACATACCCTAAAATCTTAAATAAAAACTTCCTAAGATTTCAAATGGGCATGGCACCTATCTGCCTTGCTACAGGCTGATATGGTGTCTGTCTATCCTGGTCTCAGCTGATTTTTTAACAGAAACTCTATATGTGAATTTCTTGCACCATTTCTCCCTTTGTCTCGGGTGGTCGAGAAAGTCCCTGTTTGGGGAATTCTCAGTCCTCCATGTTGCGGCTCCCTCGCCCACCTCAACATACACATATATGTCTCTTGCTGTGGACTGCTCTTTAACTCCTCATATTTATAGTGGGATTGATGGCCGTAAATAAGCACAGTAATAAGGCTCAGGTTTGTACTTTGGACATCAGGACAGGAATGGGCACAATTTAGATTATAGCAGCATTAATATAAATTTTCTCTAAGAATTTTTCTCAAAATTTCCATTAAAAGCAAAGTTTATTTTCATTTCATTACTTAAAGGAACTGCAAATACAGAAAGGCAACTATTTTCACAATCCACATAGAGTAATAAAAAAGTATGGAACTAATTCTTTGAATGTAACACAACCTAACTAGAATAAAAATGATTCAACTGTGGTATTTAAAAAAAAAACTTTTTAAAGAACATATTTTACAAGCATTGAGCTTGTAAAAATTGCCCTTGCCTGGGCAGGTCATAATGAAAGAAGCTGGGACCTGAAATAAGACCCACCAGGATCGCCTAGCTGCATGTGCTGGGTGAATGTCCATTCTAACAGGCAGAACAAAGTATCTGAAGAATATTGCAGAACACAGGAGTTGATAATACAGCTAGAAAATTAGCATTAAGGAGAAAACATGAAATAGTAGAAGTTCAGTTCAATGCCCATAGCACAGGTGGTTATGGCACCAACCACATACACCAGGCCTGGCGGGCTCAAATCCAGCACTGGCCTGCTAAACAACAGTGACAACTACAACCAAAAATAGCCAGGTGTCGTGGTGGGTGCCTGTAGTCCCAGCTACTTGGGAGGCTGAGGCAAGAGAATCACTTAAGCTCAAGAGTTTGAGGTTGCTCTGAGCTATGACACCATGGCACTCTACTGAAGGCGACAGTGAGACTCTGTTTCAAAAAAAAGAAAGGAAAAAGAAACAGTGGAAGTTCACTCAATATAAAAGCATAGCATTGTGCCAAGGAGAAGCAAAAGTGTCCCAAAATTCAAGCAGGCAGCCTCAGAAAGCCTAATCCATGATAGTAGAGCCTCAGTCAGCCTGTGGTGCAGGAGCTGGACCCCAGTGGCTGAGAGAGAGAAGGAATGGAAAATATAAGGCTGGGATTTAGGTGTCCTTAGAAGACTTGGGCAAATCTGGAAAATTCCTAAGACAGAATCAGTCCTGGGTAACGAGACAAGAATCCAGGTATAAGAACTACAGCACAAGGTATATACTGAATCCAAGGAACAAGAGGCTATATTCTTCTAGAAATTATAGCACACAACAAAGACAGACTAAAAACTTGATGATACCAAACAAAAACGTTAGATTAAAACTTCTGAAATGCCTCGTGGTGCATGTCAAGCCTGGTCATAGACAGTTTAGAAGTCTCAGTGAACAGGCTACAATTAGGGTGAGAGGAGGGCTGCAGAAACTGGAGAACAGCAAGGACTTGAAAATAATAAGATCAGGAAGTCCAGGCCTGTAGCTCCAATACTTCAATCAATATCATTGCCCTGCAACTTTCTAAGCATCATAGCAGCACTCTTTTTTAAAGCAAGACTCAGTACAAACATCACAAAAATAACTAGAAAAGTCCATGTAAATTTGTTTTAATGGACTTTACCAGCAGAAACAAGATAGGCTATTTTTGCTTCTTTGTCTCTTATTTGCAAAAGATGGAGGGGAAGCACCCCCTTTCCTATTTTTCTCTCCTTTTCCTTAGTATGTAAATTTAACCTATGAGAATGAGTGGCCTTTCTGAATTTCTCTTTATCTCTGAGATACAAAGGTTTTTACTGGTCTTGTCCTCTCCCCAAAGAACAATGCATACATTTTTCAGGTCATTGTTCTTCTGGGAGAAACAGCTTCTAATAGAGCCCTAAAACATTCAACTTGATAATAAAAATGCAGTATAAAAGTTATGTATGTATGCACACTACTATGATTTATTGCCTGCCATAAAATAGTCACACTAATGCCTGTCACACCCACAGCCCAATTCATTTAGAAGAATAATGATGTGGCCATCCTTGGAAGTCAAAAATCTTCTGATTTGGGTGCAAACACTCACAAGATGGAGAAAGAGTAGCTTCATGAACCAAATACGCCTATTTCTGCTGTGGCAACTTATCCTTTACAAGCATACTGACCACTGGCAGCCTGGACCTAGATTATGCAAATGCAAGAAGTTTTACCAACTGACAAGTGTCTTTATAGCCAATGTCAGCATGTCCTAGTCAGAGAGTGATATTTAGCTAAATAGGTATTCATGAGCAACTGCTCCTGGAATGCTCCAAAGCCTGATAATTAACAATTGTGTGCTGCAATTAATTTTTATTTATGCTTTGGATATTCAGGCAAGATATTATTTCTCCTGTATGACAGATTCATACTTCATGTTGAATCTCAAAGCAGCAATAAGAAAAACAATATCAACTTTTAGTTTTTGTTTTGTTCTTAACTCATCTGTTCTGCCATTTATATCTTAAACCACTAAGCTGTCTTGCGCTTAGCAAGCAAGTTCCAAAGCACATGCAAAGGACCATGAGGGAGAAGCTAACAAAGGTACCCAAGGCTTTCCCCAGGCATTCATAAACCCAGAAGGGACCAAAAGGGAATCTACATTAAGGTGATGACACTGAGATCTCAGCTGTATTAATTCACTTCTGTGGCTCCTGTGGGCTTGTTACTTCATTTAACAAATGTTACCTGAATGTCCACTACATGCATGGTCCTGCTCAAAGATTTGCAAAATTAAAGGGTTGACTAGTATGTTTTTCCAGGTCTTTCCAGCTTTATGATTTTACAAGTTAGTAAATCTAGAAAACACACAGACCAAGACCTCAGGGAGTTTATAATTCTGAAGGTACCATCAGTTACACAAATAAAAAAAAAATAATCATAACACATGACAGGGTCAATAAATCCCAAATACAATAGACCAGTGTTACAATTCTATAAAGAAGAGAGTGCTCTGAGTGCAAAATTGAAAGCGCTATATGGCATTGGTTCTCAAGCTCAGAGTTTGTTAAAACAGATCACTGTAACTCATCACTAGAGTTTCTAATTCAGTAGGTCTGGGGGAGGGGCCAGATATTTACATTCCTTACAACTTTCTGGGTAATACCGATGCTACTGGTTCAAGAACCACAACTTAAGACCCAATTCTCCACAGAAAGCCATCAATATTTACTGAATAGGAAAAAAATAACATAAAGAAAGCAAGAGTTCTAGAAAAGTTAATCTAGAGACAGTGGCTAGGATCAGCTAGAAGGACGTTAGCAGATTTACATTGATCTTCAAGCCAGGCCAGAGGACTGCAATTTCAAAGAGGAATTGGCTTGACTAGTACCAAGTGGCTATTTGGTGACTTTAGCTCAGAAGGATTCCTGACACATGGAACTGGAACTTAGAATAAGCATAATTTAGCACTGCTATGTCTGAATCTCTTCAGAGATGAGAAAGAATCCTTTGGAAACCACATGAGCCTTAGCATGGAACTGACCAAATTGTCCAGATATGAGAGGTTCAAAGGGCTCCATTCATATTTCTCTCAAGTTTCCACTACATTTGAAATTCTAACCATTTGAATGATGAATTTGGGTCAAGGTGCCATACCCTAAAAGCCTGTTTGAGTTGGCATATATTATCCTGCACCTCAACTAGCAACTCTTGCTCTGTCTGCCACCACCAGGGGACAAAAGTGGGTTTTCCCTTGAAACTCCAGCTTTAGGAACTCAGTTCTCAGGGTTCTCTTCATAATAAATCTTTTGGATCCTCATACTGTAGTTAGTAATTTAAGGCATAAGATTCTCTGCAGCTTTACTACATGGAGGGAAATCTTAGAATACATGTTCTATGCAAGTTGAAGGCATATGGTGGCTACTGAGTTATCTTTTCTGGCTTCCCCTTAAAGAATCTGACTGTCTTTAGTGGTTCAGATCAGCCAGCCAAGGCCCCTCAGCATCCATTATAAATCATCCGTCTCTTTTCTCAGCCTCCTCAGACTCTCATCTGTCCTTCTCACCCCAAACCCAAAGACCATCTCTAACCTCAGTCATAAGCCCCAATAAGAGGGGAGTCTATCTGAAGTCACATTAAGCTTCTAGTTTCCAAGACGTGGCCCCTTCTTGTTTTGTTCACCTGTTCTGATAATTCATAGTGTGTGCCAAAGTCCCTGTCTCCATTTCCTGAGGATGTGGTCCCTACTGACTCTGACATTTGTCACTTTGTCAGCCTGGGCCCTGTCTTGACCCTTTCTCAAACATTTTAGGGTAAATTTACAGCCATCTGTAATCTACCTCTTAAAGGAAAAAAAAAAAAAAAGTGTTCAGCTATAGAGCTTTAGTAATGATCTGTGCTAGGTATTCCCAAAAGGATGAGGTTTCAACACTTTGGTAATGTTGGATAGGAGATTCCAGCCAGATTCCCCAGGCTACCTTTATTGATCCTCCCAAACTGGCCAACATTATAGCAGAACCTACTCAGGTCCATTTTGATCAGGTCTCTCAAGGTTTCTCTGTCGTTTTTCCAGGGAGGAGGTAAGAGACAGCTGTTCTGTATCCCAGTTGGCTGGCTGAAAGGCTTACTTCTGCCTTGTTCTGCTGCTCTTAGTATCAGGCCATGACACAGATGAATTAAAAAACAAACAAGCATGGTCACTGGTGTCATGGAGCTTTCAGTCTAGTGGTCAAGTACCAAGGCCCTGACTTCCTAAATCTAGGTAAAAGACTAGAATTACTAATGTGGAAATGAGAATTCTATTTGGATTTTTAAAAATAAGTCAACATGCATCTCAGTGTGTGAGAACTCTCCTTTAAGATTACTTTCCAAAAAAGAGACAGGATTTATACCAGGTGTGGGCTGTTTGATGGCCTACCAGGGGTTCTCAAACTGCGGCCCACGGGCCACATGAGGCAGTGTGATTGTATTTATTTCTGTTTTGTTTTTTACTTCAAAATAAGATATGTGCAGTGTGCATAGGAATTTGTTCATAGTTGTTTTTTTTTTTTTAAACTATAGTACGGCCCTCCAATGGTCTAAGGGACAGTGAATTGGCCCCTTGTTTAAAAAGTTTGAGGACGCCTGGAGACAGAAAGCCATTTCTAAAGATTTGTGTCACAGTGTAATAAAATTCCTCTGATTTGCCTCAGGTGCCTTTCCCTCATTGGAATTCATCATTAAAGGAGGCGGCCTACATGTCAGACGAAATGGGGAATACATAACAGAAGGTCTGTTCCCCACCTTTCAGAGTTGGCACTAATAGAAAAATGTATACATGCAATTTTGTTTTTATTTTTATTTTTTTTTATTGTTGGGGATTCATTGAGGCTACAATAAGCCAGGTTACACTGATTGCAATTGTTAGGTAAAGTCCCTCTTGCAATCATGTCTTGCCTCCATAAAGTGTGACACACACCAAGGCCCTACCCACCTCCCTCCTTCCCTCCTTCTGTTTCCCCCCACCATAACCATAATTGTCATTAATTGTCCTCATATCAAAATTGAGTACATAGGATTCATGCTTCTCCATTCTTGTGATGCTTTACTAAGAATAATGTCTTCCACGTCCATCCAGGTTAATACAAAGGATGTAAAGTCTCCATTTTTTTTAATGGCTGAATAGTATTCCATGGTATAATAGTATTCCATGGTATACATTCCACAGCTTGTTAATCCATTCCCGGGTTGGTGGGCATTTACGCTGTTTCCACATTTTGGCGATTGTAAATTGAGCTGCAATAAACAGTCTAGTACAAATGTCCTTATGATAAAAGGATTTTTTTCCTTCTGGGTAGATGCCCAGTAATGAGATTGCAGTATCAAATGGGAGGTCTAGCTTGAGTGCTTTGAGGTTTCTCCATACTTCCTTCCAAAAAGGTTGTACTAGTTTGCAGTCCCACCAGCAGTGTGAAAGTGTTCCCTTCTCTCCACATCCACGCCAACATCTGCAGTTTTGAGATTTTGTGATGTGGGCCATTCTCACTGGGGTTAGATGATATCTCAGGGTTGTTTTGATTTGCATTTCTCTAATATATAGAGAGGATGAACATTTTTTCATGTGTTTGTTAGCCATTCGTCTGTCATCTTTATAGAAGGTTCTATTCATGTCTCTTGCCCATTGATATATGGGATTGTTGGCTTTTTTCATGTGGATTAATTTGAGTTCTCTATAGATCCTAGTTATCAAGCTTTTGTCTGATTGAAAATATGCAAATATCCTTTCCCATTGTGTAGGTTGTCTCTTTGCTTTGGTTATTGTCTCCTTAGCTGTACAGAAGCTTTTCAGTTTAATGAAGTCCCATTTGTTTATTTTTGTTGTTGTTGCAATTGCCATGGCAGTCTTCTTCATGAAGTCTTTCCCCAGGCCAGTATCTTCCAGTGTTTTTCCCATGCTTTCTTGGAGGATTTTTATTGTTTCATGCCTTAAATTTAAGTCCTGTATCCATCTTGAATCAATTTTTGTGAGTGGGGAAAGGTGTGGGTCCAGTTTCAGTCATTTACATGTAGACATCCATTTCTCCCCACACCATTTATTGAATAGGGAGTCTTTCCCCCAAGGTATGTTCTTATTTGGTTTATGGAAGATTAGGTGGTTGTAAGACGTTAGTTTCATTTCTTGGTTTTCAATTCGATTCCAAGTGTCAATTCGATTCCAAGTACTGTTTTTGTGCCAGTACCACGCTGTCTTTACCACTATGGCTTTGTAGTACAGACTAAAATCTGGTATCCTGATGCCCCCAGCTTTATTTTTATTACTAAGAACTGCCTTAGCTATATGGGTTTTTTTCCGGAGGCGGAGCAAGATGGCGGCTGAGTAACAGCTTCCTTGCATCTGGGCACCGTGAGTCTGGGGAGATAGGACTCTAGGCATCTCTGGCTGGTGGGATCTGCCTATCATCACCACTGTGAGGATACAGGGAGTTAGCGAGAGACTTCTAGACCCCAAGAGGAGGACTAAAACAGTGGAAAAACGGCAAGTGGTCACGTGTGTTCCATCCGTCTAAACCCGCCTGCAACTGTAAATTCAGTAGCAGCGAGACTGCAACCCGGAAAGGCCTTACCTGTGAACTGTTTTGGTGTCTTTGGACTTGGCACTCAGTTGAACTGCCTTGGGGAGAGCCTGAGCGGGAGTTGGGAGAACTCTGGCCGTTGTCTAGGGCTCCAGTCTGAGCCACTGAGCCAGACGGAGCTAATAGTGTTTGTGGGTCACAGGGAGCCATTGTGAGCAATCTGCCCCGGCAAGCTCCGCCCTCAGGGTCGCAGAGCTAGAATCGGGTGGGAGCTGGTAACCCAGCAACCAAGCAGCCTAAGGGTGGGGTCTGAGCCGCCTTGCAGCCCTAACCCTGAGGGACAGAGTGAGACCAGTTTTGGCACACTGGGTAAGTAGATAGCCACTTCAGCAGTGATTCCAGTGACAAGCACTTTCCTGGAAAGCTTCTGCTCAGCAAGTTTACAAGTACAAAGTGCCTTTTAAGTGGGCTGAAGAGAGATTTAGGGTGTCTACCTGCTGGGGTTTGAGAAATCATCAGCCTCCGGTCATATCAGAACTGTGATTAACATCTCATACCCCAGAAGACCATGTGTTGCCCAGACAATATTCAATAACATATACATACTGCTTTGTTTTGGCAATTTTGTTTTTAATATAAACATCAACTTTTCACCAAGCAGCAAAAGTCTTTCTTCAGTTTGTTCACTTTCTTATTAGCTTTTTTTCTGATTATAAAAGTAATATATCCTCACTATAGAAAATTTATAAAATACAGGAAGAATAAATAGAAGAAAATACCTATAATTTCACTAACCTGTGATAATCACTTTGAACATTTTGGCTTATTTCCTTCCAATGTTCTTTATTTTTCTATGTGCATAAGCATACACACACGTACACGAATTCTGCACATCTGTTATTCTGCCATATGCATAGCATATGCACAGTTTGCTATCCTGCTTTCTTCTCACTACTAGACAAAAAATATGTCCCTGTGTAATTAAATATTTTAAAATATCAACACCGTCTTCATACTTAGTTCGTTCATACTTATTTCTCCCAATCTCTTATGAGAGATTGAGACAGACCTCCTTCTCATTTCCTCTAAATTTTACCTTGAGAAAACACTGAAGGAAAAGCAAAAAGAAGAGAGGAAAGTACCTATAATAAAATCTCTAAAATGAATTGATGAGGAGCACACTCCTGTAAATTACACTTTCCTTCCTGAAGAGAATTCCAGCAAACTCAGAAGAAGTGAGGGTGGTGTCCAATTTGCTCTTCAGATCTAACAGGTAGGTCTTTATGATTTTATAGTAAAGTCCATACTTCTGACTATAGACCTTCATTCTGGAAGCATATGAGGCAATTTTTTTTTTTTTAAAGTAAAGCATAGAATTCCAGTTCAAAAACGTGATTGTACAAACACGGCACCAGGTAGCCTGGTCCAACAACAATCCATGTTTAAAAAAATTCAGGGGTGGTGCCTGTGGCTCAAAGGAGTAGGGCACAGGCCCCATATACCATTGGTGATAGGTTTGATCCTGGCCCTGGCCAAAAACTGCAAAAAAAAAAAAAAAAAAAAAAATTCAGGGATTTTAAAAATGCATTATGAGCCTGATATGAGCCACTGTGTGATATATTTTGTTATAAAATCAAAAGAAAAAACTTTTTTAAAGTGCTACCTTTTATTTATATCAAGTTTTCAGCTAACGAATCATTTTTCTTATTTAATTTGAAAATATAACTGAATGTTTAGTATCCATTATTTTTAATATAGCTTCATTGTTGAGCTGGTGATAGAATTAGCACATAATCATTCAAACCACTTTATTTTATGTTATATTTTCTGAACAACCCTATGAGGAGAGTAAGTAGGCAGACACAAGGTCATTAAGATTCTAAAAGTGTTAAGTGCCACAGTTGAGGTCACATAGTAAATCAAAGAACTAAGCTTAGAAACGTTTAATGGAAGTGCGCCATTCTTTCCAAATACAATTTATTTTAAGCATCTTTTGTAGAACTATGGCTTATCTATATGCTGTCCTATTCAGAAACCATCCAGTTCTGTCACAAAACACATTTTTAGTGGAAAGTTGACAGTCTCGAGGTGGCTCCAGAGGAGGGTGATCAAGACTGTGAGAACTATAGAAACCATGTTCTCTGACCAATAATGGATGAAGGAACTTGGTATATTTAGCCTGGAAAGAGAAGATCAAGAGGAGATAAGAGAGTTCTTTTAATGTCTGAAAGGCTGTCAAATGGACAGGCAAGCGGATTTGTTCCATGTTGCTCCAAATATCACACAAGAACAATGGATATAACTTCAAAAGAAAACAGATTCCTACACAATAAGAGATTTATCTTTTGAACAAATGGAACTGTTAGACTGTGGAGAAAACTACTGTCTATAAGAGAAAGAAGGCCTCTGCATTGGATTATTTAAGGAAAACCCATCATGGATGCTGTGATGCCTTTTTTTTCTTGTATTTTCAGTTTATTTTCTCTTTGTTTTTCTTGGCTCGCTAGTGCCACATACCATGCACAGGATGTGACAGAAGAGAATCTACTATGAGCCAGGTGCTTCCACACCGTTTCCCAGAGGGAAAGAATCACCTGGGGGTAGTCAGAGGCGGAGCCTGGAAAACTAGGGTTTAACAAGTGCCCAGGGTGATTTTTATCATCATGGAAATTTAAGAAACACTTTCAAAACATTATTGCATTTAATTTTCACACTGATGCTACAGAGCAGATGAGAAAATTAAGGTTCAGAGTTATTTAGCTATAGGTCCAAAGTCACATGGCTACTAAATGATAGAGCGGAGCTTCACACTAAGGAAGTTTGACCTGGAGTCTGAGATCTTACCCTCCACAGAAGTCTGGAGGAAAAGACACTAAGTAAGGAAATGAGTAACTGAAGAAAGGTTTTATTAGATGCGCATGTTGGATTCTTAAAAAATAAGTCATGAGTACTTTGTATGCATAGTAAAACGTGGACGCTTGTAATCGGTAGTGTTTGGATTTAGGCAAGAATTATGTGGAAGTTCACTTTTTTGTCTTTCAAGAATAATTATTAAAGGGGTGTACTAACCAAACAAATAATTTCAACATGATTACAAAGAGAACAACATTTTAATACATTTAGCAGAAGCAATTTACATGCATACAATTAATGTGCTAATTTCAATGATCTTTAGCTGTTCATTAAAAATGGCCTGGCAGGTCCTGTACTTGGCAACATTTTGTTAGTCATTTCCTGCTATTTTATGCACTCAAAAGTAATCAGCCATCTATAATTTAAGACTTTTCACTAATTAAATAGCCCTTTCTCTAATTATGTCCAAATTAGAGAGGGTAGTCTGTGGATAAATATGTTTGTACTTCTTACATGTATTCAGAGATAGTGATATCTCTGCATATGGCAACAAAAACCAATAGATGATCAACAGTCTTTAACACAGAGCAGACTGTTAGAGTGAGCAAGAAAGACCGTTTGACTTAAAATCTGGGCAACAGAGGAAAAGTATTCTCATTGAGATGAGCTTTATGTTCAGCTTTGTAAGCCTACTGCAGTCTAGATTTGTTAGCCTTCAGGGAATTATACAAGGATCATCTGTTTTTTCAGGCCTTTGCTCCAGAGATGAAACAGAATGAGGGCTGAGGGAGAAAAGGAGTTAAAGGTTGTGTTTGCAGGAATGTGTTTGCTGACATTGATCAATGGGTAATTTTGTGATTGTAGGTTTATTCACATAGAGGGTTCAAAAACAGATCGATAATAAAGCAATGGTGAAGATGCCAAAGAAAAAATGATTAATGAAAAATACGGTGGAGGTGCAATCTGCCATAGTAAAAATGCTCCTTCATTCGGCACCCTATAAATAAATATGCATCAGCTGGAAAGAGAATGTTCCCTTGGAATGTCATTAGAGCCAGGCAGAATCTCATCAGAGCCCATGCTTCACAGAGCAGTTCCTCATGTCCATGGAAGTAAGTTTAAATTCTCTTGTGTAAACTCTCTGTAAGCAGTTCCACTCTTGCATTATGTATGATTCTGACATCTTGTAACATGAGCAGTGTTCGAAAAGTGATTTCTAATTTTATTTCATGTGTTATGTGTTAAGGATGCTATTTAGGTTAGCATTTTACTTTGGCCACATAATATCTTATTACATTGCCTCACATAGCATTTAATTATGGTAGCAGTACTGTATAGATAGATAAGGATTCAGTATAGCCTTAAAAGAATTTGCTGCTTTAAACCCAATGTTTTGTTCCATTATTTTCATTATGCTGATTTAATATGTAATGATGAGCGTTAGGCACATTCCCAGATCTTTACATCAGGGAACTGATGGTAAGTAATAACGAGCTGTGCTAAAATGAATATCAAAATCTAAGACAACTAAACATTAACAGTGGGTTCTAGGGTGAAAGCACTCCAATTCTTAAATCCAGAAAGGGTTAACCCTAGGTAATACTGAGAAGCAGCTGAAAGCTTCACTCTGCCCATTCTTGGGTCTTTTTCTTTATACTCTTTAAAGCAACTCAGGCTTCTCTCTCTATTAACAACTGTCCTCAAGGAAGGATTTGAAATCTGTCTTCATCAACTAGAAAATACGTTAGGAAGTTTATTCTCTTTATTTCATGCATTGTCTAAGTCTTATTTATTATTTTCGAATATTAATTCCCTATTTAATTATTTAATCAACCAGTAGTTCATAGGTGGTAGCTGGGTAGCAAATGCGCAGCAGATTTTTTTCCAGATCTCCTTGGTTTTTAATGGTCCAGATAGAGGCTATATCCACATTGCATTAAGGATAAAATTAAATGCTTTCAATTAAACTCTTAATTTGGTCCACAAGTCAAGAGCATTGTGCAATAAGATGATTCTTTTAAAATTTTTGTTGCAGGGGGCAGTTTAAACAGTGTATCAATTTAAACTGATAGCCAAATGATTACCGTGTAGGTTACTCTCCCTCAGCTGTAACAGATATACGCCAGCTGCTTTATATATATTATCTCGGTCAATAACTCTGCATATAATTATGCTTGGAACAAAGGTGCTCAGATACGCAGGCAGAAGTTAGGGCTGAAATCCAGTTCACCTTCTCCTTGCCACATCTGAGAAGAGACATGGACAATGTTAGCCCTAACAAATAAATGTTTTTTCCTAATTAGTCCCCCCAGAGGGGGTACCTTTTTCTCTAATTCACATAAAGGCACTCTATGCGCTAGCATTAGCCCTGATCTCATTTCATACTCTATGAAGAATATACACTGACAAGTGAAGTATACAAGAATTAGAGGGGTTAAATAACTTCTTTCAAAGCTCCACAACTACTAAGATGTATCAGAACCTAAACTTAGACGTGTCTGCCTTTAAAAATACCATGCTTCTCCCCCCAAAAGGGAAAGCGGAAAGAAACTCAAATATTTCCTTTGTATCTGCTTAGCATAATTGTTTAGCACGCTGTGCTAACCAATGTGCAAAGACAGCAGGTTTAGTTAAAGGCAGTGAGCTACACTCTGTGATAAGTCATGGCTGCACTCTATGAATGGTGTGAGAGGAGGGAGCTGGATAGTGTAGGGCAGTGGGCTCCAGAATCACATTGGAGGGCTTGTCAAACAGGGCTGGCTGGACCCCCACAATGGAGTTTCCAATTCAATAGGGCTGGGATTCACCTGAAAATGTGCATTTCTGCATCCACATGACCCGTGAATGTGCATTAGCAAGTTCACAGGTCATGCTGATGCTGTTCATCCAAAGACTACACTGGCTATAATGGTATAATTTAAAGGACCTATAACATTAAAAAACAAAGACACAAACAAAAAAATCCCAAACAACAAAAATGAAGACACCACTAGTCTGCAAGTGAGTCAAGAGTGCTGTCTAAGAACATAAAAGCAGCATGGGTTTGTATCTCATTTTTCCCTCTATTCAAGTGAAACAGCTTGCAGGATTATAATGGTATCCTCCACTTTCTATTTACAACCAAATTGTATTAAGAAGGAAAATAACAAGGGATAACAGGACACCAATCTAAGCAGATTTAGTGTTAGATGTTCTGCTTGCTATTATCATCTTTGGGAGAAGGTATGGCTGGAAATGTCAAAAAAACAATGAAGAACTGGAGGCTTGCCCTGTTAATTGTGTATTCTCGTCCCTGTACTGACTTTTTATATATTGACAGAGTTAATAATAAAGCATTTCTCTTAGGGAATTTGTCCTAAAGTGAGAAATAAATATTCCAATAAAATGTTTAGTAGAGTGTATCCAGTTTCTAATTAAAGAAACATACTTGTATGTTGTCATGAATTTCTTCCACAAAACATTTCCTTTGTGTAAAAACACTTTACAATAAATTTTAAAAATAACCTTATTGTCAGGAAAACTGAAAAGGAAAGTGCTTGGTGAGTCCCTCTATGCTTTCTAGGAAATAGTTTATATGAAGTAACTTGATTTGGTCTGAACATGCCATAAGCCAGTGTGCCATGTAAGGCACTTTTACCGATCTTAATAATCTGTATGTATCACTTCATAATCAATATGGCTAGCACACCACCAGAGTGACCACATAAACCAATTCTGTCAACACATACCAATGATATCTATGGCCACTGTCCATGTATCCACAGAGGATCCAGAATAGCCTTGGGCTTGCTATTTCTTTCCTTCTCCCCCTTTTTTACCCCATTTCCTTTTGCTCTTTACATGCTTTTAAAAAATCTTCTTGTAAAGAATTTTTGGGGGAGGGGCAATATGGCCAACTGGAGCCAGCTTTTGACAGAAGCTCCCATCCAGGGGGAAGGATAATGACCAGAAAATACCCAACAAAGCTGAAGACTGGGAGCCGAGCTATGAGAGAAGAGTGATAACTGCATGTCTCCTCTGCTGAGGCAAGCTATGACTCCAAGAAAGCAAATTTCAGGCACAAAACTCATTCCAAAGGAAAAGTGTACATCCCCTCCCCCAAGAGATTTATTTTTTGTTGTTGTTTTTTGTTTTTGTTTTAGTTTTTTGCTTGCTATAGGTTTTCTACAGGCAAGTGGTGAACTGAGGACCTCTTGTCTCACACCACGAGAGAGTTGCAGGAAGTGGAGACTACTTCTCCAGAGGCACCCTGCTGTGACACTGAGCACTCTCTTGCCAGGCATGAAATTTGAACTAACATTTTCCCTGCCATTTTGAACTTCCAGTCTACCCTACACCCCTCGCCTGACAGTCCAGAGGCCTAACCCCTGCAGAGACCAGAATGTCTGGGGTTCATTGCCAGTTCCGGACACTGCAAGGGCCATGGGAGAAAACCTGCACTGTAACAGTGAGCCCAGAAGTAGTGCAGACAAAATGGGGGAAGTTGTCGAGTTTGCCTCTGTGAAAGTGCAAACCAGCTACGAGAGGAGGCTTGTGAGCCCTGCACACTGCTCTTCCAGAGCACCCAGCCTCCACCCTGCCAGAGCCACCACATGCCCCACCCCGTCAAAGCCACCAGGCACCTAGCCCTGCAAGAACCGCATGTTGCACACCCCATCCTGCTGCTGGCACCCCGCCCTACTGTTAGAGCCATGCACCCCGCACTCCCAAAGCCTCTGCAACAGCTGCCTCCCTGGGCATGGGAGCTGCCTGGGAGCTGCACAGGGACACCTCCCATGAAGATTCATCAACAGTAGAGCAGTCCCACTGGGGTCTAATCTTGGAGAGAAACCTCCACAATTCTGAGGACTGCCAGAGGAAGCCAGGCCTCGCCCGATAGGGATACCAGTGGTGCAGAGCATCTGGGGCAAAGGCCTGGTGGGTGAGGGAGAAAATCATTTGCTGACTTGTTATCCTCAGGTTCAGACTGAGCTCCAGTGGAACACTCCCCAGTTGCCATTGAGTACCCGATGCAGGCAGGCCTCAGCTCCCCCAGCCAGCTGGTGGCAGAGGGTGGAGGCTGGGCCGAGGGCACATTGACTTCCCTTTGATTCTGGCAGGCACAAAGCCCTGGCACATCTGCTTATTGGAGGGAGTAGGACCATAGCCCCGTGGGGTATGGAAGATGTGTAAGGTGGGGAAAGAGATACCAGCCTCCTGCTCCAACTTTGCTACTGGGTGGGGCTTTTTGACTCCAAGGAGCACCAGAGTGAGCCCCATTTGAGCAGCTAGTAGACCTCTGCTATCTAGTTGCTGGAGACCTATTGAACTTGCCCACTTGAGAGTTGGTACTGACTGGGTCAATTGGTTTGGAGTTCCTAACCCGGGCCAATCAACCTTGGGTGGTAGCCTGGTTGTGTGGTAACAGGAAAGGTTGATTTTCCTCTTACAGTTGTTGCCTGTAGGGGGCAGGGTATCTTAGTTGCCTCTGTTTCTCCACAGCTGAGACTTCAACCCAGAGTCACTGATCCACTAGGATTGGACAAAGACCAGCTGAATACAAGACAGAGACCCCTAACCTCAACACACCAAGCAGGTCCCCAGAGCCTCAGATTGTAATACTGTACAGGAAAATACTGTACAGGGAAAAAGCTACAGTTACCAGTCCCATCCTTGGCAACACACTTCACCTTACCTGCCCATCTAGCCAAATGGTGAAAAATAATCATGGGGAGGAATCAGCAGAAAAAGTCTGGCAACATGAATAATCAGAGTATTATGATTATACTCCCCCAAGACATGACAAAACAGACACATCAGATGATCCCATTCATAAACAAATGGCTGAGATATCAGAAATCGAGTTCAGAATTTGTATGGTAAATAAGATCAATGGAATGGAGGTAAAGATGGAATTAGAATTTCAAGGAGCATTTCAAAAGCTGTCTTAAGAATTCAATGAATTCAAAGAAAAATTTACCAAAGATTTTGACACATTGAGGCAAGAACTTGCAGCCCTGAAAGATCTGGGAAATACTGTAGAATCCCTCAGTAACAGAATGGAGCGGACAGAAGAAAGGATCTCTGACATTGAAGAAAAAGCTTTTGAATGCTCCCAAATGCTCAAAGAGGAAGAGAAGTGGAGAGCAAAAATGCACCATTCCCTGATAGAATTATGGGACCACTCCAAAAAAGCAAATATTTGCCTTTTAGGAATCCCTGAAAGAAAAGGGGTTGCTTCGAAAGGCCCAGATGCTCAACTCCAAGAGATAATAGAGGATAACTTCACAAACATGGCAAGAGATTCTGAAATCCACACAGCACAGTTTCAGAACCTCCAGCACAACTCAATCCAAATAAAATATCTCCTAGACACATTATATTTAACTTTGCCAAAGTTAATATGAAGGAGAAAATTCTGCAATCAGTCAGACCTAAGAAAACCATAACCTACAAGGGGAAGAATATTAGAATGACTGCATATATCTCTGCTGAAACTTTTCAAGCTAAGATAGATGGTAACCGACCTTTAACCTCCTAAAATAAAATAACTATCAATCCAGGGTCCTGTATCAAGCTAAACTGAGTTTAACTTATGATGGAGAAATTAAATACTTTAATGACATTCACATGTTGAAGAAATTTGCCGTAACTAAACCAGCTCTCCGGGATATTCTTAGACCCATCCTCCACAATGACAAGCACAATCCTCTACCACCAAAGTAAACTCACTCCGAAAATTTGGATCAAATTCCAACTTCCACAGTGGCAAAAGGATTAAAAATGTCCACAGGAATTTTTGTAGTACCCAAAATATTACAGGCTTATCAATACTCTCAATTAATGTGAATGGCTTAAATTGTCCTCTAAAGAGGCACAAGTTGGCTGACTGGTTCCAAAAACTCAGGCCAGATATCTGCTGCATACAAGAATCTCATCTTACCTTAAAAGATAAATATAGACTCAGGGTGAAGGGATGGTCATCTATAATTCAGACAAATGGAAATCAGAAAAAAGCAGGTGTTGCAATTTTATCACAGATACAATAGACTATAAACCAACAAAATTAAGGAAAGATAAGGACGATCACTTCATATTTGTTAAGGGCAACACTCAACACGATGAGATTTCAATTATTAACATTTATGCACCCAACCAGAATGCACCTCAATTTATAAGAGAGACTCTAACAGACATGAGCAACTTGATTTCCTCAGGCACCATAATAGTCAGAGATTTTAACATTCCTTTGGCAGTGTTGGATAGATCCTCCAACAAGAAACTTAACAAAGAAATTTTAGACCTAAACTTAACAGTCTAAATTTTAGACTTCAACAATAGGATTTAACAGCATTTACAGAACATTTTCATTCTCACAAAACTGAATATACATTCTTCTCATCAGTCCATGTAATATCCTCCCAAATAGATCACATCTTAGGTCACAAGTCTAAACTCAGCAAATTTAAAGGAATAGAAATTATTCCTTGTATTTTCTCGGACCATCATGGAATAAAAGTTGAACTCAGTAACAACAGGAAGCTGCATACTCATACAAAATCATGAAAACTAAATAACCTCATGCTGAATGATAGCTGGGTCATAGATGAGATTAAGAAGGAAATTACCAAATTTTTGGAACAAAACGATAATGAAGACATGAATTACCAGAACCTCTGGGATACTGCAAAGGCAGTAACTAAGAGGGAAATTTATAGGATTGCAAACCTTCCTCAATAGAATGGAAAGAGAGGAAGTCAACAACTTAATAGGACATCTCAAGCAACTGAAAAGAGAAGAACATTCCAACCCCAAACCCAGCAGAGGAAAAGAAAATAACTAAAATTAGAGCAGAATTAAATGAAATTGAAAACAAAAAAATTATACAACAGATTAATCAATCAAAAAGTTGGTTTTTGGAAAAGGTCAATAACATAGATAAACGTTTGCCTAAATTAACCAGAAATAAAAGAGTAAAATGCCTATTTCATCAATCAGAAATGATAAAGGCCAAATAATGACAGATTCCTCAGAAATTTAAAAAATCCTTAATGAATATTACCAAAAAACTCTATTTTCAGAAGTATGAAAATCTGAAGGAAATTGACCAATACTTGGAAGCCACCTTCCTAGAATTAGTAAGAAACAAGTGGAAATGTTGAACAGCCTATATCAAGTTCTGAAATAGCATCAACTATAAGAAATCTCCCACAAAAGAAAACCCCAAGAGGATTTGTCCTCGTTAAAGTTTTGGTAGAATTCTGAAGTGAAGCCACAGAATTCACATCAGAATTCTACCAAACCTTTAAAGAGGAACTAGTACCTATATTACTTAACCTTTTCCAAAACACAGGAAAAGAAGGAATACTTCCCAACACATTCTATGAAACAAACATCACCCTGATCCCCAAACCAGGAAAAGACCCAACAAGAAAAAAAAATTATAGACCAATATCTCTAATGAATATTGATGCAAAAATATTCAATAAGATCCTAGCAAACAGAATCCAGCAACACATCAAACAAATTATACATCATGATCAGGTGGGTTTCATCCCAGATTCCCAAGGATGGTTCAATATACATAAATCTATGAATATAATACATCACATAAACAAAAAACAAAGACCATATGATTCTATCAATTGATGCAGAAAAAGCTTTTGATAATATTCAGCATCCTTTCTTCATCAGAATGCTTAAGAAAATAGGTATAGAAGGGACTTTTCTTAAACTAATAGAGGCCATCTACAGCAAACCCACAGCCAATATCGTATTGAATGGAGTAAAATTGAAATCATTTCCACTCAGATCAGGAGCCAGACAATGTTGCTCATTGTCTCCACTGCTTTTTAACATTGTAATGGAAGTCTTAGCCATCATAATCAGGCAAGAGAAGGCAATCAAGGGTATCCAAATAGGATCAGAGGAGATCAAGCTTTCACTTTTCACAGATGATATGATTGTATAACTGGAAAACCCCCGGCACTCAACTACAAAACTTCTAGAAGTGATCAAGGAATACAGTAGCATCTCGGGATATAAAAATCAATACTCACAAATCTGTAGCCTTTATATATACCAACAATAGTCAAGGTAAAAAAACAATCAAGGACCCTATTCCCTTTATAATAGTGCCAAAGAAGATGAAATATCTGGGAGTGTACCTAAGAAAGGACGTGAAAGATCTCTATAAAGAGAATTATGAAACCCTGAGAAAAGAAATAGCTGAAAATGTTAACAAATGGAAAAATATACCATGCTCATGGCTGGGAAGAATCAACATTGTTAAAATGTCTATACTACCCAAAGCAATCTACAGATTTAATGAAATCCCTATTAAAGTACCTCTGTCATACTTAAAGATCTGGAAAAATTAGTACTTCATTTTATATGGAACCAGAGAAAACCTCGAATAGCCAAGACATTACTCAGAAATAAAAACAAATCAGGAGGGATCACGCTTCTATACCTATTGCGTGATCTATAGTGTGAAGGAGACTTCACACTATACTATAAATCTATGGTGATCAAAACATCATGGTACTGGCATGAAAAGAGAGAGGCAGATGTATGTAACAGAACTGAAAACCAAGAAATGAACCCAGACACTTATCATCATTTGATCTTCGATAAGCCTATCAAAAATATAATTGGGGGAACGATTCCCTATTTAACAAATGGTGCTCGGTGAATTGGCTGGCGACTTGTAGAAGACTGAAACTGGACCCATACCTTTCTCCTCTCACAAAAATTGACTCTCACTGGTTAAAGGACTTAAAATTAATACATGAAACTATAAAAATTCTTAGAGTGCAGAGGAAACACTTGGAAAAAATGGCCCGGAAAAATACTTGATGAGGAGGACCCACTGGGCAATTGAAGCAACACCAAAAATACATTAATGGAATCTGATGAAACTAAAAAGCTTCTGCACTGCCAAGAACACAGTAAGTAAAGCAAGTAGCCCTCAGAATGGGAGAGGATTTTTGCAAGTTATATTTCCAACCAAGGTCTAATAACCAGAATCCATAGAGAACTCAAACTCATTAATAAGAAAAGAACAAATGATCCCATTTCATTGTGGGCAAGAGACATGAACAGAAGCTTCTCTGAAGAAGACAGGTGCATGGTCTATAGACACATGAAAAAATGCTCATAATCTTTAATCATCAGAGAAATACAAACCAAAACCACTTTGATATATCATCTAACTCCAGTAAGAGTAGTCCACATCACGAAATTACAAAACTACAGATGTTGACGTGGATGTGGAGAAAAGGGAACACTTCTGCACCGCGGGTAGGAATGCAAGCTAGTATGTTCCTTTTGAAAAGAAGTTTGGAGAACCTTCAGGGATCTAAATGTAGACCTGCCATTTGATCCTGCAAATCCTCTACTAGGTGTATATCCAAAAGACCAAAAATCACTTGGCAACAAAGACATTTGCACCAGATTGTTCACTGTAGCTCAATTCATAATTGCCAAGTCATGAAGGAAGCCCAAGTGCCCATTGATCCATGGATGGATTAATACATTATGGTATATGTATACCATGGAATACTATGCAGCATTAAAAAAAGATGGAGACTTTACCTCTTTTATGTTTACAGGGATGGAGCTGGAAAATATTCTTCTTAGTAAAGTATCTTAGGAATGGAAAAAAATATCCAATGTACCCCATACTACTATGAAACCAATTTATAATCACCCACACTTTCATATGAAAGATGAATCACAACTATAGCCCAGGATGAAGGAGGGAAGGGCAGGGAGATGGGAAGGGGGGGTCAAAACTGATAGATTTGACTTGTACCCTTGCAATATGCTCTTGTTCTGCAAGGGTACAAGTCAAATCTATCAAGTATAGAGCACAAATGTCTTAACACTGTGATTAAATAAATGAGGTGAAAGCTATGTTAATTAAAATAAAATAAAATAAGAATTTCAATCTCCCACTCTCTTAGTAACATGAAAAAGAAATCCACAATGAGGCACTCCATTATCTGAATGATGGGATGTAGATTCTAAACATTTAATTAGAGCTGGCTAATTTAAGAGGGTTTTTTAAATTTTCAGGACCCTCAAGGGAAATAGTGATGCAATTGTTTGATGCCTTTCACTCTTCAGGTTGAATCACCTTTGGAGTTCTCAGTAATGTCTGGAAAAGAAATCAGACAGGTGGGCTTGTCTTGATTCCCATGGAAGCAGCATTCTCCTGACAGTTTGATCACAGTTCTAGAAATCAAGTTTTTCTGGCTCTCAGTTACTGCAAGTCTGTCTCTGGCTTTAAGGACAGCCTTGCTTAGAAAGCTGTTTTCTTTGATGTGGATGTCAAGCTAACACAGTGATCACACAGTAACAAGTAGGCTTTTTCTCTCCTTATTAAAAGTAGAAGAAAGTTAACCTGTATTTCACATGAACTAAGAGAAGTAAGAATTTCCTGAGACTTTTTAAAAACAAACTATTGAGAATTTTTTAGTATTAAAAAAGGATAATTATGGTCATCTGAAATTCAGTATGTCATCTGAGAAAACTTCATTAGAATGCTAGGTTATCTTCTTTTCTATGACAGATCAAAGCCAGAATGATAACTGACTAGAGTATAAGATTTTAAAAGAGTCAGATTTTCTTCTTTATCTCATCATCTCAAGGGAATTTTTTTAGCTCCTCAATTCTGAAATGATAATAATAATAAGAATAAAAATAATAGTGTGGATGGCTGATTATTGAGGTGGAACTTGAAGTTTTCTAATGAGAGACAATGCATTTTAACAACTGCCAATCCCTTTGGCTTCTAGTGGAGACATCAATTATCTAAGGGAAGAAACATTTTTAATCAAATGGATGTAAGACAAATAGGCATCCATTATTCTGGAGTGTAAGTATATCACTTACACTTTTCTTTTCTTTTCTTTTCTTTTTCCCCAAAGACCGAAGCTGTTCCATCCTATATCCGCTAGAATATGAAGCTCTAAGAATAATATGATGGGGATAGACATAATTTTAAGGTGATTTTTGGAAAATCTCACCCTGTTCCCTTTGATGTTGCAGCATATTCAAACACCTCTAGCTGAGTGAGGGTGATATGGTTTGTGGCTGACTATAACTTAAGTTTAGGATCCTGTGAAAATCTTACTAGGAAGAATAGATTCTGCACTAGAGAATCAGGCTCCAGAATAGGCCTAGATTGTGTTAGGCAGAAATTACTTCTTTAGAAAACTTGCCAACCCAGCCGTGACATACACACAAAGCTGTGTAGGCATGTCTGTTTCAGTATGTGTGTACATTGAACTAAGGGCTGAATGGTACTATGTCTAGGTAATGACAGATGAGATGACCATAGTTTGAAAGTTCCCCTCCCTACTTAGACCTGCACCTATGGAATCCCAGCAGGTCATAATGGAAAGGCAACACAATTTTCAACAGTCAACACCTATCCAGTGGGGCTGTAAGCTACAAACCACCAACCAACTGATTTCCTATTGATAGGATAACCCAGGATCTGAGATAATCTCTTGGTTATTGAGCTCTGCCAAGGCAGAGATATTCTAGGTCATGTTAAATTGAATATTTAAAGATAACTATTTGGTTCTGCAGTTTATAACTGCTGATCAATCTGTGCAGATATGTATCACCTAACATTTATTCAAAGCTTGCTATATGCCAAGCACTACAGCAAGAACTTCACACATATTGGCCCATTTAATCTTCACTATGTCTTATTGTACAAAGGGACTTACTTTGAAAAAAGATCACACAATTATCATTATTATTATTTTCTTTTGTAGAGACAGGGTCTCCCTACAAGGTCTGACAATTAAGTTTGCAAACTCAACCTAGAAAAAGTGCTAAATACTTCATTGCTGACAATCACTATGGTCATCTTTAAAGTACTCCCCTTAGGAAGCTACGCACTAACACCAGCTCCTAGTCTACCTTCAAAGCAATTTTGGAACTCTTTCTGTAATGGCCATCAGAGCTGTCATCATATTACCCTTGATGTACTGAATGTCATCAAAATATCCTTTCAATATTTCCTTTATCTTTGGGTAAAGCAAAAAATCAGCAAGGGCCAGATCTGGTGAGTAGAGAGGGTGTTCCAAAACAATTATTTGTTTACTGGCTAAAACTCCTTCACAGATGGTGCTGTGTGAGCTGGTGCATTGTCATTATGCAAAAGCCATGAGTTACTGCTGAAAAGTTCAGTTCATTTTCCTCTAACTTTTTTATGAAACCTTTTTGGCACTTTCAAATATTGTTTCAAATAAACAATCCTTCTGATATCAAAAAGGGTAGCAGTATCATTTTGACTCTTTCTTTGGACTGACAGAACTTTTTGGCTGTGGAGAATTGCTTGACTTCCATTGTACCTTGTTTTAGGTCGTATTGGTACACCATGTTTCATCATCTGCAATAACATGGCCCAAAACATCATCTTGCCTCCCCAAAGGTCTTGGCAAACTTAGACCCTCTTCTTCTTTTGTTCATTGGTGAGCTCCTTAGGACCCTTTTTGCACACACCTTTCTTATGCAAAGATTTTAAGTTAAAATTTTCCTAACTCTTTCTCTATCCATCTTTATTTGGTCAGCTATGCTTTTCACAGTAAGCCAATTATTTTGATCCACAATTCAATGAATTTTTGTAATTTTTTCATCAGTTCTGCTTGTTACTGGCCACCTTGACCTCTCTTCATCAGTGATGCTTTTTTCCCCTTCAGAAAAACATTCAATCCATTTGTACTCCGCCAGTTTCTTCATGGCATTATTCCCATATAATTGTACTAATGTGCCCCTGATTTCACTTCCATTCTTGCCAAGTTTAACAAGCAATTGAATGTTTGTTCATTCTAATTCAAGTTCTGACATTCCCACTATGGCACACTAAACCACGCAACAACAATAATGAATGCCACTCAGCAAGACACTGACACATGTCGACATGAACACAGCTGTGCGACACTGATATACCAAGTTGTTTGTACAGTCCTGCCAACAGAAGTATGTGGTAGCAAGCTCATAAACTTAATTTTCATACCATACAGCCCAGGCTGGTCTTGGACTCCTGGCTTCAACCTATCCTCCTACCTCAGCCTCCCAAAGTCCTAGGATTACCTGCACAAGTCACCACACACAGCCAACACAATTATTAAGTAGAAAGCAAGGATTCAAGTTCAGTTTCATGTGATTCAAGAATAGTTTAGCAACATAGAAGAAATCAGCTAGTATCATCAATCTCAAATTTAAAACGTTGTTTCAGAGATCAAGCATGGGGGCTCACACCTATAATCCTAGCACTCTGGGAGATCGAGGCAGTTGGATTGCCTGAGCTCAGGTGTTCAAGATCAGCCTAAGCTAGAGCAAAACACCATCTCTGCTAAAAATAGAAAACTAAGGCAAGAAGATCACTTGAGCCCAAGAGTTGGAGGTTGCTGTGAGCTATGATGATGCCATGGTACTCTACCCTGGGCAACAGCTTGAGTCTCTGTCTTAAAAAAATAAATAAAACAAAATTAAATAAAATATTGTTACAAAAAAATCTCTTATTAAAGAAAATAATAATTAGCTGAAACCCTATTCATTTAAGGGGTTAGCTACTTAATCTTTTAAAACTAATACCTCAGTAAATAGTACTGATTGATTAGACAAAAATGAATGAAGTTCCATATAAAAATTATACTTTCAAGGCGGCGCCTGTGGCTCAGTGGGTAGGATGCCAGCCCCATATGCCAAGGGTGGCGGGTTCAAACCCAGGCCCAGCTAAACTGCAACAAAAAATAGCCAGGCATTGTGGTGGGTGCCTGTAGTCCCAGCTACTCGGGAATCTGAGGCAAGAGAATTGCCTAAGCCAAGGAGTTGGAGATTGCTGTGAGCTGTGACATCATGGAACTCTACCAAGGGTGAAAAAGTGAAACTCTGTCTCAAAAAAAAGTATATATATATATATATACACTTTCAGAGAATAATTTTTTAAAAATTCTGAGGGTAAATCAGTCAATGATACTGCTATTACACTTAATGCTTTATCTTTTTACATGTTTTATACTATATAAGCCATATAACCCACCCTCACACACCTTATCTTAATTTTTCTCAATAGATAGCAATTTGAACTGAATTAAAAATTGATTTGTTCACATGAGAAGGTTGTTTTTTTCTTAAGAATATTTTGGAAGTATTAACATTAATCCAAGGAAAAATAACCACTTTCTTCTGATTTCTCATTTCTCATTATTGGTCCTTCTGTGTTGTCAGTCATCCAAGCTTAAAACCATGAGGTCACTTCTGTTTGTTAATTTTTCTTCATCTTTAAATACATATCAAGGCCTGTGACTCTTCAAGTACTTGCTTATTTAATTATCCCACATCCTTGAGTAAGTTTTTCTTTATAGATCAACTATCAGCTACTATTACATCTACCAGTGCTCACCCCACACAATATTCCAAGGCTCTGAAACAGCCTGCCTCTCTTAAGTCTTACTTCCATGATCCATCCCATATGACCCCAAGATTGACTCACCAAAACACAGCTTTGTGTCTATCAGTTTCAATGCTGCTATTTTTTACTATTCAAGAATGTATTAAATCCTAGTATTAAAAGAACTCACAAACTAGCCCCAGTCTGCATTTCTAGCCTTCCTTCCCCTTCATTCCCTTCAACTCATTCTTTTCCAATCTTTCAAAGTTCAGATTAGATCACATTTCCTAGAGGAAACCACCATGGACATCCCAAATAAAGGAAATAATTCTATCCCATTATTTTTACAAAATTATTTCATGGAATTGCAACTTCTTTCTCATATGTGTATCTTTATTCAAAGTAGAATACAGTAACTTAAGAGCAGTAACTATGTCACGTATGCTATGAATCCCTCATGGGACTTCCTATTACATAAATATTTAACCTAATAATATTATAAGGATAAATTTTATATAGTACATAAATATACTGCAATAAATGTTACTATTTCTGCCTTATAAAGTTCCAGTTAACTTAATTTGTGGAATCCATCCCTTTGTGAGGATTCATTTCCATGACCCTTAAAGAGATAAGGTAGTGGCAGCACATTGGAACTAGTCAGGTCAAATTTAGCTTCCATATTGGTTGATATTTAATATAACCTCTTTTTTTCCATGTCCTTTTTACCTAGTCCATCTGTCTCGCAGGTAAATCAGTTCTGTTCTTCCCCATGTGCAGAGCCTGTAATTGTCACAAATGTTTAGTGTCTGTAGATGTACCAAGTGTCACCACCTGACTTTGTGATTCAAATGGATTTTGCAGCTCATACCAAAGAAAAAAGTCTCTTTGATGACCAGTGACATTCCTTAAGCTGACAAATCACTTCCTTGTTATCCCTGGCATCTCCTACACCTAGCCCTTTAGTAAGTGACAGCTCTAAGACATGATGCAAGTTGAAGCAAAAAATGAGAACCAATACCATTCATTTAAATACTGACATGCCTTAGGCAGACTGGATTTTTAAATTAGCCATTTTGAGACAGATTTTGCTGTTAAGATCAAAAAGCTAAGTCCCATAGCTTTCCTGCATGTCAGGTTTTACTGCCTAGGAGTTTTAACTGTGGCTCAAATGGTGGCCGGTCACGTATACTGTGCCTTATTTTCCTCCTCCTAAATGTGATAACATCTTTAACTTAGCTCAGATAAATATTATGAATATGAATTCTGCTATGTCACATTAACTGAACATTAGCATTAGCTATGATTCAAACATACTTAGGGATATGTTGTGGACCAGAGATCTGTCTACTAGTCTATTTGCCCAAGGGACTCTGAAACCTCTTAGATGATAATTTTTTCCTAAAAAAAAAAAAAAAGAAGAAATGGTGCCCAAAGCCTCAGCTGACAAAATCAGCCTGGTTTCCGCCACTATAGGCCCCTGAGGACTCACATCTGGGTCCCAAGCAAATAGCAGGCTATGGTAAAAACTAAAAGACATTGGGGGTGCAAGTTACCTACTACTTTGAAAGAACTTCTAATAAAGCCAAACTATAACTTCTAATAAAGCCAAAATAATGGACATAAGTCTTTTCCCTCCACTCTAGTTCACTACACAATAACCCCCCGTTTCACTAGCCACAGCAGTCCCCAGAAGAAGGGGCAGCAGTGCAGGAGCGACCTGATATGAGTAAGAGCAGCAAAATCGGCACCCAGAGGAGGCAGCAGGACCCAGAAATGCAGCAGTGGTGCTGGGAAGACACCGCATAGTGCATGGTCAGTCTTGTATATGAGCACCTGGGAGTCACCTTATAGCCTTCTCAGAAAAACCTGAGCAGAGGAAATAAAGGTATTTGAGGGGCTAGAGTCCAGTAATGACCAGCGACAGTCAGGCAAATGTGGTGACTTCTCTTTTACTCAGAGTGCACTGAGTAGAAATAAACAGTATAGCTAATGTTTACTGAGTGCTTTGAAAATGCCAGTGTTCTTTGCTTGCTATTTGATACTTAAGTCGATTCTATAAGGAAGGTTCTAATATTGTCTATACTTTATATTCAATTTATAGATGAGAAATCTGAGTGTTAAAGAGATAACATATTGTCCCGAAGGCTAGGAGCAGATCAGGATACCCTGGGAACTTGAACCTAAGCTGTGAGGTCCCAGAGCCTTGACGGGTGACCCCAAGTTATACACACTATTTGCTTACACTAAGAAAGGAGCTAAGAGGGCTTGTTATGAAGGCCAAATACAAATTCTTTGTCCCAACAAAGGCCAGAATTGGTATGGCTGCTTAAGTTTAGCTGAGTATCCCCAACAGCCAGGTGAGGATCAGGATGCCAGCCTCCAAAATATGCCAGAGAATTTTCATAGCCTGGTAAGGTGAAATCCCAGAGCGAGCAGCCTGGAACCCAGCCAGACAGGTTGATGCAGATACAGGACTCCTGTAAACTCCTGAGGATGCTGCCACATTGTTTGTCTCTGAGACTTCATGGCAAATGCTCACAGAAATTGTTACCACATTTGGGGAGTGTTTATCCCTTGATATAGACAGGGAGCAAGACAGTGTCCTTCTCTCTGTATGTTGGGAAGGACATTGTTGGTACTTTTCTGGGCTAGGCTTTGGGAGACTTGAATTCTTCCTGATTGTTTCTGGTATCTCATTTCCTCACTCTGGGTATCAGTTTCCTTTATCACAAAATGAAGGTGTTGAACAGCTCACCTTTGAATTTCTCAATTTGACCAGAAAAGACTCTCTTGAGTTAGAAAACTGTGAAAGCAGATTTTCTACTTTTACCATGACAGGAAGGAAGGGAGGAACAGAGGAATGGAGGGAGAGAAATAAATAAATATTAACACTTCAAAAATAAGCCAATGGAGGTAGGGCTTAGGGACTGTGTAACTATGGTGACTAAAGAAAAACACAGAACAGGTGAGAAAGAGAGAGACACAGACATGGAGAGACGTGGAGAGAAAGAGCATCCTAAAGTTAGTAGCTCCTGGAAAGGGGTGAAAGATCTTTAGGTTTTAATAGAAGCAGATTAAACCTTTCTTCAGTGTGTTAAAACATCCTGCAGAGTATTTAATGGGCCAAGATAAGTCACAGCCTCCTCTATTCAAAATCCGACATAGAAAAGGAATGAGGTAGAGAATCCGAGGAGGATCTGAAAGTGACTCTGTTGGCTGACAATCAAGGACACACTTCTTGACCTTGTAAACAATAGAATTTTCTGATTCATCTCCGTTAGAGGAGAGTGAAACCTTTGTTCCTTAGAATGTTTTAAACTAGATTAGACAAAGAGTGCACTGTTTCAGAAATGTTCTATATTGAATTAAAGAGCTTATGGTAGAGAATGGTCTCATAGGGATCCCTGGGGTAAAAAACTGGGTGACCCAAAACTTTATTCTTATGGATTCTGCTATCTTTAAGCCTTTTGCTGCAAGCTTCAGGTCCCTGAGGAATAGGGAATTTAAATACGACAGGTGGTTTGGCTGGCTGTTTCCAACAGATGTAGAAGTATGCCAAGTATTCTGTCACCAGCATTACCCAGTTGTGAGTGCTTTCTGTTTCTTTCTCTCTTTCTCCCTCCTGTTTCTCTTATACATTTTCTCTCTCTCTATCTCTCTTTCTCATCACCTACACCTTTCTTCTTCCCTGCACTTCTGGACAAGGACTACAAAGGTAAAGTGAGGAAGAAAGCTTTACTGCTGCAAAGTGTTTAGAGATCCTCATAAAGCAAGGTGCAGGGTAAGGACCAGTCATACTCTTTATCTCATCATCACCCTAATGATGTATACAATTTAGGACAAAAACCTAAACAAAAAGCCAAGGCTTATGGCTCAGTGCCCATAGCACAGTGGTTAGGGCACTGGCCACATATATCAGAGCTGGCAGGTTCAATTTTATCCCCAATTTATAGATGAAGATATTTATAGCTCAAAAGGATTTTTAAAATTGCCCAAGATAGCTGAGTTATGAAAGAAACTTATGCCCAGGCCACTTTGTGTTCAACCCCATGCCACTATACTAAGGAGGTGACCGTTGAATGGATTCATAAGCATGTAGAAAAGATTCAATAGATGAAGACTGAGAAATCAACATGAATAAAGACAGGGGAGTGAAAGTACACTGCAAATTTGGTAAACTGCAAGAAATTATGGAGGTTGCCATTTCAAACACGGGGTGGATATAGAAGATGAGACTGGAAAACCTTTTCAAGTGACAGATGTAAGCCAAAAAAGTTCAAATCTTGGGAAAATATAAATCACTGGTCACTCTCTCAGTTGCTCATTTATGTCTCCACTTCCCCTGGATCAATCTTGATTTAGGAAAGCCCACCACATTGGAGACATGAATGTTAGATTCTCAACACACACTACATGGCTAAAATTGTTATTGTTGTTGTTGTTAACAACGAGATGAGAAATGAATGGAATATTTTAAAGTTTGATTTATACATCTTGAAGAAAGATAGAGGAAAGGAAATATAAATACTGAAGAAATCAAATCCACAGTTTAGCCTAAATCCATCATGCTCTTATATAGGCTTCAAAGCACTTGAAATTCCAGCACTAACATACATTAAATGATTGCCAAAGCTTTAAAAAGTGAGATAGAAAAAGTAATTTTGATGTACAAAATTTGTACCAAAAATATCAGAAAAATGAATCTCTCTTTGGCTGACACTATAAATTCAACTTACATGGAAGCTTCATCAAATTCATCCTAATTCCTAGGTTTCTTAAAATACCTTATTATTCAATTTCTCTTTGGGCTATGATTATACCAAATATGTGATATACAAGATATACTCTTATTTATAATGTTATCATTGTAGTCAACCATATACATACTACATGATAAAATCCTTCTATCTACGATAATCAAACTAACTCACCTAATATCCAAGTTTTTCTGTTTAGAGTCTAATGTTTTTATTCAAAGAACTAAATCTGAATACATTTTCCCCTAGTTTTATTTTACTACATGTTCTTGTTTATATGCCTTATATAATATATAAGATATATTCCTTATATCTTTATGGAATATCAAAAAAAAAGTGTTTTCCATATTTCCCTGCCAAGTCAAGAGAAATACAGCTTTACCAGTAAGTCAAACCAGTTTCTACTGACCCAGTAAGTGTAAAGAATCTAAAGGTTCTTATTTATGCTGAAAATGTATCAAGTTCTATTTTGAAAGTACACTGACCTGTAAAAAGTGTTTCTTACTCTGGCAAACAAGAGCCCTATGTAAATGGATATCTCAACTTGAACTGAAGTTTACTTTGTTCTAATCACAACTGATGTGTATCAGACCACTTCAATGGGGCCCTTGTTACACGAGAGAATCATCCATTCTCCAGATTTGCATTACAGCATAGGATTCCTCACTAAACTCAAACAAATAAAGAAGGTACAGTCATATGTCACTTAACTGGAACACATTCTGAGAAAGGTATCTTTAGGCAATTTTATCATAGAATTGTACTTACACAAACCTAGATAGTACAGTCTACCACACACCTAGGCTATTTAGTGAGGCCTACTGCTCCCAGGCTACAAAACTATAGAGCATGTTACTGTACTGAAGACTATAGGCAACTGTAACATAATGGTAAGTAATCTGTGTATCTAAACATATCTAAACATAGAAAAGGTACAGTGAAAATATTATATTACAATCTAACGGGACCAATGTCTTACATGTGGTCTGTTGAGACCAAAATGTCATTATGCAGAGCATGACTATAAAATTTTTAAGCCTATAAAATTGATAATCTGGAACACATTATAACAAAATTTAAATTTGTTAAATTTGTCATCCTCAAAAATTCATTCCTCAGAAATAAAAATAGCAACTTTCAAAATGGATTCTGTACTGTCTTGCAATCTACCTAGATCAAGAATCCAACAGCATGGTGTATACTCAAATTCTAATGTTAGTAACTCTATTAAGTCTGGATCCTTGTAAAAGACTTAGGAGGGTATTGGGAATTTACATTTTCATTTAGCATTCTATCAGAACAACTTACTTTCACTTCTTCTTTTCTTTGCTCTACCTACATCAAAGCAAAATGTGAAGATACCCTTTATAAATTCAGCATATGTCACTTTATGGTAAAAAAGTCCTTCCTTAACTACCAAGTTCCACTTACACGTTTCTCCTCTGTACTCTCATAGCCTCTCATACACACACAACCCCCAGGCTGCATTTACTTATTCTATCCTGTAGCGTTTGAATTTCTGTGGACTTGTCCTCAAGAACAAGGACCATGATTTATTCAACTTTGTTTTCTCCTTCCTACCTCAGTATCTGGGACGAAGCAGTTGCCCAAGTAATGTTTGTTTGAATGAGTAAATGACAAATAAACAATATCTATTCATATAATATGAAGATGATTCTGTTCAAAATTCATCTTCAGATTTTTTTTATTTTTCCTGCCATATATTTAAATGTAATACAAAAATATTCTAATTTGGCTTCTGTGCAAAATCTGGCACATTTGGACTTTCAGCATTAGATTTATATCAGGTAACATATGTCACCAAAGTGATATTTTTAAAAAGCAAAAGTATGTATATATATTTTACCTAAATTTTACTTGAAACAATATCATAGGTTTAGGAACAGATTGATGAATTTATATCTGAAACTCAGTGATTGTGTTCCATTGTGACTTGGGCATGTAATTCTTCAGGCAAGGGGCAGTCAGTAGGCAGCTTCAAAAATAATGAATGTCTGCAGTAATAATTTCATGGGTTGACTGCAACTTAATAGCCTTTGTTTTCCATTTAGGGTTGTGATATGTTCCAGTAGAAACAGTCTCAAATGAAATATAGTCTTTTACAATACTATTTAACCCTCTATTATTTTATTAATCTTCTTTTGCTGTTTTATTTGGTTTTAGGTTTACAGATCTGCCAGACTGTGTTAGACACCTCCACTTTACATTTTTCTGCATCTGCTTCAGCCTTTCTCAATCTACTCTCCGTTATCCAGGAGATGGTCCTCCAATGACTAATTTTATCTGAGTGATTAAGACCTTGCTTCATCTTGCTACAGCCAACCTCCTTCTTGATGTTTTCACTATTCAAGTATCACATCCCACAGAAGGTATACAGGAAACAAAAAGGTAAAAGTCTAGAGTAGTTTACTTACTGTCAATAGTAGAAAGGCTAAGGCCCTCACATTAATAATAGTCTTTGGTATTCATAGATATGAAAAGGTTTGACTACCAGGAATATAAAATTTGATGGGTTTCAGTTTCTGGACTCATGTACAGAAACAAATGAGCAATATGTTATAATATACAGAGTACAAGTCAGCATTCCAAAGGAGAAGAAATGAGACAAAAACTAGACTAGTATTGAAACTTAAGTTGCTGAGTATAATATACAGCTGAACATTTTTGCAAATAATGGCTTATTAAAAGGAATCCATCCGATTGCCTTGAGATGGTTTTGCAAAACTGACACATAGCCGGTGAATCAAAAGCTGAAGAAGTGGTTAAAATATAACCATAAAAATCAAAATTTCCAGTGGATCTGATGCAAAATTTAGATAATAATAAGCCATTGTTTAATTCTTGTCAAAATAGTGTCAAAACCAATTCATTCAATTAAAAAAATAAATAAAATTGATGAGGATAGTTAATGAACAAAAATTTCCTGGCATGACTTTTTCTTTGAATCCTTTGACATGGTGCTCATGGCTACAATGCTTTTCACGATCCCAATGTGCAGAGAAGTGGCTAATACCAAAGAATCATTCTGCACTAGAACAGGTCAAGTCAATAAACATAGAAATCACCTTGAATTCCTTTGATCTAATATTGACTTTAAAAAATTACATGTTTAACAAAAACAGGAATAAAACATCAACTCACACATTTTAGGATAACTATTATAAATATGAGATAAGAGTTGAGGATGTAGAAAAAAAGGAAATCCTTGTGTACTGTTAGTGGAAATATACAGCTCAAAAAATTAAATATAGAACTACTACACCATCCAAAAATCTTAGTTCTTGGTATATATCGTAGGAAATGAAATCAGTATCTTGAAGATATATCTGCACCCCCATGTTCACAGCTGTATTATTCATATTAGCCAAGATGTGGAAATAACCTAAGTATCCACTGATGAATGAATGGATAAAGAAAATGTGTTTTTATATGTAACATATAATATGTATATTACACATTAGATACACAAGAATATTTATTCATAAAAAGGAAATCACACTATTTGTGACAACACAGATAAATGTGAAATATACTGTGCTAAGTGAAATAAACAAGACACAGAAAGACAAATACTGTGTGATCTCACTTCTACGTGGAGTTTCAACAAATTGAAATTATGGAGGCATAGAACAGTGATTGCCAGGAGCTGGGGGATGAAGGATATGGGGAGCTGATGGTCAAAGAGTACAGATCTTCAGTTAGAGGACAAGCTCTGGAGTTGTAATGTACAATATGTTGAATATAGTTAATAATATTGTATTATTCACTTGAAATTTGTTAAAGAGATATCTTTTTTCTTTTCTTTTTTTTTTTTGAGACAGAGTCTCACTTTGTTGCCCCTGATAGGGTGCCATGGCATCATAGCTCCCAGTAACCTCAAACTTTTGGGCTCAAGTGATCCTCTTGCCTCACCCTCCCAAGTAGCTAGGACTACAGTTGCCTACTACAATGCCTGGCTATTTTTTAGAGACAGGGTTTTGCTCTGGCTGGTCTCGAACTTGTGAGCTAAAGCAGTCCACCCACCTTGGCCTCCCAGAGTGCTGGGATTACAGGCATGAGCCACCACACCCAGCCTAATAGACCTTAATTGTACTCACACACACACACACACACACACACACACACAAATGGTAACTTCATATGGTGATGTATATACAATTAATTTGATTATGGTAATCATTTCTCAATGTATATATACAAAGCATACATTAAGAAATGCATATATACCTTGTACATACATACTTTGTACATATATACATATGTATAAGGTATATATGTACATTAAGACATGTATATATTTTATTTATTTGTTAATTATACTTCAATAAAACTAGAAGAAAAAACATGCCACTAAAAATCACATACTTAGATAAAATTTCACCAAGATCTCATTTCATACCCTATTCAATCTCTTTGGGGAAGCTTTGAAAAAATACCATAGAATGATAATTTATAGAGAACAGAAGTTTATTTCTTATAGTTCTGGAGACTGGCAAGTCCAAGATCAAAATGCCACATGTGGGGAGAGTCTTCTTGCTGTATCATAACATGACAGAATGCATTGCACAGTAAGAAAGCAAGAAAGGGAAGTTGTAGCCTCAAGCCCTTTTATAGCTCTTTTATAATTGGCATTAATCCATTCCTATGGTGGGGCCCTCATCATTTAAGGACGTCCCATTAGGCCCCACCTTCCAGCACTGTTTCACTAGTGATTAAGTTTCTAACACAAGCTTTCTGGGGGACATGATCAAACCATAGCAAACCAAATAAATGAATTACGGTACATAACAAGATTTCCTTTTGCCAGCTCATAATTAATATGGTGATTACACAAATCTACTAACTAGTTAATGTATAAAAGTAAAACTATAATTTTACTAAACCTGTACAGGCAGTCCCTGGGTTACAAATGAGATAATTTCCATAGGTTTGTTCTAAAGTTGAATTTGTACATAAGTTAGAATAGGCACACTTTTCAATCATCTGTAACAGCTTCCATTCATAGGTGTAAGTTGTACGTAAGTTGGATGTTTGTAACTGGGGGACTATTTGTATCTAGTAGACACTACTAGAAAAAATGTAAATGACTCAGGAAAAGTAAAGAGTAAAGAAATAACAACAGTAGTACCAGAAGAAAGATGTTTTCAGTGGAAACATAACATCTGGGATGAGGTTGATAAAATAAAATGTTTGGACTCTTCAGTTCAAATAAAAAGACTCCTCTGCATAGCAAAAATTTAAGGGGCAAGAGCACCAAAAAGTTGACCTCTTTACCAGAATAAATGATTCCCTGGACAGAAATCAAGAATGCTTCTATGTTCTCAACAGTCCTCATCATCTTGTTGGCCTTCTTCAGTCAGTGTTAATAATTATAACGTGTCTGTCCCTATTGTGACCTCTGAGAGAACTTGTCTTCCAAGTTCCTTCTCCTGAGAAGACCATCTTTTTCTGTCTGCTCTGGAGCCAGCCCACTTCCTTAGGAAGGGGTGGCCTTCATCCAGATACAGACCATCCCCACTGGCAGCTCTTGTCTGGATCCAATTGGCCTCAGCTGGAGATCCAGATGGCTCATTCCTCCTTCCCCAGCAGGGTTTTAGCAGTATCCACCCCTTCCTGATCTCTCTGCCATTAGTGCCATCAGTCCTTGAATATGCCCCTAAATCCTAACAGCATCTTAGTAAAGCATGTAGAAAGTTGGTTTTAATTCATAGTACATCCTGGGTATGTAAATGACATTTACTTCTATATATCTGTATCTACCTATAAATATTGATCCATCTAGCTGATCAATATGCATGTTAAACTGATAAACAAAAACTGTTTGAAAAATACCATATCTAGATAGCTAGAGATATAGACATAGAGACATATAGAGATAAAATAGTTATCTATATCTATAGCTACATGTATATCAATATAGTCACAAGTTGTTTTTTAATTTTTGGGTTTTATTTCAGAATATTAAGAGTACACATTTTGTTTTCATACAGAGTGAGTGAAAGTTATACACATAAGATAAATAACTTCATTAAAACTAATAACTAGATAGATACAAATAACTTCGTTAAAACTAATAACTAGATAGATATTTGTTTAAAAAAATTATAGATAAATCTATTTCCACACTCATCTATGTGTATAAACATTAAAAGAGTTTCTGACAATTTCTCAGTTTACCTGTGGTTGCCATACTAAATGAGACAAACTGTAAAGATTTTCACCAAATTTAGAGTATGTTTGGGATGGTCTGACTTAATATATGGTCTCTGTTAATGCAAAATTAAATCTGGGAAACTTTCTCACATAGCCAAAACTGAGGATGAATTTTCACCTCATTTGAAGTAAGCTGACCCTTGAACAGAAACTAAAAAGATACAAGGGACATAAATGTAACTCTAGAACAAATGGTCTTAATAAACATATATAGAACACACCATCCCAAAGCTAAGGAATATATATTCGTCTCATCAGCCCATGGAATACACTCCACAATAGACCATATCCTAATATACAAATTAAAACTCAACAAAATTAAAAGAATTGAAATGATATTTTATATCTTCTCAACAACAAAGCAATAAAGGTGGAACTCAACTCTAACAAAAATTGTCATCCCCACACAAAACTATGGAAATTAAACAACCTTATGCTGAATGACAATTTGGTCAAGGAAGAGATAAAGGAAGAAATTGTTAAATTTCTCAAACATAACAACAATGAAGCTACAAGTTAACCAAAAACTGTGGAATACTGCAAAGCAGTCTTAAGAGAGAATTTATCACATTAGATGCCTACTTCCAATGAAACAGAAAGAAAACACACTACTATCAAGATAATGAATCATCTTAAGAAAATCTAAAAGCAAGAACACTCTATTCCCAAACCTAAGCACAAGAAAAGAAATAGCCAAAATTAAGTCAAAAATTAATGAAATTGAAAACAAAAGAATCATTCAGAAAATCAATGTAACAAAAAGTTGGTTCTTCAAAAAAAAAAAAATATATATATATATACAAACCATTGGCTACATTAACCAGAAACAGAAAAGTAAAATCTCTAATAAAATTCCTATCATATCAATCAGAAATGAAAAAGGGGAAATAACAACAGGTATCACAGAGATACAAGAAAGTATCTCTGACTACTACAAAAAAATCTACACCCAGAAACTTGACAATATGGAAGTACCTGGACCAGTACCTGGAATCACACCCTTTCCCTAGACTTAATCAAGAAGAAATAGATATCTCGAGGAGAACACTATCAAGCACTGAGATCACAGAAACAATAAAAAATATTCCAACAACAACAAAAAAATGCCCTGGAACAGATGGCTTCACACTAGAATGCCATCAAATCTTCATAGTCGAGCTTATACCCATACTACAGAAACTATTCCAAAACACTGAGAAGGAAGGAATCCTCCCCAAAATATTCTATGAAGCAAACATCATGCTGATACCAAAACCAGGAAAAGACCAAACTTAAAAGGAGAACTACAGACCAATTTTACTAACAGATGCAAAAATATTCAACAAAATCTTATAGATTATAGCTACACATTAAAAATTTAAATATCACAATCAAGTAGGCTTCATCTCAGGGATGCAAGGCTGGTTTGACATACACGAATCCAAAAATGTAGTTCACTATATCAACAGAAGCAAAAACAAAGACCATATGATCCCCTCAACAGATGCAGAAAAAGCATTTGATAAAATTCAGTATCCTTTTCTTAAAAAAAAAAAAAAAGAAAGAAAGAAAACAAGAATACAGGCATAGATGGTACATTTCTTAAACTGACAGAAGCCATCTATCACAAACCCACAGCTAATATCTCACTGAGTGGAGTAAACCTGAAAGCTTTTCCACTTAGGGCTGGAACCAAACAAGGCTGTCCTCTATTGCCAACCTAGTGCTCAAAGTTCTAGCCAATGCAATTAGACAAGAGAAGGCTATAAAGGGCATCCAACGGGGGTGGGGGTCGGGGGGCATAGGAAGTCAAATTCTCATTCTTTGCTGATGATATGATCTTATACTTATACTTAGAGAACCCCAGAAATTCAACCACAAGACTCCTGGAGGTGATCAAGAAATACAGTAATGTCTCAGGGTACAAAATCAATGTCCACAAATAAGTAGCCTTTATATATTTAAATAACAGCAAAGTTGAGAAACTAACCACAAACATAATTCCCTTTACAGTAGCTTTAAAGAAAATGAAATACCTAGGACTAATGTACCTAAAAAAGGGGGTGATAGACCTCTACAAAGAAAATTATGGAACCCTAAGGAAAGAAATAGTAGAAGAGCATACCATCCTTTTGGCTGGGCAGAATCAACATTGTTAAAATATCTACACTTCACAAATCAATCTACAGATTCAATGCAATCCCCATTAAAATATCAACATTATTCATTGAATAACTGGAAAAAATAATTCTTCATTTCATGTGGAACTAGGAAAAAAAACCCATATCGCCAAGGCAATTCTTATTAATAAAAACAAAGCTGGAGGCATCACCCTGCCAGCTTTTAGGCTATATTACAAGTCCACAGTGATCAAAACAGCATGGTATTGGGACAAAAATAGAGACACAAACATTTGAAATTGCATAGAAAACCAAGAAACCAAGAGATGAAACCAGTCCCTCCTAGCCATCTGATCATTGATAAACCAAATGAAAGCATACACTGGCAGAGAGAATCCCTATTCAAAAAATAGTGCTTGGACAACTGGATAAGACTCCATACCTTTCACCACCTACAAAAATTGATTCAAGACAGATAAAAGATTTAAATCTAAGGTAGCGAATGACAAAAATTCTAGAAAAAAACTGTAGGAAAACTCTTGAAGATATGGATCTGGGGAAAGATTTTATAATGAAGACTTCTGTGGCAATTGCAACAACAACAAAAATCAACAAATAAAACTTAATTAAACTGAAAAGTTTCTGTACGGGCTCAGTGCTTATTGCTCAGTGGTTAGGGCACTGCCCACATACACTGGGCTGGCAGATTCAAACTTGGCCAGGGCCTGCCAAACAACAATGACAACTGCAAACAAAAAATAGCCAGGCGTTGTGATAGGTACCTGTAGTCCCAGTTACTTGGGAGGCTGAGGCAAGAGAATCACTTAAGCCCAAGAGTCTGAGGTTGCTGTGAGCTGTTATGCCACAGCACTCTACTGAGGACATAGTGAGACTCTGTCTCAAAAAAAAAAAAAAAAAAACCAAAGTTTCTGTACAACTAAATGCAACAGTCAAAGCAAATAGCTAACTTCAGAATGGGAAAAGATATTTGCATATTACCAACCTAACTAGGATGTACAGAGAACTAAAATTAATCAATAAATAACCACAAAGCTGAGAAACATATACATCAAGAATAGCAAAGAAAAGAAAAAGAAAAAAAACAACAACCTAGGAATGAATTTAACCAAGGTGGTGGAGAACTACAAATCACTGATGAAAAAATCATACACAACACAAACAAATGGAAAAATATCCCAAGCTCATGGATTGGAAGACTCAATATTGTGAAAATGGTCACATAGCTCAAAGAAATCTATAGATTCAGTGCAGCTCCTATCAAAGTATAATACCATTTTTCATAGAATTTAAATAAAATTCTAAATTCACATGGATCCAAAGAAGAGCATGAATAGCTACAGCAATCCTAAGAAAAAAGTTGGAGGCATCACATTACCTGACATCAAATTATACTACAAGGCTATAATAACCACAACAGCATGGTATAGGTATAAAGGTAGACATACAGATCAGTGGAACAGAATAGAGATCCCAGAAGTAAAACCATGTTTCTATAACCAACTGTTCTTTAACAAAGCAGACAAAAACATACACTAGGACTTAACTAAAAAACTTGGGCATAGCAAAAGAACTAATCAAAAAAGTGAATAGACAATGCACAAAATGGGAGAAAATATTCAAAAGCTATGTACACAACAAAGGAGAAATGTCCAGAATCTATAGGAACTCAACTCAGCAGAAGAAAAACAAACCACCTCATTAAAAAGTGAGCAAATAACAACAAAAATTAACAAATGGGACTTAATTAAGCTGAAAACTTTCTGCACAACTAAGGACACAACAGTCAAAGCAAACAGACAACCTTCAGAATGGGAAAAGATATTTGCATATTACAAATCTGACAAAGGCCTGATAAGTAGGATCTATAGACAACTTAATCAACAACAAAAAAAGAGCTTAACAATTCCACCTATTGCTGGGCAAGGGACATAAACAGAACTTTCTCTGAGGAAGACAGAAGAATGACTAACAAACATGAAAAAATGCTCATTATCCCTAATTATCACAGAACTACAAATCAAAACCACCCCCAGATATCACTTATCCCCAGAAGATTAGCCCACATCACAAAATCCCAGAGTTGTAAATGATGGTGCAGATGTGAAGAGAGGGAAACACTTCTATTCTACACTGTGGGACTGCAAACTAATACAATGTCTTTGGAAAGAAGTATGGAGAACCCTCAAAGAACTCAAATTAAATCTCCCATTTGACCCCGCAGTCCTACTACTAGACATCAACCGGAAGAAAAAAAAAGTCATTTTATCCTAAGGACGTATGCACCAATTGTTTACTGGAGCTCAATTTACAATCACCAAGACATGAAAACAACCTAAATGCCATCAATTCAGGAATGGATTAACAAACTGTGACATGTGCATACCATGGAATACTATTCAGGCATAAAAAGGATGGTGACTTCACATCTTTTGTATTAACCGGGATGGAGTTAAAACACATTCTTCTCAGTAAAGTATCACAAGAATGGAAAAGCAAATATATGATATACTCAATACTAATATGAAGCCAGTAGACGATCTAATTTATGCCCACATAGGAGAAAACCTCATTTCAATTCAAGCTGGGGGAGTTGGAGTGCTCCCACTGAATGGGCACCATGTAGGAGTATATGGCACACCTTTTGGGTGCAGGACATAACTACAAGAGGGGTTTTATGTAACAAATTCAAATATCATCATTTGGTTGTTTGTACCCTCACATTAACCTGAAATTAAAAAATAAATTAAATTCAATGAAATGAAACGCAATTTAAATTTAAAAAAATAAAGACTTTTTCAGTACTCTATTTATTGATATGGCAAGTTTACACCACTCATTTTCAAGATGAATCTTCTATTTGAAACGGTAGGCTTCTGTGACTGCAGACCTCATCAATAGTACTCATCAAGCAATTCAGCTTCTTGTAGTGTCATGACTTTTTTGTCTCTTAGGGGCACTTCCATCACTACTAGTGGCACTTCGTATGAGTCCCACAGTGTTATTCAAGGTTTGTGGTAGTGTACTAAATATGAAAAATACCCCCAAACCATGAGAGATCACTTTTCACTGAGATATGCTATTTACTGGAGAGGAACCACTCACACAAAGATGATTACCATCAAATGATGTTTTAAGTGAATACTCAAAACTCCGGAGCTCACTGCAATAGCAACAGAAAGCAGTTGGGAAATACAATAGTATAGCATTACCACAATTATTTTCCTACACTTATGATTTAATGCTATATCTTTATAGTTCTCTTGACTGCGAAGGGGGCCATATACAGTCTGTATTTGCATGCATAAATTTTGATAGATTTTAACTTTTTATAGTAGATTTATATATACCAATGACCATAAAGTTCGTGTGCACACTATTTTAAATTGCATATGAATTTTATGGCCGCCCTGTATATTATGGTAGTAAATGATAAAGTTTTATACCTTCACTAAATATTTGCTTTTTGTTGATTTTTTAATATTTCTAGGCCATGTGTCTTTCTTGTAAGTTTTTTCAGATTGTCGCAACTCCAAAATATTTACTGAGAATATTTATTCCAGTGTATTTATTAGGAAAAATTCACATTCATACAGTTCAAACTGTGTTATTCAAGGATCAATTGTATACATTTTGGACACTTCAACTTAAGACATGGGTAGAGGATACAAATTTCACTTTGTGAGCCCTAGTCATCTTCTAGAACAGGAGAATTGAGGAAATAAATTATTGTCCTAGGGTTGCTGTAACATCACAATAAACTGAGTGGCTTAAAACAATAGAAATTTATTCTCTCACAGTTTTAAAGATTACAAGTATAAAATTAGGATTTTTCATGCTTTCTCTGATGGCTCTAGGGAAGAATCTTTCCTTGCTTCTTCTAGCTTCTGGTGGTTTCTAGCAATTCTTTGTGTTCCTTGCCTTGTGTTAACATAACTCTGACCTCTGCCCAAGTCTTCACGTGGCCTTCCTCCCTCTGTCTCTCCTCTGTGTCTTCAAATCTTTCTTGCCTTATAAGGACATCAGTCATTGACTATGGAGCCTACTCTAATCCAATATGGCCTTTCCTTAGCTTGATTACGTCTGCAAAGATGCTATTTCCAAGTAAAGTCACATTCACAGGTACCAGGGGTTAGGACTGCAATATATCTTTTTCGTGAACACCTTTCAATAAACAGGAACCATTTCACTTGCATGGGTTGAGATCCCACCTTATGACCAGCTCTAAGTAATAATCTGAGGAGAAGGGCCCCAGAACACAAGACTCTAAGAACACAAAAACAATTAGAATTCAAAAAAGGGTGAAGAAAAAATTATTGCCCAAAGTAAGTTATTTTTAACAGTGAAAGTGTGACTAGTAATAACATCAGGCCAGCAGGCATACACCAATTTTTTCCTTAACAAACTATAATGTAGTCACATTAGCATTAAAAGGGAAAAAAAATCATAGAACTACACTCTTGAATTACAAGTATTATTTTGCATTTGAGTTGCTTCTTGAATGGGCAATGCCATGTAATTTGCTCTGGACTGAGGCACAGCAAGGACTTATACATTTAATGATGGAAAATAATTTCTCTAGAGCAACACTAGCTAATTGAAAGAAATAAATTTTGCGTAAGTATGAGGGTGTTTCGGTTTACCTCATAATCTTCAACAATTTTTTCTCTGCAAACTTTTCCATGCACTTATAAATACAATAATATAGCTACATTTAAATCTGAATCTCCTATCTTCAATTTATGTTGGTTAGGGCTCTCAAAAAACTGTCTTTATTTTGTCTTCAAAGAAATATTATTGGTTAATTTTTCTGAATCTTGTTTCTCATGCCACTAAAATTAAACCCACCATCTAAATACTTAAGGATATAATCAGAAACTGTACAATGAGTGCTTAGTTATCCAAAGTCATTAGAACTTAGAAACCCTAGAGTGGGTAAGTCACCGTGTTTGTCTTGTTAAAGGTTAACCTTTTGGACATCTTATACATCTAGATGGTCAGTAGTTAATAATAGTCAATTACACAGTTCACAGAGTCCATAGGTTCTAACGTGCAAAGTTAGATACTATAGTAGCTATATCAAAATAAAATATCACAAGTCTACAGACATTTTTGTTGAGTATTCAGGATTTATACATATAACTAGAAAAATGCAGTAACATATTGGTGACCCAATTAAAAATAAAAGCATTTTAAAGTAGGATACCAATCCATGTAGACTGTAATTAAAGAAATTCTCCACGTAAGTGCTTTAAGTATTTCTCCTTGAAGGTCAGAAGACAGAAGAGAATATATCAAGAGCCAAAGAAAATGTGCAAAGGCACACAGAAGAAAGAAAGGAACTAATATTTATTGAGTAGTATCATATGGTAGACAGGATATGGGCACCTAATTTATATTATCTAATTTGACCTTCAGAACAAACCTGGCAAGTAAGAATAGATGATAAATAAATCATAAAAGTAGTACAGCTAAAATGCAGCAATAAAGATTGTCTGAATCTAGAACCAACTTTTGTGCCATGATACACTATAGAGACTATTCCACATAAGTAAGGACAATAATCTACCAGCAGCCACACCTTAGTATTGGAAAGGAGTGGGCTCACTCAAGCAAGAGGAACCTTAGCTCTTGAGAGTATTTCTTCAGGAATAGGTACAGCACTGAAGTCAAGTTTCCTTATCTGGAAACTGGCACACAATCTTTATTTTTTCTTCTACAACTATCTTAAGAAATTACTCTAACATTTCAGTTATTACCAAAAAAATGTGTGGGAAGAAAATGTGACTTTACACAGCTGCTTGTGGGAGTAATTTTTAGCAGCTTGAATTTACATTAATATAATCTATAATGTAAGTGTAAATGTGATGAGTCAATGAACTGCCATTTGGTATATTTCAGGGCCATTTTTTCTTTACTAGTTTGACATGAATTACCAGATTTTTTTTTTCCTCTCACAGGCAAAGGACCATACAGAAAGGGATAGGTAAAAATAATTAGTAAACTCCTATATCTGATTTGGCTACATATACAAGGGTTAAAGTTTCAAAAGTTTTCAAAAAATGTACAGTCTACGTAGGAATGATTACAAAAGGACAAGAAAGTTTCCTGGATAAAGAAATACTTTGACCTGACAAAACTTTTCATATGTACTTTCTCACTGATGAATAAGGATCTATGGGGATTTTAGTTTACAATGATAAAAGGAGCTACTGATGCCATCTCTTTACTTTCTGCACAGTGGATCTTGTTTCTACTGGTTAATTAGTGTTGGTAAACCCATGTGAAATCATAAGATAAAAAGGCTATACATTATACATAGGAGATGTTAATGTATGTGTTACCAGCAACATTATCTGAGTTTCTTTAACTGACGTTTCACGCTCAAAATAAGGGTTTTTTTTAGCAAGGTAAGTTTCAGACTCATTAAATTAAGGTTTTATAGGCAAACCTAGGTAGTTAATAATGTGGAAAGATGTTTTCCTCCAAAGTCTTGAACCAGGCATATGTGTACTGGATTAATTTATCCAGGTTAATCCTGTGCACATAGGTTAAGAACAAAACAACTTTCCTTCCTCTGGAATTTGCTGAAGAAAACTAGGAAAAGAAAAAGGGGGAGGTGGGAAAAGTTAATTGGTTTTACAAGGCTGTTGGACAAAGTAAAATAAGAACTCCAATGGCTCAGCGCCCATTTGCTCAGTGGGTTAGGGCACCGGCCACATACACTGGCACTGGTGTGTTCGAACCCAGCCCAGGCCTGCTAAACAACAATGACAACTACAACAAAAATATAGGTGGGTGTTGTGACATGCACCTGTATTCTCAGCTACAAGGGAGGCTGAGGCAAGTGAATCACTTGAGCCCAAGAGTTTAAGGTTGCTGTGAGCTGTGACACCACGGCACTTTACCGAGGGCAATATAATGAGACTCTGTCAAAAAAAAAAATGAATTCCCTAAATCTAAGCCTGCTCATTTGAAGACTTTTTACTAGGTACAGATTCTGTGCCTGTCATCTAAAGTGTGACCTGAAAATGATAGATATAGAACTTGCAATCTAGTTGGGGAGGCATACAAAAGTCAGCAGTAAAGGTAGTATGGTGAGGAATGAGGAGATTTCTCTCTGACTTGGAATACCAAGGGAAATTTTTTGGAGACATCATATATGAAGATGTATTATCTAGATAAACATTTCGGGTAGACTGGAACAAAAGTCAGAGTGAGGAAAGGTTTTATTGGGAATGTCCCAGGCAAAGATAAGCATATGTTCAAGGGCCTATGATATATTCATACTATATTCATTTTGAGAAAGTATAAAAAGCTCAATGTACCTGGAGAGTTTCTTGATATACCTGCTTCATACAAATACATTGAATGGATATAGCCATGATCTTTCCCCTAAAAAGGTTAAATCTATTTGGGCAAGTGAGGCTAAATTGTGACTCAGTCAAGGACTAACTACACAGGAAGGAAGTGTTCATGAATATCAAATCATTCAGGGGGAAAAGGACCTCACCTTCCTCTCTTTAGCTTCCCCTTGCACTATAAAAGTTTTGTGAAAATGAAGAACAGGATAGCCATATGACTCAAGCTCCTCAAAAAGAGGTTGAAGAATTTACCTGAGTATGAATATGCTCTCAGATTCTTTGACGAGAAGAAGAGTTAAATCAAAAGTGTGGAAAAAAATTCAAGTGAGTGTCAGTACTTGATTGAGGGTGGGAGCATGTAATAAAGAAGCCCCATACCAAAAGCATCAGATAACCTAGGAGAGGGAAAGAACTGGTCAAGAATGCAGTGAGTCCATACATATGGCTCTTAGATCTAAGTGGGAGTTCAGTAGTGAACTGGAAAATTACATGGGAGATGTATGCATATTAAAGAGAATAATTTTTCTATCCTGTATGGAAAGTCTCAGACTTAGTCATCGAACTTTTGGAAAAAGTTAAGAAGAGCATAAGATCTTCTTAAATGTCAAACCCCTTATAACTGTGTACAAGTTGTAAGAAACTCCAGATGCTTCCATCACAGGGAAAGAGAAGGAAATTAAGACTGAGGAATCCACATCATCCCTCACTGTTCAACTTTCACAAGGCTTATCTATAACCTACAAGTGGTCATTTTCCATTGTTATACACTTCAGTTGGTCAAGGGGTTAGAGATTTCAAGGTCATCTACTTATTCTCCTTTGCTGGTGTTGACTTAACTCTCTTTTTTTGGTAGTAAAGCTCACATCACTCCAAGTTATCTCTGTGTAGATCTATCAGCAAGAGGATAGGTGAGGCTTGCTATGCTGTTCTTTCCTGTGTAAAGTTTAGTTGGTTATGTATGTGTATCTTTGAAATAAGAAAATAGGACAAAGATGAGGAGGGCAAAAAAATGAAGAGTATGCAGTTAGCCACATATAAGAGTAAATGAGGAGAAAGGCTATGCAAGAAAAAAAGGAACGAAAGGGCAGCAAAAGTATAAGAATGGAAAGTGAGAAAATGGTTACATAAAGTACATGGGACTATCATTTATGTAAATTTCTATACATACAAACAAAATTATACATTACTTTAAAGATACACTTTTAAGCAATTTTTTAAAACTAACTGGGAAGATCATGTTAAATCCATAAAATGGCTCGCTCTGTGAGGGAAATAGGAAAAAAAAAAATGGATACTGGGAGAAATGAACAAAAGAATGTCAGCTTTATCTGTGTATGCTTCCAAAGCAAAATGTGAAGACCGACACATTTTTAAAATCCACATGAGCACATGGGTGTTTGTTATACTACTCTGTCTAGTTTTATAATGTGTGTTCTTGTTTTGAGTGGGTTTTTTTTTTTTTCACGTTTCAAAATAAAAAAAAAGAAAAGAGGAAAAAATGGAAAGGATTTTTGAGGACAAAATATGAAGCACCAAGGTGCATAGTCTCACCTGCTAATTACCAGCCAGGGGAGATGAGTAAGTATTTAATGGACAACATTCTGTGAGTGACTAGAGGGAAGTTTTCTACCCAGGACAGGAAGAATGACCTTTGGTTTTTCTTCTCTTCTTTGTAGGCTTTTCCTAACACCACCTTCAAGAAACACTCATGCTGCTGAGCAATTTTGTCTGTGGCTCAGCTTTGTTTACTTTCTGAGGTTGCTGATTAACTGATGTGTTTTCTGTCAACTGAAATTTGCAGACACATTACCATGTTTCACAGGCACCGTGAGCTAAAATACAAGGATTTCCTGAGGAGAAAAATCTAACATGCACTGTTGGAAGGTTTTTATACCCTTCTAGCCAAGGTGGTGAAAATTCTCGTTCATCAGGTTCCTGCATTTCCAAAAGGTAACTTTTCTTTTTCTTTTTTTTTTTTTTTCACCATACTCTGGTTTTATAGACCATTTGACAAATTTTCATCACACTGGTTAACATAGCCTTCCTGGCATTTTCTTACTTACTAAATGTAGAATATAAATGTCTGAACACAAAAGGTAACTTTTCAATCAAGATGAGGAATAGTAGATACTTTGAACACAAATTATTACTAATAGGTTATGTTTAGCGAGCAAGACTGCTTTTTGTGTCCTATGAAGAATAACAAAGGTTAATCTTGAAGCCAGTAAGTTACCCAAGCTTACTCTAAATAATTGTAGAGCTGTGAAAAGAGAAACTGAGGTGCTTTGAAATGAATAGAAGTAAGTACATAGAAAACCGATTGATCTGTGTATCTTATTGTGTAGGAAATATAATAACCCGAAGAACTGGAGAGGTTAATGAATTTCCTGAGGTCACATGTGATGAGGTTAATATTGCAGATAGAATCAATGGATAACCCTACATCTGAAGGGGAAAAAATAGTAACACAGAGAGTGATTTTTAGATATCTTTCAGGGCCAAAGGAGACTTAAACATAAAATCCAGATAATCTGAGCAAGTTTCACTTAAGTTTAGAGGAAAATGGGATTCTTTGATTTAAGAAGTAAATAATTTTTGCCTATCTATTACAAGTCATGTCAATACTTACTATCAGCACACCAGCCCAAACTTACCAGAAATGAGGCAAAAAGTGGCTGAGGGTCACAAAGCAACGTGGATTATAAATTATCACTTCTAGTCCTGTTGCATACTACCAAAACAGCCTGTCTCTTTATTCTTACTCTGCCTGCTGCATCATTTGCAGTTACTTAAATATATTTGAGTGAATTCTGAAGCTAAAGTAAAGACCAAGAAATTAGTATAAGAATATGATTTAAGGAAAGAAAAACTGAGTACGTATGGTAAATTCTAAGACTTTGGATACAGTCTGGGAGTACTCAAAGGGTAAACTGGAAAGTTTAGAGTATTTCTGGCCCATGGCAGAAATTTCACTAAAACTGGAAACAAGGGAACAATTGGTCACTCACCTAAAAGAAACTGGCAAACAGAACTGTCTCTTTAGTAGTTTTGTGCTAAAACAGAAATGGGCTTTTTCCCATTGATGGTTAAGCTTGCCAATCTTCTAAACCTTGTTATAAATACATGTTATATATGTGAACACGTACATCCATATATATGATGTATTCAAATATACAGAAATATCACTAGCAAATATACTATGTATTCATAGATTAAGGAAATACTAGCACTTTGTTTGAGATGGCAAGAGCGAAGTACTACAAAACCATAGTATAGTTTATCTCACAGCAAATAAATCAAAAAAATAAGCACAATAAAATTGAAACAAGAACTGGAGCTCTGGCAGATGCTTCTCTTCTGTATTTTTTTCTTTTTCTAACCGGGATGAAATACAGATGAAAATTAAAAGTGAAATTTTAAATGTGTTTTGTATAAATTTGAGGAGTAAACATGTCGAGTGACTAAATTACTAGCATATGTGTGGGGAGAGACGTGTGATATCATTTGAAGAGCTAAAATTGGAGGTGAGCAATGACAGTGACCAAGAAACAAATTGTCTAGGTGTTAGTTTCAATATAGGAGACAAGAACCAGAGCAGAGAGAGGATAAAAAGAAAGTAGGGGAAACATTCTGAACAAATTACGTTTGGTCAGTGTTTGAAAAAAGGAGAGAGAGGTGGGTTAAATGCTTTGATTAAGGGAAGGGAAGAAAAAGAAGCATTTACCACCATACTTTCATAAACAACCAAATAAATGCAATTTTAAGTTAACTTGTGATAGTGATATTAAAACATGGGTTAAAAAGACTGATACAAAGCAGAAAAGTAGATGAAAAAGAAATGTATTACTCAGTAACTAAGAGAGGACCAAATGTTTTTAACATGACAACTTAGTTATCCAAGGGGCCATTTCTGGAAGATAGAGGTGGGTCTTATAAATAAATATCTAATATTTAATATAATAAAAGCTTATCTTCTTAAATCGCATAACAAAATAATTATTTTGTTGAAAATATCACTGAACAGCCAGATTGTAGAATAAGAGATCCAGGTTTAACTAATATCCAAAGAAAGTTCAACTAGCAAAAGAACACCTTGGTAAAAACTCCAAAAATGGATAATCATCCTGGGTCACCTGTGTGGTGCACAGAACACAATAAAAACCACATAAAAAGGGTAAGATAAATGATTTCACTTTAACCTTGTCACCCATCTCACTCCCCCAAGTCTGTACAACACTACACAGAGAGGATTCCCTCCAGAAAGGGTCTCCACAGAGGAAAAAGAGAATAGGAGGCTGAAATCCAGCTTTCCTAGCATTATGAGATGCTCCTAGGAAGCCCATTCATGGAGAAAGCAGGGGAAAATAGCACAATAGGACCACCTGGGGTCAAACAAAAATAAAGAAAAAAGAAAAAAGCCACAGCACCTGTACGCAGATCTTGGTGGTAGCTCTGTGTACCCTCTATCAGTAACAGATAATCAAGTCCCAGCTAATATCCTTTCCCACCCCAAAATCCAAGCTGGTTGCTTCCAGAAGTGATGGGAAGTTTCTATCTGGCTTGAACCCATGAGCAGCTGGACTGAAACATCAGTCTTAAACCATTACCAAGGGTCCTTCCCAGAGAGTGAAACAACTACCATAGCCATCTAGAAAACTCAAAAGCAAGCTCTGCCTGTCTAGGGTTATTAACAACTGGCCCATTCAGAATCACAAACTAGACTACATAGTGAAGATGTATGTATCTATGCCTGTCAAAAAACAGCCATAAATGCTAGAACAGGTGGCTATCTCCTCAAATTTGCAGATATTAACACAAGGACACAAAAATTCAGGAAATTATGACATCTCCAAAAGAAACTAACAAAGCTTCAGCAATGGACCCTAAAAAAAGGTAGGTAAATGAAATTACAAAGAAGTCTTAAGAATCCTCCTAATAATGTTCAGTGAACCTCAAAAATATACAGTTAAAAAACAAATAAAATTTGGAAAGTAATATATACATATATAATGAGAAGTTTGACAAAGATACAGAAATAGATCCAAAAAAGAAGAAATTCCACAAATGAAGACTACAGTCACTGAACTAAAAATACAGGTTCAATCAAGCTAAAGAACTGGTAAGCTCAAAGACAGAACATTTAAACTTATCCAGAGGGACAAGAAGAAAAAAAATGAAAAGAAATCGTACAGGATTTGTTTGACATCATCAAGAGACCTAACCAATGAGTATTAGAAATTTAAGATGGAGAAGAAAGAGAAAATGGGCCAGAAAGCATATTTTAAGAAATAATGGCTGAAAACCTCCCTAATCTGGAGAAAGATGCCAACATCTAAACTTAGGAAGTATGGAGGTTTCCAATTAAATTTAACTCAAAGAGGATGTCACCAAGGAACACAATAATTAAAAAAAAGGAAAATCAAAGACCAAAAAATTCTTCGAACAACCAGCAAAAGATAAGAAACAAAACACAAAACTTCTCTAAAGAAGACCGACGCAAGATCTACAAACACATGAAAAAAAGCTCATCATCCTTAATCATCAGAGAAATGCAAATCAAAACTACTCTGAGATATCACCTAACCCCAGTAAGAGTAGTCCACATAACAAAATCCCAAAACCAGAAATGTTGGCATGGATGTGGAGGAAAGGGCACACTTCTACACTGCTGGTGGGAATGCCCACTAATACGTTCCTTCTGGAAGGATGTTTGGAGAACACTTAGAGACCTAAAAATAGGCCTGCCATTCGATCCTATAATTCCTTTACTAGGTTTATACCCAGAAGACCAAAAGTCACAATATAACAAAGACATCTGTACCAGAATGTTTATTGCAGCCCAATTCATAATTGCTAAGTCATGGAAGAAGCCCAAGTGCCCATCAACCCACGAATGGACAAGCAAATTGTGATACATGTATACCATGGAATACTATGCAGCCTTAAAGAAAGATGGAGACTTTACCTCTTTCATGTTTACATGGATGGAGCTGGAACATATTCTTCTTAGCAAAGTATCTCAGGAATGGAAGAAAAAGTATCCAATGTACTCAGCCCTACTATGAAGCTAAATTATAGCTTTCACATGAATACTATAACCCAACTATAGCACAAGACTATGGGGAAAGGGCCAAGGAAGGGGAAGGGAGGGGGGAGGTTTTGGTGGAGGGAGGGCAATGGGTGGAGCCACATCTATGGTGCATCTTAGAATGGGTACAGGCGATTGCACTAATGTACACAGCTATGATTTAACAATAAAAAAAAAAGAAACACAACACATACAAAAAAGTCTCAATGTGACTATCAGTGGATTTATTAGCAGACCAAGAGAAGGTAAATGAGATATTCAAAGCAATGAAAGAAAAAAAAATCTCTCATCTAAGAATACTTTAGCAAGGAAATCTGTCCTTTTGAAATGATAAAGAAATGAAAACTTTCCCAGACAAGAGCTAAGAGAGTTCAACACCTCTAGGCCTGCCTCACAAGCATTGCTACAAGTTCTTTAAGCTGAAACAAAAGTTCCTAATTAATAAAATAAAATTTATGAAAGAATAAAACTCAAAACGTATAAGTAATATAGCCATATTCAGAATATTCCACATCTGCAATGGTAGTGTGTATAGCCATTTTTATATCTAGATGAGGTTAAAAGACAAAACTATTAATAGCAACTATAGCTAAAATAAATTGTTGAAGAATACATGTTATAACATGATGCAATTTCTGATATCAAAAACATAAATTGTGGAAGGGAATAAGAAGGTAGAGAAGTTTTGTGCAAGCAAAGTTAAGTTGTTGTAAGTTTGAAGTAGACTGTTGCAAAATATTTCATGTAAGCCTCATGATGGCTTCAAAGCAAACACACAAAATAAAAATGCAGTATACCACTACAGAAAATTCTTTAACCAAAAAATATATAGTGGCTAAAAGGATTAAAAAGAAAAAAAGAATCCAACCATATCCTACCTACAAAAGCTAGAAAAGGCTCACTTCACCTTAAGGACACAGAGATTGAGAATGAAAGGATGGAAGAGTTCATTCAAAGTGAAACCAAAAGAAACCAACAATAGCTATATTTATATCAGATAAAATAGACTTTCAATCTGTAAAATGAGACAAAGAAGTTTATTTTATCAGTTGATAAAAATCAACTGATTGAGAACATATAATTGTAAATACATACACATTCAACATCCAATGAGCTAAATATATAAAACAAATATTAATAGATCTAAAGAGAGAGAAAGGGAGGAGACAAGAGGCTGACTGAAGCCAGCTTTCCACAGAGGCTCCCGTCCAGAAAGAGAGTTAAAGGACAAAAATTCAGCAAGTAACCTGGTGGATTTGAGCAGCACTAAGAGAGAAGGTTGTAGAACGCACGTCAACCCCGCTGAGGTGAGCTGCAACCACAAGGATACAAACAAAAGGTACAAAATCCATCACCAAGTGGACGGGAGTCCCCTCCCCCATGAGAATGGCTCAGCATGCCCCACAAACAACTGGGCAGAGTTCAAAGTTCCTCCCACTACACTCCACGGGAGAGACCCTCTAAAAACTGGACCTACCTCCCCTACTAGGATGCCACGGTATCCTCCTGCCAGGCATAAAACTGTATAAACTGTATATAGTCTCTACCTGGAATTCTGAGCTCCCAGCTCCCCTTTGCTCATACTGGGGTCTGGAGGCCAGTCCCAGTTGGTCGGCAGAGTGGGGACTGCACCAGAGTGGCAGTTCCCTGAGGCACAGTGCGACAGCCGTCTTTTGGTGACAATACGGCCACCATAAAACTGTGTAAAGCTGTGTGTGTTCTCTGCCTGCAACCCCAGGCTCCCAGCACTCCGCGCACTCCCCTCTGCTCTTGCTCCAAGGTCTAGAGGCCTGTCCCCCAGGGGTCCAGAATCGTGGGCGATTGCTCGAGGGGTGTAGACAGTGCTGGGCTGCAGCTGGTCGGTGCAGACTCTGGGGTATGCGAGCGGAGAGAGGGCAGTTGGCTGGAAGGGAGCTACACTGGAGCAGCAGTTGCCTGAGCCATAAAGCAGCAGCCCTCTTTTGCTAGCAATACGGCTCACTACCGAATATTCTGAACCCACACCCCCTGTCTCCCTGGGCAACCAGAGACTCTGAGTTTGCCTGAGGCAACTCCAACTTGCAAGCCAGGGAAACTCCCAGGGCAGGACTGACACAGAGGTCCGCTTTACTAAACCTAAGACGCACCTGGCCCTCAGGGGATCGTCAGCCTATAGACAATACAAGAGCAAAGACAAGCTGATTTGGAACTCAATTCAGCTTCTCTTCTGCAGGGGAACTGCAGAGTTGTTCTGTTCTGTTCTGTCAGTAACATGAATCAGGGGCGAGACTGGACCTGAGTGAAAACACATCAACCTTCATCAAGCGCCCGAGGTTGTCAGGCCTCACCTCCTCCTGCTGGAGAGAGGCAAAGCGCAGCGGCCTGGCAGACTTCCTTGTGATTCGGGCAGGTACAAACTCCTGGAGTACCGATTCACTACAGGGAACTGGGTCAGCCAACTGCATGGCTATTAGTGACTGGGTGTGAAGTGGTGCAAGGTGGGGAAGGAGGCAGCAACCTTCCCAGACTGATTTATTGGCTGGGTGGCTTCTCCTGACTCCACGCAGCACTGGAGCAAGCCACACCAGAGTAGTCACCAGACACCTGTGATCCAGTTCCCAGAGACCTCTTAAACTCTCTCACCCGAGACAGGTGCAGACTCAGACAATTGATTTGGACCTTTTTGAACTGAACCAATTGCCTGAGGACAAATCAGGTGGTGCCCTAAGTGCATGGTGGTAGGAAGGTTTGATTTTTCTTTTCCAATTGTTTGCCGGTGGGGGGCGGGGTGATTTCATTGCTGATATTTCTCCACAGCTAAGACTTCAATCCAGAGTATCTGTTTCACTAGGGTGGAACAGAAACCAGCTGAAAACAAGACAGAACCATTTAGCCCAACCACACCAGACAGGGCACCAGTTTCTCAGGCCACAACACTGTACAGGCCCTCGACAAAGCCCCAGGGGAAAAAATCAGAGGGAGTAAAACAACCATGGGGCGGAATCAGCAGAAAAACTATGGTAACATGAATAACCAGAATAGATCAACCCACCCCAAGGAAAGATATGGCACATGCAATTGAAGATCCCATTCATAAACAACTGGCTGAGATGTCAGAAATTGAATTCAGAATTTGGATTGCAGACACGATTAACAAAGTGGAATTAGGAATTCGGGGAGAAATTCAAAAGTTGTCTCAAGCATTTAATGAATTTAAAGACAAAACCACCAAAGACTTAGACACACTGAAGCAAGAATTTGCAACCCTCAAAGATATGAAAAATACAGTATAATCTCTCAGCAACAGAATGGAGCAAGCAGAAGAAAGGATTTCTGACATCAAAGATAAAGCCTTTGAACACTCCCAAACTCTCAAAGAGGAAGAGAAATGGAGAGAAAAAAATGGATCATTCTCTCAGAGAGCTCTGGGATAATTTGAAGAAGGCGAATATCCGAACCATAGGAGTTCCAGAAACAGATGAAGTGGCCTCACTGGGCACAGAGGCCCTTCTGCATGAAATTATGAAAGAGAATTTTCCAGACATGCCTAGAGATTCTGAAATTCAGATAGCGGACAGCTTCAGAACCCCAGCAGGACTCAAACCCAATAAGACATCCCCCAGGCATATCATAATTAACTTCACTAAAGCTAATATGAAGGAGAAAATCCTCAAAGCTGCCAGGAGAAAGAAAACCATTACCTTCAAAGGGAAGAATATTAGAATGACTGCAGATCTCTCTGCTGAAACTTTTCAAGCCAGAAGAGAGTGGTCATCGACTTTTAATCTCCTAAAGCAAAATAACTTTCGACCCCGGATCCTGTATCCAGCTAAACTGAGTTTCATTTGTGATGGAGAAATTAAATACTTTAATGACATTCAGATGTTGAAGAAATTTGCCATAACCAAACCAGCTCTTCAGGATATTCTCAGACCTATCGTCCATAATGACCAACCCAATCCTATACCACAAAAGTAAACTTACTCAGAAACTTCGGATCAAACTCCAATTTCCACACTGGCAAAAGGAATAAAAATGCCCACTGGACTTTTGAAAAACTCGATACCCAAAACTTCACCAGACTTATCAATATTCTCCATTAATGTGAACGGCTTAAACTGTCCTCCAAAGAGGCATAGGTTAGCTGATTGGATACAAAAACTCAGGCCAGATATCTGTTGCATACAAGAGTCACATCTTAACTTAAAAGACAAATACAGACTCAGGGTGAAAGGATGGCCGTCGATATTTCAGGCAAATGGTAATCAGAAAAAAGCAGGTGTTGCAATTTTATGTGCAGATACAATAGGCTTTAAACCAACAAAAGTAAGGAAGGACAAGAATGGTCACTTCATATTTGTTAAGGGTAATACTCAATATGATGAGATCTCAATTATTAATATCTACGCACCCAACCAGAATGCACCTCAATTTATAAGAGAAACTCTAACAGACATGAGCAACTTGACTTCTTCCAGCTCCATAATCGTGGGAGATTTCAACACTCCTTTGGCAGTGTTGGATCGATCCTTCAACAAGAAGCTGAGCAAAGAAATCTTAGATTTAAACCTAACCATCCAACATTTGGATTTAGCAGACATCTACAGAACATTTCATCCCAACAAAACTGAATACACATACTTCTCATCAGCCCATGGAACGTACTCCAAAATCAATCACATTTTAGGTCACAAGTCTAACCTCAGTAAATTTAAAGGAATAGAAATTATTCCATGCATCTTCTCGGACCACCATGGAATAAAACTTAAGCAGAGTAACAACAGGAATCTGCATACTCATACAAAAACATGGAAGTTAAATAACCTTATGCTGAATGATAGCTGGGTCAGAGATGAGACTAAGAAAGAAATCGCCAATTTTTTGGAACAAAACAACAATGAAGACACAAACTATCAGAACCTCTGGGACAATGCAAAGGCAGTTCTAACAGGGAAATTTATAGCACTGCAAGCCTTCCTCAAGAGAACGGAAAGAGAGGAAGTTAACAACTTAATGGGACATCTCAAGCAACTGGAAAAGGAAGAACATTCCAACCCCAAACCCAGTAGAAGAAAAGAAATAACCAAAATTAGAGCAGAATTAAATGAAATTAAAAACAAAAGAATTATACAACAGATCAATAAATCAAAAAGCTGGTTTTTCGAAAAGCTCAATAAAATAAATAAACCTTTGGCCAACCTAATCAGGAAAAAAATAGTAAAATCTCTAATCTCATCAATCACAAACTACAAAGATGAAATAACAACAGACTCCTCACAAATCCAAAAAATCCTTAATATTACAAGAAACTTTATTCTCAGAAATATGAAAATCTGAAGGAAATTGACCGATACTTGGAAGCACGTTACCTTCCAAGACTTAGCCAGAATCAAGTGGAAATGTTGAACAGGCCCATATCAAGTTTGGAAATAGCATCAACCATACAAAACCTCCCTAAAAAGAAAAGCCTGGGACCAGATGTTTTCACGTCTAAATTCTACCAAACCTTTAAAGAGGAACTAGTACCTATATTACTCAACCTGTTCCAAAAGGTAGAAAAAGAAGGAAGACTATCCAACACGTTCTATGAAGCAAACATCAGCCTGATCCCCAAATGAGGAAAAGACCCAACAAGAAAAGAAAATTATAGACCGATATCACTAATGAATATAGATGCAAAAGTATTCAACAAGATTGTAACAAATATAATCCAGCAACACATCAAACAAATTATACAGCATGACCAAGTCGGTTTTATCCCAGGATCTCAAGGCTGGTTCAATATACCTAAATCTATACATGTAATCCAGCACATAAACAAATGAAAAAGCAAAGACCATATGATTCACTCAATCGATGCAGAAAAAGCTTTTGATAATATCCAGCATCCCTTCATGATCAGAACACTTAAGAAAATCGGTATAGAAGGGACATTTCTTAAACTGATAGAGACCATCTACAGCAAATCCACAGCCAATATCATATTGAATGGAGTTAAATTGGAATAATTTCCACTCAGTTCAGGAACCAGACAAGGCTGCCCATTGTCTCCATTGCTTTTTAACATTGTAATGGAAGTTTTAGCCACTGCAATTAGGGAAGAAAAGGCGATCAAGGGTATCCATATAGGGTCAGAAGAGATCAACCTTTCGCTCTTCGCGGATGATATGATAGTATATCTGGAAAACACCAGGGACTCTACTACAAAACTCTTAGAAGTGATCAAGGAATACAGCAGCATCTCAGGTTACAAAATCAACATTCATAAATCGGTAGCCTTTATATATACCAACAACAGTCAAGTTGAAAAAACAGTTAAGGACTCTATCCCATTCATAGTAGTGCCAAAGAAGATGAAATATTTGGGAATTTATCTAACAAAGGACGTGAAAGATCTCTATAAAGAGAACTATGAAACTCTAAGAAAAGAAATGGCTGAAAATATTAACAAATGGAAAAACATACCATGCTCATGGCTGGGAAGAATCAACATTGTTAAAATGTCTATACTACCCAAAGCAATATATAATTTCAGTGCAATCCCTATTAAAGCTCCACTGTCATACTTTAAAGATCTTGAAAAAACAATACTTCGTTTTATATGGAATCAGAAAAAACCTCGAATAGCCAAGATATTACTCAGAAATAAAAACAAAGCAGGAGGAATTACGCTACCAGTCCTCAGACTATACTATAAATCGATAGTGATTAAAACAGCATGGTATTGGCACAAAAACAGTGAAGTAGATGTCTGGAACAGAATAGAGAACCAAGAGATGAATCCAGCTACTTACCGTTATTTAATCTTTGACAAGCCAATTAAAAACATTCAGTGGGGAAAAGATTCCCTATTTAACAAATGGTGCTGGGTGAACTGGCTGGCAACCTGTAGAAGACTGAAAGTGGACCCACGCCTTTCACTATTAACTAAGATAGACTCACACTGGATCAAAGACTTAAACTTAAGACATGAAACTATAAAAATACTAGAGAAGAGTGCAGGGAAAACCCTTGAAGAAATCAGGCTGGGTGAGTATTTTATGAGGAGGAACCCCGGGCAATTGAAGCAGCTTCAAAAATACACTACTGGGACTTGATCAAACTAAAAAGCTTCTGCACAGCCAAGAACACAGTAAGTAAAGCAAGCAAACAGCCCTCAGAATGGGAGAAGATATTTGCAGGTTATATCTCCGACAAAGGTTTAATAACCAGAATCCACAGAGAACTCAAACGCATTAGCAAGAATAGAACAAGGGATCCCATCCCAGGCTGGGCAAGGGATTTGAAGAGAAACTTCTCTGAAGAAGGTAGGCATGTGGCCTTCAGACGTATGAAAAAATGCTCATCATCTTTAATCATCAGAGAAGTGCAAATCAAAACTACTTTGAGATACCATCTAACTCCAGTGAGACTAGCCTATATCACAAACTCGCAAGACCAGAGAAGTTGGCACGGATGTGGAGAAATGGGAACACTTTTGCACTGCTGGTGGGAATTCAAATTAATACATTCCTTTTGGAAAGAGATATGGAGAACACTTAGAGATCTAAAAATAGATCTGCCATTCAATCCTGTAATCCCTCTACTGGGCATATACCCAGAAGACCAAAAAGCATATCATAACAAAGATATTTGTACCAGAATGTTTATTGCAGCTCAATTCATAATTGCTAAGTCATGGAAGAAGCCCAAGTGCCCATCGATCCACGAATGGATTAATAAATTGTGGTCCATGTACACCATGGAATATTATGCAGCCTTAAAGAAAGATGGAAACTTTACCTCTTTCATATTTACATGGATGGAGCTGGAACTTATTCTTCTTAGTAAAGTATCTCAAGAATGGAAGAAAAAGTACCCAATGTACTCAGCCCTACTATGAAACTAATTTAGGGTTTTCACATGAAAGTTATAACTCAGTTACAGCCTAAGAATAGGGGAAGGGGGAAAGGGAGGGGAGGGAGGGGGGAGGTGGGTAGAGGGAAGGGGATTGGTGGGATTACGCCAGCGGTGCATCTTACAAGGGTATATGCGAAACTTGGTAAACAGTCTGTGAAGCTAGTGAATGATGCCCCATTATCATATCAATGTACACAGCTATGATTTAATAAAAAAATATATATATAAAGAGAGAGAAAGACATAAATATAATAATAGTAGAGGACTTCAGTGGACAGATCACTCAGTCAAAAAAATCAGTAAGAAAATCCTGGACTTGAACTAAGCTTTAGACCAATTGAACCTAACAGAAATTATGGAACATTCCATTCTCCATTTCAATGTGAGAAAACACAATTTTCTCAAGCACACATAGAACATTCTCACATATACCACATTTGAGTCCTTAAAACAAATCTTAAGAAATTTGAGAAGATTAAACTCATATCAAGTATCTTTTCAATCATAAACTATATGAAACTTTTAATTGACAATAAGAAGAATTTTTGAAAGTTCACAAATATGTAATAATTAAACAACATGCCCCTAAAGAATAAATGGGTTAAAGAAACAATTAAAAGGAAATTAAAAAATATCTTGAGATAAATGAAAATAAAAATACAAAATAATAAAACTTTTGGGATGTAGCAGTAGCAATTCTTAAAGGGAGTTTATGCAAATAAATACCTACTTAAAAAAGAATAAATATTCCACATTAACAACATAAAATTACACCTCGAGGAACTAAAGAAATAAGAAAAAAACTTATCCTAAAGTTAGTAGAAGGAAAAAAGAAAGAAAGATCAGCAGAAATAAACGAAAGAGAGACTCAAAAAAAAAAAAAAAATAGGAACACATGAATGAAACCAAGAATTTTTTAAAAGATAAAATCCACAAACCTTTAACTAGACTGGGGATAAAAACAGAAAAAAGACTGAAAAAATAAAATCAGAAATGAAAGAGGAGATGGTAAAACTGATACCAAAGAAATATAGATGCTCATAAAAGACTAATAAGAAAAAATACATACAAAAAAATTGGATAACCTAAATTCCTAAACACATACAACCTAGAAAGACTTAACTCATAACAAAATAGAAAATTGTAACAGACCAATAATGTCAGTAACAAAAAGTCTTCCATCAGTGAAAAGCCCACAACTTGTTGGCTTCACTGTTGAGTTCTACCAAACCTTTAAGGAACAACTAATACCAAACTTTCATAAACTCTTCCAAGAAACTGAAGAAGAGGTAAAATTTATAAACTCATTTAATTAGTCTAGCATAACCCTGATATCAAAGTCAGACAAAATTACACTCTGACAAAAGAAAATAATAAGCACAATATTCCTCATCAACATAAATGCAAAATTCCTCAATAAAATACTAGCAAACTAAATTCAACAGCACATTAAAAGAATCATTCATTATGATCAAATGGAGTATATCCTTGGGATCCAAAGATGGCTCAAGATACACAAATTAATAGATATGATACAGAAGGACAAGAGAAATATAATATGCATTCAGAGATCAGGAAGAATAGACTCCAAAAGGAACAGAGGAGTCTATTCTAAGAAAACCAAAATGGCAGACAAAACTGAGTATTACAAATCTTGTGGTGAGTCTCAGGAGGAAGAAAGTAGGGCCTGGACTTTGGTATGGTATATGTTCCTCAGCGGATTCCAATGTGCTGTAACAATTGTGAAATAGAGAGAAAAGCTGAATGATGAATAACTTTGCATAAGGAGAATCCAGAATTTGCAGGAGTAGCCTGGGAGACAGAAGTGAAGGACACTAAAAAGGAAGAAATTTAAGGATACTTATGGTGGGTGATATAGCAAGGTAGTAGGAAGCTGGACTTTGAGAGAAAATGAAAAATTTTTTGAAGTTTCCAGTGAAAAATTTCTATAGGGAGAGGTCATGGCAGAAGAGGAATGAGTTGGTTGAAAGACTTTAAAAACACCAAAGTGTAATTACTGATTTTAGGCTATTTTTCATGCTGTCATAAGCAGGATAACAGGTGACCATGAGGACATTTGACTCCAGGAATTCTAAGAAACTTTTAAAAATTCTAATGTCTGGGGCTGGCAGTGAGGCATCTTCATGTGATTCTAATGTGGAGCAAATTTAAAAACTACTAGTCTAGAATCTTGGTGTTCAAAATGTGGTCCTAGCATCTTGCTTGAAATGCAGAATCTTGTCTTAGGTTTACTGTCTCCTACTCTTTCTTCAATAAAAATTTGCCTTCTTTTGCATATTAAATTCAAGCCAGATTTGGATTTCAGTTGGATATAAGAATTTTCAAAATATCAGTACTGTGTAGATTGATTTATAAATTTATTTCTAATTCAAAAGAACAATATGAAACAATGCAGTATAACAGATGTAGAAGGAGTACATACATTCTCTGTACTTGAAAAGAATAGCCTCTGCCATCAGATAGGATGAACATAAACATGTAAGCATATAAAAACACATATTAAAATACACAGCTACTTTTAGCTGTGCAAAGAAGCAGACAAGAGGGTTGCACTGTTGCTGAGAAACCAGGCCTTAGGGCTTTCTATCTGAAAGCTGCAAAAAAGTGGAGAGTTTTACAGAAATTTTAAGGCACTTGGTGTGAAGAAAGAAGCAGGAATAGAACAAAGTCTACTATTTAAGGCCTATGACTGGCAGTGTTCAGTAGCAATACAAGTCCATCAAGTAAACTTTACAGAACATCAGGATTTAAGGACCTACATTTTTTAATGACTGAATATACAATTAATTCCATTTTTAAAACTTAATATCCAAAGGTAGTATGGGATTCTCCATTCTCTTCTCTGACAACTCTGTAGTGTTAAAATACAAAAGAGAATAGTTCAAAAGATTTAAAGAGTATCCTATTACTTTGGAGATTAGCTTGATATGCAATTGTCATGCTGTTGTGTGTTTTTACAGCAGTAACTGAGTAACTGGAGACTTTTGAATGGTTTTCACTTCAGAGTACTTTTAAGTCTTTTCGTAATGTGAAATGTGTATTCGTAGTGTGAATTTGGCAGGAAGGACAGGCAAGTAGATAAGGCTTTTATTGCACTTGATACTGTGACAATTTGAGTTTCATTCACCCAGCATGAAATAGCTAAATTTCACAATAAGTTGTAGCTGTACCATCGTCTAATCAACAAGGCTCCATGCTTGTGTAACCAGATGGCTTAAATGTACATTTCCAAAAAATCAGCAATCTCACTAGTTATTAACCATGTTGAATTTATCAAATATCCTTTAAGATTATAAGTAAATGATATGAGACAGGGAGGATGGTCAGCAGGTTTTCCAGCACTGTTCAGCATTATTCTGAGCTCTATTGCCTTTTATCATTTTTCTTTTATTTCTTCTTCTTTAAAAAAAAAATCTATCAGGGGCACTGGAAAAATAAAAATTGTAAAATCCAAATATTTCACTGTTGTCACTACTTTAAAGATGTCAGGAATCTCTCTTCCAACTTCTTTCAGGTAAAATCTTAACTAGATGTATCTTCTCTACTAGAAAAGGCATAAGACTTTTTTAGCTGGAAGGCATCCCCCATGGCCAATTCCTGTGAGTAGAACAAGTGGATCGACTGCCTATTCTGCTTAAGTCCTTTAGCTCCAATACCTGATTCAATTTTATACTTAAGGTGTGATGGTTCAATATTGAAGATCCATATAGCCTCACACTGAGCACACAATAATAAATTGTTGGAAAATCTGTAATACTTAAACCCATCGAGTCAGCTGAGATGGTACATCAACAAACTAACCTAAAGTCTAAGGAAAAGTAGGCACCTCCAAAGATACATGGAAAGCAAGAACTTGCTGAGTGAAGTACGATATTTTGCCATATATAATGCTCACCTTTTTGCCCAAATTTCTGAGGGGGAAAATAAGAGTGCACATTATGCATGGCTCAGGAGCAGGGGAGTCCAACAGACCTCTCAGAGCCACTACACCCTCCCACCTGGGCCCGCTGGATACATGGGTTTCTAGTCTAGGAGAATGAAGAGCTGGTGGGAGTGGGCTGGAGGGAGCCAAAGGAGCCTCCATTAAGTGCCGTGATCAGGGTAAGGAGTGGTGGCAGTACTGGTAAGGCAAGCTGTGGCCATAGGGTGAAGGCCCCAGGCCTGGCCATGGAGAGTGGACTGGGAGCCCCAGCACAGGTCCCTGGGACTCACCTGGCTGCCCACAGAGATGAGTGGCCTCAGAAACTACCACCCCACCAGCCATGCATGTAGTCATTTCAGTCTTTGATGTGGTGGGGAGGGAAGGGATCCCAGGAGAGAAGAAAGGGGCAGCCTTTACAGAACAGAGGGCTGTGGGAGGGCAGTGTGATCATCACGTTTCCCATAGAGCATTAACCCTCTCAAAATGTGTTTCTCTTGGCAGAGAGCTGGGCACTTTCTAGAGGGGCATTTTCCCCAAATTTGAGCTAAAAACATGCATTATACATGGTAGATGCTGCTAAACAGATGTAAAAAAGAATGCAGCTAAAATATTTAAAGAATGAAACTACCCAGAGAATACGGAACTCCTGTGAGCTGTAGGCACAAAGAGAACTTGCACTCACTTGAAGGCGCTTCTCCATAGACTTTGCCAATTGATCACAAAAACAGTGATGAGAATACTAATGAATCTTCTCTTGAGATGCAGTCCTTGGAAGAGGATAGTCAGTCTCTTCTGGAAAAGCACAAAACCCCACCAGAATCCTTGCCTTCAAGGATTAAACTTGCCTTCAAAGGCCTTAAACAGTTGAAGAAAGAAAACAAACCCTATTTACCTTAAGGGCACTGTTGAAAATCAATTTTAAGTAAGGGGTGGGAAGAAGAAAAACACTGCTTCTAGGGCAGCAGTTCTTAAGCTGTGGGTTGTGACCCTCAGGAACTGTATTAAAGGCATTTGGAAGATTGAGAACCACTGTTCTAGGGGAAGAATAAGAACAAAAGCTTTTCCAGACCATTAAGGGTCTTGCAAACATGTCATCCCCTCTCACGACCCAGGACACAGTTGCTGCCCATGCCACAGCTTTAGCAGAACAACACAGAATGCCCCGCCACATACACACTCCCCTACCATCATGCAGCTAAAGCTGAGTAGCAAAAAACAGCAGTTTACTATAGGAAAAGAAGCAAGATCATGAAGAGATGTTCTCTTAGTCAAAGCTCCAAGAAAAGATTTAAAGCACATGTGGAGCAAACATTCACAAAAACTTCCTGACGAATCAACTTCCATCCTAGGTACAAAGTAATGTTAATGTATTGAAAACTGATGTTGCACACAAAGTTATCATTACAACAACAAAATGCAAATAGAGCCTAACTTCTTGGTTAACTGACTCACCTTTCCCATATGAAGGCCTAGTAGAAGAAATGGTATTATACCATTTCCAGGCATAAAAATTACTTATTTCATTCTTTGTTATCCTACACAAGATGTCCAACTGCCAACAAAAAAGTAGGAGGGAGAGATGGGTGAAGAAAAAAATTAATATCAAATGGTTTAACATATGTATAACTGAAATATGAGACAGACAGTAGAGAACAGCATAGAAAAACATTTTATGAGGAAGCAGTGGCTGAGAATTTTCCAAAATTAATGACAAACTCCAAACTATAGATCTAAGATGCTCAGAGAACATCCAGCATGATAATCTTAAAAGAGAAAAAAACAATTGGACATATCATAGTCAAGCTGTTCAAAACCAGAAACAGGGCAGGCACAGTGGCTCACACTTGTAAGTGAAGCACTTTGGGAAGCTGACACAGGAGAATCACTCAAGCTCTGGAGTTCGAGACTAGCCTGAGCAAGAGCAAGACTCCATATGTACTATAGGAAAATAGACAGGCATCATGGTGGGCATCTGTAGTCCCAGCTACTCAGGAAGCTGAGGAAAGAGGATTACTCAAGCCCAAGAGTTTGAGGTTGCTGTGAGCAATGATGACACCATGGCACTTTACTTAGGGTGACACAGTGAAATTTTTGTCTCAAAAACAAACAAAAAAGGAACACCAGGAACAAAGAGAAAATCATGAACACAAAGATTGGGGGGAAGATATATTATATACAGAAGAACAAAGATAAGATTTCTCATCAGAAATAATGCAAGGAAGAACAACATTGAGTGCACCTTAAAGGTTCTGAAAGAAAAACTGTTAATTTCTACTTCTATAACCAGTGAATTAATTATCTGTCAAAAATAAAGAAGAAATAAAAATTTTCTCAGACAAACTCAAAGAGAATTTACAGCCATCAGAGATGAGCTATATACCATGTTAAGAAAGTTATGCATACCATACCAATCAGAAACCTGAATCTACAGAAAGAAATGAAGAGCACTAGAAATGGAATAATGAATGTAGTTATAACTTTTTTCTTATTTTTAATTGCTCTAAAAGATAACTGACTGCCTAAAACAAAAAAATAGTAGCAATATAATGTATGCTAATAGCAAATGTAATAATAAAATGTATGACAATAGTACAGTGAGAATATTATTGTATTTTTTTTATATGATTGTAAAGTACTTACAATACATATAATGCACTATAATACAGACTGACTATTTAAAGATGAACACTGTAAGTATTAGGGCAACTATTTAAAAATTTAATAAAAAAGAAAGAGTAAGAAGCCAATAGTGGTTAAAAATGAAATCATAAAAAAAGTTTAGTCTAATATAAGGCAAAAAAATGAGGGAAAAAAATAGAAAGTAACAAATAGAAAACAACTGGCAAGATGGTAGATTTTAAACATCTCAATAAATACACTAAATATAAAGGGCCTAACTACATCAATTTAAAAGGCAAATTGTCATATCAGATAAAAGAGCGCAACATAACTTAACACTATTAGATATTTAATTGAAATATAAAGCCATAAGGCCCGATGCAGTGACTTATGTCTGTAATCCCAGCCTTTGGGAGGCCAAGGTGGGTGGATTGACTGAGCTTACAGGTTCAAGACCAGCCTGAGCCAGAGCAAGGCTGTGTCTAAAAAATAACCTGTCTCTAAAAAATAACCAGGCATTGTGATGGGTGCCTGTAGGGCCAGCTACGTGGGAGGGGGAGGGCAAGAGGATCACTTGAACCCAAGAATCTGAGGTTGCTGTAAGCTAAGACACTATAGCACTCTACCAACAGTGACCAAGAATACTCTGTCTAAAAAAAAAAAAAAAATATATATATATACCGCCATAAATGGATTAAAAGTAAAAATTAGAAGTAAAAAATATAACATGCAAATATTAAAGACGGAAAGCTTGAGTACTTATGTGTGTATTAATATCCAACAAAGCCGACTTGAGAAAAAAGGAATATTGCTGAGATAAAGAGAAATCATAGAGAGAGATAGGTCAATTCTCCAAGAAAATATAATTCAAAACATACTAATCCATAATAATCTAAAACATAATAATCCAAGGGTTTACCCACCAAACAACAGAATTTCTAAATACAGAAGGCAAAATTATTAGAAATGAGAAGAGAAATAGATTAATTCAAAATTACAATTGAAAATTTCAATATTCCTTTCTCATTAATTGAAAGAATAGATAAAGGACAGAGAAGACTAACACCAATTTGACTGCAGTGATATTTAATATAATACTGTACCCAACATCAACAGAATACAAATAATTTTCAAGAACACATGAAATATTCACCAAAATAGGCCATATTTTTAACAAAATTTAACAAATACCAAAAATTTTAAATCATATAAATTATATCTCAAAGTCCCCATATAATCAAAGAAATGCATTTTAAAAATGAAAATAATACTTTATATCTAATAACAATTTTTTTAAATAATAAAATACAATTTTGGAAAAGATTGCTAGAATAGACACACTCATGCACAGCTAATGGGGGTGTTCTTTGGTACAATTATCCAAGATAATACCATGCAACTTATTATAAACCTTAAATTTTGCATGATTTGATGTAAAAATTTCACCCTGTAAGAACTTATACTAATTTACACAAATGTGTATAACTTTCTTGCAGTATTATACATAATAGTAAAAAAAAAAAAGCAATTTAAATATGTAACAATATATTGACTCATTTAACAAATAAAACATCTATTTGTGAAGTCTAAAGCAACTCCATCTTAAATGCTAACCTGCCATGTTGACTTCTAATTAACTCCTAGGAATGCAGCTAAGAATTCTTTACCCTAAATCCTGTGCTTATGTCAAAATTATCTTGCCCACAAACCTTGCCTTTAGGAAGATTCACAAAGCATTCTTCCTTTCCCCGAGAGATCAACTTCAATACTCCTACACATTCCTTCCCTATGATAAATGAGCCTTAGATCTGAGGAATAATGGCAGAGGGATCCACCATACTGTCTCCTGGCTGCATGGGAAATGGCTTCTGCTTATGATTCGCTATCAAATGTTTCTTTCTGAGAAAATGAGTATGTCAGACTCTTTCTTTAGCCCCTCAGCTTTCTCCCTCCATCTTTGAGGGTAGGCTTGCACAGACCTGCCCACTGCAAAACACTATCCAGTGACTAACATGTACCAAGAACTATTCTAGGCACTGAACAGCAGAGAATAAGACAAATCAAGCTCGCTACTTCCATAGACCTTCTATTGTAGTGGGGGAAATAAATCATGAAAAAGTAAATATAAATATATAATATAATTTCAGGTAGCAATAAGAATTATGAATTTGTTAAGTAAATTTAGGTACACTTACACAATAGCACGCTATGTAGCCATTAAAATCAAATTGCAGGAAACAAAAACACACGGGAAGACATTTCCAATAATACCACAATTTGTAACCTACACTATGAGACACATGTAAACTGAATTGTACCATATTTGTCACAGAAAAAAAGTGTAGTATTAGAAAAATAATATAAGAATATACCCTACAGAGGTGTCCAACCTACAGCCTGCAGGCTACATACTGATTTTATGAGGACAGTTTTGGTTATCTGTAGTGTCTGATATCACAAAAAGTATGTGAAGATCTTCCTTTCTTTTTTCTTTTTCTTTTTTTTTTTTTTTTTTGCTAATCAACTTTAGTGTTTGTATATTTACTGTGTGGCCCAAGACAACTCTTATTCTTCCAATGTATGACAGAAAAGTAAAAAGGTTGGACATCCTTGCTTTGCAGACGTCTTCCCTTTGAATTCCTTGTTTTCCAAATTTTCTGAGGTATATATTACTTTTGTAATGAGAAAACCATTTTCTTAAAAAATGAGGTTAGGCAATGAGAAAAACAGAAAAGTAAAACAATATTGACATTTTTGTGATATGGTCCTTATTTTTGTTTGTTTTCAGGACAGGAAAAATTTCATAAAATGTATAGGTCCAAAAAAAAAGAGTTAAATACATAAGGAGATGGTGAAAAATGCAAGGGAGAGTAGTAGTTTAGACAAGATCCTAGAAGAGACAGAGGTTTGGGGATGATAGACACAGAAAGTAAAATGCCTTGAAAAGGAAAAGAGACACATCTTCCTTTGAAAAGAGAAAAGTTTAAAAATGAATGAAACTATGAAGACAGTTTGAAGATGCATAAAGTACAAAGATAGTTTGAGAAAAAGTTAGGAAATTTCATAATAGGTATGTTCACCATCCTTAATTAAGAGGTAAGCAACAATGTCTCCTCACAGTAAAAGAAGGCTCATATAAATATACAAGCTCGGCAAAGCAAAAATTAGATAAATGTGATGCAGAGTCAACTTGATGAATAAAGGATTACTGAAGAACTATGAGGCACCAACTACAAAGGCACCTAGTTTTAATAAGACAAACCAATATGTTCATATGATATTCTCCAGACTCACTTTTCAGTCTGGAAACAGGAGCAGAACTGAAATTAAAAAATAAATTGGCTCTCTCTATTAATGAACATATTTTATGAAATTTTCCATGTCCTAAAAACAAACATAATTTGCTGCCTCATTTGTTCCAGGTCTTTCCTCAAATGACACATTTCCGTATTTTAAAACCACAATTCTCATCTGCAATCTCAACACTCCATATTCACTTTCCTATTTTATTTTTTCTACATAACATTTATAACTTTCAACATGCCATTTATTTTACCTATTTATGTCTAATTGTTTCTTATCCATTAGTAAGTAATCTCCACAAGGACAAAATTTTTGTCTGTTTTGTTCACTTTTGTATCCTTAGCATTAAACTAGTGCCTTGCACCCAAAAGATGCTCAATAATTCTGTTACAAAGCCATGTTTGTCATATAAATCAATTTGAGGTAACCTCCCCAGTGCGAGGTAACCTCATTCTCTGGGGATACAATGGGAAAATATGGCACTTTCATTAACTTTTCTTTATTAACTTTTCCCTTAACTGACTGAATCCTCATATTCCTAACTTTCATGTTTTCCCAGGAGAAAAATTGTAAGTGCTATTCTATCTTTCAACTAAGAACTTTTATTTACATTTTCAATATTTTTTCTCATTACGTAGAAAAAAGAATTTTATATAAAGCCATAATATTTAAAATTTACAAGACTGTTTGTACACTGTCAACAAATTGACCATAGAAAACCTCACGGGAGAACGAAGAAAACTGAAGACACTACAGTCAAATATTTGATAGAGTTAACATCGAATTAGATTTGGCCACATAAATAATAATAACTAAGGACAACATAGTACTTTGTAATGGACCCCAAACAGCACCTTACTACTATTGAAAAGCTCCAGCAGAGGTAAAGAGCAACAATGAGATTCCTAGTTATGAACTGCCGAACTGGGGAAGACTTATCCCATATAATCACCGGCAGCGCATCACTGGCAGCCCTGGAAAAACGGCCAGACTTCCCCATTCCGCGGCATTCCTGGTAAGAGAGACTCTACCTGGTACCACACAGAGGAGCAGACCTCGGTTTGCATATCCTTAGAAGTGCACGCTCCCAAAACCAGAGGAAGGTGCAGAACCAAGCACTCCCACTTCCTCCTTTTCCTCAAACCCACCAATAAGAGAAGCCAGTGAGAGTTAGATACGGGAAGTGTGTGTGGAGAAAAGTCTTCCTAAGGAACCTAAAGGAGCCAAAAATAAAGATTCCTACACATGGAGGTCCTGAGCCTTCCCCCTGGGAACACCAATCTGCCTTTCCAGAAAATAATTGGAGGAAGAAAATACCCTTTCTCTGGGCTTTGAGACCCCAGCATGCAGGTACTGTGGAAGCCTCCAGTTTCCACTCTAGGCAGTATTTCAGAGTGAAAGGTGAAAGAAGGGTTTGCACCTGCTTCTCAGGGGAGGGTAGGGACCTAGATGTCTATCTAATTCTAATTCATATCTTACATTAATTTATATTTTAAACCAATTCTTTTGTTTTTAATTCTCATCTTACCTATTCCTCTACATAATTGTTACCTCTAAGATTAGAGCCTTTACATGGTTTTACAAATCAATAGGATTAAAACTTTTATCTCTGCTTACTTTTAAGATTAATCTTCCACTGCCTTATTGTTTTTATATTCTCTCCAATTTTTTTTATTATTCTTATCTATTGTGGTCCACACTCCAATTCTTATTGTCTTGTGTAAATCACTACTTTTTTAATTCCTTCCTTTAATTGTGCTGAAAATTTGAGGAGAAGAGAAGAACACATTTGTTCAAACAGTATGTTTATCTGACAGGTTTCAGTGAATTTTAAAATGTCTCTACTGTAGCAAGTATACTAGATCAGACAGTTAAGTTCATGAATTCATCCTAGAAAAAGTGCTGCATAACTCATTGCTGAATATCACTACACTCACCTCAAGGTACTCCCCTTGGGGATCTATGCACCAACCTCCGTGCCTAGTTCACCCTTCAAAGCAATTTTGGGAACTCTTTCTGGAATGGCTATCAGAGATGTCCATTGTACAAGGTCTGACAATTAAGTTGTTGAACTCATCCTAAAAAAAGTGCTACATATCTCATTGCTCTCTATCTCTAATAGTCCTCAGATGGCCAAGGGGAATACATCAAAGGTGATCAAAGTGATATTCAGCAGTGAGGTTCATAGCACTTTTTCTCATATGAGTTTGCAGACTTAATTGTCCAACCTCATAAAGAGGCACACCAAGAAATAAAGGATTTGTTTTCTGCCCTGAAACTCTTAAGAATTAAATTAAACTTTGAGATAATAGTTCAGGAATATCCTCAAAGTAGGACAAATGAATGGTATAGACAAGAAATAATATGGCTGAGAAGGACGTAAAATTGATTGATATGTGACCTTGATGTTGAAGAAGCAATAGGACCTAAAAATTTACAAAGAATTAACTATGTCTTTACAAAGAAAAACTATGTGCTCAAAGATTATACCAAGTGGTGATGGAATAAGAACTTCAAAATCTAACACGTTTTACACTGATGATGTAAGTCCAGCAGTGATCTATTCCTAAAGTTTCTTGTTCTCCCCATCAGCATACATAATTCCCCAAATACTATAATTTATTCACTTCGTATTGAAGTATAATTTTTTCATACAGTCAGCATCTGAAATTATAATAATTTTACCTAGTTTCTGTTTCTGCTTAGTATTCATCTCTAAAATATTTTGTTAAAATTTGTCTAGCCTTATAGTCTTTTAAGTTTTTTCCTTTAATCTGAATAATAAAAAAAAGTAATATAATTGTTATACTTCTCAAGGGCTTCTTCTAATTCTTCCAAAGTTCCAATAAAATCACATATGTATATTGAATTCTTATCTGGTGTTTATTTATAGATATATTTCTCTAGAGCAGTGGTTCTCAACCTTCCTAATGCCGTGACCCTTTAATACAGTTCCTCATGTACTTGAAGTAGCAACGAAAATAATTTTATGGTTGCTGGTCACCACAACATGAGGAACTAACTGTATTAAAGGTTCAAGGCATTAGGAAGGTGGAGAACCACTGCTCTAGACCAAGAAAGGGATATTAGGGGTGGGTTGAGTCAAGATGGCCAACTAGAAGCAGCTTTCACCAGAGGCTTCTGTCCAGAGGGAAGATGTTGGGCTAAAGTGGACTCTGATAAGCCAAAGGTGGGAAGTTGAGCACAGAAGGAAGAAAGTGAGGTGTACACCATCCCTGCTGAGACAAGCTGTGAGACCAAGAAAGAGAAAGAAAAACAACAAAGATCAGGTACAGAGTGACTAGTCTGAAGGCTCCCATTACCAAGAGGATGGGAGACCCCCTCCCCCAAATGGGAGGTCCATGGTGGGCTTTCCTCAAGCAAGCAAGGAACAAACGACAATTCATCTCACCCCACAGGAGTGAGCCACTCAATCCCAGTCCTCCTACACCAGAGAGATCCGACCTCTAAGCCCAGGCCACATCCTGACTGACACAAAAGTGAACAAATATTATCTCCACAGTCCTGAGCACACAGCTCACCTTTCTCCTATCCTGGTTGCCTAAAGGACTGCCCCCTGCAGAGGCCAGAGTGTGTGGCAAGTTTCCTGAGAAACTGGGGCATTGTGTAGGCCACTGAGCTACAGCACAAAAACAGTGGCACCACAATTCTAACTTTGGTAGAGAGAGGAATGAAATTTTCTGATTCCCTTTCCCACTATTTCCCACTAGAAAAGACCCTTCTCCAGCTCACCGGGAACTCTCATTCAGCTCACCCACCTGGTGACCCTCTGAACTCTTTTGTGTGGATGTTGCTTGTACTGTAGAACTCTCCCTCAGAGCTATCCACCTGGAAATGCTCTGAACTTGAGAGGTAGAGTTATTGCAGCAGTGAGGGGTAGATTCAGTGGGTCTGTCTGCGGATTCTCCTCTTCCAGCTAATGCTGGTGGGGGGCTTGGGCTGCAGGTGTTTAAATCTTTGCCCAGCTTAGATTCCAGCATAATACCATGACTCCTTAAGATGGGGTAGAGGGCAGGCTGACATCAAGACAGAGTCAGGTTGAGCTATCTCACCAAGCCAGAGTCTCTGGCTATAGCCCGAAAGGGACCTTTGTGAGGCTGTAAAGGAAAAGCCACAATTACAAGCCCCAGTTCATTGGAGAGGGGGGTGGTTAGCTCCAGTTTTGGGGGCTTCCCAATCCAGTCTCCCCTCCCACTAGTTTTCTGCCAAATAGGTCAATACAGTGTTTCCTATTTCCTAAGGGTCCCCAATAAGATTATTTCTCAACAATTATTCAGAGACAACCTATCATTTCAACTAAAAAATATATATGTATATAATGTATAAAAATTATTTACATACATATATATTTCATATATACATATAAAGTTGAAAATATTCATGCTGAGGAACCAGCAGAAGGACTCTGGCAACACAAAAATCAGAACAATCAACTCCCCCAAGAGCTTACAAAGGAGCTAAAACAAAAAATACCATACATAGAGAAATTGCTAAAATGTTACAAATAGAATTCAGAACATGGATGGCAAATAAGATAATTGGAATGGAAGAAAAGATCGAAATAGAAATCCAAAAAATAGTTCGAAAGTTGTCTTAAGAAATCAATGAATTCAAAGACAAAAGTCACCAAGAATATGAACATAATGAAGAAAGATATAGCAGAGCTTCAAACAAGGCAATTGAGGAACTTCAAAACAGTGGAGATCCTCAGTAATAGCATTGAATAGAGAAGAAAGAATTTCACAAACTGAAGATAAGACCTTTGAAATATCTCAGGCATTCAAAGGGGCAAAAAAAAAACAAAACACCAGAGTATTTCCGGAAAGAGTTATGGGATCATTGAAAGAAGCAAACATCTGAATTACAGGGATTCCTGAAAAAGAATAAGATGGCCCTCAAGGCATAGATGTTCCATTCCAAGAAATTATGGTGGAGAATTTCCCAAGAATTGTGAAAGACACAGAAATTCAGATAGTAGATAGTTTCAGAACCCCAGCACAACTCAGTTGAAACAAAGGAGCTCTCAGACACATTATGTAAGACTTTGCCAAAATTAATATGAAGGGAAAAAATCCTACAAGCAGCCACACACAAGAAAAGTCTTACCTACAAAGATAAAAATATTAGGATGACTGTATATCTTTCAGCAGAAACTTTTCAAGCCAGAAGAAGATGGTCATTGATGTTTAACCTTCTTAAACAAAACAATTTTCAGCCCAGGAACCTGTATCCCACTAAACTATTTTTTCATTTGTGATGGGGAAATAATACAGTTTACTGATATACAAATGTTGAGGAAATCTGCCATAACTAAACCACCTTCACAGGAAGTACTCAGACCCACTATTCATAATGACCAGCACAATGGTCCATCAACAAAGTACACTCATCCAGAAATTAAATAACAAGCCTAGCTTCCACAATGGTGAAAGGGATAAAAATATGCTCTAAACTGCTGAAAAATAAGATGACCAAAACTCCACCACACCTATCAATTCTCTCAATAAATGTGATTGGCTTGAATTCTCCTCCTAAGAGGCACAGGCTAGCTAACTGGATACAAAAGCTCAGGCCAGATATCTATTATCTCCAAGAAAAACACATAATCCCAAAGGATAGAACTAGACTTAGGGTGAAGGGATTGAAAAACAATAATCCAGGCAAATGGAAATCAGAAAAAGCAGGGTTACAATCTTACTTGAATATATAATTAGATTAAAACCAATAAAAAATAGGGAAAGACAGGATGGACCCTACATCCTTATCAAGGGAAACACACAACATGAAGAGAATTTAATAATTAATATTTACCTTCTCTACCTGAATGCTCCTCCATTTTTAAAACAAAACTTAATTGATCTGAACAATACAATATCTTACTGCACTATAATTGCTGGAGATTTCAGTATCTTTTGACAGTACTAGACAGATCCTCCAAGCAGAAACTGAACAGAGAAAGAATGGACTTAAACATGACCCTAGAACAAATGGACTTAACAAGCATATATCGAACATTTCATTCGATTAAAACTGAATACACATTCTTCTCATTAGCCCACAGATCATCCTCCAAAATTGATCATATCTTAGGACACAAGTCTAATCTCAACAAATTAGAAAGAATAGAAATTATTCCTTGTATCTTCTTGGACCATCCTGGAATAAAAGTTGAATTCAACAGCAACAGAAATCTTCATACTCAAGTAAAGTCATGGAAACAAAAGAATCTTATGCTAAATGACAGCTGGGTCAAAGATGACATTAAGAAAGAAATTGTTAGATTTCTGGAACAAAATGATAATAAAGCCACAAACTATCAAAACCTCTGGGGTGCTGCAAAGGCATGCTTAAGTGGGAAATTTATAGTATTAAATGCTTTCATGAAGAAAACAAAAAGAAAGCAAGTCAACAACCTAATGGGCCATCTCTAGCAGCCAGAAAAGAAAGAGCAATCTAGCTTCAAATCCAACAGAAGAAAAGAAATAACTAAAATTAGTGTAAAATTAAATAAATTGAAAACAAAAGAATCACTCAAAAAAACGAATGGTGGTATATGTACACCATGAAATATTATGGAGCCTTAAAGAAAGAAAGAAAAAAAAAAAGAAAGATGGAGACTTCACCTCTTTCATGTTTACATGGATGGAGCTGGAACATCTTCTTCTTAGTAAAGTATCTCAAGAATGGAAGAAAAAGTATCCAATGTACTCAGCCCTACTATGAAACTAATTTATAGCTTTCATATGAAAGTTATAACCCAATTATAATCTAAGAATATGGGGAAAGGGGAAAGGAGAGGGAAGGGAGGGGGGGAAGATGGGTGGAGGGAGGATAATTGGTGAGACCACACCTACAGTGTATCTTACAAGGGTACATGTGAAACTTACTAAATGTAGAATATAAATGTCTTAACACAATAAGTAAGAAAATGCCAGAAAGGCTATGTTAACCAGTTTGATGCAAACATTTCAAATTATATATAAAACCAGCACATTGTACACCATGATTGCATTAATGTACACAGCTATGATTTAATAAAAAAAAAAAATCAGTGAAACAAAAAGTTGGTTCTTTGAAAAGATTAATAAAATTAATAAAGCATTAGACAGACTAACCAGAAACAAAAAAGTAAGATCTCTAATAACTTCAATTATAAATGGTAAAGGAGAAATAATAGATACCACAGAAATACAGAAGATCCTCAATGATCACTACAAAATATTCTATTCCTAGAAATAAGAAAATGTAGACGAAATGGACCAATAACTGAAAGCACGCCATATTTCTGAATTCAACCAGAAGGAATTAGAAATTTTGAATGGATCTATATCAAGCACTGAAATATCATCAACTATACAAAATCTCCCAAAAAAGAAAATCCCTGGATCAGATACTTGCACACTATAATTCTACCAAACATTCAAAAAGGAACTAGCTCTTACAATGCATAATCCATTCCAAAACCTAGAGAGGTCAGGAATCCTCCTCAACATGTACTATGAAGCAAATATCAATCTGATCCTCAAACTGGGAAATGACCCAAGAAAAAAAGAAAATAAAAACCAATATCATTAATGAATATTGATGAAAAAATATTTATTAAGATCTTAGAAAGCAGAATACAGTGACACATTAAAAAGTTATACACCATTATCAAGTGGGTTTTGTCCAGGGGTGCAAGTTTGGTTCAACACATGTAAATCCATAAATATAATTCACCACATAAATGAGATAAAAAATAAGACCATATGATTCTCCCAATTGATGCAGAAAAGACTTTTAACAATATCTAGCATCCTTTCTTCATAAGAATGCTTAAGACAATAGGCTTAGATAGGAGATTTCTTAAACTGATAGAGGCCATCTACTACAAACCTACAGCCAATATCACAGTGAATAAGATAAAACCGAACTCATTTCTACTCTGATCTAGAACTAGACAAGGATGTCCACTGTTACCATTGCTATATCTGAAATTTCTAGCCATTGCTTTAAGGCAAAAGAAGGAGGTCATGCATATCCAAATGGGGATAGAGGAGTCTCACTCTTTGTGAGTAACATGATCTTAGGGCTGGAAAACCCCAGGGACTTAACTACAGAGTGATCAAGAAACATAGCAGCATCTCAATACCCACATGAGCCTTTATACAGTACAAATCAATAGCCTTTATATATACCAACAACCGTCAAGCTGAGAATAAAATCAAAGATTCTATTTCTTTTACAATAGCTCCAAAGAAAATGAAATACCTGGGAATATATCTAACAAAGGACATGAAACATCTCTATGAAAAAAACTATGAAACCCTCAGAGAAGAAATAGCAGAAGACATTAACAAATGAAAGAACATACCATCCTCATGGCTGGGAAGACTAACATTCTTAAAATGTCCATACTACCCAAATCAATCTATAGATTTAATGCAATCCCCAACAAATCACCAATGTCATACTTTGAAAGACTTGAAAAAATAATACTTCATTTTATATGGAATCAGGAAACAAGCAAAAAGCCTATGTAATTCTTAGAAATAAAAGCAAATCTGGAGGCATCACGTTACCAAGCTTCAGGTTATATTACAAGTCTATAGTGATAATACTGGCACAAAAATAGAGGCATAGACCTATGGAATAGAATAGATAATATGGAGATGAACCCAGCTACATATCACCATTGGCTCTTTGATATGCCAAACAAGAGCATGCACTGGATAAAAGAATCCCAATTTAATAAATGGTGCTAGAAGAACTGGTTAGTCACATGTAGAAGACTGAAACTGGACCCACATTTGTCACCACTGACAAAAATTGTTAAGGGTAATACTCAATATGATGAGATTTTCAATTATGAATATTTATGCACCCAACCAGAATGCACCTCAATTTGTATGAGAAACTCTAACAGACAGGAGCAACTTGATTTCCTCAAGCTCCATAATAGTTGGAGATTTCAATACTCCTTTGGCAGTGTTGCATAGATCCTCCAATAAGAAGCTGAACAAAGAAATTTTAGATTTAAACCTAACCATACAATATTTGGATTTAACAGACATCTACAGAACATTTCATCCCAACAAAACTGAATACACATACTTCTCATCAGCCCAGGGAACATACTCCAAAATCGATCACATCTTAGGTCACAAGTCTAACCTCAGTAAATTTAAAAAAATAGAAATTATTCCTTGCATCCTTTCAGACCACCATGGAATAAAAGTTGAACTCAGTAACAACAGGAACCTGCATACTCACACAAAAACATGGAAGTTAAATAACCTTATGCTGAATGATAGCTGGGTCAGAGATGAGATCAAGAAGGAAATTGCCAAATTTTTGGAACAAAACAACAATGAAGACATGAATTATCAGCACCTCTGGGAAGGCAGTCCTAAGAGGGAAATTTATAACACTGCAAGCCTTCCTCAAGAGAACAGAAAGAGAGGAAATTAACAACTTAAAGGCACATCTTAAGCAACTGGAAAAGGAAGAACATTCTAACCCAAAACCCAGTAGAAGAAAAGAAATAACAAAAATTAGAGCAGAATTAAATGAAATTGAAAACAAAAGAATTATTCACAGATCAATAAATCAAAAAGTTGGTTTTTTAAAAAGGTCAACAAAATAGATAAACCTTTAGCTAACCTAACCAGGAAAAAAAGAGTAAAATCTCTAATTTCATCAATCAGAAATGACAAAGACAAAATAACAACAGACTCCTCAGAAATTCAAAAAATCCTTAATGAATATTATAAGAAAATTTACTCTGAGAAATATGAAAATCTGATGGAAATTAACCAATACTCGGAAGCATGTCACCTTCCAAGACTTAGCCAGAATCAAGTGGAAATGTTGAACAGGCCAATATCAAGTTCTGAAATAGCATCAACCATACAAAATCTCCCTAAAAAGAAAAGTCCGGGACAGATGACTTAACGTCAGAATTCTACCAAACCTTTAAAGAGGAACTAGTACCAATATTACTCAACCTGTTCCAAAATGTAGAAAAAGAAGGAAGACTACCCAACACATTCTATGAAGCAAACATCACCCTGATCCCCAAACCAGGAAAAGACCCAACAAGAAAAGAAAATTATAGACCAATATCACTAATGAATATAGATGCAAAAATATTCAACAAGATCCTAACAAACAGAATCCAGCAACACATCAAACAAATTATGCATCATGACCAAGTCTGTTTTATCCCAGGTTCTCAAGCCTGGTTTAATATATGTAAATCTGTAAGTATAATTCAGCACATAAACAAATTAAAAAACAAAGACCACATGATTCTCTCAATTGATGCAGAAAAAGCTTTTGACAATATCCAGCATCCCTTCATGATCAGAACACTTAAGAAAATTGGTATAGAAGGGACATTTCTTAAACTGATAGAGGCCATCTACAGCTAACCCACAGCCAATATCGTATTGAACGGAGTTAAACTGAAATTATTTCCACTCATATCAGGAACCCGACAAGCCTGCCCATTGTCTCCATTGCTCTTTAACATTGTAATGGAAGTTTTAGCCATCCCAATTGGGAAGAAAAGGAGATCAAAGGTATCCATATAGGGTCAGAAGAGATCAAACTTTCGCTCTTCGCAGATGATATGATTGTATATCTGGAAAACACCAGGAATTCTACTACAAAACTCATAGAAGTGATCAAGGAATACAGCAGTGTCTCAGGTTACAAAATCAACATTAACAAATCCATAGCCTTTATATATACCAATAATAGTCAAGCTGAAAAAACAGTTAAGGACTCTTCCATTCACAGTAGTGCCAAAGAAGATGAAATATTTGGGAGTTTATGTAACACAGGATGTGACGGATATCTATAAAGAGAACTATGAAACTCTAAGAAAAGAAATAGCTGAAAATGTTAAATAGCTGAAAACATACCATGCTCATGGCTGGGAAGAATGAACATTGTTAAAATGTCCATACTACCCAAAGCAATATACAATTTTAATGCAATCCCTATTAAAGTTCCACTGTCATACTTTAAAGATCTTGAAAAAACAATACTTCATTTTATATGAAATCAGAAAAAAACTTGAATAGCCAAGACATTACTTAGAAATAAAAACAAAGCAGGAGGAATCATGCTACCAGACCTCAGACTATACTATAAATCAATAGTGATCAAAACAGCATGGTACTGGCACAAAAACAGACAAGTAGATGTCTGGAACAGAATAGAGAACCAAGAGATGAATCCAGCTACTTACCGTTATTTGATCTCTGACAAGCCAATTAAAAACATTCAGTGGGGAAAAGATTTCCTAACAAATAGTGTTGGGTGAACTGGCTGGCAACCTGTAGAAGACTGAAACGGGACCCACACCTTTCACCATTAACTAAGATAGACTGTCACTGGATTAAAGATTTAAACTTAAGACATGAAACTATAAAAACACTAGAAGGGAGTGCAGGGAAAACCCTTGAAGAAATCCGTCTGGGTGAGTATTTTATGAGGAGGACCCTCCCCCCCCCGCCCCGGGCAATTGAAGCAGCTTCAAAAATACACTACTGGGACTCGATCAAACTAAAAAGCTTCTGCACAGCCAAGAACATAGTAAGTAAAGCAAGCAGACAGCCCTCAGAATGGGAGAAGGTATTTGCAGGTTATGTCTCTGACAAAGGTTTAAGAACCAGAATCCACAGAGAACTCAAACGTATAAGAAAGAAAAGAACAAGTGATCCCATCGCAGGCTGGGCAAGGGACTTGAAGAGAAACTTCTCTGAAGAAGACAGGCACACGGCCTACAGACATATGAAAAAATGCTCATCATCTTTAATCATCAGAGAAATGCAAATCAAAACTACCGTGAGATACCATCTAACTCCAGTAAGATTAGCCCATATCACAAAATCCGAAGACCAGAGATGTTGGTGTGGATGTGGAGAAAAGGAAACACTTCTACACTGCTGGTGGGAATGCAAAGTAATACATTCCTTTTGGAAAGATGTTTGGAGAACACTTAGAGATCTAAAAATAGATCTGCCATTCAATCCTATAATTCCTCTACTAGGTATATACCCAGAAGACCAAAAATCACATTATAACAAAGATATTTGTACCAGAATGTTTATTGCAGCCCAATTCACAATTGCTAAGTCATGGAAAAAGCCCAAGTGCCCATCGATCCACGAATGGATTAATAAATTGTGGTATATGTACACCATAGAATATTATGCAGCCTTAAAGAAAGATTGAGACTTTACCTCTTTCATGTTTACATGGATGGAGCTGGAACATATTCTTCTTAGTAAAGTATCTCAAGAATGGAAGAAAAAGTATCCAGTGTACTCAGCCCTACTATGAAACTAATTTATGGCTTTTATATGAAAGCTATAACCGAGTTACAACCTAAGAATACAGGGAAGGAGGAAAGGGAGGAGATGCAGGGGGGAGGATGGGCAGAGGAAGGGTGATTGGTGGGATTACACCTGTGGTGCATCTTACAAGGGTACATGTGAAACTTAGTAAATGTAGAATATAATTGTCTTAACACAATAACTAAGAAAATGCCAGGAAGGCTATGTTAACCAGTGTGATGAAAATGTGTCAGACTGTTTATAAAACCAGTGTATGGTGCCCCATGATCACATTAATGTACACAGCTATGATTTAATATTAATAAAAAAAATGATTCTTGCTAGATAAAAGATGTAAATTTAAGACATTAAACAATAAAAATTCTAGAAGAGAGTGTGGGGAAATGCTTGAAAATATTGGCCTAGGAAAAGATTTTATGAGGAAGACCCCCACTGGCAATTGCTGCAACACCAAAAAAAAAAATAATAATAATAATTTGGATTTGATCAAGTTAAAAAGCTTCTACATGGCTAAGGATACCACAACCAAACAATACAGTCTTCAGAATGTAGAAGACTTTTGCATGTTATAAATCTGAAAAAGGCCTGATAACTAGAATCTACAGATAACTCAAATTAACCAACAAGAAAGGAGCAAACAATCCCATTTCTAAGGGGACAAGAAACTTGAACAGAAACTTCTCTGAAGATGACAGACAAATGACCAACAAACACATGAAAAAATGTTCATCATCTTTAATCATCAGAGAAATTCAAATCAAAACCACTCTGAGATATCACCTAACTCCAATAAGATTAGCACACATCACAAAATCCTCAAACTGCAGATGCTGGTGTGTATGTGGAGAGAAAGGAACACTTCTAAACTACTGGTTGGATTATAAACTAATACAAACGTTATGTAAAGAAGTATGGAGGATTCTCAAAGAACTAGAAGTTGACCTTCCATTTGATTCCACAATTTCATTACAAGGTATTTACCCAGAAGAACAAAAATCATGTTACCAAAAGGCATTTGTACCAAAATGTTTATTGTAGCTCTATTTATAATTGCTAAGTAGTGGAAGCAACCATGAATGGATCAACAAACTGTGGCATATTTGTACCATGGAGTACTATTCAGCCATAAGAAAAGACGGAGACTTTACATCTTTTATGTTTACCTGTAGTAGAAACACATTCTTCTTAGAAAAGTACCTCAACAATGGAAAAAAAGTCCATGTACTCAATACTAATATGAAACCAATATATAAACAATTATATGCCCATATGAACAATAAAATAAAAATATAGTCTAGCAAGGGAGAGTGGGAGGAGGGAGAGGGACAGGGGAGAAGGAGGAAGGTGATTGGCAGGACCTCACCTAACGTGCATAAGGGGAGGGTGTTCAGCACATCCCCTGGGTAAAGGACTCTTCTACAACTTGAACTTGACCTTGGAAGTGAGAACAATGTATCCTAAAAATTGTACCCTTGTATTAATTTTAAAAATAAATAGCAAAATTAAAAACAATTAAAAATAAAAAAGAAAGAACGGGATATTTGCAGCTATATTCGAGGATGCAAAAGAGCCAAAAGATTCTATTGTTTGATTTTACAAACTAAAAACATGAGTAAATCCTCTTATAGCTTAAAACTTTTAAGTTTTAGGGCTTCACCAAAACTTTGAGAATTTTAATCACAGCTTTCTAGTATTTTACAGTGCTGCCAAGATAAACAGCAACATTATGAGATTTATCTGCAGAACACGTGGCTAATGACTTTTGAGGCAACTTGCCTCATATGTCAACCAGGAAAATATGTGAGCTATAGCTATTGAGATTAGTTGCCTTTTATTATTTTTTCACATTTATATAACTCAGTATCTGGTATGATAGATGTAACATAAGGACATAGAGGTGTTTTGAAAAACAGTTTTTCCTCTAAAAGATGTCATTTTTGAAACTAATTAAGAAAATTCAATTTTTTGGCATTTTAATCTAAAATATGTCAGTGTTCCTCAAAGTACTTGGGTTATATTTTTTTAAAAATGTGTATATTGGCTTATGTTAATCTTGGCTGAACAAACTGTTACCAAGAGATTGCATTTAAAATGATTGGCGGGACTTGAGGAAATCACATTTCAACTACTAATAACTTGCTTTTCTATCATACGTTTCTTCAAGCAACTCAAGGAAGTTTATAAGGCATTTGTTTTTATTATAAATATCTTATAATACCTTACAAATACTTGGCATTACTTTTATTACAAAGAATTTCTATTCCCTTCCATAAGGAATGATTATGAATAACATGTTACAAATAAGAAAATTAGAACATTGATGGGGTTATTCACTAGTAAGAGATTTTTGTTCTAAAACAGACAGCAACAATAATTACCTTAGCTCTCTGTTTATGATCTATGGTTATGACAACAGTAGGATAATTTTCGACAACTATCTAGGTTAACAATAGTCTCTACAGCGTGAAAACAGAAAGAGTTCTGATACTTGCCGGCCTTATAGTCCTATAGAACTGAGGTTAAATACTGTCTCTACATCTGTTTAACCTAAAGAAAATTGCTTCATCTCTCATTTTATTGAAGTATGTAAAGACACCAGATCATAGCAAATAACAAATGGAAACTATTTATTAACTTATACAATGGACATAACAGTTAACAATGGATCCAGACTTACTGGTTCCCAGTCAAAAGTTAGGAACCTGCTTGTCTTCAAGGAGATTAAATTTAAATTCTGAAAGACTTCTTTGGGAGAAATCTCTATCCCCTTCTGCTTTAAATTTTAGACAGTACTTGTGATTTTGCTAAGTTTTTCTTGTTTTCTTCTGTGGTATATAACAAAATTATTACCTTGAATATTTGTAAAAATACATAACTAACAGCAAATGATAGCTAGAATTCTAGGAACTCAAAGGAGTTTGCTTTGGCATTATCAGATACAGGTCAAGAATTATAATAGGAGGCATGGACTAGATACCAAGGAATTTTGAATAACAAGATTGAGAGTCTGATATTTATCATGAAGGCTATTAGACTTTATTGGAAATTCTAAGAATAAACTTAGATTATCAGATTGATGTTTTTAGAAGTATAAATCTGGCAAAAATATTAAGAATAAAATAAAACTAGTAATGAAAAGATAACTTAGGAGCCTACTGAAGGATTCCTGGTGGTGATGCAGGTTCTAATGACTCTGGAAGTATAGCAGAGGCTGCAGGCATAAAAAGAAAGGGATAATTTTTATCAGTAAATCTACACTATAAGAAATCATAAAGGAAATTCTTTAGGCTGAAGTGAAGTGAGACCACACAAAACCTCAGACTTAGACTACCAGGGATAAAAAATATGTAGGTAAATAGAAAATACTTTTGTTCCTGTTTCTGAATATCATTAAAATACAATTTAATTTGTTTTTAAAAGTAATAAAAATGAATTATAGGAAATTCTATAGAGGTGCAAGTAAAATGGATGATAGGAATGGCGCAATAATCTAGGAGGTGATAAATGTAAGCATAATTTTCTAAGAGTCTTAAATTATATATCCTATGCTATCACTAATTCCAAGCAGACTGAAATAAGTTAAGGATGTGTATGTAAACTCTAAAGAAACCACTAGAAAAAAATGGACCAAAGAGTTATAATGGAACTATATAGCCAAAATAAGAAATACAATTAAATACTTAGAAATATTAAATTAATTTACAAAAAGGGGGTAGGAGGAAAAAATTAACCAAAAAAATTAAATAGAAAATGGAAAGTGAAATGGTAGCCTTAAATCTCAAAGTGTCAATAATTACATTAACTAAAGTAGCACTGAACATACAAATTTAAAAACACAGATTGCCAATTGTATAAAAAAAAATTAAAGGTATATATATATAAAATATGTAAATATGTATATTTTTTTAAAGGAAATGCTATTAAGTAAGTAGATATAGAGGGTCAAAAGTAAAATAATGGGGGAAAACATGAAAAAATAACTTGGCATGTAAGTGGCTATATTAATAGCAGACAAAATAGATGTTAAGACAAGAAGTATTAGAGATGTAGAAGGACGTTTCATAATTATAAAGGAATTAATTTGCCAAAAAGACATGACAATCATTAATGTGTATGAACCTAATAAGAGGTTCAAAATGAAGCAAAATAGAAAAAGAGAAACTAGAGTGGAAGGTTCTAAAATTTCTCCTAAGATATTGAAAGAACAAATAGATAGGAAAAAGGTACGTGAAAGATTTGAATAGTAGTACCCAACCAACATAGAACACTATATCTAACAATGGGAGAATACTATTTTTTTACAAATACACACACGTAATAACTATCCACCAAGATAGTGCATATGCTGGGCCTTAAAACAATAATTTTCAAAAGTCAGAATGATACACAACATGTTCTCTGATACGTTTTGGTTTTATTTTTGGTTTCAAGCTAGGTTCTGGGTAGGTGAGATTGTGGGCTAAATAAGTTATATGCAGGTGAGGTGTTAGTGTATATAAGCAGTATAATAAAGTTAAATATAAGCAATTTAAATATTATTTAGTTAACCTTTTAAATGAATGCTATTAAGCCAAAACTCTTTCAGTTCCAGTGTCTTTTTTTTTTTTTTGACATCTTTTCATCATTTGGAAAATAAACTAGAGATATTTTTACTTAGCCAAAACCTAATTTCAAACAAAATGGATTTCTTTTGGACAACTTCTGATAGCACCATTGAATCATTGAGCTGAGCCTGAAGGTATTCTTTAGATTGGGTTGAAAATAGTGGTATCATAATTTATAAGGAGAGAATAGACTAAGAATATGGTCTAAGGAAGATCAGAGAATAAGTATGTAACCTTAAAATCACACACATGCATCTTATCCTAAGGTTTTTATCATTTTTTTCTATAACACAAACTATCATACTATTTTAAGCAACACAATGGGAAGTACACATCCTAAGTTATTGATGTCTTTGGGAAATTTTATGGAAGACATATATCTATAATACTTGGATTTTATATAATAAACATATATTACTGCTGTACTCAGAAAAAAAAGAAAGCATGATAAAAATGAAATAGAGAAAAGATTTAACAGACTATGCTGTATGTTCAAATTACATCGGAATAAAAGTGAAGCTCTAATCCAGAAGGTATGTGGCAACTAATTCTTGAAGCAAATGATTCTTTTTTCATTTGCTTTGGGTGCCCCAGAAAAATCAATCAAAGTGCCCATTACATTTTTCTAAGGTTTAAAATACCTGAACAAGAAGATCAAAAACTATCTTAGCAAGCAAAATAAATAAATAATGTATATATAAATAAATACACATGTATATGTGTGTCTGTATATAGACATTTTAAAAAGACCATCCTTTCCCTAAGGAAGACATGGGAAAGACATAGTCCCACTGACTTTTATTTGGTGAAACCTTATGTCTACACATCGGACAAGATTGAGCCACAGGCTTTCCTTTCTTTTATCCTTCAGACCATTCCCAGGAACATCGGACTATTCCAACAAAGCTCTAATATAGGTAGTAATTGACTTTGTTTTTTAGGACTATCATCACCTATAAACAAAAGAATTGTTAATTTGATTATATTTTTCTATCTCCACCAAAATATTAAGAAAATTACTTTAAGATTCAGGTATTTTTTTCTACTTTTCATAGAACAGAGCTATGTTACAATTTATGAGCAAACCAAATTGTTGGTGCTTTTAACTCTTTATGTAAACAGAAAAGAGTTGTTTGAGGTGATTGTTGCTTTTTTAAGAAAAATTGCATCTGTATGCTTTCAGTGTAATCTTGAATTCCAAATTTGATTTTGTAATCAACAAATTTTCAGTTGAAATTCTGAAAACATTACAAGTAAATGCTGTTACTGTTTTCTTCCTCTCTCTCTTTTGAGCATATGTTATATGTAAATTTGAAGTTGAAATCTTGGGAAATTCATAGATGAAGTGATGGAAATTATATTAATCAACATTTTTGAGTTTTTGTTTCCTAACTGTGCTATTATGTTTATGTGCAGAACATAAAGTGGAGGACCTTCTAAGAATGAGACATTATAAGTAAATTTAACCTTGAAAAACGAATTGTCTCTTTAGTTATTCTATAGCCTCTTGCAAATGTTTACATAATTTATAAAAGAACTGCTTGAGAATGTGCTGGAGAACCTAGGGAAATATTGTTTTAAAAAAAATAACTTTAACATTTAGCATCGTCTATGTTCTATTGATTTTCCTAGCAGAAATTTCATAAAGCCAAATTGTCTGTACATGTTTTCCAGCATGTAATATTTGAAAAAAATCATTCCACTGGAAACAATGATAAATGTATTCTTTTATAATTCACCACGGCCATAGCCATTAAAATGGCTTCAACACCATGAATATTGGTGCAACAACTAGGAGGTGGGTACAAGATTAGACCACAGTTACCATCAGATATGTTTGCTCAACTCTTCTTCAACCATTATTTAAAAAAAAAAGTCCTGTTTGAACTTTTTTGTTGCTGTCATTATCTCAGCACACAAATCTTTATATTCCCCTAGTGTTGAGTTTGTGTTTAGTATGAGACCTAGAGGTGCTAGAGGCTTTCCATGGTGTGTCCCTGCTCTACTCTTAGATCTCATCAGCCCATGAATACACATTTCAGAGGACATGTCTCTCCCAGTTCTTGCCTAGTCCCTCAGCAGTTAACTCTATTGCTTATTATTTCAAGGCTACTTACTGCTAGTAACTAGGGTTGTTCATGATTCTCTTAATCTAGGCTTAGTGTTAGGTAAAATCTGTGCTCTGTGCCTTGGGGACAGGACCCTCTCAGCATCCCTGCATCCATCCCCATGGCAACCAAACTTCCTCTTCTTTCTGGTAGTTTCAAGCACAGCTTTCTCTGCTATTTTGCTCTGATGCCAATCTTTCTTAAGAGCATACAATAAAAGCCCACGGAAAAGACTTTACAAATGACTGTGAATTCCCTTTGAGAATGGGCCTTCCAGATATTCTAAATTGATATGCTAGGCCACACTTAGCCTTTAAGAATTTGTTGAAATTTTAGCTATTTCTTCTTACCTTCATGGAAGCCTCTTCTTTCACCTATGCTCTGCTAAAGATGAAACAATTCATGTGTCCTCTCTCTACTCAGAGGGGGCTTTGATATTCAGTTTCTTTAGCTGTCTTGAAACTTCATTTCTCTGATGGGTTTAAGAAAAAATATGGAAGCAACAATTTTTTGTGGCTTACTACATCCTAAGTAGAAATGGAACTGACAGCTGCTCATTATTGTCTAAAACAAAACATTCTTGAAACTTACTTTAAAAATTTTAAGGCAAACTATTATAGTCTCAGTGAGTTGAAATAAAATGAAGAACAACAATGTCTTTGCCTACAGTGATTTCTCTTTTTCCTGAAAAGGTTGGGAGAAAAACATTGCCTTAGGCCAGATATTCAGCTTCTGAGCACTAAAAGCAGGGTATTAGAAGTATTCCCTCAAGTTTCTTATACCCAGGGATGCCCAACTTAAGGTCCTGATCAGCCAGTAGTAAGTCAAGAATTTTATGTGAGAGAAACTCCCTACACTAGTTAAAACTGTATGGTTTGCCCTAGAGTGTGGGAATCTCTAACCTGAAAAGGTTTAAGTTATAGAGTGGCTTTTTGTGTAAGACCTTTTTGGGCTTGTATAGGCAAACAAAGGCATTTGAAGAGACAAACAGAATGGGGCTATGTGACCTGAAGATCCAAATTCACTCCTACGGGATGGCCAACAAAAGTGGCAGCAATACATACAAAGGGCTCTGATTAAAGTACTTATGCTTGGAATGTATTTCGAAGATGGCCGACTGGACACAAGGTATGTGCATCCTCTACAGAAAGGAACTGTATAATAAGAAGATTCTCACATTTTGAAGATTCTCACAGTTTGTCTGGGAGAAAATGCTAGGATTCACCAGAGAAGTGAAGGGAAGTACCAAAAGTGGGTAAAGAGAGGGTTCAGGGCACCTTGCCCAACTGGGGACTGGCTAATAGCCAGAAGAAGCATCTGGATGCCCCCAGGGTTTCATTTTCCAAGATGAGCTTCTACAATCTTGGCAACAAGAGAACCCCCTGACGTATACAAGTCTTGGGAGTTCCACATGTAGCTACTTGGAGTTAGCACAGAGATGATGCACGAGAAAGTGGACCCATGTGGCATACCCACAGGAAAGGGGACCCTTTCCTGTAGCTCATCCAAAGTGCCATTTTGAGAGTTTGACACTGGGCTGAGCCTAGAGCAGCTTACGCCACGTGCCATTCTAAAAGCCTTGATATGGGGAACCCTGGGCATGCTTGTAGCCACTGTGCAGCTCCAAGGAGGGATAGCAGAGCCCAGGTACTCCCATGCACCCTTGGGAAAGTCCCTACCATTCTGCTGGGAACTGTTTATGAGACTGAGATATCAGGGGGCAGCATTTTTCACAGTTTCCAGATCACACTGCTTGCCTAGGTGGAATTCCAACCTTTCCTGTAGCACATCCAAAGTGCCACTTTGAGAGTTTGACACTGGGCTGAGCCTCACCCTTGGGCTGAGTTTGGGATAATACAGATGCAGCCCTTGCCAGGCTGGGGAAAGGCAGAAAGAAATAGACTTTCCAGCATGCATCTGGAACAGTGCCCACTATCCTGCAGTTGACTGCTGTGAGCTGCTGTGAGACAGAGTCCTGAGTAAACTGAACTCCAGACAGTTTCCTGCCAGCACAGGCTCCCTGAGAAGGGCTCCACTCTCTCATGTCACAGACCCCAAAACAGTTTTTGGGTCTATGACCAGGCAATACATCACTCTCACACTAAGACTGGGCTGATACAGTTGCAGCCCTGTCCAGGTAAGGAAGGGATATGGGAGCCCAATCCTCCTACTATTCCTAGGACAATTCTCACTGCCTGTTATAGGCTGCTCTGAGAAGAAGTCATGAACAACTGACACCCCACTCCCACTATCTTGCCTATGCTGTTTGCCTTACAAGCCCCCCAACCCCACCCCCACCCCAGTCATAGGCCCACGGTGAGAGTTTTAGAGTTTAAAGCTTGGCAGTGTTTCACTCTTGGTCTGATTTCAGCTTGACAGAGCTGCAGCTCTGCCCAGCTGAAGAGAGACAGAGGATAATAAAACTAGAAATTAATACAAAGAGAAACTTCAGAAAATACACAAAAATGTGGTAATGAAACAACATGCTGCTGAATTATCACTGGGTCAACAAAGAAATAACAGGAATTTTATAAGTTTATAAAATAAATAAAAATGAAAATACCACATGCCTAAACCTGTAAGACACAGAAAAAAAAATCAGTATCAAGAGGGAAGTTTATAATATTAAATGTCTACTTCAAAAAAGTAGAAGGATCACAAATTAACACCCAACCTTGCACCTCTAGGAACTAGAAAAACAAGAGCAAACCAAGCCCAGTTAGAAGAAAAAAGGATATAACCAAGATAAAAAGAGAAATACATGAAATGGAGACCCAAAAGCTAATATAAAGTTCAACTAACTGAAAAAACATGTGCTTCAAATATATAAACAAAATTGATAAACCTCTGGCTAGAAAAGATAAAAATAAGATCCAAATAAACATAATCAGAAAAGAAAAAGGAAACATTTCAACTGATACCACAAAAATACAAAAGATCATCAGAAACTATATGTTCATAAGTGAGAAAATCTACAGGAATTAACCAGGAAGAAACAGAAACCCTGAAGACCAAGAAAAAGTAGCAAGATTAAATCAATAATAAACAAATCTCCCCAAAACAACCAAAGAAAAAGCTCAGGACCAGATGGATTCATACCCCAATTCTACCAGACATAAAAAACGAGCATTGCCAATCCTACTGAAACTATTCCAAAAGACCAAGGAGTGAATCCTCCCTAACTCATTCTAAGAAGGCAATACCAAAGCCAAGAAAAGGTGCAAAAAGAAAAAGAAAACTACAGATCAAACATCTCTGATGATCATACATACAAAAATTCTCAATAAATTACTAACAAATCAAACCCAACAATACATCAAAAGGAAAGTTTACTAAATTTAAGTGCATTTCATGCCAGGGATACAATGATGGTTCAACATATGCAAGTCAATAAATGTGATTTGCCACATAAACAGAATCAAACACAAAAACCATATGATCATCTCAGTAGATGTAGAAAAAGAATTCAATAAAACCCAACATCTCTTCATAATAACAAGCCTTCAGAAATTTTGGCATAACAGGAACATACGTCAAAATCATAAAAGCCATATGTGGCAAAGCAACATCCAACATTATACTGAATGAGGAAAAGTTGAAAACATTCCCTATAAGAACTGGAACATGACAAGGATGCCACTGTCACTACTTCTATTCAACATAGAACTGGAATCCTAACCAGAACATTCAGGCAAGAGAAAGAAATAAAGGGCATTCCAACTGGAAAAGAGGAAGTCAAGTTATTTCTGTTTACTGATAATACGATCTTATACCTAGAAACCCTAACAATTCCTCCAAAAGACTCTTAAATTTGATAAATGAATTCAGCAATGTCTCAGGTTATAAAATCAATGTGCAATAATCAGCAGCATTTCTATACACCAACGATGACCAAGTGGAGGAAAACAAATCAAGAACTCAATCCCATTTACAACAGCTGAAAAAAAAAAAATACCTACGAATAAATTTAACCAGGAAGTGAAAGATTTGTAGGAGGAAAATTATAATCACTGATGAAAAATCATAGACAACATAAACAATGGAAAAACATCCTCAGCTTATGGATTGGAAGAATCAATATTGTTAAAATGATCATACTACTCAAAGTAATCTATAGAATCAACGAAATTTATTTCAAAATACTAATGTCATTTTTCACAGAATTAGAAAAAAACAATTTTAAAATTAATGTGGAACAAAAAATGAGTCTAAATAGCCAAAGCAATGATAAGCAAAAAGAACAAAACTGGAAGCATCATACTACCCAAATTATACTACAAGGATATAATAACCAAAATAACCATAAAAGCAGAGACATAGATCAATAGAGAATAGAGAAACAGAAACAAAACCATGTGTTAATACCTACAACCAACTGAACTTCAACACACACAACAGACAAAAACATACACTGTGAAAAGGATATATGATTCAATAAATGGTGTTGGGAAAATTGGATAGCCATATGCAGAAGAATGAAACTAGATCCCTGTCTCTCATTATATAGAAAAGTTAATTCAAGATGGATTAATATTTCAATATAATACCTGAAGCAATAAAAATTATAGAAGAAAGACTAGGAACAACTCTTCTGAACATTGGCCTAGACAAAGAGTTTATGACTAAGAACTCAAAAACAAATGCAACAAAAACAAAATTAGGCAAATGAGACATAACTAAACTGAAAAGCTTCCACACAGCAAAAGAAATAATCAACAGAGAAAACAGACAACCTACAGAATGGGTTAAAATATTTGCAAACTATGTGTTCAGCAAAAGACTAATCTTCAGAATCTATAAGTAAACTCAAATAATTCAGCAAGACGTATGAACAATCTCATTAAAAAAAGGGCAAATGACATGAACAGGCATTTTTCTTCATAAATAGCCAATAATATAGGAAAAAATGTTCAATATCACTAATCATTAGGTAAATGCAAATTGAAACAGGATGAGATACCATATTAGTCCGATTAGAATAGCCATTGATAAAAAGTCAAGAAGCCCCGTAGATATTAGTATGGGTGTAATGAAAGGGGAACACTTACATACTGCTGGTGAGAATGTAAATTAGTACATTTCCTATGGAGATCAGTGTAGCGATTTCTCAAAGAACTAAAAGTACATGTATCATTCATTCCTGCAATTCCACTTCTGAGTATCTACCTAAAAGAAAAGAAATCATTATATCAAAGTTACTCACACTTTTATGTTTATCACAGCACAATTCGCAATTGCCAAGATATAGAATTGGCGTAAGTGCCCATCAACCAATGAATGGAAAAAACAAATATGTGAGATACACACACACACACACACACACACACACACACACACACACACACCATGGAGTACTACTCATCAATATGAAAGAATGAAATATTGTGTTTTTTGCACCAATTTGGGTGGAACTAGAGGCCATTATCTTAAGTGAAGTAACTCAGGAACAGAAAAACAAATGCTACACATTCTCACTTATAAGTGGGAACTAAACGGTGGCTACACTAGGTCATACAGAATGGTGTAATGGACATTGGAGATACAAAGAAGGAGAAGGTGGGAGGGGCGAGGAATGAAAATTCACCTGTGGAATAAAATGTGCACTGCTTGGGTGATAAGTATACCAAAAGCCCAGACTCCATCACTATACAATATGCACATGTAATAGAATTTAACTTATACCCCCTAAACTATTAAAATAATAATAAATAAACAAATAAAACAAAACATCTATGTTTGCCTAAATAGACAAAGTGCCATAGAAGGGATTTCCCTTTCTGCTGGTCAGTGAATTTGGTTACTAAAGGTGCAGAAATACAATAAGATCATAAATAAATAAAAAATAGATCATTAATAAGTAAAATGATAAAAAAAAATCCTCTCCTTTTCATACATTGAAATCTTCTTTTAAAATTGATTTATTCACTTACCAAATATGTATTAACTATTTACTATGATTCAGACACTTCCCTGAGATGTTGTAATGTATCAAACACAAAACAATGATCTTTAGCTATAGAATGGAGTTTTCATTCTAGTAATGGTAGAGGGAATTAGACAATGTACGTAATAAATAAGCATATGATATAATATGAGGAAAGTGTAAGTACTGCTAAAGAAAATGACCAAATAAGGGGAGTCAGAAATGGTAGGGGTGGGAAGTTTAAAGTAAAGTCATCCATCAGTGTAGACTTCAGTGCAGAGGTAATATTTGAGCAAAGACTTGGAGGAGGTAAGGGAGCTAGCCATGCAGATAATTAGGGAAAGAATGTTCTTGGCAAAGGGAACAGCTAGCAGAAAGACCCAGGGTGGGAATGTGCTCAGTGTGTTCCAAGAACAGTAGGAAGACCAGCAAAAGGAGGGTGGTAGAAGTGGATGTAGAGAGACAAGGGACAGAAATGACAGGCCAAGTAAGTGCAAATAACATGGGTTATCTGGACACGTTGTTTCTAATCCCAATGCTGAATCCCTCGTCTATTGGTGAATAATCCCTCTCTTTCAGTATCTGGCTTTTTAAGTAAGGAAAATGTTTATGATGTTCATGCTGAGAATCACCAGACAGTGACTGCTTTGAAACAGCATAGTGCAGACCCAGATTTATAAAACAAGAATTAATAGAACAGTAGTTACCAGGTAATTGAAGCAGGTCACAGTATGGAAACCTTGAAATAAAGACAGGTCAGTGAATTTAGTTGCTAACTGTGTAGAAATACAATAAGATCGTAAACAAATAAAAACAGATTATTTATAAGAAAATGGAAAAAAATTCAGTCTTATTAGTCATCATCAAGATATAATCGTCTGATTCCTTTTCTGAATGTATTTATGTTCGTTCTTTACGAGGTTTTTGTTTCTAGTCCTTATCTTAAACATTGTTATTGTTATTAAATTTTAAGCCTTTTTAATTTTGTGAAGGCAAAATAATGGAAACCTAATGAACACATGTATATGTAAAAATAAATGAAGAAATATATATATATATAATTTGTATGGAAATGAAAAAAAGCTCTAAGCTAACAAGGAAGAGAAGAAAATTTTGTAAAAAATAAAAGGAACCTTAATAAATGGAGAGCTATACAAGGTTTTATTTTCAGAGAAGGAACCACTTAATGGATAGTCTCCCAAAATAAATGTATACATTCAGTGTAATGAAAAAAAAAGATATAATCATCCACTACTGATGTAGATTATTTCTATATAATCTAGTTTCATAAACTACAAATTTGACATACTATTATCTAGAGTTACCAAGGGTGAGGGACCAGAAATTCTCCTACTATGTAATTGTGAACATAAATAAGTTACAACTCCCCTGGAGGACAACTGGCTTTACGTCATCAGCTCTCTTAAATGACCTTTTCATAACGAGTTTCAGGATCAACCAGCACTCACCATGCTCTCTACAAAGCACACTGAGTAATCCTTCCACATACTGAACACTCAAAGCGAGGAAGCAGCTTTCAAATTCACACAAACACTACTGCTTTCTCAATGGTTAGTACCCAAAGAGGTTTATCTACCAAGAGTCAGTTATGTTCTTCCTAAACTTATTTATTTCAGTCGTTGTATTCATTATTATAGTTGTTATTTAATAATAATATATAGAAGGGAAAAAGTGATTTTTTTCCCAATGGAAACCAAGTGCTTTGAAAAGAATCAATGAATATAAATTTCAAAAAAAGAAGAAAAAGAAAATTGCTGTCGCATTAGTTCTGGATGAGGCCAATTTAAAAGAAAATTGTAAAAATCTTCAAGACCTGCTTTTCAAGGGCTTTATCTCTCCATTTTAAACAAATTGAAATGAGAAGCATAAATGATTTGCTTCATTATAGTTGTGATCTATGAAAGAATGATGATTCAGAACGTCAGTCAGTAAAATTTACTAATAATAGAAAATAAGACGAAGAAACCAAAACCTTAGCCCAATTGCAAAATACTGGCAAGTAAAAGAACACAAAGTATATAAAACTTATGAGGTGGGTATGTGTCATTTTTCAAGATTTTCCTCTTTAAACAACTTATTTCAACTAACCTGTCAGTTATGTTGGGTAAAAAGCCTTATAATGTATACATCAGAAACCTTTAAACCATACAGTCATAATTTCTAGTCTGATAATGATGGAACATCAGACAAATTCAAACTGAGAGACATTCTACAAAATAGTTCCCTGGGACTCTTCAAAAGTACCATGGTCATGAAAAAATAATTTGAAAAATTTAAGGAGACATGACAACTAAGTGCAACATGGTTTTAAGAAATGGATTCTGGAACAGAAAAAAAAGACAATAGTGTAGGTGCTCAATTAATAGTATTTACCAATGTTAACTTCTTAATACATGTGTAAGATGTTAACATTAGAAGAATATGGATGATGGGTATATATAAACTCTCTGTACTACCCTTAAAACTCTTCTGTAAGTCTAAAATTATTTTAAAGTAAAATATATACATATATGAAAAAATACCCTCTACCTGGTTCCAGAAATTCAACAACTAATAATATATCCTAAGGAAATAAAGATGTATGCAAAAATTTAACCATAAGATGTTAATTGGAAATAAGCTAAAAGTACAAAACAGATGATTGATTAGATTAATTATGCCTTCCATCAGTGAAATATTCCACAGCTACTAAAATAACATTTTAGATGTATAATTATATGAAAAAACATTATAATATACTACTAAGTTAAAAAGCAGATTTGAAAATAGTTTATGGAGTATGAATCCATTCAAATGTATGACTATAGATACACTCCCACAGAAAAGTACACTCACAGTCACACAAACATGCGTAGAAACATTTTTGGAAGGCTAAAGATATTATATTAATATGGATTATTGCTAGCTTTGGGGATAAGTGCTGCTTTATTCTCCCCAAATTTAATATTTATTGTATTATTTATTTAACTGTGCCCATTGAAATGGAACGTCAAATCTTTTTTCTATCTTTCTTCATAGAGGTAGAAATTTCCATTTCTCTCTCTCTCTCTCTCTTCCTTCCATTTGCCTGCCACCCCATCCTTCCTGACTTTTTTTCCTCCCTTTCCTTCTCTCTCCCCTCCCTTTTTTTCCTTCCTCCCTTCATTTTTCAAAAGAAACTACTGCCATTATCCATATTTTTGAGATTGCTTGGGGGAATTACATTTGTATATATGAATGGCTTCCTGGGATATAAAAGGACAGAAGCTCAAACCACTTCTCAAAACTCAAGATTGTTAAAAACTCATTAGAGTAGATTAACATATCCGCAAAAGAGGCCCACCCAGGGAAAAAAAAAATTGGCAAAGAAGCCACAGAAATAAAGTCACCATGAAGATAGAAAAAAGTGAAGCCCACATAGCATGACTGACTGGAGAAGAGTGGGTCTGCATAAGTGAGGTGGGTCAGCCTTATCCCAAGTCAGTCTTTCCATGTGCAGGCTTATATCTTCCTGAAATTACTATGTGTGTAAATAGACAGAGTTAGAATATTGGAATCTCAGGATGATTTTTCATGGGACATCATTGTCCCTATAGAGAACTAAGAGTTTTGGGGAGAAAAGTGATACTTCTCTGAAATCTTCAAAAATCACTGGACAATGATCTTCACTACCTAGTGCAAATCTACTCAGCTTTAGTATAAAGCTTAAAGTTCATTATTATAAGTTTCATCCTTAGACACATTAAAAAATTATTCAATTATACTTGTTAAAGCATGGTAAGGAAGACTTTACTCAGAATCATCACAATATATAACATGAGAGCCACTGAAACAAGGTCTTGTAGTGAGGGAGAGAGACTGGATAAGCAGGAATTTATAGGCAAAGAGCAGGGTGGAGGTCAGTTGATGGAAAATTACTAAGTGGAAATCAAGGTTCAGAAGATTCTGGCTAAACCAACTTAACAGCATTCAAAGTGAGCAAAAGCCAAGATGATCAGGCATTCCTTAGAAGATGATGGAAGATGAGGAAAATAATCAGATATCAGGAGTGATCAGATATTGAAAGTTGGGGTAGAGAAGTTCTTGCTAAAGTAACTAGAAGGGATTTTATAAAATTAGATTTTACAAAGAAGTACACGGATGGTGTTAGAGGAAGTAGTGTTTTTTAAAAGAGTAACCAACATTTGCTGGCATTTAAGGCTAAGATTGCCAGATTTAGCAGAGTAAAATACAGGATGCCCAGTTAAATCTGAATTTCAGATAAACAATGAATAATTTTTTTCATATAAGTGTGCCCTAAATGTCACATGGGATGTATTTGCACTAAAAAGCTATTTGTTGATTATCTGAAATTCACACTCTAGCAACCCTATCAGGTAATGACTCCAAAACCCCACAGTAGCAGAAAGAGTATATATTACTACTTCCTTTTTTAACTTTAAGTGTTGCTAAAGAAAATATTGTAATGGAAAACATTTGAGTTAGACTTCATAGCATCTCTAATGCCTTAGCAAGTAGATAGTACTAAAAAAAAAAAAAAGATAAGGGAAGGCAGCTAAACTCAGACACTCTAATATTCCTATTATCCTTGAGCTAGAAGCCACTACATATTGGATTTAAAGAACTTTTAAACACAAGAATTGTTTTGGATATTGTTTAATTGCAAATATTTATATATAAATATATATATATATGCAATAGAGCTAGCAACAAGACAAGAAAAAACTCTTGGAAGGACCAACTCTTGGAGAACTCTCGGGTGAGTGTCAGGGAGAAAGAGACGGATTTCTTGGTGAAGTGAAATATAATACAGTGCTAGGAAATGTAGTTCACTGCTGAGGGCAGTTATTCACACTCAAGCTCTAAATTAAGATACCTCCAATTACATTTACCATGATCATTTGCAATGTAGAATAGGGTCCTTAAGAAACCAAAGAAATTAACTAAGCTTTTCAAAGCCAAGAATTCAGGTAAGAAAACTGAATAAGAAAATAATAGGTAACTGATGTCAGGGCAAGCAAGTAGGGAATTCAGAAAACTGTGTCTTCACACCCCCACCCCAAGAACTCAGAAGAGCCTCATTCCAAGGCAAGAAGTACTTGACTTCTTAATATTTCCTGTCAGAGGGAGATAGTGAGCAAACTCAGGCCTCCCTGGGGTTGCAAATGACCCTGAGTGCATTATCATAGAAACCCTTGTTTTCCAAATGTCTAGACTTATATGTGGCATACAAATCATTCAAACTGTGTAGGAAGAATTGATATTACAACTAGAGTCCCAACGTAAAATATAGGTTAAACAAAATTATTAAGCTCTCTTCAATAACAAAGAATACTAAGCCATGATTTCATTTATAATACAATGACTAACTGGGCTCTTAATAATTTTTTTTTTTGGCTAGGAATTGGAATGTAATGAATGGTAATAAAAGGGCCAGAAACAAACTTGAAGGGATCATTGACTGCCACCTGTATAAAGACCAACATGACAGGAAAAGTCAGCTAGACAAATATTTGACTTGTCTCTATGTGTTCTTGCCTCAGAAGGTTTTAGAAGGGCTTAGCTGGGCAAATGTGTTCTTGCTTGGTGGTCTAGCAAGGAACACACACAATGACAATGAGTTTTTAGTTTTGCCATGTTTTCTTCAGCAAGTGTAGAGTTCCTACTGGAGCTGGTAAAGCTAATTAAATAATTCCTAAGTCTTTACCTTGCATTCTATCTGCAAACATGCACGTGTCCTTTATATATGATCCTAGGTACATATTTGCTAGGAAATATTAAAAAGACTTTAAATCTATTACCAAATTACTGAAATTAATTCACTTAAGCATTGCCAAGATTTTCTTTATATGTTAAAAAAAATGTTTTCGATGAAATTAAGCAGTCCCTCTGCTAGGCAGACATGTCTAGTATCAGCATGTCCATGAGAATTATATTCAAAAATAATAGCAAAACTAAGAGCAATCCAAAAGTTCATCAGTAATTCAATACATAAATAAATTGTAGAATATTCATATAGTGAAACATTATTCATAAGTGAAATTGATGAATTCAATCAATACTCATCAACATAAATGAATCTCAAAATCATCTTGCTTTCATCAAGAAAACTCACAGAAAAATATGTACAATATGATTCAATTTGTACAAAATTTAAGCTTAGGAAAACTAAACAATATAATGATGATTAAGGTAAATATCTAGATGGCAAAACTACAAAGAAAAAGAAAAATAATAAAAGTTTGAGATAGAGCTTACCAATGGGAGAGAGTAAAAGGGATGCATTTGGCAAGGTGCCTCTGAGTTGCTAGTCATGTCCTATTTCTTCATACTGAGAGATGGTTGAGGAGGTATTTATTTCATTATTTAAATGCTACAGATAGGTTTTATATACTTCTTTATATTCATATATACTTAAAAAATGTAAACCATTAATTAAAAAAATAATATTAAAAAAATTCTTCACTGGGAGATATTTTTTCTATATGAATATTTCAGAAATACCAAATCCATAAAAAATAAATTATGTACCCTACTTTAGGGTAGGGTAGATAATTCATTAAAGGAACTTTCTCTAAGTATTCTCTAGGTAAGTATTCAGACATTGAAATGTAACAGATTATTCAGATGATCACTATTGTTGGGGGAATGTGGAGAAACGGGGAATATCTCTGAAGAAAATCTGTCATCTATTTTTGGCTTGAAGATAGTCACATCTTATTCAATAAGAAACTCATGTTTCTATTTAGTGTCAATTTTAAAAGAGACAATGAGTTAACTGAGATGACATCCCACTACACATGATTATAGTATCTATTAGCTGATGGTAATCAGCTGAATGTCAAACAAAATTAGGCCACAAAACTGACTGGATAAATCATTGACCCCATTACACAGATGGTGACACTTTGATGCAGAGCTTGCCTGTATTAAAAACATAATATTAGAGATTTTTTTGAAAATTTTATTAGTGCACTTAATTCTCAGACCAGTTTTTCTATTGTAAGAAAGAGAAAAAAATGTGAAATAGAATTACCAATGAAAAGTTAATTGAACTGAGATTGCTTGACCTTGACAAAGGAAGATTAAAAAGCAATTGATGGCTGACCTCCGACCCATGAAAGATTTACACAGAAGAAGCTTGAGCAGATGTTTCCTGCAGCTGACTGGAAAAGAATAAACAAGAGACATTATATTTAAATTGAAATAGGATAGATAGATAATATACAGTGTATATTAATATGGAGTTTTTGTTTATAAACATATTATAAAACATTTGGAAGGATACAACAACAGTTAACAGGAATTTACTTATGAGGAATGTAATTAGCACAAAGTGAGACTTGAAATATGTATCTTTCACTTTTCATACTTTCGTATTCTTTGATTTCTTTTTACATGGAGCATGTATTACTTTTTAGTTTTCTAATTTAAACTTTTCTTTCTTATAAATTCATGAACAATTGTATATATTTATGACGGTATAATTTTTGAGTACAATATGGCATGGTTAAATCAAGCTAATGTATATATCCATCACTTTATTAATAAATTATTAATAAAGAAAAATTATAATAAGAAACATTTCAATTAAACAACATCAGGGCTGTGATATAGTCTGTTATCTCTGTTATACTGTTATCCCTCCAACTGGAAATACAGAACTTTTAACCATGATTGTCCCCCAGTCTAGCATTGGTTAGTTGCAAGAAACAGAAATTCACTTGTACTAGCTTAAGCAAAGCTGTTTCAGAGGACAAGATGTGCAGGATGTCCAGGAACAGTAAAGCAAGTTGGCAAACCCTCCAGCACAAATACTTTCCTAGCTCTGCTCTTTGTGCGATCTGCATTCCTTTTCTCTTTTTCTATGTGCAATTTCCCTGTACTTTTCGGTGCATAAAAGATAGGATCCTCCATTTCTGAATCTACATTATTTTCCAAAACTAGCTTCTACAGCCACCTACCTAAAATTTCTAAATTACATTTTCAAACCCTAGATCGTCCCCTGATATCAATCAACTTTATCAGAATATTAGATTCCGGTGTCCATTTTTATATGGATTCATTTTTGGGGTACATTTTTACAAGAATTGAGGAAAAGATATCTCTAAGAATGAGAAATGGACAAGTTCTTTAAGATGAGGACTGTGAAAGTAGGAAGGGAAGAATAGCATCTTTTCTAAAAGGGTCTTAAGTCATTGTAATATAGTCTGCTAAGGTTTGACTTTGGGGAATATGCTATCCACTCTATATGTTTCAAAATTCAATTTCAAATGAATTTATAATATTTATATCTGTATTTTATTCATAGAAATTGTTATTTTTTTCGTAAAAATATATTTAAAAAGATAGGCATTGTTTTATAAATTAGAAACACCTCTGCAAACTCATAAGCCTGGGAAAAAAGTAGTTAACATGAAATAGCTACCATCAGGACATGTGAAAATAACAAGTCACCCTGGGACTATAAAGGAAGATGGCAGGTTATCAATTCCAAATAACCTTGATGGTACCACGTCCAAGGTGATGCTGCCAATCTTCTCTAGAGAGGAGACACCGTGGTGTTTCACTGTATTGTCTGAGGTGGAGAGACAGGCTGAGAGGAGACATCACTGCGTTAGATATATTTGTGAAGATGATGTGTGTGAGAAGATGAGCAATAGAAACCATTTTCTTACATAAAAATAAAATTTGCACTATTATGTATAGCAAGACAAATGCAATTTTGCCAAATAAAGAAAAAGATCTATTAAGAGGGTATTTTTTCTTTTTCTTAGTGTGACCCTAGAAGTAAATTTTATATTCTTTGGTTTCTCATCTTTATTCCAATAGTACCTTCCTTAGCTTTCAGCCTGGATAGTTAATTAAACAAAAGATAGTTGGGTGAGGAATTTATTTCCAGTTAGAATCTATTCATTGTGAATCACATCTTAATAGCTTGGCTTTGCACATCTAATCTATGAATTTTTTTCAGGTAAAGGAGATATAAAGAAATACAGGGTAGGTGAAAGACTTTCTAAGAAAGCTAGATTTGATGCATTAGTAAAAAGTTTTAGAAGTAGGTGCAGTATAAATAAAGTATTAATCTGGCAATCAATGAATATAATTCAAACTAGACGATGTTAATTAGACTATATTTCAATATTATCTGTACTTCTCTTGAGTTTATTGACTTGATTGGTTTTAGGAGATGAAAGTCAGGGGCTAATAGGTTTTTAAATATGTAGATGTTCTTCTACAGCTAGAACTTCAAATTTTGCATATGCTTCCAATCTGGAGAATGTGTGTTATAGATTAGCCCCAAGTAATATTTGGTAAGATACAGCAAAGAGCCCTTAGAATTTTAAAAACTACATCTGAACAATCTATTTCTAAACATTTATATTTAGATGATCAATAATATCTTTCCAATAAAGGAACAGAACATAAATTCAAACAAACTTATTTATCAGATAACCACTTGCTTAATTTAACATTATGCTAGACTCAAAATATGGCACCCAGACCGGTAGCATAAGCACCACCTAGGAGTTTGGCAATGCAAAATTTTTGAGTCCATCTCAAACCTACTGAATGAAACTCTGAGATTGGGGACCAGCAATTTTTTTTTTTTTTTTTGTAGAGACAGAGTTTCACTTTATTGCCCTCGGTAGAGTGCCGTGGCATCACACAGCTCACAGCAACCTCCAACTCCTGGGCTTAGGCGATTCTCCTACCTCAGCCTCCTGAGTAGCTGGGACTACAGGCGCCCGCCACAACGCCCGGCTATTTTTTTGGTGCAGTTTGGCCGGGGCTGGGTTTGAACCTGTCACCCTCGGTATATAGGGCCAGCGCCCTGCTCACTGAGCCACAGGCGCCGCCCGGGGCCCAGCAATTTTAACAAAGATTCCAGATGACTCCAATGTACATTGAAGTTTGAGAACCATAGCTTTAAACCAATCTAGTCTAATGACCTCTACTGAAAAAAGGGAAAAATCTAGGCTATTGATAAAGACTAATTCCATATCAAAACACCTGAAAAACATGATTTTAAACCTTGATGGATTAATCATTCAGCCTAGCATATAAAGATTAACAAAATAATTGTAATTCAGTAGCCTTTAAAGCAGGGGTCCTCAAACTACAGCCCGCGGGCCACATGAGGTGGTGTGAATTGTATTTGTTCCCATTTTATTTTTTACTTCAAAATAAGATATGTGCAGTGTGCATAGGAATTTGTTCATAGTTGTTTTTTTTTAAACTATAGTCCGGACCTCCAACGGTCTAAGGGACAGTGAATTGGCCTGCTGTTTAAAAAGTTTGAGGACGCCTGCTTTAAAGTATTACATTATTTAGAAGAAGTGGGCAAGTTTCCATTTTTCAGGTGAACAAAGATTATTGAAAATTCTAATAGAAGAATTCTAAATTATGGCATTCTCTGTAATCATAACACTGCAGAAATGATATTATGGTAATGGCTGGGAATGCTTATTTAATGAGATTGTCTAATTCAAGAACTTGAATTGAAATTTTAGAACAAGTTTTCCCTAGGCCTCAAGATTTTTATACTGGCATTCTATGCTCCATAAGGTCATCCTTTATTTGTATCTGATTTTTCTCACGTTCCCATTTTTCCCAGGCATGAAACCTCTGAAAAGTTCAAAAGATGTTATGATTGTTAGTTAAGTAAAGGACTTAATTACTATCTATCTTATGACCTAATTCTTCTGTTTGTTTTTCCCCCATCTCTCTCCTCTGCTTCTCTGATCCCCCTTATTAGTCTACAAGAGTCCTGAGAGGCCACTAATACTATTGCCCATGGATTAATGAGACTAATTACAGATTAGAAAAGTGATTTTAGTTTCAGAGGATATTAACAAAACTTTTATAAGACTTTCAAAATGTGTACTTGGACAGCTGTTTAGGCCTAATCAAGCTTCTTGCAGATAAATGGCCAATTTTAAAATAGGCTCATTTAAATTGCATTGTTCTGAAGGAGGGTTTTAAATACATTGCCGTTTATAAAGAAAATAAACTATTACTTGGATTAGAAAGAAAAAAGGCATTGAAGACAAAGGCAGGAAAACACATTCCCATTTACATATATATCTTTGGAAACTACATGTTTAGAAAAAGTCCATTTTGTGTTATTTGTGATATAATAAGAAATCTATATCTATACATCAAGATATCTACATCTATCTATCTATCTATCTATCTATCTATCTATCTATCTATCTATCTATCTATCTATATCTATCTATCTATCTATCTATCTATCTATCTATCTATCTTCTCTGCCCTTGTTCTCTGGCAAACAGCTCCTAAAACCCTTGGAATCTCAGAAGTGGCAAGTATCTTTTTGTACACTGATGAAAAGAGTGATGACCGTGGGCTCCTGGATAACCTCAGTATGGTTTCTTCTCTCCCTCCATGGTGAGTGAGTTCTCACACTATTAGTTCTGATAAAAGCTGAATGTTAAAAAGAACCGGGTATCTCTCTGCTCTCCCTTTTTCCTGCCTCTCACCATGTGATCTCTGCACAAGCCAGCTCCCTTTCCCATGTGGAAGCAACCTGAGACCCTCACCAGAGGCAGATGCCCAATCTTGAACTTTTCAGTCATCAGAATCATAAGCCAAATCAACTTCTTTTTCTTTATAACTTATCCAGTCTCTGATATTGTAAATAACATGAAGCAGATGAAGACAGTAGGATATAATGCTATAATTATAATATTTACCCAAAGATCCAGAAATACCAAATTTTGTACCAGTAGCTACCCTTCAGTACAGGAGGGTGCCCTACCACCAAACACCTGTTAGGACCCACACTTAACAATGTTAGTTTCATTTCTTGGTTTTCAATTCGATTCGAAGTGTCTCTGTTTTTGTGCCCATACCATGCTGTCTTGAGCACTATGGCTTTGTAGTACAGACTAAAATCTGGTATGCTGATGCCCCAAGCTTTATTTTTGTTACAGAGAACTGCCTTAGCTATACGGGTTTTTTTCCGGTTCCATACAAAATGCAGAATCATTTTTTCCAAATCTTGAAAGTACGATGTTGGTATTTTGATAGGAATGGCATTGACTAGGTAGATTGCTTTGGGAAGTATAGACATTTTAACAATATTGATTCTTCCCATCCATGAGCATGGTATGTTCTTCCATTTGTTAATATCCTCTGCTATTTCCTTTCTGAGGATTTCATAGTTTTCTTTATAGAGGTCCTTCACCTCCTTCGTTAGGTATACTCCTAGGTAATTTCATTTTCTTTGAAACTATGGTGAAGGGAGTTGTGTCCTTAATTAGCTTCTCATCTTGACTCTTACTGGTGTACACAAAGGCTACTGACTTGTGGACATTGATTTTATATCCTGAAACATTACTGTATTTTTTGATGACTTCTAGGAGTCCTGTGGTTGAGTCTTTGGGGTTCTCTAAGCATAAGATGATGTCGTCAGCAAAGAGGGAGAGTTTGACCTCCTCTGCTCCCATTTGGATTCCCTTTATTTCCTTGTCTTGCCTAATTGTATTGGCTAGAACTTCCAGCACTATATTGAATAGTAAAGGTGACAGAGGACAAACTTGTCTGGTTCACTTTTACTCCATTCAGTAAAATATTGGCTGTGGGTTTGTCATAGATAGCTTCAATCAGTTTTAGAAATGCGCCACCTATGCCTATACTCTTCAGTGTTCTCATTAAAAAAGGATGCTGGATTTTATCAAATGCTTTTTCTGCATCTATTGAGAGGATCATGTGATCTTTATTTTTGCCTCTGTTAATATGGTGGATAACGTTTATAGACTTGCATATGTTAAACCAGCCTTGCATCCCTGGGATGAAGCCTACTTGATCATGATGGATGACTTTTTTGATGATAAGCTGTAATCTATTGCCTAGGATTTTGTTGAGAATTTTTGCATCTATATTCGTGAGTGAGATTGGTCTGAAATTCTCCTTTTTGTTTGGGTCTTTTCCTGGTTTTGGTATCAGGGTGATGTTTGCTTCATAGAATGTGTTGGGGAAGATTCCTTCTTCCTCAATTTTTTGGAATAATTTCTGCAGTACAGGAATAAGTTCTTCCTTGAAGGTTTGATAGAATTCTGGAGTAAAGCCATCTGGACCAGGGCATTTTTTGTTGGGAAGATTTTTTACTGTTTCTTTGATCTCAGTGCTTGAAATTGGTCTGTTCAGGAGCTCTATTTCTTCCTGGCTGAGTCTAGGGAGAGGGTGTGATTCCAAATATTGATCCATTTCTTTCACATTGTCAAATTTCTGGGCATAGAGTTTCTGGTAGTATTCAGAGATGATCTCTTGTATCTCTGTGGGATCAGTTGTTATTTCCCTTTTATCATTTCTGATTGAGGTTACTACAGATTTTACTTTTCTATTCTTCATTAGTCTAGCCAATGGTTTATCTATTCTATTTATTTTTTCAAAAAACCAACTCCTTGTTTCATTAATTTTCTGAATGATTCTTTTGTTTTCAATTTCATTGATCTCTGATTTGATTTTGGATATTTCTTTTCTTCTACTGAGTTTAGGCTTAGATTGTTCTTCTTTTTCCAATTCCATAAGATCTCTTGTGAGATTGTTGATGTGCTCTCTCTCTGTTTTTCAAATGTAGGCATCTAAAGCGATGAATTTTCCTCTCAAAACTGCTTTTGCAATATCCCACAGGTTTTGGTAGCTTGTGTCTTCATTGTTGTTATGCTCAAGGAAGTTAATGATTTCCTGTTTTATTTCTTCCTGCACCCATCTGTTATTCAACAGAAGATTGTTTAATTTCCATGCCTTTGGGTGGGGTCGAGCATTTTTGTTAGAGTTGAGTTCCACCTTTAGTGCCTTATGGTCTGAGAAGATACAAGGTAAAATTTCAATTCTTTTGATTCTGTTGATATTTGTTTTGTGTCCCAGGATATGATCAATTTTGGAGAATGTTCCATGGGGTGATGAGAAGAATGTATATTCTTTATCTTTGTGATGGAGTGTTCTATATGCGTCTATCAAGCACAGTTGTTCTAGGGTCTCATTTAAATCTCTTATATCCTTGTTTAATTTCTGTTTAGAGGATCTGTCCAGCTCTGTAAGAGGAGTGTTAAGGTCCCCTGTTATTATGGTATTATCAGATATCACATTGCTCAGACTGAGTAAGGTCTGTTTCAAGAATCTGGGAGCATTTAAATTGGGTGCATAGATATTTAGAATTGAAATGTCTTCTTGTTGTATTTTTCCCTTGACCAACATAAAGTGACCATCTTTGTCTTTTTTGACTTTAGTTGCTTTAAATCCACATGTATTTGAAAATAAGATTGCAACTCCTCTTTTCTTCTGAATGCCATTTGCTTGAAAAACTGTCTTCCAACCCTTGACTTGGAGCTTTAATTTGTCTTTTCAAACCGGGTGTGTTTCTTGCAGACAGCAAATGGATGGCTTGTGTTTTTTAATCCAGTCAACCAATCTATGTCTCTTCAGTGGGGAATTCAAGCCATTAACATTTATTGAGATAATTGATAAGTGTGGTAGTATTCTATTCGTCTTATTTTGTGAGAGTCCATTGCTTAGTTTTATCTTTTGCATCAGTGTGGAGGTTAGGTTCTGTCCTTTAATTTCTGAGATCTTACTTAGCTGCTGATCCATTGTTGTGGTCAGTGTGCAGAACAGGTTGAAGTATTTCCTGTAGAGCTGGTCTTGTTGTGGCAAATTTCCTCAATGTTTGTATATCCGTAAATGATTTGATTTCTCCATCAATTTTGAAGCTTAGCTTAGCAGGATACAGAATTCTGGGCTGGAAATTGTTCTCTTTAAGTAGATTAAAGGTAGATGAGCATTGTCTTCTTGCTTGGAAAGTTTCATTAGAGAAGTCTGTGGTCACTCTGATGGATTTGCCCCTGTAGGTCAACTGGCGCTTACTCCTGGCAGCTTGCAGAATCTTTTCTTTTGTCTTGACTTTGGACAGGTTCATCACAATGTGTCTTGGACAAGCTCGGTTAGAGTTGAGGCGACCTGGGGTCCGATAGCCCTCTGAAAGCAGTGTGTCAGAATCTTTGGTGGTATTTGGGAAATTTTCTTTTATAATATTCTCTAGTATGGCTTCCATTCCTCTGGGGCATTCTTCTTCCCCTTCTGGAATTCCTATCACTCGTATGTTGGAACGCTTCATAAAGTCCCATAATTCTGACGGTGAACGTTCTGCTTTCTCTCTCTTCTTTTCTGCCTCTTTTACTACCTGAGTTATCTCAAAAACTTTGTCTTCTACCTCTGAAATTCTTTCTTCTGCATGATCTAACCTGTTGCTGATACTTTCCATTGCGTCTTTAAGTTCCCTGACTGACTGTTTCATTTCCTTCAGCTCTGCTATATCCTTTTTATATTCTTCATATCGTTCATCTCTTATTTGATTCTGTTTTTGAATTTCCTTTTGGTTATTTTCCACTTTATTAGCAGTTTCCTTCATTGTTTCCATCGTTTCTTTCATTGTTTTCAACATGTGTATTCTAAATTCCCTTTCTGTCATTCCTAACATTTCTGTATAGGTGGAATCCTCTGCAGTAGCTACCTCATGGTCCCTTGGCGGGGTTTTTCTGGACTGATTCTTCATGTTGCCTGGAGTTTTCTGCTGATTGTTCCTCATGAGTGATTTCTTTTATCTGTTTCCTTGCCCTAATTTTCCTTTCACTTCCTCTTGCTCTTTAATTTCTCTTGCCTGTGGAAGTTGCGGGCGGGTTTAGACGGATTGAACACACGTGACCACTTGCCGGTTTTCCACTGTTTTAGTCGTCCTCTTGGGGTCCAGAAGTCTCTCGCTGACTCCCTGTATCCTCTCAGGGGTGATGATAGGCAGATCTCACCAGCCAGAGATGCCTGGAGTCCTATGTCTCCAGACTCACGGTGCCCAGATGCAAGGAAGCTGTTACTCGGCTGCCATCTTGCTCCGCCTCCCCGAAAAGATACTTTTTTAATGTAAGGTGATGAGATTAGGAAAGGCCTCTTTGAGAAGTCATCAGTTTCAAAGAACAATTATACGTTGAGGGAAGATGCTTTATGAACGTGAGGCTTGGGTGTAAGGAGTTAGTGAGGGAGGCAGATGTAAAGATGAAATATTAGGAGGCCAGGAGCTCGATCATTTAAGGCTTTGTGAAACAAGGTTAATCCCTTTTATTTCATTCTGAATAAGATAGACAACATTGGAGTTGTGAGAGCAGAAACATGCCACAGGTTTTTAAATGATCACTCTGGCTTCTGGATTAGCAGCAAAATTGGAAGCAAGGACATCAGTCAGGAAGCCATTATTAACATAATAGCCCAGGCAAGAGGTGATGAAGACTTAGATGAAGGTGGTGAACACTGGTCAGGTTTTGGACATATTTTTTTTCTTTTTTTTTTTTATTAAATCATAGCTGTGTACATTGATATCATCATTCACTAGCTTTACATTCACAAATACCCCAGCCTGGGGAATTTTGTCCTAGCAACATAAAAGAGACTAAGTTAACGACCATTTTATTCTTTAACCTGTGCTTTCATTTAGGTTTTGGACATATTGAAAAATAGAGGCAAGTGAGTTTACTTATGGGTTAGATGTAGGGTGCAAAGGAACAGGAAGAATCCAGGGCCATCCTGGGTTTGAGACTTGAGAACTGGAAGAGTGAAAGCTCAGCATAGAATATGCTTCTGATGGCAGAAGCAAGAGAAAATACTTAATTAGTAGTGAAAATTTTGACTTTTTGGAGGATCCTGTCACATTACTTGAAGGATAACTTAACAGTAGAAGGAAATAACTGCCAAGAGAGCAATGCCCAGAAAGAGTGAGATCCATTCCTCTCACAGCAGCAAGTCAGAGCAAGATATAAGCAGGACATCCATGGGCCACATGGACAGCTGTCACAGGGAACCCTCGTGTAACCTAGTAGAAAATGGACTCCTCAGCATCAGACATCTTCAGATTTAGGTCAGAGTTGGAGATAAGGAAAATAAAGAAAATGGAAGGCACCATAATAATAATAACCATTAAAAATCACCGTGGGAAGGTTTGCAGGGGGCTAGAGGTTCTGCACTAGATATGGAAAAGAGCAATCAAAACAGATTAAAGTTAGTTTAATACTTATTTCACTCAGATGGAAGTTCACTTATATAGGATTTTCTCATATGTTTCCTTAATAGTAGAGATTTTATAAATGAAAAATGGAGAATTGCTTCTGCTATTGTCATTTTTCATTAATGGAACGTCCTGGAATTACTACTCTACAATATGATATTAAAAACAAAAAAGTTTGAAAGTGGCACAAAACATGATTTAAGCCTCCTAAATCCTTTACTTCCAAATGATTTTATCAGTGAAATGTATGTACACACGCCATCAATATGTATTTCAGCACTGATAAGAAACTAATTTCTACATGATTTTCTTTATTTTGGTGTCTCTTATGCAAGTGATGTGTGATCATCTCCAATCAAATGTATAAAGATTGCTTCGTTTTAAATAGGTATGTTCTGAGATACATTACTCCCATATGTTTACAATATACATAGTGTATGCTGAAAATAGTATTTGAAATGACTACAAATATGGTGAAAGAAAGATAAGAGGCTTTTCATACCATATCTAGGAATATAAATGCCTCTTGTCTTAATATACAGTATCAACTGTCAGTAAGAGCTGATGATTAGTTGTATAATAGAAAAGATTACACTTGGGCTTTTGTGATGCACACAGCTATTTTTCTGAATTATTCTTACCATTTCAGCTGTCATCCCAAGAACTACCTCAGAAATAAGAAACAATGACCATTTTCTCTAAGAAACAAAGTGAGAATTATTTTGTTTCACAGTTCTGCAAGCCTCATTGGTGTGAATGAGTTATTTTCTAAAATCTGCTTCACACCAAAGATAGAGTAAAAAAGAGGCAAACCACCTATGTAGTGCTGTTTTCATATTGCAAAGGAACAGTAAAAGTTAAGATTCAAATGTTCAGGAACAGTTCTTTTGTTTGTTTTGTTTTTTGTTAAGACAAGGAGACAGGTTGGAAAGCAGGAGCAGTTTTGAGATCATAACTGGTGGAGTCCCAAAGGGAAAATGAGTTTCTGCTTAATTCACGTTGATAAGAAAAAGTGAACCCCATGAACTGGGTGGAGAAGTACAGACAAATTGTTAAATAGCCTTGCTCTTTAGAGCAATCTTAGGACAATTAGGAACCACAGTATATTAAAAACTACTACTTACGTGTTTATCCTGGATGATATGCTGGTGAGCTTATTATTGTGGAAAGGAATAGAAAGAACTATTTTTTATATAATCTATAATTAACCCAAGGGACTTTCCACTGAATTTATAGCTTAGCAAGGATTCTAAATGGATTTAAAAGGTAGGCAAATGTAGCTATTGCATTTTCACGAATAATTCTCAAGGTCTGCAACAGACTTGAAATAACGGTATCACTTTTCCTCTTTCCCATATGCTAGCATTATTTCCAAGAGGTAGGGAGATTTCAGTGAGATACAATCAGCAGATTTCTTAAGTAAAACTTGGAATATAATCACCATTATAATAGAGAGCTTGTAAGTCTTGCTCATCACTAAGTATCTAACACCTAGCACAGTGTCTAGTACATAATAGGAGCTCAACAAACATATTCAATACATGATTGAGCCTACTTAAGAAAGTCATAAGTGTTACCATGGCTGATAAAGCAAGATGTACAACATAAGTCCCTGATGGATAGGAGTGAGCCAAAAGGAAAGATTATCCAGAAGTTTTGGAATAACTTTTTCTAGGGTTTTTAAAGAGCTCCCTATGATCTCACTTGGAAGGTGAGATTAATGACAGGAATGGGTATCTACAGTTTAAATCTTTGAACCTGCAGCATACCCTGTTGGGCTTTAACCCTTATAGTCCACTCTAGTCTCCAGCTATCAGCATCTTCATCTCTATTAGAGGGTTTGTCTGGCTGGTGGAACCAAGGATGGTTTCATAGCTGTATAACAGTGTAGCTGCACGGGTGCCTGTACTCAGAAGGGTTGCCCCATGCGTGGGGTTTAATTCTTTGCAGTTGCCATATTGAAATTCTTAATGTTTATTTTTGAATTTGATTCTGTAAGTAAAGTCTGTGGGACAATAGGGCTGCACAGAGGCGTGGCACCTCCTCTGATACACTCTCCATCCTCCTCCTGCTGACTCTCTGCCTCTTCCCTATGTTGACCCAGTCCTTCTGCTTCCGTCTGTTCCTGGAGGGGACCTGTGCACAAGTTTGAATGAAAGTCAGGGTCAGGAACATGTATCCAGCACACCCATGTGTCCAACTGCAGGATAGGATGGGAGCAAGGACCAGCCAATTGTGAGGGTTTTCACTTTTCCTGTGAGTATCTTCATGTGAGTAGAAGTGTGTGTGTGTGTGTGTGTGTGTGTATGTGTGTGACAGAAAGGGGAAGAATGGAAAAAGGCTTCTTTCACAAGTGATCTCACAAGTTTCTTTCTTTGAAAGAAAAAAAGAAAAAAAAAACACCTGAATATGTAAAAAATATATATATATTTTTACATATACATGTGTTTATTAGGTTTCCATTTTTTGCCTTCACAAAATTAAAGAGGCTTAAAATTTAATTAACAATAACAATGTTTAAGATAAGGACTAGAAACAAAAACCTTGTAAAGAATGAACGAACATAAATACATTCAGAAAAGAAATCAGAGAATTGCTGCATCGAAATACTAAGCAATGATAATAATAATAATGCAAAGAAAGTAACATTCACATTGTCAAATAAGAGTATGTCTATTATAGAATGCTATGACTCTGAGATTCGGTATGGAGTCACAGTTTCATTTTGATTTTGCTCCAACCCCTGCAAATCCTATAGATGACCCTGGGTGGAGCGCTCACTGCCCACAGACATCTCAAATCAGCAGAGCCAGAGAATTACCCACGCTTCTCATCCCATCTCTAACTAATGACTCATTGTTGGAGTTGATGGGAGAATTTTGAGGCACAAGTTCTCCACCAGGTCCAGAGTTCTGCAGCAGGATTAAGTTCCTTTTATCCTCAGAGGTAATTTGTTAAATGAGGTATAGTTTATTAGCTGCCTTCCCTTCTCTATCTCATTCCCTTACCTCCCCACTGTTGTTTTCTAAGATCACCGTCAAATAAACCACTTGAACTGACATCCTTATCTCAGGGTCTGTTTCTGGAACAACCCAAAGTAGGATAGATTCAAAAGCCAACATTTGAGAAACAATTCTAATATCTTTAACTAACTGAAAAAATAATATTTCCAGCACAGTGGGGCACTGTCCTCTACAGTAATTGTAATTCAGAGGTTTAGCATTTGTATTTTTGTTTACCTTTAGTATCTAGGACACATAATCGAACTTTATTTTTCCTTTTATTTTCTCTTTCTCTGTTTAGAATGAATAGTGTTTGAGCTTCCCAAGTGTTCCTCCCTACTCTAGAATTCTATGAATCTTCTGGCCTCTCTCTGAAAGAAAGGGAAAAACTGCTTTTCTTTCACAATTATTTTCTGTGAATTTTTGAATTCTGGTATAGACGTGTTTGTTTTGTTATGTGACCCCAAATTTACAAAGAACCTATATAATTCTTTATTCATAACACCACATACAGTATGTTCAACTGAATCTGAAAATGTGGCTTCCACATTTCTTTACAGATTTGAGTAATAAATTGAAAATGGTATTAAGATATGGGGGTATGGGATTTTTTTAAGACTAAAATATGCTTTATATTAAATACTTAATTTTTTCTAAGTTTTAACTTTTTATTTTAGGATTCCATTTTTTCTACTACAAAACTGCACTTTAAGAAAAAAGTCTATGTCCCCCAGAACTGCTTCTTACTGCTGATGTGAAAGGAAGAAAGAAATTAGTCATTAGGGTCTTGGCCAAACATCTCATTTTGAGAGTTACCTTAGAGATAAAAAAAAAATGATGGTGAATATCAGAAATTAATTTCTACTTGCTCCACCTTCCCTTCAATGATCCATGGGCTTTTGGATAAAGCTAGCTACAATCACAGACAAAAAGGCCCCCTTTCTTGCCATGTTTCAGACTTAGTAAATCCAGAGGAATAAAACCAAACTAGAGCTACTGAGGAAAGTGCTCAATTATCTCTTAGCACAAGTGCTTGATGCAAACCTCAACCCCACTCAGTTCAACCTTAACTACTAGGTCTTTAAAGTTTGATCTAGCTATTCTATATATCTTCCCGATTCTTTAACCAATTCTAACCATCCTTTCTACTTATCTCACTGCCTTTTCCTAATTCCTTGTCTGGATGAAACAGTCATTCATTTATCTGCTCTTTGAACAAAAATTAATTGATAATATACTACAGGATCGGGATCTACAATTCAAATACAAAGGCCAGCTGACTTGGAATCACTGAGGGTGGGTCCCAGGAATCTTTGTCGTAACTAGCTGTCCATGTAATTCCTATGCACCTGAATTTTGAGAAGCATGGGTCTGGGTCTGGGTCTAGATTGAGGTCCAAGAATTTGTATTTCTCATAAACTCTCAGGTAATATTGATGCTGCTACTCCAGGGATCATGCTTTGAGAATTACCAATCTAGAGATTTAAGATTTAAGTTATTTTTTCTGTTTCTTTCTCTTTTTTATTATTTATTTATTTATTTATTTATTTTTGAGATAGAGTCTCACTTTATTGCCTTCAGTTGAGTACCATGGCATTATAGTTACAGCAACCTCAAACTCTTGGGCTCAAGTGATCTTCTTGCCTCAGCCTCCTAAGTAGCTGGGCCTATAGTCACCCACCACAACACCTGTCTAGTTTTCAGAGACAAGGTCTTGCTCTTGCTCAGCTGATCTCCAACTCTGGAGCTCAGGAAATCCACCCACCTCCACCTCCCAGAGTACTGAGATTACAGGCACCAGCCACCGCACCCAGCCACTATTTTTCCTGTTTCTTAAACTAGCCTGAGTCCAAATCTCCCCAAATTATCTTCATCTTCTTTCTGCTTGTCCAACCTAAAACAAACTTTACTGGAAAGTTTCAGGTTCACTTTGCATCTCAATTTTTTTTTTAATGTGGTACCAAATTGACACAGTTTCCACTGTACCCTGTGTTCATGTTCTCTCTCTCTCCGCTCTTCTCTCTTCTCTCCTGTCTCATCATCTACATTTCTGTTTCACTTGCTTTATTAGAAAATCCCATGGCATGTTGAACTGGATACAACATAGAATTAGACTCAGTGGTAAATTTGCCATATTGCTTATGTAATTTTGAACAAGTCACTTAACATTTCTGAAGATCATTTCTGTATCTGCACAATGGAAGTGAGAAGGATTGGAAGAGATATATTTGAAAGAAACTAGCAACAAGGTCTGGCATATAGTCAGTGCTCAATAAATGCTCTTTAAATTTTTATATCACAACATTCTTCTCTTTCTTCAATACCACCTGATACCAGGTGATGACAGGACATATGTTAAAATCATTAAACCTTTTCATCTTACATATGTCTTCACAGTTAATTTTTGTTATATTTAAAACTTGATTTAACTTTACTATGTACATTTTATTCCTCCTTCACTTTAGTGACCTCCGGGAAGTATAAATGCTAATTTTCTTTTGATTTTAAAAATGTGCAAAGTTTTAAAAAGTGAAGCAGAGTATAAAAAAATGTCACAGTGGTAGTTCTGATATTCCATTTCCTATGTTTTCTCATCATTTGGTGTCAAATAAAAGTCATAGCTAAATGTACCTTAAAAATTCTCATTAGAAAAAGTAGCTTCAACATTGACTAAACCTTTCATCCAAGTACCTAAAATCCCTTTATAGCTAATTAAGTTTTAAAACACTTCTATCAGTAAAGTAAGAATTAAAACATATGGACTAAAACTCCATAGGCTAGTTTGGAAAATAGGGTCTCTTACCACAAGAAGATTTCAAACAGTTTATGGAAAAGTAGAATGAAAAGACAAAAAGGAAAAATAAATTATTTCTCAATATAAGTTCCATCTTTTTGTATGTGACATGCCAGCACTTAGTCCATTCTTAAAGGGTCTTGGGAATTTAACTGCATCAATGAAGTCTTTTTAACATTATCAACTGAAGAAAAATGGGTGTCCATTACAGATTTTTTAGGGAGACAAAAAAAAAAAAAGTCAAAAGGAGGCAAATCAGAACGGTAAGATCGATGCCTAATGATTTTCCATCCAAACTTCCACACAAATTACTGTTGTTTAATGATAGAATGAGGAGTCTTGTCATGGTGAAAAAAGACTCTCTGGCAAAGCTTTTCACAATATCTTTCTGCTAAATCTTTGGCCAACTTTCTCAAAACACTCTCATTACAAGCAGTTGTTATTATTCTTCGGTCCTTCAAGAAAGTCAAAAAGCAAAATGCCTTGAACATCCCAATAAACTGTTGCTGTGATCTTACTCTTGACCAACCCCTTTGCTTTCACTGGGCCCCTTCCATCTCTTAGTAGCAATTTCTTCCACTGTGCTTCACCTCAGGCTCACACTGGTAAAGACATATTTCAGTTCTTCTAAGAACTACTTTGGGATCTTGATCACACTTGTTTGAAATTTCCACTGAATGCACTACTATTCTCTGTACCTGATCTGGAAAAATGTTGTGGCAGCAATCTACTGGAAATAATACTTATTTTTTTCTGTCAGAATTGTGTAACTTGAACCAGCTGAGATGTCTATGATGTTGGCTATTGTTTCTGCTGTTAATTGTCAGTCCTCTTCTGTTAGAGCACAAACAAGACAAATTTTTTCCTCGCAAACATGTCGATAGTCTTCCGCTGAGGGCTTCATCTTCAATATCATCTCGTTTCTTCTTAAAATGAGTTATCCATTCATAAACTGCTGATTTCTTTGGGGCATTGTCCCCATAATCTTTTCATAAAGCATCAATGACTTCACCATTTTACACCCAAGTTTTACTATAAATTTGATGTTTTCTCTTGCTTCAATTTTAGTAAAATTCATGTAGCTCTGATTGGGGCTCTTTTCAAGCTGATGCCATATCCTTTCTAGTGCCTCAAACTAGAGCCTCTTCAGACATGTTATAATAAATTAGCATAAGTTTATTTTGGTGCAAAAAGGTTTGAAATCCATGAATAGTTTTTTTTTTCATAATACACATTTTCCATGAATTTTTTAAATTTCCCTCATATGTCTATCAGAGAAAACTAAACAGATTACAGCACAGTCACTCTGTTCATTTCCATCAGTTTAAAGGCTGACTAAAAAGTTTAAAAACTTTTGAAATTTGAAAATAATCATTTTAAAATCATATTTATATAAAAGTGATGTATACATATGCTTATAAAAATCAAAAAGTAGTGAAAGTATTAAAATAAGTATCGACTATTTCTTTCTTCATAGCTCCCTAACATCAAGTCCTGTTCCCTAGAGAACCATTTTTGAAATGCAAGCTTCAGTATTTATAACTAATGTTTATATTACTATTCTTAATTTATCAATATTAGATACTATTATATTTATGTCCTTGCTGATAAATGAACATTTAGCTATTATAATGACAACCTCTTCCCTAATTCTTCCAATACAGTTATATAATTTTTAGTAAAATAACTTTAGAGTGTTTAGGTTATTTTCAGTATATATAAATATTCACTATAGAATCAAGTAATTGGACTGGCAGCCAGATAGTTGTACTATAGCAATATTTCCTTTCTTATGCAGCTTTTTGAATTTGTTCCTGGAATTCCTAATTATTTTACTTTATTCTTGCAGTTTCTTTCTGAATTTTCTGAAGTCTCATCATATCAAGTACTTATCAAGTGGGTCCCCCTTCACTCCCACCCTAACCACCCAGTTTCTATCTCAACTTGCTGCTTCATTTGGGATTGCTGCTCTCCAGACGTACTGCATAGCCATCCTGGGACTGCCTGGACAATTCTGCTGGATTGAAGCAACTATTTCCTGATTTACTCCCTGCATTGCTGGAGGCAAATTTTTTACATCTTTGCTGACCAAAAATATTTTTCTTCTCAATACCCTCGTGCTTGATACTTTATGTAAAGTAAGAATTCTAGGTAGAAAATATTTTCGTTCCAATTTTGAAAAGACTTCTTTGTTGTTGTCTAAACACAATAGATAACTGTGAATAAACTTGAAGGTAATGAATTAAACACTAATTAATTTGGCAACCCCATACATAAACATCCTAGGAATTCTTAGAGAATGAAAAAAAGGTACAGATCATACGATAACAAAATTTTGTTTGAATTAGGACTGGCTATATAATCTGCAAGGCCCAGTGCAAAATTGAAAATGTAAGGCCCTTTGTCAACTAATGAATAATTTCAAAATATCAACAGCAGAGCATCAAACCAAGCATGAGTACAGGGCCTTTACATGCAGGACCCTATGCAACTGCACAGGTCATGTGCTGCCTATTGATTATCACATCATAATCTGAAACTCTAAATTGATGAACTTTTTACTGAAGTTTTGTACTAATTTCACCTTGCAAAAGACATTTTGGTAGCACTTAAATCTCCTTTAAACTGTGAAACTTGACTGGTAAAAGAGTGTACTTTACTATTAAAGGTTAGATAGTTTTTGTTTGAAATATTTGGGGTCAGAAATGTTTTGGATTTTGGATTTTTCAGCCATTTTAATATTTGCATTATCCAGGAGAACATCCCAAATCTGAAAATCCAAAATTCAAACTGCTCCAAGGAGCATTTCCTTTGAGTGTGTTTTAGTGCTCAAAAAGTTGCAGATTTTAGAATATATCAGATTTTAGATTTTCAGATTTGGAGTGCTCCATCTGTATCATGGTGTATGTTTTACCTACTAACACTATTTAAATGATAGGCCTTTACCCCAATTTTAAGCTAGATTCATTCATAAGTATGTGCACATTCTGTGTTTCAGTGTTTAAATTCTGGATTAGTTATTAACTAGCTGTGTGACATCAAGCAAGTTACAGAAGCTTTCAATTCTCCTAAGAATGGTGGGATTAAGCAATATATGAAAGATTTGTAATAGGTACTTGTAATAGGTACCTATTACAAGACATGTAATAGGTACTTGGCAACAATTACCATTATCATTATTTTATAAGGAAGAATAGAAATAGCAATTTTATTTTCCAAATTACCAATCATACCAATTTCTGTACAAGAAAATTATTTCACAAACAGCCCAAATCAAACATACTAATGGATGGTTTCATGGATAGAAACAAGCAAGGAACTCAGCTTCTTGATAGATCTGTGCCTTTATATCAGGGGGGTTAAATAAAAGCCACTGCCTGTTTTTATGCAGCTTGTGAGAGAAGCATAGTTTTCACACTTTTAAATACATTTTTAAAAACTGACATGAAAATTATATAAAATTTACATTTTAGTGTGCATAATTCTTTTATCATAACATCATAACACAGCGGCACTCATTCATTTATATATTGCCTATGGCTGCTTTTGAGATACAACAACAGTTACGTAGTTACAAAAGAGACATTATGGCCTGCAGGGCTAAAATATTTACTAATCAGATCTTAACAAAAAAAAGTTTCCTTGCCCCCATAAACCAGTCACTTCTTGCTAAATAGCGACAAGCCAATGAGACCATCCTAGCACCCTCACATTGATGCTTCTCTGTCTGGAAACAGAGCACTTGGTAGCACCTAGCATTCCTGCAAACCATCCTGATTTCCCACCCATTGGTTCTTCATCCATATCCTATTATCTGTAGTTGCCTTGATGGTTCTGACCTCAGCTTATCTTGACCCCCAACTAACACTTACCTCTAATATGACATTAATTAATGCTAATCGGGGGTAGGGGAAGACCATCAGATCCTCCCTGTTAGCATTTATTCAAATATACACCATCCCCCCAGTAAGTCCATCCAGTGGGAGTCTCTAGGTGTTTTCTGAATGCACTTTTGGAAAATGTGATGCATCTCCTTCAGTATGTGTTTGCCTTCATCCACTACATTTGCTATGTTCCTACCACTCTACTACCCTGTTTCCCCGAAAATAAGACAGTGTCTTTTTTAAGGTGTGCTCCCAAAGATGCACTAGGTGTCTTTCCCCGAAAATAAGACAGTGTCTTATTTTAAGGTGTGCTCCCAAAGATGCGCTAGGTCTTATTTTCAGGGGACGTCTTATCTTTCCTGTAAGTAGGTCTTATTTTTGGAGGATGTCTTATTTTTGGGAAACAGGGTCTGTAAGAGGGAAGGGGATAGGAGATAGAAAAGTGGTTTAAGAAAGAGGAGGGGCAAAAGAAGGTGACGAGATAAAACAATCAAGGAAATGAACCAGTTTAATGACAGGCTGTGAGACATAAGAAAGGTGATAGAAATTAAAAAGAAAAATAAAAGTTGAATGAGAATAATTAAGAAAAACTTCACTGAGAATACTGGAACTGAGCTAGCATAGGATGATATGCATTTGCAAAGTAGATATTAGGGAAGAGCAGGAAAAAGAGGTGGGTGAAATGAGTCCTACATCTAAATGACCTACAATTGGTAACACAAATTGGGGAGCTGCTCCCCTTCCCCAGTCTCTCACTCTCTGTAGTAAATAAACTGCAAAAAGTCCCATCCACTGAATAGACTAGAAAATGGTGACTCTCTCTGGCTGGACTAATGAGGCAAAGGTATTTTTTTTTTTCTCCAGAGACACAGACAGGCCCATACCAGGTCACAAAATTAGGTGAAGAAGGATGGCTTTCTGTCTCCATTTGTCTCCTAGAACTGGACCCCTTCTTGCACAACACAACCTGACCAATAATACATTGCAGTTCTGCAGATAAGTGTAGCCCTTACTGCAGCTTATGTTTAGACATACCTTTTTGGGGTCTTTGCGTTAAAACAACTTAATTAATAGTTGCCAATATGTTCCCCTGGCTAGGCTGTGGATATACAGGTATCTCATACACTGTTGGTGGGAAGGTAAAAATTATACAATGCCTACAGAAAGTAATTTGCAAATAAATAAAAAAAAGAAAGTAATTTGCCAAATTTCACTGCAATTACATGTGCATTACCTTTTGATACAGCCATTATAATTCTAAACATCTATTGTAAATATATACTGGCAAAAATACAAAATAAATTATGTCCAAGGCTATACTTTAAGGCTTTATTTAATTCATTTATTTATTTATTATTTTCAGTACACTGGAAACAACAAAACATCTACAATAATAGACTGTCTGGATAAACCAGTGTTGGCAAACTTTTTCTGTAAAAAAACACAGAATAAATATTTTAGCTTTGTGGGTCACATGATCTCTCTTGGAAGTACTCAACTCTTATAGCATAAAAGCAGCCATAGATAATAAACATATTATCATGACTATGTTTTAATAAAACTTTGTGGACAGTGAAATTTGACTTTTATATACATTTCATGTCATAAAATATTATTATTCTTTTGATTTTGTTTTCAATCATTTAGAAAGATAAAACTTATTCTTAACTTGGCCATAAAAAACAAGTTTTAGGCTAAATTTAGCCATCAGGTTGTAGTTTATCAATTGCTGAAATAAACAATAGTATATCCTACATAAAATCCTATATAGTTGCGCAAAGAAATGAGAAAGTTATCCATATACTAACATAAATTCAGAACATAGTAAGTGAAAAAAGAAAACAAGAGGCAGACAACGTTTATAGTATGCTATTGTTTGTGTAGGAAATTGAAAGAAATATAAGTATATATATATAACATTTTTATTTTTTAAAAATAAATGATGGAGGCTACAACAAAGCTAATGAAAGCAATCACTTATAAGGGGAGGGATGAAACAGAATGGAATGGACAGAAATAGAGGCAAGACTTCTGTGAATTTAACTTGCAATATCATTTTGACTTTGGGTGCAGTTTTTATATAATTAACAAAAAAATAAAATCACAAAGTAAAATACTTGTCAACGTTTAAAAATTGTGATGTTTTACAAAGAAATATCAATTCCTTTTCCTTCAACTATTGAAAGATCTTGCTGGCATCACTAGGTCCACTTTCCCACATGGTAGCAATATGAAGAAGCCAAATTTCACCAACTTTCTTTTCAGTAGGACATGTAGTAGTTAATGGGCTATAATATCTAACCAGTTTTTCCTTTCTTTTGCCTGCTTGGCCTCTGGAGGCACTTATATTTGCAAGTTCTGGCCTAGGAGAAACAAATGAATTAATATTTGATGCTTAGTACATCTCCAGGTTAATAGGAAACTATTCAATATTTTGAGCACAAATGTACAGAGATAAAAAGCAGCATTTCAGGGTGATTCACTCTCCAGTCTTACATTTGATAATGTGGAGTGATTGCAGGGAGCCTAATCCAAATTTGGTTATGCTAACACAGGCATGAGATAAATGGACCTGGATAGATGATGGCTGCAAGATGAGAGAAAGTGAAGAAAAAGTCACCAGGATAGGGAATGAAAGAGAATGAGGAGTTACTAAATTAGAGCTGGAAATCAGCTGAGAAATCATCTAATCCCATGGCCCATTTTATAGGAAACTGAAATCCAGTGTGGTAAAGGACCGTGTTTAAAGTTCCACATCTGGTTCAATATGAGTATCAAGGTTAATATCGGTATCTAGGTTTTCTGGGTCTTAATCTAAAGTAATTGGTACTAAATTTTATTGTTTTGAGGTTGCAACAGGAAGGCAAAAATGAAATTAAAGAACTTAATTAACACTCATAACTGTATGAGCACCAGTTGTGCCATCCTGACCCCAGCATATAAAGCAGGAGTTACTCTGCTTGCTGGCAAAGTTGTGCCACTGACAGAACTAGAGACTTGGAGGGAGAATTTTTCCTGGGGAAGAAGATAATAAATCAGAGTTTAGACATGGTGGGCATAGGGAAACATAATCGGCAATGTCTAGTAGGCAGCTGAAAATTTTTGCGAGTAGCCAATTTTACATAAGGTGTTTCTAAGTTTATTGCTGCTATAAATTAATGACAATCTATTTAATCTAATTGGTTTACTGGATCTGTTATAACAAAAGAGAATTGCCATTATACATGTGTCAAAATCCATAGATGTGGCCAGGCATAGTGATTCATGCCTGTAATCTCAGCACTCTGGGAGGTCGAGGTGAGTGGGTTGCCTGAGCTCACGGGTTCAAGACCAGCCTGAGCAAGAGTGAGACACCCCCCCCCCCAACCAGGTGTTGTGGTGGGCGCCTGTAGTCCCAGCTACTTGGGAGGCTGAGGTAAGAAGATCACTTGAGCCCAAGAGTTTGAGGTTGCTGTAAGCTATGATGACAGGGCACCCTACTGACAAAGTAACACTCTGTCTCAAAAAAAAAAAAAGATGTTACAATATAAAAGGTGAACCTTAATGCAAACTATGGGCTTCAGTGAATAATGTATCAATATTGGCTCAATTGTAACAAATGTTCCACACATGCAAGAGATTAATAATAGGGGAAAACTGGGGAGGGGAGGAGAATAAATGGTAATTCTCTGTACAATGGGCTCAAGTTTTCTTAAAACACAAAACTACTCACCTTTTAGGGGGCAAGACACAATGATAAGAGGGACTTTACCTAACAAATGCATCACTGTAACCTGGTTTCTTGTACCCTAAATGAATCCCCAACAATAAAAAATAAATAAATAAATAAAACATAAAACTACTAAAAAAAAAAAAAGGTCTATTAATTATTTTTCAAATTATATTGGCAGGAAAATCTACCAGTAACCTATTTTGAGGCTACAAAATATCATCGATTTGCCTCCTCAATGAAGCTTCATTGAAAATATATTCTTAACAAGGCACAAATGACTGAATGCACTCTAGTCGTGGCAATGTCTAGTAGGCAGCTGAAAACTTTTGCCAGTAGCCAAAATACCAAGCCAGATTTAGAGTAAATATTACATTTTGCTTGTGGAAAACAAAATTGTAAGAATGCTTTCAAAATAAAAATTTTTTTAACAACAGTGAAAAAATTTTGAAATGTAAATTTAAAAAGAGAATAGTTTGAGATAGATGCAATTTTTGGCATTTTTCCTGCTGGAACTCGACCTGTTGGTCATTGACATCATCAGGAAAATAAGTCTTTGTGTCTGACAGAAGCTCTGCACTATAACATTGCAACATGAGTGCAGTGATTCTACAGTGAATTCTACAGTGAATTGCTGTACAACGTATGCACAAACCTGCTGAAATAAGTCATATAACTAACTCAAATGTCTAAATCCTCTAGGAAGATACTGATCTCTAAAGCTATACTGATCATATAGTGGGACACTAGGGTTATTTCAGTAAGAGTAATTAAATCAACCCATTTAAACTAGGGTTAAATGACCTTCCCATAGTAATGTTACCACATTTTCATGATGTTAAAAAATGAAAATGACTTATCATTTATGTTTGCCCTCAGTTGATACTCCAAATGTAGGGTTTTTATCCTCCCCTTCCTCTTCCTCCTTCTTCTTCTTTATTGTGTTTTCCAAAATAAATTGCTGCATAACCACAAGAAATGAATGATAATATATATACAGACACTGGCTTTGTTATAGCACAGATTTAGAATATTGTAGCATTAGAACTTCAAGGAATTGACTTAAACAGTTTATTCCAATGGGTCTCAACTGGGAAGCATCCACCCACTCACCCCTCTTTGAGAGCCATTGATGTAATCCAAATTTGTTATTTTAAGATAGGGAAACTAAGGCTCCCCCCAAATTGGCTGATTTACTCAAGCTCTGGAGTGATAGGTCTGGACCTGAATATGTTTCTCCTGTCCTGTATAGCATCCTCCCTTCTACATCACATTACCTTAGCTCAGTTGATTCAGTTCTGTGTATGAATCAACTGCCTATGTCAACAAAAAGCAAACACATTAAGATGGGATGATCTGTACAGCCCCTTCCAGATTCTGAAATTTTAATCTTTCAGCAAACTGTGTGTGGATTTGCAGGAATAGATGTAGGGAGAAGAGATAGGAGTGTGTGGCTTCAATTTTCTTCCTTTCCCTTAACTATAAAGTAAACAAGGAAATAGAATATATTCTATCAAGCATGCCTACAGAAGCGTACTGTAGCGGTCCAAAAAATGACTGGGAGAGTTATTCTGTATATCACTTCAGGCACCATGAGGCTCTAATGACATATTTTGTAGCTAGACTAGTCTACCACTCTTCACCTTCCACCTAAACTGTTCCCCAGGTTTTTCAGTTAATAGAATACACACACTGGCCTGAATAGTCAGTCTTAAAGCTTTACTGGTTTCCAGAGCTCTCAGGCTATAAATAACTGTTAGAGGCATCATTACTTCTTCATGTGAGGGTAGTTTTAGATAATTTGCTTTGTACCAATTAAACAGCTTCTTAATCACCTATCTTACCTCTCTCTACTGGGATGACAAGATCTCACCTTTCTTTTTGCCTTGCCAAGTCTCAGAAAAGTTTGGGGAAGCCTGGCCACTCCACGGCTTACACTCCTCATCATACAAGGGAAACTTCTTTTCAATATACTTCCCATTTTGAGAAAAACAAACTGCCACGAGCTGACTGCTGCCCTGAGGCTTCTGGCTCTAGCTTCTCTGTGTCCCTCTTTGAATTGTAAAGATTAGTGGCACAGTAGGTCAGACAGAAGTTTTCCAGCTCCATGCTAACCTCATGGGGCCACCATCATATGCAGTCCTCCATCACTGAAATATTGTTATGTAGTGCATGACTTTCCTTGATATCTGAGGCATGGCTTTGTCCCCAAGAATTCCTTCCATATTCTTTGGCTCAGGGGATAGCTAGAAAGGTAAATATACCCAAAGGCCTTCTCACAAGGTAAGACAGCCTGCTCCCCTCAATTATTAGCTCATACACACTTTGTTCAATTATACCTTGTCACAACTATATACTTTTCTATCAAACCTAGCATGAAATATACCCAGATTTACCTGTTTCTTTTTCTTTTCTTTTTTTTTTATTAATACTAAATCATAGCTGTGTACATTAATGTGATCATGGGGCACCATACATTGGTTTTATAAACAGTTCGACACATTTTCATCACACTGGTTAACATAGCCTTCCTGGCATTTTCTTAGTTATTATGTTAAGACAATTATATTCCACATTTACTAAATTTCACTTGTAAGATGCATTGCAGGTGTAATCCCATCTATCACCCTCCCTCCGCTCATCCTCCCTCCTCCCTTCCTTCCCTCTCCCCATTCCCCATATTCTGAGGTTATAACTGGGTTATAGCTTTCATTGTGAAAGCCAAAAATTACCTGTTTCTTTGGGTGTTTACTTCCTTCAGAAATCTCCTGTGTCATGTAAAATTTATATTAAATAAATTTGTTTGCTTTTCTCTTGTTAATCTTTCTTTCGTTATGGGGAACTCAGCCAAGAACCTAATGATGGGTGAGAAAAAAAAATCTTTTCTCCCCTACAAGCCTAAGTTTCCCTGTGTATAACATGGAAGAAAATGGAACCTTTTCATCAAAGAATTCTCTGATTCAAAAAGTACATTGGCCCTATTGTGTCAGAAACAAATTTTAAAGAGATACTGTATACATTTCAAGTTTCTGCTTTTAGTTTTTAAAATGGCACTATCTTTGTAGTACCATGGGCATATGAAACCGTACTATTTTAGACATATTTTGTTGTTATTTGCTTAGTGTTTAAATAGGTACATAATTTTCATCCAAATGTTTTCTATTTTCATAATTCTTCACAAGTATGGGTCCTACTAAACGCAATGGGTCTTTTCTATTCTCCTATGCAGAAAGCCAAGGAATTTTTTGTTATTAGAAATACGTACAATTTATATTCCTACGTACGAATATGCACAGAACCATTGGCTTATCGCTAAAGAATACCTATTTTAAGAGCATTCAATTACAAAAGGATTACCCTCAAATATTGAGTCTGAGGCTAGAACAAGGAAAATACCTTTTTCAATGACAACACTGAGGAAGCAGCCTTTTCATTGTTGCTATTTAAAGACCACTATGGGAAGCAATGCTTGGGCACTAACAGGGAACTACCACTGTAGGTCTTTTTAAAGAACTTTTTATGGAGTATTTCAAGGACAGAATTTCAGGGAGTGAATATTACCTTCATTGTTAATAGGACGCCATGTTATTACAACAAAAATAAACTATTGTGTCTTCTCACATATAATTTTAAAAGTGTTAAGCAAAAGAAGAGCCCATCTATGACTGAAGATTAAATTTCTGAGAAATCACATTTATTTTTGATCTTAAAAATTTGGATTTTTAAAAAGCAGTTCTGTTGAACATATCCAGAGTACTATATTGTATATTAAAGGTGAAAGGCTTAAAAATAATAATGTATTATTACTTTTATGTGCTTCAATTTTTAACAGCTTAGTGTGCCAAGAACAGTAGATACTCATCGTCTTTCTTTTAACGTTTTAACAATTATAGATCAGCATGATTCAGGACAAAGTTCTACTTCTGAGTTTGCCTTAAATGGTAGATACCTTAAAAATTCAGTTTAGTATACTATCCTCTTTTTTTTTTAAGTACTTTTTAAAAAACTCTCAAAACAGATTCTTACTATACTGAATTTAACAAATAGTTTGCAAGCTGACAACTTGTTTATACATGAAGCTTGAACTTACAAAATGTCTGACAACATAAGAAAATCAAATGGGATTTGTGTAAGCAAGTACTTGCAAATTTGTTCTTGTCTCTGTGTGACAAATGATGGCAAACAGTCTAATGGTACTTTTCCCTACCAGGGTAGCACTTCCTGGCAACTTAATCATCCAGTTCTCAGGGTGTCCTTCCACTCACAGAGATCATTTCCTCCTCAGTCTTTTCCTTAGCAAGAAAAGTGAAAAGTTAAACATATTATTTTCATTAACCTTTCTGTCTTGTCCCAACTAGCTAGGAGTTGATGGAGAAACAGCAGACAACTGAACAGATAGATGTTAGTTTTGATCTCTAATGCCCAACTTTTAACTGCCCCTTAAACTGCCTTGCAATTTTTCATTTCTATGGTCAGCTCATCTCCTATATTCAAAATAATTATTTCAAACTTCTCTTCTCAGATTTTATCTCTGCTGTACTTCCATTTTCACAATTTTGCGTCCTTCTTAACAACCCCCAAAAAACTTTTTCTACAGTATTTTCTGAAGAAAAGTTCCATGTGAAAAATTTCTTCAACTCTTAGAGCTCCTACACCAAATCCTGCTTCATCTACCTTCTTTTCTTTTCAATCTGTAATAATGGAGGGAAGGTTTCCTTTTATGATGTAAGGCCAATCTCTCCACATATTCTGTACGTCTCTGTTCTTTGTATGTTTCCTGGAAACTCACAGGTTTTTATTCTCAGGTTTTAATTATTTTGAGTAAACAATATATTTAAATGGTTCAAAGTTCAAAAATTACAAAAGGGATGTGATGGAAAGTCTCCTTTCCATTTCTAGTTCCAGTTCCTTATGTTCTTCTTGGAGCAGGTGTCCTGCCAGAGATAGCCTATGTACTCACAAGTAAAATTATACAAACATTCTTTTCTAATTTTCAAAAAAAAAAGCAAGAAAGAAAAAAGAAAAATAATACTCTATACGCACAGTTATGTACCTTGCTTTTGTCATTTAAAAATATATTCTTGAAGACAATATTAATTCATAAAATATTGAGTCATTTTCTTTAAATCGCATAGCATAGATTATGATTATCCCATAATTTATTTAACCTAACCATATTGTTGGACATTTGTCTCTAAACCTTTACTATTAGCAACAACATTGTAATGAATAATATAGATATAGGTTAAATTCTTATTAGTGGGATTACAGGACTAAAAGGTAAATACATTTGTAACTTTGATAAATATTGCTAAATTATTATCTATAAAGGTGAAACCAAACTATAGTTCCACCAAAACTACGTGAGAGTATAGGGGATGAGGGAAAATTTACCCGTCACCTCTGAAGGTTCACGGAAAATCACTAACAAGAGGTAGAGTAACAGGGAAAAAAAGCATACAAATTTATTTGATCATGGTTTTATGTGACACAGGGGAGTTCAGAATGAAGACCCTGAAGTACAGGGGAATCTATTCTTTTTTATGCTATGTTAAACAAAGTATGTGCAGTTGTGTAAAAACATAATTGGACAAAAAGTCTATAATATAATGCTAATAGACTGAGTGGGAAAACGCAGTAAGACCTGTTTGTCTAGATTCTTTTTGACTTCCCTGAACAAGCATTCCTTCTTTCTGGGTATCAGGCAGGACCCTTTCTGGAATGGAAGTTTTATGACCTACAATCGAAAATGTAGTTCATGTAATTTTTAGGATGAATTTTTTACACAGAAAGAGTGCAGGAGGGGAGCTAGAGTAAGATTTTTTAGGTTTTATGACTGATTAGGGAAGAAGAGTTATGGTTCTAAGACCTTCCTGAGGAAAGAGATTCTCGTTTCCATTGCTTGCCTCAGGAAAAAATGAAAGACCAGAGACAGGAGGGAAGGAGCTCGGAGAAAAAATTTTGCTTCTGAAGCTGCTTCTAAGGCTTTTATTTATAAGATTGAGTATCTTCAAATATTTAAAAGCCATTTGTAATTCCTTTACTTTGTTCATATTCTTTCTCATATTGTGTTTTTAAAAAAAATTGATTTGTAGAAATTATTTATAGGTAAAGATAGCTTGTGTAATATGTGTTTCAATTTTTCTTTGGCATTGAAGAAAATTTTGTATACCTAGATTTATTCATGGTTTTACTTGTATTACTTCTGTGATGAACTTAAAGTCCTTCCCTACCCCAGGATCATGAAAAAAAAAATTCCATGGTTTCTCCTTTCATTTTATAATTTCTGTTTTAAAGTTTTCTTCATATAAGTTTTATATATTTCTTGTTAAGCTTATTTCTAGGTACTCTATCATATTTATTACTATTGTAAGTGTATCCTGTCTCTTATTAGATCTCCTAATTCATTGTTGTTTAAATATTTAGGGTGAATCATTTCTGTGTATTAATTTTGCAGACATTACTGAATTCTAACTTTAATAGATGTTTTAGCTAATTATCTTTGGGTTTTCCTTTGTTGTTGTTGTTTTTAGACAGTCTCACTATGTAGCCCTTGGTAGAGTGCTGTGGCGTCACAGCTCACAGCAACCTCAAACTCTTGGGCTTAATCAATTCTCTTGCCTCAGCCGCCCTATAGCTGGGACTACAGGTGCCTACCACAATGCCTGGCTATTATTTTTTGTAGTTGTCATTGTTGTTTTAGCTGGCCTGGGCCAGATTCAAACCTGCCAGCCTTGGTGTATGTGACTGGCGCCATAACAACTGTGCTACAGGCACTGAGCCTGTCTTTGGATTTTCATAATTTAATTATATTGCCTACAAATAGTGATTATTTAACCTCTTACTTTCCCATATTGAAATCTCAAATTTCTCTTTTTTATATTGTATATTTATTGTCCCCAGAATAATAACATGATACTGGACGTTCTTGTCTTTTTACTCATGTAATCTTATGTTTTTCATAGAAGACACATATCTGAAGATTATACAAGTCATATGGGACAGACCAATACATCATATAAGCAAATATCATATTAAATGGGAAAAGTTGAAAGCATTTCCACTAAGAGCTGGAGCAAGACAAGGGTAATATTGTCACCATGTCTATTCAACTCAGTGCTGGAAGTCTAGCCAGAGCAATCAGACAAGAGAAAGAAACAAAGAGTATCCAAATCAGGAAAGAGGAGGTCAAATCATTGTTTTCACTGATGAAATAATCTTATATTTGGAAAACCCCAAAGACTCCAGAAGACAATCCTGGAATTGATAAATAAATTCAGCAACGTCTCAGGTTACAAAATCAATGCACGCAAATCAGTAACACACCCACAGTCAAGCTGAGGGTCAAATTAAGGAATAGTTACAAAGAAAATAAAATCCTAGGAATATACTTAACCAAGGAGGTGAAAGATCTGTACAAAGAGAACTATAAAACACTGAAGGAAGCTGAGGGCAATGGCTCACACCTGTAATCTTAGCACTCTTGGAAGCCAAGGCAGAGGTCAGGAGTTCAGACCAGTCTGAGCAAGAGTAATACCCTGATTCTACTAAAAATAGAAGTTCTATCCAGGTGTAATGGCACATACTCATAGCCCTAGTTACTTTGGAGGCTGAGGCAAGAGACTTGCTTAAACCCAAAGTTTGAGGTTGCTTTGAGCTATGATGCCATAGTACAAAACAAACAACAACAACAAAAACACTGAAGAAAGAAATCACAGACTACACAAACAAATGGAAAAACATATCGTGCTTGTGAATCAGTAGTCAGATTGCTCTTTTTAAAAATGGAAGTTTGATAATGTCACTTCTCTCTTGAGAATCCTTCAGTAGCTTCCCATTACTGTTAGGATGCAGTCCAAAATACCTCATACAATCTATGACAAGCTCCTTTACCTGGCCCCTTTTGACCTTGCTAGACTCTTATGCCATTATTCTATTCTGTATTAGTCAGCATACAGCTAGAAAAACAAAATCAAAGAATCATTTCAATGGGAGAGATATTACCTGGAGGTCATGTAGCTGCTGACCACTCTTGGCTAGAGCTCACTATCCTTTGCTTCCCTTTAATATATTGTGTATTAGAGGCACTCTACCTCCTCCTGCTGCTGTCAGAAATAAACAGGAGCCTGCCTTTATGCAGACGCTGCTAAACAACTTCTATTGACTACTGGATCCCAGAGCTTTCAGTTACTTCTATTACTGTTATCAGAAACTCCATAATAAGCAGAATGATAAAGTTTCTTCGTTACTCTTACTTTTTATATCTCTCTAGTCATGCATACTGGCAGAAATTAACAGGAAATGTGCTTACAAAAGAGTTGACAATATATGGTTTGCAGGCTTCTAGCCCATGATTGAAGGAAAACACAGTGTGTTCCTACACTAATTTTTCAAATTAGCTAATCTTTTGGGTCTTAGCTCAAAGAACAGTTCATTGATAAAGCTACTTTTTAGCACAACTTATTAATCTGGGTCTCTCAGTATATATGTGTTGGCACTCTGCACATTTCCTCATAAAAATCATAAAATTGAGACTAAATAGGCAAGGTATAGTGGCTTATGCCCATAATCTTAGCACTTTGGGAGGCCAAGGTACAAGGATCACTTGAGACCTGGAGTTTGAGACCAACATGGACAAAAGTAAAACCCTATCTCTTCTAAAAGTATTATAGAAAGGTTTGCCAGATGTGGTGGTGTGTGTCTAGAATCCCAGGTATTTGAGATAATGAGATAGGTGGATTGCTTCAGTCAAGGAGTTTGAAATTGCTGTGAGCTATGAGGACACCACTGTATTTTATCCAGGGAGGGAGCAAGACCTTGTTCCAAAAAAAAAAAAAAAAAAAAGAAAAGAAAAGAAAAAAAGAATTAAAAGATAAGAGAAAAGAGAGACTAAATAATTAAATGCACAATTATTTAACATATACTTCCCATTCCAAACTGAAAAGTCATTAAAGAGAAAGTCATATGTGATCTATTTATTGCTACATCTCCGCTAGATAGAGTATGGAGGATCTGAAATAAATATTTGCTAAATAAATAAAGTATATCTTCTATTATATCATCAAAAGGGTGGTTCCTTCAGTCACTGTCAATTAATCCCCCTCAAGGAAAAGACATTTACTAATACTGAACAGTTAATTTACCAAGAAATAAAAGAATCACTTTGTTGGGGATTTCTTTCATGTTATAAATACAGAGATTGACAAAAATTATGTATTAGTTTATCTTAATAAGTTGTTGTGGTGGTTAATTTTTGGTGTCAACATGACTGGATTGAGGAATACCTAGAGAACTGGTAAAGCATTACTTCTCGGTGTGTTTGTGAGTATGTTTCCAGACAAGATTGGCCTGTGAGTCAGGCTGAGTGGGGAAGATCTGCCCTGAACGTGAGCAGATACTATCCAATTGGCTGGGGGCCCAGAGAACACACAAAAAAAGAGAGAAAAGTATTTCCTCTGTCCTGGAATGTCTGCTCACTTCCTCTTCCCCTTGGACATCAGAACTCCAAACTCTGTGGGGATGGGACTCCAGTACTTATACCAGGCTATTCATAGGCCTTCAACCTCTGACTAAGAACTACAACATTAACTTCCCTGGTTCTCAGGCTTTTGGTCTTCGATTGAGCCATGCTACCAGCATCCTAGGGTCCAGCTTGCAGATGGCTTGTCAAGGGACGTCTCAGCCTCCATAATTACATGATCTAGTTCTTCTAGAATAAATCTCTTCTCATCTACCTATCACCCTTTATACAAGGTCAGAGAATTAAGTTGGTGCACTCATCCTAGAAAATGTGCTACATACCTTATTACTGAATATCACTATGGTCACATTCCGACTACTCCCCTTTGGAAGCTATGCACTGATGCTAGCACCTAGTTCACCTTTCAAAGCACTTTTTCAAGGAGGAGTTCATGAACTTAATTGTGAGACCTCACACCATGTCAGCTCTAATGGCCATTTCAGAAAAAGAGTTCTAAAATTGCTCTGAAGGGAAGACTAGGTGTCGGTTTCAGTGTATAGCTTCCCAAGGGGAGTACTTAGAAATTGACCATAGTCATATTCAGCAATGAGGTATGTAGCACTTTCTTTAGGATAAGTTCATGAACTTAATTGTCTAACCTCTACATATCTACTTACCTATCTATTTATATGGTATATTCTATTTTTTTGTTCTTTCTGAAAAATCCTAGCTAATACAGTTGTGTGGGAGTAATCTAGTATATTCCACAGTAATTTAATCATAAAGATAGTTATAAGGCTGGGCCTGGTGGCACACACCGATAATCCTAGCACTCTGAGAGGCCGAGGTATGTGGATTGCCTGAGCTCAGGAGTTCGAGACCAGCCTGAGCAAGAGCAGGGCCCTGACTCTAGTAAAAATAGAAAAACTAGCTGGGTATGGTGGTTGGCGCCTATAGTCCTAGATACTTGCAAAGCTGAGGCAAAATGATTGCTTATCACTTGAGCCCAAGAGTTTGAGGTTTCTGTGAGCTATGATGACCTCTACCCAAGGCAGCAGAGTGACTGTCTCAAAAAAGAAAAAAAAAAGATAGTTATTGCAATAGATAGGAAGAAACAACTTCAAGGAATTAAATAGATGGTATTCTTATGAAATGCCTGATGGGTAAAGTAAAAGCATAAGAAAATTAGAAAGTGAAGGCTTCCTCTAATCTAAAGATCTAGCACATGTAGTCTTAGAATCACATGTAAAAACAACAAAACCTTTTACACAAATATTTATATACATTTTACATAGTAAGGATATTGTTATATAAGCATTAGGTATTTGATCATGAAAGAAATAGAACTGATGCACTTGGTGAGCTAACTGATAGCAACCAAATTGCATTCCATTCATTAGGTCAACTCCTTTGGCCCTTTTAATCCTTTAATAAAAAGACCTTGGGTATAAGAAGGCAGTGGAGCTATCAGCAGTCTGTTATTTTTGAAGTGGTGTTTCTGATTATGAAATTAGATTTTAGAAATTCTAGTACTCCAAGTATTTGATCTATTTTTAAGAGGTGAGTTGTATCTATGCTCTACTATCCTCAGCTGCTTAAAGTATAACCATGCATACGTTGTGATTTGTGAGGGAGGGTGGAGATGAGGTTGTTGCCAATTGACTGTTAAATTATTGCTGAGAGGAAAGAGAGACAAGTTAAATTGGAAGGTAATTGATGCAATTCTCTAGGACTGCTTCATTTTCTTTCAAGAAAACAAGAAGCAATGTTATCCAATGAGAATTCATGGGCTAAGGAAGAGGGTAAAGGCTTAAATAGAAAGGGAAAATTTTGAAGCAGTTATTGCAGAGGCTTAAATAAAGATAACTATTTTTGCATAGTTTTGAGAATCCAAGGAGAAGTTTGATGCCATGAAATTTCAATAATTGTAATTGGCATCCTATTGAGATTTTATCAAGTAACTCTTGATTATGGCAGGAATGCTGAATTCACTAGTGAGAGTTAGCAAGGCAGACAAGGGCTGATCAATGCATTACTGAAAAGTTTATCATGAAGTCTAGTCTGAACAGAAGAGCAGAAAAGCCAGAATGGGAGTAACTAATTTAAAGATAAGTGGTGTAAGACAAAAATTGGAAGAAAAATAATACGTTCAAGGAGAATAATAGAGGGGTGGAGGCAAGAGGGCTGATTGGAGTCAGCTTCCTACAGAGGCTCCCATCCAGAAGGAGAGTTAAAGGACAGATGTTTAGCAAGTAAGCTGATGGTTTGGAGCTGAGCCAAGAGAGAAGGTTAAAGAATGTACATCAACCCTGCTGAGGTGAGCTGTGACCTCAAGGAAACAAACAATAGGTACAAAATCCATCATCAATTAGACAGGACTCCCCTCCCCCATGAGAATGGCTCTCAGTACACTTTATACAGACAAGCAAGCAGAGTTCAGATCTCCTCCTATTTTATCCAATGGGAGGGACTCTCTAAAAACCAGAACTCTTTCCCCAGAGAGGACCTATTAGTGTGCCATGGAACTCTCCCACCAGGCATAAAATGGTATATTTTCTCTACCTGGAATTCTGAACTCCCAGCACTCCCCTCCACTCTCACCCTGGGGTCTGAAAGCCTGCCCCATGGAATCCAGATTCTTGCACATTTTCTCGAGAGGTGTGGACAAGGCATGGGCTGTTGCAGGTCTATACTGATTCTGTGGCATGGGTGTAAAGAGAGGACAGTGGACTGAGAGGGAGAGGGAGAAGCATTGCCCCTGAGGCACAGAGCACCAGTGGCAGTGGCGAGAACAATAGGGCTCACACCCCTGGGGATATCTTGGAGAGATACTCCCTGCCTCTCTTGGCAACCAGAGAAAGCCAGGCCAGGCCTCTACCCTGGTCACAGCCACTGGCCAAAAAGATATTGAATAGAAACGCCAGCCCCATGAGTAAAGGGTATGCTTGAGAAGATACCAGGCTGGCAGCACATGGTGGGGACAGAGACTAGAATACGCTGTGCACAGAGATGGCATACTACCAGGGCGGGGCTGAGTCTGAAGTGCTGCTTTAGTGAGCCTAAGAAGGACAAGGCCCCTAGGAGAACATAGCTGAGTCAAAAGCTGGTGGGCAACAGCAGCAGCCCAGGGAAAAACAGACTGAGAGCTGTGTGCCAGTACCAGCCCAGGGAGAGGCAGGAACTGAGAGCTGAGTGTGAGCTTTAACCGTGCCCACCCCAACACAGAATGGAGCAAAGACAGAGACGCCAGGTCTGTGAGAATTGGTGCAATGGCAGTGGCACAGGGTGGGGATGAGCCGCAGTTTCTGTGAACTCAAACAGAGCCTGGTCCACAGGGGAATATAGCCAGGGCAGAAACACTAATTCTGTGAGAATATAAGTGGCAGCAACATCAGTTTGGGGTGGAGCTGGAATTTAGTAAATTGCCCCAGCTTCCATTAAGCACCTGAGGTTGTCAGGCTGCAGCTACCTCTGATGGCTGGTAGCAGAATGTGGCAGTCTCTCCAAGGAGACATAGATCTCCCTGTGACTTAGGCAGGCACAAACCCCTAGAGCATCTGCTCATTGGAGGGAAATGGGTCATGGTCCTGCAGGTTTAAGTGACTGGGTGTGACAGAGGAGCAAGTGGGGAAGAAGGCATCAAACGTCCTGGACTAATTCATTTGCTGGGTGGATCCTTCAGACTCCATGGAGCACCAGAGCAAGTCATACTCGAGTTGCCAATAGACCCCTGCTATCTAGCTGCTGGAGACTTTTTGAACTCTCCCACTTGAGACTGGGTGCTGACTGGGAAAATTGATTTGGAACTCTTAACCTGGACCAATCACCCGAGGACTTCCAAAGCAGTACCCTGGGTGTGTGGTTGTGGGAAGGTTTGATTTTTCCTTTTCCAGTTGTTGCCCAGGGGGCAGGGTGACTTAGTTTCTGGTAATTCTCTGCAGTTGAGACTTCAACACAGAGTTACTTATTCACTAGATTGGACAGAGACCAGCTGAAAACAAGACAGAGCCACTTAGGCCTACCACAACAAGCAGGTCCCCAGTGTCTCAGGCCATAGCACTGTATGGGTCCTTTGCAAAGCTCTATGAGAAAAGGTACAGACACCAGTCCCAGCTCTTGGGCAAAGGGCTAGTTAATCCATACTCCAAGAGCCCCCAACCCAACATCACCTTATTTGCTCATCTAGCCAACAGTATAAAATAATCATTAGGCAGAATCAGCTGAAAAACTCCAGCAACATGCATAATCAGAGTAGATCAACTTCCCCAAGGAACAACATGGTGGACACCAGAAGATCAAATGGCTGAGATGTCAGAAATTGAATTCAGAATTTGGATTGCAAATAAGATTCATAGAATGGAGGTACAGTTGGAATTAGAAATTCAAGGAGCATTTCAAAAGTTTTCTCAAGAATTCAATGAATTCAAAGACAAAATCACCAAAGATTTTGACACATTGAGACAAGAATTTGCAGCCCTCAAAGGTCTGAGAAATACAGTAGAATCCCTTAGTAATAGAATGGAGCAAGCATAAGAACGGATTTCTGACATTGAAGACAAAGCTTTTGAACACGCCCAAACACTCACAGAGGAGAGATGTGGAGAGCAAAAATGGATCATTCTCTCAGAGAGCTGTGGGATAATTTGAAGAAGACTAATATTCACCTTATAGGAATTCCTGGAGGTGACAAGGTGGCTTTGCAAGGCACAAAGGCTCCACTCCATGAGATAATCAAAGAGAACTTCCCAGACGTGCCAAGAGATTCTGAAATTCAGACAGCAGACAGTTTGAGAACCCCAGCATGACTCAACCCGAATAAGACATCTCCCAGACACATTATAATTAACTTTGCCAAAGTTAATATGAAGGAGAAAATTCTGCAAGCAGTCAGACATAAGAAAACCATAACCTACAAGGGGAAGAATATTAGAATGACTGCAAATCTCTCTGCTGAAACCTTTCAAGCTAGAAGAAGGTGGTCATCGACTTTTAATCTCCTAAAAAAAATAATTTTCAACCCAGGATCCTGTATCTAGCTAAACTGAGTTTCATTTCTGATGGAGAAATTAAATACTTTAATAACACACACATATTGAAGAAATTTTCCATAACTAAACCAGCTCTTCAGGATATTCTCAGACCTATCCTCCATAATACCAGTGCAATCCTCTACCACCAAAGTAAACTCACTCAGAAATTTTGGATCAAATTCCAACTTCCACAGTGGCGAAAGGATTAAAAATGTCCACTGGACTTTTGAAAAACTTGATACCCCATATTCTATCAGGCTTATTAATATTCTCCATTAATGTGAATGGCTTAAATTGTCTTCTAAAGAGGCACAGGTTGGCTGACTGGATACAAAAACTCAGGCCAGATATCTGCTGCATACAAGAATCTCATCTTACCTTAAAAGATAAATATAGACTCAGGGTGAAGGGCTGGTCATCTATATTCCAGGCAAATGGAAAACAGAAAAAGGCAGGTGTTTCAATTTTATTTGCAGATACAATAGGCTTTAAACCAACAAAAGTAAGGAAGGATAAGAATGGTCACTTCATATTTGTTAAGGGTAATACTTAATATGATGATATTTCAATTACTAATATTTATGCACCCAACCAGAATGCACCCCAATTTACAAGAGAAACTCTAACAGACATGGGCAACTTGATTTCCTCCAGCACCATAATATTCAGACATTTTAACATCCTTTGGCAGTGTTGGACAGATCCTAAAATAAGAAACTCAGCAACAAAATTTTAGACTTAATTTTAATCATTCAACAATTGGATTTAACAGACATCTACAGAACAATTCATCATAATAAAATTGAACACACTTCTTTTCATCAGCCCATGAAACATCCTCCAAAACTGATCACATTTTAGGTCACAAGTCTAACCTCAGCGAATTTAAAAGAATAGAAATTATTCCTTGCATCTTCTCAGATAATGATGAAATAAAAATTGAACTCAGTAACAACAGGAATCTGCATACTCATACAAAATCATGGAAACTAAATAACTTTATGCTGAATATTAGCTGGGTCATGGATGAGATTAAGAAAGAAATTACCAAATTTTTGGAACAAAATGACAATGAAGACACGAATTATCAGAACCTCTGAGATACCATAAAGGCAGCCCTAAGAGGGAAACTTACAGCACTGCAAGCCTTCCTCAAGAGAATGGAAAGAGAGAAAGTAAACAACTTAATGGGACATCTCAAGCACCAGGAAAAGGAAGACTATTCCAATCCCAAACCCAGCAGAAGAGAATAAATAACCAAAATTAGAGCAGAATTAAATGAAATTGAAAACAAAAGGATTATACAACAGATCAAAAATCAAAAAGTTATTTTTTTGAAAAGGTCAATAAAATTGATAAACCTTTGGCTAATCCAACCAGGAAAAACAGAGTAAAATCTCTAATTTCATCAATCAGAAATGGCAAAGATGAAATAACAACAGACTCCTCAGAAATTAAAAAAAATCCTTAAAGAATATTACCAGAAACTCTATTCTCAGAAATATGAAAATTTAAAGGAAATAGACAAATACTTGGAAGCACACCACCTTCCTAGACTTAGCCAGAATGAAGTTGAAATTTTGAACAGGCCTATAACAAGTTCTGAAATAGCATCAACTATGAAAAATATCCCTTAAAAGAAAAGCCCAGGACCAGAGGGCTTCACATCAGAATTCTACCAAACCTTTAAAGAGGAACTAGTACCTATGTTACATAACCTTTCCAAAATGTAGACAAAGAAGGAATACTACCCAACACATTCTATGAAGCAAACATCACTTTGATCCCCAAACCATAAAAATACCCAAGAAAAGAAAATTATAGACCAATATCTCTAATGAATATTGATGCAAAAATATTCAAAAAGATCCTAGCAAACAGAATCCAGCAACACATCAAACAAATTATACACATGACCAAGTGGTTTATATCCCAGGGTCTCAAGGCTGGTTGAATATACATAAATATATAAATATAATTCATCATATAAACAAACTAAAAATCAAAGACCATATAACTCTCTCAATCAATGCAGAAAAAGCTTTTGATAACATCCAACATCCATTCATGATTAGAACACTTAAGAAAATTGGCATAGAAGGGACATTTCTTAAACCAATAGAGGCCTTCTACAGCAAACCCACAGCCAAAATCATATTGAATGGAGTTAAATTGAAATCATTTCCACTCAGTACAGAAACCAGGCAAGGTTGCCCATTCTCTCCACTGCTTTTCAACATTGTAATGGAAGTCTTAGCCATTGTAATCAGGCAAAAAAAGGTGATTAAAAGTGTCCATATAGGGTCAGAGGAGATGGAACTTTCACTCTTTGCAGATGATATGATTGTATATCTGGAAAATAGCAGGGCTTCTACTACAAAAGAAGAGATCAAGGAATACAGCAGCGTCTCAGGTTACAAAATCAACACTCATAAATCTGTACCTTTACATATACCAACAATAGTCAAGCTGAAAAAGCAGTCAAAGACTCTATTCTGTTCACAGTAGTGCCAAAGAAGATGAAATATTTGGGAGTTTACTTAACAAAGGACGTGAAAGATCTCTAAAAAGAGAACTATGAAACTCCAAGAAAAAAAAATAGCTTAAGATGTTAACAAATGGAAAAACATACCATCCTCATGGCTGGGAAGAATCAACATTGTTAAAATGTTCATACTAACCAAAGCAAAATACAATTTTAATGCAATCCCTATTAAAGCTCCACTGTCATACTTTAAAGATATGTAAAAAATAATACTTTGTTTTATATGGAATCAGAAAAAACCTTGAATAGCCAATACATTACTCAGAAATAAAAACAAAGGAGGAGGAATACGCTACCAGACTTCAGACTATACTGTAAATCGATAGTGATCAAAACAGTCTGGTACTGGCACAAAAAAAGAGAAGTAGATGTATGAAACAGAATAGAGAACCAAAAGATGAACCCAGCTACTTACTGTTATTTTATCTTTGACAAGCCAGTTAAAAACATTCAGTAGGGAAAAGATTCCCTATTTAACAAATAGTGCTGGGTGAACTGGCTGGCAACCTGTAGAAGACTGAAACTGGACCCACACCTTTCACCATTAACTAAGATAGACTCCCACTGGATTAAAGATTTAAGCTTAAGACATGAAACTATAAAAATACTAGAAGAAAGTGCATAGAAAACACTTGAAGAAATTGGCCTGGGAGAATATTTTATGAGGAAGACTCCCCAGGCAATTGAAGTAACACCAAAAATACATTACTGGGACCTGATCAAACTAAAAAGCTTCTGCACAGCCAGGAACACAGTAAGTAAAGCAAGCAGACAGCCCTCAGAATGGGAAAAGATATTCGCAGGTTATGTCTCCAACAAAGGTTTAAGAACCAGAATCCACAGAGAACTCAAACGTATTAGCAAGAAAAGAACAAGTGATCCCATCTCAGTGTGGGCAAAGGACTTGAAGAGAAACTTCTCTGAAGAAGACAGGGGCATGGCCTAGAAACACATGAAAAAATGCTCATCCTTAATCACCAGAGAAATGCAAATGAAAACCACTTTGAGATATCATCTATCTCAAGTAAGATTAGCCCACATCACAAAATCCCAAAACCAGAGATGTTGGCATGGATGTGGAGAAAAGGGAACACTTCTACACTGCTGGTGGGAATGCAAATATATTCCTTTTGGAAAGATGTTTGGAGATCAGTAAGGGATCTAAAAATAGACCTGCCATTCGATCTTACAATTCCTCTACTAGGTATATATCCAGAAGATAAAAAATCACATTATAACAAAGATATTTGTACCAGAATGTTTATTGCAGCCCAATTCATAATTGCCCAGACATTGAAGAAGCCCAAGTGCCCATCAACCCATGAATAGATTAATAAATTGTGGTATATGTACACCCTGGAATATTATGCAGCCTTAAAAAAGATGGAGACTTTACCTCTTTCATGTTTACATGGATGGGGCAGGAACATATTCTTCTTAGCAAAGTATCTCAAGAATGGAAGAAAAAGTATCCAATGTACTCAACCCTACTATGAAACTAATTTATAGCTTTCATATGAATGCTATTACCCAACTATAGCCCAAGAAGAAGAGGAAAGAGGAGGGGGGGGAGGATGGGTAGAGGGAGAGTAATTGGTGGGAACACACCTACGGTGCATTTTATTATTTTACTGTAACAAATGTTAAATTTATTAAGTGTAGAGTATAAAGGTCTTAACACAATCACTAAGAAAATGCTGTGAAGGCTATGTTAACCAGTTTGATTAAAATATTTCAAATGGTACATAAAACCAGCACATTGTACCCCATGATTGTATTAATGTACACAGCTATGATTTAATAAAAAATGAATAACTAAGAAATGTAGCTCAGGAAAAAAAAAGAGGGATAATAAATTGGTAGGAAAATAGGAGGCAGGCTAGAAAAAAGCTCTTTAATGAAAAATTACCACTGAGACCAAAGGTTCACAGAAAGTTGAAAAATACTGATGCTATCAAGGACTTCATGTAGATGCAGAACAAAAAGTCTATACAGAAGTTCAGAAGAGGAAGAGTTCTTGAATGAACGTTACAGAATAATGCTCTAGTGTAGATACATCCAACCCTGTTTCAGACAACCTAGCTTGAACTGAGTGGAAAAAAACAGAAGCTTTCTTTTAGAAAAGGATAAAAAAGACCTTGAACTTTTTTACTGATACAAAATATTGTATGTATTTATTAGGTAAAAGTGAGTATTTGTTGTATGCATAGAATGTGCAATGTTTAAGTAAGGGTATTTAGGGTGTCTACCACTTTAAGTATTCATCTTTTTTATGTGTTTATAAAATTTTGTGTCCCCTCTTCTAGCTAGTTTGAAATATATAATGCATTGTTGCTAACTATTATAATCACCCTCCTCTGCTATGAAATATTGGGGCTTACTTGTTCTTTCAAACTGTACATTTATACCCACTAACCATCTTTCTTTATTCCTCTTCACACCCACATATCCTTCCTAACCTCTGGTATCTAATATTCTATTCTCTATCTCCATGAGATCATTTTATTTTTTTAGCTCCCACATATAAGTGATGATATGTAATATACGTCTTTCTGTGTCTAGCTCATTTCACTTAAGATAATGAGTTTCAAGTCCATCCATGTTGCTGCTAATAACGTAATGCGGTCTTATTTATGGCTGAATAGTATTCTATTATGTATATACACCATTTTATATATATATAAAATGTATATACACATTTTATCTATTTGTCTCTTGATGGACCTTGGCTTGATTCCATATCTTTGCTATTATGAATAGTGCTGCAATAAACATGAGATTTACAACTCATGTTGTAAACATGAGGTACAACTTTAATATAGAGATTTTTTAATACAACTTTAATATAGAGATTTTTTTTCCTTTGGTAAATACCCATCAGTGGGATTGCTGGATCATATGGTAGTTATGTTTAGTTTTTTGAGAAATCTCTGTACTATTTTCATAGTGTTGTCCTAATTTACATTGCCACCAACAGGGTATGAAAGTTTCTTTTCTTGGCATCCTTGCTAGCATCTGCTATATTTTGTCTTTTTAATAATAGCTATTCTAACTGGAATAAGGTGATATCTCATTGTGGCTGTGGTTTGCATTTATCTATTGCTTAGCAATGTTAAGAATTCTTACATAAACCCATGCCATTTGTATGCCTTCTTTTAAGAAATGTTTATTCATGTCCATAGCTCAATTTTTAGTGGGATTATAGTATTTATCATTGAGTTATTTGAGTTCCTTGTATATTCTGGATATTGGTTCCTTATCAGACAAGTAGTTTGTAAACATTTTCTCCCATTCAACAGGTTGTTTTTCATCTTTGATTGTTTCCTGTGCTGTGCAGAAGCTTTTTAGTTTTAGTCGCATTTGTCTTTTTTGTTATAGTTGTCTGTATTTTTGAGATTTTAGCCATGAAATCATTGCTTAGACAAATGTCTTGAAGTGTTTATGTTGTTTCTAATAGTTTTATAGTTTCATGTCTTATGTTTAATTATTTAACCCATCTTGAGTTGATTTTTCTGCTAGGGGAAAGGTAAGAGCCAAGTTTCATTTTTCTGTATATGAATATCCAATTTTCCCTGCACCCTGTACTTTTTTTTTTTTTTTGACTGTCAAGGAAGAAAGGATTTATTTCAGAGGATGCGTTAATTGGGTCCCTGCACCATTTATTGAAAGGGGTATTCTTTCCCCAATGTATATTCTTGACACCTTTGATAAAGGTGAGATGGGGGCCTCACTCTAACTCAGGCTGCTCTTGAACTTCTGAGTTCAAAAGTTTCACCTTCTTTGGATTCCAAGAATGCTAGGATTACAGCTGTGAGCCAGCACACTCAGCCAGGATTGTTTTTTGTAATTCTGTGAAAAATGATACTGATATTTTAATACAGATTGTGTAAAATCTGTAGATTGTTTTGGGCAGTATGGTTATTTTAATGATCTTAGTTCTTCTGATCCATGACCATGGGATGTCTTTTCATTTGTTTATGTCCTCTTCAATTTTCCTCATCAGTTGTCCTTGTAGAGATCTTTTAGTTAAATTTATACCTAGATAGCTTATTTTTTTTGCAGCTATTTTAAATGGGATTGTCTTCTTGATTTCTTCATCGGAAAGTTCATTATTGGTATATGGAAATGCTAATGATTTTTGCATGTTGATTTCTTTTGTTTTTTGGGGGGATGGGGATTGGAGAACAGAGTTTCTTTTAGGGTAGAGTACAGTTGGATTATCATAGCTCACAGCAACCTCAAAATTCTGGGCTCAAATAATCCTCCTGCCATCAGCCTTGGGGAGCTGGGACTATACACATGTCAGCACATCTGTCTAATGTTTTCTATATTTTTTAGAATCAAGGTATTGATATTATGTTCAGACTGGTCTTGAACTCCTGGCCTCAAGTGATCCTCCTGTTGGCCTCCCAAAGTTCTGGGATTATACGTGTGAGCCACTGAGCTCAGCTGATTTTTTATCCTGTAGCTTTCTGAAGTCTAGGATGATGGAGTTTTTAGGTTTTTCTAGATACAAGATCATGTCTTCAACAAAGTGGGACAATTTGACTTCATCTCTTCCAATTTAGATACATTTTATTGTTTTTCTCTTGCCTGATTGCTGTAGCTAGTACTTCCAGTACTATGTTGAATACGACTGGTGAAAGTAGGTATTCTTATCTTGTTCCTGATCCTAGGCCATAGCCTTTCCCATTCAGTATGATGTTATCTGTGGGTTTGTCATATAAGGTTTTTCTTATTTTGAGGTGAGTTCCTTCTATTCCTAGTTTAGGGAGTAGTCTTTATGATGAAGCAATATTGAATTTTATCAAATGCTTTTCTGCATCTGTTGAGATGCTTATATGATTTTTGTCTTTTAGCCTTTTGATATGAAGTATCAATGATATGATTTGTGTATGCTAAACCCTTCTTGCATCTTGCTATAAATCCCACTTGGTCGTAGTGTATTATCTTTTTGATGTACTATTGAATTCAGTTTGCTATCATTTTGTTGAGAATTTTTACATTTCATCTATGTTCATCAGTGATATTGGCCTGCAGTTCTATTTTGTGTGTGTATCTTTCTCTGTTTTTGGTGTCAGGTAATGCTCATCTCATAGAAGGAATTAGGGAGAATTCCTGCCTTTTTTTTTTTTGAACAGTTTTAGGAGAATTTGTATTAGTTTTTCTTTATATGTTTGGTAGAATTGGGCTATGAATCCATCTGGTCTGAGCTTTTCTTTTTGGGGAGACTTTTTATTACTAATTCAATCTCACTACTCTTTATTAGTGTGTTCAGATTTTCTATTTCTGCCTGATTCAATATTGGTATTTTGTATGTTTCAAGTAATTTATGCATTTCCTTGTCATTTGTGAATATACGGTTGTTCATAATTGTCTGTGATGATTTTTTTGTATTACTGTGGTATCACTTGTAACATGTCCTTTTAAATTTATGATTTTGTTTATTTGGGTTTTCTCTCTCTCTTCTTTTCTTGGTTGGACAAGCTTGGTTGACTTGTCAATTTTGTATATCTTTTCAAGAAACAGCTTTTCATTTCATTGACCCAGTGTATTGTTTTTTAGTATCTATTTAAGTCTAGTTTTGCTCTGATCTTTATTGTTTCTTTCCTTGTACTAATTTTTGGCTTGCCTCTAGTTCCTTGAGGAGCATTAATAGGTTGTTTATTCAAAATCTTTCTAATTTTTTGATGTAGGTGTCTGTAGCTATAAAATTTCCTCTTAGAACTGCTTTTGCAGTCTCCCACAGGTTTTGGTATGCTGTCTTTCCATTTTCATTGCTTCAAGAAATATTTTTATCTATTCATTGACCCAGTAGTCATTCAGGAATGTGTTGTTTAATTTCCATCTGTTTTTATAGTTTCCAAGGTTCTTCTTGATGCTGATTTCTTGTTTTATTCTATTGTGGTCTGAGAAGATATTTTATATGATTTCAGTCTTTAAAAAATTGTTAAGCTTGTTTTATGGCCTAATGTGTGGTCTATCCTGGAGAATTTTCCATGTGCTGATGAAAAAAAGGTGTATTTTACAGCTGTTGGATAGAATGTTCTATAAATGCCTGTAAGGTTTACTTGGTTTAGAGTTCAGTTTAAACCCAATTTTTCTGTTGATTTTTTTGTCCAGATGATCTCTCTAATGCTGAGAGTGGGGTGTTCAAGTCCCTCCACTACTATTCTATTGGACTCTGTATCCCTTTCTAGATCTAAAAATATTTGCTTTATGCATATCAATCTGGCTATTTTAGTGTTGGGTGCATATACATTTGGAATTATATCCTCTTGGTGTATTGATATGCAACAAGTGTATATAGTGATGTTTCTTGTCCTTTTTTAAAAAAACTATTTTTGACTTAAGCCTGTTTAATCTGATAAAAGTATAGCCACTCCTTACCTTTGGCTTCTTCTTCCATGGATTATCTTTTTCCATCCCTTTACTTTGAATCTATATGTAAAGTGTGTTTCTTATAGGCTGCACATTGCTGATTAAATGTCTTTATCCATTCATCCAGTCTGTGTCTTGTAAGTGTAGAATTTAATCCATTACATTCAAAGTTATTATTGATATGTGAGGTTTTGAGGCTGTGATATTATTAACTATTTTCTGTTTATTATGTATATTCTTATATTTTCTCTCTTTCTTTTCCTTGTATCCACTGTCATTGTGGACTGGTGGTTTACTATAGTGGTAACATTTGAGTTCTTTCTCTTCCTCATCTGTGTGTTTAATTTACCAGTGGGTTTTATTCTTTCATGTGTTTTCATGATGGTAAATTTTGTTCTTTTACTTCCAAGTTTAGGGCTCCCTTGAGCATCACTTACAGGGCAGTCTGGTGGTGATGAATACCTTCAGCATTTGTTTGTCTAGGAAAGACTATTTCTCTTTCATTTATGAAGGGTCACTTTGCTTGATGTACTATCCTTGGATGTTGGTTTCTTTATAGGTGATTAGACAATTTTCTACTGTTTTTAGTAACCTTTCCCTTTCTCTGGGTGACTGGCTATGACAGGCAGGGGCTGCTGGTAGAATGTGAAGTGGGGGCAGCGGCCCACTCTGTGGGCCTGCTTCCAGGAGAGTGGACCTGCTCTCTGTGGGGGGAGGGTAGGCAGGCAGCTGTGGGAGGCATAGTTTCTTAAAGCCTAGGTCCCACAGCAGCCCATAGCAGCAGCAATAGAATTTATTCTTGAGATGCATGAAATTGCTTGGCCTCATCTCTTCTTCCTTGGTCCAGAGGTGATAGTGGCAACATAGTCCAGGCCCCAAAGCAGTATATAAGCTCTCAAATTTTAAGAGATAAATTCATGTTACATTTATTTGGAGAAGGTAGGAGAATGTTAAAGGTAAAGTTATGGAGGTGTTTTGTTTTTTTTTCATGGTTGAACAGAGTTCTGAAGATCTCATGAGCAACACAAAGAGTTAAGTCAGAGAACGCAATAGGCCTAAGACATAGGAAGCTAAATCAGGTGATTAGAAATAAATTGAGTTTTATATTAAAGTCATGGGATAGTGATCAAAGGAATTAAGATAAGGTGGTTGGCAGACGTATTAGTTTTCTATTGCTGCTATACATTACTGCAGAATTAATGGGTTACAACAACACAAATTTATTATCTATTCTACTGACTAGGAGTCTAACATGAGTTTCCTTTGGCTAAAATCAGGGTGGTGGGGGGGGTGTAGGTTTGCATTCTTTTCTAGAGTCTAAGAATTTGTAGACCTCACCTTAGGCCATAAAACAGAAAGATTTAGTGTCTTTGCTTTTTCTTTCAGTCTTCAGACTTTCATATTTTTTGGCTTGCTGTCCCCTTCCTCCATCATCAAAACCAGTAATGTTGCATCTCTCTAATCGTTTGCTCTGATTCATGTCTTCTGCTTCCTCTTTGTCTTTTAAGGATGCTTGTGATTATATTGTGTCCACTTGGATGATCTAGGATAATATCTCTATTTTTAAGTTCAGCTGATTAGCAACTTTAATTACATCTGCAAACTTGATTCCTTTTGCCATGTAATCTGATATGTTTACAGATTTGGGGGATTATGATGTGAACCTTTGGGGGGGTGGGGTATTCTGGAAGTAAACTACAAATGTTTGTAAGGAATAATGAAGGATGCTGAATAAGCACAATCTAGTTAATAGAAGTGAGAGTTTATTGGAACTATTTTCATGCTTTTTACCAGATTGTTGGGAACATGAGGCTCATCAAAAGTCTACTCTCAGCCTCCTGTGATTTACATGAATTTTTTTTTTAATTTTTTTAAAAGTAAATTTATTTCAGGTTAATGTGAGGATACAGACAACCAAGTCAAAATATTTGATTTTGTTAAGTAGAGTCCCTCTTGTGGTTGTGTTCCACATACAAAAGGTGGGCCAAACACAACCACCCCATGCCCATTCAGTGAAAGTACCCTATCCCTTTCCCCTTCCCCTTTTTTCATTACCCTTTCCCCACTTGAAGATTTATATGCAATTCTTGAATGCATGGTTAAAATACTATTACTACTGATAATACAATTACTACCACAATTATCACCTCTTGGGGCTTTATATATTAGGCCTATTCTAGAGACATTTCATGAACTAATTTTATCCTTAAACAAATACTGTAAGGAAGGAATAATCCTTTTTGCTATATTCACATGAGGAAATTAACATAATAAGAATTTGCCCATGGTCACACAGTGAGGATTTGAATTGTAATCCAGGCAGTGTGACTCCAGGGTTTTTAACATATCATACAGCCTCTTAAGTGCATCTTTCTTGTTTGGGGGCATGAGTGGCTGATGAGTATGATTTGGGGGTAGATATCAAAGGTTACAGGTTAGAAACAACGCTTTGGGCAGGATATGTTGAGACACCCATGGGGTAAAAAAAATGACTCTTAGTTTTACTGAACCTACACGGACATCAGGCTTCTTTAGTTTAGTTCAATCTAAATATAATAGCAAAATCACCTATAAGGCTACTCTTTCTTTTCCTTCTCTTCCTTCATTCCTTCCACTCAAAAAATATTTATTATTGACTATGTAAAAGAAACTGTACTGGAAATTACATAAACCTGGTTACTGAGACATGAGACTCAAAAATATTCAGTGGGAGCAAATTATAAAATTTGCTCCAAAATTTTGCTCAGTAATGTAAAAGTCATCACTTGCATTGTTGAAGCCTTGGGTTTTACTCCCTATTTTCTTCTCTATGTTTTCTATTCTTTCAATATCTGTATCTCTGTGCATATTTTCATTATCTTCTTTGAATGCATCTTTTTTCATTACTTTGCTCTGTGCACTTTTGCCTCTTGTTTCTCTCAGTTGCCTAGATTATTATCTCCTAGCTAGTTATACCTTATTCAACCCAAAATGGAAAAAAAACTATTTTATTTTAAAATACTAAAATTCTTCTGAATTCATTTTATCTTTTCCATTCATTTATTGTGGAAATGAATTTATTCTATCCACAAAAATTCAGTCCTTCATACAAAAATTCAGTCCTTTATTCATTCTGCTGCTTATAACAACTTCCTTACTAAATTCCTGCTTATATACTCCCAAATCCCCTGACACTCCATCCATCTTCACCTTCACACTTTTCTCTGACTTTTTGAGCACATCTAATCTTGTCATTCTCCTACTCAAATTCTTCAATTGTTCTCATGATATACCAGCTAAAACCCAAACTTCTTTACAAGATTTAAAAAATCCCTGCCAAACCACCTAACTTCATTTTTATCTTATCCGCTAATTCCCCTTTGCATGATACCCTCTACTTGCACAGACATACTTGTGGTTTCTAGAACAAATCATACTCTGTCATGTCTCTGTAACTTTCCATATAACCTTCTACATGTCATTCATTTGCTATTCCCTCTGCTGCTTCCCCTCATTCATATAGAAAACTCCTCCTCATTCTTTAAGATTGTTCAAATATTATCTCTGTTGTGAGGCCTTCTCAGTCACTTTTAGGCAGACCTGGGACTCCTTGTCTGGTTTCTTCAACACTATCCATCCTTCCAATGTTTGCGAGAATATTATTGTTAGTATTTGGAGTCAGGACTTGGGGTTTTCTAGTCCCAATACCTAACACAGAATATAGCACAAAATAGCTAGATCATCTTTGTAAAATCAACCTACCTGTACTTAGCCTACCATAATGATATAGTATAACTCTTCTTTATTCCTGACTTATCAGTTTCTCAAACTATACTCTTTGGAACACTACCACCTCTGCAAAAGAGTTGCGTATTATAGAAAAAGTCTAGGCTTCAGATAGTTATGTGATATGTATATCTGTTTTCATTGTAGGTATAAGAGAGAGAGAAGTCCAAATCCTCTTTTCACAAATAATCCTTTATTTTTTAATTAATATATAATAGATATGCATAATTTGGGGGGGTACATATAACAGTTTAAGACTTTCATATAATTTGTAAAGACCAAGTCAGTGTAACTGAGATATCCATCACATTAAATATTTGTCTTTTGTTCCTGCTAGAAACATTTGAATTATTCTCTTCTATTTTGAAATATGTAGTAAGTAGATTATTGGAAACTATGGTAATCGTACTGATCTATCAAATATGGGGCCTTATTTTTTTTATCAAACTGTATATTTCTTTTATGTTATTTTTTCTATTTTATTTCAGGTTAATATGAGGATATGAACAACTAGGTTACAATATTTGCTTTTGTTAGGTAGAGTCCCTCTTGAAGTTATGGCCTGCACCCACGAGGTGTGCCAAACCTTTATATTGTGCCCATTAAGTGGGAGCACACCAATCCTCTCCCCTCCTGCCCTATTCCCCCTCCCTCATTCCCTTTTCCTCCATCTTGAATTAAATTGAGTTTTTCTCTTATGTCAGAATGTATTAGATTGTCTACTGGCTGAGTACATTGGATATTTGCTTTTCCATTCTTGTGATACTTTACTAAGAAGAATGTTTATTCCTTTTATCTTTAATTTCATAATAATTCTCAAGTGTAGTCAAGGTCCATAAAAGAAATAAACCATCAAGCATCTAAAGTGAGAAATTTATGTTTGTTTTTACAATGGAGGAACAGCAACAAAAATTCAAAGCATATGTATAGATGACTAAAATGATAACATAACTACCTCCAAATTTACTTATTTCAAACCCATTTCTGTTTAAATTGAATATTGCCAATGAAAGAAAAAAATTGCTCATTTTCCTTATAGCTTTTATACATTAATTGATGGAAATGTTGGTTCTGTAACATTTCTGGTTTCTTCTAGTTTCTTCAACACTATCCATCCTTCCAATGCTTGCAAGAATATTATTGTTAGTATTTGGAGTCAGGACTTGGGGTTTTCTAGTTCTGTAATTTTAAAAAGTTTGACTTAGAGAAAAGTAACTGTTATAGGGAAGTTTTGGGGAAATATCACTGAGAAACAGAACATCAACTAAGGTCCAATCAGGAATATAGAAACCATACTATGTAACCAAGGGAACTTAATCCAGGGAAATGTTATACGGAGGTTGGAGGGAGTCTCCAGATCATAAAAGGGAACACTAAGGTGATCCAGAGATATGCACTGTAAGAAGCTGTTACTACTTTTAGAACTGGGAGAACAAAGGGAAAAGTTGGATTATTAGAACTCAGAAGCTCAGAGAAGGGATCCTTCTGAGCTGGCGTGAGGACTTCTGAGAAAGAGGAATAGTCTGGCTGGAGATGGTACCCTTGAGAGTCAAGATAAGTCTGGCTTTTAGAGTATAAAAGACGTAGAAGGCTGAAACCAACTGCTAAAGACAGGGCAATAGACAATTACTTCTGAGGAGATGCTGACAGGAACAAGCAGCAGATGAAAAGGAACATGTCCCTTCTCTCCTATTCTTACCTTCAATACTCTCCGTACTGATTCAACATATAGTAAGCTAGTTGGCAAAGGAGACATCTAGTTTGCATACTCCTAGCCCCAGTATTAAAAATCAGTGTAGGACTATCAATATGGAGCAGAGAAACAGTAGTTTATTAAGCAGCACTAGTAGCAATTTGATCAAGAGTCTTAAGTAAGGGTCAGAGTAATTATCTTCCAGTTTAAAAACCTCAACATGATCAACCATGTGCTTAAGATCTTAAAAATTCGTTTGTCACTAGATGTGTACTTGACCATGCTATATCACAATAATTATCATTTAATCATCAAATATGGAACCTATATGGAAGAGATTATTCTAGGTGCTTGGGTTTTAACAGTGAAAAAAAATAGATCTTTGCTTTCCTTTGTGAAATTATCATTCATTCTAGTGAAGGGAAATAATTCAATAAATACAGACATAATATGCCAAATGGCAAGTACAGTGGCGAAAACAAAGCATGTTAAGTGGATAGTAATTGGAATGGGGGGCAGCTCTTTCATATGGGATGGTCCTAGAAGGACTCAATGATTAAGTGAAATTTCAGCAAAGACTCAAAGAAAATATGAAGGAGAAAGTAGTATGAACATACAGAAAAAATCTTTTCAGTAGGAAATTGTTACATTTGACAAACATGAGTATAGTGAAAATTTTGCTAGTAAGTGAACTTTTTCATGGGTTTGCAGTTTGTCTTTAAGTATTAAAGACTTAAAAAGGTTCTCTTTTAGAAGACTGTGGTTCTAGCAGGGTGACATCAGCTTATTATCAAATATAGTACCAAGTTCAAACATTCCACAAAGTACTCCTCATCTCTTCCACTGAGGGAAAACTATGCTTCTTCACATAGCAGGTTATACAAGATTTGCTGACGGTAAGGAGAATTAGCTGAAGTATATAATATCCTACCTCTCCTATAAAATACTCCCTTTGTTTCAAAGTCAGCTATGAAATTCTAATAGTCTCAAACCTTTCATTTAGATTACTTGGGTAAATGTAAAATGCCCAGCACTGTACATAATTACTTCTTTGTTAAGATGTCAACCTTTGTTTTTTAGTTAAGAGTTAATGAACCTTGATAATTGGCAGTCTTTGAGGCAGAAAGTGGGATGGACACCTTCAGTAGTCCTTAGACCAAGACAGTGAAACCACTGTTGGCATTAGGATTAGGTTGCTTTTTGTGCAGATAATTTTTCATTTTCTGAGAAAACACATGCATATTTCAGTAGTCAGTGGTGTCATATTAATGTTGAGCTATAAGTAAGTATACCTTCAACCAGTTTGTTACTCAACAAATGTGAGCATATCTATAAAGTTAGAAAACTAAAACTGATATAAAAACCAGTAATTCTCTCACATTAAAGGTTTAAAAAAATTAACAGTAATTCTGGTTCTTGAAAAAAATGAGTTTGTATACATATAATATCAAATGTTTTTCAGTAGACAGTAAAACTTTCCAACAGGAAAGTTTAGGGTGGGTTTGTCTAAAAGTTATTCATCTGAAGAAAAGGTAGTTTAAGACTAGACAGTTTTAGAAAGTAGAAATTTGAGTTACCTCAGTAAATCTGTTTTTAACTTAAGGAGCAATTTCCAGAGGTCAGTGGTGCCCATTGAAAGACAAGAACTTGGTTGGGGCAGGAAACCCACTGCACATGGCTGGTATAATTTATAGAGCACTTAACTTATATGCCTAGGTTCTTCTACCAGTCATGTAGGGATAATAATAATTGCTACATTTTGTGGAAAGTGAAATACTATCTAAATACTAAAGGTGCATCTTACAAGGGTATATGTGAAACTTGGTAAACCGTCTGTGAAGCTAGTGAATGATGCCCCATGAATATATCAATGTACACAAGCTATGATTTAATAAAAAATAAATAAATAAATTCCAAAAAAATAAAATAAATAAATACTAAAGATAAAATACTATCATGGTGTTCTTTTAATGCTTGTGTAACATCTATAAATACTATTTTTTCTTCCTCCCTCTTCTCTTTAGGTCAGAGAATATAACCATAGCATGCCACTAATCAATTTCATCCAATATACAGGTAATCTATTTTTTAAAACTTCATATCCATTAGAAAAGCACTCAACCTACTGGTCCCTTATAGTCTCTGTAGTAATTACATGATGGCCCTCGTATTAAGTCTTCCCCACTTTCAAAAATGTGGGTTAAAATTACTTTTCCTGGAGACTGGAAATTATCCGGGAAAGCCTGGGGTAATGAAATTGGCTAGTAGTATTAAAATTTGGTTGTTGAACATTTAACTAGTCTCAACGTGTTAAAGTGCTATCTAAATAGATAATTAGCTAGTCTTACACAGTGGGCTCTAAATTTAGCAGTGAAATTAGGTTTAGCCAATGCGAATAGAAGGAAAGAAATTTTCTCAAGGGAAACAGTGGTGTCAGCACAGCTGAGGAATGTCACAATAGCTACATTTCGTCAATTATGATCACCATCAGGGATCTCCCTCAGCGATGCAGGACAAGGTCTATTCATAAGCGCATCTTGAGGATAGGTGATAGAAAAGCCTTGGCTGCAGGAGACAGGCTTACACCGGATGACACAGGCAGGCAGGCTGGGAGGGAAAATAGGAAGGGGGTGGAGGAAAAGGTAGCTAGACCAAGAGCCGGGAGTCACGACGGGAGGTGGAAGTTAAGAAAGAAAGGAAAAAAAAAAAAAGAAGTGGGCAGGAGGTAGAATGACGTGTTGCCTTGGAGGTGAGTAAAACATTATAAGCCAGTAGGCGGAGGGTAGGAAGATAGCGATTGAAAGCCCCGGAAAAGCTTGGGCTGCGCCACAGGCAAGCATTAGTTTAGCGGGGGCTGATCCTGGCTCAGCTCTCTTCTTACTGGAGTACAGTTGTGGCTGTCTGGTGGAGATGGTGGGATGTATGTGAAACTAACGGTGTCAGGCCTAAGGACTAGTGTCCTCCTCCTCCAAACCGCCTCCCACCCCGGACAGTCCAAACTGCCCACCCTTCTCCTTCCCCCGCGGAACTGCGTGTGGCTGTGGCTCCAAGGTCAAGCTACAGGGATAGTTCGTGGCAGATGGATGAAAAGGACAGGGCGGTCAGCCGTTTGGGGTCATGGTGGACCACAGACGCTGCTCCTCTTAAGGGTAAATGTTTAGTATCTCCCGAGGCCGCTTTCCTGCAACCAGTTCAAAGAAAAACAGGCAAGAAAATAAAACTACACGTGCACACATGCAAATGAAACAAAACCAAAGAAAAACGCCAACGCACTCAAAGCCCTTGGTTGAGGGAAATCCACCGCCTCCTGTTGCCAGTCGCCAGGCGCAGAAAGTGGACAGCCCGGCGGCCGGAGCGAAGCAAGAGCGAGAAAACAAACCTTTGGGGACCTCTCTCCTGGCCCAGTTCGGCTGACCCTTCTACCAAGCCGCCCTCCCAGAGAAAGCAGGAAAAACGCCTGTGCAAACGTGCCCCGGCGAGCGGAGGACAAGTAGGGCAGGGAAGAAGGGAGAGATTCGGAAGGCACAGCTGTCCCAGGGAGCAGGAAGAAAGAGAAAGTCTCTCTCCTCTCAGTCCCCAGCTCCCCGGCGAGGTGGGAGACGACTAGTCCAGCAGGCTGTGTCCAGCTTCCCAGACGGGAACCTTTAGCAGGGGCAACGAAAGGGATGCCCCATCATGCTTTCCCCTCCCTACCCCTTTCTCGTCTGGGGTCGCAGCCAGACTGAGCGCAGCCGGGGAAAGGAGAGTGCCCAGCGCGATTGTCCCACAGCCTTTCCCTTGGTCTGCTCCCGGGCCGCGGTGAACCCGCGAGGGGCGGAGTGGGCGAGACCATTGGAAACGCTGGGGAGGGGGTAGAAACCAAGCAGGAATGAGGGGCGGGGCCGACTAACCGATTCCAGATTTTCCAGTCCTTTTTAAAGCTCTGTTTTGGGAGAAGCCCTGTATCAAAGTGGATGAGGAGAGTTTTTTTTTTTTTTTTAAGGGGAGGAGCGTGTGTAGGAGGGCGGGGGAGGCGAAGCGGCTCGCATCCCGGGATCAGACGGGAGCCGGAGTTGTGCGGGGAGGGCGGGCGAGTCACAGCGCCCGCTCGGAGGGTCCGTTTCCTCTTCCCCTCCCGCGTGGGGCGGGGTGGTGCGTTCCGAGTTCCCAGGAGTTCGAGGCGGGCGGGTGCCGGGGGGAGGGGAGTGGCGGCTGCGGCGGGCGGCTCCCGCCTCAGCCTAGGCAGTGGCGTCGGCGACGGAGGAGTCAAGGCAGGCGCGAGCACTCGGTTGAGTGTCAGCTGGCGTTGACGGCGCAAGAGCTGGGAGTTGGGGACGCGCGCGCTGGACCTTCTGCCGCCGCCCAGAGCCTGAGGCGCCGGGGCCGGGGAAGCAGGCGGGGCGGGCGGGCGAGCGTGCCGGGGGGAGAGTGGGGGATGGCGCGGACCCCGGGGCTGGCCCCGCTGTGTCCCGGAGGCGGCAAAGCACAACTTACCTCCGCTTCTCCCCCCGGAGCTGGGCTCCTGCTGCCGCCCCCGACGCCACCGCCGCTGCTGCTGCTGCTTTTCCCTCTGCTGCTCTTCTCCCGGCTCTGTGGTAGGTGAACCCTGGCGGTTGGTGCGGGCTGAGGGAGGCGCGACCGAGGGTCGTGGCGCCACGGCCGGGTTGTCCGGGCCACTCTCCGGGGACGCGAAGCGGTTGTATTCGGCGGTTGGCTGCGCGAGCTAGTGCCGTGGACTTTGGCTGGAAACTTTTCGCCGCGCCCGGGGCGAGGCTGTGGAAGGGCCGGGCCGGCGAGTGCGGCGCCCGCCGGCTGCCCGCTCCTCCCCCGCCCTCCCGCGGCCGCGCGGGTCGCCGCGTTGATGGCCAGGGGTTGGTGGCTGTGCTTCGTGCGCGGGGTTCCTCTGGGTTAGTTCCAGGGACCGTTACTTCCTCGCTCGTTCACTGGGAATCCGAGAGCATGGACTTATGGACTGAGGTTAAGGTGCCGGGATGTCGGTTTGCCGCCTCCTTTCTTCCCCGATGAAACTTGAGTTGTGAGCCCAGAAACCCTAGGGATAAGAGCTCCATGGAATGAAGCCTTCGGGTGCATCCTTCATGGCCTTCTACCCGGAGAAGGCACCATCTTAGCCCACCCTGCTGCAGCATCCCCTACAGTCGCTTTTCTTGCGTCCTGCGGCCCCATTCTGACCTGGCAGCCTCTGGATCTATGGATTGAGCCCGCTCTTTGCTTTCCAGTTTGTCGGACGTCTGTTATTTTAGCTTACCTATATGTCCGTTCTTATTTTCGCAAACCCTTTTTGACCCCAAGATCAAGATGGGTTAAATACTTGATTGCATTTGACTTGGCTGTTCTAATCAAACAACCCCACACCTCTTTCCCCTCTCTTTCTTCCACATGTTAGGTTACCATTTTTCCTGTTACTTTGGGGAACTAGCGTCTTTGTAAGTTCTGTTCCCAGGTACTGGAGGCTAGAAGGATCCTATAAAAAGCACACCTGTCTTTCATGCAAGAGAACTGGACGTGTTAATTAATGAAGACGATGGTTTGGGAAAATTAAGTCCACCAATCTTTGGAAATTAGTTCTAAATGCCTTTGGACAATATCAAAACACTGCGGGACGTTATTATTTGAGGGCTGTTACATGATGAGAAAGGTAGAGGGGTAAAGCTTGAGCATGTTCAAAGATAGGTTTTCAGTGTTTCTTGAAACCTTAAATATAACTTTTACCAATATACATTAAAAGCAGAGATGTGTGTGAATTTCTTGGATAGTGTGATTTACAAGAAAGAGAATCCTGAATCAGGTAGTTGGTTCTGAGGAAGGCAAAATTTTCATGATGAGATGGAGTCCCACCACAGGCTGAGAATTTCCTCTATCAGTTAACTGCCACATTTCTAGCACTGCAATGGTGAAGTTTCTGGTTTACACAGAATATAGTGTGATAAATGGCACATTATTTAATATACACTGTTCTTATGTTCCAAGTCCCCAAATATTTGGTTACAAAACACAGTTCTTAATACTATGCTTCTTTAAATTGATGCAAGATTCTGGATTGAATTTGTGTGCTTTTCTTTTCTGTTAAGGGAGATTGAGGATGCTACTACTTAACAATTGGGTGAGGGTAGGATAGTTGGAGAGGGCGACTATCCTGCCTTAGTTTATGTAAGTATTGAGAGACTATTTATACCTCTGCAGAGGTAGATCAAGGCAAAGCTCTATGGATGACTGAAGCTAGGTAATACCTACAGCTTATATAGGAGAGAGAATTTACATGATTCCTAGTGATTGTGGAAATGTATTGTTGATTACTTTTTGAAAAATACATTGGTTTTCACGTGGTCACAGAAAACAGTTTATTTAAAAAAATCTCTTCGATAATGTAGTATTTAAGGGACTTGATACTTTATTTTAGAGTCTAGAAACTTAAGCAGTGTAGGCAAATGGACCGTAATTTAGAGCAGGTATGAATTGAAGTTTCCATAGTCAACTTTGCTTGTAGTTGTAGAGATAGACACCAGTTTTGTGTTACTGTGCACTGCTCATTTAAAGAACTTCTTTTTTTGGCTTATAGTGTTATTAACACCCTAATTTGTGAACCCTTATGACAACTTTTTTCCATCAGCCTTTAATTTAGAATTCAGTCTTTGAATAGGACATAGTTTTTGTGACTTATGGATGCTTAATAGTATAGAAACAAAATTTTTTTTTCAAGTAGGCTGTTGATCTAATAACTTGTTGATCTAACTGCTGTACTGTTAATACAGTAGTGCTAACATTCATAGTACTACTTACAAGGTTTGGCATGTACTTATGTTTGACCAAGCAGAGCTGGTTTTAGAATTGACAATATGTTTAAGCCCTGAAAAGATGACTGTTTCTGATGATTTATTGATCAGAATGCTTTATTTTTTTAATCACTTGCAGATTTTTTCTTTTTGCTATTTTTGATATAGTTTACATTTAGTAAAGCCTTAACATTAACTTTATTATGCTAATGTGACTGTTAAAAATATCCCTCACAATTGATAGACCTCATATCCGAAAGTTACAAAGATATTTATATCAGATTTACTGTTTTTTGGGAGGAGGTGAACATTATCTTATTTGGAGAACTAATCTTTTAAAATGAGAATTTTACAGGTTGACAAACTACCACATTTTTTTTTTTAAACCTAAAAAATTCCTAGTGTAAAGGTCAAGGATACTCGGTTTATAACATTCATCTGACTTGATAAAGACTCATTATTCTGAACTTGTGTGTCTTTATGATTATAATAAAAAATTGGTAAATGATCAGATTTACTTCACTTTTTCTTCCTGCATTCTTCTTGAGAGGTAGATAATATTAGCCAGCATTTGGCTTTGATGAATGAGAAGATAAAATATATGACCTTTGTTAGGTCCCATTCTATGCCTCTTTCCATTTTAATCAGTTCTTAAGATAGAAAAGATCTAATAGGAGATGGAACCTTTGATCACTTTCTACGTACTTGACACTTGGTACATAAAGAGGCTTGCCTTCATGGTGCTTACAACTCTGTGATAAACTAATGAAAACAGAATTATAGAACTGTTTGGTGTGTAAATATGATAGAGAAATGCATGAATTGTCTGGAAGAGAGATATCTAACCCATTTGGTAAAGATAGAAGAATGTAAAATGAGAGAAAATATCAGTCATTTAAAAAAAATCATTTGAGTTGTATCTTATTGTGTCCCCTTCCTGTATTCCCAGCACGTTGTGCTTCAGTTGCTAAAGAGCCAGTTTGATACTGAAAACAGACTGCCACTTGCTAACTGTGAATCACTGGCAGGTTGTTTAACCTTGCAGACTTCAAGTTTCTCTTCTTTTAAGAAAACATAACATTATCACCTTGCTGATTGGGTTCTTGTAAGGATTAAATGAAAGAATAAAAGAAAACACTTAGTAGAGTGGATAGACTATAGTAACTCTTAATTGTTAGCATTTATTATATTGCACAACATAAACCAACCGGGTTGGTATTGATAATTCTTAAATTCTACACTGGTGTCCTAAAAAAATTGAGTTTTCAAGTTAATTTGCTTGCTGTATTTGCACTTTACATCTGTATATTGAGTGCATAGCCCCAATCACTGACTAAATATTTGTTAAATTTACTTAAGATAAACAGAGCAATTTTCAGAATATTAGAATACAGTCAAACTACTCAATCTATGTAATTGTATGGAGCCTGGTTGACTCTTCACTTAACGATGTCCAGTGCGTTTTAAGATGTGGCTATTCTGGAAGGTCACTTAGAATGTTAATAATTATATTGGAAATGAGAGTTGGAAAAGGGAGACCCAGTTAGGGTCTACTTTATTAACTTACTGGTAGTATGAGGTTGGGGCCTATAGTACATATTTACCCCTGTATGACTGTTTCTTCATTATTAAACATGTTACTGAAAGTCAACCAAATTTAGAAGCAAGCAGAAAAGATCCAATTTTCCTTACTCGAGGTAAGCTACAGCATCAGAAATAGGATTTAGGAGAGCTGGGCAATTGTGTGTGTGTGTGTGTGTGTTTACTGTTTAAACTTGTTTATGTCACTTACACCTAAATATATGAGTATATTTACAACTTAGTGACTCAGCAACTCTGATGTTTGTTTTGTTTCTGTATAGTTAAGGTATAAAAGGTATGGGTTATTGCCAATGATTTGAAAATTACTGAAGAGAAGCTGGCTGTGACTAACCTTAAGAAAATAGTCTTTTGACATTCTGTAACTTACCCATTAAAAAGTTAGTTAGTAAATAATGCTACAACATATTCTGAAATCTTTAACATTTTCATAAAAATTGATAAGCACTGTATGATTTGCAAAAGATGAGACATTTAGTTAATAATTGCCATTAATATGTAAAAGTAGGGTAAAATAAAATAACCTTTAGTCAGTAATGGAATTTTAAAGATAAATTTGTTTGCCAAGCACATAGATCCAAAGGTCTCAGCATCATTAATCTGTGATATTTTTTATTACATTATATATTTTTGTCTTGAACCCATATTCTTTCCTGAATTAAATAAAACTTTTAAGATTTTTATTTTTTGTAATAGGTTCTGATATATTTTAATCATTTATTTAAATAAAATTTGTTGTAAAACTTTTTTAAGGGTAGGCTTCAAGTTATTTTTCTGAAAGACTCATTAATTGTAACACAGCTCATCATTTGAGCTCATCATGTTGACTCACCCGTGTGTCTACGTATAGCCATTTGCAGGTACTAAAATTGTTTTAAAAAGGATGTTGTAAACTGATATTGTTATTTTACTTATTCTCTTTAATATAGCATTTAGGAGATTGTTTTTCTTGTACAACTATTGACTGCCCACTATTCATTCTGCTGATTAAGATAAGTAGGGAAGACCTGTTACATAGTGAGGAGATATTCATAAACTGGAATTTAACCCATGTATAAAAGCATGCCAGGTGATAATTGGATTTAATGGCTAAGAATTGATGATATGCCTTTTATCACTTCACACTATTGTTTTATAGTTTTAAATTAGTAAATTATACATGTAGCTCTATAGAATGAAGAGATGATAGTTGTTTTAACTTTATTTGGATTCCATTAACTTTCAAGGTTAAAAAAAAGAGTCACACTTGTGGCATGTATGGCTGGTGGCTACCATTTTGGACAGTGCAAGTCTAAACTATTCATATTCTCTGAAGTGGGTTATGTGCTTCTCTAGTCCTTAACACATAATGTCTAGAATGAGACAGCTCTTCCTTCCTACCTAATCAAATTTTGAAAAGCTCTTTATAAGACTGATTTTCTTCATGAAGTCTTCTCTTACTCCTTCTTGCATAGTGTGAGCATGCCAATTCTGTTCTTTGTTTTTTTCCATGTTTTTAGGTTTAGAACAATGTTTGCCAACATACTTCTATGAAATAATGGTCTTAGAAGATAGGAAGACTTGGAAAAAAGTACCATGATTTAATATGTGTGCATTTGGGATTGGAAAAAAACTAACCATATACTCCTCATGGAAAGTTAAAATGTGGGTTAGTTGATAATGGTCTAAAAAATATTTAGTGAAATATACCATCTTACAGACTAAGCAAATCCTTTTTTGTGTAATACCTGCTATGTTGCAGAAGCTATGTTGTGTAGAACAAATTAGGGGAATATATTGTTAGAGAGGTTTGTACTCTTGATATTCCTATCTTAACAGGAATATATATTTTAAGTTTGAGTTATAAACTAGTGAAGATTGATAGACTTAAAGATATTACTTGAGATTTCTCTACTGATTTTTTTTTCTTTTTGCTCTCTTTATTTCTTTCTATTACCCATTGTTTTACCCATTTTGACTTTCAAGTGTTTGTGAAATTGACCTCATAGGAGAATAACAAATCTTCCTCTCTGGTGTTGCAAAATCAGCTATGTAATTATCTAATTGTTTTGTGTAAATGGATTCTGTTGGACATATCATATGTATGACACCTCACTCTGGGTTGAGTTTTAGGAATAAAGTGGGTAGAGTTAAGAAACCTAATCTATTTTGTAATGGAAAGAGACCAACGTTACTATTGGGAAAGACATAAAAAAAGACAAGGGGCAAATATAAATATAGATGAACAGAGCCAGCCAGGACTCCAACTCACTGTTTGAGAACATTGTATATAATTAAGAGTGTGCTTGACTTTTCTATTGTTTCAATTCAGAGGAAGAATACAAATATTAATGAAGTGTTCATATTAGTAATCTGAAAGATCAATATTGTTTAAGAACTCTGTTTCTATGAGTTATCCATGACAGTCAAGATTGCAATATAATAGCCGGGCGTTGTGGCGGGCGCCTGTAGTCCCAGCTACTCGGGAGGCTGAGGCAGGAGAATCGCCTAAGCCCAGGAGTTGGAGGTTGCTGTGAGCTGTGTGACACCACGGCACTCTACCTGAGGGTGGTACAGTGAGACTCTGTCTCTACCAAAAAAAAAAAAAAAAAAAGATTGCAATATAAAAGTATCTTGGGCCATAGTTTTTGAAGATTATTAGTAAGATTTTTAATTTAGTCATAGCTACTGTGGGCTAGATTGATTCATTTCACAAATGTCCTGTTATATTGAACTCACACTTTCTACTAATTTGATTTAGATCAGAGATATTCATGGCTATATATTCAATTTAATACTGAGTCAGACAATAAACTGCCTGTTCAGAAGTATTTTAAATGTGAAATAAAAAGTATTTCTTAATTTCTTTCATTTAATTTTTTGAAGGATTCAAGTAGAGAAAGGTACACAGCTAACAATTCTGTACTTCTTGGTAAGGGCACAGGGCTAGACTACCATAGCAACATTTTTCTCTAAATTATGAGTCTGCATATGTTAATGGCTGTAGCAGCCACTCTAAAATCTGCATTCTTGCTTGTTCAATTTAAGGGAGGTAAAAAAAAATTACCACCAAAACAAAGTTGGAGAAATAGTTGCTAAAAGTAACCACTTTTGTAGTAGTGGTTATTTATTCTTATAAGCAATTCTGAGATTATAAATATATGTTTATTTTGATGATACAATTTGTCTGCCCAGTACATATTAAAAACAATGAATGTCAATATTAAAATAACAGCAAGGAATTCCTATTTTTTAAATTGTTGCCTTGTGTTTGTTGTTATATACTCATGCAATGTCAAAGGATTCATAATTTTTTTCTTTTTAAGCTGGTATAGACCTTACTGTTGACTCTTTTTGAATAACACAAAGGAGCCTCATCAATTCTAGAACCAGTAATACTAATGAGAACATCTTTTTTTTTTTTTTAGACAGGAAATAAGACTGACATTCTTTTCTGTATTTAATAAAATAAAATTAAGAAATAGATTATTTTTACAATTTTAATGAAAAAACATTTTTAACTTTTAGATTCTTAAAGGAGTCAGCATTTATAGGGGCTATTTTGAAAACATACATTGTTTATGAAACTTATTTTTCCATGTGTATATAAAAGGATCTGGTCATTGATAGATTTTTTTTTTATGTATATATTTATAGTTGATACTGAAAATGTTTAAAACATTCAAGTAGCTGGTGAAATTTGTAATAGCATCCCCCAAAATCTCTTGTCCTCCAGAAGCTTTAATCTTGACAGCATCTGTTAAAATATGAAAATAAACCTGAAATTCCCTAAGAAAAAATAAATATTTTTGTTTGAGGCTACTACTGTTGCTTTGCTGCCCTCTACAGTTATTTAAAATAGTCACTGTGGATTTTTTTTTTTTCCCATTAGATGATTAGAATGGTAAAGTTAGTGACAACAGTTGATCTATACCTGTTAAGCAGAAAATGAGGGGCTTAGAAATTGGAGGAGGGGATAAATGGAGAACTACTGAGCATCAACCAGGAAGCAGGTGATAGAGCACCGATTGTGTGCTAGGTAGTATAGAGGATATCACAGTGGAATAAAGTGTGGTGGTTCTCTAAAGCTTATAAAAGCATTAGTAAGGTTAACAGCATATATTTGGCATTTGTAACAACATACGCAGTGGTCTGATACAGCCTAAAAAAAAGATCAGTAAGGCCTGAAAGAGTTAAAGTGATGAGCAATGTCTTCAGGAGTTCAGACAGGTAAAACAGGGTTATTTCAAACAGAAAAGAATATTTACTTCAAACATAAAACTCAAAGCATTTGTTGCAAGGACTCTGCTAAATCCCTTGGAGTCTTTGCCCTTAAGAAATGCAAAATTAATTGTCAGGAGATTCAGAATTAAGTGTGTGTGTGAGTGTGTATGTGTTTTAAATCCAGTTACTTCTCTCTATCTAAACAATGCTTCTTTCACAGAATTGCTATCAAATTTAAATTGCAGTAAAGTGCTCTACAAATACAACTAACAGTAATGTAAGGGAAAATGAATTCTCATGTTAGAAATATAAATTAATTGGTATGGGATTATAGAGGAATAAGCAGTTTAACTGGGGATGGAAGAAGACTTAAAGGAGCTAATTTTCTAGCTGACTCTTGATAGAAGAGTTTAGATTTCCATTTTTTAGAAAAAATCAGTGAAAAAGAGCATACAAGTTAAAAAGATGACTAAGAACTCTTTAGAAAGAATTAATGTTTCCATGTAGTTTAAATCAAGCATGGACTTTTATGGAAGTCATGGAGTTTTAAATACAATGGAACTTAGTTAAATACCTCTCTACTACTGACCACCTCCTGAAGTTGACCTAATTTTCATAGACCAGACATGCACCACATGTATGTATCAGTATAGTATAGGCCTAGTCCTTTATGTTGACTACCTCCATATGTTGACCAGTTTGCTACAGTTGCTTGTTTGGTCAACTTACAAAGGTTTAATTGTACTTTGCTGAGGAGATTAGACTGTAGTTAAGTAGTGAGGAGCTTCTGAATGCAGGTTAACTATTGAGAAGCTCTAGCAGCAATGTAAAAGATACGTTGGAGTTATGAGGCATAAGTGAAAGAGAAAACCATCACATTAATCCATGGGAAAGAGAGGATTATAGAGATAAATGTCAGTTTGACAGAGGTATTTAAAAGGGAGGAAGGGATCTGAGAAGTAGATTATATGGTATATGGATAACATTGTTGATGAGGAAGGAGGAGTTATGAACTAACATGGATTTCTCCCTTGAATTATCTGGAAAGATGATGAAAAGATTTCTTTATTTCATGCATAGTTGTTTTTGTTGTTGTTTGTTTGTTTTTTGAGAGCATTTTAATTGTGATGCTTCTGGGTTGTTTTTGAACTATGGTGGGAAATTAAGAGAGGTAGGAGGTAAATATGAAATTGGGAATTATCAGGATTGGTATCAGATATTTAGATTGGATGAGTTATTTGAAAGAGAGAAAGGGACACAGGAGAGAGAGAGAGAAGGAGAAAAGAAAAAGAAAAGTAGATAGGAAAGGGAAGAAGGGAGGGAGGTGAAAAAATTTTTAAGATTGAGGTCTTTTGATCGGATAAGCTGTCAGAGGGAGGGAAGGAGATAAATGATATGGAAAAAATCTTAATAAATAAATGAATACATTTAGTAGTTTGGAGAGGAGGGCATGGGTGACTGTTAGTAATTTTGATAAATATGGCTGGGAGAAAAAGTCAAATCTGAAGGGATTAACAAATGAGGGGATAGTGAAGGAGTAGTATAGATTAGGGTCTACTCTTGGGAAAGAGGGAGAGAGAATAATTTGAGAGGAAAAAATAATGTATCAGTTATTAGAGACTGAATGTTTGTGTCTCTTCTATTTTCCCAAATTAATATGCTGAAGCCCTAACCTCCAGTGTGATGGTATTAGGAGAAGGTGGACCTTTGAGAGGTAATTATGTTTAGATGTAGTCAGGAGGTTAGAGCCCCGCGATGAGCTGGTGCCCTTATAAGAACAGGGAGAGAATCCAAAGCAAGAAAGCAGCCATCTGCAAGCCAAGGTCCCCTTCCTAGGGACTTGAACATGCTAGCACTTTCATTTCAGACTTTCATCATACAGAACTGTAAGAAATAAATGTCTTATCATGTAAGCTACTCAGTCTCTGATATTTTGTCATAGCAGCCTGAACTGACTAATACAGTTAAGTTTTTAATTAACAAACATCAGTGCTCACTTCGGCAGCACATACACTAAAATTGGACCAATACAAAGAAGATTAGCATGCCCCCTGTGCAAGGATGACACACAAATTCGTGAAGCATTCATATATATATATATATATATATATATATTTTTTTTTTTTTTTTTAAACAAAAGCAACAGGGGGCGGCACTGGCCCCATATACTGAGGGTGGCCAGTTCAAACCTGGCCCCAGCCAAACTGCAACAACAACAAAAAGCAACAGAAACTTGACTTGAAAGACAATTCATTAAAGGATATTGGGTGCGTCAGGGTGTGGAAATCAGGAACCAAAGGAGGCTAGGCATCTAGAACTATATCTAGAATCATACCAAGATAATATTGAGGGGCAGTCTATTAAAGTTATTTCTTGTTTTTCTCTTAGATACTGGACATTATAGCTTCACCCTGATGCTAGGATTGCTTCTCTTAGAAATTGGATTTTGTTGTTGCTATAACCTGAGAAGATATATTATCCACTAATGTCCACTCTAGAAATTTGAAAAACTTTTTCTTTTTTGATTTAATTTTTCTCATGACTTATATGTCTTTGGGGTGGGAGTGGGAGAAGCATGTTGATATGCTGAGTTTCAGGAACAGAGAGTGAGTAGAAAAACAGTTGGGAGAGACTAGTCTTTAAATGAAAGACTTCTCTTTAATAGGGAAAAGAAAACGACAGGTGAAGATGTAGAGACACTTCTAGGTGTAAGAGAAGAATGTTAAAAAGAGGCTTTGATCTTTAGTGACTTAAGTGATATGTTTTTAGAATAAGTGAGTGTGGGGTGATATCGGAACTTAGTATAGAACCTTTGGGAAAAAAATGGAGTCTGAACACCATGGTGTGCATTGTAGTCCTAGCTATTCGGGAGCCTGAGACAGGAGGATCGTTTGAACCCAGGAGTTTGAGGTTTCCAGCCTTGTAAGACGGTGTCTAACAAGACAGAACAAAACACATTCAAAACCTTTTTTAAAAAGGAAACAAGAACCTTTGGGGGAAAATGGAATAAGATATCAATTGAGAATGAATGATGACTCAGCATTGAAGGTATGAGTTGAAATAACATGACTTGTAAAACATAAAAGATGTTGTGAGGTTAGTAATCAGTTTTTATTAGTGGCTGTTTTTAATTTAATTGAGATGTAAGTCTCCCAGAGATTATTCCAGATACTGTGAAAAACTCACCAATAAAGAACAAAATGTGCTTCTGGGAACCAGTTATATTCCTGTACTGAAGGAAGTAGAATAGAATCATATGAGTGCCTTTTGAATATGAAGTGATCTGAAATCAGTGTGTCTGAAAATTTGAGAGCAGAGACAAGGAAAGTAGGATTTAAGAAATACTGATTTATCATAGGTGAGATGGCTGATCGAGGATGTCCAACCTGTGGCCCAGGATGGCTATGAACATGGCCCAAACAATATCATAAACATACTTAAAACATTAAGTGATTTTTTTTTCTTGGTGGAACTCAACTGTGTAGTTTTCAAGCATGAACTTTGTAGATGACAGCATTGTGTCACAGTGTCACATAAACATATGCTTTTACTGTTGTACCTATGTGTGGCTTCAGTTTTATGGAGGTGTGTGGCTTTTGCTGTATTATATTCCAGGAACAGACTGTCTAATTGACACCATCAGACGTTACATGTGCTCATGCTGACTTGGTGAGGCAATAATTATCAATAATATTTCAACCTGCCATTGTAATTTTAGGTGTTCAATGTTATTTAGAAGTAAAAGGTTAGCATTCTGATTATTAAGAGTACCTCTACACCTGGTGGCTTCTCACACATCAGCTGCTAAACTTTACACTAGACCCTCAGCATTGCCTTGTGAGAGGCAGCTGATATGTGGAAGGGCCCAAACCATGCTTTCTGTTTTCTTTGTGTGTGTGTGTGTGTGTGTGTGTGTGTGTGTCTGGAAGTTTTGTTTTGTTTATTTTTTATTTTTAACATGTACATGTGTTTATTAGGTGCTTTCTATTTTCTTATTAATTTTCATAATAAAAGTAAATATAGTTGTTTATTATTATTGTTTTTATCTCAGCATAGCTTCTGTAGCATGGCAAAAGAAAACAGAAACCCAAAAGGAAAAATTAAGGACAAAAGGAAGATTGTTCAGTGAAAAGTAGACAGATGCCTGCTTTTTTTGTTGAGGCAAGTATTAAGGCACTCGGCTTCATTTGTAGGAAATTTGTGCAACTTTTCAAAGACTATAATTTGAAAAGATACTACGTGCAAAATATGTTGCCAGATTGCATGCACATAATAGATTGTGTTGTACGGACAACATAGCAGAACTGAAAAAAGTTTCTTTGCAACGAAAATGTTTTTAAAAAGTTACAGCTCTTCTGTGGCTCAGTGAGTAGGGCGCCGGCCCCATATATGGAGGGTGGCGGGTTCAAACCCAGCCCCAGCCAAACTGCAACCAAAAAATAGCCGGGCGTTGTGGCGGGCGCCTGTAGTCCCAGCTGCTCGGGAAGCTGAGGCAAGAGAATCGCGTAAGCCCAAGACTTCGAGGTTGCTGTGAGCCGTGTGACGCCACGGCACTCTACCAAGGGCGGTACAGTGAGACTCTGTCTCTACAAAAAAATAAAAAAAAAAAAAAAAAAAAAAGTTACAGCTCAGACAGATTCCATTGTAAAAACTAGTTATATGGTAGCATATTTAATAGCACATAAACTCACTATTTACTGATGGTGAGTAAATGCAATGTATGGAAAGCATGGCAGATATAATTTGCCTGGGAAAAAAAGGGCTATTTCTAAAATCAGTTTTCTCACCAGACGATAGCTGGGCGAATTGAAGAAATTGGAAAATCTGTCAAAGATTATGCTTTGGCTATAGATGACAGCACTGAAGCCACAAATATGGCTTAACTTGCCATTTTTATTAGCAATATTAATGACTAATATGTCACTGAAGAAATGTCTTTGTTGGTGTATAAATCAAGAGATTTATACAAAACAGTAAGAAGTATGTTAAGACAGTTTCCTTTGTCCATTGCCAACATATATGGTATAGCTACTGATGATGTTTCAGCAATGATAAGTAAAAGAGAGGGACATATAAAATTAGTGGAAGATGATGCAGTTGTCACCAAAGCTCACATTTGATGGTGTACATTTATCATTGTGTAGTACAATCAAAAAATTTTGTTCACAAAAGCTTTAGAAATGGATAACATGTAAATCATCATCAAGACTGTGAATTTCATAAGGACCAAGGGATTGAATCATTGCCAATTCCAGGAATTTTTAACAGTATTGAGGCTGACTATTGCAACATCATTTACTTTTCAGAGGTTAAAATGGCTAAGTTGAGCCCAAATGTTGGAAAGATGTTATGAATTGCAATATGTTATCAAGTCATTTATGGTATCAAAAACCAAATTTGTTTTAGAATTTAATGAAAACCGACTTACAAATTTAGCATTTTTTTTTTTTATTTAGCTGCTCATTTAAAAGAGTTAAACATGCATCTTCAAGGTAGAAACCAATTTCTCAATACTATGTTTCAAACAATGGTAGTGTTCCAAATGAAATTGAAATTATGCCAAGTTCAAATTAAGGCAAACAATTTTATGCATTTTGGCATGTTGGTTAAACAGTCCTATGAACAGCAAGAAGTATATTGCCTTGCTTTTCGATTTAATGCAAGAATTTGAAAACATTTCAAGATTCCTTTCTGGCAAAGTATTCAATATTTTGGTGCATTTTAGATACCATTTTCGGTTGATGTATATATGTTACCTATCAATTTTCACAGTGAATGCATGGAACTGCAATCCAACATTCACCTCAATGAAAAATTTGATCATGTCTCTTTACTAGACTTCATAGGTCCTGTCATCCCGAGAAAAATATCCCTTACTTCACAGTCTTATCTTACTCATGTCATCGCTTTTTGGAAGCACCTGTGTTTGTGGGCAACTGTAGGAGTAAAGCACAGTAAGAATAAAATTAGAGCAAAAATATCTCATGAGCACCTTGAGAACTGACTATCTTAACTACTTCCATTGAACCAGATACTGATGCATTAGTTTCTTAAATACAGTGCCAAATATACTATAGTTTTATGTTGCCCACTTTTACTTTTGTAGTAAAAAATACCAAAAACCACCCTAAGATGTTTTATTACTTGTATACATACATTTTCTATATTAGTGATCACAAATTTGGGATCTGCTTGCCAATTTTAAAGGACTCTGTGAATGGGCCGCTACATAGTTAGGATTATGTGAGGACTTCTTTGCTTATCTGTGGTGTGGCAGACATGAAAATTATCTCGTGATCTTTTTTTAGTTCATCAGTTTTCTTTAATGTCTGTGTATTTAATGTGTGGCCAAGACAACTCTCCTTTTGCAGTGTGGCCCAGAGAAGCCAACAAGTTGGACACCTGTGATCTAGATGAGTTATTAAGGCCTGATTAGGATGGTAATGGTAAAAATTAAAGGGAAAGGCTTAAAAAACAAGAGATAATTAAAGGCAAAGTAATGCTTCTTGATCTAAGTATATGAGGAGTAGAGAAGAATGAGTGTATTTGGAATTTAGGAACAGAAGGGAGAATAGTATGAAGATTGCTGAATGGGAAGTTGAGGTGAACACAGTAAGTAAAGCAAGGAAACAGCCCTCATAATGGGAGAAGATATTTGCAGGTTATGTCTCAGACAAAGGTTTAATAACCAGAATCCACAGAGAACTCAAACGCATTAGCAAGAAAAGAACCAGTGATCCCATCGCAGGCTGGGCAAGGGACTTGAAAAGAAACTTCTCTGAAGAAGACAGGCGCACAGCCTACAGACATACGAAAAAATGCTCATCATCTTTAATCATCAGAGAAATGCAAGTCAGAACTACTTTGAGATATCATCTAACTCCAATAAGATTAGCCCATACCACAAAATCCCAAGACCAGAGATGTTGGCATGGATGTGGAGAAAAGGGAACACTTCTACACTGCTGGTGGGAATGCAAATTAATACATTCCTTTTAGAAAGATGTTTGGAGAACTCGCAGAGATCTAAAAATAGGTCTGCCATTCAATCCTATAATTCCTCTACTAGGCATATACCCAGAAGACCAAAAATCACATCATAACAAAGCTATTTGTACCAGAATGTTTATTTGCAGTCCAATTCATAATTGCTAAGTCATGGAAAAAGCCCAAGTGCCCATCGATCCACAAATGGATTAATAAATTGTGGTATATGTACACCATGTAATATTATGCAGCCTTAAAGAAAGATGGAGACTTTACTTCTTTCATGTTTACATGGATGGAGCTGGAACATATTCTTCTTAGTAAAGTATCTCAAGAATGGAAGAAAAAGTATCCAGTGTACTCAGCCCTACTATGAAACTAATTTATGGCTTTCACATGAAAGCTATAACCCAGTAATAACCCAAGAATAGGGGGAAGGAGGAAAGGGAGGGGGGAGGGGGCAGAGGGAGGGTGATTGGTGGGATTACACCTGCAGTGCATCTTACAAGGGTATATGTGAAACTTAGTAAATGTAGAATGTAAATGTCTTAACACAATAACTAAGAAAATGCCAGGAAGGCTATGTTAACCAGTGTGATGAAAATGTGTCAAACGGTCTATAAAACCAGTGTATGATGCCCCATGATCGCATTAATGTACACAGTTATGATTTAATAAAAAAAAAAGAATCAGGTGTTACATACATAAAAGAATGGGTTGCTATCACTAAGTGCCACCAGTTGCGTGGCTTAAAACTAGAAATTTAGTATCTTTCAGATGAGGATCCTAGAAGTTTGAAATCAAGGTGTCAGCAGGGCCGTCTTCCCTTTGATGCTCTGGATAGAATTCTTTCTTGTCTTGCCCTAGGTTCTGTTTGTAGCTGTCAATCTTTTGCATACCTTGGCCTTGGCAGCTGCATCACTATAATCTCTGCTTTTTTGTTACGTGACATTCTCCCTGTATGTTTCTGTCATGGTGTTTTCCCTTTATAAGGCCAACAGTCATACTGGGTTAAAGGCCAAGTCTCCTACAGTATGACCTCATCTTAATTTACATCTTAATTACATCTGTAGAATCTTGAATTCCAAGTAAGATCATATTCACAGGTACTAGGAGTTATAGTTCTGATCCGTAACAACAGGGTGATGATTTTTGTTTTGACCACATTAACTGTGAGATTTGTGTCTTGATTCTTGGTAAATACAGCATTTGATGATGTGAGATATAAGTTTGTTTGAAAAAAATTTGAGACAGATTCATGAAATACTAAAACTTTTATTGTCAAGAACATACTGAAAAGTATATGTAAGTGTGCAGTTGGATGAAATGTTATAAAGTGAGCACATCCATGAGACCTCTACCCTGGTCAATAAATTAATTACCAGCACTCCAAAAGTCCCTCTCATACTTCTCCATATTCAAAAATCCTTGTCTCTTCACCAGAAATAACTACAGTGCTGACTTCTAACACAGCAGTTGGTTTTTACCAGTTTTTGAACTTTGTACTGCTACTGTGCTGACATTGTGAGATTCATCCATGTTGTTGCATGTAGCAGAACTTTTTTTCATCACTGTATGATATTTTGCTCCATGGCTATTCTATAACATGTCAGTTTTAATGTTGGATAGAACCTGTATCTACTTAACAATGTATATTTCCACCAATAACCTGTTAAAAGTTAAGAGTTTAAGTTGTTCTACTTCTTCACCAACCCTTTGTAATATTAGTATTTTCATTTAACCATTTTGATATCATCTTTTTTTTTTTTTAATGGCTGAGATATAAGGATTATGGGCCATTTGAACATCCTTGTCTTGTGAAGTGCCTGTTTCTCTTCCTTTATATTCAGCTGGAGTCCCTTTTATCGTTTTATGGATTTGTAGGATTTGTGTTTATGTATGGTAAATAGGAACTTTTACTTAAATATATTGTAATTATGTTCTTCCACTCTGACCTTTTCACTGTGATAGTTTCTATTGATGAACATATTATTTAGAGTCCTTAATAATCTATCCATGTGGTCAAAACCAATCTTTCTTTCAATTAGTTCTTGGTGACTTTTTGCAAGTCTTTTTAATAGTACACCATCATGAAAATTTTTCTACTAGAAGCCTTATTTTTTTGCCTTACTATGATACATTTAAAATTTATTTATTTTTATGGCCAGGCATAGTGGCTCACGCCTGTAATCCTAGGACTGAGGCAGGTGGATGTCCTGAGCTCAGGAGTTTGAGACCACCCTGAGTAAGAATGAGACTCTGTCTCTACTAAAAATAGAAAAACTAGTTGAGCATTGTGGTGGGCACCTGTAGGGCCAGCTACTCTGGAGGCTGAGGCAAGAGGGTCACTTGAGCCCAAGAGCTTGAGGTTGCTGTGAGCTATGAAGCCAGGGCATGCTACCCAGGGCCATAGAGTGAGACTCTGTCTCAAAAAAGAAAACAAATAAATAAATAAAATTAATTTTTGTGGGTATATTAGGTAGGATCTGTATTTTTGCCTTATTTGTGTACCTAGCTACCACTGTTTGTGGAGAAGACCCTCTAGATTATACAGTGTTACTTTTATAATAAATCAAATAGCCATATATGCCTGGAGTTATTTTTGAACTCTGTTCCATGTTCATTTTTTTATTTTTGCATAAATATCACAAAATCTCATTGTAGATTTATAATGTATTCTGGTATTGGGTAGAGTAAGTTTACCTATTCAAGTTTATTTTAGTCTTATTTTTTCTTTCCATATTAATTTTAGCAACAGTTTATTGGTTTTCATAAAAAGCCTGAAAAATTTTTATTGGGAGTACAGTAAATTTATATATAATCATATGGTGCATAACTGAAACCTTTCCAAGACTGAGTCTTCAATCCATGAACCTGGTTTATTTCTCCATTTACTGAGGTTTTCTTTAAGTACAACTTCCTAGTTTTTTGTGGGTAGGGATTTTGTATAATATACTTTTTTAAAATGTAGTCTAAATTCTTTGGATTATTTGTTTCAAGTTATTTGGGTTTTGATGTTATTGTAAATAATATTCATAAGATATTTTCTAATTATTTACAGTGACATATGTGATTGATTTTGATATTGCGACCTTACATCCTGAGACTTTGTTTAACTTACTTATTTCTCATTTTTATACAATCTTTTGAATTTTTCTTCTACACAATCATTCCCACTGTGGCAGTGAAAGCCTTTCTTTCTAATTCTTTATATATTTTTCTCTTTGTCTTATTGCATTGGCTAGGACCTCCAATATGCAATTGAACTAAAGTGGTGACTGCAGACATCATTTTCTTATTTGTAATCTCAGAGGTAAAAATGTTCATCGTGTTAAAATTGAGTATGATATTTGTTGTAGTTTCTTTTTAATAGAACCTTTTTTTTTTTAAATCAATTTGGGGAAGTGCTATCATTTTGATATTTAACCTCTCCAAACCGAATGTTGAATTAGATCCATAGTGTGATAGGTGGGGTCTAATGGAAGTTGTTTGAGTTACAGTAACAGATTGTTCATGAATAGATTTATATCCTCCCTGAAGGGAGGGGATTAGTGAGTTCTCTGTTAGTTCCCACAAGAACTGATTGTTAAAAAGAGCGTGGTAGCTCTCTTCTTGCTCCATTGCTTCCTCTCTTACTATGTAATCTCTGCACACGCAGACTCCCATTCTGTTTTTCCATGAGTGGAAGCAGCCTGAGGGCCTCACCAGTCTCAAACTTTTCCAGACATCAGAATCATAAGCCAAATAAGCCTTTCTTCTTTATAAATTGCCTAGTGTCAGATACTCTTCTGTAGAAACACAAAATGGTCTAAGACTGGAAGTTTCTTTCTAAACCTTGTTTGCGAAGAATTTTTATCATGAATGAGTGTTTAATTTTATCAAATGCTTTGTCTTGAAGACGAACATGCAATTTTTCCCCCTTTTTTTTGTAAGGTGGTGAATCACGTTTTTATGAGCCCAAAATGCTTCTGCTACACAACTCTATTGATGGTGGATCATATTTATGAAAGTATTAAAACCATCTTTGTGTTTCTAGAATAATCCCAGTTTGGTTTGGGGAAATATATCCATTATTATTTCAGGGGATTCAATTTGCTGTTATTTTCTCTGTTTTTAAATGATTAAATTGGCTCATAATTTTCTTTTCTTATAATGCTATTAACAAGTTTTGGTGGCAAGGCTATGCCAGACTTATTAAAATATTGAGAAGGGTTACATCTTTTTCTGTCTTGTATAAGAGTTTGAGAATGGTATTATGTTTTTCTTTGAGTGGTAGAATTGATAGAGAAAGCTGGAACTGGAGGTTTCATTTTGTTTTGATATTTTTTGTTAAATGGGAGGATTTTTAGACTCAATGTGTTAATAAATATAGTCATAGTTAGATTTTTATTATTGTGTCAGCTTTGGGTACTAAGCATTTTTGCAGGAATTTTTTAACTTTATACTTTTGGATATTGAGAGGAAAATTTTTATCAGATCTTCTTGCTATCGTTTTAAGAAGCAAGAAAAAGATCTGCAGTTATGCCTTGCCTTTTCATTTCTCTTATTGGCATTTTGTGCCTTCTTTTTTGTTTTCCAGGAGTTTATCAATTTTATTAGACTTTTTGAAGAACTAACTTTTTGCTTATTGCTGATCCTGTCTACTTTGTTTTTTATTCCATTATTTTCTGTTCTATCTTATTTTCCTCTACTTTTTTATTTATTTATTTATTTATTTTGGTGGAGTAGAGTCTCTCTCTCCCATTTTTTTTTTTTTCCTCTCATTCTTGAGATGGATAGTCCAGCCTTTCTCTTTTCTTTTATTTAGGCTCAAATGATGTAAGAGAAACTATACAAATATATAATTAGATATTATATACAGGGTTCCATAAAGTTCATGTGCAGTTTAAAATAGACAAGTATTTTCAGAGATGTGCCTTAAGTTCAAGGATAAAGAAAGTTGAAAGTAAAGAAAGATTGGGAAAAGATAAAATTAAAACACTCACCAACATAAACCTAATGTAGCTATGCTAAAACTAGACAAAATAGACTTATAAACAGACAAGTATTTTAAACTGCACATGAACTTTATGGGCACCCTATGTAATTACATATTTATTATAAATATTTCTCTTTAGGCATAACTTTAACTGCATTTTTTGTATATTCAGAGTATTGTAAAATTTCCATGTAATCATTTTGACTCATGGATTATTTAGAAATTTTTTATTTAAACCTATGGGGATGTCAAAGTTATCTTTGTTAATGATTTTTAGCTTTAACTACATTATCAAGCTGTATGATTTCAGTCCTTGGTCCCAATATATATCAGTTTTGACAATTTCATGTAGATCTGAGAGAAGGTGCATTGCCTTTGTCAGGTATAGTATTCTCTCTCTATGTATATTAATTAGATCATGTTGGTTTGCCTTGTTCAAATCGTCATCTTTTCAGATTTCATTTTCCTTCAATTAATTCCTAAGAGGTATGTGAAAATTATATACCATGATGTGGATTTGTCTGTTTTTTTACTTTTGATTCTCTGAATTTTTGCTCTGTACATTTGGAGGTTAGGTGATGAGGTACACATTAGATTTGGAATTGCTATCTTTCTGGAACTTGATTCTTTTATCATTATTAAATGGCCCTGTATCTCAAGCATTGATTCATGACTTAAAGTCTACTTTGTCTAGTTTTAGCATAGCTACCTTAGGTTTATGTTGGTGAGTGTTTTCATTTTATCTTTTCCCAATCTTTACTTTCAGCTTTCTGTATCCTTAAAAATTTAAGGCATATCTCTTGTAAGCAGTGATAATTTATTTGAGTATATATGAAGGGATTTTATTGTTGATTAGCAAATTAGTCATATTATTTTTTATTGGAAAATTGGAAAAGCTCATTGTACTTAGCGGTGAGTAGTTCTTTTTCAAAGAATTAAATACATGCAGACTTGTGACTTTAATTTTTTTTTTTATTTTAGTAGATTTTGGAGTACAGGTTGAATTCTGTTACATGTATATGTTGTATAGTGCTCAAGTCAGGGATGATAGTGTACTCTTCATCCAAATAGTATACATAGTATCCCATTGGTAATTTTTCATTATTCACTCATTGATTCATGGGCATTTGGGTTGATTCCATATCTTGGCTATTGAATTGTACTGTGATAGAAATATAAGTGCAGGTGTCTATTTGATGTGCTTATTTTGTTTTGGTTATATCCTCAGTGGGATGGCAGAATTGAAAGAAAGATCTACTTTTAGTTATTTGCAAAATCTCCATAGAGATTGTAATAATTTACATTCTCACCCAACAGTGTATAAGTGTTCTCTTCAACATATTTGTGCCAGCATTCCTTATTTTTTTGTTTAATCTTTTTTTTTTTTTTGCAGTTTTTGGCCAGGGCCGTGTTTGAACCTGCCACCTCCAGTACATGGGGCCAGTGTCCTACTCCTTTGAGCCACAGATGCCACCCCTAAATTGTCTTTTTGTGTTTTTTTTTTTTTTTTGAGACAGAGTCTTCCTTTGTTGCTCTCGGTAGAGTGCCATGGTGTCACAGCACACGGCAAACTCAAGCTCTTGGGCTGAAATGATTCTCTTGCCTCAGCCTCCCAAGTAGCTGGGACTACAAGGCGCCCATCACAATGCCTGGCTATTTTTAGAGATGAGGTCTCCCTCTGGCTCAGGCTGGTCTCGAACTTGTGAGCTCAGGCAATCCACCTCCCTTGGTCTCCCTGAATGCTGCGATTACAGGTGTGATCCACCACGCTTGGCCTTTTTTAAATCTTTTAATAATGTCCCTTCTAATTGGAGTAACATAGTATCTCATTGTGGTCTAAATTTGCATTTCCCTGATTGACTAGTGATGTTGAGCATTTTTTTCTGTGGTTTTTTTTTTTTTTTTTTTTTTTTACCATTTGTATATCTTCTTTTGAAAAATGACTTCATATCATTTGCTGCCTTTTTTTCATTTCATGTTAATGTGAGGGTACAACCAGATCACAATATTTAAATTTGTTAGGTGAAGTCTCTCTTATAACTATGTCCTGCACCCAAAAGGTGTATCATACACTCCTACATTGCGCCCATTCAGTGGGAGCACTCCAACACTCCTCCCCCATTCCCCGTACCCCAACTTGAATTGAAATGAATTTTTCTATGTGGGTATGAATTAGATGGTCTACTGGCTTCATATTAGTATTGAGTACATTGGATATTTGCTTTTCCATTCTTATGATACTTTACTGAGAAGAATGTGTTTTAACTCCACCCGGGTTAATACAAAGTCACCAACTTTTCTATGGCTGAATAATATTCCATGGTATGCATATTGCCAGTTTGTTAATCCATTTCTGGAGACAGTAAATTGAGCTCCAGTAAAAAATCTGGTGCATATGTCCTTAGGATAAAAGATTTTTTTGCCTCTGGTTGATGTCTAGTAGTAGGACTGTGGGGTCAAATAGGAAATCTAATTTGAGTTCTTTGAGGATTCTCCATACTTCCTTCCAAAGAGGTTGTATTAGTTTGCAGTCCCGCAGTGTAGAAGTGTTCCCCTCTTCACATCTGCCCTATCATTTACAACTCTGGGATTTTGCGATGTGGGATAACCTTTTGGGGGTAAATGATATCTGAGAGTGGTTTTGATTTTTAGTTCTGTGATAATTAGGGATGATGAGCAGTTTTTCTTATGTTTATTAGCCGTTCTTCTGTCTTCCTCAGAGAAAGTTTGTTCATGTCCCTTGCCCAGCAATAGGTGGAACTGTTAGCTCTTTTTTTGTTGTTGATTAAGTTCTCTATAGATCCTACTTACTAGGCCTTTGTCAGAGTCATAACATGCAAATATCTTCTCCCATTCTGAAGGTTGTCTATTTGCTTTGACTGTTGTGTCCTTAGTTGTACAGAAAGTTTTCAGCTTAATTAAGTCCCATTGGTTAATTTTTGTTGTTATTTGCCACTTTTTAATGAGGTGGTTTGTTTTTCTTCTGCTGAATTGAGTTCTTATAGATGCTGGACATTTCTCCTTTGTTGTGCACACAGCTTTTGAAGGGCTGGGATTATAGGCATGAGCTGTCAAACCTAGCGCATTTATATATTTTCTTTGAAAACGTGTCTATTCCAGTCATATGGTCATGTTTCATTTGAGTCATTTGTATTTTTATAATTGATGTTTAAGAATTTTTTGTTTTTCATATTTTAGAGAAAAGTACCTTATGTATGTGTATATTTTCTTCAGTCTGTGGGTTATATTTGCACCTTCTTGATGTTACCCATTTTAACACAGAAATTTTTAATTTTGATGAACTCCAGTTTCTTTCTTTCTTTATTTTTTTTCCGTTTTTGATCAGGGCCAGGTTTGAACCCACCACCTCCGGTATATGGAACTACGCCTTACTCCTTTGAGCTACAGGCACCGCCCTTCCAGTTTATTTCTTTTCCTATCCTTTAGTTGCTTGTGCTTTTGGTGTTACATCAAAGAAGGGTTTCTTTAACACAAGTTTATGAAAGTTTACTACAGTATTTTCTTCTAGGAGTTTTATAGTTTTAGCTCTTAAATTTAAGCCTAATTTTGATTTAACTTTTGTGTATGGCATGAGGAACAGGTTCATCTTCTTTTTTCATATATGGATATTTAATTGTTGCAAGCCCTTTTGTTGAACAGACTATTCTTTTCCCATTCAATTGACTTGGTCCTCTTGTTGAAAATAAATTGATCATAAATGTGATGATTTATTTCTGTACTCTCAGTTCTATTCTTTTGATCCATATATTTCCTTACCCTAGTGTCACACAGTTTTGATTACTATAATTTTTGCTACATATTTTTTATCACTGCAGTTTTGCGGAGTCTTGAAATTTAGTAGTGTTTGTCTTCTAATTTTTTTTCTTTAATTTTTAAGTTTGACTATTCTTAAGTTTCTTTAATTTCCATATGAATTTAAGGTTGAACTTACTGACTTCAGGATTGGTACCAGGTAGGATTTGGATAGAGATTGTGTTGAATCTGTAGTTCAATCTTTTGTTTTTCTTGATTTTTTAACATTACTTTGTAATTTTCAATATATATTTTGTACTTCATTGTTGAATTCATTCATACTTATTCTTTTTGATGGTAGTAGTCTACAGAATTGTCTTAATTTCATTTCCGAATTATTCATTGATAGTTTTCAACTCAGTTGAATTTTGTGTCCTGCAACCTTGATACAATCTCTTTAGTTTCAGTAGCCTTTTCTTCCTGCAATATTTCTTCAGTCCCATCCCCTAAGAAAGCATAACACTATGTTCACATTACAGGAGAAATACTTAAAGCAATTTTGTTTATTACAGAGCCTATGTAGAAGGGTACAGTTTGGAACTGAGAGGAAATAACTTCATGACACAACACTTCTCCATAGTGTGAAGGTATTTTGAAGGCATTCTGGTGCAATATTAGAAGCTGAGTATGTGCTTTGTGTTTTTCTTTTCTTTTTTTTTTTTTTTTATTGTTGGGCATTCATTGAGGGTACAATAATAAGCCAGGTTACACTGATTGCAATTGTTAGGTAAAGTCCTTCTTGCAATCATGTCTTGCCCCCATAAACTATGACACTCACCAAGGCCCCACCCCCCTCCCTCCGTCCCTCTCTCTGCTTCCCCACCCATAACCTTGTTATTAATTGTCCTCATATCAAAATTGAGTACATAGGATTCATGCTTCTCCATTCTTGTGATGCTTTACTAAGAATAATGTCTTCAACTTCCATCCAGGTTAATACGAAGGATGTAAAGTCTCCATTTTTTTTTTTTTTTTTTAACGGCTGAATAGTATTCCATGGTATACATATACCACAGCTTGTTAATCCATTCCTGGGTTTGTGGGCATTTAGGCTGTTTCCACATTTTGGCGATTGTAAATTGAGCTGCAATAAACAGTCTAGTACAAGTGTCCTTATGATAAAAGGATTTCTTTCCTTCTGGGTAGATGCCCAGTAATGGGATTGCAGGATCAAATGGGAGGTCTAGCTTGAGTGCTTTGAGGTTTCTCCATACTTCCTTCCAGAAAGGTTGTACTAATTTGCAGTCCCACCAGCAGTGTCAAAGTGTTCCCTTCTCTCCACATCCACGCCAGCATCTGTAGTTTTGAGATTTTGTGATGTGGGCCATTCTCACTGGGGTTAGATGATATCTCAGGGTTGTTTTGATTTGCATTTCTCTAATATATAGACATGATGAACACTTTTTCATGTGTTTGTTAGCCATTTGTCTGTCATCTTTAGAGAAAGTTCTATTCATGTCTCTTGCCCATTGATATATGGGATTGTTGGCTTTTTTCATGTGGATTAATTTGAGTTCTCTATAGATCCTAGTTATCAAGCTTTTGTCTGATTGAAAATATGCAAATATCCTTTCCCATTGTGTAGGTTGTCTCCTTGCTTTCGTTATTGTCTCCTTAGCTGTACAGAAGCTTTTCAGTTTAATGAAGTCCCATTTGTTTATTTTTGTTGTTGTTGCAATTGCCATGGCAGTCTTCTTCATGAAGTCTTTCCCCAGGCCAATATCTTCCAGTGTTTTTCCTATGCTTTCTTGGAGGATTTTTATTGTTTCATGCCTTAAATTTAAGTCCTTTATCCATCTTGAATCAGTCTTTGTGAGTGGGGAAAGGTGTGGGTCCAGTTTCAGTCTTTTACATGTAGACATCCAGTTCTCCCAACACCATTTATTGAATAGGGAGTCTTTCCCCCAAGGTATGTTCTTGTTTGGTTTATTGAAGATTAGGTGGTTGTAAGATGTTAGTTTCATTTCTTGGTTTTCAATTCGATTCCAAGTGTCTATGTCTCTGTTTTTGTGCTAGTACCATGCTGTCTTGACCACTATGGCTTTGTAGTACAGACTAAAATCTGGTATGCTGATGCCCCAAGCTTTATTTTTATTACTAAGAACTGCCTTAGCTATACGGGGTTTTTTTCCAGTTCCATACAAAACGCAGAATCATTTTTTCCAAATCTTGAAAGTACGATGTTGCTATTTTGATAGGAATGGCATTGAATAGGTAGATTGCTTTGGGAAGTATAGACATTTTAACAATGTTGATTCTTCCCATCCATGAGCATGGTATGTTCTTCCATTTGTTAATATCCTCTGCTATTTCCTTTCTGAGGATTTCATAATTTTCTTTATAGAGGTCCTTCACCTCCTTCATTAGGTATATTCCTAGGTATTTCATTTTCTTTGAAGCTATGGTGAAGGGAGTTGTGTCCTTAATTAGCTTCTCATCTTGACTGTTATTGGTGTACACAAACGCTTCTGACTTGTGGACATTGATTTTATATCCTGAAACGTTACTGTATTTTTTGATGACTTCTAGGAGTCTTGTGGTTGAGTCTTTGGGGTTCTCTAAGTATAAGATCATGTCGTCAGCAAACAGGGAGAGTTTGACCTCCTCTGCTCCCATTTGGATTCCCTTTATTTCCTTGTCTTGCCTAATTGTATTGGCTAGAACTTCCAGCACTATTGTGAATAGTAAAGGTGACAGAGGACAACCTTGTCTGGTTCCAGTTCTAAGAGGAAAAGCTTTCAGTTTTGCTCCATTCAGTAAAATATTGGCTGTGGGTTTGTCATAGATAGCTTCAATCAGTTTTAGAAATGTGCCACCTATGCCTATACTCTTCAGTGTTCTAATTAGAAAAGGATGCTGGATTTTATCAAATGCTTTTTCTGCATCTATTGAGAGGATCATGTGATCTTTATTTTTGCCTCTGTTAATATGGTGGATGACGTTTATGGACTTGCGTATGTTAAACCAGCCTTGCATCCCTGGGATGAAGCCTACTTGATCATGATGAATGACTTTTTTGATGATAAGCTGTAATCTATTGGCTAGGATTTTGTTGAGAATTTTTGCATCTATATTCATGAGTGAGATTGGTCTGAAATTCTCCTTTTTGTTTGGGTCTTTTCCTGGTTTTGGTATCAGGGTGATGTTTGCTTCATAGAATGTGTTGGGGAAGATTCCTTCTTCGTCAACTTTCTGGAATAATTTCTGCAGTACAGGAATAAGCTCTGCCTTGAAGGTTTGATAGAATTCTGGAGTGAAGCCATCTGGACCAGGGCATTTTTTGGTTGGAAGCTTTTTTATTGTTTCTTTGATCTCAGTGCTTGAAATTGGTCTGTTCAGGAGCTCTATTTCTTCCTGGCTGAGTCTAGGGAGAGGGTGTGATTCCAAATATTGATCCATTTCTTTCACATTGTCAAATTTCTGGGCATAGAGTTTCTGGTAGTATTCAGAGATGATCTCTTGTATCTCTGTGGGATCAGTTGTTATTTCCCCTTTATCATTTCTGATTGAGGTTACTAGAGATTTTACTTTTCTATTCCTCGTTAGTCTGGCCAATGGTTTATCTGTTTATTTTTTCAAAAAAACAACTCCTTGTTTCATTTATTTTCTGAATGATTCTTTTATTTTCAATTTCATTGATCTCTGATTTGATTTTGGATATTTCTTTTCTTCTACTGAGTTTAGGCTTAGATTGTTCTTCTTTTTCCAATTCCATAAGATCTCTTCTGAGATTGTTGATGCGCTCTCTTTCTGTTTTTCGAATGTAGGCATCTAAAGCGATGAATTTTCCTCTCAAAACTGCTTTTGCAGTATCCCACAGGTTTTGGTACCTTGTGTCTTCATTGTTGTTATGCTTAAGGAAGTTAATGATTTCCTGTTTTATTTTTTCCTGCACCCATCTGTTATTCACAGAAGATTGTTTAATTTCCATGCCTTTGGGTGGGGTCGAGCATTTTTGTTAGAGTTGAGTTCCACCTTTAGTACCTTATGATCTGAGAAGATACAAGGTAAAATTTCAATTCTTTTGATTCTGTTGATATTTGTTTTGTGTCCCAGGATATGATCAATTTTGGAGAATGTTCCATGGGGTGATGAGAAGAAAGCATATTCTTTATCCTTGGGGTGGAGTGTTCTATATGCGTCTATCAAGCACAGTTGTTCTAGGGTCTCATTTAAATCTCTTATATCTTTGTTTAATTTCTGTTTAGAGAATCTGTCCAGCTCTGTAAGAGGAGTGTTCAAGTCCCCTGTTATTATGGTATTATCAGATCTCATATTGCTCAGACGGAGTAAGGTCTGTTTCAAGAATCTGGGAGCATTTAAATTGGGTGCATAAATATAAAGAATTGAAACATCTTCTTGTTGTATTTTTCCCTTGACCAATATGAAGTGACCATCTTTGTCTTTTTTGACTTTAGTTGCTTTAAATCCACATGTATCTGAAAATAAGATTGCAACTCCTCTTTTCTTCTGAATTCCATTTGCCTGAAAAATTGTCTTCTAGCCCTTGACTCGGAGCTTGAATTTGTCTTTTGAAGCCAGGTGTGTTTCTTGCAGACAGCAAATGGATGGCTTGTGTTTTTTAATCCAGTCAACCAATCTATGTCTCTTCAGTGGGGAATTCAAGCCATTAACATTTATTGAGATAATTGATAAGTGTGGTAGTATTCTATTCGTCTTATTTTGTGAGAGTCCATTGCTTAGTTTTATCTTTTGCATCAGTGTGGAGGTTAGGTTCTGTCCTTTAATTTCTGAGTTCTTACTTTGCTTCTGATCCATTGTGGTGGTCAGTGTGCAGAACAGGTTGCAGTATTTCCTGTAGAGCTGGTTTTGTTGTGGCGAATTTCCTCAATGTTTGTATATCCGTAAATGATTTGATTTCTCCGTCAATTTTGAAGCTTAGCTTAGCAGGGTACAGAATTCTGGGCTGGAAATTGTTCTGTTTAAGTAGATTAAAGGTAGATGACCATTGTCTTCTTGCTTGGAAAGTTTCTTTAAAGAACTCTGCGGTCACTCTGATGGATTTGCCCCTGTAGGTCAACCGGCGCTTACTCCTGGCAGCTTGCAGAATCTTTTCTTTTGTCTTGACTTTGGACAGGTTCATCACAATGTGTCTTGGAGAAGCTCGGTTAGAATTGAGGCGACCTGGGGTCTGATATCCCTCTGAAAGCAGTGTGTCAGAATCTTTGGTGATGTTTGGGAAATTTTCTTTTATAATATTCTCTAGTATGGCCTCCATTCCTCTGGGGCATTCTTCTTCCCCTTCTGGGATTCCTATAACTCGTATGTTGGAACGCTTCATAAAGTCCCATAATTCTGACAGTGAACGTTCTGCTCTGTCTCTCTTCTTTTCTGCCTCTTTTACTATCTGAGTTATCTCAAAAACTTTGTCTTCTGCCTCTGAAATTCTTTCTTCTGTATGGTCTAACCTGTTGCTGATACTTTCCATTGCATCTTTAAGTTCCCTAATTGACTGTTTCAGTTCCTTCAGCTCTGCTATATCCTTTTTATATTCTTCATATCGTTCATCTCTTATTTGATTCTGTTTTTGGATTTCCTTTTGGTTATTTTCCACTTTATTAGCAGTTTCCTACTTGTTTCTATCATTTCTTTCATTGTTTTCAACATGTGTATTCTAAATTCCCTTTCTGTCATTCCTAACATTTCTTTATAGGTGGAATCATCTGCAGTAGCTACCTCATGGTCCCTTGGCGGGGTTGTTCTGGACTGGTTCTTCATGTTGCCTGGAGTTTTTGCTGATTCTTCCTCATGAGTGATTTCTTTTATCTGTTTCCTTGCCCTAATTTTCCTTTCACTTCCTCTTGCTCTTTAAGTTCTCGTGCCTGTGGACTAAGGGTTACAGGACCAGAAGGGTGAGAAGGTTGAAGAGCAGAAAAGGGATGAAAGAAAGGAGGACCGAGTGATTCCAAAAAAAAAATAGAGAAAGGAGAGGGGGTGGGCAAAAGGACTATTGACAAAAAGAAGAGTGGCTCAGAAAGAGGGAGACAGAGCAATATAGGTGTACAGTAGGGTACTTTGACACAACCTTAAAAAAACCCACCTTCTGGGGGTGCCCAGTTGGGTGGTTCCCTTGAGGTCAGCAGCTCTTTGCTAACCTGATCAGACACAGTACCCCACCTCCACCAAGTAGAGATGAAAGACAAAAATGCTATAAATCAAACCAAAACAAGAAAACAGAAAACTTTACTGGATAAAATTGGGTGATAAACCAAATAATAGCGGTAGAAACACTAGCAAAAATGAAGTTCTAGTTATTGAAAAAGGCAGCAATGGGAAATTATAATTAAACTAGAAAAATTGAGAAAGAAAAAGGATCTGTATGGGAAAGCTTGAAATTAAAAAACAAAACACCATCAACAACATTAAAATAAACAAGAAAAACACAACCAAACCAAAAAAAAAAAAAAAAAACACAACCAAAAACAAAGCAGTATGTATATGTTATTGAATATTGTCTGGGCAACATGTGGTGTTCTGGGGTATGAGATGTTAATCACAGTTCTGATACGACTTGAGGCTGCTGATTTCTCAAACTCCAGCAAGTAGACACCCTAAATCTCTCTTCAGCCCACTTCAAAGGCACTTTGAACTTGTAAACTTGCTGAGCAGAAGCTTTCCCAGGAAAGTGCTTGTCGCTGGAATCACTGCTGAAGTGGCTATCCACTTACCCGGTGTGCCAAAACTGGTCTCATTCTTCCCCTGAGGGTTAGGGCTGCAAAGCGGCTCAGACCCCACCCTTAGGCTACTCAGTCGCTAGGTTACCAGCTCTCACCGGATTCTAGCTCTGCAACCCTGAGGGCAGAGTTTGCCGGGGCAGATTGCTCACAATGGCTCCCTGTTACCCACAGGCAAACACTATTAGCTCTGTCTGGCTCAGGGGCTCAGACTGGTGCCCTAGACAACAGCCAAAGTTCTCTGCACTCCCGCTCAGTCTCTCCCCAAGGCAGTTCAACTGAGTGCCAAGTCCAAAGACAGCAAAACAGTTCACAGGTAAGGCCTTTCCGGGTTGCAGTCTCGCTGCTTCTGAACTTACAGTTGTGGGCAGGTTTAGACGGATTGCACACACGCGACCACTTGCCATTTTTCCACTGTTTTAGTCCTCCTCTTGGGGTCCAGAAGTCTCTTGCTGACTCCTTGTATCCTCACAGGGTGATGGTAGGCAGATCCCACCAGCCAGAGATACCTGGAGTCCTATCTCCCCAGACTCACAGTGCCTAGATGTAAGGAAGCTGTTACTCGGCCGCCATCTTGCTCAGCCTCCTGAACCTGCTTTGTGTTTTTCTTAAACCAAATGAAGTCTTCCTGTATTAATGTTTTTCTAGAATTATAGTTAGTGATTCACATAAAACATTTTAATTTAAGTATTTAGAAAGTATATGAAATGTAGAAACAATATAAAGTCTTTTAAAATCTCTATTAGTCTTTTTTTTTTTTTTTTTTTTTTTGTTGGTGTCATAACTTCCATTGCCTTCTTGATTACGTGAGATTCTTATTCTGTAGATGTTGATTTATAGCTTTTGGATATCAAATTGTGACAAATACTGTATTTTGTTGATTATTAAATAGTCGTCAATTATGATATATTATGATTTGCTATACCATTAAGAGAGGAAAAAACAAAATAGTTACAGTACTCTCGTCATTTCGAATATTTTATATGTATTCACTTATATTTACTAGACTTTCATATTTTTCAACATACATATAGGCATAGTTTTTATCATAACTTGTGTGTATCCATGAAAAGAGAAACAGAATTGGTACATGTTTAATGTATTTCTGTTCTTCACATTCAGACTCTTACTTTTTTGGAGACAGAGCCTCATTCTGTTGCCCTTGGTACAGTGCAATGGAATCATAGCTCACAGCAATGTCAAATTCTTAGGCTTAAGTGATTCTCTTGCCTCAGCCTCACAGATATCTGGGACTACAGGCACCTGCCACAATGGCTGGCTATTTTTAGAGACGAGGGCTTGCGCTGGCTCAGGCTGGTCTCCAACCTGTGTACTCAGGCAATCCACCCGCCTCGGCCTCCCAGAGTGCTAGTATTACAGGCATGAGCCGCAGTGTCTAGCCTCAGACTCTTACGTTTTTATATTGCTTTGCCTCTTTGTGCCATGCTTTTTCCTTCATTCTGTAGAGTTCTTTTGTAGGAGACCAGATGATTCAAGGGAAGGAGAAGTGAGAGTTAAGCTTTGAATGCTCTGTAATTATGAGAAACACCTGTGACATAACATCTCCCTAACACCTTGGTGATAAGGGCACGGGGGAGGGATTTGGCTCTCCTTAACAGGAGAGCATGAGAGTCAGTGCTCGGCAGTCTCCACACCCATGGTGCAGATAGCCACGGGAGCACTTCTACAAGTAGCTGCTGCAGGAGAGGTTAGTCCGGATTCCTTCATTCTCTCATGGACTTGCTCACTCTAACTCTTTTGCTCTTCTGCTTGGAGGGCACCTATGAAGACTGCTAAAATTTGCTCTCCTACTAAGACTGTTTCTGTCCTTCAAAGAACGTGTCTCTCTCTCTCTCCCCCTGGCTAAGACAAATTGCTGTCTGGCACCTAAGGGGAATTGATCCCAAGCAAGGTAGCCCAGTGGTCCACATCTGGACAGTTAGATAGGCCAGGGCAAGACACCTGGCCAGTCCTGGGTCCCGACATTCTTTGATGGCTATTCTTCTATATTAGAAGGTCTCCAATACTTTTAGGAGGACTTAGAGGACTCTTCATAGTGTCATATACAAATCTAAATTTATTATACTGAAAAGATACCAAGAACAATCAGCAAAGGGCCATGAGGCAAAGTCTGGGGAAAACCATGCATAAGCTTTCAGAGTCACACAGGATGCACCTAGTTCCCCGTGGAACAAATTGGAACATGTGTGAAATATTGCCAACTTGAGAGGCTCATTAGAGAGTTTTTATTGGTAGATGATCATGAATGTACTCTCTGCTCAGCACTTCCCCAAATTCCAGACTCTAACAAGGAAAGTAGATATTCACCATAAATGATATTGTACATAGAATTTAGGCTCATTGAACCTCTTATTATCATCAGTTAATTGTAGAATCCGTCCCCAAATCTAAGTTCATCAGTATCAGTTAAAGGCCAACTTTGCAAGAGGGCCTTTTTAAGAGTGGTGGTTTAGGCTTGTTATATTCACTTGTTAAAACATAAAAGACCACCATGTCTGATATTTCCTTACAGGCTTGCAAGTTTTCATTGTAGTGCTGTCCTGATCTTACTAGAGGGAATTAGTGGAACATAATAAGATCCTTGTTGACTTAAAGATCATAGATCATAGTGTGCATACTGTTAGTTGTGCAGCCAGGAATAACAGTCTTCAGTTTGTATATGCATAGACCACCTGTATCCCTGCTGTAGAGATGTGGGGGAAAATATGCGTCTTAGAGTCAGTGAAAAATAGTAACCTAAAAATTGCTTTTTTTGAGATTGCTTATTACATTGGGTGCTATATTTAAGAAGTTAACTGGATTCAAAGGATAAAGAATATCTGCTGTTGTGATGCTTTATGGAAATTATGGTAAAAGAAAATGGTGTAGTTGGATTATAGTATAAATTTCTGGGTTCTACCTTTGATCATTGTCTAAAACACCAAAGAAAGAACAAATTTGGTGAAAAGGACTCTAGACATCTAACCTGGTTATATTTAGCCTAATTCCCCTTACCCTTTTTCCCAATAGTTTTACATGTATAAAAATTTTACATGTATGAAAGTGAAGCTGTTGTGATAGAGTTCTAAGGCCTATCCTTCAGAAATTCTCTTGATAGTACTTCTACCTCTTCCTTGATTTAGGTTATTCAAGTTGGACAAAGAGAATACTTTGAAAACTACTTTTCTGGTCCAAATTCTTTCTTTTCTAGAGGAGAAATATGAGACACCTTTTGAGGTTATTATTGTGCTTTTCTTTGGCTTTAATTTGTAAAGTTCTCTGGATTTGGAACAGAGAAGAAAAAATACTTCTAAATTAACAGTTATTCTTGGACTCAGTAGTCTGCAAATATGAATATGTTCCCTGTTTCTATTCATATGATCACTACTCTTGTTCTGGATCTTATTATCTTATGCCTGGTCTAATGTAATAGTCTTCTGTATTAGTTTTCTAGGGCTTCCGTAACATATTACCATGGATTTGGTGATTACAACAAATTATTCTCTCACAGTTTTGGAGTGCAGAAGTACATGTTTTGTGCTTGGTATTCTATATCAAAATTAAGCTATGTTTCTTTAAAGCAGTGTTTTTTCCCCCACTCTGTTACTTCTGTACAGTTAATAAGTCTCTTTCTTAGATCTGAGAAGTATGTATACGACTGAACCATAAGCCCCATGTACTTGTTTATGGATGCCTTCTTTAAAATAGTAAGTTTGAGATTTTTGGATTATTAATGCATGTTGACATACATATGTATACAGATTCTGACCTGGCTCATTATAGGAGGTATCATTTATCAGAATTGATACAATTAATGCAGTTTTTCAACCCTTTTTAAATCTCAAAGCGCACTTGAACCTATAGTTAAACTTTCCTGGCACATTTAAATTATGTTGATTAGAAAAAAAGAGTAAAAGTGCATTTGAACTTCTTTTGATAATAATCTTAAAAAAAAATTATTTTTTGACACAGTTTCACTTTATTGCCCTCTGTTGAGTGCTATGGCATCATGGCTCACAGCAACCTCAAACTCTTGGGCTCAAGTGATCCTCTCGCCTCAGCCTTCTGAGTAGTTGGGACTATAGGCATTTGCCACAAAACCCGACCATTTGTTTTTTTCTTAGAGAGAGGGTCTTGCTTTTGCTCAGGGTAGTCTCGAAGTCATGAGCTTAAGCAATCCACCTGCGTCAGCCTCCCAAAGCACTAGGATTATAGGCATGAGACACCATGCCTGCCATCTTTAAAAATTTTTGCAGCACACCGGTGTGCTGTGTGTTGAAAACACTGCATTAGCGTTTTCAAAACAGTGTTCTTTGGAATATCTGCATTGGAGAATATACGTTTACATATTTACAGGTTCTCTGTTTTTATATACTACTTATAAAAAGTTTCAAGTAAATTAAAGGTCCAGAAGTAAATTTGTAAGTAGGGTTTTTTTTGTTTGTTTGTTTGTTTGTTTTTTATTGTTGGGGATTCATTGAGGGTACAATAAGCCAGGTTACACTGATTGCATTTGTTAGGTCTAAGTCCCTCTTGCAATCATGTCTTGCCTCCAGAAGGTGTGGCACACACCAAGGCCCCACCCCTCTCCCTCCTTCCCTCTCTCTGCTTTTCCTCCCCCCCCCATGACCTTAATTGTTATTAATTGTCCTCATATCAAAATTGAGTACACAGGATCATGCTTCTCCATTCTTGTGATGCTTTACTAAGAATAATGTCTTCCACTTCCATCCAGGTTAATACGAAGGATGTAAAGTCTTCATTTTTTTTAATAGCTGAATAGTATTCCATGGTATACATATACCACAGCTTGTTAATCCATTCCTGGGTTGGTGGGCATTTAGGCTATTTCCACATTTTAGCGATTGTAAATTGAGCTGCAATAAACAGTCTAGTACAAGTGTCTTTATGATAAAAGGATTTTTTTTCCTTCTGGGTAGATGCCCAGTAATGGGATTGCAGGATCAAATGGGAGTAGGGTTTTGAAAAATAAAAAACCATTCTTGTGATTGAAAATTATTTACTGTTGATTATAAATTTTACCACCAAATAATAGTAAAGCCTTAAAGTCAGGCTGAGTATCACTAATACTAAAGGCCTAAATCTGAAATGATCTAAAATCTGAGACTCTCTGAGCTCCTTCATGACGTGGTATTGTATCTAAAAAGTCATTGTCATATTCAAGGTTATTTAGATTTTTTTTTGCTATGTTCGAGGTATTTTATAGTTTGCATTAGATCCATAATCCATTTTGAATTAATTTTTGTGAAGGATATAGTAAGATCTGTGTTTGACTTCTTTGTGTGTGGATATCTAGTTGTATAAGCACCATTTGTTGAGAATACTATCTTTCCTCCATTGCCTTGCCTTTGTTCTTTTGTCAAAAGACCAGTTGATTATATTTATGTGGATCTGTTTCTGGGCTTTATTCTACTCCACTGGTCTGCCCTTTTATCAGAATCTGAGCACACTGTCTTGAACTCGTATAGCTTTGTGTTAAGTCTTAAAGTCAGATACTGTCAGTCCTCTGATCTTGTTTTTCAGTGGGGTGTTAACTAGTCTGGGTGTTTTGCCTTTCCTTATAAATTTTAGAATTACTTACTGTGGGTTTTTATTTGTTTGTTTGTTTGCTTCTTTATTTGGAGACAGAGTCTGTGGAGTCAGCCTAGATCACAGCAACTTCAAACTCCCTTTTTTGGCTTAAGGAATCCTTTTGTCTTAGCCCCCTGAGTACCTAGGACTACAGGCACCTGTCACAATGCCTGGCTAATTTTTCTATTTTAATAGAGACGGGGTTCTTACTCTTGCTTAGACTGGTCTCTAATTCCTGAGCTCAAGACATCGTCCTGCCTTGGCCTCCCAGAGTGTTAGGATTGCAGGTGTGAGTCACTGTGCCCAGCCTAGAATTAGTTTTTTGATAGCCACAGAATAACTTGCTGATATTTTGATTCGTACATCTTTAGATCTAGTTAGGAAGACTAGGGTTTCATTACATCTTTAGATCTAGTTAGGAAGACTATCAAGTCTTCTTATCCTTGAACATGGAATATCTTTCTATTTAGTTCTTTTATCAGAGTTTTGTAGTTTTCTGCATATATATTTTTTTGAACATACTAATTTTAAACATTGTTGAGATGCTGATGTAAGTGTCACTGTGTTTTAATTTCAAATTCCACTTTTTCCTTGCTGGTAAGAAAGCAATTGACTTTTGTTTATTAACTTTATATTTTACAACCTTGCTGTAATTATTTACTAGTTCCAAGAGTTTTTTGTCACCTATGAACAAAGACAGTTTTTATTTCTTCCTAATCAGTATACTTTTTATTTCCTTTTCTTATCTTATTATTAATAAGGACTTCCAGTATAATGTGGAGAAGAGGCAGTGAGAGGAGAGATCCTTCACTGTTCCTGATCTTAGCAGAGAGGCTTCTTGTTTGTTTTTTGTTGTTGTTTTGTTTTGTTTTTACCATTTTAAGTACGATGTGAATTTTTTGTAGATTGTTCTTTCTCAAGTTGAGAAAGTTACCCTCTGTTCCTACTAGGATATTTCTTTGTATTGTTTAGTGGTATATTGTACGGGTATACTACAATTTGTTTATTCATCTGTTGATGGAAATTTGGTTTGTTTCCAGCATTTGGCTGTTACAGGGTATACTACAATTTGTTTATTCATCTTTTGATGGAAATTTGGTTTGTTTCCAGCATTTGGCTGTTACAGATTAAGTGTCATAAATATCTGTGTACGAGTCTATGGACATAATGCTTTCTTTTCTAATGGGTAAAGATATAGTGATATGGATCAGTCATATGGTGTTTATATGTTTATCTTTAAGAGACTAAATGTCTTTCAATGTTGTTTTACCATTTTACAGTTCAACCAGCAATGCAGTAGAGTTATAATTTCTCTACATTTTCTCTAATATTGTTATTGTTTGTCTGTTTAATTTTATTCATTCTAATGGGTATGAAATATAGTATCTTAGTGGGTCTTAATTTGCATTTTCTAATGATTTTGAGCATCTTTTTTATTATTTATTTATTTTGAGTTTGAGCATCTTTTTATGTGCTTATTAATGTACCTTTTTTGATATGACTCTTCAAATCTTTTACTCATCTTTTTATTTGCTTGTTTGGTTTCTTGTTAAGGTGTTTTGAAAAGTCTTTTGTATTTTGGCCTTTATGAGCTATAAATCCTTTATCAAATATATGTTTTGCAAAGATTTACTCCTACTTTGTGGCTTGTTGTATAAGTGTCTTTTGAAGAACAGACATTTTTAATTTTTATGAAGTCCACTGATTGTGCTTTTAAGGGACACATTTAAAACATCTTTGTGTAACCCAGAGTTACAAAGAATTATATTTCTAAATACATTTTTTTTTTCCAGTAGTTGGCCAGGGCTAGGTTTGAACCTGCCACCTCCCACATATGGGGCTAGTGCCCTACTCCTTTGAGACAGGCGCCGCCCTATTTCTAAATACATTTTAGCAGTACTGTGTTAATTTCTTTTAAAAGCTTGATGGAATTTTGATTGTGCTAAATCCATAGATCGTTTTAGAGAAAATCAATGTCTTAAGAATACTGAATTTTCTGACCTATGGATCAAGTATATTTATTTAGATATTCTTGAATTTCTCTCAGCAAATTTTATAGGGTTAAACAGATTTTTTACATTTTTGGTCTGATTTATCGCTATTTTGCATTTCTTTCTTTTTTTTTTGATGCTATTTTAAACAGCAGTGTTTTTAAAATCTTATTTTCATCTTTTTTTGCTGCTAATACAGTGGAACCTTCATAGTTGACCACCTCCTTAAATTGACCTAACTTTTATAGACCGGGCATGCATCACACATACCGTATAGTTGACCTAGTTCCTTATGTTGACCTGCCTCTACATGTTGACAAATTTGTTATAGTCCTTTGGTTGGTCAACTTTTAGAGGTTCTACTCGATATAGAAATATCTACAGTTAATAAGTTATGTTGATCTTAGGTCCTGCTTAAGGACTACTATAGTACTAGCTTTTTTATATATTCCATCGTTTCCTATACAGATTGTGTTTTCTGTGAATAAAGACATTGCATTTTTTCCTTTCTGATCTGGATGCCTGTTACTTCTTTTTCTTGCCTGATTGTACTGGTTAGAACCTTTAGTACAATTTTGGAGGTAACTCAGGAAGACTTTCTGGCTCTGTCTAATTTCCCCCATGCCCTTTTAGAATCAAACATAGGGCTCACCTTGTTTGTTTATTGTCTCTCAGAGATTGGAATTTTGTTGTTTTTCTGACCATTGTCTTGAAATAGTGGTGGTTTTAGAGAGAATGGGGGTAAATTCTTTTACTCCTGTGTCTGAAAGCATAAGTCTCAATTTTCTTTTAAATACATTGCATATCAAGCCTTTTATTCTCAACCATTCTACCAAAACAGTCATTAAATTTAGTGGCTACTTGTCAGGGTTCTTTTTGACCTATTAGTAGTATTTAGAATAATTGATCACTTTTTCTTTCTAGATATTTTCTTCAGTAAGCGTGCATGCTGGATATCCATTTGATTCTATCCCTAGCCATTCTTTTGCCATCTTTGTTGAATTTTACTGAATTTAATGTTTGAATGCACTATAGATGTTTGATATTCAGACTGTTTTGCTCTTTTTTTCACTGTTAATACTCTGAATGATTTTATCTAATCTCATTGAGGTTATATTACTCTAAATTTTTATCTCCAGTCCATTACTTTTTCCTGCACTATTATATATCCTGTTTAAAACAATTCAGGTTAAATAGTCATTTGGTTGTCAAACTTAACATGTCCAAAACTGGACTTCTAAACTCCTCCACCCCTAACTCTTAAAAATATTCCACGTACTAGTTCCCATTTTTGGTAAATGGCAACTTTCTCATTCCACTTTTCAGACCAAAAGTCTTGGAGTAATTTGGGCTTCTTTATTTCTTTCAGATCTTGTTTTTCATTCCAGAAGCAAATTTTGTTATTTTGCTTTGTATCCAAAGTATCTGACTTGTGCTTAGTCAGTGGGATGAGTTTTGTAGAAGATGGTTTTGTGGAAGATGATTTTGCCACAAATGAGGGTGGGGAGGATTTGGGGATGATTACATTTTATTGTGCACTGTATTTCTATTATTATTGTAACATAAAATGAAATAATTATACAACTCACCATAATGCAGAATCAGTGGGAGCCCTGAGCTAGTTTTCCAGCAATTTAGATGGTCCTCATTAAAATGTAAACTCCAAAAGGGCAGTAATATCTGTTCAGTATTATTCCCAACACCTATAATAGTGCCTAGGATAAAGTATGACTTGATACATCCTGAAAAATTAAAGAATGAAGAAATGATTGCTTGTTTCAACCAGTTTTTGGCATGTGACCCAGTTTCTCCTTAGAGTATAGTAACTTCTATGAACCCAGAGTTATTATTTCTTGTTATGACAAAAGTTAGAGATTCTTTTGTAGTCTAATATTTGTTTGCAGTTTATAAATAGTTCCACATAAGTTTTCCAGTTCACAGGCTTTACTCTTCTGTATTTCTGTTTTAAGTATTGCTTAGGGATTTTATTAAAATGCCCCCCCTTTTTTGGTTATATTTTTGAAGTTGACATGACTTAAACATTCATCAATATAAAACAATGCAGGTTAATGATTGAATGTGCTAGTGATAAATTTGGTTCCTGCAAAATTTATTCATTGAAGTTTACTAAAATTTTTGAGGATAACTTGATGCTGTTATATTGCTAGTTTCTTGAAAATGTATACTTTAGTAGTTATCTTAAAATTATTCTGAATTCAGAGGACTCTGAAAGGATCCATAACTTAGAGATCTTTGGAAGTGTTGTTTATAGTTGGACACAGACTAAAATGTTTCATTTGTAGCGTATTTGAATGTACTTGTTTTATAGATCGTCACATTTGAAAGATCCTGGGACTTGAAATGTCCAAGATGCCTGTAGGTTGAGAAGTGAAATGTGTTAAAAGATAGTATTATAGTCTCAAAAGGGTAGTGTCAAAATTGATTTGTGATGACATCGGTTAGTTCTTAGTTCATTGTTGGGAATGGGAGAGAAAAGAAAGGGAACCATGGCCACTCTATTCATGCTTTTATTTCCTACACTTCTTTAGTGTAATCTCTTATATGGATCTTTAGTCTTCCATTTGCTTTTTTCTTCAATAACTTACAGTAGTTATATAAATCATTAAGTTTTTTGTCAGAAGTGTTTTGAGTATGTGTATTTCCAATTGCTTTGTCATTTGCACTCTATAAATACTGAGTGTGAATGAATGACTGTTGAAATACACAAAAGGACTTGTAAAAGTGGTGTTTTCGTGGTTGTAGTGTTTTCATGGAGCTATAGGTAGGGGAGGAAATAATCTTATCTCTCTCTAAAAGAATAAGTTCAGTTAATTAGCTTATGACAAAACTGTAAATCACGTAGGCACACAGAGCAGAAACAGCATCCAGAGTAGGAAGCATTCTGATTTGGAGTTTGGTTTAAGAACTACAACAGAAAATCTTTTCTCCACAGTTTAAGATTCCAGGAGGAAAATCTTATTCAGAGTGGTTTTTAACCTTTGGTTTTAGTCCAGGAATGGAAATGTATTAGATGTTCTTATTTGCAAGCAAGCAGCAGAACTCTGGCTAATGAAAACACCAAAAAGAGGTATGTAATTAGAAGCCCATGGAATCTAGGGAGAACCAGATTATCTCTACTTACCTTACTCAAAGGTTTAAGAGTTGAAGCAAGAAAGCATACAATAAAACTTACTTTTGTAATAAGCAAAAAATACTATTGTAGAAAAGTTAGAAATTAAAATTTACTCCTTACCTCCTAGAAATTAAAATAAAAATAAATTCCGATAGTTACATTAATATTTATTTACTAGTAAAGCCACTTAAAAAATAGCCATGTATAGTTTTATTTATGTATTTGTTTGTAAATACCTACTCTTACACTCTTTTCATTAAGGGGTTGCTTAGTCCTTTTTTGTTTGTTTGTTTTTGTGGGTTTTTTTTTTTTTTTTTTTTTTGTCTTTGCTGTCATACTGAGAGGCTTTCCCAACTTAAATGTTGCAGAGTTTTTACAATGTATTTTTTAATCAGTGGGTCATTTTTTTTTTTAATCTCTCCAAATATTCCTTTTGATAATGATGGTCTACTAGGCCATGGCTCTTCTGGGTTGTGAGGAGATAAAATTAGCAGTATCGCTCCCAAGTTATTCTAATACTACCTTCTTCATCAGCTTGGGCTGTTATAACAAAATACCATAGGCTAAGCGGTTTAAACAGCATTTACTTTTCCTAGTTCTAGAGGCTGTGATCCAGGTACTGGCAGATTCAGTTCCTGATTAGGGCCCTCTTTCTGGGTTGCACATGGTTGCCTTCTCACTCACGTATGGCTTAGATACAGAGACAGAGAAAGAGAGGTAATGAGCTCTGGTGTCTCTTTCTTTTTCTCTAAGTACACTAATCCCATCACAGGTGCCCTAACCTCATGACCTCTCTAAATGTAATTACTGCTCAGAGACCTCAAATTTGGGTTCGAGCTTCAACTTGGGGGGTGGAAGGTTTTGCAAACATTCTGTTTATAACACTTTTTTTTTATCCCATCCTTTTTCTACCTCCACCTGAGAGAGATAATTTTGTTTAGTTTGCTTTTTATTATGAAAATTATTTCTTAACAAATGATCTGACATCAAAGTGTACAAACAAAAAACCAGTTCATTCTTTAATCCTTTGTAATCCCACTCCTAATTGGTAATTAGTGTTATTTGACAAAATATACAAAGGTTTTATGTACATTAGGTTTTATGTACATTTAGGTCTTCAGTCCTTCTAGAATTTTTCGTTTTTCTTCTTTATCTTTTTTTGCTGGTATTTAGTATAAAATGAGAATCTGCATTTTTCTAGGTATTTAGCTCTTGTCCTTTCAGCATTCTTGACCAATTATTTCTCCACTCAAATAAGATACTAACTTTATTTATATAGGTTGGTTTGTGCACTTTCAATTGTTTTATGATACTAATACCAAACTTTTTATTATTTTTACTTTAATATTTCCCTTTCTCCTCACTAGGCCATTGTTGTTTTTGAAGTATTTCTTGTCATTTCTAGTCTATTTTTTCCAGAAACGTTATCAGTGTTTTCTATATAATTACATTGAATTGGTGTATCGATATGGGGATAATTGACACGTATATAACTCTTCTCACCTAGAAACATGTCATAACTTCATATATTTCAGTAACTTAGTTAGGTTTATAGGTTCTTTACAATTTCGTTACTTGGTGTTTTAAATATTCCTTTTTCCTTTAAAAAAATAAATTTAAAGGGTACATGTACAGTTACATGGATATACATAGTATTATGTATTATTAAAATCTGAGTTTTTAGTTTAACCGTCACCCACATAATGTGCATTACACTCATTAAGTAATTTCTCATTCCTCCCTCCCCCTCCCCCTTTCTGAGTCTCTAATGTCTGTTATTTCATAGTCCTTGTTCATGTGTACATACTGTTTAGGTCCCACTGATGAGTGAGAACATAGGGTATTTGACTTTCTGTTTCTGAATTATTTAGGAGAATGGTCTCCAGTTTCATCCATGTTGCTTCAAAAGATACGGTCTTACTCTTTTTTTATGATTTAATAGTAATACTCTGTGTGTGTATCACATTTTCTTTATCTGGTCATCCATTGATAGACATGTAGGTGGATTACGTACCTTTGCTATTGTGAGTAGTAAGTACACGTATCTTTCTGATATGATAATTTCTTGTCTTTTGGGTAAATACCTAATAGTGGGACTTGTGAATTCAATGGTAGTTCAATTTGTAGTTATCTGAGAAATCTTAATACTGTTTTCCATAGAGATTATACTAATTTACATTCCTATCAACAGTATATATGCTTCCTTTTCTTTATAATCTTGCTATTATCTATTCTTTGGATTTTTTTGGAATTGTCATAGCCATTCTGACTGGTGTTAAGGTAATACCTCATTGTAATTTTAATTTACAATTCTCTAATTATTAGTGATGTTAAGCATTTTTTCATATGCTTTTTGGCCATTTGTATATCTTTTGAAAAATGTTCATGTTCTTTACTTACTTTTTAATGGGATTTATTTATTTATTTGGTTGTTTGAGCTTCTTAAAAATTCTGAATATCCGTCCACTGTGAGATGCATAGTTGGCAGATATTTTCACCCATTCTGCAGGTTGTTTGTTCACTTGTTGATTATTTCTTTAGTCATGCAGAAGCTTTTTAGTTTAATTAAGTCTCATTTGTTTATTTTTGTTTTTATTGCCTATGTGTTGAGATCTTATTCATGTTTTTTTTTGCTTAGCCCAAATCTAAAAGAGTTCTTTCTAGATTTTATTGTGGTATTTTTATAGTTTTGGGTCTTGCATTTAAGTCTTTAATCCCTTTCAATTTGATTCTTGTGTATGGTGAGAAGTAGGGGTTTTGTTTCATTCTTTTGCATATTGCCATCCAATTTTCCCAGCACCATTTATTGAAAATGGTGTCCTTTCCCCGTTGTCTGATTTTGTTGACATTGTCAAATATCAATTGACTATAGATATGTGGCTTTTTCTTCTGGGTTTTCTGTTTTTTTCCATTGATCTGTGTGTCTGTTTTTATATCAGTACCATGGTGTTTGGGCTACTGTTGCCTTGTATTAATGGTATAATTTAATGGTATAATTTAATTTAAGGTAATGTGATTTCCTTCAGCTTTGATCTGTTTGCTTAGTATGGCTTTGGCTATTCAGGCATTTTAAATTTTAACATTTATAAATACTATTTAAACTTTTACTGCAATAAATTTATAAAGATATTTACAAATAATAACTATAACATGCTGAATATATAGTGTATATACATTTTGTTTAAGTTTTCTAAACCAGCATATCATTGGTTCTAATATCTTTTCAGTTGGCCTCTTCAATTCTTTATAGGTATTAGATTTCTCAAATAATAATTATATTTCTGTTTCTTTCTAGTATTTACCTTTTCCCATTGCATTGGATTCAATTTCCAGTTGAACAAGGGTAATAATAATGCACCAACATCTTAATCTTGATCTTTGCTTTAATAGCCACACCCCTCCTTTTTCCCCCCCATTTTGATGGAATCATGGCCACTGATTTGAGAAAAATCTACTTTATTATTAAGAATCTTTTTTTTTTCAGTTTTTTTTTTTTTTTTAGTCATGTAGTGAGATTTAAATTTTACTAAGTACCTTTTTAGCATCAAATGAGAAAGTTGTGTAGGAGCTTTGAATATGATGAATGGATTATCCTTACCTTCTTAAAATAGTCCTATTTGGTTGTGGAGTATTTTTCTTAAATGCAGAGCTGAATATTATTTCATAATGCATGAATTTTTTATTAGACTTTTTCATTGGTCTATTTTCTGGTTTAGTAACAGGCTTGTGATAGCTAGCTTAAGTGTCTTTAAACATTTTTATATTTTGCATGTTTTGGATTCATTTTAAAAGCTTAGTAATTATATATACTTGATAGCTTGATAAAGAATGATAGATAGTAAATTTGGTGGCCTGATAACATTTTTGAAGCGATGATTACAAAAAGCAAAAGTTTTTCTTTTTGTCTCATAACTGTAAGATATAGTCAGTGTGGGTTGTTATTTCCTTTCTGTATTTCTTAGTTATCTCTTAGATGGTAAATTTGTCCTGTAATTTATTTTGTTGCTTTTGCTTTTTCCTCCAAAAAGTGTTCATGGAAATAATATTATACCAAATTTATTGTTGAACATGTTTTCTAGATCTTGTGATATTTTCTACTTTTTTATTCATTTTAACATTTTAATTAGAAATAAAAGTTCTAAAGATATTCTTTATTGTTTGTTTGATTTATATTTTGTGTGCTTATTTTGGTTTACTTCTTAGTTTGAGTATTTGTTCAGTTATTTTGTCAGCCCTACTATATGATTAGTAAACACTCCAAGGGCTTGTTCTAATGTATTTGTCAATGAACAGTATCTTGCTTGACTATAGTATTCATGAATATTAATCTTATTTCCCTCAAAACAATGGAAGTTTTGCTCCACTGCTTTTAGGAGGGAAATAAGTACTATTTGGAAGAAGTTTTATATCATTTCATTTTAACATTTGCTTGTGAATTTTGTTTTCCTTTACCCTCAAATGGAAAAAAATAATTTCATATTTATATAAACATTTATTCATTAGTATTTTCTGGCAATCAGTCTGTTTTAAATGATTTTTTAATTAGAGACTTGATATTGGGATTCTCTAAAAGAAGATATTTTGATGTTATATTTGGTTTGAAAGATCCTACATGTATAATTTATCTATTGCTGTGTAAAAAATTATCTCTAAACTTAGTTTTAAAACAGTTTTCATTTATTATCTCTCAGTTTCTATGGGTCAGGAATCCAGGCATGGGTCAGCTGGGGTCTTCTGATTGAGAGTCTCTCACAAGGCTGCAAAGTGTCAGCCAAGGCTGGGAACTCAGGTGATAGCTTGATTGGGGAAGGATCTTGTTTCCGAGCTAATTCTTGGTCTAAATTCAGTTTGTTTCCTCCTGGAGCACTCACATTATCAGGTATTCAATTTGATAACAAGTTTTTGAATTTCAGATTAAACCCAGTGAACATGTAGCCTTTTCATTTCTTTTAGTTGTTCAGTTATAAATGTGTGTGTGCACAAGTGCATGCACCACCCCACCCTCACCCCCCATGAGTAGAGAAGAGGGAGGGATAGAGATTTTATGTTAGCATAACTTTTTTCCATTTTAAAAACTACAGTATCCCCTCCCCCTCCATAGGTGCCTTAGCTGGACCAATTATTGTGGAGCCACATGTCACAGCAGTATGGGGAAAGAATGTTTCATTGAAGTGTTTAATTGAAGTAAATGAAACCATAACGCAAATTTCTTGGGAGAAGATACATGGTAAAAGTTCACAGACTGTTGCAGTTCATCATCCTCAATATGGATTCTCTGTTCAAGGAGAGTATCAGGGAAGAGTCTTGTTTAAAAACTATTCACTAAATGATGCAACAATTACTCTACATAACATAGGATTCTCTGATTCTGGAAAATATATATGCAAAGCTGTTACATTCCCACTTGGAAATGCCCAGTCCTCTACAACTGTAACTGTGTTAGGTAAGTATGCTTGAATTGCCTATTTTGTTGATAGTGGTAAGGATTGTGATAAAAGTATTTTTAAGAATTTAAAATGGGTGAAATTTTATTTAAATTTAAAGTGAGAAAATTCAAATGTGATTTTTTTAAAAATTCTATTACACAGTTCTCATGTTACGCTCTCTTAATATAAATAAAATCTTATCTGTATTTACCTAAAATTTAGCTATTTTTCTTCATGAAAGATAGTGCTAAGTTTTAATTACACACTGAGTGCTGAGTTTCTGTGACATTTATTTTCATTACTTCCTCTCAAATTTTCAATCTAATTAAATACTACTAGTTATTTAGTTAAGATTTTTCAATTTTTGAAAAGATGAGGTTATCTTCTTGGAGCCATTGACACCTCATGTTTTAATTTTTTATATCAAAATTCTCTATTTCAGATTTTATTAGCTATTTAAATTTTGTGCTGTTGCTAAAATGATATTCCACCATTCCTATCTGATAAATTTTATGGCAAAATATTCAGTAAGCTTAGTAGCATTAAGATATCCACTTGCAGTTAAATGTAAACCAATTTGGAAATACTAATAAGTATTTTTTGAATAATATAACAAGGTTTAAGGAATAATAGTAACCTGTGGCTGTGTATGGAGATACACAACTCCTTCAGAAAGGTTCATTGCTCACCTGCTAGGTGAATGGTTAGCTGACACCTTCACGATCACTGTTTTTTAGAATTTATTTTTTATTGGTCTATAATATTTTATAAATTTGAGTTAAAGTTATGTTCTTTTTGGGGGTTCCCCAGGCCAATCAAGGCATTGGTAGCTGAGGGCAAACTCCTGGACATTTTCATCCAATGTGAGACTCCTTTAATGGAAATCTGCTCTAAATCTGCCACATGGCCTGACAAAGACTTTGTCTGGTCTGCTGATAGTGCCCCTTACTCAATTCTTTCTCTTACCTTTTCTGCCAGGAATTTATTACTCCCTAGTAAACCTTTTATACTCCTTACTTGTTCTCAGCATCTTCTTTGCTGAGAACGAAACAAGTTCACAGCACCTAATATATAAGGATATAATTTTAGGGTCTTTGACATACAGGGAAGCAATTATGTCTAGATTTGTATGTTTTTTCATGTTAAGAGGTAACTATTTAAAAATAAAAATGGAATTAAATATTTGAGTATTTAATACATTTAAGACACTGCCCTAAGAGCTGTAGGGAAATATAATTTACATTTAAGGGATTGATATTTTCAAGAAATTTTTCTGATTGGAGACAAGGCAAAAATATCTGAAAAATGAAGTGTAAGAGATCAATAAAAAAGGTAACACAAAGTTCTGTATTAAGAAAATAATAAATATTTTGTATGTTAAATATAGTATTGTGTATGGAGTTTATAAGGATAAAATCACTTTTTATTTTGCTTTCAAATGTAGTAGTTCCTTGTAATACAATACTCATTGGCTTAAAACTCAAGACTGTTTATGTTATGAGACTTGTCATGATTTTGCCCATGCCTGCTTCTCACCCTTCACCTATTCAATCCCTTGCTGCTCCTCTTTCAGCAACTCAAATCTTAAAGTCATAATAAACTCTTTACAGTTTTTGTTAACCTGCGTTTAATGTGTTTCTCCTTTTGTCTGGATTGCTTCCTTTTTCTTTCTGTTTCTTCCTACGTTCTTTCTAGATAACTATTACTTATCAAATCACATTGTTTTAGAAGCCATTCTTGAATCCCTTCCGCCAATGTAATGCTTTTTTTTTTTTTTTTGCTTTTTGTCATTATATATTAAGCATACATTTATTGTAGCATTTACTATTCTGTTTTTTTATATGTTCTTTTTATAAACATGTGGTGGTGAACGGCAGTAGTGCACTTTAAAATTTAACTTTGTATTCCTAAAACCAGTAAGAGTTTCTGATATATTGCAGTTGTAGACTAAATGTTATTTGAGTAGGGTATAGGAAAAAATTGGTGAACTTGGTAGTCAAGAAATGTTTTATAGAAGAAATAGTTGAGCTAGTCTTTGAATTTTGAGTTCATAAAAGTAAAAGAATAGAGAAATGTCACTCTGGATTAGAAGCACATGAGCCAAGGCAGAGAGGCAGAAAGCAATATACAATTGACTCATGGGTTTGAGCGGAGTATTTCTGCTTACACACAGATTTTTTTCAACCAAATGCAGATTGAAAATAAGTATGCCTGGGATGTGAAACCTGTATATACAGAAGGCTGAACCCACAGGCTTTTCCTGTATGTGGGTTCTGCAGACTATGGAACTTGAGTATACACAGATTTGGGTATACTCAGGGGCCTTGGTGGAACCAATCCTCTATGTATACTGAGGAACGACCATACTTCAGATTAAGTTTTTCTTCAATTTGTTGACATTTTGGATTAGAATTCTTTGTTCTGGTGAGCTGTCCATCCATTGTTGACTGTTTAGCAATGTCCATGGCCTCTACTGCTATGAAACTCAGAATCTCTTCAGACATTACCATTGAAGGTTGAAAACCCTCCTTTAGTGGGACACTGAATAAGTAATGTGTTGGTTGTTCAAAAGATTAAGTATAAAGTAAAAGAATTAAAGTCAAGAAAGGTAGAGTTGGGACCGCATTAAAGTAACAGAAACATTAGAGTGGGGAATTTGCCACATTGGCATCACTTGGGAGCAATACAGATTTTCAGATTCCTTTTAGACTTACTGAACGAAAAGTTTAAAAGGCAGTGTTTTAAATGAAATTATTCAGGCACTTACTGGGTTAAGAAAAACGTATCATCGCCTGTGGGTATTCTCAGGGGAACATTTTTTGTCCCTTAATTTTTTAACGCAAGCTTTCATAATGATAACTTACTTTACTTTAAAGTTTTTTCGTTGTAAAATGAAGCATTATATGTATTTATGAAGCATTATATATTATACCTGCTTTTTTTCCTTCCATATTAGCAATATCTTTAATCTCATAAAGGAAATTATCATCTAGTTCATAGAAATCTTTTATATATTTATTTGGAGGAATCTCATCTGTTCCTATAATGTGTGTGTGTATATATATATGTGTGTGTGTATATATATAGACATATATATGTCAAGGGGAGCCATCTTTATAATAGTTGCATAAAATCTTGGCCTCTCATTTTTCCTAGCTTATAATCTTCTTTTTTTCCAAGAATGTAATTGATGATAGTATTACCTAAAAAGTGTATGTAGATTTTATATGTAATTGTCCCTAAGCTTATGAAGTATGTCTAAATGTGGTTTAGAAAGATGTAAGTATGTTCTTGTTTGAATATAACTTTTTTTTTTTTAATTTAAACAGTTGAACCCACTGTGAGCCTGATAAAAGGGGCAGATTCTTTAATTGATGGAGGAAATGAAACAGTAGCAGCCATTTGTATCGCAGCCACTGGAAAACCAGTTGCACATATTGATTGGGAAGGTGATCTTGGTAAAATGGAATCCACTACAACTTCTTTTCCAAATGAAACAGCAACAATTGTCAGCCAGTACAAGCTGTTTCCAACCAGATTTGCTAGAGGAAGGCGTATTACTTGTGTTGTAAAACATCCAGCCTTGGAAAAGGACATCCGATATTCTTTCGTATTAGACATACAGTGTAAGTAAATGGTAACATTTATTTTTTCAACATTAGTCATGCCTTTTATTTTCTTCCATTACTGTATTTCTTTATCAAATTATTTTTAGTTTGAATATTTAGTATTTAGATGTTTCTATAGCTTTTCCTTATCACATTTTTTTTCTATTTTTGTTTATATGCTCTTGAAAATTTCATTTAACTTGAACATTTTCTGTTTTTTAAAGTGAACACATGACTTTAATGTTGCTTTCCAACTTGAAATTATATAACCTTATCCTTTTAAGTCTTAAAAGTAGGCTGAACTTAAGAAAATTGTGGAAATTTGTACCTCATGATGGACAATGCTTAGAGATAAACATTTTCTTCATTTTAATTCATTGAGCTTCTCATGGTGCTTTTAGCAAAAATCTTTTAATTCCCTAGATTGAAAATCTGTATTTTTCCATACTGTTTTTAATCTTATCTTACTGATTATGTTGGAAGAGTTTAGATAGGTCAAACTATATTGTAGTAGTATGTACTTGCTGCTAGACATGGATAATTTGTTTATTGAAGTAGTTATGTTGTACATATGCTAAAAGACCTTTGGATACTTTTATGTGTGTGTTTGTATGTTTATGTGTATTTACTTTTCCTTTTTCAATAAAGTTGCTCAGTTTTTGGTACATTGTAATTTGTATGCCATTTTCAAATTTTGAGCAAGAAAGAAGGTGATGGTTACAGATACTTTATAGCAAGGATAATAAAAATTAGGCAGATTAGAAGTAAAAATAGGAAAAGCATTTAGGTTCTGTTATTTTTTCATTTTCATCTATGCATAGATTATAAATTTAGATAAGTTTTTGAAGGAGTTCTATTCTTTGTTGTTAACTCTTTTGTTCTTGATATGACATGCATGAAATTTTAAAGTATACATATTTATTACATTTGGTGTAATTGTTTTTAAAGCTTATTCCAAAAATCTTTTCAACATTTATAGGGTTAAATTTGAGAATATTTATTACACAAAATTGTTATTACCATTGTATTCTTAAATACAAATACCATCTTTTCTCCTCACTTCTCTGGAGAATCCAATTAAAAAGGTTTTTTGTTTTTTTCTCCCCCTTTTCCTACCTTGCTTTCCCAGACTTAACTTTTTCCTTTGTCTTATAAAATTCCCAACTATAAGTACCGTTAATGTATATCTCATATCTATATATTTTTCTTCATATCTATAATTTTTTTTCAATTTGTGTTATTTATGATAAACATTTTGGAATAAACCTAGATTATAAAAGTATTTCTTCTAACATAAGTTTTTATAATTGTGGTTTTGTTCTCTATTGACTTGTTCCTAAAAGGTTCTAAGAGTAGTCATTACTTGTTTCCTTCTTTAAATTGAAGACCTATGAAACATGTGAACACAATTAAGGAGATGAGATCTTATATCCCAGATTTTTACCTCAAAATTTGAAGATGATTTCTGGGGATACTTTAACACCTACCCTTTCTCTCTTTTGAAAATGACATTAAATTTACCGATATCTGGACTGCTCTTTCAGCAACATTTTTCATTACCACTTTTAAGTTACAAAAGTATTTAACTCTTGCTATTTAACAGAGGCAGGCATTTCTTTTTTTAAATTACTAAAATAATTGTACCTTAGTAAAAGCTAATTTTTTTACCACTTGTTTTGGTAAACTTTGCCTTTCAGTTGTTCAGGTTTTCCTGGCAGAGTTAAAGACTGAGCTGCCTCTCTAACCTTTCACCTGGGCATGGGCTAAATACCTGATTTTCTACATGGCTCATACAAAAGATGGAGCATCTTTGTACCATGCAGAACTAGCACTTCTTTAGGAAAGCCTTTCATGACCTCCCCTGTCTCCAATCTGAATTAGACCTTCTTTTATTCTCTCTTACCATCCTTTCTCTTCTTGGCCTTTATAAGAGGTTTTGGTTAAATATTTTAAAATATCATCTTCCCTATTATTATTAGAATGTAAATTTTATGAATACAGAGTTTGTGTGAATACCGAACACTTAAAACAGTGCCTGGCACTTCTTAGGAACTAAACAAAATGATGGTTGAATAATAGGTATTGGATTTTATAGTTTGAAGGCATGTATGTGTATTACTGTTAGATAAAAGATAACTTGCTCATGCAACGAGTTATATGTTACACATATGCTAAAAGACCTTTGGGTATACTGAGTGGATAAAAGTTTATGTTTTGGCACAATTGAGGCCCTAGATAACTTACTGTAGTTGTAATTTACCATCGAAAGTCTGTGTTATATCTCTTCATACCCACAGAATATTAATTGTAATATAGAGAATCTAATCTTTGTTAGTGATTTGATAACTTCTTAGGAAATGTTTTCTTATAGATTAAATATCTCTTTAAAGACTATTTCATATGATAACTTGGTTCTGCATGGTACTTAAATGCTATGTCTCATTAAATTAAGTATTATAATACATTTGCTTTGTTCCTATATTTCAGCATCTCTCAAAATAGGACTTGTATTTTGTTCTTGGTGATTGTAATTTTATGATTCTTATATTCAGCATCTCTAATAACTATAGCTATAAATGTTACAATTAGCTAATGAATGGGCATTGGGGTAAATGCCCATTAATTCTTTCAGTCAACTAATATTAATATTTATTGATTATTATCTTCCACATTAATTATATATATTGAGAGTAAGGAAAAATGATTCTTGTTCTGAAGGTTAGTCTATTATGGTCATGCTTTCCCATTGTATGTCACATTTATCATTAACAGAAGGCACTCTGTTCTGTCCTGCATTTATTTTATAGATGCTCCTGAAGTTTCAATAACAGGGTATGATGGAAATTGGTTTGTAGGAAGAAAAGGTGTTAATCTCAAGTGTAATGCTGATGCAAATCCACCACCCTTCAAATCTGTATGGAGCAGGTAATGTTATATACTTCGAAAGGGAAATTATTTAAAACTGAAAAGTATTCTTACCTGCATATTTAAAATTGTTTTTCTGTGTAATACCTGATGATAGTAATAACAGAAAAATTTAATTAAATTCCTGCCCCACCCTACCCACCTTCCTGCCCCCTCAGTTCTTTTCTTCAGAGGCTGCATTAGCAATTTTAGCTATTTATTCTGGTAGTTAACCATCATAAGTCTTTTTATTGTTGGGGATTCATTGAGGGTACAATAAGCCAGGTTACACTGATTGCAATTGTTAGGTAAAGTCCCTCTTGCAATCATGTCTTGCCCCCATAAAGTGTGACTCACACCAAGGCCCCACTCCCCTCCCTCCGTCCCTCTTTCTGCTTTTCCTCACCCCCCCATAACCTTAATTGTCATTAGTTGTCCTCATATCAAAATTGAGTACATAGGATTCATGTTTCTCCATTCTTGTGATGCTTTACTAAGAATAATGTCTTCCACTTCCATTCAGGTTAATACGAAGGATGTAAAGTCTCCATTTTTTTTAATGGCTGAATAGTATTCCATGGTATACATATACCACAGCTTGTTAATCCATTCCTGGGTTGGTGGGCATTCAGGCTGTTTCCACATTTTGGCAATTGTAAATTGAGCTTCAATAAACAGTTTAGTACAAGTGTCCTTATGATAAAAGGATTTTTTTCCTTCTGGGTAGATGCCCAGTAATGGGATTGCAGGATCAAATGGGAGATCTAGCTTGAGGGCTTTGAGGTTTCTCCATACTTCCTTCCAGAAAGGTTGTACTAGTTTGCAGTCCCACCAGCAGTGTCAAAGTGTTCCCTTCTCTCCACATCCACGCCAGCATCTGCAGTTTTGAGATTTTGTGATGTGGGCCATTCTCACTGGGGTTAGATGATATCTCAGGGTTGTTTTGATTTGCATTTCTCTAATATATAGACATGATGAACACTTTTTCATGTGTTTGTTAGCCATTTGTCTGTCATCTTTAGAGAAGGTTCTATTCATGTCTCTTGCCCATTGATATATGGAATTGTTGGCTTTTTTCATGTGGATTAATTTGAGTTCTCTATAGATCCTAGTTATCAAAATATGCAAATATCCTTTCCCATTGTGTAGGTTGTCTCTTTGCTTTGGTTATTGTCTCCTTAGCTGTACAGAAGCTTTTGAGTTTAATGAAGTCCCATTTGTTTATTTTTGTTGTTGTTGCAATTGCCATGGCAGTCTTCTTCATGAAGTCTTTCCCCAGGCCAATATCTTCCAGTGTTTTTCCTATGTTTTCTTTGAGGATTTTTATTGTTTCATGTCTAAAATTAAATTTAAGTCCTTTATCCATTTTGAATCAATTTTTATGAGTGGGGAAAGTTGTGGGTCCAGTTTCAGTCTTTTACATGTAGACATCCAGTTCTCCCAACACCATTTATTGAATAGGGAGTCTTTCCCCCAAGGTATGTTCTTGTTTGGTTTATCAAAGATTAGGTGGTTGTAAGATGTTAGTTTCATTTCTTGGTTTTCATTTGGATTCCAAGTGTCTATGTCTCTATTTTTGTGCCAGTACCATGCTGTCTTGACCACTATGGCTTTGTAGTACAGACTAAAATCTGTTATGCTGATGTCCCCAGCTTTATTTTTATTACTAAGAACTGCCTTAGCTATACGGGTTTTTTTCCGGTTCCATACAAAACGCAGAATCATTTTTTCCAAATCTTGAAAGTACCATGTTGGTATTTTGATAGGAATGGCATTGAATAGGTAGATTGCTTTGGGAAGTATAGACATTTTAACAATGTTGATTCTTCCCATCCATGAGCATGGTATGTTCTTCCATTTGTTAATATCCTCTGCTATTTCCTTTCTGAGGATTTCATAATTTTCTTTATAGAGGTCCTTCACCTCCTTCGTTAGGTATATTCCTAGGTATTTCATTTTCTTTGAGACTATGGTGAAGGGAGTTGTGTCCTTAATTAGCTTCTCATCTTGACTGTTATTGGTGTATACAAAGGCTACTGACTTGTGGACATTGATTTTATATCCTGAAACATTACTGTATTTTTTGATGATTTCTAGGAGTCTTTTGGTTGAGTCTTTGGGGTTCTCTAAGTATAAGATCATGTCGTCAGCAAAGAGGGAGAGTTTGACCTCCTCTGCTCCCATTTGGATTCCCTTTATTTCCTTGTCTTGCCTAATTTTATTGGCTAGAACTTCCAGCACTATGTTGAACATCAACAAGAAAATAATCAAAAAAACAACCAACCAAACAAACAAACAAACAACCAAAAACAAAACAGTGTGTATATGTTGTTGAATATTGTCTGGGCAACACGTGGTCTTCTGGGGTATGAGATGTTAATCACAGTTCTGATACGACTGGAGGCTGCTGATTTCTCAAACCCCAGCTGGTAGACACCCTAAATCTCTCTTCAGCCCACTTCAAAGGTACTTTGAACTTGTAAACTTGCTGAGCAGAAGCTTTCCCAGGAAAGTGCTTGTCGCTGGAATCACTGCTGAAGTGGCTATCCACTTACCCAGTGTGCCAAAACCGGTCTCACTCTGCCCCTGAGGGTTAGGGCTGCAAAGGGGCTCAGACCCCACCCTTAGGCTACTCAGTCGCTAGGTTACCAGCTCCCACCCGATTCTAGCTCTGCAACACTGCGGACGGAGCTTGCTGGGCACATCACTCATAATGGCTCTCCGTGGCCCACAACCAAACACTATTAGCTCCATCTGGCTCAGCGGCTCAGACTGGAGCCCTAGACAATGGCCAAAGTTCTCCGCACTCCCGCTCAGGCTCTCCTCAAGGCAGTTCAACTGAGTGCCAAGTCCAAAGACACCAAAACAGTTCACAGGTAAGGCCTTTCCGGTTTGCAGTCTCACTGCTACTGAGCTTACAGTTGCAGGCTGGTTTTGACCGATTGAACACACGTGACCACTTGCCAGTTTTCCACTGTTTTAGTCCTCCTCTTGGGGTCCAGAAGTCTCTTGCTGACTCCCTGTATCCTCACAGTGGTGATGATAGGCAGATCCCACCAGCCAGAGATGCCTGGAGTCCTATCTCCCCAGACTCACGGTGTCCGGATGCAAGGAAGCTGTTACTCGGCCACCATCTTGCTCTCCACTATCACCATCAGAAGTCTTAAACTGCTAGTTCTAGTTTTATCAACTTTTAACAGCATTGACTTCTTCTTAAATAAAGAATTAATTTTATATCTACCCTTTTATCCATAAACACATTTCGTAAACAAGTTCCTACCCTTTACAGTCCAAATAAAATTAAACTACCTTTTTGAAATTCTGTAATCACTGTTTGACTCTCAACCATAGGCACTTATTTATAGAAAGCTAAGAAGTATACCAGAATTCTGTTTTCTTTGGTTTTCATCTATTTGTTTTGCCTGTGGCTAATTTCCTCTTTTTATGTGTGTTGTTTATATCTACATAAATCTCTTTGTCTCTGAAATTTCAAATTGCTTTGCTAGGATTTTTATTCATATTTGTCAGTACTTAGGGCCCATTTCAATCTTGAGACCTGTTTGTTATCTTTGAAGAATTTTCTTATTTTTAGGCCATTTCCTTTTTGTTACCGTTTACTTTTACTGGACCTTCCGTATATTACATGGTAAATATCATTTCACTTCTCTCATATTTTTTAAATGTTTTTTTCCTAGACTTTCTTTTTAAATTTTACCATTGACTTAACGATTTTAAAAAGATTTGGACATATTTTCAGTTTGTTCTTATTCTTTGTTTTCATAGCACCCTTTTCTTATTTTATAAATGTATCTTTTTCTGTTTATTCCCAGGGATACTTTGTTATTATTTTTTTCTACTTCCCATATTGTCTTTTTTTCACCCAAGGTTTTTAGTTTTGGGTTGTTGTTGTTGTTGTTTTGTTGTTGGGTCTGTCTTCGTTTTACAGATGATTCCTCGTTTGTTTGTCTAGTCATTTCATAGTGAGGAGTTAAAATGTCCACTAAGTGCTTCGTGGACACTGTCTCTCTGCAGTGGAGATTACTTCTTACTAGGTTCCACTTAGAGTGATTAAGTAGAGAGATCATTGTTTTCCTGGTGAAGCTCCAGATGTTATTAGTAGAAAAGTGAAAGTCTTTCTTCATGGCTTTTCAGTTTAGTTCTAGAATAAACCTTCATTCTTTGGTCTGTGAGATAAATGCCTGATATAGATTTGGGAGGAATCTATTATTTTGTTTTAATTAATCTCCTTATGTCTAGTCCTCTGCCTCCTGACCTTCTGAAGTACAGTGAGTCAAACTCCAAACTTCCCTTGGGTTCTTTGGACAACACTAGCTGCTTTATAATCCATATGCTATCTGCAAGTAATTCTTTCCCCTAAACCAGAGCTTTTCAACCTTGAAACTATTGACATTTGGGGCTAGATAATTCTTTTTTGGTGGTAGGCAGTCCCTTGCATTATAGAATTTTTAGAAGCAACTGGCTTCTACCCTCTGGAGCCTTGCCCCAGCAGTTGTGACAGTGGTCTCTAGACATGCCAAATGTCTCCTTGGGCAAAATCATTTCTGGATGAGAAACATCTTTTCTCAACCTCCTGTTCTCTTCCTTCTCATAGGTTTTTAACAACTTTTTAATTCCTATACTTGTTTTTGGTGGGATTTGTGAGAGTAAGGAAATAGTATATTTGGTCAATGTTTTGTCAGTAAGCAAAGATACTGTTTTAAAATTAGGAAGGCTTTTTTTCATTTATATTTTCTTAAGATTGGGAAGCAGTCATTAGTTAAGATGTCTGCTTGATAGGATATTTCTGAAAGTCGAGCAGTTCTGGATTCTCATCCCAATATTTAAGCTTCTAGATGTCTTTTTTTGAGTAAGTCTTAATGTCTCTAGTTTTTAATTTCCTCATGTGTAACAGTCATTCAAGGTTTTTATGAGGGTGCAGACAATGGATATTAGTCATATAACACAGGTACAAGAGAACAGAAGATGCTTTTGTTGTGTGTTTAATGTGCTATTTAGATTTTTCTAACTATGGCTTATTCAAATTTACAAGTCTAAAAGATTATAAGTCATTTTCAAATTACTCAGAATTGAAGTCATTAGAATTTGTGGATCAAAGTACAAAAGCAATTGTTAAACAGGTATAGTTGATATTCATTGTTAACCTCCTAGAAAAAGAATTCACCTTTGGAAACTTCATGTTTACAAAAATGTTCTTTTCAAAATCCTCTAAGAAGAGGTTGAATGTTTTTGTTTTATAAATCCTATAAGAATATTATCTTTTTCCTTCATTGCCAAGTTAAAGTACTAACAACTCCAAAGGAGTTTACTGATTACTTTTCCACTTAATACCCATGAGATTTTAAAATGAAATCGCTGTACCTATTTTCCAATTTTGATTTGCTTCTTTCTACCTTTTTATTATTGTTCTTATTTCCCCGTATGATGAGTTGATCTTCTGTTGTACTTACATCATTGAAGGCAGAGACCAAATCTTATTTACTTGCATATTCACTTGCATCTCAACACCACCAGCAAGGCATAATATGTATGGCAAAGAGTAAGCTCCTATTAATTGAATGAATGAATAAGTGAATGAACTTTTTGAAAATCCTTTTAGCTAAGTTGCAGTATTTTTGAGCATATGGGCTTACTTGATTTTATCATCTTATTTAAAAAAAAAAAAAAAAGAAAAGTGTCTTTAAGCTTTAAAAACCGTTTCCAAATAAATACTTATTGGTATTTTCTTTGGTACTGTCAGATTGGAAAAGTGATTTTTAATAGTATACTTTAGTTCTGTTTCCATGAGCAACTTTAGAGTTCTTACAGAGGGACTTAAACATGGTTTAGTGTAGTGTGTATAGTATCATGTTTCTTAGCCAAATTAGTATAGATGTTGTTTTAAGAGTTGTTACTAATACCAAATGGTTTCTTTGTTTTTATTGTGACTGATGCCTACTTACAATTGAAATTATTTTATAAGAAAACCCTTCTTTTGCTGCTTTAGAGACTCTTTGGAGGGGTGCAGTATATATTCGTAAACATGTTATGCAAGGTTCTAGAAAATTATATGTTTAAACAAGACACTTTCATTAAGAAAATTATAGATGTATTATGAGAAGATCCACAATTCACTGAGATTTAATTTCGTTGATACAGTGGGTATGTCTTCAAATAATATACTTTTTAAGTTTTCATATATTTTTCTCCCCTTTCTTTCCATTCTGTTATGTTGGCCTACCTAAACTTTTATGAATTGATGTTCTGAAAGAATAGTGGTCTTAATAGGCTTTACATGTAAATTCATCTTTATTAAAATGAAAGTTTATTACTTTTAACATACTTATAGTAATTTTATCTAAAATATACTTCTTTTTAAACTAACATCTCAAAAATGTAATGACTTTTACCTAGCTGTCAGTAAATATAGTTTGAAGAAGTTTAAAATAAGTTCATGCTTTTTAAAATTTAGGTTGGATGGACAGTGGCCTGATGGTTTACTGGCTTCAGACAGTACCCTTCATTTTGTCTATCCACTGACTTACAATTATTCTGGAGTTTATATCTGTAGAGTGACCAATTCCCTTGGTCAAAGAAGTGATCAAAAGGTCATCTACATTTCAGGTAAGTTACTATCAACTTGCAAAATAAGTTATTTAAAATATTTCTGTAAAATAGTAATAATAACAGTATGATCCTGAGCAATAATTTATACTGCAGAGATACAGATTCCTCCTTATGAGGCTTTCCCAAATAGTCCAAAAGTAATTTGATAAAGTAGCCCTATCTGAAATACATATGTAAGATGGTATTTCTTTACTTAAAGAAATGTCAAAATGCAAAATGTCTATACAAGTTTATATACATTTATATCTTTATGTATAGATAATTTTTCAATTAAATAGTATTGAATATTTTTTTAGCAGGTTGTATGACTTTCTAGATTCTTGTGTTTTTACACCAAGAACAAGCAATAATTTCTTTTCTTTTGCTTTGATTGCTACTTTGTACACAACTGTATGATAAATAAAATAGGATATTAACTTTAATTACTTGCCTTGTTAAATAACATTGTTTGCCACTTAATGTGGTGCTATTCTTTATTACGTTACAGAGAGGTGAAATAGGAATACTAGCAAAAATTTTTTAATGAAATAAAATTTAAAATGTTTCTTATTTGTCCTTAAGCCACTAACAACTTAGATTTTTGACTGTAATTTTTTTTAATTTGGCTAAGTATAAATTTGGATATTCATAAAATATATAGAGAACTAAAAGCGTATTTTTCCTGGGTGTGGCTTTAAGTATCTATAGAATGCTTATTTGTGAGAATTACATAAAACATTTTGAGCAACTCCTTACTGATAGCAGTCTTTGTGTTTGACAAATGGAAATTAAGGGTGAAAAAGAAGAGAGCCTTAAGAAATTCAGGTTTGTACAGTAAATATGTAATAAGTACTCGGGGTTTTTATCTCTGTTCAAATCTAAAACTAAAGAGATTTTAGAGAAATATTATTTTTTAATAAATGTTATATTCTCAGTCTTTGTGTGATCATTCAATATAAGAACAGTTCCCTGTATTACTTTGATAGCACTCAATCACAGTGTATACTTGTATGCTTATTGCTTTGCTTATTACCTATCCTCACTATTAAGCAGTTTGTGTTTGGTTTATTCACCACCTGTATACTCAGCAGTTAGCTTAGAGTCTGGCATATGGTAGAGACTCAGAATTTTTTGCCGTAACTCTAGCAAGAAGCTTAGAGCTATATGTATCCCTAACCCTTTCTGCCAGTGTGGTGGTGCTTTGGTGGAAATCTGAAGGAGGTTACTTATTTGTATATAGTGTCTCTTAGAAGATAAGTCACAAGAACTACAAATTTAAAATGTGGTTACTTAAGAATTGTTTACTTTTTGTTTCTGTTGTACAATTTGGTACTTGTAAATCTTAGGCTCAATATGTTATCATTATATAATCACTTAAATATCAAGGCTTATTTTAGGCATAGTCATGTATAGTCCACTGATCTTAAATTTATACTTTCTCACATTCTGGGTCTATTTCTCAGTAATTCGAACTTGTGTGTCTAACTGCCTATTAATGATCATTAACTCGATGTGGAAGTCTGATAGGCATTTCCAACTAAACATGTTCAAACTGAAGTCCTGACCTTTCTACTGCCTCTTCACACTGAATCTCTTTTTCTGCCAGTCTTCCTCTAAGTTACTGGTTGTTCTATCTTTACATTTGCTCCAAGTATAACTCTTGATAGTTATCCTTGATTTTGCTTTTTCTCTCATACCTCACCAGGTTCATCAATTAATCAATGTCAGCTTCACTATTATAATAGCCACTTAATATCCCTATTTTAACTTTGTCCCCACCTCAGTCTGTCATCAAATGAGTAGCCAGAGTGATTCTTTTAAAGGACCTGTCAGATCTCATCACTCCTCTCCTCTGAGCCTTCCACAGACTTCTCATGAAAACCAAATCTTTACAGTGACTTAGAAGGCTGTATACATGACTTTGTCCCAGATTATCTCTCTGAAGTCATTTCTTACTGCATCTCTGGTTTAGCAACACTGGTCTGTTTTTCGAACACACAGGCACATTCCTACCTCAAAGTCTGTAGTTATTTTTTCCATTGAGTGGAATACTCTTCCACAAGGCATCCTCATAGCTGTTTCCTTCACTTGAAGTCTTCACTGAAATACCACCTTTTTCAGTGAAGTCTTTCTTCCTTCATGACTGTTTAAAATTGAAAACCTTCTCTTTTCACCCCTTTACTATTTTGTCCTTTTTTGCCTTTTTCTTCACTACTGCCATATGGCCTACTACGTATTTTATTTCCTTATCTGTCATTTCCTTCACTAGAACATAAATCCTAAGAGGACAAGATTTTTGTCTGCTTTAATCACTGCTATATTTCTACCGTCTGCAATGATGTTCAGCATATCATAGGTGTTAATACACTTTTGTTGCATGAGTGGATAGAGGTGAGAAGAAAACAATCAGGAAATAATTAAAAAATACAGACTTTGCTTATGTAATTTTGTTCTCTTTGATGAGGGAACTGATGTAACACAGGTGATAAACTTTACACATTCTTAATATCTACTAAATGCTTATGAGGAGAAAAAATCAAATTTTGAGTCAATATGAAAAATCACAATTACCTGTAAGTACTTTAGAAGAAGATAGTGTTATATGAGGTGATTTTCTTCAAGTAATTAAGAATTAGACATTACTTTTCTATCCAGACTTTATGATAATAATGTACTATGTTGAGTTAACTCCTCTAAGAACTGCTTGGAATATGTCAGGTATTCTAGATACAGTGCAGCCTTTTCAAAATGACTACTTACTAAAACGTAGTTAGGCTTTTATCAGAGTAAGAGGCCATAATTTGCACAAGAGTAAGCGATCCAATTTTTTTGATTGTTATATGTACCCTTCATTATCTAGAAAAAATTTCATACTACAGTATTAAAATGGATATTTTAAAATTTTAGAGGCCGGACACAGTTTCTCATGCCTGTAATCCCAGGACTCTGGGAGGCTGAGGCAGGCGGATCACCTGAGCTCACAGGTTCAAGACAACCCTGAGCTAGAAAGAGACCCCATCTCCAAAAATAGCTGGACGTTGTGGCAGGCACCTGTAGTCTTAGCTACTTGGGAGGCTGAGGCAAGAGAATCTCTTGAGACCAAGAGTGTGAAGTTGCTGTGAGTTATGACAACATGGCACTCTATGGAGGATGACAAAGTGAGACTCTGTCTCAAAAACAAAATTAGAAATGTTTTTAATAATATATGTAAAAGAAAGGTTATCTTATGACTAGAGACTAAATGTTCTATTGAGAACAGAATGGATGGAGACCATCTCTTCATTGGTATCCTGTGAAATATCCTTTATAATAAACTCTGTAAATATAAGCAAGTGTTTCCCAGTGTTCTTTGATGTTCTTCAGCAGATTAACTGAACCCAAAGAGGAGATTAGGAGACAAGAGCCCCCCCAATCCAAAAAAAACACAAAGAACAGAGTGGAGTTAGCAACACTAAGGGAAATTATTGTTGATTTTATCACACATTTTCCCACATCGATAAATAATAAGACTTTTGGATAAGAAGTCATTGATTCAAGATTTCAATATTCAACTAAATTGGAAGGGTACAGTGGCTCTTTGTTTAGAACCTATACCTGCTAGAAATTGTTTTGGTAGTTGGATTTAGTGTGTATTTTCTTCCTAACTGATATCAGAAAATAGAAGAGCGGATTTTCATATATTAAATAACTATTCCCATTTGTAAAACTCTTCATTCTTGTGTAAAACTTGAATTGTGGGTCATACTGATTTTAGGATTGAGGTATGGCATTAAACTTTAAAGAATTAACACTTACTTGGCAATCCTTAAAGTTTAAAGTGCATGATTTTGTTTACTTAAATAACACTTTAAAGTTTTAAAGTCTAAAAGAAAAATAAAGTCTATCCATTTACTTTTTTTTTGATACAGTAACTATTAGGCCAAAATAGCTGTAGAGGTCTTACTTATTTGTTTTTCTTTTTGACAGAACTTGTTAGTTAGAAAAATAAACTTAAAAAGTTCTTCACTTGGGTGAGGAGAATTAGAATCATATCCATTATATACTCATTTATTGAACATTCAGCAAAGTGTATGAAAAATAATGTCTTACTGAAAAAATAAGAAATGCTACGGGAAAAGATTTGAAGTCATGCTAAATAAGTAGCTATTATTGATTTAAAAAATAGAACTGCTGCGCAGTGCCTGTGGGTCAAAGGAGTAGGGCGCTAGCCCCATATACCAGAGGTGGGGGGGGGTTCAGACCCCGCCCCGGCCAAAAACTGCAAAAAAAATAGAACTGCTTCCTTACGGGAAGTATGACTCTCCTTCTAAATCAGAAAACAGAAATAAATGTTTTATATGCATTGTCAAAAATCCATTGCTTAAGATACAAATAACAAAGTATTAGCAAGAGTCTTTCTTTCATGAAATGATACCAATGGTAAAGTTATGCTATTTTTAACACTGGTTAAGGAGTGGTGGTGGATTAAAACATTTCTAGAACCACTAACCAAATTAAATAGCATAAAATTTAAATTTTTTTTGTTATATTTTTCTGAAAGCTATATTTTGTTAAATTGAGTGAAATGGATAATAAGCGTTTGTGTTCATATAATGAACGTTGCATGTAGATACAAGAAAAGCCTTTTTTGTGTGTTTTTGGATGCTACTTGATAAAAATGTTCACTTATATCTTGGTGAGAGTTCGGCTGTATTCAGTGTTCTGAGAAAACTAGCATATCAAGAGATACCAAAACCTTTAATAATCTTACAGACACAGAAGTGTATTAATTGCAAATAATCCACTCTAGATGACTTGTACTTTCATTTAAATGTGTTGATGCCATTTTATTTTAATACTTTTATCTTTGGAAATCATTGTAAAGATGCCATTCAGTACTTACAATTTGACTTTCCCCTTACTCTTACTTCCTCAAAAAATATAATAGTTGTCTTACAAGTTATTTAATGTTTAGGCTATTTCTTCAGTGTCTAATTCTGTGAAGTTGAATTCCATGAGGCTTTACTACTTTTATAGCAGACATGATCCTTCAATTCCATAGTTGTTTCTTGAGATTGAATTTGTCAAGTTAGTGAATATATTCTTATAAATTAAAACGTCCTTGATTCACTTACATATGCTATGCTAGCTAATATGTACTTCAAAGTAGTTGACAGAGTTACCTGTTACACTAAGTTAAACTCATAAGAAATTAGTTATAATATACTTGTAAAACTTTATACTATACTTGCTAAATTTTTACCACATTCTACACATATGGCATTCCGTGATGAAACCTGTTTCAGTAAGTATTTTACTTTAGCTTGTAATTAGAATAACTTACCCCATGTAGATTTAGTATTTTTCTAACAATCATTTTTTAAGACCTCTATCAGTACCATTCATTTAAAAATTAATTTTAGAAAGTTATCTACTATTTGGGTCTTTTTTATCTATGAAGAAATCAAGATTTTTAGACTTACTGTTTCTTTAAACTCTAGAATTGTGTATAACATGACCTGTAAATACTACTTTAATTGACAATTAACCAATCTTTAATTTTTACTATTTATATTTAGTTGCTTCTTAATATTAATGGCTACTCTGTAATCTAATATCAATACACAGGTTCATTTGCATCTAATATTTAAATATTATTAGAATGTTCTCTCTAAAATATTAGCTACTTTTTGCAATACCATCCTAAAGCAACAGCATTAAATTTTGCAGATATAGTGGAAATTCTTTTGTTTCCTAAATGTTCTGTTATCTTACCATGGGGTATTAGATATGACATTTTTATTACGTTGTAGTTTATATTTTTATTTTTTCTATTAGTTTTATTTGCTAATAGGCCATCTGGGTAACAGTTTAAACCAATCTTTTTAAATTTTTAATTAGTAAATAATGGTATTTACTATATATCTCTTTTCTGAATATCTTTAGAATTTTTGTAAAGAAAATATTTTTGAGAGAATTATTAAACCAACAGTTCATACTATGTCCACTTAACAAGAATCTATAGTTTTTCATTCTTTTAAAGATAAGTTCAGATATTACAAAAATAAACCATAATAGGTAAAAATGGATATTAAGAAAACTTTAATTTTTTATTCTTTCATTTTATTTTCTTGTGCTATTGGCTAAGAAAATGTGAATTTGATTTTGATTTAATCTTTATGATAATTCTTAAGCCAGTTATGTATAGGATGCTTAAGTAATACTCTTCATTTAAAACAATTAATACCTATTTTCTGGAATACAGTATCACTTTTAAACTTGGAGTAGAATAATTTAGGATTTATGCTATAGGGTTTGTTCCTTTCTCTTCATTGGTAACTGACTTAGTGTCAGTTTTTAAACAATATTAAGTACCACGGCCTTCTAATTGTAATAAAATTAAGAATGAAAAACTATCATTACTATGAGTATATATTCATCAACTGTGCTGTCTTTTCAACTTGCTGCTGAATCAGCCTTCATTGACATTCTTTGCCTTTCTGTGTCTTGTCTATCTTTACTGTTTCCATTAGATCCTCCTACTACTACCACACTTCAGCCTACAATTCAGTGGCGTCCCTCAACTGCTGACATCGAGGATCTAGCAACAGAACATAAAAAATTGCCCTTCCCATTGTCAACTTTGGCAACAATTAAGGATGACACAATTGGCACAATTATTGCTAGTGTAGTGGGTGGGGCTCTCTTCGTAGTACTTGTAAGTGTTTTGGCTGGAATATTCTGCTATAGGAGAAGACGGACGTTTCGTGGAGACTACTTTGCCAAGAACTACATTCCACCATCAGATATGCAAAAAGAATCACAAATAGATGTTCTTCAACAAGATGAGCTTGATTCTTACCCAGACAGTGTAAAAAAAGAAAACAAAAATCCAGTGAACAATCTAATACGTAAAGACTATTTAGAAGAGCCTGAAAAAACTCAGTGGAACAATGTAGAAAATCTTAATAGGTTTGAAAGACCAATGGATTATTATGAAAATCTAAAAATGGGAATGAAGTTCGTCAATGATGAACATTATGACGAGAATGAAGATGACTTAGTTTCACATGTAGATGGTTCCGTAATTTCCAGGAGGGAGTGGTATGTTTAGCAACCACTAAATGTGGTTTCACTATGTACAATGTTGCATTCATACTTGTTGATCATTTTCAGATTGTTCATACTTTTTCTTGAGGAAGGATAAGCTTTTTCAAGTTGATTTTCAAGCTTTTTATATTATAATCTGACAAATGAAAATGTAAAATCTGGGTTCAATGTATCTAAGCTGCTTTACAATTTTTTTCAATGCTGTACTACTGTCTCAAGATTTAAATTTTAATGCAGAGTACTTTATTGGTCTGAGGCACACAGGTAAGAAGAAATGTCAACATTAAGTGTATGACTTTTTTGGTACAAAAATTAAAAAAAAAAAGGAAACTACCTTGCCATTGTGTATTAAATGTTTACCTAAGACTATAATCTTAAGTATACTGTTTGTTAAACATATACCTCTCAAAATTTGTTACCACTAAATGATACTGCATCAAAATTGACTATAAAACTAATTCAAGAAATGTTTATATATATTTTTAGTATACAAAAAATATTTAGCCTGATGGAACATCTTTCTTTTTCAAACATTATTTTCTAAGTTTCTATACAAATGGAATCTTTACCTCTGCATTTTAATGAGCCTTGCCATAATTACTGTAGAGTGGCTTTTCAGAGATATTTTGTTGCACTAAAACTGTGGTAGTAAAACTCAGTGAACATGATGTGTGAAAGAGCATTATTAGCTGGTCAATATTTTTGTCCAAAATAACCTATAAAAGTAATAAAATACATGCATTCTAAACATGATAATTATAATTTTTTTCATCTGGAAAAATATTACGTGAACATGGATTTTGGTTCATTAGCAGTAGTCTTATTTGGATGCCTTATGTAATAACTATACACTTAGTAATGAAAAGATGGTGCGTAGTTGAAACAGTGCAGAGAGGGCTTTTCAGTGTACTGGAGTACTAGTTTTGGAAATGAGACTTTTCCAAGAATCTATAGAAAGAATTTTTGACACCATTTTGTTTTAGTTATTTAATGTTAATATTCAAACGGGTAAATGTATAGAAAAAGTATTTAGAATAAACTTGGAAATTTGGGATTTAACTAGGAAAATATGAATTATAGAACCAATCAGTAATACTTGCTGATATTGGCAATTCATCTCATTTTTCCTTCTAAATGTGTGTATTTCAAGATTTTTGTTTTTCCAATTAAAACTGGAAACATACCATGACTTTTTTGTTTTTGTTTTTTTACATAATTAAATCTATTCTTTCCAGAATCATGTATCTTTCAAGAAAGAAACATTATCTAAATCTTCAAATCTGGTTCTTCTTTTTAAGGCAATTAAATTGCTTTTGATAAATACTGCTAAAACAAAGTATACAGTGAAATTCTATAAAATTATAATAATAACACTATTTTGAAACCTAAAGAATGTTTTTTTAATTGATGATTCATTTGATAAAAAGGATTGTATTGCCAGGGAAATGAAGTGAAAGGAGAAACATAAATTATTTTTCAAATAAAAAGGTATAGTAGTTAACATTTTTAACCCTTCCTATCACCCCGTTCCAATCCTCATTAAATCTAAAAAAAATCAAAATTCTAACATTTTCATAGTATATTGCAAGTAATGAAAGCTTTATTCTAGGAACTATTAACTATTTCCTTTAACTAGCAGTATTTTGTGGAAATTAGAAACCTATTTTATTCATCTTTTCTTATACTTAGTATAAGACTGTAATTTCAGGTTAAGAATATAGTTAAGTAAAGTTCACTGATACCTTGTTAAAAATATCTGGGTTTTATAACCACTTATATACAAAAACTAAGACCCTTTATTCCAAGTCATTGGAAGAACACTTTCTTTAATAATATACTGTTTGAAGTGATTTTTATTTTTTATTTAAATAGCAACAATGATATCCCCATGACATAGATGGGGATTCTGACCAAAATAATCATATTTAGGATTCTGTATAAATCTTGAGTATAATCTGAAGAAAATTAGTGATATATTTTAAGAACTATATATCAAAAATATAAATATTGACTTTACTGATTAGAAACTTTCATTTACATTATGGCCATTGTGTGGTTACGTTTTAATTTTTCATTTTCTTTATGGGAGAGGGTGACTTGGAAAACTACAAGTAAGTATTTGACATGTTCTGTACCTTAATCATTTGACAAACTAAAAGGTTTCTAAATTTTAAGAATCTGACACTAGTACTGAAGACTTTTGGAAGCATTGCACTGTTGCTTATTAGAACTTTATGTTTGTTTACATAAAGACTTGTCATATTAAATAAACATTTTATTAAATACGTTTTTGAGTAACAGTGATATGCACAACTAATTGACAGATATACATGAAAATCGTACTGTCTTAGGAAAGATAAAAGGATATTTTTACTATTTTTTGTCCATATTTATATTTATTTCCTTCATACAAGTTTGAACTGTTTTGGCATTTTTGTATTTACTTGAGGGTTTTCTTTTGTACTGGTTAAAATATTTCAATAATACAATGAAGATGAATGCAACTCTTATTTTTCCTGCCATTTTTACTAAAATACATTAAAACTTCAGTAAGTGAGGAATTAAGTTTAGAAGTGATATTGAAGAAATACTTCCTTCATAGCTGAAATTTTTTGCCATGTGCCTAATAGTGTTCTATTTGATAAGGCTACTGTTAAACCACTAAGGTTTTTCACAATATGTATTGCTTCTGATGGCCAAATACAAGAAAGTTTTATAAGGTAACTATGACTAAATGTTTTTCATAAAGGGGCTATAGTAAAGTACAATTTGTAAGTGCAAAAACTGAGAGATGTAGTCATATGGGAAAACATTTGATTTGATTTTGGTTTCGGCAAATATTGCTAAAGCAAAGTGTATGGACAAGTAAGTTGTTAATGTATGGAAGTGATCAGTGTAAAATATAAGAAAGAAATGCTACTCATATTGAATTTTTAATTCTAATAGAGTAAATTATAGATTGGATTGTCTTTCCTGTTTACTTGTTAATTAGAAATGCACCAGCCATATAAAGCTGCTTCCTCAGATTTTTGGTATATTGGGTTTGGATTTCATTTAAGTTTGTGCTAGTGATAATTTTTTTTTTTTTACCAAGTTATGTATTAAGGTGTTAGCCCCAATAGCCATGCAATGAATCTTTAAATAAAAGTTTTTAAAAAATTCTTTAAAGGTATATTTCTGCAATAAGCCCATGCTTTTTATTACCTTCCTTGGCCTCGTTATGATATTTGCTAGAGTGTGTGCATGTGTGTTTGTATGTGTGTAACCCTATTTTAATTATAAAAATTAATGATTTGTGGGGAATAGAAACCTATTTTATAAGTTCAAGACCTCATCCTAGAAAAACCACTACATACTTCAATGCTGAAAGTCACTATGGTCACTTTCTAAGTATTCCCTTTGATCATCTGGTGACCGCAGTGATACTCAGTAATGAGGTATATAGCACTTTTTCTAGGACAACTTTTTTTAACTTAATTGCCTGGTCTTGTAGTTCTCTTCCCGAAGCAAGACATAATATTAGGTTAAGGATAATTGGCATGTTGGCCATTATAAAATTTGATTTTAATTAACCATCACCACTTAATTCTATTTCATATATACATCATAAATAACATTGCATTGTCATAAATTATCTTGTTTCCGTACATGTCTATAAGATACCTTGTTCTCACTGTTACTTTGGCCCAAGTCAGATTTTATTATATTTGCTTTCTGTTTGTAATTAACATTTCAAAAATTATTTTTTAAATTTCCTTTTAATGTTTTTACTTACTGTTTGTGAGCTTCTTTGATTAGAAAATTAGAAATGCCATTGTTTTGAATTGTTTGTAAGGACCTTGTGATGCATCACTCTTGTTTCTTATTTCTGACATTTTAGATATGTTACATTTTTCCCCAAACTTTAAATTATTCGAGAACAATGGCATTTTTTGGTGTTCTTTTTTTGTTTAGTTTAGTTTTAATAATATACAATTTGAATGGGTTGTTTTGTTTCCCTCTTGGTATGCCAATAAAAGCACATTCTTGAAAGAGACTTTGAATAGTACATAGTCCATCAAGTTTTGTATGTTTTCAAATGTTCTCTTTATATATTTGTTTTCTTTATTATAAATCTATATCTCAGTCAGCAACCCTTTTTAAAAAAAAATCTATTTTGACTACTTTGACTTTAATAGTGATAGGATTTCATCAAGAGCTTGAAACTAAACATTGATTTACAAAAGTTTTTGCCTTATGTGCCTTTAAGTCATCATTTTTTCCCCCTCAACCTTTGGTGATATTTATGTTCATTTCAATTTAGAAGGGTAAAATATGATTCAGTTTGGGGTTAAGTTTTGTTTTATTTGATTTTTAGTTAATAGCTACTGTTATTCTGTCTGGGCAGTGTGAATAGAGCAAACTGAAAGTGAGCTTTAGAACAATAACTTTAAAAAGTGAATAATCCTCAAAATTTGAGAATTTTGGGAAAAAAAGCCTTTTTTCCTTACATGTATAATACTAATATATAATTGGACAGTTTCAATTATTAGAAATACCCCAGGAGAAACCTAATTGTTAAGTGACCATTTTGTCTGAAAGCCAGGTGTAACTAGAATTAGATGCCTAGCCCACTCCTTTTTCTTAAAAAAAAAAAAAAAAAAAAGTTTATTTTGGAAAATTACACAAAAATAGGACAGAAGAATTAAATTAACCTCCATGTACTAGTTCTAACTATTGTCAATTCATAGTCAATCTTACTTCACTCAAAGACCACCCTACAAAATCCCTCCTGCCACATTTCATCTATAAGTCAGTATGTAGCTCTAAAAGATAGGGATCATTTTAAAAGGCAACTATAATATCATTATTATACCAAAAATTAATAATTGCTTAATTTCAAGTATTCAGTACGTGTTCACATTCCTAATCATGTATATTTTACAGTTTTAATCAAGACCCATATGAACCATACAAGAAGATAGCTAGAAATCTTTTAATCAGTGTCTGCACCCTCCATTTTCCCTTGCAATTTATTTGTTGATGAAATTGCTTCATTATTTTTATAGCTTCCCAGTTTGAATTATTGCAGTTGTTTTCCAAATGCATTCCTCTTTATTTTGCCTAAATTGGTATTAAAATCTAGAGCCCTGGTTAGATAAAGTGTTGATTTTTGGTGGGGTGGGCAGTGGGACACGATCACTGCATGCTTGGTGGTGGTATGTTCTTCCATCAGAAGTCACATCTTCTTTGTGTATATGTATTATGTGTGGGTGTGTGTGCGCGCGCGCGTGCGTGCAGCCATTTGATGCTCAGGGTGTAGATCTATTAACAGAGAAGTTACTCAATGTCTACATCTAGTAGCTGTCTTTTGATTATACCTTATGCTTAGATGTCTGAATAATTATGTTAATGCTGTTCCCTTTACTTTATAATTCCCCTTCCTCTACCATACTGGGAAACCTTTCCATATTTAAGCTGTAGCTCGAATGATTTTTGAAATTTGCTTTCACCTTTAGAATTAATAGCTGTTACCTAAAACTATTTTAACTGCACATTTTATTTTAGTTTTTACCTGTCCTCTCTAGATCAGTGAAAACTCTTTTGACTGTACCTATCAGAAATTTGTATGTGCTCCAGTTATATGTGCGCTTTCATAGTAGTGTGTTACATGCATTGTAAACTGTTCAAAAATGGATCTTTTGTCTGATACAATATTTTAAGCAAGTCAATATTTTTTTCTCATTAAACACAAACTAGTATTTTAGGAAACTATGCTTGCATTTCATTTTAAAAGCTAACCTTTTATCTTACTCAAAGGCTCATGATTAAATGTGTTGTCTTTATTTTTAATCTTGATTTTATACTTTTTGATTCAGTGAGTCAAAGATCTCATTCCATGTTCAGAGTATGTTGATACTTAGCCTTTAGATGTGGTAAGAAAAATGCCATCTCTCAAAAATGGTAGACTCAAATGGAAGAAGTATTGTTTGGGAGCTTAATTTTATCCCAACTACTATTTTTGGAGCTTGTCTTCATGTTTAAGGTAATTGGTTTTTCAATGTCTTGCTAATCCCAAATCTGACTTTCACATTAGCTAGTATTTTCAGCAAAGTTAGGTTTAGCATGAGTTTTTTTGTCAATGAGTGTAAATGTATATTTTAGCTCATTTCCTGATTACGTGTATTTTTTCGGTTGACTTGTCACATCTCATTAGATTTGCTGTGGTTTTACATCATAATGTAATTGATAAAGTTTATGTGTTGGAAGTAAGATGATCAGTTTTTTTTTTCTATTTGTGCCCATGTTATTGGTGTTATGTTTATTCTGCCAGTTCTTTACAGGAATGATATTTACTAGGAATAAATGTTTACCAGTATATGACATGTAGATTAGCATTGACAACTCCACTAGGTCCATGTGTCAGGTATTCATCTGTCTCTTGGGGCAGTCATGCAATTTCTCTATACTTTTGACTGTTGGTTACATCTAGATAAGTTACTAGTTCATTCAGCTGAACTCTCCTAAATCATATGAGTCACAGGATGTTGATTATGTTGAGAAAAAACAGCCAAGTCAAGGTGTAACTGTCTATTTGATTTGTTCTGGATCTGTCAGAGTCCACTTTCCTCATATGATACCGTGGGTGCCCTGTGTGGCAGGTAAACACCAGACACCTGGGCAAGTACAGCTACCAGTGCCAATCCATGTATTACATACTAGTAAACATCTATTTTTAATAATGTCTTTTTTTAGTTAAGTGGTAATATTTCTATACTTCACTGGATGAATTCATAGATTCAGCATCCCTACTTTGGGGATTTTACTCTATACTGTGAGGACAGGGACTTTTCATTCTTGGTAGTTAGCACAAGGCCTGACACAAATTAGGTTCTTGGTAATTTGTTGGATAGAGGCTGAGGAGACTTAACCCAAATAGAGTACTTTTATTCAAAGGTAATGAGATAAATATTTGAATGTCTATGAAGGTTAAGATGTCATATTGAGGGTGGTGCCTGTGGCTCAAGGAGTAGGGCGCTGGTCCTATATGCCGGAGGTGGCGGGTTCAAACCCAGCCCCGGCCAAAAACCACAAAAAAAAAAAATGTCATATTGAGAAGATAAAATATTAAAGGGGCTATTAAGAAGTAAAGAATGGAATTCTTTATAGGGAAAAATTTGTAGTACAGTGATAATGTAGTATAGGAATAAATAAAAGGTGGGAAGGGAAGTTTGTAGGCTACTACATTAACCTGTGAAATATGGGATGTCATCACTGAAGTTTTGGTAAAGGGAATAAAGCAAAAAAAAAGGATATTATGTCTCAGATTAGATTCATATCTATTCTTAGATATGAATTAGCTGTATACAGAGTACTTTTCACATTTTAAAAATATTTGTGTCAGAGTGATGAAAACTTGATTATCATAACATTTACATATATATTTTTTCAAACATTCTGTTACCTATATTAAACTTTTTGTATGGTTTATAACTGGTTTTATTTTTAAATATTTTGCCCAAAGACATGTAAGTTTGGACAATTAAGTTCACAAACTCATTCTAGAGAAAGTTCCACATACCTCATTGCTGAATATGACTGTGGTCACTTTCAAGATACTCTCTTTAGGAAGCGAGGCACTGATGCTGGTACCTATTCTATCCTTCAGTGCAGTTTTGAACTCTTTTTCTGGAATGACTATCAGAGCTATTGTCATATGAGGCCTGACAAATTCGCAAACTTATCCTAGAAAAGATGCTACATACCTCATTACTAAATATCACTATGGTCACCAGGTGGGAAGTACTTTGAAGGTGAGCATAGTGATATTTAGTAATGAGGTATGTAGCACTTTTTCTAGGATGAGTTCGTGAATTTAACTGTCCGGCTTTGACAATGACAGTTCTGATGGCCATTTAGAAAAAGAGTTCCAAAATTGCTTTAGTTTCCTCAAACGTTACCGTAATGATATCCAACAATGAGGTATGTGTCACTTTTGTCTAGGGTGAGTTTGCAAACTTAATTGTCCAACCTCATATGCACAGTATCTTTATTTTGTGGCAGTATACTTTTTGTAAGCTTATTTGACCTTGTATGCATAATATCTTTAGGGGAGTATACTCTTATTTTTGTATTGGGGAATGTTATTTTTTGTTTTTTGGAGGTGAGTTTCCAATGAATGTGTGTTACTATAGCTGCTGTGATAACAGCAAGCTGTGCTTTTAAGAGACATATACACCATCTTTTAATGGTAAATATTTTACCACTTTTGTCTTTTTGTTTCCTGTTACTTGTAAGCATATCGTTAGATTTAGTGGAACATCTCTTTAGGTGATGCAGTGTTGCTTCATGTCAGTCACTTAAGAAACTAGTGTTTGAAGTGCCATATGTTATACATTTGTTCACTTAATTATTTTCATTTGTACTGGTTTTGATGGAAAATAATGCCTATGTAGTATGTATGTGTTTATGTGGGCAGGGATGTGGAGAAGGCAGTGTTGGAGTTAAATTCTCAATTTTTATCAAAATACTTGGACTTGAAACCAAAATATACCAGCTTTTCCTTTGCATTTGATACTAATTTTCATCAACTGTTAATATTTTTTAGTAATATTTCAAGTATATTACTTCTCTATTTTTCTCAGTTGATGGATTCAAATGAAAATATGAAATCTATCTTACATATGTATTTGACATAATTACTCAGTGAAGTAGATTATCTAGTTGGTAAATGGATTCATACCTAGTTTTTCTTCCAATTGCTTATTTCAGCACTTCCCAGCCTGTTCTGGTAGCAAGAAGAGATATGCAAAAAAGAAGGGATAAATACGAACAAAGGATGGGTTGAACCAGATGAAATAAAGATGCCTAAATTAAGATAGAATAAGTCTTGTGGTACATACACTGTCAACACTGAGTTATAGAAACCTAGAAGCTAGAAATTATGACTAATGTGACAGAATTGGATAAGTCGATCATAATTAAAGTGTTGTAGAAATACCATCTAGACTTAGAATTACTTGAGGATTTTTAAAGATGGTATGTATTTACAGTTAGAAATTAATTTAGTGTATTAAAAATCTATGAGATTGTTTTATCACTTACTGAGCACTACCAAATTTCAGATTATTGCTAAAATTAAGTGAAATGCCTTCTTAGAGGAGATGTGTCACTTGATGTAGGATTTATAATGATCTATAGACAGAATCTTAATTTGGATTCATTCAGAGAATAACCTAGTTTTTGCGGTGACTTTGGAAGTATTATATATATGGTATTAGCTTTCTCATTATGATTAAAATAGGAACAAAAATTTAAATTCTGTGCACTTGGGTAAACATGATAGGGTTCTTTTAGCAAAAGAAAGATTTCCATGAAAGGGAGACCTTTAAAATAACTAGTGTGAAATAAGTAGTAATTAAGATTTTATCTGTGCCATTGACTAGGTGTATGACCTTGGCCAAATCACATAACGTTAGTAGTTTTCATTTCGCTTATTATTAAAGACTGATTAGAATCATTTATTTTATAGCTATGTACAGTGGTCAAAGCTATAATTTATATGGTGGGAAAAAAATGGTAATATAGAACAGATTATAAGTAACCCCAAATCTCTCTAACATTTACAAGTGCAGAGTACTATTTATACTATAATTACAAATCTTTTTCTCATGTAGCACATACTCAAGCGAAGATGGGGAGTAGAGAAATGAGCAATATAGGCTTGTATTAGCAAATGAGGGTGATATCAAGAATGAAAATGGGTTATAATGTTCAAAATAATTGCACATTATTTTTGCGCTTCTTAGCTATTCATTATTGGAAAGATTATTGAAATAGGTGGCTTGCACTTATTTGGGGTAAGAGTTTTAGTCTAGAATGAGGCTAACAAAATAACTCACTAATAAATAAATTCAGAATTATTTGCTAAGATAATTTTACAGTTGCAAAAAAAAATTCTTTTTAGCAGTCTAAAAAACCATGTGACTTGCGTTTTAATAAAAACACTTGCAAAATACTTTTATGTATTTATACAGAAATAACTAATGGTAAGTAGCTAAAATATATTTCAAAACCAACAGTGCTTCAATTCTGTGAATTTGCCAGGTCTTGATTTCAACAATTACTACAATTTAAGAGTATTGCAGTTTTAAGTGAAAACTAAAATCTCTTTATTACCAACCAAGGGATCCAAATAGCAAGTCTACATTAGATGTTATAAAAGACTTTTTCTCCCAAGGCATGGAGTGGAGGCTTCTGCCCTACTCCAACCTAATTCTGTTTCACTCCTGTTTCCCTACTATTCGTTGATGGAATATTCTTAAGCAGATTAATTAACTTTAGAATTGTAGTTCTCTTTGTATAATGTGATCATTGATAACTTATTAATTAGAAAGATAAAATCATGTATATGAAGGAACATAACTTAATATCACGTATCATCCCACAAAATTTAGTTATTAGGGTTAACATAGCTGAAATTATTAATACTTAACATATAAGGCTTCATGCTTTTGCCATATCCCTTAATACATATTGAAAATAAATAGTTGTAATAATTTCAGTAGATTTTCTCATTTGGGAGTTATGAAATAGAGGGACTCAATTGTTTAGACAAATGTGAAATGCTAACTGTTAAATATGTTCTAAATTTATGGTTATAGTCTGGGAAAGAGAAATGGTATTTAGAAATTATACAGTATGTTTATAACCAGGAAATAGGAAAGGATTTCTATTTAATTTTGTAGTAGAAAAGCTATTTCAAGTGTACTTTGTATTAAATGTACATGAGTTAAGGAAACCTTTGTGCAAGTTCTTTTTTAATGTTTCTATTTTAAAATATTTAGAATTTTTATAATATTCAATGTCACTTTTTGATATTTATTTGATATGGGGTATTTGCTTTTCTCTTGAAGGTTTTTGTTTTCATTAATAAAACTTTTATTATTTTAATAGAATAAAAATCATAAATGTCTGTATTGGTCATTTCTCTTAAAGAATATTGGTGTTTTATCATCTTTTATAATAAGAACATAAATTTGTTACATCTTTTTCTCTATCTTCTTTTCTTCCCTAGACATTGTTTGCCCAGAGAATAGATTCACTTATTGATGTCTGTGTGGGGGTATTTACATAATTTTAAAAGAACAAACCTGAGGTACCCAGCTGATATAACAATGAAGGATGTTAGCCAAATACTGCTAGAACTAATGAATCAAATTTGGGGTCCTTTAAGCTGGCTGTTTAATAGCATACTTTAATCAAATAGTTTTTGCCTGTTGTAGAAATTAAGATACACAATTTTAAGAATTCTTTAAAAATTTTTGAAAAGCCTAATTTTTATTACTTTACAGATGTTCCATTTAAACAGACATCTTCCATAGCCGTAGCTGGAGCTGTAATTGGAGCTGTCCTTGCCCTTTTCATCATTGCTATCTTTGTGACTGTGCTGCTGACACCTCGAAAAAAGAGACCTTCCTATCTTGACAAAGTGTAGGTAACTTTTTTGCTAATGTTTAACTCAGAATATTTAGTATACAGCAGTCTTGATATGAGTAGCCTTTATAGCTACTCATTTAAAGTATTTAAGTAATGGAAGTGAAGATAATGATAATGCCTTTGTCAATTGACCCTGGTTTCATCCAAATGTCTCAAACTACTTCTTGGTAATGAACAGTGTCAAGGGCCTATTAGATATAAATTTGGATATGCTGTCTTGCCTTCAGAATAGAAATGTAGGCCTTTGATGAAGTAGTATTTAGAAGACATAAAAATATCTTAGAAGTTTGTTGTTGTTGTTGTTGTTGTTGCAATTTGGCCGGGGCCGGGTTTGAACCCGCCACCCTTGGTGTATGGGGCCGGCACCCTACTCGCTGAGCCACAGGAGCCGCCCATCTTAGAAGTTTTAATTACTTCTTTAGATTGTATATGTTTGTCTGTGTGTAGATATATCTTTCAACTATGTAGAGTTATTAAATACACAGAATTTTAAAGCTTTTTCCTTAAAGAAAAATACTTGGTTTTGGTGAATTATAAAATATGCACCTTTTTCTTTAAAACATAAGCAATAATTTTAGTCTAGTTATTGAGATAGAATTATAAAGCAGAAATGACACTTTGCTGTAGAATTAAATGACTAATGATGATTGTGATGAGAATTGTGAAGTTCTGTATTAATGGTATTGTTTCGTGTGTGGTTTATATTAAGACCTAAGTCTGGCTTTCAAAGAATATATGTATTTCTTCTGTCTTCATAAATGCTTATTGTATGTGTTTGCTTCACTAATCTGGCACAATTATAGCACTAGTCTTTTTTGATTAAAGACACTTGGGTGTCACTTTCAGCTCCATTGAATCAAATTGGTAATATGACCATGAACAACACTCTACCTCCCATGACCCTCAGTTATCTTACCTAAATGGCCTATGGCTTGTTAGAGCTAGAAATTTGTGGTAATTTTCATTAGATGAAAAGAAGCAATTATATTTTAAACAAAAGATGATGAAATCCTCATTTCGTGTAATGCTTGTGAGACTAGAATGCTTTAATATTTCAAGAGTGACTAGCATATGATGTAATCTTAGTTACCAGATTATCTCAGGCTTTTTTGTAATTTCAACAACATGATTTGTAGGCTAGTAGGCTAATTAATGTAATCATTTAATTTATTGTTTGAATTTTATTTAACATTAACTTATACCTTTATGGAGAAGTTATTAGACCACAGATAATTTATTATTTAAGCATCTGTAACTTTCATTCTCCTTATCCTTTAATATAGATAAGCATTTGCTTGATTTACTAATTGCAAGTACTGAAAATGTTATCTGTGATCTTCAAAAGTGTGGAAATATAGGCATATATAAAATCATTTTCTAAAATGCAGACAGCAGTAAAGCATGTTTAAATCTATTTTGTTATGACTAAATATTTAAAATATATGAAAATACCGGGGTTTTTTAATAGGTTACATTGTTTTGGCAAAAATAAATGCACTCTGAAAGCTTCCTTTGTTTATTTTAGGTGTCAAGATTTATAATGGTCTGTAGATTGAAAATCTTAATTTGTGGCTAAGTGAAATAGCTCACGCTTACAATCCTAGGGAGGCCAAGACAGGAGGTTGCTTGAGTCAGGAGTTTAAGACCAGCCTGAGCAAAGAGACGCCCTGTCTCTACTAAAAACAGAAAAATTAGCCAGGGATGGCAGCATACCCCTGTAGTTTCAGCTACTCAGGAGGCTGTGGCAAGAGGGTTACTAGAATCCAGAAGTTTGAGGTCATTGTTAGATTGACTGAGGCTATGGCACTCTAGCCTGGGTGAAAGAGAAAGACTATCTCAAAGAATTAAAAACAAAATCTTAATTTGTTTAGTATATGTGGGGAGTATTCCAAGGCTTTTGAAAAACAATTTTGGAAGTATTCTCAAAATAACAGTATAAGCCTTTTTTTTTTTTAAATTATCATTGTAAGGTAGTATTTTAAATCACTTTTATGACACTTTGAAAGAAAGTGTAATGACACATATATTTGATTATTTTCAAAAAGTTCACAGGCATAGTCAAATAGAAAAACATGTAGTACTTGAACTGGTCGTGTACTAGATGACTTGCTGAATAATAATTTTCAAAAATGCTTCTATTGAATTGCTTCTTTAATTATGAGTTAATTAGACTGGTTGTGAACTTTGGAACATTTAAACCAATGTTTCATTTTGTATCTTTGATAGATTACTGGAAATATAAGAACTGATTTAAATATGTAGGCTAGTATGAATACTATCTATTTATATGGTATGAGGAAAATATCTTTAAAACATAGAATTTTCTATGGGAGCTGTACTGAAAAATATTTTTGAAAAACCTAATGAGAACCTTGATTTTTCCTCTCCTCTTCTTTTTTTGGGGGCCAGGAGGATAAATGTAACAATCACAGTTTTTAACCTTTTTAATGCAGGATCGATCTTCCACCCACACATAAACCACCTCCTATGTATGAAGAACGATCCCCACCTTTGCCTCAGAAAGACCTTCTATATCAGGTATGTGTTCGTGAGTATACTTAAAATAATGTAAAATACGATAAAAGGTGCTATTATATTATTTCTTTCAAAATGTTTTATAGCCATTTATTAAATGTTCTTCAATGTGTATAATATATTATTAAATATCCTTTGATATGTAAAACATTACATGTATTATGTATATGTATGTATAATACATTCTGTGTATAATATGTGTATACAATACATAATTCTTACCATCTTTAATTATTTCTCTGAAACATTTAAGGGATCAAATTTTTTTTACAAACTAGTAAGAGAAGTTAGTTTTGACCAGTATAGCTAAGATAAATCAACATTGTATTAGATTTTTTTACTAAAAGCTTATGGGTGAAGACTTATTGTCAATACAATTTTATTGACATACATATTTAAAGCATGCATTTTATGTAAAATAAAAAGTAGAAAATTTGATTATCTTTGGTAGACTATGGTAAAGAGCTTCTTTTTCTTGATTACTATATTTTGTTTTATTTTGGAATCGGTTCCCCGTAATTTATGTGCAAGTATTGATTCAGTGCTTTTATTTTGTGTTCCTTACCTAAATTAATATGCTTTATGAAGCATTTTGGAAAGTTTATTCTATCAGAATATTTGAATTCTCTTATTCTTAACTGTAGTTTTGGGGGATTTTTTGTTTATTTTTGTCTTTTCCTCTGTCATCCATTCAATGTATTGGAGCACTAATCCTGTATCAGGGTCATTATCTTTGGGAATATTCTATAATATTTTCATTTAAAATATTTCCTGTATTTTCACCCTGAATAAAAGCAAATCATACCTCCATCGATTTAATTTTCTGAGAAAATTCCAAAAGAATGTTTCTTTCAAGATGTTCTCAGCTTCTATTGTTTACCTGCCCCTTCCTGCTCCATGCTTGGGCAATACACACCCACTATTGATGGCATCTGCTTTACCATCTTACACAGGTGTCTTGAGGGTAGAAATATGTCATCTTAAATGAACTTGACAAGTAGTATGAAGTATCAACAAAATACTCTGTAGAGATATTAAGTGTAGCAGAAGGATAGCTGTCTTCCTCCCTCAACAAAGCTAGTAATTAACCAGAAATTTCTCAATTTCATTTCAAGAGGTTTTTTTAGAACATTGTTAATGATTTTCTAGAACACCCTTAATTGGATGTAATTTTAATCTTGTCAATAAAACCAGTTCGTTGTGTGACTTATTATTTATATTTTCAAGTTGAATATTTACAAAAGCCTCTCAGTTAGAAAAATTGTTGACTGAGATCATATGTCCTGGATTTTAGTTAAGAAAGTATGGTTGCTATCTATATAGATGTTGCTTAAATGCTAAAGGAAAATTTTTCTTAGATGATTTGAATTGACAGTGGTACCAACTGTAATTTGTAGTATCTTTGAAGTTAGAGAAGACTTCCTGAATTTTGGAAGTAGGAATTTTGAAGCAGGAGATAAAATTACTTAGTTGTAATTGAATAATAAAAAGCACGAACATAGGTGAAAAGGAAGTGTTATATAGAAAATAAATGGAAGTTTTTTTTACAAAGAAAATTAATGAGAAAGCACCTGCAATGGACAACGAACATTGGAATTGGGGAGTAAGAGACCATTCAGTAGCATTGTGACATGCCCCAACTGTAAAACTAAGCAGTTCAAAATATGATTGTTTTTCTCATAGTTATAAAACTAATTTATAAAATATTGCTCAGTAGAGTCAGAATTTGACTTGAAATAAATATTTCTTCTTTATTCTGAAAAGCATTTAGGAATAAAATTTAGGCTAATATTATTACCAATTGGTAAGATAACTTATCATGATCCATGTATTATAATGTCATATGTTAATAGTAATTTTTAAGTTTTTAAATTAATCTGTTTAGCAACTGTTGCCTGGTTCACAAGAAATCTGTAATTATGTTAATTTAATTAATTTCATGCAGTGATAGCATGTTATAATAGTAAATGATGATCTAGTAATGTTCCATGTTTACTAGATAACTTGTCGATTTTAAATTCATGAAGTAATTCCTACTTGAAGTTACTAGCCATCAGCCCTCCCAAGCAGGCCTGGAAATCATTAATATCTTATGATCCCAATGCTACTTTGGCTTTATGGAAGGGACTCCTACTAGTTATATCCCCAGTGGTTTTCCTTGAAAAACCACAGAAAGAAGCAGTTCCTTCATACCTACATTTGTCAACCCTGCTTAACTGTTGGTTTTGTGGTAAAAGTGCCAAAATTTGTTCTTGAGAATTTTCTCTTTAAATATAAATTAGGAGAATAAGGCCAGGTATCGTGAATAGACAGTTTCCATGAAGGGGAACTGTTTTCATACTATAGGGATGAAGGCAGACATCCTTCCCTCTGTATGAGGGAAATAAAAAGGAATGTCTTGCCTGAAGGCAAAAGGTATTCAAAAAATAGCACCAGCTTGTCATGTTACTAGATGGTAATTCTACAAAAGTGAATGTTTATAAACTCATGACATTAAAATGTATTTTAGATTTTTATTTTACTTTCTTAACATTATTCAGGTAATATATAAACATACTCCTAGCACAAAAAATAAAATCAAATACTACCGAAGTTTATAGTATATTAGAGTCAAGTGTGAAAGTGCTCTTTCATTCCTCCTTTCCCAAAGATGTTACTTTCTTCCTAAGAGATCACTGCTTTTGTTAATTTAAATATCCCCCCAGACTTTTTTTTTTATTAATTTACTTTTACACATATGTTAATAACATATACATCTACAGTTTTTTTATAAAAAAACCTAAATGAGATCATGGAATACATAATGTTTTAGAAATTCTTTTTCCACTTAATATGTTATATGTTTTCCACATTCTTGTTAGGTTTATTATAGACATTTTAAGTATTTTGATTGTCGCTGGGATTTTCTCCCCACCCTTTCCTCATGAATTTTTCTAATTGGTTATTATTAGCATATAGAAATGCTTTTTTTAAAACAAAATACAGGAATCATGTAGCTAGCCTCTTTTATTCTGTTGTAGACCAGTGTTTATCAAAGAGGGACCATTGTAGCCACTTTTATCAAAATTCACTAGTTATTAAAAATGATTCTTGAACACAGTTTCAGATTTACTGATTCAGAATCTCTGGGATAGGTGACAGTGGGCATTTTATCTATCTTACTGGATATATTCTAATGTACAACGTACATTGCTGTAGCTCTATCTCTATTCACATATACATCTATAAATAGTTTATTGTTTTTTTAAAGCCATCACCTCATTCTTAATGCCTATGGCAGTATTTATTCATGCTGATGTATCACAAATTACCCAATGATTTGACTAATTTTTTTGTGTTACAACAATTGTTGCAAGGAGGATATTTTTATATATTTCAGTTTACACATGTATTTATAAAATATATACCAAAATAGGATAGCTGTAAACATTTTTTGCACTTAAATAAGTATCATATTCTCAGCCAAACTAACTACATCAATTTATAGTCCCATAAATAGCAGAGTAAGACCTTGTGTCCTCTCCAATATTGTTTAGTAGAACTTTTTAATGTTTTGGCCAGTTTGATAACTGAGCAAGTAGCTCATTTATGTTTTGTAAATTCCTAGATGAAGTGGTTCATCTTTTCATAATCAGTGCCTATATGTACTTTTGTAACTAGTGTCACATCATTTTTCAAATTTTCAGGTACTTTTTTGACCTTTGTTAGTTTTTTAGGAACACTGTCTGATATAATCTTTTGTTCTATAGCCGTCTTTTTTTAACTTTGTAATGTCATATAAAAAGTTTTTGTTATCAAAATTTAACTTGCCTTTTTTTGTATTTTTTTGGGGGGTGGGGGAAGTTGTATTTTGTCTAAAAAGGTGTCTTTCCATATTCCCTTCTTTCTCTTGATGTAGAGTGTAGAAAAAAAATTACAAAACTCTTAATTGTTTTATAGTTTTTTTTAAGTAATCTGTAATTTATTTTTATTTGATGATGTGAGGTAAAGAGCTATTTTTTTCCCCCAAAGAATAACCAGTTATTCAAATATTATTGAATTATCGGTTCTTTTGCAAAATTTGAGGGCACTTTTATTCTAAAATAAATCACTATATATTAGGTTTATTTTTGAACTTTTTTATTGCTGTTTTTGTCTTCTTAAGCTAAGATAACACTTTCAGTTACTTTTGCTTTATAATGTGGTTTGATATTCAGTGGAACGAATTCCCACATCTCTGTTTTCCTTTCCAAAATTTACTTGGCTTCTCCTGCCCCCATCTACTTTAGAATTGCTTTCATAGGTGCCATACAAATCCTAGTGAACTTATGTATTACTTTAGTAAGAATTGACAACTTCATAATAGTGATATTTCGCCCCATCTAGAAATCAAGGGAGTCTCTATTTTGGTGTATTTTAATATATTGAAATAAAGTATTTTTAAATATGTTTTCCACATTTTTGTTCAGTTTATTATAGGCATTTTAAGTATTTTGATTGTCACTGGGATTTTCTTCCCACCCTTTCCTCGTGGATTTTTCTAATTGGTTATTATTAGCATATAGAAATGTTTTTTTAAAAAAAATATAAGAATCACATAGCTAGCCTCTTTTAACAAATACCTGATTCATTCTAGTAGTTTTTCAATTTATTTTCTTGCATTTTCTAGTAATATGTATTTGCTGCAAGTGGCACAGTCCTTTTCTTTATCCCTTGTTTATTGTGATTTCTGTGGTTTTTGTTTGTTTTTTTTACATTGACTAGGAACTCTAGCAAAGGGGGATATAGAAAGGAGGGGGTTATACCATTCTGTTCATATCCAGCATGAAATAATTAAATACTGGCATAAATGACTCTGTGTGAAGCTATCTTTATTTAGATACTTCAACTAAACATATGGCAAAAGATTGAATGCTGTAGCAGACATGAAAATCAGACTTCTTTGGATCCAAATATTAAAAACATTGTAATAATGGAAGAAAAAAATACTATTCTTCATCAACCTTTGTTTTGGAAAACATGCTTTTTTTAAAAAAGATATATTTATATTAACATAAGTAGTATATTAACATATTACTTTTTAAAAATGAATTAATATTTCTAAAAACTTAGTTAAAATATGTAAAAGGATAAATGCAGATAAAATATATAATAGATAAATGTACATTTGGTTCCACCAAATGTAAAAATTTGTAGAGGGGTCCTGAGGCCAAAAATGTAAGAGCCTCTGCTGTAGACTATAAGCAGTGTGAGGGCAGGGATCATGTCACCATTGTTTAGTGTCCAATTCTTAGTGCACAACACAGTGCTTGGCAAATAGAAGGTATATGATAAACATGTGTAAGTTGACATAAAAAACTACATGTGTTTATGGTGTATAGTATGTTTTGATACATGTATGCATTGTGGAATAATTAAATCAAGCTATTTAACTGATGCTTTATCTCACATAAGTTGATAAAGAATTTTTAAATTAGGGCGGCTCCTGTGGCTCAAAGGAGTGGGGCACCAGCAACCATGTGCCGGAGGTGGTGGGTTCAGGCCCAGCCCCGGCCAAAAACTGCAAAATAAAAAAAAAAGGAATTTTTAAACAAAGGAAAATAGTCAAGCCCCTCTATATTTTTTTCAATCTGTGATCTGTGAAAATTTCTGCATTGTTCATTCTGTAATGTCTGTATCAGAGGTATGATATTTCAGTATATTTAATGTCAGTGTATCTAAAATCTAATATATCAGTGTATCAGATTCCAGATACCAATATATAATAAATGAAAAAGAACAAAGAAACACTACAGAGATGTTCCAAAATGAAAATGCTAGCAGTTAGTGATTATACTAACTCTGTGAATATTACTTTTTGTTATATTTTTCTGTAGTTTCCAGTTTTTCTATAGTGCTTTTTTCCCCTCTTTAATTCTGAAACCCACCAATAATAAAAAGTAGCCTTTTGGTATAAAACTATTAAAAATCTGTTTAAAAACTAGGACCAGATGTGGTGGCTCGTGCCTTTAATCCCAGCACTCTGTGATGCTGAGGCTGGTGGATTGCTTGATCTAAGGAGTTCAAGAGTAGCCTGAGCAAGTGTAAGACCTCCTCTCTACTAAAAATAGAATAAAAAGTAGGAAAAAAAAGTGTCAGGCACCTGTATCCCAGCTATTTGGAAGGCTGAGGAAAAAAAGATTACTCAAGCCCAAGAGTTTGAGGTTGCTGTGGGATTCGATGACACCAGGGCACTCTACCCAGTGTGACAGACTCTACCCAGTCCAGAATAATTGGACAAGAATACTGATTATATATTGCTTCAGCAGAAATTGCTGTCCGAAAAAAACTGAGTTTTTTCCCAGTAATTCACTATTAGTATATTGCATTCTTTAGTGAATGTTCATAACAGCATGTCAGGAGAGGTCAGTAGAGGAAGAGTGTTTCTACATTTTTTTTTTTCTGGAGATATAACAATATAAGGAGGTATTTTTCTAAAGTCTCACTCTGATTTTGATTCCTATTTACGCTATCCCCACCTACAGAAAATCACTTTTATTAATTTATTGGTCTGGATAGTATTTATTTAAGCATAGACAAGAAAATACACATTCATGCATTTCTATTTTCCTTTTTCTTACACAAAACACAAGGTATACATATATACTCTTATATATATGGCCATTCCCTCCCAAGATATACTAGAGATGTTTTATTGAGATTCAGAAAGCATTCTCATTCTTTCTTGTGGTCTGCATATTCTGATGGGTGTATATTACATAGTTTGCATTGACAAAAAATTTTGAAGCAGTGATGCTGTAGTGACTAGCCTGTGTATTTGGTGTTTTGTATCTATGTAAGTATAATCTGCAGGGTAATTTTTAAATTTGCTCTTCCTCCATCAAACAGTAGATTTACTTAAGGTTTTGATAGATACTGCCCAATTATCCTCTATAAGTATTATCCTGTTTTTCACTTCTACCAGTAATGTATGAAATGTCTGTTTCTCTACAAACTCACTAAGAATACAAATGTATTTCATTTGATTATTGCTAATCCAATAGGAAAGCCATATACATTAATTGCAGTTTTGCAATCTTATTATTACTGTGTTTCAGCATCTTTTCAAGCATTTAAAAGGCCACCTTTTTTTTCTGTAAACCCTCATTCTTTTGTCTTTGTACACGTATTTATCACACAAATTATGAGGAACTCTTAAACATTTATAAGCAGATGTGAAAATGTTTTATTTTTATTTCAGCATGAATGGTGTGTACATTGTTCCTTGGTATCCAAATTTTTGGTAAAGACAGGTTAGTAAGATGAATCATATAATCCTCATTGATTTATAAGAAGATAAATAAATATAAAACTGTTATGGTTGGAGCCCAGATGTTACCAAACTTTATGGCTTTAAAAAACTGAAGTTTAAGAGTTACAGCTGTGTCTTCTGGGTATCTTAGTTTCAGTTACTATTCTGGCTATATTTCATTTAAACATTCCTTGAACCTGTTCACCCTTCTACTCTTTATAGTTTCATGTATTTCTTTTAAACACTTGTCACTGCCATCTATCTCCCAATAATATTTTCTAGGTGGGCTGCTTGTGTTAATAATCATTAGTCTGGTTTTCTCCCAGGATCTGACTATTTTAATGTGTCCAGATACTACCAGTAGTTATAATGTTTGAATTCAGGGAAGGAAGAAGATAGAAGAGTTAACATTTTTTCTTCCAAGTAGAGCAAAGTGTGTGACTGAGCGCACATCTCATGTAAATAAGTACTGAATGTTTTCTAGCATAGTTTTGCTCTTGAGTAGCAAAAAGGTTTTCATCTTGCATGTTGCCTTTAGTTAATAAGTAATAGCAATTTTGAGACAGTAGTGAAAGAATTGTAGGGCCTTATTCTGGTCTGAAGATGAAAAAATGTTTGTAATGAACTAAGTTTGGATAAAATAATTTATAAATTTCAGTTGAAGAGGAACTTTCAAAGCAAAAAATATTAAACTTTGAATATCTGAAAATATTTGTCAAAATTATAAAATCCATTTAAATGAGATATAGATGAAACATTTGAAGTATAAAGGAGTGCTGTCTTTATTATGTTTATTAATGCTCTTGCTAGTCATTCTTATAAATAAGGAAAAGATAAACCTACTGTTAAGTTTTAATAGGCATTAATAAATTATATATGCTGCATCCTAGAGCAGTACCTGACACACAGTATAATAATGACTGTGTGTTTGCTTTTATTGTTATTTAAAAAGGAGCTGTGCAATTGTTAGTAAAAGTATTAAAGACTCCAAGCAGTGAAACATTTCAGTAGATAAATAAAACCAGTACTCCTTTAATTCATTTAAACTCAGAATGTATTTCTTTTGGATATTATTGATACTTTTATTATAAGCTTAGTAAAGATTGAGATGAAATTAAAATCTACCAAGTTTACACTTTTTCATTCATACTAGCATTTTCTTTTTTGTCTGTCCTTCATTTATCAAACAAGTATTTCTTGAGTGCTTACTATGTGCCAGTACTGAGGATACATAGTAAAAAGATGAAAAAAATTCTTATCTTTATGGAGTACACATTTTAGTAATGCATAGACTAACGCCTGTGATAACAACTTTCTTCCATTTTTAAAAACAGTTTTATGAAGTACAATGTGCAAATATTAAATTATGAATTTAATACTTTATACTTAACCATATATGTATACATATATACCCAGGAAACATCACCATAATCAAATAATGCGCATATTCATCATTTTCAGCAGTCTTAGTGCCTCTTGGTAATCTCTCCCTCTAGTCCTTCCCCAGATTCCCTTCCATATACCCAGGGAACCAACTACAGATCTGTTTTCTGTCTGTATATGTTAGTTTACATGTACTCAAATTTTATACAAATAAAGTATGATCTCATTTTTGGTCTTCTTTCAGTTTATATGAATGAAATTCATTCATGTTGTGTTGATCAGTAATAGTTTATTCCCTTTAGGTAAGTATACCTTGCAGATATAATACTATATTTTATTTATATACTACATTTACTTGTTAATGGACATTTTCCTTGTTCCATGTTTGGGACTATCACAGACAATGCTGCTATGAACATTTATGGACAAATCTTTGTGTAAATACATGTAAATCCTTTCATTTCTGTTGGGTAAGCACTCAGGAATGGAATGGCCTGATCATATGCTGAGTGTATGTTTAGCTTTTTTAAGAAAATGCCGAACTGTCATCCTAAGTTATTGTACCATTTATGCTCCCACTATTAATGCATGAGTTGCTGCACACCATTATCAACACTTACTATGGTCAAGCTGTTAAAAAATTACAGATATTCGAGTAAGTGTGCAGTTGTATTTCTTTTTGGTTTTAATTTGCTTGCATTTTTAAATCTTTAGTGAGGTGTCTGTTCAAATATTTGCTCATTTTGTATTGGATTGTTTTCTTATTGTTGAGTTTCTGACTTAAATATTTGGATACAAATTCATTGTCAGATATATGATTTATAAATATTTTCTCCTATTCTCTTGCTTTTCGTTCTCCTTCACAGTGACTTTTGAAAAGCAGAAGTTTTTAATTTTGATGAAGTCTAGTTTGTATGATAACAATGTAATGCCATGCTTTCTACATGGAATGATGGTGTGGAGAAGCTGTTTTTGTTAGTTTTTACTTTATGTAATCAAGGCAATATTGTTAATATATTTTATGATGTATCATTTTATTTTTTCTGTGTAAGGTTCATTGCCAATTAGAAAATTTAAAAGAATTAATTCAAAGACAGTACTGTTTCCTTTGATCAGTACAGTTCTTTCATTAAGTACTATCCTCAGGACACCTCAATAGTATAAGTAATGCTTATCTCACTGGAGAAATGTGGAAATTAGAAAGTTTTGCCTTTCTAATAGTGTTTTGTGGCCCCTGGCATGGAAGTAGGCATTATCTCTTTCTATGCTTTATTCATCTTTGTATGAAATATAGTAATTAGTGCAGAGTAGATATTTAACACAGTTTTTTAAATAGTACATAAGTATGTGGTACATGAAGAAAAAATATTTTAGTCATATTGTTTGCTCTTGTTCGATCACATGGGCTCCAACAATTTTGTTATGTAAGTAAGATTATTGAGATTTAGTCATTGTGACTTGCTGTAAGTTGTAGAAATTTAAAAGAAAAGGTTGTAGAAATAATCCAGGAAAAGTTATGTATGATACTACGTGTTAATACTTAACTGTGTATGTGTAAGCCAGAACTGATCTGAGATCTGGAGTGGTGGTTTCTAGGCAAGAAAGTTTCAAAGTTAAATTGTATTTCAGTGTCGCTATTGGTAGGGAAATATTTGCAAGTATAGCCAGCATCGGTACACTAGTTAAGTGATTTTTCAGAAAGGAGTTGAAATCTTAGGTCCTTAATTCTTATTGCTGTTTCTTTTTTGTAGGTGGATTGCCTGTGAGTGGGAGAATTAGGACTGTCATAAGAAAAAAAATTAAAAACAACTAAGTTATCAGTATTTTCCTTTTTTGCAGATTAAATGATCATTGAGAGCTGGTTTCATTTTAGTCACCAATACTCAATACCAAAAGAAAAGTACACGATTAAAGGAAAAGGATTAAATGTTTGCCTCTTAGGACAAGACTAATCTTCTTTTTTCCTTTTGTATCCTTGGCATTAAGTTATAGAAACTAACTTGTTATAAAAATTACATACACACTATTTGTACTTAAATATGTGTATTTTTGTTTCACCAAATTTTCTTAATTATAAGCTCTTCAGAAGCAGAAACTATGGCTGCTACTTTCTTTGTAACCTTTCTTGACATCTAATAAACTGCTTTATACGGAGGGTTGTTCAATAGTTGCTAACTTGTGGTAGTGAAATTCGTTGTTTATAAAAATCAGTTTCTCCAGCAAGAGAAGATAGTATCAGAAATTTCGGGGGTGGGGTCGTGGTTGGTAGGTAGAGAAGACAATTTTATTTCATCCTTATGCCTGTATAACACTTAGGAAATTATTTTTAAACAGCTTGGAAATTTCATAGCCCAATTGTTTTTGAACAAAGTGATGCAACTTTTGGAAAAGGTACCAGTTTATAATGTTATTTACAAAGTATTATCACTGTCAATAATAAATAGAAATGAACTTTCTGTTTTTTAAAATTACCACCAAAAATATTTTCAAAGCACTTTAAACCATAGTATTCATTGATGGTTCAGTGCTACTTGGGAACTCATGCAAAAGGGTATTTTCCAGGTGGCACCTATGGCTCAAAGAAGTAGAGTGCCGGCCCCATATGCCAGAGGTGGCGCATTCAAACCCAGCCCTGGCCAAAAAATGAATAAAAAAAAAAAAAGTATATTCCTAACTTTTTTGCCTTGATTTTCAAAGAATTGGATTTAGACTATTCATACTTGAAAACAATCAGAACATTAAATATTGAGTAGTTTGAGACTTACGTTAAGTTTATACTACCACAGCAAACTAATAAGTCTTAGTTATAAGACTTATACTCATGACTCTTGATTAACTCATAAATAGAAGAACTAACTATTGAAGTTAAAAATAGTAAGCTAAGTACAATGAAATTTGTCCCATATTTCAGAGGACCTAATATCCTTCTTTCTTAAAAGTATTCATTATTGCTTTACTGGGAGGAATTCATTTTTAAATACAGAGAAATCTGGCCAGAAAGCTGAACTATTTTCCATGTTCAGAACAAAGCAACTAAATTATTTTCAAATACTGGACTTACTTTTCAGTTAAATTTTACATACACATTATCAATCTAATTTTACTTTGAATTTGACCATTTCACCCAATTTTAGTCTGGACAAATTGTTTTTTTGAAGTTCTTTGAACATGTAAAAAATCAAAAATTGGTAAAGACAGCATGGACTTATGAGATATTAATGTAAATATCTTAATTAAGATAAATGTTACTGATATGTCTAAACTTACAATGTTCACTCATTCATTTAGTAAACCACAGTGAATGTTGCTGGGTAATTTTTTTTTTTTTTTTTTCAGATTCTTCCTTTGGAGTATACTGCCGTTATAGAATCCTTGTCTAAATTAAAGCTGACCTAAATGGAGAGTTGCCTTGGGCAGCTACCTTAATACTGTGATGCAAACAAAACCTCTTTGTTTGCAGAGAGACCTCTTTGCTGCCTAGTGCCTAAAATGCCTCCACTACAGATTAATAATATCTGCTACTACTTTTATTTCTTTTTTTAATTAATATATTTTTTTATTGTTAAATCATAGCTGTGTATATTTGTGCAATCAAGGGGTACAATGTGCTGGTTTCATATACAATCCGAAATATTCTCATCAAACTGTTCAACGTACCCTTCACGGCATTTTCTTAGTTATTGTATGTAGACATTTGTATTCGGCATTTAGTAGGTTTCGCCTGTACCCATTCTAAGATGCACCGTAGGTGTGGCACCATCCATTCCCTTCCTCCACCCTGACCTCCCCATTCCCTTCTCCTCCCTTGGCCCTTTCCCCGTATTCTTGTGCTATAGTTGGGTTATAGCCTTCATATGAAAGCTATAAATTAGCTTCATAGTAGGGCTGAGTATATTGGATACTTTTTCTTCCATTCTTGAGATACTTGGCTAAGAAGAATATGTTCCAGCTGGATCCATGTAAGCAGGAAAGAGGTACAGTCTCCATCTTTCTTTAAGACTGCATAATATTCCGTGGTATACATGTACCACAATTTGCTAGTCCATTCGTGGGTTGATGGGCACTTGGGCTTCTTCCATGACTTAGCAATTATGAATTGGGCTGCAGTAAACATTCTGGTACACATGTCTTTGTTAATTGTGATTTTTGGTCTTCTGGGTATATATCTAGTAAAGGAATTATAGGATCGAATGGCAGGTCTATTTTTAGGTCTCTAAGTATTCTCCAAACATCCTTCCAAAAGGAACGTATTAGTGTGCATTCCCACCAGCAGTGTGGAAGTGTGTCCTTTTCTCCACATCCACGCCAACATCTCTGGTTTTGTGATTTTGTTATGTGGGCTACTCTTACTGGGGTTAGGTGATATCTCAAAGTAGTTTTGATTTGCATTTCTCTGATGATTAAGGATGATGAGCTTTTTTTCATGTGTCTGTAGATCGTGGGTCTGTCTTCTTTAGAGAAGTTTTTCTTCAAGTCCTTTGCCTACCCTGAGATGGGATCACTTGTTCTTTTCTTGCTAATACGTTTGAGTTCTCTGTGTATTCTGGTTATTAAACCTTTATCAGAGGTATAACCTGAAAATATTTTCTCCCATTCTGAGGGCTGTCTGCTTGCTTTACTTACTATGTTCTTGGCTGTGCAGAAGCTTTTTAGTTTGAACAGGTCACAGTAATGTATTTTTGATACTGCTTCAATTGCCTGGGGAGTCCTCCTCATAAAATATTCACCCAGGCTGATTCCTTCAAGAGTTTTCCCTGCACTTTCTTCAAGTATTTTTATAGTTTTATGTCTTAAGTTTAAATCTTTTATCCAGTGAGATTCTATCTTAGTTAATGGTGAAAGGTGTAGATCCAGTTTCAGTCTTTTACAGATCGCCAGCCAGTTCACCCAGCACCATTTGTTAAATAGGGAATCTTTTCCCCATTGAATGTTTTTAATTGGCTTGTTAAAGATCAAATAACGGTAAGTAGCTGGATCCATCTCTTGGTTCTCTGTTCTGTTCCAGACATCTACTTCTCTGTTTTTGTGCCAGTACCATGCTGTTTTGATCACTATCGATTTATAGTACAGTCTCAGGTCTGGTAGTGTGATTCCTCCTGCTTTCTTTTTATTTCTGAGTAATGTTTTGGCTATTCGAGGTTTTTTTCTGATTCCATATAAAACGAAGTATTATTTTATCAAGATCTTTAAAATATGACAATGGAGTTTTGATAGGAATTTCATTAAAATTATATATTGCTTTGGGTAGTATAGACATTTTAACAATGTTGTTTCTTCCCAGCCATGAGCGTGGTATTTTTTTCCATTTGTTAACATCTTCAGCTATTTCTTTTCTTAAAGGTTCATAGTTCTCTTTATAGAGACCTTTCACATCCATTGTTAGATAAACTCCCAAATATTTCAAAAGGAATAGAGTCCTTGACTGATTTTACGGCTTGGCTATTGTTGGTATATGCAAAGGCTACAGATTTATGGGTGTTGATTTTGTAGCCTGAGACATTGCTGTATTCCTTGATCACTTCTAAAAGTTTTGTAATAGAATCTCTAGTGTTTTCCAGATATACGATCATATCATCTGTGAAGAGTAAAGTTTGATCTCCTCTGACCCTATGTGGATACCCTTGATCGCCTTTTCTTCCTTGATTGCAATGGCTAAAACTTCCATTATAATGTTAAAGAGCAATGGAGGCAATGGGCAACCTGGCCTGGTTCCTGATCTAAGTGGAAATGATTTCAATTTAACTCCCTTCAATACGATGTTGGCTGTGGGTTTGCTGTAGATGGCCTCTATTAGTTTAAGAACTGTCCCTTCTATATCAATTTTCTTAAGTGTTCGGATCATGAAGGGATGCTGGATATTATCAAAAGCTTTTTCTGTGTCAATTGAGAGAATTGTATGGTCTTTATTTTTTAGTTTGTTTATGTGCTGGATTACATTTATAGATGTATGTATATTGAATCATCCTTGAGACCCTGGGATAAATCCCACTTGGTCATGGTGTATAATTTTTTTGATGTGTTGTTGGATTCTGTTTGTTAGGATCTTATTGAGTATTTTTGCATCAATATTCATTAGTGATATTGGTCTTCAATTTTCTTTTCTTGTTGGGTCTTTCCCTGGTTTAGGGATCAAGGTGATGTTTGCTTCGTAGAATATGTTGGGTAGTATTCCTTCTTTTTCTATATTTTGGAAGAGGTTTAGTAATATAGGTACTAGTTCTTCTTTAAAGATTTGGTAGAATTCTGACGTAAAGCCATCTGGTCCTGGGCTTTTCTTTTTAGGGAGATTTTGTATAGTTGATGCTATTTCAGAACTTGATATAGGCCTATTCAACATTTCCACTTCGTTCTGGCTAAGTCTTGGTAGGTGGCGTACTTCCAAGTATTGGTCGATTTCTTTCAGATTTTCATATTTCTGAGAGTAAAGTTTCTTGTAATATTTGTTAAGGATTTTTTGAATTTCTGAGGGGTCTGTTGTTATTTCATCTTTACCATTTCTGATTGATGAAATTAGAGCTTTTACTCTTTTTTCCCTAGTTAGGTTGGCCAAAGGTTTATCTATTTTATTGATCTTTTCAAAAAACCAACTTTTGGATTTATTGATCTGTTGTATAATTCTTTTGTTTTCAATTTCATTTAATTCTGCTCTGATTTTGGTTATTTCTTTTCTTCTGCTGGGTTTGGGGTTGGAATGTTCTTCCTTCTCCAGTTGCTTGAGATGTCCCATTAAGTTATTAACTACCTCTCTTTCTGTTTTCTTGAGGAAGGCTTGCAGTGCTATAAATTTCCCTCTTGGTACTGCCTTTGCGGTATCCCAGAGGTTCTGATAATTCGTGTCTTCATTGTTGTTTTGTTCCAAAAATTTGGTGATTTCCTTCTTGATCTCATCTACAACCCGTCTGTCCTTCAGCATGAGGTTATTTTGCTTCCATGTTCTTGTATGGGTATGCAGATTCCTGTTGTTATTGAGTTCAACTTTTATTCCATAATGGTCTGAGAAGATGCAAGGAATAATTTCTATTTTTTTTTTAATTTGCTGAAGTTAGATTTGTGGCCTAAGATGTGGTCGATTTTGGAGTATGTTCCGTGGGCTGATGAGAAGAATGTGTATTCAGTTTTGTTGGGATGAAATGTTCTGTAGATATCTGTTAAGTCCAGATGTTGAGTAGTTAAGTTTAAGTCTAAAATTTCTTTGCTTAGCTTCTTTTTTGGAGGATCTATCCAGCACGACTAAAGGGGTGTTAAAATCCTATTGAGTATCTCCTTTAACAAATATGAAGTGTCCATCCTTATCCTTCCTTATTTTGGTTGGATTAAAGCCTATTGCATCTGCGAATAAGATTGCAGCACCTCCTTTTTTCTGCTTTCCATTTGCCTGGAGTATAGATAACCATCCCTTCACCTTGAGTCTTTATTTGTCTTTTAATGTAAGATGCGATTCTTGTATGCAGCAGATATCTGGCTTCAGTTTTTGTATCCAGTTGGTCAACCTGTGTCTCCTTAGAGGACAAATTAAATCATTCATATTAATTGAGAATATTGATAAGCCTTTTGAGAGTCCAGTGGACATTTTTAATCCCTTTGCGACTGTGGAAGTTGGAATTTGATCAAAATTTTCTGGGTGGGTTTACTTTTGTGGTGGAGGATTACGCTGGTCTTTATGGAGGATAGGTCTGGGAATATCCTGGAGAATTGGTTTAGTTATGGCAAATTTCTTCAACATGTGAATGTCATTAAAGTATTTAATTTCTCCATCATAAATGAAACTCAGTTTAGCTGGGTATAGGATCCTGGGTTGAAAGTTATTTTGGTTGTTTTAGGAGATTAAAAGTCGATGACCATCCTCTTCTAGCTTGAAAGGTTTCAGCAGAGAAATCTGCAGTTATTCTAATATTCTTCCCCTTGTCGGTAATGGTTTTCTTTTGTCTGGCTGCTTTTAGTATTTTCTCCTTCATATTAACTTTAGTGAAATTGATTATGATTTGTCTGGGGGATGTCTTATTTGGGTTGAGACCTGCTGGAGTTCTGAAACTGTCAGCTATCTGAAATTCAGGATCTCTTGGCATGTCTGGAAAGTTCTCTTTCATAATCTCATGGAGAAGAGACTCTGTGCCTTGTGAAGCCTCTTCATTGCTTTTGGGGATTCCTATTGGACGAATATTGGTTTTCTTCGAATTATCCCAGAGCTCTCTGAAAGAGTGATCTGTTTTTGCCCTCCATTTCTCTTCCTCTTTGAGAGTTTAGGAGTGTTCGAAAGCTTTGTCTTCGATGTCAGAAATCCTTTCTTCTGCTTGCTCCATTCTGTTACTGAGGGATTCTACTGTGTTTCTCAGATCTTTGAGGGCTGCAACTTCTTGTCTCAATGTGTCGAAATCTTTGATCATTTGGTCTTTGAATTCATTGAATTCTTCAGACATCTTTTGGGTTACTTCTTGGAATTCTAATTCGATCTTATTTGCTATCCAGATTCTGAATTCAATTTCTGACATCCGAGCTATTTGTTTGTGCATGGGATCTTGTGCTGTGTCTGGCCCATTGTTCCTTGGGTGAGTTGATCTATTCTGATTATTCATATTGCCAGAGTTTTTCCTTACATTTCATCTCATGATTGTTTTTCACCGTTGCCTATGGCTGTCTTCAGAGTTGGGGTGGTGTCTCTCCAAGAGGGAATCACTCCATTGTTGCTGGATCTTTGTAGGGAGTGACCCTGTGTAGCTCTTCTTGGGGCTGCCCCAGCCAGGGAGTTCTGGTTGTGGGAGCAGCTCCAGAGTGTGACACCCCAGATCCAGCAACAGGGCGGGGGAAGGGGGGTTGTGCACACAGTTCTGGGATGCCTGGCACCCAGTGACTTTGGCATAGCAGTCTCAAGGCTCCAGCAGTTTCTGGCCAGGAGAAGGGCTCCGCACAGAGGCAGGGAGGGCTCGGAGGGCATGCAGCTACCAGAGTCCATGGCCAAATGAGTGGTTCGGTGTGGAGGCAGGGGGAGGGTACAGGAGGGAGGACATGGGATTGTACGGCTCCCAGAGTTCCTGGTCAGGGCGTGTGGAGGCCCAGCAGGCGGGTTATCAGGTCCCACTCAGGTCTTACTAGGGTCCCGGTGGGAGCAGCTCTTACGGAGGTCTGTGAGGGTGCCCATTGCGGGTCCCGGTGCAGCTCTTCTGGAGATCCGGGAGGGTGTTGATCGAGGGTCCCAGGGCAGCTCTTCCGGAGGTCCAGGAGGGTGCAGGTGCAGCTCTTACCGGTGTCTGGGAGGGTGCTGATTGGGGTCCCCGGCCAGCTCTTCAGGAGCTCCGGGAGGGTACCTTTTGCAGGTTGCTGGGCAGCTCTTCCAGCGATTCTGGAGGGTCCCGTATCAGCTGTTCCAGAGGTCCCAACGCAGTTCATGAGGCCGCAAGGAGGACCTCGGCAGTCAACAAAGTCAAGAGTACAGCTGTGTGGACAAACCCTCCGGAGTTGTCAGGATGACAAGCCTTGCCCACTTGCACTCTGGGAGGAAACATCGCGAACGCGCCTGTACGGATCTGTGCTACTACTTTTTTTCCTGAAAATACCAATGGAGAGACTGTCCCAGGCTGTTGATTATTATCAACTTCACTTACATATTGGCACCATAATCTTACATCCTACAAATTTTAGGTTGGTCCTGATTTCACATATTTATGTCCTTCACCAACCCCAATTTTGAGCTTACAAAATTAACTCTTCATAGTGATTCCACAGAAAGTTTGACCTACCTTTTAGATGTTTATCTCAGATAACCAGCCTTCACTAGTGTTTAAAGCTATCTTAGACACTTTCCTTGTGATCCAGAATTATCTCAGAGCAAATTTACTGAGTAATTGGCACACCTTTTATTTTTTATTTTATTTTTTGAATTTTTTGGCCGAGGTTGGGTTTGAACCCGCCACCTCTGGCATATGGGGCCGGAGCCCTACTCCTTTGAGCCACAGGTGCTGCCCAGCCTTTGACTTTTTTTTTTTTTTTTGGTAAGACAGAGTTTTACTTTCTTACCCTCAGTTGAGAGCTGTAGTGTCATAGGTCACAGCAACCTCAAACTCTTGGACTCAAGCATTCCTCTTGCCTCCGCCTCCTAAGTATCTGGGACTATAGGCACTTGTAACAACACCCAGCTGTTTTTTTTTTGTACAGATGGGGTCTCCCTCTTGCTCAGGCTGATCTCCCTCGGACTCCAGAGCTCAGGCAATCCACTCACCTTCCCCTCCCAGAGTATTGGGATTATAGGAGTGAGCCACCGGGCTCAACCTTGATTGTTTTTTAATCTATTCAGATATCTTAAATAAAATGAATTAATAATTAATATTTTAATTAAAATTTTATTTTAAGAAGATTTTAAATTTGAAGAAAACATTTAAATGAGTTAATTTAAATGTTTTTTTAACATTCATTGGTTTAAAAAAAATAGACTTTAATTAATAAAATATAGGCCATAACTCATAAAGCTACAAATTCGAAATGTTAGAAATACTAAATTAAATTCCAGATACATTTTGATTTACAAAACTTTAAAATGGCAAAAATTAAGACATTAAAAAAATAATTGAATAGATGCAAAAACATTCAAAACCATTTATTTTGGGTAAAGCAGTCATAACCACAGTTTATCTGTCAGTGAATTGAACTTTGTCATTTGAGCTAGAGCCACTAAATTACTCCATTTGCTTATATAACTGTGGGAATCTTTCACCCAGTTTGCCCTGATAACCTGTCAGATGACTTTCATAGTTACAAATTTCCTCTTTCTAGATGTTGTAGTAGACAGTTACCTCTCTTACCCAGAGAGATGTTTTCACCACTGCTTAAATTTGATCTATTGTGATCTATTTGAATAGATCTATTTGATCTATTCCTTGGTGTATATTCTCAAACCAAGATCCTCATCCACTTAGTTTTTATATATAATAACATCCCTTTGGATTTATTGGTATTTCTTTTTGTTTGTTTTTTTGAGACAGGGTCTCACTTTGTCACCCTCAGTCCTCAGTAGAGTGCTGTGGCATCACAGCTGACAGCAACCTCAAACTCTTAGGTTTAAGCAATTCTCTTACCTCAGCCTCCCAAATAGCTGGGACTACAGGCACCCACCACAACACCAGCTATTTTAAGAGACAGGATCTTGTTTTTGCTTAGGCTGATCTCAAACCTGTGAGCCTTAGGGCAATTCACCCACTTTGCCCTCTCAGAGTGCAAGGATTATAGGCATGAACCACCATGCCAAGCCTTAATGGTATTTGTTATTTGGGAATGTGTTAAGGGCAAACAGTTAGCCAATTGGTGACTCAGTGGTTTTTTTGTTTATGTTTTGTTTTTGCTTTTTTTTTTTTTAATATATTGCTTACTATTTGGGAATCCCATTCAGGAAAAATAAGCCTCAAAGTGACATGTTTTTTGGACGGGGTGGGAGGGACATGTATGTTAAAATTTAATGTTTACTCTTACAATTCAGAGTAAAAAATGGAGAAGTTAAAAGATCCATTGTTTGAAAAAACATTTGGACTAGTACTTCTGTTTAAATCATTGATGTTGCCTTACAGATATTTTTCAAAAATCTGTTAAAATTATTTTCATATTTGTAAACATACCACAACTTACTTTTCTTACTCTTGTGTGATGACAACTAGCAAATACATGTGTAACACAGTCTATTCAGGATCATTCTTTATGATGAGTTTCCATGACATCTAAATATGAAACTTATAACTTAAAATATATTAAATTCTTTTAGGCCTATTTTGGTTTTTCAAGAGATTCAGCTTGAGTTCGTTTCTGTAACTGTATATTTGGTCATTCTGTTTTTTCCAGAGTCTAACTCTGATGATTTATTGTTTGATTTGCGGAGTGTAGTATTTCTTACAGTTTTGGGAAACAGAACTAATAACTAGGTCCACAAGGTGAAATTCACAGGAAGATAAATTTAAATATTCAGTATAAAGAAGACCTTTCCAGTAATTAGGTCTGTCTGATAATGGTGCTGATACCTGTGGAAGTAATACTGGCATTTTTTTGGAGCATTCAGCTTGTCCTTCATTGCAGGTTTTGGAGGCATTTCTGCATTGGGAATAAAGTTAAGTGGTAAAGTCCCTTCTGGTCCTGCTTCTTAAGTCTTTCTTTTTTCTTTTCTTTTCTTTTTTTTTTTTTTTTTTTACCCTGTGAAAATAATATATTTAGTAGGTTGAAAAGTAACATTGGTTTCACTTAGATTGATTTTCTACATAAATACCTTATGTGATTCTGAGTGTAAGATTTAACCATATAGTTGGTTAGTTAACTAATGAATTACTAAAAGCATACAAAATGGAGATAACCGGTAGCCAACAGTATTCTGTAGATATCGTCATTTAGTTTAATTTTAAAAAATCTGTTGTCAATTTCAGGTATCCTTAAGTCTTTTTGAAAAGCAGCTTACTTAAGCAAAAATGACTTAATTTTTTTTACTTTTTTTTATAACAAAATTTCACCTTAAAAATTATACATTGTTTTAAGGTTAGTTTACAATTGTGACAGTTTACTCACATTGATACTAAAGGCTTAAAATGTGCTTTGAATGATATCTTTACAGTAGCTTTAACCAAAATGAATATGAAATGAGAAAACTTGCTAGCTGAGGAATATTTTTTGTATATTAGTAACTTTGGAAGAATAAGAATTGTTAAAAGGCCTTTGAAAGGAAATGCATAGCTTTGTAATGATTCCTATTTTAAATTCATTGGCACTTTACAGAAGGAAAGAATCTCAATTTCAGATTTTGGTAGGCAATTATTTAGACTATCAGTTCTTGTTCATTAAAAGAAGTGGCATTTAAGTATATTTATTTGTAACATTTTAAATACCTTATTATTGATTTATGTGTTTCCATAGAAACCATAAATATCCTTTTTGAAAAATGATGTAAAATAGTAGCTTTACTTTTAAGTAGAACCTGAAAAATGGCAGGCTATGGTTAATAAAAGATAGCTACAAAGTTGAATAGTTTATTGTAGTTATTTCCCATTGAGACATGAGATACATGAAGAACTACAAAACCAGGTATGCATGTGTACACACAAACTAAATGTAGTACAACATAAAAATCTGAAAAATAAAAATGACACATTGGACTTTATTAAAATCAAAAACATTTTGATAGTCTTTTTTTCTTTTCTTTTCTTTTTTTTTTTTTTTTGGCCAGGGCTGGGTTTGAACCTGCCACCTGCAGTATATGGGACCGGCGCCCTATTCCTTTGAACCACAGGCACTGCCCCATTTTGATAGTCTTAGGAAAATAAAGGCAAACCACAGACTACAACAAAATATTTGCAACATATGTATCAGTCAAAAGAATTTTACCTAGAATTTATAAAGACTTACAACTCAATAAGAAGATAACAACCCAGTTTTTAAAAATGAGCACATGAAAAGATACTCAGCATCATTAGTCACCAGATAAATAACAAATGAAACCAGAATGCAATGCTGCTACACATTCATTAGATTTGCTAAACTTGAGAAGCTGAACTTAGTGTTGATATTATAATTAATGATGTTTTGTTTATTTTTATGCATACTTTCATATTTATTTACTTTATATAAAAAGAAATTTATATTTAAATTTATTTTTCATTTTTGCTCTACTAGATTTATTTTTGGTTATTGTCTATCTTAGAAAATATGTCTCAAAATAGTGCGTGTAATTAGAACTCCTGACCTAAAATTGATCGTAAAGGAATATTTCTTAACCTCGACTTTCACTACAGTTCTTATACAGTATTTGGATTTATAATGAGTATGGTTTTGGGCTTATAAGAACTGATTCATGTTTATAGATTTAAAGTCCTTTACAACTGAGTAATCCTGTCCTTGATAGTAGTTTTTTGTAATGAGCAAACTGGAATTAAGTAATCCACTGTACTTTTTTCTTAATGAGAAATATACTATGGTTTACCTAACTTGCCAAGAAAAAGAATTCTCAGACCAGCACATAATAAATCTGAGTCATTGACCTGGAATTTGAAAACAGCATTTGAGGTCTCATAGTCCAACCTTTCATTCAAGGTATAATTCCTCCATCACCACCTCTAAAAGGTGGTCATCCAGCTTTCAACTTAAAATCCTGGGATCAAAGTATCCAATGTACTCAGCCCTGCTATGAAACTGATTTATGGCTTTCATATGAAAGCTATAACCCAGTGATAACCTAAGAATATGGGTAAGGGGGAGAGAGAGGGGAGGGAGGAGGGAAGGGTGGAGGGAGGGTGATTGGTGGGATTACACCTGCAGTGCATCTTACAAGGATACATGTGAAACTCAGTAAATGTAGAATATAATTGTCTTAACACAATAACTAAGAAAATGCCAGGAAGGCTTTGTCAACCAGTGTGATGAAAATGCGTCAAACTGTGCATAAAACCAGTGTATGGTGCCCCATGATTGCATTAATGTACACAGCTATGATTTAGTAATAAAAAAAAAAAATCCTGGGATCAATAATTTTACTACTTCACAAGACATTATATCTGGTAGGTAAAGTTGCTAAAAAATGAGAAATCTGGTTCCTTTCAATTTATTTAATTAACCTTTATTATAATCTCTGTAATTCTTAAAATTCTCTTACACATTTTAAACTACAATTATTAAGAACTATTTTTTTAATTCAGGTGCTTTTTATACATACCTTAAATGCTTACAGCAATCTTCTGGAATTGTTTGATAGCCTTTCAAATATTTAAAATTCTTTGACTTGCTCTCACTACTTTTTAAAACCAACTTGAGTGCTTTGAGTGTTTTTAATCATTTCTTATATAAGGTAGTTCACCTCCTTTCCCTTTCCCTGGTCCCTCTCCCCTGTCAAACTGTAACTATTCCTCACAAAATATATTTTCTGGAACGAAAGAGAATGCTTCAGGATGATAAGTGGCCAATGAATTTAGATTATAACTTCTAATCCTTCTACTTAAGTTAAAATAGTCACCTTTCATTCTAGGGTGTGTGTATGTGTGTGTGTTTTACAGTCAGCTACGCTCTTCATATCCTATTCTTTCAGACCCCTATCAATCCATACACCTTTACAGACAGTTACATTTATTCTGTTAACTTAATTGTTTCTTTCCATTAAATTTAACCTTTATTTTAGATCACTATTCTGACCTATAGCCAAATTTTTACTCAATTAATTCAATCAAGATTCAGAAAGTTTGATTCTTTAGGGCCCTGGAAAACAGGAAACCAAAGTGAATGAGATTCAAAGTAAAAGGCAGGTGGCAAGATTTAACTGAGTTATCAAAATCAGTTATTATAATACCCCTTTCTCTATATTAAGGACGTCTCCTGCTATATTTATCCATGATCCACATCAGCTTTCTTTTTTTTTTTTTTACATATTTGAGGTTTTTAATTTTTTTACTTTGTATGCTTTTTCATTGTGAATTTTTTTTATTACTGCCGAAGTAATGGTCATATGTTTTCCAATTTTAAAAATTATTTCTCTGGGTGGCGCCTGTGGCTCAGTTGGTAAGGCGCCGGCCCCATATACCGAGGGTGGTGGGTTCAAGCCCAGTCCCGGCTGAACTGCAACCAAAAAATAGCTGGGTGTTGTGGCGGGCGCCTGTAGTCCCAGCTACTTGGGAGGCTGAGGCAAGAGAATCGCTTAAGCCCAGGAGTTGGAGGTTGCTGTGAGCTGTGTGATGCCATGGCACTCTACCGAGGGCCATAAAGTGAGACTCTGTCTCTACAAAAAATAATATATATATATATATATTTCTCATGAAGTAATTAGAGCTAATAGGAGAAAGAAACTCGAATGGGTATAGGAAAAATCAGTTTTGGAAAACAGAATTAGAGAAAGAATGAACTTATATTCTCTAATGATCTTGAAAGAGTGAGTATAAGGGGTGGAATAAAAGTAGAGTGGAGAGAAATGTTAAATATATATGGAGCTATAAAGGTTTTCAAACAATCTGATGGTGTAGGATATGATATACTAATCATGCAGTTAGAGTTTCAAACAAAAATTGTCCAAGGATGTTAGCCTAGTACCACACCAACCTTATTCGTGGTAATTAAGTGCTACCACTTCACCTCTGTTACCCGCCAGATGTCATTTTCTCCATTTACTTGAGAGATTCCAGTTCAGTGACAGCCATAACCAATTATTCTCTGCAGAGAATAACCACCACTAGGCTTTTCAAGGATGCCAGAACTCCCTCACGAATGCATTTCATATAGTCTTGGTAAAGGGAATGTTCTGTGGACCCTCTGGAGGATAAAGTTAAAATGATCTTACATGAGATAAATCAGCCTTAGTATTTGATCTCTTTAAGTATATGGATGCTTACTTTCCTCTACCATAACCAGGGAAGTTCTAGAATTTCACCTTCATTTACTGTAGTATTCCTTTGGGCTTGGATTTCAATCTGTTAGAATCACTACCAGGCACTCTAACTAATGCGTTGAATCCAGAATCTCAACTTAGTACATCTGTGCAAACATTTTAAGTTAACAATATATTCCTTCCACCTTGATCCCAAACTCTTAGAATCCCTTTTCATGGACGTTCTTAAGGTTTTTGTCTTTATGAATTGGCAATATCTCACAATTTGGGGGCCACATTTTCCGGACAGTTAATAACTTCTTTTAATAAACCTCATCTCAGTTATATACAGCTGAAAGAAAATGGGTGGTTATTACACCATGCTGCCTAGAAATCTCAAGTAAATTTATCATTTCATTATATACAATTTTTCCACATTACCACACTCAACAGTATTGCTAAACTTTCTTCTACTGCTCCAAAACTTTTTCTTCAGCTCCAATAATATTTTCTCAACTTTTCTTTAAACCCTTGAAGGCCATCAGACGTCTATTAGCTATCTTATTAAGACTCTTCTATCATCTGCCTGGACCTAAAGCTGCTGCCACATGTTTTGGGTTTTGTTACAATAGCACCCTGCTTTCAGGTATAAAGATATGTTAGTTTTCTGTTATCACATAACAAACCACCTAAACTTAGTGGCTTAAGCAAACAATAGCCACTTTAGTATTACTTCTTATGATTACTTCTCAGTTAGTGGCTGGGGCTCCAGTCATCTGAAGGCTCATTCACTTGTCTAGTTCCTGGGTTGGCAAAATTCAAACAATTGGGAGCTCAGTTTATGTTCCTGCTCCCTGAGGATCTCTTTCTCTGAGGTACCTTGACATGACCCCTTCAACATGGTGGCTTCAGGATGGCCAGATTTCTTATATGGTAAGCAGCTCATGATTCCCAAAGTGAATGTTCCCAGAGAGAAAGGCAGGTGAAAGGAGTATTACTATAGTGTTGCTTTCACCATATTCTAACAGTTGAAGCAACCGCGAAAGCCCACTCAGATGGAGACAAGGTGACACAGGCTACATTCTTAATGGGGGAATGGCAATGTTTTGGAAAGGCCTGTGTGACTGGGAATGCTGTAGCTATTTTTGAAAATACAATATTTCCTCTATGTGTTCTCTTCTATGTAGAGCATTTTGAAGAAAATATAAATCTAAAAGGCAAGGTAATTAGAAATATAGGTAAGTAAATCTTTGTAAGGCTTGTAATATCACTTTACAACCCATTTATATTATATTTGTATCATACTGCATTATATGGGAGAGTCACAACATCTGGTGACTGAGAGACTGAAAGCAAAGATTACTTTTTTATTTTGGCAACATTAGGATTTATCAGAATATGCCTTAATTGGGCGCTGGGGCTTGCTTGTGGCACTCTTAATGTACAAAACCCAGACATTCTACCAGTTCTTGAGGAGTGACACCATGAAGTTAACAACCAGGAAAATGCTGTACACCAGCTCATCATCAGTCATCTTCACATGGCCTATGGCCACAGAAACACTCTGGAACTTGACTGTAGACTCCACCTCATCAACTTTGCCACCATGTTTTCATTGTGTGTCAGCAGTGAGGGAAACTTGCCAGCCTTATTTAGTCCTGGGCCAAAGGATTCATGGGATCTACTTGATAAGAGACTGTAAGGCCAAAAAGACATCAGACTTCTTGGCCAGGTTCTTGACCAGCTTCTTATTTTTGTTGAGTTCCTTTAGCACCTCAGTGTATGTGTGGGTTATGTCCACAGCCTTGGCCTTGTCACAGTGCTGCTGGTCTGCCAGGATACGCACAGAGAACTTGGGGTGGGGGGTGGACTTAAGCCTGTTGGTGCCAGAGAAGCGTTTATCCTTCTGAGCATCATAGTTTGTCAAGCTGATCTGCAGCTCCACTTACCAAAAACCTCCCACACTTGCACTGGCTCCCGATCAGCACACCCCACACAGGCTTAACTTTAATCAGAATGAGGAGAATTCTTCCAAAGCATTCATTTTACTGTCTACTTTATGGTTCTTTGCTAATAAAGTTCTTCAATCAAAAGAAGTTACTCACTTAATGGGTAAATAGTAATTTTTACTGCTTAAAGAATGAGATGGATTTCTTCAAAATAGCTTCCTGAAAAGAACTAAATTAATGTAGAAATGGACAGAATCTTTGAAGGAAATGTAAGGAGATTGAAACTGTCCACACTTCCTGTTTATGATGAAGAATTGACTAGCCATTGGCAGAGAGCAGAGGAAGTCTTTTTTTTTTTTGCAGTTTTTGGCCAGGGCTGGGCTTGAACCTGCCACCTCCGGCATATGGGGCCGGCACCCTACTCCTTTGAGCCACAGGTGCCTCCCAGAGGAAGTCTTTAATTTAAGTTCAGATTTTCCCAGAGGGCTAACTTCACACTTGGTGAAATTAAAAAGCCTTCACAGATAAGCAACTTGGCTACTTTGAATGAACATCACTACCACACAAACTTGTTAGTTACACGATGGGAAACTGTAGTTATAGAATAGTGAAGTATTAACAGTAGTGATTAAGATACTCTATTTCAAAATATTATTTGGGAAATTGCCTGATCTGAGTTGGAGCCAAATTTGTTTGTGTGGACTAAAATAATTTTAAAACTTCTTCTGAAACAAATTATGTGCACATATGCACATACATGTAATTACATATCATATGTAAATATATAGTAAAAATACATTTTATTTATGTTTTCTTCACATAAGATTTTTAAAATAAACATAAAACATTTAAGTGGTCTTATTTTCATCTATGTTACTATAGCTAGTTCTTAGCTATTTATAATAAAGGGGAGTAAAAAATAAACATAATTGAATCCATTAGTAATTCAGAAACCAATTGTCTGAGCTAATCCTCCAAGAACTTACCCTTCTAAAGCTACTAAGTGTGACAAAATGTAGGTGCCTTTTGCATCAACAAGACAGCCTTACTTATAGTGCAGGAACCAGCAACCCCCCAAATTTCAGGAGCAAAAAAAAAAAAGACAACAATTTATTGCTACCTAATCAAGGTTTGCTGCAGATCTTGGCAATGCTCCAGGTCAGCTCTCCTCCCATTTGCCAATTCAGAGTTGGAGTTCCATGTTAACTGCATGCTTCCACAGTCACTGGGACAGACCAAGGACAGGCTGGAGAACTGAGCCCCAGAAATTTTGAATACTTAATATTTTTAAGTGCACATCTCTTCTGCTCCCATCTGATTGGCTACAGCAAGTCACATACTTCAAGGAGGGGTGGGAAAAGATAACCAAAGTGCCCAGAAAAAAGGAAGCCACACATATCAGTAAGCATTGTATGTCCTCCTTGCTCCTTTTCTGGTCCCTGTCCACTTTCTTAAAACATGATCTACAAAGAAAATGAGCAGTAATGTTTCAGGATATAAAATCAATGTCCACAAGTCAGTAGCCTTTGTATACACCAATAACAGGATGAGAAACTAATTAAGAACACAACTCCCTTCACCATAGTCTCAAAGAAAATGAAATACCTAGGAATATACCTAACAAAGGAGGTGAAGGACCTCTATAAAGAAAATTATGAAATCCTCAGAAAGGAAATAGCAGAGGATATTAACAAATGGAAGAACATACCATGCTCATGGATGGGAAGAGTCAACATTGTTAAAATGTCTATACTTCCCAAAGCAATCTACCTATTCAATGCCATTCCTATCAAAATACCAACATCGTACTTTCAAGATTTGGAGAAAATGATTCTGCGTTTTGTATGGAACCGGAAAAAACCCCGTATAGCTAAGGCAGTTCTCTGTAACAAAAATAAAGCTGGGGGCATCAGCATACCAGATTTTAGTCTGTACTACAAAGCCATAGTGCTCAAGACAGCATGATACTGGCACAAAAACAGAGACATAGACACTTGGAATCGAATTGAAAACCAAGAAATGAAACTAACATCTTACAACCACCTAATCTTCGATAAACCAAACAAGAACATACTTTGGGGGAAAGACTCCCTATTCAATAAATGGTGTTGTGAGAACTGGATGTCTACATGTAAAAGACTGAAACTGGACCCACAACTTTCCCCACTCACAAAAATTGATTCAAGATGGATAAAGGACTTAAATTTAAGGCATGAAACAATAAAAATCCTCCAAGAAAGCATAGGAAAAACACTGGAAGATATTGGCCTGGGGAAAGACTTCATGAAGAAGACTGCCATGGCAATTGCAACAACAACAAAAATAAACAAATGGGACTTCATTAAACTGAAAAGCTTCTGTACAGCTAAGGAGACAATAACCAAAGCAAAGAGACAACCTACACAATGGGAAAGGATATTTGCATATTTTCAATCAGACAAAAGCTTGATAACTAGGATCTATAGAGAACTCAAATTAATCCACATGAAAAAAGCCAACAATCCTATATATCAATGGGCAAGAGACATGAATAGAACCTTCTCTAAAGATGACAGACAAATGGCTAACAAACACATGAAAAAATGTTCATCATGTCTATATATTAGAGAAATGCAAATCAAAACAACCCTGAGATATCATCTAACCCCAGTGAGAATGGCCCACATCACAAAATCTCAAAACTGCAGATGCTGGCGTGGATGTGGAGAGAAGGGAACACTTTGACACTGCTGGTGGGACTGCAAACTAGTACAACCTTTCTGGAAGGAAGTATGGAGAAGCTTCAAAGCACTCAAGCTAGACCTCCCATTTGATCCTGCAATCCCATTACTGGGCATCTACCCAGAAGGAAAGAAATCCTTTTATCCTAAGGACACTTGTACTAGACTGTTTATTGAAGCTCAATTTACAATCACCAAAATGTGGAAACAGCCTAAATGCCCACCAACCCAGGAATGGATTAACAAGCTGTGGTATATGTATACCATGGAATACTATTCAGCTATTAAAAAAAAATGGAGACTTTACATCCTTTGTATTAACCTGGATGGAAGTGGAAGACATTATTCTTAGTAAAGCATCACAAGAATGGAGAAGCATGAATCCTATGTACTCAATTTTGATATGAGGACAATTAATGACAAAGTTATGCGGGGGGGAGGAAAAGCAGAAAGAGGAGGGACGAAGGGAGGGGGGTGGGGCCTTGGTGTGTGTCACACTTTATGGGGGCAAGACATGATTGCAAGAGGGACTTTGCCTAACAATTGCAATCAATGTAACCTGGCTTATTGTACCCTCAATGAATCCCCAACAATAAAAAAAAAAAAAAAAATGGTTAAAAAAAAAAGAAAATGAGCAGCAAGGAAATTGAATTTCCAAACCAAACTCAGAACTATTAATCTACCTGTTTTCTATGTTGAATCTTTAGAAGTCTCTCATCTGACTAGGATAGGACTGTAAGAGTTATTTCCTGAGTTGGAGATAAAACTAAGAAATCAGATAACAAGAAATTACTTTCTTTTCTTCCTGTTTTCTGTGCCTATTTGATGTTTATCTAATTTGAGATGCTCTGAGACCCAATCTATCTAGATTAAGGTCTGTCCTAAGAAACATCTTGGATCCAACATGGGGATGGATTCTTAGATTCAGGTAAATACTACCTTTGATAGTCTCGGGGAAAATGATATTCATTTGGTAGAAATAGTTCATTCTCATTGGTTATGTAGCAGGCCTTAGTAATCTTTTCACATGCACCTACATACACTATAGGTGAATACATACAATGTAGGAATTACTATATAAATAATGTTTATAATATTTGATATGTAGAGATAGATTTATACCTCTAAATGACTGAATCAATTGCACAGATGGATAATTTACCCATTTGAGCTGAGTAATTTTGGATTCTGTAACCACATTCAGATTTTTACAAAGTGTAGAATTCAAAGTCCGTTAGAAATGAATTTCTGTAATGACTCAAAAGGTATTTATGAAGATAACTGTATATCTGGAATATATTTTTACAAGAATAAAGACTAACACTAGTTGATGCTATTTAAAAAGGGGTAGTGGAATCAGTTTCCAGCTGGAAAGGACTTCAGAAAGCAGAATCTCTAACTTCCCCCCCATTTTAAGAACATTACTATCTACAACAGCATACAGTTGCCTCTAATATAGAGAACTGCAACAAGATGCTAGCAATTCTTCTCTAGTAAAAGCGCTTATGCTAGCTATATATAGAAGGACGAAGCCAGTTCCTTTTACAAACTGACCTGTTCTTTATTTTTGTTGTTATTAAGAACACATAACAAAAGGCCAGTTATTCTATATTGAGTGTAAAGACTGGGTACAAAGCAGGAAATTACATAGATGAAGTATTTTAAAAATAAGTCTGTGAATTATATGAAATAACAAAAGAGTGTGCTAGAGATTAATAACTGGGGATGAGAATCTTTGAAAGTGAGTAGTCTCCTTTGCTTATAATGTTTGTGTCTCCTTCCGTATAAACTTCATACACACTCCTGCTTCAGGGTAGGCCACAGATTTTCTTAGCAACAAGATTAGGACATTTTAATCTCAGGCAATTTATTGTGTATAATGTGCCAGCTTCTGTGTTAGGTTGACTATTCCTTATCTGAAATGCTTGGGACCAGATTGTTTTGGCTTTCAATTTTTTTTTTTTTTACAATTTTAGAATATTTATATTGTGCTTAACAGTTGAACATTTCTAATCTGAAAATCCAAAATTCAAAACATTCCAGTGAGCATCTTCTTTGAGCATCATGTTAGAGTTCAAAGTGATTCAGATTTGAGGGCATATTTAGATTTTCAAATTAGGGATACCCAACTGTAGTTACTTTGGATAAACAACAACAGAAAAGTAACATCCTAGATGTACTGAGAGCTGTCGTGGTCCAGAGGATGGAGCATTAATTCTATATGTGAATCTTAGAAGGCTTCACGGTAGGTATTTAAAGTAGAAAGAATTCCAATAGGCAGAGAAGAAAAAGGAAACGTTCTAAGGAAGAGCAAGTAAGTGCACAGACACAGGGAGGCTGGAAAGGGGCCGGACATGTTCATCCCCCGGGCAAGTGGCTGCACACATAAGGACATGGACTTCCTGTTCCCCTTCTCCACTACCTATTACTGTCTAACATACCATACACATACATTGTTTGTTTTTCTGTTCTATTAGAATACAAATTCTATTATGACGGGGATTTTTGTTAGCACTATTCCATCTTCAGCACCTACAAAACTATCTGGCAAATGGTTGGCTCCCCAATATTGAACAGATTAATCAAAGATGATTAAGAGGGGCATTGATGTGATTTAACTTGTATGTTGGGAGGATAACTCACAAGGTGCTATGGGGGTAATTTGGAGAAGCTGCAGATTAGAGGCAAAAGAAAGTTGAAATACTAACAAAATAACTTTGTGTTTTAAGCTAATCACAATTGAAGATAGGAGCATACCTTTGTTACTTGAATCCTTTACTGCTGGCTTCTTGCATATGTCTGGAATATGTTAGACATTTGATAAATTGATAGATGGATGAATGGATATATAATTAAGATTTATAAGTACTTTTTAGCTCTTAATTTTATACTATTTATTTTACCTTGTCAAGGGGCTATGCAATTTTTCTAATAGAATTATAATTAGGGGAAAGAAAGCAAGTACATTTTTTTCTTTATTTTGAAAGAAGAAAATCCTTGAGATAAATGCAGTTTATCCTGGCCAATCAGGACTATTGAAAAGTTGTAAGAATAAGAAAGTACAGTTGGATATTCAAGTTGCTTAACGTTTTAAAATCAAAATTTTGCATTACGCATGATATTGCAATATTGGAAAAAAATTTTTCCTCTAGAAAATTATGCTTAAGGATGAATAAAAGTACTATCATAGAAAATTAATAGATTATAAGGGCAGTTATCAGATCCTATTTTAAAGTTGATGATTATTCCATTTACTTAACTTCCCAGCTCTAATGTGAAGATACCACTTGTCTATTAAAACACTTAGAAACAGATACATTCTATTTGATCTTTCCAAACTACTGGAAAGTTATCTAGAATCTTGAACTATGACTTAGGGCATTTAAAGTTTTACATTCAGCTGCAAAGATTAAATTGTAAATACAAATTTTCATACATATGAGAGCATGTCTATCAGATGAATCCCTTACAAGTGAAAGTTCATGGGGACATTGATTTTAATATGAATGATTATTGCTAATTAACTTATACTTTATACTAATGTACACTACCAGCATATGAGAGGAAAACATGCCTAGTAGTTCCTTTGTTAGCTAACTCTACATTTAATCACATTATTGATGTACTACTAAATAATATGCTCATTGTTGAAAGTGTTCTCATGTGCTCCTTTTTTCTCTATCCAAAGTGTGAGCTCTTATCCACTGATAACATTCTGATACACTGAATAAATTTGGCGACTTATATATTAAATGAAATCCTCTTTAAATTTTTGTCCTCCCCATATTTAATGTTGAAGCATAAATCCCCTGCTCTGTTATTTTTTTTTAGGCATGGGGGTGAAGAAAAATGAAAGGCAGAGGGAGACATCAGTGAAGATAGGGTGGAAGTAGGCTGGAAATTAAAAGTTAAAAGCTTTTATTGAACTACTGTATTGTGAAGAATATCTATTATTTATTGAGCACTACTTATATGCCAGGCACTGTTGTAAGCACTTTACATGAACTATCTCATTTAATCCTTACAGTCACCCTCTCAAGTAGGGATTACTGATTTCTCCTTTCTTTCTTTTTTTTTTTTTGTATTTATTTTTTTTATTGTTAAATCATAGCTGTGTACATTAGTGCAATCGCCTGTACCCATTCTAAGATGCACCATAGATGTGGCCCCACCCATTATCCTCCCTCCACCAAAACCTCCCCCCTCCCTTCCCCTTCCTGGGACTTTGAGGGTTGGAAAGAAATAAATTATTCAATGACATTTTTGTGAAAGTATGGAAAGGCAGACTATTCAACACCATTGAGGTAGGTGTAGAGATCACTGTAATGGGGTCTTGCAGTGGGGTGGAAAGGTTGGATCCAATTCAGAATACAGTGTAGGCAAGTGGGAATTTATAGCCAGAGATCAGGGTAAGGGTCAATAGATGGAAACTTATTAAAAGGAAATGAGGGGTAAGGGGAAATTCTAGCTAAATCAACTTAACAAAATTCACTTACATTTATTTAGCAGTTTTTGAATGTAAGGGATCATTCTATGTAAGTGCTTTGTACATATTACTTCATGTAATCCTCATAACAGCCTTGTGAGGTACGTGCTATTATTAACCTCACCTTTTAGATGAGCAAACTGAGCTCAGAGAGTAAAATCTCTTCATTAGTATCACTAGTTGTGAGAGGTGAGATGAGAACTCCTGTAGTCTACTTTAAGTGACCACACTGCAGTTCAAGTACAGGCAAGATCACTTGGCTGGGAGTCAAAGAGCATGAATTTGGAGTTGTGTCTCAGCTCTGTCATGAGTGAACCCTTAGGGAAATGTTTTCACCTCCCTGGACCTTTTTTTCCTCATGTGAAAGGAGGACATGGATGATTTCTGGATGATTCCTGGGAGCCTATTTATGCTAACATTTTAGAATTCCTCAGATGAAAGAGCTGAGGGAATTTGCTACTTCTGATTCATCATTTGTTGAGGACAGTCTTAGACTTGAGTAGCCATGTTATCCCATAGCCTCTTACATCCAGAAGATGCTCAGGTGTTGCAGTGTAGTACAACATGCTTCCTCAACACATGAGGTGCCTTTGCATTTCTTTTTATTTTTAATAGACAGAGTCTCTTTGTCGCCTTCGGTAGAGTGCTGTGGCATCACAGCTTACAGCAACCGCCAGCTCTTGGGCTTAGGTGATTCTCTTGCCTCAGCTTCCTGAGTAGCTGGGACTACAGGCGCCTGCCACAACACCTAGCTTTTTATGTTGTTGTTTTTGTTGCAGTTTGGACGGGGTCAGGTTCAAACCCACCACCCTCGGTATATGGGGCCGCTGCCCTACTCACTGAGCCACAGGCGCCACCCTGCCTTTGCATTTCTATAGGATAGGACTCCACAGACCATTGCATATTGACATTTGTAAGATATTATAAGGAGATACATAAGTCCCTACTGCACATATGGGTGGAACCTCATAAAAAAATGTACCTCTTAAATTTGAAACAGTTGAAAGCCATATAGGTCATCTCCTGGTAAGTTAAAGAAAAGTAAAGCTATAATGTAAAGCACACATACTTTCTCAGAACAACTTACTTCAGTCATCCAACTTGCACTTTTAAAATCTCTTGTGTAGATAGACTTGTAGCCAAGTACTTGAAGATTTTTTTCAACATTTTATAAAATAAGGGAACATTGAGGCATTTTTGCTGACAGTAATTTAAATATTCTACATCTTCTCTTCTTATTTTGAATTGAATGCGATTCAACTAAAATGATAATTTAAAATAAATAAATTGAGAACTTTGTATTGTACACCTCCTTTCTCTTATGGACACTTGCCATATTTTAAGACTTCTCCATGAGTTCTAAAGTAGATTTTTAATCTACTTTAACCTTAGTGCTTGTCTTTTCCGCTTGCATGTGTAGTAGCGGCTGCTTTTTATGAACTTTCTTCTTTCTAACTTCCTTACTGTAGCACCTGTCACCATGTCTCTCCCAACCTCTAGCTGCACACACACACTTACACACACCTGTACACCCACACATCATCTGTTGTTCTGGGCCTTTGTCACTTCATTGCAGAATCCTAAAAGATGTTTAGTTAGGAAGTGTCATAAACATGTTTAAATTTTGGATGAGGAAGGATAGAAGTAAAAATAAGATCCTTTCCATTTACTTTTACACATTTAAAGAGTCCAAATTAACTTGGATTCTATTTCATGGAAAATAAATTTAGAATACCCAACTTTCTTATGTGCTCATTTTTTTAAAGCTTGTATTTCTTCATACTACCTATGAGATGGTAGAGTGTTGAAAAATAATTTTAGAAGGAGAAAAATAAAGTGTGTCTTTACATTGAATTATTGAATGTGCCAAGCAGTTAAACTTTCATCCTTACTGGTGCCATAATACTCATTACAGAATTCTCCACCCCACAGATTATTATCAGGTGGATATTTTTTCTGTTGGCCTGTTTCCTTAATTTGATGTTTACCATGTATATTGGTCAGAGACCTCATTTTTCTGTGAACATTGTAGAACACCTAGACATATTTGTGAAATTCTGCATAAGTTATTCAGAGAACCTTTGTGTTCTCCCCTATACTGTTCAGTGTTCCTCAAATCTTTTGAGCTAAAAATGAATTGTAGCAAAGAACTCTAAGCTGCTTTGGAAGAAAAGTGATGAGATTTGTGTAGCTTTTGAATCTATGTATAATCTTTCCTCCCTCTCCTCCAAGCAACTAAGATACAAATGGCACATTCTTTTAAAAACCAGGCTACAATCAAAAGCAAACATTTATGTCTTTCTCTTTAACACACAGATGGTGCTCATTCTCTTTGATGTGTTACCCATTCTGGGTCTGTGAGGAAAGCATGACGACTCTTCCAAGTGCGCACCACTCTTGAATACAAGTGCTTTATCTCTATGAACAAGGAAAGTCTATTTCTGAACCTACAGTTTCTCCTCATCTTCACACAAGCAACACTCTTTTCCTCCATGTGATAATAGTTAGCTCTTCCCATTTTCTTACATCTTTTTCTCAGGACATGAGCAGATTTCATATTTTTGGATCTTTTACTTGTAATAATACATGATCTTTTCAATCAGTCTTCTCCAGGGGCACATAAAGTCTTACCCATCTGTTTCAGTTCATGGCAGTCCTATACGCACACTTTCCTCCTCACGGCCTTGAACCTCAACAGTTGGTTCATTATCTGTAACGTGAGCTGCTCACTTACTACCCAGGGATTTTACATCTTTGTTCTCTCTTCAAGACCAGTCATTCCTTCTCTATAATATATCCTTCCTTTGATTGAACTGGTATTCCTTTCTTCTTTCATTGATCTTCTGAAAAATCCATGTTCTGTTCTCCTAGATGGAATATAATGCTTCTCACTCTTAGACTTAATATCCAGCAATAATCTGCTTTATTATTTACACTGCTATCCTTTTCACAAGTATGCCCTTTTGCCCTCCAAACCTTTAATAAAGTATATAGCCTACATTCTTGTTTCCTCTTTTATTTTGTGCATACCTCTATTGGCATCTTCTGCTTTATCTCTTTTTTTTCTTCTTTGCCTCCAAACTGTTAGTAGAAACTCCTGGATTATCCAGGCTTCTGAGAATTTAGCTATTCACATCATCATCACCACCACCATCACCACCACAGGTTGATGTTTCTCACATCTTATTCTCACTGTGTTGATCTCATCTAGGATCTGGGTGGCTCTGGAGGCTTGGGCTCTCAGACTGGCCCCAAGTGATCTAGACCCCACCATACCTAGCTCAGTACTCCCGGTGTGATTGATTCTTCCCACCCAACTAATAAAATCTGAGGTCCTCACTAATATCTTTACCACTTTATAGCTTGTGTTGATTGCTCTGGCCTTTGAACTCCTGTCATTTCTGTGTTCTGTATTATAGGTCTTCAGTCTGTCATCTATAATTTCAGAAAGTTTTTCTCAACTTTTACTATCAAGTCAGGTTTTTCCTAACTTTCCCATTTTGCATCCAAATCTGAACTGAACTCCTCATTCTCACAGTGTTATTTATAATTGTTAGTTTTCTCATTTAATATGAATATTTGTCACTGTAGAGATAGTTAATGTGCTTATTTATGGATTCTGTACTAAATCCTGCTGGAGGTGCTTTATGAGTGATATGTATATAGAATAAATACATATCACTTTTCTAAAAATCCAAAAAGTTTTGAATTCCAAAAGGCATTTGTTCCTAAGAGTTTCAAATGAAAGATTGTGGACCAGGGAGGCGCCTGTGGCTCAGTGAGTAGGGCGCCGGCCCCATATGCCGTGGGTGGCGGGTTCAAACCCAGCCCCGGCCAAACTGCAACAAAAAAATAGCCGGGCACTGTGGCGGGCACCTGTAGTCCCAGCTGCTCGGGAGGCTGAGGCAAGAGAATCACATTAAGCCCAAGAGTCGGAGGTTGCTGTGAGCCGTGTGACGCCACGGCACTCTATCCAAGGGTGGTACAGTGAGACCCTGTCTCTACAAAAAAAAAAAAAAAAAGAAAGATTGTGGACCGAAAGTGATTTGGGCATATAGTAATAACAGATCAGCAGGTAGGTTATATACCTGCAGTGTGCTGGATACCATAGGAGATAAGGAGAAGTAAAAGCTTAAGACAGTCTTCCCACTTCCATTCAAACTGCCTTGTTTTGTTCTTTAGCTGTTTGAAAGACAAGCCACATAAAAGCTTATAAATTCCTTGAGGGAAGTGGCCCATAAATTCTTTTATATCCCATCAATAGACTGTTACTAAGGTTGAGGTTATTTCAGAGGATTGACTCTTAATAACTTCCCATCTGGTCACCTCTGTAGAGCCCAGTTATCATAGACACAGAACCAAAATTCCCGTCAGATCTTAAGTTAGATATGCTAAACATGCGAGGCGGAGCAAGATGGCAGCCGAGTAACAGCTTCCTTGCATCTGGGCACCGTGAGTCTGGGGAGATAGGACTCCAGGCATCTCTGGCTGGTGGGAACTGCCTATCATCACTCCTATGAGGATACAGGGAGTCAGCGAGAGACTTCTGGACCCCAAGAGGAGGACTAAAACAGTGGAAAACCGGCAAGTGGTCGCGTGTGTTCAATCCGTCTAAACCCGCCCACAACTGTAAGTTCAGTAGCAGCGAGACTGCAAACCAGAAAGGCCTTACCTGTGAACTGTTTTGATGTCCTTGGACTTGGCACTGAGTTGAACTGCCTTGGGGAAGGCCTGAGCGGGAAAGCGGAGAACTTTGGCCGTTGTCTAGGGCCCCAGTCTGAGCCACTGAGCCAGACGGAGCTAATAGTGTTTGGCAGTGGGTCACACGGATCCATTGTCAGTGATCTGCCCCGGCAAGCTCCGCCCTCAGGGTCGCAGAGCTAGAAACGGGTGGGAGCTGGTAACCCAGCAACCAAGTAGCCTAAGGGTGGGGTCTGAGCCGCCTTGCAGCCCTAACCCTCAGGGGCAGAGTGAGACCGGTTTTGGCACACTGGGTAAGTGGATAGCCACTTCAACAGCAATTCCAGCGAGAAAGCTGGGAAAGCTTCTGCTCAGCAAGTTTACAAGTTCAAAGTGCCTTTTAAGTAGGCTGAAGAGAGATTTAGGGTGTCTACCTGCTGGGGTTTGAGAAATCAGCAGCCTCCAGTCGTATCAGAACTGTGACTAACATCTCATACCCCAGAAGACCACGTGTTGCCCAGACAATATTCAATAACATATACAAACTGCTTTATTTTTGGTTGTGTATTTTTTTTCTTTTTTTTTTCTTTGGTTGTTTTATTTTGTTTGTTTATTTTGACGTTGCTGATGTTCTTTTGTTTTTTTAATTTCAATCTTTTCCACACAGATCCCTTTTTCTTTCTGAATTTTCCTAGTTTAATTATAATTTCCCATTGCTGCCTTTTTTAATAACTTCAACTTCATTTTTGCTAGTGTTTCTACCGATATCATTTGGTTTTTGACCCAATTTTATCCCCGTAAAGTTTTCTGTTTGCTTGTTTTGGTTTGATTTATAGCATTTTTGTCTTTCCTCTCTACTTGGTGGAGGTGGGGTACTGTGTCTGATCAGGTTAGCAAAGAGCTGCTGACCTCAAGGGAACCACGCAACTGGGCACCCCCAGAAGGTGGGGTTTTTTAAGGTTGTGTCAAAGTACCCTACTGTACACCTATATTGCCCTGTCTCCCTCTTTCTGTGCCTCTCTTCTTTTTGTCAATATTCCTTATACCCACCCCCTCTCCTTTCTCTATCTTTCTTTTTTTCTTATCACTCGGTCCTCCTTTCTTTCATCCCCTTTTTTTGCTCTTCAACCTTCTCACCCTTCTGGTCCTGTAACCCTTAGTCCACAGGCACAAGAACTTAAAGAGCAAGAGGAAGTGAAAGGAAAATTAGGGCAAGGAAACAGATAAAAGAAATCACTCATGAGGAAGAATCAGCAGAAAACTCCAGGCAACATGAAGAACCAGTCCAGAACAACCCCACCAAGGGACCATGAGGTAGCTACTGCAGAAGATTCCACCAGTATAGAAATGTTAGAAATGACAGAAAGGGAATTTTGAATACACATGTTGAAAACAATGAAAGAAATGATGGAAACAATGAAGGAAATTGCTAATAAAGTGGAAAATAACCAAAAGGAAATCCAAAAACAGAATCAAATAAGAGATGAACGATATGAAGAATATAAAAAGGATATAGCAGAACTGAAGGAACTCAAACAGTCAATTAGGGAACTTAAAGATGCAATGGAAAGTATCAGCAACAGGTTAGACCATGCAGAAGAAAGAATTTCAGAGGTAGAAGACAAAGTTCTTGAGATAACTCAGACAGTAAAAGAGGCAGAAAAGAAGAGAGAGAAAGCAGAACGTTCACTGTCAGAATTATGGGACTTTATGAAGCGTTCCAACATACGAGTTATAGGAATTCCAGAACGGGAAGAAGAATGCCCCAGAGGAATGGAAGCCATACTAGAGAATATTATAAAAGAAAATTTCCCAAACATCACCAAAGATTCTGACACACTGCTTTCAGAGGGATATCGGACCCCGGGTCGCCTCAACTCTAACCGAGCTTCTCCAAGACACATTGTGATGAACCTGTCCAAAGTCAAGACAAAAGAAAAGATTCTGCAAGCTGCCAGGAGTAAGTGCCAGTTGACCTACAGGGGCAAATCCATCAGAGTTACCACAGACTTCTCTAATGAAACTTTCCAAGCAAGAAGACAATGGTCATCTACCTTTAATCTACTTAAACAGAACAATTTTCAGCCCAGAATTCTGTACCCTGCTAAGCTAAGCTACAAAATTGACGGAGAAATCAAATCATTTACGGATATACAAACATTGAGGAAATTCGCCACAACAAGACCAGCTCTACAGGAAATACTTCAACCTGTTCTGCACACTGACCACCACAATGGATCAGCAGCAAAGTAATAACTCAGAAATTATAGGACAGAACCTAACCTCCACACTGATGCAAAAGATAAAACTAAGCAATGGACTCTCACAAAATAAGACGAATAGAATACTACCACACCTATCAATTATCTCAATAAATGTTAATGGCTTGAATTCCCCAAAGAAGAGACATAGATTGGCTGACTGGATTAAAAAACACAAGCCATCCATTTGCTGTCTGCAAGAAACACACCTGGCTTCAAAAGACAAATTAAAGCTCCGAGTCAAGGGTTGGAAGACAATTTTTCAGGCAAATGGAATTCAGAAGAAAAGAGGAGTTGCAATCTTATTTTCAGATACATGTGGATTTAAAGCAACTAAAGTCAAAAAAGACAAAGATGGTCACTTTATATTGGTCAAGGGAAAACTACAACAAGAAGACATTTCAATTCTCAATATCTATGCACCCAATTTAAATGCTCCCAGATTCTTGAAGCAGACCTTACTCAGTCTGAGCAATATGATATCTGATCATACCATCATAACAGGGGACTTTAACACACCTCTTACAGAGCTGGACAGATCCTCTAAACAGAAATTAAGCAAAGATGTAAGAGATTTAAATGAGACCCTAGAACAACTATGCTTGATAGACGCATATAGAACACTCCACCCCAAAGATAAAGAATATACATTCTTCTCATCACCCCATGGAACATTCTCCAAAATTGATCATATCCTGGGACACAAAACAAATATCAACAGAATCAAAAGAATTGAAATTTTACCTTGTATCTTCTCAGACCATAAGGCACTAAAGGTGGAACTCAACTCTAACAAAAATGCTCGACCCCACCCAAAGGCATGGAAATTAAACAATCTTCTGTTGAATAACAGATGGGTGCAGGAAGAAATAAAACAGGAAATCATTAACTTCCTTGAGCATAACAACAATGAAGACACAAGCTACCAAAACCTGTGGGATATTGCAAAAGCAGTTTTGAGAGGAAAACTCATCGCTTTAGATGCCTACATTTGAAAAACAGAAAGAGAGCACATCAACAATCTCACAAGGGATCTTACAGAATTGGAAAAAGAAGAAAAATCTAAGCCTATACTCAGTAGAAGGAAAGAAATATCCAAAATCAAATCAGAGATCAATGAAATTGAAAACAAAAGAATAATTCAGAAAATTAATGAAACAAGAAGTTGGTTTTTTGAAAAAATAAATAAAATAGATAAACCATTGGCCAGACTAACTAGAAATAGAAAAGTAAAATCTCTAATAACCTCAATCAGAAACGATAAAGGGGAAATAACAACTGATCCCACAGAGATACAAGAGATCATCTCTGAATACTACCAGAAACTCTATGCCCAGAAATTTGACAATGTGAAGGAAATGGATCAATATTTGGAATCACACCCTCTCCCTAGACTTAGCCAGGAAGAAATAGACCTCTTGAACAGAACAATTTCAAGCACTGAGATCAAAGAAACAATAAAAAAGCTTCCAACTAAAAAATGCCCTGGTCCAGATGGCTTCACTCCAGAATTCTATCAAACCTTCAAGGAAGAGCTTATTCCTGTACTGCACAAATTATTCCAAAAAACTGAGGAAGAAGGAATCTTCCCCAACACATTCTATGAAGCAAACATCACCCTGATACCAAAACCAGGAAAAGACCCAAACAAAAAGGAGAATTTCAGACCAATCTCACTCATGAATATAGATGCAAAAATTCTCAACAAAATCCTAGCCAATAGATTACAGCTTATCATCAAAAAAGTCATTCATCATGATCAAGTAGGCTTCATCCCAGGGATGCAAGGCTGGTTTAACATACGCAAGTCCATAAACGTTATCCACCATATTAACAGAGGCAAAAATAAAGATCATATGATCCTCTCAATAGATGCAGAAAAAGCATTTGATAAAATCCAGCATCCTTTTCTAATTAGAACACTGAAGAGTATAGGCATAGGTGGTACATTTCTAAAACTGATTGAAGCTATCTATGACAAACCCACAGCCAATATTTTACTGAATGGAGTAAAACTGAAAGCTTTTCCTCTTAGAACTGGAACCAGACAAGGTTGTCCTCTGTCACCTTTACTATTCAACATAGTGCTGGAAGTTCTAGCCAATACAATTAGGCAAGACAAGGAAATAAAGGGAATCCAAATGGGAGCAGAGGAGGTCAAACTCTCCCTCTTTGCTGACAACATGATCTTATACTTAGAGAACCCCAAAGTCTCAACCACAAGACTCCTAGAAGTCATCAAAAAATACAGTAATGTTTCAGGATATAAAATCAATGTCCACAAGTCAGTAGCCTTTGTATACACCAATAACAGTCAAGATGAGAAGCTAATTAAGGACACAACTCCCTTTACCATAGTTTCAAAGAAAATGAAATACCTAGGAATATACCTAACAAAGGAGGTGAAGGACCTCTATAAAGAAAACTTATGAAATCCTCAGAAAGGAAATAGCAGAGGATATTAACAAATGGAAGAACATACCATGCTCATGGATGGGAAGAATCAACATTGTTAAAATGTCTATACTTCCCAAAGCAATCTACCTATTCAATGCCATTCCTATCAAAGTACCTACATCGTACTTTCAAGATTTGGAAAAAATGATTCTGCGTTTTGTATGGAACCGAAAAAAACCCCATATAGCTAAGGCAGTTCTTTGTAACAAAAATAAAGCTGGGGGCATCAGCATATCAGATTTTAGTCTGTACTACAAAGCCATAGTGGTCAAGACAGCATGGTACTGGCACAAAAACAGAGACATAGACACTTGGAATTGAATTGAACACCAAGAAATGAAACTAACATCTTACAACCACCTAATCTTTGATAAACCAAACAAGAACTTACCTTGGGGGAAATACTCCCTATTCAATAAATGGTGTTGGGAGAACTGGATGTCTACATGTAAAAGACTGAAACTGGACCCACACCTTTCCCCACTCACAAAAATTGATTCAAGATGGATAAAGGACTTAAATTTAAGGCATGAAACAATAAAAATCCTCAAAGAAAGCATAGGAAAAACACTGGAAGATATTGGCCTGGGGGAAGACTTCATGAAGAAGACTGCCATGGCAATTGCAACAACAACAAAAATAAACAAATGGGACTTCATTAAACTGAAAAGCTTCTGTACAGCTAAGGACACAATAACCAAAGCAAAGAGACAACCTACACAATGGGAAAGGATATTTGCATATTTTCAATCAGACAAAAGCTTGATAACCAGGATCTATAGAGAACTCAAATTAATCCACATGAAAAAAGCCAACAATCCCTTATATCAATGGGCAAGAGACATGAATAGAACTTTCTCTAAAGACGACAGACGAATGGCTAACAAACACATGAAAAAATGTTCATCATCTCTATATATTAGAGAAATGCAAATCAAAACAACCCTGAGATATCATCTAACCCCAGTGAGAATGGCCCACATCACAAAATCTCAAAACTGCAGATGCTGGCGTGGATGTGGAGAGAGGGAACACTTTGACACTGCTGGTGGGACTGCAAACTAGTACAACCTTTCTGGAAGGAAGTATGGAGAAACCTCAAAGCACTCAACCTAGATCTCCCATTCGATCCTGCAATCCCATTACTGGGCATCTACCCAGAAGAAAAAAAATCCTTTTATCATAAGGACACTTGTACTAGACTGTTTATTGCAGCTCAATTTACAATCGCCAAAATGTGGAAACAGCCTAAATGCCCACCAACCCAGGAATGGATTAACAAGCTGTGGTATATGTATACCATGGAATACTATTCAGCCATTAAAAAAAATGGAGACTTTACATCCTTTGTATTAACCTGGATGGAAGTGGAAGACATTATTCTTAGTAAAGCATCACAAAAATGGAGAAGCATGAATCCTATGTACTCAATCTTGATATGAGGACAATTAATGACAATTAAGGTTATGGGGGGGAAGCAGAAAGAGGGATGGAGGGAGGAGGGTGGCGCCTTAGTGTGTGTCACACTTTATGGGGGCAAGACATGATTGCAAGAGGGACTTTACCTAACAATTGCAATCAGTGTAACTGGCTTATTGTACCCTCAATGAATCCCCAACAATAAAAAATAAATAAATAAATAAATAAATAAATAAAAAAAGAAAAGACCAAAAAATCAAAAAAAAAAAAAAAAAAGATATGCTAAACATGTTGACACTTCTCATTAATACTGTGTCTGAGCTAACCGAATGGGTCTGAGGAAAGGGCTGCTTCTGCTTCAGTGACCCTCTGATGGTTCTCCAGAAGGCCTCCCTCTGTATGACCAATTCTAGGCTGGGTCACCCACACGTTAGGGCCAGTCCATTTTGTTCAGGGAATAGTAATTTATGTTAACCTAAAATAATAAGTAAATGTTTGATGTTCATTTAAATATTTGTTTAGTTGATACTTTAAAGTTTTTACCTATTTCCTCTCCTGTTTTTCCAAAAGTACATATTTAGGTCTCTGTTTTAAATAATGGAAATGTGCATGTTGTAAGAATGACTGACTCCTTTTACTATCAAGTCAAGAAACGTCATCTTGCATTGGTGTTTACCAATCCCACACTAAGTAGATGACTGATTATTTGTAGCTCTTAGCATGTATTAGAGACTAATAGAAAATACCCAAACTCTGTTTGTTTTTTGCCTCATGGAGTAGTATATAATAAGATAGTGTCCCTATGTAACAATTAAATGCTGACACTGCAGGGTGAGTTGAACACATAAGAAAAATCCTTGACTCATTAGCAAAGCAACATACATCCACTAGAAAGCTTTTCCACGTTTTCTATCATCTGCTTCACTTTCCCATTGAAAACCACTGGTGTTAAAAACCTTCATTCCAGTCAGTGATGCTTTGGTTGTGCTTAACTTGTAAACCAGAGTACCCCTCAAAGTACCTTTATGTGGATCATTTACGACTTTAGTGCCTCTGTGTGGAAAATGCCAAATTGGGATTATGAATATGTCTCTAATTGAAACAAAACTGCCTTTTTGGGTTTTATATTTACAAAATTGGTGTTCCCTGAAAGTTAATATTAGCAGGTTGTTTCTCTTTCATCTTCTTTACCATGACTAGGTTATCTGCCTCCAGAAAGAGAAACTTCATGTTACTTATATTTTCTTTTTTCCTACCAGAAAAATGTAAAAAAAAAAAAAAAAATACCATTCATTAAGTTTAAGATTCCCAAGAAAAATACATGTAATTATTAACTAAATATATTCAAGGGATAATCCTGCAAATTTATAGAGTCCTTTCCATATTTCATCTTCTACCTTTCTAGTACACACTTAATAGGAAAAGTAGATTATTAGTAAGGAAAGTGATATTATGCATTTAGTATATTGCCTAGTGTTTTAGAATCTAATGTTCAGTATTGAAGGTTTTAAGAGATCTTTTCTTGTTTTTTATTTTTGGTTTTTTTTTTTTCAAAGAGCAGTATAATTTATTAATCACGTAGGTATTCTTAACAGAGTGTTTTTTTTTTTCCCAGTGCTGTGAGTTAAGGGTCAGCAGATCGCTTTGAAATTACTTAGTTATTTTTGAAAAAGATATGAAAATGGAGTTTCTGAAACAAGAACTAAGTTAATATATGAAATAGGGTAGCATTTATAAGGAAGTACACATTAATATATCCTCACCTTTTAAAAAAAGTTTTTAAACAAATATCTAATTGATATTTATTGTAAGTATAGCTCCAAAAGACATGAAAGCAAGAAGGAACTTAGATACTAGATTAAAAACAAAATTTGGAAAGGACCATATTAATGATCTCTAGAGAGGAATTAGATTTGGTTCTTATTTTATGTATTTTACTGTGTAAGAATTTATTACACATCTAAGCTGGCAATTGGATGATTTTGTTTTTTTGGCATGTTATCTCTGAGAACACATCTTTTCATGGGGTAGTATGTAATAATGTGATGGTGGGTAATATTTCTGAACTTTATGGCTTGGAGTGCAAAACTGTGCTTGATAAAGGAAAGGCAGTTAACATTGTTGAGGATGTTTGAATGTGTGGATGAAATCGTATTAACAGCCAAACCTCTGAATTAAATGTTTACCTTGTGGAAAAATTAGGTGAGAAAGTGTTATGAGTGGGTAATCAGGCAAGACAGCATTAGGGTGGGGGCTGAAGAGCAGAATGCCCATTGTAGCAGTGAGAGCATAGCATTCTGATGTCAAAATGTGTAGGTATTCATTAGCTAGGGAAAATAGTGCATATGAATATATAATTATTTAATTTGTGCCCTGGAAATGAGTAGGATTTATGATTGGGTGTATCTTAGATTTTATGCAGGTGTCTAGTTTACCTGCAAATAATTTTCTATCACCCTTATTACCTGTCTGCTTTAATTAGATGTGTTGCTTTGTATACATACTACAGTTTTGGTAAAATATCACTTTCGTGTGTATTTTAATATAAGGATTAGGCAAGACCATAAACCAAGGTAAGAAATTTCATTAAAATGTGTCAAATCAAATTTCACTTTGAAAAATTAAAATCTAGAATGTATTCTCTGTGGACATAATTAAATTTATTTACCAATGATAAGAAGGGATGCTGCCTTCCTCTCGGATAAGAGAATTTTCAACAGCAACTAAGCTGTTATAATTCTGTGGTAACTTCAAAAAAAATTCAGGGCTACCCTGTGGGAAAAAATATTCAATATTATTCTATCTTGCAAATAAACCTCATGATTTAAGTCTGTGTTTGAAAAGTTTTCCATGAGAACTTTTTCTCTAAGCATTTCTTAAGGGCCCCTTTCCCATTTTTGATACTATAGAGGACTTGACATTGCATTTTAAGGTACTGTACTAATTAAATCTCTATAAGGTACAAACAATCAAAAAGAGAGGGCAAATGCCCTCTGAATAAATTTTTTATAGAACTATCCCACGGCAAATGACCACTGTCTGTTCAGTCCTGTCGTAGGGCAGATGGGAAACTCTCTTTCTCACAACTGTTTGCAAAAAGCCTTTGTTTTCCTTTAATTGAAGCCCAAGAAGAAAGTAACGTAACTTAGTCCACAGCTTCTAATTGACTGGTACAGATGAATGTAAATTAGAGCAGGTGGCAAAGCCAGTCAGTTCTGAGCATCGCCAATTTTTCCCCTCAGTTTTATGCCACTTCCTTTCTCAGAATGTCCATTGACTTCCCACTTTTCAGTCTCCTGCCTTCAGTTATGAAGAGATTGCTAAGACCAGCAGTTTTAGAGGATGGTTTAAGACAAAGACTTTGGAATTACATAAACATGAATTCGAATCTCAGCTCTGTGGACTTCAGAACATTGCTCGATCACTGGAGCACTCTAACCTTCAACTCTCTCACCTGAAGTATGGGACAATGATAGTATTATTGCCTCAAAGGCATAGTGTAAGACTATAATATCTCCAAATTATCTTGAACAATGCCTATCATATTAAAAAAAAGTGGTTATAAAAAACTTGGCTATAATTATGCTTTCAGGAAAATACAGTCATGTTGATATGTTAAATGTCTGAGACATTTGAAATTGAAGACTTTAGTCTGAAATTGTATAATAAAAAAATTTTAAAGGGATTATCAGCTAATGCATCAGGCAGGGGGTAAAGGAGGAATCTTTCATCAGTCCTTACAAGTTATAATTGTACTTTTACCTAAGAACCTTTTGCCTGAGACCCTCTCCTTCAGTCAATCTGTACATGACTCTTGAGTCCTAAGAATCTAGAACTTGCTTTCATGGTGTTCACTCTCTTCTCTTGAACCATTTTAACCTATCTCTGCCCTGTTCTTCATAGGTATTCAGATTTCAAGGTTTCTGGTGTGACTGGCACAGGTTCCCCAATATAATCTAATACCTAACACATCTTTGGGGACCCCCTAACTAAAAGAGTTACCAAACCCCAAAAAGGAGTCCAGCTAGGTTTCATCACTCACAGCACAAGGAACCATTTATTGAGACAACTAGGATTGCCAAGGAAGAGAGTAATTTTAACATGAAAGATGCCTAATAGTCTCAAATGCATCTTCCTGACCAACTAACACAAGGGCTTTTATAGTGAGTTGTGGACTTTAGGTGGCATAGTGTGAAATCATAGGGTCTTCAGGTGGTCTGATTCAAGAGTCAGCTGTTGATGATGAATAGTGAGTTGCTGGGAAATTCTGTGGAGAGGCTAGTTAAGTCTGGTTATTAGGGTTCACTAGTCAAGTCCAAGGAAGCAAAAAATAACATAGGAGGGGGTCATTTTGCAAGACTAATTACAAAAGTGGGAGTCAGGCAGATTGTGTGCATCAGTTGTGCCTCGCTAGGTGTTTGTTGACCACCTACTCAGTGATAGTCCATGTGAACTCGAAGAAATCCGTGCTGCTCTCCTAGGCGGTTCACAGGGAGGATTTACTGGATGACACGCATGGACAGAAAACACTGGGAAAGAGGAGCTGTAAGCAAATGAGTCTTGGGAATAAGATCCAGACAGACTTTACAAATTTAACTTACATAATTACAAGAAATCTACCTTGAACCCAGTTGATTACAGATAATAGAGAACTAAGAATTAACTAAAAATTAACTAAATATAACAAGGAAAATTTTCAAGGTTAAAAGAAGTTAATAATATAGCAACATCTTTGACATTCACAGAGAATACACGTACTTCATAGACTTTTGAGAAATCCTACATTCCTAAATACCCCTATCTTTTATAAAGCTCATATTTAATCAGATTTAAGAATGAAAGACAAATTGAGAGATAGATATTAAGTGGTCCCTAAGCTCATTAACTAGCTAAATGATTAAACCTGTCACAGAAACTTCTCAGGTCTTGATTTCAGTTTATATCTCAACAAAAGAGCAAATTACTACGTATCATCATAAACATTTGAAACTCAATGAGTGCTCAAAACCAGAAATGTTCCATCTGTGACTGCTACGTGTGTACTGTAATAATAAGAGATATTCTTGTGAATAGCTTACCCCTATGTAAGTATCATGGAGAACAGTAACAATTATGTATTTCATTAAACAGCTACCTAATTAATGTTGTAAATTATGCTTGATTAGAATACACTCTTTGTAGTTGTTGATCCTGGAACATGGTCACCTTTCTTAGCTATTAAAAAAAAAAGTGGAAGGAAAATTGATCTTTGGTTCACAGTTTTAATAATATTTTACAAATTCTTTTAAAGAGGTACTTAATAGCTATGAATATAATATCCTATATGCCTTAAAGAAACTGTACTTTGTAGTAAATCATGCATGGTAGCCAGTTCTTTATATGTTGGCTCCTTTAGTGTGGAAAAATCATCTCTGTAGATTAAGAACTCAGTCATCAGAACACAAATAAGTAGTTGGATTCTTTAGCAGAGAAATTTCTGCATCCAGAGCAATCTGTTGTATTTATTGAGAATTTACCATGTACTTTTATTATAGCAGATTCCATTGTCATTGACTTCTCATTTTACTTAATCTTCCCACTCATGTTCTTCCAAAATGGAGTAACTATGATACAATGGCAAGTTATAGTTTTTTAAAAACTCAACTTTACGTATTGAACACAAATGTCTTAACACTGCAATTAAGTAAATGAGGTGAAAGCTATGTTAATTAGTAGGATGTAAGCACTCCAATTTGTACAAATAATCAACACATTGAATCCCATAAAGACATAAATGTATTCATGATCTATGTAATATGACTTAATAAAAAAACAAACTCAACTTTACAGAGGTGCAATTTGCATAATAAATGCCATAATTTTAAATGTATAGTTTGATAAGTTTTGCCTTAAGTATACACTGATGTAACCACTGCCCCCATCAAGAACATTTCCATCACCTGAAAAATTTCTCATACATACTCTCCACTATCACTACTACCATCATCCCCTGACACACCTCTACTTTAGGCAACCACGGATGGGACTTGTGTCATATATACAAGCTATAACTACAGTTATGCCATTTTGAAAGAACCTCACATAAATGGAATCAATGTGCTCTGTGTAAAGTTTCTTTTACTCGGTGTAATGTTTTTGAGGTCCATTCATGTTATTGCATGAATAAGTTTCCTATTATTGCTGAGTAGTATTCCATTTTATAAATACACCTTCCTCTTTTATTCAATTCTTGAGAGCCATTTTGGTTAAAGTTTTAGGGGCTTCTAAATAAATATCTTGAATTTTTTTTCTTTGTAGTTTCCTTGTTTAATTTTGGTATCCAGATGATGGTAATCTCATAAAAGAAATTGCAGAGTGTTATCTTCCCCTCCATTTGTTGAAAAAAATTATAAATAGTATTATTCCTTCTTTGTATGTACAATAGAACTTACAAGTGATGCCATCTGATCTGGAGTTCCTTTAAGAAAAGGATTTAACTCTGTCTTTTAAGACATTTGTCCATTTCATTTAGGTTCTCAAAATTAATTGGGATCAAATTGTTCCTAACATTTCTTTCTGATTTTTTGTTTGTTTGTTTGTTTGTTTGTTTTTTGAGACAGTCTCAAGATGTCACCCTCAGTAGAGTGCAGTGGCATCACAGCTCACAACATCCTCCAACTCTTGGGCTTAGGCGATTGTCTTGCTTCAACCTCCCAAGTAGCTGGGACTATAGGCGCTCACCACAAAGCCCAGCTATTTTGTTGTTGCAGGTGTCATTGTTTAGCTGGCCTGGGCCAGGCTTGAACCCGCCAGCCTTGGTGCATGTGGCTGGCGTCTTAACCGCTGTGATAAAAGCACTGAGCCTTTAACACATTTCTTTTTTATCCTTTAGATTTATATGGGATCAACAGTAATGTTGCCTTTTTCACTTAAATATTGGTTTGTGTTTTCTCTGTTTCTCTTGCTAGGGATTTTCCAATTTTAGGAAACTTTTCAAAGACCCAGCTTTTAGGTTCATTAATTCTCTCCATTGTTTGTCCACTGTTTATATATTAATTTCTCACTCTTTATTATTTTTCTAATTAGTTAATTTTATTAATTCCTTTGGATTTAACTTGCTCTTCTTTTTTCAGTTTCTTGAGGAAACTTAAGTCATTAATTTGAGACCTTTCTTAATTTCTAATAGGTATTTAATAAAATATAAATTTTTCTTTAAGTACTTCCTTGTTTGAAATCATGCAAAATATATTAAGATTTCATTATTCAATGCAAAATATTTTCCATCTTCCCTATTATTTTTTCTTTGCTCAATGAGTTATTTAGAATTATGTTACTTAATTTTCAAATACTTTGAAAATTGTAAATTTTTATGGTATTGATTTCTCATTAACTCTTTTATGGCTAGAAAATATATCAGCAGGATTTCCATCCTTTTAAATATATTAAGACTTGTTTTATGATCTATCTTACTGACTGTTCGATGTTCACTGAACCTAATGTTTATTCTGCTTTTGTTGAATGTAGTATTCTGTAGATGTCAAGTAGGTCAAATTGGTTGATATTCAAGTCTTGTAAATACATACTGTTTTTCCTTTTATATTTCTATTGGTAAAAGAATAAATAATTGGTAAATTATTTCTAAATATATTTGTGAATGTGTATTTCTCTTTTCAGTTCTCTCAGTCATTCATGTATTTCTGTAGCTCTCTTATTGGGTACACATGCATTTAGGATTGTATGTCTTCTTGATAACCAGATCCTTTTATCTTTATGGAAGATCCTCCTTTATTTCTGGTAATTTTATTTGTCCTGATGTCACTTTGATCTTAGTATACACCAGTTCTCAAGCATTTTTTTCCATATAATTTGTATTTTCATGATATGTGTTTTTTCACCCTTTTGTTTTTAACCTATGTACAGTGTATTTCATGTAGATTGCATGTAGTTATGTATTGCTTTGTTATTCAGTCTTAAAATCCTTGCCTTTAATTGCTATGTTTAATCTATTCTCTTTTTCTTTTAGCAGTTTAGTATTTTATTCTTTTTTTTTTCTTTTAGAATTAAACTTTTTGGATAGTTGCATTTATTACTTCCAATTTCCTTTTTTTATTGTTAAATCATAGCTGTGTACATTAGTGCAATCAAGGGGTACAATGTGCTGGTTTCATATACAATCTGAAATATTTTCATTAAACTGTTCAACGTAGCCTTCATGACATTTTCTTAGTTATTGTATGTAGACATTTGTATTCTGCATTTAGTAGGTGTCACCTGTGCCCATTCTAAGATGCACGGTAGGTGTGGCCCCATCCATTACCCTCCCTCCACCCTAACCTCCTCCCTCCCTTCCCCTCCCTTGGCCCTTTCCCCATATTCTTGTGCTATAGTTGGGTTATAGCCTTTATATGAAAGCTATAAATTAGCTTCATAGTAGGGCTGAGTACATTGGATACCTTTTCTTCCATTCTTGAGATACTTTGCTAAGAAGAATATGTTCCAGCTCCATCCATGTAAACATGAAAGAGGTAAAGTCTCCATCTTTCTTTAAGACTGCATAATATTCCATGGTATACATGTACCACAATTTGCAGATCCATTCGTGGGTCGATGGCCATTTGGGCTTCTTCCATGACTTAGCAATTATGAAATGGGCTGCAGTAAACATTCTGGTACACATGTCTTTGTTATATTGTGATTTTTGGTCTTCTGGGTATATATCTAGTAAAAGATTATAGGATTGAATAGCAGGTCTATTTTTAGATCTCTAAGTATTCTCCAAACATCCTCCCAAAAGGCATGTATTAGTATGCATTCCCACCAGCAGTCTAGAAGTGTGCCATTTTCTCCACATCCACGCCAACATCTCTGGTTTTGGGATTTTGTTATGTGGGCTACTCTTACTGGGGTTAGGTGATATCTCAAAGTAGTTTTGATTTGCATTTCTCTGATGATTAAGGATTATGAGCTTTTTTTCATGTGTTTGTAGATCGTGGGTCTGTCTTCTTTAGAGAAGCTTCTCTTCAAGTCCTTTGCCCACCCTGAGATGGGATCTGTTCTTTTCTTGCTAATACATTTGAGTTCTACGTAGATTCTGTTATTAAACCTTTATTGGAAGTATACCCTGCAAATATTTTCTCCCATTCTGAGGGCTGTCTGCTTCCTTTACTTGCTATGTTCTTGGCTGTGCAGAAGCTTTTAAGTTTGATCAGGTCCCAATAATGTATTTTTGATACTGCTTCAATTGCCTGGAGAGTCCTCCTTGTAAAATATTCAACCAGGCCGATTCCTTCAAGAGTTTTCCTTGCACTTTCTTCAAGTATTTTATAGTTTCATGTCATAAGTTTAAATCTTTTATCCAGTGAGAGTCTATCTTAGTTAATGGTGAAATGTGTGGGTCCAGTTTCAGTCTTTTACAGATTGCCAGCCAGTTCACCCAGCACCATTTGTTAAACAGAGAATCTTTTCCCCATTGAATGTTTTTAATTGGCTTCTCAAAGATCAAATAACGGTAAGTAGCTGGATCCATCTCTTGGTTCTCTGTTCTGTTCCAGACATCTACTTCTCTGTTTTTGTGCCAGTACCATGCTGTTTTGATCACTATCAATTTATAGTACAGTCTCAGGTCTGGTAGTGTGAATCCTCCTGCTTTGTTTTTATTTCTGAGGAATATTTTGGCTATTTGAGGTTTTTTCTGATTCCATATAAAATGAAGTATTATTTTTTCAAGATCTTTAAAATATAACAATGGAGCTTTCATAGGAATTGCATTAAAACTTTATATTGCTTTGGGTAGTATAGACATTTTAACAATGTTGATTCTTCCCAGCCATGAGCATGGTATGTTTGTGCATTTGTTAACATCTTCAGCTATTTCTTTTCTTAAAGTTTCATAGTTCTCTTTATAGAGATCTTTCACGTCCTTTGTTAGATAAACTCCCAAATATTTCAAGTTCTTTGGCACTACTGTGAAAGGAATAGAGTCCTTGACTGTTTTTTCAGCTTGATTATTGTTGGTATATATAAAGGCTACCGATTTTTTTGTAATCTGAGATGCTGCTGTATTCCTTGATGACTTCTAAGAGTTTTGTAGTAGAATCCCTGGTGTTTTCCAGATATACAATGACATCATCTGCGAAGAGCGAACGTTTGATCTCTTCTGACACTATATGGATACCCTTGATCACCTTTTCTTCCCTAATTGCCGTGGCTAAAACTTCCTTTACAATGTTAAAGAGCAGTGGAGACAATGGGCAGCCTTGTCTGGTTCCTGATCCAAGTGGAAATGATTTCAATTTAACTACATTCAATATGATATTGCCTGTGGGTTTGCTGTAGATGGCCTCTATCCCAGTTTAAGAAATGTTCCTTCTATACCAATTTTCTTACGTGTTCTGATCATGAAGACATGCTGGATATTTTCAAAAGCTTTTTCTGCATCAATTGAGAGAATCATATGGTCTTTATTTTTTAGTTTGTTTATGTGCTGAATCACATTTATAGATTTACGTATATTGAACCAGCCTTGAGACCCTGGGATAAATCCCACTTGGTCATGGTGTATAATTTTTTTGATGTGTTGTTGGATTCTGTTTGTTAGGATCTTATTGAGTATTTTAGCATCTATATTCATTAGTGATATTGGTCTATAATTTTCTTTTCTTGTTGGGTCTTTCCCTAGTTTGGGGATCAAGGTGATGTTTGCTTTATAGAATGTGTTGGGTAGTATTCCTTCTTTTTCTATATTTTGGAAGAGGTTTAGTAATATAGGTACTAGTTCTTCCTTAAAGGTTTGGTAGAATTCTGACGTGAAGCCTTCTGGTCCTGGGCTTTTCTTTTTAGGGAGATTTTGTATAGTTGATGCTATTTCAGAACTTGATATAGGCCTGCTCAACATTTCCACTTCGTTCTGGCTAAGTCTTGGTAGGTGGCATACTTCCAAGTATTGGTCAGTTTCTTTCAAATTTTCATATTTTTGAGAGTAAAGTTTCTTGTAATATTCATTAAGGACTTTTTGAATTTCTACGGGGTCTGTTGTTATTTCATCTTTACCATTTCTGATTGATGAAATTAGATTTCACTCTTTTTTTCCTGGTTAGTTTGGCCAAAGGTTTATCTATTTTATTGATCTGTTCAAAAAACCAACTTTTGGATTTATTGATCTGTTGTATAATTCTTTAATTTTTAATTTCATTTAATTCTGCTCTGATTTTGCTTATTTCTTTTCTTCTGCTGGGTTTGGGGTTGGAGTGTTCTTCCTTCTCCAGTTGCTTGAGATGTCCCATTAATTTATTAACTACCTCTCTTTCCGTTTTCTTGAGGAAGGCTTGCAGTGCTATAAATTTCCCTCCTAGGACTGCCTTTGCAGTATCCCAGAGGTTCTGATAATTCATGTCTTCATTGTTGTTTTGTTCCAAAAATTTGGTGATTCCCTTCTTAATCTCATCTATAACCCATCTATCCTTCAGCATAAGGTTATTTAGCTTCCATGTTTTTGTATGGGTATGCAGATCCCTGTTGTTTTTGAATTCAACTTTTATTCCATGATGGTCTGAGAAGATGCAAGGATTAATTTCTATCTTTTTAAATTTACTGAGGTCAGATTTGTGGCCTAGGATGTGGTCGATTTTGGAGTATGTTCCGTGGGCTGATGAGAAGAATGTATATTCAGTTTTGTTGGGATGAAATGTTCTGTAGATATCTGTTATGTCCAGATGTTGAGTGGTTAAGTTTAAATCTAAAATTTCTTTGCTTAGCTTCTTTTTGGAGGATCTATCCAGCACTGCTAAAGGGGTGTTAAAATCTGCAACTACTATGGAACTGGAGGAAATCGAGTTGCTCATGTCTGTTAGAGTTTCTCTTATAAATTGAGGTGCATTCTGGTTGGGTGCATAAATATTAATAATTGTAATCTTATATTGAGTATCACCTTTAACAAATATGAAGTGTCCATCCTTATCCTTCCTTATTTTGTTTGGTTAAAGCCTATTGCATCTGCGAATAGGATTGCAATGACTGCTTTTTTCTGCTTTTCATTTGCCTGGAGTATAGTTGACCATCCCTTCACCTTGAGTCTATATTTGTCTTTTAATGTAAGGTGCAATTCTTGTATGCAGCAGATATCTGGCTTGAGTTTTTGTATCCAGTCAGCCCACCTTTGCCTCTTTAGAGGACAATTTAAAGCATTCACATTAATTGAAAATATTGATAAGCCTTTCAAGAGTCCAGCGGACATTTTTAATCCTTTTGCGACTGTGGAAGTTGGAATTTGATCAAAATTTTCTGGGTGGGTTTACTTTGTGTTGGAGGATTACACTGGTCTTTATGGAGGATAGGTCTGAGAATATCCTGGAGAGCTCTTTTAGTTATGGCAAATTTCTGCAACATGTGAATGTCATTAAAATATTTAATTTCTGCATCATAAATGAAACTCAGTTTAGCTGGGTATAGTAGGATCCTGGGTTGAAAGTTACTTTGTTTTAGGAGATTAAAAATCGATGCCCATCCTCTTCTAGCTTGAAAGGTTCCAGCAGAGAGATCTGCAGTTGTTCTAATATTCTTCCCCTTGTAGGTAATGGTTTTCTTTTGACTTGCTGCTTTCAGAATTTTCTCCTTCATATTAATTTTAGTGAAAGTGACTATTATGTGTCTGGGGGAGTCAGTGCTGGAGTTCTGAAACTGTCTGCTATCTGAATTTCAGAATCTCTTGGCATGTCTGGAAAATTCTCTTTCATAATCTCATGGAGAAGAGACTCTGTGCCTTGTGACACCACTTCATCACTTTCAGGGATCCATGTAAGATGAATATTGGTTTTCTTCGAATTATCACAGAGCTCTCTGAGAGAATGATCCATTTTTGCTCTCCATTTCTCTTCCTTTTTGAGAGTTTGGGAGCGTTCGAAAGCTTTGTCTTCGATGTCAGAAATCCTTTCTTCTGCTTGCTCCATTCTGTTACTGAGGGATTCTACTGTGTTTCTCAGATCTTTGAGGGCTGCAACTTCTTCTCTCAATCTGAAAATCTTTGGTCATTTGGTCTTTGAATTCGTTGAATTCTTGAGACATCTTTTGGGTTACTACTTGGAATTCTCATTCGATCTTATTTGCTATCCAGATTCTAAATTTGATTTCTGACATCTCAGCTATTTATGCATGGGATCGTGTGCTGTGTCTGCCCCATTGATCCTTGGGGGAGTTGATCTACTCTGATTATTCATATTGCCAGAGTTTTTCTGTTGATTTTGCTTCATGGTTGTTTTTCACCGTTGCCTCTGGCCATCCTCAGAGTTGGGATGGTGTCTCTCCAAGATTAGACCCCAGCGGAATCACTCTGTTGTTGCTGGATCTTTGTAGGGAGTGACCCTGTGTAGCTCCTCTGGGGCTGCCCTAGCCAGGAGTTCTGGTTGTGGGAGTAGCTCCAGAGTGTGACACACCTGGATCCAGTAACAGGGCAGGGGGTTGTGCACATGGTTCTGGAGTGCCTGGCATCTGGTGACTTTGTCACAGAAGGCCCAAGACTCTAGCAGTCTCTGGCCAAGAGAAGGGCTCTGCACAGAGGCAGGGAGGGCTCCAAAGGCCACGCGGCTACCCGAGTCCCTGGCCAGACGAGCAGGCCGGTGTGGAGGCAGGGAGGGTACAGGCGGGAGGATGCGGGGTTGCACAGCTCCTGGTATTCCTGGTCAGGGCGATTTACCTAGATTACCATGTTCCAGCGATTTACCTAGTGTTTAGCATATGCTTTTTTTTTTTTTTTTGTAGAGATAGAGCCTCACTGTACCATCCTCGGGTAGAGTGCCGTGACGTCACACGGCTCACAGCAACCTCTAACTCTTGGGCTTACACGATTTCTCTTGCCTCAGCCTCCCGAGCAGCTGGGATTACAGGCGCCCGCCACAATGCCCGGCTATTTTTTTGTTGCAGTTTGGCCGGGGCTGGGTTTGAACCCGCCACCCTCGGCATATGGGGCCGGCGCCCTACTCACTGAGCCACAGGCGCCGCCTAGCATATGCATTTTTAACTAATCACTCTCTACTGAACATCTCCCATGTTACTGAGGATTTTCTACTTTGGTTGGAATTTAAGTGTCACTCAGCTCTAATCAAGCTCTGATACTTGTTCAGATAACAGCTCCCTAGCAATGTTTATTTCTCCAGGAGTTATTCTTTGCTCTGTGTATTCCCAGCCTGGTGGTATTCGGGCACCGGTATTTTCTTTCTTTTTTTTTTTTTTTTATTATTGTTGGGGATTCATTGAGGGTACAATAAGCCAGGTTACACTGATTGCAATTGTTAGGTAAAGTCCCTCTTGCAATCATGGGACACCGGTATTTTCATGCAGATTTCTGGAGCTTTTTCCAGAATGAATCTCCCTTTTCTTTCATATCTATGCCACAGTTTTCAGCCACCTCAACTTGCCCAAATGCTGAACTGACTCCTCACCGTAGCAAGTCTTTATGCTCTTCTTTAATGTTTCTCTCTGTATGCCAACCCAAAGTCAAGGCTACTAGAGGATAGCCTCTGTGTGTATGTGTGTGTGTGTGTGTGTGTGTGTGCGTGTTTTCATTCTTTGGGATCCCAGTCCTGTGTACCACAGTTGTCCAAGTCTGAAAACTGTTGATTCTTACATTTTGTACAATTTTCTAGTAGTTTATGACAGGAGGGGATGTCTTGTGTTAGTTCTGCATTGTGACTGGAAGTAGAAGTAAAACCTGTCTCTTGTCTGTATGAGGAAGAGACCTTGTAGAGGGAGAGTCAGAAGAAAGAATTACAACAGACACAGAGCACCTTGTACCTAGGGCTGGTCTACTTTTTCACTTCTAAGAAACACAGTGGTAGGGTGCCAGCCCCATATACCAGAGGTGGCGGGTTCAAACCCAGCCCCAGCCAAAAACAAGAAACACAGTGGATGGCATCATCTCTGATTCATCTGTGCAAGTTTCAACTTGCTCAGCTTATTGGTGTTGCTGGGAGGCTTCATGTTTTTTCTATCCTGCAGATTTTACATTTCTTGATTTTTTTATATCTCAAACTTTCTTAATGACCTACATGGACAATAGACCTGAAGAAGAAGAAGAATAGTGAAGGCCATGGAACAAGGACTGAGCTCAGAGAAAATTATCTCAGTAATTCCCAAAACAACTCTGTTTAGAGTTTGAAGAGAAGACAGTTCCCTTGGTCACCAGTGGAGTTAGAAGAGAGACAATTCCCTTGGTCACCAGTAGAACTGGGAGAATAATGGAAGCACAAATAGAAGTGAAGTAAAAAAGAAAAGAGTAATACAGGACTTTGTATTAGCAAGGGGTCAAAAATTCTTGACAGGCTTAAAAGGGCAGTGTATAGTAATTCTTGCATTTTTCTGAGAAACCAGGTAAGAATTCCAGTGGAATCAAATCAATACATTAAGTAACATAATCATTATTCATATAATCTTTTCTCTTTTCATAAAAATAGTGCACATTAAAATATGCAGTCATGCTCGTAGTCCATAAAAGGCAATGGGAAGTGACCCAAGGATGGTATGGGACAGCTTGGCAAATGCTTGAATTGGGAAAGCAGCAGTGAAGGACAGATCAGTTACACACGAGGTGTGAGGCTGTAGAGAACTTAGGTGGCTAGGACGAGTTCTAAGAAAGACATGATTGCAAGAGGGACTTTACCTAACAATTGCAATCAGTGTAACCTGGCTTTTTGTACCCTCAATGAATCCCCAACAATAAAAAAAAAAAAAAGAAAAGCCTGACAAGGGCAGATGTTAAGTGGTGCTAGCAATTGGAAGGAAAAGTTTGAGAAGGTAGGAGAGTGTGTTTAAAAAAAGAACAATGTTAATAAGGTTTATAAATCACCATGAAAGAATTGGGGTGAAAAGGAAGTATGGTTCTCAGGAAGGAAGTACAGAGATTTGGGGAGATGAAATTATGAAAGAAGGCAGAAGACCAGAGAGACTTAGATTTGGCAGCAGGGGTAACAGTTCCAAATGGAACTCGAGTTTGAAGATTTTCCACTGCCAGAGCAAGCAGTGTTTAGGGTTGTTGTAGGCCCCATGACAATAGTGGCTTGAAATCATAGTTCTGTCGTCATTTGACAACTCTGAAAGCAATGCTTATGGGATTTTTACATTTTTCTATATGGAAACCGAATAAAATATAAGACATAAAAGAGGAAGTTGTGATTTATTTGTTGGTTCAGAGAAGGTAAAATGTTAATGTAACAAAAACCGAAAACTGATGTTCTTAGCATCTTGGAAACTAAGAATTAAAAGTCCACATAACTTCAGTAAATCAGGAAGATAAGAATAAAAGTTGCTGCAATATAGTACATGTAAATAGGAAAATCGAAATGTGATTTGGAGAAGCCTAGGCTTTCTGGGAATAGATACAAAACAATAGAATAATACATGCTATGTCTCCATTAGTTAAAGTTTTATAGGTTTGTTCCATACATATTATGCACCAAACATGTAAGATATTATACATCTTGTATAAGATGCTTCTCAGACATATTCAAGGTATTATGTTAATTTTTTTAAAAAACAGCAATGATGTGGAGCAGCTGGGACTCTTACTCATTACTGGTAGGAATGCAAAATGTACAGACACTTTGGGAGACATTGGCAGTTTCTTACAAAACTAAGCATATGCTTACCATACGATCCAGCAATAACACTCCTTAGTGTTTGCCCAAGTGAGTGGAAAATTTATGTCCACACAAAACCCACACATGGATGTTTATAGCTGCTCTATTCATAATAGCCCCAAATTGGAAGTAACCGAGATACTCTTCAGTAGGTGAAAGGATGAATAAACTATGGTACATCCAGATAATGGAATATTATTCATCCCTAAAAGGATACTAGCTACCAAGCCATGAAAAGATATGGGGCCCTTGCAGTGCATATCACTAAGTGAAAGAAGACAATCTCAAAGTTGTTTAATTATATGACTGATTCTAATTATATGACACTCTGGAAAAGGCAAAAAACTATGGAAACAGTAAAAAAAATGAGTAGGTCTCAGGGATTGGTTGGAAGAGGAGGGATGAATAGGTGGGGCACAGGGGATTTTCAGGGCAGTGAAACTATCTTGTATGATTCTATAATGGTGGATCCATGTCATTATTTGGTTTTTAAAACCAAATTAGGCACACCACCACAGTGAACTCTAATGTAAACTTTGGACTTAATTTAGGTGATGATGTGTCTGAAGGTTCGTCAGCTGTAACAAATGCACCACTGTGGTGCAGGTTGTTCCTAGCTAGGGGCTTGTGTGTGTGAAGGGCCCAGGGAGTATATGGGAACTCTTTGTACTTTCCACTCAACTTTTCTCTGGATCTAAAACTGCTAAAAATTGAATTTTATTAAGTAAAAAAGAAAAATTAGTATATGTCACGTTTCAGGGGGGTTACAGATGGTGAAGTAATGACTGTTAAGTCGATGATACAAAATCTTGTCAGAGGTTAGATGGCCCACAAAATGAAGAAAACAGATATATAATGCTTAATATAGCCCCAGTTCCCTTATGCAGGGCCTTTACTAGAGTGTGTGGGGTCTTTGTTTACATAAACGATTTGATTAAATATTATATTACACAAGGTGCAGTGACTCATGCCTATTATCCTGGCACTCTGGGAGCCCAAGGCAGGCGGCTTGCTTGGGGTTAGGAGTTCAAGATCAGCTTAAGCAAGAGGGAGTCCCCCACCTCTACAAAAAGTAGAAAAAATTAGTTGGGCATAGTGGCACTTGCGTATAGTCCTACCTACTCAGGAGGTCAAAGCAGGAAGATCATTTTAACCCAGAGGATTGAGGTTGCTGTGAACCATGATGACTCCACAGCACTGTGGCCAGGGCAACAGAATGAGACCTTGTCTAAAATATATATATAAACAAACAAACAGATAAATAAATATTGTATCATAAAATTCATGGACTCACGGGAAGGTGTAGTGATTTTATAATTAGGATTTAGAATAAGGAACAGAGAAGAGCAACTTACCCATTCACTTCAGTCAAGTGCATATGAAGATTGTTTGTAGGGTCCAGGCACCATTTTTTCCTCTTAGATCTGGGACTGTGTCTTCTTGTCCTTTATTGTCAAATGTACCACTTCTGGCTAATTTTATTTCTCCTACCATGAGAAAAAGACAGTGATGTTATTATTACTTGTAAAGCTGTGGTTCTTTGAATTCTGTTTGTATTGAAACAAAATAAGCAGATGGATTGCCTCTGCTGCTCTGTAATACTGTTAACTTTCTACTGGTTGTATTGTTACTTATGACCCTGCATTATTGGCTTCCAGAGACTTAAAAAGTTGTTACTATGTTTTTTGGTGATGTTGAACAAATGCAAGTCTTATATAAAGTGTTCAGGAAAGTGTGAGTGATAATTTATTTTCTGGCTATGTTAAATTTTCTGTTTGGAATTTTATGGTATTTATGGTAAATACACAGAAAAGCACCTCTGCCAGCCAACTCTTCCCTTAAACTCTTGATGCTGTAAACACTGTATTCTCTCTCTTTCAGCTTTGACTGTATCCCCCTGAACACTCCCCATCTCTGTTTCCCCACACTGCTGCCAATGAGGAGGAGTAGACAAGGGCCATGTTCATGGGCACCTTTTATTGCTATTAGAGACGGTCATATTCAAGATTTCTTTTCCATTTTCTTTTCACTTTTTTACATGATTGGACTATTAGGTAAGGAATAGAAAATAACCACCAGAAATCTTTGGTTGCCCTCCATTTGATTGGTTGCCCTCCATTTGATAGATACTGTCTATTCCTTCTTTGAAGCTGAGGTTGCTTAGATTGCCACTGAAGTTGTCTTCCCTTCTGCAAAAGTGTCAGATGTAGAAATTAAGTCACTATTGGATGTAAGGAAAATAGTATGTACAAACTGTGTCATATCTTTGTCAGAGGTTCCTTGCTGCTGATAAAAAGAGGTAGTGAGTTATGATGGCTTTTACTGAATTGTTCTAAAAATCAACACAAATATGTTCAGGTTTTATTATTATAACACCAGAGATACTTGAAATGGTAAAGAATGAGTTTGTAAATAAGAGGGTTTCTTTTTTAATTTTTAAAACACATAATAGTTGTGTTTATAGGGACATAATTTACCATTAGCTGTAGTTACTTTTTTGTGCTATCAAATAATCTAAGTATATTTTAGCACCCATTAAACATCCCCACTTTATCCCGCCTCACCACTATCCTACACAGCCTCTGATCATCATTTTACTCTGTCTCTGAGAGATGAACTGTTTTAATATTTAGCTCCTACATATGAGTGAGAACATGTGAGATTTGTCTTTCTGTGCTTGACTTAATTCACTTCACATGATGTTCTCCAGTTCCAATTGTAGAGACAGAGTTTCACTTTATCACCCATGGCCATGTTATCACACAGCTCACAGCAACCTCCAACTCCTGGGCTTAGGTGATTCCTTTGCCTCAGCCTCCCAAGTAGCTGGGACTACAGCACCCGCCACAATGCCCGGCTATTTTTTTTGTTGCAGTTTGGCCAGGGCCAGGTTTGAACCCGCCACCCTCAGTATATGGGGCCAGCACCTGCCCACTGAGCCACAGGCACTGCCCCATGTTCTTGTAAATGATATGATTTCATTCATTCTCTTTTATAGCTATATAATATTCCATTGTGTATATGTACTACAGTTTCTTTATCCATTCATCTGCTGATGGACACTTAGATTGATTCCAAATCTTGCCTATTATGAATAGTGCTGCACTAAACATGGGAGTGTGGATACCTTCTCAATATACTGATTTCTTTTCTTTTGGATATATATCTAGTATATATAGATATGCTTGCTGGGGCATTTGGTAGTTAAAAGTTTCAGTTTTTCTTTTTTTGTTTGAGGGTACAAATGATTAAGTAACATTTTTTGCATTAATTAGGTAAAGTCCAAGCTGTAGTTGAGCCCTTCACCCAGGAGGTGTGCTGTATACCCTTACATTTTGCCAGTTAGGTGAGAGCACACCAATTTTCCCCCTCTCATCCCTCTACCAGGGGTCCTCAAACTTTTTAAACAGGGGGCCAGTTCACTGTCCCTCAGACCATTGGAGGGCCGGACTATAGTTTAAAAAAAAAAAAAAAAAACTATGAACATTCCTATGCATACTGCACATATCTTATTTTGAAGTAAAAAGAAAAACAAAATGGGAACAAATATAATCACACTGCCACATGTGGCCCACAGGCCATAGTTCGAGGACCCCTGCCACACCCCCCACTTCAATATAATTGTGTTTTTCTCTTGTGTGGGCATGTAGTTGTTCATCTCCTGATTTCATAGTGGTGTTGGGTACATTGCATACTTGTTTTTCCATTCTTGTGATACTTTATTAATGAGAATGTTCTTCATTTCCATCCAGGCTAATACAAAAGACATAGAGTATCTATCTTTTTATGGCTAAATAGTATTCCATGGTGTACATACACCATAGTTTATAAATCTGTTCATGGGTTGATGAGCATAGTATTAATGTCCTTATGGTAAAATGCCTTTTTTCTTCTTTATAGATAGATACTTAGTAATGGGATTGAGAGATCAAATAGAAGGTCTACTTTTAGATCTTTGAGGATTCTGCATAGAGGCTATTAGTTTTCAGTCCCACCAACAGTATAAAAGTGTTCCCTTCTATCCGCATCCACGCCAGTATCCACAGCTTTGGGACTTTGATATGGACTGTTCTCACTGGGGTTAGGTGAAATCTCAAGGTGGTTTTGATTTGCATTTTCTGATGATTAGGGACAAAGAGCATTTTTTTCATGTATTTTTTGGCCGTTCATCTGTCTTCTTTGGAGAAAAATCTGTTTATATACAGTTTTAGTTTTTTTTGGAAGCTCTATACTGTTCTTAATAGTGGTTGCAGTAATTCACATTTCCACTAACATTTACAAGGGTTCCCCTTTCTCCACATCCTTGCTGGCATCCTTTTTTTTTTTTTTTTTTTTTGCAATTTTTGCAGTTTTTGGCCGGTGCTGAGTTTGAACCCTCCACCTTCGGTATATGGGGCCAGTGCCCCACAGGTGCCACCCCTTTGCTGGCATTCTTTATGGTCTTTTCGAAAAAACCCTTTTAACTGGGGTGAGATGATATCTCATTGTACTTTTATTTGCATTTCTCTTATGACTAATATGCTGCACATTTTTCAGATGTGTACTTTTTTTAATTAATTAATTTATTTATTTATTTATTTATTTTTGAGACAGTCTCACTATGTCACCCTCAGTAGACTGCCATGGTATCACTGCTCATAGCAACCTCCAACTCTTGGGCATAAGCGATTCTCTTGCCTCAGCTTCCCAAGTAGCTGGAACTACAGGCACCTGCCACAACAACTGACCACTATTTTTGTTGTTATTGTTGTCGTTGTTATTTAGCAGGCTTGGGCTGCGTTCGAACCCACCAGCCCCCATGCATGTGACTGGTACCTTAACCACTGAGCTACAGGCACCAAGCCTATTTATTTCTTTTTCTTTTTCTTTTTGAAATATGTCTATTAAGATCTTTTGCCCATTTTTAATAAGATTATTCTATTTTTTCTATTGAGTTGTTGGAGCTCTTTATATAATATTTTATTTATTAATCCCTTGTCAGATAGGTAGTTTGCAAATATTTTCCCCCATTCTGTGGGTCATCTCTTCACATCGTTGATTGTTTCTTTTGCTTTGCAGAAACTTTTTGGCTTGATGTGATCCCATTTGTCCAATTTTTCTTTGGTTGCCTGTGCTTTGGGGATATTAATAAAGAAATTCTTGCCTAGATCATTGTCCTAAATCATTTCCCCAGTGTTTTCTTTTAATAGTTTTATAGTTTCAGGTCTTAGATTTAAGTCTCTAATTCATTTTGATTTAATTTTTGTATATGGCAAGAGATAAGGATATAGTTTATTTCTCCTGCATATGGATATCACATTTTCCCAGCACTAGTTATTGTAGACTGCCCTTTCCCTACTGTATATTTTTGACACCTTTGTCAAAGATAAATTCACTATAGGTGTGTGGATTTATTTCTGGGTTTTCTGTTCTATTCTGTTGGTCCATGTGTCTGATTTTACACTAATACCATGCAGTTTTGGTTGCTACACCTTTCTAATATACCCCAGGCAAAATGATTCATACATTTTGTTCTTTTGCTCCAGATGACTTTGGCTATTCAGGGTCTTTTGTGGTTCCATATAAATCTATGATTTTCAACCCAAGGCACACTGATATGGTGTAAGAGGATCTTAGGTGTGCTATGAATTTTTTTAAAGATCATTAATTAAATGATTTTTATTTATTTATTTTCATTGTTGGGGATTCATTGAGGGTACAATAAGCCAGGTTACACTGATTGCATTTGTTAGGTAAAGTCCCTCTTGCGATCATGTCTTGCCCCCAGAATTATTTTTTAAAGCAGTTCAAATCACAGTAAGTATATTCTTTTTTTTTTCTTACTTTTACTTTTTTTTTTTTTTTTTTTGGATCAACATAATTTGGGTGTGCCATGGAAGTTTAACTGTAAGCTCAAGTGTGCCATGATGAAAAACACTGATATAAATTCTAGGATTATCTTTTTTTTTTTTCTGTGCAGAATGTCATGGGTATTTTGATGCAGATTGCATTGAATCTATAGATTGCTTTCGAAAATATGGACATTTTTAACATATTGATTCTTCAAATCTATGCACATGGAATATCTTCCCCTTTTTTGTGTGTACTCTACAATTTCTTTCTAGAGATTTTCTTTTTTTTTTTTTTGTAGAGACAGAGTCTCACTGTACCGCCCTCGGCTAGAGTGCTGTGGCATCACACGGCTCACAGCAACCTCTAACTCTTGGGCTTACGCGATTCTCTTGCCTCAGCCTCCCGAGCAGCTGGGACTACAGGCGCCCACCACAACACCCGGCTATTTTTTTGTTGCAGTTTGGCCGGGGCTGGGTTTGAACCCACCACCCTCAGCATATGGGGCCGGCGCCCTACTCACTGAGCCACAGGCGCCGCCCTAGAGATTTTCTTAAGACATCCAGATACTTCTTCAAAAAGAATACATTAGTTCTTTAATTTCTTTAACTCAGAAAATCCACACTGATTCTCTCTACAGAGAAGCTTCTAATTAAACTCAGTCTTGTCAAAGTAGATATGGCAGTGAGTGATATAAAACCACTTCTCAATTATTTGTATTAATGGAAGGGGAGTAATTTACAAAAACCAAAAGACAACATGCTAATTTTAATTTAAAGTATTTTTTCCCAAGTCTGTTTTTCTTGGACCAGGACCATTGTAGAAGGAAAATGTAGTATCCCTTGTTTAAATATTAAGAATGTCAAGATGGTAATATTAGGTACCTAGATTAGAGGTGGGGGAGAAGCTCATCGTCACTGAGACATGGCCTCCAGCACCACAATGCTGGTGGGTCATGAATTTCTGAACCAGTGCTTAGGCCCCTGTCTGGGCAGAGGGCAGCAATAATCACTGGAGGGAGGGCAGAGACGCAGAGACCAGGTGGTACCTGGGGACAGCAAGACAGGGAAATAGTGGCAAAGAACCACTAGACAGAGACAGCAGGAGGCAGGATGCTTATAAGCTGAGACTAAAAGTCCCTGAAGCATGATCCTTTGTCTCATTAGACCACTTAAGAAATCTTAGATGGCAGATCATTAAACTGCAAGGGCCCTATGTGACTGACCACACATCCATGACTGGCTCTGCCTTGGACTTTTACTTTTATTAATGAACCATTAATATCAACTAACCACACAGAAAGCACCCTAGCATAATACGGAATATGACAGGGGGGATGAATTTGTCACATAGTTTATAATATGGGTAAATTTGATGTAGACTATCAAGAACCGATGATTCCATTCACATTACAATAACTTCACTAATTAACTATTGACTTCTTACTATGTCAGAGCCCAGGCTAGGTATAGAGGCTGGGGGAAGGTGACTGTCTTAGTCTGTTTAGTCTGTTACAACAAAATACCAAAAACTTGGGTAGCTTATAAACAATATAAATTTATTTCAGTCATTTCTGGAGGCTGAGAAGTCCAAGATCAAGGTGCCAGCAGATTTGGTGTCCGGTGAGGGACTTTTTCCTGCTGGATGACTGTCTTCTCACTATAACCTCACATAGAGAAAATGGAGAACTCTGGTCTTTTCAGCCTCTTATAAAGGGCTTCACTCTTATAATCTATTCACCTCCCAAAGGTGCTTTTAAAGTACTATCACATTAGGGATGGGAAAACAGATGCAGACCATTAGTAAGGGTCAAGAATGGCTTACTATATACTAGAGTTGAGAATGTCAAACAAGACAAACCGTGATGTGTGCTCTCACAGAGTTACAAACAAGAACAATAGGAAAACTGAAAGAGATTAACTTTGACAGGGAATGTGGAAAGTCTGTATGGAAAAAAAGAATGACTTTAGTCAGGTACTTGAACTGCCAGAAGTTAAGGGGCAAACCTTCCAGACCAAAAGGAAGGCATGAACAAGGCAGTGAAATGTAGAGCATGTTGATCAATATGCCTACACATTGGGATATTCAGGGCATTCTGTTATGTTTATTGAGCATCTATTCTGCAGGCAGTGAGCTAGAAGCAGGAATAGAAAAGTATAGAATTTGGAATTCAACAAAACCATATTTGAATCTCAGTTCTACCACTTACTAGCTGGAGGCATCTTACTTAACTATTCTGAGGCTTAGTTTCAGTCATCTATAATAAAGATAACGGTTTTGCAGAATTATTTATAAGGGTTAGATGAGATAATGTTTGTACACTACTCCAACCAGCACTCTCAATCGAGTAAAGGAGACAAGCAAATAAATATAATTTTGATAATAAATGCAGTGAGAGCATAGGGAAGAGAGTGGCTTTCTCTGCTTGAGGGTGTTGTACAAGGCTTCTTGAAAGAGGTGACGTTTGAACTAAGATCTGAAACTTCAGTGTGTGTGTGTAATCCAGAGGAAACAAAGACAATTTCTTTTTAGGTTGAGATATGAAAATGATAAAGCGCCTTTATAATTGTGTGAGGTGAGAGTGGAAATAGGGATGGAGGAGTGATGGGCAGGAAGACAAAGATGACCATGTATATGTCATCTACACATAAAGACAAAAAGTAATACCTCATTACCACGTCAACCACTTTGACCTGATCCAAGATGCCAGACTCTTCCGCTGAAAAAGGCAGGAGGCCCCCTGTGAGCTCTCCCTCATGTAAGATGTAAACAAGTTTGCACAAGAGCTTCTGTAGCAGATGTTCTTTCTTTTCTTTGGTCCAAAGGTCAGGAACCAGTAGAGGAAGAAAGAGAAAGACAGACAGACACAGACTTTCAAGAAATATAATTGCTTTTCCTCTCCTTATGTGGAACATTTTGCTTAGTTAGTAGACATTGACTAAGGTGTAATTGGCTCATTTAAAAGTAGGAGTCTTAGTGGTGGTGTTTGATATGTTCACCATGTGGTTGGTGCTTTAAAGTGCATATCTTTTTGTGTCTTCCAGACCGAACATTTGCCTTTGCAGACTCAGTTCAAAGAAAGAGATGTTGGCAGTCTTCAGCACTCTGTAAGTAACAGGTGGTGCTGGTAGAGCTGGTGGCTTATTAAAATATTATTTAATATTCATAAATGTTGATTTTTTTCATCTCTCCCTTATTTGAGTATCTGTACTATCACTTGGTAAAGTCATTGAGCTTGTTTACTCTCTGAAGTAATCGAGTTTTGTGAAACCAATAACCAGGCAGAGGGGTCTGTACAAAAGACACCAGAGAACATCATGGGGATTTCATTTTATAAATTTCAGCTGTGGCCCAAGGTCAAGTCAGAAAGAAAGGTCAAGACAAGAGGATATTTTTGGCAGAGTTTCTTATTTTCTGTTTTGTCAGGCATATGGTCAAATGCCAGTTCCTTTTACTATATACTTTCCCCAGTTCCCCAATGCTGAATGTTGAGGTTTAGTTTTGTTTTGTTTGTTTGATTAAATTATTTTTATCCCTCATATAGTCATTCTAGGCTAGAGCCTTGCTTGAGAGTCTCCTGGGATTTACAAGCCTGTCCTTCTCCAGTTTACCTTAACTGATACCAACTCTAAATTTCAAAACCTGAAACTGATCACAGGGCCCATTAGTCACAGTTTTGTATTTAGGAGCTGCCATTAGTCTTATTCAGGTACTGTAAGCAAAAAATGACTGAAAAATGATGGGTTGTTGACCTTTGCCTTAGCTTGTGAAGTAATGAGTCAGGGACACAGACTGTAATGAATTCTATTCTTGCCTGTTTATACCAAAGTGCTGGAAAAATGTCAACAGCTGCTCTACTAATGTAAGCAATGTTTGAATTTTTAGAATGGACTAAATAGCAGGAGATTTGACTATGAAGATGAGAATCCAGTAGGGGAAGATGGGATTCAACAGATGTACCCCCTTTATAATCAGATGTGCTACCAAGACCGGAGCCCCGGCAAACCTCATCAGAACAAGAACCCCGAGAGAGTCTACATCAACCCACGAGAACATTATGTGTGATTTTTCCCTTTTTCCAATGGGTATTCTAGAAATGTTTGTTGCGGAGAGAAACTGAGGCCAGTAGGTATTTTATTCTCTCTCACATGAAACATTCCTAGTCTAAGTGTGTTGGAAGTGTTGATGAATGACTTAAAGCCAGGAGAAAATTTCTTTTCTTCATGAAGGGTTTCTTAACAACCAGCTGTGTTTGTGAAGTTGACTATAGCTTTGTGTGTTCCTGTGACGATAGTGTTTAACTACTAACATTTGGCCTACAATGGCATATTCATTTAAAAGTACAGCATCTGCCTGTGATGACTGCAGTGATTCTCCAGAAAGAAAGTCCCCAGATGATACTATTAAGCTTGTTGGGTCTCAGGCAGGCTGGCCTGTTCATCTGTAATTCAAACAGGCAGAAAAATGAGTTGAAAATCCATTTCACTAACTATTTAGCTGGGATTTGCATTTCCCTGACATACTTAATATAATTACGATACCTGTGTACAAACAGAGGCCTGAGGAAAGAGGGAAAATTTGCTCTTTATCCAAAAGAAACAACAGAAAAAGGCAGTTAAAACCTTCAGGGCTTTTGGCTACTTTCAGAGCCTTGTGTTACTGTGATAGATGCTCCTTCTTCATCACTAGGGCCCTACGGGGTGTTTATTTCTTGCTGTTGTTCCCCTACTCTTGACCTGTGTAACACAGGTTCTTCTTTCACTCTGTCATCATTCCCACAGTCCTGTTCCTTACATACCAGATTAGCCTGTTTCCCACCTATTAAATTCTAAAAAGCCTATCTAAATGGTACACAGCCTTTAGCCTTGTCTCTCTTTTCTCTAGTATTACACAAAGTAAGCTCAGCTTTCACTTGTGATATTTCTTTCCAACTAATCCCATCTATACAGGCTTTAGCCACTCTTGCATTCTTCTGACTACTTATCATCCATGTTTTACCTACCTCAAAAAGCCTGCTGGGAAATCACCGTGAAATAACTCCTGCTCTTAAAAGCTAGGTGAATAAATTGAAAACTTGAAAAAAAAAAAAAAAAAGGCACTGATGTTCTTTATCCCCCTTCCCCTACTTTACCTGGTGGTAAAGAGGGGAGTAAAGAGATGCTAAAAAGCAAAGAATATAGTGCCTTATCTATCAGGATATCCTGCAACACTTAGTGCCTAAAAGTGTCCGTCTTGTGCTTTCTCATGTCCCTGTGCCAATTTTCCATCACTGAGACTGATGATAGTAATTTTAGTGGCGTGTGCAGAGAAGGGGGAGGACAGTTACAGATCCGAATGTCTGTCACTCACCCTCACATGTTAAGGAGAGCATTTTACTGTGTGTTCTGGAATATTAGAGGTGTGTCAAAGGTATAAAAAACACTACAAACTTGTCATATATTAAGAAAAATGTAATAAGCATTAAAATAAGTAAACTTCAATGGGAAAGGAGAAAGAATATTAACACAGATTTAATAAGATACCAAAGATACTTTGTAATTTATGTTGTGCTGGCCCTATTTTTCTTTATGCATTTGTTTCCCTTTTTTAGTCACTGTGCTTTGTCAGACACATTATCTAGGCTATTCTATAGCAGTCATTACCTGCATGACCAACAGTTCTGGGAGAAAGGATACTTAAATTTCAACTCAATTTTTTAGCTAGGTAATTAGCAATGTTAAGCCTATAGCTACATAGGATCAAAAGATAAATTCCAGCAACCCTCATTGCTGTATCACTGTGCTACCTCTGAATTAGAGTTTACTGCCCTTTGTAGCAAAGAAGATATTCAACTTTATGAATTAGAATGGAATCACTTAGTTAGCATAATGAAAAAGAACTGTGGCAGTTGTTTTCTAATAAGAAAATGACTGGGATCAGATCTCTCCTTGATAGGGAAGTGTTTAATAAATATTAGATGTTATGCAGGCAATAAAATGGTACATCAGCTCCTTCAGAAAGCTTTAAAAAATGGTGAAGATGGTTTACAGGCTCCTGCTGGGAAGTTTGTTGAATTAGCTTCACAAAAGCCCACCATGGACCAGGAAAGCAGAAATGTCTCATTTACTCCAGAAGAGAATTTGTTAGGACTGGGTCTTGGGAGCGTTTGGCTTACTTTAGCACCCTCCTTACCATGAAGAACCTGTGGTCTACCTTTCAACATTCCATATAGTAATGAAAGAGAAATTTCAGGATGTAGACACTCTTTGGCAACCAGATACTTCAATATTCTCTTTGCCTTTCTGTCAGCTGTGATATTTCTTTAACAAACTGATTTTATGGCTATTGGCCCTTTACATGGGTCACATAAACTCTATAATAGCTTATCCTGGTGCCTTCCATCTGTTCTCTCTCAAAACTGAGCTAAGTAGAAAGGAGCTTTAAAAGCATTTGATCAACCAGCCCCCTCAACCGAAAGATACCATCCAAAATTACCCTGCTGATCTCTAAATCTGGAGCCTCGACGATTGGACTATGCCATTTAAATTTAGAAGTTAGACTCTTAAAGGTCAGTGAGTGAGGTTTAGGTTTTAATCCACTACTGATATTACATACTATTCCTATAACTTGTTTACTAAAACACATTGGAATAGAAATAAATACCCAGATTTCTCATCCACTTACTGTTGGAGCTTTGTATTTCAGGAGTGCATACTCACCTCAAACACACAGCCTTTACTCCCTATTTTGTAGGCAGCCCCAACTCCAGGAATGTGCATTGTTGCTGCAGTAGCAGATCAACAGTTTCTTCACACACTACACGAAACTGAAGCTTCTGCACCTCCTAGCATTGGCCTGACTTAGGGGGATAAGAATCCTAAATGGTGGTGTTTTATTATCTCTTCCAAGAGGATTCCCCCATCACTGGCCTTGTATGTTCTAAATTTAAAGAAGGCCATGCTCTTTGGGGCAACAACATAACATTCTTACCTGTGCTAGACTTCCCTGTAACATGCACATAATAGATGCTAAAGAAGTATACTGTAAACTAACTGGTCCCCTCGTTAATTTAATTTTCTATGGGTTTTTGTTTACTCATAATGAAAGAACAGTTTTTTTTATCCGTCTATTGAGAATCATTTTCTTATGACCTCTTTCATAGTAGTCTCAAATTCACTATTTTGCTTTCCCTATACTAGTCTCCTGGTGCTATTCTGAATATACAGTGAAGTCTGCCTTCAAGTCTCTTATTCTCTGGAGTATAAAGGATAAAATGTTATACCAAGAATCAGAAGAAGAGATTCTGTTCTCAGCTTCACCCCTTTCTAGCCATGGAAATGTCGGCAAGTTACTTATCCCAATTCATAAAGCAGAGATTATGTTACTTTCCCTGCCAGCCTCTCAAGAATTGTGGTGAGAGCTAAACGAGATAATAATGGATGGCAAATTGGGGAGCCGGGAGTTCTCTTCAACCTGACAGATGCCTGTGTCTCTATTATTGTTGCGTATTGAACCTAAATTTCCAGCGCCCTTGCTAGTGTAGGTTACTGTGGTGTACCTAGAGAGGGAGAACCAAGAGGCAACATGAAAATTTGAGTATTAACCAAGTAAAACTGTGACATGTTTTTTTTTAATAAAATAAATATTTGTCACATGGAAAGTTTGTTATCTGAATCTTGGCCTTTTAAGCTTTAGCTAGAATTGAAAGTGCATGTTGCTATAACCAGTGGTTGCCCTTGTTTTACAAATTGCTACTAATAAGAATGCTATTAGAGAATACAGTTTTCTTGATTTTTTTGAAAGGAGAGATAGAAGAGGGTGCATGGAATAAAACCCTAGAAGTGTTTATTAAGATGAAAGCAAGTGCACTAAGTAACTAATTGTTTACTTAGTCTTGACGTTATTCAAAGGCTGAGAATGATAGCCTCTCATATTCATTAGATTAACCATAGCTATATAACAAACTAAAAATGAAAACCATTCCATCCCACTTGGTTCACTGTTAGTGGGCACAAACTTCTGTCTACCATCCCTTCCTCAACTGGTTCTTTCATATGCTTCTTGCTCTGTCTGTTTTGCCTTTATTGTACTCCCAGGTGTGGTAACACTCATATAGTGGACAGCTAGAAAGAAAGCTGGCTTTGGTAGAAAGCCAGAGAAAAAGAGTAAGGGATGAAATAGAAATGTCAGGGTCCTCACCTGTGGCTTCCTGTGCTTGCCATTCCCTTCATTCTTGGGCCGCTCACAGACCCAGTAGGAGGACCAAGGACTTTAATCCCTGTTAACCTAGAAAGTGTTGTTTGCAAGTTTATGCAACTCCACCCTATGACTGGGTTAAATTCTTACACCTATAAAAGTATTTGATTTCCTCCATTAAAGAAATCTATCAGTTGGGCACTCAAAACTGTTGGTTGTTTTGGTAGTCTTCAGTAGTAGAGAAGTGTGGGTGCTATAAGCACTCACCCTCACCAGGTGGTACTCTACACCGAAGTCACACCTCAGACCACTTGCTGCTTCTGTAGCATGCATGTTTATAAGCAGCAGGTACCCCAACATTGTTCTACCAAGAAAAGTTATTAGAAGTAAATCCAGCAATATTCCAACAGATTTGGTCGAGCAACTCAATTCTTGGTTTGACTTCTAACAGGATGAATTAGGCAATCCTAGGTCTGTTGGGCTTGCTAGATTCTTATATATACTCATGGAAAAGATGAGTATTGCCCTACCATATTTGGGCCAATCCACATATCTTTAACACTAGGAATTTGACCATTGAAAATACTCACTTTTAAAAGTGTCTGGTGCTGAGCTGCAAATAAAGCTTTGTGGTAGAAGCCTCTGAAGTAATCAAAGTTTTTTTCAAATGCTAGCTAATACCCCCTGGACAGGATATTCCTAGTTAGGATGCTTCAGATATTAATCCACCACCCCCAGGGTATATATTGTATATACACCCAGACTGACTAATGTACACCAAAATAATTTAAAGATATTAAATCAAATATCACAGAATTTGTTAAGGATTTCTCAGGTTATCACACCCTCACACTAGTAGAGATCTTTACTAGTCAACAACCTGCTGAATAGAGTTGTACTGGCATTCATTCTTAGTGAAAGCTTTTTCTTTCTTAGAGTATTTGTGTGTGTGTGTGTAAGAGAGGGAGATGTGTACTTAAAATTTGCAGCTCAAAAAACATTTTGTAATTCACATGTACAAGAGAATCCAACACCTATAAGCAGCTCACTAACACAGGCACATATTAATTAATATATCTGCAGAAAGTCTAGAGACAGAAGGAGAGAGGCCACATTTACCTTATCAGCCTAAATATGTACAATATTAGGTTTATTCCTACAATATTTCCATTAGTAGATTATTCTCAAATTTCAGTTTGTTGATAGAAGTTTGAAGCAAACTACAATAAAAGAGAACATCAAAAATTTAGTAGACTCTAAGCACCTTTTTATTGGTGTTTTAATGCATCCATGCAACATTGATAATAATGTATTAATACATAGTAGAATTTCCCTCTGAATCTCAGGGAGAAAGGAAACTACCATTGACAAATACAAACATTCTCTATTCCATTGGTTATGAATAAATTCATTCCATTGCTTAATCTCCCAGTGTTTGAGGGCTAACGCTGTGGCAGATACCAAATGGTATACCTTTCTACATCAAAAAGTATTAATTACATTCTGTATCCTCAGGCTATGAGGTTTAGGGTTAAATTTCTGAGTTTCAGAAGAACAATGGTTGCAAATATTATTGCCATATATGTTTTGGAAAACAGCAATATTTCCATGAATTGAAAATAGGCAGGCTTCTGTCCTCTTAAATGCTCCCATTCTGTAGCTGTAGTGTTTATAGTTTCTGCTAGCACACGAGTTATTACAGGAGGCATGTCAGGTGGACCTAAGGAAACATACTCTTTGACTTAAAATTATCATTAGATTATTATTGCCATCCAAAACAATGTTCAGTAAGCAAAAGCCAGCTTTCTGAAATATTTCACTCTTCTACATCTGCAGGTGGGAGACCAAACAGTTGCCCTCTTGTGGCTTTTCCCAGCATTACCATTTAAAGTTTCTATAATCAGGTGCCTTATGGCACAGCAGGATCTTTGTTACCATAACTTAACCTAATTATACTGATTGTCACGACATGGAGTTTAACTGTGAAAGTCAATTAGAGGAAACCTTGAGGGAAGGCCTCCTGGGAATCCAGAACATCGGATTTGTTACACTGGTTTAGAACCGTCGCCTGTCCTACTACAGATGGGTCTGACAGCCATGAAGAGATATCTTATGTGCCTCCTCCAAAAGTTAATTTCCCTTAATAACTCATAGTGGATCTATGAATCCTAGAGTTACACATGATTTTCCAAATGAATGGGCACCATTTTTTTGGTTTTCAATACCCTTTCCAATAATAACCAGTATTTTTTAATCGACCCTAGCATATTCTGTTTCAAGCTTTATTGAAGACTCGGTACCCATTATATTTTACTTGAGGTAGCAGCAGTTTGTCCTAATACATTAGTTTCCTTTAGCAGAGCATTTCAATACCCAGACAAGTGTTTTGTTATTTTAGGTTTCATTGTGTACTTGAAATTACAAATCCTTGGTAAAAAAAAAAAAAAAAAAAAATGTTAAGTAGCTGGTGTTGCTGCTGGACCCTTGGATGATTCCACTTGTCCATCTATAAAAGTTCCTGTTTATTCTCTACCTTCTGTTTCTATTTCTAAGCAGGGCTTTAAGACATAACATCTGCTCCAACCAGTTCATCTCCATATGGTCTTAACTTCTTAACTTCCTTATTTCTTAGTTTCATGCCTGTATGTTAGTGCTCTCTACCTCACAGGGGTTTTATGAGGGGGAAAATAAGATGTTGAAGGGTTGTTTTCAAGAGAGATCCTTCTTTTAAAGTGATTTTATAACAGGCTTAGAACTGAGTAACCCTATAGCTATTTTTTCTTCCTGTTCTTGTTTTGCTATTTTTATTTCTGAAAAGTTATCTCTGTCTGAAAAGAGACTTTAATCTGGTTTTAACTTTCTCCTCATTAACCCTTTTCACACTGAAATCTATGCTCTGAACCTCAATCCTTTTGCTTATTGAGCTAAAACTAATTCTTCCACAACAAATCCCACATACTTTTATTCCTTTTGTTAAACAAATTAACATCCTTCACAAAGAAACATTCTGGCTCTTCCTAGAAGAAGTCAGAAGGTAATGAGGTCTCACTCTGGCCCTGGCACAGTCTCACGGTGTGCCTCGTTTTTCTTGAGTAAACTAAAGGTAATTTGCCTGTTTCAGATGTGAGTACTGAAAATGGTGAAAAGCATTTTGCAAATGCCCTGTGCTATATAAATGTGTAGTGGATAACCTGGAAAGTCTTAAAGTAGAAATACGTTCTAGATCAATTCAGAATACTAATTCACCTGTTTTCAAAAGTTATGTTTTATTAACCTGCTCTTTTTTGTTTGTAGTGAAAATTAGTTTCTAGACATATTAACTATTTTAATTTTGGTGTATAGGAAGTGATCAATAGTATATATTCTGTCAGAAAATACCCAAGTTGTATTTTTAAGTGTTAAAACTGAAAGAATTACATAACACTGTAGTTGGGTTGGGGTGGGAGATGCTAGCTCAAATGTTGCAAAATACTACATACAGAAATACAAAGATTAGCTTTGAATTTGAGATTGTATTATAAATAGTAGATGTTAATGTTGTTGGTTTTAGATATTCTTTATTTTTAAGTTACCAGAAATTGTCTTTTATTTTTGCAGTTTTGAACTATATGTTTAAATAAAGTTTTTATCAACTAAGATTTTTCATTTATATTATTACTAATAAATTTGTTACTAAAATACATATAAAAGTAAGTAACCTAATAATATCACTGTAATATTTAAATTTAAATAACTTCTTTTATGGCAACTATAGGTTTCTATACTTGAATCTTTTTATTAATAAGATTTAAAACATAGTAACAGAAATGCTTTATACTTCAAGCAATATTGGAAATGTTTTCTAAACATGATAAATTACATATTGTAGTTATGAAGATGACTTAATACTTCTTTAGTGAAACCGAAGAAGCACTCTTCATTCCTGATCAATCCATAGGGGTTAAAGTATTCTTTCTTTCATGAAATTATATTGGTGTAAAATAGTCATTAAATTTTCTTATTTATCCCTCCCCTCAAAAAGTTGATGTCTATAGTAGATGCCTGAACTTTGGTTTTTTCTCGGGAGAGATGCTTTACTGGTCTAACAAAATTCCAAAGTCTAGGAACCACTCTTTTTTAAACAGTATCTTTCTGAGATACCATAGAATTTACTCTTTTATGGTGTTAAATTCAGTGGCTTTTACTATAGTCACAGAGTTGTGCAACAGTCACCACAATCAATTTTAAAATATGTCATCACTCCAAAGAAGGAAACTGGTGCACATTAGCAGTCACTGCCTGTCCCCCGCTCCCTCAAGTCCCTGGCAACCATGTCTTTTTTTCTTTCTCTGTGGATGTCATATAAGTGGAATCACATGCTATATAGTTCTGTGTGGCGTTCTTTTACTTTGCATAATGTTTTCAATGTTCATCCATATTGTATGTATCACTTCTTTATTTTCCATTGTATGGATAGTAAGAAAATAGGCATATTTTCTTCACACTACATTTTACCCATTCATCAGTTGGTAGACATTTGGGTTGTTTGCAATGTTTGGATATACTTATGAATTATTATGATTAATGCTGCTGTGAACATTTGCGTGCAAGTTTTTGTGTGAAAACATGTTTTATTTCTCATACATATATACCTAGCAATAGAATTACTGGATCATGTGATGAATCTGTGTTTTAACCTTTTGAGGAACTACTAAACTCTTTCAAAGCTGCTGCACTATTTATATTGCCACCAACAGTGTATGAGGGTTCTAATTTCACATCTTCACCAATACTTGTCCTGGTTTTTAATTATAGCCATCCTAAGAAGTGTGAAATGGTATTTCATTGTTGTTATTTTTAATAGAAAAAAATCTCATATTTTTAAATTATTTTTATCTCTCTTTTTTTTAGGGTAAGGACAATAATGATCTTTATTTTCTACAACTCTTTAAGAAGATAAAGTCATTCTAAGCTTATGAGCTATATAAAAACAGGCTGTAGACTGGATTCAATCCATAGCTAGCCAAACTCTGACCTACAGGATAGACTTAGTAAACAAATATATTAAAACAGGCATTTAAAATACATTCTATATGTTGAAAAATGTAGAGGAGAATATGATGTAGAAAATTTGAAAGAATACAAGTGGTAGAGTGCTAACAAATCAGCTTGATAGATTAAAAAAAAATCGTCTTGCATCATTTGCTGATTTCTTTGGTGAACCTACTTCCACCATGGCAAATTTTAACTTACCAACATGACACCACTCAACCTACAGTCAGAAAGTGATGTGCACAGTCAGAACTTGCAACCTGACTCTAACACATGACTGGTGTAAACCATTTCTGAATGCATGACTTACAACAATCAGTAAATGTAGCTAATATCTTTAAGGCTACTGTTGGTCCTCTCCACTCCTATGAGCATCCAGTGAGAGGGAAAATACTTGCCTTTTCGTATTTTATTATTGGACTCCCAAAAAGCCTCTTTCTTTTTTTCCAACCTTCATTCTCTAGAAACATAGCTACATTTTCATGAGATCAATGCACATTCCCAAAAATGCAAAAAAAAAAAAAAGTGTATTGAAATAAAAGGCAAAGCATCCAATGGAAACATGTTCTGATCTATCCAGAAAACTTCCTGGAAAATGTATTTCAGTTGGGCATTGAAAAGATGTGATGTGGCCATGTACACAAAAACAGACATAGTCCACATATACGAATGGTTTGTGCAAAAGTGAGAGTCAAAAAGGCTGAGGAAGATGTGTCTCAGTGGTTAGATATGCAATATGTGATCAGATATTTACTTTCCAGAGTTTCCAAGAAAAACCTTAACTTTAAATTTCTATTTCCACAAAAACAACACATAGCAAGGTGGAAAAAATTCCTTCCACACCCTCTGAAATTGCTGCAAGAAAACTCTAGAGAAATTAGGCGGTGAATCGTCCAGAAAATAAGCAATTTATATCTCAGACTTTAAATAGCCCTTTGAAATTCTGGTCTAATATATAGGGTGTCAATAAAGTTTGTTTGCAGTTTTAAGTTTCACAGTATTTTAAGTTGCACACGAACTTTATAGACACTCTGTATTTTCAAATTGGTATTCATATGCCATATTTAAGAATAAGCGAGGCTTCTTGTCCATAATGTCCCAGGGCTCCCCCTACCTTTTCTAAACACTTCCCTTCCTACTGATAGTAAAGCCCACAGTTATGTGAGGGATTGATGTTTTTGACCTATGTTTGTCAAATCAAAGCAAAGAATGGAGCAGCTTTATTGGTCAGAAGTGGTTATGTTACCTTGCTCAGTGAAGAAGAGGTAGAACTATTAATTGCCAATCAGGAGACATACTGATGATTAAAAGAGAACTCTCAATTGCTGATTCCCCAAATCTGAGATTTCTCAAGTGGGAATATGCAGGGTAAAGGGACTTCAATATAATGTGTGAGTTCTCTGCAAACTCTATTCTTTTAGTGGTTAAAGGAAAAGCACAGCCTTTTATAAAATGCAAAGGACATTCTAGCACAGGTGTGTCCTGCTGTGATTCAGCCAGACTTGCTGATTTTCTAGCATAGTTCTGCTTTCCAAAGTCAGTCTCATTATCCCTGTAAGAATGCCTATGTGTGTCATACTGGGTGTCAACATGCTGAGTTCAATACCCAAGGTCAATACTCTAATTCAGAGCATCACTATTTTGTGGGGTTGTGTGAAGGCAGGGCCTATGGGAATGTGGCATTGATATGTGTTCTCAGGCAATCTTGTTTTCTTCTGCAGTTGGCCTACAGAAAACACTGTCCTATTCTTTCTGGCTACAGAGGATCCCACTCTCCACAGCTGCTTAATGCAGTTATTTCCAAGTGTAAAATATGCTGCCTTCAGAACCTGAAGAGGTCTACCTGGCTTTGCTAATATAGACTTTTTCATGGTGGAAGATGCAAGATAAAATATTTATTTTTCACTCTAGAGGAAATATTCCAGCTGTCTCTGGTCACCATATTCCTAAACATTCTAGTGACATGTCGGGCCCTTAGAATGTTTATAGATTTTTATCTCCCACCCCCTGGAGTGCATGTGTCTTGCTAAAGTCTCCAGCCTACTAGCCATTTCTTGCTCATCTAGATCAGTAGGGTCATCCCACTATTAATGTAGTGGGTCAGTGAGACATTCCATGGAATGTCCAGTGAGTCCACATCTGCTTTGACCATATTATGTCAGAGAACAGGGAGTTAATATAATCCTGTGTCAAAAGTATAAATATATGTTGTTGCCATTCCACATAAAGTAACTTTTTCTGATATTTTTAGATCAGAATAGAAAACAACATGTTTGCCAAATCAACAACCACATATACCACAAAGTTAAAGTCTTATTAGTCTGCTCCAGTGAAGATGACCCATTTGGCACAATAGCTGTCATTGGAGATATTACTTGATTGTGTTTCTAAGCATCTACTCGTATCTTCCTGGGTCCATCTTGTTTCTTCAAGGCCCAGACTGGTGAATTAGATAGGGAAGTATGATAGGGAACATTATCATTTAAATTATTAGCTGTGGCACAATATCTGCTATCTCTCTTAGGCAGTGTTATTTTATACTTACTATTGGGCTCAGTAGGAGGCAGTTTTAGGAATTTCTACTTATTCTACCTCACCATGAACACCCTCAACCCATTGGTTGAGGACCCAGTCTGGATGTTGTGCCAGCTATCAGAACAGCAACACCTTTGACTGGGCAAATAACCATCACGTAGTCTACAGGACTCCATTAATTACCTATTCTCCATATGTGTCCACTGTAATGAATGAAGGGCATAGGAACACTTAAAGACTCCAATTATTAATGTCAAGTTGAACCTAACAGTCCTTGAAATATCTGGTTTCTGCATTATACGATTGCCCATATGTTTCTTCAGACAAGAACTATGGGAATTCTTACCATGAATACTTGCTAGAGTGATTCAGTCAATTATGGGCCTGAAAACTGTCTCAAGTCCAGAAACTGGATAACATATGTTGACTTTTTATTTATCGCCACCGTTATTAGCCACCCCATGTTTCTTCTGATGGTATAAAATGAGAATGGCTCCTTTTGTCTACTTCTTTAATCCTTGAGAGGTCGTATTCTGTTAATTCAGGGGGTCTCAAACTAGCTTGCTTTAGAATCACCTGGAAAGCTTGTTAAACCACAGATTGCTGGATCCCATCCCCAGAGTTTCTGAGTCAGTAGGTCTGGGGAAGGTCCTGAGAATTTGCATTTCTAAAACATTCACAGGTGAAACTGATGCTCCTGCTCCAAGGACCACTGTAATCATCTCATACTACAGGGCAGACCCCCTTGGCTCGCCAGGGCAAATGGATACACCTGGCTTGCTTTGGGTAGCTACACCTGGCCTATGTTACTTTGGGGTCCTGTTGTCACTACCATTATCACCATTTGAGATCCTTTCATCATTGCTGAACATTTTAGTGACGCTGGAGCCCTTCTCACCTATGTATTCCTTGTGCCTTTGGTTAATGGTCTATCCTCTGGCCTTTCTGTGGAACACTCCTTAGGTGGGTTTGGGAGCCTCACATAATATACATATAATATCCAGTCTAGCATGTCCACTTCCTTGAGCCTGTTAATCTATTCTTCCTCCTTCTGCCAAGGAAATTCTGGCATTTCAACTCCACTTAGTATGGGTCATTACTTTTTCCATGCTTCTAGGAGCCATCCTAGCAGCAAGGTGACACTAGCTCCTGGGGGCCTTGCCAAGGTGTAAATCCTGTATCTGGAGAATGCTCCCAAATCAATAAGCTCTCCCTTATCCACTCTTATGTTCCAACTCCTCTTGGTCAAGCATCTTCAGAATCCAGTCCCACAGGTACTGCCTTGGCATCTGCCAGTACATATTGGCTAGGACTTGCAGCTTCTTTGGAGTAGAGTGCCTTTTTTCCCTTATCTGGCCCAGCATGTCCTGGGCAAATTATGACTCAATCCTGCTTATAAGCCTACTAGCCAGGAGGAGAGGTTGGGGAGATTCTGAGGGGAGCACGTGCTATCTTGAGGGAGAGAGTGCACTGCTTTCAGGCAAGAGGGAAGTGCTAAGATGGTAGGCCACATCTGCAGGCTCAGAGAATTCGGAAGAGTTATAGGGTAGACACTAGCCCTGATTTGCCCAGGACTACCCTGGTTTTAGCATAGGAAACCCCCAGCCAAATAGAGGAAAATCAAGAAAGTTGATCACTCTGGGATTCTGGGGATTTAAAATTTTCATCTTCCCAGATGTTCCCATCCTAAATGTCAGGGTCCCACTGTTCCTCAGTCAGGTTGGGACAGCAGGTCTGCATGGTTAGGTATTTAATTGTCTTAGGATATCAGCACTATATTTAGTCCTGGGCTTAGTCTCCAGCTCTTTTCCTCTTTCCTGATGGAGGATATGGTAAGCCTCTATAAAACAACCAGAGAAACCCTCTGACTTTCATATTTGCCTCTCACTTGCTAATTAATTGCCTATAGCTTTTTATTATCTTTAAGATATTAATGGCCCTCAGCAAAACTCTTATAATCTCGTTGTCTTTATAGTTACTATTTCCCCCTCAGTTTTCAAACGCCAGGTAAATTCCACCTGCTTAGTGCATTCTCATCTGTGGCTATCTCATTCCATTTCACCACCCACTGGGCCAGGAGATGCCCATGTTCCATTCATAATTAGTTGGGTCCTCATTGCCTGTCAGGTGGCTGATGATTCAGCTCCAAAATCCCATTTTACTAGCTGCTCTGTAGGATTATTCATGACCAAACAATAAGTTCTGGATGATGGATGGCCCGTCCAAGTTGTCCCCCATGGAAGTGAAATGGCTGGGCTTTATATACCTGCTTCCCTCGGTCAGGGGATGGGAGCTTCCCTGGGAAGGGCATGTCCTTGGGTAAGCAGCACCTCTTAAGCATGGGCAACCCTGGAGGCTAAAAGCTGGGGTAGGACGTCTTTCTACGAGCAGTGTATTTCCATGTCTACCATACCAGAAGAGAATCTGGAGTTACTTTCATTCTGATGGGCTGCTCTTAATGTGCTTATAGGCCCAAAAGGTTCTGTGAATGATAAAATGACATTTAAATTATTAACATGTTTTCTCCCTATATTCTTTTCATTTTCCCATTCAAGGAGGGTGTTAATTCTTTGTGTTTCCTTGTCTTGGGGGATGTTCGTTCTCTTCCTTTCAAGATTTTTTCCCAGAAGCTTAAAGCTATTGTTCTAAAAATAGAGTTTGAAGAGAAAGCAGTTTCTTTCAAACTAAAAAAAATGTGCAAGGATAGACAGTCCCACAGGAAAGACAGACAAGCATGCTGTCTTGTGTTTCCCTGTGTGTATAGCAGAGCCTCAGAGGGAGAGGTTACCTGTGTCCTAAGCCTGGCTAAGAAGCTGCGCAGTGAAGAGACGGCGAGCATACATAGCAAGTGTCTGAGCAATAATTTCTAATCACTAGCTACCGCCACCACCTTGGTGTTGGGTAGGACCTCAGGACTCTTAACACAGCCCTGAAATAGAAAAGGTAAGCAGAAGAATGGTAGAGTAAGTACAGACCGATTCAAACCTGCTTTATTCCATTGTGTTGGTTCCTCCAACACTTCCCCTCCCTTAATTGGTAGGTCCTCTGGGCCTCCCAGTTCTTCCACACCTACCTTCTGTCTTCAGGCCATCTGAATCACATATGGCCAGATAATGTTGAGTCTATTAAGCATTTTATGCAAAACTTCCTTCCAGCTCACCTCTTGTCAGCCTCAGAGCATGAACAGGCCCCGCCTTCCCCCACCCCTAGCCCACTTACTTTTTCTTGGATCAATCTAACCTCACTTCTAGTCCCATAAGAGTTTTATTTATAACAGCACCTCAGGAACAAATTTACCCCCTCCCCATTCTTGGGTTTATCCCTCATTTATTTTTTTCTCTCACATTTTCCTTTCCCTTACGTCACTCACCTCATGCTTTTTTTCCCCCCTTATTTTCAATTGTCACATTTAGGAGATTCACATTTCTAATTGTAGGACACTGGATTATAATATTTGTCATAAGAAACCTCAAAATGCCATATTTAAAATGAGTTCTTAGAGTGAATAGAACATGCTAATTTTGATTTTAGAATTCTGACCAGTATTAAACAGATCCTTTTGCAGTCGATTCAAACAGACATTCAAGATAGAAGGGAAGGCTCCGGCGCCTGTGGCTCAGTCGGTAACCCCCCCCCCCATATACCAGGGGTGGCGGGTTCAAGCCCGGCCCCGGCCGAACTGCAACCAAAAAATAGCCGGGCATTGTGGCGGGCGCCTGTGGTCCCAGCTACTTGGGAGGCTGAGGCAAGAGAATCGCTTAAGCCCAGGAGTTGGAGGTTGCTGTGAGCTGTGTGAGGCCACGGCACTCTGCCGAGGGCCATAAAGTGAGACTCTGTCTCTACAAAAAAAAAAAAAAAAAAAAGAAGCTAGAAGGGAAAGTACATGTTTCAAAACTTCATTAGATTTACTCACTTATGGTTCTCATTTAGGTGTTTGTCACAATTCAAAGATAATTCCCTTTCATAAAAATGTGGTTTATCAGACCAAGTTTCAGATATGTTGAGTAATGGTGGAGCTTGTATGCAGGGACATGTGTTTTCTTAATTCTTCCTGCGGTCATTCAATGCATGGCATCTTTATGAGGCTTCTTCATAGTTATCCCCCTTCCTCCATTCTTGGAGCTCTCATCCACTTTGCATCCTCAGCCCTCTTAACTTTTTGTGATATTTGTTCATTCATTCATTCATTCATTCATCTATTCAAAACATACAACAGAGTGCTTGTGAAGTTCTATTTTATGTGCTGAACAAAACTCTCTGCCTCATGGGCACAGTAGAGCAGAGAGACAAAAAGCAGTTTAATTTTTTAAAAATGTGTGTTAAAGAGTAATACCTTCGAATGGAAAACTAAGACGGGAAGGAGCATGTCAGGGGCATAGAATTTATAATTTTAGATAGGAGGTTCTAGGAAAGGCTTCACTGAGAAGATGATATTTAAGTAGAAACATGAAAGGGTATACAAAGGACTACACATTTTGGGGGGAAATTATCTAAGCAGAGAGACAGCAAGTGCAAAGGTCCTGTGGCAGAAACTGTGGCATTCATGGGGGAATAGCAATGAGGGAGGGTAAAGATAGAAGATGAGATATGAGAAAGAATGGAAGCTGGGAGCCGGATGGAGTACTGCTTTGTGGGACAGTGTATGAATTTGGGCTTCTCCTGGAGTGAGTTGGAAGCCATTATAGGGTTCTCCACAGAGAAGTGACATAATTTGCTTTTGCTTTACCAAGATCATTCGGCTGCTATGGTGAAACTGACCAAAACACAAGACAAAAAAGCAGCAGGGAGTTCAGTTAAGAGACGAGGCTGAGTACTTAGCTGCTAGATGTGGTAGCTTAGATCACAGTGGGCAGGAAAAGTGTTGCGTTTATTTTGAAGGCATACTCTCCTAACAGTCCATGCTGTAGTCCTTTCTGTCTTCTTTAGGGTTGAACCTGTCTTTCTAAAAAACCACTCTTCCCTTACTCAAGAAAACCAAAATAACTCCTGAATGGCTAAATAATATTTTGTTCCTCTTTCTAGTACTCTAACCTTTTGCAGCTTGGCATTCTTCCTATCTCCATTATCTCCTCCCACTTCTAAGCATGAACTCTCTATACCAGTCAGCTTATTTATTCTCTCTATTGCCATTCACATGACATGTTATTCTAACCTCTGCAAGGAAAGCTCACACTCTCTCCTTTTGCCTAGATACGTCCATCCTAAAAAGCCTATTTCAAGTTACACATTCTCCATGTCTCCTATAATGTCAAATGTCCATGTAAGCACCTCCATTCTCTGGATTGACCCTAAGAACCTGCATATCACCTTCTGACAGTTTGTGTTACACTATTTTGCCTATTCTTTTTCTGGTAAAGATGGGGTCTTACTATGTTGTACAGGCTGGTTTCAAAGCCCTGGCCTCAAGGTCAAAATGAAGGACAAACTTCTACAAGCAAGATGAAGCCATCATATAACCTACAAAGGAAAACCCATCAAGCTAACTGAAGACTTTTCAGTGAAAACCTTACAAGGCAGAAGATTAGGGCCTCATCTTCAATTGACTTAAACTGAACAACTGCCAACTTAGAATTTTGTATTCTGCAAAACATAAATTTTAAAATAGACAGAAAAATTAAATCCTTTTATGACCAGAATTGTCCTATATGAAATAATCAGACAAGTATTTCTATACTGTTTAGAAATACTATACCCAAATCAGCACAACAGATACCCACCACTGTAAATACAATTAAAAAATAACCAAAATTCACAAGTTCTATCAAATAGAACAAAAGGTAAAACAAAACAATAGGGACTGTCAGAATGAACACACCAATATCCCACATATCAATGCTATCAGTCAACATGAACATACTGAATGCTCCTCTCAAACGTCATAGGCTGGCTGGATGAAAAAAGATAACCCATGACTGGGCTGCAGGTAGAGGGAAGGGGATTGGTGGGATTACACCAGCGGTGCATCTTACAAGGGTATATATGAAACTTGGTAAATGGTCTGTGAAGCTAGTGAATGATGCCCCATGATTATATCAATGTACACAGCTATGATTTAATAAAAAATAAATAAACAAAAATAAATAAAAGAAAAAAAAGAAAAGAGATAACCCAAGTATCTTCTGTCTCTAGGAAACACATCTAAATCACAAGGATGCACACAAACTCAATGTGAAAGGATAAAAAAAAAAATATTCCAGGAAAATGGTAATCAAAAGAGAGCTGGTATAGCCATTCTCATATCAGATAAAACTGACTTTAAGCTAACAAAAGCAAAGAAAGACAAAGAAAGTCATTATAAAAAGGTAAAGGGAGCTATCCAACAAGAAGATGTAATAATCCTAAACATACATCGCCCAATACAAGAGCTCCCAGATACATAAAAAACAAATATTACTAGAACTAAACAAATAAATAGTATCACTATAATTGCTAGAGATCTCAACAGCCCATTGTCAGAGCTTGATAAATAGCCAGCAAATAAAGAAATCAGGTACTTAAAGACAATTAAATCAAATGGATATAACAGACATTTATAGAATATTTGACCCAAGTATTATAGAAGACACATTCTTTTCAGCAGCATTGTCAAAGACAGATCTTATCTTAGCCCACAAGGCATGTCTCAACAATTTAAAATATGAAAAATTCAAATAATACCATGTATCTTTCTCAGATCATAGCAGAATAAAATCTGAAAGAAATCACAAGAGAAACACTCAATCCTACACCAAATCATAGAAATTAAACAATCTGCTGCTGAACAGTTATTGACTGGATCAAGAAAGAAATTAAGGTGGAATATAAAAACTATTTGATTTGAACAACAAAGGGAAACAGGGTATCAAAACTGAGTAGACAGCAAAAGCACTCCTCAGAGGAAAACTAATAGCCCAAATGCCTACAATAAAAAGATCAAAAATTGAAACCTAATGTCACATCTTAAGGAACTATAAAAGGAAGAACAAACCAAACCTAAAGTCAGAAGAAGAAAAGAAAAAATGAAGATCAAAGCAGAACTAAATAAATTTCAGAATAAAAAAATACAATTAATGAAACAAAAAGTTGATTCTTAGAAAGGATAATCAAAATTGACAGATCTTTTGCTAGATTAATCAGAAACAGAAGAGAAAGAACCCAACTAAGGTCAATCAGAAATTTAAAAAGTGGCAGTGCCCGTAGCTCAGCGGGTAGGGTACTGGCCACATACACCCAGGCTGGCAGGTTCAAATCTGGCCTGGGCCAGCAAAAACAACAATGACAACTGCAACAAAAAAAATAGCCAGGCATTGTGGTGGGCACCTATAGTCCCAGCTACTTGGGAGGCTGAGGCAAGAAAGTCACTTAAGCCCAAGAGTTTGAGGTTGTTGTGAATGCCACAGCACTTTTACCCAGGGCGACAGCTTGAGACTCTGTCTCAAAAACAAAAACAAAAAAAAGACATTAAAAATGTAACATTACAACTGATTCCAGAGAAATACAAAAGATCATTTACGAATGCTACATAAATCTCTATGTGCATAAACTAGAGAATGTAAAGCAAATGGATAAGTTCCTTGAAACATTCAATCTCCCATGATGTAATCATGAAAGGAATAGAAATCCTAAACAGACCATTAATGAATGATCAGTGAGATTGAATCAGTAATATTAATTTAAAAAACTCCCCAAACAACAACAACAACAACAAAACCACCTGGACTACATAGAGTCACAGCTGAATTCTATCAGACATACAAAGAAGATCCAGCAACTATAATACAAAAATTATTCCATAATATTGAGAAGGAAAGAATCCTCCCCAACTCATTCTACAAAGCCAGTATCACCTTGATACCAAAGGCAGGAAAGGACACAACAAAAAAAGAAAATGACAGACCAATATTGCCTGTGACTGTAGATGGGGAAATAATAAAATACTAGCAAACTGAATTCAACAGCACATCAAAATAATCCACTAGGACCAAGTGGACTTTATCCCAGGGATGCAAGGATGATTCAGCACACATAAATCAATAAATGTGATTAACTACATAAACAAAAGAAAAAACAAAGATCATGTGACCATCTCACTAGATTCAGAAAAAGCATTTGACAAAATCCAGCAACGTTTCATTACAAAAACCCTCAGAAAATTAGGCATAGAAAGAACATATCTCAGAATTATAAAAGCCATATGTGACAATCCCACAGCAAACATCATACTGAATGGGGACAAGTTGAAAGCATTTTCCCTAAGTGCTAGAATAAGACAAGGATGCCTATTCAACATAATGCTGGAAGTCCTAGCCAGGGCAATCTGGCAAGAGAAGGGTATCCAAATTGGGAAAGAGGAGATCAAACTATCACTCTTCACTGATGATGTGATCTTGTATCTAGAAAAAATGCAAGATTCCACAAAGAGTCTCCTGGAGTTGATAAGTAAATTCAGCCAAGTCTTGGGACATAAAATCAATGCACATTCAGCAGTAGCTTTTCTATATGAATAACAGTCAAGCTCAGAGTCAAATCAAAGGCATGATACCATTCAGAATAGCTACAAAGAAAATTAAATACCTAGAAATATACTTAATCGAGGACGTGAAGGATCTCTACAAGGACAACTATAAAACTCTGAGGAAAGAAATTTCAGAGGATACAAAGAAATAGAAAAACATACGATGCTTATGGATAGACAGATTGACCACTACTAAAATATCATACTACCCAAAGTGATTTACAAATTCAACACAATCCCCATCAAGTTACCAAAGTTATACTTCACAAATCTAGAAAAATATAATTCAATGCTTTGTTTGAAACAAGAAAATGGCCTGAATAGCCAAAGCAATCTTAAGCAAAAAGAACCAAACCAGAGGCATCACATTACCGGACTTGAACTATACTACAAGACTATAGTAACAAAACAGCATATTAATGGTACAAAAATAAAGATATAGAACAATGGAACAGAATAGAGAATGCAGATATAAAAACATCTGCCTACAACAAACTGATCTTTGATAAGGCAGACAACATATACTGAGGAAAAGAAGCCCTATTCAAAATATGGTGCTGGAAAAATTGGATAACACCATGCAGAAGAATGAAACAGGGAGAAGTAAAACAGTGGAGAGCAACTGGGGAGCTGAGGGGAATAAACCAACCTAACTGGTACTATGCACACTATTCTGGTGATAGGCGCATCTATAGCCAGGACTCCAGCATTACAAAAAAAGACCCATGTAACCTAAAACGTGTAACCCCTTAATGTTTTAGGAAAAAAAAAAAGTCCTGGCCCCAAGCAATCGTCCTGCCTTGACCTCCCAAAGTGCTGGATCCCAGGCATGAACCACCACACTTGGCCTATTTTCTAATTTTATTGTTTGGTGCTTCCATGAGTTCATAAGCTGCACAAAGTGAGGGACTTGACACAATTAAGTTTTGCATCCTTTATCCCCCACCCCATCAGCACAGATGAAGCGTATAATTTGTGTTTGGCAAATATCTGTTGGACTGAACAAAACCGACCATATTCTCTTCAAAACTAAGTTAGCTTTCTCTCAGTCATCTGGCAAACTGTCTTGAACATGTTAAAGACACATGGAAAACACGATATTGGTAATCACCACCTACAACTCCCCTCACCCATACTCCTAACTACCATCCTAGTGAGTATTTTCTAGAATGGTGGCTCTTGATGCCTACTTCCTAGGGGGTAATGAGCATCTCATCGAGCTCATGCCATACTTCTCTTCTCTAGCACACTGTATGACATTCATGTAGGTGCCAAAAGGCTGGCTGCCTTCCCTCATTCCGGCCCCCTTCCTCCTGCCTCCTTCCCTCTCGGCCCATCCCTTCCCTGCCTTGGGTGGATTATTTGTAGGCATCACTTCCAAAGATGAATCTTATCAAAACCAGCTGAGCTGCATATTTATACAGGCTCCATGTTTTCCTTACCGGCTGTGGACATTTCTGCAAATCCTACATTTTTCTGATGGCATTCCTGGCTCCTTCTTAAAGATGAATTAAGGGGGCAGGGAGAGGGAAGGTCGGGAGATGGGAGGTTATTTAGTGGGACTTCACCTAATGTGGATAATGCAGGGGTATATTTCAAAACTATTAAGAGTAGAGTATGAATGTCTTACCAGAACAAATAGGTAAGAGAGGTGATGGTTATGTTAACAAGTTTTATGTAAGCTTCCCACATTGTATATCAAATCAGCACACTATACCCATAAATGCATTAATGTACATAGTTAATACATTGTCCCCCTCACCCATAAATTTCTTGCATTTTATCATTTGAAGTTTATAGTTCTTTATGAGCTTGAATAGTGAAAATGCAATATTATGAGTTTCACGTGGAGTATCCTTGAAAGCAGCTTCCTAGTTTTTTCCGATGGCATTCCTGGCTCCCTGCTACTCCATTCTGCCAGTCCCCACCGCTGAGGCCTCAACCTTCAGCCATAGGGGAAGGCTCTGGGCGCCATCTCAGTCTTAGAGGAAGAATGTGTGGAGTCAGTATCATAGGTATTGAGGGTATCCTCAGCCAGTCCATGCCCTGCATGTGAACTCTAACTGACCTCGTTTGGCCCAGAAGCCTGACCTGTTAACTTATCCAGACTCTCAGATCATCCAAGGTCCTCCTTCCCCTTGCTGCCCTTTCCTCTGAACCATAGCCAAGGGCCTGGGGGCTGCACGTTGAAACACCCTGATCTCATCTCACATTGAGGCAGAAAATGTGTTAGCTTTCCACACCTTATCAGACAAACATACCTACCAGGGATCATTCAAGGAACTGCTCCATGCCGAGTGCTTTCTGCATGGGTAAGAGTCACTACTTTACCCTCCAGATGGCACACTCTGCCTTACATCTTTCCACTGTCCACTGCTTGGCAAGAGGTTGCCTCACCAGATGGGTAGGTCTGACCTATTCCATTTCTCATAAGTGTCTCACTCCGACACCCACTGCTGTATGAATATTTAATGATTTCTGGCCCTCTAGCACCCTCTGTAGGCTTTCCTCCCAGTAGGAATATCCTCAGGAAGGCAAGCTATTAGACAGTGCTGCTTCTAGGAATGTAATACATCTGTCCCAATATCTTCCACATCCTTTAAGACTCCTTTCTATCTTACAGCTCCTCTTTCCCCAGTGTCCAAAGTCTTCCCGCTAAAGCAGGAGTTCTGACTGGGGCCTTGCTTCTGGTCCAGTACTCTGATGTGCTGATCTGCAAAGCACGTCCTCAGAGGCTGACGAGTTTCTCCTGTAATTCTGCATGAGAATATCATGGTTACCGTCAAATGGTTCTGCCTGTGATAGTTAAGGGAGACCTTACAGGTAGACCTACTATAGGAAGTGTGAAGAAAATATTCCATACACACAATACTTCCTTTGCCCTAGAAAAGTGAATTAAAACTACAAGGATTTCAACAATTAAACAGCTATTTTTTACTACTTGTAGTAATAAAGAATTTTTAAATTATCTAAAAGGAGATTAAAAATAATACTCTCATGTGCTACTTCTAGGAATATAAACTAATACATCTTTTAGGAAGAAATCCCATAGTTTCTGACTTAATAATTGCCCATTTAGTAATATACGTTGGGGAACTAGTAAAACAAAGATTCATGAACCAAAATGTTTATTAAATTATTATTTAAAATAGAAAATATTGAGAAATAATTAAAAACTCATCAATAGAGAAAAGTTAATATATGATGATACATTTATACTATGGAACATTCTTTGAGATGTTTTCAAAGAATATATATTTCAAAGCATGGGAAAATATTATTATTAAATGAAAACAGGAAGATTCAAAATACTTTTTCCTGTCATTCAGTTATATGTGTATGGTATAAATAAGGTTGAGTAAATATATGACAATGTTAACAGCATTTCTTTATAGGGTTAGATTTTTATTTTTATGTTTCTGTGTTTTCCCACATTTTCTATAATAAACATGTATTACTTTGATAGTCTCAAAAATAGTATTGAAAACACTCAGGTAAGTAGATGTTGAGTTCAATGTAAACATCTTTTAGCAGCAGGAGCTATTGAGGCATGGATTGCCTCCAGCAGCTGGTAACAGGAGAGATATTCAAATAGAATAGTAATGTCCATCTCCCGGTGAGTTTTCCCATTACATTGCTTGAGAAAGTACACCCTTTCAGCTTTTTAGCTTATGTGTATAATTCTTATTTCTCATATTCAAGCACAACAATCATAATGGTATGAAACGGCCTCTGTTGACATGAACCCCATGCAACAAAAATGCTTGAGCTTACACTGAGTAATTAGCTAACTTTGGCCATCGTGTCCTCATGATTCTTTCCGGAGTTCCAGAGAAGACATACAGGTTAGGCCAAATGTGTTGGACCCTCCCAGGTAAGAAAATGTGGGAGCCTCTCACTAAAGGAAGTGCAAATAAACTCAAGATCTATCCATACAGGATGATTGGCAGTGAATGTTGAACTTCAACAACAAAGGGTGTCTTTGAGTATTTCAAAATTATTTTATTTTCTCTGAAACAAGCTTTCTTTGAGTAAAGTTCTGGAGAAACTTTCCCCATAGTCTTTGTGTGAGGAGGAGAATGAATAGACGGATGGAAGAATAAGTCACTCATGTAAGGAAGGGGCAAACCTCAGACGCCTTCCTGGGCTGGGCCCGATGTGGTTTTGGTGTCTGGAGCCACAGCACAGCTGCAGGGTAAAACACTACTCTAGGAAACTCCTGTCCTCCCGGGAGTAGCTGACCTGCTACAGCTGGAAGGCCTTGCAGGTGGGCTTTTGGAACGCCTTGCCTCTCGTTCCCAGGGTTCTAGTTGCCTGAGGCTTCCTCTGGTCCCAGGACTTCTGTGCTCGCCTCAGCCCCAACTCAGCAGCATTCTCTTCCCTTGGTGCCGAGTTACCCAGCTCTGACTTACACATTCCTTACTGTAAAGGTTATATTTTTCTAAGTTCAAACCAGAACATGAGGGATAAAGATACATTTTCCCAAATTTGTCTTGGAAAAATCTTTTCAATATAAAAATTAGATATTTAGTTATATTTAGTAAAATGTTTCAGTTGAGGAAAAATGCATAAAATTAAGCTATCCCACCACATGTGGTTCTTATGGTCACTGTTTCTGACTGTCCTGAGAAAGCCCTGGAGAATCAGGGGGGCTTTCCCTGGGATTCCCTCACAGCCGACTGGATCACTCCAACCTCACCCTGAAAGCAGATCTGCCTTCTGATGCTCTTGTTCCCTGGGAACTTTGTGCGCAATTACTTTTGCACCTGTGGACTAAGGGGCTGGCAGCTTTCAGCCATCTCCAGGCTTACGCCTAGAAAAGCTTTAGTATTTTCACTTCTAAGCTTTTAAAACACTCTATATATTTGATGACCATTGAAAAATATATATCTGTCCTCTCCTATTTATCGGTGGTAATGAAATTTCTTCAAAGGTCAACTAAAGACAGAAATGTTTTATCTCAAATTACAAATTACTTGCAGCAAATATCTGAGCTATCAATTCAGAAGAGGGAGTAAGCAGGAAGGCAGGGATTCAGGGGTCTGTCCACAACCTCTCAAACCTCACCGGATGGGTAAGTACCATCTTTTCTGTTTAAAGTCAGCTTTATCTGTAACATCTCGGCCTTTGAAACATGAGCTGTTCTCTTCTAAATTCCAGGAGGGTTCAAATGCATCATGGATATTGTGATGTGACTCAGGATCTGAATTAGGATGAGAATGCAGGGATTTTTCTTTCGGAAGAATGAGAAACATCTTAGGGTGTTCTTTTAAAGATAGTGTCTTATCTTGATCCCCTTACTTTATAAAATAGTGTAAAGATGTGTTCTTATCCCAACTAAAATGAAATGAGCCCTTGCCCAGTCCCCTTTGGCTTATCGTGTTTTTGAGCTCATCTGTAAAGCACAGAGTTGTCTGCCCTAACTCAAGAGCTTGATGATGGTATAGGCTGGCAGCTGTACCTCATGCTGTGGCTATGGAAAAATCCCACATTCCTAGCCTGAGGCATCCAAATAGAGGCAGAGCGCATGAGTGTTCTAGACAGGTGCAAATGGGCTGCGCCTGTGGCTCAGTGAGCAGGGCCCGGCCCCATATACCGATGGTGATGGGTTCAAACCCAGCCCTGGCCAAACTGCAACAAAAAAAATAGCTGGGCGTTGTAGTGGGCGCCTGTGGTCCCAGCCCCTGGGGAGGCTGAAGCGAGAGAATCGCCTAAACCCAGGAGTTGGAGGTTGCTGTGAGCTGTGATGTCATAGCACTCTACCAAGGGTGATAAAGTGAGACTCTGTCTCTAAAAAAATAAAATAAAAAACACTGGTGCAAATCTATGCCCCCAAAGGTAAACTTCACTCAACTATTGGAGAACAGCAGTGCCACTTTGCTCTCTGCAAAAGAGAACATTGCTGCCATGCTAGGTTCTAGAAATTTTGCTTTAATACCATTAAATATACTATTGTTTAATAAAACGGAAAGCCAAGATGAAGTGTCTTTTTTTTTAATCTATTGTGATAGTTTATTAATAGAGTCACTATTAAGGAAGAAGAAGGAGGAAGAATATCTTAGCTCCATTTTTGTCATTTGTTGCCCATGGAGATTTGGATAAACTTTCCCTAATCATCTTCAACAGTGGAAAAGAATTTCCCCACTGAATTTGAATGCAGGAAGGAACTATAGAGAATTAAGCCTTGAGGGTAGATTGGCCAGAAAAAAAAAAAAAAAGAAAAAGAAAAAAATACCTTTTTTGAGACAGTCAGTGAAATCTTAGCGCCTGCTCTACTTCATAAGAGACTCTAAGGTTATTGATTCCCTCATTTGAAGCACAATCACCCAGTAAGACTTGATAAAGCAGGAAAAGAGAGAGCTGGAATTACTCGGGCTTTACTATAACTCAGTTGAAAAATAATTGTATTAAATGATATATAGGAAACAAAATAAAATAAGGTGTTTCAAAATAACTGGTGATAGATACAGGCCATGAAACATACACTTTTAAACAACACATAATAATAAGAATAATAATAGTGAGAGCTAATACTTTTCCAGTGTTTGTTACATACCCAGTATTTCCGAGTGTTTTCCCAACAACTGGCACACAGTAGATACTCAATAAATGCTAGTTCTAGTCCTTTATTGAGATTTTTTTTGGTAGGAGTGGAAACATTACACAAGAACTCCCATTCAGTTCAAGGTGTGTGTGTGTGTGTGTGTGTGTGTGTGTAGTAAGAACACAGATCCTCAAGCAGGACTGCCAAACTGAATAACAACTCTTTCACTTTCTAGTTCAATACTCTTGGACAATTTAATATCTCTATTCAACAGTCTCCTCATCTGTAAAGCATGGATAATAATAGCATACCTGAGGGGTAGATACTATGTTGCACAAATGAGGAAACTGATTCCAAGAGGTGAAGTTCACAGAGATGAAGTAACTTGCCCAAGGTCGCACAGCTAGTCAAGAAAGAGGATGGACATTTGAACATGTGTCTGCTTGATCTCAAATTTGTATTCTGCCCACTATTCTGCACTAAGAATTACAGGAAAATAATATCTAAATTTATTTTGCTTTACCTATTTTTAGTTTTAAAAGTATATATTCATAGGACACCTGGGCTCGAATGTTTATAGCAGTACAGTTGATAATCTTAAAGACGTGGAAACAACCCAAGTGCCCACCAATACATGAATGAATGAATTAAAGGTGGTATATGCATACCATGGAGTGCTACTTAGCTATAACAAAGCAAATGGTAATCTGGTATCTTTCTAGACAACCGGGAGAGACCTGGAAACCATTCTTCTAAGTGGTGAAACATCACAAGAATAGAGAAACAAGTGTATGTACTCAGTAACAAATTGGAACTAATCAACCACCACTTAATTGCACATGTAGAAGTAATTTCATGAAAATCAAGCTAAGGAATGGGGAGGAGGCAATGGACAAATTCATAGCTGTTGGGTACAGTATAAACTATCTAAGCAAAGGGCATATTTATCTGTATAACTTTGACCCAATTTGTATAAAAACAGAGCATGTAAGCAAAAAATGTGCACTCCCTAATATTATTAAATTTTAAAAAATCATTAAATTTACCATGTGAAATTTTTATTGAACAACACAATAATGGTCACTTAACACTAATTACTTTATTTTGACCCAGTATCTTAAAACACCTTTGCTTCAAAAGCAACAGTATAAAAAACACCTGCATAATTAAACAGTGTAAATGACATTCTTAACATAAACCTTGCTGAGTCATGCAAGCATCAGAGACACACACATGATTGTATGTCCACTTTAACTTGAGCGATATTCTGGAGAGATTTCAGAAATAGAGACCTGTGCCTGCTGCTTCCAATCAGCCATTTGCCACTCATTCTGATTAGAGTTTCTCACTTGGCCAATGATGAGCAGAAGCTGAATTAGGCTTTGGCCTTTTCCACGGGCCCCTAGTATTCCAAAAAGCAGCTGATTTATTCATCAGATCTGTGTACTAAATGAAATTGCCCAGATAAACAGATGGTCTGGTCAGGCTGGTATTTCACAGCAACATGTGTTTGTTTGGATAACACGATCATAAAGCTTTCACTCAAGGCCTAAAATTAAATTGTGGCTTTTGAATGTTACCTGGGGCTACACAAGAGAAAGCATTCAAATGTCATATTTATAGCTTGGTTTTATCAGTAAGTTCTACATGATTTTGTATATTCATTGATAAGAAGAACATAAAACATGCAAATGCTTTAGATATATATGTATGTCTGAGGGTATTGTATGTAAAAATCCAAACCCCAGGATTTTAATTTACATAAAAAGAGACAGATTAATGCATGACTTTGTACCTTATCAGACAAAATAAAATTAAAAAAAAAAACTTCACTGTCATTTGGAGCCTGAAATTTTACATTCCAATATAACAGTAGGCCAATGCTTTGGAATTCACTCTGCTACCTTTGCTACAGAACTACTGATAGTCACTGTATCTTAAAAAATTAAGAGGAGATAGGGAGAAAAGCACTCGATTTGTATAGCACTCTGCTCTTATTAATCTGATGTTTTAGCTCTGAATCTTTTTTTTTTTTTTGTAGAGACAGAGTCTCACTTTATCACCCTCGGTAGAGTGCCATGGCATCACACAGCTCACAGCAACCTCCAACTTCTGGGCTTAAGCGATTCTCTTGCCTCAGCCTCCCGAGTAGCTGGGACTACAGGCGCCCGCCACAACGCCCAGCTATTTTTTGGTTTGCAGTTCAGCCGGTGAATCTTAAAGTTATTCTCCTCAAGAGAGCCAAGAATGATGTTAGTAGGATGACATACTTAACCAAATGAGGAATAGGACCAATAAGACATAAAACCCAGTCAGTAATGTATAATTAATATATAGTTGTATAGTATTTTTTCTTATATATCATATTTATAAAGAATAAATAAGACTGACTTTTTTGTCTTATAAGAGTAAAACATTATTATTTGAAATATTTTAGTAAATCCCAATCTAGTTTTTGTGTTTATCCAAATACTACCCACATGAATAAAAAGAATGGCCATTTTTTGGTAATAGTGTAATGGCATTATGGAAATAACTTTTTCTATTTGTTATTATGGTGTTTTTTAAAATAAACATTTTGTTTTAATTATAGATTCACATGAAATTGGAAGAGACAGTACAGAGGGTTCTCTGCATATCCTTCCTCCAGTTTCGCCCAGTTGTAATAATGTCTTCTAAAACTATGGTCCAAGGTCACAGACAAGAAATTGACATGGTACAATTCATGCACTATTAAGATTTCATCAGTTTCACTTGCAGTCATTTGTGTGTGTGTGCATGTGTGTGTATGTATTTAGTTCAATACAATTTTATCACATGCATGGTTACTGTGACCACCACAATCAAATACCAAATAGTTCCTCCTAAGGATTCCTCAGGCTACCCTTTTATAGCTGCAGTCACTTCTCTCCCCTTCCCAATCTTTAACCCTGATACCCACTAATCTGTTCGCCACCTCTCTAATTGTTGTTGTTTCGTGTATTCTATGTAAATGGAATCATACAACATGTAATCTTTTGAGCTTGGCTTTTTAAACTCAGCATAATTCTCTTGAGATCTAAGTTGTAGCCCCTGGTATATTTAAACAAACTATCGCTTGTTTCCAGCTTTGGGTTATTATGAATAAAGCTGCTGTGAACAATTGTGTACAGATTTTGGGGTGAACATAAATTTTTATTTCTCTGTGATAAATGCCCAAGAGTACAATTGCTAAGTTTTATGGTAAGTACCTAATTGGTTCTGGAAGAAGCTTCATCTTCCTTTCCGGAGTGGTTACACTTCGTCACATTTCCACTAGCAATGTGTTGTTTTTATAATTTAAAATGAAAATCTACACATATTTGATAACCTATCTCAATTCAGGTTCTCAGAGAAGTCTTCTTTCCTCATTTTTATCTACGCTTACCTCTCTCTCAGCCCTCATAATATTTGACTCATTCATTCACATTTGTAGCCTTATAATACTTAATTATTTCTCATTTTAAAGCCTCATTTCAACTACATTGAAAACTCCCTGAGTGTTAGGATTATTATTCTCCTCTGGTGTTTTCCTTACAGATTCTAGAACAAAAAATAACAATCAGGAAATAGCCTTTGAATGATTAACGTCAAATAGGTAAAAAGCAATATGAATCAATAAGATATGCAATTGTTTCTAAACTTACCAACTTTCTGTTTAGAAGTAATGCTATCATAATTTCTGTAAATCCTAGAACCATTTTCACTAAACTGACTGTAGATACAGAAAACTAAATGTATGATTACCGTATGTTGTTTCCAAAATAACCTTGATACTTTATTTATGAATATGTTTAATCATCATAGAAATAACAAGATATTATATTATTTCTTTGATTAGAATTGTTTAATTAAATTACTGCTCTGTATTGCCTTTCTCCAGGCAGGTGTTTCTTGCCTCGCCTATCTGGCATAAATTGATGTAAGAGCAATGGTATGTTGGTGAATGTTTAACAACTGGTTCTTTGGAAGGGGGCAAAAGGGCCAATTTCTATAATATGAGTACTCCAACAATGGCCAATTTTATGCTAGCTTTTGATGCTATGGAGTGCAGATTTGGTGAGCCAGAATGAGCTAGCTCTAGTACACTAATGCTAGAGACATATGAAACTTAACTAATCAAACCTGCTATACAACTTACAGCTATATAGCAAAACTCAAATAAATCACCTGCATATGTACATTGAGTTTTTGAATGACTTCAGTCTCCAAAATCTATTCTCTCACCCGTAACATCTAATGTTTGTTACTCCCCCTGAAGTGGCCCACTCTAGGTATTTCTAAATACAGTCAAACTGGCATCTAAAATTAACCATCACAGCATTTTTAAAAATACTGAATGCTCTGTCTTGTGAGACCTAGAACAGTGCCTGTCACACAATAGGCATTCCGTAGACATGTGCCGAATGAATGAATACCTTTGTATCTGAGTCATTTTAATAAATAAGAATATGCAGGGCATTCTAGAAAGAAATCTATATAAGAACAATATTAAATATTTTTAAAAGAAAAGCAATGTGTTAATAAAAGTAATTCTTCAAAAATTAGCAACCAAATAAATATGAAATAAAATAATGGTTAATTAGAAGAGGTCAATATGTAATATAATGTGATTGATCTTGATCCTTTCCTATATACCTTTCAGATTCTGAGTGTCGAAGGTGCCAGTTCTCCAAATTAACAGCTAATAGATTTTTATCTTCAATAATGCTTTACATTTATGTGGCACTTTATACGAAGCTCCATTGTCACACTTAATAGTCATACTTGCTAAATAGAGTATTTTCTGTGCTTGCTATGAGGCTGTATGTTCGTGAATACAAAGGAAATGAAGATACTGTGGCAGAGAACGCTAGTTAACTTCCAAGATCCATTGCTACTTCTTCTCTAGAAATAAGAATACTAATTTTGAGCTGGGCATGGATGGCAAAGCTAGAAATCTATTTTCCCTAGCTCCCTTGCTGGTCAGTGTGATGATGTGATAAGTTTTAGTCAGTGGGATTTAAGTGATATAGTATAGACAACTCCTGCCTTAAAGGGAGGGGCGGAATATCCTGGTGCCCTTCCTATATCCAGTGCCTGGAATGCATACGTGATGGCTGGAGCCCTAGAAGTTATTTTAACCCCATGATAAAGAACCACAGTCATTTCCATCTTACTCCCTATTTCCAACACTTAGCACAAGAAATGATATGTGGATATGCAACAAATATACAAATGTTAAGAACTTTGTATGTAGATATATGTAGATATACAACAAATACTGATTGAATAAATGAATTAAACACTATTTCCTTTATCAATTTTTCTTTCACTTCTATTTTCTTCTTGGGAAGACTTAGACAACTATTTTCTAAGGAAGTAGTTAAAACAACAGAGATGCTAATGATCCACCATTGCAAATTTCTACGCCATACTCCAAATCATCTCTAGCCATTTACACAGTTAATTAGTTTTACAAAGGTATAAAATTAGTTGGAAGTGGCCAGTAGTAGTTTTTGAAGAATTTCTGACTGTAAGCCCTCACCATAGCATAAGAAACTCATGCAAGAAAATTTATATTAGTAGGTGGACATCAGATAATAGATGTAGAAGGACTAGACTCATACAATTCTATAATAATTTCAAAAAGCTAAGTTGAGGAGGGGAAGCAGAGGACCTGAGGATTGGAACTAGAGAGCAGAGAAAAACTAATCTCAGGAGGGAACTGAGGTATGTTACTGGGATGCAATCCAGGTCTCAGAAGCTGACAGGTAAGTGCTAGGTCTGAGGCGATAACTTTTATCCCTAAAGTTCTTAACAAGCGTCACTGAGTCACTAGAAATTTTTGCAGTCTTACAACTAACTTTACCTATAAGTTCATTTTGTAGTAGCTATCTCTTATCATTGCATATAACCTATTCTAAAGCTTTTGAGAAAAGATATAAATGCATTATATACCTACATAGTATATTTCTAAAAGATCATTTAGAAGATTCTAAATGTACAAACTTTCTAAATTCCTTAATAAATTGTTCAGGCAAAATAACATTAGTGTAGTAACAGAAAGATTTCAAGGCACTTTATACAAAGTAATAGCATATTGTTCCTAACTTACTGGTTTGGGAGATAATGCTTAGCAATGTCCAGTAAAATATTTTAAAATATTAGGCATACTCAGTCTTACTTGATCCCAGATGGACCCACTGTCTAATCTTCATAAAAGATGGATTTTTGTGTGTATGTTCAATGGTGGTATTTTTCTGCACTAGCTAATGCTGAGATTTCAGGAGAGAAATTTAGTGCTAGAAATATTTACTATAGTGCTGGCACATAAACCAAGAGCTATTAGACTTTAATGCTTTCCCCTCTAAACTTTTTATAGCCTTTCATTTTTAATCGCTGCCAATCTGCTGATTTTATTTTAAATAGATACTTCAAGGCTGTGCTTTGTCAAAACAGACAGATGTATCATTAAATTCCCTCCCAAATTACACATTAGGCAATGTCTTTGTTTCATGTGCTACTGAGGTATTTGAATTTGTTATAATCTGGAGTAAAAAGGAGGCCAGAGAGCCGATTTTCAGCGCAAAAAGCTCTATAATTTAGAACTGATTGTTTCAATTGCACACAGCTCTGTGAAATGCACATTGGCCAAAGTGAGGGTGGCCATGGTACTTTGTGCTCATTCTTGTGGGTCACTGTGGCGTGGTTTGGTTGGAAGAGTCCATATTAGAAGTCTCCAGGGTTGCTTTTTCCATCTATTAATCATCTCTTTAAAGAAAAGAGTGAGCAATAAATGGGTAATTTTCGAACATTTTTCAATTGGCTTATATGGTCGCTTCCAATTGCTGCTATAACAAATTACCACAAACTTGGTGGTTTAACAACACAACAGTATCTTACAGTTGTTAGGTCAGAAGTCTAAAATGAGTCCCACTGGGCTAAAATTAATGCATCAGCAGGGCTGCTTTTGTCATGGAGGTGTTAGGGGAGAATCTATTTCCTTGCCTTTTTCAACTTCTAAAAACTGTCTGCATACCCACGCTTGTGGTCCTTCCTCCATCTTCAAAGCCAGCTGGGCAGCATCTTCAGACTTTCTCTTACTATGACCTTCTCAACCCCATTTTTCACCTGGGAGAGCCCTTGGGATTACATTGAACTCACTCAGAAAATACAGGATAATTTCCTCATGGCAAGATACTTAACTCAATCACATCCACAAAGTCCCTCCTGCCACATAACGCCATATTTTCACAGGTTCTAGGGATTGGACATATTTGTGGGGCCAGTATTCTGCCTTCCACATATTATTTATCTAATGAATGCATATTAAGCCATTTCTGTGTGTAAGGCCCTTTTCTAAAAGTGAAAAAGCTCATGACAGATTTTCCTTCAGCCTGGATGTCCAAAAACTCATCTTTTAAATAAATAGGTCTAGTTAATAATTGTATTAAATGAGAAGAAATCCAACCATCTTGAGAAGAGGAACCCTCCCCCCACTTCCTGCTATAGCAGAGGCAGCTGAGTAAATTGAAGATCTAGGAGAACTAGATACACATTATTGCCCCAATGCACCAACCTGATGATACATGGGACAGTCATGGCACAATATTCTTCAGTGATCTTTCCATTGTTCATCACGTAAAAAAATTCAAGCCCTGAATCTCAGAATTAGGAGAGAAAATGCTTTAAAAAAGGGAGCCTGATACACCAAGGTTACTCTGTTTACCTGGGTCAAAGAAAAAGGGAGGGAGAGGCGATGGGGGAGGATGGGCGGAGGGAGGGTAATTGGTGGGACCACACCTATGGTGCATCTTACAAGGGTACATGTGAAACTTACTAAATATAGAATATAAATATCTTAACACAACAACTAAGAAAATGCCAGGAAGGCTATGTTAACCAGTGTGATGAAAACATTTCAAATTATATATAAACCAGTGTATGGTGCCTCATGACTGCATTAATGTGCACAGCTATGATTTAATAAAACAAACAAACAAAAAGACAAATTGGAATCTTCAGAAAAGGCATCTCTAGATGGAAAAATATGAAACCTGGCATTGAAGTCCCTGGAAATGGGAATAATGAAAAAATTTCTGTCAGCCCTGGCAGTTCCCATATTCTGTGAGTGGTGTGGCTTACCAAGTTGTATGAAAGGACTGTGCCACTCAGAGTAGGCCAAGCTAGTTAGTTGGTTTGAACATCATAGAAGAAGAATAGAAGAAAAGCAGAGCTTGCTTTCATGTAGAGCTGTCATTAGACGCCTGTGCATTGCTATTAGGAATCCTCACCAAGTCCTGGAAATTTTCTCTTCTCAAAGTGGCCCTACTTAACGCTAAATGTTTCCTTCTTTTTGCCGCTTCCATCGTACATTCCAACCTCCCTTTGTTACCTGAAGTTTGTCATGTGTGGGCCACTTATGCAGTAAGTGGAGGAATTTCCCATTATTGGTTCTGGAGGAACTTTACTCAGTCCCTTACAGGAGCTCCCTTATTACTCACCAGGAAAAGACAGAGACACTTTCACATGTCCTCCAAGTTCTTTGGGTCCCGTAACCCAGAAGACGGTGTTGTGGTCCTCACAAGCTTTTATGTTATCTGAGGCATTTTGATTCTCTCTAGGGGAGACGTGTGCTGCAGGCAGTGTCAGACTTTCTACTTTAAAGGTAGCTTTGTCTCTGCTTTCCCTTTGCCTTATTAAGATAAGAAAAAGGAATTCATATTTATTTCCGAAGTCTCTTTTTTGCCAGGTAAAATAGTAAACATTGATCAAAAATATTTTAGCTAATTTACCTGTTCATTCATTATTTACTAACTGAGAACCTACGATATACAAGACACTGGGTTTGGACATTTTTTAAAATTCAATTTTGAGTTTAAAGAAGATAGAAAATGGAAGAGACAAAAGTCCATAAAGAGGTTTGAGAAATGGCAATGCTATAACATCACCAACACAGTATGCCTTTGAGCAAATCCCGTCTTCTCTCTGGAACTTGGTTACCTCCATTCTGAAGGAGGATGGTGCTACTTATTCTCCAATGCCCACTTCAGCCCTGGATGCAAACAAATGTGAGCCCGGGGTGCAGAGCTCCAGGCGTGCCCTGTCTCAGCTAGCGATGGGAAATCACAGGAGAAGGCGGGATAGAAAGGGTCCTTTGAATTTTTTGGATTAAAAGCTGCTACACTGTAAGGGGAACATTCCTTTACTTCTCCCAAATAAAAACTTTCTCCCTCTTGTATGATGCCAGGAATAAGAGATATAACCTGATAAAAGTAAACCCAAGCACATAAACAAAATTATATATAAATAGAATATGGTAATAATTTTTAGAAAACTATTTTTAAGTTACAAAGGTAGCACATACTTATCTCAAATTTTGAAAATAATGAAAAGCAAAGGGGAATGGTATACAATTTAACTATAACCCCACTGGTTAGAACTATGCACTGTTGGCATTTTAGCGTGTTTCTCTATAGTACTTTATGGGCCCAAATAAAACTGGAAATACTTTTCATATAATACATTTTTATGTGACATCACATTGTCAAAATTTATAAAATAATGCATATCTATTGTGATAATTTTGGAAACTACTTAAAAATGTAAAGAGGAAAAAGATCATCTTGATCATTATCTTGATTCTTAGACATGAATTTTATCTCTTTTCTATTTTGTGCTTCTTGCTTTTTTTCTCAAAGATCTCATTGGAGACTCAGCATTATTTGTCTGCAGCAGTGTTTCTACAGAGATGTGTGATATTCTCCTCTTTAAGCACAGGTAAAACAGCATGTGGTTCCTGCCCCGTGGACACTTCTCTTGGCTGGTGCAGTGATTAACCCGGCATCAATTACACTAAGTGCTATTTAAGGGGCGAGAACATGCCACCTGGAAATTAAGCCGTTAGCACTAAATTAAGGTCATTGTGAAAGAGTCAAGCAACCTTTTAGACACAAATAACTCTTCTCTGTCTTTCTGCTTTCCACAGAGATTTGATTCATCCAAGTTAAACTGAGTTGGTCAGGTAGATATCTGAACAGACGTGGCCACCAGAACCACTTTTCCTTTCCAGACACTGCCACTCTGCCAAGGTGGTGGGTGCTGTGCTGCAGTGTAAGGTTCTCAAAGAATTCACTCCTTGACAAAAGAAATATATTTGCAGTGCCTGTTATTTGTACTCCTTATTAAGCTCTGTGTGTGTATATGTGTGTCCATGTACGCTGCGAAACTTTATAGACACTTAGGCATTTCTAAGTATTTAAGCACAAGTCATAGTATTATTTACTGAGGTAATTTATAAAGGGATTACAATCCAGAATACATTCTTTTTATGGTGAATGTGTGCATCAATATGGGTAACTGTAATTATCTTCTTACATAAAAGGTTTTAAAATATTAATTTATAATATTCATCTATTTATTAATATTTATTAAGAGCACTCTATGTGTCAGATCTTCTATTAGGTACTGGAGCCAGAGCAGTGAACAAAGGGACAAAATACCTACCCACCTAGAGTTTATGCTTAGGAGAGGGAGGCAAGCAAAACGTAAACAGATAAATAAGATATATTAAATGTCAATAACTGCTTGGGAGACACGATGAAAAGGGATGGGGAGTTTGTACCGATGTGGGGAGGTGCTGGTGGGTGTATCAGTCTGCGCTGCTGTAACAAAATGCCTTAGACTATGTAGCTTATACATAACAGAAATTTATTTCTCACAGTTCTGGAGGCTACTGGTCTGTGGTCGAGGAGCCGGCAGACCTGACGTCTGCTGAGCATCGCTTTCTGCTTCCCGGAGCGTGCCTTATTGCTGCATCCTCTGGAGGGGATGATTGCTGTGTCCTCACATGGCAGAAGGGTAGGAGAGCAAAAGGCCGAGCTAGTTCCCACTAGCCCTTTTATAAGGTACTAATAAATAGATTTATGAGGGAGAATCCCTCGTGGCCAATCACTTCCTAAAGTCCACGCCTCATACCACTGTTGCCTTGGGAATTAAGTTTCAACATGAATTCTGGAGGGGGCACAAACATTTAAACCATAGCACCCTGTAGCAGACCATATAGTTTTATGGGAAGGAGAAGTGAGAGCTAAGCTCAGAACACTCTGCAATTATAATAAACACCTGTAACAACTCCGTAATATAACACCTTGGTGATAAGGGCATGGGGAAGGGATTCGGTGATCCTTAACACAGAGCTCACGAGACGAGAACGTCAGTGCTTGGCAGTCTCTACACCTGTGGTGTGCGTAGCCATGGGATTACGTCTATAAGTAGCCGCAGGAGAGGTGAGTTGAGGAGCCTGCATGCTGTTCTTTCACGGACTGGCTCACTCTGACTCTTTCACTTCTGCTCTCAGGGCGTCTGCCTGGTGTCTCTCTAAGACTGCTCAGCTTTGCTCTGGTATTAAGACTGGTTCTCTGGCTCAAAGACTGTGTTTCTCTCTTTCTCTCTCCCTTCTGCTAAGGCGAATAGCCCTCAGGCACCAAAGAGTAATTGTTCCCAAGCAAGATAGCGTCTCCAGACAATAGATAAGCTGGGACAGAGACCTGGCCAGTCCCCACTGACAGCACTCTACCCCTGTTCCCCCCAAATCCATCATGTCCTCCTCACATACAAAATACATTTATTACATTCCATTAGACCCCAAAGTCTCAACTCACTCTAATATCAATTTCAAAGTCCCAAGTCTCACCTAAATATGGGTGAAACTCAAGGTATGATTCATCCTAACATAAAGTTCCTCTCCAGCTGTGAGCATGGAAAATCAAACAAGTTATGTGCTTCTAGAATACAGTTGTGGGGCAGGCATAGGAGAAACATTTCCATTCCAAAAGGGAGAAATAGGGAACAAGAAAGGAATAGTGCTTCCCAACCAAATTCAAAACCCAACAGGGCTTGAGAATTCCTTCTTTGAGTCTATGACCTATGTTCTAGACAACACTGAAGTGGGTGTTAGACCCCCAAAGACTGGGCAGCCCTACCCCCATGACTTTGCTGGCCACAGCTTACAATACACCTCTCCACGGTTAGAATCTGGTGCCTGTGACTCCAGGTTGGGGTTGCTGGCCGGTAGCTACATAGATCTGGGCTCTCAGAAGCAGCCCTGCCCTGTGGCTCCACTAAACATTGCCCTAGAGCAGTGGTTCCCAACCTTCCTAATGCCTTCTAATGCTGCGACCCTTTAATACAGTTCCTCATCTTGTGGTGACCCTCAACATAAAATTTTTTTGTTGCTACTTCATAACTATAATTTTGCTACTGTTATGAATCGTAATGTAAATATCTGATATGCAAGATGTATTTTCATTGTTACAAAGGGGTAGCAACCCACAGGTTGAGAACCCTTGCCCTAGAGCAGGCATCCTCAAACTGCGGCCCGCAGGCCACACAAAGTGGTGTGAATTGTATTTGTTCCCGTTTTGTTTTTTACTTCAAAATAAGATATGTGCAGTGTGCATAGGAATTTGTTCATAGTTGTTTTTTTTTTGTTTTTTTTTTTAACCATAGTCCAGCCCTCCAGCAGTCTGAGGGACAGTGAATTGGCCCCCTGTTTAAAAAGTTTAAGGACGCCCGCCCTAGAGGGAGCTCTCGGCAGTAGCCCTGCCCTGGTAGCAGGTCTCTGCCTAGGCCCCAAGGCTCACTGATGTATCCTTTGAAATCTAGGTGGAGATAGTCATACCTCACCAGCTCTATACATACGGGCAGAATTGGCACCAAAGTTTACTGTTTCTACTGTCTGGGGAGGAATCCAAGCTAAACCTGGGCTTGGTGACTCACAGCTTGGGTGACCAAGGATCTCTTTACCTGAAGGTATGGAACAAAAACAAGATGTGGTCCTGGACAATGGGCCTCAAGGTTCTGTGGGTGGCCTTGGCCCCTCTTTTCAAACCTTATGCCCATAAGACCCTGGCTTTCTGGGCTGGTAACACATGGAGCTGCTGTGAAGAATGACCCCAGATGAATGACCCCAGATGAATTCCTCTGGGGTCATTTATCCTTTATCCTGACGTAAAGCATCTGGCTTCTTTCTATCTGTACTAATCTCCCTATCAAATGTATTCTTTCTCAAACATGCCTTCTTAATTCTTTACAACTTGGCCAGGCTGAAATTTTCCAAATCTTTTTAAGTTCTGCTTACCTGTTGATTATAAATTTAGTCATAGATTAATTTCTCTCTTTTCACATTTTACCATAAGCAGTCAGGAGAAGCCATGTAGCATCCTGAACACTTTGCTTAGAGATTTCTTCTGATGAATATCCTAGTACATCACTTATAAGTCTGCTTTCCATATCACATTAGGAAGAGGACACAATTCAGCCTATTTCTTTGCCACTGTATAGTAAGAACAGCCTTTAATCCAGTTTCTAATACCTTATTCCTTGTTTCCAATTGAGACTTCCTCAAAATTGTCTTTACCACCCATATTTCTACTAGCATTCTGATTGTGACCAATTAAGTAATCTCTAAGAAGATCAATTCTCTCTGTAGCTCTTGTGGATTCCTCCCCAGAATCACCCCTAATGCTACCTTTATAACAATAGTGGCCTTTTCTGACATATACCTCCAAACTCTTCCAGCCTCTACCCATTATCCAGTTCCAAACTGCTTCCATATTTTTAGGTATTTATTATGGCAACACCCAACTTCTCAGTACCAATTTCTATCTTAGTTCAGGCTGCTATAACAAAATACCATAGACTGGTGATTTACAAATAATAAGAATTTATTTTTCACAGTTGTAGAGGTTTGGGAGTCCCAGAGCAAGGCACCAGCAGATCTGGTGTCTGGTAAAGGCCTCTGTTTACTTCTCTTTTTTTTAATTTTTATTTTATTATTATTTTTTTGAGGCAGAGTCTCATTGTGTCACCCTTGGTAGAGTGCCGTGGCATCACAACTCACAGCAACCTCTAACTCTTGGACTGAAGTGATTCTTTTGCCTTAGCCTCCCAAGTAGCTGGGACTATAGGCGCCCACCACAATGCCCGGCTATTTTTTGTGTTGTAATTGTTTAGCTGGCCAGGACTGGGTTCAAACCCGCCATCCTCAGTGTATGTGGCTGGTACTGTAAGCCCTATGCTACAGGCACTGAGCAGACGACCTCTATTTTTACCGTGGAACCTTCTTGCTGCTTCCTCACATACAAGAAGGGGAAGGAAAAAGAGGTGAACAACTCCCTTACACCTTTCGTATTAGGTCACTAATTCTACCCACAAGAGTTCTACCTTCATGAAAATCACCCCTAAAGACCCCATGGCTTAATATTATCACATTGGGGATTGAGTTTCAACATGTGAATTTTTAGGGTGACACATTCAGACCTAGCAATGGGGAAGGGCTGGGGGGATGGCTATTTTAAGTAGTGTGGTTAAGAAAGGCCTGTTCATATGTGTGAGAAATAATGTATACCATAGACATGAGGCATGATTATGAGACATGTGAACAGAGACCCACAGAACATGAGGAAGGGACTCAGGCAGGATCTGGAGGAGGAGTGATCCTGGGAAAGGGATCAGCATGAGTCAGATATGAGCTTGAAGTATGCGAGGAAAATCAAGGAGGCCGATATGGCTATGATAGGGGAACAATGATAAAAAGTGAGATCAGAGAGGAAGCAAAGGTCTTATTATACTGTGGTCTCCCATGTTAATGGCATTTCCTCCAGATGCTGTGTGCATGTCAGTTCACTCATACTTTGGCTAACCGTGTGTGCTTTGATTCCTGGGAAAAACCATACAAGAGACAGTCCAGCCAAATGGGTTGAAGGTCATTTGTTCTCCTGTTTTGATAAGCTGGGTGGGTGAATTAGTGCATTAGTTTTCCACTGCTGCATAATAAATCACCACAAATTTGCTGGTTAAAAGAGTGCCCGTTTGTCTCCTACAGTTTCTATAGGGCACGGCCTACCCACGGCTTAAGTGAATGCTCTCCTCCTCTCAGGGTCTTATCAGCCCAAATCAAGGGTTTGTCTGGTCTAGGCTCTTACCTGGAGGTTATGGGCTCACAGTCTGCCTCCAAGTTCATTCAGATGGTTGGCCAAATTCAGCTTCTTGCTCCTAGAGGCCTGATACTTATTTCCTTGTCAGCCATCAGCCAGGGGCCACTCAGCCAGATTCCCCATAGTTCCTCCCCACATGGTACCCTCCACCTTCAAGGCCAAGAACAGAGAATCTTCCTTACATCAGGTCCCTCTCACAGTTCCAATCTTTTTTGCTGGGAAGAACCCAGTTCCTCTTAAAGGCTCATATGATTAGGTCAGGCCCACTAAGGATTACATGTATCTCCTTGTCTTAGAGTAAATTGATTAAGAAAATTAATTACATCTGCAAAATCCCTTCACAGCGGTACCTAGATTAGTGTTGAATTGAATTATGGAAGAAGTTGTGTATACATCAGAGGGCAGGAATCTTGGGAGACATATTAGAATTCTGCCCAGCAAGCTGGGAAAACCTACAACTAGCACACACTGCACTGCATTAGGAAGGGGACATTTGTGGCTCAAAGTTCTTAGGTGCACTCAGCCTTAAGTCACCTAATTTTAGGCTGAGAGTATGTAAAGTGGGCAAGGTTGAAGAAAGTAGGAGTTTTAACAATCTTTACTCTGAATCACTGCTGATAGAAGTGTGGGAAGTGGGAGGAGGAGGCTTGCATTTGTTGAACAATATCATGCCCTACTCTATTAAGCAGGAGCATGTATTAATAGGGAGGCTAAGGAGACTGTGCATCGGGGAAAGAAACACAGAATCATGAGTAGCCTAAATAGTTATGAGTAGCCAGGTCATGAGTAACTTGGACAGTGGAGCAGAGAAAATGAGAAGAGTGCGGATAACACCTAGGAAGAGGTGCAGCCAGGCTAGCCTTGGTCTTTCCAAAGCCTGGTGGAGGTCCAGTAACCGAGTGCTATTCAGAGTATGGACCCCATGGGAGCTTGTGAGCCATGAAGAGTCTCAGGCCCCACCTCAGGCCTCCTAAGTCAGAATCTGCATTTTATCAAGGTCCTCAGGTTACTTCTATGCACACTAACATTTGGGAAGTTCTCACATCCTCAGCAAACTGGGATGGTAGATCACCCAACTTCCTATCACCCAAGGCACAGTTTGTTGCGATTATATGCACCTGCTGGTTGCCACTGTTCTGGCCCCATGCAGTTCCCTCCAGCACCTTCACTGCCCAGCTCTGGGACAATATCACAACACCAGGCTGCTCACAGTAGCGGATCTTTAGAAAATAACCTGAGATCTGTTGGGATAACAAACAGCACTTCATACAAATATCCAGCCAGAATTATGTATGACCGTTGCTATCATAACCACCCAGAATGCATGTTGGACCAGAAAACTTGTGAGGCAGGGCTCAATCTGCCCAAGTTGCCCAGGCAGAAAAGTCCTCCTGAGAAGCCAAACACTGTGAGGGACGGTCCCCTGGGAACTGGCCAGACTGGAAGGAGACCTCTGTCTTGTGAGCTGCTTCTCTAGTTCTTTGGAAATAATGAATGTGTCTATCAGGATGTGACTAAATGGCTAGAAGTTACAAAGCTGAGTGCCAATGGAGGGCCTGTCCCCATCTAAATAAACCCACCCAGAGCCTACACACACACACACACGAAATCCCAAACTCAGTAAATGACCAGGTCACTCTGGAAGCAAAACCTCCTTCCTCTCCCAGCATGATGCGTCAGGCATCCGGAATGTTGAGATGACAATAGAAACGTTTACAGATGAATGCGGTGGACTAGGGGTCAGTTCAGTGCTAGGTGTTTACTGTATTCTCTCCTGTAAGCCTCACAATTATAGGCAGTAGCTTAGTCCACAGATGGAGAAATTGGGGTTCAGAAAGAAAATAACAGAGAGCAAGCAGCAGTCCCAGCACTCTCAGCTGGCTCTTTCTGACACCAACCCCTGCTTTAATCTGAGTTTGCCTTGGCCACCCACCCCGAGCCCCCTTATAAGAACAATCTCTCCAGGGGTGCATTTTCCAGCACAGGGTGCATTTGTAGGCATCACATCTGAGATCGCAGCCCAGAAGACCCAACTTTTAAAATAAGAGTTCTGAGTACATTGGATACTTTTTTTTCCATTACAAGAATGGAAGAAACTATGAAATTAATTTTTGGCTTTCATATGAAAGCTGTAACCCAGTTATAACCTAAGAATATGGGGAATGGGGAGAGGGAGGAGAGGGAAGGGGGAGGATGGGTAGAGGGAGGATGATTGGTGGAACTACACCTGAGGTGCATCTTACAAGGGTATATGTGAAACTTAGTAAATGTAGAATATAAATGTCTTAACACAATAACTAAGAAAATGCCAGGAAGTCTATATTAACCAGTGTGATGAAAATGTGTCAAACTGTTTATAAAAACCAATGTATGGTACCCCATGATTGCATTAATATACACAGCTATGATTTAATATTAATAAAAAAATAAGAGTTCTGGGTTGGAGGAGGTAATGAATAAGAAATATATTTAAAATTTTGAAATTCCTATAATTATTCATACTCTTAGTACCCTATCAAGAATTATATGAGGGAATGCCAAGTTTAACAAATACAGGAATGATTTACAATTTTTACTTGTTCAATATTATATTCATTATATCCACAGCAACTTTGTAGTGTATGTGGAAGAGATACTCTTTTTCTATATACAGATAAGTAAACTGAAAAAGTGAAGCAGGATTTTCCCAAAGTCGTAAAGCTGGGATGTGGTCAAGAACGCAAACCTAGGCAACCTGTGCTCTTCCTATGAGGCCACAAATGTACTTGCAAGTGGGATTGTGTGTGTCCCATTTCACAGCTCACCAATATGGAGCAATGTGGTGGGGAAATAGTGCCCCATGTAAGGTGTGTCAACATGATAGGTTCAAGTGATTATTGACTTTGTTAGTACCATGCATGTAACAGCAGTTCAAAGCTTGTAGAATATTTTCACGTAAATTATAATGCTTCATATACATAGCAACTTTGGGAAGAAGAGCAAGATCGAAGCCACTAGTCACAGGTGGCTACTAAGCACTTGAAGTGTGACCAGCTGAAATTGAGATGTGCTGTTTTGGGCAGGGAGCATTCAATGCTTTTCAGTCATGCTGGGATGGTTCATTTTAAGTGTCAACTTGACTGGAGTGACGCCTAGACAGCTGGTAAAGCATTATTTCTGGATGTGCCAGTGAGGGCATTTCCAGAGGAGACAGGCATCTGAATTGGTGGACTTAGAGGGGAAGATGTTCTTGCAATGTTGTTGGGCATCATCATTTGGACCAAGCAAAAAGGCAGAGGAAAGGTGAATTTACCCTCTTTCTCCTGGAGCTGAGTCATCTTTCTTTCCCTGGCCTTCGGACATCAGAATTTCAAGTTCTTTGGTATTTGGACTCTGGGACTTGTAGTAATGGCCTCCAGGTTCTCAGGCCTTTGACCTCAGACTGTGAGTTACACCATCCACTTTCCTGATTCTAAGAGTTTTGGACTTGGACTGAGCCACAGTACACCCTCCCTGGGTCTCAACTTGCAGGCCTATGCTGGGACTTCTCAGCCTCCTTAATCTATGGGGTGAACTCTGCTGATAAATCCCCTCTCATCTATCTATCTATCTATCTCTACTATCTGTCATCTACCATCCATCCATCCTGCTGATTCTGTCTTTCTGGAGAGCCCTGATTAATAAATACACATGCCATGAGCAGAATAACTAAGGCAAAATAGTGAACCTATGGTTTAACACTCCCATTCAACACATGTCCAGCATTGAAGTAGATGAGAGGAACAAGATTGTCTGTATTGATGTGTAAATATGTAACATATATGTGACACATAAATATGTGACAAATGGTGAATGGTGATGAGCATTGTATTTGTGTGTGAGTGTGGGGGGCTTTGTGTGTGTGTGTGAGTACTGTGTGCATTGTGTATGTGTGTAGTGGGGCTGGAGGGTCTTGGCATGGTCATCCAGGAGTATTTTATAAAACTTCAGTTATCTGTATGTTCACAGCCCTCTGAATTCTGCCTGTACAATCAATATTTTAAGTATGTCTACATAAAACTGGGTGGCTTTTGATTTTTAATGGCTACATGTTATTTCTAGATGTGCCAGTGATCTTATAGGGGGAAAGTTTTGATTAAACCAAATGACAAATAGCTCTAATAACCTCTCTTATCCTTTAAGTTAAAAACGTTTCAAAAGCCACACTGGAATTCCTCTTGGTGTTACTTCTGGCTAAGCTCAGTTAACGCAGCTCTCCCCTTTTCCCCAGTGTTTTGCGGAGGGATTCTCCCTGTGCCCTCACAACAGCCTCTGAGGATTACCTAGGACAGTCCACTTTCTCTTTTTTTCTTCCCTTCTCTCTTCCCCTCCCCTCTTTTTATCATTTTCTTGCAATCCCATTTGGCTTTCAGGTGCTTGCTTCCAGAGGTGTATCTTGAGTCTCTGAGCTTGGACAAGCTGGGCATAGTATTTGTGTGTAGTCCTTAAGAAGGGAAGTGAGCTGCTCTGAGGGGAGAGTGCCTCTTTATTGTGGTGTCTTCTTTAGTACAGTGGAATGTAGAGCGCAGCTATGAAAAACCTTCCTGGTGCCTGCTGTGCTGGAGCTCCCTCAGATAAGAAGCACGGATATCAAGTGGGCATTCTTCCCAGGGAAGTCCTCCCAGCCAAATCACATGCATCTCTCTCTTAGTGTTAAGTTATTATTATTTTTTAGCCTCCTGCCTCTCCTTAAATCCAACATTATCTTACAGCCCATCTGGGGAACTCAGCCTTTATTTTACAATTTGCAAAAAAATTATGAAAACAGTTAGATGGGGAATTCCTTTATAATCACTTTAGAAGGCATATTGTTAGGATGGCAAAAACTGCAGTTTTCAAACAAAAGCCAAGAAACTGGTTGGTCTGAGGAGCAGTTGACCCCTGGGGAAAGCATTGTGCGGTGTGATTTTGAAGGATGGGGTGCTGGGTCTGTATCTTCTCAAATTCTATTTTTCTTTTTTTTATTGTTGGAGATTGATTGAGGGTACACAGAACCAGGTGACATTGATTGCTTTTGTTAAATAAGGACCCTCTTATATCTGTGTCCCACCCCCAAAAGGTGTACCACACCCCTTGACCCTCCATCACCTCCCTCCTTCCCTTTCTCAGCTCACCCCACCCCTACCCCCCACTGTGTACTAGGACTTAATTGTCTTCATATCAGAATTGAGTACATAGGATTCTTATGTCTCCATTCTTGTGATGCTTTACTAAGAATAATGTGTTCTACATCCATCCAGGTTTATACAAAGGATGTAAAGTCTCTATCTTTTGTTGTGGCTGAATAATATTCCATGATATACATATACTACAGCTTGTTAATCCATTCCTGGGTTGGTGGGCATTTAGGCTGTTTCACATTTACAGCTCAATTTACAATGATCAAATTCTACTTTTTAAAAATAAAAGTGCATTTGTTTTCTCCTTAATATGAAAACAATGCATGCTTTAAACATGTGGTAAAATGGTTTCCCTCTCACTCAGAGTAAAAGCCCCAATCCTTCCCCAGGCATATACGAATTGTGCAAATGGACCCTTCACTTTTCTGACCCAATCTCTTTCTCTTCTCCCCATTGCTCACTCTGCACCAGGTGTATTGTTCCCTTATTCAGACTAAGAATGTTCCTGTCTCCAAGACTCACACGGGGAGAAAACTCTTCTTCCAGATAGCTCTATGACAATCTCATTTCTTTCATATTTATGCTCAAATATCACTACTTAACCAATGAGGCTTTTCCCTGCTGCCATATATTAACCCCCCACACACAACCCTCTGTCCTCTTTGCCCCTCCTTTTAATGACAGCACTCATAACCATCTGATACATCATATTTTTACTTGTTTATAATCTTTCTTTTTTTCACCTTTCCAGAAGTTCCTAATACTACTTAGCACTGGCAGTCAGAGGTGTTCTACCAATGTTCTTTGTATGGTTGAAGGCATGTTGCTCATGAATTCCTGGGAAAGAACTGTGCTTTTTCCACCCAGATGAGTATATGGCTTACTAGTACTTAGTTTACATCAAGAACCAGGATATCCCAATATTTGTAAACAGATCAGAAGCATGTAGATTGCCTGTCAAGGTTTGCTGTGACAGTTTATCAGTCAAGGTTTGCCTCACAAAATAGAAACTCTGTCAGATATTTGAAGTAGGAAGAAGTTTAATTAAAGGAATCGTAGTCTAGCACAATTGAAATTTTTTGTTGGGAGGCTAGGAGAGCAAAGGTGAGCAAAGTTGCTTTCAGGAAACCCAGAAGAACACACTGCTCAGAATCATCCCCAGCAATCTTGGCTGACTCCTGTGAGGAGTGGGTGCTCTCAGGAGGATGCCTGAAAGCCTCAGGTAAAATCCCCACCACATTCAGCATCTACTGATACTCACACCAATCTACAGCTGCCCATTTGGGGAAAATAGGCTCTTCTATCTACTGTATCTTAAACCAGTGCTTCTCATTGGCCAAATCCCATTGGGCCCTCTGGCAAGGGAATTTGGGAATGGTGGTTTCCGAACTTCTCAACCCTGCGGTACTGAGGAACACATAGAAGGGTGGATTGGTTCAGATTTTCACAAACCATGTCCTTTGTTTATTCCTTGATTAGGGAACTTCTCTAATTTTATGACTGGTATAGTTTATTCCTGCCAGTCCTCGGCCATCTGACACATTGCAATAGTGAATTTTAAAATATTAACTCAGGGGACCTGGAACTACTCCAGCGAAGGTCATTAGGCCCACCTCCATTCTTCTTCAGTGCCCGCGGTAATACTTCCAAATGTGCCTCTGGAAATGACTGTTCAGGAACACGCTGGACTGCGGGATTCTTAACTCCTCCAATGCAGGGTGTGTTTGTACCCTGTTTCCCGGAAAATAAGACAGTGTCTTATTTTAAGGTGTGCTCCCCAAAATGTGCTAGGCCTTATTTTCAGGGGATGTCTTATCTTTCCAGTAAGTAGGTCTTATTTTCGGAGGATGTCTTATTTTCAGGGAAACAGGGTATTTCCTTAAGTTTTCCTGTGAAACCTAACCCATGCCTCCTTCCATCCTCCTGCTCTCTCCTGTTCCCAAACAAGGATGCTCCTCTCACCTGACGGTTCTCTGGAAATAAACCCTGGTCCCCCTGGGGCCAGACCAGGCAGAGTAAATATTGTCCTGATTTGCCATTAGAGAAGAAATGAGGCGGAAGGGCTCCTGATGATGGCATGGAGCTCACTGTCTCCCTGGTGAGTGAGCAGCAGCCCTGCCTGCTGAGAATAGATCTTAGGAAGATGGCTCCCATTCCATTTTGCTCAGAGGGCGCTGATATCATTGTCTCAACTAGTTTGAGGCACATCACAACAAACCAGTATTCAATAACAGCAAGCCTCATTTATAAATTGCCTACAGGCATTTTCACAGTGCTATTATATCATCTTAAAGGGTTTCCAGAGACACCTCCATATATTTTTGGCTGGAAACTCTGAGTTAATCCAATAAGGGGATTGAACTTCTGGGTACTAATAACAGTAAGGCAGTGCTGCCCCAATCAGTTCAGGGCTGCTCAGTAACAGCAAACAGCGTCAGTGCATCCTGCCTCTCTTCCAGCACACCAGCACAATGTACTTCTTTCCCTGCATGGTGGCTCCCTTGATCTTTCACTCCCCCATCTGGCATCGTGATTGATCACTTAGAAATATCCTAAAATAGTCAAAGCTATGGACTTGAATTTTATGTGGATTGTCAATTTCCTTTTCTCATCACACAACTGTATTATATATAACCTTTGGATATATATCTTGACTAGAAATTTGACACTTTAGAGTCCTAGTCAATGTAAGGAAAACAGAAATTTCAAAGACAAGCAAATGATAGTCTTTTACACTTTCATAATCGATGATCCACACGTTATCCAAGGAGTTCACTGAAAAAGAATTCCTTCATGAAAGAAGGCCTGTTGACTCTGCCCTGATTCCAGTTTCAACCCTCTATCCTCTTGGTGATTGTAGAAGTCACTTATTTTATCTTGTATCCCATTCCATCTGATTTCTGGGGACCCCTCCTCCTAGGCTGTCATCAGCCTCCCTGGGCCTTTCCCCACAGCCCACTCCTTCCCTGGTTAAGACACTTCCATTGGAATATAATGTTAGCTATTTTGTTTATTTTATGTTTACTTTAATATGATGTTTATTTTAACATCAAGGCTTTTCAACTGTTATTGCTTCTTACAACTTCATTCTGTAGGTCTTTCTACTGTGATTAATTCCTTGAGACCTAGTTTTTGCACTTGTTTCTTTCCTGAAACATCATCATTTATTCTTAAAGCTCTCTATTGACTACCTTGTTTCCAAATTCAGTAGCCTTTTCTGCATATTATTTCTGTAATATTTGCCAAAGTCAGTTATTCTCATGCTTATTGTGACTGGATAGCAAACCAACCCCAAACTCAGTGACATAAAATAGCAATCATATATTACTGATCACTCCTTTTATAAGTTCTTTGGGATTCCGTTGATATAGTAGCTAGTGGCTCTTGCTTCAGGCTATGACTGCTGCGGTGGCTTTGCTATGCTAAGATAAGCTAGGAAGGCTCTTCACATTTTTTTCATCCTCCTCTCAGTATCAGCAAGCAAGGTGGGGCATGTTCTTCTCATGGAAATAGCAGTGACACAAGAAGTTAAGTGGAAGTATTAAAGCCTGCTATGGCCTAGGCAAGGAGCTGGCACAGTCACTTCTTCCCACATCCATTGGCCAAAGCAAGTCACATGGATAAATCCACAATCTGGGGGCAGGGAATACCTGCCATGGTGAAAGTATGGCTATGGGGAGTAGTGGAGATCGGAACCATTCATTCAGCAGATCATGCAGACAGGCCCTCTTGCTTTGGCTGGTGTGACAGCATCATTCGTAGTCTCTTCCCAGGATTCTGGTGACCTTCCACTGGATCCTCTAATGATCTAAGTGTGGACTTTCAGCAACACTCTGTCTCTTCTTCCCTGCTCTTTTCTTCATCAGTAAGATCCTTAAATTCAATTAGTGCCTCGGTATTGGTATATCTCACACATTTCTACTGTAAGCCCTATTTTCTTACCACTTTTGTTGTTGTTTCCTTCACTGAGATTTTAGTTTCTATAATTCTCTGTCACCCAGGAGTGGGGAAGCTGTGGCTTTAAGGGCCTTAAATATAGCTTTTTGACTGAATCCAATTCTTTTTTCCTTGAGACAGAGTCTCAAAATCTTCAAGGGAAAAAAACTCTATATTTTATATCTCATGGTTATCTGTGTATATGGAAGGCCTGAAAGTCTATATCTATTATGAGATTTTTAAAAAGCCTTTTTCCTCGGAGGTTTCTAGGGGAAAAGTCTTGCTTGCATTAGTAGAGACAAGTGAATTAGGAAATAACTGCAGTTTCTTTTGAATCTTTTCAGTTATCTTGTTTGCATAACTTTTTGCTACCCTGTTCAGGTATATATTCACTTTCCTCAGGAAGTGAGGAAACATTTCTCAGGAAGCATCTGATATTGGTTCTTTCAACCTTTGTGTGAATGTTAATCTGTATATTTTCTCTTCCTGCTATCTCCCTAGCAATTCATTCATTCAGTTATTTACTATTTATTCTACTATAGGTCAATGCCTTTTCTCCAGGCCACATCCCACATGGATAGGTTGGGTCCAAAAGATGCCCAACACCTTCAGCTCACTGAGATGGAGCAGTGTCCTCTCTTATTTTCAACAATTTAAGAAAATAATTCTTGCCACATGGCTTGTATGAAAGCTTCTTGTCTGATTTGTTGCTTTGAACTAACAGAAAAGTGGGGAAAATAGAATTCATTGTGTTGCTAAGAGGAGAGAATATACAGAAGGCTGAAATCAAACAAATAAGGTAAAACTCAAGAGACAAAGACCTACGTTTAGTAGCAAATATGCTTGATTTTGTTACATACAAAGAAAATGATGAACAACAACAACAACAAAAATCCAAAAAAGACAATGAGATACTGTGTTGGTAAAGGTATGGCATCATTTCTTGTCGGTGGAAACCCTAGCCCCATTTTACTGACCTACATCTAGAGCACTGCATTGATTCTGCAGGACACATTCCAGAATGGTAATTGACAACAGGGAGCAGTTAGAGGGAGGCAGCCAGGGAATGGAGAATCTAGAAACCCTTTGCAACAGGAAGCATGGGACAGAAAGAGTTCTAGCTGCCTGTGAATATCAGGAGGACTGCCTTGCTGGAAAAAGTATAGCCTACCTTCACTCCTTCTGAGAGGATGGAACTAGAACTGTCCAATGCTGGAAGGCCTGTCTTGTAGGCCATTGAATTCCCTGTCTCTACAGTTTCAAACTAAAGTTCAAGGGACATTTGAAAATGATAAAGGAACCTTATAGACAGCCATTGCCAGGCATTGGAATATGGATTTTACACACACACACACACACACACTCTTAATCCTCACAACAATCCTTAAGTCAAGCATTATATTAATAATTATTTCCATTCTAGAGATAAGGAAACTGAGGCTCAGATAGTTTGTTTTCCTTGGTTACACAGCTAATTAGGGACAGAGCTAAAATTTGAGTCCAGGCAGTAATTACCAATCTGTCTCTAAAAGGTGGTCAAGTTGATATTTTCATATGTGATTTTCATTTAGCCTGGATATACTTTAAGGTGCCTTTCACCTCCAGGTCTTCTTCCTAGAGATGATTCTTATTCTATAAGTAATGGTTAAAATCCAACTATGCTTCTTCTGTGCTTTAGATAACTTTTATAGATTTATTTGAATCCTGTATATTTTAAGTACCATCTGGTGGTTGAATACAAATAACACAAAAATTAGGGCATACAAATAATTTCCTCTTTCTTGGCAGATTATTGCACATCTAAAAGGATAATAATATACCTCTCCTCTCTCTTTAATCACAAAATGAAACTTAAAGGTCTTCCTAAATGTCTATGAGTTATTAAAGTTGCTTTGAATGATTCAGATGAGAGAATAGAAAGAACACTAGTATTTTGTGAGCATTTTCTGGATCCCAGGAACTATGTTTGGAGATATATGTATATTATCCCATTCAATGAACTTAATAAGCTAATGAGCTCGCTATTACTCCCATTATGCAGATAAGTAAACCAAGGCTTGGAGGAACTGACACTGCTACCCACCTGACACTGCTATTAACCGCAGAGGCTACATTTAAACCCAGAAGCATCTGGTGTCCAAATATGCTTTCCCAACTGTACCATATAGCTTCCCAGTCACAAATACCAGGAAACCAACTGTGGACTTGACCACATTCAAAGGTACCACATGTGTTATTTGTAGTCTTGTTAGCCCCTTAAGGAAATCTTTAGAGAAATAAAGGAGATACATACCTTGACACAGAAGATACGAGATAGACAATCTTAAAGAGATGGAAAATGACATATAGTCTGTCTGTACCCTAGGAGTGGCTGAGGCTTGATGAGAATAAGAAGGGTAGGAAAGAGCAGACGTTGACGGCTACCCTAACAAGGGAACAAATCCTGGACTTCTACACAATTAACTGCCCCTTCCCTTCTCTAGTCCTAGCATAGTCCATCCAGCAACACTTTCCTATTCATCCCCACACACCATGTGGTACTTTTCCTTGTCTGCTGTTCTCTTTCTCTTTTTTTGAGAGTCACCCAGCTCACTCTACTACCTTAGCAAGTCACGTTCATGTGATGCTAAATGGCTCCATCATGTGGGAAAGACCCAAACTTTCTGTATTCATCATCTATTACTGAACAACAAATTATCTCAAATCTTAGAGGTTTAAAACGACACTATGTTTATTTTGTAGTTTCTGTGGGTGAGTTATCTGGGATGACTTATCCGGCTGGTTCTAGACTGGGATCTCATGATCTCTTCATCTCTCATGAAGCTGCAGACAAGGAATCGAGCAAGTCTGCAATCTCTGGAGGCTTAACTGGGGCTAAAGGAACCACTTTCAAGATCATTCACATGACTCCTCAGTTCTTTACCAAGGAGACCTTCCATAGACTATCCACAGTATGATTTTCTCCAGAGCAGGTAAGCAGGTAATGAGAGAGAAAGATTAAGATGAAGTTTTTAAAAAATAACCTAATCCTGAGCATCACACTGTAACTTCTGTCATATATGATTGGTCACCCAGACCAACCCTGACAAAAGTTTGAATGCCAGAAAGGAAGGATCAATGGGGCCCTTTTGAGGCTGACTACCACAATTCCATCGATGGACTATCTAGTTCTCCAGGTCCTCTAGTTAAAATGCAGGGGTTTCCAGAGAGGATTAGCACATTAACAGACCATTAGCTAATTAATCAAGTAGCTGCCATTACGAAAAGCAGAAAATACATGGGTAAGCTGTATGTGGAAGGGAGAAAGGAGGTTCCAGAAAAAAATTCTCTGTGGGGTTTTGGAAGAGGGTCAGTGAGCAGAGGACCTACTATTTATGGTAGGAAGTATTAGGGCAGTATGATAAAGGCACCAAAAACAAGGTCCCTGTCTAAGGGGAAAGAATAGGCTGGGCTTGGAGAATGGAGAGCCATTGCACTCATTATCTTTGCAATCATCAGCTACTGAGACCTTAGTACTTGTACCCATGATGTCTGTGCAGAAAGAGAAGAAAAAAAAAATCAGTGAGGTGCTGTGCCTCACTGCTGGTTAATTAAATGTTGATTCCAAGGCAGCTGGTAGAGTCTATGCACTATATATTATCCTCAGTTTAGTTTTTCTCCATTTTAAAAAAATCACACATTTTAATTAACCTACTAGCCCTTGCTGGAGATTTGAAAGAATTTAATTGTCCTGCAGGGATTGGAAGACACAACAGCCAGAGAAAGGCTACATCTCCGTTGTTTTCACTCCAAGGACTTCCAAAATTAAAATTATTGTTTTATTTCATTCTTTGAAGCCCAGAGCTACATGTGAATTCATATTTGGAATTGTCAGAAGCATCCTTGAATGCTTAAGCAAGAATAACATGAAGTTATTTAAGCAGTAGTTATATATGAGTATTTAATAGTTGAATCTTTTATTCATCTGGAGCCATTGGGTTCGCAGTAAGAGTTGTAGTTTCCCGATTTTTGGCTTTCCTTATTGAAGATGGGACATATTTTGACTAGAATTTCATGCATAAACTTTTACAGTCCAGTGGGAAGTCTCTTGATATCAGGACCCCTTAAGAGATTTCAAGTGGTTTTCAATTTTGTCAAACATAATGCTGAGTATCACAGTCAATGCATACATTTCATTTTCCACATGAAAAAGCAGCTCACAGGTATTTATTGAAAAGCAATGATATACAGATATCAGAGCTGTTGGTTAACACTTGCTTGTCCTCTGGATAGAGATGAAAATTCTCAGGACAAAGCCATAAGAGTGGGTAAATTCACCACAGGAGTGAGAGCAACAGAGAAAAGCAGAGGGTCAAGGACCAGGAACCTGAAAGTCCAGAAGAAAAGAAGGTAGCAAAGGTGATTATAGGGAGGTAGAGGAATACTCAAGAGAGATCGGCGAAGAAATTAGAAAAGAGAGGGGTCAGGAATGTCAAAGGTTGCAGAACACTAGTTCCAGAGCCTATAGAGGTGAACCCATTGGATGACCTGGAGAGAAAAAGATAGCTTGTTTTACAAGAACTGTCTAAGGAATCACCAGGATTCCTGTATGTGGGAAAGAGAAGAATAATCACTTTTTGAAAAAAATCAGTTTATTTTTTGCAGGTCTAAGGAAAGAACAAAATATGTATGAATGAAATCCAAGTCTTTGAGGACATCAGAAAGGGAATTTTAGTCTTTTCTTGTAGGCCATGGCTGCTCAAATTAGCATACAATCATCTTAGCCCAATAAGGGTGCTTTTTAAAAAGTTGCAAAAATATCAAGGCAAGAAATGATGAAGAAAAGAAAATTAGATGTAATAAAAGTAAGAGATGGGGTGACAGATTTTATGTGCCTCCCTTTTATTTGTTATCAAAAGTTTACCATGGTTCTTTTACTTAGTGGTCAGTTATCTATTGCTGGGGAAAACAATAAAATATCAGAAATTAGTGCCTTAAAACTATAACTCTGTATTTGCTCACAGTTCTGTAGGTTGGAAATCTGGGCTGAACTCAATTGAGAATTTCTTTTACTCCACTAGTGTTGTCTGAGCTCATTGGAGTACTCTCAGACAGTTCATTGATCAGCTGGGGGCTGGCAGGTTCTAGGTGATCTCAGTCATGTGTCTGATGGTGGTTGATATTGGCTCCTGGCTGGGCCTCTGTTTCCAAATGGCTTCTCATCTTCCACTAGAGTACATCAGGCTTCTTTATGTGACAGTGAAGGTGTTCCAAGAAAGTCACAGCCGATGCTGCAAAGCATTTTCAGGCTCAGCCTTGGAAGTCACATACAATCACTTCACCACATTCTATTGGTCCAAGCCAGTCACAAGGTCATCCCAGCTTCAAATGATAGAGAAATAGAATTTACCTCCCCATGGGAGGAGTGTCAAGTCACATTGTAAAGAGATAAGGTCACAGGGAGATGCAATATATTGAAACCCATTATTGTAACAATCATCCATAAACACCATGATGAACACCAATGAGAAACTTATAAAAGGATCACAGTTTTCTGACTCTGTGCTATTTCATGTGTGTTATTTGTGCTTTGTCCTATATAAGAATACATTCTACAGTGGTATGTTGCTTCTACTCAATTAAGAAAAAAATAATACAAAATGAAGGTATAATGAAAAAATAATGAGCAGCACCTTGGCTTAGACCCATATTCTTCTTGCTCCACAGCTACCACATTCCTTCTCTCATGCAAAAAGACTCTACCACTAACTAGCATTCTGAAATTTTTGTGGCTGAAACTTGGTTAAAAATAAATCTTTCAGTTTAATTTCATTATTCAGGGACTTTAGTTTAAGGCTATAGTAGAGATTGTTCACTTTAAAAAATTATGAGAATAAACCTATAGATCTGGAAAGGATCTCCTGTCAGTGGATAGAATAAAAAAAAAGAGAGAGAATCATGTTCTTCATGTTGTGCAGGGATGTTTTATTCTTTTACCATAGTTTAACTTGTGTTTTATAAACTCTTGAATCCATGACGGTTCAAAGTACAAAGGCTGTCAAGATATCCTAGATGCTACAGATCACTTAAATTTTATCCTGACTCGGTGTTTTTCTTTTCCTGTTTTTATCAGTGGATGATCAGGGCAGAATAACTGCAAAATGCTGATCAGTCAGTCCATCTGCTTGAACGCTTAGCTGATAGGTAGGGAAAGAGATAAAAACGATTGCTAAAACAAATTTGCATTGTTTTCAAGAGTCTTCAGATGCCTGTATTATCTCTCTTCACTTTTCTACATGCCCTTCCACTCTCCCCTGGTTTTAAAAAGAATCCTCCTCAAATGAAGATGGCACAAAAACCTGGGGAATTCAATTCACATAAGCGTGAATATCTCAGAAATTTCTTTCTTTCTTTTTCTTTTTTATTGTTGGGGATTCATTGAGGGTACAATAAGCCAGGTTACACTGATTGCAATTGTTAGGTAAAGTCCCTCTTGCAATCATGTCTTGCCCCCATAAAGTGTGACACACACCAAGGCCCCACCCACCTCCCTCCTTCCCTCTTTCTGTTTCCCCCCCGCATAACCATAATTGTCATTAATTGTCCTCATATCAAAATTGAGTACATAGGATTCATGCTTCTCCATTCTTGTGATGCTTTACTAAGAATAATGTCTTCCACTTCCATCCAGGTTAATACGAAGGATGTAAAGTCTCCATTTTTTTTAATAGCTGAATAGTATTCCATGGTATACACATACCACAGCTTGTTAATCCATTCCTGGGTTGGTGGGCATTTAGGCTGTTTCCACATTTTGGCGATTGTAAATTGAGCTGCAATAAACAGTCTAGTACAAGTGTCCTTATGATAAAAGGATTTCTTTCCTTCTGGGTAGATGCCCAGTAATGGGATTGCAGGATCCAATGGGAGGTCTAGCTTGAGTGCTTTGAGGTTTCTCCATACTTCCTTCCAGAAAGGTTGTACTAGTTTGCAGTCCCACCAGCAGTGTCAAAGTGTTCCCTTCTCTCCACATCCACGCCAGCATCTGCAGTTTTGAGATTTTGTGATGTGGGCCATTCTCACTGCGGTTAGATGATATCTCAGGGTTGTTTTGATTTGCATTTCTCTAATATATAGAGATGATGAACATTTTTTCATGTGTTTGTTAGCCATTCATCTGTCATCTTTAGAGAAAGTTCTATTCATGTCTCTTGCCCATTGATATATGGGACTGTTGGCTTTTTTCATGTGGATTAATTTGAGTTCTCTATAGATCCTAGTTATCAAGCTTTTGTCTGATTGAAAATATGCAAATATCCTTTCCCATTGTGTAGGTTGTCTCTTTGCTTTGGTTATTGTCTCCTTAGCTATACAGAAGCTTTTGAGTTTAATGAAGTCCCATTTGTTTATTTTTGTTGTTGTTGCAATTGCCATGGCAGTCTTCTTCATGAAGTCTTTCCCCAGGCCAATATCTCCCAGTGTTTTTCCTGTGCTTTCTTGGAGGATTTTTATTGTTTCATACCTTAAATTTAAGTCCTTTATCCATCTTGAATCAATTTTTGTGAGTGGGGAAAGGTGTGGATCCAGTTTCAGTCTTTTACATGTAGATATCCAGTTCTCCCAACACCATTTATTGAATAGGGAGTCTTTCCCCCAAGGTATGTTCTTGTTTGGTTTATCAAAGATTAGGTGGTTGTAAAATGTTAGTTTCATTTCTTGGTTTTCAATTCGATTCCAAGTGTCTATGTCTCTGTTTTTGTGCCAGTACCATGCTGTCTTGAGCACTATGGCTTTGTAGTACAGACTAAAATCTGGTATGCTGATGCCCCCAGCTTTATTTTTGTTACACAGAACTGCCTTAGCTATACGGGGTTTTTTCCATTTCCATACAAAACACAGAATCATTTTTTCCAAATCTTGAAAGTACGATGTTGGTATTTTGATAGGAATGGCATTGAATAGGTAGATTACTTTGGGGAGTATAGACATTTTAACAATGTTGATTCTTCCCGTCCATGAGCATGGTATGTTCTTCCATTTGTTAGTATCCTCTGCTATTTCCTTTCTGAGGATTTCATAGTTTTCTTTATAGAGGTCCTTCACCTCCTTTGTTAGGTATATTCCTAGGTATTTCATTTTCTTTGAAACTATGGTGAAGGGAGTTGTGTCCTTAATTAGCCTCTCATCTTGACTGTTATTGGTGTACACAAAGGCTACTGACTTGTGGACATTGATTTTATATCGTGAAACATTACTGTATTTTTTGATGACTTCTAGGAGTCTTGTGGTTGAGTCTTTGGGGTTCTCTAAGTATAAGATCATGTCGTCAGCAAAGAGGGAGAGTTTGACCTCCTCTGCTCCCATTTGGATTCCCTTTATTTCCTTGTCTTGCCTAATTTATTGGCTAGAACTTCCAGCACTACGTTGAATAGTAAAGGTGACAGAGGACAACCTTGTCTGGTTCCAGTTCTAAGAGGAAAAGCTTTCAGTTTTACTCCATTCAGTAAAATATTAGCTGTGGGTTTGTCATAGATAGCTTCAATCAGTTTTAGAAATGTGCCACCTATGCCTATACGCTTCAGTGTTCTAATTAGAAAAGGATGCTGGATTTTATCAAATGCTTTTTCTGCATCTATTGAGAGGATCATGTGATCTTTATTTTTGCATCTGTTAATATGGTGGATAACGTTTATAGACTTGCATATGTTAAACCAGCCTTGCATCCCTGGGATGAAGCCTACTTGATCATGATGAATGACTTTTTTGATGATAAGCTGTAATCTATTGGCTAGGATTTTGTTGACAATTTATGCATCTATATTCATGAGTGAGATTGGTCTGAAATTCTCCTTTTTGTTTGGGTCTTTTCCTGGTTTTGGTATCAGGGTGATGTTTGCTTCATAGAATGTGTTGGGGAAGATTATTTCTTCCTCAATTTTTTGGAATAATTTCTGCAGTACAGGAATACGCTCTTCCTTGAAGGTTTGATAGAATTCTGGAGTGAAGCCATCTGGACCAGGGCATTTTTTGGTTGGAAGACTTTTTATTGTTTCTTTGATCTCAGTGCTTGAAATTGGTCTGTTCAGGAGCTCTATTTCTTCCTGGCTGAGTCTAGGGAGAGGGTGTGATTCCAAATATTGATCCATGTCCTTCACATTGTCAAATTTCTGGGCATAGAGTTTCTGGTAGTATTCAGAGATGATCTCTTGTATCTCTGTGGGATCAGTTGTTATTTCCCCTTTATCATTTCTGATTGAGGTTACTAGAGATTTTACATTTCTATTCCTTGTTAGTCTGGCCAATGGTTTATCTATTTTATTTATTTTTTCAAAAAACCAACTCCTTGTTTCATTATTTTTCTGAATGATTCTTTTGTTTTCAATTTCATTGATCTCTGATTTGATTTTGGATATTTCTTTTCTTCTACTGAGTTTAGGCTTAGATTGTTCTTCTTTTTCCAATTCCATAAAATCTCTTGTGAGATTGTTGATGAGCTCTCTTTCTGTTTTTCGAATGTAGGCATCTAAAGCGATGAATTTTCCTCTCAAAACTGCTTTTGCAGTATCCCACAGGTTCTGGTAGCTTGTGTCTTCATTGTTGTTATGCTCAAGGAAGTTAATGATTTCGTGTTTTATTTCTTCCTGCACCCATCTGTTATTCAACAGAAGATTGTTTAATTTCCATGCCTTTGGGTGGGGTCGAGCATTTTTGTTAGAGTTGAGTTCCACCTTTAGTGCCTTATGGTCTGAGAAGATACAAGGTAAAATTTCAATTCTTTTGATTCTGTTGATATTTGTTTTGTGTCCCAGGATATGATCAATTTTGGAGAATGTTCCATGGGGTGATGAGAAGAATGTATATTCTTTATCTTTGGGATAGAGTGTTCTATATGCGTCTATCAAGCACAGTTGTTCTAGGGTCTCATTTAAATCTCTTATATCCTTGTTTAATTTCTGTTTAGAGGATCTGTCCAGCTCTGTAAGAGGAGTGTTAAGGTTCCCTGTTAATATGGTATTATCAGATATCATATTGTTCAGACTGAGTAAGGTCTGTTTCAAGAATCTGGGAGCATTTAAATTGGGTGCATAAATATTTAGAATTGAAACGTCTTCTTGTTGTATTTTTCCCTTGACCAATATAAAGTGACCATCTTTGTCTTTTTTGACTTTAGTTGCTTTAAATCCACATGTATCTGAAAATAAGATTGCAACTCCTCTATTCTTCTGAATTCCATTTGCCTGAAAAATTGTCTTCCAACCCTTGACTCGGAGCTTTAATTTGTCTTTTGAAGCCAGGTGTGTTTCTTGCAGACAGCAAATGGATGGCTTGTGTTTTTTAATCCAGTCAGCCAATCTATGTCTCTTCAGTGGGGAATTCAAGCCATTAACATTTATGGAGATAATTGATAAGTGTGGTAGTATTCTATTCGTCTTATTTGGTGAGAGTCCATTGCTTAGTTTTATCTTTTGCATCAGTGTGGAGGTTAGGTTCTGTCCTTTAATTTCTGAGTTCTTACTTTGCTGCTGATCCATTGTTGTGGTCAGTGTGCAGAACAGGTTGAAGTATTTCCTGTAGAGCTGGTCTTGTTGTGGCGAATTTCCTCAATGTTTGTATATCCATAAATGATTTGATTTCTCCATGAATTTTTAAGCTTAGCTTAGCAGGGTACAGAATTCTGGGCTGGAAATTGTTCTGTTTAAGTAGATTAAAGGTAGATGACCTTTGTCTTCTTGCTTGGAAAGTTTCATTAGAGAAGTCTGCAGTCACTCTGATGGATTTGTTCCTGTAGGTCAACTGGAGATTACTCCTGGCAGCTTGCAGAATCTTTTCTTTTGTCTTGACTTTGGACAGGTTCATCACAATGTGTCTTGGAGAAGCTCAGTTAGAGTTGAGGCGAACTGGGGTCTGATAGCCCTCTGAAAGCAGTGTGTCAGAATCTTTGGTGATATTTGGGAAATTTTCTTTTATAATATTCTCTAGTATGGCTTCCATTCCTCTGGGGCATTCTTCTTCCCCTTCTGGAATTCCTATAACTCGTATGTTGGAACGCTTCATAAAGTCCCATAATTCTGACAGGGAACGTTCTGCTTTCTCTCTCTTCTTTTCTGCCTCCTTTACTATCTGAGTTATCTCAAAAACTTTGTCTTCTACCTCTGAAATTCTTTCTTCTGCATGGTCTAACCTATTGCTGATACTTTCCATTGCATCTTTAAGTTCCCTAATTGACTGTTTCATTTCCTTCAGCTCTGCTATATCCTTTTTATATTCTTCATATCGTTCATCTCTGATTTGATTCTGTTTTTTGATTTCCTTTTGGTTATTTTCCACTTTATTAGCAGTTTCCTTCATTGTTTCCATCATTTCTTTCATTGTTTTCAACATATGTATTCTAAATTCCCTTTCTGTCATTCCTAACATTTCTTTATAGGTGGAATCCTCTGCAGTAGCTACCTCATGGTCCCTTGGCGGGGTTGTTCTGGCTGGTTCTTCATGTTGGCTGGAGTTTTCTGCTGATTCTTCCTCATGAGTGATTTCTTTTATCTGTTTCCTTGCCCTAATTTTCCTTTCACTTCCTCTTGCTCTTTAAGTTCTCGTGCCTGTGGACTAAGGGTTACAGGACCAGAAGGGTGAGAAGGTTGAAGAGCAAAAAAGGGATGAAAGAAAGGAGGACCGAGTGATAATAAAAACAAAGAAAAATAGAGAAAGTAGAGGGGGTGGGTAAATGGAATATTGACAAAAAGAAGAGTGGCACAGACAGAGGGAGACAGAGCAATATAGGTGTACAGTAGGGTACTTTGACACAACCTTAAAAAAAAAACCCACCTTCTGGTGGTGCCCAGTTGGGTGGTTCCCTTGAGGTCAGCAGCTCTTTGCTAACCTGATCAGACACAGTACCCCACCTCCACCAAGTAGAGAGGAAAGACAAAAATGCTATCAATCAAACCAAAACAAGCAAACAGAAAACTTTACCGGATAAAATTGGGTGGAAAACCAAATAATAGCAGTAGAAACACTAGCAAAAATGAAGTTCTAATTATTGAAAAAGGCAGCAATGGGAAATTATAATTAAACTAGAAAAATTGAGAAAGAAAAAGGATCTGTATGGAAAAGGTTGAACTTAGAAAACAAAACAACATCAACAACATCAAAATAAACTAAAAAAAGAACCAAACCAAAAAAAAAAAAAAAAAAAACACAACCAAAAACAAAGCAGTATGTATATGTTATTGAATATTGTCTGGGCAACACGTGGTCTTCTCGGGTATGAGATGTTAATCACAGTTCTGATACGACTGGAGGCTGCTGATTTCTCAAACCCCAGCAGGTAAACACCCTAAATCTCTCTTCAGCCCACTTCAAAGGCACTTTGAACTTGTAAACTTGCTGAGCAGAAGCTTTCCCAGGAAAGTGCTTGTCGCTGGAAGCACTGCTGAAGTTGCTATCCACTTACCCAGTGTGCCAAAACTGGTCTCACTCTGCCCCTGAGGGTTAGGGCTGCAAGGCGGCTTAGACCCCACCCTTAGGCTACTTGGTCGCTGGGTTACCAGCTCCCACCCAATTCTAGCTCTGCGACCCTGAGGGCAGAGCTTGCTGGGGCAGATCGCTCACAATGGCTCCCTGTGACCCACAGCCAAACACTATTAGCTCTGTCTGGCTCAGTGGCTCAGACTGGGGCCCTAGACAATGGCCAAAGTTCTCCTCACTCCCGCTCAGGCTCTCCCCAAGGCAGTTCAACTGAGTGCCAAGTCCAAAGACACCAAAGCAGTTCATAGGTAAGGCCTTTCCTGGTTTGCAGTCTCGCTGCTACTGAACTTACAGTTGCAGGCTGGTTTAGACGGATTGAACACACGCCTCCACTTGCCGTTTTTCCACTGTTTTAGTCCTCCTCTTGGGGTCCAGAAGTCTCTCGCTGACTCCCTGTATCCTCGCAGGGGTGATGATAGGCAGATCCCACCAGGCAGAGATGCCTGGAGTCCTATCTCCCCAGAGTCACGGTGCCCAGATGCAAGGAAGCTGTTACTCAGCCGCCATCTTGCTCCGCCTAGAAATTTCTTTCTAAGGAAGAAAAAAGGTCATCTTAGAAATGCTTTAATTGATTTTGTTTATTATCATTAGCAATTGGGGAAACTAGCAAAGAATTATCTTTATCACTTTTGTATTTCTGTTTAATGTTCATCCAGGCTTCCAGTCAGACTGTTTGATTGGATCTTTGTTTTCATGAAATAAAAGGTACATAAACCTGGCCAGTGATTTTGTTTCTACTTCATAAAATTGCTTAGTTTAATTATAAACACATTTGTTTCTCATTATAAGTTATGCAGCCCAGATATTCTACATTAAATCTTTGCACAGATTTCATGTAATATTAAGTCTTCCAATTTTCCTATCTTGATGTTATTTCTCCTGTGAACCTGAAATGATGTTCACTGACTATGGACCATATTGAGAGAGAGAGGAAATCTGCAATAATAATTAGGACTAGTGTTCTGTGGAGTGGTTATCATGTGACTGGCTCTGGGATAAGGCTTTCTATACCTTAATTCATTAAGTCCTTGCCATACACTTATGAGGTATATGCTATTAATTAATACCACTTGACAGATAAGGTGCTAAGATATTGCCCAAAGTTAAACAAACAGCTATTAATGATAGAATTTGGATGAGAAACTTGTCCATCTGAAAATGCTCTACTCTTGTCTTAGTCCATTTGGGCTGCTGTAACAAAATATCATAGCCTGATGATGGCTTCTGAACAACAGAAATGTATTTCTCACAGTCCCAGAGGCTGAAAAATCCAAAATCATGACAGTGGTGGATTCCATGTCTGGTGAGAGCCCACTTCCTGTTTCATACATGGCCATCTTATCACTGTGTCTTCATATGGTGAGTAAAACAGAGGATCTCTTTAGGTTCTTTTTCATAAAGGCACTAATCCCATCCATGAAGGTTCTGACCTCATGAACTATTCACCTCTCAAAGTCTATCAAGTACTATCACACTGGGGATTAGGTTTCAACATGTGAATTTTGGAGGGACACACACATTCATTCAGTCTATAGTGACTCTCAACTATTACACTTGCCTCCCTTGTGATTTTTTTAAATTAAACTTTTTATTTTGAAATAGTAGAGCCATAGGCAATTGTTAAGAAATAATATAGAAGGACACTGTGTACTTTTTACAGTTTTCCCAATAATAATAGCTTTAAAATTATAGTACAATATCACAACTAGGATATTGTACTATAATATATATCAATGTAAATCAAGACACAAAACAGTTCCATCATAAGCATCCCTCCTGCTACCCACTTATAGCCACACTCATTCCTAACCTCCTAACCACTGGCAACCACTAACCTGTTACACATTTATTAATTTTGTCATTTCAAGAACATTATATAAAAATTTAATCATGCAGCACATAACCTTTGGGGAATGACTTTTTAAAACTCATAATTCTCTAAGGATTCATCCAGATCGTTGTGAGTGTCGATAGTCCATTTTTTTATTGTTGAGTAATATTCTATGATATTGACATCACAGTTCCTTTAATTATTCACTCATTTAAGGATATTTAGGGGTTTTTTCCAGCTTATGTCTATTAAAAATAAAGCTTTCATAAACATTTATGTAAAAGTTTTTGTGTGAACAAGTTTTTCTTCCTCTGAGATAAATGGCTAAGAGTGCAATTACTGTACCGTTCGGTAATTGTATGTTTAGTTTTATAAGAAACTTCCCGCTGACTGTCCTTATCATTTTAAACTCCCACAAAAAATGTATGAGTGGTCTAATTTCTCTGCATCCTTACTAGCATTTTCTACTATTTTTTATTTTATCACTTCTAATAGATATCTAGTGACATCTCATTCTCATTGAGGTTTAAATTTGCATGTTTATAATGATGTTCAACATCTTCTGTGTGCTTTTTTGTCATATGTACATCTTCAGTGAAATGTCTCTTAATGTCTTTTACCCATTTTTAAATTGGATTGTTTGTTTTTACTGTTGAGTGCTGAGTATTCTTTATATTATGTGTTTTAGATCAGTGCTTTACAACCTTTTTTATCTCACAGCACACTTGAACCTATAGTTAAACTTCCACGGAACATTTAAATTATGTTTATCAAAAAAAGTAATAAAAAAGAATATATTTACTATGCTTTTAACTTCTTTTGAAAATAATTTAATTAATGATCTTTAAAAATCTTCATGGCACACCAGTTGAAAATCACTGTTCTAAATACCAACCTTTTATTGGATATGTAATTTGCAAATATTTTCTCCCAATATGTAGCTTTTTAAAATTTTATTTGTAAGTCTTTTGCAAAGTAAAAGTTTATTGTTATAATTTTTATAAGGTCCAACTTATCAATTATTTGTGCTTTTGGGATAAAATCTAAGAACTCTTTGACTAGGCCCGGATCTTAACGGTTTTTTTCCCATTTTTTCCTAAAAGTTTTATAGTTTTATATTTTACATTTAGATCTATGATTTATTCTTAGTAAATTTTAAATAAGGTGCAAGGTTTAGGGAAAGGTGCTTTTTTTTTTTTAATTGCCTAAAGATGTGCAATTGCTATAGGAACATTTATCAAAAACTCCATTGAGTTGCTCTTTTGCCTTTGCAAAAATCATTTGGGCAAAAGGCTGGAGGTAGCAATTAAAAGGAGAAGAAGGGAAAAGTGCCTGCACTGTCTTCTGTGGGCGTGTGTGAGGACTTAATGTGGACAAAGCCTAAGAGATCTACGAGATGACCAAAATGGTGATAGGAAACCCCTATACTCCACAGAGACACTGACTTAACACCAGTATATGGACCTAATACCCTTTGTGAGAAATCTAGGAATCATTTAATAGGTTATAGATCCCAGGTGGGTACAAATGGAGAAGTGACTCAAAACAGTTAAAAAAAAATGTTGCATTTACTTACCATAGTCCCTCTCCCTGGTTGGCACAACTGTGGTCTGATTAGGAGAAAACTCTCCACTCACAGATTCTCCCTTAGCAGGAAAAGGGAAGCTTTTAATGTGCATTCAATGTTCTGAGTTTTGGGGGAACTGCCAACAAGTACTGATTTCTAGTTCACCTGACACAGAGTACTAAGGAGAATGGTTTTAGATGCCTGAGGACTGCTAAAGGCAAAGTGAACAAAGAAACTTTTTTTCAGCATTGAAGAGGCAGCATCACTATGAAAAAACATCAAGGACAGCAAGAGATTATGAATGAAGTCCTTGAAAAGAAGCAGGGGCAAACTTTTTAGCTGGGAATATATGTGCACAAACCCAGAGAAGACACATCCCAAGTAAAGGTTTCAAAGGGCCTCAGAATCTCTAGCTTGACTAATTGGTACAGGTCTTTCCTGAATCAAGTTAGGCAGAATGACTAGGAGATATGGGTCTTTTCCAAATACTTAAATTTTAAGAGATTACAAGACATAAAAAAAAAAAAAAAGGAAATATAGTCCCACTGAAAGATGCAAACTAGATCTTCAAAATCTTATCCCCCCAAAATGGAGATATATGAATTATCTGACAAAGAAATCAAAGTAACTATTTTAAAAATGCTTAATGAGCAAGCAAAAAGATAACACAGAAAGACTACTAACTCAAATCGGGAAGATGATCCATGAACAAAATGAGAATATCAACAGAGATATTAAAGTATAAAAAAGGAACCAAGTAGAAATTTTAGAACTGAAGAATACAATAATTGAATTGAAAAATTCACTAGAGGCATTTAAGAGGAGACTTGATCAAGCAAAAGAAAAAATCAGTAAAAGTCAGTAAACTTAAAGACATCATTTGAAGTTGAGGTAGAGGAGAAAAAAGAAAAATAGGAGAAAGGTGAAAAGAACATGAGGAATTATGGGACACCATTAAACAGACCAATGCACATTATGGCAATTGCAGAAAGAGAAGAGAGAAGAAAGGAGCAGAGAACCTAACTGAAAAAATAATAGCCCAAAATTTAAGAAATTTGAGTATAGGAAAGGGGCATACAAATTTAAGTACCTCAACAAATTTCAACTAGAATAAACTCAAAGAAATCAACACCACAACACTTTATTTGTTAATAGTCAGACAGAATTTGTCAATAGTAAGACAGAATATGTATTTATTTTTTTCATTTAATTAAAACATAAAGGAGTATAGACTGTGGTATATATCATGATGTTTTGGAATGGCTAAATCAAGTTGTTTCCTTGTGGAATGGCGAAATCAAGTTATTTAACATACATATTACCTCACATTTTTTGTGTGTATGTAGTAAGAACACTTAAAATTTACTCTCATCAATTTTCTAGTATGCAATATATTAGTATTAGCTATAAGCACCATGATATATAATAGAACTCTTGAATTTATTCCTTCTTTCTAACTAAAATTTTGTGTTATTTGACCAACTACTCTCCAATCCCAAGTTTCTGGTAATCACCATATTATTCACTGAGTTTGACATTTTTAGATTTCATATATAAATGAGATCATTCAGCCTTTCTGTACCTAGCGTATTTCACTCCACATAATGTTCTCCAGGTTCATCCATGTTGTTGAAAATAATATTGCTTTTATGAAAACTTTTTAAAATGATACATAATATTTTACACATTTATATGGTAAATGTGACTTTTTACATGCACAAAATGTGTAATATCAAGTCAAAGTATTTGAAGTGTTCGTCACTGTTTAATCACTTTTATATATTATAAACAATTCAAATTCTCTCTTTTAGCTCTTTTGAAATATACAGTATATTGTTGTTAACTATACCCATTTTATTTTGTCAAACAATTGAACCTATACCTTTTACCTAACTGTGTGCTTGTACTGTTAACCTACCTCTCTTCATCCTCTTTCCCACCCACTTACTCTTCCCAGCCCCTAGTAACTGTCTTTTTACTCTCTACTTTATGATTTCCAGTTACTTATAAGTGTACATAGAAATTGAAATTTTGTTTTGCCAACTTTCTTCTGTTGGCAGTTTTTAGACCCATTTATCCAACCTATCCTTCCTCTAACTCAAATCACATTGGTCTGCTTCCCTGCCTGTTAGCTTCTTTGTCTCCCATTATCTGACCTGGGACCTTTTAGAACTGCTGCAAACCAGGCTGGTAGACAAATTGCTGTGATTGGGAAAAAATGAATGATTTAATAATGGCTTGCTAGAGATAACGTGTCCATGATTCATATCTTCCTAATAATATCTTAGCAATGTGAGTCTATCTAAGCTTGAGCTTGCCATTCTTCCTCCCAGAAGAAGCTGCTCTTCCTCCAGTGCCAAGCAGGCTTCACCTTTGTCTTGAATTGGATGTAATTCTGTTTCAAGGGAGAATTTTGGCTAGACAGTTTTTCAGCACACATTTTAGGTCTATAAGTCCATGACACTATTGCTTATCAAATAGAAACATAAAAACTACAGTGGTTCTCAACCTTCCTAATGCTGTGAGCCTTTAATATAGTTCCTGTGGGTTGCAACCTATAGGTTGAGAAGCGCTGATTTAAAAGAATGTTTGCCTATAGTGACACTTAGTATGCCTTAGCAACTTAGCAGTTCCAACAACCTCCTAATTGCCAACCAGTGATTATAAACTTCTTCATAAATAGAAGCACTGAATTTCTTCCCTCTCTCCTTTTTCTTCTTTTTTGCCTCAACTAATATTGAACAAACACTAGATCATGGAGTGATAGAAAAACACTGTAGGCAATAATATGGGGGAAACCACTGATTTCTATAATCTTTAAAGATTCACATTCTACAATAGAGATACTTATTCACAAAATAAGAGGATAGAAACCAAAACCTCAGTGTTGTAAATGTGATGAGTCTTTCTCCTAATACTAGATAGAGCCATAGGACTATCACATGCTACTTAATCTACTAGATGCTTTGCCATGTTCTCTCTCTTAAGCTCCTCACAATAACACAATGGGATAGGTCTTATTTTACCAATTTTTATAGCTAAGGAACCTGAAGTAGTGTGGCCATGATCACATAGCAAATAATTGGAAGAATTAGGGTTTGAAACTAAATATATCTGATTCCCAATCATGGGTCATTTTCATTACACTGTGCCCTCTTAATACTAAATTCAGAGAATGGATAAATACCCATTTATTGGGCAATAATGGGAATGTTCATGGAGGGTGACTTACAACTCGGGCCCTGAAGGATGGTCAGAGTTCTTGGTAAGTGGAAGGAGCTAGGTAGAGACAGTGGAAGCCATAAGAGTGCAATGTAGGAACAAGAACAACAAAAAGTACAGAATTCTGGATATAACACATAAATGTGTCTTCAAATTGAAGCATGGTATTGTTTTTACCATTATAACATTTCTACGGGACTTAGTGGGACATCAAAAGGAAGGTGATGTGGCACTAAAACATAAAGTACTATGAATGCCAGGCTGAGAAGTTTATACTTCATCTAAACTCAACCTTAAGTGAAATTTTTGGTAGATTGGGTTATCATTAACACACTGAGTGAATGGTGATTTCTGGGATACCATATTTCTGTTTGGGTTCTCTCCCATATTAACTCTGGGTTTGGCCATGTGACTTGTGCAACTGGTCAATGGAGCATCATCAGATATGATGCAAGTGAAGGTTTAATAAAGCTTGCTGCCTCCATGTAGGAAACATGGAAAGGCTATGTGAAAGAGGGTACTGCAGGGTACTTCAGTTGACAAATGTAGTTAACTAAGTCATTTTGAACCATCTACCCTAGTCAAGGCTCTTGCGTGATCCTCAGCAAGATCAGCTGAGGAATTGATCAGTCCGTCCAAATTGTAGAATCATAAATTTGTTGTCTTAAGTTACCAAGTTTTAGAGTAGTTTGTTAAGCATCAATAGATAACTAATTCAGTGGTATGAAAACTCTCTGAAGACAGGGGTTATCTCTGTATGCCTCAATGAGTACTCAGCTGCTAAATACATCACTTTGCAGCAATGAGGCAGAGCTACAGTCACCTGGCAAAGGCAAGCACATTTACACAGAGTCAGGGACTTTTCATGAGGGAGAGATACGAAGGAGTCTCCTGGAAAGCCCTTGAATTATAATTATGGGTCACTGAGAGAAAACTTATGATGCCCCAAACAAAAGATTGTTGCCTAATTCGAAATCTCTCTCAGCTCTGTGATCATTCAAATGTTGAGATTTCATCTTGCATATTGTATCTTAATTTAAAAATACATTTTCATTGGGAGAATGTAGCATTAAAATGAGCAACTTTATGATCCATTTCATTTTGCTCCTTGCAGTCTGGTTAACAATCCATTTTAATAAGTAAGTGACTGTGGAATTCTGTCCACTTATGCAAATGAGAAGGTGCCCCTATCTTTGTTCTTTACTGTGATTACCTTTTATTTATTTTTGAAAGCTTCCAGGATTTCAGCTCATTGTTCAGTTGGAATCATATCTGTTCTATTCAGAGCAGTTATTTTAATTTCCAGATTCTGAACAGACATTATTTCTGTGATTCATTTCCTTCCGCCTTTTTGCATTGCTGTTACTGAGTGTACTTTCTGCCATTTTTTCCTGTGTCTGCCAGAAATGACTTTAACTAAGAAGTCATTGTCATTCTCCTCTCCCTTCTGGTTTCACACTCAAATTCTCAATAGAAAACCTTTCTTCAGCATGGAGAAAATAGGAAATTTTGTGGGTTAACTGTTTTCTTTCTGGTGTTTTTATTGCATGCATGATTGCCTTGAAGCTTCAGTGATGAATACTCTTTTATGAACACCCCAAAAGAAATATTACAAGTATTACAAATGAGTCCCTAGGAATATTTCAAAATAACTGGTGCCCAGAACCACACAACATGTGTAAAGAACTCATTGGAAGTCTGTAAGAGAATGGGAAAGCAGTTGGAAATTAATACATGCTCCTTGGTGTAAAATCGTGCGCTGTGAAGTACTAACTCCTTTTTGGAAAATACTAGGACTCATGTTCCAGGCTGGCAGCTCTTAAATGTTATTCATATCTTCCCTCAGAGCCATCACGACCTATTGAGTCCCTTGTTTGCCCTCACTCTTCCTCAATCAGATGCAGTCTATCTTTCTCGAACTGTAAGACGCTCAATGATGAGAAGTGTGTCAAGAGGAGTGCCCAGATAGGTTTTCAAAAATCTATGATCTGCACTGAAGTGGGGCCTTGTCAGGTCAGTCTGAGCCCCTACTTATGAGAACTAAAAGTTAGCATGTTGGACCAGCACTGTACCATGAAACAACATCAAATCCCTGGTGATGAGCTATGGCACCAGGTCCTCTTAATTCTATATATACTTAAACTCCAAGCCACAAAAGCTGACTGGGACCATGGTTAATGTCTTTTTTTTTTATTTTTTTCTCACAGTTTTTGGCCGGGGCTGGGTTTGAACCCACCACCTCCGGCATATGGGGCCAGTGCCCTACTCCATTGAGCCACAGGTGCTGCCCCATGGTTAATGTCTTTTAATCAGTTATCTTTGGAAGGCCGAGGTGGGTGAATGCCTGAGCTCACAGGTTTGAGATGAGCCTGAGCCAGACTGAGACCTCATCTCTAACAATAGCCAGGCATTGTGGCGGGTGCCTGTAGTCCCAGCTATTGGGAGGCTGAGGCAAGAGAATTGCTTAAGCCCAAGAGTGTGAGGTTGCTGTGAGCTGTGACTCATGACACTCTACCAAGGGTGACAAAGTGAGTCTCAAAAAAAAAAAAAAAAAAAAATCAGCTATCTTCCTTTTGTGTATATAAAAGTAAATGAAACAGGCTGGTGCATTAGCTCACACCTATAATCTCAGCACTCTGGGAGGCTGAGGCAAGTGGATTGCTTAAGCTCAGGAATTCGAGACCAGCCTAAACAAGAGTGAGACCCCATCTCTACTAAAAATAGAAAAACTAGCCAGGCATTGTGATGGGCAGCTGAAGTCCCAGCTACTCCAGAGGCTGAGGCAAGAGGTTGCTGTGAGCTATTGTATCATATTACTTTAGCCTTGGGCAACAGAGTGAGGCTGTGTCTCAAAAAAAAAAAAAAAAATGTGTGTGTCATGAAATTAGCACACATAAAATACAACCTAGATGGGAGGATTTCAATTGCTAATGTTATATGTGGCTAATTTAAATTACGTTAAATCTCATTCTGTAGTTTAAATTCTCCTTCTATGAACTTAGGATGTACATATTTCCTTCCTCTTCAAGCAATGCTATCCCATTTTTAAGAAGCAGAGACCCAGTTGGTTCAGCATATCAAATAAAGGAGAGAAAATGTTTTAGAATCCGGATTTTGCCTAGGGATCCATGGGCTGGAACCCCTGGAATGAGGCCTTGTGGAAACAAAAAGTCACTAGACATTGAAGCTTCTTTTTCCATTAGTCAGGACCTGGTGTTCTACAAGCTCAGTCTTCCTCTGCACATAGTCTCTGTTCCCCTCTTTAAAACGTTCATTTATCTTACTCCATCAGCTTCCTAGTGGTCTTCTGGATTTTCAAGACTTCTCCTAATCTTAAAGATCTTCCATTCTACCATTCACACTGACTACCAGCATATTTTGTATTTTAGCTTGAAATCGTAATAGAGTCTTACTAGACGAGCTGCCTTTAAGCCAGAGCCCACAGATCAAGGACTGGTAGCCTTTGGTTGGGATATTCATTCATATTCTAACCAGTCCTTTTAATTTTTTTTTTATATTTTCAGTCCTCATTTGCTTGAATCCACAGATAAAAACTGCTGCATACAGAAAGCCAATTGTACTGTTGTGAGCTCTCTGCATTGAAATGATATGTGTACACTATATGTCACTATGGGCAAAGACACATTTTGACCCATGGCATAATGAAAATTTCAGTGTAGCCATGGTTTGAAATGTGTTTTCTATTTATTATGCATATTCTGCATGTGACATAGGGCAAAAAGAGGGATTATAGCTAGAAGTTAGGCAGAAGTAAATGTTACAGAACATTATATAGGACATTCTTCCATTAGAGTGCTTTAGAAGTCTGACAGGCTGTCTCATTCCACCGTAAGTTGCCTGTCACTGGAGATGTTCAGTCATACTTCAATATTAAAGGCATACCTTCCGATTTTAAGATTGCAATTCCCTGACTATATCTTAGAGCTTAGGTCTTTCAAAAACAAATGAATTATTGATGAAGACTTAATGCTTAACACACATACTTCTAAAAACTAAAATTCTGATTTTTTTTCTTAATAGTGTCCGGTGTAGTGGGTAAGCTAAATCACTCTCTTGAACAGGCAGGTCATTCTGATTGTGGTACCAGATGAGCAGGCAATGTCAAGGTTAAAATCCTGTAATGAACGTTAGGGAATGCCACTTATGTTTTACTCAGCAAAACTCCACTTCACGTCCACATCAAAACCTCAACACTGTTATCAATTGACAGCACAGAAATCAGCATTTTAGATGTGTTTAAAAAAGCTTGGTCTTAAATGGCCCCTGTAAAGCATCTACCCAAAGTATAGCTGACAAATTATGGCTTAAAAAATAGGCTAAATGGTATTTATTCATTTTTTTAGGTTCCTTAAACTCTACTCTTATACAAAATAAGGATACCAGGATGCTATCTACTAGGACAGCTATCTTAACTTCTCACAAAGCTACCTTCAGGACAAACTTTAACTTTATTCTATTACAGGAGTTTAATTAAATTTTGTTATAAGGAAGCACTATTTGAAGAATATTTTAATAGCTGCTACAAAATTGCTGTTTTTCATTGTGTCTACTCTATTCCTTACTATTTCATATGTAATGTAAAACGGAAAGCCATCATCCAGGAATTTGATACCATGAAAATGTCTCCCCAGGTAAAATTGTGAGTTTCCTTTTAGTATAATTATATAATATTGTGTTTAACTTTTTCCTTGCTCACTAGGAAGCTTAGAGCTAAAGTAAGCATTTAATTGTAGTAATGATCTTATCTGAATGTGGATAAAGTTATTATTTCTTCCTTAAATTATTACTTTAATTTTAGGTATATGTATTTAAATCATATAACATTTATTTTATTTTATTTTTATTGTTTGAGATTCATTGAGGGTACAAAGAATTAGGTTACACTGATTGCATTTGTTAGGTACAGTCCCTCTTATAATTGTGTCCTACCCACAAAAAGTGTGTCATACACCACGCTAAAATTTATTTTAGAAACAAAATTTAATAAAAGTAGAAGAATGAAGAAGACAGCATCTGGGCAACATAGATTGTCCAATCAGCTGTCTAATAAGAAATTTCCTAGAGGCCTTGATGTTTGCAATACAAGTGTTTCTGTAAGTCTGACCTAACTCCGCCCTCTCATGCTTGGTTAAATATGCTGTATTGAAGTGCCAGCAATAAAATCCAAGTTTGGAAGAAAAATCTCTAATAATCCCTACGTCTATTGACCAATGTATTTATTAACCACCCAGAAAAATATCTACTGACAGAATAAAAACTTTGAAATGCAATCTGTCAGCCCTGCCAAAAAGGCTGAAGTTGCCAACTAAGTAAATACCTACTTTACTGCAGTTAGAGATTTTTTACTCCACATAATCTGCTTATTTATGTACTTGTGATTAGTATTGACAAATGTTTAATCTTGCCAGGTTTTGAAATTTTTTTTATTTTCTTATTTTTTTGAGACAGAGCCTCAAGCTGTCACCCTGGGTGGAGTGCTGTGTAATCACAGCTCACAGCAACCTCAAACTCCTGGGCTCAAGTGATTCTCCTGCTTCTGCCTCCCAAGTAGCTGGGACTACAGGCGCCTGCCACAATGCCCGGCTATTTTTTGGTTGTAGCCGTCATTATTGTTTGATGGGCCCAGGCTGGATTTGAACCCGCCAGCTCAAGTGTATGTGGCTGGCACCTTAGCTCGCCAGGTTTTAAACTTTAAGCATTGACTTGTGTCCCTTGTGGGTGAAGGAAGGAAAACTGTGGATGGATGGCAGCACCTTGGACAGATCCTCTTTTGTTGACCCTGCAGGGGTCCTCAAACTTTTTAAATAAGGGGCCAGTTCACTGTCCCTCAGACCATTGGAGGGCCGGACTATAGTTTAAAAAAAATAACAAACTATGAACAAATTCCTATGCACACTGCACATATCTTATTTTGAAGTAAAAAAACAAAACGGGCACAAATACAATCACACCACCACATGTGGCCCGCGGGCCATAGTTGAGGACCCCTGTAGCCATCCCAAGGTGAATTAAAAAAAATAAACAACCCAAAACTTGGTAAACGGTCTGTGAAGCTAGTGAATGATGCCCCATGATTATATCAATGTACACAGCTATGATTTAATAAAAAAATAAAAAAATAAACAACCCAAAACTAAAGCCAAATAAACAAAAAATCCTACACAAATGTCAACAATAATAGTGACTCTATACAAAACATATACATTTTCCTGCATACTCATGGTAGGAAAGGACTGCTATCAATGCCTTGATCACTGTCATACTGCTGGTGCCTGAGCATCTTGGAAACGAGTATATTCTCAACAAACATTGGCATAGGTTTGTTGACTGACATATTGATGAAAGGCAGATTTCAGTTTGCAACAATAGAGGTGAAATAAGGTGAAGCAGTGGTTTCAGGTGGATGGGGAGGAAAAAAATAATGGGGAAGGTTTGTTGGGGTGAGCAGGAAGAAGTTTTAATGAGGAGTCGGCTCTTATAGAAAGCTATTATTATCTAATTTTTATGTGTCATAGGAATTGAACATAGAAATTTGTAACTTTTTTCTTCCCCATTTATCAAATATAACTGCATAATTACAGTACATTTAATTACAGAGGCAGAATGTAAAAAAATACACTAATATATTGTCAAAAGCTTAAAAGAAATCTCTTCCACTAAAATATGCACTGATTAACTTCATTTGTGAGACCAGGCGACTTGTCATATCCCCTTCTCTCACTCCATCAATTTAAAAGCAAGGACACCAAGTCTTTTTCAATAAGCAGAGAATTATTCTGCTGTTAACAATTTACAACCTCACAATTCTTTGTTTAGTTTTATTACCCAGGGCCAGGAGACACACCACAGCTCTAATTCCAACCTGTCTTTTCTAGATGAAAGATCATCATTTATTACATTGTCCAGCTCAAAATGCTATTTTCAGAGCAGCCTGGTGGGTCTAGGTCATCCAGGGGTATAATATGAAGAAATTTAGACTCCTGAGTCAGACTACCTCCTTGCTAGGCAAATCATTTATTATTTCTGAGACTTTCTTTACCTAGAGAGAGCAAAATGGTTAGCACATCAAATGGCCTAATACATGAGTGTGAATGCATCTTGAGAATGGGAAGAAGCTGTTGAAGACAAAATTATAGCTATTCAGGGATTCAAGGCATGCACCTGGCCACCGTGGGGGTTCAGAGAAGGATACAGAGAGGAAATTTTGTCCTTTCAAGGGTTGAGAGCTTGTGAGGGTGCACTGTTGCTCTCTTCCTAGGTAACAAGGCAAACTGTAATGGATTTTGGTTTGACGTGACTTGAGTTGTCCACCTGCCAGTGAGAATGGCAATGGTTATCATTTCTTCTCTCCTCCTGTGTCGGTGAGAAAATTCTCTATTACTTTTGACTAATCAGTATTGATCATCTGATTTTTCCTGCCATCCACTGTAGAACAACTATCATCCTGGGACTAAAATAAATTAAGAGGCATACGGATTATTATTTTTCAAAGGAAAAGATGACAGCAGCCTCTAAGAAGATCTGAGCTTCTGGAAATGAGAGGCCTTCCCACCCCCAATTTTCCAGATGTTTTTATAATTTACAAATATTTCTAAAAAGAAATGAGTACCACAAAATGAATTAATGGAGTTGTGATTACATCCCACCACATTCTTATGTCCCCTTCCTCCACCAAGGTTAGATTGCACCTTTCTCCACTACCATGTTTTCTATGTACTAACTTTGCAGCTTCAACAATGGATGATGCAAAATTTAAGACGAAAATTGTTCTTTGAGTGCAAATCTCAAGAATAAGGGTAATAATTATTCACAAGAACAGGCATAGCATGGCATATCAAGACACCAATATTCTTTTCATGCCATTTTCCTTCTTGCTGCTATTTTTTATTTTTGTATTTTATATTTTTTTCTGAATCACAACTTTGTTCTTTGATTTGAGATTTTTAAAAACCACCCAAAGTCATGAAATCGTCAAAAGATCCATGATGATCCAGGAGAAGTTTTCCTATGTAAGTCTGGCCCAGGAGAAAACTGGGTTTGGAGATCTGGCTTTATGATGAAATTTCAGAGGATAAAAAAAAAAAAAATCAAATTATTGAATAAAAGCTAATTTCAACATTTTGCTTCATCTTAATGATTTTTAAATGATGTATTTTTGTTGTACAGAGAATATATTTTCCTTTCTTGAAACTCAGTTTATTCACCACGTATTTTGAACACAGCAACATGCTCAGCTCTCCTCCATGCAGGAGTGTTTTTCTTTCACTTATTCACAGATTTCAGAAGAGCCTATCAGGTGGGTGACTAGACTCCCCTGAAAGCCTTTCCCCCAAACCCCCTGGGTGTTCACCAGGGTCAGCATCAGAGCCAGTGTTCCACACTTTCCCGGGGTGATTCATTTGAAATGAGGTAGAGTCTCCTCCCAAGTCGGGGAGCTGGACACGAGTTTTGGTGGGAAACCCTAAGGGAAGTGGAGCCTTGATTAGAAGGAAACCAGCTGTACCTCCTCCTAGTGCTTTTCTCCAAACAAACACGGGTACTTTCTCCAAACCGACAAACACACAAATGCTAGTCATTAACGTGATTATAACTTCTTGCCTAACTAACCCCCCCACCAAGTTTTCATTTTCTTTCCCTCCCTGTCCTTTCCTCTCCCCAGCTCTCTTGCTCCTGCCTTTTCTCCTTTTCTTTCTCCTTCTCATGGCCTGCTCCCCCTCTCTTTCCTTTATAAACCATAATATATTTCCTTTAATCAATATGGAGTATCCTGAAAACTAAGGTGAAACCAAAATCTGGCTTGGAGCCCAGACATCACTTTCTGAATGACAGGCTCTGGTAATAAGGGAGGGTTTGCAATTATACAGATCATTGCTTCGACCTGTGCAAAGTCAACCAAGCCACAATACAGGAACAAAGAGGCTTAGTTTCTGCAACTTGCAGAAGGGCTCTGAGCAGTGCCTCAGTAGACACCAACCTGCCTGCTGGGCTTGCCAGCCCATTTGCTGGTGTTCAGTTGAAGCCCCAAGATAATCAGCTGTGCTCATTTGCTGTTCCCCTGTGAGCTTCTGCCTTGTAAAGTAAAAATTAATCTTTATTACATATGTTCTTTTTTCTATGATATATCCAAAAGTTATTTGCACAAATGAAAAAAGTACCCTTTGAGTGGTGCAAAGTTCTGTATTTTAAGTATCTGTTTAGCTGCACCTTTTGCATCAGCTTTGATAACTATAAAAAAAGGTACTTTCGAATCTTCCTTTGAAATAAAATTTCTCCTTGCAGGCAAGCTTCGCATGTGATCTATGCAAAATATGATGGAGAAGTTGCTTTCTTTCAAAATATATTAAAGTCTTCTAATCACTTTCAAAGTAAAACGAGGGCAGGAACTCAAATTATATGTTTGTCACCCAGATAAGGAGACTGCATGGGCTGTAATTGAACCCCTCATTTCTATGCACTTTGACTTTCTCAGTTCAGTTTGTCTTGAGGCATCTCTCTGTCTTTCTCTAAGCTTTGGGGAATTAGAAATTTAAATGAGGGGTGGTGCCTGTGGCTCAGTGAGTAGGGTGCTGGCCCCATATACCAAGGTTAGTGGGTTCAAACCCGGCCTCAGCCAAACTGCAACCAAAAAATAGCCAGGCATTGTAGCAGGTGCCTGTAGTCCCAGCTGCTTGGGAGGCTGAGACAAGAGACTCGCATAAGCCCAAAAGCTGGAGGTTGCTATGAGCCAGGTGATGTCATGGCACTCTACCGAGGGCGATAAAGTGAGACTCTGTCTCTACAAAAAAAAAAAAGAAATTTAAATGAGAAGTGAGAGAAAGGAGGGGGAGTTCTGTGAGAATGCTCCACATTTCTGGACTCAGCAGTATGGCAATAGGAGGAAAGCCATGTGAAATTCAGGAGAAAGAAATAAAAGCATCCTTCCAGCCACAAAGAAACAGACAGCCTTCAGCAGCATGCAAAGTCTTAAGAAGTCAATAATGTGCTATTGAATCACTTGCAGTCTTAGGACTTACTTATGACTTAGATTATTTATGACCTGATTATGTTTATTTCTTTTTATTTCTTGTTCCTCCAGCTTCTAAGTCTTTTAATTAAAAAAAAAATGCTTAAATTTATTTCACTTCCTTTTTCTAGTTAATCTACCTTTTCTGTTTTCCATGTCTTGACAGGTAGTTGCCCCTTGACCTTGCAGTTGTGCTATGCGGTGCTGTTTCTCTTCTCGGGGGTGGCTATCTGCAGGGGCACAGCTTATGCATTTTCCTCTCCTCTCTCTATCCCTCCTCTAGAGCCCGAATCAGAGCACATCTGTTCTTCCACACACCAGGACTTCTTCACCAGCTTCACGTTCTGCTCATGCCCAAGGTAAACAATAGCAACAAAGCATTTAAAAGGCGACTCAGGTGCACTAAGATTTTGGGTAATGAATATACTCACCTTATGTCTCTTTTAACTTCTAACTGTTGTGTTCATAAAGTAATTTATCACCGTGGAGCAGGTAGAGAGTGAGTTTTGAACCTGGGTAACCGCATTTAAAGCCCATTCTAAATCTAAGATTTACTTAATCTTGGTATCCTTAACTAGGCACATCTAGTAGATTATTTAATCTTGGTATCCTTAACTAGCTACATCTAAAAGAAAGGATCTTTGAGTTAAAAAACTCACTCCGCACCTGCTCCACAGGGATAAGTTACTTCAGTAAAGTCACATTCTGAGGGTCCAGGTGGACACTATTCAGCGCACTTTAACAATGGAATCATGGAAAGACAAAGCTGGAATGAAGGAACTCAGAGGTCATCAAGTCCCCTTTATCAGGTAGATGAAGTAACACAAGACGACCCAAACTTATGTAGGTAGTAAGTGATACAGGTTTCTTGTTTTGTTTTTTAACCTTAATGCTAGGTACCCTAAGCTTTGTTGAGAGAAGAGTGAATTTTAGACAAGAATATACATTAGCAGTTCTAAAAATTGGCTATAAAGTCTTGGACACTTCTCCCATTGAGAACTAAGGTCTACGTCCCTTCTCCTGAGCATGGAAGGACTTTTTATTTTTTTACCTATAGAATGTAGTGGTGATGGTGCTGTGCAACCACTGAGGTGGGCTCATCAAAGTGAGGCATCTCTGCCTTGGTTGCCCTAATTTGAAGCTTGAACGACCATGGCCTGACTATCCTCGGGCCACCGTGCTGTGAGGAAGTCGAGTGACCCTGGGCTGACTAGTGCTAGTATTCTGGTTGACAGTCCAGGCATCAGACATGAATGTGAAGAAGTCTCAGGAGATCTTGGCCCCAGAATTATCACCCCAGTCTTCAAGTCATCTCAGATGATACGCCAGCCGGCATGGAGCAGAGATGAGCCATCTCTGTTGTGCAGGCCGCTATTGTGCTTATCAATTCATGCACATGACAAAATGGTTATTTTTTAAGCCATTCATTTGGGGGTAGATACTAACTAGAATAAATTCACCTGTGTAATAAACAGATAAATAGATACTCATCTTTATTTTTCCAGACAGAGGAATAAGCTCCAAGAGTTAGACCAGTTTAATTCCAACAAGGATACTATCTCTGGAGGTGCACTCTGGTGAATGCTGGCCTTCTTGAGAGAAGGAGCTTACCACATGGTCATGGGAGAGCTGGGTGCCATTTGTAAGTTTGTTGGTGTTTTCACATGATCCTAGGAATGGCCACGTATTTGTCATTTTTCCAAGTACGCTACTGGAGGGAATACATCCTGACTGAATTGAATTTGTTCTTCAAGAGCAATTAAATGTGAAAACTTATTTAAAAAAGCCTTCTTTCTGAGTTTTCAGTTTTCAGTGTTGAAAATAAATGAAATATGGTACCTAGTGTCCCATAGCCATCCTGAATTCTTAGTAAGATTTGAAAGTAAAACCAGAGGTTATGACTTACAAAGACTATATATATATCATTTCTAACTTGTCTTAAAAAGGTTACATTTGTCCACATTCATATTTTCAGGCAAGATATCTTTAATCAGTCAAATATTAATTTGTCTGTGGGCCAGGCACTCTTCTAGGTCCTAGGGTACATAGGCTGTCTATACAAATAGTAATACACATGTGTGACAAAAGACAGGGTTCCTTTACCATGAAGCCTCCATTCTGGAGTAGGAGACAAAAGATGGCTGTATGAATAAACAGTGTTTGAGTAATGTGGAGTGGCTTGAAGACAATTAAATAGGGGAATTTGAAAGACAATGTATATATGCAGGGTTTTTTTTTGTTGTTGTTGTTGTTGTTTGTAGAGACAGTCTCACTTTATCGCCTTCTGTAGAGTGCCATGGCATCAGCAACCTCCAACTCCTGGGCCCAGGAGATTCTCTTGCCTCAGCCTCCCAAGGAGCTGGGACTACAGGCGCCTGCCACAATGCCTAGCTATTTTTTTGTTGCAGTTTGGCTGGGGCCAGGTTTGAACCCAGCACCTTTGGTATATGGGGCTGGTGCCTTACCCATTGAGCCACAGGCACTGCCCTTTGCAGGGGTTCTTAAAGAGTTCTCAGGGAGGCCTCTCTTAGGAGCCATCACACCCTCTAGCATGGCTTGATGTCTGAATGTGGCAGACCTATTTGAAGGTCAAATAGATATCGAATTCAATGAGGTCTTGTTGCGTACAAGTTTTAGTAGGAATCCTGGCTGATTCCAGTGTTTACTAGTGGCAAGTACTCAAGCATACCAGAATCTTCTGATTTTATTATAGTAGTTGAATTCTGAGTAGATGAAATGCCAGTGCTGAGACTTTAGTGAGGGGCTAAAGTGCCCTCAGAATCTATTTTAAACAAAATTGAAAATTAAGCCCTAAAAGTGTGCTCTATATAAAGAGTAGCATTTATGACGCATATTGGGCAGGGGGAACCTACCATTAATCATCCTTTATTAAAAAACAGCATGAAACAATCCAAGTGCCCATCAATACATGAGTGGATTAATGAACAGTAGCATATATATGTGTGTGTATATATATATATAGAGAGAGAGAGAGAGAACTTTTCAGAGTCCTATATGCTTCAAAATATTGCTAAAATCAGAACCTTCTTTGGACTGAATATCCTGTGCTTTTCTCAGTATACCATTCAAGTGTGTTTTTCATGCTAATTTAGAAGATTGATTGCTCTGGGGGAAATAAAGTTATAGGGGGGAAGGAAATATCTAGAGAACCCATGCATTCTGGAGGGGAAGCAGAGATAGAGTCACCAATAGTTAGACAGGGAAAGAAATCAGAAACTTTTATTTATTTGGGGGTGGGTAGGTAATGATTTTTTATATTTTATTATTTTTTATTGTTATTTTTTTAGGTCCAACTAGCTTTATTGTGAGAAAGCCAGCAATGCTGAAGAAAAGCAAAAGTAGTCTCTCAGTTCTGTGCTGCCTCAGTTATAACTCTAATAGCTTTTTTTATTGTTTCAGGTTAATTGAGGGTACAAAGAATTAGGTTACAATGTTTGCATTTGTTAGGTAAAGTCTCACTTATAATTGTGTCCCGCCCCCAGAGGGACATTGTTAATCATAACACTGTGTCTATTAAGTGGGAACACTCCCATCTCCCTCCCTCCTCCCCTCTCCCTGCTTCCCTATCCCTCCACCCTCCACCCCTGGATGTGTATTAGATCATCTACTGGCTTCATTTTATAATTGAGTTTATTGGATTCTTGATTCTCCATTCTTGTGAGACAATCTCATCTATCACTTCTATCGGGCATCCAATCTCTTCTATGGGGCAAGAGACACGAACAGAATCTTCTCTGAAGAAGACAGATGAATGGGTAACAAACATTTGAAAAAATGCTTATGTCCATGATCATCAGAGAAATACAAATCAAAACCACCCTGAGATATCACCTAACCCCAGTGAGAACAGCCCACATCAGAAAGTCCCAAAGCTGCAGATATGGCATGGATATGGAGAGAGGGGAACACGTTTACACTGTTGGTGGGACTGCAAACTAAAATAGCCTCTTTGGAAAGAACTATGGGGAATCCTCAAAGAATCAAATTAGATCTTCCATTTGTGCTCGCAATCCCACTACTAGGCATCTACCCAGATGAAAAAAAAAAAAAAACATTTTATCATAAGGACATTTGCACTAGACTGTTCATTGCAGCTCAATTTATAATCGCCAAAATGGGGAAACAGCCTAAATGCCCACCAACCCAGGAGTGGATTAACAAGCTGTGGTGTATGTATACCATGGAATACTATTCAGCTATTAAAAAAGATGGAGACTTTACATCTTTCATATTAACCTGGCTGGAGTTGGAACACATCCTTCTTAGTAAAATATCACAATGCTGGAGAAAATTTTAGAGAAGAACAAATTCCTGAAAAGTAGACAAGGAAAAGGTGAAGTGGTGAAAACTGAAGTGGTTGGTGTTAAGTTTCCCACTAAAGCAGCCTCTAGAAGTAAAAAAAGTGTCGTTTGGAAGCAAAAAGAGAAAAGGTTAATTTTTTATCAGAAAACAGTTACAAATGCCTAAAGGTAAGAAAGAAGGAAGCAAATGCAAGACATAGCAAGATGAAAGTGTGATGAAATGGAACGATGGAAGGACATTAGTGCCCTTCTCTTCTATTGGGCAAGAGACACGAACAGAGCCATGGTGCATTGGCAAACAGGCCAGTGATATGATGAAAATTATGACTTAGGGAAGATTAATACTGCAGCACAATGCAGTATGGATTGGGTAATGTGATGCTACTACACAGACCAACTAAGAGACGGTTACAATAACTGAGGCATGCATGTTGAAGAATTGTGCCTGGGACAGCAGTGGTGGATGTGAGAGGAACAGACTTCACAGATCTGCAAGAGGAAGGTAAGCAAAACGTGCTAAACAACTGCAGGAGGGGACGGGGCAGAGAAACCCAAGGCAGAAAAGAGCACAGAGATTCAACGTGGCTTTTGAAGTTTCCTCAGTTCCCATTTAACTCCTAAAGATAGAATTTAAAGCTCGTTCAGGAGAGAACGAGGCAGATTTCCAAGACATAAGGGTCTCAAAGGTTTGGTTTGCATTTTATGTTGTTTCTTTTTCCTTCTGAATCAACGGAGTTGAGAGTAGAGTTTTTGTCAGAACACTGTGTGTTTGTTATCTGCTCATCGACAGGGGTGTGAGCAGGCTCCCTTGACATTTTCAACGGTAACACAACCAGTCTCCCTGGAAGCCTGTGTGACAGCTGAGCCGGCTGATGGTCTGTGAACTGCCTTCCCACCACCCTGCTGAGCGGCGAGTCAGAGGTGGCAGCGCAGTCACTGTTCCTTACAGCAACACAGGTCTGATGAAGAAAACTCATTTTCGGGGTCGAAAATTGAAAATGTTCCCCCTTAACTGCTTTTCATGCTCGATACCCTTCAGGAGCTATTTCTGACAACTAATCAGGGTTAGTGGTGTAGTGTTTTGTTTTGTCTTCTTTATTATGAAAATGGTGTTGCATTTTCTAAATGAATGATTCCCAAAATAACCTTTTGGAACGGCAATATCGTTTTCCAGAAGGAGGACTTCCCACTTGATGTGGTAGTACTTTTCTTTGCCGTAGGTGCCAGCTACCTTTTAAGAGAACATAATTAATTTATGAAATAGATGCTATTGGGGGCAGAGGTAAAAACGGTAGCTTACTGTGTAGTTCGGGAAAAAAATAGACAGAAAATTGGGAAATCTGCACCAACTTGGCACCACACTTCACTTTGCCTTTGCCGAGGCAGTTTGAAAGAGACACCTTAAAAGAACGCTCATTTCTTCAAGGGTGTTTGGCTTCTACCTTCAAATACAGAAAGAAGAAAACGTCTGTCTTCTTAAGAGCAAGAAGGTCTAGAATTGTGATTGTATAATTCTAACTGAAAAGTTATTCAGTGTCACAAAAAGGAATGAGCTTTGGTGTGAAAGTCAATCTTTGCCCTGGCGGCGCCTGTGGCTCAGTCAGTAAGGCGCCGGCCCCATATACCGAGGGTGGCGGGTTCAAACCCAGCCCCAGCCAAACTGCAACCAAAAAATAGCCGGGCGTTGTAGGGGCGCCTGTAGTCCCAGCTACTCGGGAGGCTGAGGCAAGAGAATCGCTTAAGCCCAGGAGTTGGAGGTTGCTGTGAGCTGTGTGAGGCCACGGCACTCTATAGAGGGCCATAAAGTAAGACTCTGTCTCTACAAAAAAAAAAAGAAAGTCAATCTTTGGTTTTGGTCTGGGTTCCGTCTCTGCTATAACAGTCGCTGTTCATCAAGTACTCACTATGTTAGGCCCCAGGCAAAGTGCTTTTTTATACATTATCTTATTTGAGCCTTATCACATTTCCAAAAGAAATTCTTATTTCTGTGTTAGCAGATACGGAAGTGAGGCTTAGGGAGGTTAAGGAACTTGCCCAGGGCACCACCACTAACAGGTGTTGGATTGAACCCTGCATGTGGAACTCTAGAACTAGAACCTGGAGTCACTGCTCATCCAGTGTTGTGCCTTAGAAGATACAATCAAGATTTTGAGCTCAGTGGTCTATAAAATAAGGAATCTGGACTTGATGATTAAGGTTACTTTCAACTTCAAGATCCTATCCAACACTGTCTTCTGAAGAATGGAGTACAAAGAGGTGACTCAAAACAAAAGAGGGATATGTGCCTCTTGGCCTTGGGAAAAGTCGACCTTAAAGAGGAAACTTCCCTCTACTGGGGGAAAGAGGGGAATCTAGCAACAATAGCAGAGTAGTTAAGTCCTAGAAGAATCCTGGAAAGATTTCTAAGATACTGGATCCCGATATCTCTGGAAAATGAAAGGGGAAATCCTAATTTTGGAAAAATGACTCATGAGGAGGTTGAAACACATTATGTGGTTTCTTTCTACTCTTTCATATTTGGGTGTTCAGAAGAAAAGCCTGAAGCTGAGCAAAAACAGAAGGGATTCCATTTCCAGAGATTTCCAGGTCATCAGCCTCAGTTCTGGATCTTCAGCTTTCTGAAATCTTTTGCCTCATTTTGAAGTGGGTTATTACACATTGCCTTTTCCATACTTAACCTAAGTTGAAAACAAACTAAAAGTCTACTCAGGTCTGTAAGTAGGGAAACTCAGAATTCACCGAAAATCCAGCTGTCCTCCCTTAACACTGGTTGAGATCTTGACAGGAGCTCAGTTAATGTGTGTAGCATTTATAGTTGTTTCCATCCTGAGCAAGTGCTGTGTGCAGGTATGCCACTCGTTTTCTTTTTCGTTCCTCCTCTCTTTCTTCTCTACATTTCTTTTGAACTCAGGCAATGTTATCACCCTTGTAGTACAGAAGTAGATAGGTCAATCTGATCATAGGTGTCCCCCATTTCTCTTTCATTTTTGATAGTGATATAAAGCTGCCTTCTCTACTCTAAAACATATTCCACTCAAATGTTATTATTTGCATGATTAAAAAAAAGAAAACATTCCAGGCCATAAAACTGTTCTACTGAGCCAAGGGCTAATTGTGTACGGGGTAATTACAATTTAGCCAAGACAAAAGATTGTTTAGAATGAGATGACCTCTGTGCCCTTGGTAACTGTAGTTAGGAGCCAACCAGCTTCTGTGGTGCATGAAAACATCTCAGATCATTAAGATCAAAGGAGCTAGTCACTTGCTCACAGTGCTGATTTCTGCAGCTGAAAAAGTATTTACAGCTTTTTAAGGCCCTCCACTTGAATTGTTAACCTTCACATACGCTATCTCTGGGGAAATTATTGATGATACAACCACTTGCCCTAAAATTCATCTGCCTGATCTTATTGAATGTGATTTGCAAACATTTGAATGATAATTGAAACACTGATTAAATGCTGTGTCCAGGCACCAGAATTAGGAATTGAGAGAGAAAGGCTGACATTGTTGACAACATCAGGAGCCAAAGCCTAAGGTGCTGCCAGTTTTCAGCAGGAGCGATTTAGATCAGTTTGGGTTGCCCTGATGTCTACTGATGTGTCCAAAGAACTTTTAGATATGCCATCAAACACAACATGGGATATAGCTGGTAAGCCCACCTGATCATCAAGAAATTTAGCATCCATTCCAGAGACACAGTGTTCATGACTTAATTTAGCCATAAATGTTGGCTCAAAATGGGGTACAGAGGATAAGTGAAATCATATTTTGGCATCAGGACAATGTTTAGATTTTTTATTTGTGTACAGGGTGCACAGGTTGTTAGTTTGAACTTCAGAGCATTGACTGTGTGCCCCTGTTTACTATCTTTTCATTTAATGGCTTAAAGTAGTGATCCTCAATTGCCTGGGGGTCCTCCTCATAAAGTATTCTCCCAGGACAATTTCTTCAAGTGTTTCTCCTGCACTCTCTCCAAGAATATTTATAGTTTTATCTCTTAAGTTTAAATCTTTTATCCTGAGAGTCAATTTTTGTTAATGGTGAATGGCAGGGGTCCTCAAACTGCGGCCCGCGGGGCACATGAGGCCGTATGATTGTATTTGTTCCTGTTTTGTTTTTTTTACTTCAAAATAAGATATGTGCAGTGTGCACAGGAATTTGTTCATAGTTTTTTTATTTTTATTTTTTTATTGTTGGGGATTCATTGAGGGTACAATAAGCCAGGTTACACTGGTTGCATTTGTTAGGTAAAGTACCTCTTGCAATCATGTCTTGCCCCCAGCAGGTGTGGTCTGGCCCTCCAACGGTCTGAGGGACAGTGAATTGGCCCCCTGTTTAAAAAGTTTGAGGACGCCTGATGAAAGGTGTGTGTCCAGTTTCAGTCTTCTACAAGTTGCCAGCCAGTTCTCCCAGCACCATTTGTTAAATAGGGAATCTTTCCCCCAGTTTATATTTTTGATAGGCTTATCAAAGATCAAGTAACGATTAGTGTCTGGGTTCATCTCTTGGTTCTCAATTCTGTTCCATACATCTACCTCTCTATTTTTGTGCCAGTATCATGCTGTTTTGATCACTATAGATTTATAGTATAGATTGAAATCTGGTAGCGTGATTCCTTCTGATTTGTTTATATTGCTGAGTATTGGCTATTCAAGATTTTTTTCTGGTTCCATGTAAAATGAAGTACTATTTTTTTTTTTTTTCAGATCTTTAAAGTATGACAGTGGTGCTTTGAAAGGGATTACATTAAATTTGTATATTGTTTTGGATAATATGAACATTTTAACAATGTTGATTCTTCCCAGCCATGAGCATGGTATGTTTGTCCATTTGTTAACATCTTCAGCTATTTCGTTTATGATTTAATTTTAAAAAGACCTAAAAAAAAAATTAGTGATCTTCAACCCTGACTATACCTAAAAATGAATTAGAAAATATGAAAGCTGCCTTTGATGGCAATTATATCAAGATCTATAGCATTTTAAGGTAGCTCTGCAGGTGATTTTAATGTGTGGGTAAGAGCCACAACAGGGGACATAAGCTCCCTTAGGGCAAGGGCTATGTCTATATCTTTCACCCTTTTATTTCTAGAATATAGCACAGGATCTGACACTTCATGTGTATTTAGTAAATACTTCTAAATGGCTTGCTCTTTGGAAGACTTTTGGGTAGATGCCAGTGGACTGGGGCCTCTGTGAGGGTTTATGGAGTGTACGGAGGTAAGGTAGAGAGGCAGGCAGTGGGTGCCTTCTCTCCTTCTACTGTTGCTTCCTAACACCTGGCCAGTGATCCTGGAGCAGGTCCTGGGGGCTTGAATGCGTTCCAAGTGGCAGTCTTTCTCCGTCTCCCCCAGATGTGCTCCCTGCCTGTGATTTCTGTGACCGGCTTTACTCCTCATTCTCTAATTGCACTTCAATTTCCTGCTGGCACTGGCACCCTGCCTGAACCTAATCCTGCATGGGATGTGTTCCCCCAGCTGCTGGCAGATACTCCTTAGCTATCAACTTCCTTTCAGGATTGCCTCAGATGAAAGGAATTGTCTCAACCAATGTCAATGCCCTTTGGAGGCAGCTCATAGCTAATGATTAATGTAAGCATAAAAAGGATCACATTCTGCCCAAAGCAGGGCAACCGTGATGGGCGACCTGAGCAAAGGAGCCCCGTGGTATGCACTGAGGTCTTGGCTAGGACTGTCACACCAGCACATCTTCCTTGCCCTTCCTCTACAGGTGTGGATAGTAAGAAGACTTCCTCATGAACTCCTTCACTCTACTCTCCATTTCAGTATTTGCTCACCCAGCCCACAATAAGGTAGCATGAATTGTTTGGTCTCAGCTCTCGATGCCTATTCAGACTGCACCTGCCCTCCTCATTCCACGTGCCAGACACCATGGCTCTAGTGATGAAGACAGATGAAATGCGGGCCCTCATTTAGCTTAATACTGGGTGGTGACAAAAGCCATTTAGAAACATGTATCAGGGTAAAGGGTTCTACAACGTTAGGGGTAAGGAAGGATGGTGATATGCTGGGGCCATCTCATGCCAGCTCATGAGAACTGATTTTTAAATCCACAAGAATTTTGCAAGCCAGCTGCTAAACAGAGCCATTATTGAAAATTAAATTGTACAAACTTAAATGAATCATTAGGCGCAAAAGCAATGCATACTGAAAACTCATTACTTTCTCATTTTGCTACATATCGCTGTTATATATGCTTTTGTGGTAATTTACATCCATTGCATCTGTATACCAGAAATACTGTGTAGTGGTGTGCAACTGTACTTCTCTTTCTAACTCTCCATTCAGTGACCTCAATGAGTCTGAACTAGGTTCATTGGATTGCAACCATATTTTGGTTATGGACACAAAAAAATGGCAAAAATCAGCAAAAGCATTCTATGAGAATTAATTGACTACATAGAATTTACTATAATGAATAATGCATACATTATTTGTGAATTTTGTGATATATGCCCTTTATATCAGTAAACCTTATAATAGAAGTATTTATACAACCACATATATATTCTCCCTAGATATCTGGTTGTGAGCATTAACTACCACAATACTAGATAGGGAGCTTGGTTTTAGGTGTGATGTTAGGGAAGAAAGGGCTGATACCTGATTGAATCCAGGGAGCCTGCATTTTGTGTTTATTATGCTGTCCTGAGTCCTTTGAGTTCTCATTCCTTATTCTTAGATGATGGTCTCTGGACAATTTTGTTAGCACTTCACCTACATGGAAGATTTATTTCTCTCAGCCTCTATTGATTTCTTTTAGGATTTTCAGAACGTCTATTAGGTCACAGCTCAAGGTCTTACCTTTCCCAGTGAGGATAAACTCAATTTGCTGGTTACTTATCCTTTACATTCTGATAGTACCTTTTGTTTTTAATTGCCTAGCTGTAAATGTATTTAATCAATCTTAGTTGTTTATATGCTAAGTTTAATGTAAAGTATTTTCATAAGAAATCCATCTCTTAATTATCACCTTTATCTCTTCTGGGTATTTAGAAACTTGAATATTTAAACAATTTTTTGTTAGCCACAGCTAAAAGATCCTATAGGGGTAGATGTGCAGGTTTTAGAAAAGAAAAGACACTGACATTGGTTGTCTGGAGCCGCTCATTTTCTAAATGATCATGAGAGAGGCCACTGGCCCAAGTCATTGGCTTTATGACCATGAGCAAGTCCCAAAGCCCTGCTTCTTTTTTATTATTATTATTAAATCATAGCTGTGTACATTAATGCAAACATGGGGCATCATACACTGGTTTTATATACCATTTAACATATTTTCACCACACTGGTTAACATAGCCTTCCTGGCATTTTCTTAGTTATTGTGTTAAAAGACATTTATATTCTACATTTAGTACATCTTACATGTACCCTTGTAAGATGCACTGTAGGTGTGGTCCTGCACAGTGGGAATTTAGCTTGGCAAACCTACTGATTTTATTAAGATGAATAAAGCAAGTTCCCTGCCCTCAAACAAATAAAACAAGTTCTCAGCCCTCAAGGTGTTAACAAGCTGGCCTTAAGACTATTCTTAATTCTTTGTAATGAACTCCAATAATAGCAGTAATGTGGATATAGATTTGTGTGAAAATCAAATATGGTAACAAATCAGCATATTTTGTAAACATGGAAAGTATAATTATGTAAAATATAGATGCTCATACAATTGCTTGGTACCTGGTGCTTTTTGGCACTTGATAAATGACTGCTGAGGACATAAATGGAGTGGCATGCCAACTAGCTATTCAGCTGGAGCTCACTGGTCTTTCTTTAGGTGAAATTCAGCTCTGTTTCTGTGAGGTTATGTTCAAGCTTTTTAATCAACACATGGCTACTTCGATCTCAAATGAGTATGTGGTTGAAACATTTAGTCTAATTAACAGTGTAAGGTATTCAAGTAAATGAAATATTCTTTTAATAGGACCAAATGATACTGTACTTTTTTTTTTTTGGCAATTTTTGGCCAGGGCTGGGTTTGAACCCACCACCTCCGGCATGTGAGACCAGCGCCCTACTCCTTTGAGCCGCCCAAATGAGACTATTTTATTGTTCTGTGACTTTCATAGCATTACAATCTTCAGGATCTATGGTTGCTACATATTGGTCTTTTTCAAAGCTTTCAGAGTGACAGTAACCATCCAACTACTTTATGTTACAAATGAAGTAAAATGTGGGAAGTAATCAAAGTCTGAGTCAATACGGGTATAAGCAATATATAACAAAATGCTTGCATGTAATTTATTTTAAAAGATAAAATCATCCTTTCCCATTATATACATGTTTTATGATGGTCATCAGAAAAACATTTATTAAGTACTAAGAAGTAGACATATAATCACAGGCTGTTCTATTGCACAAAGACTGTTACTTTTAGGATTTCAGCTTCTATTTCCAGAGATTGGACTAGAAATGTCAATTGTCTTTATTTTTGTTAAATGCCTCTTCAACACTCCTTGGGACTTCTGCCCTGTTGTTTATTCTATATGACTATTACAATTTCTCTCCTCACCTCTGTCCTCCCAATTTATTCTAACTCCACCCTTCCTGAGCATTTGAACCCCGCATAATGCCAACATATAACAGGCCTTGGAGAACACCAAAATTACTACCCCTTCCTATTACCACCTACACCAACCTAGACTAAGCCTTCACATGTTGACTTGGTATAAACACCAAGTAACCTATGTATTTGTCACAATCTATGTAATTGTGACAATCCTTCACATGTAATTTATACCTTGATTTTTTGTTTAACATTATAACAAAAGAATTTTCTAAGTTATAAAGTTTAATTTTCAAAGATCCGTGTAAATAACAGCATGCATTTCATTGGAAGTATGTGTCATGCTTACAGCTGGTCTTTGAACCACAATACCAAAGCTTATTTAAGGAATGGATGTTGACCCCGATTTAATCACCTGGGAAGATTATATTCTTATCCCAAAGATATTTACCAGACCTTAAATTATTTCTCGGATAATGATTTTGGAAACACCTTCATAGCAACTCAGAAAACTGGTGTCATTATCCGTATAAAATTTTTTTAAACAAAAATAAAACTTTACCTGCTTTGTTCTTTCCAATTAGCTGAGAGTGACTTTGGCTATTTCTGATAACCAAATCAACTGTGAAGAAAAAGCATCTATGGACACTGATGACATTGAAAGGAATGTTACACTGTCTTTGATAGCAATTTCCATAGAGAAGTCTGAACATAGTTTATGAAATGGCTGTGTTATAATAAATTATATATTCTTACAGAATGACTACTTGGGGGTGAAAAGAGAAAATTAATTTGTATGATCCAGTTTCATTGTGTTGCTAAACATCAGTTATTTTTTTTATGTGTAACTTTATTTATTTATTTGTTATTTGTTTATTATTTATTTATTTTTAGTATTATTACAACTTTGACATTTTATTTTTTTATTTATTTTTACCTTTATTTTAAATCATAGCTGTGTACATTAGTGCAATCAAGGGGTACAATGTGCTGGTTTCATATACAATCTGATGAGAATATTTCTGATTGTATAAACATCGGTTATTTTATGTTACATTCAGCCCCTCTGTCTCTGAAGACTCTCCGGATTTGACTGCAGCCCCAGACTAGAAGGTACCCCTGCCCTGTTGTTAACAGTTCAGCATCAATATCATTTCTTGATCAGGAAAAGGAAAACAAAAAACAAAACATTGTCTTGGGCCCTTTCTATTCAGGAAACATATGACATTAGGAGTGTCATTTATTTATTGATGATTGCTAAGTACAAAGTCCTTTGATGGGCAACCAGTTTCTATAACCACAGGAGAGCATGGTGAAGTGATCTTTGGTAAGCTGAGTATCATTTCCCAGAGGATGGCAAAAAAACAGAGCAGTGACTTAGTAGTCACAGGGTATAAAAGCAAAAGCTTCCCCTTCTCATGTAGACAAATCTCTTATTTTGGCCTCAGTTCTCCTCTCTAAAATGGTAGGAATGACTGCAGGGGACTTTTTATGAAATGATCTCCAGATTACCATTAAGCACTATGGTTCTTTGGCTCTGTAAATGTAGTAAGGGACACAAGGGAAAGATCAGGATGATTTTAGCCACAGTGATGTTTGATTTACTGAGCAACAAAGACTCGGGAGTACTTTAAAAAGGCACAGGCATGAAAAGTGAGTTTCAGTTATAAGACCATGATAAAGACTTTCAAAAGGATTGACATATTCTTAACTTGGGCCTGTGAAGTATCAGCTGGAATTTTAACTATTTTGAAATGTTATTTTCTCCCCTGAATATAGGGATTGCCTCTACCTAGTTCTTTCTGCATCACTCTCTCTCTCCTTTTTTTTTTTTTTAATTAAATCACAGCTGTGTACATCAATGCGATCATGGGGCACCATATACTGGTTTTATAGACTATTTGACACATGTTCATCACACTGGTTAACATAGCCTTCCTGGCATTTTCTTAGTTATTGTGTTAAGACATTTATATTCTACATTTACTAAGTTTCACATGTACCCTTGTAAGATGCACAATAGGTGTGGTCCCACCAATCACCCTCCCTCTGCTCATCCTTCCCCCTCCCTCCCCTCCCTCATGTGAAGGCTTAGTCTGGGTTGGTGCAGATGGTGATAGGAAGGGCTTGTGATCTTGCTGGGGGGGTCTCCAAGGCCTGTTATATGTTGGCATCATGAGAGGTTCAAATGCTCAAAGAAGGTGGAGTTAGAATAAATTGGGAGGACAGAGGAGAGGAGAGAAATTTTAATAGTTGCATAAAATAAACAACAGGGCAGAAGTCCCAGGGAGTGTTTAAGAGGCATTTAACAAAAAGACATTTGACATTTCCAGTTCAATCTCTGCTTGCCCGGAGGTCCAAGGATTTGGGAGGCAGAATGGAGTGTGGCTCCCAGTGTGCACAGTAAGGTGATGAGTATACCACATAATTTAACAGGATGCTGAGATGGGGCAGGGAACAGGGGTCTAGAATATGGAGCCAGTTTGAATAACGACAGAAAACAATCCTTTCCATGTTATTTCCAGGTACTGGGCAGAATTCCCTCAGAGAGCAGAGACTCTTGGTTCCCACTGGCTTTGAAAAGGAGGAGAACTTATTGTCCTCTGTATAGGGGATTTCTCGCACACTGTCCAAATACCAGAAGATCAGGTTGATTGCCTCCTTCTGTCCCCTGAGAAGCTAATGACTATCATCATGTAACTCCAACCTGGCAGCCAGCAGAGCTTGGCATAAGGACCGAAACCACATTTTTCAGCCTGACTTTTGGGAAGAAGGTGATGGAAGGTGGATGAGGGGATATTGAAGGAGTAAAAGTTACAGCCTCCTTTCACCCCTTCTACTAAACATCTCAAATAGGGTGGATTTCCCTTCCTGTCTGTTTATGCTTTAGAGATCCAGTTTCTGCATGTGCACCATGAAAGCCGCAGGGTTTTCGCATTAATAAGCCCTGTAAAAATGTCAGCCGAGAAGCACTAAAGACCTTTTCACCAGCCACTTTTCAATCTTGTTATTTTAATACTCGCCTCTACCCTAGGCTTCATAAAAATGTAAAAGGTAATGAAGTGTTTCACATGCTGTTTTCTGTCTTTTTTATTCTAATTTAAATCCATCTTTTAGTGCATGCTATAAAAATGATGTTTACTTGAGTTGGAGCACTATTCCATGCACCCAGAAATGCTTGTCTAGGCTTGTATTTTAGACACATCATGCATGTTGTCATTGTACACAACCAGAACAGTGAGAGGGGAAACATTTTTAAATCTTTAGAACTCAGTTATTACCTGGCAATCTGTGGCTTTTCTATAATGTACCCTATTGGCGCGAAGTTGGAACTCCTGTTGTCCAGTAAATCAGAGACTGGGGGTATTTTTAGCCTCCTGAGTCAGATGCTCCTTTGTTCAGAATGGAAGCTAAGACTTCCTTAGTTTTACTTTTTTAGTGACAAAAGGTAGGAAGAAAGGAAGACTTATGTCTATATTATGTTTTAGATGAATTCAGAGTACTTTGTTTACATTACAGACATATCTAAATGACAATTCTAACTCATTGAGCATATCTCACACATCTGATACCACACATCTAGGTACAGGAAAGACCAAATCCCTGCCCTCGAGCTGCTTGCAATCTAATGAGACAGATGAGTACATAGACTGATAAAAACCAGTACATTGTGATACAGGCAAGAGAGGACTAATTGACCTGGACTGTGAACTGCTGGAAAAGCGGGTGATGGATTCCACCTAGATGTGTAGAGAGAAGAAAGAAGGAAGAGTAGGGCCTAAATGAAAGGCAAGGAGCAAGGTCAGGACACTCCTGACAAAGGAAAGAGCATCTGCATAGAAACCGCTAGAAAGAGTACAGTGTATCCCTCTGGGGAGTAGGAGAAATGAGCATGGCTGAAGCATCAAGTTCAAGGTGGATCTGTGAGAGGGTCAGGCAGGAAGACTGGAAACACAGGAGAGGATGGGTGACACGGAGAAGGGCTTGAGCTGGTGTGAGGAGCATTTGCACTTACCCTGTAGCCACCTGAAGCCAGTGCAGAACTTCAGTCGGAGAAGTAATAAAAGAATATATGTGGTTTAAGGAAGCCCATTCTTGTGTCAGGGTGGATGAAGGGTAAGGGAGGGCATGGAGGTGATAATAGCATTTTAGGTGAAAAATGGTGAGGGCATGAATTGATAGGGGAGATAGAGAGAAGAGGCTAGATTCAAGAAATATTTATAAGTAGAATTAATAGTATGGGTGACTTTCTTAGGTAGAGGATGAGAATAAGAGCTGAATTTTGGGAAAAAAAATGAATAAAATTTTCTTTCAATATTCTGGAATCCGCTTTCTGGGCTTTCGCCTTTTCCCATAGACATTCAGTTGAAGTCTATTTGTAGATCCTTAATTCCCATGAACGTGAAATTCGTGATTACTGATTGTAGCTTGAAATATGACTCTGGAATGGTGGGACTTATATTTTACTTTTCATTTTTACTATTTGTTATATATTTAATTGTATTATTTATTCTATATTTATATTATTTGTATTTTATGTTTGTAAGTATTATTATATTAATATTGTTTATATTTATTCTATATTTTATTACAAACACAAGAAAATGTGTTCATAAAGATGTTCATGAGAGTGATTTTTATGTAGTGAAATCATTGAAAACAACCTAAGTGCCTTAACAGTAAATGATCCGTTGAATCAAGAGTTGTAAGTCCTAAGATGATATCTAGAACGGCCATTTAAAAATATGTAGTGAGATACAGGGTGTCTATAAAGTTCGCGAGCAATTTAAAATTGCACACTATTTTAAATTGTGCATGAGCTTTATGGCCACCCTGTATTAGTTGACTTAGAAAGTTTTTCAAAATATATTAAAAGAAAAAAGAAAACCCTTCACAAATAACATGTATGGTATAACCCCATTTTATTAAAAAAAAAATATATATATATATATATATTTTCTAGGTTAAAAAAAAAAAAAAGACAAGGAATATTGTGTGGGAAGCAAGATGATGAGCGTCTTTTGTTTGTTTTGTCATGTGATCTGGTAGGGTCCCAGATTTCAATAATAAATATATTAGGGTGTTAAATTGGAAGTACCAAAATATAATGGGTATGACATTCCAAGGTGAGGTTCTGGACCAAGTTGCAAAATTTGAAAATTAATTTGAGAAACACAATTTGAAACCCCTCTGCCACAGTAATGGGTAAAGTTTTAGGTTGTTGAGGAATAGTAGTAGGACTTGTGGATAGGATTTCTTTTAAAAGAGTAGTGAGTCTCCTGGCTCTGCCAAGGAGGAGAGTAGGGGAGAGGCTTATCCTTTCTCTTCTTCTTTTCTTTAGACCAAAAAAAAAAAAAAAACAAAAAACAAAAAAAGCTTCAAGAGGATGACTGGAATATTGATATATCCCCTGCAGTGGAAGGATGTGTGGACTTGTGTCTGACTCCTATCTGCAAAGTCACAAATCAGATGGACAGTCTAGATCATGACGAATGAGCTGAAGGGAAGGTGGTCACTTAGGATTATCCTGTGCTCCCAGAGTGTGTGAGGGCAAAGAGTGGATGTTTATTTTCTATTTAAAGGAGGGCCAGATGGGTTTCTGTAAGGCCCTATTCAAAAGAGATCTGAAGGGACAGTAAAAGGTGACCACATTTTTGTATTCCTAGGGACTGCAGGAGTAGTAGTAGTAGTGTGATTAGGAATGATGAATCATCCACTTTGTGGGACTACAAGTCAGAAATCCCTTACAGCAGCGACGGGGGCTGCTTTACAATTGTGTCAACTGAGTTCTCTTATTCACTGTCTGCTCTCAAAAACACACTATTTTGCTAACCCTTAGGTCAGGAGTTTCCTCTTAAAGATTGTCTCACTGGTTATCATTCTGATATCTTACTGTCATTTCAACAGGGGCAATGATTCAATCATGACCTTTCCCAAAAGCCACACAGTATTTTACAAAGTACTTTTCTGTGTTAACAACAAGGATTGAGAGGCATCGAAGCTGATTCCATCTATACACAGGTGACCTCTCCTCTGGGCAGGTAAGGTGGTTCTCCCACTTTCCTTTAAAGAACAAAAGAACAAAATGGGACAAATTTCCTCCAAAAGACTAACTTGCAACTGGACAGGAGCAGACAGAACAAACTCCTGCTCTTTCATTTGCTTCTAAAAGGCACAGGTGAACATGGCAAATGAAGCACTCATCTACAAAATGCACATACAAATTTAATAATCTCCATGTGCTACAACTACTTTTAAGAACTTTCTTAAGGCAAAGACTTAGGCATATTTTAAGTCATTTGAAAATTTTAATTGGATCACTTAAGAATTGAAAATCAACGTAGGAGGCAGGATGGATGTGAAATATGAGATGTGTGTGTGTGTGTGTGGAGAGAGGAGAGTTCTACAATCTATTGTGAAAGCTAAACTATCAACTTAATTGGACCTCTTACTTTCACCTAAGCTCTGCCTTTGCAGCTACTGACTTTTATACTAAGCATAAGTGTTTAGCTGAAAGATGATTTGGGATCAGGAAAAGATGTGAAAACCAAAATAGAAAATAAAATACCAGAGGTCAAGACTTACTAAGCCTTCCTTTGGTGTTGATGGTGGCACCCACAGTAAGATTACCATTCCGGAGAGAATGAACACACTGAGAGAGGAGAAGACGCATTTCTCCTAAGTCAATTGACATATGAAAACCTGCCAATTAGACATGTGGGCTCCCTGCCATTGACCAGGTGGAAGGCTCAGGGCAAACTTTCAGCTTCCAGATGAGTCTCCTCCTTTTGTGGGTACTTCACACTCCAGGAGGTGTATTCCATTTGGAGATTTGCCAAAGAATAACCATTGATGAGAACTTTAAATTTCCATGCTCAATGTTGAGTAAATGGTTTATACTTGGAATCCTGACTCACTGATCCTAGATCACGCAAAAGGACGCCTGGAAACTATTACTGTTCCCCCTAAGTACGTTTCTGTCGAGCATGGCAGGGAGGCCACTTCAGCAAATGTCATAAAGGAGAAAGGGGAGATCTCAGTAACCTGCTTCTGTTTAACTTCCCCTCAACCCACACAGCAGGCCGGACCAGACAAGCAGCTGCACTTGCTTTTTCTATGTAGTTCCACCAGTGAGGAGCTGTTGGGTGAGTGTTAAGGGGAGGGAACAGAAAAGAAATAAGGCAAAACCCAAGTGAGTCAGAGAAATCAGCGTAGGAGACATGTTACCAGACTCCCTGTGAGAAATACTCTCTTATCCCAAGTCCTCTGACTATGGGAAGCATTGTAGGACAGGCAATGGGAAGGTGGGCTGTGGAGTCACACCCTGGCATTTCAGTCCATTTACTGAGGATGTGTGCCTTTGAACACTCCCTAATCTCCCCATGCCTGACTTTCAACGGCAGTCAAATTTGGTTAACAGTAGAACCAACAGCATGAGGTTGTTGTGCAATTGCACACACACACACACACACACAGAGCACTTAGAGTACCTTGCACACAGTGAGAGCTCAATAACTGTTAATTTTTATTGTAGGAAAGAGAAAGGAAACTAACACTTATTGAGCACATGTGAGGTGCCAAGAATTTTGCTGAGCACTCTCCGTTTCTGCATTGCCTCTTCACATCGACTCTATAAGGTTACTAGTTACAGCAATTAAATGGCTTATCCAAGAGCGAGCAGCGAATCTGTGGTAAACCCTAGATTAAAAATTGGGCCACTTTTATTTTGTGATAGGTTGCTTTCTGTCCTGTCATTCAGTGTTTGATACACAGGAAGAAAAGACATGATAGTTTTTTTATTTTAGAAGTCCATGTTTCCAAGAGCTAATGAGCTGTCAGGGTTCTCCTTCAATTAAAGATGATCCAAGTATAGGTAGTTGGCACCCTGCCCACAGTATTAGTAAAGGAAGCCTTGTAGCTCGAGGAAACCACTCCCAGATCTCAGTGGCCTCACTGAGATTCATACCAAGTATAATTAATGGTAGATAGCGGGGCAAGCATGGGCCTTATACATGTAGGGTCCTAGGCTTCTTCCTTGTTGTTCCCAGATTCCTGTATTGAATCTTCAGCCTACAGCTGGTGAATGAGGAAATAGGATGAGTTTGGCACATTTGGACTATTTATGGGCCAGGCTCAGAGGTGAGCACACTTCTGACCATATTTCTTTCTGTGTACATATGTGTGTGTATATATACGTATATGTGTGTGTATGTGTGTGTATACATTACATATACATATATACATATATACGTATATATACACACACACACATATATACACAGAAAGAAATATGGTCAGAAGTGTGCTCTGACTTACATCTTTCTAATCATTTCAGCTTGATTGACTACATGTGAAAGAGATTGGAAGAACAGTTTAGTTGAGTGCACCATAGAAAAACAGGTTTGTAACTATAGTTATAGTCCATTCCACAGTTTACCCTTCTGGTCACTAAATATTAATTTGAGTCTTCCTCCCATATATAGAAACCCTCCTTTCTCTCTAGAAGGGAGACAATTCTGAAACCCAATCCATTGCTGCATTCAGCATAAAGTCCAGGCTCTGGATTTGGTGACTCTGCTGACTTCCAAAGTGAAAAAATAAGTTATTCCTTCCCCATCTTCAATCTTCCACTGCACCCCCACCAGGCAATGCTCAAGCAATATGGTAAAGGATGAGAGACACATAGGCTCCACAGGTTCACTGAACTGCTGAACTCCCCGTGGCCACATACTTTGAAGGGCCTTCCCTGGCAATGGAGCAGTTACTTAGGCAGACCTGGAGTCTGTGCCCTGGGAGAAGCTCCCCTGTCCCTCGTTCTTTGTGGCCCCTGACCACCCAGTGGGAGTTTCTTCTTTATCCGTTTTACTCATAGCCATGTCTGAAATGGGCAAAAGGAGTATGACCTGTATGACCTCCTTGGGAGGTTTACAGCTTTCACAGCCTGCTTCCTCCTCAAGCAAGTTTAAACCTTAAATAAACAGAAGCCTTGTCATAACAAACTTGTGATTAGTTCAACAATATAACTTCCTCAAAGACTCCATAGGCTTCTGATCTACTTGCTTCTAATCAGTACCATGCACTAGTAATCACATTCAAGTTCTTTCCTAGATATAATTCTCAAGCCCAATTTTTTTTTTTATCTCTGTGTGTTTCTCTCTCTTGGATTCCTGACAGCTAGCATGAGGCTCACTGATATAGACTTGAATGCCTTGGTAGCTCCCTTATTCTTATCTCTGCTATGAGGTCAAGCCACTGTGGTTAAGCAAGAAGTCTTAGTGGGTCTTTGTAGCTCAGAACATTTTCCAGTCTTATCTCTTATGATCTGAAGTCCAGAAGCAGTTGGTTCTTCCAAACTTGGAAGACTCTTGATTTTTGGACTTTCTTCATTCCTTTCAATTTCTGTATGAAAAACACTTGTTTCTTATCTGAGCTCCTATTTAAGAGGAATCCACACATTTTCGCCCTACCTCTCTCTAACCCTTTTCTTGTAGCTTTAGGCTCTGAGGCATATTTTTTCTTTCTTTCTTGAATTAATGCAGATGACAGTTACACAATGAATTTGGCCAGAGAATAGCAAGGCTCTCTAACTCTCTAGTTTTCTGTTTTTATTATCTTATTGTCTGCTATCTCACAACTAAAACAATGGCATATATCTTGGGCTTTCACTAAGTCATCATTCCACTTTCTGTTCTAATTTCTGTATTAGACAAAGGAGGTTAACTCCTAGGAGCAAAACCCCTAAAATATCAGTAGCTAACACATTAGAAATTCATTTCTTCATCATGAAATTGTAATTAGCAGCAGGAGTGGGGAAGGGCACCCCAGAGCCCACTTTGCTCCCCTCTAATGCCTCTGTCTTGAGTTCACTGATGGATTTCCTGTATCAGGTCTAAGACTGCCTGGAAATGAATCATACCGTCTACATTCCATTGGCCAGAACTCATCAAAGGCCATGATGAACTACAAAGCAAGGTGGACAGTGTAGTCTATTTATGTGGCCAAGAAAAGGAGGAAACATCTACCCAGCACTGTTTCTTTCCTCAGGAGCTGAGATGCCATGAGCTGTAGCACTTCAAAGAACATGAGACAGAGGTAGCCTGTTTCCAGGAGTGTCTCTTCACAGACACAAGTAAGTGCCTTTGAGATAACAGATTGATCTCCCCCCATCTCTCTATTTGGTCTTGAATAAAATCAATGAATCTTGGAAGGTCACTAAATGCAAGATACAGTGTCATGTTTTCAGTATTCCACAATGATTTAAGTCTTATTCTGAAGAAATAGATATGTTGGCTTGGTCCTCTACAGGAGATCTGACTTTAATAGTAGTTCCTTCTAGAGCTCCTCCGTGGAGCACCCTCTGAGCACACAGACCCCTCCCCGTTTCCTTCAAGCCTCGATGGTTTACATAAAAGTCACTACTTTCTCCTCACTCTTATAGGTACTTACCTAGTGTTAGATGTGAGATTCCTTTTATTTATTATTATTAAATCATAGCTGTGTAGATTAATGCGATCATGGGGCACCATGCACTGGTTTTATAGACCATTTAACACATTTTCATCACACTGGTTAACGTAGCCTTCCTGGCATTTTCTTAGTTATTGTGTTAAGACATTTATATTCTACATTTACTAAGTTTCACATGTACCCTTGTAAGATGCACTGCAGGTGTAATCCCACCAGTCACCCTCCCTCTGCCCTAGATATGAGATTCTAAAGAAACTAACATAAAAACATTGTAGCCCATCATCCCTAGAAGATGATTTTAAGCTGACTACATAAGAATCAAGTTATGTACTTTGTGGTAAATACTTAGGCTGGGATCTACTTCTGAAGATTAGATTTAATTAAAAGCACTGGTGCCTGTAGCTCAGTGGCTAAGGCGCCAGCCACATACACTGAAGGTGGCGAGTTGGAGCCCAGGCTGGGCCTGCCAAACAGCAATGACAACTACAGCCAAAACATAGCCGGGCATTGTGGCAGGTGCCTGTAGTCCCGGCTACTTGGGAGGCTGAGGCAAGAGAATTGCTAAAGCCCAAGAATTTGAGGTTGCTGTGAGCTGTGACGCCATAGCGCTCTACTGAGGGTGACACAGTAAGACTCTGTCTCAAAATAAATAAATAAATAAATAAATGAAAATAATTAAAAGCACCCAAGATGACTCTGATGACTGGTCTGGTTTGGGGATTACTGTTCAAGGAGACTGTGTTGGCGTGTCTGTCCAAATTTTAAGTTAGTACCTTCCGGTTGATTACAAAAGGCTTTGGGGATCCTCAGGCTGCAAGAGCATAGGGACTAGGGGAGTTTTGTCTGGTGTTTCCTCCTGGAGTCAGGCAGGAGGGCACTCCCTCCTTTATCTGCATGAGTTACTAAATGGCTCCTTGTTCTGCTCTTATCTGTTACATAAGCCTGTGAATTCTCCGATGGCTAAATAATTAGAGCCAACTTTCCCATTTCCCAAAAAAGAATAAAAGGTTCTTTGTGGTGCTGGCCTGTTTTCGAAAAAATAAAACAAACTTCTGAGGTTTAGGGTTCTCTTTATGTGAGAATACAAAGTAAAGAGGCGTCAGTGTGTATGCAGCTAACACTCTCAGAGCCAAGCTACAAACCCAGGGCGCTTTGCTAGGTGCAAACTCAGAAAGAAAGAGGGAAATGGCTGTATTTGTAAGAAACCTGCCATACAAGGGCCCATGCTGAGCCAACAGGGAGTGATGTTTAGTCACCAGTGAATTAGGAAGGATGGGACAGGGACATGCATGGCCATTACCCCCAGTTGGTCCCTGACCAGAGTGAGAGTGCCAGAGATGCCCGCCTGCTCTGTGTGTGGCAGGCATGGAAATGATACACTAGCCATGACGACTTTGGGATTCCTTGTGTGGTCAGAGTGCACCATTGCCTCCTCCTTTCTCTCGCTCCACCTCTTTGTAACAGTGGGCTGCTGAGTCAGAAGAACCAAATTCTCATTCTGCCTGTGTTTTGCTAGCTTTGTGACCTTTGGCAGCTCACTCAACATCTCTGGGTTTTCTCATCTGTAAAATGAGGAGAGAGCAAGGAATTTCTGGGATACCTTATAATTCTAATGTTGTAAAGTCTGCTGGTGACCTCTTATGCCTCAGAGAAGTCCTGATTGGGTCTGAGCAATGGAATATCCTGTGGGGAACCACCTCTTAGGTGAAATATTTTAATACCTGTTTAAAGACGATAGTTTGGAGGAAGGAAACCTGGGCTTCTCTTTGGACATTTTGCAGAGGCAAAGGAGGTAGGTGTCTTGACTTCTTTAACCAAGAAGTTAAAGGGCTATGTAAACCATTAGTCTACATCAGAGGGTAAGTGGAAACTTTCCTTGGATGACCTGTAGAATAATATGCCTCTTTTCCAGAAATTGAGGAGGGCAGTCAAGAGCAATACCTGTGATGTGAGGTGGCAAGGTTGCTTTCTGAGCAGTCGCTACAGCTATCTGATCCTTCACCCTCCTGCCCCTTGAAAAGTGTTAAAACTCCCGGCTATCTTTTCTTCAGCTGAGAAAGAAATGTTTCAAAGAAAACTGAGGAACATCTATTAGCTCTCAGGTATCTGAGGCTGACTTAAAGGTGAAATGCAGAACCCAGAGGCAGAGATCAGAATGAGTTCTGCTGGAAACCTGAAGTGACACCCGAGGACAGGTTTACTAACACAGAACATGTTCAAGGCTGCCTGGATCTCATCCAAAAGGCCAAGTTACCATCCATCATTTTGAATTACATATTTTGTGTACTTTTTGAGCTGTTAAACAGTGGCAAACTTGATGAAATTACTCAATGACTATTTGCAGATAACTGTGAATGGAGTGAGTCTGGGTTTCAGCCAGGTGTTTGGCAAGGTATTCTGTGCTCCCTGTAAGGCAAGATGCCCTGCCAGGGGCCAGCACAGGCACGGGGAGGCTGATACAGTAACTGATTGAATAAGACCAAATGATTATTTAATGGATCAGTGTTAATCTACTGCCCTTGCCACCGGTTTTTATCTTTGACCCTGTCCTGTTTATAATTGTTGTTAATGAGTTGGGTGAGAAGATCAAATGGCAAAATGAAAATATGAGTCTAATCCAGTGAGATGAAAGTTTAGAGATGTAAATGCAAAGCCCTACACTTGGGATCAGGATTAGCTGCCTAAGAACTGCATAAAGGCAGCATCATTTAACAGCAGGTTGTTAAACACTTGAACATCCTGTTGTGGCGAGTTGTAGGCTCAGTTTGAATCAAGTGTGCTATGACTGCCAAAAAGGCTAATGAGATTCAGGGCAGCACTAACAGGACTCTACTCTGCAAGGAGTGGGCTGTTTGGGGCCCCAGACTGAACAGCAGAAGCCAACAGACTAGAAATGTGTGTGGACACGCTAAAGGAATCCAGAGGATTTATGTAACATTAGGAAGAAAAAGACTTGTGGGTGGATAATTCTCTCCCCAAATCTGCAGTGATTACTGTGGAAGAACATTTTCAGACTGATTCAGGGTGTTTCCACAGTGTAGGACTGAAGCCAATAAAGGAAAAATACAGAGTGGTGGTTTGCAGCCCAGCATGTGGGAGGATGTCCTGACGATCTACTCCAAAATGAATTTCCCATGTCTGGGTGTCCAGGCAGAAACAGATGAATGCTGTGTGGTAGCATTGTAGAAGGAAATTTAAATATTTTATGAATGGATGATACCTAATGTCTAAACTTGGCATTCAGTGTGAAATGGATAGAGTATAGGAGCTTGTTTAGTTTGAAACTAGTTTTGGACATTAGTCTTGACAGTGTTTCATCTTGTTGGATAACACTTGAATAGTATTATATTGGTCCATGGGCTGAGGCCAATAAAACCTTTAGAAAGCAGAATAAGTGTTTTAGGAAACTATTGCTAGCACTTAGGAAGAGTTCTGGAATGAGAATTCCAGAGGAATGAATGTGATTTTTAGCGTCCGAATTAATCTTAGAGAGTCACCAGCCAGGGCATCATGACTCAAGGGTCCTTAACTATAGAGCAGGATTCAACATTTATTTATTCTTAGAGACTTTGAAATTCATGTTATGATTTTAACAGCCCCAGGGGCTGAGATATAATAAATTACAAAAGCACTTTGCACGACTGTGGTGTGTATTACTAAGGAGAAGTTCCTTCTGAGCTCCAATTCCTTTGTTGAACAATCTCTGTATGAATACAAATAATCATTAGGGAGACAGCTGGCTGCTGCTGTGCACTGCCGATAAAACACTCTGCGCATCCCCTGTCTTTTCTTCCTGGGAAATCTGCCAGAAGAGCTGAAGAGCAAGTGTTTGGGTAAGCAAGTGGGGTCTGCTGTCTGCTTCTATAAGGCCCCAAGGGATGTATTGATTCTCCTACATCTGTAACATCAGGAACAAACACACACCTAACAGACTGGGATGAATAGACTATGTGGGGCCAGCTCTCCTGAGCTGCCTTTGATGATAGGGAAGCCAATGAGATTAAAGAGGCAAGGCCATTTGCACTGTCAAGAGGGGAAGTTTCTGGGATCCCTGTCTACTGAGGCTGCTGGGGTGAGCAGACATCAGAGAGAGGAAGATCTGGGATGCCAACAGCTGTCCTTAAGTGTTCTTATGCTATACCTACCCAGGAATCTTAGCCATTTCTATGATTGCAGCTGTCACCTGTAAGCATCTGTCCCCTGACCTCTGCTTCATATCTATGTGTCCAAATTCCTACTTGACATCTTCATCTGAATATCACACAGAAACCTCAAACTCAATGTGTTCAAAGGCGTACTTTTCATTCTTTGAAATTACTCCTGCCTTTGCACTTTCTTTACATGTGAATGGCAGTACGATCTACCCAGTCACCCAAGAAAACATCTTCATTCACTCATTGATCTGAAATATGTTTATTTTACCACATACTCTGTGCCAGGCAATGTTTGCATATTGTCAGTAGAGTAGTTAAAAAATAAAATCCCTGTCTTTAAGACTGTGCATTTCAATAGGAAGAGATCCACCATGTGCTAAGAATAACAATAAAAAATCAAATAAAATAGGCACATAAATAAGAAAATTTCAAGTAATAAGATGTAAAAAGAACAATGAATAAAATACAGGGTGGGAGTGTGGTGGGATAGTCAAAAGCTCCCATGGCTGCGTGGTCAGAGAAAGAAGTTGAGAAGCTGATATTTGAGTAAATGATGAGGCTCTATTGGTGTGCAAAGATTTGCAAGAACACTAAATGCAAAACCTCCATACAATAGAACCTCCATAGTTGACCACCTCCTTAAGTTGACTTAAATTCCATAGATCAGTCATGCCACATGTACATATCAGTACAGTAAGCCTAGGTCCTTATGTTGACCACCTCTGTATGTTGGCCAGTTTGTTATATTTCTTTGTGTGGTCAACTTACAGAAGTTCCACTGTATATGGGTATCTGTGTATGTGTGTACCTGTGTGTGTGTACTGTGTGTACATATACACATATATTCACCTATATGTATAAGGTCTAACAATTAGGTTCACAAACTCCTTCTAGAAAAAGTGCTACATACCTCGTTGCTGAATATCATTATGGTCACCTTTAAAGTATCCCCTTTGGGAAGCAATGAACTGACACTATGCCTAATCCACTCTTCAAAGCAATTTTGGAACTGTTTTTCTGGAATAGCTATCAAAGCTCTCATTGTATTACCCTTAATGTCCTGAATATCATGAAAATGTCTTTTTTTCCAATGTATCTTTTATCTTCAGGTAAAGAAAAAAGTCTAGGGGTCAGATTAGGTGAGAAGGGAGGGTGTTTCAATACAGTTATTTGTTTACTGGCTAAAAACTCCCTCATAGACAGTGCCATGTGAGCTTGTGCATTGTCATGATGCAAGAGTCCTGAGTTGTTAGCCAAGACTTTCAGTTAAGATTCTCCTCTTTATTTATGTTTACATAGTCTGCTATGCTTCTCATAGTCAGCTGACAATTTTGATTCACAATTTGATAAATTTTTGCAATGTTTTTATCAGTTCTGCTCATTACTGGCCTCCCTGACCTCTCTTCATCAGTGATGTTTTCTCTCCTCTCAGAAAAATATTTAATCCATTTGTACATTGTCATTTTCTTCTTGGCATTATCTCCATAAACTTAAACTAACATGTCGCTGATCTCACTTCCACTCTTGCCAAGTTTATAAAGAAATTTAATGTTTGTTAATTGCTGTAATTCAAGCTCTGACATTCTCACAGTGACAAAAACATGCAGCAACAACAATAATGAGCACCACTTAGTAAGACACTGCCACATGTTGACATGAACACAACTGGGAGACACTGATATACCAAGGTTATAAAACCTTACTGTGTTGTTTGTACAGTTCTGCCAATATAAGCACATGGTGGCAAGTTCATGAACTTGTCAGACCTCATAGGTATTTATACATTACATACATATTTTAAACATGTATATATACACAAACAGATATGTATCTATGTATATACATGCATATATGTACATGTAAATATATTATGTATATATTACAAATACATTTTATACATGTATGCACACATTACATATATGTATTACGTGTGTATATATAAATATATTTTATATACATTATGTCTATGAATCCTATACATGCATACATATATTACACATATAAATATGTGTATCTGTATGTGTGTATATATATATATATATATATATACACATACATACAAATTAATTTCTTGCCCCAAATTAGAGTTCAGAAGTGTTATAAAAATGACTAAATAAAAATATATAAACCTTATACGGGGTTATGTAAAGGAAATCTATATAAATGGGAAAAGATAAAGGTAAAAGAATAGTTATTCATATTCAAAAGTAAGTAAGAACAGCAACAGTTTCAACCATGGAAAACTTAAGACCACATTGGTGACTTACTTATTGATAAGAATCTTCTCTGAAAAGTGCTCAGAATCTGATTATCAGCCTGCACACCCGAAAAGGAAGAGTTTTATAGTTTTGTCATGTACTTTACATCTACCAGTTTTCTTCATTACTTAACTGAGAGACATTGGTAAAGTTGAGAAACATGGTGGTTTTAACATGTTTAAAATGTAAAAATAATTAACACAATTAATGAGTTACAAGTAAATCTTAACACAATGCAAGAAATGTTGAATGTCAAAAATCATTATAAATGTCACATTTTACACTCAAGCAACATTTTTTCATTCAAGCAATATTTATTGTGAACCTAATATATCAGGCAAGGCCTAAGCTTGCTGATGTTACCTGAACATATATAGATACAGAGCTCTCCCTTAAGAGGATCACAGTCCAAGTGAAAGGGAAGAAAAATGTATATAAGTGACTATTACATAAGATAGTAAGAAATGACTCCTTTAAGTTAAGATTCTAAGGTGACTTAGGGGAAGGTGAGGTCAATTCAATCTGGAAGAGATAAGAAAAGACTTCAGAAAAGGCATGGTCTTTGAAGTGTTGGTGTAATTTGAATCAGAGGTAGGGCTTTCCAGTGGGTGAAACTATGAGACATGGTAAGAATGTACAGTGCATGGTAGCCACTGGAGCTTCATGTATATTCTGGTTCTCGCCTCTTGCAAGGCATGAGGTAGGATTGAACAGACCTGCCTCTTGATGTTTCTTGTGGCCACATGGCTTGCTTTGGACAAAGAAATATGAACAGAAGGGGATGTGTATTATTTCCTGACGGAGGGACTGCCCAAGCCACCCAACTGCCTGACTTGCTACAGTGACCGTGGAAGCATCTTCCACCAACCTGGGCCACTGAACACTCAAAATGAGCAGGATTCTTCCACCCCTGACAAAACTTAACAAAGATATTCCTTTTGTGTGTGAGACACTGGACTATTTGTTATTGCAGCATATACTAGCTCATCCTAATACAAGGAATGTGTCCAGTACAATCTAGAAGAAGCTTCAGATATGGGAAAAGCAGTGGTGGAGAGAGCACTGGTAGATGAATAATTATGTAATTACAGCAATTTGTAAGAAGTGCCCTAATCAAGGGTAACATTTTCAGTATGCAAAGATCTTATGCAGATCCATAATAGAAACTCTCAGACCACAATAGATAAATTAAAAAAGGATAGGCACAGAGATTGACAAAATATAACTGGCTAATAAGCATATTACAAATGCTAAATATTATTGGTAATTAAAGAAATTGAAATGTAAAAAATGAGATCTGCCTTCAAATTTGGCAAAAAATTTAAAAATAATAGGATTTTCCCATGTATTTACTGATGGGAATGCAAACTAAAAAAATTCCTGGGGGATAATTTGGTGATATACATGAATGGCCTTGTATTGACTTTAAGAAAGGAATACCTCTTTAAGAAATATTACTGTATTTCTTATTAAGTTTCTTTTATTTTAAAGTTGCTGAGACCAACCAGACGTGGTGTTTCTAAACAAGGGTATTTATTGAAAAGATGCTGGTGAATCTGGGACACACAAGAAATAATTGAAAATCCAGGCTTGGAAAGAGCAGGCACTAATGCAGATTTGACCATCTTGTGAGCAGCATGGTCTTTCCTCTAAAATGCTGCCAGTAAGGTGAGCTGTCTAGATATAACACTCAGTCTCCATGTCCCTCAGCTTAAAATTCCAAGTTCCAAAAATAAATAGACTAGTTTGGGTCTGTCATACAATCCTAAATCAATTAGCTATGGTCAGACAGGAGGAATTCCACAGCTTAAATATAAATACAGGAGTCACCTGTGGGTGGAGCAGCTGGTTCCCAGAGAAGAGATTTTGAATAGGCAGGCCACTTGCTATGTAGCCTCAGGAAATGATCAGAAGTGGGAACAAAGATTTATTGTAAGATGCTCATCTTAGTATTGATAACAGCTGAAGAAAAGAAACCTCAATGTGCAGTGAGAAGGGATTATTTAAGTAAATGATGCTGAACTGTTAAGTCAGTTAAAATTACATTCATGAAGAATTCAGTGATGTGAGAAAAGTTGAAATACTATATCACGTGAAGTAAGTTTTAATAAAAATGTTAAAAATACTACGAAAAAACATCAAAACATTAATCGGGGTCCCATGTGGGTGGCAGTGAAGATTATGGAGGGTTAGCACTTTAATACTTCCCTTACTATATACAGATTCTCTACAATGGCCACGCATGACTTTCATAATCAGAAATTTGGATTACATTAAAGGAGACATGCTTGAGAGAGGCAGTATTTGCAATGATTGAAAATCTGCAGTTAATCTTTCCGTGTTTGTATTTCGGTTCTGCCACTTATGAGCTGAGCAATCTTGATCACGTGGATTGATCTCTTTCAGCCTAAGTTTCATATCTGAAAAATGGAAAAATAATAATTCTTACAGCCTAGGGCTCTGTAAGCATTAAGTACATGTAAAACACTTAGCACACTGCTGTGTCTCACATCTGATGACATGTAGTTATTGTTATAGAAACTGGGGAGCATAGATAAGAAATAACTAATCCTGCCTGGAAAAGCAAGAAGTGATATTTTAATTGTATCCTCTTTCATTCACATTATTTCCCACAATAGGGTGCTACTATAAATTGGATTTTTTTGAAAGACAGGATCTCGCTCTTGCTCAGAGTTGATCCTGAACTCCTAATCTCAACAATCCCCAAGTGCTAGGATTGTAGGTGTAAGCCATGGTGCCTAGCCTAAATTGGATTTTTTTTTTTGAAAGGGAGTGAGAGATAAGTCAAATCCATTGGGATAAGCATTCCCATAATGCATGGATCTTCTTCCCTTAAAACATACCCTTCCCTTAAAAACATACCAACTGGCTCTGGGGCAGGGAGCTCACAGAGGAAGATCATAATGAAAAGGGTTTAATTCTCCCAGAGCCTTCTGGGCCTTGAGTATCTGCAATGAGGCCAACTACCCCAGCTTCAGTAAAGAGTCAGTGTGACCTCCAGCCTATAGGTGAACTGCTGGCCTTTCTTTCCCTTGGCAAGAGTGGACTGGCAACTGTCACCTGTACATAGCAGGGGTATAATGGGGCTGGGGCCCGGTGAGTGGGTCCCATCCTTACCCTATTTCTGTCCTCATGTTCCCCTTCTTGCCTTTCCCTCCCTGTCTGCATCTAGAAGTGCAAATAGGATTTAGAATCTGAAGCTCTCTTAGGACCCTCTTTGCTTTTCAACAGCCAAATAGTTCTTATTCTCATCCATTTTCAATATAAGCCTTGCTACCTTGCTCTAAGTTTGTCCAATCCTCAAAGTAGATAATGGGAAAAGCAGAGTCACAAAAATAATTTAGAGGCCCAAATCATGAAAAATGAAATAGTAACCACTCTCTAATATTCATTTTTTAAAAAAACCCTAGCGAAGATGGCGCTGAAAGCGAAGAAGGAAGCTCCTGCCCCTCCCAAAGTGGAAGCCAAAGCAAAGGCATTGAAGGCCAAGAAGGCAGTGCTAAAAGGCATCCACAGCCACAAAAAAAAGAAGATCCGTACATCACCCACCTTCCAGCGGCCAAAGACTCTGAGACTCTGGAGGCAGCCCAAATATCCTCGGAAGAGCGCCCCCAGGAGAAACAAGCTTGACCACTATGCCATCATCAAGTTCCCCCTGACCACGGAGTCTGCCATGAAGAAGATAGAAGACAACAACACACTTGTGTTCATTGTGGATGTCAAAGCTAACAAGCACCAGATCAAACAGGCTGTGAAGAAGCTTTATGACATTGACGTGGCCAAGGTCAACACCCTGATCAGGCCTGATGGTGAGAAGAAGGCATATGTTCGACTGGCTCCTGATTATGATGCTTTGGATGTTGCCAACAAAATTGGGATCATCTAAACCAAGTCCAGCTGGCCAGTTCTAAATATATAACTTTTCACCATAAAAAAAATAAATAAATAGGGCGGTGCCTGTGGCTCAGTCGGTAAGGCACCGGCCCCATATACCGAGGGTGGCGGGTTCAAACCCGGCCCCGGCTGAACTGCAACCAAAAAATAGCTGGGCGTTGTGGCGGGCGCCTGTAGTCCCAGCTACTTGGGAGGCTGAGGCAAGAGAATCACTTAAGCCCAGGAGCTGGAGGTTGCTGTGAGCTGTGTGATGCCACGGCACTCTACCGAGGGCCATAAAGTGAGACTCTGTCTCTACAAAATAAATAAATAAATAAATAAATAAAAATAAATAAATAAACAAACAAATAAACCCTAGCATAAAACACTCAATATACACTGAATTTCAAAGAGCTTTTTCTTTCACACTTTACTGACTTTCTATCCCCAACCTCTTTCTGCTTTTCCTCAACAATGTATATTACAGAAGTATATCTAAGTGCAATGGATCCTTCAGCATAGGCCTGGAAAAGAGTCAATTTTCCCAAGCCTCCCTACCCTTGCCTGTCTAAGACTCTTCAAATCAGAGTGCTGGTAGTGACTTTAGAAATTAACTTGTCTAAACTTTTTCATTTTTCAGATACAGAAACAGACCCAGGGATACTAAGTAATTTGCTTGAGTCCTTAGAGTTAGAAAGATAACTCAGTCTTCAGGCATTGACTCCGAAACTCCTATTCTTTTCATCACTCTCACTATCTGAAAGTTAAAAGCAGAAGAACTAGGCCTTGTTAGACAGATAATTTGCATCCTCCAGATTTCTCGAAGCCTACAGTCCAAGTGGATGGTGAGATGGACACACATTATCTCTCCATCTCTCTCCTCTGTACATCTCAGACAGTGGTTCTCCATCCAAGCTGCACATTAGAACCACCTGGGAGTTTAAGAAAAAAAAGAATATATCAGGTCTCACTCTAGGCCTATTAGTGTATAATCTCTAAGCATGGAGCCCAGGCATCAGTATTTTTAAAATCTCTCCAGGTGATTCTAATGTGTAGCCAGGGTTAAGAATCACTAGGGTGAGACTGTTTAGCTGTTTATAATTTTATCTTGTTTTTACTTCACTTTTCCCCCATCTGCATCTCTTTGCATTTTCTCTCTTATTCCCGTTACTTTTACTTCTTTCCTCTTAATTGTCTATATTATGGAATTACAGTTTGTTGTTAAATATTTGCTATATATGTAAGATAGGTACTCTGCTGCTTGGGCTTCATTTTTAATTCAGGTGACTTGAATCTATTTTTCTCTCCTTCAGACTATTTTTTATTCACCCTTCATTAAAGGTATTTAAGTTTTTGATACATGTAGCCTTCAATGAACTTCTTTTCCTATTTTAAATAGGCCTCTGTAAAAAAAAAAAAAGGTGACGTAACTCTTATTTGGAGTTTTGGGAGCAGCATTGTTTAATAATTATAAAGATATCCTTGACAGTGTCAACCAGCTTATCTTTTCAAAACCCTTGAAATTGCATTGTTTCTGGTCTCTGACCACATTCTGACCGATCTTTCCGGGCACCTGTTTCTTGCTTAGCTCTAATAACCTATTTCTCTTCCAGCGACACACACTCTCCCTTTGTGACCTCACTTCACAGCTTAACTCTCATGTCTCTATTTCACTCTTAACTCTCATTCTCTCTCTGACTTTACGTGGTTGGACCATCTCCATCCTTTTCTCACTTAGTTCTTAAAAATCAATGTAAACACATTTTTCTTCTCTTTCTTTCCCATCTTCACAAAAGATTCTTTTTCAATTTATTAATGCATATGGTTGTTCATTTATAAATTATTTCTTTCAAATGATAATAAGTATTCATTGTGTATCCACAATATACCTGGCATAGGACAGGCCTGGGAAGGCAATTGAGGAAAATAATATTATCGTTAGCCATTATTCACTCCTTCTTTCTCCTTACAAGGTCATACATCCCTGCTCATTGCTGTGTGATTTATTATGTGGCTTCTGTGTGGAAGACAATACTGTTCTGCTTCATTGACTGTTGGTTTGGTTGGCTACGTGACATGTTTTAGACATAGGAATGAGATCTGATGTGTACCATAAAAAACAAAATCTTTCGAAAGCATTGCAAATTTGGCCATAGCTCTCACTTCTGGCTTCTTGCCTGAGAGTAGTATTTCCAGAGAAGGCCAACCCCTTCAGCCGATGTTCTGGAATGAGCTGCAGCTGACTCACAATCTACATACAATGTGAGTAAGAACTAGGAGATTGTTGAAAGCAAATGTTGCTTTGGAGGTATTACAACAGCTAATGCCTAATGCAGCAATACTGTCCTTGCCATCTGGGGCTCAGAGTTCAGTAGATTTCCAATTCACTAAGATTTGTCTCGTTAGATATTTCCAATTTTTCCTTTTCTACTGCATCCTATATTCCATCAGAATTCAATTTAATTTCTGGATCCAACATCCATGCTGTCTTCTCCTTTCTCTGCCTGCCATCCTCTCAACCATGGTGATAGCTTCTGTGGCTTCCCTGCCTTCAATCTGCTGTCTTCTCTCAGTTGTCCCTGGTGACCCACTGTCACGTTATGTGTTGGGTATGAATCCAAGTCGCAAGCTGTCCAGATCTCAACTCAAACTGATGTAATCATGAAGGAGATTTATCTAGTTCTCATCACTGAGAGCTTTGTGGTCAGCAAGGCATGTTCCAGTGGTTTCAACAGTGCCAAGAACTTAGTTTCTCATATCAAAAAATTCACTTGTTGAAAGCAGACAATTCAATGGCTTTTAATATGTTCACAGATTTGAGCAACCATCACCACAATCTATTTTATTTTACTTTTATTTGGGATTAATATCAGTGTACATACAATTAGGTTACATTGTTTGTATTTGTAAGATAAAGTCCATGTTCTGGCTGAGTCCTTCACCCAGGAAGAGTGCCATATGCCTGTACATTGGACCTGTTAGGTAGGACCACAATCACTTTTAGAATATTTTTCTTAACCTCAGAAAGAAACCCCATACCCTCTAGATATTACCCTCTAGAATCTTCATCACCCAGCCCCTGCTAATCTACTTCTTATATCTCTAAATTTGCATATTCTGCACATTTCATGCAAACAAAATCATATACTATCTAGTCTTTGTAATTGAATTCTTTCCCTTAGTATACTCTTACATCATGTGTCCATATTTCATTGTTTTTATGGCTGAGTAACATATTTTGTTTATCTATTAATTAGCTAAAGAACACTTGGGTTATTACATCTCTGAACTATTATGAATAATTCTGCTGTGAGCATTTGTGTAAGATTTTGTGTGAACATGTTGTCTTATTCAATTGAGATTGTCTTGAAATGAATTGCTGAGTCATATGATAACTCTATGTTTAACTTTCTGAGGGAATGCCATATTGTTCTCCAAAGTAGCTGCAGCATTTTACACTCCCACAAGCAGGGTAAGAGGGTTTCAGTTTCTCTACATCCTCACAAACTATTGTTATTGTCTATTGTTTTAATATAGTCATCCTAGTAGCTGGAAAGTGGTATTTCATTGAGGTTTTGATTTGCATTTTTCTTTTTTTTTTTTTTGTAGAGACAGAGTCTCACTTTATGGCCCTCCATAGAGTGCCATGGCCTAAGCGATTCTCTTGCCTCAACCTCCCCAGTAGCTGGGACTACAGACGCCTGCCACAACGCCCAGCTATTTTTTGGTTGCAGTTTGGCCAGGGCCGGGTTTGAACCCGCCACCCTCAGTATATGGGGCCGGTGCCTTACTGACTGAGCCACAGGTGCCGCCCTGCATTTTTCTAATGACTAAAGATGTGAACATCTTTTCATGCACTTATTGGCCATTTGTGAATCTTCTTTGGAGATAAATCTATTTAGATCATTTGCACATTTCTTAATTGAATTCTTCATCATTTTATTATTGAGTTATTGACTGTTCTTTATATACTCTGGGTACAAGTTCTTTATCAGATATATGATATGAAAGTATTTTCTTCCATTCTGTGCCTTCTCTATTTTCATAATAGTGTCTTTTGAAACACCAAACTTTTTAATTTTGATGAAATCCAATTTATCCTTTCTTGTCACTTACACTTTTGGCGTCCTAACAATCTGTTGCCAAATCTGTCACAGAGATTTACCCCTATGTTTTCTTCTCAGAGTTTTATAGTTATAGCTCTTGTATTAATATCTTTGATCCATTTTGACTCATTTTTGTATATTGTATTAGGTAGAAGTTTATCTTCAATCTTTTGCACATGGCTGTCCAATTATCCTTATTTGTTAAAAAGACTATTCTTTACCCACTTAAAGGTCTTAGCATTGTAGATTAATTTGGGAGTCTAAATGTTTGCAGTTATATGGTGGTGATGATTGCATAATTTTGTATATTAAAAATCATAAATATTACCTGTTTAAAGGAGTTGATTTTTTGGTATGTGAATTATATTTTAATAAAAAAATTCTACCCATTTTCTAAGCAAAATTTATCTTCCTGAATATTGACTATCCACCCCAATCTTATGTGTTGAAGTCTTCCTTTGAATATTTATCTTTTAGGAAATACACTTTTAAAGCAACTCCCATGGCCATGTCATATAATTATTTGTGTGGTTTTCAAAGGTTTAAAGGGGCTATATGTTGAACTGGATATTACTTGTAGAGACTGGTTGGTTATCCACAAAGAAACTGTGCATGTAACATTATGGTTGAAAATTCATTGTGATTCTAGCCTCACTATTCCAAAATTTTATCTTATCAGTGTTCCATAGCCAATCAGACTTGGTCCCCTATTCCTAAATTCACAGGAGTATGAATATGCGCCCCAAATACCATTTTTTTTTTAACTTACAATGAGGTCAAGTTTCTAATGGACTGGTCATACCAGCACATGGTCCTCCTCTGGGTATGTACCAAGTGAAACAGCAAAAGCCAGAAATTTGCTCTGTGGGCATGTAATCAGAGCAATGCTGTGATTCAAAAGCTTGGTATAAAAGGTGCTCTCATCAAAAGTAGCTTCACAGCAGGGCTAAACCAGAAAACAGAGCTCAATAGTGTTTATCTCTGTGGCACCCTTTATTCAAGAATCACTTGATACTTGTTCACCTTGCTTCAAATCCAGGCAACATTCTATCTCCAAACTGCCTTTTTACAGACTTTTAATAATTCCTTATGTGTTGATTTTATAGTTTTAATCCTAGAGAGTAACTGTGCAATAGTTTCAGCCTATGCTCGACTTTTTTCTCCATGAGACCCTAAGTTACTTAAGACATACATTGGTAGCTGACCTTTGTATCACTTATAGCACCTAGCATAGACTTGTATATTATAAATATTAAATAGAACTGAACTCTTGAGGGAATTTATTGTCTTCAAAACACATTGATTGAAAATTTTCTTTTCCTTCCTAGTGCTGTATATGACAATCACAAAAATTTAAAATTCTTTCAATGTAGCCAATGCCTACTTCCTAAATTACATGGCTACTCTCTCAAACAATGATAACTGAAAGGCAGTTATTGCAAATGCACTGTTTTCTGTTTCAGTGGTTCAGACTTGGGAGGGCTTATTAAAGCATAGCTCACTGAGCCTTACCCCAGAGCTGCTGATTTCAGTAGGTCTGTCCTGGGGACCCAGAACTTGCATTGCTAACAGTTGATGTTGCTGCTGTTGGTCAAGAACTAACCACTTGGAGAATCATTGCTCTCCTTCATAATTTGTGGTCATCAGTGTTAGGATTAGAGTCCAGAGTGTGTGTGGTTTGTGGACCCCTACCCTGTTTCCCTGAAAATAAGACATCCTCCGAAAATAAGACCTACTGACAGGAAAGATAAGATGTCCCTTGAAAATAAGACCTAGCGCATCTTTGGGAGCAAACCTTAATATAAGACACTGTCTTATTTTGGGGGAAATAGGGTAGCATTGATAGCACTTGATAACTTTTTAAAGATCAAGGAGTTCAGGCCTCACTTGTGACCTCTAAGTTAGAATCTTCATTGTAATAAGATCTCTCAGGTGATTTGTACACTGTTATTAAAATTAAAGACTTACAGCTGTGAGACTGGTCTTCTGCAGAACAGGGCAGAGAGGCGTAAAGTGAAAAATGAGCTAATTAAAAGTAACAGAAACCTACAAGTGTGCTTCATTGTGCTTCCTTAGACTAAGCTGGAGCAGAGAAAATACGGTGACTAAATCAGTGAGGATCTATGCAAAAAGGAAACTCAGAAGAAATCAAAGAGACTTTAGTGATGACACTATTTGCAAAGGTGTGGGTAGGATCAAAGTACTCTACAGTGGAAGGTGAAACAGGTATTAACAACAGTAAAGAGCTGTTACCACCCTTAGGCCTACAGGGCAAGGGGAATATCTAGTGGGAGGCAGAAACATAAACCCAGACTTTTTTCTCTTCTCATCCATTAGTGTATGTCTATATCTTCTGCTGGAAAACCCACCTAGAAGGCATAAGGCAGAAATCCTACCTGATACATCCCCTAGAAGTCAGTATCCTGGAGCACTGTCCCTTAAAAGAGTTATTTACTGTTCAGGTACTGGTTAGAGTAGATTAGGTCAAAAGTTATACCCTTATCTTTTTATCTCCAAATGAAAATATATAAGGGAAATCTTAATAATGTTGCTATGGAAAATCCAAATAGTCCTCCTCTACTATAATGTAAGAACACACTGCAGAACCAAAGGGGAAAGCCTCTGAGGTAGCATGTAGTGATAAATTAGATAGTGGGCAGTGGGGCAGAAGCCATTCTTGCTAACCAAGATGGTTGGCAAATGAGGAATGAAAAAAAAAAATGGACAGTTGATCATCTCAATGACTAAACGAACCATGCAAAGGAAGGGGGATGCCTTGTTGGGAAGGACATAATGACAGAGGATTCAAGCCAGAATTCATGTGTCAACGAGAATGAATGAGCAATTATTTTCTGAAGTGATTTTAAAATATTTTAGTGGGTATTCTCCTGAAGGCTGATTCTGTGTTGCTTACCTCAGGCCAGAGATTCCCAAATTTTAATAAGTGTGTATGAATTGCCTGGGGATCTTATTAAAACACAAATTCTCCTTAGTATCTGGGGCAGGACCTGAGGTGTTGCATCCTTAACAAACGCCCAGGTGATTCAGATGCTACTAGCCTTTGGGACAAACCTTGTGTAGCAAGCCCCTAAGTTGTAAGACACCAAAAGCAAAACTGATACCACTGAACTTGGAATTTTTCTGTCTTCAGCCTTTAGGAAATAAGTGGTAAATTAGGGCAGAACCATGGGAAGAACAAACCATTGTTCATGGAGGCAATAAGACACTATTAATTTCCTATAGCTCACAATTTAATCTCCTTTTTTCTCCCACTAGAGTAAACCTATAGAATCTGTTTTTGTTGTTGTTTTTCAATTTTCAGCTTCTCCTGTCTTAGTCTCTAACATACCTCTTTGACATATTTACCCCATCAACAATTTCTTCAATCTTCCAATAAATCTGTTTTCATCCTGTTATACATGTTAAAGCAGGAATCAGAGTTCTTTTTAGTTTGTGTTCCAAACTTCCTTGGGATTGGCTTCTCATACATGTAGGTCTTATACAGAATAAAAGGTAGATACTTGATTCTACTGTCATTGGTAACAAAACATATTTGAGCAGTCTATAATGACAGTCTATAAAATATCACTGGCCAAGCATATAGCATTGTTGGAGGTTAGTCATCACTACGGTAAGAGGTAAAAACTGTACCTAAAGGACAAGTCAGACATCTACATTTTCCCTTTGAAGAAGTTGCAGGTTCATTGGTAATGAATTGATCAATAAACACTGAACACTTACTTCATGGTAGATATTGTAAGAATATGGTATTGTGGCAGATATTTTAAGAATATAGAAAAGATAAGAACTCTGTATCTAGAAGTGATAACTCAGAGTGAAGACAAAATTAACATGTAAAATAATAACAATTGTCATCAGTTGAGGAAGACTTCACCATTTCAATTTGGCTCTATGCTGTACATGACATATAAAAAGGACATATCAAGACTGATTTACAATTTCAGACTTGAATAATTCACCCTTCAAAACTCATTCAAGCTCTCAGTTTATGCTCTTACAACTTATTCTGCTCTTGCTTTGCTATTTGACCTGGTTGTGAGTTATCTTCCCAGTCTCGACCTTAGGTTAATCTTCCGACCATTTTGGTCTTCCACTCACTCATACTGCCTCAGGCTTGACTAAGTAATGCCTTTCTCTGAATATCAGTCTATGTTAGGGTCAGAGCTTCTATAGGTAGACCCAAGGGCCGTAGGCAATAGAAGTGATATTTGGTTGTGTCCTAAGGAAGAAGTAAGTTTGTCAAGTGGAAAATATGGGGAAAACATTCATTCATGCTGGTGGTTAGTGTGGATGGCAAGGAGTTTGGTGCAAAGATATGTAACAATGTCAGACTTATGCCGAGAATAGTTGGGAATGAGGCTGAAAAGCCATTTACAAAGGGCTATAATGTGCATTCTCCTTTGGGGAAATATCAGTTGTTCTTACATATGTTTTAAGGCTTTGTGTACAATTTAGCTTGCAGTAGTGCCTTGTGAAGGATGACCCTTGATCCTACTGGTGCCAGATTCTACTTTGAAGCAGATGTGATCCTTACTTTATGTTCTGAGGATTCTCAAGAATGAAAAGTTTCTAGTTATTTTCCAAGTCTATAACTTCCCCTAGGCATTCTATTGGATACATTGGCCTTAATGTGTTATTAATCATATCTGGGAGGGAAACAGATATTAAAACTAAACACATGGACAATTATTTTATTAAAATATTATGATTTAGGTCATAATACCTCATGTGCTTTTGACCTTTGTTTATTTGCCCAATACACTGTTAAGACCACCACCATTGTCAGCAAAAGTGATAACAATCTAGCAAGATTCAAATTTAGAATGGGATACCACTAAAATGGCATGTTGTTCAATGCACCAGGGCAAAATAAACCCAGAATGTTTGGTTCATATGGAAACCAAAGAAACAGAAAGACATCCTTGCAGCGACCCGTGGAGAGTTGACACATGTGCTGGTGCTCTGCATCCATCAAAATGATAGAGGAGAACTCCCAGGCTGGTCCTATACATAGTTCATCCAGAAGCTGCATCTGTTCTCTTTCTCCAAGACGTATCTGTGCTCTAGCTTGATCAGCTGTCTCAAGATTTTAAGACCCTTTGTCCTTTCCCAATATAAATAGCAAGGCAAGGCCTTTTGACTTCACTTTGGAACAGTATCAAAACCCAACAGGTGTTGGCCTTTGCTGACCTCTGGGGCCTTTTCAGCTCTCTGGGAGGGAATTTCTGCTCCTCCCAAAGGGATAGCCCCACATGCTGACACCACAGGATGACAGCTGGCATCTCCTCACAGCACATGCTAGCAAGGAGGAAAGCTCAGATACCGACAGCCCAGAATATGTGGCACCAGCCTCTTATCCTTATAAACTGCCCAGTAGGGAAAAAAGAGAAAAACAGAATTGCCAAGAACCTATGTTTCTTATAGGTTTTATAAATGCAATGACCACAAATGTAAAAGATGTGTCTCAGGTGGCCATCAGGAAAACACAGTTGCTTATAGGTAAAGGTAATGTCTTTGGAACATGGTAAATGAACATGCAAATCACAGTTGTTCAAAAATGGTTCTCATAAGAAAGGTCTGAAAATGTTGGTGCTATGTGGCTTTTTTTTAAGGGGAAGAGTTTTGGGCTCCCAAATTAGAGTTGCTAGATTATGCAAATAAAAATAGAGGAGAGTGACCATGAAATTTTAATTTGAGGTAAATAACAAATTTTTTTGTATAGATATAAGAGGTCTGTATAGGTATGTTCCTTGCAATATTTGGGATGTACTTTGACTAAAAAGTTATTTGTCGTGTTATGTGAAATGCAAATTTAACTGAGTGTTTTATATTTTTCTGGTTATGTGCTTTCAAATCCAACAATCTGTTTCCCTTTCTGATTCCTAATCATTGTCCTCCTGAAACCAGCAGCAGCACTTCCCTGCCAAATGAAACTTTATTCTAAGCTTTTGAGATAATGAAGAACCTTAGCCATAGGATCTCAGTCGCATAGCTGGGGTGACTCTCTGAATAATGCTGCTCATTTCTATCTGCTCACTCCAATATTTTTTTTTATTAAATCATAGCTGTGTACATTAATGCGATCATGGGGCACCATACACTGGTTTTCTAGACTGTTTGACACATTTTCATCACAATGGTTAATATAGCCTTCCTGGCATTTTCTTAGTTATTGTGTTAAGACATTTACATTCTACATTTACTAAGTTTCACATATACCCTTGTAAGATGCACTGCAGGCATAATCCCAGCAATCGCCCTCCCTCTGCCCACCTCCCCCTTCCCTCCTCTCCATTTCCCCCTTTCCCCTATTCTTAGGTTATAACTGGATTATAGCTTTCATGTGAAAGCCATAAATTAATTTCATAGTAGGGCTGAGTACATTGGATACTTTTTCTTCCATTTTTGAGATACTTTACTAAGAAGAATATGTTCCAGCTCCATCCATGTAAACATGAAAGAGGTAAAGTCTCCATCTTTCTTTAAGGCTTCATAATATTCCATGGTGTACATATACCACAATTTATTAATCCATTCGTGGATCGATGGGCACTTGGGCTTTTTCCATGACTTAGCAATTATGAATTGGGCTGCAATAAACATTCTGGTACAAATATATTTGTTATAATGTGATTTTTGGTCTTCTGGGTATATACCTAGTAGAGGAATTATAGGATTGAATGGCAGATCTATTTTTAGATCTCTAAGTGTTCTCCAAACATCTTTCCAAAAGAAATATATTAATTTGCATTCCCAGCAGCGGTGTAGAAGTGTTCCCTTTTCTCCACATCCACTCCAACATCTCTGGTCTTGGGATTTTGTGATACGGGCTAATCTTACTGGAGTTAGATGATATCTCAAAGTAGTTTTGACTTGCATTTCTCTGATGATTAAGGATGATGAACATTTTTTCTTTTTTTTTTTTTTTCTTGTAACAATCATCTTTATTTTTCATATTTTTGGCATTTTCATCATTTTATGTTACTGCTCCCTTGGGAATTTTTCCTACGAATGACTGAGTTTCAACATCACTGATTTCTCTACACTAACAACACTTGTAAGGCTGTGGTCCCAACATGAGAAAGTCTGAGAATCCCAAGCAGAGCTGGAACCCTAACAGTCTCATGGAATCTGAAAGCCAGCTGATGGTGCAGAGCGCTTTAATGGAGGGAATACATTTAACTCTACTGGCCAATAGTAGATCAAACTCACTCTTGGATTCCTCCTACGTCTATGTTATTTTCCAGCATTTCAGAATTTACAGCTGCCATCCTTGTTTTACAGACATCAAGGCCACCTGGAGCCCCGTGGGCACCAGCTCTCTCTTCGATACAATCAGAGCAAGGCCAGGATGCTCTGGAATCACTCTCTTGTTATTTGTTATAAATCACACATATTTTTTTTCCGATTTCAGATTTTATTTCTCTCAGTACTTGGTTTCATCACTTTAAACATTCTATTCCTTTATTCTGCTTCCATTTTCAGTTTTCCAGGCCCTGTGTTCCAAACCTCAGCCCTTCTACATCCTCTTTTCTCTTCCAGTTGACTTCTGCCTGCCTTGGTTTCCTTTCCCCTCCTTTACTCTTTTTTTTTTTCTATTTTTTTTTTTTTTTTATTGTTGGGGATTCATTGAGGGTACAATAAGCCAGGTTACACTGATTGCAATTGTTAGCTAAATTCCCTCTTGCAATCATGTCTTCCCCCATAAAATGTGACACACACCAAGGCCCCACCCACCTCCCTCCTTCCCTCTTTCTGTTCCCCCCCATAACCATAATTGTCATTAATTGTCCTCATATAAAAATTGAGTACATAGGATTCATGCTTCTCCATTCTTGTGATGCTTTACTAAGAATAATGTCTTCCACGTCCATCCAGGTTAATATGAAGGATGTAAAGTCTCCATTTTTTTAATGGCTGAATAGTATTCCATGGTATACATATACCACAGCTTGTTAATCCATTCCTGGGTTGGTGGGCATTTAGGCTGTTTCCACATTTTGGCGATTGTAAATTGAGCTGCAATAAACAGTCTAGTACAAGTGTCCTTATGATAAAAGGATTTTTTTCCTTCTGGGTAGATGCCCAGTAATGGGATTGCAGGATCAAATGGGAGGTCTAGCTTGAGTGCTTTGAGGTTTCTCCATACTTCCTTCCAGAAAGGTTGTACTAGTTTGCAGTCCCACCAGCAGTGTAAAAGTGTTTCTTTCTCTCCACATCCACGCCAGCATCTGCAGTTTTGAGATTTTGTGATGTGGGCCATTCTCACTGCGGTTAGATGATAGCTCAGGGTTGTTTTGATTTGCATTTCTCTAATATATAGGGATGATGAACATTTTTTCATGTGTTTGTTAGCCATTCGTCTGTCGTCTTTAGAGAAAGTTCTACTCATGTCTCTTGCCCATTGATATAAGGGATTGTTGGCTTTTTTCATGTGGATTAATTTGAGTTCTCTATAGATCCTAGTTATCAAGCTTTTGTCTGATTGAAAATATGCAAATATCCTTTCCCATTGTGTAGGTTGTCTCTTTGCTTTCGTTATTGTCTCCTTAGCTGTACAGAAGCTTTTCAGTTTAATGAAGTCCCATTTGTTTATTTTTGTTGTTGTTGCAATTGCCATGGCAGTCTTCTTCATGAAGACTTTCCCTAGGCCAATATCTTTCAGTGTTTTTCCTATGCTTTCTTGGAGGATTTTTATTGTTTCATGCCTTAAGTTTAAGTCCTTTATCCATCTTGAATCAATTTTTGTGAGTGGGGAAAGGTGTGGGTCCAGTTTCAGTCTTTTACATGTAGACATCCAGTTCTCCCAACACCATTTATTGAATAGGGAGTCTTTCCCCCAAGGTATGTCCTTGTTTGGTTTATCAAAGATTAGGTGGTTGTAAAATGTTAGTTTCATTTCTTAGTTTTCAATTCAATTCCAAGTGTCTATGTCTCTGTTTTTGTGCCAGTACCATGCTCTCTTGAGCACTATGGCTTTGTAGTACAGACTAAAATCTGGTATGCTGATGCCCCCAGCTTTATTTTTGTTACAGAGAACTGCCTTAGCTATACGATTTTTTTCCGGTTCCATACAAAACGCAGAATCATTTTTTCCAAATCTTGAAAGTACGATGTTGGTATTTTGATAGGAATGGCATTGAATAGGTAGATTGCTTTGGGAAGTATAGAAATTTTAACAATGTTGATTCTTCCCATCCATGAGCATGGTATGTTCTTCCATTTGTTAATATCCTCTGCTATTTCCTTTCTGAGGATTTCATAGTTTTCTTTATAGAGGTCCTTCACCTCCTTCCTTAGGTATACTCCTAGGTATTTCATTTTCTTTGAGACTATGGTGAAGGGAGTTGTGTCCTTAATTAGCTTCTCATCTTGACTGTTATTGGTGTACACAAAGGCTACTGACTTGTGGACATTGATTTTATATCCTGAAACCTTACTGTATTTTTTGATGACTTCTAGGAGTCTTGTGGTTGAGTCTTTGGGGTTCTCTAAGTATAAGATCATGTCGTCAGCAAAGAGGGAGAGTTTGACCTCCTCTGCTCCCATTTGGATTCCCTTTATTTCCTTGTCTTGCCTAATTGTATTGGCTAGAAATTCCAACACTATGTTGAATAGTAAAGGTGACAGAGGACAACCTTGTCTGGTTCCAGTTCTAAGAGGAAAAGCTTTCAGTTTTACTCCATTCAGTAAAAAATTGGCTGTGGGTTTGTCATAGATAGCTTCAATCAGTTTTAGAAATGTGCCACCTATGCCTATACTCTTCAGTGTTCTAATTAGAAAAGGATGCTGGATTTTATCAAATGCCTTTTCTGCATCTATTGAGAGGATCATGTGATCTTTATTTTTGCCTCTGTTAATATGGTGGATAACGTTTATAGACTTGCGTATGTTAAACCAGCCTTGCATCCCTGGGATGAAGCCTACTTGATCATGATGAATGACTTTTTTATGATAAGCTGTAATCTATTGGCTAGGATTTTGTTGAGAATTTTTGCGTCTATGTTCATGAGTGAGATTGGTCTGAAATTCTCCTTTTTGTTTGGGTCTTTTCCTGGTTTTGGTATCAGGGTGATGTTTGCTTCATAGAATGTGCTGGGGATGATTCCTTCTTCCTCAATTTTTTGGAATAATTTCTGCAGCACAGGAATAAGCTCTTCCTTGAAGGTTTGATAGAATTCTGGAGTGAAGCCATCTGGACCAGGGCATTTTTTGGTTGGAAGCTTTTTTATTGTTTCTTTGATCTCAGTGCTTGAAATTGGTCTGTTCAGGAGCTCTATTTCTTCCTGGCTGAGTCTAGGGAGAGGGTGTGATTCCAAATATTGATCCATTTCTTTCACATTGTCAAATTTCTGGCCATAGAGTTTCTGGTAGTATTCAGAGATGATCTCTTGTATCTCTGTGGGATCAGTTGTTATTTCCCCTTTATCATTTCTGATTGAGGTTACTAGAGATTTTACTTTTCTATTCCTCGTTAGTCTGGCCAATGGTTTATCTATTTTATTTATTTTTTCAAAAAACCAACTCCTTGTTTCATTATTTTTCTGAATGATTCTTTTGTTTTCAATTTCATTGATCTCTGATTTGATTTTGGATATTTCTTTTCTTCTACTGAGTTTAGGCTTAGATTGTTCTTCTTTTTCCAGTTCCATAAGATCTCTTGTGAGATTGTTGATGTGCTCTCTTTCTGTTTTTCGAATGTAGGCATCTAAAGCGATGAATTTTCCTCTCAAAACTGCTTTTGCAGTATCCCACAGGTTTTGGTAGCTTGTGTCTTCATTGTTGTTATGCTCAAGGAAGTTAACGATTTCCTGTTTTATTTCTTCCTTCACCCATCTGTTATTCAACAGAAGATTATTCAGTTTCCATGCCTTTGGGTGGGGTTCAGCATTTTTGTTAGAGTTGAGTTCCACCTTTAGTGCCTTATGGTCTGAGAAGATACAAGGTAAAATTTCAATTCTTTTGATTCTGTTGATAATTCTTTTGTGTCCCAGGATATGATCACTTTTGGAGAATGTTCCATGAGGTGATGAGAAGAATGTATATTCTTTATCTTTGGGATGGAGTGTTCTATATGCGTCTATCAGGCACAGTTGTTCTAGGGTCTCATTTAAGTCTCTTATATCCTTGTTTAATTTCTGTTTAGAGGATCTGTCCAGCTCTGTAAGAGGAGTGTTAAGGTCCCCTGTTATTATGGTATTATCGGATATCATATTTCTCTGACTGAGTAAGGTCTGTTTCAAGAATCTGGGAGCATTTAAATTGGGTGCATAGATATTTAGAATTGAAATGTCTTCTTGTTGTATTTTTCCCTTGACCAATATAAAGTGACCATCTTTGTCTTTTTTGACTTTAGTTGCTTTAAATCCACATGTATCTGAAAATAAGATTGCAACTCCTCTTTTCTTCTGAATTCCATTTGCCTGAAAAATTGTCTTCCAACCCTTGACTCGGAGCTTTAATTTGTCTTTTGAAGCCAGGTGTGTTTCTTGCAGACAGCAAATGGATGACTTGTGTTTTTTAATCCAGTCAACCAATCTATGTCTCTTCAGTGGGGAATTCATTAACATTAACATTTATTGAGATAATTGATAAGTGTGGTAGTATTCTATTCATCTTATTTTGTGAGAGTCCATTGCTTAGTTTTATCTTTTGCATCAGTGTGGAGGTTAGGTTCTGTCCTTTAATTTCTGAGTTCTTACTTTGCTGCTGATCCATTGTGGTGGTCAGTGTGCAGAACAGGTTGAAGTATTTCCTGTAGAGCTGGTCTTGTTGTGGCGAATTTCCTCAATGTTTGTATATCCGTAAATGATTTGATTTCTCCATCAATTTTGAAGCTTAGCTTAGCAGGGTACAGAATTCTGGGCTGGAAATTGTTCTGTTTAAGTAGATTAAAGGTAGATGACCATTGTCTTCTTGCTTGGAAAGTTTCATTAGAGAAGTCTGCGGTCACTCTGATGGATTTGCCCCTGTAGGTCAACTGGCGCTTACTCCTGGCAGCTTGCAGAATCTTTTCTTTTGCCTTGACTTTGGACAGGTTCATCACAATGTGTCTTGGAGAAGCTCGGTTAGAGTTGAGGCGACCTGGGGTCCCATAGCCCTCTGAAAGCAGTGTGTCAGAATCTTTGGTGGTATTTGGGAAATTTTCTTTTATAATATTCTCTAGTATGGCTTCCATTCCTCTGGGGCATTCTTCTTCCCCTTCTGGAATTCCTATAACTCGTATGTTGGAACGCTTCATAAAGTCCCATAATTCTGACAGCGAACGTTCTGCTTTGTCTCTCTTCTTTTCTGCCTCTTTTACTCTCTGAGTTATCTCAAAAACTTTGTCTTCTACCTCCGAAATTCTTTCTTCTGCATGGTCTAACCTGTTGCTGATACTTTTCATTGCATCTGTAAGTTCCCTGATTGACTGTTTCATTTCCTTCAGCTCTGCTATATCCTTTTTATATTCTTCGTATCGTTCATCTCTGATTTGATTCTGTTTTTGGATTTCCTTTTGGTTAATTTCCACTTTATTAGCAGTTTCCTTCATTGTTTCCATCATTTCTTTCATTGTTTTCAACATGTGTATTCTAAATTCCCTTTCTGTCATTCCTAACATTTCTGTATAGGTGGAATCCTCTGCAGTAACTAGCTCATGGTCCCTTGGTGGGGTTGTTCTGGACTGGTTCTTCATGTTGCCTGGTGTTTTCTTCTGAGTCTTCCTCATGGGTGATTTCTTTTATCTGTTTCCTTGCCCTAATTTTCCTTTCACTTCCTCTTGCTCTTTAAGTTCTCATGCCTGTGGACTAAGGGTTACAGGACCAGAAGGGTGAGAAGGTTTAAGAGCAAAAAAGCGATGAAAGAAAGGAGGACCGAGTGATAAGGAAAAAAAAAGAAAAATAGAGAAAGGAGAGGGGGTGGGTAAAGGGAATATTGACAAAAAGAAGAGAGGCACAGAAAGAGGGAGACAGAACAATATAGGTGTACAGTCAGGTACTTTGATACAACCTTAAAAAAACAAACCACCTTCTGGGGGTGCCCAGTTGGGTGGTTCCCTTGAGGTCAGCAGCTCTTTGCTAACCTGATCAGACACAGTACCCCACATACACCAAGTAGAGAGGAAAGACAAAAATGCTATAAATAAAACCAAAACAAGCAAACAGAAAACTTTATGGGATAAAATTGGCTGGAAAAACCAAATAATAGCGGTAGAAACACTAACAAAAATGAAGTTCTAATTATTGAAATAGGCAGCAATGGGAAATTATAATTAAACTAAAAAAATTGAGAAAGAAAAAGGATCTGTATGGAAAAGGTTGAACTTAAAAAACAAAACAACAATCCACATCAAAATAAACAAAAAAAACCAACCAAACCAAAAAAAAAAAGCACAACCAAAAACAAAGCAGTATGTATATGTTATTGAATATTGTCTGGGCAACACGTGGTCTTCTGGGGTATGAGATGTTAATCACAGTTCTGATACGACTGGAGGCTGCTAGTTTCTCAAACCCCAGCAGGTAGACACCCTAAATCTCTCTTCAGCCCACTTCAAAGGCACTTTTAACTTGTTCACTTACTGAGCAGAAGCTTTCTCAGGGAAGTGCTTGTCGCTGGAATCACTGCTGAAGTGGCTATCCACTTACCCTGTGTGTCAAAACTGGTCTCCCTCTGCCCCCGAGGGTTAGGGCTGCAAGGCGGCTCAGACCCCACCCTTAGGTTACTTGGTGGCTGGGTTACCAGTTCCCACCCAATTCCAGCTCTGCGACCCTGAGGGCGAAGCTTGCCAGGGCAGATCGCTCACAATGTCTGCCTGTGACCCAGAGCCAAACACTATTAGCTTCGTCTGGCTCAGCGGCTCAGACTGGGGCCCTAGACAAAGGCCAAAGTTCTCCGCACTCCCACTCAGGCTCTCCCCAAGGCAGTTCAGCTGAGTGCCAAGTCCAAAGACACCAAAACAGTTCACAGGTAAGGCCTTTCTGGTTTGCAGTCTCGCTGCTACTGAACTTACAGTTGCGGGCGGGTTTAGACGGATTGAACACACGCGACCACTTGCCGGTTTTCCACTGTTTTAGTCCTCCTCTTGGGGTCCAGAAGTCTCTCGCTGACTCCCTGTATCCTCTCAGGGGTGATGATAGGCAGATCCCACCAGCCAGAGATGCCTGGAGTCCTATCTCCCCAGACTCACGGTGCCCAGATGCAAGGAAGCTGTTACTCGGCTGCCATCTTGCTCCACCTCCTGATGAACATTTTTTCATGTGTCTGTTGGATGTGCGCCTGTCTTCTTCAGAGAAGTTTATCTTCAAATCCCTTGCCCAGCCTGCAATGGGATCACTTGTTCTTTTCTTACTTATACGTTTGAGTTCTCTATGAATTCTGGTTATTAAACCTTTGTTGAAGACATAACCTGAAAATATCTTCTCCCATTCTGAGGGCTGTTTGCTTACTTTACTTATTGTGTTCTTGGCTGTGCAGAAGCTTTTTAGTTTGATCACGTCCCAGTAGTGTATTTTTGAAGCTGCTTCAATTGCCCAGGGGATCCTCCTCATAAAATACTTGCCCAGACCGATTTCTTCAAGGGTTTTCCCTGCACTCTCCTCTAGTATTTTTATAGTTTCATGTCTTAAGTTTAAATCTTTGATCCAGTGAGAGTCTATCTTAGTTAATGGTGAAAGGTGTGTGTCCAGTTTCAGTCTTCTGCAGGTTGCCAGCCAGTTCACCCAGCACCATTTGTTAAATAGGGAATCTTTTCCCCCACTGAATGTTTTTAATTGGCCTGTCAAAGATCAAATAATGGTAAGTAGCTGGATTCATCTCTTGGTTCTCTATTCTGTTCCAGACATCTACTTCTCTGTTTTTGTGCCAGTACCTGCTCACACCAATTTTAATATAGATTTAAAGAATCTCTTTTAAATTTAGCATATCTTCTAGTCAACCACTTTGTCAGAGGCACTGACAGCATTTGTCCCATGCTGATCCAGGCATGCTCTGGAAGGAAAGGGCCTGGGAAGCTGGTCTGCCAGAAATGTTCTGCTTACTGTGCCTCTGATGGACTGCGATAACACATGAAAGCTCAGAAAAGATCTGTGTGGCTTCTCATTCAGCACAGCTAAATAAATACTTACTCAAGGGTCTCTATGTACGATCTGCTGGACCAGATGCTGAGGATGTATTATAGAAATGAAGAAACCATTGCCCCAAAGTGCTGACTTTCTAATAGGAGATGTACAATGGGGAAAATGTCCACTTTACTTGGTAATAGGCCAGGAAGGCTTCACAGAAGAGGTGATGGAAACAGAAAATCTACCCATTTGGAGAAAATGTTTTGGGGACTAGAAATTTGGGGAAAGTGTAAGAGGCAGCCTATTATCATGGGATATTCCTGGACTTCCTGGTCATCCCATATGCATTTGTAGGATTGCTTGCTTCATTCTGTAGGAAATGTATTTCCTGCATGTCAGTAGCGTTTATTCATAAATTTTAGAAAGTTGACAAAGGTCTCACTATGGTGTGAGGAATTTACACATAGCACTGGGGTCCGTGAGCCTCATGAAATTATATATGTAAAATTATATAGAGAGACGATGTGAATTTTTCCAGGGAAGAGAGATTGATAGTTGTTTTATTTTCTTTATTTTTACAAAGTGTTCTGTACCTCCCCAAAGTTAAAATCCTCTGTCATAAAGAAATCAAAGTGTTCATTCAAAATAACATGACTCATTATAATCAATTAAATACATAGTGAGAATCAATTTTCTGCAGAGCCATTATTGTAAGCTTTGAAGAAAAAAGGACAGGCACTTAAGCTTGCATGAGAAGAATCTCAAGCTTTGGAGGACAAAAGTGGGAACATGTGTGACTTAAGTAATGTGTTTATCTTAGAATCATACTACTGGGAGATTTCTTTTCCATTAAAACTGATTTCCCGGAGGGGGAGGAGCAAGATGGCAGCCGAGTAACAGCTTCCTTGCATCTGGGCACCGTGAGTCTGGGGATATAGGACTCCAGGCATCTCTGGCTGGTGGGATCTGCCTATCATCACCCCTGAGAGGATACAGGGAGTCAGCGAGAGACTTCTGGACCCCAAGAGGAGGACTAAAACAGTGGAAAACCGGCAAGTGGTCGCGTGTGTTCAATCCGCCTAAACCCGCCCGCAACTGTAAGTTCAGTAGCAGCGAGACTGCAAACCAGAAAGACCTTACCTGTGAACTGTTTTGGTGTCTTTGGACTTGGCACTCAGCTGAACTGCCTTGGGGAGAGCCTGAGCGGGAGTGCGGAGAACTTTGGCCTTTGTCTAGGGCCCCAGTCTGAGCCGCTGAGCCAGACGGAGCTAATAGAGTTTGGCTCAGGGTCACAGGCAGACATTGTGAGCGATCTGCCCTGGCAAGCTCCGCCCTCAGGGTCGCAGAGCTGGAATTGGGTGGGAGCTGGTAACCCAGCGACCAAGTAGCCTAAGGGCGGGGTCTGAGCCGCCTTGCAGCCCTAACCCTCGGGGGCAGAGGGAGACCAGTTTTGACACACAGGGTAAGTGGATAGCCACTTCAGCAGTGATTCCAGCAACAAGCACTTCCCTGAGAAAGCTTCTGCTCAGTAAGTGAACAAGTTCAAAGTGCCTTTTAAGTGGGCTGAAGAGAGATTTAGGGTGTCTACCTGCTGGGGTTCGAGAAACTAGCAGCCTCCAGTCGTATCAGAACTGTGATTAACATCTCATACCCCAGAAGACCACGTGTTGCCCAGACAATATTCAATTCCATATACATACTGCTTTGTTTTTGGTTGCGTGTGTGTTTTTTTTTTTGTTTGTTTGTTTGGTTTTTTTTTTTTGGTTTGGTTGTTTTTTTTTGTTTATTTTGACGTTCTAGATTGTTGTTTTGTTTTTTAAGTTCAACCTTTTCGATACAGATCCTTTTTCTTTCTCAATTTTTCTAGTTTAATTATAATTTCCCATTGCTGCCTATTTCAATAATCAGAACTTCATTTTTGTTAGTGTTTCTACCACTATTATTTGGGTTTTTCCAGCCAATTTTATCCCGTAAAGTTTTCTGTTTGCTTGTTTTGGTTTGATTTATAGCATTTTTGTCTTTCCTCTCTACTTGGTGGAGGTGGGGTACTGTGTCTGATCAGGTTAGCAAAGAGCTGCTGACCTCAAGGGAAGCACCCCACTTGGCACCCCCAGAAGGTGTTTTTTTTTTTTAAGGTTGTATCAAAGTACCCTACTGTACACCTATATTGCTCTGTCTCCCTCTTTCTGTGCCTCTCTTCTTTTTGTCAATATTCCTTTCACCCAACCACTCTCCTTTCTCTATTTTTCTTTTTTTTCATTTTTTTTTTTTTTTCTTATCACTCGGTCCTCATTTCTTTCATTGCTTTTTTGCTCTTAAACCTTCTCACCCTTCTGGTCCTGTAACCCTTAGTCCACAGGCACAAGAACTTAAAGAGCAAGAGGAATTGAAAGGAAAATTAGGGCAAGTAAACAGATAAAAGAAATCACCCATGAGGAAGAATCAGCAGAAAACTCCAGGCAACATGAAGAACCAGTCCAGAACTACCCCGCCAAGGGACCATGAGGTAGCTACTGCAGAGGATTCCACCTATACAGAAATGTTAGGAATGACAGAAAGGGAATTTAGAATACACATGTTGAAAACAATGAAGGAAATGATGGAAACAATGAAGGAAACTGTTAATAAAGTGGAAAATAACCAAAAGGAAATTCAAAAACAGAATCAAATAAGAGATGAACGATATGAAGAATATAAAAAGGATATAGCAGAGCTGAAGGAAATGAAACAGTCAATCAGGGAACTTAAAGATGCAATGGAAAGTATCAGCAACAGGTTAGACCATGCAGAAGAAAGAATTTCAGAGGTAGAAGACAAAGTTTTTGAGATAACTCAGATAGTAAAAGAGGCAGAAAAGAAGAGAGAGAAAGCAGAACGTTCACTGTCAGAATTATGGGACTTTATGAAGCGTTCCAACATACGAGTTATAGGAATTCCAGAAGGGGAAGAAGAATGCCCCAGAGGAATGGAAGCCATACTAGAGAATATTATAAAAGAAAATTTCCCAAATATCACCAAAGAGTCTGACACACTGCTTTCAGAGGGATATCGGACCCCAGGTCGCCTCAACTCTAACCGAGCTTCTCCAAGACACATTGTGATGAACCTGTCCAAAGTCAAGACCAAAGAAAAGATTCTGCAAGCCGCCAGGAGTAAGCGCCAGTTGACCTACAGGGGCAAATCCATCAGATTGACCGCAGACTTCTCTAATGAAACCTTCCAAGCAAGAAGACAATGGTCATCTACCTTTAATCTACTTAAACAGAACAATTTTCAGCCCAGAATTCTGTACCCTGCTAAGCTAAGCTTCAAAATTGACGGAGAAATCAAATCATTTATGGATATACAAACATTGAGGAAATTCGCCACAACAAGACCAGCTCTACAGGAAATACTTCAACCTGTTCTGCACACTGACCACCACAATGGATCAGCAGCAAAGTAAGAACTCAGAAATTAAAGGACAGAACCTAACCTCCACACTGATGCAAAAGACAAAACTAAGCAATGGACTCTCACAAAATAAGATGAATAGAATACTACCACACTTGTCAATTATCTCAATAAATGTTAATGGCTTGAATTCCCCACTGAAGAGACATAGATTGGTTGACTGGATTAAAAAACACAAGCCATCCATTTGCTGTCTGCAAGAAACACACCTGGCTTCAAAAGACAAATTAAAGCTCCGAGTCAAGGGTTGGAAGACAATTTTTCAGGCAAATGGAATTCAGAAGAAAAGAGGAGTTGCAATCTTATTTTCAGACACATGTGGATTTAAAGCAACTAAAGTCAAAAAAGACAAAGATGGTCACTTTATATTGGTCAAGGGAAAAATACAACAAGAAGACATTTCAATTCTAAATATTTATGCACCCAATTTAAATGCTCCCAGATTCTTGAAGCAGACCTTACTCAGTCTGAGCAATATGATATCTGATAATACCATCATAACAGGGGACTTTAACACTCCTCTTACAGAGCTGGACAGATCCTCTAAACAGAAATTAAACAAGGATATAAGAGACTTAAATGAGACTCTAGAACAACTGTGCTTGATAGACGCATATAGAACACTCCACCCCAAAGATAAAGAATATACATTCTTCTCATCACCCCATGGAACATTCTCCAAAATTGATCATATCCTGGGACACAAAACAAATATCAACAGAATCAAAAGAATTGAAATTTTACCTTGTATCTTTTCAGACCATAAGGCACTAAAGGTGGAACTCAACTCTAACAAAAATGCTCGACCCCACCCAAAGGCATGGAAACTAAACAATCTTCTGTTGAATAACAGATGGGTGCAGGAAGAAATAAAACAGGAAATCATTAACTTCCTTGAGCATAACAACAATGAAGACACAAGCTACCAAAACCTGTGGGATACTGCAAAAGCAGTTTTGAGAGGAAAATTCATCGCTTTAGATGCCTACATTCGAAAAACTGAAAGAGAGCACATCAACAATCTCACAAGAGATCTAATGGAATTGGAAAAAGAAGAACAATCTAAGCCTAAACTCAGTAGAAGAAAAGAAATATCCAAAATCAAATCAGAGATCAATGAAATTGAAAACAAAAGAATAATTCAGAAAATTAATGAAACAAGAAGTTGGTTTTTTGAAAAAATAAATAAAATAGATAAACCATTGGCCAGACTAACGAGGAATAGAAAAGTAAAATCTCTAGTAACCTCAATCAGAAATGATAAAGGGGAAATAACAACTGATCCCACAGAGATACAAGAGATCATCTCTGAATACTACCAGAAACTCTATGCCCAGAAATTTGACAATGTGAAAGAAATGGATCAATATTTGGAATCACACCCTCTCCCTAGACTCAGCCAGGAAGAAATAGAGCTCCTGAACAGACCAATTTCAAGCACTGAGATCAAAGAAACAATAAAAAAGCTTCCAACCAAAAAATGCCCTGGTCCAGATGGCTTCACCCCAGAATTCTATCAAACCTTCAAGGAAGAGCTTATTCCTGTACTGCAGAAATTATTCCAAAAAATTGAGGAAGAAGGAATCTTCCCCAACACATTCTATGAAGCAAACATCACCCTGATACCAAAACCAGGAAAAGACCCAAACAAAAAGGAGAATTTCAGACCAATCTCACTCATGAACATAGACGCAAAAATTCTCAACAAAATCCTAGCCAATAGATTACAGCTTATCATCAAAAAAGTCATTCATCATGATCAAGTAGGCTTCATCCCAGGGATGCAAGGCTGGTTTAACATACGCAAGTCTATAAACGTTATCCACCATATTAACAGAGGCAAAAATAAAGATCACATGATCCTCTCAATAGATGCAGAAAAAGCATTTGATAAAATCCAGCATCCTTTTCTAATTAGAACTCTGAAGAGTTTAGGCATAGGTGGCACATTTCTAAAACTGATTGAAGCTATCTATGACAAACCCACAGCCAATATTTTACTGAATGGAATAAAACTGAAAGCTTTTCCTCTTAGAACTGGAACCAGACAAGGTTGTCCTCTGTCACCTTTACTATTCAACATAGTGCTGGAAGTTCTAGCCAATACAATTAGGCAAGACAAGGAAATAAAGGGAATCCAAATGGGAGCAGAGGAGGTCAAACTCTCCCTCTTTGCTGACGACATGATCTTATACTTAGAGAACCCCAAAGACTCAACCACAAGACTCCTAGAAGTCATCAAAAAATACAGTCATGTTTCAGGATATAAAATCAATGTCCACAAGTCAGTAGCCTTTGTGTACACCAATAACAGTCAAGATGAGAAGCTAATTAAGGACACAACTCCCTTCACCATAGTCTCAAAGAAAATGAAATACCTAGGAATATACCTAACGAAGGAGGTGAAGGACCTGTATAAAGAAAACTATGAAATCCTCAGAAAGGAAATAGCAGAGGATATTAACAAATGGAAGAACATACCATGCTCATGGATGGGAAGAATCAACATTGTTAAAATGTCCATACTTCCCAAAGCAATCTACCTATTCAATGCCATTCCTATCAAAATACCAACATCATACTTTCAAGATTTGGAAAAAATGATTCTGCGTTTTGTATGGAAGTGGAAAAAACCCCGTATAGCTAAGGCAGTTCTCTGTAATAAAAATAAAGCTGGGGGCATCAGCATACCAGATTTTAGTCTGTACTACAAAGCCATAGTGCTCAAGACAGCATGGTACTGGCACAAAAACAGAGACATAGACACTTGGAATCGAATGGAAAACCAAGAAATGAAACTAACATCTTACAACCACCTAATCTTTGATAAACCAAACAAGAACATACCTTGGGGGAAAGACTCCTTATTCAATAAATGGTGTTGGGAGAACTGGATGTCTACATGTAAAAGACTGAAACTGGACCCACACCTTTCCCCACTCACAAAAATTGATTCAAGATGGATAAAGGACTTAAACTTAAGGCATGAAACAATAAAAACCCTCCAAGAAAGCATAGGAAAAACACTGGAAGATATTGGCCTGGGGGAAGACTTCATGAAGAAGACTGCCATGGCAATTGCAACAACAACAAAAATAAACAAATGGGACTTCATTAAACTGAAAAGCTTCTGTACAGCTAAGGAGACAATAACCAAAGCAAAGAGACAACCTACACAATGGGAAAGGATATTTGCATATTTTCAATCAGACAAAAGCTTGATAACTAGGATCTATAGAGAACTCAAATTAATCCACATGAAAAAAGCCAACAATCCCTTATATCAATGGGCAAGAGACATGAATAGAACTTTCTCTAAAGACGACAGACGAATGGCTAACAAACACATGAAAAAATGTTCATCATCTCTATATATTAGAGAAATGCAAATCAAAACAACCCTGAGATATCATCTAACCCCAGTGAGAATGGCCCACATCACAAAATCTCAAAACTGCAGATGCTGGCGTGGATGTGGAGAGAAGGGAACACTTTTACACTGCTGGTGGGACTGCAAACTAGTACAACCTTTCTGGAAGGAAGTATGGAGAATCCTCAAAGCACTCAAGCTAGACCTCCCATTTGATCCTGCAATCCCATTACTGGGCATCTACCCAGAAGGAAAGAAATCCTTTTATCATAAGGACACTTGTACTAGACTGTTTATTGCAGCTCAATTTACAGTCGCCAAAATGTGGAAACAGCCTAAATGCCCACCAACCCAGGAATGGATTAACAAGCTGTGGTATATGTATACCATGGAATACTATTCAGCCATTAAAAAAAATGGAGACTTTACATCCTTCGTATTAACCTGGATGGACGTGGAAGATATTATTCTTAGTAAAGCATCACAAGAATGGAGAAGCATGAATCCTATGTACTCAATTTTGATATGAGGACAATTAATGACAATTATGGTTATGGGGGGGGAACAGAAAGAGGGATGGAGGGAGGTGGGTGGGGCCTTGGTGTGTGTCACACTTTATGGGGGCAAGACATGATTGCAAGAGGGACTTTACCTAACAATTGCAATCAGTGTAACCTGGCTTATTGTACCCTCAATGAATCCCCAACAATAAAAAAAAAAAAAAAAAAAAAAAAAAAAAAACTTGAAAAAAAAAAATAAAAAAATAAAAAAAAAAAAATAAAAAAAAATAAAAAAACTGATTTCCCACTCAGCAGTGAGGATCTTCCTGCCTCCACATATCTCCAAGTAGAAGAATTCACAAACTTCTCAACATTTTCTGTATTTATAATGTTCATACTTAAAAAACTTTGGCTCATGAGGGAAGGGGATTGGTGGGAGTACACCAGTGGTGCATCTTACAAGGGTATATGTGAAACTTGGTAAACGGTCTGTAAAGCTAGTGAATGATGCCCCATGATCATATCAATGTACACAGCTATGATTTAATAAAAAAATAAATAAATAAATAAAAAATAAAACCAAAAAAAAAAAAAAAAAAGAAACCAAGGCTTAATAAAATTCAGAGCAGCTAGCAAAATATGCTCAAATCTACCCTTTTTCTTATTTTAATTCTTTTTAACTTTCTTTAAAATCTGTTTCTAATAGAAGAATATTCATCGACTATTTTTCATTATGACAACTCCATGAGGCACAGTTTTTTAAATCCTCATTTTACACATGAAGATACTGAGATTCAACAAAGCCAAATTATTGACCTAAAGCAGGAAAGCGAGAAAGAACGTTCTGAGTGTCGGTTGTCTACAGAGATAGAAGCAGGAGGATGCAGTGAGATAAAGGATGATCCCACTTACCTGCTCTCTGGATTGTCAGGTCTTCTAAAAAGCCCAGGAGTTTTCTCTTTTTAGTGTTTTTTATTTTATATAAAAGTGTGTCATCAGATGCAGATGCTATAATTCAACATAATATAATTTTATGTACAATGCAACAATGGACCATATTATCATGATGTTTCTGATATTTGACAAGATAATCACCCTATGGAGTCAAGGGGATCAAAGAGGGCATGATTTTATTTTGGTTGAATAGTGTAGTTTAGATTAAAATAAAATTAGCCCATAAAGATAAAACCAGGCATTTATCCAATAGGCAATAAAATGTGTAAACTATTCAGATTCAGCTGTAGATCCGTGTGGCAGGCACCACTAACACTCACCACATGTCTGCGTGCATCTGCGTTTCCCAGCCTCTCTTGCAATTAGATTGAGCCTACGTCCCACGTGCCTAATGTTGGCAAATACCATGCATTACTTCCAGATGGTGGCATTTAAAGGCCACAGAGCCCCCTCCGTCCCTTTCACCTCCTACTTGGTAACTTTGGGGGCCAAAAGTTCCAAATGACACAGTTATTAGTGTAGAAGGAACATCTAACATTCAGTGAACAGCAAACATTCAGTGTGTTCAATGAGGATTAGGGGTTAGTCTCTTGCAGCTACCCTCGAAGTGTAGTTAAGGACCAGCAACATCTAAATCCCCTAAACACCTTCTAGAAATGCAGAATTTCTTCCTCTATTACATGTCCGCAAAGACACTAACCGGAATCTCTATTTTACAAGATTCCTGGGTGATTGACATGTATATTAATTTCAGAAGCTCTATTATAAACTGTATTTGCAATTCTGATAGATTGGAAAACTGGAAGTGATATTTACAGAATTCCAAACCTGACTGAGTATGAAAGTTAATAGCTTAGATTTTTAAAAACACAGATATCTGTGATTTACTGGAGAAGAGTACATGGAAGTAAGCCTAGGAATCTCTGTTAAAACATGCCATGATTCTGATAATTAACTACATTAACTTTGTCAGTTCTGAGAACACAGATAACTACACATGGCCATCTTAAATTTTGTCGCTTTAGAATAGTTATGAATTATATAAATCTTCAACGTTTAGTAAACAAATTTTCTTTCCTTTTTTTTTTTTGAGACAGAGTCTCACTATGTCACCCTTGGTAGAGTGCCATGGTGTCACAGCTCACAGTAACCTCAAACTCTTGGGCTTAAAGATCCTCCTCCCTCAGCCTCCCAAATGGCTGGACTACAAGCGTCCACCACAACGCCTGGTTATTTTTTGAGAGAAGGTCTTGATCTGGCTCTGACTCAGACTGGTCTCAAACTCCTGAGCTCAGGAAATACACCGGTCTTGACCTCCCAGAGTGCTAGGATTACAGGCATGAGCCACTGTGCCTAGCCTTAGTAAACAAATTTTCTAATAGGAGTCTGTAGGTACTTATATAAGTGATGGTATTAATAGTTTATGTCACTTGTTACCTGATTTTGAGATGCAATCTGATTCTCCACTTTTCTCCAGAGACTCAGGGGGAAACAAAGCCGCCGAGCAAGGGAGGAGTGAAGAACACATTGCCTTGACTTGCCCTGCTTTTTCTACTTATTGGCTGGCTTCGGCCCTTTCTGGGCTAAAAGTGTCTCTGAGTTTGAAAAGCCCCGGCAGCTGTCTTCATTTAGACACTTCCTTATCAGAATGAGGCAGATCTATTTCCCTTTGTGGACAGACATCAAAATCCTGGCTCTTCCCTTCTTTATTTCTGCCTTTCTTTCTTGTGGGTTAAAACCACTCTAAAAAGTAGCATTGTGTTCAGTAAGTTCACTACCGAGGATCAGGAGAGAGTCTAGCTGCTTCGTGCTCTAAAAGCCAGTTAGACTCTAGCTTTTTAAGTTTCTCCATGAGATGATTTTTATTTTGCATGCAAGTTGTTTAAAAATTCTTTCTGTCCCCTGTGAACTGAATCAGCAGCTTTTAGCTCCTTTCGGCCCCCCTCTTGGCTCCCAGGCTTTGTCTCTGAACACTCTTTAAGCAGGTAACATAACATGATCGTCTTTAAATCTTTAAACGTGGTTTCGTAACAATTTTTTAAGGGCACAGTAAGTCATCCAACATAGCTGAGTGGGCATTTGCCTAATTCCATGGAGGCTCCTGACCACGTTTAGAACAAAGTATTTCTAGCAAGGACCTATGATCCAACAGCTAATGAAGAGATGACATTTACAAGGTCAAACAGTTAACTTTGCGAACTCACCTTACAAAAACTGCTACATACTTCATCGTTGAATATCTCTATGTTGACCTTGACGTACTACTCCCTTAAGAAGCTGTGCACCAATGCCAATACCTGGTCCACCCTTCAAAGCAATTTTGGAGCTCTTTTTCTGGAATGACCATCAGAGCTATTGTCATATGAGGCCTGACAACTGTTTACAAATTCGTCCTAGAAAAAAGTGCTACATTTCTCTTTGCTGAAAGCACTATGGTCACCAGATGGCCAAGAAGCTATGGTCACCAGATGCCCAAGTGTAGTACTTTAAAGGTGACCATAAAGATATTCAGCAATGAGGCATGTAGCATTTTTTCTAGGATGAGTTCACAAACTTAATTATTAGGGCTTGTATTTCAAGGATTTAGGAACAGGGAATGTTGCTGGACGGTAGGAAGCAACAAACATCACTAGGGTCTGTGGGAGCTTGGAGTCAAGGGAAGGAGAAGGGGAATAAAGAGGGTGGACTGTAGTTGGGGGTGAGGAACAGATCCTGGGAAGGAAAGGAAAAATTTAGGAAGAGGTTTTGAAAGTAAGGCTACTGTTTTTCACAGTTTAAGTAGCAAATTGTTCTCTTTAAAGCAAATAAACAAAAATAAACCCTCAAGCAAAAGCCCTATGATTTGTTTTCAGTACTCATAAGAGTAGATATACACAAATCAAATGGAATTGATGTTAAATCAAAATGTATTTTGATTTGAACAACAGGTAAACAATAGGTTACTATCTGTGTTGTGTGGTTAACAGGTTTATATGGAGCTACCCTCTTAAATAATCATGTATTTCCCCTGCCCAGTGTAATCAAACTGGTTGCATGTGTGAAATATTTAATGAAGACAGAGGCACGAACTAATGTTTTATTTTTTTCAATGTCTCCACAAAGTATATTCTCCATAAAGAGTCAGTCTCTGTCTCTGTCTCTGTCTCTGTGTCTGTCTCTCTCTCTCTCTCTCGTTACATTGATTTGATCACCATTTATGCTCAGTCTTCTCTGACCTGGGTTCTCTGTATCTTGAGGCTGCCTTTTGGCTCTGTTTTCTTTCTTTAAACTGCTTTCTCTCTTTTTTGTCCTCCGGTTTGTATTTCCCCTTCCTATTATCTGCTCTTCCCTGGAGGCAATGCTTCTTGCCTTCTTTGAATGTATTTTTAAAAAGGCTAATCCCGAGCTGCACCTAGAGCTTCTGCCTATGGCCTTAGAAGGGCCTGATGGTTTTTCAAGAGAATATGTACATCTGGACTCCTTCCACCAACAGTGCTGTGTTCCTGGGAAATTCCTCCATGTGGAGTGAACAGTGAGTCCTGTGAATCATCGAGGGCAGACACAATTAGTTCTTCCCACTCACAGGGATGTCTAAGTTAGAAGATTTAAAACAGGATTCATCAAAGCATAGAAACTACTGATAAGAGTGAAGCCTTGAGGTTGATATCCCAGAGAGCTTGATTCTCAGAAGAATCATGAGGAGATTTTCTGATGGAAGAGATGAAGATAGAAATGCTTTACTCACTGGCCCTAATGCATTAGCTAAAATGAGTTGCAAAAGTCTTGATTTCCAGTTGTATAACAACAAAGAGGGAAGGAAGGAAGGTAAAGAAGACAGAGGAAATAAATCAAATGAAAAGATATGACAAACTTCACCTATGTAGAAAAATGCTAACATTAGCATGCTTTCCATTGAATGTCCTGCTTACAAGATTGGTCTTTGGCTGGAGTCTGGAAACAGGTTTTGAGAAGAGTCCAATCATTTCCTGGTAAGAAAGCCTCCTTGTGCTTAAACTGTGCAAATAACATGGTTTATGTTGAATGCCTCTGTGCCTCTTAGACATCTGGAATTTTGGTATGTGTTTAGTAGAAGGAGCTAAGTGGCCAGAATCCAATTAAAACTTTGAGTATTCGATCTCTAATGAGCTTCCCAGGAGGGGACATTTCACACGGGTTATCAGCATTTGTTGCAAGAGGAATTAAGTGCGCCCAATATCACTCCCCTGGGAGGGGACTTTTGGAAGCTTGCACCTGGTTTCCTCTGGACTTCACCCCATTCACATTTTCCCCTGGCTGATTTTTGTATCCTTTCCGTGTAATAAATCAGAGCCATGAGTACGACTATATGCTGAGTCCTCTGAGTCCTACCAGATCACTGAATCTGGCTGTGGTCTTGGGTACCTGTGACACATCACCTTTCTGCCATCAGTTAATAATGGCGATTTTAGAGAAAAATTACGTGCTGACTTTATCCATTACATGAGAGTAATTTTGATTAACCTTTTTTGTACATAATAATTCTGAGTTTGCTTGAAAACAAAAATCAAAATGAATACTTTTTGAAAATGTTTAGAAGGTGAGACCAATGAGAAATGTTAATGTTCTTTAGATTATACATAACTAATTAAATGATTTATAACCAAAAGCACCAAGTGAGAAGCAGGGTAGAGCAGAATCAACAACTTGAGTGTGAGGTTTGACTTCACTACTTACTTGCTTTGTGACTTGGTACAACTTAACTTTTCTGAGCATAAGTTTTTAAAAAATTCATAAAAACTAAGTGACAGTATTCATTTGTAGGTATAGTTTGGGGAATTAACTTGAAGCAACGTATGTAATACACTTAACACAGAGACTAGCACACTCTCTAAGTGTTCCATCATTGGTATAAGTAGATGTTGTTAATATCACTACAGCAGGAGCAGCTCAAAGATGCTGTCAAGATCACTTTTGGGGCAATCTGAGAAGCAGAGGCCTACAGCAGGCTGGGCCTTGAGGCTATAGTGACATCTGGAGAAACTTCAAGGGATGTTACTTTAAGATCATTGTGATACTGAAGGGTGAGCCTCTGCCTGATACCTGCATCTAGCCCTCCCTGTGACGGTTCACCATCTCTCCATTGTAACCTCAGTTTTTTGCAGCTATTACCTTCAAGGGGAGGGAATTTGGGGAGTTTCCTTAAATTCTCTCCTCTGAACATTAATAATGCAGTTACTCAGAAAGTATAGCGTGATGAAGGTAGAAAAGCATAGTAGCTCTAGTTACTACCCATGTGGCCTTGGAAAAGTCACTTCCCTGAGCTTCAATATGCCTGCCTCTGTGTAAAACAGATGAATTAAAAATATCTGCTATCTTGGGGGATAGCAAGAGGGACTTTTTTAATTATAAGAGGGACTTTACCTAACAAATGCAATCAGTGTAACCTGGTTTCTTGTACCCTCAATGAATCCCCAAGAATAAAAACAAAAAAAAAAATCTGCTATCACCTCACTTGACACTTGTTGAGAAAGACCTCAGAAAATCCAGCAAAAATGCTCTGCAAATAGCAAAATACCATACAGAGAACCCCTAAATGCTCTTATGTTTTTCTAGGGTGTTCTTGAAGACCATTATTCAAGGTTGTTTGAGTGTTTGCCAGAAGAAAGAAAGAAGGTCTTGAGACTTATTGACAAAGGAGATGTTTTGGTATGACACTCGTCTTAAAAATATTGAGTCCTGGTTATTTATTTAGACTTCACAAAGGCTGTCAAAGATTATATCCTTCTCTAGCTTAGGCTGGCATAATATACAACAAAACCTTTGCTTTGTGGCATCATCCCACTTTTTTTTTTTTTTTTTTTTGCAAAATGATGCAGCATGATTATTTGGTATTGATTTATTGCCTTGTTGTGGAAACTTGTTTTTCATTGATTCTTTTCTCCCCCCAGTGCTCTTCTTCATTAATTGATTGATTTGATAGAGCTTCGACTCCATCTTTGAAGATAGAGTGGAATAATTATAGCAGCCTGCTGTTTAATCATCCTGCCAGCCAATTACTGTGCTATTGTGCTCTGGACTAGCATTTTATTAGCCGTAGTAATTGTAGTTGAATTTAATAATTTCATAAGACACTTAGACACGATAATGTGGTCATTATTTGGGGGCAGTTTTGTGGAACCTTCAGTATCACGCAAGTGAGAGAATTGGCACTCATTTCTCTTATTTAGTGACCTTTTAAGAAGTACTTGAACATTCCACCTTACAATCAGCATAGACATAAATGCCCAGCCTGGAGAGGGAAGGCAGGCACTCCACAGCTCGGAGTGTCGGTTGTTTAGGAGCCTGGTGAAGGGGGATAGCACTTATCTTCCTTGGGTGCCACCATCCCCAAGCCTTGGAATATTAGGTGGCTAAGCTATAGAGGAAGAAAATGATGCTATTGTTTGTTAATTGTGCTTCATGTTACTTTTGCCTGTAAAGCTCCTTCCCCACGGTTTCTAAGCCTGTAAAGCTCCTTCTCCGCAGTTCCTTTTTCTCCGAAATCAGCATATAGCGAAGCATGGTAGTCTTCACAAGTAAAATACAAAGGTTTAACAATGTGGAGTGAAGTGTCCTTTTCATTTACTCTCATCTTGTTACACCCAGTTGGGTAAATTCTCCCTCCATCCCCAGACCTTACTCTGAACTTGCCCCCTCTACCATGTTGGGAGAGAGTGTGAGGCAAAGAACCAGGACAAATGTCATGTGCTGCTCTAGATTGATCTGATTTCATTTTGGAACTCAAGAGGCAGGCTCCATCCTAATTCAACTTCATGTGAACCAGATACTAAATTCTTCACTCAGTGTTTTGCTTCCCACATAATGAAGATAACCAGACTTGTTTGTGTTTGACAGTCTCATAAAAGAGCATTGTTTTCATGTTAAGTTATATTAACAGTCTGCCATACCCGAGTTGCCTATACTGGGAGCAAAACACTTTGAAAGCTGATTCTGATTTCCTTCTTTGGTTGCTACTTTAATCACAATTATAGTATTCACTAAATCAGTTGGGAAGAAAACAGTTTTTAAAAGGAATTTTCTTTTTAATAATTTCTCCTCCCATCTCCCTTTCCTTATTTCTGTCTCTCTCTCTTTCACTCTTTCCCACTCCCCTGTCCCTGTTACACACACATACACACACTCCATTGGCTTTGCTACATATGATTCTCTCACATGTCAATACCCACAGTTTTGGAGTTTATAATTTGTATAAAGTATAATCTGCACACCATGATAAAAGAAACTATCCAGACTTATTTTGAGATTCAGAGCTGTAACATTTCCCTCCCATTTTCATTTGATTGATTTTCATTGAACTATAAGAAAAAAAAAAAGGAAAAAAGTGGAATCTTTACATGTGATCCACTTTGGTAATCTGTTCTTAGAGGAAATAGAATTGCCAAAATGTTTTGCAGTTATGATTTTTCTTATTCATTTTTGTTATGTTTGACAATTCTTTCCCAGTCCAACTGTCCCTCTATCAAGAAAAGCGTGTTGGATGGAGAACAAACAGCTAAATTTGCAAGCAAATGCATAACTTAGAGATCTGGCAAAGATCCCTACCACAACGGCAAATCTTTTCTGTTTTGTTCAATAGAGCACAATGACAAGTGTAAAGAAAGATATGTAGGTCTGAAAGAAAACTAATGTTCCCAAATTTTTCTTTATTGGTAATTTCAGGCACAGATAGACCTTGCTGTGATTTTGCAAAAGAGAGAGGGTGCAATCTGTCTGACCATGTCAAATAAAGAATAAAGAGCTAATAAATGGCTGCTAATTTCTGTAGGCTGAGCTACTATCCCCTGACCTTCCTGGGCATTTCCATGGATGTTCAGAAAACAAATCTGACTCATCTTATTTCTCAGAAAACACAATGTATTCTTTCACTTATGAGTAAAGTGAGAGGAAGCTGGAATTCTATAGTCCTTGTTTTCATCAAGGTAGAAACTTAAATGCAAACCAATGGGGGGACTTCAGTGACAGGTGAAAACAACCTGTCCCCCTCTTTGGTATATGACTATAAGCAATAAAGATTTCTTAATCTGTTGTAATAGATTCTAAGCACTATGCATTTTTCAGAGATAGCATACACTTTGGGTATTTATTTTGTATATTACTAATAATTATCTATACCTCCCCATCAATTACAACAATAATGCCATGTAATAGTGGTATGGTAGTTTGAAAAAATAGCTCCCCATAATATCCAAATCCTAATTTCTAGAACCATGAATCTAACTTTATGTGACAAAAGAGACTTTGCAGATGTCATGAAGTTAATGATCTTGAGATTGGGAGATTATTCTGGTTTACTCAGGTGGACCCTTTGTCAATAAGCAGTTGGGAGACAAAGGGAGATTAGACATAGACGAGAGAAGGCCATGAGAAAAAGCAGAGGGATGCAGAGAATGAGGGATGCTGTGCCACTGGCTTTGACAGTGGTGGAAGAAGCTACAATCCTAGACATGCAACAAGTCAGAAGAAGCTGGAAATGATAAGGAAAGAGATTCTCACCAAGATCCTCCAGAGAGTGTGCAACCTACCAAAACCTGATGTTAACCCAGTGAAATCCATTTTAGACTTCTGGCCTCCAAAGTTGTCAGAAAACAAATTTGTACTGTTTTTCTCCAGTAAGTTTATAGTAGTTTGTTGTGGAAGCCATAGAAAACTAATATAAGTGGTATAAATAAGATCTAACATTTATCAACCATTTGCTCTTTTATTTACTAATCAAGAACTTTGCAAGTGTTATAAATGGATTTTTCTAATTTTATACTCCTAAAGCAATGTAAGGTAAGTATTAGAATTATTTTCACTTTATGGATGAAGAAACTGAGACTCAGAGATTAAGAGCTGAGATTAATTCTATATTTTTTAGGTTCAAGAACCTTTTCTCTGAACCTGTGCAGGGCCATTGTGTCCCCAGAGTGTCAATATTTTAGGCAGAAACGACTGTTACACTCAGGGCTACCCTCACCATTAGAACTTAGCCATACTGTGGACAAAGCTTCTCACATCAGAGACAGCAGGTTGAAGTGATCATTCATTCATTCTTCAAACATATTCTGCATACATAAATATAATGTGGAGCCTCTCCTATCTTGCAACTTACAATTTTGTGAAAAAAAAGATAAGCAGATTCAAAGTTGAGTCTTTTATAAAGATAACCTTGGGGATACACATAGGATATTATGCACGAACTGCCAGAATAAAAAATGGTCTTGTGGAGGTGATGTTGGTAGTGTGAGAATGGGGTGGGAAGCCCTATCAGAAAGGGCTTCCTGAAGCAGTGACACTTGACCTGACTCTTGAGTGAGAAAAAGGAACTTTCCAAGTGATAGGAAGTTGGAGGCCCTTCAGCAGAGAGAATAGCATATCCCATGGTCCTGGCACAAGGAAGACTGTGGAACCTTCAGCAAATTGCAAGTCATTTGTGACAATAAAAACTTCATTTGGCAGGGAGGGAGCATACAGTAGGTAGGGAAATGATATAAGAAAAATCTAAAGAGGAATCTAGAAGCCAGGACTTTCCAAGTCCTTGAAAGCTTCAGTTCCACCACTCCCTTTGTCCTAGATCCTACTCTATTTAATTCTATCCTGTCTGTGCCTTCCCTTCATTTGTTCACCCAATCAGCTCTTTCTAAGGTTGCTGAAAACTCTACTGTATCTAGGATGTATTCTCTGGATCTTGTCTTATTTAACCAATAAGAAGAGTTTGACACAGAAGAGCATTCTCCTTCTTGAAATCCTCTCTTTCCTAAGCCTCTGTGGTACTAGGAGGTGCTTCTCTGACTATAATATAAGCTTCCTTATGAGTTCAACTCCTCTACTCAACTATAAAATGTTGAACTTTCCCAAACCTCAGTCCTGGGTTCCTCCTCTTTTCTCACTTTACTCTCTCATTCTCCAGACTAAGTCAGGCTCTTCTGCTGTATACTTTCTGAACATTATATCTTTTTCATCATACTATCTAATTTTTCACAGAATCAATGGTAATTGTCTCGACCCTTCATCCCTGCCCCAAGAGACCATAGCCTATAAAAAGCAGAATGTATTAATTTTCACTCACCATGTCCTAGGACAGCGTTTGGCTCAATGCACACATTCAGTAGGTATTGGTCAAATAATTGAGTGACTAGATTGTTTTCTAATACAGAAAAACCACTGAGGCATCTCAATTTGTAATGTGGAGAATAGAGAAGAAAAAGATGAGACTGGGAGCAATTAGAAAGCTGCTACAATAACACAGGGGAAAAACCTGAGAGTTGAAACTAAAGAAGAAGCTGTGGAGGGGGAGAGAGAAGACATATTGGAGAATTATTTATGAGGTGGAATTCATAGAAATTGATGATCAACTGAATGGGAGGGTCAAGGGAAAGGGAGAAGACAAGCATTCTATCTAGGTTTATGGCTCAGGTAATTGGCTATGTGGTTGTGCAAGTTAGTGAGGTAGATACTATATGGGGAAAGAAACTGATTATGGATTATATGCAATAAATTTAGATTTAGGTGTGTTAAGTTGAAACACCTACAGTGGACGTATGCTGAGGGTTTTGGATGTGTGGGTCTGGCCTTCCAGAAAGAAGAGCATAGTTATAAATTAATAAGGAGAAAGCAGGTTTATATTCACTTTCTCCTCCCATTTATTTTTTTAATTGTACCAAAGCAATTTTGAACAATTGAAAGATCAATAAATTTATTAATTTTCCTGTTTCTTTCAAAAAGGAATTGGTGTAACTGAATAGGCCTCAATTAAATGCACTCTGATGAGAGATAACTTGTCATACTAACTGCTGTGGTTGAATGTTTGTCCCCTCCAAAGTTCATGTTGAATGCCATTGTGGTACGGATGTAGTAGTGAGAGATGGGACCTATAGGAGGTGTTTAGTTCATGAGGAGCTAATGTCAGTATCCTGGGAGGGGTTCATTATTGTGGGAGTGGGTTTACTCCCTCTTGTTCTCTCTTTTTCTCTCCCCTCCACCTTCATCCTTTCTCTTTCTGCCCTTCTATCCAGTGATCCCTTCAGCCACATTATGATGCAGCAAGCGGGCCCTCGCCAAATGCTAGCACCTCAATCCTGGGCTCCCTAGCCTCTAGAACTGTGAGAAATAAATTCATGGTCATTATACATTACCCAGTCTGTGGTATTCTGTTATGTCAGTGCAAAATGGACTATGACACTAATCCTGTTAGAAATATGTCAGTATGGTCCCTTTCATCAGCATGAAGTATATAGGACGTCACAGTAAAGAAAAAATACTACACCATAACAAGTTCAGCCTTAAGCAGCTTGTTGGGGCCTGGCTGGAAAAGGTTTATTCGTGTAATATATCTGAGTATTTAAAAAATGTAGTATCAAAATGCTATGTTCATAACTCAGGTTCTACAGTTTTTGCACTGGGCTGTTGTGGTGTGGCAGTAATGCACTCTGATGTGGAATGTGAGAGAATGAGCAAAGCAAAGAAAAGAGCAAGTCCGTGTTTTTCTGCTAATGAGACTCCGGATTTCAATCTGTAGACAAAACTGCTTTACATTGGAAGACATAGTTAGAGAAGTAAAGTTAATGCCTGGCTTCAAAGCTTCAAAGTATAGGCAAACTCTCCTGTGAGGGACTAATGCAGCTGGTGACCTTAAGTCAAAGCCAATGCTCATTTACCATTCCAAAAATCTAGGGCCCCTAAGAATTATACTAAATCTATTCTGCCTGCGCTCTATAAATAGAATGACAAAGCCTGGATAATAGCACATGCATTTACATCATGGTTTACTGAACATTTAAGCCCACTGTTGAGACCTACTATTCGAAATAAAAAGATTTCTTTCAAAATATTACTAATCATTGACAATGCACCTGGTCATTTAAGTGCTTTGAAGGAAATGTACAGGAGATTAATTTTGTTTTCATACCTGCTAACATACCATCCACTCTGCAGCCCATGTATGAAGGAGTGCTTACTTTCAAGACTTATAATTTAAGAAATACATTTGATAAGGCTATACCTGTCATAGACAGTGATTCCTCAGATGGTTCTGGGTAAAGTACATTGGAAACAATCTAGAAAGGATTCACCACTCTAGATGCCACTAAGAACATTCGTGGTTCATGGGAAGAAGTAAAAATAGCAACATGAACATGAGTTTAGAGAGGTTGATTCTGACTCCCATGGATGCCTTTGAAAAGTTCAAGACATCAGTGGAGGATGAATTGAAGATGTGAAGGAAATATGAGAACTAGAAGTGTGTCCTGAAGAGATGACTGAATTGCTGCAATTTTATGATAAAACTTGAACACATGAGAAGCTACTTCCTATGAATGAGCAATGAAAGGGCTTATTGAGAAGAAATCTAGTCTCAGTGAAAATGCTGTTAACATTGCTAAAATTACAACAAAAGATTTAGAATATTGCATAAATTTAGTTGATAGAGTAGCAGCAAAGTTTGAGAGAATCATCTTCAATTTTGAAAGAAGTTCTACTGTGGGTAAAATACTATCAAAGGCCATTGCATGCTATAAAGAAATCTTTCAGGAAAGGATGATTGAATTCATGTGGCAGACTCTATTGTCTGATTTTCAAAACTTGTCACCCCAACCTTCAGCAATCACTACCCTTATCAGTCATCAGCCATCAACATTGAGGCAAGACTCTCCACCAGCAGAAAGATTACAGCTTGCTAAATGCTCAGATTATCATTAACATTTTATAGGTAATAAAGTATATTTAATTAAAGTATATAGATTGCTTTTTAGACAAAATGTTATTACACACCTAATAAACTATTATATGGTATAAACATAACTTTTATATTCACTGGATAACCAAAATGTTTGCATAACTTGATTTACTATGTGAATCCATTTAATGTGATATTCACTTTATTAAAGTGGTCTGGAACTAAACTCATAATATCTCTGATGTATGTCTGTACTTTTTTTTATGTTGTTTGAGATCAAATTTATCCCTTTCAGTGTATCAAAGTATCTAGTCCCAATCCATCTGAGTTTACTGGGTCTAAGAATGATAATCCCAGGATTTACAAATTTGAATCCATAAATCAAATGCCTATCAAGAATATTAAGGTAACTAATTTTTTTTCCAGTGTTCTATAGGACATTTTTAAGAACCTGTAATAAATAAAACTTCAGGGATGAACTACAAAAAAAAGATCACCCTTGTGCAGTGGCAGCTAGAAATCAGAGAGTTACAAATATAATACAATTTATTGATGAACAAAAACAGACACTTCTGATGTTGTATTGAATAACTTCCAGTATCTTTACATAATTCGGAGTCTGTAAATAAAATTATACCAAGTAGTTGAATGCAATTATAATCACAATTATAATCTATTATCACCTCTCTAGTAACAATTCTTCATGTATAGAATTAAAAGTTGTATACTATTAATATGAGTTCTACTTTTCTAAGCCTGTAAGGTAAATTTTTTAATTCTTTTGGTAATTTCTACTCAGGTTTCTACATTAGATTTTTTGTTTGTTTGTTTGTTTGTTTTGCCATTTTTGGCTGTGGTTGGGTTTGAACCCGCCACCTCCGGCATATGGGGCCTGCGCCCTACCCCTTTGAGCCACAGGCACCACCCACTACATTAGGTTTTTGATCAGCTATGGCTCAATGAACAGCCTGTATCTATAGTGTCTTCTGTGTGCCTGGCTTCCAAGATGTCATTTAATCCTAGATGATCTCAGAGCATTTTGGCATAGCCACCCAAAATTCATTTAGATTTCAGTAGAAACTTAATCTTTTCTTCTACTTTACACTCTTCACTTTTCTTCTACTAAAAAAAATCTCAAAGGCCTATGCTCTGCTCCGTGGAGTCCTCCAATTACATTAGATTTATTGTTCAGAACTTGAAGTATGAAAAGGAGTTTCTATGAGTCCCCTACCACTCAGAATAACAGTGAGCTGAACAGATGGCTCAATTACTATAGAAAGATTCATTTTACACTCTGTTTTACTGAAACTTCTACATAATACTTTTCTTATGTGATACAATAATCCATATCTACACAGACAAATTATGGTCTACACAACATAATCCTGTAGGTTGGTTTAGGGGAGGCACACACTAGTTATTATTAGCATTTATGTCAATGTATTTATTGTCTTCTCTAATCAGAAAAATAGGGTAGATTGATCTCTTCTATAGCTTAACAGATTCTCATGTAGCCTAGCCTTTATTCACAGATACTGTTCAATGTATATTTTTATAATTTTATAAATCAGAGCTCCATGTATACTGGCCTCCAGACACATTGTACTGTCACAAGAGGAAGATGGTACCTGTCTCAAGACACCCTGGGTCAATTTCCCCTCACAGGTTGAATAGCCTCATTAACACTATAAAATTAATTATTTTTCTAAATATTTAGAGGAACAAAATAACAAAAATATGACTTAAATAAGTCCCATCAAGATTTCAAAAATATATATTTCATTGCACTGTGGCAAACAATTTGTAATATTCGTTATATTTCTATCATACAAGTAGCTTTTATACAAATACTATGAAAACTTGTGTTTAATGTTATGATTAGAGGACAGAAAGACAGACCTGACTGTTCCTCCTACCTATCTACAGTGAGATGAGAGATTTAGGGTTAGTGTCACCACCATGCCTGTCCTTAGTTATACCAAGGGTCAACGACTTACTTTCTCCCTTAAAGCATATGACTGGTTTTGAGAAAATGTTGTAACTACTTTTCATAAAGGTTTGAGTACACATCTCTACCATAATATAAAAGAGGAAGAAGCACCCCGAGCAGAAGGCTGGGACCAAAGTGTTAATATGTGAATGTAAAAAGTCAAGACTACAAGGGAATGGAATAACAATAAATTGGTCTCTAATTCTCCTGATAACTGAAATCGACTGCATCATAGTTTATTTTAAAAACAAAGCAAAACAAAAAGTGAATCTAACACAGTCAGAGGAACCATCCATAGACAGGCAAACATTTACACACATGTGCACCAAGTATCACCTCTCCTGGTATGTCCCTCTTGTTCCTTCCAGAGCCAGCAGTGGCCACATGCTAATCCATACAGCTAATTCCTTCAGGAGTCCAGTCAAAGGTCACCAGCACCACGATGTGGTTTCCCAAGTTAAAATGTTTTCTCATCAGGGTTCTCACTGTATCCTGCATAAATCTTTCCAATAACCTCATTGCATTGTGTCCATTACAGTGCCTGACACGCGGGACTTAAGAGTTGTCTGACAAATGACTGCATCAGCTTTGTCAAGTGCCCTTTGAAGGCCATATGATTGGACAGAAACCACCTAACTCAAGAATCTCACAATGTTACCATTTGATAAACAGAACTGCAGAATATTTCTGAGATTAAAATTTAAACAGCTACCATCTCTTTCAGCAAAAATGGTAATCAATAGGACTTCCCGTACCAAAGGAGATTCTGCAGAAAATAAACCCTTCCTCCACGAGCATGGAGAATATTATTTGCAGGATGAATATGATTATTTTTTTTCTTTCATTTACATAACATGGTGTCTTAGCCGCGCTTTTCCCAATGGGCCTTGACACTAGCTTATCCACGTAATGTGACCTCCCCAAGTCAAATTATCTGTTGCAGGAAGACTCTCATGCTCTGGAACAGAATTTGCATATTTTTTTCATTTCCATAGAAACATCTCCACTGACTCAGAACCGCCTCTGTCCTCTTAAGACAGAGATATTTATCTTTCAAACAGTGGGGTATGCATGACATAGATAGACTGCAGCGCTTGCCCTGCAGCCCTCAACTTATAAAACGCTCCTCTTTAAAGGAATTTATGATGGTCTGCCTTTAGGTTATTTATTTATATTTTGCTCCATGACTGCTTTTCCAGTAATGAGTTTAAATATAAGCAACATAAACCCATCTGGAAATAAAATTATGCACTAGCTTCATGACAAAAGATAATTACATTATAATCAAGCTGTCATCTTTAGAGATAGTAGGAGATGAAGCATGCTATAAACTGACATGGGAAGTGTATAGATTGTTCTTGTGAATATCCTCCCCAGTGGATGGGAATACAAAGATTCCTGGTGCATAATATCAGACTGCACAATTTCTAGGAGTTACAAACATCTAGTTTCCAAGGCTAATGACTTCTAATATTCAGTCAGGACTACAATGAGACTTTCTGTGATGTCAGAACTCTGAGTTTTCTTGGAACTCATATTGGCTACAATAAAACCACTTGAGTTGTGCCCAGTTTCATAACATAAATTTTAATTTGTTTCTCTTTCTAACTTGTGCTGATTCTTAGGTTATTATTTTACTTGTTAGGTTAGTAGGAGATTTGTACTGGGGTCTTCTGAAGTGTTCGTCAGAAAGTGGACAGTTAGTTGGCTGACAGGCAGAGGAAACTGATATTTTTCAGGGGCGAGAAAAAGAATATCATTGAAGTTATTTTTCATCATTCTGAGCTCAGTTTTCTCCTGCAACAATGAGATAGGTCACTAGTTTTTCATGGATGGGAGGATTTTTCCTCTTTTCTGAGCTTAAGATAGCTCCTATGATAAAAGAACACAATCTACCTCCAACCATGCACTTGGCTAGACCACCAGGAAAGGGGAAATGTCATCTCTGAGATAGGAACAGGACAGAGACTGGCTTGTCAGAAAAGGTGCTGCTAATACTTGGCTTTTGTCCTTGCTTCTGTCACAGTAGAGAAATCATCACCTCAGACCAAATCTGTTGGTCATGGAGTTCCAAAAGAGCAAGCTTCTGTTGTCCCCTTTTCTTGACACCATTATTGCCCAATGGGATCAGAGAATGCTTATACTAGGGCACTGAGACCCCATAGTCCTGAGCCTCACCTCCTGGGACTCTGTCAACCCCTAACTGCCAGTGACAGCACAGTCATTAACAATAATCACTTCTTGTGTTCCCTAGACTCTCAGAATTCCAGGCACTAATTTTTTCAGTTTGCTTTTAGCTTTCCCTCTCCTAGACCTTACCCTCCTTCCTTGGTGAACCCCCCAAAAGGCAGGCAGCACCATGTTGTAAAATACATGGTCCTCAGCTCAGCAGTATCACCATCAACTGGGAGCTTGTTAGATATGCCCCAGCTTCACATCTCCCCAAAACCAAAATCTGTATTTTTAAAAATGTTTTAATTTCAAATTGATATGAGGGTATAAATTTTTAGGTTACATTGTTTTCAATTATAAGATAAGGTTCAAGTTGTAGCTGAACCCTTCTCCCAGGGGTGTGCTGAACACCCTCACATTGTGCATGTTAGGTGAGATCCAGGCAAATGTCCCTGTCCTCCCCCACTCCTTCCATCCTCCTTTCCCCTCTCCCTTGCTAGACTATATTTGTGTTTCATCATTCATGTAGGCATGTAGTTGTCTATATGTTGATTTTATATTAATATTGAGTATGTTGGATTTTTTTCTCCATTCTTGAGATACTTTACTAGGAAGAATGTATTTCAGCTCTATCCAGGTAAACATAACAGATGTAAAGTCTCCATCTTTTCTTATGGAGGAGTAGTACTCCATGGTATACATATGCAAAGTTTGTTAATCCATTCATGGGTTGATTCAGGACACTTGGGTTGTTTCCATGACTTGGCAATTGTGAATTGAGCTAAAATAAACATTCTGGTATAAATGTCTTTGTGCTAAAATGATTTTTTTCTTCTGAGTAGATGCCTAGTAATGGAATTATAGAATCAAAAGGAAGGTTCTTTAAGAATCCTCCATACTTCTTTCCATAGATGTTAGCAGTCTAAAATTGTTCATGTTCCCTTCTCTCCACATCCATGCCAGCCTCTGCAGCTTTGGGACTTTGTGATGTGGGCTAATCTCACTGGGGTTAAGTGATATCTCTGAGGGGTTTTGATTTGCATTTCTCTGATGATTACGGACAATGAGGATTTTTTTCAGTTGAGCATTCACCTGTCATCTTTAGAGAAGTTTCTGTTCAAGTCTCTTGCCCACTTATAAATGGGGTTGTTTGTTCTTTTCTTGCTGATTAATCTGAGTTCTCTGTAGATTCTAGTTATCAACCTTTTGTCAGATTCATGACATGCAAAGATCTTCTTTTATTCCAAAGGCTTTCTGTTTGTTTTAGTTGTGGTATTCTTAGCTGTGCAGAAGCTTTTTAGCTTGATCAAATCCCAGTTATTTATTTTTTTTGTGTTGCTACAATTTCCAGGGGGGTCTTCCTCATAAAACTTTTCCCAGACCAATATTGTGAAGCATTTTCCTCACACTCTTTTCTAGAATTTTATTGTTTCACATCTAAAATTTAAATCCTTTATCTAGCGAGAGTCATTTTTTGTCAGTGGTGAGAGGTGTGGGCCCCATTTTAGTCTTCTACATGTGGATAGCCAGTTCTCTCAGCACCATTTATTGAATAGGAATTCTTTCCCCCATGCTTTTGTTTTGTTTATCAAACATCAAATGGCGATATGTTCCTGGGTTCATCTCTAAGTTCTCTATTCTATTCCATACCTCTATCTCTATTTTTGTGCCAGTATCATGCTGTTTTGATTACTATAGACTTGTAGTATAATAAACATCATTAAAATGTCCATGTGACTCAAAGTGATCTATATATTTAATGCAAGCCTCATCAAAGCACCAATCTCATACTTTGAAGAACTTGAAAAAATAGTACTTCCTTTCACACATAACCAGGAAAAACTATGACTAACCAACACAATTTTTAGAAATAAACCTGGAGGCATCATGTTACCAAACTTCAGGTTATACTATAGAATCTGAATTTTATCAAGATCATCAGGCAAATAATATCCACAAGAAAGTCTGAGATGTATTGTAATTAGTAGGTTCAAACTACAACTGGTGTAATTTGCTTTGGCTTTGCTGCACCCACTTTCAGTACAACAAGAATCAGGTATACATGGGATATGCCACTGTCTATTGGACCAGTCTCTTTATGTGAGTTTGTGCCCTGAAGTTCTGCGGGTCCAGAGCCCTGCCAAGAAGCCCAGACTGTCCTGGGAGGTCTGCTTAGTTCTACTACCATCACTGGTGGTGTATTTGATGGTAGAAGGATGGACCCTGTCTCTGGTCCCTGATTGTGGTTCTTTCAATATCCCAGTGACCAGGAACTATGACTGCCACTAACCTGACTTCTGCTAGTTCTTGCCACATTCCCTTATATTCTGTGATCATCTCCACGTTGGGCTGCCTTGTATATTGATGATAGCACTGAAAATTAAGACTGACTTCATCACCTTTATGGTACAGTAAATAAGGACCAGAAAGGCACTATTTTTAGTCACCTTGTGTTAATGGCCATGCCGGTATCCTCTAGATATTATTGTATCATCATTGTTTTCTTCATTTTTCTTGGAGCCCAGTGAAGCTCAGATCTCAGCAGTTCTCACAACTATATTCAGTTGTGTTTTAGCAGCTGACCACTTAAAGGTCCTTCTCTTCAAATGAGAGATTAAGTTCTGGAACAGATTGACATAGAAGGTCTGCCAATTAAGTCTGTGAACTCATCCTAGAATAAAGTGCCATATACCTCATTGCTGAATACCACTACAGTCACCTTCAAAGTACTCTCCTTGGGAAGCTATGCACCAACACCAGTGGTTAGTCCACCTTTCAAAGCAACTATTTTTCAGGAATGGCAAGCAGAGCTGTCATTGTACAAGGTCTGAGTATTAAGTTTGTGAACTCCTCTCAGAAAAAGTGCTTTGTAGCTGGGCATTGTGGTGGGCATCTGTAGTCCCAGGTACTTGGGATGCTGAGGCAAGAGAATTGCTTAAACCCAAGAGTTTGAGGTTGCTGTGAACTGTGACTGCCATGGCACTCTACCAAGGGTCACATAGTGAGACTCTATCTCAAAAAAAGAAAAAAAAAAAAACAGAGAGAAAAGAAAAAGTGCTTTGAAGTGTAGACTAAGCATTGACACCTAGTGCCTAGGTTCCCAAGGGGAGTACTTTGCAGATGACCGTAGTGGTATAGCAATGAAGTAGCACTTTTTCTAGAATAAGTTCATGAACTTAATTGTCCTACCTCATATGTTTATTTCCTTCTATTTTGGGGAAGATAGTCTTCCAATCACCTCTTGGATAAAATATTTGACTCAGTATGCCCTAGAAAAGCAATATGTAGGTAATCAATCTATAGATTCTTTGAGGATTAATGATGAAAATACATATAAAACCTTAACTGAACACAAAACGAGAATAAATAATAATGACTATGAAGACTATGATTGCCTTGTGGTTTCTTTATCAGGAGTTACAGACCAGGATTCAATAGAAAATCTGTGTTGATTTCAAAAGGAAACTTGTCTTCCAAAAGGAAATTCCCTAAAATCCATCATAGGGTAATAATATATGACATACCTGATTCTTCTGTGTGTAGCCACATAGCAGAAATGGATCTAACTTGTATCCTGATGAAAGAAATTATCTACTGTAGTCATGAATCACGGAAATTTTTCTGTAGGGTGACTCCATACATTCACCCTGAGCAAAATATTTCAGACAACTACATTAGGTAGGAAGAACAGCTACGTACGTTTGCTCTCACCCACAAAGCTATCAGAAACTCCTACATTAGCTCAGTATGGCAAACAATATTGCTGAGAAGCAGCATTATGATTACTCTTGGGTTGTTATCAGTCTCCTCTTACTTTAGAATCTACATTGGGGGTGGTTTATAATGAAAAACTAGAATAAATAGGAAAAAATAGAAAAGGCTATGTTGGGTGAATCAAGGAAGTGAGATTGTAAAGCAAAGTCATTTAGACTGAAAGAATCTCAAAGGAAGAGTAGTGATTGAGCACATACCCACATGCACACACACTCACCCTATCTGTAGAAACTGATTACTTATTAATTGTATGTCACAGAACGTGGAACACACCATTGAGTTACAGGCAAGAGTTCTGGCAATGGCATTAGTAACTTTGTCCTTATTTGTGTTCTCTTTGGCAACTATCCATTGTAGGCAGGCTATGCTATGAAATAAAAATATCTAATATTTATTGTGCACTTGCTATAATATATTTCAAACCTTGCACTGAACACTATATGTGTATTAAGTCATTTTTGTACAACTACAAGTGAATTTTCAGAGCTCATGGTCTACAGTAGTGATTTTTACATTAGTCTAAGTAGGCCATGTTAGAATACCTTATAAAGTATTAGTGGGGTCATGATTACAGGGTAGGAACAAGAGGCAGCTGGGGAGTATATTATACGCTATGATCTAAGTATTTGTTTCTCTAGAAAATTCATATGTTGAAAACCTAATCATTGATGTGATAATATTCGGTGGGGTTTTTGGAAAGTGATTAGATTATTGGAGGAGGACTTTCTTGAGTGGGATTAGTGCCTTTATGGAACAGGGCCCAGAGAGCTGCATTGTTCCTTTTCCTCTATGTGAGTTCATAGTGAGAAGGTAATATCTATGAGAGAGAGAGCCCTCACCAGTCATCGAATCTGTTAGAGCCTTGATTTTGGACTTCCCCACCTCCAGAACTCTGAATGGTTTATAATCTACCCAGGGTTTTGGTAAGTTGTCATCATAGCCTCAACAAATTAACACAGTGTATCAAGAAGCTGTATTCTTAAGAAGGTATAACCTTCTCTCTGGGCTATGCTAAGCCAGAGTCCAAAAAAGCTGACCAAGAGAACTTTTAAAATATCTCAGTCTCTGGTTTACTCTGAAAAGACCCAGGGGAGCCACATCTACATGGATGGACTCAATAACGGTCAAGTTGAAACTAAAAAGGTAGAATAGCAATTAAGATGAACAAGTCATACTTGAATTCAGATCCAGCTTCATCACAGATTACTAGGGGAACTCTTTGTCTCAGTTTCCCCACTTGTCAAATGAAACATCCATATCAGAGTCATTGCAAAAATTAAATACTTTATATTCAATTCTTAAAATATGGAGTATCTCATAATTGTTCATTGTTAATATTGAATATTATTATTAAAAGAGAGGTAAGCAATGCAGGAGATATGCCCAATTCATGTCTGAATTTTAATATGGGCTGTCTTCAGGTATAGACACAAATCCTAGTTCTACCTCTTACCATGTGAACAGCTACTTAGATCCCCTGGATTTCAGCTTTCTCCTCAGTAGAATGGTGATGATTATAATCCCTACTCCATAAGACTATTGTGATTACAAAATGAGATAGCATATATAAATTACCTGACACACAGTGGGCATTTAAATATTATTTAAAAACCAAAGTATGTGACAGCAACTGCTATTCTCCTTGTGTCAGCTTCATGTACTCAGCTAATTGGACAAGACACTTATCAGGAAAATTGAATAAATTTTATTTTTGGGCCTCATTAAACTCAAAGTCCTTTTCTGTCTTAAAAATTGAACTTGTAGAAGATGACCCATTTGAACTGTAATTAAATAGCACTCGTCTAAATAATTAAACAATAAGGTGTCTATGTATAGCAACTATTAGACAGTTTTTCTCTATTTAAAGACTTGTGGGTGCATGTTATGCAAATGGATTTTCAGGGATTTTTTTTGTTAGCACAAATAGACTGTGAAATTTGAGTCACTTAAGCAGCACAGACAGTGTGAGTCATAGTGTTTTCATTTTTTTCTTAAATGTCTTTAGTTTTATGACAGCTCCATTTCAGGAACCTAGTAACAATGGGGCCTTTGAAAGATCCAGGAGATCTTTAAAGAAGTATTGCACAGAGTCTTTGTTGTTATCTCACATGCTCAAAAGCACATGGAATACACCCTCTCTGCCCACAGAGTTAAATGAAGATGAAGACGTCTTTCTCTATTCTGCAGGATGCGTGGAGCAGCAGCTTGGTCAGACAGCTTGGTAATTTTTCTTTACTTGATACCAAGCAAGAGGTCTCTCCACATAATTGACTGATATCTCATAGTCAGTATTTCTCTCTGCAGAGTTAAATCATGGCTGTGGTCAAGATCAGAGGTCAGTATCCAAGAGCAAATGAGTTTCTTAAAACAAATCAAAGTAGTAAATGGACTGAAAAAATACACTGTGTTTGCACTATTTACATTTATGTTTCTTCTTTTTTTTTTTTTTCCAACGAACAGAATGATACATAAGACTTGTATGCTACAAATGTATTAAAAGAGAAAACTTCTCAAAACACAACCTAACATTACTATCCTTAGGCTATTTATTTTTATTTTCCTAAAATAAGATGAGGATATGCACTGTGTTTGGGGCATATATAACTTGTCTGGTTTTACTGGTTCATGTTGGAAAAAGAATTTTACTTCACAACTCAAGTCTAACTCGTACCTGATTTAGATGATATTTAGATGAGAGTTTGGATTTGGGATGTTATAGTTGATGCTGGAATGAGTTGACTTTTGGGGCTGTTGGGATAAAATGAATGTGTTTTCCATGTGATAGAGACACGAATTTAGGAGGAACAGTAGGGGAGAGCAGTACGGGCAGAATTGTTTTCCCAGAAATTCATAGGTTGAGACCTAAAGCTAGCTAGCTTTCTGTCATGTATAGATACAATGAGAAGGCAGCCATCTGCAAGCCAGGAAGAGAGCCCTCATCAGGAACCCAGTCCTGCCAGAATACGGTCTTGGATTTCTACCTTCTAGAAATATGAGAAGGCATTTTCTGTTGTTAATCCAAAAACAAAAACAAAAAAACCAAAGAATCTTGACATATATCATTTTGTCTGGTTTGAGACAGGAGATGTGAGGAATAAATCTTCCTCAAACAGCTCTCTCTCTTTCTCTCTCTCTCCCACTTCCTTTCTTCCACTCCAGTATTCTGACTTGACATCTTCTCACCTGTGCTATCTATGGTCACACGTATAGGGTGCAAGCCTTTATCATTCCTCATTCTGTTAGTTGGGCAGCCATACCTTGCCACTTATCTTTAGGCCTAAGTCTTTAGGCACAGAAATTTCCCAACCTCTATACCTCCATTTGTTTTGCTTGTAAAACAACAATAATGATACCCAAATCAGAATAAACATATGATGAATACTTGGTTTTCTCTGCTTTTCCTGTCCCTTCTCCCTTTCCCTTCCTTTGTGTCTTCCCCACATTAGTTCTGTTCCCTTGTGTCTCTAGTCGCTTCTAATTCACTGTATGCCTGAACTCTGTAGTTCCTATTTTAACTCTATACTCAGAGTATAGAGTTAACTCTATCCTGAGATTCTGTACCTCACCCCTCTGTCATACTAACTTTGATAACCTTTTGCCTTAGATCACCGAAATATGCATTTACTCTGGGCTATTGAGTATTGATGGCTCAAATCACCTGGTAATCCTTTATACTGATTTTTAGTGGTCATTTCAGAGAACATTCTATCATGAAAGCCCCCTTTTTGGCAGGTGATCCCTGACATACTTTGGATGAAATAAACTAGCATTCCATTCCTGACTCATTTGTTAGTATGACATAATTCATGTTCAACTGATCTACAAGGGGATTTAGGAAGCACAGAAAAAATGAGAGTTTTACAGTCAGTCAAGAATTTCATAACATAACATTTATTTTAACAAAAATTATTCAACATACCAATGGCTCCCAAATTATTCTTCACTAGCCTCAGTATAGCCCTAAAAATCACCTGACAATTCTTTCTATCTTTCTTTCCTGGCTGACTCTTCATTTTATTCTTCAGTCCACCGGTTCTAACTCATTCTGTTATTCACCAGCAGCCAGTTCAACTCCAGACTGCGTTACCTTTTTTTTTCCTTTTTTATTAAATCATAGCTGTGTACAATAATGCAATCATGAGGTACAATGTGCTGGTTCCATATCATATACAGTCTGAAATATTTTCACTGAACTGGTTAACATAGCCTTCATGGCATTTTCTTAATTATTGTGTTCAAACCCTTATATTCTACACTTTGTAAACTTCACCTGCATCCTTACAAGATGCACCCAAGGTGTGGACCCACCAATCACCCTCCCTCTACCCTTCCTCCCCCTCCCTTTCCCTCCCTTGCCCCCTTCCCCATATTCTTGTACTGAGATTGGGTTATAGCCTTCATATGAAAGCTATAAATTAGTTTCATATTAAGGCTAAGTACATTGGGTACTTTTTCTTCCATTCTTGGGATACCTTGCTAAGAAGAATATTTTCCAGCTCCATCCATGTAAACATGAAGGAGGTATAGTCTCCATCTTTCTTTACAGCTGCATAATATTCCATGGTGTACGAATACCCTGCAGATTGTATTTCTTAATGTTAGCTATTGTAGTAGGTTTGCAATCATAGCTGTATTAGTTTGCTACAACCTTGAGAACAAAATCCTACAGACTGGGTAGTTTGTATGCAGAGGCTTATTTTTTCACAGTTCTAGGAGCCAGCAGTTCGAGATCAAGGGCTGGCAAGTTTGTTTCCTCTGACGCCCCTTTCCTTGGATTTCCTCTGAAGCCACCTTCTCTCTGCCACTCCATACAGTTATCCCTCTTGCTGTCTTTGTGTCTTAATCTCCTCTTCTTATGAGGACACCAGTGGACTGGATTAAAACCTCCACAAAGGGCCTCTTTAAATCTAAATCAACTCTTTAAAGGCACTATATCCAAATCCAATCACATTCTGAGGTATGTGACTGAGGTCTCTGATTGAGGTGTGTGTTAATGGCTTACACCTATAAATTTGGTACTGGGGAAAACACAATTCAGCCATAACAGTACCTCATTTTTGTTTTGTTTTGTTTTCTGAAGTAAATTCTCCACTTAACTCTCACATTTCCAAACATCTTATGAACAGAGGCTCTGGCTGCCCTTTTATCATATATTATATATTTAAGGGTGTTTGTGTAGCAAACAACCTTGGAAAACAGAGAAGACTTCTCCTGCTTGGTTATACTTACTGTCCAGTGAAATAGATTCAATTTCCAAAGATAATAGTTACTCAGTTTTGACTCAGACAAATTGCATGAACAATTTTCCAGATTTTCTCATCACTGTCTTGTGGGACTTGCAGGAAAGGGAAACTGAGCAAATGTGATGTTCTTGGTGACTTAAGGAATAAAATACTTTCTCTAACCCAATTTTAAGCTTCTTCCAGGATCCATGAAACAGTAACAAGCTACATTGTTAGCATGCAAGTAAGTTAAGATCTCAGATCCTTCATAGTCCACAATCACTTTAATTTTCACACCCCTAAAAGCTAATGATGTTGAACATCTGTTCACGTGCTTACTTGCCAACCACATACTATTTGGATGCAGTATTTATTTGAATAAATTCTTGATTTTGTTGTTATATTTTTTATTATTGAAAGTTAAGATTTATTTATATGGTAGTCCCCTCTCATCCATGGGGGGATATGTTCCAAGACACCAAGTGAATGACTGAAACCGTGGATAGCACCAAACCCAACTGATAATAATCACAACAAATTTCTGCTCATGTCTTATACCTTCAAATTCAATGTTTTTTTCATCCTTCTTTAACTTGAAAATATTAATTGAAGGGTTATATGTGTTTTTGTTACATTGATATCTTATATAATACTTAAGTCAGGGCTTTGATGCGCCCATCATCAAAATAGTGTTCATCATACCCAATAGATAAGTTTTGAGAAATGGAGAAATCAACCAGGGAGGACAGCAGGAGAATAGGGTTGGGATAGAAACTTACCTGTTGTTAAAACAGGATGAAAAACACCGTATGTTCTCACCATCACTTTATGACCGAGTGTATCCATTTATTAGCTCCTGCTTAGGAGGAACTAATGCTGAGAGCATACAGTATTTGGTTTTTCATTCCTGAGATATCTCACTTACGAAAATTGTCTCCAGTTAACTCCACATTGATGCAAACTACATTATTTCATTCCTTTTATGGTTAAGTAATATTCCATGTTTAATATAAATCACATTTTCTCTCTTCACTCATGAAATAAAAGGCACTTAAGTTAATTCCACATCTTTGCAGTTGTGAATTGTGCTGCAATAAACATTCAAGTGCAAGTGTCTTTTTGATTAAATGACTTCATTTCCCTTGAATAGATGCCCAACAGTGGGATTTCTGGGTCAAATGTAGGTCCTACATTTATCTCTTTGAGGAACCTCCATCCGTTTTCCACAGAGGTTGTACTAACTTGAAATCCTACAAACAGTGCATAAGCATTCATTTCTCTCTGCATCCACACCAACATCTGATGTTTTTGTTTTTAATAATGGCCATCCCGATAGTGATAAGATGGCATTTCACTGTATTTTTAATTTGCATTTCCCTGATGATTAGTGATATTGAGCATTTTTTTCTTATATATATCTTCTTAAAAAAAAAACTTTTATTTGTGTAATTTGTCTACTTTTTAATAGGATCATTTTTTTTTCTTTCTGATTTGTGGGAGTTCTTTGTAGATTCTGGACATCAGTCTTTTGTTGGATATATAGTTTATGGGTATATTCTTTCTTTCTATAGGTTGTTTATTTACTCTGTTGATTACTTCCTTTTTTGTACAGAAGCTTTTGAATTCAATTAAGTCCCATTTGTTTATTTTTGTTAGTGCTGTATTTGTCTTTGGGGTCTTAATCATAAAATCTTTTCCTAGGCTGGTGTCTAAAAAAGTTTTTCCTATATTTTCTTCTAGAATTGTTATGCTTTCATGCCTTACATTTATGTCATTACTCCATTTTTGAATAATTTTTGTGGATGTTTTGTTTCATTCATCTGCATACAGTTATCCAGTTTTCCCAGCAACATTTATTGATTAGGACATCTTTTCTTCTATTATGTCTGCTGTGTTAAAGATCAATTGGATGTAGGTAGATGTTTCCTTTCTGGGTTCTATACTCTGTTCCATTGCTCTATGTCTGTACCTTTATACCCATACCATGTGGTTTTGTTTATGATAGCATTGTGGTATAGTTTGAATTCAGGTAATATGATGTCTCCAGATTTGATCTATTTGCTTAAGATTGCTTTGGCTATTTGGGATCATATTTGATTCCAAATAGAACTTAGAATTATTTTTTATAGATCTATAAAATACGATGCTGGAATTTTGATGGGGAGTGCATTGAATCTATAAATCATTTTGGGAAGTATGGACTTTTTAGTGATGTTCATCTCATCAATCTGTGAGCCTAGTATGTTTTTCCATTTCTTTGTGTCATCTGCAATTTCTTTCATAAGCATTTTGTAGTTCTCTTTATAGAGTGTTATAACCTTCTTTATTAAGTATATTCCTAGTTATTTTATTTTCTTTGTAGCTATTGTGAATGATACTGAGAACTTAATTTGATTCTCTGTTTGACTGTTATTAGTACACAGAAATGCTACTGATTTGTATACATTGGCTTTATAAACTTTGCTGAATTTATTTATCAATTCCAGGAGTTTATTTATACAGTCTTATGGGTTTTCTAGATACATCATATCATCAGCAAGCAAGAATAATTTGATCTCCTCTTTCCTGATTTTTTTTTCCTGTACCATGATTTCCTTTTATTCAGTCAGTTTTATTTTTTTTTATTTATTTTTTCTTTTCTTAAATCATAGCTCCGTACATTGATATGATCATGGGACATCATTCACTAGCTTCACAGACCATTTGACACACTTTCATCACACTGGTTAACATAGCCTTCCTGGCATTCTCTCAGTTACTGTGCCAAAAGACTTACATTCCACATTTACCAAGTTTCATATATACCCTTGTAAGATGCACCGCTGGTATAATCCCACCAATCCCCTTCCCTCCACCGACCTCCCCCCACCCTCCCCTCCCTTTCCCCCTTCCCCCTATTCTTAGGTTGTAACTGTGTTATAGCTTTCATGTGAAAACCCGAAATTAGTTTCATAGTAGGGCTGAGTACATTGGGTACTTTTTTTTCTATTCTTGAGATACTTTACTAAGAAGAATATGTTCGAGCTCCATCCATGTAAACATGAAAGAGGTAAAGTCTCCATCTTTCTTTAAGGCTGCATAATATTCCATGGTGTACATATACCACAATTTATTAATCCATTCGTGGATCGATGGGCACTTGGGCTTTTTCCATGACTTAGCAATTATGAATAGGGCTGCAATAAACATTCTGGTACAAATATCTTTGTTATGATGTGATTTTTGGTCTTCTGGGTATATGCCCAGTAGAGGGATTACAGGATTCAATGGCCGATCTATTTTTAGATTTCTAAGTGTTCTCTATATCTCTTTACAAAAGGAATGTATTAATTTGCATTCCCACCAGCAGTGCAAAAGTGTTCCCTTTTCTCCACATCCACATCAACATCTCTGGTCTTGGGATTTTGTGATATAGGCTAGTCTCACTGGAGTTAGATGATATCTCAAAGTAGTTTTGATTTACATTTCTCTGATGATTAAAGATGATGAGCATTTTTTCATATGTCTGAAGGCTGCGTGCCTGTCTTCTTCAGAGAAGTTTCTCTTCAAATCCCTTGCCCAACCTGCAATGGGATCCCTCGTTCTTTTCTTGCTAATGCATTTGAGTTCTCTGTGGATTCTGGTTATTAAACCTTTGTCGGAGACATAACCTGCAAATATCTTCTCCCATTCTGAGGGCTGTTTGCTTGCTTTACTTACTGTGTTCTTGGCTGTGCAGAAGCTTTTTAGTTTGATCAAGTCCCAGTAGTGTATTTTTGAAGCTGCTTCAATTGCCCAAGGGGTCCTCCTCATAAAATACTCGCCCAGACCGATTTCTTCAAGGGTTTTCCCTGCACTCTCCTCTAGTATTTTTATAGTTTCATGTCTTAAGTTTAAATCTTTAATCCAGTGAGAGTCTATCTTAGTTAATGGTGAAAGGTGTGGGTCCAGTTTCACTCTTCTGCAGGTTGCCAGCCAGTTCACCCAACACCATTTGTTAAATAGGGAATCTTTTCCCCACTGAATATTTTTAATTGGCTTGTCAAAGATTAAATAACGGTAAGTAGCTGGATTCATCTCTTGGTTCTCTATTCTGTTCGAGACATCTACATCTCTGTTTTTGTGCCAATACCATGCTGTTTTGATCACTATCGATTTGTAGTACAGTCTTAGGTCTGGTAGTGTAATTCCTCCTGCTTCATTTTTATTTCTGATTAATGTCTTGGCTATTCGAGGTTTTTTCTGATTCCATATAAAAAGAAGAATTGTTTTTTCAAGATCTTTAAAGTATGACAGTGGAGCTTTAATAGGGATTGCATTGAAATTATATATTGCTTTGGGTAGTATGGACATTTTAACAATGTTGATTCTTCCCAGCCATGAGCATGGTATGTTTTTCCATTTGTTAACATTTTCAGCTATTTCTTTTCTTAGAGTTTCATAGTTCTCTTTATAGAGATCTTTCACGTCCTCTGTTAGATAAACTCCCAAATATTTCATTTTCTTTGGCACTACTGTGAATGGGATAGAGTCCTTAACTGTTTTTTCAACTTGACTATTGTTGGTATATATAAAGGCTACCAATTTATGAATGTTGATTTTGTAACCTGCGACGCTGCTGTATTCCTTGATCACTTCTAAGAGTTCTGTAGTAGAGTCCCTAGTGTTTTCCAGATATACAATCATATCATCTGCGAAGAGCCAAAGTTTAATCTCTTCTGACCCTATATGGATACCCTTGATCACCTTTTCTTCCCTAATTGTAACATTGTAACATTCCATTACAATGTTAAAAAGCAATGGAGACAATGGGCAGCCTTGTCTGGTTCCTGATATGAGTGGAAATGATTCCAATTTCACTCCATTCAATATGATATTGGCTGTGGGTTTGCTGTAGATGGTCTCTATCAGTTTAAGAAATGTCCCTTCTAAACCGATTTTCTTAAGTGTTCTGATCATGAAGGGATGCTGGATATTATCAAAAGCTTTTTCTGCATCGATTGAGAGAATCATATGGTCTTTGTTTTTTTAATTTGTTTATGTGCTGAATTACATTTATAGATTTACGTATATTGAACCAGTCTTGAGACTCTGGGATAAAACCGACTTGATCATGATGTATAATTTGATGTGTTGCTGGATTCTGTTTGTTAGGATTTGTTGAATATTTTTGCATCTATGTTCATTAGTGATATCGGTCTATAATTTTCTTTTCTTGTTGGGTCTTTTCCTGTTGGGGATCAGGGTGATGTTTGCTTCATAGAACATGTTGGGTAGTCTTCCTTCTTTTTCTTCCTTTTGAAACAGGTTGAGTAATATAGGTACTAGTTCCTCTTTAAAGGTTTGGTAGAATTCTGACGTGAAACCATCTGGTCCCGGGCTTTTCTTTTTGTATGGGAGGTATTGTATGGTTGATGCTATTTCAGAACTTGATATGGGCCTGTTCAACATTTCCACTTGATTCTGGCTAAGTCTTGGTACATGATGTGCTTCCAAGTATCAGTCAATTTCCTTCAGATTTTCATATTTCTGAGAATAAAGTTTCTTGTAATATTCATTAAGGATTTTTTGGATTTCTGAGGAGTCTGTTGTTATTTCGTCTTTGTCGTTTCTGATTGATGAGATTAGAGATTTTACTCTTTTTTTCCTGATTAGGTTGGCCAAAGGTTTATCTATTTTATTGACCTTTTCAAAAAACCAACTTTTTGATTTATTGATCTGTTGTATAATTCGTTTTCAAGTTCATTTAATTATGCTCTAATTTTGGTTATTTCTTTTCTTCTACTGGGTTTAGGGTTGGAATGTTCTTCCTTTTCTAGTTGCTTGAGATGTCCCATTAAGTTGTTAACTTCCTCCTTTTCCGTTTCTTGAGGCAGGCTTGCAGTGCTATAAATTTCCCTCTTAGAACTGCCTTTGCGGTGTCCCAGAGATTCTGATAGTTTGTGTCTTCATTGTCATTTTGTTTTAAAAAATTGGCAATTTCTTTCTTAATCTCATCTCTGACCCAGCTATCATTCAGCATAAGGTTATTTAACTTCCATGTTTTTGTATGAGTATGCAGATTTCTGTTGTTACTCAGCTCAAGTTTTATTCCATGGTGGTCCAAGAAGATACATGGAATAATTTCTATTCCTTTAAATTTACTGAGGTTAGACTTGTGACCTAAGCTGTGATCGATTTTGGAGTAAGTTCCATGGGCTGATGAGAAGTATGTGTATTCAGTTTTGTTGGGATGAAATGTTCTGTAGATGTCTGCTAAATCCAAATGTTGGATGGTTAGGTTTAAATCTAAGATTTCTTTGCTCAGCTTGTTGTAGGATCAATCCAACACTACCAAAGGAGTGTTGAAATCTCCGACTATTATGGAGTGGGAGGAAATCAAGTTGCTCATGTCTGTTAGAGTTTCTCTTATAAACTGAGGTGCATTCTGGTTGGGTGCATAGATATTAATAATTGAAATCTCATCATATTGAGTATTACCCTTAACAAATATGAAGTGACCATTCTTGTCCTTCCTTACTTTTGTTGGTTTAAAGCCTATTGTATCTGCAAATAAAATTGCAACACCTGCTTTTTTCTGATTACCATTTGCCTGTAATGTGGATGACCATCCTTTCACCCTGAGTCTGTATTTGTCTTTTAAGTTAAGATGTGACTCTTGTATGCAAAAATATCTGGCCTGAGTTTTTGTATCCAATCAGCTAACCTATGCCTCTTTAGAAGACAGTTTAAGCCATTCACATTAATGGAGAATATTGATAAGTCTGGTGAAATTTGGGGTATCGAGTTTTTCAAAAGTCTAGTGGACATTTTTAATCCTTTCGCCAGTGTGGAAATTGGAGTTTGATCCGAAGTTTCTGAGTGAGTTTACTTTTGTGATATAGGATTGGGTTGGTCATTATGGAGGATAGGTCTGAGAATATCCTGAAGAGCTGGTTTGGTTATGGCAAATTTCTTCAACATCTGAATGTCATTAAAGTATTTAATTTTTCCATCACAAATGAAACTCAGTTTAGCTGAATACAAGATCCGGGGTTGAAAGTTATTTTACTTTAGGAGATTAAAAGTCAAAGACCACTCTCTTCTGGCTTGAAAAGTTTCAGCAGAGAGATCTGCAGTCATTCCAATATTCTTCCCTTTGAAGGTAATGGTTTTCATTCTCCTGGGAGCTTTGAGAATTTTCTCCTTCATATTAACTTTAGTGAAGTTAATTATGATATGCCTTGGGGATGTCTTATTGGGGTTGATTCATGCTGGGGTTCTGAAACTGTCTGCTATCTGAATTTCAGAATCTCTAGTCATGTCTGGAAAATTCTCTTTCATAATTTCATGCAGAAAGGCCTCTCTGCCCAGTGAGGCCACTTCATCTGTTTCTGGAACTCCAATGATTCGGATATTTGCCTTCTTCGAATTATCCCAGAGCTCTCGGAGAGAATGATCCATTTTTGCTCTCCATTTCTCTTCCTCTTTGAGAGTTTGGGAACGTTCAAAGGCTTTATCTTCAGTGTCAGAAATCCTTTCTTCTGCTTGCTCCATTCTGTTGCTGAGGGATTCTACTGTATTTTTCATATCTTTGAGGGCTGCAAATTCTTGCTTCGGTGTGTCTAAGTCTTTGGTGGTTTTGTCTTTAAATTCGTTAAATTCTTGAGACAACTTTTGAATTTCTCCTCGAATTCCTAATTCCACTTTATTAATCTTGTCTGCAATCCAAATTCTGAATTCGATTTCTGACAGCTCAGCCAGTTGTTTATGAATGGGATCGTCAGTTACATCTGCCATATCTTTCCTTGGGGTGGGTTGATCTATTCTGGTTATTCATGTTACCAGAGTTTTTCTGCTGATTCTGCCCCATGGTTGTTTTTCTCCCTTTGATTTTTTCCCCTGGGGCTTTGTCAGGGGCCTGTACAGTGTTGTGGCCTGAGAAACTAGGGCCCTGTCTGGTTTGATGGGGCTAAGTGATTCTGTCTTGTTTTCAGCTGCTTTCTATTCCACCGTAGTGAAACAGATACTCTGGGTTGAAGTCTCAGCTGTGGAGAAATATCAGCAATTAAGTCACCCTGCCCCCACTGGCAAACAATTGGAAAAGGAAATTCAAACCTTCCTACCACCATGCACCCAGGGCACCGCCTGATTTGTCCTCAGGTGATTGGTTCAGTTCAAAATGTCCAAATCAATTGTCTGAGTCTGCACCTGTCTCGGGTGAGAGAGTTTAACAGGTCTCCGGGAACTGGATCACAGGTGTCTGGTGACTACTCTGGTGTGGCTTGCTCCAGTGCTGCGTGGAGTCAGGAGGATTCACCCAGCCAATAGATCAGTCTGAGAAGGTTGATGCCTCCTTCTCCACCTTACATCACTGTCACACCCAGTCACTGATAGCCCTGCAGTTGCCTGACCCAGTTGCCTGTAGTGAACTGGTACTCCAGGAGTTTGCACGTGCCTGAATCACAAGGAAGTCTGCCAGTCCACTGCGCTCTGCCTCTCTCTAGCAGGAGGAGGTGAGGCCTGACAACCTTGGGCACTTGATGAAGGTTGAGGGGTTTACACTCAGGTCCAGTCTCGCCCCTTGATTAATGTCACTGACAGAACAGAATAAAACAACTTTGCAGTTCCCCTGCAGAAGAGAAGCTGAATTGAGTTCCAAATCAGCTTGTCTTTGCTCTTGTATTGTCTATAGGCTGACGATCCCCTGAGGGCCAGGTGTGTCTTAGGTTCATTAGAGCGGACCTCTGGATCAGCCCCGCCCTGGGAGTTTCCCCGGTTTGCAAGTTGGTGTTGCCTCAGGCAAATCCTATACTCACAGTCTCTGGTTGCCCAGGGAGACGGGGTGTGGCTTCAGAATATTCGGTAGTGAGCCGTATTGCTAGCAAAGGAAGGCTCCTGTTTTATGCCTCAGGGAACCGCTGCTCCCGTGCAGCTCCCTTCCGGCCAACCGTCCTCTTTCCGCTCCTGCACCCCAGAGTCTGCACTGACCGGCTTCACCCCCGGCACTGTCTACACCCCTCGAGCAATCGCCCCTGAGTCTGGACTCCTGGGGGACAGGCCTCCAGACCTTGGAGCGAGAGCGGAGGGGAGCGCTGGGAGCCCAGGTTTGTGGGCAGAGAATACACACAGTTTTACAAAGTTTTATGCCTGGCTGTATTGTCACCAAAAGACGGCTGTCGCACTGTGCCTCAGGGAATTGCTGCTCTGGTGTGGTCCCCTCTCAGCCGACTGTCCTCTCCTCACTCCTGTGCCCTGGAGTTGGTGCCAACTAGCTGCAGTCCAGGCACCGTGCACACCCCTCGAGAAATTACCCAAGACTCTGAACTCCTGGGGGACTGGCCTCCAGACCTCAGTGTGAGTGGAGGGGAGTGCTGGGAGCTCAGAATTCCAGGTAGAGACTGTATACAGTTTTACACAGTTTTATGCCTGGCAGGAGGATGCCATGGCACCCTAGTAGGGGAGGTAGGTCCAGTTTTTAGAGGGTCTCTCCCGTGGAGTGTAGTGGGAGGATCTTTGAACTCTGCCTGATTGTGGGGCACTCCGAGCCATTCTCATGGGGGAGCAGACTCCCGACCACTTGATGATAGATTTTGTACCTTTTGTTTGTATCCTTGGGGTCGCAGCTTGCCTCAGCGAGGTTGATGTGCATTCTTCAACCTTCTCTCTTAGTGTAGCTCAAATCCACCAGGTTACTTGCTGAATTTTTGTCCTTTAACTCTCCTTCTGGAGTTAAAGCCAGTGGAAAGCTGGCTTCAGTCAGCCATCTTGTCTCCTTCCCCTCCTCTTTCCTTATTTTTTTGTTTGTTTTTGAGACAGAGTCTCACTTTGTCACCTTCAGTAGGGTGCTGTGGCATCATAGCTCACAGCAACCTCAAAATCTTTGGCTCAAGTGATCCTCTTGCCTCAGCCTTTCAATTAGCTGGGACTACAGGCATCTACCACAATACCCAGCTATTTTCAGAGATGGAGTATCACTCATGGCATCATAGCTCACAGCAATCTCAAACTCCTGCACTCAAATGATCCTCTTGCCTAAGCCTCTCAAGTAGCTAGGGCTACAGGCACATGCCACAACAGCTGGCTACTTTTTTTGTTTTTAGTAGAGTTGGGGTTTCACTCTTTCTTAGGCTGGTCTTGAACTCCTGAGCTCAAGTGATTCACCCTCTTGGGGCTTCCAGAATGCTAATATTATAGGCATCAGCAACTGTACCTACCATGGATGCCCTTTATTTTATTTTCTTTCCTGATTTCTTTGGCTAGGACTTCCAATCCTATAAAAGTGGTTACATTGGGTACCCTCGTATTGTTCCAGTCCTTAAAGGGAATGCTTTCAACTTTTCCCTATATAGTACAATATTGGCTGTGGGTTTGGCATATATTGCTTTTATAATTTTGAGTTATGTTCCTTATATGCCTAGTTTTTTGAGGGTTTTTATAATTAAAGAGTGATGGATTTTATTGAATGCTTTTTCTTCATCTGTTGAAGTGGTGATGTGGCTTTTGTTTTTCCTTCTGTTAGTAATGGATTGGGTATATTGATTTGTGTATGTAAAACAATTCTTGCATCCCTGGATGAAACTCACTTGATCATGGTGGATTGTGTTTTTTGATGTGCTATTAAATATGTTTTGCTTGTACTTTTTTGAGGATTTTTGCATCTGTATTCATAAGGGATATTTGTCTGTACTTTTTTCGTTGTGTCCTTCCCTGTCTTTTGTATCAGCATGATACTAGTTTCTTAGTTAGGGAGGATTCCCTCTTTCTTGATATTCTAGGATAATTTCTGTAGGATAGGTATGAGTTCTCTGAAGATCTGATAAAATTCAATCGTGAATCTGTATGGTTGGATGGGGTTGGTGTTATTGTTTTTGTTGGGAAAGTCTGTATTATTGCATCAATCTCATTGCTCATTAGTGGTTGTTTAGGGTTTCTATTTCTTCCTGATTCAGCCTTAGGAGATTATGTGTTTCCAAGAGTATATTCATTTCCTATAGGTTTCCTAGTTTTTTTTGCATAGAGGTTTTCAAGGTATTCACAGATGGTATTTTGTATGTCTGCATTATTAGTTGTAACAGCTTCTTTTTCATTTCTGGCTGAGCTCATTTGTGTTATTTCCCTTCTATTTCAGGTTAATCTGGCTAGTGGCCCCCCAAAATTGTTTATCTTTTCCAAGAATCAAATTTTTGTTTCATTGATTGTGTTTTTTAAATTTACATTTCATTTTGCTCAGCTTTTTATTTATTTTTTTTTTCTTTTGCTTGTTTTGGTTTGTTCTTTCTCTAGTTCTTTTCTATGTGACATTACTTGTAAATGTGTCTTTCTGTCTTTTTGATGTAGGCATTTAAGGCTATAAACTTTCTCATGAGGGCTACTTTTACTACATTTCATGAATTTTGAAAGCTTTTATCCCCCTTTGTCATTTGGTTTGAGGAATATTTTGATTTTTATCTTAATTTCATCATTGACTGCTGGATCATTCAGAATCAGGTTGTTTAATTTTCATGACTTTATGTACATTTGAGTGTTTCTCTTGTAATTGATTTCTAGTTTTATTTCACTGAGGTCAGAGAATGTACATGATTTTCATAAATTTGCTGAAGAGTTAATCAATCTTGGGAAATCTCCCATTTGTTGATGAGAAAAATGTATATTCAATAGTTTTGGGGTAGAATGTTCTATAAGTGTCAGTTAGGTCTATTTGTTACTGAGTCCTGTTGAAGTCTAGTGCTTCTTTCTTCATTTTCTTCTTCAATGACCTGTGCAATCCTGTCAGAAGTCTCTGACTATTAAGATGCTACTATTTATTTCCTTGCTGAGATAGCAAAGTATTTCCTTATGAAACTGGGAGCTCCCATGTTTGATGCATAAACATTTAGGATATTTACATCTTCTTGTTGAATTTCTCCTTTTACCATTACATAATAACTTATTTGTCTTTTTTCAGCATCGTTAAAGTCTATTATATCTGATAAAAGAATGTCTATACCTGTTTGCTTTTGATTTTCACATGCATGAAATATTTTTCCCCCATCCCATCTTTGTGAATTAAATGTGTTTCCTGGAGACAGCAGATTCTTGGGTTGTGTATCTTCCTCTATTCAGCCAGTCTATGACTTAAATGAGGCATTCAGACTGTTCATGTTGAGCGTTAGTACTGATGTGTGAGATGTTATTCTGTTTAGCTGAATGATAACTTATTGTTTTGTGTTCCCTCTTGAGCTATTGTGTTATAAGAGGTGTGAGCTATAAATTGTATGGACTTGGTTAGAAGAAAATTGCTGACAAAAAGCAGCCCATGAGAACTCTACTGTCAAGGAAAGGATCCTAAATTATAGGTAATGCCAAACCATGGATAAATTTTCTCAAACAGAACATTGTGAAACCCCGGAGAAATGATACAGAGCACTCAAAATTAAGAATAAGGTAATGGGATGAATCATTTGAAAATATCAATGAGAATGTGGAGAAGCATCTACACCTGGGGAAGTGGAGAGAGTTCTGGGGTGTTACACTCACCCCACAGGCATTGTAGCCAAATGATTAGAGGGCTCACTTTACCACCACAGACCTCTGTCTGGACTGACTAGAAAGCTGCCTAAAGTCTATGCACTCATTGTCCCAGGAAACAGGCATAGTAAAAATGTAATGGCTTCTGATCTTAGGGTTCTACACATGATGCAGTCTTGAGCATTCAGGTGCACAGTTCCAGGTATGCATGGGACTCAGTTTTGCAGCAATAGCCTTCATGTTACCACAATGTCCTGGCGAGTGACCAGAGTGGATGCTCCCCTGAGGCATACCCTGCAACTGGAAGCCTCATATCCTTTCCCTCCAGTATGGTAGGAGCTGAGCAAAGGAGATGCCTCAGGCACTATATCTAGGATGCTTTGGAAAATTGCCTCAGCAGGAGCTGGGCAGGGGAGAACTTCATAGTCCTTAGGCCAATGGAGCTTACCCCCCAACCATGCAACTTAATATCTATGGTTCCCAAGCTGGCAGAAAAGCCCCACCACCTGCATGGTCCTACCTCAGTGATGCCCTTAGACCCCAAGATCCCACCACTGAACCTCCACTACTAACACTCTACAGGACTCAGTTCTGGCTCTGAAGCTCTCACGCTAGAGTTCAAGGCTCTGCATCTGTGGCTCCAGAGATCCTTCCAGGACTAAGATACCACCCCAATATTCCAGTGATGCCCTTAGACCCCAAGATCCCACCCCTGAGCCTCCAGCACTAATACTGGATCAACAAAATTTCCCCTAGGTCCAACACACCACGAGGGATACACCAGCTTCAAGCTGTATTACACATGGTGGTTTGAGCAAATGCCAACATCCATCCCTGGCCCTTATTCTTTAGAGCAGGCGTCCTCAAACTTTTTAAACAAGGGGCCAATTCACTGTCCCTCAGACCATTGGATGGCCAGACTATAGTTTACAAAAAAAAAAAAAAAAAAACAACTATGAACAAATTCCTATGCACACTGCACATACCTTATTTTGAAGTAAAAAAACAAAACGGGAACAAATACAATCACACCGCTTCATGTGGCCAGCAGGCTGCAGTTTGAGGACGCCTGGTTCAGAGGGTGATGTGTTGTTTCAACTCAGGCTTGTGGGGCATGACTATTTTGGGCAGCTGAAGCACCGTTTTTTCTGGGATATAGGGCAGCACTTCAGCTTAGGTATGTAGTGCATGACTGCCCAGTGTGGTTGAAGTACTACTATTTCCTGAGATGCAGGACACTACTTCAATTTAGGCACTAGGGGGGTATAACTGTTTTGAATAGCCAACATATTGTTTTCCCAGGAGGCACAGTACATCTTCAGCTCTGGCCCAAGAGGGTATAGATAGGGATCAGTGGAGTGGCTGTATTTCTGTCTTGTCCCACAGGGAAGGGTATAATAGCTGCCTGCTGCTTGGCTTGAAGATCTGAGCCGCTAGGTTGGGATAGATTGGCAGTGGTTTAGCCTCAAGGACGAAGGGAAGCCACAGCTACTCACCTGAGAAACAAGACACACTCCAGCTATAGTTCCAAGGTGGTGCAGTGCGGTAGCCACGTGGGCCACATTGGATGGGGCACATTTTCAGCTCTTTCTTTTTTGGGAACATAGCTATTTTGATTCTAGGTATCTTCCTCAGCTGGGATGAAAGTCCATGAAGACTGCAGGGGACCCCAGTGGTGAGGTCTATAGGTGGCCAAGGTGTTGATAAAGATTTCTGGCATCCTCTTTCTTACCACCTCACTGCAGGGAGAAGTTCCTCCTGGTTCCCAGATAATTCTAGTTCAGGGATGGGGTGGTGGAGGCCCAGAATCTCCTTCTATTCTCTATGTCACCATCCTGAGTTTCTGTGCTCACCAGGGTTTCTGTTACTTCCTTGGTGCACTCTGGTGTTAGCCCTCAGATATTTTCATTAGAAATATAGTTGTTTATGCATTGCTCTGGCTGTCTTTAAGGGGGATATGTGCTAGGGGCTTCTACTGAGCCATTTTGATGATATTGCTCCTGATCCTTATCTTTTGAAAAAATACAGACTTTTTTTTTTAGCCCTCTCATTTTGTTTTCTATTTATGTAATACTATTTAGTGAAGGCATTTTTAAAAATTGTGAAATTTACTAGGTGTAGAATATAAATGTCTTAACACAATAACTAAGAAAATGCTGTTAAGGCTATGTTAACCAGTTAGATGAAAACATTTCAAATTATATATAAAACCAGCACATTATACCCCATGATTGCATTAATGTACACAGCTATGAATTTTTTAAAAAAATTGGATAAGCCTTAAAGTGAAAAGCAAAACAAAATATAAAGTTGGGTAGAAATGTGCCTTATTTTTTTTTTTGACCAGGGCTGGGTTTGAACCCGCCACCTCCAGCATATGGGGTCGGCGCCCTACTCCTTTGAGCCACAGGTACCACCCCAGAAATGTACCTTTTAATATCTTGGATTCAAATCTTCTTTATATTTCATAGTTTTGATAGTAATCCCTGAAGGAAATTCTTGGAGGGCAAGTACTTTATTTCAGAATACTCCCACATATCAGATTACCAGGCCCGGACATTATCATCATCATCATCATGATTATTATTACAATAGAAATAAGCAGAAAGTGCCAGATAAAGAAACTATGTCAGGGGAAAAACAGATGCTGGTGAGAGATTGAAAATGGAATTGAGCACTTTTGAGTGAACTGAGGATACTGGAAGGCTTAGAATAGAGAGGAGGAAGAGGGAACTAATGGAGGTGGGTCTTGAACACAGAAATTTTTGTTAAATACATAGAGAGTAGGCGTGTGACACCACAAATTTTCAACAAGTGGTCTAGAGAGCTCTGATTCTTCTCCTACCCACCTAATATAATTCCCACTATATAGATGAGGAAGCAAGTATAATGGATGTAAATCTAGGCAGGGCTGGATCTGGAGCTTTCACTTATTTAACCCCCACTTTTTCTCTGTGTCTTTTAGTTGGAGCTAGAAAGAGCCTTAGACTGCATAACCCTGCTCCCTCACTGCACAGGCAAGGAGTGAGGTCTGCAAAGGGTAATTTATCTGTGGGAGATGGTGTTAGATTTGAATGCAAGCAATCGGTTTGGAAGCCCTCACCCACACCTCTGCAGGGCCTGAGAATCTGGCAGGTGCTGTGCAACAAGTATGAGAAGATGCACTAGGGATAAAGAACTTAGGCTATAAGAGGACCAACCAAAGCCCAAAGCCAGAATGGAACTCAAGTCTCCTCACCTCCAGTTAAGCTGTCCTTCCACTATACAACTCTGTCTCTTCTGTATGACCTGTTAAGTTTCCATCCCAGGCATAGTCCTTAGGATCTCTTTACTCATTCTAAGATCTGTGTGAAAACTCTGCTGAGGAGGGACACCATGAAAGGATGCTCCCTAGAAATATCCAGCTGTACAGTGGAGGAATTGGGACCGAACCTAGTTGTATCTAGACCCTCATGAAGATAATCAGAAGACAGGTCAAATTACTGCAAGCATTTAAAAATCACGTTGTTTAAGAAGCATTTGATACATACTAAATAAAATTAGATGGTGGGCATTGATGATGCATTTCTTCCTTGAATTAGGGTCAAGGAAGTGATGCCCACTTTCCCTAAATCTCCAAATAGAACATTACTGTAGATTGTCACATTCAAGAAAGGAAATTTTGCTATAATGACTGGGATACCAGAAGGGGTAAGAATTGTACCACTTATAAAATACTGTGTCGGCTACCTGAACAAGAATTGTACATGAGCATGAGGTTTCCCTTGCAGAAGGAGGTTAAGAAACACCACGGACCACAGCAGCTCAGTGCCTGAGAACCTGAGTGGAGCGAAGCTGAGCACAACCACGATTTCCTATTTATCAATTTTTAGCAGGAAGTAAACAGCCAGTGTTGCTCTTTGGCCAGTGTTGTCAAGTAGCTGAGGTCACCTAAGCAGTTCAGAAATACTTCCTAGAATTTGCTTCTTACAGGCAAAATATCCAAGAGCTTTAGATCTTTTTATTTTTCTCCTTGTCTTCTCTGTCAGAACTATCAGATATATCTGACAATGTAAAATCTCTTCAATAGAAAAATTACAATTATAATAATATAAAATTATATATGACTTATATTACAACAATATAAATGTGTTCAAGCCATTTTAAAGTTAGTAGAGGACATGGTGAATTAGCTGAAACTGAAGTTTGAATATGTCATCTAAGTAAAGTAAGAAAGCTTTGTGAGTAAGAATGGAAGAACTTGCAGAAAACTCACTTAGAAATAGGTGGCCTATAATATGGTTACCTTTATGGTCATAACATTGAGTATTCCCTGAGCCTTTCTGTTGTCTAGGCACTAGACTCATTTCTGTGATATGTAAAAGGAAGAGCAAAGTGGCTTCCTGGCTCTCAAGGACTTAATGGCGTAACAGAGAAGATGAGACATACATACAGCTAAATGTAGGCTCATGTCATGATATTTTTCTCTGTCTAGTAGAAGACTTACTATTAACAAGTACTAAATGGGTTCTTCAAAGGGAAAAATAAGCCCAAATGGGAATAAATTAATATTTGAGCTAGGTATAGAAAAGGGTAGAATCTAGGTAGACAAGATAGGGTATTAGCATTTCAGAAATAGGAAGTAATGTTAGAATTTTCTATACATATTATTATGTTATCTCTAAATGAAGATACTTTTCTCACCTCTCTTTCAATCTGTATGCTTACTATTTCTCATTTTGCACTGAATAGAACCTTTAATACAATGTTGGATGGAAGTGGTGAGAGAAGACACTTTTCATTTTGATCTTAAATGGAAAGCATACAGTCTTTCAACTATTAAATATGCTCTTTACTATAGGTTTCCCTTTGATGCATTTTATCAGTTTGAGGGATTTTTCTTCTATTCCTAGTTGATAGAATTGTTAATAAGAGCAGAGTATTATTTTATCAAGTGCTTTTTCTGTGCATATTGAGAGTAGCATATGTATTTCCTTTTTAGTCTGTTAACATGGTTAATTACATTGATTGAATTTTGATTTCTGCCTTCCTAGAATAAAGCTTATTTATGATGTATTATATTTGTATAGATTGATGAATTCAATTAACTAAAATTACATAAAGGATTTTGACATGTGTATATGAGGAATATAGCTTTCTTTTTTGGTAATATCTTTGTCTAATTTTGATATAAGGATAATGCTGACCTCATAAAATAAGTGTAGGAATTATTCCCTCATCTCTGACTTTCTGGAAGAATATGCATATAATTAATATTGTTTTTGTCTTAAACATTTGGTAAAATTCATTAGTAAAGTTATCTAAACCTAGAGTTGAGTTTTCTTTATAATAGGATTTTTAATTTCAAATTTGATTACTTTAGTAGATATAGAGCTATTTGGATTATTTATTTTTTCTTAAATGAGCTTTGGTAATTTGTGTCACTCACAGAATTTCATTTATTAATAACTTTCAAATGTATAAGCATAAATTTTCATTCTCCTAACTTTTTAATATCTATATAATGCTATTTATATTATCTCTTTCATTCTTGATATTGATTATTTTTGTCTTCTTTCTTTTTTTATCAGGCTGACTAGAAGTTTATGAACTTTGTTGATGCATTCAGAGGTGCCTGTGGCTCAGTGAGTAGGGCGCTGGCCCCATATACCAAGGGTGGTGGGTTCAAACCTGGCCCCGGCCAAACTGAAAAAAAAAAAAAAAAATAGCCATGCGTCGTGGCGGACACCTGTAATTCCAGCTACTCGGGAGGCTGAGGCAAGAGACACCTAAGCACAAGGATTTGGAGGTTGCTGTGAGCTGTGACACCATGGCACTCTACCGAGGGTTAATAAGTGAAACTCTGTCTCAAAAAAAAATATATATATGGATATATATATATATCCATTTCAGCATTCTTTTGATTAGTATTTACATGGTTTCTTTTTTTTCTATTTGTTCACATTTAACCTACTGTGTCTTTATATATAAGGTGAACATTTATGTAGGAAGGACACAGTTCAGTCTTGCTTTTTGATCAAGTCTGACCACTGGTGCCTTTTACTTGTGGCACTTATTTGATTTACATTTAATGTGATTTATTATATGGTTAGAATGAAATGTACCATCTTGCTGCTTATTTTCTATTTGTACCATCAGTTAATTATTTTCTTTGCTGTCTTTTTCTGCCTTCTATTGAATTTGGGCATTTGTTTTATTATTCCATTTTATCTCTTTTGTTTGATTATTACCTTTTAGTTGTGTCATTAGAGTGGTTGATTTAGGGTTTACAGACCTTATCGTCAACTTACTGTAGTCTGCCTTCAAGTAATATAGTCCCACATTGTGTATGGTATAGGAACCTTAGCATGGTAAGCACTTATTTCCTATTCCTAGCCTTTGCGCTTTTGCTTTTTAACATTTTAATTCTGCATATATCTAAAGCCCACAATACATGGTTATAGTTTTTGTTTCAGTGAATTATTAAAGATATTTAAAAATAAAAACATCTCTCTATAAGAACACATTTATTTACCATCTCTAGTGTTTTCCATTCCATTGTGGGTATTTAGATTTTCTTCCAGTAATATTCTCCTTCTACTGAGAAGGACTTCTTTTTAACTTTCTTAAATTACACTGAAATGTTTCAGTGTTAGAATGTCTGAAAATATATTTATTTTATCTTTCTTTATAAAGTTAATTTTACTGATTATAGAATTATAGGGTTTTCTTTCTTTCAGGACTTTAAAGTCATCCCTTTTTTTCCCTAGCATCCATCATTGCTAGTAAAGAGCCTGCTGTCATTCTCATCCCTGTTCATCTGTATTTAATATTTCTTCAAGTTCACTGTTTTATCCTCAGAGATTTTTCTGCTGTTAACTCAACCAAGTGTATTTTTCATCTCTAGGTTTTTAAATTTAGGTCTCTTTTGTGTCATTCATGTCACTACTTGACATGTTCAATCTTTACTTTCTTAAATGTATGGAATATAATGTTAGTAACTATTTCAATGCCTTGTTCTCTAATTCTACCATCTATGTCTATTCTTAGAATAGTCAGGGTTCTCCACAGTTATGCAATTAATAGGATACCTGTCAGAATTATTACACAAAATTATGTCACAGAATTACAAATGTGAAGTTACAATAGGCCGCCAACAAGAAGGTGGGGATAAGAAAAACCACTAGCATAGCTCAGTCAAGTCCAAAGCCCCAAACCAGGGAAGCTAACAGCATGCCCCCCAATCTGGGGCCAAAGGCTTGAGAGCCCTTGGGAGGCTGCTGGTACAAGTGCTAGAGTCCAAAGGCCAAGAATCTAGAGTCTGATGTGCAACATTAGAAGGAGAAAAAGCCACTTAATCTGAGAAAGAAAGAGGGAGAGAGGGAGAGAGAGGTACAAGGCTCTTTTCAGTAGCCCGGCAGCAAGCCATTCATGAGGAAGTTGCCCCCATGACCCAAATGCCTCCCCCCAGGTCCTGCCTCCAACCTTGGGTATCAAACTTCAACATGAGATTTGTGAGGGACAAATATCCCATCTACATCAATTGATCTATTTCTATTGATTGATTTTTTTTCCTTCATTGTGAGTTAATTTTTCTGTTTCTTTAGTAGCCTGATAATTTTCTATGGGATACCGGTCATTATGATTTTGGGATACCAGATTTTTTTAAATTTTTTTTTATTCTTATGGATACATGTATTTATTAGGTTTCCATTTTTTGCCTTCACAAAATTAAAGAGGCTTACATTCTAATGACAGTAACAATGTTTAAGATAAGGACTAGAAACAAAAGCCTCATAAAGAATGAACGAACGTAAATACATTCAGAAAAGAAATCAGAGAATTGCTGCATTGAAATATTAAGCAATAATAATAATAATGCAAAGAAAGTAACATTCACATTGTCAAATAAGAGTATGTCTATTATAAAATGCTCTGACTCTGAGATTCAGTATGGAGTCATCAGTTAACTTATTATTATTAATTTTTTAAGTCTCAAAAAATAGACAACTAATATTTATAAATAAAAGTAAAAGATAATTTCAAAAAAAAGATCATGCCAAATCTTATAGACAATAGAAAAAGAAGAAATACTTCAAAATCATTCTACTTGATCTGGGTATACCTGATATTAAAATTGGAGAGAATATATTATTATAAAGGGGAAATTACAAACACATTTCACTGATAAATGAGGATGGCATATCCCAAACAACATATTAACAAGTTGAATTAAAAATTAGTGTTTAGGGCGGCCCCTGTGGCTCAAGGAGTAGGGCGCCGGTCCCATATGCTGGAGGTGGTGGGTTCAAACCCAGCCCCGGCTAAAAAAAAAAAAAAAAAAAAAAAATTAGTGTTTAAGTAATATACTTTGGTCAAAATTAAATCCAATTTATGTGATAATTAGTCACTATTTTCTTTTCTTGTCTTTTTCTTCTTCTTCTTCTTTTCCTTGCCCTCACCCACTCCCTCCTTCTCTGTCTGGTCTCCCCTTCCCCAAGAGGAGGGGATGAAGGGTGATACCAGGTATTTTTGTGTTTCTGTGAATAGTCTTAAGCTTTTGCTAGAACATCATTAAGGTTCTAGGGCACAAATCAATTTTATAAAAGCTTCCTTTTAAATTTTGTTAGATGGAACTTGGGAAATATTTAGTCCAAAGCTAATTTTGCCCTACTACTAAGGCAATACCCTCTCTATACTCTCTCCAAATGCCCCATGAATAATGAAGTTTTCTACTCTGACTGGGACCATAAGTCAATCCCAGTTCAGTATGACCTTGGAGGATTACTAACACTCATCCTTTTGAGTAGCTCTTTCTTTGTCTTTGGGTAGTTTCCTCATAAACATCTGCTGGTCGATGGACCCTTAACATACCTTTAGAGATCTTTATCTTCTTCAGCAGATCTGAGAAAAATTTCAGCGATTTTCCTAAAATTTAGAGATTTTTCAATAGCAGAGAGAGAAGTGGTATTGACTGTCTTTGTGGATGGGACAAAGGTATTATGTACTTTGGAAAAGAGGTCATTAGTGGGATGTACCCATTTACTCAGCTGACACTGGATTAGATGACTCAATTCTAGGAATATCTACTGAGCAAATATCCTCTGAATATATGTGTAACTACATTTACTTCTGTGAAAGGGGCAAATATTAGTAAGACTGATTAAATATCCTTACATAATATAGAATATATACTGATAATCTCTAAGATTCTGTTACTAAAAACTGAAAAGTATTATAGCAGTTGGGATAATGTGTAATCAGTGTCAGGATACTAGAATGTATTGCATTAACATTTCTTTCTAGGATCCCAGAGTTTTAAAAAGGACAGAAATTCAGGGGTACGTGATGTGATACTTCGCATGGCAAATTAAAATCTGGAAGAGTTCTTTAGGTCTCTGGTAACTGACAGATAATCTAATACATAGAAAATGTTATAGGTCTTTTCTTTGTATTTTTATCCTTTACAAATTTATTTTCAAGATAATCATAAATCTCAAACTCTTCTAAATACATCAAAAAGATCCACGCACCTGTTTTGTGAAAATTCACAGTCAATGGTATTTATCCATGATTCATTGACTCAGACATAGGAGTTCATTTTTTCTGTGTTATGCTTTAGAGACAGTTAATCATTGACACCATTTTTTGCAATGAACTAGAATAGCTCAGTAATTTTCCCACTTAGAAGACTTTTTACTTCTTACCTCCACAGTCTAATACAATTAATGCATTATGGATTAACTATCTCAGACTGTGAAATAGTTGGTCCAGAAACCCTGCTAATCACTAATTACTGTAGATTCTTTCTGGAAAATCATTTTCAATGTGTAGACCCAGGGGTTTCTAATCTAGTTAAAGGATTTCCTGGTGGAATGTGCAGCACTTCAGCCAATCTGCACAAACTGATGACTATTAGCTAAGTAGTCCTGAAACTTAATTAAAATCATATGTGCATAAACCAGAGCCTTGCAGATTTGTAAACATTTTGTCTATGTGAGTGAAAAATATTGTTCAAGTGTAAGCTGGGATCAGAACAACTTTGTAGCAAACCTAAACTCCTGTTGCCATATCTTTATTTTCTCTTGCTTTACTATAAAAGTACATACCCTGTTTTCCCTGTTTCCTGGCTATGTTAACCAGTGTGATGAAAGTATGTCAAACGGTCTGTGAAACTAGTGAATGATGTCTTATTTTTAGGTGTGCTCCCAAAGATGCGCTAGGTCTTATTTTCAGGGGATGTCTTATCTTTCCTGTAAGTAGGTCTTATTTTTGGAGGATGTCTTATTTTCGGGGAAACGGGGTAGCTTGCCTTATATCTTAATTCATGTTTTATATTTTCCAATCATGATTTATAAATAAGATTTGTTACCTGATATAAGAGAAACAGAATTTAGCTCTTCAGGAGTAATAAGGCCAATTTTGTCCTGTGACTATAGGTCACATAAAGTTGTGGTTTGGTTCATGCTGTCCTATGGCCAGAAGTCAATTGTCTATCTGCCATGTGCCTTTGAATTGCACAAAGGCACCATTAAATGCAGATTCCGCACACCTGTCTCAAGGGAGTGGGGAACTTGCTGTCTTGGGGCCACATATGCCCTTCAGGATCCTTGAGTGAGGTCTTTGGACTAAATTCAAATTTTACAGAACAAATCCTGAAGCGATTTGGGATTTAAAATTTGTTCTGTAAAGTTTGGATTCAGTTGAGGGGCTGCACTTGGGTCATATGTGGCCTTGAGACCATAGCCTCCCCAGCCTTTAACCTTGAAGTATCTTGGCACAGTAACTGAGAGAATGCCAGGAAGGCTATGTTAACCAGTGTGATGAAAGTATGTCAAACAGTCTGTGAAGCTAGTGAATGATGCCCCATGATCATATCAATGTACACGGCTGTGATTTAATAAAAAAAAATTCAAATCCTTTATTTTATTTAAAAATGTGCTAGTATCTCAACTAATATGTACAATATAAGGGTGTTCAGCATACCCCTTGGGTGAAGTACTCAACTACAACTTGAACTGTACCTTAGAAATGAAAACAAAGTAACCTAAACATTTGTACCCTCATCTTAAACTGAAATTTAAAAATAAAAACATGCAAGTACCCAAATTTTAATATTTTAATTAATAAAAAGTCCTCTTTTTCCTTTCCCTCATATTATATATTCCCTTACCAATGGTCCATTGAATTTAAATTTTCTGACCCTATTATATTACCCGAAAAGAAAAGAAAGGGCCAGTAGGTGTTCTGGTAAAAAATAAGAAAAATTTAATTCTGAATGCTATGGAAAAATGCACTTTCACACATACAGCCTTCTGGAATCCAGGTAATGAGAACTCCCTGGAGAAATACATTTGGCATCTTCCTCTACTCCTAAGTCACTCCTCCCCAAGAAGGTAGAGTGAGGTGTCTGGTCAGCAAGTGAAATGGAGTCACGTTTCTCAATTGGGGAATGATAACATATTAAGATCTCTGTGTAATGGGGAGTCCATCTCCCCTCCTCTCTCATTTCCAAAGTGAAGCAGAAATTTGGGGTAAGTGCATCTTGTCTCTAGAACGACTTTTCCTTTTGGGTGCCTGGACTGGACTAGGAGTAAGAGAAAAGAAAGTGTTTGCAAGTCCTAGAGGTCCTGACACTGAACTGCATCTCCCAAAAAACTTCATAAGCGATAAAAATGGCATTTAAAAAGAACTCTAAATACCAAATTCCTGTTCCTTCTCTACATGTTTCTAGTCTGGGATGGGGAGAAGGGCTTGTTACTTATTGATCCTCACCCAATGCTTAGAAGAGTGAGCATAATTATACATTTCTGTGTGTCTCTCTTTACATGACTCTTTCAATCAGTCAGTTTTAATCCATTTACATGATCTCGTAAACTTGTTTTTCTCCAGCAAATTTTCTGCTAATAAAAAGAAACGTGAACCATTTGAAGTCTTAATGAAAAAGAAAAATTTGCAATTTTAACATATGACAGAAAATGGCTCTAAACTATTGTGTCAATGTGCATGACTCTGCATTTTATTTATACCTGCACCACCCAGTTTAAACCAAGATACTTAACTTACTCTCATGAAACTTTAGCAACTTAAGAGAAAGAGAAACTTATACACGTATATAGTGTTCTTGTTTTATCTCTGGGTTATGATTATCAACCCAAATTTAACATGAATAGACGGAGCTGTATTGCATTTAAAGAAGCCAGCAGTTCCCAAATAAATCTCAATATTTGTTCATATCTCTTGAAAACATTTAGAGGGGTTTCATATAGATGCTCTGTGACAATTCTTAAAGTCTTGTCTCTAGCACCCACACTTCACAGAAATCTTCCTCTCCCATTGCCTAGAACTTTTTTAGTAGTATTCTATCCCAGCCATCTTCTCCCATGAGGTCTCTCTTGTCACTGTGTCCATTCAGAAAATGCCCCGACACATCCTTTTACCATTCCCTACAGTGCCTGTTGTGGTACGGTTCATCTTTTCCTTGGATTACTTGTGGCTTTTGTTCTTTCTCCATTTGAGAGTTCAGGGAAGAGGGATGGAGGCTGGAAAGTCAACATCACATGATTTTCTTTGGAGAGAATGTGGAAGAAATGGTACAGTGGGTAAGGGTTGCAGGGAGTTGAGAGAAAATTGTGACCTCTACACTTTAAGAAATTTTTTGTTTTATCACATTTGCACCATGGAAAATCACAAGAAAACTGTCCACATGTACCATATTAGCATAGCTCTCCTTCACAGAAAAACTTTCATGACCTGAAATTTTAATGTTTTATGTTCACTTTTATGAAGCACACAGTATTTTACCAGGCTCCTAAATGAATATCTGTTTCTATAGTTTCAGACATTGTGAAGGAAAAGGAGGAAGGAGAGTCATCCACTCCATATGGAGGATATAGCTCTAATGCTGCTGTGTCTTGGAGCACAAAGTAGATTTGAGTCAACACTTTTCAGATTGTCTTAGATTCTTTTGCAGAATCTGCACCCCTTTTCCTAAACACATACGTACTGTGTAATGGAACGGACAGATCACACGTTTACTTATAATTCCTTGTTACGTGTTCTGACTACCCCATACTTTGACAAGAAAATCAAGAAAGATGTTTTCTTTGAAAAGTCCCCCATCTGAATATCTCCCCTCATCCCCAAATAAAATTCTAGAAAAGGTTTTTCCAGGACTTTAAGAACATCAATCAATTTCATAGTTGGAGGCAAACCATTTCTCTTGGGAAGTATTTATTAACATAAGGCCCAATACTTGACTAGCCCAGTCTTTATTAAAAGGAAGGAGAATCAAAATTCACTTTTTAACTTCTGTTTAGTAGTATTTTACTAACTATTTCCCTTTTTCCATTCTGGGCTGGAGGCCCCATGAATGCCGGGGGAGGAAAAAAATATAACTTCCAGTTTAGGCTTAAAGATACTGGAGGCCCAACTAAGTCTTAAGCACTGGGTGCCCTTCTTCTCTGAGGCCTAAATTTGCTGAATCTCTTCTGAAACCCAAAAGGGGAAGTAATTTTATCAACAAGGGTTATTTACCTCAAACATAAACCCACGTATGCCCCTAGGCATTTCAAATGCACCACTTGCCTTGATGTAAGTCAAAATTGGTAGCAAAATTAGATCCCTATGGTGACATAAACTCTATTTTCCTAATTTTAAGTGAAAATACAGGAAAAAGAAAAGCAGGAACAAACATATATGTGGAAGATCAATCTGTGCAATCTGAAGAACTGCTGGAATATTGAGATGGTTTTTGAAATGTAGATGAGGTTGTGATGATTATCATTTGGTCACAATATGTGTACAATCTCTCAATTTGAAGCAGCTTAATGGTCACATTTTTATATCCTTAACATAACCAAGAGGTTAAAATAGAAGGTCATCTTTTGCTGAGATTATTTTTTTAATCAAAATAGGGCTTAATAACCCTTATCTGTGTGTGCTTTATAATATTAGCATTTGTCTTAGAATTTGGATCATTAAGCTGTTCACACTAAGACTTTAAAAGAATTCTAGTAATTTTTCTCTTCCTGGTGCAATTGGAGGGCAGTGCCAGGCAGGTTATTTCTAAGATCTTTTGTGCCCCAATAGCAGGAGCATCCCATCTTAAACTGTGTCTATCTTAAACTACCTTGCCTGGCCAGAATAATTGTGTTCTAGTCTAGTTTTACTTAAATTTTAACAAGAAATATTATTTATAATGCACCATGCCTTATATGGCAAATAGATTCCATGTAAGGGTGGTCTTTTATTTTGCTAAGCAAAGTAATACATAACATTGCAATTTGAAGACACCTAAGAGTATGTATTTCTCAACTTGGATGGAAATGCAATGCAGTGGTTATAGTGCTGGTATGAGGAGTGAAGCATATGGGAGCAATATGGGGCTGGCAATGTTGTATATAGTTGGAGGAGAAAGTTAAAGAGACTGACAAAGAGCTGTCAGGTTACAGAGGGAAAGTAGAAAAGGGGATCTAATTGGTCAAAAAGAATTGGTGTCCCATTTAACTATGGGATGTGTGCAGCAATACTGCCCTCAACTTTTTACAAAAGCTTCTGTAAAAATTTATGTATCAGGCTTTGGGTTCACAAAACTGGATTTGTAAGAGTTTTTCTGGGGTGGGGGGGGACTTGAGAGTGAGTTACAGCAAAGTGCTGAGAACTGCCTGGAGAAGAGTTAAAGCACAGCTGTCTCAAGGAAGCCAGATGTAATCTATGTATGCTGCTATTTATTTGTCCGCCTGTCTATCTACCAATTTAACAAGAGCAAGAACATAAAAACTGAACTAGAATAGCATTTTTCTACTTACATAGTATTTAAAAAAATAAGGGTCTTTCAGTTATTAAGGCTTGAATATTAACCCTTCAACCCATGATTTATTTGTACTAAAAAAACCAGTTCAATTTCTGACTTGATTTATGGAATGGGTCTCTAGCACTGCGAGATCTATATCACTCAACTAAACATATTTACTGCTTTTGTAAAGTTTGCCTTATTATTCGCTGTATCTCTCCTTTCATTTCACTGATAGAACTCTGCAGTTTCCCCTGCCTAAACATTTTACCTCTTTCATCAACAGAATCTAGTCAAGGGTACAGTTTTTCAGAGCAAGGATAAAGATTCAGTTAGAGCTACAGGCATTTTACAGGCTTAAATTTCAAAAGTTTGTGTGTAAATCAATTGTTTTGAACTGTGGTTGCATTTTTCCCATTGAAACTATGTTATAAATTGTATGAGAGAATTCATAAATCTTTTATCTAAAATCCTTTAAAGCATGTTCTCTTTCTGTTGGAGGGTGATTTTTTCTTCCACGCTTGGCATGTATTTAGCTAGGTTAGTTGAAATGGACCTTTGGTAATGTAACTCAAGCTAGAAGAGATTCTATTGAATAAAAGAACTTGTGGTAGTGCAAAGAAAAGACACGTCTTTGCAATGAAATAGGCTTTGTGTTAGGGTTATCCACCTCAAGGTTACATTGGACAATAGTGAGGCTTTTTCCTATCAGTCTCCACTGCTCTCGGCTTATAGCCTCATGCAGTCTGAGGGTAACAGCAAGTAAGGTATTGAAGGATGGCAGGAAGCAGTGGGGCTAAACAAATAACAGGATGTGGGTGGCCATAGGTGTCCCAACTGTAGAAATTTTGACCTGAACCCATTAGCTCAGGGATAGACACTGAAGATGAACAGAAAAGAATGGGAGGAATTTTTAGCAATAACTGAGATTGTATGAAATAAAAAAAATTAACTACAGAGAACATTTCTGTGTGGCACACTGTGCAAACCTCCTGAGCTAAATTTTACAAGAAAATTTACAGAAAACACTTTCATTAGTCTCCAATACCCAAAGCCAACTCTGTGAATCCATGCAGACATTTACCAGGTGAGGGCCCAGAGTTTATTCAGGTAACAAAGGTAGAAATATTGTATACCAACTAGAGTTTATATTTTTGCCAGCACTGAGAAGACAAAAATGAACAAATTAAGTTATAAATTAACCTTATAAATAGATCTTAGAACATGTCACTATACCCATTGATTGAAATTCTTGATATTAGTACTAGTTTTCACTTTTTGTAAGGATCCAAGATGGAACTAATGGTAGACACAGTTCCAGAAAAATCAGTCTACAAGTTTCATTAACAAAAAAAGTCTGATAAGAAAAATAATTAGGCCTAGGGATTCTCTGGACCTAAGTTTTCAAACATCTTAAATCTGAAAACAACTTTTTGGGAGAATGGTAAAGGGAGAGTGTAAGGAAGAAGCAACTTTACCCTGGAAGGCTTTATTGCACTAAATCTGCATGTTAGGAATTATTTTTTTTTTTCAGTGATACAGAAGAAAAATGGTACTTGTATTTCTCAACTATGTAAGTATTTTTTGTAGATGGATTCCCAATTTTGAAGGTTTTTACCATGAAGAACATTCATATAATGTCCTGAGGTTGTATATGTATAAACACAATGTATAGGTGTATACACCTATAAGAATAGCTAGACAATCAACTTGGTATAGACTTACATTCGTTTACAAAGGAAGTTATCTCTAGTCCCCTAAAGCCACCATTTTCTTCAGTAACTACATAGTGTCATTCAACTCTCCATCCCATTTAACATTGGGTGGTTTAGTGATTTCCCCCAGGAGGGCAATGTGAGATGGCGCTTATGTTCTACCAGTGGTCAATGGTCTGTCACCTTTTTTCTCTAAATTCCTCTTTCTAATCCAAGTCTCAGGCCACCACTGGGACAGGAATAGTTATATCTTTTAGGCCCAAATAGGGGGAAATACTCCAGTTCTTTGCTCTTCAAGGCTAGAGACTATCACAAAGCTTTTGTGATATTCTTTCTCTGTAAAATTGGGAATAAAATTAAAAACACAGCCTTAAACATAGGTTATTTAAACTCAAATACAGATATCATTATTCTTTATCTTGTACATCCAATCCCACCACAGAGAGGTGTTGTACATGGAGTTCCAGGAAGTAAAATGTGAAGCAAAGATCAGTGTGCAAGATGGGAGAGCTCTTGTGATCACAGTCTGGAGAAGAGAAAGCAATGAAGTAGGATTAGACAGAGGAAAAAGGTGGGCTATAGTACAATCTCAACAAAGGCTTTAGATACTCCATGGAGAATCCAAAAGCTGAGATGGTCCTTCAAAATGATCTGAATTGGGGTGGAGTGAAGGACAGAATTTTGTACTGCTATGCCAGGGGAAAGAGAATTTACTTGGTAAATAGCTCCAAAAAAGGGGCCTGCCATTAGAGGAGGTGTTCTCTTCACTATAGGCTATCTTCAAAGAGGGCTACCCCTGACTCTTTTATATCAGCAGCCTCTTACTATCTGGGAGAATAAATCTCTGATTCTTAAAAGGGGATGTGTGGATGGAGTATGATAGTATAAACTATAGGAGAATCTGCCAGGTTACTACTCTTCTTTACATGGCTTCATCTGTGTGACCAGATCCTACTTTCTCCACCATTAGCCCCTTTTCCATCCCATCATTTCTCTGAGACCTGGAATATCTCCAAGTTCCAAATTCAGAATATCAAAGGAAAAGTGAAAACTTCCCTTTATTGATTACTTTATCTCAGAGTCTGCATTCTAAGATAAGTGCTGTGACTTGCTTTTAATAACCAAAATATCTACTCATGTGTTCTGCTTTAACAGAATAGGTTACCTTTGGAATCTCAGAAAACACTCAGAAGGTTTGAAATCACAAATTTTCCTTACTGGACTATAAATTAAATTCTTAGGTGGTGCCCAAGATCAGATTATCTGGACTGACATCAACAAGATGCTGAGTAAGAAGTTCTAACATTCATTTCCTCTCACCCTAACAAACAAAAAATATAACACATATACAACTACATGCCAATGAAAATAGCTCTGGGAGTGCTCCAGAGTTTAACAAAGAAGGAGCAGAAACCTTGTGAGGCACAAAACCAAAGTATGGCTGCACAGAAAAGAGTATTAACATTTTACCTGTGTCACCACATTCTCCAGTCCAGAGAAACTCAGTGCCAAGAAAAATCTCCTCTGAGATACTTTCTCTCAAAAGGAAAAGACTCTGGCAGTCCTTATTACCATCTTTGACACACCAGCCATCTTTACTAACAAAGACCCATAGACTTCACCAGCAATGAACCTAGTTAATGGAGGTGACCAGAGTCCATACTATTTTGCTTCTCCTGAAAAAGATACTGCCACTGTATTTTGCTCCCTAGGACCCAGACCATCATGATGTCATGCCATTCTAGGGGCTAGGATTGCCACTGTGCTGTGCACCACCTCTGGGGTTTGAGCCACTGTGGTGCTGGGCCATCTTAGCAGATGAAGCCACCTCTACAGTCTGCTGTATTCTCCATACCTGAGTCTAAACTATGCTATGCTGCCCCATAGGGTGGAACTGTGGCTGTACTGTACTTTAAATGCTGGCACCACACACTAGCTATAAGAAATTTTGCCTCCTCTTCAGAACCTATGTACCACAGGAATTCCATGTTCCACTGAATCCAGATCCCTAGAAATGCAGCTGCTCTGAGTGCCAAACACTGGTTTGATGTGGCTGCCTGCATGCCTACACCCTATACCTGGTGCCAAGAGAGATCCCCTTAGCTAGAAATTATCCCCAAAGGAGGAAAAGGAGAAAATGCAGCTATTTCCTTTGAGGTCCCCAACAACTCTCCTACCAGTGCTACCCACACTGATACTCATAGCCTAGACACTGAAGGCTCAGGATGTATTCACAGATTATGACCCCAGATGATAGAGCTGCATGGAAATTAAGCCACTGTGTCCTACCTTGAGCTGAAGCCACCATACTCATTCAACCAGTGCCCTTGCATCTACTCAAAAATGAATATCTCTTCCCACTTAAGACAGTCTGTAAAGTCTGAAAGAAGTAACTGCTCCCTTAAATGTGCCAGCATCAATAAAAGAAACAGACAAGAAAAAAGATAGAAAATGAAAAGAACTGGACCTGAAGAATGCAATGAATACAATGAAAAATGCAATAGAAAACTATAACAACAGATTCAAGCATGAAAAAATGAAAAATAAAGAATTCACAAACTTGAAGAGAGGTCTTTTGAAATTATCCTATCTCTAACACACACACAAAAAGAATTTAAAGAGTAAAAAAAACTACAGTTCTTATGAGAATACTAAGTAAAACACTGTAAGAGTCCCTTGAGAACAAAACAAAAGGAACAGAAAGCTTATTTCAAGAAATAATGGCTGAAAACCTCTCAAATCTTGGGAGACATATGGACATTCTAATTCATGAAGCTCAGAGGTTCCCTAAACAAGTATAACTCAAGGAGGAATTCACTGAGACACCTTATAATTAAATTATCAAAAATCAAAGACAGAAAATTTTAAAGACAGCGAAAGAAAAGCAATTCATCACATACAAAGGAAGCTCTAAAGATATCAAAATTTCACTTAGTTCTGCTATGATCTTGGTTATTTCTTTTTTTCTGCTATCTTTTGGATCAGTTTGCTCTTCCTTTTCCTGTTCCTTGAGCTGATTCACTAGATTGTTGATTTATGATCTTTCTGTCTTTTTGATGTGAGTGTTTAAGGCTATGAGTTTTCCTCTCAGGACAGCTTTTGCTAACTTGTGTCCTCGTTTCATTTGTTAAAAGAACCTTTTGATTTCCATCTTTATCTCTTCATCAATTCAACAATTATTCAGCATTTGATTGTTCAGTTTTCATGACTTTGTGTAAGGATGAATGTTTGTGTTGGAATTGATTTCTAGTTTTATTCCACTGTAGTCTGAGACGATACAAGGTATAATTCCTATTTTTTATATTTGTTGAGGCATGTTTTGTGGCCTAGGATGTGATTAATCTTACAGAATTTTCCATCTGCTGATGAGACAAACATATATTCAATCATTTATGGGTAGAATGTTCTGTAAATGTCTGTTAGGACCATTTGTTCTAGAGTTCTGTTTATATCCACTGTTTATGTGTTTATTTTCTGTCTTGAGGATCTGTCCAGTTCTGTCAGTGGGATGTTCAAGTCCCCAGCAATTATGATGATGCTGTTTATCATTCTGTTTACTTTGAGCAAAGTTTGCTTTAAGAATCTGGGTGCATTTTTAAAGTTTGCTTTAAAAATCTGCTCTTGTGTTGGGTGCATAAATGTTTATTATTGTTAAGTCTTTTTGTTGGATTGTTCCCTTCACCATTATATAGTGATCATCTTTGTCCTTCTTTACGTTCTTGATTTCAAGTCTATGTTGTCTGTTATAAAAATGGCTACACTAGTTTTCTTTTAGTTTTCATTTGCATGGAATATTATTTTCCAACCTTTCACCTTGTGGGTTCTAAATGATGGTTAGATGTGGGTTCTCATGAGGGTTAGATGTATTTCCTGTAGATAGAAGATAATTGGTTTGTGTTTTCTTATCCATTCAACCAATATATGTCTCGTTAGTGGGACATTCAAGCCACTCACATTTATTAGAAGTATAGAAGCATGCGGTGGGTTTCTGTTCATTCTTTTGGGTAGACCCTTATTGCTTTGTTTTATATCTAGTGCCATCTGGAATCTGGCATCTGGACTCTGAACTTCAGCTTTTGCATCATTTTACAATAATTGAGAAACAAATACTTGTTTTCAATATCAAATTGGAACTAATTAGTCAGTACTTAAATGCACATGTGGAAGAAAATTTCAAAGAAATTCAAGCTGGGGTGAAGGAGGGAGGGAGGTATGGGTAAATTAACAGCTATTGGATACAGTGTACACTACCTGGGTGAAGGGCATCCTATATCTTTGATTCAATCTGTACAAAAAAAAAGTATATAAACAAAACATGTATACCCTCTACTATTCTGAAATTAAAAATGATTAAAGACTATCAGAAGATTTCTCAGCAAAAACCTTTCAGGTCAGGAGAAGATATGATGATATGTTCAAAGTGCTGAAACAAACAAACAAACAAACAAACCACTGCCAATCAAGAATACTTTATTTGATAAGGCTTTTCCAGAAATCAAGGTGAGTTAAAGACTTTTCTAGGAAAACAAAAGCTAAAGGATTTTATCACCACTAGCCACTTAGTCCTTTAGGCTGAAATAAAAAGATGCTAAGTAGTAACATTAAAACATACAAAAGTATAAAATTCAATGGTAATGTCAAATTCAGAACACTCTAATACTGCAATGGGAGTGCATAAATCAATTTAACCCTACTATAAAAGTTAAAAGACAAAAGCATTAAAAGTAAATAAATTGACAATATTTTGTTGAGGAGCACACAATATAAAAAAAGAAAACTGTGACACACACACACAAAAAAAAAATATGGGAAGAATAAAATTGTTGAGTTCTGGTATGTAATTGAAGTTAAATTTGTCCACTGGTGTCTGTGAGTGATTGGTTCTAGAAACTTCCTCAGGTACCAAAATTCACATACGTTCAAGGCCCTGATAAAAGAGTGTGTAGTATTTGAATATAACCTATGTACACATCTCTGCAAACTTAATTAATTTATTTAGTATTTATTTATTCTAGAGATAGGGTCTCATTTTGTTGCCCAAGCTGGAATGCAATGGTATGATCACAGCTCACTGTAAACTCAAACTCCTGGGTTCAGAACTACAGGGGCATGCCACCACATCTGGCTAATGTTTTTATTTTTTTTTAGAGACGAGTCTCACTGTATTGCCAAGTCTGGTTTCCAGCTTGCTAGCCTCTCACACTGGAATCCCAAAATACAGTGATTATAGGCATGTGCCATTGCACTTGGCCCTCTCATATATTTTAAATCTTCTTTATATTACTTATAATAACTAATATAATGTAAATTCTACACAAATAGTTTTGTATTTTGTAGAGAGTAATGGTGAGAAAAAAAATCTATACATGTTCAGTATAGATGCAATTTAATTAGTAATCTCTTTGATCTGCAATTGATTGAATCCATGGATGTAAAACTCTTGGATATGGAGGACTGTCTGTATATACATACATAATGTATACTTTTAAAAAATGATTAGAAGTCATCAAAGGCTAAAATAATTCTATTTGCCAATTAAGACTTTCATTTAATCAAGTTCCTTTTTACTGTATACCAAGAAATACTAAAAAACATTCTTTACCTAGTGTATAATATATGCAATATCTAGATTCAGGAATAATTTTGGTGACACTGAAAATGTTTATGGTCAACATTATGAAGAGTTGAAAAATGTAAACTGTGGCAACTGTTTTTAAAGGTGTACTCTATTTAGTCACTTTGTATATAGCATGTCTTCAAATAATAACATAATTCCTCAAGGAAGGTACTGTTACCCCTATTTTTCTGATAGGGATTTGAAACTCAGAGACATTAAACAATTTCTTCAAAGTAATAGAGATTATGATATTTTAACCCCAAACTCATTAGCCCCAATTGTTCTTTTTACTTTTCTATCATAATACACCTCAGGAATTTATCTTTAAATGACGGAATAGTCCTGGCCATTGGAATGCCTCGTTTGAATTTTTCAGCCTTTATTGTCTCATCTCTTAATTCAATAAAAATTTATTTGTACCTATAGATGCTGTGAAATGCAATAAAATACAGTGAGTTGGGCCAGTTGATTTTGTATGTATGGTTAGGCTAATTAATTTGTGGAGGAGAAAACATGACTGGGTGATTTGTTGATGTTATCTAGTTCTGACAGAAAGTGTGTTTCTGGGATGGTTTTAGATTTGAGCCTATGGGATGAAGTCCTGGTAAAACCTCAAAATGTCTGTGTTATTTTTATTTCTATAAAAACAAAATAAAGCTATTCAAAGCTGGGAGAAATTTTATGTTGGCACAGTAAATGGAGGGGAAAATGTGAATTCATTAATTTTCTGCTCTCATTGAAAGGACACCTGCAGGTTTTATTGATTAGGCATCTTAGCAGTAACTCTGCTGCCTTAATTAGTTCTCTTACAATTATATGAAGATTAATTTTCACACTGAGTATCAAATCCCAGGAATCAAATAAAAATATTTATTGAGTGTCTTCTGAGTGTGAGTCATTGTAAAATGAGAATAGGAAAAACCTAATGGGGTTATTACATTTGTCCTCCACTTAAGAATAACGTCATTATTCTTTTCTAATATTTCTTTTAGAACTTTTCCTGTTAAAACTTGGACTATCTTATCCTAAGTCATATATTTTGCAAATAACTTTTTTTTTTCTGATAAGTAACCTGATTCTGTTTTAGCCATTTGGAAAACCCTCCTGTTCTTATGTGTAAAACCCTCTCCATTTGTAAGCCCTCCTATTAGCACCTGGTAGAGGCATGTGCTGTGTTTGCTTATTTAGCTCTATTCTCTATTCTGTTAATGGCTTTCTGGCATTTCTTTTGAATGTCTCTCCACATCACTCTTCACCATGGAGTAAGTATAATGGGTCTGGCACCAATCTCAGGCTCAAACAGAAATGGTATAACCTAAACAAACCTGGTTAAAGCCTTGTCTACTATGGTTGGTTTAGGGATGAATACATGATTCACTGAACCAATGAAAACACTTCCCCAGGAGTTTTCTGGAATTTTTGAAAAGAAAAATTCTCTTTAGAATTAGAAGATCTAAGTCTGGCTCTTCTGGAGCTCACTCTATGGATAAAGCCTGTCTCTGAGTGAAGCCAATACAAAAAATGGTAGAGATGAGGAAGGAGAGAAGAAAATGAGAAACTGGGTCTTGCTAATGTCAGCCTTTGATTGTAACAGACCCACTCCTAGACTTTTCTAATACACAGGCCAGTAAGTTAATTACCATTCTGAAATATTAATAGTAAACTTGAGTTAGGCTTTACAGTGGTTCTCAACCTTCCTAATGTTGAGATGTATTTTCATTGTTACAAAGAGGTTGCAACTCACAGGTTGAGAGCTGCTGCCTTAGGACTTAATAATTGAAACAGACATGATGAGTACACAATCACCAGGTCAAATGCATCAATGGGAAGGAGCAATGAGCAGCTGCCCCTGTTCAATTCTTGTCCTTCTGATCTAGTTTGGGCCCTTGTCATTTGTATGATCACCCTCTAACAAGTTTCCTTGCTTTTATCATCTTTACTAAAAGACAAAAGGGAACTTTACTTGGAAAAGCTTCTTTTTATAATGTGTTCTAAACCTGAGCTACAATCAAATGAATATGACATTGAGGCCTGCTTAGGCCATCTGAAATGAGGGGTGGTATAGGATTGTATGTGTAGGAGACTTTCTATCTTGGGACTTTCCTTTTTAGTGCTTCTAAGCTATCTGTCATGTTGCTTTGTTCCTATAGTTCATTGAATCTTGGCAGCTGTCAGACAAAACTTGATACAATGACAATACAATAAATTAATAGGCCTGCATAAGGGCTGGGAAGATGTTGGATGCTTCCTACCACCTGAATTCACCTGTCTTCACCAAGCACTAATTAATTATTCTGTTTGGAGAGTGCTCCAAGATGTGACAGACTACAAGGGACTTCAGACAAAATTTTGATAAGGAGCTTTGTCCAGCTTGTCCGATTGTGCCAATAAATCTCTGAGAGTTCTACTTTCCTGATGGAGTTTGACATCATTTAGATGGGCACAGCCAGATTCTTTTGTAACAGGCTCTGTCTCTTCCATTCTTACTGAGGGAATAAGGGTCCTTATTCCAGTCTGTGATTTTGCATTATAAATAGAAACCTATAGCTCTAGGTTAGGCTAGAGGTGGCTATGAGGTTAGCCACCTTTGAATCTGTACTACCTAGCAGAGTGCCTGGCATATGAAGGCATTCTGTGAATATTTGTTGAAAGAAAGAATTGCATAAATGGATAAAAGTATAAAAAGAGAATAAAGTCAAGTTTTAGGGGATGGATTTAGAAGAGCCAGGCTTTAAAAGTGAGAGGACAGGAAGTAGAATACACATGCAGTGAGAAACAGGAATCTCTTTCATTGAAAAAGGGTAAAAATCCCACCCACCAAACCCCATACGACAAATTTTCTAAAATGAGGAGAAACTGTAAAGATGGTAGTTCTTTATGGTGTAATAATCGAAAAATTATTAACTAATGGTTTTTCAGCGAGGGCTGAAATCAGTCTCTCTCTCTCTGCCCTCTCTCTTTCTAAGGCTAGCAGCTCTACCCAAAAGGAAACGTAAATTTTCTTTTTTACTACTAGACCTATTAACTAAACTGCCTTTTAGGATTTGTTTCTGAAAAGCACTGCATGAACAATGAGAATATGAACAACAGGCCTTAGGATTGGTAACACCTGAAAAAATGTCTTCAACCTTGCCAGAGGAAAAAAATGGACATATTGTGCACATTCACAGGATCTCATGAATTCAGCCGCAATTACATTTTCACTCCACTCCCCACTTAAATTCAGCTGGCCGCTTTACCTCAACTGATGGCTTTCTTTTCCTTTCCTTTCCTTTTCTTTCTTTCAAGCTGCTCCTCCCTCCCTCCCTCCCCTCCTTCCTTTCTTTCTGCCATACCATCTCCCTGCTCTCTTTTCTGTCTCTCTCCTTACTCTCTTTCCCTCTCTCATTCCCTTTCTTACTCTCTCTTTTTCTAAGATAAGCTAAACTTATACTTTTATATCTTAATCTTGGCCCAGGGAAATCCTTTTCTCATCCTGTGTGGAGTACCAACTGAGCATTTCCACCCTAATAGGAACTACCTCCCATTAAAACTGCAACTCCCATTAAAAGAGTTGCAGTGCCCTTACTACTCTAACAACAAGGGGGACTTCGCATGAAAGGGGGTGAAATTAGGCAAAAGGAGAGGGTATAGAGATTCATAGGTCTTAGTGCTAGAAAAGACTACACAAGGGCACCTTGGATAGCCTCCAGCCTCCAGGTAGGAAGGTTTGTATTTACAGCCTCCTAGAAATTTAGTGACTTTTTATGAAGTCAGAACTATAGGTATTTACAAAAAATGGTTTGAATCTATGATAAAAGCAAGCCAGTTTAGACTTCTCCAAGTGCAGTCAGGCAGTTCTCTGTTAGCCTGGAGAGGGATCATCCAGAATTTTTGGATATTCTTAGAAAATGACTAAGAAGAGAGTGAGGGAAATCATCAAATTTTTGCACATTGGGGGAATTTCTCACAGCTCTTCTGTGGCACTAATTAGAGATGTAGGGTAAACATGGGGGAAAAATGTGTAAGAGTCTTAGAGTTGAGTTGTTGAACCCATGGGGTGTGGGGTGGGGGTGGTCTAAATCTAGTCGTTCATTAAACTAAGATCCAATTATTGAGACAAGGAGGATTTACAGGGGAAAGGAATTTTTAATACCACATACATTTTGTCTTGTCAGGGAATGAGAGAAACTGCCTCGAATTTATGTCTCTAACTAGTGGCTTTTTAAGGAGGGGGCCACATGTCTTGGGGCAAGTAAAGGAGGATAGTGAGCCTTGGCTTAAGGAAATCTGCCTGGGGCCTTCAAGACCTCAACTCCAACCTCTTACAGAAAATCCATCATTTCTGGGAAATAACTCAAAAGGTCAAGTAGTTAGCTAAGAGAGAGGATTACAAAAAAACATATAGGGATAATTGAAATTCATTTTTGGAGCCAATTACAGTCTCATAGTGTGCTCCAAATTCTACCTGGAAGCAGCAACAGCAACAATACCTGAAAAGGCAGAAACTCCACTCACTGCTTCAGTCTGACCTGACTTGAGGGTTTCAACGTGCCATGAGGAAGAGGTCTTTGGAGGAACTCCTGGGGAGAAGTCACAGTACCATGAGCTGGCTGTGAAAATTAGTTAAATGGCACAAAGACACCTGCACCCCACCTCCGTGAAAGGATGCATATAGCTGGAGGAGGACAGAAGCTTTTCTACCTGACTGAGTAGGTGATCAGTGTGAGGACTATGGGGTGAGGAAACCTCTGTGATAGGGTCAGAAAGCTTATTAGGTGCTCTGCACAGGAAAATAAGTTCTCTAGGCCAATATTAGGATCTAAAAGTAAAAGTTTCTTTTATCTTAAAGAGAGAGGGAGTGAGTGAGAGAAAGAGAGTAGGGAAAGAGAGAGAGAAGAAATCAGGGAGATGGTATGGCATTTCAAAGAAAGAAAGGAAAGAATGTCTTCAGTTGAGGTCAATTGGGTGCTAAATTTAAGAGGGGACTAAAAGGTGTTGGGGTGAGGGAAAGTCGGCCTTTCCCTGAAAGTTCACTGAAAGATCAACTCACAATTAAGGCAGATTCATTAGAGAAAGGTTTATTTACTATGCACACAGGGAGCAATCACAGAGTGATAACCCAATTTTCTAAAGGAGTTCAGATATCTTTATACAGGTCTTTTAGAAGGGAGCAAGGAAATTGAGGAGTATAGGGGATAAAGAGTTGCTGGGGAGGGAGAAATGGGGGAGAAATAGACTGCCTTGGAGAGTAACCTGGAAGACAGTTGTTAATGACCCAAATGATTAGTGCTTGTCTACCTACATTGAAGACCCGCATTTCTAAAATATTTTGAGGTACAGGAAGAGGGAATGGGAGTCAGTTAGTTGGAAATCAATTCCCTTTGGTCAGCTGATGTGTCCAGTTTATGGAGATAGAGGGAAAGCTTCCTCCAGTGTTGCTTAACCCTGAATGACCTTCAGTTCCAAGTATTCTTTATACCAGGGACTCATATTTTGGGGTGAAATTTCCTTAGCTCCTTCAAAGGTAACTGCAGCCAAATTCATAAGGTCTTGTGAATGCAAATGTTGTGTCCCTTTTCCTCCAGCAAAGTTGAAGAGTGACATATCTCCAGGTGTTTCCAATCTCAAAGCCTGACTTTCATAGCCATTGCTCCTCCTAAGGAATCACTTGAGGCCACTGAAACAAACTCTAAAAGGTAAAGGATATATATTTTTTTTCCATTCTTGAGATACTTTGCTAAGAAGAATATGTTCCAGCTCCATCCAGGTAAACATACATTTCAAATTACTAAGTGTAGAGTATAAGGGTTTGAACACAGTAATTAAGAAAATGCCATGAAGGCTATGTTAACCAGTTCGGTGAAAATATTTCAGACTGTATATGGAATCAGCACATTGTACCTCATGATTGCATTATTGTACACAGCTATGATTTAATTAAAATTAATTAATTAAAGAAAATGAAAAAAGAAAAGAAAAGAATATAATTGTGATGGATGTGTTAATCAGTTTGGTGTAAGCATTTCACATTGTGTATCAAATTAGTACATTGAACCCCATAAATGCATCAATGTACCCAGTTATTATTTGATAAAAACAAATTTATAAAAAAAAATAAATAAAAGGTAAAGGAGCTGGTAAAACATAAAGAGAAAGAACTGACATTTCCTTTGGGTCTTCTGGGCTCCATGGCTTATAAAGATAGAAATCCAAGAGGGGTGGGGACTACTAGCAAGAAAAAGAAAGCAAGCAGGCAGAGATTGGTTTTAGTCGTTACTGAAAAATTATGATTTAATAGTTTTTCTATTATTTCACTATATTATTATTATTCACTATATTATTTCACTAACCATCCTTATAGTGAAAAGAGTCAAAATTCCATGGGATATCAGGGAATCTACCTTTCCTGTTAACTCCAAGCAATGCAGGTGCCAGAAGTTGCCTTCCTAAGGGATGGGAGGATCACTGGCATAAGCATTGAGGACACCAGCTCAATGGCATAAGCATTGAGGACACCCCCACCCTTTCCCTGAGCATATGGGCAGGTCTACCAGCAGACGACCGTTGAGCAAATCCTGACACAAAGAGAAGAGAAATTCTGTTGTAGTACATCAACCTGCTGTCCTTAAGAGCACTGTGGAATGTGACACAGCTGACTCCAGCTAATTAGGGATCACCCAAGTGGGACATCAGACTGGTTATGTGGATTCAAATGAGCACTAGGAGCAGGAAGAGAAGGCATAAATGGGTGAGGGTACAACAGAGCCAGGCTGGCTAATATGGGAAGGGGTGAGGCCCAGAGGGCCCGCAGGGACAGTGGCTTCCTTGCACTGCCCGGAACACAGACAACGAATAGATGGTTTTAAATTAATAGCAACTGTTAACATTCTTGTTCAAATGGCCAAAGAAAGAATTGTTCTGAACCTGTACCCTCACCAGGCCACAATGGGACAAGAGACTAGATAAATCTGAAGCAATGTAAATGCCCTCCTCGCTGTTGAAAGGCAGGGTTCACCGCAGTCCTCACCTGAAGCTGATCACACCAGGCTTGCCAGGAGAATGTGCTGCCAGTTTCCCCTCGTCTCCACCTTCCAACTGCTGCCTGAGGAGTCTGCCTGGCTTCTTCTACACCAGGACTTCTTAAACTTTAATGTGCCCAGAAACCACCTGCTAAAATATAGATTCTGATTCAGCAGGTCCAGGCTGGGGCTCAAGATTCTGCATTTCCAGTTCACTCCGAAGGGGTGACACGTTGTTGCTCTGCAAACCATGCTTTGAGCAAAAATGTCTTAGCCTGCTGCTTCTCTAGTTTTAGTGTGGCTGCACATCACCTGGGGAGCCAATACAGATGCAGATTCCTGAATTCCACCCCTAGAAAGTCTAATAAATGGTTCCTAGCTGAGTCTGGAAGTACAAAGCTTGAAATTTTTTATTCCTATGAAATATTCCATGAGAATTAGAATTAGAGGAAGAAAGAAATGAATGTTGGATTTTTCAAAAATAATTTTTCCCTTACCCTATATTGTGACAATTTCTGCATGCTTGTACTTTTTAGCATTTTTAGTAGCTGCTGGAAGAAGGCCATCACTCACATATGCAAAAAAGAAGTTGTGGGTGGATGGCATCATTGTCGGTCATCTTAGGGTAAGGAACGGGAAGCAAGTCACCTCAGCAGGAAGAAGTTGCTACCAAGCATGGGCTTTACTGAAAAATAAAAATAACCTGAGGGATGGAACCCCTTGGGTTCTGAAACTATTTTTTTATTCTTTAAAGATGGGGTCTCACTCTGTCATATGGTCATAGCTCAGCAGCTTGAACTTCTGGGCTCAAATAGTCCTCCCACCTCATCAGTGTGTGTGTGTGTGTGTGTGTGTGTGTGTGTGTGTGTGTGTGTGTGTGTGTTTAAAGCCTGTGAATTACTTGGAACATGGAAAAAAATGAAAGCCTTTGGCTACTAACTCCCCCAAATAGCACATGTGGACTGGAAACAGGAATCTGCATTGTGCAGATGGTTTATTTGATTCTTGAGCTCACCTTGAGAACTGATATGTAATGTGGTAATTTTCAATTTACTCCTCAGCGACATACATTGTTGGAGCCACCCGCCAGAAGCCAGCAAAGGGCCTATAGGTCTTAGTCCTCTATTCTTTTATCTCACATCAGAACAGCTGAGATTTTAATTATGTATTCATTTAGAAAGAGGTAGCACATAAGAGTGCATTTGGAGAAAAAAGTATCATCGTTAACTGCAAAACAAAACAAAATTGTGAGCATTAAAAACATTTAAAAGCTGCTGGACCCAACAGGTTAATTGTAAACCTCTCTCTGTCAGCCCAATTTTGTCTTGCCAGCTGGCCGAAGCTGAGTTTTCTGTGAATTTCACCTGCAGACCAGGCTGGCTGGTGCCTCTGCCAATCCTGTCTGGGGCAGGGAGCCCTTCAATTGCCTTGGCACCATCCTCTGATGGGGCTTGGGTTCCATGGTGCTGCCTGGGGCCTGCTCTTGCCTACTGGGCTTGGGTGGGTGCCCAGTTTCCTGGGGAGAGGCAGTGAGGCTTAGAGAGGAAAGGACAGGCTTTGAAGTCAGATGGACTTAGAGTCCAACTCTGATTCTGCCATTTCTTAACTCTGTGATCTTAAGCCAACTGTCTCTCACATGTAAAGGTCAGCTTTCCCAATATTAGCATAACAGTATTCACTTTTCAGGGTTATCAAGAAAATTTAAATAAGCTGAAAAGAGCTCAGCATAGTACCTGACATGTAGAAGGCACTCAGTGAATGGTCACTTACTGTTAATTGAAGCTTAAGGTTTATGCTTCCACTGCATCTTGCTGCTATATGTAACATCGCTAGACATTCGGGACTTCCCAGGGATTTCATTCCGGACTGGAATATGAAGTTATTTGGAGATAAAAGGTATATGATGTGATGACACTTGGTTAAGTATAAAATATTTGACAAATGTCTCATCATAAAAAATCAGGAGGAAAAAAATCTAGTTAGAGTTTGAGAAAAATATGGAGAATTATGGGGGAATCACACAGCAAATCGAGCTTATTGTCTATCCTGTAGTGAAAACCTTTGCCTAAATTATTACAGTATCACTTTTAACTCTAGTTGTGAAATATGCAGTGCCAATAATAATTCATTTCAGTTTGAATTCACTGTTTTAAGCCCTTATAAGGAATTCTTCAGTGACATTAAAATTTTAGATTCAAATTTAAAGTGATCTACTTATTATTGTCATTATTATTATTACCTAAATCTTATTGAATGGTTAGATCTGTCAGGCATTTATGCTAAGCATTTTGCGCCCTAATTTCTTTTAAACACCCAGTGATTCCGTGTTAGGGGATATCACCATTTTCATCTTATAGGTGTGGACACTGAGGCTTGAAGAGGTAAAGAACTTGCCCAGGCTGGTAAGTGGCAGGGAGGCACTGGAACCCTGGCTGTCTAATTCCATGTGCACACTGACAGTTGGTAAATGCTGAACCAAGCCCTCACTTTCAGACAATGCTTAATCAGAAAATGAAAACAGAGCCCCCTCCCACCCCAGTAATGGCCCCTCTGTGTCTCTCTGCTCTCTGGTTCATCTATTCTCCCAATTAGCAACAATTCAACTCTCAGTGTTCAGGCATTTGAAAAGTTAAGCAAAGACAAAATTATCATTAATTGATTTTGAAGCAGGAGAAAGAGTGCTTCTATTTCCAAGACTGAGATCATTTCCCTCAGCATAAAAATCATCACTATCATTAATGAATACTCTCACCAAATAGATGGCATGTATTGTTGCATCAAGAACTTAAGTCACCCTACGAGATGCCGTCACTCCATGGGAACTGAGGCATACATAGATAGTTTAGTTTACTGTAAAATGGTCACTTTGTTAGTAAGTAATGAAGCCCAGATGGGAACCCTGACAGATCTGATTCTAAAGTCGGTGCTTTTAACCACACACTCCTTAGTTTTTATACAGGGCTCATATATTTTTTACTTGCGTTTGTCTTCATTACATAAGAACTTTGAAACCTTACTTAAAAAATTCATTTTTCTTTCACTTTCCTACAGGGTATGGTATAAAGCAGTCCATGTGTGACTCTAAGTGACTGTAAGCTCTTGTCCTAGGCAAGGAGAGTAGGGGGAGAGGCATTTGTGAGCTGGGTAATACCACCATGTTTCTTTTGTCTTTCTTGTTGACTAATCTTTTCCTATAGAGAAATCCCATAAATCTTCAAAGATGTGTGATCAGTTCTTCAATGGGTGTGTAGTACAATCAGTCTGCTTTTAGATCCTTTTTGATAAGCATTATTTCAATTTACATGATTATCTTTGAGAGCCTGAGGTTACTAAGGATCAGAGGGTGACTTGAGTTTGCTCTGAGTGGCAGTACTGTTCAATGGCAAGGCTACGATTCATGGCACTTTGTTTAAGCTTCATTGGAAATATCTATTAGCTGAAAGGCAGTGTTTACACAATAGTGGATACAGATCTTCGTCTCTGCTTTCCTTGAATTCCTGTGGTTATAGAAAAGGCCCTTTTCCCTATGGTAAAAGGGATGAGCCAATAAAGGAGGTGTATAAACATGAGTGTAACCCAGTTTCCTTCTACGTTTTTGTTCTAAAACTCTGCTTTCTCTTGTATACCTATGTACAGTTATTGGTAGCAATTCACTCATTCTTTTTTTTTCCACTCAGAAAATACAGAGTACTAGGTATTGGGCTAACCCCCAAGCGAAAAAGACAGACATGGTTCCACATTCATGAAACCCACAGCTTAGTCAATTCGCTTGATAAACTTGCCATCTTATGGCATTGGAACACACACACACATTGAATAGGGTTTATATTATTTTCATGACGTTACTTAGTAAATTAGTAAAATTAGTAAATTAGTAAAATTTACTAAGGTTTTTGTACATAATCTCATTTAATTCTCAAAAAAACTCAAAAGTTAAAGATCACACTCAGACAATGTGCAAGTAGGGAAATGAGGTTTGGGGCATAAATAACTGATGCAGGTAACACAGCTACATGAAGGGTGTGGGATTTTCACACAGGGCTTAAGCAGAAAAAGCCACTGTCCCTACTGAATGCTACCATGACATCACTTTAGTGTTTTTTTTGAATTGGCATTTACAATTTTACTTAACTTTAAAATTCTTTTATCTTATCTCTCCATATTGCATTTTTATAAATCTCTTATGCATAATTATTGCCATAACCCTCAGGAGTCTTACCTCAACTTTTTAGCCAGTTGGCTTATCCTCTATTTTCCATACCAAAAATACCTTCACTGTAGCTCATTACAACACTTCTTTGTGATCTATTGAATTCTTCTAGGATTTCTTTTTTTTTTTTTTATTAAATCATAGCTGTGTACATTAATGTGATCATGAGGCACCATACACTAGTTTCATAGACCATTTGACACATTTTCATCACACTGGTTAACATAGCCTTCCTGGCATTTTCTTAATTATTGTGCTAAGACATTTACATTCCACATTTACTAAGTTTCAAATATACCATCGTAAGATGCACCACAGGTGTAGTCCCACCAATCCCCCTACCTCTACCCACCTCCCTCCCCTCCCTTTCCCCCTTTCTCCTATTCTTAGGTTGTAACTGGGTTATAGCTTTCATGTGAAAGCCATAAATTGGTTTCATAGTAGGGCTGAGTACATTGGATACTTTTTCTTCCATTCTTGGAATACTTTACTAAGAAGAATATGTTCCAGCTCCATCCATATAAACATGAAAGAGGTAAAGTCTCCATCTTTCTTTAAGGCTGCATAATATTCCATGGTGTACATATACCACATTTATTAATTCATTCGTGGATCTATGGGCACTTGGGCTTTTTCCATGACTTAGCAATTATGAATAGCGCTGCAATAAACATTCTGGTACAAATATCTTTGTTGTGATGTGATTTTTGGTCTTCTGGGTGTATGCCTAGTAGAGGAATTATAGGATTGAATGGCAGATCTATTTTTAGATGTCTAAGTATTCTCCATACATCTTTCCAAAAGGAATGTATTAATTTGCATTCCCACCAGCAGTGCAGAAGTGTTCCCTTTTCTCCACATCCACACCAACATCTCTGGTCTTGGGATTTTGTGATATAGGCTAGTGTTAGATGATATATCTTGGGATTTTGTAATATAGGCTGGAGTTAGATGATATCTCAAAGTAGTTTTGATTTGCATTTCTCTGATGATTAAAGATGGTGAGCATTTTTTCATATGTCTGTAGGCTGCACGCCTGTCTTCTTCAGAGAAATTTCTCTTCAAATCCCTTCCCAGCCTGCAATGGGATCACTTGTTCTTTTCTAGCTTATACGTTTGAGTTCTCTGTGGATTCTGGTTATTAAACCTTTGTCAGAGACATAACCAACAAATATCTTCTCCCATTCTGAGGGCTCTTTTGCTTGCTTTACTTACTGTGTTCTTGGCTGTGCAGAAGGTTTTTAGTTTGATCAGGTCCCAATAGTGTATTTTTGAAGCTGCTTCAATTGCCCAGGGGATCTTCCTCATAAAATACTTGCCCAGACCGATTTCTTCAAGGGTTTTCCCTGCACTCTCTTCTAGTATTTTTATAGTTTCATGTCTTAAGTTTAAATCTTTTATCCAGTGAGAGTTTACCAGAAAGGTGTGGGTCAAGTTTCAGTCTTCTACAGGTTGCAACCCAGCACCATTTGTTAAATAGGGAATCTTCCCCACTGAATGTTTTTAATTGGCTTGTCAGAGATCAAATAGCGGTAAGTAGCTGGATTCATCTCTTGGTTCTCTATTCTGTTCCAGACATCTACTTCTCTGTTTTTGTGCCAGTACCATGCTGTTTTGATCATTATCAATTTATAGTACAGTCTCAGGTCTGGTAGTGTGAATCCTCCTGCTTTGTTTTTATTTCTGAGTAATGTCTTGGTTATTCGAGGTTTTTTCTGATTCCATATAAAACAAAGTATTGTTTTTTCAAGATCTTTAAAGTATGACAGTGGAGCTTTAATAGGGATTGTGTTAAAATTATATATTGCTCTGGGTAGTATGGACATTTTAACGATGTTGATTCTTCCTAGTCATGAGCATGTTATGTTTTTCCATTTGTTAACATTTTCAGCTATTTCTTTTCTTAGAGTTTCATAGTTCTCTTTATAGAGATCTTTCATGTCCTTTGTTAGATAAACTCCCAAATATTTCATCCTCTTTGGCACTACTGTGAATGGGATAGAGTCCTTAACTGTTTTTTCAACTTGACTATTGTTGGTATATATAAAAGCTACCAATTTATGAATGTTGATTTTGTAACCTGAGATGCTGCTGTATTCCTTGATCACTTCTAAGAGTTTTGTAGTAGAATCCCTAGTGTTTTCCAGATATACAATCATATCATCTGCAAAGAGCAAATGTTTGATCTCTACTGACCCTATATGGATACCCTTGATTGCCTTTTCTTCCCTAAATGCGGTGGCTAAAACTTCCGTTATAATGTTAAAGAGCAATGGAGACAATGGGCAGCCTTGTCTGGTTCCTGATATGAGTGGAAATGATTCCAATTTAACTCCATTCAATATAATAATGGCTGTGGGTTTGCTATAGATGGCCTATATCAGTTTAAGAAATGTCCCTTCTATACCAATTTTCTTAAGTGTTCTGATCATGAAGGGATGCTGAATATTATCAAAAGCTTTTTCTGCATCAATTGAGAGAATCATATGGTCTTTTTTTTTTAATTTGTTTATGTGCTGAATTATACTTATAGATTTACATATATTGAACCAGCCTTGAGACCCTGGGATAAAACCGACTTGGTCATGATGTATAATTTGTTTGTTGTGTTGCTGGATTCTGTTTGTTAGGATCTTGTTGAATATTTTTGCATCTATATTCATTAGTGATATTGGTCTAAAATTTTCTTTTCTTATTGGGTCTTTTCCTGGTTTGGGGATCAGGGTATGTTTGCTTCATAGAACGTGTTGGGTAGTCTTCCTTCTTTTTCTACCTTTTGGAACAGGTTGAGTAATATAGGTACTAATTCTTCTTTAAAAGTTTGGTTGAATTCTGACGTGAAACCATCTGGTCCCGGGCTTTTCTTTTTAGGGAGGTTTTGTATGGTTGATGCTATTTCAGAACTTAATATGGGCCTGTTCAACATTTCCACTTGATTCTGGCTACGTCTCAGGAGGTGATGTGCTTCCAAGTATTGGTCAATTTCCTTCAGATTTTCATATTTCCGAGAGTAAAGTTTCTTGAAATGTTCATTAAGGATTTTTTAGAATTTCTGAGGAGTCTTTTGTTATTTTGTCTTCGTCGTTTCTGATTGATGAGATTACAGATTTTACTCTTTTTTTCCTGATTAGGTTGGCCAAAGGTTTATCTATTTTATTGACCTTTTCAAAAAACTAGCTTTTTGATTTATTGATCTGTTGTATTATTCTTTTGTTTTCAATTTCATTTAATTCTGCTGTAATTTTGGTTATTTCTTTTCTTCTACTGGGTTTGGGGTTGGAAAGTTCTTCCTTTTCCAGTTGCTTGAGATGTCCCATTAAGTTGTTAACTTCCTCTCTTTCCGTTCTCTTGAGGAAGGCCTTTAGGGCTATAAATTTCTCTCTAAGGACTGCCTTTGCGGTATCCCAGAGGTTGTGGTAATTCATGTCTTCAATATCGTTTTGTTCCAAAAATTTGGCAATTTCTTTCTTAATCTTATCTCTGACCCAGCTTTCATTCAGCATAAGGTTATTTAACTTCCATGTTTTTGTATGAGTATTCAGATTCCTGTTGTTACTCAGCTCAACTTTTATTTCATGGTGGTCCAAGAAGATGCAAGGAATAATTTCTATTCCTTTAAATTTACTGAGGTTAGACTTGTGACCTAAGATGTGATTGATTTTGGAGTAAGTCACAGTGGGCTGATGAGAAGTATATGTATTCAGTTTTGTTGGTACGAAATGTTCTGTAGATGTCTGCTAAATCCAAATGTTGGATGGTTAGGTTAAAATCTAAAATTTGGAGGATCGATCCAACACTGCCAAAGGAGTGTTGAAATCTCCGACCATTATGGAGTGGGAGGAAATCAAGTTGCTCATGTCTGTTAGAGTTTCTCTTATGAATTGAGGTGCATTCTGGTTGGTGCATAGATATTAATAATTGAAATCTCATCATATTGAGTACTATCCTTAACAAATATGAAGTGACCATTCTTATCCTTCCTTACTTTTGTTGGTTTAAAGCCTTTTGTATCTGCAAATAGAATTGCAACACCTGCTTTTTTCTGATTACCATTTTCCTGAAATATGGATGACCATCCTTTCACCCTGAGTCTGTATTTGTCTTTTAAGGTAAGATGTGACTCTTGTATGCACAAAATATCTGGCCTGAGTTTTTGTATCCAGTCAGCTAACCTATGCCTCTTTAGAGGACAGTTTAAGCCATTCACATTAATGGAGAATATTGATAAGTCTGGTAAAATTTTGGGTATCGAGTTTTTCAAATGTCCAGTGGACATTTTTAATCCTTTCGCCAGTGTGGAAGTTAGAGTTTGATCAAAGGTTTCTGAGTGAGTTTACTTTTGTGATATAGGATTGGGTTGGTCATTATGGAGGATAGGTCTGAGCATATCCTGAAGAGCTGGTTTGGTTATGGCAAATTTCTTCAACATATGAATGGCATTACAGTGTTTAATTTCTCCATCACAAATGAAACTCAGTTTAGCTGGGTACAGGATCCGGGGTTGAAAGTTATTTTGCTTTAGGAGGTTAAAAGTCGATGACCATCCTCTTCTGGCTTGAAAAGTTTCAGCAGAGAGATCTACAGTCATTCTAATATTATTCCCTTTGTAGGTAATGGCTTTCTTATGTCTGGCTGCTTTGAGAATTTTCTCCTTCATATTAACTTTAGTGAAGTTAATTATGATATGCCTGGGGGATGTCTTATTGGGGTTGAGTCGTGCTGGGGTTCTGAAGCTGTCTGCTATCTGAATTTCAGAATCTCTAGTCATGTCTGGAAAATTATCTTTCATAATTTCATGGAGAAGGGCCTCTGTGTCTAGTGAGGCCACTTCATCGGTTTCAGGGATTCCAATGAGTCGGATGTTAGCCTTCTTCGAATTATCCCAGAGCTCTTTGAGAGAATGATCCGCTTTTGCTCTCCATTTCTCTTCCTCTTTGAGAGTTTGGGAGTGTTCGAAGGCTTTGTCTTTAATGTCAGAAATCCTTTCTTCTTCTTGCTCCACTCTGTTACTGAGGGATTCTACTGTATTTTTCAGATCTTTGAGGGCTGCAAATTCTTGCTTCAGTGTGTCTAAATTTTTGGTGGTTTTGTCCTTAAATTTGTTAAATTCTTGAGACAACTTTTGAATTTCTCCTCAAATTCCTAATTCCGACTTTTGAATTGCTGCTCGAAGTTCTAATTCCTAATTTTCCTCCACTTTATTAATCTTGTTTGCAATCCAAATTCAGAATTCTATTTCTGACATCTCAGCCAGTTGTTTATGAATGGGATCTTTAATTACATTTGCCATATCTTTCCTTGGGGGGATTGATCTATTCTGGTTATTCATGTTACCAGAGTTTTTCTGCCGATTCTGCCCCATGATTGTTTTACTTCCTTTGATTTTTTCCCCTGGAGCTTTGTCGAGGACCCATACAGTGCTGTGGCCTGAGAAACTGGCCCCTGTTTATTGTGGTGGGGCTAAGTGGTTCTGTCTTGTTTTCAGCTGGTTTCTGTTTGACCCCATTGAAACAGTTACTCTGGGTTAAAGTCTCAGCTGTGGAGAAAAATTAGCAATTAAGTCACCCCGCCCACCACACTCAATAATTGGAAAAGGAAAATCAAACTTTCCTAAACCACACACCCAGGGCACCACCTGAATAGTCCTCAGGCAATTGGCTCAGTTCAAAAGGTCCAAATCAATTGTCTAAGTCAGCACCTGTCTCAGGTGGGAGAGTAAGAGGTCTTTGGAGACTGGATCACAGGGGTCAGGTGACTACTCTGATATGGCTTGCTCCAGTGCTGTGTGGAGTCAGGAGGAGACACCCAGCAAATAGATCAGTATGGGAAGGTTGATGCCTCCTTCCCCACCTTGCACCACTGTCACACCCAGTCACCACTAGACCTGCAGTTGAATGACCCAGTTGCCTATAGTGAACTAATACTCCAGGGGTTTGCACCTGCCTGAATCACAAGGCAATCTGCCAGGCCTCTGTGCTCTGCCTCTATCTAGCAGGAGGAGGTGAGGCCTGACAGCCTCGGGCACTTGATGAAGGTTGGGAGGTGTTCACCCAGGTCCAGCCCCATCCCTGATTGATGTTACTGACAGAACAGAACAGAATAACTTTACAGGATTTTGTTTCTGTTCCTGCTAAATTCCCCTGCAGAAGAGAAGCTATTTTGAGTTCCAAAACCCTGTCTTTGCTCCTGCAGGTTTGTATTTGGTTACCTGTCAGTTCTATCCTGCTGCCTTCCTTTGTCTATAGGCTGACGATCCCTGAGGGCCAGGTGTGTCTTAAGCTCAGTAAAGTGGTCCTCTGGATCAGCCCCGCCCTGGGAACTTTTAGGGTCTGTAAGTGGGTACCGCCTCAGGCAAATCCTTTACTCAGGGGTGGTTGCCAGCCTCCTCTGGTTGCCCAGGGAGACAGGGGGTGTGGTTTCAGAATATCCAGGATTCAGCTGTATTGCTGCTAAAAGACAGCTGCTGCTCTGAGCCTTAGGGAACTGCTGCTCTGGTGTGCTTCCCTCTCAGCTGACTGTCCTCTCCTTGCTCCCACGCCCCAGAGTCAGCACTGACCAGCTGCAGTTTATGCACTGTCCACACCCCTCGAGAATTCACCCAATAATCTGGACTCCTGGGGGACAGGCTTCCAGATCTCAGAGTGTGAGTGGAGAGGAGTGCTGGGAGCTCAGAGTTGCAGATAGAGAATATATACCATTTTATACAGTTTTATGCCTGGCCGTATTGCTGCTAAAAGATGGCTGCTGCTCCATGCCTCAGGGAACTGCTGCTCTGGTGTGGTTCCCTCTCAGCTGACCATCCTCTCCTCTCTCCCACACCCCAGACTCAGCGCTGACCAGGTGCAGTTTAGGCACTGTCCACATCCCTCAATAAATCACCCAAGAATCTGAACTCCTGGGGGACAGGCCCCCAGACCTCAGACTGAGAGTGGAGGGGCGTGCTGGGAGCTCAGAGTTGCAGGTAGAGAATATATATGGTTTTACACAGTTTTAAGCCTGGCTGTATTGCTGCTAAAAGATGGCTGCTGCTCTGTGCCTCGGGGAACTGCTGCTCTGGTGTGGTTCCCTCTCAGCCGACCATCCTCTCCTTGCTCCTGTGCCCCAGAGTCAGCACTGACCAGCTGCAGTGTTCATACCCCTCGAGGAATCACCCAAGAATCTGAACTCCTGGGGAACAGGCCTCCAGACCTCAGAGTGAGAGTGGAGGGGAGTGCTGGGAGCTCAGAGTTGCAGGTAGAGAATATATACAGATTTATACAGTTTTATGCCTGGCAGGAGAATGCCATGGCACCCTAGTAGGGGAGGTAGGTCCAGTTTTTAGAGGGTCTCTCCCATGGAGCGTAGTGGTAGGAACTTTGAACTCTGCCCATTTGTTTGTGGGGCACTCCGAGCCGTTTTCATGGGAGAGGGGACTCCCGTTGCTTGGTGATGGATTTTGTATCTTTTGTTTGTATCCTTGTGGTTGCAGCTCACCTCAGCGGGGTTGATGTGCATTCTTCAACCTTCTCTCTTAGTGCAGCTCAAATCCACCAGGTTACTTGCTAAATTTTTGTCCTTTAACTCTCCTTCTGGATGGGAGCCTCTGTGGAAAGCTGGCTTCAGTCAGCCATCTTGTCTCCACCCCCTCTTCTAGGATTCTTAATGATAGCTGTGCTTATGATTATCTGTGGAAAAGATTAAAGTTGTTCATTTAAAGTAGTCATATGGAACAAATCTCAGATGAATTTAACAATGTGATAAATGGTCTTTTTGGTTTACATTTGACACATTTTAAAAATGATATTAGATTAGTCCAACAGAAAAAAAGACCTTTATATATACACAATAGAAAGGCAGAATGAGAAAGAAGATTGGCAGATTATATTGTAAACTTTGTAAAAGTTCCCTTGAACCTTCTAACTTGATCATGTCTAGACAGTCACCATTATAGTGTATGCTAACTTTAAAAAGAGCTTTGTTAACATAATAGTACAAACGTATCTGAAAAATTACTAGGATTATAACATACTTAGAAATATAAAAATGTTGACCTAATGTAAATTATATGAAGGTTCTTTTCTCACAATGGGATTTGATGACATTTCCCAGGATTAGAATAAGAATATGGATTTCTTCTGCCTTGTATTCTTTTTGAAGCAAGATATATATAATAATTTAATTTAAAAAATTATTATATAATTTAAAATTTTATTTTTTTAAATTATTTTAAATTATATATAATATAACTCATATATAATTTAATAAAATATATATTTATATATAAAATATATAATTTAAAAAATTAAATTTCTCTTGCAGTAAAACTAGCTAGCATAAGCCTTACACAGAACATCCTTTGATATTTTTGTAGCTCATATGGAGTAAATATCGTCTTAATTGGAACTTGGCTTTTGAAGCATTTAATAGTAAGAAACTGCTTAATAATATTTTAAATCAAGATCACTCTAGGTGATCTCAATGACTGTGAAAATGCCGGTGGGTTATTCAAAGGATGTTTACTGTGCAAAGTATGTTACTGTGGGTATGGGTGTGACATTTTAATTGTACAGATTTTGACTGCTCCCCCATAATCATCTTCCCATTGATTTGAGAGCTGCTAACTTTAATCTTTCTGTAGGATTGATTCTTAGAAAATTAGCAAGTCCAGTCTATCACCTCCCTGAATACATTCATCTTCCTACAGGCATGAGTATAATGTTCTTTCAAAAACACATGAAGGATGTTCTATAACTGCAGTTTCTGATCTCTGAAGGGTCCATCAGCTCCACTCTTTCTCCACAAATGTACCTTAAAGTAACTCAGACTATTTTTATGTGTTCTCCTGATTCCCAGATCTTGTTTTACTTCTAGTTTCTGACTTTCTTTAGTTCTGAGTTACAGTTGCTGTGTTTTTTCTGGGTCCCTTCCCTTACTGCCATCCCTAGAGTTAAAGGGATCATTCATCCTTGACATTCATCAACACCTTGGCTAACTCTGTATAACCTTGTACCAAGAGTTACTGAAGGCTTATTATGTGCCAAGTTGCATACTACTAGGGACTTTTGTGCATTTAATTTAATAATAATTTAAATTAATAAATTATTTTGTATAATGATTGAATGTTAGTATAAATTAAATTTCTAACATTATCATTATTAACTACACATTTAATCTACATAGGAACCTGCTAATGTGTATACTCACATAATTCCTATTTTACAGATTAGAAAGTAGAAGTTAAAGTGATTAAGGTGATCAAAGTTACATGATAGCCACTATACAAAAATCACAATCTTTGAGAATCTCATGGTCTAAAAGTCAAGAATTATGTGATTAGGAATAATTAACTATTACCCACAACAAAAATGAAAAGAATTCAGATGACAGCAAATGTTTTGATGATGATTTTGGAAAGTTTTTTGGAGGTGACAGAATTGAGTTGCATTGAGTAGTAGATACGATACACATTAAAATTTTACAGACTCATTCATAAAAATTCTGCATATTTCTTCCTAAATTTATTTTTTATTATATACAAATACAATATTTAAATATTTTATTGCAATTTTTTGTTTTTTTGTTACTTTTTTTCAGCCTGTCATTGGAAGTATATGGGAAACTTGATTTGGGAATATGTATTTTATACACAACAAACGTATAGAGCTCTCTTATTAGCTTTTTATTTTTGATTCTCTTGGGTTACCTGAGCAGTCAACAATCATATAATCTGCAAATTAAGATATCTTTGTCTTTATCTTTCCAAAAGAAAACTTTGGAAAGAAATTTTCTACATTAAAATTTCTCTTAATATAGAAATTTCAAGCACATTAAATAGTATTGGCAATAGCCAGCATCCTTATCTTATTCTGAATTTTAATAGAAGTAATTTTGAATTTTATCATTAAAGTGTGATAATATTGATTAAAAATCAAATTCTTCATCAAACTAGGGAATAGTCTATTCTGCCCTGGGTAATTCAAGATTTTTAAGCAGCAACGAATGTGAAATTTTATGTAAAAATGTATTATTATTATTATTATTTTTGGCATTGGATGGTTAAGATGTAGATAGGATGGAGTTTTTTGATTAATGGCATAAGCAAAAGTGCTGCTGTGGAAATGCATGTTTATGTCTGAGTAGACGAATCTGGCTGAAGAAGATTTATGTTATGAGAGACGTGAGAAGTTTAGAGGTGTGGGCTTGAGTTGGAAACCTTGAATTCTAGTGTGAGGGACTTGGAATTTACTGTATAGAATACATTATGGAGAGATAGTGAAGAATTTGGGGGAGAGGGATAATGCAAATAAGAAATTTTTTTGGAAGCTCAATCTTGCATTTTTGTGCAGAATACACTGGCTAGGAATCTTGTGTAAAGATTCTTTACACAAGAATCTTGTAATCCCTGGGATGTGAGATATAAGGGCCTGGCCAGGCAGTTTCCCAATCACCAGTTGCTTAGGGAGAGCCTGAGCAGGAAATGAGTTCATTAATTCCATGAGCAGAGGCGGTTATATACCTGACATGTGGTGCCAAAGCAGAACAAGAAGAATGGTATCTTTTATTAAAATGCCAATGTGACCCATGATAGGTTGTGATTAAAGCAAAGAGACCCATGGAGATCCCGACGGGAATACCTGTAAATATAAAAGAAGGTCAGAGAACCAAAGAAAACACAATCAAGGTCTAACAAGTCAGAAATAGAAAAATGAAAAGTGGTAACAAATGAGTGGTAATCAATATCAAAATTTCTTAAACTGAACTAAAGTGGAATGGTCTTGGATAGAACTGAATCCAATTTGGCTGGTTGTGGCTCAGGAGAAAGGTACAGGCTGGTGATGCAGGTCTGTACAGGAATTAAACAATAGTCATAAATCAAATATTGAGAGTGAGTGCATTTTCCAAGGGCTAAAGACCAGATAAATTACAGGCTCAAGGACCATTTCCTCAAGAGAGTATAGATCCGAACATTTTTGACAATAAAAGAGAGAGTGAGGGTTACTAAAGAAATATTTTGAGCAAACCAGATACAAGGGATTATTGACAGAAAGAAATCTAAAGAGGGTGGAAAGCGGGAGGTTTGTAAATGGAGAGGGGGAAACAAGCTAGGAAGCAGATGTAGTTAATCTAGGAAAGAGGGTGAGCTTGTAGAAATATACAGAAATGTGCTCAAAGTAGGTACATGAGGAAAATGGCCTCAAGCTTCTCAGTGAAATGATATATGAGGTTATCAGTTCAGGAAGTAGAACTAGACATGAAAATAGAAGAAAAGCACAACAAAAACGATACTGTGAATTTTCCAGAGAATTAATTAGGGGAAAAATTTTCCGAACATTAATTGGGAGCAACTGTCTGAATCTATCAAAGGCGGGTGGCTAGAGAATGAAGTTCACTCAGTGTGTGACTGTCTCTGGCTGTTTTCCAGGGCATGGGTGATCTGGGGTGATGATGGGTATGGGAGTGGGTAGAAACTGGAGGCAGCTGACTGATCAAAGAATCAAGCCTGGGTAGAAATTTAACAATAACCCAATAGGTTAGTATAAATTATATTTATTTAGCACTAATTATGAACAAATTAGCTGGAGGGAAATCAATGTCATTGATAAAACCTTTAACTGTGTACTCCCAATTTTCATTTTGAGACATAGTCTCAAGCTGTTGCCCTGGGTAGAGTGCTGTGGCATCATAGCTCACAGCAACCTCCAACTCCGGCTCAAGTGATTCTCCTGCTTCAATTTTTCTATTTTTAATAAAGACGGGGGTCTCGCTTTTGCTCAGGCTGATCTCCAACTCATGAGCTCACGCAAGCACCCACCTCGGTCTCTCAGAGTGCTAGGATTACAGGAATGAGCCACGATGCCCAGCCAGTGTGTGCTCCCAATTTCAACATACACAAAACATCTGGTTTTGAGGCCACCCAATCTAAGCAGTAGGAGTTTAGTTAACCATGATTTATGTTTGAATATACTTTATTTTGGTATTGCTGTATTTTTTATCTCCACCCACTGATGTAAAAGGAAAATTGAACTAGAAATCAAGAGAACTGGGTTGTTAACCTTAGCTCTGCCCCAGAGCTATAAGCCTTAGGGAGGATTTTGCCTTGTTGACATTTTGGATCTCAAGTCCCTCATTTAAGGAGAGGGGGATAGAAAGACAGAGGTAGGGAGAAAAGTGGGATGGAGGAGAGAGAGGGGTGAGAGGAGATTAAAATAGATGTACTTTAAAGATGCCCTTTTAGTTCTAACAGTTCTTAACTATAAAGCAAGCATTTTCTATGGTCTTAGAAGGCCCCCTTTAACATCCTTTTTGAGTGAGATATTTTTCTTCTTCATAATTCTTCTTCATTAAAATTGTTCAGCTTGTCTCTAACCATTTTCTTCTTTTTTAAAAAATATCCTTCTTCTCTTTGGTCTTCTTTAACAATACCATACTAAAAAAGGATTAAGACCATGATTTCTCCAAAACTAATTATTTACACAACTCATCTATTTCTTTCTTCTCTTCCATGTTTTCCTCTTCACTATTTTTAAAACACATAGGTATCGTTTTTATTACTATTATTATTATCTGCCTTACATATTATTATTATTACTTCTAATATCTCCTTTGGTTAAGTTCCTACTAGAGATACTAGCAAAACTCTGCAGAGGCCATTGAATTAAGCTTTTACTTCAAGAGTTACCCAATGAAGATTGCTCTTCTGTTAAGAAGGAAAAAATGTATTTGTTCCAAGTTCCAATTAAGAACAAAAGAAATAGAATGCTTATGTTCTACATGTGTATTTATTAAGAAATTATGGATTGATTGATCAATCATAGTGCATTAGGAAAAATGTGTTCTATATGTTCAATGTTAAAGATAAATTCATAATTATAGTATATTCATAAAGGTTAAAATTCTCAATGCACTTACGAAAACAGACATAAAATTTGTCCACCTGCAAAAGGATAAGATCTAACCCAGATAAAACAAAACTGAGGACTTAAATGCATTTATTTAATGTTATTTCAATGTATTTATTTATACCCTATGTTATATCCTTCTCCCTCCAAAATAAGGCTTAAAACAACCTAATAAAAAAGGTAATAAAATACAGCATGATAAATCTAGCTGTATCTATACTCATACTGAAATATGTTAATAATGATTATCTGAGTAATACAAAAACCTTTAATTTTTTCAAAAAATATGTCTATAGGCATTCTCAAAATTTCTCAGCAGTAAAAATCTTAGCAATATGGTGTAAATAATACATACAAAGGTTAAACGATAGGAGGAATAATTTAAAATAGGGTCAAAGAGATATTGGTGTTTGGAATACATGGTCTAAAGTTATATGTACTTATTAGTATATATAATTATATAGAGACTAATATATACTATATATACTTATTAGGATATTATATAGTTATATATACTTATTAGTATATATAGTATATATAAGGTACTCACCACATATTTAATTATGAGGGTTTTTTTTGGCCTGCAGTGCAAAAAGGAAAACACACCAATTTCAAAATCCAATGGTTGCATATGGTTAAAAACTCCCATCTACTTCTCCAGAGAGGCACCACTTAATCCTGTTGTTGATACTTGATAAATACCCTACACCTGAATTACATTGCATTATGTGAGAAATTGTAACTCCAACAGCATTCTTCTAGAAAGCACAGTGATGACTTTCATGGAGTGCTTTATGAATCTCTCAGCCCAGACCAATAGCAATTGCCTGGAAGGTTAACATGATGTCCGCAATGCATCAGACAGATCTAATGACCTGGCTCAGTAAGACCTGGAGTTTCCAGTGTCTAGAAAAATGTATACGCTTCATTATCTTTCAAGTAATCCTCCATAAATATTATTTCTTTTATTTGAACTCCTAATGAATAAGCAATGATAAATTTGCTATTTTATCCTTCCTGGCAAACTTTGAGAATGCAATAATCTGATAAGATTAGTTAAAACATACACATGCTTTTGTGATTAAGGTAGTAGAAGCACAAATACCCTTTTATAAACAGGGTACTTCAGCAAGGACAGATGCGTTAATAGATAGTCACCCCATCTCTCTCAGAAGTTGGTCAGAAGGAGTACCTCTGGAGAGAGCAGTGTTCTCCTTACAAAGTGATCTTGGATTTACTTTGCCCCCCTTAAATGGGGTTTGGCTTTATTCTGAATATGCTCAGACTTAAAACCTGAGTTTAAATACTTTTTTAAATTTAAACTCAATGCCATAATTTCATCCAGCTTCTCCTAATGTTAACTTCTTACCTAACCATGGTATCTTTGACAAAACTAAGAAATTAAGCTTGCTACATTATTAACTAACCCACAGATATTATTTGTCTTTCCTCAGATTCCCCTCTAACATCTTCCGTGGAGGATCTGCTCCAGGACACTGCCCTGCACTTAGTCATCATGTCATCTCAGTCTCCTCCAGTCTGCGACAGTTTCTTAGTCTCCCCTTGTTTTGCATGTGTTGAAAGTTTGCAAAGCACTGGTAAGATATGTGGTGGAATATCCTTCAATTTGGGATTGTCTGATGTTATTTCGTGATTAGACTGAGGTTATGGGTTTGGGGGAAAGATATTAGAAACATGAAGTGCCCTTTATGTTGTATCATGTCTTCTTGGGTACACATTATCAATATGGTTTATCACTGGTGATTTTTTAAAAATTTATTGCAGAACATTACAGGGGTACAAATGTTTTGGTTACATATACTCCTTTTGTGCCATCTGAGTTGAAATTGTGCCTTTTGCCCATACAGTGTGTATTGTACACATTAGATATGAATTTACCCATCCCTCTCTCCCCCCTCCCACCTGCTTGATTTCCACTGAGTTTTACTTCCTATATGTACATAAGTGTTGATTGATTAGTTTCAATTTAGTATTGAGTACATGTGGTGTTTATTTTCCCATTCTTGTGATACATCACTTGATTTTAACCTTGATCACTTAAGTAAGATGGGTCATATCATGTTTCTTTAAAGTTATCATTTCCCTTTTTTCACACTCTATTCTTTGGAAGTGATTCATTAACTCCTGCCCACTCAATGGGAGGGCTGTTAAGCTTTACTTACTTCCTCTAGAAATTCTTGTGTAAGGAAAATTTGTGCCTCCTCCTCCATTTATTTCTTGTTCAGTCTTTTATTTATATTAGTATGGAGTCATGGTATTTGTTTAATTCATTGAGTTTTTATCCAGTGCTGTAGTTATTTATTTTGTTGTTTCAATTTCTCCAGCTTTGACTACTGGGAGTTCTATCAGGTTGGCCCTTGTGTCTTTTTCAACACCATCTTTTTCCCTTTTCTTTTTTCTTTTGTTCTTTCTTTCCTTTTTTGAAAAGTACTTTTTTTCCCTTTGGCAGTAAAAGATGCTTGAAGCTCATCTTATATTTTCTCTGCCCCAGTTTTCAAATCAGCCACAACAACTTCAGGGAGTTCTTTTAATTTACTAACTTTTAATTCATAAACTCTGAATCTTGAAATGAAATTTGTTTTCACTTAAATGTCTAAAAGCTAGTGCAAATTTGCAGGTAATCTCTTTTTTGTATATGAATCTTCTATTGCTTTTTTATCTTTGACTGCACCAGAAATCATGTTAGACATGCAATTGAAGAACTTACCGGTTATCCAGAAAGCTTATTATGATTTTAACCAGAAGAATGCCATCTATTCCAAGTCTGAAGTGTCTAATTTGATTCTTGTTCCATCAGATCTTTGATGACCAGGAATGATTTAATTAAGCTTTGCTCTAAGAAATAGCACAATAGGCAATTTACGTATTTGAATCTAATGGAGGAGATTAATATAGATTTCTTAGCTTGCACTTTCTAAATATATTCTCGAGTTTATCTGCCCTGAAATATGTTACTAACATTGTTGAGCTCTGGACAGCTGGCCAGAGCTAAATACAGGCTATTTTCCCCCATGAGCCATATGTTCTGGGAATCACTCTGCTGATAGAATTATAACCTTTTGCTGTGATCAGGAGGAAAATAGGTATGTGTAAAATATGCTACATGTAATCCAGGCACAACCAGGAAAAGCAACAATTTATTGCCACTCCTCTGTTTTTATGAATACAAAAATGACAGAAAGTAGATTGTCAAGGTGGAAAAAGAAAGACTATAGTGGTGTATTTAGATCACATTTTTCCTGAAGTGTTCCTTTGTTTAATCCATTTTTTAAATTTAAAGTATTACTGAAACTTTCCTAGATAAATTGAATTTGCTTCTCTAACTCCCACATCAAAATATCTCACAGTACAACACCCTAATAATGAAAACTTAAGAAAAAATTCTTTTCTTAATAACCCTATTGTCTCCATGATACAATGTTTATCTGATTTAAGGCTATAATATGTTCTCTTTAATGATAAGTTGCTTTGGTAATGGTAAAAAAACAGTAGCTTTACTGTCAAGTTTTTTAGTTTTAATGGGCCATATATTACCAGTAGATGTAAACTGACATAAATAACAGTAAAAATATGTTAGGGGAAGGAACTAATTCATGCTTATGCTTGAATATGGAAAGCCAGTCTGGCCTTATAAATCTAATTTATCAAAACCTTTGTTTCAACATTTCTACTTTTGCATTATTGAAAGGATTCTCTGAATACCTCATTTCCTGTGCAGTCTGAATGGGCCACACTGGTCAAGTTTCCATTCTACTTTATCATTCACAATGTCTTTTGCTCCATGGAAACAAGCAAACTAGGGAGAGGATGAAAGGGAGGTACCAATAATAATCAAGATAATATCACCAGAGGCTATACTGTTAGCATTTTTTTCTCAGATACTGACTTAGGGAGAGCTTCTGGGTGTCATTTCAAATACCTAAGTGCTGTCACTAATTGTAGCACTAGAGCAGCAAGCAAGGGTGAATTGCCATGTCATTGTCACACATCCAAATCATCTGAGGACTTCAAGGAAAAACAGCCCTCTCTTAACCAGAAGACTTCCATAAAGTGCATTTAGTCAGAGATGTTGGATGACACACAAATATAACAGGATGTCAGTGGGATGGTGGCACCTGCATTGAAGAACTGAAAATTAAAAATGACCTAAATGTGAGGATATTAAAAAGTCACAGTTTCTACTATTGTTTCTGGTTTTACTAATTAGGTGCGGAACCCAAGGAGAGATACTGCACACAGAACAGGTGGCAGAAATCTCAGGAGTAGCCAGGAGCTACCTAAATTCCCCCATTCCAAAAGCACCAACTTCAGCCAAAGACACACTTACCGTGACAGTTACAAGGAGGCTCAGAGATTCCCCCATTTTATTATACCAATGATGAAACAAGGTTGACAGTTACTAACCTGTCCCAGCTCTCCCCTGCTTTTAGAGCCTTCACAAAAAGTTAATTGAACTCTTTTCTCTGCAACGTCTTTCAGAGCTTATCATTGTTAACCATCATGATATTTCTCCTAATGTCTGGCTATATTCACTCATGCTGTAGGCTACGCCTTTCCCTCTGAGAAAGAGAATAAAACAAAATACATATAATGTTGTTTGTGCATCTTCCTATCTCAAGAGCATTATTGAACCTAAGAAGATGTGATTTGGGGAGAATCTATTTTTGGAACTGACAAAAAAAAATTATTAACACATCCCATTAACCTTCTTTTTCAAGAAGGTTGTTTCTCCACTTTTTCACTAAAGTTGAAATATTGCAAGTAGACTCTTCTGCTACAACAATAATGTTGTCTTTAAACATTGAACATCAATAACTCTTCATTTATGCAAGCTTTTGATAATCAAACCTATATTAAATATTTCAAAAAAGACCGTAATTTTAAAATCTTTTTACAGTTTTACTGGTAACTGCTCTGCACAATGACAACATTAACTTCATAGAACAATGAGAATTAAATTCTACAAGGTGAATGTACCTTTGGAAGACTCTCCTTAAAATCACATCAGCACAGGGAAGGGTTGGCAAAACTTCATGTATGTATAACAATACAACACAATTGTTATACACAGACTAGGTTAAATTTCCCTTATCAGAAATGTGTAAACTAATTTCTCTAGTTATTATTTCACACATTTGACCATATGTTACTTAGAGTAGAAATAGAAGATTTTTTCCCTCTAGAGATGTCTGCAAAGTTATAGCACGTGTTCTAAAAAGTATGTATTTGTTAAGCATGAACACGTAAAGAGAAAACCTGTCTTGTGCACCTTCACACAGTAGATGTCCAATGAAGATGTGCCTCTCAAGGTGCCTTGTAAGCAGGGGAATAATATAATTCTCAGTTCTCCAACTATCGAGGTACACACAAGTGGCTACTTAAGCCCTTTGATGACCTTTTAATCCAAAGTCAGGGTTGTTGAGAGCAACATCTTGTTGGCTAAAAGAATGACTTTGGAGCATTGTGAGTATTATTTCTCCCTTTGTCATTTTCTTTCTAGTAAAGTTCTATGCCCAAGATGATGTGTTGAACTTTTTTGGCAACTTTGATAGAGTTCACATTTTTAAGTGCTGGCAAGATTTCATGCTGCTGGAGTTGAGGAAGACCTTGCAAGTTCAGTTCAGTCAGTTCAGTCATCTCTTTTCTCAGATAAGAAACTCAGTAGAGACAGATTAGGTTACTTGCTCAAGATGCCCAGGTAGTATGGTAGAACTTCAGAGGAGTAAGTCAGGAACAGAAAACGTTGGATGTTATCACTCATTTGTCGAAGCTAAAAAAAAAATATTAACCTTCTAGAAGTAAAAATACAGTGAAGAATACTAAAGGCTGGGAAGGGCCAGGGGTAAGGAGTAAAGAAGGTATAGAAAGAGATTTGTTAAATAATGTAACATTACAGCTAGATAGGGGGAATAAGTTCTAGTATTCTATACCACTATAGGATGACTATTGTTAACAATAATATATTGGGGCACCAAAACAGTGTATACACATTTTAAGATATCTTCTTGGAAATGAAATCATTCCCAAAAAGGGCATAATTGTAGTTAAAATGGATGTGTGTAGTATGTCTAGCTATACTTTAACCAGTAATGGTACCTTTGATTCAACTTCAAAAACTAATACATAGATAACATCTCTTAAAATGTGTATACAGGTTTTGTTTTGTTTTGTTTTTTTTTGTCACCCTTTGTATAGTTTCAAATAGATAAAAGGAGATTATTGAACATTCCCAGCAGAAAAAGTAGTAAATACTTGAGATGATGGATATATTAACTACTCAAATCCTATCACTATAGATGATATGTATCAAACATCACTATATATTCCGTAAATATGTGAAATTATTATGTGTTAATTAAAAAATGAAACAAAATAAGAATATGAAAAAAAAGTCCAGGTATTCTGACTCCCAACCTAGTACTTTCTGATTATAGTTAATGAAACTATGCTTGAGACTCTGAGCAAGGTAGGAGTATGGGGGAACTTCTGGTTCAAGGTCATGGTGTCATTGTAGCACCATGTAAATCTCAATGTACTATAATCACAAACACTGAGAGGGTGGAGTGGGGCCTGAATCCCAGGCAAGTGTAAAAGGATGAAGTGGTACTCTCCAGAAGATCCCCTGGGGCTCTGGGTAGGAGGTGAGCAAAACAACTTCTGGGCTTGAGGAACATGTGACCAATTCCATTATACCAGAAGCCAATGAGGTCTCACATAAGGCCTTCAGGGTTCACGTTTCAGTATCTTGGATGAGACAACATCAATTAACTCTATCCTTGGGTGGCACCTGTGGCTCAGTGAGTAGGGCGCAGGCCCCATATACCGAGGGTGGCAGGTTCAAACCCAGCCCCGGCCGAACTGCAACAAAAAAATAGCCGGGCGTTGTGGCGGGCTCCTGTAGTTCCAGCTGCTCAGGAGGCTGAGGCAGGAGAATCGCGGAAGCCCAAGAGCTGAAGGTTGCTGTGAGTCCTGTGACGTCATGGCACTCTACCATGGGTGGTAAAGTGAGACTCTGTCTCTACAAAAAAAAAAAAAAATTCTATTACTGACTTATTCAATTTGATCACCATGAAATTTCTGTGTAGAGGGCATCATTATTCCTATTATCCCCAGACAATGCAGTCAACCTTCCATCCTGGAGTTTGCCTTCTTAGGGCTTCATATTTAGTTTTTGCCTCTATGTCTAGCAACTATACCATATTTCATTCTAGCAGTACCATAAACAGCCATATTAAGGGCAAATATCTCCCCAATTCTGTATCCTACTCAAGCTTTAAAAACCATTCACTGGTCTGGCTTCCAGATCAGATGGAAGTTTGTAAGTCCATACTGGAGAAAATAGTGCTAGCCTTGGAACTAGATTTCCATTACGAAATTCTTTCTCTTTGAGATCTGAGAGAACCCACTTCCCCCATTGGTCTTTGTAATCCTTCATATAGATGTGATTCAATGTCATTTCTTAAACTATAAAATGCCATGTCTGTTAGTGGTGTGATGTAATAGCACAAAACTCACTAGCCCAGGAACTATCATTCTGCATTTGAGTTCCCTTGAGTCCAAAACTAGCTATTTGAACACTTCGTTCAAATACTCCATTCTATGTTACCTCTCTGTAATTTGGCACCCATTATTTTCTCTACTTAGAAAACCATTCTTCCTTCATTGACCTGGCAATGCTATACTCATCCTTCAAGCCTCAGCTTAAATATCTACTATGTTGAAACTTGCCAATCACTGTTCCTTTTCTGCTAACAAGCTATATCTGAAGAGGAAGAAAATAAGTTGTGAAAATATGTTCTAAAGCTAACAGGAGCCTTAGAGATCAATTAACCAAAAGTGATAATGTTGCAAGTAGAAGATTTAAGATTTACTGGAGTAGAAAGGTAAACAGATGAAAAAGCCATTGTGGTGAGGAAAAGAAATTAGGACTCAGATTTCCTTACTTCTAATCCAAGGCTGTCTTTATCTTACTAGGTTGTATCTATCGCTGAGTTCTGAATTTAACATTCCATACAGAGCAGATGCATTTGGTTGGCAATCTTGACAGGCCCCTGTGACTGTGATGCATAGAGTAATAACTGCTCTTGAAAATGAAGTTGAGATGAACATTCTACTTTGTGTTTCTGAACTGGGGAACATTAATGGAACAGACTGAATGTTTGATTGCTACTCTCAGAAAAAGGCAGCATAACCTGCCTGCCCAAGAAAACATACAGCGCTGAAGAATGATAGGAAAGAAATAAGAACCAATGAGGACAGAGATTGTTGTATAAGAAAAAAATGACAAATTGGTCTTTTGAATTAATGCATTAAAGAAGGATCTTTAGTACAGCAGTTTCTTTATGGTTGTCAGTTAAATCTCTTCCTGTTGGTAGAAAAAAATAATCACTAGACAGTAACATTACCAGTAATGCTTGAAAAAATGAAAAGCTGTTGAAAAGGAATAATAGCATCAAACAGGCAAGGAAAAATTCAGAGAATTTATCAGCAAAAGGAAAGCAAGCAACTTGTTAAAGACAACCCATTTTAAATGTATATTGTATCCAGAGGGCAAAAAATTGAAAGCAAATTCTCTAACAATTGAATTAATGGTAATGGAATATAAGAGCATCAGCCCACCAAGCAAAGCACACAAAAAAACAGGAGACTAGGAAAAAAAAATGTGTCCCCTTCAGAAATACATTTTTCAACTTTAGGTAGCAAGAGTTGAGAGATTTCTTAATGAAAACTGCCTGAAGTCCTGCTATTGCATTAGCCTTTACAGTTGGGAATTGGAAGATTCACTAAAAGCACCCAAAGATCAAAGCAGAAGGTGAAAGCCTTGAGTCTGATAGAGGGTCAGACACACAAGAAGACACAAAGGCAAATTTTCTGTGAATGCCACGTTAAAAGGGAGGACAGCTGTTGAGTCGCTCCCTGATGGGGTTATCTTGACAAACTTTTTTTTTTTTGTAGTTGTTTCATCTTTACTGAACCATAAGATAAAAATAGTAATATCTGCTAGGTTTTTTAAATGCTTCAAATTACATGACTTTTTATAGCCTATGTTCACCATCATCCTGTAAATTAATGTATTTTTATTGGCTTAGCGGATCTATGACAAATCATGGTCCTTTGCACTTTGTCACCAGCTGTCACCCATTTCCACATGATCCTAATCCTGGTTCCTCTGAAGTTAAGGCCTGACTTGGTGTCTCTAACCCTTGACTCTGACTACTATTTTCTGATCTGCCTGTGCTTTTGGAAACCTATAGCATGCTCAAAGCAACATAGAAACACCAAGTCGTCTAAAACCGTCAGGTCACTCCTTTAGCTCTTTATGCTTTTCATGCTTCTCTTCCCAGAAAATTATCTCCTTAACCCCTCCTGTAGGTTGGAAATAAGCCCTGATACTTCTATGATTGGTCAGTATTCTAACTGGGCTCATATTTTTAGAAATTGAGGAATTTCTAAAAAGGAAATTGAAGCTGAGAGAAAGTTCATTGACCAAGATCACATACCTCATAAATGATCAAGTCAGAACTCAAATTCAGATTGTCTCCAATCATCAATAGGCTAGCAATTAACCATCCTTCTTTTTAATTCCCACTTATCAGGCATCACTCAATAGCAAATGCCATTCAATGTGAATTAATTGTTTCTTTGTTTCTCCTCTAAGGATTTCAAGACTGAAGCAGCTTCCTGCTTATTTATTTTTCAGTTTTAGAGACAGTGCTATGGGCTGAGTTGTTTTAGCTTGGTAAAAGTAAAGCAAAGATCCAGATAGAGTTATAGTAAAATTATAAGTATACCTTGAATTCTAGTAAATTCTCTGAAATCCGTTCGTAAAAATGAAGACCAAGTCACTAGATATGTAGGATGCATTGCCATCATGACAATAGTTAAAACCTTGGTCCTTAGAACCCTGGCTTTTAGCATGTTTGGCATAGAACAAGATGAGAGCATGGTATAGAGATCCCATTAATGAAGCCTAAATGTGATGCCCAGAATAGATCCCCCATGGTAGTTTTATAAATTAGCTATTGTCAAACACTCTGAAAATCTTCAGTTTGGCCTAAAACCTAGATTTGTATTGTCTCCACAGTATAAAAGATACATTGAGTTTATTTTTTATTTCTATTTCTTTTTATGTTAGGTACTTTTAGAAGTTAAATTTTATATTAAGAACTTTATAATGCTAACGAGACTGAACATATTTGATTTCAGCATCTTCCCATCTTCTTTTGTCTGGTGCTTACTCTAATTTGCCTTCCTTCCAGTTTCCCAGGTGACCACCTCCCTTGTGCTGTGCAGTCTCCTGTGATGGACCTTCCTCATGAGGCTTGTCTTCCTAGGACAACATCCAGTATGGTGGGCTTACCTCTCCTACTTTATAAATCAAAAAGAAACTTTCTATTGCTTCATCTCCTTTGTTTCTCTCTTAGGCTATGTTATACTGATTCATTTAAAGGTTTAGAATTCATCATGAGTAATTGTGATATTCTTTTTAGAGGAGCTAATATTTCAATGGAAAATTTCTAGAAGAATGCCATTTTAAATAAAATGACTTAATATTTAGTGATGGAAATTTCAAGCTTTGTGGTAAAAGGATCTTTCTCTTGTCTCAAATTTAAACATCCTACCCAATCATAAGTCAGGTCATGATCATGGCCAAGTATCTGTTACATGTATTCCATGTAATGTGGGGATTATAAGCTGTGAGTAGGTGTACAAGTTTAAATTTTATTTTCACAAGGCCAAAAAAAAAAAAAAAAAACACATAAAATTAGAGAATCTCTTTCATCTTCCCTAGGAGTAAGTTCAGTTCAAATTATTTTTTCTCCTTTGTGTACATGCTTACAGTTCTTTGTACAAATTTACACCTTTATAGAACCACAAATTTCTCCAGCACTCCAAAGAGAGAGATTACTGTCCAATTTAGTTGCTGCCCTAGATCTATGTTCTCTCAACTAATGTTTGGGAGTCTTTATCATGACATGCTACTTTTCAACATAAATGTTTATCTGTCTACTGACTTTGACCAAAATCAATCTAATTATTATTAGAATGAAGTCAACGTTTTCCCTGAAACTTTACTCTGCTCTATTACCACTCTGAATTGACTTCTGTCCAACTGCAGAGAGTGATCAAGTCCTAGGGCAGGGAAATGACTGTGCATCCTCTTTATTAGAAAGTGTCATGTTTGGAAAGTCAAGAACTACTGCAGTGCTTTTAAAAGAAAATCTATGGTCTTCTGAACTTAATGTGCCCTACCTAAAATGGCTACAATCTCTGATTTCAGTACCTTTCCCATGCTGATGCCTTCTATAGGTCAGAGGATTGGAGACTATCTACTGATTTTACTCAGTCATTGTTCGTGGATCATTTGCATCATTTATTCATTCTCCCATCAAATGCCTCCCACAATCCCACAGCCTGAATACTACATTAGATCTCAGGATACAGCAGAAAATTCAATGCTGTATATTAATAAGGAGCTCACAGGGAGGCAGAACAAGATGGCAGCCGAGTAACAGCTTCCTTGCATCTGGGCACCGTGAGTCTGGAGAGATAGGACTCCAGGCATCTCTGGCTGGTGGGATCTGCCTATCATCACCCCTGAGAGGATACAGGGAGTCAGCGAGAGACTTCTGGACCCCAAGAGGAGGACTAAAACAGTGGAAAATCGGCAAGTGGTCATGTGTGTTCAATACCTCTAAACCCGCCCGCAACTGTAAGTTCAGTAGCAGCGAGACTGCAAACCAGAAAGGCCTTACCTGTGAACTGTTTTGGTGTCTTTGGACTTGGCACTCAGCTGAACTGCCTTGGGGAGAGCCTGAGCGGGAGTGCAGAGAACTTTGGCCTTTGTCTAGGGCCCCAGTCTGAGCCGCTGAGCCAGACGGAGCTAAAAGTGTTTGGCTCTGGGTCACAGGCAGCCATTGTGAGCGATCTGCCCCGGCAAGCTCCGCCCTCAGGGTCACAGAGCTAGAATTGGGTGGCAGCTGGTAACCCAGTGACCAAGTAGCCTAAGGGCGGGGTCTGAGCTGCCTTGCAGCCCTAACCCTTGGGGGCAGAGGGAGACCAGTTTTGGCACACAGGGTAAGTGGATAGCCACTTCAGCAGTGATTCCAGCGACAAGCACTTCCCTGGGAAAGCTACTGCTCAGCAAGTGAACAAGTTCAAAGAGCCTTTTAAGTGGGCTGAAGAAAGATTTAGGGTGTCTACCTGCTGGGGTTTGAGAAACTAGCAGCCTCCAGTCGTATCAGAACTGTGATTAACATCTCATACCCCAGAAGACCACGTGTTGCCCAGACAATATTCAATAACATATACATACTGCTTTGTTTTTGGTTGTGTGTTTTTTTGTTTTTTGTTTTTTTTTTTTTTGGTTCGGTTGTTTTTTTGTTTATTTTGATGTTGTGGATTGTTGTTTTGTTTTTTAAGTTCAACCTTTTCCATACAGATCCTTTTTCTTTCTCAATTTTTCTAGTTTAATTATAATTTCCCATTGCTGCCTATTTCAATAATTAGAACTTCATTTTTGTTAGTGTTTCTACCACTATTATTTGGTTTTTCCAGACAATTTTATCTCATAAAGTTTTCTGTTTGCTTGTTTTGGTTTGATTTATATCATTTTTGCCTTTCCTCTCTACTTGGTGGAGGTGGGGTACTGTGTCTGATCAGGTTAGCAAAGAGCTGCTGACCTCAAGGGAACCACCCAACTGGGCACCCCCAGAAGGTGTATTTTTTTTTTTAAGGTTGTATCAAAGTACCCTACTGTATACCTATATTGCTCTGTCTCCCTCTTTCTGTGCCTCTCTTCTTTTTGTCAATATTCCTTTTACCCACCCCCTCTCCTTTCTCTATTTTTCTTTTTTTTTCTTATCACTCGGTCCTCCTTTCTTTCATCCCTTTCTTGCTCTTCAACCTTCTCACCCTTCTGGTCCTGTAACCCTTAGTCCACAGGCATGAGAACTTAAAGAGCAAGAGGAAGTGAAAGGAAAATTAGGGCAAGGAAACAGATAAAAGAAATCACTCATGAGGAAGAATCAGCAGAAAACTCCAGGCAACATGAAGAACCAGTCCAGAACAACCCTGCCAAGGGACCATGAGGTAGCTACTGCAGAGGATTCCACCTATAAACAAATGTTAGGAATGACAGAAAGGGAATTTAGAATACACATGTTCCAAACAATGAAAGAAATGATGGAAACAATGAAGGAAACTGCTAATAAAGTGGAAAATAACCAAAAGGAAATTCAAAAACAGAATCAAATAAGAGATGAACGATATGAAGAATATAAAAAGGATATAGCAGAGCTGAAGGAACTGAAACAGTCAATTAGGGAACTTAAAGATGCAATGGAAAAGTATCAGCAACAGGTTAGACCATGCAGAACAAAGAATTTCAGAGGTAGAAGATAAAGTTTTTGAGATAACTCAGATAGTAAAAGAGGCAGAAAAGAAGAGAGAGAAAGCAGAACGTTCCCTGTCAGAATTATGGGACTTTATGAAGCGTTCCAACATACGAGTTATAGGAATCCCAGAAGGGGAAGAAGAATGCCCCAGAGGAATGGAAGCCGTACTAGAGAATATTATAAAAGAAAATTTCCCAAATATCACCAAAGATTCTGACACACTGCTTTCAGAGGGCTATCGGACCCCAGGTCGCCTCAACTCTAACCGAGCTTCTCCAAGACACATTGTGATGAACCTGTCCAAAGTCAAGACAAAAGAAAAGATTATGCAAGCTGCCAGGAGTAAGCACCAGTTGACCTACGGGGCAAATCCATCAGAGTGACCGCAGACTTCTCTAATGAAACTTTCCAGGCAAAAAGACAATGGTCATCTACCTTTAATCTACTTAAACAGAACAATTTCCAGCCCAGAATTCTGTACCCTGCTAAGCTAAGCTTCAAAATTGACGGAGAAATCAAATCATTTACGGACATACAAACATTGAGGAAATTCGCCACAACAAGACCAGCTCTACAGGAAATACTTCAACCTGTTCTGCACACTGACCACCACAATGGATCAGCAGCAAAGTAAGAACTCAGAAATTAAAGGACAGAACCTAACCTCCACACTGATGCAAAAGATAAAACTAAGCAATGGACTCTCACAAAATAAGACGAATAGAATACTACCACACTTATCAATTATCTCAATAAATGTTAATGGCTTGAATTCCCCACTGAAGAGATATAGATTGGTTGACTGGATTAAAAAACACAAGCCATCCATTTGCTGTCTGCAAGAAACACACCTGGCTTCAAAAGACAAATTAAAGCTCTGAGTCAAGGGTTGGAAGACAATTTTTCAGGCAAATGGAATTCAGAAGAAAAGAGGAGTTGCAATCTTATTTTCAGATACATGTGGATTTAAAGCAACTAAAGTCAAAAAAGACAAAGACAGTCACTTTATATTGGTCAAGGGAAAAATACAACAAGAAGGCATTTCAATTCTAAATATTTATGCACCCAATTTAAATGCTCCCAGATTCTTGAAACAGACCTTGCTCAGTCTGAGCAATATGATATCTGATAATACCATAATAACAGGGGACCTTAACACTCCTCTTCAAGAGCTGGACAGATCCTCTAAACAGAAATTAAACAAGGATATAAGGGATTTAAATGAGACCCTAGTACAACTGTGCTTGATAGACGCATATAGAACACTCCATCCCAAAGATAAACAGTATACATTCTTCTCATCACCCCATGGAACATTCTCCAAAATTGATCATATCCTGGGACACAAAACAAATATCAACAGAATCAAAAGAATTGAAATTTTACCTTGTATCTTCTCAGACCATAAGGCACTAAAGGTGGAACTCAACTCTAACAAAAATGCTCGACCCCACCCAAAGGCATGGAAATTAAACAATCTTCTGTTGAACAACAGATGGGTGCAGGAAGAAATAAAACAGGAAATTGTTAACTTCCTTGAGCATAACAACAATGAAGACACAAGCTACCAAAACCTGTGGGATACTGCAAAAGCAGTTTTGAGAGGAAAATTCATCGCTTTAGATGCCTACATTCGAAACACAGAAAGAGAGCACATCAACAATCTCACAAGAGATCTTATAGAATTCGAAAAAGAAGAACAATCTAAGCCTAAACTCAGTAGAAGAAAAGAAATATCCAAAATCAAATCAGAGATCAATGACATTGAAAACAAAAGAATCATTCAGAAAATTAATGAAACAAGGAGTTGGTTTTTTGAAAAAATAAATAAAATAGATAAACCATTGGCCAGACTAACGAGGAATAGAAAAGTAAAATCTCTAGTAACCTCAATCAGAAATGATAAAGGGGAAATAACAACTGATCCCACAGAGATACAAGAGATCATCTCTGAATACTACCAGAAACTCTATGCCCAGCAATTTGACAATGTGAAAGAAATGGATCAATATTTGGAATCACACCCTCTCCCTAGACTCAGCCAGGAAGAAATAGAGCTCCTGAACAGACCAATTTCAAGCACTGAGATCAAAGAAACAATAAAAAATCTTCCAATCAAAAAATGCCCTGGTCCAGATGGCTTCACACCCAAATTCTATCAAACCTTCAAGGAAGAGCTTATTCCTGTACTGCAGAAATTATTCCAAAAAATTGAGGAAGAAGGAATCTTCCCCAACACATTCTATGAAGCAAACATCACCCTGATACCAAAACCAGGAAAAGACCCAAACAAAAAGGAGAATTTCAGACCAATCTCACTCATGAATATAGACGCAAAAATTCTCAACAAATTCCTAGCCAATAGATTACAGCTTATCATCAAAAAAGTCATTCATCATGATCAAGTAGGCTTCATCCCAGGGATGCAAGGCTGGTTTAATATACGCAAGTCGATAAATGTTATCCACCATATTGACAGAGGCAAAAATAAAGATCACATGATCCTCTCAATAGATGCAGAAAAAGCATTTGATAAAATCCAGCATCCTTTTCTAATTAGAACACTGAAGAGTACAGGCATAGGTGGCACATTTCTAAAACTGATTGAAGCTATCTATGACAAACCCACAGCCAATATTTTACTGAATGGAGTAAAACTGAAAGCTTTTCCTCTTAGAACTGGAACCAGACAAGGTTGTCCTCTGTCACCTTTACTATTCAACATAGTGCTGGAAGTTCTAGCCAATACAATTAGGCAAGACAAGGAAATAAAGGGAATCCAAATGGGAACAGAGGAGGTCAAACTCTCCCTCTTTGCTGACGACATGATCTTATACTTAGAGAACCCCAAAGACTCAACCACAAGACTCCTAGAAGTCATCAAAAAATACAGTAATGTTTCAGGATATAAAATCAATGTCCACAAGTCAGTAGCCTTTGTATACACCAATAACAGTCAAGATGAGAAGCTAATTAAGGACACAACTCCCTTCACCATAGTTTCAAAGAAAATGAAATACCTAGGAATATACCTAACGAAGGAGGTGAAGGACCTCTATAAAGAAAACTATGAACTCCTCAGAAAGGAAATAGCAGAGGATATTAACAAATGGAAGAACATACCGTGCTCATGGATGGGAAGAATCAACATTGTTAAAATGTCTATACTTCCCAAAGCAATCTACCTATTCAATGCCATTCCTATCAAAATACCAACATCGTACTTTCAAGATTTGGAAAAAATGATTCTGCGTTTTGTATGGAACCGGAAAAAACCCCGTATAGCTAAGGCAGTTCTCTGTAACAAAAATAAAGCTGGGGGCATCAGCATACCAGATTTCAGTCTGTACTACAAAGCCATAGTGCTCGAGACAGCATGGTACTGGCACAAAAACAGAGACATAGACACTTGGAATCGAATTGAAAACCAAGAAATGAAACTAATATTTTACAACCACCTAATCTTTGATAAACCAAACAAGAACATACCTTGGGGGAAAGACTCCCTATTCAATAAATGGTGTTGGGAGAACTGGATGTCTACATGTAAAAGACTGAAACTGGACCCACACCTTTCCCCACTCACAAAAATTGATTCAAGATGGATAAAGGACTTAAACTTAAGGCATGAAACAATAAAAATCCTCCAAGAAAGCATAGGAAAAACACTGGAAGATATTGGCCTGGGGAAAGACTTCATGAAGAAGACTGCCATGGCAATTGCAACAACAACAAAAATAAACAAATGGGACTTCATTAAACTGAAAAGCTTCTGTACAGCTAAGGAGACAATAACCAAAGCAAAGAGACAACCTACACAATGGGAAAGGATATTTGCATATTTTCAATCAGACAAAAGCTTGATAACTAGGATCTATAGAGAACTCAAATTAATCCACATGAAAAAAGCCAACAATCCCATATATCAATGGGCAAGAGACATGAATAGAACCTTCTCTAAAGATGACAGATGAATGGCTAACAAACACATGAAAAAATGTTCATCATCTCTATATATTAGAGAAATGCAAATCAAAACAACCCTGAGATATCATCTAACCCCAGTGAGAATGGCCCACATCACAAAATCTCAAAACTGCAGATGCTGGCGTGGATGTGGAGAGAAGGGAACACTTTTACACTGCTGGTGGGACTGTACAACCTTTCTGGAAGGAAGTATGGAGAAACCTCAAAGCACTCAAGCTAGACCTCCCATTTGATCCTGCAATCCCATTACTGGGCATCTACCCAGAAGGAAAAAAATCCTTTATCATAAGGACACTTGCACTAGACTGTTTATTGCAGCTCAATTTACAATTGCCAAAATGTGGAAACAGCCTAAATGCCCACCAACCCAGGAATGGATTAACAAGCTGTGGTATACTATTCAGCCATTAAAAAAAATGGAGACTTTACATCCTTCGTATTAACCTGGATGGACGTGGAAGACATTATTCTTAGTAAAGCATCACAAGAATGGAGAAGCATGAATCCTATGTACTCAATTTTGATATGAGGACAATTAATGACAATTATGGTTATGGGGGGGGAAACAGAAAGAGGGAAGGAAGGAGGGGGGTGGGGCCTTGGTGTCTGTCACACTTTATGGGGGCAAGACATGATTGCAAGAGGGACTTTACCTAACAATTGCAATCAGTGTAACCTGGCTTATTGTACCCACAATGAATCCCCATCAATAAAAAAGAAAAAAAAGAAAAAAGAAAATAAGGCGCTCACGGTTTAGGTGGAGGAGATAGATGAGTCAGTCCACAATTATAAGCAGGATGATGAGTGTTATGGTAGAGATGTGAACAAAGTAATAAGGAAGCACAGAGAAGGAAAAGACTTGGAAAATGGTATTAGAGCTGAGTCTTTAAGATCCATAAACCAGCTATCCAGATAAAGGAGAAAAGGCCATTTTGGGCCGAAAAAGCAGCATGGCAAAGTACAGAAATGTGACAAAAGAACAAAATATTCTTGAGGGGTGTGTGTGTGCATGTGTTGTGTGCATATGTATATATGCATGTCTTGGAGGGGAAATTGGAAAATGATGGTTAATAAAATTATTTAAAAATTAATAAATGGTCTGGTCATGGTGGATGTATATGGCACATTAAGAAACCTGGATTTTGTCTTGAAGACTAAAATGAACTTTAAAATGATTTTAAGCAAGAGCATGATGAAATCACATTTATATAGTTTATATTACAAGTAATGTTTTCACCCCTCTGTGTGCAACCTATAGGCCCCCAACAGCCTGAAAATTATGAGCAAAAACAATTTGAGGTCCTGAGGGGCTTTTCAAACCATAATCAAGGCTGAAAGGATCATTTTACATCAAGCAAATTAATACCAGCATCTATATTTTAGTCTTCTTGGAAATTTGCAAATTTTATACAAGACCAAGATTAAATTAAATTATATGCAGAAAAATATCTTAAATCAGATAACAGCTCCAGGGTTATTGAACCATTTTCCATCTCATTTGAGAATATAATTGAAGAAAAAATATTCTGTGTGGTATACCATTTAATTTCTATTAATAATAGTACACTTTTGGAGATGTCCTTGGCTGACTTAGCATTGTCTCTCAAAAGCAGAAAGATAAATAGCAAGTGGATTATTCATCAAATGACATTGCTTTTGTCTGGAAACATATCCCATTGCTGTCAGAGGTTTAAAAAAAAGTTAAAAGTCCTAAATTGCCTGAGTTGCAGTTTTCTCAGATGAATATATAATAAATCATCCTCAAAGTCTAACCATATAAACAAATAGTTTCTGTTCTAAAAATGGTTTGCTCTGAGGTCTGGAGAATCAAAACAACTTTCAGGAAAACTAAAATAATATTGTCAGCTTTTATAAATCACCTCTTGTATTACAATAATAAAATAACAATCCTAAGACCTAAGCAGTGGCATCTAAGGTGGTCTGCACTTCGTACCAGGTCCCAGGACTGACCCATAAAGCCAAATAATCAGCATCCCATCAACATCCCAGAAAGAGAGAAGATGGATAATTCTAGGAGTTGTCCAGGCCCACAAACATAGACAGTTGACCCTAGCACAGAAAGGCTATGAAAAACTTCATTATCACTGAATAAAGCAGGAAGCCACCACTGGGTGTTTCAAGGCTCTAACTTTATAAGAAACCTGAAGGACAGAGTTTGGTCTCTGAACCACACAAATCTAAATTAGACCAAGTAATGCCAGGAGATTGGGTTGTTTCAGAGCTTAGCACCTAAAAAATCTGGCTCTCCTTGACTTCACTTCTGTGTCACTATACAATAAGCACTGTTGTGATGATGACCAGATCACATCACGTGCTCATCCCAGACAGACTGTTGATGTAGTAACCCTTAAGATGATGGATATTTTTCTAAATCCTAGATCAGCATTTTTTTTTGTAACAATGGGTCAAGCATGTGAAGGATGGAAAGGGAAAGAGCAAGTCAGTGACAGCCCAGATTCTATTCTCCTCTTGGTGCCTTATTCCATTCTCCTTGGAAAGGTACAATTGTTGATATTTGAGCATATCCTTGGAGAGTCTACCCTGCCACATGAATTGGCTTATCAAAAATACTGGTCCAAACACAGGTAGATCCACTCCCCATTTCTTCGTGTCCAGGAGGTCTGAAAAATAAGCTGTTTCTCTTTTTTTACATTTTATGTGATATTTTAGTGCTCCCAGTAACTGACCAATTAACATGGCTCTGGGCATAGGTGGAAACCATCTACCCAAAAGACGGCTATACACAACCAACACAGTTTATTGCTTTATAGCATATTTATTGTTTACAAAACTTATTTAAATACATTTTCTCATTTTTATAATCTTTGGAACATAAGAAAGAGAAAGAGAGAGAGTAAACAGTATATCCAAAGTTATACAGCTTATAAACGGAAGAGCTTGAAACTCAAATTCAGGTCCTATAACTCAAATTCAGGTCCTATAACCTCAAATTCAGGTCCTATAACTCTAATTCCATAATCTATCCATGAAAGCATACACCTAGTAAACTGGACCTTACAGCATTCCTTTGTGAGAAGTAGTCATTGTAAAAGGAAAAAACTATACAGACTTTACCTTAAGGCAGGTGTGCTATATATGTTCTAGTTCTATAGTCATGGCATCTTTATGGTATTATAAAATGTGTGTGATGATCTAAAATACACCTTATGGGGGACCCTGCCATGTATTCCTTCCCAGAAGAGCCTTTCCCAACTAATTACCTAACACTGCTCCACTTTAATTTAAGGCCCTCAGTCTCTGCAAAATATTCAGTTTTCACTCTGCAAATAGAAATTTGGCGAGGCGGGCAGAGCAAGAGGGGACCAGAAGGATCATTTAGCTGAGCTTTCCTAGAACAACTGGGGAAAAAGAGAGAACCAGCCTTCTATACCTAGCATGAGGACCTTACCCAGAGTCATAGCTCAGGGAGCACAGCGAGGAGGTGGTGAGCTGGATACAGCGTATAATCCAGAATGGTGGAAATATAATGAATTAGACAAGTGATCGTGACCAGCTGGGGTTGGCTGGTCCCCCACAGAGGTCCAGGATGGCAGGAAGCCTTTCCAGAGTTTTCAGTTGTTGGGGGAAACTGCGCATTGTATGGAAAGCTTAGAAGAGTGGGTAGACTCAAACAGTATATAGCAACCAGATTTGACTGCAGGATGGAATGGATTTGCCATAGGTTTAGTGGATGGAGAGGCAGCCAAACTGAGAAGGTCTCAGCAGCCATGGGACTGCCATTGTACGAAGGTCATGAGAAGTTCATAGCAGGGGCCTAAAGCATGACTATCTTAATTCTACCTGCTTGGATCAGAACTCCACTCATGGGATAGGCTGAGGGACTCCTGCACCCCACAGGAATGGGAGTCAGGGGGCACTGTGGGAACTTCCCCTGAAGGATTTTTGTGAGCTTTAAGATCCCAACCCAGCAGTGTCTGGATGCTGAGGAAACAATCAGGTGATCACCAAAGGCAACTGTGTTTGGAATAAGGACCATAGAGATTGCTGGCTGTGCTCTCTGTCTCCTAAAAACCCCACAATTCCAACTGGTGTCCTGATGACACAATGCAACGTACTGTTATCAACAGCAAGAACTTCTGTTTGAAACAAAAAAGGCAGTGAGAAGAAAAAAGGATAAGGAGGAGAATAAGAAGAAAAAGAACACATGAAGAAGAACCAACAGGAAAACTCAGGCAACATGAAAAACCACAACACAAGAATGTCCCCAAGACACCATGAGGCAGATACTGCAGAAGAGTCCACCTATGGAGAATTAATGGAGCTGACAGAAAGGGAATTTAAGATATGAATGATAAAGACAATAAAAGGAATGGATGAGAAAATGAAAAGGCAGAACCAAAAGTTGGATGAGAGATATGTAGAATATAGAGAGGATATGGTAGGGCTTGAGGAAATGAGGAAGACAATCAGGGAATGTAACCATCCAGTACAAAGTATCAAAAATAGGTTAGACCATGAAGAATAAAATCCTCAGAGGTAGAGGATAAGGTTTTCAAGTTAACCCAGTGAGTTAAAGAGGCAGAAAAGAAGAGAGACAAAGCAGAATGGCTGCTTAGAGAACTATGAGAATACAAGAAGTGTTCAAATATAAAAATAATAGGAATTTCTGAAGGGGAAGAAGATTATCCCAAAGGAATGGAAACCCTACTGGAAAATATCATAAGTGAAAACTTTCCAAATTTTACTAAAGAGCCTGACACACTCTTTTCAGATGGATATTTAACCCTGGGTCACCTCAACTCAAACAAAGTCTCTCCAAGGCATATTGTAATGAACCCATCCAAAGTGAAAACGAAAGAAAAAATTCTGAATGTAGCCAGGAGTAAGTGCCAACTGACCTACAGAGGCAAAGCCATTAGGATGACAGCAGACTTTTCAACTAAAACCTTCCAAGACAGAAGAGCATGCTTATCCACCATCAACACGCTTAAACAAAATAATTTTCAGCTCAAAATTCTGTATCCTACTAAACTAAGCTTCAAAATTGATAGAGAAGTCAAATCTTTTGCAAATATACAAGCACTGAGAAAATTTGCCACAATAAAACCAGCTGTACAGGAAATACTTAGACTTATTCTCAACAGTGACTACCACAATGAACCACCAACAAAGCAAACATCCAGAAGCTAAAGGTCAAAACTTAGCTTCCACAATGGAGCAAAAGATAAAACTACACAAGTGACTTTCACAAAATAAGATGAATAGAACTGCACCACACTTACCAACTCTCTCAACAAATGTCTTCACCACTGAAGAGGCACAGGCTGGCTGATTGGATAAAAAAACCCCACAAGCATGGGAATGTAAACTAATACATTCCTTTTGGAAAGATGTTTGAAGAACACTTAGAGATCTAAAAATAGATCTGCCATTCAATCCTACAATTCATCTACTAGGTATATACCCAGAAGACCAAAAATCACATCATAACAAAGATATTTGTACCAGAATGTTTACTGCAGCCCAATTCACAATTGCTAAGTCATGGAAAAAGCCCAAGTGCCCATCAATCCACGAATGGATTAATAAATTGTGGTATATGTACACCATGGAATATTATGCAGCCTTAAATAAATATGGAGGCTTTACCTCTTTCATGTGTACACGGATGGGGCTGGAACATATTCTTCTTAGTAAAGTATCTCAAGAATGGAAAAAAAAGTATCCAATGTACTCAGGCCTACTATGAAACTAATTTATGGCTTTCACATGAAAGCTATAACCCAGTTATAACCTAAGAATAGGGGGAAAGAGGAGAGGGAGGGGAGGGAGGGGGAGGATGGGTGGAGTTAGAGTGATTGGTGGGTTTATACCTGTGGTGCATTTTACAAGGGTACATGTGAAACTTAGTAAATGTAGAATATAAATGTCTTAACACAATAACTAAGAAAATGCCAGGAAGGCTATGTTAACCAGTGTGATGAAAATGTGTCAAACGGTCTATAAAACCAGTGTATAGTGCCCAATGATCGCATTAATGTACACAGTTATGACTTAATAATAAAAAAAAAACCTTTAAAAAAAAAACCCACAAGCTATCCATATTCTGTCTCCAAGAAACACACCTAGTCTTGAAGGACAAAATAAGACTCAGGGTTAAAAGATGGAAAACAATATTTCAAGCAAATGGAAATCAGAAGAAAGGAGGAGTTGCAATCTTATTTTCTTATACAAGCAGATTTAAAGCCATTAAAGTTAAGAAAGACAAAGATGGACATTTTATAATGGTGAAAGGAAAAATATCACAGGAAGAAAGTTCAATTTTAAATATTTATGCACTCCACTTAAATGCTCCCAGATTTATGAAGGTCTTAGCAATAACCCATAATACCGTAACAGTGGTATCAGAGCCTTTAACACCCCTGACAGAACTGGATAGATCCTCTAAACAGAAACTAAACAAAGAAACAAAGAATATAAATGTGACCCTAGAACAAATGGGATTAATGGACATATACACACCATCCCAAAGCTAAGGAATATATATTTATCTCATCAGCCCATAGTACGTACTCCAAAATTGACTACATGCTAGGATATAAATCAAACTTCAGCAAAATTAAAAGAATAGAAATTATACATTGTATCTTCTCAGACCACATGGCAATAAAGCTGTAACTCAACTCTAACAAAAATGTTCATCCCCATACAAAGACTTGGAAATTAAACAACTTATACTGAATGATAGGAGGGTTCAGGAAGAGGTAAAAATGGAAATCGTTAAATTCTTCAAACATAAGAACAATGAAGACATAGGTTACCAAAACCTATGGGATACAGCAAAAGTAGTCTTTAAGACTTAAGGGAAATTGATCACATTAGATGCCTATATTCAAAAAACAGTAAGAGATCACATAAACTGATGAACCATCTTATGGAATTGGAAAAAGAAGAACAATCTAATTCCAAACCCAGCAGAAGAAAAGAAATAACCAAAATTAAATCAGAGATTAATGAAATTGACAACAATAGAATCATTCAGAAAATTAACAAAATTAAAATTTGTTTTTTTAATAAATAAAATTGATAAACCTTTGGCCAGGTTAACTAGAAACAGAAAAGTAAAATCTCTAATAACCTCAATCAGAAACAATAAAGAGGAGATAACAGATGCTATAGAGATACTTGAGATCATCTTTGAGTACTACAAGAAACTATATGCCGAGAAATTTGACAATGTGGAGGAAATGGATCAATACCTGAAATCACACCCTCTCCCTAGACTTAATCAAGAAGAAAGAGATTTCTTGAACAGATTGATTTCAGGAACTGAGAAGAAATAATAAAAAAAATCCCAACAACAACAACAAAAAAGCCCTGGTCCAGATGGATTCACATCAGAATTCTATCAAACCTTCAAAGAAAAGCTTATTTCTATACTGCAGAAATTATTCCAAAAAATTGAGAAGGAAAGAATCTTCCCTAACACGTTCTATGAAGCAACTATCACCCTGATACCAAAACCAGGAAAAGAACCAACTAAAAAGGAGAATTTCAGAGCAATTTCACCAATAAATGTAGATACAAAAATTCTCATTAAAATCCTAGCCAATAGATTATAGGTACACATTAAAAAAATGTTCATCACAATTAAGACATCCTCGAAAATAAGACATCCTCCAAAAATAAGACCTACTTACAGGAAAAATAAGATGTCCCCTGAAAATAAGACCTAGCACATCTTTGGGAGCACACCTTAAAATAAAACACTGTCTTATTTTTGGGGAAACAGGGTAGGTCTCATCCCAGAGATGCAAGGCTGGTTTAACACACCTAAGTCCATAAGCGTAATTCACCATATCAACAGAAGCAAAAAGAAAGACCATATGATCCTCTCAACAGATGCAGAAAAAGCATTTGACAAAATTCAGCATCATTTTCTAATTAGAAAACTTAAAAATTTAGGCCTAGATGGCATATGTCTTAATCTGATTGGAGCCATCTATAATAAACCCACAGCTAATATACTGAATGGAGTAAAACTGAAAGCTTTTCCCCTTAGAACTGGAACCACACAAGGTTTTCCTCTATCACCACTACTATTCAACATAATGCTGGAAATTCTAGCCAATACAATCAGGCAAAAGAAGGAAATAAAGGGCATTCAAATTGGCAGAGAGGGAGTCAAGCTCTTCCTCTTTGCTGACGATATGATCTTATACTTAGAGAACCCCAAAGACTCAACCACAAGACTTCTGGAAGTGATCAACAAATACAGCAATGTCTCAGGATATAAAATCAATGTCCACAAATCAGTAGCCTTTGTATATTCCAATAACATCCAAGATGAGAAGCTAATCAAGGACACAATTCCCTTCACAGTAGCTTCCAAAAAAATGAAATACCTGGAATATACATAACAAAAGAGGTGAAGGACCTCTACAAAGAAAATTATGAAACCCTAAGAAAAGAAATAGTAGAAGATATGAACAAATGAAAGAACATACCATGCTCATGGCTAGAAAGAATCAATATTGTGAAAATGTCTATACTACCCAAAGATATCTACAGATTCAATGCAATCCACATTAAAATACCATCATCATACTTTCAAGATTTGGAAAAAATAATTCTTCATTTTGTATGGAACCAGAAGTAACCCTATATAGCCAAGGCAATTCTTAGTAATGAAAACAAAGCCAGGGATGTCACCCTAGCAGACTTTTGGCTATACTATAAGGCCATGGTTATCAAAACAGCAGAGTATTGGTGCAAAAATACATACATTGACATTTGGAACCAAATAGAAAACCACGATATGAAATTCACCTCTTAACAGCCACCTCATCTTTGATAAATCAAACAAGAACATATACCTGGGAAAAGACTCCCCATTCAATAAATGGTGCTGGAGAATTGGATGACCACTTGTAAAAAACTGAAAGTGGACCCACATCTCTCACCACTTAAAAAGAAATGATTCAAGATGGATAAAAGATTTAAATCTAAGGCATTAAACAGTAAAAATTCTTAGAGAAAATGTGGGGAAATCACTTTAAGATATCAGCCTGTGGTACAATTTCATAAAAAAGACTTCTATGACAATTGCAATAGCAACATAAATAAACAAATGGGACTTAATTAAGCTGAAAAGCTTTTGTATAGCTAAGGAAACAACAACCAAAGCAAACAGAAAACCTTCCAAATGGGAAAAGATATTTGCATATTATGAATTGGACAAAAACTTGATAACTAGGATCTATAGAAAACTCAAATTAATCAACAAAAAAGACCTAACAATTCCATATATTATTGGGAACAGGGATGAATAGAACCTTCTCTAAAGAAGACAGACAAATGGCTAACAAACATGAGCTCATTGTCCCTAATCATCAGAGAAATGCCAATCAAAACAACCCTGAGGTATTACCTAACCCCAGTGAGAATGGCCCACATCACAAAGTCTCAAAGCTGCAGATGCTGGTGTGGATGTGAAGTAAAACACTTTTACATTGTTGGTGGGACTGCAAACTACTGCAACCTTTTTTAAAAGAAGTATGGAGAATCCTCAAAGAATTCAAATTAGACTTCCTGTTTCATCCTGCAGTTCCATTACTAGACATCTACCCATAAGAAAAAAAAAATCCTTTTATCATAAAGACATTTGCACTAGACTCTTTATTGCAGCTCAATTTACAATCGCCAAAATGTGGAAACAGCCTAAATGCCCACCAACCCAGGAATGGATTAACAAGCTGTGGTATATGTATACCACGGAATACTATTCAGCCACTAAAAAGATGGAGACTTTACATCTTTTGTATTAAACTGGATGGAGGTGGAACACATTCTTCTTAGTAAAGCATCACAAAATTGGAGAAGCAAAATCCAATGTGCTCTATTCTAATATGAAAGCAATAGATGAGCTAACACAAGTGGGAGGGATGGGGGAATCAGCAAATGGGGAGGGGGACGAGGGAAGCAGATGAGGGTCACAGTGTATGGCACACCTCTTGGGTGTGGGACACAATTATAAGAGAGATGTTGTCTAACAAATGCAATAAGTGTAACCTAATTCTTTGTATCCTTAATGAATCCTAAACAATAAAAATAAATAAATAAAATGCTGCTAATAAGATAAAGTATAGTTAACTATATTTACCAGCAATTCTACAAAACAAGGGATTTTCAATGTTCACAATACAAAGAAATGATAAACATTTGAGATGATGGATATGCTAATTACCCTACATGTCTTGAAATATCACTCTGTATCGCTTAAATGTGTGCAATTATTGCATGTCAACTAAAAGAGAAAACTAGATCTGATAATACTAATTATCATTAGACAATAGATAAATAATGATATGAAGTAAATTAAGTACTGAAATACTGATAAGTTGCAAAGTAAAGTAAAGTTATAGTATAAACTATGTGATTTGGGCTCCATGAACCTCTGTATGTCTCTTGACACCAGTGGAAATTTTGTAGTTAAATGGTTATTTAGTGTTATGCCAAACTGAATGTTTTACTATGTATTGTGAGCAATTTGGTACATTGAACTAAAGGAAACTATTTGTAGTTAACAAGCACAGGTTCTAAGTCTAAATCCCATTTATTTGCAAGTCAGATTTTCTTTTAAAAATTGGAAATTTCAACTACAGCTAGATTTGTGTAAGTTAATAAAAATCTGAAGAATAGATATATTTTTTACATGTTAGTTTTAACACTTTTATGAACTCACAGTATCTAGAGCTAGGCTAATATGAAGTTCATAATTTAACATTTTTAATATATTAAAGTACAAACCTACAGCAGCTTAATTTTGACTTTATTCAGATCTAAGCCAAACCATGCTTATTGGGCACTTAATAAAGAGCCCTGCAGATGACACATGAGGCCCTGCTCTCAAGCCACTTCCGGAGTAGTTTCATTGTGTGGATATAAAAGTTAATACAGTGGAAGTTTGGAATGTTTCTTATAGCTCTCCCAAATTCCTATTAAGATATTCGTGGAATACGAAGGATGTAAAGTCTCCATTTTTTTTAATAGCTGAAGAGTATTCCATGGTGTACATATACCACAGCTTGTTAATCCATTCCTGGGTTGGTGGGCATTTAGGCTGTTTCCACATTTTGGCAATTGTAAATTGAGCTGCAATAAACAGTCTAGTACAAGTGTCCTTATGATAAAAGGATTTCTTTCCTTCTGGGTAGATGCCCAGTAATGGGATTGCAGGATCAAATGGGAGGTCTAGCTTGAGTGCTTTGAGGTTTCTCCATACTTCCTTCCAGAAAGGTTGTACTAGTTTGCAGTCCCACCAGCAGTGTAAAAGTGTTCCCTTCTCTCCACATCCACGCCAGCATCTGCAGTTTTGAGATTTTGTGATGTGGGCCATTCTCACTGGGGTTAGATGATATCTCAGGGTTGTTTTGATTTGCATTTCTCTAATATATAGAGATGATGAACATTTTTTCATGTGTTTGTTAGCCATTCATCTGTCATCTTTAGAGAAGGTTCTATTCATGTCTCTTGCCCATTGATATATGGGATTGTTGGCTTTTTTCATGTGGATTAATTTGAGTTCTCTATAGATCCTAGTTATCAAGCTTTTGTCTGATTGAAAATATGCAAATATCCTTTCCCATTGTGTAGGTTGTCTCTTTGCTTTGGTTATTGTCTCCTTAGCTGTACAGAAGCTTTTCAGTTTAATGAAGTCCCATTTGTTTATTTTTGTTGTTGTTGCAATTGCCATGGCAGTCTTCTTCATGAAGTCTTTCCCCAGGCCAATATCTTCCAGTGTTTTTCCTATGCTTTCTTGGAGGATTTTTATTGTTTCATGCCTTAAGTTTAAGTCCTTTATCCATCTTGAATCAATTTTTGTAAGTGGGGAAAGGTGTGGGTCCAGTTTCAGTCTTTTACATGTAGACATCCAGTTCTCCCAAAGTGCTTTGGAAGGCCCAGGTGAGAAGATGACTTGAGGCCAGGAGTTCAATATTAGCATAAGCAACATAGCAAGACCCCCATCTCTACAAAAAATTTCAAAAATGCATGGTGGTGCATGCCCATAGTCCCAACTGACTGAAGCAATGTGATTACTTGAGCTCAGGAGTTCAACATTGCAGTGAGCCATGGTTGGTCTACTTTATTCCAGAAGAAGGAAAAGGGGAAAGGGAACAGGAACAAGAAGGGGGAGAAGTAGAAGGATGAAGAGGAGAAGATGAAGAAAAAGGAGGAGAAGAATTATTTCTTAGACCTCTAGGAGATAGTAGTGGAGACCTAGAACATACCAACAATCCTTCATGATATCCAATTCTAGAGTTAATGGACATTTCCTGTCAACAGGAATAAAAAAGACCAACATTAAGCCCATAAAATACAGCAATAAAAAGAGCATTGTGAAGACTCACAAGGAAAAACTTTTAATATGATTTTCTATAATAAACCAATAAAATTTTATTTTAATTTGCTCTTAATTTATTTTTCTATTGCTTTAAATCCTCTAAATATTGTAAAAGATAAGTACTTCAGTTCAAAATGGAAATAAAAGATTATAGTTTCTCCTTTCCACCCTTAGATATCACACAAAACTCAAAGAAATAAGGAACAACAATATTATCTTTATTTTCTTTCTTTTTTTCTTTTTTTACTATCTCTATTTTCAACAAAACCAGGAGGTAACCATACTAACCAAAATTTCTTAGAAAGAGCTACTGAATTAAGGTCTAATCGCATTATGGAAGATATGTAGAACATATGTTCATATCTATAAATGTCAGTCTCAGCCATAAACCTGTCAGAGCACAGATCGCTGAAGTAATTGGTATGCCCATCTAATGAACTCTGCTTTGAATTATCGTGACTGAGGATATTGCCTGGTAGCAATCACTGCTCTGGACTCATTTTTCCCCAATATCTCAAGCAACAGGAAAATTAAGGATAAGTAAGAAACAGCATACAGAAACCAAATTTGCTGGCAGATGTTTGCCAATAAAGCAAGGAATGAAAATCTTTGCATATTATGAGCCACACTGCCAGGTTGATTAAGTGGGTTAGAAAAAGTGAAAGCAAAAAAGTCACACACACACACACACTCTCTCCCTCTCTCTCTCTCACACACACACACACACACAGACATACCTGGGTTGTGAGGAGAATAGCCATAAACTCAAAGCATAGTGGTTATCCTTAAACTACAGGAAGCTTTAAAGTGAATAGCAAGTCTAGGAAGGACTAACTTCATTCAAATATTAATTATATATAACATTTCATTTAAATATTAATCAAAGATCTAACACAAAACCATTGGAAAAGTACTACAAAGGAAAGTAATATAGAAAGAACTGGCAGATAAAATATACTCATTCTAAAAATTTCTAATGTAGCAAATAATATGGCCAAGCATATCACTATAAAAATTAATAATTGGAATGTTAATTGTCTTCAAAGATTTTTCCTCTAAAATAAGAGGGAGGATATGATAAGGCAATAAAAGCAGACAGAATTTGGGTATTCAGTTAGGTACAGAGTAAACAAACACCAATTAAAACCATATTGGAGATAAAGGATACATTTGAAGCAGAAATTAGAAATTCCTAGAAACACAGTAGAGGATACAAGTGATAGTCTTCAGGAAAAGGAGAAAAATAAAATAAAAACAATAAAATGGAAAGTATTAGAATATTATCTATAAGTAAAAAAGACAAAGGAAATCCACCATATGTATAATTTATGTCTCCCACCCCCACCCCCCAAAAGAGATCTGAAATAATAAGATAGAAAATATCAAAGATACTTGTAATTTTATCAAAAATATCTTTTTAATCTTTAATCTATAGATACAACAGTAAGGACACTTACTATGTACTGTCCTTGACTGTGTCATGAGAAAAAAATGTTTATATACTAATCAACATTAAGAAATATATGGTTTTGGAGGGGAGACAAGATGGCGGACTGAAGCCAGCTTTCAACAAAGGCTCCCGTCCAGAAGGAGAGTTAAGGGACAGGAATTTAGTAAGTATCCTGGTGGACTTGAGCCTCACCAAGAGAGAAGGCTGAAGAACGCACATCAACACCGCTGAGGCAAGTTGTGATCACAAGGATGCAAACAAAAGGTACAAAATCCACCACCAAGCGGACGGGAGTCCCCGTCCCCCATGAGACCGGCTCTGGAGCCCCACAATTGAACAAGCGGGCAGAAATTAAAGCCCCTCCCACTATACTCCACGGGAGAGACCTTCTAAAAACTGGACCTACCTCCCCTACTGGGGTGCCGTGGCGTTCTCCTGCCGGACATAGGGCTGAATAAAACTTTGGGAATCCTTTGCCGGCAACCCTGAATCCCCGGCGCTCCCCTCCCGCCCACTGAGGTCTGGAGGCCTGTCCCCCAGGACTTCGGATCCTTGGGTGATTTCTCAAGGGAATGGACAGTCCCCGAGTTGCGACTGGTCAGCATTGACTCTGAGGCGCGCCGAGTGAGGAGAGGGCACCGGGCTGAGGGGGAGTCACGCCTCGCGGCACTTCCCTGCGGTGCAGTGCACCAACCCTCCACGGGCATAGGGGGCCCAAGACTGAATCAGACTCTGGCCTCCCCGCTGAGAGCTGAGAGCCCCTACTCTCACTCGGGGTCTGAGGGCCTATCCCCCAGGAGTTCGGCTCCTTGGGTGATTTCTCGAGGGGAGTGCACAGTGCCTGAGCTGCATCAGGTCAGCGCTGACTCTGGGACACGTGAGCGAGGAGAGGGCACTCCGCTGAGGGGAAATCAAGCCTTGGCGGCACTTCCCTGCGGTGCAGTGCAGGAGCCCTCCCCGGACCGTAGTATTGCGTGAAACTGAATGAAACTCTAGCTTCCCCCAGCCCCACTCCCAATCCGGGCCTGGGGGTCCATCCCCCAAGAGTTCTGATTCTTGGGGGATCTCTTAAGGGGTGTGGACCCAGCACAAACTGCGGCCGCTCAGTGCTGACTCTGGGGCGCGGGACAGAGGAGAAAAGGGTCGCCTGAGTGCCCACACCAGAGCAGCAGTTCCCTGGAGGTAGATCAACAGCCGTTTTCTCTTTAACGGCAGAACGCTCACTTCTGGATATTCTGAGGCCACACCTCCTGTCTCCCTGGGCAACCAGAGGAGGCCACCGGTGACACGGCTCACAAACCCAGAAGCCTCCAGGGCGGGGCCGACCCAGAGAGGTGTTCAGACGCAATTCTCCAGCAGCAAAGACGTTTGAACTCAAAACAGCCCGTCTCCTGTAGGCGACGACAGGAACAGAGACAGAACCTCACAAAGTTGTCTGTTCTGTTCTGTTCTGTTAGCAGCATCCATCAGGGACGGGGCTAAGCCTGAGTGAACACCTCCTTCCCATCACCTGCATCAAACACTCAAAGATGTCAGGCCCCATCTCCTCCTGCTAGATAGCGGCAGTCTGCGGGGGCCTGGCAGACTTCCTTGCGATTCAGGCAGGTGCAAACCCCTGGAGTGTCTGTTCACTGCAGGCAACTGGGTTAGCCATCTGCAGAGATACCAGTGACTGGGTCCGACGGAGGGGCAAAGTGGGGAAGGAGACGTCAACCTTCCCAGACTGCTCTGTTTGCGGGGTGGCTCCTCCTGACTCCACGCTGCACTGGGGTGAGCTGTCTCAGAGGAGTCACCAGGCCCCTGTGATCCAGTTCCCAGAGACCTCTTGAACCCTTCCACCCGAGACAAGTGCCGATTGAGACAGTTGATTCGGACCTTTTGAACTGGGCTAATAGACTGAGGACTTTTCAGGTGGTGCCCTGGGTGTGCGATTGTAGGAAGGTTTGATTCTCCTTTTCCAACTGGGGCCAGAGGTGGGCAGGCGGGGTGACTTAATTGCTGATTTTTCCACACAGCTGAGACTTCAAGCCAGAGTAGAAGTTGCAATAGGATCGAACAGAAACCAGCTGAAAACAAGACAGAACCACTTTGCTCCACCACACCAGACAGGGCCCCAGTTTCTCAGGCCACAACACTGTACGGGCCCTCGATAAAACCCCAGGGGAAAAACCAAAGGGAGTAAACCATGGGGCGGAATCAGCGGAAAAACTCTGGTAACATGAATAACCAGAATAGATCAACCCCCCCAAGAAAAGATACGGCAGATGTGATTGAAGATCCCATTCATAAACAACTGGCTGAGATGTCAGAAGTCGAATTCAGAATTTGGTTTGCAGACAAGATTAATAAAATTGAATTAGGAATTCGAGGAGAAATTCAAAAACTGTCTCAAGAATTTAACGAATTTAAAGACAAAACCACCAAAGTCTTAGACACACTGAAACAAGAACTTACAGCCCTCAAAGATATGAAAAATACAGTAGAATCCCTCAGTAACAGAATGGAGCAAGCAGAAGAAAGGATTTCTGACATTGAAGATAAAGTCTTCGAACGCTCCCAATCTCTCAAAGAGGAAGAGAAATGGAGAGCAAAAACGGATCACTCACTCAGAGAGCTCTCAGATAATTCGAAAAAAAATAACATAAGGGTTATAGGAATTTCGGAGACTGATGAAGTGGCAGCCAAGGGCACAGAGGCCCTTCTACATGAAATTATGAAAGAAAATTTTCCAGACATGCCTAGAGAATCTGAAATTCAGATAGCAGACAGCTTCAGAACCCCAGCACGATTCAACCCCAATAAGACATCTCCCAGACATATCATAATTAGCTTCACTAAAGTTAACATGAAAGAGAAGATTCTCAAAGCAGCCCGGCGAAAGAAAACTATAACGTACAAAGGTAAGAATATTAGAATAACTGCAGATCTCTCTGCTGAAACTTTTCAAGCAAGAAGAGGCTGGTCATCAACTTTTAATCTCCTAAAGCAAAAAAACTTTCAACCCAGGATCTTGTATCCAGCTAAACTGAGTTTCATCTATGATGGAGAAATTAAATACTTCAATGACATTCATATGTTGAAAAAATTTGCCATAAGTAAACCAGCTCTTCAGGATGTTCTCAGACCTATCCTCCACAATGACCAACCCAATCCTATACCACAAAAGTAAACTCACTCAGAAACTTCGGATCAAACTCCAACTTCCACACTGGCGAAAGGATTAAAAATGTCCACTGGACCTTTGAAAAACTCGATACCCAAAATTCCACCAGACTTATCCTTACTCTCCATCAATGTGAATGGCTTAAACTGTCCTCTAAAGAGGCATAGGTTAGCTGACTGGATACAAAAACTTAAGCCAGATATTTGTTGCATACAAGAGTCACATCTCAACTTAAAAGACAAATACAGACTCAGGGTGAAAGGATGGTCATCCATATTTCAGGCAAATGGTAATCAGAAAAAAGCAGGTGTTGCAATTTTATTTGCAGATACAGTAGGCTTTAAACCATCAAAAGTAAGGAAGGACAAGAATGGTCACTTCATATTTGTTAAGGGTAATACTCAATATGACGAGATCTCAATTATTAATATCTATGCACCCAACCAGAATGCACCTCAATTTATAAGAGAAACTCTAACAGACATGAGTAACTTGATTTCCTCCAGCTCCATAATCGTTGGAGATTTCAACACTCCCTTGGCAGTGTTGGATCGATCCTCCAGAAAGAAGCTGAGCAAAGAAATCTTAGATTTAAACCTAACCATCCAATATTTAGATTTAGCAGACATCTACAGAACATTTCATCCCAACAAAACTGAATACACATACTTCTCATCAGCCCACGGAACTTACTCCAAAATTGATCACATTTTAGGTCACAAGTCTAACCTCAGTAAATTTAAAGGAATAGAAATTATTCCATGCATCTTCTCGGACCATCATGGAATAAAACTTGAATTGAGTAACAACAGGAATCTGCATACCCATACAAAAACATGGAAGTTAAATAACCTTATGCTGAATGATAGCTGGGTCAGAGATGAGATTAAGAAAGAAATCACCAATTTTTTGGAACAAAATGACAATGAAGACACAAGCTATCAGAACCTCTGGGACACTGCAAAGCCAGTTCTAAGAGGGAAATTTATAGCACTGCAAGCCTTCCTCAAGAGAACGGAAAGAGAGGAAGTTAACAACTTAATGGGACATCTCACACAACTGGAAAAGGAAGAACATTCCAACCCCAAACCCAGCAGAAGAAAAGAAATAACCAAAATTAGAGCAGAATTAAATGAAATTGAAAACAAAAGAATAATACAACAGATCAATAAATCAAAAAGCTGGTTTTTTGAAAAGGTCAATAAAATAGATAAACCTCTGGCCAACCTAATCAGGAAAAAAAGAGTAAAATCTCTAATATCATCAATCAGAAACAACAAAGACGAAATAACCACAGACTCATCAGAAATCCAAAAAATCCTTAATGAATATTACAAGAAACTTTATTCTCTGAAATATGAAAATCTGAAGGAAATAGACCGATACTTGGAAGCACACCACCTTCAAAGACTTAACCAGAATCAAGTGGAAATGTTGAACAGACCCATATCAAGTTCCGAAATAGCATCAACTATACAAAACCTCCCTAAAAAGAAAAGCCCGGGACCAGATGGTTTCACGTCAGAATTCTACCAAACCTTTAAAGAGGAATTAGTACCTATATTACTCAACCTGTTCCAAAATGTAGAAAAAGAAGGAAGACTACCCAACACGTTCTATGAAGCAAATATCACCCTGATCCCCAAACCAGGAAAAGACCCAACAAGAAAAGAAAATTATAGACCAATATCACTAATGAATATAGATGCAAAAATATTCAACAAGATCCTAACAAACAGAATCCAGCAACACATCAAACAAATTATACATCATGACCAAGTTGGTTTTATCCCAGGGTCTCAAGGCTGGTTCAATATACGTAAATCTATAAATGTAATTCAGCACATAAACAAATTAAAAAACAAAGACCATATGATTCTCTCAATTGATGCAGAAAAAGCTTTTGATAATATCCAGCATCCCTTCATGATCAGAACACTCAAGAAAATTGGTCTAGAAGGGACTTTTCTTAAACTGATAGAGGCTATCTACAGCAAACCCACAGCCAATATCATATTGAACGGAGTTAAATTGGAATCATTTCCACTCAGATCAGGAACCAGACAAGGCTGCCCATTGTCTCCATTGCTTTTCAACATTGTAATGGAAGTTTTAGCCACCGCAATTAGGGAAGAAAAGGCGATCAAGGGTATCCATATAGGGTCAGAAGAGATCAAACTCTCGCTCTTCGCAGATGATATGATTGTGTATCTGGAAAACACTAGGGACTCTACTACAAAACTCCTAGAAGTGATCAAGGAATACAGCAGCGTCTCAGGTTACAAAATCAACATTCATAAATCGGTAGCCTTTATATACACCAACAACAGTCAAACTGAAAAAGCAGTTAAGGACTCTATCCCATTCACAGTAGTGCCAAAGAAGATGAAATATTTGGGAATTTACCTAACAAAAGACGTGAAAGATCTCTATAAAGAGAACTATGAAACTCTAAGAAAAGAAATAGCTGAAAATGTTAACAAATGGAAAAACATACCATGCTCATGGCTAGGAAGAATCAACATTATCAAAATGTCCATACTACCCAAAGCAATATATAATTTCAACGCACTCCCTATTAAAGCTCCACTGTCATATTTTAAAGATCTTGAAAAAACATTACTTCGTTTTATATGGAATCAGAAAAAACCTCGAATAGCCAAGACATTACTCAGAAATCAAAACAAAACAGGAGGAATCACACTACCAGACCTCAGACTTTACTACAAATCGATAGTGATCAAAACAGCATGGTATTGGCACAAAAACAGAGAAGTAGATATCTGGAATAGAATAGAGAACCAAGAGATGAATCCAGCTACTTACCGCTATTTGATTTTTGACAAGCCAATTAAAAACATTCAGTGGGGAAAAGATTCCCTATTTAACAAATGGTGCTGGGTGAACTGGCTGGCAACCTGCAGAAGACTGAAATTGGACCCACACCTTTCACCATTAACTAAGATAGACTCTCATGGGATTAAACATTTAAACTTAAGACATGAAACTATAAAAATACTAGAGGAGAATGCAGGGAAAACCCTTGAAGAAATTGGTCTGGGTGAGTATTTCATGAGGAGAACCCCCCGGGCAATTGAAGCAGCTTCAAAAATACACTACTGGGACTTGATCAAACTAAAAAGCTTCTGCACAGCTAAGAACACAGTAAGCAGAGCAAGCAGACAGCCCTCAGAATGGGAGAAGATATTTGCAGGGTATAACTCTGACAAAGGTTTAATAACCAGAATCCACAGAGAACTCAAACGCATCAGCAAGAAAAAAACAAGGGATCCCATCGCAGGCTGGGCAAGGGATTTGAAGAGAAACTTCTGTGAAGAAGACAGGCGCATGGCCTTCAGACATATGAAAAAATGCTCATCATCTTTAATCATCAGAGAAATGCAAATCAAAACTACTTTGAGATATCATCTAACTCCAATGAGACTAGCCTATATCACAAAATCTCAAGACCAGAGATGTTGGCGTGGATGCGGAGAAAAGGGAACACTTCTGCACTGCTGGTGGGAATGCAAATTAATACATTCCTTTTGGAAAGATATATGGAGAACACTCAGAGATCTAAAAATAGATCTGCCATTCAATCCTGTAATTCCTCTGCTGGGCATATACCCAGAAGACCAAAAATCACAACATAACAAAGATATTTGTACCAGAATGTTTATTGCAGCCCAATTCATAATTTCTAAGTCATGGAAAAAGCCGAAGTGCCCATCGATCCACGAATGGATTAATAAATTGTGGTATATGTATACCATGGAATACTATGCAGCCTTAAAGAAAGATGGAGACTTTACCTCTTTCATGTTTACATGGATGGAGCTGGAACATATTCTTCTTAGTAAAGTATCCCAAGAATGGAAGAAAAAATATCCAATGTACACAGCCCTACTATGAAACTAATTTGGGACTCTCACATGAAAGCTATAACCCAGCTACAACTTAACAATAGGGGGAAGTGGGAAAGGGGGGGGTGGGTAGAGGGAGGGGAATCGGTGGGATCACACCTGTGGTGCGTATTACAGGGGTATTTGCGAAACTTGGTAAATGTAGAATATAAATGTTTTGGCACAGTAACTGAGATAACGCCGGAAAGGCTATGTTAACCACTGTGATAAAAATGTGTCAAATGGTTTATGAAGTGAGTGTATGATGCCCCATAATCATATCATTGTATACAGTTATGATTTAATAAAAAAATTAAAAAAAAAAGAAATATATGGTTTTCAAATTATATTTTCAGTAGTAAGAAAAGATAACTTTGTATTTAAAGCTAGTCATTTGTTGTGGGAAAAAAATAAGATTCATTTCATACCTTTACAAAGCAACCTTAACTCTAAAAAGTTTCTATAAACAGGGATCATATCTGTTAGTAAGATATAAAGACAAATTACACATAGTTTGGAACATGCTAAATCTAAATTCCCTTGAGCTTGTCTTGAAAACATTTGAAGACACAAAGAAAACTTCAGCCGCAAGGTGTAAGTACAACAATAAACCAGGCAAAGAGCATTCAATTCATTTAGCTACAAATAATAACCTAAAGCAAATAAAAGTATAATGGTATAAAATATAATATAGAGCTTGCAAGCCCAGATAATGTAGAAATTAAGAATCTAATTAATATATTAGAAAATACGATTGTCAAAAAAAAAAAAAAACTAACACTAAGTAAATGAATAGGAATTAACGAGCTCAAAATCAGAATTTGGTAGAACTAATAAATTCAAGACCTGATTCTCTGATAATAAAAATAGCCATAATGAAAGGTAGATAAATTTATAGGTTACTAAGTAAAGAAAAATAAGAAAAAGGACAAATTTACAAAATGATAGGATAACTACATGAATGCTTTTATCAACTTTAAGAGAAAAATGGGTCATTTTTCTAGGAAATCAGGAATACCCAACAGACCCAAATAAGAGAAAATCTAAACAGATCTATTATCAGAGAGGAAATAAAGATGTTACACATAGCTAATTAGAAAAAATGCACTAGTCCTCACATCGTATCACAAGAGAATTCTACTAAAGCTCTAAGGAAATCATAACTTCAATGTTGCTTACAATGCTTACTAAGACAGAATAAAAGGAAAACCTACTAAAATTTTAAAATAAAAATATGCTTAATCCCCAGGCAATAAAACAAAAATAAAAGAGCAAGTTATTTACAAAAGAAAAGAATAGGGCAGACCTTATACTTCTTTTGTTTTTCAATAATGAATATGTAGTTTCCTCATATTTTTATTGGTTTTGGTATTTTTTTATCTCAGAATATTAGGGGGTACATGTGTTTTGGTTTTTCTGAAGATTGAGTTAAAGTTATAAGTATGTCCTTTACCCCAATAGTGTGCACTTTACCCAATGGGTGTGAATTTGTCTATTGCCTCCGTCTTCCCCCAGCTTGATTTTCATTGAGTTTTACTTCCATATGTGCCTTGTTAATGGATTAATTCCAACTTGCTGACGAGTACATGTGTTTGTTTCTCCATTCTTGTGATGTTTCACTTACTAAAAATGGTCTCCAGGTCAATCAAGGTAGAAAGATACTAGATGGCTATTTTTTTTGTTTGTTTTGTTTTCAGTTTTTTGGCTGGGGCTGGGTTTGAACCCACCACCATTGGCACATGGGGCCAGCACCCCACTCCTTGAGCCACAGGTGCTGCCTGATGGCTATTTTTTTAATGAGTGAGTAGTACTCCATAGTAATACATATACCATTGTATTAATCCATTCATGAATTGTGGGCACTTGGGTTGTTTCCATGTCTTTGGGATTGTGAATTGTGCTGCTATAAACATTCGAGTGCAGATGTCCTTTTTATAAAAATGACTTTTTCCCCCCGGGATATATACCCAGCAGTGGGATTGCTAGATTAAATGGTAGGTCTACTTTAAGCTTTTTGAAGTATAGCCACACAATTTTCCATAGAAGTTTGAAGTCCCACAACAGGGTACATGTGAAACTTAGTAAATGTAAAATATAAATGTTTTAATACAGTAACTAAGAAAAAGCAAGAAAGGCTATGTTAACCAGTGTGATGAAAATATTTCAAATTGTATATAAAACCAGCACATGGTACTCCATGATTGCATTAATGTACACATCTATGATTTCATAAAAAATAAAATAAAAATAATTACAACCCACAGGCATTAAAAAAAAAAAATTCCTTTCCACATCCACTCCAGCATCTGTTACTTTGAGACTTTTTAATATGCGCTATTCTAATTGGAGGTAGGTGACATCTCATTGTGAATTTGATTTGTATTTCCCTAATGAGTAGATACATTAAGCATTTTTTCATTAGTTTGTTGGCAATTAGTGTATCTTCATTTGAAAAGTTGCTGTTATGTCTTTTTCCCACTTTTTAATGGCATTGTTTGGTTGTTTCTTGCTGATTCACTTAAGTTCTTTATAGGGAGAATTATGAAACACTGAGGAAAGAAATTGCAGAAGATATAAACAAGTGGAAAAAATATACCATGCTAATGGATCAGCAGAATCAACATTGTTGAAATGGCTACACTACCCAAAGTGATTTACGGATTCAGTGCAATTCCCATTAAAATACCAATGCCATTTCTTGCAGATTTAGAAAAAAATAGTTCTACATTTGTATGGAACCAGAAAAGACACTGAAAATTTACATAGTAAGATCAACAAGGGAGACATAACTTTACTAGACTTCAAGCTATACTACAAGGCCAGTTACCAAAACAACATGGTACTGGCACAAAAACAGAGATAGGCCTACGGATCAGAACAAAAAAACCAGAGATGAAATTATCCTCATATTCTCATATGATTTTTGACAAAACAGATAAAAACATACACTAGTACTAGGAAAACTGGATAGCCAAATGTAAAAAGACTGGCAGGATAGGATCTGCATCTCCCACCATTCACAAAAATTAATTTACTTTGAATAAAAGACTTAAATCTGAGCAGGAAACTATAAGAATCCTAGAAGAGCATGTTGGAAAAACTCTTGTAGATACTGGCTGAGACAAAGGATTCATAAAGAAGACCCCAAGGGAAATATAGCAACACAAAAATATAAATGACTGGGACTTAATTAAATTAAAAAGCTAAATGAACAACATTTAGTTTTCTTTCATTTCCAGGTAGAGTGGGGCTGCTACTCACTCTGGTAGTGGAACCCCAGTTTAGCTGAGGGCTCTCAGAACAATCTATTACACAACTCTCCACCTTGAATTAAATGTTTTTAAGTAGACATTTTGCCGAAAGAAAAAAGAAAGGTTAAATTAGAAAAGCAGAATTAAAACTGATAAAGTCATACGAAAAATGAATAAACTCTAGTAGAAAAATTGAATAAAAAGGCAAAATCATCCTATATAGGTATAATAATTTCAAAGTTCTCAAGTGAAAACAGATTTCTCTGAAACTGTAAAGATAATTAGAAATATGGATTTTGAAATCTGAAAAAATGAAAAAAAGGTGAAATGCATCAGAGAATGAAGATTAGACATATGTATAGTTAAGTTTCTAAAAGAAAAATTAAACAGTAAAACAAGAGAACTAGGGCGGCGCCTGTGGCTCAGTGAGTAGGGCGCTGGCCCCATATGCCGAGGGTGGCGGGTTCAAACCCAGCCCCGGCCAAACTGCAACAAAAAAATAGCCGGGCGTTGTGGCGGGCGCCTGTAGTCCCAGCTACTCGGGAGGCTGAGGCAAGAGAATCGCGTAAGCCCAAGAGTTAGAGGTTGCTGTGAGCCATGTAACGCCACGGCACTCTACCGAGGGCGGTACAGTGAGACTCTATCTCTACAAAACAAAACAAAACAAAAAAAAAAAAACAAGAGAACTAATTATTAAGTCATAATTCAAGAAAAAATATTCTTTCAATAAAAGAAAACTAAGATATACTGTATTTGTATACTTAGGAAAACTAACCCAGTTAGATGATATAATCATATAATGAATAAGAAAATTCATTTTATAGTAAAAACAATTAAAAATTAAAAGATAAAGATTTTAAAGCAGCTGTTATATTTATACTCCATAATGAAGGTAACAGAAAATACATTTGAAAGGGATGGGAAAATATGGAAGTCGCAATTAATGAATAAGATAGAAGTAAGATGACATAGAATCTATGAGATCGAATGGAATAGAAACATTAGACTTAAAAATACAATTTCTGAAATTTAAAAAATTACCAAAATACTTTGATTAAATCATGAAAATGACATGACATGAGCCAGTGAAAGATATACCAATAGAAACTTTCAAATACGACCAAGAAAGAGAGTAAATATTGAAAGCTAATGAACACAACCATAGTGACCTATAGGACAATATCAAGAGTCTAAACCACACATTACTTAAGTGTCAGAGAAAAAGAAATAGTGTGGAGGAAAAATAATTGCTGAAAAGTCCCAAATATGGCAAAAGACATAAATTTACATGTTCAAAAATCTCATTGAACCCCAAACAGGATATAAGACAACATGAGGAAAAACGGTATACCTAGAAATATCATAATCCAATTGCTGAAAAAAGAAAGACATAAAATTGTTTGAAGGCAGCTCCAAAATGATGCATTAAATATATGGAAATGTTGATTTTAATGACCATAAATTTCTCAATACAATTTCTAGGGAGGCTAGAAAACAGTGCGGTAGTATCTTTAGAGTAATCAAGGAAAGGAATTGTTAACTCAGAAGTCTGTATCTAGTGAAAATAATCTTCAAAACAATCATATTCTAAGATGTAGGAAAACTAAAAGAGTTCATCAGTAGCCAACTACTTTTTATAAGAAATACTAAAGGAAGTTCTTTAGGTGGAAAAGAAATAATAGCAGAGATAAATTTAGATCTTCAGGAATAAAGAATAAGATAAATGGCAAATATTGGTTAAATATAAAGCATTATTTCTCCCTTTGGGTTCTCTAAAATATGTAATTCTACTGAAATCAATAATTACACTATTGTCTGGTTAGGTTTTCAGAACTGAAGATGTAAACATGAGATTACTATAATATAAAGGTCAATGACAGGAGGAACATATGTAGCTGTAAGATTTATATATATTTGGAGTAGTCCAATATTAACTCTAGGTAGAATCTATAAGTTCAGGTAATATTTTGATACCTAAAGCAATTATTGTAAATATTATACAAAAAGATACAGCCACAGTAGGAGATTTTAACTCCCCCTCTCAGCAATTGTAGCACAATTAGACAAAAAGAAGAAACATTCAAACACTATCAACCACCTTGATGCAATTGATATTTATAGAATGCAAAATACATCCTCTGTTTGGTGCCTGTGATATCTTCATTAAAATAAAATATATGCTGTTCCATAAAACAAGTGTCAATAAATTTGAAAGAATTGAAATCATTCAGAGTATTTTCTGAACACAGTAGAATTACATAGGAGCCAAGAAGAATAAGTAGAAAAGATCAAATACCTAGAACTTGAACAACAAACTTCTGAATAACTCATGGATCAAAAAAAAAAACCACAAGAGAAATTAGAAATATTTCAACTGAATGACTGAAAATTTGTGAGATACAGTTAAAAGAGTGCTATAAAAATATATAGCTTTAAATACTTAGAAAAGAAGAAACATCTAAGTCAACAACCTGAGGTTTCACCTTAAAAGACTAGAAGAAGATCAAAGTGAACACAATTTTAAAAAGAGGAAATAAAGAAAAAAGAAGAAATCAGTGATTTGGAAAACAGAGACACAATAGAGAAAGTTACAGTAGAACTTCCATAGTTGACCACCTCCCTATACTGACCACCTGCTTAAGTTGACCTAATTTTCTTAGGCCAGACATGCACCACCACATGTACGTATCAGCACAGTAGGCCTAGTTTCCTGTGTTGACCACCTCCATGTGTTAACCAGTTTGTTACAGTCCCATGCATGGTCAACTTACAGAGGTTCTACTCTATACCCAAGAGTCAATTCTCTGAGTAGTTCAAGGACCAGAAAAAAACTTTTCATAAGACAGACTTTGCTTGATGCCTAATTTTTCTTTGTTTTGGTTTCTGTTTTCCTGTAGAGAATGGATGGCTGTTGAATTGTTTCATAGAATAACAACAATTTTATTATTGTATAATTTACATGCTATAAAATCCATCCATTTAAATGGGTAATTAAATGTTTGATAAATTCATTGAGTTGTATAATCTTCAACATAATTGTTTTAGAATAATTTTTTTTCACCAGATAAAATTTCTCATGCCCATTTATATTTAATCCCCATTCCCACTCCCAGCTGTAGGAAAACCATTGGTATAATTTCTGTCTTTCTATATTTTCCTATTCTTTATACTTCATATGAATGGAATCATAATATTTGGTCTTTTGTGACTAACTTTATTCACTTGGCTTGATATTTTCAATATCCATCCATGTTATAACATGTGTCAACTTTTATTAATTTTTAGTTGGTAAATATATGCATATACCACATTCTGTTCATCCAGTTAGATTGTTTACCCTCTAGAGATATTATGGATAATACTTCTATGAACATTCATATGTAAATCTGTCTGTGGCCATATGTTTTGACTTCCATTTGTTATAGATATAAGAGAAAAGTTCTTGGATTATATGGTAAATTTATGTTTAATATTTTAGGAAACTGCTAGACTGTTTTCCAAAGTGGCTATAACACTTCACATTTCATTCCAATATATAATCGTTTCCATTACTCAACAACAATGTTAACGTCTGTTGATTTTTGTATTTTATTATGATAGCTAACCCAGGGGGTAGTCCACTCCTGATTTTGGTAAAGAAAATTTTCTTGGGACACTGTGACATGCATTTGTATACATATTGTCTGCAGTTTCTTTCATTTGACAATGGCAGACTGGAGTAGTAATACAGACCATAAAGCCCACAAAGTCTATGTTATTTAGCATTTGGCCCTTTATAGAAAACAAATTGCTGATCCCTGAACTAGATCCACAAAATTTACAAACTTAGATTGGTCAGGAACAAAAGAAAGAACATACAAAAAATCATTATAAGGAATTTTAAAAAGGTTGTCATTACAGATTTTTCAGTCATTGAAAGGACCATAACATAAAATCAACAAATGTTCTTAAGAATAGATCTTCCGGAGGGGAGACAAGATGGCAGACTGAAGCCAGCTTTCAACAAAGGCTCCCGTCCAGAAGGAGAGTTAAGGGACAGGAATTTAGTAAGTATCCTGGTGGACTTGAGCCTCACCAAGAGAGAAGGCTGAAGAACGCACATCAACACCGCTGAGGCAAGTTGTGATCACAAGGACGCAAACAAAAGGTACAAAATCCACCACCAAGCGGACGGGAGTCCCCCTCCCCCATGAGACCGGCTCTGGAGCCCCACAATTGAACAAGCGGGCAGAAATTAAAGCCCCTCCCACTACACTCCACGGGAGAGACCTTCTAAAAACTGGACCTACCTCCCCTACTGGGGTGCCGTGGCGTTCTCCTGCCGGACATAGGGCTGAATAAAACTTTGGGAATCCTTTGCCGGCAACCCTGAATCCCCGGCGCTCCCCTCCCGCCCACTGAGGTCTGGAGGCCTGTCCCCCAGGACTTCGGATCCTTGGGTGATTTCCCAAGGGGAGCGGACAGTCCCCGAGTTGCGACTGGTCAGCATTGACTCTGAGGCGCGCGAGTGAGGAGAGGGCACCGGGCTGAGGGGGAGTCACGCCTCGCGGCACTTCCCTGCGGTGCAGTACAGCAACCCTCCCCAGGCATACGGGGCCCAAGACTGAATCAGACTCTGGCCTCCCCGCTGAGAGCTGAGAACCCCTACTCTCACTCGGGGTCTGAGGGCCTATCCCCCAGGAGTTCGGCTCCTTGGGTGATTTCTCGAGGGGAGTGCACAATGCCTGAGCTGCGTCAGGTCAGCGCTGACTCTGGGACACGTGAGCGAGGAGAGGGCACTCTGCTGAGGGGAAATCAAGCCTTGGCGGCACTTCCCTGCGGTGCAGTGCAGGAGCCCTCCCCGGACCGTAGTATTGCGTGAAACTGAATGAAACTCTAGCTTCCCCCCGCCCCACTCCCAATCCGGGTCTGGGGGCCCATCCCCCAAGAGTTCTGATTCTTGGGGGATCTCTTAAGGGGTGTGGACCCAGCACAAACTGCGGCCGCTCAATGCTGACTCTGGGGCGCGGGACAGAGGAGAAAAGGGTCGCCTGAGTGCCCACACCAGAGCAGCAGTTCCCTGGAGGTAGATCAACAGCCGTTTTTTCTTTAACGGCAGAACGCTCACTTCTGGATATTCTGAGGCCACACCCCCTGTCTCCCTGGGCAACCAGAGGAGGCCACCGGTGACACGGCTCACAAACCCGGAAGCCTCCAGGGCGGGGCCGACCCAGAGAGGTGTTCAGACGCAATTCTCCAGCAGCAAAGACGTTTGAACTCAAAACAGCCCGTCTCCTGTAGGCGACGACAGGAACAGAGACAGAACCTCACAAAGTTGTCTGTTCTGTTCTGTTCTGTTAGCAGCATCCATCAGGGACGGGGCTAAGTCTGAGTGAACACCTCCTTCCCATCACCTGCATCAAACACTCAAAGATGTCAGGCCCCATCTCCTCCTGCTAGATAGCGGCAGTCTGCGGGGGCCTGGCAGACTTCCTCGCGATTCAGGCAGGTGCAAACCCCTGGAGTGTCTGTTCACTGCAGGCAACTGGGTTAGCCATCTGCAGAGATACCAGTGACTGGGTCCGATGGAGGGGCAAAGTGGGGAAGGAGACGTCAACCTTCCCAGACTGCTCTGTTTGCAGGGTGGCTCCTCCTGACTCCACGCTGCATTGGGGTGAGCTGTCTCAGAGGAGTCACCAGGCCCCTGTGATCCAGTTCCCAGAGACCTCTTGAACCCTTCCACCCGAGACAAGTGCCGATTGAGACAGTTGATTCGGACCTTTTGAACTGGGCTAATAGACTGAGGACTTTTCAGGTGGTGCCCTGGGTGTGCGATTGTAGGAAGGTTTGATTCTCCTTTTCCAACTGGGGCCAGAGGTGGGCAGGCGGGGTGACTTAATTGCTGATTTTTCCACACAGCTGAGACTTCAAGCCAGAGTAGAAGTTGCAATAGGATCGAACAGAAACCAGCTGAAAACAAGACAGAACCACTTTGCTCCACCACACCAGACAGGGCCCCAGTTTCTCAGGCCACAACACTGTACGGGCCCTCGATAAAACCCCAGGGGAAAAACCAAAGGGAGTAAACCATGGGGCGGAATCAGCGGAAAAACTCTGGTAACATGAATAACCAGAATAGATCAACCCCCCCAAGAAAAGATACGGCAGATGTGATTGAAGATCCCATTCATAAACAACTGGCTGAGATGTCAGAAGTCGAATTCAGAATTTGGTTTGCAGACAAGATTAATAAAATTGAATTAGGAATTCGAGGAGAAATTCAAAAACTGTCTCAAGAATTTAACGAATTTAAAGACAAAACCACCAAAGACTTAGACACACTGAAACAAGAACTTACAGCCCTCAAAGATATGAAAAATACAGTAGAATCCCTCAGTAACAGAATGGAGCAAGCAGAAGAAAGGATTTCTGACATTGAAGATAAAGTCTTCGAAGGCTCCCAATCTCTCAAAGAGGAAGAGAAATGGAGAGCAAAAACGGATCACTCACTCAGAGAGCTCTCAGATAATTCGAAAAAAAATAACATAAGAGTTATAGGAATTTCGGAGACTGATGAAGTGGCAGCCAAGGGCACAGAGGCCCTTCTACATGAAATTATGAAAGAAAATTTTCCAGACATGCCTAGAGAATCTGAAATTCAGATAGCAGACAGCTTCAGAACCCCAGCACGATTCAACCCCAATAAGCCATCTCCCAGACATATCATAATTAGCTTCACTAAAGTTAACATGAAAGAGAAGATTCTCAAAGCAGCCCGGCGAAAGAAAACTATAACGTACAAAGGTAAGAACATTAGAATAACTGCAGATCTCTCTGCTGAAACTTTTCAAGCAAGAAGAGGCTGGTCATCAACTTTTAATCTCCTAAAGCAAAAAAACTTTCAACCCAGGATCTTGTATCCAGCTAAACTGAGTTTCATCTATGATGGAGAAATTAAATACTTCAATGACATTCATATGTTGAAAAAATTTGCCATAAGTAAACCAGCTCTTCAGGATGTTCTCAGACCTATCCTCCACAATGACCAACCCAATCCTATACCACAAAAGTAAACTCAATCAGAAACTTCGGATCAAACTCCAACTTCCACACTGGCGAAAGGATTAAAAATGTCCACTGGACCTTTGAAAAACTCGATACCCAAAATTCCACCAGACTTATCCTTACTCTCCATCAATGTGAATGGCTTAAACTGTCCTCTAAAGAGGCATAGGTTAGCTGACTGGATACAAAAACTTAAGCCAGATATTTGTTGCATACAAGAGTCACATCTCAACTTAAAAGACAAATACAGACTCAGGGTGAAAGGATGGTCATCCATATTTCAGGCAAATGGTAATCAGAAAAAAGCAGGTGTTGCAATTTTATTTGCAGATACAGTAGGCTTTAAACCATCAAAAGTAAGGAAGGACAAGAATGGTCACTTCATATTTGTTAAGGGTAATACTCAATATGACGAGATCTCAATTATTAATATCTATGCACCCAACCAGAATGCACCTCAATTTATAAGAGAAACTCTAACAGACATGAGTAACTTGATTTCCTCCAGCTCCATAATCGTTGGAGATTTCAACACTCCCTTGGCAGTGTTGGATCGATCCTCCAGAAAGAAGCTGAGCAAAGAAATCTTAGATTTAAACCTAACCATCCAATATTTAGATTTAGCAGACATCTACAGAACATTTCATCCCAACAAAACTGAATACACATACTTCTCATCAGCCCACGGAACTTACTCCAAAATTGATCACATTTTAGGTCACAAGTCTAACCTCAGTAAATTTAAAGGAATAGAAATTATTCCATGCATCTTCTCGGACCATCATGGAATAAAACTTGAATTGAGTAACAACAGGAATCTGCATACCCATACAAAAACATGGAAGTTAAATAACCTTATGCTGAATGATAGCTGGGTCAGAGATGAGATTAAGAAAGAAATCACCAATTTTTTGGAACAAAATGACAATGAAGACACAAGCTATCAGAACCTCTGGGACACTGCAAAGCCAGTTCTAAGAGGGAAATTTATAGCACTGCAAGCCTTCCTCAAGAGAACGGAAAGAGAGGAAGTTAACAACTTAATGGGACATCTCACGCAACTGGAAAAGGAAGAACATTCCATCCCCAAACCCAGTAGAAGAAAAGAAATAACCAAAATTAGAGCAGAATTAAATGAAATTGAAAACAAAAGAATAATACAACAGATCAATAAATCAAAAAGCTGGTTTTTTGAAAAGGTCAATAAAATAGATAAACCTCTGGCCAACCTAATCAGGAAAAAAAGAGTAAAATCTCTAATATCATCAATCAGAAACAACAAAGACGAAATAACCACAGACTCATCAGAAATCCAAAAAATCCTTAATGAATATTACAAGAAACTTTATTCTCAGAAATATGAAAATCTGAAGGAAATAGACCGATACTTGGAAGCACGCCACCTTCCAAGACTTAACCAGAATCAAGTGGAAATGTTGAACAGACCCATATCAAGTTCAGAAATAGCATCAACTATACAAAACCTCCCTAAAAAGAAAAGCCCGGGACCAGATGGTTTCACGTCAGAATTCTACCAAACCTTTAAAGAGGAATTAGTACCTATATTACTCAACCTGTTCCAAAATGTAGAAAAAGAAGGAAGACTACCCAACACGTTCTATGAAGCAAATATCACCCTGATCCCCAAACCAGGAAAAGACCCAACAAGAAAAGAAAATTATAGACCAATATCACTAATGAATATAGATGCAAAAATATTCAACAAGATCCTAACAAACAGAATCCAGCAACACATCAAACAAATTATACATCATGACCAAGTTGGTTTTATCCCAGGGTCTCAAGGCTGGTTCAATATACGTAAATCTATAAATGTAATTCAGCACATAAACAAATTAAAAAACAAAGACCATATGATTCTCTCAATTGATGCAGAAAAAGCTTTTGATAATATCCAGCATCCCTTCATGATCAGAACACTCAAGAAAATTGGTCTAGAAGGGACTTTTCTTAAACTGATAGAGGCTATCTACAGCAAACCCACAGCCAATATCATATTGAATGGAGTTAAATTGGAATCATTTCCACTCAGATCAGGAACCAGACAAGGCTGCCCATTGTCTCCATTGCTTTTCAACATTGTAATGGAAGTTTTAGCCACCGCAATTAGGGAAGAAAAGGCGATCAAGGGTATCCATATAGGGTCAGAAGAGATCAAACTCTCGCTCTTCGCAGATGATATGATTGTGTATCTGGAAAACACTAGGGACTCTACTACAAAACTCCTAGAAGTGATCAAGGAATACAGCAGCGTCTCAGGTTACAAAATCAACATTCATAAATCGGTAGCCTTTATATACACCAACAACAGTCAAACTGAAAAAGCAGTTAAGGACTCTATCCCATTCACAGTAGTGCCAAAGAAGATGAAATATTTGGGAATTTACCTAACAAAAGACGTGAAAGATCTCTATAAAGAGAACTATGAAACTCTAAGAAAAGAAATAGCTGAAAATGTTAACAAATGGAAAAACATACCATGCTCATGGCTAGGAAGAATCAACATTATCAAAATGTCCATACTACCCAAAGCAATATATAATTTCAACGCACTCCCTATTAAAGCTCCACTGTCATATTTTAAAGATCTTGAAAAAACATTACTTCGTTTTATATGGAATCAGAAAAAACCTCGAATAGCCAAGACATTACTCAGAAATCAAAACAAAACAGGAGGAATCACACTACCAGACCTCAGACTTTACTACAAATCGATAGTGATCAAAACAGCATGGTATTGGCACAAAAACAGAGAAGTAGATATCTGGAATAGAATAGAGAACCAAGAGATGAATCCAGCTACTTACCGCTATTTGATTTTTGACAAGCCAATTAAAAACATTCAGTGGGGAAAAGATTCCCTATTTAACAAATGGTGCTGGGTGAACTGGCTGGCAACCTGCAGAAGACTGAAATTGGACCCACACCTTTCACCATTAACTAAGATAGACTCTCATTGGATTAAACATTTAAACTTAAGACATGAAACTATAAAAATACTAGAGGAGAATGCAGGGAAAACCCTTGAAGAAATTGGTCTGGGTGAGTATTTCATGAGGAGAACCCCCCGGGCAATTGAAGCAGCTTCAAAAATACACTACTGGGACTTGATCAAACTAAAAAGCTTCTGCACAGCTAAGAACACAGTAAGCAGAGCAAGCAGACAGCCCTCAGAATGGGAGAAGATATTTGCAGGGTATAACTCTGACAAAGGTTTAATAACCAGAATCCACAGAGAACTCAAACGCATCAGCAAGAAAAAAACAAGGGATCCCATCGCAGGCTGGGCAAGGGATTTGAAGAGAAACTTCTCTGAAGAAGATAGGCGCACGGCCTTCAGACATATGAAAAAATGCTCATCATCTTTAATCATCAGAGAAATGCAAATCAAAACTACTTTGAGATATCATCTAACTCCAATGAGACTAGCCTATATCAGAAAATCTCTAGACCAGAGATGTTGGCGTGGATGCGGAGAAAAGGGAACACTTCTGCACTGCTGGTGGGAATGCAAATTAATACATTCCTTTTGGAAAGATATATGGAGAACACTCAGAGATCTAAAAATAGATCTGCCATTCAATCCTGTAATTCCTCTGCTGGGCATATACCCAGAAGACCAAAAATCACAACATAACAAAGATATTTGTACCAGAATGTTTATTGCAGCCCAATTCATAATTGCTAAGTCATGGAAAAAGCCGAAGTGCCCATCGATCCACGAATGGATTAATAAATTGTGGTATATGTATACCATGGAATACTATGCAGCCTTAAAGAAAGATGGAGACTTTACCTCTTTCATGTTTACATGGATGGAGCTGGAACATATTCTTCTTAGTAAAGTATCCCAAGAATGGAAGAAAAAATACCCAATGTACACAGCCCTACTATGAAACTAATTTGGGACTCTCACATGAAAGCTATAACCCAGCTACAACTTAACAACAGGGGGAAGTGGGAAAGGGGGGGGTGGGTAGAGGGAGGGGAGTCGGTGGGATCACACCTGTGGTGCATATTACAGGGGTATTTGCGAAACTTGGTAAATGTAGAATATAAATGTTTTGGCACAGTAACTGAGATAACGCCGGAAAGGCTATGTTAACCACTGTGATAAAAATGTGTCAAATGGTTTATGAAGTGAGTGTATGATGCCCCATAATCATATCATTGTATACAGTTATGATTTAATAAAAAAATTAAAAAAAATAAAAATAAAAATAAAATAAAAATATCAAAAAAGAAAAAAAAAAAAAGGGGTCACAACCCACAGGTTGAGAACCGCTGGTCTAAAAGAAGAAACAATCTGAATGTCTACCAACTGACGGATAGGGAACAAAATGTGGTAAATCCATACAAAAGAATATTATTTGACAATGAAAAGGAATGAAATCTCCATACATGTGATAACATGCATCATACTTTAAAACATTATGATCAGTGAAAAAAGCCAGTCACGAAAAATCCCATATTACATGATTCCATTTTTATGTGAAAGATCCAGAATAGGTAAATCCGTGGAGACAGAAAGTAACTCAGGGGTTGCCCAGGGGCCAGGAAGCTGTGAGAAATAGGGAGTGGCTCTAATGGGGTTTCTTTTTAAAGTGATGAAAATGTTTTAAAATGGATTGTGGGGATGGTAAGCAACTCTGTGAATATAACAAAAAAGAAACATTAAATTGTACACTTTAAAAAAAAAAAAAAAAAAAAAAAAGAATAGATCTTCCCCAAATTGGCACGTGAAGAAAAATAAAACCTAAATAGTTCTATATGTAATGAAAAAATTACATTTACCAAAAACCTTCCCAAAATGAATAGCCTAGACCCAAATAATTTTACTGATGAATCTTTTCAATCAAGGAAGAAATAACATTAATTTTACATAGGTTTTTCATAAAGAAGGTGGAATCACCCTAATGTTATGAGTTAATTTGTGTCCTCTCCCATTCATATGTTGAACTCCCATCCCCCAATACCTCAGGAGGTAACCCTATTTGGAGATAGGTTACCCTATTTGGAGATAAGGGTAGATAGGAGATAAGGGTACCTAGATGTAATCAAGGTAAAATGAGGTCATTAGTGTGGCTCTAATCCAATCTAATTGGTGCCCTTATAAAAAGGGAAAATTTAGAGATAGATGTGTCCACAGAGAGAATGATTGAGGAAATTGGGGTAATGTTTCTACAAGCCAAGGAATAACAAATTGCCAACAAACTACCATAATCTAGGACAGAGGCATAAATCAGATTTCAGAAGGAACAGACTTCAGAGGGAACCAATTCTACCAACGTCTTAAGGCTGAAATTCTAGAACTGTGAGATAATGCATTTCTATAGTTTAAGCCACCCGATTTTGTAATACTTTCTTATGGCAACCCTAATAAAGTAATATTCTCTCCAACATATTTTATGAATTTAGCATTACCTAACACTTGCCAAAACCTCCCAAAGCCATGAAAGAAAGAAGAAAGAAAGAACAAAAGAAAGAAAGAAAAGGAAAGTAGGGAGGAAGAGAGAGAGATAAGAAATGAAAAAAGAAGAAAATTACAAATTTGAATAAAATAAATTCGAATATATTTTATGAATATAAATGGATACAGAAGCAACAACAAAATATTATTGTTGACAAAATATTAAATTGGCCTCAACAATATATTAAGGAGATGATGCATTATGACCAAATTGAGTTTATCACAGAAATACAAGGTTATTTTAATATTAAGAAAATTAGTCAATGTAATTCACAATATCACTAGAACACAAAAATAGTTATTTTAGTAGATTCAGAGAGTGGTTGACAAAGTTGAAGAAACCTATTCATAATTTTTTGTTGTTGTTGAGACAGAGCCTTACTTTGTTGCCCTTGGTAGAGGGCCGTGGAGTCACAGCTCACAACAACCTCAAACTCTTAGGCTTAAGTGGTTCTCTTGTCTCAGCCTCCCAAGTAGCTGGGACTACAGGCATCTGCCACAATGCCCGGCTATTTTTTAGAGACAGGGTCTCACTCTAGTTTCAAACCTGTGAGCTCATTTCGAACCTGTGAGCTCAGGCAATCCTCATTTTTTGGCCTTCCAAGTGCTGGGATTACAGGCATGAGCCACCATGCCCAGCAATTCATAATTTTTTTTTTTTTTAAAGAGAAAAGAGGCAGTTTTATACAAGATGAACCTTGGAAGGAGTAGACAGTTTCTCATGAAAACCTCTTTCATCAAAACAAATTCACATTGCTATCTACTTTCCACAAATACTAAAAATACAACAGATACTTTAATTTTTAAGAGGAATTATTATAATTTATTCTTTTAAATGTCAGAATGCATTATGGGGATAAAGTCATTTTGGTGTACGTGATTTGTTTTTCTGCAGTTGGAGTTAAGGTTATAAGTGTGCTCATCTCCCACTACCAGCTTGGTTACCATCAAGTTTTACTACCTTACATAGGTGTACATAGGTGTCAATCAATTAATTCCAGTTTAGTAGTGAGTACATATGGTGTTCATTTCTCCATTCTTGCAATACCTCATTTAGAAGAATGGTCTCTAGATCCATCCAATTTTTTACAAAAGGTATTAGTTCACCGTTTTTTTCTGCCTAGTGTGCATATACCAGATTGTATTGATCCACTCATGTATTGGTGGGCATTTGGGTTGATTCTATATCTTTGCAATTATGAATTGTGCTACAATAAACATTCAAGTTCTTTTTTTTCCTTTGGATAAATACCTAATAGTGTATTGCTGGATCAAGTGTAGGTCAATTTTTAGTTCTTTAAGTTGTCTTCCTACTATCTTCCATAGAAGTTGCATGAGTTTACAGTCTATCAGCACTGTATAAGGGCTCCATTCTCTGCTTATCTATGTCAGCATCTGTTGTTTTGGAACTTTCTGATAATTTCTATTCTCACTAGAGTTAGGTGACATCTCTGAATACCATAAAAATATCTATCCTCATTAACTTGAAGAAGTGGAGGGAATGGACAAATTTGGGGGAAATCACCCATCCTCCCTAAGCTCAATCAGGAGAAAATAGAAATCCTGAACAGACTAATATCTAGTATCAAAATTAAAGTAGCAATAAAAATTCTTCCAACAAAAAAAGTCCCAGTCCAGATGATTTCACACCCAAATTTTACCAGACCTACAAAGAACTAGTACCTATATTGCAGAAATTATTTCATAATATTGAAAAGTAAGGAATCATACCCAACTCATACCACAAAGTCATTATCACCTTAATTTCAAAGCTAGTAATAAAAATGACAAAAAAAGAAAACACATACCATTATCCCTCATGAATATAGATGCACAAATTCTCATAAAATCCTGGCAAGCTGAATTTAGCAACACATTAAAATAATTATCTATCATGACCAAGTGTGCTTTATCTTAGGGATGCAAGGATAATTCAGAATACACAAATCTACAGATGTGATTCACCCTATAAACAGAAGCAAAAACAGGGACTATACAGTCATCTCAATAGATGCAGAGAAAGCATTTGACAAAACTTACCATCCTTTTATGATAAGAACTCTTAATAAAATAGGCATAGATGAAACATGCCTCAAATAGTAAAAACGATGTATGACAAACCCATAGCCAACATCTTACTGAACAGAGAAAAATTGAAAGTATTCCTACTTAGACCTGGAGCCAGACAGGTTTATTAATATCACCACTTCTATTCAGTAGTTCTCAAAGATTTAGCTGCAGCAATCAGACAAGAGGAAATCAAGGATATACAAATGGGGAAAGAAGAGGTCAAACTATCACTTTTTGCTAATGATAAGATCTTATATTTAGAAAACACCAGAGATTCTGCCAGGAGACTCCTTGAATTGTTAAAAGAAAATTCAAAAAAGTCTCATGTTACAAAATCAATGTATACAAATCAGTAGCATTTATATATGCCAATAAAAGTCAAGCTGAGAACCAAATAAAAGTCTCAATACCTTTTACAATACCAAGAAATAAAATAAAATATCTAGGAATATATTTTACTAAGGAGTTGAAAGTTCTCTACAGATGAAACTATAAAACACTGAGGAAGAAAAGTGCAGGGGACATAAAAAGATGGAAGAATATATCATGCTCATGGATCAGCAGAATTAACACTGTTAAAATGTTTATACTATCCAAAGTAATGCAATCTCCATTAAATGCAGATTCAATGCAATCTCCATTAAAATTCCAATATCATCTTTCACAAATCTAGAAAAAATAGTTCAACACTTCATATAGAACTAAAGAAGATCCTAAACAGCCAAAGCAACCAGAGGCAATAAGAGAAAATTGGGAAATATCACTTTACCAGACTTCAAGGTATACTACAAAGCATAATAACCAAAACAGTATGGTACTGGCCCAAAAGAGAGACATAGACCTATAGAGCAAAACAGAGAACCCATATATAAAACTTTCCTCATACTACTACCTGATCTTTAACAAAGCAGACAAAAACATAAAATGAGAAAATAATTTCTATTCAATAAACAAAGCTGGGGAAATTGGTAAACGTCTTCCACATGTAAAAGACTGAAACAACATCTACACTTTTCACCACTCACAAAAATAAATTCACAATGGATAACTCACTTAAAACTTAGACGTGAAACTATAAGAATTCTAAAAGGACATGTTAGAAAAACTCTTACAGATATTGGCCTAAGTGAAGAATTTATGAAGACAATCTCAAAGACACCATAGCACCAAAAGTAAACAAATTGGACTTGATTAAATTGAAAAGCTTCTGTACAGGTAAGGAAATAATCAAGATAGTGCACAACCTACAGAATGTGAGAAATATTTTTATGCTATTCAATTTTTATTCAATAAAGGATTGATAAACAGAATCTATAAAGAACTCAAGCAAATTAACAAGAAAAAAATTTTAAAAAAACATAAAAATGTGGTCAAAGACATGAACAGAAGCTTTTCAAAAGAAGATAGACTAATGGCCAATAAACATAAAAAATGCTCAATATCTCTAATCAGGGAAATCCTATTCATGATTTTTTTTAAAATCCAGAAAACTAGAAATTTTAGAAATCTTCTCAAATCAATAAAAGGAATCTACAAAAAGCTGAAATCTAACATTATACTTAATGTTAAATAAAAATTATCTCCCCTGATATTAAAAACAAGAAAAAAATGATTGCTTTTACCTTTTGCTAAGCATTGTACTGGAAGCCTAGTCACTGAAGTAAATAAAGAAAGAAAAAAAAAGCAAAAATGTCATAAAAAAAAGTCTCTATTCACAGATGGTATGATTATGTTACAATGCCCATAAAATCTTTTAAAAATCTACAAAAACTAATAAATTTTCTTAGCATAATCATATGGTACAAAGTTAGTATGCAAAATTATATGTTTGCCTATAATCTAGGAAGAAATAAGTGGAAAATAAAATTTAAATTATCATATTAAAACAGCAGAAAAAAATTAGAATTTGCAGAAGTAGATCTATAAAAGACCATCTATGCTGAGAAGATGTAAGATATTGATGAAATCAAAGCAGTCCTAAAGAAACAGATAGATATACCATGCTCAGGAGTCATAAAACTCAATATTTTTAAATTTACAACTTATTCTGAAGTTGATTTGTATGCAATCCCAATCAAAGTTCCGGCAGACTTTTTTTCTTATTTGCAGAAATTGACAGATTGTTTCTAATATTTATTTGCAAATATAATGGATATAGAGGACATAGAGTAACTAAAGCAATATTTAATAAAAGAACAAAGTTTTGTACTATCCAATTTCAAAATTTACTACAATGACTGTTAGGTACTGGTATAAGTCTAGAAATAAAGATAAGTAGAAGAAAAAGGTGCAAAAACAGCTTCATATAAGTATTATCTCTTGATTTATTAAAATGGTGCCAAGATAACCCAATAGGGAAATAAAAGTCCTTTCATAATGTAGTCTTCAACCAACTGGTTATCTGTTTAGGGGGTAAATGTCTTTGGGGGGGAAATCTTGTGGTTTTGATTTGCATTTCCATAATGACTAAGGATGCCCTTCTTTTTACGTACTTATCTGCTTTTGTTGTATCTTCATTTATAAAGCGTCCATTCAACCCTTTTGCCTATAGGTGGTAGCAGTGGGAGGGCTGTCTGTCTTACTATTAAGTTGTGTAAGTTCTTTACGTATTCTGGACCAAAGTCCTTTGTCTGATACATAGTGTATGTACTGTAAATATATCCTTCCCATATCATGGCTTGCCTTTATTTTCCCCTAGATTAAGATTTTTAAAGAGCAGAAGTTTTAATTTTGGAGATGTCCAAATTATTTGGTATGGTTTACACATTTAAATGACTGAAATTAACAAAACTGACCGTACCAAGATTAATGAGAGTAGGAAGAAAAAAGAAGTCTCATTTTGCTGATGAAAATGTAAAATAGTAAAAACCACTTTAGAAAATAGTTCAGCAATTTATGAAAAAGGTAAACACACACTTACCACAAGGTCAAGTCATTCCAGTCCTAGGCACTGACTCAAGAAAAAAAAATATGAAAATTTGTCCACACAAAGTCCTTTATATTTATGTTTACGGTACCTTTATTTGTAATAGTGAATAACAGAAAACAACTCATATGTCAATCAGCAGGTGACTGAGTAAACAAAGTGCGGTATACAAGATGCTACCAAGTAATAAAATTAAACAAACTATTGATAAGATACAATAGTATGAGTGAATCTCAAAATTATGTGAAATACGCTAGGCTCTTTCACTTCCAAAAAGGAGTACATATTATAGGATTTTATTCATGTAAATTCTAGAAAATGTAAAGTAAACTATAATAACAGAAAGTAGATTGATGTTTTCTGAGAACCAGGAAGCAAGGATGGATAAATTATAAAAAGGACTAATGGCATTTTAAATTTGTGTAGTTTATTGTATTCCATGTATACTCCATAAAGTTATGAAAAAGAGATAAGCAAAAACTATGAAAGGTAAACCTGAAAGGACACAAAATTGATTCGAACACATGGAAAAACACTTCTTGTTCTTTAACAAGATGTTTTAACATCATAAAAATGTTACTTATAAATTTAATCTGGTATCAATAAAATAGTGAGTTGTTTTCTGAAGCTAGACAATTTAATTTTAAAGTTTATATGCAAAAAAAAAAAAGAAAACCCATAGGAGGAACAGTTAGGAGAACATGAACCAAAACAATAAGACAGGACTAGCCCTACCAGAAATCAAAATATTGTCCAATGCTAGCATCTAAATGAAGTTAGCTTTTCAATGCCCAAACAAATAGCAGAAACACCTTGAAATAACATAGTACCTATATTACAAATAAAGCTACTGTAAACATAAGTATATAGGACTTTGTGTCCTCTGTAATTAAAAGAAATGGTACTCAATATGATTAGGCATGCTAACAGAAAAACACAAAGTGCAGGAAAAAACACCAGCACATCTGGAAGCTTTGTATATGAATAGGTGGCTTCTCAAGTCACTCAGTTTAATATGGACTACTTAATAAATTCTATTAAGACAACTACTGAACTGTCATCTTAGAAAAGATAAAAATTGGGATTCTACACCTCAAATCGCACAACAGCAAAAATCCCAAATGGATCACATCTCTAAATATAAAAATACAACCATTCACATATGTAGCATTGAACATTGATGCATTCATTTTTACTTTGGACGTGGTTAAAGACTTTTAAAATACAATTCAAAATCTAGATACAAGAAGATAAAGCATCTTTTGTTGTTGTTGTTGTTGTTGTCAGGGATTCATTGAGGGTACAAGAAGCCGGGTTACACTGATTGTATTTGTTAGGTAAAGTCCCTCTTACAATCGTGTCTTGCCCCCAGAAGGTGTGGCACACTCCAAGGCCCCACCCCCCTCCCTCCTTCCCTCTCTCTGCTGACAAAGCATCTTTAAATGCAAAGACATAAAATTATAATTAAAACAGCATAAGCAAAATAAAAAAGCAAATGACAAACTGGCAAAAATTTATTTGAAACAATCACAGGCACACACACAGAGAAGGAAGAGCATTAGAGAAGCTAAAACAATCTTTTCTTTCTCTTCATCTTAATTGATATAATGGATAATAGTTCAAAATAATAATAGCAACAACTTACTGGTGAGTATAGATTATGTATAAGAGAAATGAGTGACAACAGTGTTAATAAAGGATAGGACGGAGAAACTAGGAATGCTTGAGTCTACAAGGTTCCCGCCCTACTGGTGAAGCAGTATAATGTTATTTCAAGGTGTTTCTGCTATTTGTTTGCTTTGGCATTGAAAAGCTAACTTCATTTAGATGCTAGCATGGATTCTATGGCATATGTCTTTTTCCTTTTTGTGCTGCTTTAACAAAATACCACAAACTGAGTAATTTATAAAGCACAAAAATTAATTCTCTTACAGGTCTGGAGGCTGGAAAGCCCCAGATCAAGACACTGGCAACTGGTGAAGGCTTTCTTGATGCATCCTCATGTGACAGCAGGTGAAAGGGCAAGAGAAAGCAAATCCACTTCAGCCATTCATGACCTAAACACTTTCCAAAAGACCCAATTCGCAACATCATCACACTGAGAGTCAAGTTTCTAACACATGGATTTGCGGGACACATTCAGTCCATAGCAGATGAACATGACTGTGATAAATAGTTGATGCATCTGAACTTCCTTAAATAGAAGAAGAGTCTCTGCAATCCCCTCCAGGAGGGCTGACATAGTTGATCCATGACTTCTAACCTGTATGTTCTTTAAATAGGTGAATTCCAACGATTCTTCAACTACTTAATGCCATTCCATTCCTTATCCAACCCTTTCATTCATTCTTGATCAACTTGAACATTCATTCTATACAACTAATAATTTGTAGTATAGATTAAGATAATATATTCTATAATATCTCCCCGTATTACTGAAATCTTTTCTTGAAGAAATAACTTAAGGGTGGAACAGAACTGAACACACACATCATTATTACCAAACCATATTTTAGAGGCTCTGTTATAATCGGCACCCATTCAATACACGTCTGCCACCACTCCTTCCTTTGGTAAATTACCCAGTAGTCTGAATCTCAGTATCAACAATGTCTTCCTCACAGTGATGTTGACAGAATTAAATCAGCCATAAAAAAATAATCCTCAGTACATTATCATCTGTAAAGTGGGATGGGGAAAAGATTTGTAAGGAAATTAAAAGTGCTATTTTCTTTCCAGAATTATTCTTTCAAATTCCATGTTTAGACCTTATTTACCATTAGGTCAAAAAAGGAAGGTTCAGGAAGGCACTTCCACTCAAATTGCTGTTCATGTCTGCCATTAGTATTGGAGAGGAAGCTATGGCTTGGTATAAGAGCATTACATCTCCAACTTAGATGAGATAGGAGAGAATGAGAGGCTATGATGATAAGTTGCTGGGTGGTAATAGAAAACTAAGAATTAGCTGACCTTTCTTTCCCTGTACTGCTACTATCAAATTTCAACCTATCGTGGTTTTACTTTTAGCTTCCTATTCTTGCCTTCAGTTTATTTATTTATTTATTTTTTAAACAGAGTCTCACTGTATTTCCCTAAGTAGAGTGTCGTGGGTCACAGCAGCAACCTCCAACTCATGGGCTTAAGCAATTCTCTTGCCTCAGCCTCCCAAGTAGCTGGAACTACAGGTGCCTGCCACAACACCCAGCTAATCTTGCATTCAGTTAAGAGACTTCTTTATCTATACCTAAGCTGTGATTTTGATGTGGTAAAATTATACCATGAGTTTCTTTAGGGAAGGAATCAAGTATTACTCAATTTTTTCCTCTGTAGCACTTAATAGTGCTTACTACAAAGAACCCGCATGAATTCTTATGTTTGGATGAATAAACAAAAAAAAATTGTGAAATATTATGCAGAGAAATCTTTAGCTTTTTTCATTGAGGAGAAAATTATACCTAACATTAAAATTAGTACACTTTTACTCTATTTAAACATACTTTGATATGAGAAGAGATAAATTAAGGTTAGATGAGGAATAAAGGGATGGTAAGTCTAATTTGTAGGAAAATACATTATTCTGGAAAAGTTTTTTTTTTAATTCTTCATATTTTGCTTTCAATGATCATTAATACAACTTTTCCTGAAGATTCCCTAGTGATGCAGTCAGGTATAGCCTTGAGCTTTCATAGAAAAGGTCCTCTGACATACCATGCTCTTGTGCAGATGTAGGTGATTCTCATTTCTCCTTTTTCCTTTTGTTTATTGTATGTTTTACTACCATCCATCAGAGTTATGTCAAGAACAAGCTTTACCTACAATAGCTGAAAAGTAGCATAGTCTATCACTTACCCCGTTGGTGAGTCAATTTGAAACTCACTGTCTTCTACTAGGTCAAAAGGAATTGCTGGTATTTTTAAAGGACATGATGGATTGCAGTTAGGATTCAAACAAAAGGTGACCAAAATAGAGCATCAACATTATTTTCACTTCTGAATTGGATGGAAGAAGAATAGGAAAAGCATAGAGACATTTCTCAGTCAACCTTATCTGCCATTTGTTTCGAAAGGGAGAAGAGAGGGCAATGGGGATAAATTCCAAGAATCATTTTAAAATGTGGCCACAGGCACTTGCTACTGATGTGTCACTGTATCATGTTACTTGACAAAATTTTAAATGCATTTTTCTTTACCTGAGTCTGATTTAAGTTGTTCTGCCCAAAACTCCTCCAGGGATACTCCCCTCTTTGTGTCTTTTCTTTTTCAAGGAGTGAAAAGTTGACATAAAATATTCACAGAATTTTGTCTTGAAATCATAGAGAAAGGAAAGTGGTGCTCTGGGAGGATCTCCTATAGAGTATTATGTCTCTGAAACTCTGACGACCCTCCTTAGTTGATTATTGAATGAAACGGAACTGTTGACACCCCAATCTTGGGCTGCTTGTAATATCTGGCTCTTTATCACTTCAAATGCACCTAGGTCTATGAACCAAGTGTATGGTGCCCCATGATCATACCAATGTACACAGCTATGATTTAATAAAAAAAAAATGCACCTAGTTTCAGGTACTTCTGTGCCCACTTTCCTAGCACAATGGTTTATAAATTAAGTCCAAGAGGCTAGCAGAAGAGTTGAAGAGAGAACCAAAAAACTATAAAACCCCTCTCGCACCCACCCTTTATTCACAGAATTTCTTTCTATTTGCATTATATGTTAAGATTAATCCATATGTCATAGGGATTAGAATACCACTGATTTAAAAAGTTGAATAAACATTGCTCTATCCTATTAAGAACAACAGAAGATAAGCAGAATCATAAAAATTTGCAGCTAATAGAAATTTAATCTAATCCAATTTTCCAATTATATGGATGAAAAGGTTGAATTGGGGAGAAGAGACATATCTGACAGAACATGGTGGTCTGCTGGTATAGATCTATCGATTTCTAATCCAATGTTCTTCCTTATTCTATCATGGCAATGATACTTACAGAATAAAGACTGAGGAAACATCTTTCCAATGGCTAACTCCAAAATGTTAATGGATACTTTAAAGATCCTGTAGAATATTAAAAAGCATCCATCTGTTCATCATCTCATCTTTAACCAAGGAAATATAGGCTGATACTAAAATCTATTCTTGATTATATAGTTCTTACAGACAAATACTATAATAAATCCATCTAATTCCCAGGTGCTCAAAGTCTGAAGGGTACAGAAGAATTCATTTAAGGAACTACACGGAAGGCCTGTATTCCAGATCCTACATTTAAGAGAATACTGAACCAGGTAGTAGACACACATATAATACAGGATTTCTCATTAAAGATTTCTAGAGACTTCCACAAATAACTTAAAAGAGAGACTCCCTGCCTAGATTTTGCTATGAAAACTGGATATCAGTATATCAGACTGGATTACACCCTAATGTCTATTTGTTATAAATTATCTTTGAATCTTTAAGCCATACATCTCTACTCCTGGATTTGTGTTATTCTTCAAAAAATTAAAATAAAACAAGGGAAACAAAGTGATGTTAATGAAGTGCTTTGCCATCTGCTTTATACCATCACCAGCCTCCAACAGCAATCCCTCAGCTCCTATGAAGTATCTCATATGTGCTTCAGTTCCTTTAGTGACCACAGGGAAGGTGACCTTTTCATACACTTTTGTCCCAGACTGACTTAGAGATGTGGACCATGCGAAGGTGCTTTTCATCAGCTAGCGGAGCCCACGGTGATTCTCTCTCTCACTGGGTGCAACTGCTTTCATGAATATTGCCATCACTTCCACAGGACACTGAGCCTGCCACTGAGCAATCCCACTGCTTCTCCTTGGTACCACTTCCTTCAAAGAGTATCATCAGATGCTTCTGCCACAATATGCCACTGTCGTCTCAATGCACACATGCCTTACTCTGGCTACCATCACCTGCACTGAGGCTGTTTTTGCACAGTAACCCTCAAGGAACCCTGTGTAGAGCTACATGGGGCTCTGTGGAAAACTAAAGATCCTTCCCCTTCATCTTTTATTCTTCTCTTTAGTGATCAAGAAAGGACTGTTTTGATCCCATGCTCTATATCAGCGGTTCTCAACCTGTGGGTCGCGACCCCTTTGTAACAATGAAAATACATCACGGCATTAGGAAGGTTGAGAACCACTACTCTACAGAGTTTTTATTGAAAAAAAAAATCTGTGATGAAATAAAATTATTGAGATATAGGTGTTCACAATTTTTTTCCTTCATTTTATACCCCACTTACTCTTCTTCGCCTCCCTCCTCTCTGAGCAAAATCTTAGTGGATGTATTCTTTTGAGTAAAGTGGTCAAGGAAAAGGAATCATATCCCAGGGGTGGGGGAGGCTTGTGATAGAAAGAAATGCCACATCAAGTGCATATTGTGAATTTCTGTGCTGAAAAGAGGGGAGCTGATGGACCAAGAGGACTGACCAGTACAATGCTATGAAGATGAAAGAATTCTATTGGGGATATAAGAGTCAAATTTCTGGCAATGTGGAGATGCACAAGAACTTAGAGAGGACAGCAGGTTTTCCTTCAGAGTAACCTTGGACTAAATTTCTCTACTCACATGATGCTAGAGAGGTAAAGAAGCCTGGACCAGGTGCAGCTTTGCATTACCCGTACTGTGTGGGTATTTCAGCGGTTGTGTACTGCATCCACCCTATCCCCACTCTATTTCTACCCACTGCATAGGCCAAGACATGAGTTCATAGGACTATCTCAGGGAACAAATACGAAGGAGATGCACCAAGATGTATGCAGAATTCCCACTGCATCGCAAAGCTGAGCCTTCACTACCAAGTCTTTCTCTTCCCCAAGATGAGTTCTCCCTAAGACCACTCTTAGTTCTGTAAACTTCTGGTGTGTATGTAGATCCACATCTGAGAATTGTCCAGTTTTGCCTGAGCTAAAACCAAGAAGTAGTTTAAGTTCAACAGGAACCTAGTTTTTACTATCCTAGTTTTTAATGAACAGCAAAATCATCTCCTGGTTCATGGAGAAGAACTCTTGCTTATGCACTAGCGTTTTCTGGATGCCAGTGTAAGCTGACACTTGCATTGTTTTCTCATTCGAACACACCAGTTTTACAAATCCAAAAATTAATGCAGAGCAGCTGAAGATGTATCTGCTTCAGAAGATTATGTGCTTCCCAAAGTATCCCAGCAAATTCAGGGGCTGATTTATTATAGATTTGTAGGCTCACCAGCTTTTAACCTCATTTTGCTTTCCAGATCAGCATCTGTGTTTGTTTAACAGCCACTGGCTGAATTGCTCTGAGAGCTTCGGAAGGTCCAGAGGCCACAAGGCTCATCTCCTGAGGTGACACTGTGAGTGTTTATATTGCTCATCACATTAGGACCTGTCTCATGAATGAAGTTCAACGACTAAGTCTACTAGTTTCCTGAAAAATGAAACCTGCGTTCTCAGTACCATGAATTTGTCCCTAAGCATGTCCTTCTCTCTTAAAGCCACACAGAATGATGCCTCTTCCTGATGTTAAGGAGACTGTATTCAATTTATGTTTTCAATGTGTCTTGTGTTCCTACCATGATCCAGGCCCCGCTGTAGGTACAGGGGTCACTGAAGAATATGCCGGTCTCTGTTCTCAACTCAAGCGGCTCAGTTACAGTAAAGGAGACAGTGGGGACTCCTGCCAGGCAGGGTGAAATGCTAAGTAGAAACGCTAAATAGAGAAGAGGCTGGGCAATTATGTTTGATGGAGGAAGGAGGAGTAGCTTCTGGGAAAGCAGGATGGGGGCAGAGCACCCAACCATCTCTTTCCCACCATCACATCTGTGCCACGAGCGGAGGCTCTTGTTCAGAAGCCCTTGCCCCTGCCATTTGTACCCTTCCCTTGTGTTCCTCCAACCTCTCCCACCCTGAGTTAGTGTCATGGCTGTATGTCTAAGTGTTGAAGTACTTTTGAAAAACAGAGATACTCAAGCCTCCCCATAGGTTGACTGAGGGAGAACCGCTGGGGAAAGAGCTGGGGGTTTCTATTGTTAAAGCTTTGCCGCTAGAGGACTCCGCAGATGTGCAGCCGCCCAGCACGAGCCTTCAGGCTGGCCATTAGGAACCACTGCTCCAAATGACCTCAGTTGAAATCCCCTACAGCCCACATGGGCTGGGTGAGTGTTCCTGTAGTGTGCCGCATGCCTGTCGCTGCTTTGAAAGATTCATCTGTGAAAGGTGGTGTGTGCCAAACTTAGAAGTCTCTCAAGTCTATTTTGATCCCATCCGTCATGTCTAGACTCTCCTTTGCCACTGTTGGGCAGAGCTATTGAGGACACAGTCAATCAGACCACATCTCCATGACCAATGAGGCCGTGGAGATAAGTGTATGAGGCCAGATCTAGGTCAGCTTCAAGGTTAGCTCTGGAAGTGTTTATTTGTGGGTCAGAGCATGCACTCCTTTTTCTGTTATGATTTGAGTACATGGCAGGTTTGGGCACTTGCTCACACAAATGAACTGACCAAAACCTCACAAGCTCCCCAGCACCTGCAGGCATCTCAGGCACCCTGGCCACGCATCATTTGGCACAGCAGCAGCTGTACCTGCAGGTAAAGGAAGAAGGTGCAGGATTGAAGAGAGACACCTGGGCCTGAGTGTGCCAACACATATCTGTATAACCTTGGATGTCTCACTTAGCCTTTCTGAGTCAATTTCCTGTCTATAAAATGAGGGAACCGGACTAGAAGATTCTAGGTCAAATTTCATTTCATCGGGAGAGTCCATGATTGATAATGCTTTGGAAGCTATTATAAAACAATTTACAGAGATGTTTCTGCCTGTGCTTTATTTGGTTAGAAAAGTGTCTCTCAGAAATAATTTTTCAAAAGCCGTTGATAAGAATGAAAAAAAGGAAATATCCTAGTATTTATTTAATGTCTACAGTGTGCCAGGCATTGTGTTAGGAGTTTCTTTTATGGTGAATTCATTTAATTCCTCTAAAACACCCTGGGAAATTCCTGTTAGAGTTAAGAAGACCCGGGAAAATTATCATTTCACACACCGTAGCAGATGCAGAGGGTGAAATAACTTGCCTAAGTTCACAGAACTAGTAACTGATAGAGCCAGGGCTCAAATTCAAGTTTTGTGATTCTAAATCCAGTGTTTTGACAGTTCAAATTCAGTTATAATCCTTTGGGTGAGAGAGGCCCTTTGTAAATTTATTGGCTGGTCCACCTCAGTGGAGAATGACCATGGACAACAATTCACAAAAACATTGCTGTTTGCCATTCATTTTATACCTTCTTTCAGGGGCCCCCATAACACTTACCTTAGTTCTCTGAGGGAGTGAGATATGAAATAAATGTCCTCATCCCTCTTCTGATCTCACTAACTTTTCTTTCTTAAAGAGGAAAAGTAAAAATAAAGCACAACTAATTATTATGAAAAAAGTGAAGCTGTGTTTTTAATCATCTAAATGCCAGCAAAAACCCAAGTTTAAAATTCTAAGGCAAACAGAGCAGAACCCATTGTACCAACAGAAAAGGAATGAATACCATCCGTGCCAATACAAATTTTTAAATATTTGCTAGGACATTGGATTGTAGTAGCACAGGCTGTCATGGCTTTCTTTGCATTTTCTGACTTTCTACATGATTAAGACACCAATTTTGACAATACATTAATTTCAACCATAATTCACTCTTATTTTATTAAACATTCTTAAAAAGTGAAGCATCATTATAAAGACTTAAAATGGTAAGAAGAGTTAATATAAAGATATTATTGGCTCAGTTAACAATCATAAAAGATCAAGAAACAGCAGAAAGGATTCTCAAGTCACGCAGTAGGAATTTTCAGTTGTCAAACCCCTGTTCACACGTAGCACTTGACAAACATTTAAACACATCTATGACCCACTTAGCCATTCCTTTGACTTAATAGAAATTCTTTTTACAGAATCTAATCTGGCCAATGTGTATATCGCCACCCCTAGGCCAAGCATTTCCACCTGGTGTGAAGGAGGCCCCGGTAGGATTTTCTCACCTCAGCTGTCTACTTGGTTTACAGCATTCTATCATTTATTTAATGTTCCATTTCCTTTCACCTCCCAGCACCACCATCATTTTCATTTCTTTTAGTTCAGAAAATATGAATTTAATATTAACTTCTAGACTGGCTAATTCTGGAAGTTCATGGTTCTCTCTAGTCTTGGTCTAAATAAAACACACACACACAAAGATTGATAGAAAGATAGAGATTGGTTGCGAGCAGGGTCCATTCAATCTGGGGTCTGAATTCCTTAAGGTGTTTTGTTTCCTGTTTTTTTCTCTTAATTTCTCTAATTTATTCTCAATATAGACTCAGGTCTGGTCAATAGATGAAGTAGATACTGTATCACTGGCTTATGCCAGTAATTGTTCTAATGAGGCATCTGACTGGCTTTTGTCGGACCCCAGGAAGCATGGCAGAAGGGATTGTGTTTATAATCAACTGTAATCCGTTCTAATCTTCCACCTTAACCTCACCAAGAATTAAGTGATTGATTTTTGGTCTCTTAAAAGAAAAGAAAGACCTCCTGAGATGAGATTGGCAGCCATCCAGAGACAGACAGACAACTGAGGGCTGGCACCATGTGTTTGGATGTGGAGAACTAATGAGGTCTAAGCAGGCTATTTTCCTCTTATCAGTTATTGGTCTTCAGTAAGCACTGGCATGATCCTGGGTCAGAGACTAGACAGAATTCACAATCATTTCTTTACTTCAATGTCAAACATTCATAAGATATAACATGGGAAAAACAGCACAAACCAGGCTATTGGGTGGCACCTTGCTCCCTCTAAGGAGCATCTCTCACTCCCTAGACTCTCAGAGCAAGGCCTGTGGTCTTTAGTTTACAGATTTGAGGCTGAAGGAACTACATTTTTCTCCTCACTCCACTCAAGAAAGCATGTACACATGTACATTCCCCCGCTAAGGAAGTCCATTTTCCCCCTATATGTTGGCGTTATCCAGGGCAGCAGTGTGTAGCAGGCAGGGGGTCCTTTCCAGACACCACAGGGTAGAGGACACAGTTAGGTGCTAGTGCCAGCAAGTCAAGCAGTCCTAGATGGAGTGACTGGAGGATGAAGGAATCTTCTGGTTAAATGATGTGATGACCCCTCACCTCTCCTCACCCACCCACCCACCCACACCTTCTAGCCCCGGGAACTTTAGTTTTAATGAAGCATTACTAACTCCAAGCATTACTAACTCTGATTTAAGATTGTCTATTATTTTTTTAGCACCCATCTCAGATAATATCTCTTTGATTTGAATTAACATAAAATATTCTTGGTCTTCAATCTATCAGCAAACTTCAGGACCCATCATCAAATTTACATTGTTTAGAAGAATGGCCAGACCAAGGCTCAAGTATAATTCAAACAGAACAGGGTACTTTATTGCTTTATCACACTGAAGCTTTGAGTCAGACATACCAAATTTATGTCAGAAAATATTAAAAGACCAAGTCTACAACAGGTGGATTTTGGTAGTGTATGTTATTTTTGATGTGGGTAAGAGGAATATCTCACAATTGTGTATTAAGGGAAATGTCAGAGGCAGGTATACTCGGCACCAACTTAAGAGGATGTGAGAGAGAAAATCAGTGCAGAAAGAATCCTTGAGTCCTTTTCAACCAAAAGAATACACTCCTCACTCAGATAGACAATAGTGTCCCTGAGTAAATGTCATCCGTAAGAATATTTATCTTCTTGTTTCCACTTTCTTTGATAATATCATTATTCTAGACAAGGATCATTTCTGTCTGGTCCCCATTGAGCCCCCAAACATCACCAATACATAAACACTAACTTGCTTAGGGGACTCCATAAGCAGCAGAGCCCAGGGAAATTGTACCATCTATTTAAGATGCCTCATGTCACAGACACATTGTTAGACCAGGCCATTTCTGGCTCCCTTGAAAGCAATAAGTGGACAATATAGGAAGCTGGCAGGAAATCCAATATCTAAACACGTTGTGAGATTGTGAGCCCAATCTAATAAGAATAGATCCATTTTGCTTTATTCCCATTTTGCACCTGCTTTGTAAGGAAAGGGAAACATGATAAATAAGAGTATTATGGTAACCTCTGAGTTCATATTGATTCATCATGTCCTGAAATATTATGCCATTTTGAATCATGTAAATTAGTGGAGACTGAGTTTCTTAGCTTTACCCAATTTTTTATCACAGTAGAAGCTTAAAAGACTTCCTATGGCTTAGCATAAAAGTTTTAATTATTGAATGATCTCAGGCTAATTTAAATTCGCAAATGAATCTGATGAAAATATATACATTTATCTGATCTACATTAAAGAATCTAGCACCAACACCATCCCAAATCAATTTGTGTAGGTGTTTTGGGTAACTTACCTACAACTTCCATGGGTTTGACAGTTTCAGTAAAACTTAAATGTTGTTTGAACAGAATTGCTAAGGAGGCAAAAGGATAGAGAATCCAAACTCTCAGCTTCTTCCAGTTTAGCAGGTTTTTTTTTTTAAAGCAGATGGATTTAGTAAATGTCCATGCCCAAACCTGTTGATCTGTATACTGGGTGGCTGTTTATTTTAGGCTTTTATGTAAGCCCTAGCAAGCTCTCCCCATTAATCCAATCCCAACAGCAGGCTATGATTAATTTACTGCAGCATTGATTTTTTAAGGATCATTGAAAAAGCCTCCTTAGTCAGGGAGAAAAAAAGCATTAAGGGATTACAGGATACATCTGCCAAAACTAAGATATTTACCCTTATGATTTACTGTAATTTTCTGTTTTACATGGCCAATTATTTTCTGTATATATCATGGAAATCTTATATTTTATAACTTAATAGCAGGCCAAATCATTTAGTCATGACCATTAAACCTGTCTTGAATCAATGAACTAGAAGGTTATTTTCATTTATGTAATCTTTGGCAGCTTACTATTTTACTAATGAGGAAATGCAAGCTCACAAAAGGTAAATGACTTGTCTGTCCAATGTCACTGACTTGGGAAAGACCTATATCTAGAAACCACCTTCCTTGCCTCAACTCACTGTCTGCTTCTTACTTTTATTATCATGACTGTGGCTTTGTTAACTATCCCATAGGCTAGATCCTGTACCAAGTGCTTTCACATATGTGATCTCATTGGTTTTTCACAACAACCTTGGTGGACTGGTACTGTCATTGCCTCATTTTATATGTAAGAAAACTGATGCTCAAAGAAATTAAGTCATTCTACAAAGGTCATTTAACTCACAGCTGGGTGAATTCCAAATTTTAAATTAAAGTTTGTTGCACCCCAGCCCCTAAGCTCCTAATCCTGCCTGTATACAATATTGCTTAGAAAGATGACATTGTAATGTTCTCTCACATTTTCCCCATTTTCCATTTCTCTTAGGGCAAAAAGTGATTTCCTAAATTGTTCTTACTTTGAGCTCAAATCCTTGTCTGAAAATTGCTTTTTGACTACTTTTTGCTCCGTATATCTCTGTCTGTGTTAGGATCCAAAATGGAGCTGGGAACTTGAGTTAATGACAGATGGCACTGACAGAACACAGATCACTTTTCTTCAGCTCTCTTGAATCTGTAGAGTTGACATGAGCAGAGAAAAATTAATTCAAATTTTTTTCATCAAGGAAAGAATCAGGCAATAAAAGTAAACTAACGTTTTGGCAAAAAGTTATTGTTACTATGTATCATTAGGAAAAAACAAATAAAGAACAGTGTGTGCCCATAACAAAGATATTTGTATCAGAATATTTATTGCAGCCCTATTCATAATTGCTAAGTCATGGAAAAAGCCCAAATGCCCATCGATCCACGAATGGATTAATAAATTGTGGTATACGTACACCATGGAATATTATGCAGCCTTAAAGAAAGATGGAGACTTTACCTCTTTCATGTTTACATGGATGGAGCTGGAACATATTCTTCTTAGTAAAGTGTCTCAAGAATGGAAGAAAAAGTACCCAATGTACTCACCCTTATTATGAAACTAATGTAGGTAGGACCTTCACATGAAAGCTATAACCCAGTTACAACCTAAGAATAGGGAGAAAGGGGAAGGGAGGGGAGGGGGGAGAGGGAGGGGGAAGGAGGAGGATTAATGGGATTACACCTGCAGTGCATATTACAAGGGTATGTGTGAATCCTAGTAAATGTGGAATGTAAAGGTCTTAGCAAAATAACTAAGAAAATGCTACAAAAGCTATGTTAACTAATGTGATGAAAATGTGTCAAATGATCTATGAACCAAGTGTATGGTGCTCCACGATCATACTAATGTACACAGCTATGGTTTAATAAAAAGAAAGAAAGAAAGAAAGAAAGAAAGAAAGAAAGAAAGAAAGAAAGAAAGAAAGAAAGAAAGAAAGAAAGAAAGAAAGAAAGAAAGAAAGAAAGAAAGAAAGAAAGAGAGAGAAAGAAAGAAAGAACAGTGTGTGCTTTGTGTTGGTAATAACTAGTGTTCCAACTGGCTGACTTTGTTGCCAGGCATTTTATATGTCATCAATCTTCACACACACCCATTTTACAGATGGCAGGACACAGTGGCTCAGACTGGTTAAGCATTTTTTGTTTAAGGCCACAGCTAGAAAGTGGCAGAGCCAAGAACTGAAGCCAGTGTGACTTACTATGGAGCCACGTTCTTCATGGGATTACCCCAGTCTATGCTGAACAGCCCAATTGAATACAGGTACTTTTCTTTATATCTATGTACAGGTTGAGTGTGTGATTTTCATAAATAGTTTCAGATTCTAACATGGCAAACAAGTCCTGCTGGAAAGATTTCTGAGGGACCTCTACCAACTACTTTACATGGAGTGTAGACAAGAAGTATCGAGGCCAGGCCAGATGCTGCTTGCGCTCCCCTCTTCAGCAATCAGTACTAAAAAATCAGACCTTTGAAAGTTTAGCTATATTGGTGCAGACCTGTGAGGAGGAAGGAAGGCTCCACCCGACGTGTCTCCACTGTCATAAGGGAATACTCGACACTGAGGGAAACTTCCATCCCGAGCTGGTTATGGACTCATTAGTTCCTTATGTCTATTTTCCTTTGTCTTTATCCATACTTAAATTTTTTTCTCATGCTCTGTCTTCAATATCCAGGACCTTTTACTTTCATTTTCCTTTCAAAAATACACCTTCTGATCTTTTATAATATGATAAGACTTAATTTCTCTTACTAATACTCAATATCCACTAGCCATCCACTTAGCCTTCTGTCCAATTTTTGGAAAATATCATTTCTATTTTGAAAAATGTTTCCCCTTTCTCATTTTTGTATTTAACTTCTTGACTCAGGTTTCTAATCATAAGGGCAATAAAAGGGCAAAGATACCACACAATGTAGAATAATTACTTCTTTCTCATTTACCATCTATTTTGATGACCCAAATTGCTCTCCCAGCCTCTTGGGAAGACTCCCTCTGAGCTACTCAAGAATATTTATGGTTTATCCTACATCAAGGCATGTCTTATGTCAGAATTCCTGGCAAATAGACACTTTGGTGAAGTTTGCCTGTAGGAGGTTCATTGACAAGTGCTCTTGAGAGCAACACTGACTAGGAAGTGAGGGATACAAAAGGGGGCAGAAGGAGAAGCCGGCTAATGATAAAGCTGCAACAGAGGCTTCAGTTCATCCCACAAAGGAGCTCTGGAGCTGGGATGTGACCCTTCCAGCTCGTCCAGTCTAGTCATCTGTGCCTCCCCCTTCATTATCTACGCATTGCTATTCCCAAAGAGGAAACTTACACTTGGGGAGGCAGCCTCCTATAGAGAAAAAAATTCTTAAAGAATGACCCAGGGCAGCACCTTTGGCTCAAGGAGTAAGGCGCTGGCCCCCCATACCAGAGGAGGCAGGTTCAAACCCAGCCCCGGCCAAAAACTGCAAAAAAATAAAATAAAATAAAAGCATCTGGTTCAGGTGAGTTTTAAAAAAAGAAAAAGAATGACTCAGCCATGGCCATTAGTGGGCAACACTCCAGCAGGAGGGAAAATGAGTGAGTGCTGCAGTCCTGAAGAAAAAAATTGGTCAACACACCACAGCATCCACTACAAGGCTCTAGTTTTCTTACTGTCAATAGCATGTTTGGTTTTCTGAAATTATTTTGCTTCATGATATCTTTAATGGGTTGAGTGGTGGCCCCTCAAAGGATATATGCAAAAAGTACCTGCAAATGTGATATGATTTGCAGCTATAATTAAGAATCTCAACATGAAATCATCTCAGATTAACAGAATGGGCCGTAAATCCAATGACTAATGTCTTTTTTATTCTTTTTTTGAGATAGAGTCTCACTCTGTTGCCTAGGCTAGAGTGCTGTGCAGTCATCCTAGCTCTTGGCAACCTCAAACTAACTCCTAGGCTCAAGCGATCTTTCTTTGTCAGCTTCCCTAGTAGCTGGGACTACAAGTGCCCATCATGAAAACAGGCTAATTTTTTAATTTTTAGTAGAGACAAAGTCTCAGTCTTGCTCAGGCTAATCTTAAACTCTTGTCCCTTAAGCAATCCTCCTGCCCCGGTCTCTCAGATTGCTAGGGTTACAGGTGTGAGCCACCACACCTGGCCTCCAATGTCTTTATAAGAAACAGAAGAGGAGATGATACAGGGATGTGGGAAAAGGCATACGCAGACCGAGACAGAAGCTGGAGTGGTGCTGACAGCCTCTAGAAGCTGTCAGAGCCAAGCAATGGATTGTCTCCTGACCCTTGGGAGACAGCACAGCCCTGCCCACACCTTGGCTTTGGGCTTTTTGCATCCATAATTGTGAGAAAATGAATTTCTATTATTTTGAGCAAGTTTTTCAAAATTTGTGACAGCAGCCCTAGAAAACTAATATAATATCTTACAACATTTAGTATTACATAAAGAAAAAATTGTATCTTTAAACCTCATAGTAAGAAGGAGAATTAGGTGGAGATATTTACGTCTGCAGGTCCCTACCTGAGGGGTTCCCAAGGCATGGCTGTACTTGTAGGCATCATTCCCGTTGGGAAGCTGTCTCCCTACAGATATCCTCTCTGGTGCTCATCTCCACTGCCCCTCAGTCCTAGGGCTTCCCAGTGCTGTAAGCCACTGAGAGCTATGGCATTCCTATTGTTACCCCTAAACCTCACTACATCGTTATAAATAAACACTGTGTTAAATTCTGTTCAATTATCCCTTTTGAGAGTTACTTCTGTTTTCTTCTGAGACTAGGCTGGCCTGCCAATTGTAAAGCAATTCACCTCCCAGGGAGCAATAACACGAATAAATGCTAAGCCACTAGTGACAGCAAAAGCTACATTGGGACTTTCATGAGACTTTTTAATATAATGTGCCCATACATAAGAGACCCAGATTTTATAAAATTCATTTTTCACAGTTAAAACATTATATCCCTTAACTCTCTGGCTTTTAGAGAAAAGAATCTTGTCATTGGTAGAGGTAGGTTTGTCATCCTTATTTCTATTTATCTGACCTCCTGCTATTGAAGTCTATGGCTCATGTAATAAGAATTTCTTTATTTTCTACAGTTGATTTGAGTACTGGGAAAGTCAGCCATGAAATGTCTTAAAATTTGTATTCAGTTAGTCAGGGGGCATATTGTCTGGTTTTTTTTTTATGTGCTGCTAATTTTCTTAGTTTTATATACTCCACAGGAGACTTAAGGGAGATAATTGGTAATAGATCCTTTGGGCTCCTAGAACAGCTCAGATGTACAATGGACATTCCTCTTCTTGATGAAACTGAAATGACATTAAAGGAGAGGAGAGATTCTTTCTTTATCTCCTCTGTAGATCAATCATAGTGCCTGACAGGTGGGTGGAGCCCATTATTTGCTGAGAAGCTCAGCAGAATGAAGGATGCGTCTTATTTCTAGGATTCTTTAATTAGCTTATTTCGATTCTGTGGACCTTATGAAATGAATGTGATATTTTGTTCCTATGGATGGGAACAATATGTGCCCAATGGATGGGACAATATGTTCCTATGGATGGGAACATATATGTGCCCAATACCCTTCTGGGGGCTGAGGAAGTAGCAGTGAGTAAGTAGACGGCCGTAGCATGTATTCCCCCTTGAATCTCAGCCTAAAATAAGGTCCTGCCTACAGCTACTTTGTAATATAATTCTCTGGGGAGAAGTGGTGCTGAAAAGAGGGACATGGCGTGGAGGAAAAGTCAATCCAAGGGTACATTTTCAAGCAGCTTACACTGTGATCAACTGTGCTAGGTTTCCCTGGGCCCCCTATTAGGGGCCATATAGAATATGGTACTTTAATTCTCACCTGAGCAATAGAAGAAGGAAGATTTATCCCCTAGTTACTGTTCCCCATTGGTCAAGGGTTGCTCCGTGGGGTGTTAACTCCCTGCACTTCCAAGATCACGCATGTGTATGGATGAATGTGTGAAATGAGGCCTCCTTGCTGTGGGGACAGAGACCCTTAGGTCAAAAAGTGAGAAATATTTAGGGCAACTGAGGAGATGTGCTTTCAGGCTGTATAGGGGAATAGCCAAGTGCTTTCACACAGCTGGAGTGAAAAGGTGATATAGTAAGAAATACAATGTGGCTCCTTCTGGATGTTGTTTCTGCCCATGGTTCCTGACACACAGCTCCCCAAACCCTTGGGATCTCTTAAGTGATAAGTGTCTTTTTGTAAACTAATGAGACTGATAACCTGAAGCTCCTGGATAGCCTCAAGATGTGGGGGTGGGGGTGGTTGTCAGGCACCAACCAAGTTATCAGAGGTTGGAACTTTCAGCCCCACCCCCTGACCTCTAGAGAGGGAAGAGAGGCTGAAGGTTGAGTTGATCACCAATAGTCCCAAATTTAATCAATCCTGCCTATGTTATGAAGCCTCCACAAAAGCTAAAAGAACTGTGTTTGGGAACAGGTAGAAGTGCCTAGAGGGTGGTCCACCCAGAGAGGGCATGAAGGTTCCACGAAGTTGCCCACAGCCTGGCCCTACACATATTTTCCATCTGGTTGCTCATCCACATCATTTCTAACATCCTTTGTAATAAATGGATAAACATAAAGTGATTCCCTGAGTTCTGTGTGCCACCCTAGCAAATTAATCAAACCTGAGGAGAGGGTCATGAAAACCTCAATTTATAGCCAGTTGATTAGAACCACAGATCACAGCCTAGGACTTGAAACTGGCATCTGAAGTTGAAACTGTAATCTTTGGGGACTAAGCCCTTAATCTGTGGGATCTGACATTATATCCAGGTAGATAAGTGTCAGAATTGAATTAAATTATAGGACACCTAGTTGGTGTCTGCTAAAGGATTGAAAAATTGCTTGATGTGTGCGGAAAGGAAAAAAAACCCAGACATCTGGTGTCAGGAGTGAAGTATTAAATGACTATGCAAGACACTGGGAAAAACACTTTGATTTTTTTCCTGTCTTTCACAGTGAGTTAAGAGACTGGTGAAGTAAAAGAAATGATTGATACACCAGCCCCTATCCTTCCCAAGCCTGCATTCTACTGGCAAGTGACAATACTCAGGAAGGAAATAAGCAACCTAACTTCTCAGAATGAGAAGTGCTATGAAGGAAATACAGCTGCTGATAGACAGAGACACGTGGCAGGGCCCCTTTAGACAGTCTTGGGGTTCAGAAAGAATTTCTGAGGTGAGGACATTTGAACAACCCCAGAAGGAAGGAATCCAGTCATGTATGTAGTCTGTGGAAGGGTATTCCAAATGCAACAGCCCTGGAGTTGGATGAACATGGAGAAACTGAGGGGAAGAAAGGAAAGCGGGGCAGGGATATGGTGAGTGAGGGAGCATGGGGTCTGAGAGAGAGGAGGGGTAGTGGGGCTGGCAGGGCATGCCCAGCCAGAAGCTCTGGTCAAGCACCATATGCCCTGGAGAAGTATGACAAGAGGAGCTTGGACATTTACGGAGTTGACGTTTGAGGTTTGCATCTTTCACAAGCAACTTTCAGGGTCTCTGATGCGTCATTCTGTGACATTTTATTTCACCAGGTGACACATTTGAATTATGTGCGTCAGTAAATCACTCTGCTGGGCAGTGAACCTGGTTAACAGCCAACATCTGCATTTCAGCCTGGTTTTGTGGTCCTTTACTCATGGTCGTGTAAATGACAACACTCATAATCTGATTAGTCTTTGTTTCTTTATGGGGGGAGGGAGGAGGGAGATTGAAGATAGCACCAAACAACTGAATTTAAATTTTTAGTACAAATAACTCTGACTTCAGAATCAACCAAAATTTCTATTCATTGGGCACAAGATTCCTCACCTATAAAATAAAGGAGTTGATTTTCCTAAGGTTCTGTGGCTCTGTAACTAAGGCTAAGGTTACTGAAACAAATACTCCTAATACCAAGTAGTTTGCTAACTTTCTACAATGAGGTATAATTTTGTTTTAGAAAAAAAAAAAAGCTGTGAGGCTCTTCAGCTTGGCTAAGAGGATTCTTCACACACCTTGTTTTCTGTTCATTTCTTTCTCCCTTTGTCTAGCACTCCTAGAAATGTGGCCTTTTCTACTAGGTCCTGGGTAATTAGAGAAGCTTCCCCATTAAGCCACCACTTGTGTGTATTGGGAATAGAGGAACAGCTAAAAAGAGAAAGAGAATTGTTGGAAATGTAAATAGAAGACCTCTAGTGCCTTTTCTGAGCAAAACCAAAGGGAGAAAAACATAATCAATGCCTAAAGAACAATAAAACTAAAATAAAACTGGTGCTGAATTTTGTAACACTGAAATGAGGCTAACTTTTAATTAAAAAATAGCATTCCTAGTTTCACTCAGAAACTAGGGTTTTTCAGAAGCACTCCAAGAAATTAAATTTAAAAGCAAACAAGAGTACAAATATATAATAGAAGCTTCTCAAACATATATACAGAAGGTACCAAAAAAGTATACACATTTTAAGAAATCTGGTTGGAAGTAGAATTTACAGTTCCCCACAAGTGCATAAATTGCAGATAAATAGATGTGCATGGTATATCCAGGTACACTTGACCAGTACTGGTACCTTGAATTCAACTTTGAAAAGTAATACAAAGATAACATTTCCTAAAATGTGTATACATTTTTGGACCCCCTCTGTATGTATATGGTTGTATTTATACATACATATTTATTGTGCATGTACATAAAAATACATAGCTAAGTACATATACATCCCTATTTTTTTCCTCTGTGACATATAGGTGCAGTTTAGCTGGGAGAAATGTCATGGGAATAAAGAGAATATTCTTTCTAGACTATTTTTTGGTCAAGATTAGGAACAATTTACATTTTAATTTAAAGAATACTTTGTTTCAGTTATAGAATAAGTTACAAAGCTCTATGAATTGCTTGATGGCATAAAATAAGACTCAGCATAACCCTTTGAGCTAGGCACGGTGGCTCACATCTGTAATCCTAGCACTCTGGGAGGACAGGAGGGGAGGATTGCTTGAGCTCAGGAGTTCAAGACCAGCCTAAGCAAGACTTTGTCTCTACTAAACATAAAAAAACTAGCCAGGCATTGTGGTGGGTGCCTGTAGTCCCAACTACTTGGGAGGATCAGGCAAGAGGATCACTCGAACCCAAGAGTTTGAGGCATGGCACTCAACCCCAGAACACAGAGTGAGACTCTGTCTCCAAAAAAAAGGGGGGTGGGGGAGAACAAAACTATAAGAGGGACTTTACCTTACAAATGCAAACAGTGAAACCTAATTCTTTATACCCTCAATGAACCTGAACCAATAATAATAATGAAAGAAAACGTCCTTTGATCTTGGACAAGACTTCCCTCTTCTGGTCTCAGTTTCTTGGCCTGTAAAATGAAGGGCTCTGTCTCTCCTACGTGACCAATATAGTTCCTTCCAACTCCAATATTCTATAGGTCCAGGCAGGAAATAGACAAACTCTGTCCCCAAGTATGCTCATGACTCTGATTGTGACTCTTTCACAGAAGCAAACTTTAAAATGTTAGACTTCTTTGCTGGAGGAGGTTACCATGTTTTCATACACAGCTATCTTCTATATTCTCATGGTACACCCTGGGAACTGAGATTCAGAACAATGTCTCTGGTCTCTATAAGATCCTCAATCCTAAAGTAAAATAATGTTCATTACTAGGTTTTCATTGAACCAGAATGTGAAACACTATATTGTTAAAAGAAAATCATCAACAAAACTAATTTTCCATCCTACTAATATCTCCTAATAATTATAAGCTTTCATATCCCAAGAAAAGAATTTTCATTTAGCTCTCAGTTATGCAGGAAATGCTAAAACACTATCTCCTGTACCCTATGTATAACTTAGCTGAGGATGCATTGAGCTACCCGGTGACTCAGAGCAACACACACAAAAGCCTGTTCGCTCTCTCTCTTTTGCGCTTGTGACAGATGTCTTGCTTTCACTCTTGTTCTCAAACTCAAGACTCCACTTAAAAGAAAACAATTGTAGAAAATAAGGGGTGGGAGATTTACAAATGAAAGGTTAGATCCAGCCCTTGGTTGACTTTACCTAGCCTATTGTTTTCACCAAGTATAGAAACACACTATCTCTATGTTATAGTTATGAAAATGCAATGAGGTTAAGAATATTATTGTTGCAGACTACCAAAGGACCACAGTATGTGATTTTGCTCCCGACTATCTATTTTTAAACTTGAAAATCATTTGCAAAACTTCTCAGCATTTCAGAGTGTTCTTTCTTTCTCCATTGAAATAAATATCAATGCTTTGAAACCAACTAGAATGTAGAATTTAAAATAGTTCTTTCAATTCTAGCTATGTTGACATAACACTAGAAATATTACTAGCTTTTTCCAATCTATTTCTGAAAAAATTGACATTAAATTATTGAGTCAACATTAGATTCCCAGGGCTATAGTTGAATCAAAATCAACTACGAAGCCTCCCTCTTCCTCCCCCACCCTGGTTCCCAATCGCTGTCTTTATCTCTCTCTCCTAGTTTCAGTAAGCCATGAAAAAGAAACATCCAAAAGTTACTAACTACAATTATTCAACTAAATTTACAATTCTATTACATAAAGTAAAATATTATTTTTATATTATATTATTCTTACTTAAAATTATTTTTCTGTATACTATTCAGTAAAATATTATGCAACTATTTTAAAAGGAAGAAATGGATCTTTATGTCATAATATGTATATATGTCTATAATATTTTAGAAAGAAGAAAAGTTTATTTCAGTGTGAATATAGTAAAAATCCATTCTCTTCATGTATATGTTTATGCAGAAATCTAGAAAAATACACAACATATAAGTCTCAGTTTGGTTTGAGTGGTTAGAATTCCAGCTGATTTTTATTTTCTTTGTTATCCTTTGAAAATGTTTTTATGCAATGAGCAGACATTGAAGTAACTGAAAATGTATTAAAATAAAATTATTCTTTTACAAATGGAATTGAGGATGGTGGAAATGGTGGTGATAAAACAGATGGTTGTGCTCATAGTCTCATGAAATTCTTTCTTTTTTATTACATAGTAATTCATAAAACTCATAAAATTTGATTGAAAACCAAAAGACAGAACTACTACCACAAAGGTAGGGCTGCTAGCTGTACCATGATAAGTTATCTTTCATTTTCATTCAACATCCATTGATCCTTTGACAATTGTTTGTGAGTCAAGGTGGGTCTTCCAGTAGGAATCCAACTCTGGTAGAGATTTTTCTTTCTGTCCTTCTGAGACATGAAACTTTAGAGGTGATTTCAATTCCATGCCAAATTAGACACCATACCTTACCTCCTCTGTAAATGTCCTTGCTATCACCATGCTTTGCCATAACCACTGCCAATCAGCAGACTTTCAGCCTTACAAAACATAAAACTCTTAATAGGTCTTTTGCTTCCATTTTCTACTTTTATTCCGTTCAACTTACATATGTTCACCCAATTCATATTTTTAAAATATTTTTAAAGTATGTTACTCACATGTTGAAGTTTCTACAGCAACTCTCTCTGACAAGAAGGAAAAACCCACACTCCTCAGTCTAGAACTCAATTTCTGCATAATTTAAGCTCACCTTTTGGACAGCTTTTTTTTTTATTGAGTATCAACTCTTATGAAATTACTGAAGATATATGGTTCTATGTAACTTTAAAACACAAAAGATAGAAATGGCCCTTAATATAGCATCTACTCCACTAGAACAGCCCAGACACTAAATCATCCTTGAACTTCAAAACTCCAAACTATTGGCTCTCCTGTTTCCTCTGCCTGGAATGACTTACCTTGTGTTTTCTACCAGGCTAACTTCTATTATATAAGGCCAAACTCAGATTCCACATTTCAGATGTTTCTGGCCCACTTAGTTCCTAAGACATCTCTCCCATTAAATCAGGCTATGTTTTAACACCACTTGGCTTTTTCAGTGCACATAGTTGCCTTCCCACAGTGAAATGGTAAGTGCCTTAAGATCAAAGGCCATGTTGTATCTTCTGTTTTTTAAAATTATCTAAAACTATATATCTTCAGTAATCTCTTAAGAGTTGACGCTCAATAAATATTTTTTAATTAATTGAAACATTAAGCATCATATTTTCTAATCATTTTAGAAAACATGCTGAAGTATAACACTTCACATTTTTATATTTTATGTAAGTAGTTGAAAAATAAAATCTAACACAGGGCAGTAATATTTGAGTTAACCACTATGAAAACCACAAAAGTAAGTTTACCTTTTGCTCAACTTCCTATTTCTGAAAATGTCCTCTTCTCATTGAGTAGAAGTATTTGTAGAGCATTTAAAAAGTTTGTCCAAAACATGCAATCACAGCTTGCCTCTAGCAGAAATGTGTGTTCCTGCTTCCCTTTGTAAATAATTGAATTTGCTTCTGAAGTTCAAGAAGTTCAAGAATTTCTTTCTGTGTGTGAAACATTGTTTCTGTTTTCTATGTGCAACAGGCTATAATCTAAGGCAAAAGAAACACTGTGCAATAGGGGTTTGGTGAGTAGGGAGGATAATAGAAAAAGATTGACATGACTTTCATAAAGGAGTTATTTTTAAGTATAGAGAATACCTATCCCTATGCTGAAAGGGCCTTTAGAAAATATTGCCAGGAATGAAAAGTGGTGAGGGCAATTCCCTTTGCCTGCTATGGGAATTGGTCTGTGTGGTGATGCTGCCACCTGCTGTATGCAGACAGCCATAGAGAAGCTGTTGTCTGGGTCTTGCAGCTGCGGGACACCAGATGTGTGGGTGTTCAGTTAATAGTCTGTGAGCATCTGAAATTTTTCTTTCTCAGCATCTGGATGAGTCCCAAAGGAAAATTAGTCAAATATGATAGCTTTAGACCTCAGAAGTTTCTAGATATAAGAACAATGGATCAGGCCCTGAATAATACCCAGACAGTGCAGATTTGCTGAGCAGCCACTGATGGGTAGTCCATCCCAATAAGAGCCAAGGAGTCTATCAAAGTGAGTCTATAGCTCTGGAAAGTAAATGACAATTTTCTTTTTTCTAAGTCGGAGGGTTTTTTTTTGTTTGTTTGTTTTTAAGAATTGCCTCACTTTAATGAAATAGGAGGTAAGAGATTTCTAAATACTCTAAAAGCGGTATTTTTCATAGCTAATTTAATAAATTTGAATTTCTGTTTGTTTATATTTAGGTAAAATCCTCTTCAGATGAAAAATGGAATGAAGTAATGGAATCCCTTCTCCAGGCTTATAATGTATCCCAATTTAATAGGGATACCAACATGCATGTTAAGATCATCATAGAACCTCTCCTGGCCTATTTTTGCTGTTATGCTCCATCAATTTGATTCACTGGAATTTCCAGAGACAACGGAAGAGGTGACGGGATCCAGAACAGTTCTGTCTTCTCCTGCCCTTCTGCAAGGACTTTGAGCTCCTCCGTCCTCTGTGGAAAATCACTGTCAGCAACACATAACCCAACATCTCCAGTGATCTGAAATTTGTGGGGAAATTGGCAAGAATCAGGGGGGCAGAGGGATAAGGAGCTCTGAATGAGGAAATAAGGAGCTCATCTTCTGCTCTTTGCAGAAAAAATGGTTAGCTGAGGATTAATGAATAAGTATGACATTTGTCATGGCAAGTATTTGCAGTGGTACAGCAGGGAGCCTGGACATCTCACAAGACAATAGCTTTTGTTTTGTCACATGGAAATTTCTCTTCTGTTTAAATTCTAATCTGACTGGCAAAAGTGATTCCCTATGTTTTATGTCGGAGAGAAATCAGCATATACGTTATGACAACCTGTCCAAAATTTTCTCCACCTAACCTCAAAGGAATTACCACTCGGAAATGTTATTCATGCATAGTTGCTGTGTTTTTTGTTTGTTTTGGTTTGGTTTTTGAGACAGAGTCTCACTTTGTCACCATGGATAGGTGCTGTGTCTTGCCTCAGCCTCCCAAGCAGCTGAGACTATAGGCATGCACCCCTGTACCTGCCTAATTTTTCCATTTTCAGTAGAGACTGGGTCTCCCTCTTGCTCAGGCTGATCTCAAGCAATCCACCCGCCTCAGCCTCCCAAAGTGCCATGATTACATGCGTGAGCTACCATACCTGGCATTATTCAGAGTTTTTATTTGTCTTCAGTCTTGCTGGGTTGGTGCTTATATTCTAGTAATGAGATTAAGGACACAGAATATTTTACCACTCATTCAATCATTCATATAGTTATATGGAGACACATAAATGTTTTCATTGTTATTCTTCGTCCATTAAATTTATACCGTAGTGTATGTATACTGTCTAAAGCTTGTTTTCTTAATGTTGAAGGATGAAGATAGCCTATTTTATCCCAAACTGGAAAACTAATACAATTTTATCACAGAGTCATAACAAGGAAAAGTCATCATGTCCTTCCATGAATAATTAGACATTTTTACCAAGAAATTAAAGAAATTACTTCCTAAAACTCAGTAGCAGTTCTCTGTAAATGGAAGTAATAGGGCAGATTTAATAGGCCTGATAGGTCATTGAGGTGGGAAATTCTCTGTTTGGGGGTCTGATTGTTACTGCCTTGTACATAGATTTTGGTAGGCACAGATAAACTCCTGCTATCAACAGAAATGGCCTCCAGCCAGCATGGTGGGAAACTTCCCTATTAGGCCTCTAGCTTATCACAGACTAGGGGTAGAAAAAGGAGCTCTCACTTCTTTACTCTCAGGAAATGTGTATTTCCCTGCAAGAAGAGAGACGATAAAATTCAGTTTGATAGCTGACTCTACTCCCTGTTACTGTTCAGATTTTATTAAAATTAAAGATGGTAATTCTTTGTTCTTTCACCCTGGAGCAATTCTGGAAAGAAAACATATCTTAAGATTGAACAGAAAAACTATTATGAAAGACACCATGCTCACATTTGTTAAATGACTTTGTGCTCTTGAAAGGAAATGTATAAAAAGCACTTTGTGAATTGCTCTGCATGATTTCCTGTGTTCAGATTTTAGAAGCAGCTTGACTGACACAGGGATCCTGAACCAGAGAATCTTTGGATACTGAAAAGACTTTTAAAGAAGGTGATACCCAGGGTTTCAAAGAACAGTTTCAACATTGTTCTGTTGAAGGTTATACTTAGCCCTAAACCACATTACTTTCCTGTCTACGTTTCATTTCCTGGGGGCTTGCCAAGCGATAAACAGACCTAGATGTGTGGTAGATTTGGGTTTTTTGTTTTTTTGTTTTTTTTTTTTTTAGCATGAAGAGGGTACGTGGAGTTGGCTTGAAGACATTAATTGACTTCAGTGATCATTATGGAAATGCTGGTGTAAGATCTTCAGGAGACGATGGAGAAAAAATGGACATACTGTGCTGTTTATTCCATCATCCAGATCCATTTTGTCAGGGGTAAGACTTCCAGTTGTCCTTTCTTGTCAAATGGGCCACCGTCATCTATTCATTTAAAATGCCTGTGACTGCCGCTGCTGAAATAGATCACCAAAGGACAAATCGTTACTGAGGTTTTCAGTCCTGTATTTAAGTGGCAGTTATTGGAGAGATATTAGAGTCTAGAAATGATTACTAAGGAACACTAAAATCGAGAAGAGAATGGGTGGTTTGTGCCGCTGGTCTGAGGCATTTTCACCCATTTCCTAACTAATGAGCTCCCTAGAGTAATTGGGAAATTGTGTTTCTTGGAAATGAAATGCTCTCCAAATGATAGTCAGAACAACTCCAGAAAACTAAAAAGAATCACAAAGCCATCAGTGCTCAGAGATCTTGCTCAACTTTTTTTTCTTCTCTCAAGTATCCTTTTCCTTTTTGACATAACAAGCATCTCTCCTCCAAATTCTGAGGTCTTGGGAGTTAAACACATGTTGAATTTTAATAAGGCCCATGCAGGTACAAATCTGGGGGATAAAGTAGAAACCTTATGACAGTGGGGACAAGATCCTAATGGATCTATTTAAAAATAGAAATAAGAAAGATTAGTTCTGTATCCCATGGCGTATGAGTATTACAGTGAGCCTGCGTGTATTAAGAATAAACTGCGCTTTCAGGTATAGCTACAAAAATTTCCAGGAGAATTTCTAAACCAGAGATACTTTGGAATATAACTCCAGATAGGATCAGAGCCATATTATCAGGCAAACAATAGCTCACAGGAAGTTGCATTAAAATGTACTAACCTCTGCCTACCCAACCTTTTGCACAAGTGTAATAATTCCCATTTGTCAAGTACGTTTGAGAGCCTTGTTTCTTCTCAGCTGCTTGTCATCTTTTTATCTTTTCCCTTTGTGAACTTCAGCAGTACTTGTCACAATAATATATCATTCCTGTAACAGTATTCCACGTTAATTCTAAAGATCCGGCCAGCACTATTGAAAGCATGTCAAAAGCTCAATGCTTAACATATTTTAAGTGCCCAGTACCACTTGGTCAGATTGCCGATGGCAGAGAGAATCTTCCTTTCTTTATGTCTAATATTTCAGAGCATTGATTAGAGATAAAACCGAGTGGAATCTCTACCCGAGGGTTTCTCTTCCCTCTTTTCCTCAGGAAATCTAACTACCTGAGGAAAAGAGTTGAAATTTCTTTCAGTCCGCATACTGAATGTCAGTTTTGTTACTCTACTCAACAAGACTGAATCTGGAATGCAATTTGGAGGTTAAGAAAGTTAGACACATACTCAATACCAAATTGAAACTAATTGACCAACACTTACATGCACCTCTGGAAGTAAAACTAGACAGAAATCAATCCAGTTGGTGGGGAGAGGGACAGGTAAATCTAGCAGCAGGAAAGGACAAGGAGGTGTAGGGTAAACTCACACATCCACATATTCTGGGGAAGGGCATACTTGTAACATAGATTTAAAATGTACAAATGCAAACTATATAATCAAAATGTGTGCACCCTGTAATATTCTTAAAATAAAAAATAAATTAAAAATTAGAAATATTAACTGTCAAAAAAAATTTTTAAGCTAAGGAAATGTTTTAAAAACCATACATATTTCCATCACAATGGATTTTTTTTAGCCTAAGTTTTGGTCTCCTTTTAACATTTTAATTGGCATGACAGTATAATGTTTGTATACTTCTTAATCAACTGAATATTATCGAGCATTTCAATGTCATGAAATAGGATTATCAAACATAATTTAAAACTTTATAAAAGTCTAAAAAATTATATGTTCAAAATGGAAAAAAAAAAAAAAAAGAAAGCTATAAAAAGACTACAGGCTCCAGGCAACTAAATTCGTGGTCTTTTATTGGAGGTGTGACTTTGAGCAAATCACTTCATATCACCATGCCTCAGTTTCCCCCTTTATAAATAGGGTTAACAATGTGACTCTTACAGTACATGAGAAAGATTGAACGAGGTAACATGTATAAAAGTCTCTTGTAAATATGTATTTTTAAATGAAACTACTATGTACATTAGCTATTTTTGCACCTTTAAAAAGCATCACCTTGTGTTATATGTAGCAGCTGATTTATAACCCCCAAATGCCAATTATATTAAATGTAAGAATGATTGTTGTACTGTTTGCTAGTGTGTTTTAATTTTTAAATAGACTTAATTTCATTCACAGGTAATCAGAAAACTTAAATTATTTTTTGGAAAGACCAACCAAGATATAAATATTCAGAAGTCAATGATTATCTCCAGTTTCCCTTAGTAAATGCCTCCTCATTTATATTGAGTCTCATGCTTCTCCACCTGAATTATGTACAAGCTCACTTCCATTTCTAAGGAAGCCAAGGAGAGATTTCCTCAGTTGCTTCCTCACCTCACTGAAGTGACCAGACTTTCTTGTTTAGAGCACTCCATGTGAATATGTACACTGATGTCTCATGTCTCTCCCTTTCAGGAGTATGGAAAGAAACATTCAATGCAGGAGAAGACATTTATGCCCTACCTGGCTCCGATGTCGATCTGACCTGCCAAACACAGAAGATGGGCTTCTTGGTGCAGATGCAATGGTCCAAGGTCACCAGTAAGGTGGACCTGATTGCCCTCTATCATCCCCAACACGGTTTCTACTGTGCCCACGGACATCCCTGTGAATCCCTGGTGGCTTTCACAGAAACTCCTGAGAATGTAACAAAATGGACTCTGCGTTTGAGAAATATGTCTTCCTCACTCAGTGGAAAGTACGAGTGTAGCTTTACTCTGTATCCGCGTGGCATTCAGAATAAAATCTACAATCTTCTCCTTCAGACACATGGTAAGCATAACTTAGAGGGGGTAGAGTGGAGGAAGTGCATCAGCTCTCATTCACTTAACAAATATGCATCATAAAACAATGGTGTGCTAGGTATGGTGCTACCAAACATATGAAAGTTCACCAAAAAAGAGGTATTATCTGGTAAGAGAGACAAAATTGATCAAATAATTCCACAAATAAACATAATATCACAAGAGTAATAGTGGTGACTACAACAGCTTATGCAAGAGTATATGATAGAGGCCAGGTAACACCTAGCTAAAGTCCAAAGGGTCAATAGACGTGAACACAATTTAGGAGGTGGGGAAGGGGTGGGGTGGGGTTACGAATGATCCAGAGAGAAGAAATAGCTCGCATGAAGAGCTTTGTAGTGTTTAGGGAACTGGGAAAGTGACAGTGGGACTATACTGCAGAGATTAAGGGAGGAGGCAGGTAAGGACCTTATAGCCATGGTAAAGGTTTCTATTTTTTTCTCAAAAACATGGGAAGACTTTGAAGCATTCCTAACAAAAGTATGGCATGCATTTGTGACCTGATTATATTTGTGCCGTGAAGCAATCATACTGGCTTTTGTATGAGAACAGGGTGAAGGAGGACATGAAGGAGAAGGTAGAATCAAGTTAGGAGAGCGGCTAGTAGTTCAGAGGAGAGAGGGTGGTGGTTTCAGTAGATAAAGAAAGAGAATGATAAAGTTTATGCATTGTGCATAAAACAGGCACAACATGGTTACAGAGTACTTTATAAGACAAGGGCATTAAAGTGAAGGTGACAGAAAAATTGAAGGCTATGTACGGTGTCTGGCACACATCCCTGAATGGTGGTGTCCTTTACTGAGAGAGAACCAGAGGGAGGTTTGTGGGTGAATTCATGAAAGTGGCTTTGGAGATGCTGTTTTTAGTTCAGGGAAGGTAAGAGAGACAAGGAGACTGTGGGCAAGTAGCATTCACACCATGCCTACGTCAGAGGCCTGCATTTGGAGGCAGGGATACTCAGTTTAAGTTCCAGCTACCTTCTAGCTAGGAATCAATTTGACTTGTGGACTGTCATGTAAATTCTCTGAGCCCATTTGAAAAATGATGACAAGTGTCCTAAACTACCTGGTCTTAAAGTAAATGATTTCTATTTCTGTTAATGGAAAAGAAGGAAAATGAAAGCCCACAAATCCAAAATGCACTGGAAATGGACTGTTTTTAGCTTGGGGGCAAAAAGGCCTGGTAATATTAAAAAACAACAACAACAACAATTAATTCATAAAGGCCATGCTGAAAGATGCATGGAGCTACCCAGAACAAGCAGTTGTTCTCATCTCCATTCCTTATATCTTTTTTTTTTTTTTTGGCCGGGGCTGGGTTTGAACCTGCCACCTCCAGTATATGGAGCAAGCACCCTACTCCTTGAGCCACAGGCACTGCCCCCCATTTCTTGTATCTTACCTGCTCTAAGACTATGACAATGGAGCAGCCCACTATGGATCAAGATCATCAATTACTATCTTACAATGCCCTATTCTCTCGCTATTTTTCAGGCGAAAACAAACAAGCAAACAAACTTCAGTTCCATTGGGAGTGGAGTGAGTTTGAAAGACCTATATGCAACAATGTTTAGCTCACATATTTCTGTATTTGAACACTGGCTCAGTTGTTTATTATATATTCCATTCTTGCCAAATTATTTCAATCTCTAACTTTTTGTTTTCTTACATAACAAATGTGGATAACTACAGTACTTCCTTCGTGTGTATCACTGTTCCAATGATTACATGAGATAATCTGTATAAAGCATTTCATACAATTTCTACCACAGGGTCAGAGTTTGGCAAGTAGTAATTTTCCATTAGGAGTAGTAATAATTATACGGGGTGAATTCTATTTCTGATTTTTATTTTAAAAAATCCCTCGTTCTCTCTTTATTTTTTTTAATTTCACTTTATTTTATTTATTTATTTATTTTTCGAGACAGAGTCTCATTATGTTGCCCTCAGTAGAGAACGATGGCATCACAGCTCACAGCAACCTCAAATTCTTAGGCTTAAGTGATTCTATTGTCTCAGCCTCCCAAGTAGCTGGAACTACAGGTGCTCACCACAACACCCAGCTATTTTTTTTATTTATTTATTTTTTTTTTTGCAGTTGTCATTGTTGTTTAGCTGGCCCAGGCTGGATTCAAATTCACCAGCCTGGGTGTATGTGGCCGGCAACCTACCCACCGAGCTACAGACACTGCCCTTCTTCTCTTTTTATATTGGCTTAATTTTGAAACCCAGTGGAACATAAGCACAAGTACACATTGACTTTGGCTTCAGACACATTTTTGCATCTTTGGCCTAAACCAGTAAACTATACTGTTGCCTAACTGAGGACCTAATGTTTCAATGTCTCCATTGAGAACTGGCAACATGGATTGCTAGGAAATAGAATATATGATGACTCAAAATAAAGACAGCAATAAATAAAAGCATATTATACAGGAAGGAGAAAGGCGTTGCCTTTGAGGAAAGTGTCTTTCTTAAAGTAAAGAAAAGCAAAGGAGCTAAACTTGTACCTACTAAAAATTGCGAATCACTGGAAAGGCAGAAGTCGCATCTATTTTGTGTTTGGAGAAGTCCCAATCTTCTGATGATATCTTTGTGGCCATCGGTTGGATCAGAGGAAAAGTGGTGGCCTCCGTGTTAGGGAAATGATTCTGTTATTTTGTATTTGGATACAAATGGAGTAAAACAGAAAAGAGAAAAACAGAAGGGGGGAAAATCCTTCGCCACAGAGTGACCAAAAATGTAAGGTTGGCATGGAGCTAAGGAGAAGGCAGTTGTCACCCAAGAGCTGGGTCACGTGCGCCCCCAATGACACATCTTCTTTTTCTCTTTTATTCTTTAAGCTCTTGCTTATTCTTCTCTTGCTTGCACCATTTCCTTCTCATGCCCTGTGTGATTTTCAAGTTTACAAGCTATTCAGGTAAGCAAAGCATACCTGAAGTGCAAACACTTATGGAATACATAAACAAGTGCAAATTGAAGTGGTGTCTAAAAATCTACATTTGAAAACGCTGAGAGACTAGAGGTGATTGGGTTGATCACCTCTTTCTGTTTCCTTCCTCTTGTCACATAAGTCATCTTCCCTTGATGCCTTAAAATACAGTGTGTGTCTAAATCCTGTCCCCATGTTCCCAGAGGGCCTGGCTGAGAGGGAATTCCGCTCTCTTTTTACAATATTTTGTCCCTGTGTGTGTCTCAGTACTCTGGGTCTGTGGATGAGAGTGGAAATAAAATAAGCAGTTTTGTGATTACTTATTTTTCGATGTCACCTGATAGGGTTTCATTTTCAGTTATCCTAAAACATGCTATTGTCTGACTTAAGCCTTGCACTATTATAACCTATGTTTCATAATTAGGAGTGCTAATGGCTCCCCTAATGCTTCTAAGATTTTTGATGCACTTAAAATGTTGTAGTTTTTAGGATCAGTTACAAGAGTACAACATGGCTTTAGTTTACCAGATTGCGACAAAAGTCTTAGGGAACTATTAATGTTATTATTGGAAAACAGTAAGAGTAGTGGCAATGGTCAGAAAAGAAGTATTGTTCATAGAAATGGTAGTAATAGTATCAAGATAACCTTTAGGGATAACATGTTCATAAACTCAGTCTAAAATTTGCTATTATCTGGTCTAGTCATTGAAACTGAATGCTGAGTACCTGAAATACAGCAGTGCACATACAGGCGTGACTCTGCCTTCATGAATCATGAAGTCCAATTGGAGGAGGCGAACTTTAATCCAGTAAACACACCAATATGAAATTTCCAGTGAGAAGAAGTGTGCTTGCAGTGAGGACATGGACAGTGTATGAGAGTGTATAATAGAAAACTCACAAAAATAATTCCTGGGGAAGTGCTGCTTCACCTGGAGTACAGGCAGAGAACACAGATCTTTACAAAAAGCAGGACATGCAAAGGCTCTGTGGTGAAAGGAAGTTACAGAAACTGTGGGGAGTTTTAAAAGGCATTATGGCAAGAGCAAAGGGATTGAGAAGGGGAGGCAGTTGAAGATGAGGCCAGAGAGATTGGTCCCTTCAGGTAGTTTTGTCTTTATCCTCAGAGCTGTGAAAACGAGTAGAAACGTTGTTTTGTTTGATTTTTTGTTTTGCATTTCAAAAATGCATCTTTGTGGCCCAAATGTAAAGAATGAATTGAAGAGGGGCAGAGAGCACAGGTTAGTTAGGAATAACGGCAGAAATCTAGGTGAGATGCTGGTGCCAGTAAGTAGAGTGAGGTGGAGTAGATGATGAAGAGTGCTCAGTTCAGAAGAATATTTAGAAGATTCACTCCCACAAGTTTTAGGATGGATTACACAGTGAAGGGAGAAATAAAAAGCAGTGTCAAGGATGATGTTTTAGTTTCTGATGTGCAGAATAAAAACAAGAGTGTGACTTTATCAGGTGTTAGAGAACACCCGACTGTACAGAGACTATTTTGAGTTTGATTTTCTACCTGTTGAAATAGGCGCGAAGATGTTAGGCAAACAGCTGGATATGCAATTCCTGATCTAAAAAAGAGGTTTAAAGTGAAGATACAAATTGGTTAGTCATCTGACTAACTGAAGTTCTGGGACTAAAACAAACCATCTAGGAGGGGGAAATAAAGTGAGAAAAGTAATGTGACACTTGAAGAATGTCCGTGGTGATGGGTGGAGAAAGGTAGACTTTGAGGGATATCACAGAGTAACTGAGATGCAGGAGTAAATCAGGGCTGAACCAGGCACAGAAATGGATGAGATGATATTGCATAAAAGAAACAGCCACCAATTCTGAAGTTTTTGAGACAATAACAGGTATTGGATTGTATTTTGGAACATGGAAGTTTGGATCACCTCAGAGGAGCCGTTTGGTGGCATTGTGTAAGGGAAGTCAGACTGCAGGGAAGAAAAGGAGTCAGCACAAGGCCAGGCAATGGGGATGGAAAGGTTGACACAAGGAGTGACCAGAAAGCTCTGAGTGAGTGTTCAGTGAAGGTGTTGCGGTGGTGGCACTCGTTGTGGTTGTGATCAATGCAAGACCCTTGGCTATGTTTCCACGTCAACAGGCAGGATCCAGTTGAAAAAGAATTGAGAAATGCACAATATGAAAGGTAAGATAAAGAACTAAGGTTTCTGAGATCTGTGACACAATAGTAAGACTATCTTGAAATTGAAAAATGGACAGTTTAATTTTTTATTGTAATGGGAAGGAGGGAAAATAGGATGAATGCATATAATGAGGGAGTTACTATCTTCTATTAGTTTTTCTAAAATAGGAACCAAGATCAGCTTCAGCTAGGGAGAAGAAGGTGGCTTCGGAAAAGATTTGAGATTTCAAATAGCTGCTCTGCATAGAGGAACAAGGAATTCACTAGGTAAACGTATTTGGATTTTGGGTCAGTGTCAAACATCCATCTGAATATAGTATGAAATTGTAGTGAGAACAATATCCATCTGAGTATAGTATGAAATTATAGTGAGAACAATTTGCACAGTATCAAACATCCATCTGAGTATAGTGTGAAATTGTAGTGAGAACAATCCAACAGTGCCTGGCTGCTTAAGTCTGGGCATTAGATTATTTCTAAAGTTCCAGAAGAAAGAGGCATGGGATTTGGGGTAGTGGGAAGAATGTTTTGAAATGTTAGACTATGGAACCTTAGCTGGATACTAAAACCAAGAAGGAAGAAAGCTGATGAATTTGACAAGACAGTAGAGAGATCAACTCATTAGAAGACTCAATGAAGTTAGAGAATAGTTATATTGGAATAGTTACAAAAACTGGAAGAAGTAATGTAGGTTACTAAATATAGGTTTATAAATGTAGGTTTAAATTAGTGATTTTGTCAATATGACAAAATCCCACAATTATGTCTGTTGACAAGATCCAACATGTGATTGTGAAAGACTAAAGTGGAACAAATACATATAGTGGAGAAAACAGTGGGGAGGACGCGGAGACCTTAGAGAGGCGTTGGAGAGGCCATCTGCAGGGGCACTGACATCTTGGTACTCTAGCTTCAGTGACAGAGTGAGACTCTGTCTCCAAAAGAAAAGAAAAAAGTTATTTTAAATCCTCGTTATGTGACTCCATTGTCAGTACTATTTATGTGTCTGTTTCTCTGTTTTTTTCTTCCTACTTGCTCCAAATCTTGCTACATATCTCCTCCAAATTCCTTTGTAGTATTATTGTCAAATATATTGCAATATATGTAATATATAGAATAAACTGCAAATATGTATAATATATAAAAGAAAACCAATAGTATAGAGATATAATTAATGGTTTAAAGAATTTTATGTTCCTTAAAGAAGTTGAGAGAAGAAAAAATATATACGTGTAATATTTTACATTTATCATTTTCTTTTCTCTTCATTTCATCCCATGAATTGAAGCTACTATTTGACTTTATTTCCTTTCAGCCGAGAGGTCTTAGTTTATTATTTTACATAGAAAAAAAATCTGCTTGCAAAGAATTCTGTCAGTTTTTTTACTTTTATATTTAAATGATAATTTCACTGAATATAGAATTCTTAGGGCCTGTTTTTTCTTCTTTCTCTTTATTTTATTTTATTTTTTTGTATTCTGAACATGTCTTCAGATCACCATTATTTGATTATAAGTGATCAATTAATTATTCTATTGATGAACTGCATGAGATAAATTGTTTTTGTTTGTTGCTGTTTTGTTTTGAATTTTGCTCACTTCAATTACTATTTTACAACTTTTATAATTTTCTCTTTCTTTTTTGGTTATGACATTCCTAGGTGAGTGTCTCTTTCTATTTATCCTATTCAGATTTTGTTGAGATACTTGGATGTGTGGAAGTAAATTAGTGGAAAGCATTTTTAATAATCAAATAGAAGTTTACATGGTCTGACAATTAAGTTCACAAACTTGTCCTAGAATAGTGCTACATTCCTCACTGCTGAATATCACTACAGGCACCTTCAAGATATTCCCCTTGGCAAGCTATGCACTGTCACCAGTGCCACCCTTCAAAGAGATTATGAAACTCTTTTCCTGGAATGGCCATCAGAGCTGTCATCATATTAGCCTTGATGTCATGAATGTCATCAAACTATCTTCTTTTCAATATTTCCTTCATCTGTGGGTAAATAAAAATGTCACTGGAGGCTAGATATGGTAAATAGAAAGGGTGTTCTAATACAGTTATTTGTTTGCTGGCTAAAACTCCCCATCACAGACAGTGTTGTGATAAAGGAGCCATGAGTTACTAACAAAAATTTCAGGTCACAGGAAGAGGGTGGAACTCCCCAAAGCAAAGTGCTGGAGTCCTCCTCCTCCTCCAGCCTCTTCCAACTCTTCCTTCTGCCACTCCCGGCACGGTGCCACCCAGGCAACAAGGGCTCAGCATATCTTGGCCGGAGCCAGCGTTGCCGCAGCTTCTGGAGCCCATGGGGCCACAGAGCGGCTTGTGGAGCAGGCAATCAGCACTAGCAGGGACCTCCGTAAGAGGTGCACCACCTGGACCTCCATAAGAACTGCACTGCAAACACAATCAACGCCTGCGTAAGAACTTTGCTGCGACCGTGATCAGCACCCGCCCAGACCTCCAGAAGAGCTGCACCATGACTGCTATCAGCACTTGCCTGGACCTCAGTAAGAGCTGCGCCATGACCCCCCACCAATGCCCACCGGGCCTCCGCGCAACCTGACCAGGAACAGCAGGAGCTGTGAAACACCGTGTCCTCCCTCCTGTACCCTCACTGCCTCTACACCCGCTGGCTCCTGTGGCCGTGTGCCCTCTGGAGCCCTCCCTGCCTCTGTGCAGAGCCCTTCTCCTGCCCAGAGCCTGCTGAAGCCTTGGGTTCTCTGTGCCAAAGTCACTGGGCACCAGCTACTCCCAGAACCGTGTGCACCACGCCCCACCCTGTTGTTGGATCCAGGTGTATCACACTCCAGAGCTGCTTCCACAACCAGAACTCCCTGGCTGGGGCAGCCCCAGAGGAACTACACAGGGTGACTCCCTACAAGATCCAGCAACAATAGAGTGATACTGATGAGGTCTAATCTTGGAGAGACACCTCCCCAACTCTGAGGACAGCCAGAGAGGCAATGGTGAAAAAACAATCATGAGGCGAAATCAACAGAAAAACTCTGGCAATATGAATAATCACAGTAGATCAACTCCCCCAAGGATCAATGGGGCAGACACAGCACAAGATCCCATGCACAAACAAATAGCTGAGATGTCAGAAATAGAATTCAGAATCTGGATAGCAAATATGATCAAATTAGAATTCCAAACAGTAACCCAAAAGATATCTCAAGAATTCAACGAATCCAAAGACCAAATGACCAAAGATTTTGACATATTCAGACAAGAAGTTGTAGCCCTCAAAGATCTGAGAAACACAGTACAATCCCTCAGTAACAGAATGGAGTGAGCAGAAGAAAGGATTTCTGATGTTGAAGACAAAGCTTTCAAAAGCTCCCCAACTCTCAAAGAGGAAGAGAAATGGAGGGCAAAAACAGATCACTCTCTCAGAGAGCTTTGGGATAATTCGAACAAAACCAATATTTGTCTTATAGGGATCCCCAAAAGTGACGAAGTGCCTTCACAAGGCACAGAGTCTCTTCTCCATGAGATTATGAAGGAGAACTTTCCAGACATGCCAAGAGATTCTGAAATTCAGATAGCAGACATTTTCAGAAATCGAGCACAACTCAACCCAAATAAGATATCCCCCAGACACATCATAATGAATTTTACAAAAGTTAATATGAAGGAGAAAATTCTGAAAGCAGCCAGACGAAAGAAAACCATCACCTATAAGGGCAAGAATATTAGAATAACTGCAGATCTCTCTGATGAAACCTTTCAAGCTAGAAGAGGATAGTCATCAACTTTTAATCTCCTAAAATAAAATAACTTTCAACCCAGGATCCTGTACCCAGCTAAACTGAGTTTCATTTATGACAGAGAAATTAAACACTTCAATGACATTCACATGTTGAAGAAATTTGTCACAACTAAACCAGCTCTCCAGGATATTCTCAGACCCATCCTCCATAAAGACCAGCATAATCCTCCACCACAAAAGTAAACCCAACCAGAAAATTTTGATCAAATTCAACTTCCACAGTTGCAAAAGGATTAAAAATGTCCACCAGACTCTCAAAAGGCTTATCAATATTCTCAATTAATGTGAATGGTTTAAATTGTCCTCTAAAGAGACACAAGTTGGCTGACTGGATACAAAAGCTCAAGCCAGAAATCTGCTGCATACAAGAATCGCATCTTACATTAAAAGACAAATATAGACTCAAGGTGAAAAGATGGTCATCTATACTCCAGGCAAATGGAAAGCAGAAAAAAGCAGGCATTGCAATCCTATTCACAGATGCAATAGGCTTTAAACCAACCGAAATAAGGAAGGATAAGGATGGACACTTCATATTTGTTAAAGGTAATACTCAATATGATGAGATTTCAATTATTAATATTTATGTACCCAACCAGAACGCACTCAATTTATAGGAGAAACTCTAACAGACTTGAGCAACTTGATTCCTCCAGTTCCATAGTAGTTGGAGATTTCAACACCCCTCTAGCAGTGCTGGATAGATCCTCCAAAAAGAAGTTAAGCAAAGAAATTTTAGATTTAAATTTAACCATTCAACATCTGGACTTAACAGACATCTACAGAACATTTCATCCCAACAAAACTGAACACACATTCTTCTCATCAGCCCACGGAACATACTCCAAAATCGACCACACAAATCCAACCTCAGCAAATTTAAAAAAATAGAAATTATTCCTTGCATCTTCTCAGACCATCATGGAATAAAAGTTGAACTCAATAACGACAGGAATCTGCATACCCATGCAAAAACATGGAAGCTAAACAACACTATGCTGAAGGATGGATGGGTTACAGATGAGATTAAGAAGGAAATCACCAAATTTTTGGAATAAAACAACAGTGAAGACACGAATTATCAGAACCTCTGACATACTGCAAAGGCAGTCCTAAGAGGGAAACTTATAGCACTGCAATCCTTCCTCAAGAAAATGGAAAGAGAGGAAGTTAATAACTTAATGGGACATGTCAAGCATCTGGAGAAGGAAGAACATTCCAACCCCAAACACAGCAGAAGAAAAGAAGTAACCAAAATCAGAGCAGAATTAAATGAAGTTGAAAACAAAAGAATTATACAACAGATCAATAAATCCAAAAGTTGGTTTTTTTTAAAGATCAATAAAATACATAAACCTTTGGCCAACCTAACTAGGAAAAAAAAAGTAAAATCTCTAATTACATCAATCAGAGATAGTAATGATGAAATAACAAGAGACACCTCAGAAATTCAAAAAGTCCTTAACGAATACTACAAGAAACTCTACTCTCAGAAATACGAAAATCTGAAAGAAATCAACCAATACCTGGAAGTACGCCAGCTACCAAGACTTAGCCAGAACAAAGTGGCAATTATGAATCGGCCCATATCAAGTTCTGAAATAGCATCAACTATACAAAATCTCCCTAAAAACAACTGCCCAGAACAGATGGCTTTATGTCAGAATTCTACCAAAACTTTAAAGAAGAACTAGCACCTATATTACTAAACCTCTTCCAAAATATAGAAAAAGAAGGAATATTACCCAACACATTCTATGAAGCAAACATCACCTTGATCCCCAGACCAGGGAAAGACCCAACAAGAAAAGAAAATTTTAGACCAATATCACTAATGAATATTGATGCAAAAATACTCAATAAGATCCTAACAAACAGAATCCAGCAGCACATCAAAAAAATTATACACCATGACCAAGTGGGATTTATACCAGGGTCTCAAGGCTTGTTCAATATACGTAAATCTATAAATGTAATTCAATACATAAACAAACTAAAAAATAAAGACCATATGATTCTCTCGATGCAGAAAAAGCTTTTGACAATATGCAGGATCCCTTCATCATCAGAACACTTAAGAAAATTGGTATAGAAGGGACATTTCTTAAAGTAATAGAGGCCATCAACAACCAACCCACAGCCAACATCGTATTGAATGGAGTTAAATTGAAATCATTTCCACTTAGATCAGGAACCAGGCAAGGTTGCCTATTATCTCCATTGCTCTTTGACATTGTAATGGAATTTTTAGCCATTGCAATTAAGGAAGAAAAGGCGATCAAGGGTATCCACATAGGGTCAGAAGAGATCTAACTTTCACTCTTCGCAGATGATATATCTGAAAAACACTAGGGATTCTACTACAAAACGTTTAGAAGTGATCAAGGAATAAAGCAATGTCTCAGGCTACAAAATCAACACCCATAAATCTGTAGCCTTTATATATACCAACAATAACCAAGCTGAAAAAAACAGTCAAGGACTCTATTCCTTTCACAGTAGTACCAAAGAAGATGAAATATTTGGGAGTTTATCTACCAAAGGATGTGAAAGAGCTCTATAAAGAGAACTATGAAACTTTAAGAAAAGAAATAGCTGAAGATGTTAACAAATGGAAAAACATACATGCTCATGACTGGGAAGAATCAACATTGTTAAAATGTCCATACTACACAAAGCAATATATAATTTTAATGCAATTCCTATTAAAGCTCCATTGTCATATTTTAAAGATCTTGAAAAAATAATACTTCATTTTATATGGAATCAGAAAAAAACTCAAATAGCCAAAACATTAATCAGCCATAAAAACAAAGCAGGAGGAATCATGCTACCAGAACTGAGACTGTACTATAAATTGATAATGATCAAAACAGCATGGTACTGGCACAAAAACAGAGAAGTAGATGTCTGGAATAGAATAGAGAACCAAGAGATGAATCCAACTATTTACTGTTATTTGATCTTTGACCAGCCAATTAAAAACATTCAGTGGGGAAAAGATTCCCTATTTAACAAATGGTGCTGGGTGAACTGGCTGGCAATGTGTAAATGACTGAAACTGGACCCACATCTTTCAACATTAACTAAGATAGACTCTCACTGGATAAAGATTTAAACTTATGACATGAAACTATAAAAATACTTGAAGAAAGTGCAGGGAAAACTCTTGAAGGAATCGGCCTGGGTGAATATTTTATGAGGAGGACTCCCCAGGCAATTGAAGCAGTATCAAGAATACACTACTGGGACTGATCAAACTAAAAAGTTTCTGCACAGCCAAGAACATAGTAAGTAAAGCAAGCAGACAGCCCTCAGAATGGGAGAAAATATTTGCAGGTTATACCTCTGATAAACGTCTAATAACAAGAATCCACAGAGAACTCAAACGTATTAGCAAGAAAAGAACCCGTGATCCCATCTCAGGGTGGGCAAGGGACTTGAAGAGAAACTTCTCTAAAGAAGACAGATGCACCATCTACAAACACATGGAAAAAAGCTCATCATCCTTAATCATCAGAGAAATGCAAATCAAAACTAATTTGAATTATCACCTCACCCCAGTAAGAGCAGCCCACATAACAAAATCCCAAAACTAGAGATGTTGGCATGGATGTGGAGAAAAGGGCACACTTCTACACTGCTGGTGGGAATGCACACTAATACGTTCCTTCTGGAAGGATGTTTGGAGAATACTTAGAGACCTAAAAATAGACCTGCCATTCGATCCTATAATTGCTTTAGTAGGTTTATACCCAGAAGACCAAAAATCACAATATAACAAAGACATCTGTACCAGAATGTTTATTGGTGCCCAATTCATAATTGCTAAGTCATGGAAGAAGCCCAAGTGCCCATCGACCCACGAGTGGACTAGCAAATTGTGGTACATGTATACTATGGAATATTATGCAGCCTTAAAAAAAGATGGAGACTTTACCTCTTCCATGTTTACATGGATGGAGCTGGAACATATTCTTCTTAGCAAAGTATCTCAGGAATGGAAGAAAAATTATCCAGTGTACTCAGCCCTACTATGAAGCTAATTTATGGCTTTCACACGAAAGCTATAACCCAATTATAGCACAAGAATATGGGGGAAAGGCCAAGAGAGGGGAAGGGAGGGGGGAGGTTAAGGTGGAGGGAGGGAAATGGGTGGGGCCACACCTAGGGTACATCTTAGAATGGGTACAGGTGAAACTTACTAAATGCAGAATACAAATGTCTACATACAATAACTAAGAAAATGCCATGAAGGCTACATTGAACAGTTTGATGAGAATATTTCAGATTGTATATGAAACGAGCACATTGTACCCCTTGATTGCACTAATGTTCACAGCTATGATTTAACAATAAAAATAATAATAATATGTTTTTTAAAGTAAAAAAAAATTTCAGGTCATTTTTATCTAACTTTTTCATGCAGCCTTTTCATCACTTCCAAATAATAAATTTGGTTAAGTCTTTGTCCCATTGATATAAATTTATAGTTAACAATCCCTCTGATACCAAAAAATGCTAACAATATCATTTTGACTCTTGATTTGGACTGATGAAAACTTTTGGTTGTGGAGAATTGGCTGACTTCCATTGTGCAGTTTGACACTTTATTTCAGGGTTGTACTGATACACGCATGTTTCGTCGCTGGTGATAACACAGCCCAAAACATCGTCTTGCCTCTCCAAAGGTCTTGGAAAACTTCAGCTATCCTTTGCTTTTGTTCATTGGTGAGCTCCTTTGGGCATTTGGGACCATTTTTACACATACCTTTTTTATACCAAGATTTTCAGTTAAGATTTTCCTAACTGTTTCTGTATCAATGTTTACTTGGTCTGCTGTGCATCTCATAGTCAGCTGATGATTTTGACCAGTTTGATGAGTTTTCACAGTGTTTTCATCAGAACAGCTCATTACTGGCCTCTCTGAATTCTCTTCTTCATGAGTGATGCTTTTTCCACCCTCAGAAACACATTGAATCCATTTGTATACTGTTATTTTCTTCATGGCATTATCTCCATCAACTGGGACTAACATGTCCCCGATCTCACTTTTATTCTTGCTAACTTTAACAAGAAATGTAATGTTTGTTCATTGCTCTAATTCAACCTCTGACACACTCACTACATCACACAACAACACAAAATAATGAACACTGACTCAGCAAAACACCACCATACGTCAATACAAACACAGCTGTGAGACACAGATATATCAAGGTTATGAAACCTTACTGAACTGTTTGTACAGTGCCACCAAATTAAGCATACGGTGGTGAGTTCGTGAACCTAATGTTACTTACACCTTGCATGTAAAATTTGGGGCCATTTTAACTTCAAATAATAGTTCTATTTCCCCATCTTTTGTCTCTCCTTCTTTGAGTCCTGTTTCACACATGTTAGTATAGTTGATATTGCCCTAAATAGCCCTGAAGCTGTGTTCATTTTTCTTCAATACTTTTTCTTCTTGTTCTTTAGATTAGACAACTTATATTGAACAATATTAAGATACATCGATTTTTTCTTCTTGCCCCTCAAATTTGCTGTAGAGCATCTCCAGTGATTTTTTTTTTATTACTAAGTTTTCAATTTTAGAATGCACATTTGGCTCATTTTATACATTCCTACTTCACTAAGATTCTCTATTCATTAAGCCATTGTCATCATATCTTGTTTTAATCCTTTGAACATACTTATAGCACCTGCTTTAAAGTCTGTTAAAACTGACTCAAAGTCAGTTATAATTAATTGCCTTTTACCTAAGTATGGGTCACACTTTCCTGTTTCCTTGATGTCTCATAATTTTGTTAAAAACTGTGATATTATACACTGGGGGTGCCAAAAATGTATATACATTTTAAGAGATATAATCTGTGTGTTACTTTTCAAGGTTGAATTGAATTATGGCAGCATTTGGTATTAATCAAATGAATGCTAGCATCACCATGCAACAGTCATGAATAGATAGCTTTCCCTCTTAAAATGTATATGTAGTTTTGGCACCCTCTTCTAGATGTGTATACTTATATCTGCATAAATATAAAGATAAAGATATATTGTGTGTATACATTGTGTATATATATAGTGTACATATTTTATATATATATGTAGCAACTCTATATTCTGTCTTTTTTTAGATTTTTTTTTTTTTTTGGTAACTTATCTGCACTTAAATTGCCAAATTTGTCTCCTTTGCAGTGTGTGACTATTGATATCTCTGCTCAGCATTTTATAATAATTCTTATTTTTTAATTTGGATCTCAAGGCATTGCCCCTGCATTGGCAATGCCCTTTAATTAGTAAAATTTTGGTAAAATCATTGGTATTCAAATATTTTAAGTTCCTTAGGTTTCTATCCTCCACACATGGATTTGTGGGGGAAGAGGGTAGGAAGTGCATTCAAAATAACAACCAGGTTCCCAGGCTCCCTTGGATTTTACTTTTTGTTAGGCTTTCTCAGGTCGCCCCAATTTGTGTTTATAATTTCCCAGTCAGGCCACAATGTGTGAAGAACTTATCTCAGCCATTCTATGACTCTCTAATTTCCAGGATCTTCGTGCTGAATGTCTATTAGTTCTGCCACTGTCCTAGTTCATTTCGTGCTGCTCTAACAATACCATAGCTTAGGGCATTTATAAAGAACAGAAATTTAATTTCTCACAGGACTGGAGGTTGGGAAGTTCCAGATCAAAGCACTGACATCTTGTGATGGCCTTCTTGCTGCATGCTTTAGAAGGGAGGAGCACCATGTTCTCATCTGACTAAGGCAGAAGGGCAAAGAGGTCAAAGGGAAATAAACTTGCCATTTTGCAACAGCACTAATCCCACCCATGAAGGCAGTGACCTTGTGTCTTCATCACCTCCTAAAGGTTCCACCTCTTAATAATTCCACAAAACAACCACATTTCAAGATGGATTTCAGAGGAGACAAACATTCAAACCACAGCAGCCACTTACCCCAAATGGAAATCCAAACTCAAATAAGCCAAGTTTCATTTTTTCTCAGTTTTTTTCTACCAAGTTTGTCCTTATTGGGTGAAAAAATGAAAGGTGTTCACCCCTAGACTTGAAGTCTGCTCTTTGTGGAAAAGAGAAAAAAAGCTGTTTGTTTGTTTGTTTGTTTTCCAATATGCTAAAACTTCATTTCTCAATGATAAGGCTTGTGAAGGGAATGGATGGAGCCATGTGCACAAATGCTGAAGACTCCTGCTGTTTGAGCTGAAGCTCTAGTGGTTTGTTAAGAGGTAATGCTTCTTAGGCTCAGTGCCTATAGCTCAGCAGCTAGGGAGCCAGCCACCTAGTTGGTGGGTTTGAATCTAGCCCAGGCCTGACGAACAACAATGACAACTACAACCAAAAAAAATAGCTGGACATTGTGGTGGACACCTGTTGTCCCAGCTACTTGAGGGGCTGAGGCAAGAGAATCACCTAAGCCCAAGAGTTTGAGGTTGCTGTGAGCTGTGATGTCATCACACTCTACCCAAGGTGACAGCTTGAGAGACTTGATGTTTACCTTTGGTAGATTTCTAGGGCCCTGAAATTGTTGTTTTTAACACATTTGCCAGTTTTATACTTGTCATTGTTTACTGACTCTACATGCCTCTATAATAAGAAGCCTCTCAATTCTACCACCTACATTTTGATACTTACATTGTATATTTATTGCTATTTTCTTCCTTATAGCAATCATTTATTCTTAGTGCTAAAGGTAAATACATAATTAATACTTACCACTAGTCTTTATATAATTGCTGGTCTGAAGTGGATTCTATTAAAGAATCCTCAGGAAGTGCTCATGAAAGCAGTATTTTCTGAGTTTTTGCATGACCCTAACCTTATTCTGTAGTCTTTATATCAAAAGGTTAATTTTGGGTGGCACCTGTGGCTCACTGAGTAGGGCGCCAGCCCTATATACTGAGGGCGGCGGGTTCAAACCCAGCCCCGGCCAAACTGCAACAAAAAAATAGCCGGGCATTGCGACGGGCGCCTGTAGTCCCAGCTGCTCGGGAGGCTGAGGCAGGAGGCAGGAGGTTGCTGTGAGTCCTGTGACATCATGGCACACTACTGAGGGCGGTAAAGTGAGACTCTGTCTCTACAAAAAAAAAAAGAAAAAGGTTAATTTTGCTGAATATAAAATCCTTAGCTTACATTTTCTCACCTTGAATATATTATATATGTTACTCCATTATTTTATTTTTTATATTTTATTGAGACAGAATCTCACTTTGTGGCCCTCAGTAGAGTCCATGGTGTCACAGCTCACAGCAACCTCCAGCTCTTGGGCTTAAGCAATTCTCTTGCCTCAGCCTCCCAAGTAGCTAGGACTACAGGCGCCCGCCACAATGCCCAGATCCTTTTTTTTTTTTTTTTTGTAGAGATGGGGTCTCACTCTTGCTCAGGCTGCTCTAAAACCTCTGAGCTCAGGGCAATCCACCCGCCTCAGCCTCCCAGAGTGCTAGGATTACAGGTGTGAGCCACCACACCCAGCCATTCCCTTATTTTCTGATATAGAATTGCATTTAGAAAGCTAAATACAATCCAATTTTCTTTCCACATAGTTAACTTTGTTCAATACTTTCATAAGAATATGCTTAATGTTGTCCATTCTGGGTCTATTTTCCTATTTTTTGCAGGATAATGTTTTAGTATGTATTTTCTAGTCATTTTCTTATTTTAAGAAATTTTTTTTTAATTATAAGTTCACATTTGTTCAGTTTCATTGTTTTGACTTTTTCCTTTTGGGCTTTTCATGCCTTGTGCATATGCTTTCTTTTTTTTTTGAGACAGAGTCTCATTGTAGCCCTTGGTAGAGTGCTGTGGTGTCATAGCTCACAGCAACCTCAAACTCTTGGGCTTAAGCAATTCTCTTGCCTCAGCCTCCCAAGTAGCTGGGACTGCAAGCACTCACCAAAATGACCAGCTATTATTTTTGTTTGTTTGTTTTTGGAGATGAGGTCTCACTCTGGCTCAGGCTGGTATCAAACCTGTGAGCTCGGGCAATACAGCTGCCTCGCCCTCCCAGAGTTGTGCATATACTTTTATTTCGTATATCATTTTCTTTGAATGTCTTTTGTCATTTTCTTTTGTTTTAAAATTAATCATTTATTAATTAATGTATTTTAAAATTGTCCTCATTCTATTTCTTTTTATTTTAATGAATTAGCTTTTGTGTTTCTACATTTTTGGTTTTGTTCTAGTTTTGTCTTCATTTCTGGAGTGATTTAAAAACATTATTATTTCTACCCCTTTCCACCTATCTTTTGTTAGCTTTCTTTTTTCCAACAGACTGATGTACCAATCTTTCCAAATGTTTATTTTTTTTATTTATTTTGGCTCATCTTCATTTATCAGGCTGTAGTTTTATTAATTTTGTGTTCCTGTCTTGCTAATAAGATGTCATTGGTGTAGGAATGCTCTTTTGTTCTCCATTTTGGTTGGTGGGGCGGGGGGGTGGGTTTGCTTATAGTATCTTTCTTTACAGGTTGTTCTACCTCATTCCTTTTCTATTACTTATGTTTAAGTTAAATGCATTTTTATTCATGGTATGGAATGGTGAGCCAGACTAGCTTTTCTAGAGTGTTCATTGTCTCTCCAACCCTTTTGTTATAGTCAAGGTAAGTAATTTGCCATTGTACTTTTAGAGTGTGTTTCCTTTGCTTCTATTTCTAACTTTTACCTACATTTCCTTTTTTTATTTCTTCTCTTGAGCCTGTCTTGTTTAATTTGAGTTCTTCTTCCAGGTGTTTCTTCTCTGTTCTGCATGTGTTCTGAAAAGCCCTGTCTACTCCAGCACTGATAAATTTTTTCTTCTTTCCTTTGAAGACACTGGTGGTTTGGTGCCTGCAAACTCTCTTCTCTCTTTCAGCTGTTATGCTCAGATTAGTCTGCTATCTTTCCAGTGATTACTGTTGTTGGGGGAAGGGTTCTCCAGTTCTAAATGCCAGTTCATCTTCCTGTTTCTTTCTGCACAGTTGGTGATAACACAGTGGTCTAGTGGTTTGTCCCCAGATATTAATAGAGATGCATTGCTATTTACTATTCTTACAGACACTGTATTTGTGTTTTTGGTTCTGCTGCCCTAGTTACTCTAATGTTTTTCTAGAAAGTTTCGGGAATATTCAAAAACTAATACCTCTTATACTTCCAACTTCACAGAGTCTGATAAAGTTTACAAAAATATAATACTTATGTATTTGGATAATGTACATTTAAATATAATTAACATATTGAGTGGGTTTCGTAGGTATCACGGATACTGGTGCCTAGACCAGGAGGTTTCAAGTAAATTTATATAAGCAAAACAATTACCACAATTTCAAGAAGAAAATGTAATAGTAGTTTTGGTGGTAGGCAAATGTTGCAAAATATTTATAATGGTGGTATACAAATAAATCCCGTTGAAAGTACTGTTATGCTAAATATCTTTAACCACAAGGAACAGGGCTCTTTTTCATAAATTGTGGAGTTACAGCAATATTTAAAAGCAACAATGGAGAGCAAGAAAGGCTCTGATTCTATCTCCTTAGTTTGAAGAATTAAGGGTATGTGAAAACAAGCAATCACTATTTGAGAATGCTGTAGGGACATGTGCTGTGATGGGGCAGATCTGGTTTAAATTAGAGAAAAGAGGAAGAAAGAACTATCAATAAGGAGAACAGGTGATACTCATGAAAAATTGAAATATAGTAAAGATCTAAAAGCTAGATATAAAATTCTTAAAATATATATATATATATACTCTTGATAGCAATTAAAATGTTCATACTCAATGATCCATTAGCTGCACTTCTGTAAATTTATCTTAATTACCTGAATAGTCAGAAGAAAGCTGGTAGCATAAGGATGATCCTTGCTGTATGTCATACAATAGTTTAAAATAAAGCAAAAACACAAACTGAAAGAGCATGACTTTATAATTAGAAATGACTAAGCAGATGATGTATGTATATTTATCGTAGAACATCCATAGTTGACCACTTCTTTACGTTGACCTAATTTCCATAGGCCGAATGTGCACCACATGTGCTCACTGTATAGAGGCCCAATCCCTTGTGTTGACCACCTCCATATGTTGATAAGTTTGTTACGGTCTCTTGGGTGGTCAACTTACAGAGGTTCTGTTGTCTAATGGAATAATAAAAAGCCTCCAAACATTTCAACCACACATAGTTCAAGAATCATGAAAACCTTTTAAAGTAATAATATACATAGCATTCATTGGTAAATAGGATTGCAAAGTACAAGAAAACATGGATGCATAAAAACAAGATTTGAATAGATATGAAAAAAGAGTGTAAGATTTTTAGGATATTAGAATAATACAGTTGTTTTCATTTATAAACTGTCCTTTCATGCTAATATAGTTTAATCACAAATGTATGTGTATGGGTATATAACTTTCCCAAAAGGAGGAACTATAAAATGGATATTTAACTCATTTTACCTTTACAGTGAAAAATAATAATAATTAACAATGCTTACGCAGTGTTTCTTTTTTCATATCTTTTTTCTGTGTTATTTCTTAGTTGGAGGATTGTTTACTGAAGACAGTAAAAAGATCAGTGTTTTCTAGGGGCTAATGGGGAGGAAGGGATGAATGGGCAGAACACAGAGGATATTTAGGACAGTGAAGCTATTCTGATACCATAACGGTGAGTACATGTCATTATACATTTGTTCAGACCCACAGAATGTACAACACTAAGAGTCAGCCCCAGTGTAAACTATGGGTTGAGGATAATGATGTGTCAAAGTTGGTTCATCAACTGTAACAAATGTTCCACTATAGTGTGGGATGTTGATCGTGGGGAGTCTGTGGGTGGGTAAGGGTAAGGGATACACTGGGAATTCTCTGTGCTTTCTGCTCAAGTTTCTGTGAACCTAAAACTGCTCTAAAAATAAAGTCTATTAAAGTAATATTTTCTTTTTTTTCTCTTTTTTTTTTTTGAGCAGAGTCTCATTATGTCACCATTGGTAGAGTGCTATGGCATCACAGCTCACAGCAACCTCTAACTCTTGGGTTTAAGCGATTCTCTTGCCTCAGCTTCCTGAGTAGCTAAGACTACAGGCGCCCACCACAACGCCTGGCTATTTTTTTTGTTGTTGCAGTTGTCATTGCTGTCTAGCAGGCCCGGCCTGGCTTTGAACCCACCTGCCTGGGTGTATGTGGCTCACCCTACTTTAGTAGGCGCTGGCCCTACCCACTGAGCTATGAGCACCACCCTACTAAAGTAATATTTGCAAAAGGACAAAGGCTTGGTTATAAAGTTTTCTATTCTATCTGAGCGAGCAAATGTAATCTAAAGATTAAAGCACCAATATGAGTTGGTAAATGATGAGTTAGATTTGTTATAGTAGGTTTCCTATAATTTTTAGTGGTAAGCAACTCTCTATGCTCCTCAGTAGCTCAGTTTAGCCTTTTAAACAAAGAAGATTATAGTGGGGTTTTGCCTCTTGCTTTATAAGTTACCCTGAGGATAAATGCATCTGTGTACTAAAACTGTTCTTGTCTCTCCTATGAAGAGCAGTTTATAAACCAAAGATCCATGCATTTTCTACCTTATGTTTTGCTGTAGGTATACAGGAAGAATGGGGAGGCAACCATACAATAGAAATAGAGATAAATCAGACCCTGGAAATGCCATGCTTTCAAAATATCTCCTCAGAAATTTCATCTGAGTTCACCTTTGCATGGTTGGTGGTAAGTGTTGCCTTTTTCAGTGAATAACTGCAGTGATCTTTAAATATTAATGAAGTAAAATGAATAACAAGGAATAATGGGGAAGGATGCATACTTGATGAGAGAGCCAGGCATCATGCCAGGGGTTGGGAGAGGGATTGGAAAGGAAGGAAAGGATGCTCTCCTGTTCCTGCTAACCAGGCCAGCCTCGGGTCTAGGAATGCAGTGAGTTAATTTAAAAATCAGCTTCCAAAGTTTAATTTCTGTTTCTATCCATATACCAAACTGTGACTGCAGAGAGAATAAAGCATGATGATGCCCTGGGGAGGAGCCAAATACAGCAGAAATCCCTAATCATAAATATTTGTTTTAGAAACACCATATGCAAAAATAAGCTTTTTTTCCCCCAAAACCCTTATTATGTCTTCCTAGGAAATATATAACATTGCTTTAGATTCAGGAAACATAAACACTAATGCTTCTAAAATATAAGCAGAAAATGTACAGAAAATCAGGACTTGTGTAAGAAATAGCCACACTCACCTCCATTAAAACCACAGGGGGTGCATGGTCATCTTTGCCAGGCCTTCAAACTTGGCCAGAGGGAGCCAGAAATCTGAATTTTTGAGAAATTTTCCAATTTTAAAAATAATACGTAGGGCAAAAACAAATACTGGTCTAATTATTCTGATTGAATAAATTACAGGGCAACCTTAAATATAACAGGAATATTTTTAAATTATCAATTTTTTAAATTTCACAGATAGTTATGGTTAGTCAACTATTTAGTTGCTTTCCATACCCCCTGTGATGACTAAATTCTCCTACTATTTTTCTCTGTTTGAAATATTGCCAACTTCATCTATTCAGATCTATGATTTAATTTTGCCTGTCCCTTAATGCGACTGAATCATTTACCTGCCTTTGTAATTTTTTTTTTTTTTTTTTCAGTTTTTGGCCAGGGCTGGGTTTGAACCCACCACCTCTGGCATATGGGGCCGGCACCCTACTCTGTTGAGCCACAGGCGCTGCCCTGCCTTTGTTATTTTTCATTAGTCTGCAGCATTATTTGCCCAGACTGTGTTATTTTCTTTCTCTAAATATAAATTTAACCATAAAAATGAAAAATCTAGTGATTTAATGTCACTTTCAAATGGGAATTATCACAGATTTCTCATAATAAGTAAATAAAATCAACATGAGCATCATAAGAAATATGAAAGAATTGTGTGCAGCTGGCTATTAACCAATATGTATAGTAAACTTCTAAATCCATCAAGTTGAATGATAAAAGGAGAATAATGAAATATAAATATAATCATGAACATGATTTCAATAATCACATAACAGGGAATTTATTTAAGTGATCTAGAATATGATTACTATATATCAATTTTTTAAGTTGTCATCAAAATGTAAACACAGATTTTAAAATTTATACAAAACTTATAGATACCCATGAATGTAACAGCTGACACAATTTGGAAAATACCACGATTCACATGATTGATAATTCACATTACCAGTTACCTAAGTTTTTGTGGGCTGTCTTAAAAACTAGAGTCTATGCATAAAAATATTTTTCTGGGGGCATGCCAAATCCAAAATAACTAACTCTAAGACCTTAAAATATAATCTACTGATAATTCTTCACTGTCTAGATATTTTCTGGATAGTCAGTAAAATAAAAAGAAAAATATATTCTAAATATTCTGAAACAAATTTCCCAAACTGTTCTGAAATCTACAATGACTCTTTGTCATCTGTCACAAATCATATTTTCCCCTTTGTATTATAGGATTTGTTTTCTAACGTATAAAGCTTCCTGGGCACTATGCCTATCAATAGTATAAGTCATTTGTTCTTAACCGACATGATGCAATATAGTTCTTAGAAAAAGGTTAAAAAGTGAAGGTGATCTCAGAAGAGCAGAAACATACTGTATTAAACATTGTGGTAATGAAAGTGCATTGTTTATATCTTGCTTACATTACTAAAATTTTTCACTAATAGAGCCAAATGTCCCTATCCTTATTACCACAAATTTACTATCAATAGTAATTGGCTTGATAAAGCTTTACTGTAGAGATTTTTGGTGTCCAGTAAATTAATCTGTCACATTCTTAACTCATGAGTGTGTCATCTGTTTTCCCAAGCAAATGTAAAACCTTCAGTTAGTCTGTGTTTTTTATGTAACTTTGAGTTTCTCCAGGGCAAAAACTGCACCATTCACTTCAAAATTCTGTAGCATGTAATATAGAGCCTAGAGCATAGGAACCTTTAAATACTTAATAAATAATCTAATGAATTTGTTTCTATCTATTTCCTTTCCTCATTGTCTTCATATTAAATTGATGGTCACTAAAGTAATGCCCTTTGATTGATGAGTGAGTGTCAGCACATTAAGGATCAAAGACCAGCCAACTGGATAAGGCACCCTTATCTTTCAAAGAAGCCAAGAAGGCTCTCTGTAGGCATATCGGTGGATCCTGCTGGGACATTTTGGATAAATGAGAGCCAGATAGATTGCAGTAAGGTCACAGAATGAGAGGGTGAGTCCTAAACATCCGCTAGGACATCAAGCCACGCTCCCGCTTTATAGAATACATCACAATATGGACAACCTGAGGAATACTTTTGAAAGAAAACTCTCTTCAAAAGGAACATTGTGTTGGCAAATGTGTTGATTAAATTCCTACTGTGCATTCCCTTTTTAAATGTCAAAATCTATTTGCTCCTCTGATTTACATTCCGGCCCCACACTGTTGATGGCAGTGGGATTTGGCGAGTCTGATATGAAATACTTTAATGTCTTTTTCTGTAGAGTATATAAATATTCTCTCCAATCCTTATTTTAATCTTTAATCCCTTGTTAAATTAACAATAATCATAATTGTAAGCCAGTTCTTACAAACATCATATAATGTAGCTTTTAGAAAGAGGTTAAAAAGTAGAGATGATGAAGATGAGTTCAGAAGGACAGAAATTTGTAATATTGGATTTGGTAACTCCAGTAAGCTACAGAAGCTGTCTGCCCCAGTGCTTCATGAAATCCTAGAAACAATACCAACTAAAATTATCAAGATCAATGGAAAACAAAAATCATATCTCCCTGTATGTGAAATTTTATAAAATCTAATTAAATCAGTTAGGACCCTCAAAGGAAAAGTTATTATTGGGATTCTCAGTCTCATAAGATAAACCTATTTGCTATACGTTCCTGATCCCAAGCTAAGGCTGTATTACTTGTGTTGGTGGGACAGATCCTTTGCATTTGGGGAGGTTCATTTCAGGATTGTTACTACAGAAAGGTAGACAAGCATCTGGTGCGAGTAGACAGTGAATCTAACCCTCCTATAGACTGTAGGGCAACTAATTAAGCAAAAAGAGTTAACCCTTTAATAGGAACAAAGGGTCTATGTGAATGGTGAGGTTATTTATAAAAATCATAAAACAGAATATAAATGTTTAGATGGAAAGCAGTTGATAGATAAAGTGATAGTTTTCCTATTTTATGTACTGGTACATGAGTATACAATCATCAGGGAAATTCTGCAGACTTATTCTGGAAGCATATAAATGCACTCTAATATTCTGTTTTCATACCAAACTATCATCCTGATTTCCCATAGTATAAACGTCAATTCAATCCAATAAACATATGTGAATCTGCTTTGGGTGCTAAGTCCTGTAGGGATACATATTTTCTACCATGTCATATGCCTTTAATAAATATGTAAAAAATGGAAGCATGGTCAGAAATAGTTTGATTCTAACCAGGTGGACCTTTGAAAGGTTATATTTGACCTGTATAATTAAAGAACAGTTGGTTGGCAAAAGATAGATATATACTACATTAAGACTCTAGATGGTGGTCTAGTTTCAGTCTTCTACATGTCAGTAGCCAGTTCACCCAACACCATTTGTTAGGGAGTCTTTCCCCCACTGAATAGGTTTTTCAAAGATCAAAAGATGATAAGTAGCTGGGTTCATCTCTTGGTTCTCTATTCTGTTCCATAGATCTACCGCTCTGTTCTTGTGCCAGTACCATGCTGTTTTGATCACTATAGATTTATAGTACAGCCTGAAGTCTGATAACATGATACCTCCTGATTTGTTCTTATTTCTGAGCAATGCATTTACTATTCGAGGTTTTTTTCTCATTCCATATAAAATGAAGTACTATTTTTTCAAGTTCTTTGAAGTATGACAATGGTGCTTTAATAGGGATTGCATTAAATCTGTAGATTGCTTTGGGTAGTATGGACATTTTAATAATGTTGATTCCTCCCAGCCATGAGCATGGTATGTTTTTCCATTTGTTAACATCTTCAGCTATTTCTCTTCTCAGGGTTTCATAGTTTTCTTTATAGAGATCTTTCATGTCCACTGAAACTGGACCCCCACCTTTCACCATTAACAAAAATTGATTCTCACTGGATAAAAGATTTAAACTTAGGACATGAAATTATAAAAATACTAGAAGAGAGTGCAGGGAAAGCACTTAAAGAAATTGGCCTGGGAGAATATTTCATGAGGAAGAACCCCCAGGCAATTGAAGCAACACCAAAAATAAATTACTGAGATCTTATCAAACTAAAAAGCTTTTGCACAGTCAAGAGCACAGTCAGTAAAGCAAACAGACAACCTTCAGAACGGGAGAAGATTTTTACAGGTTATACTTCCGACAAAGGTCTGATAACTAGAATCTACAGAGAACTCAAACTAATCAATAAGAAAATAATAAATACCCCATTTCTATGTGGGCAAGAGACTTGAACAGAAACTTCTCTGATGAAGACAGGCACATGGCCTGCAAACACATGAAAAAATGCTCATCATCCATAATCATCAGAGAAATGCAAATCAAAACTACTTTGAGATGTCATCTAACTCCCATAAGATTAGCCCACATCACAAAATCCCAAAACTACAGATGTTGGCATGGATGCCAAGAGAAGGGAACATGTCTACACTGCTGCACTGCTACAATGCAAGCTAATACAACCTTTTTGAAAAGAAGTTTGGAGAACACCCAAGGAACTAAAAGTAGAGCTACTGTTTGATTCTGCAATTCCCCTACCCAGATGATGAAAAATTATTTTACAACAAAGACATTTGCACCAGAATGTTTATTGTAGCCCAATTCATAATAGACAAGACACTGAAACATAAATGGGTCCATCAACCCATGAATGGACTAACAAATTGTGGTATATGTATGCCATGGAATACTATATAGCCAAAAATAAAGATGAAGACTTCACATCTTTTATGTTTACCTGGACAGAGCTGGAACATATTCTTCTTAGTAAAGTATCTCAAGAATTGGGGGGGGAGGTATCCAATGTACTCAATACTACTATGAAATCAATATATCAGTAATCAGCTACACACTCATATGAATGGCAAAACATAACTATAGTCTAGAAAGTAGAAGGGAAGAGGAGAGAGAAAGGAGGGGACAGGGGAGGAGGGAGGGTGTTTGGGGAGACCTTACCTAATGTGCCTGATGCAATGGTACATTTTAAAACTATTAAGAAATGAGTATAATTGTGATAGATGTGTTACTTAGTTCAATGTAAGCATTTCACATTGTATATCGAAGCAGTACCCTGAGCCCCATAAATGCGTCAATATACAGTTATTATTTAATAAAAAATAATAATAGTAGAAGACTCTAGAACCTGTAACTACAAGTTAGTACAGATGGGAAATATTTCTTTCCAAAGTCAGTGTAAATAAAGAAATCCAATTGAAAATCATGAAGAGGAGGACTAGAATATTTCTAATTCAAACAGTTCAATATTACTGACAAGAGTACATAACTAAAACTAAATTCTAGATGTTTATATTTAATATTTTTATTATAAATGCATCTTCAATATGCTATTCTTTAATATTTATGTTATTTTACAATTAAAAGGCACTATACACAGTGTTAACTTTCCATACGTATGCTATGAGTTGCGTTGATATTCAGAAAACAAAACTGTAACCTCTTATCTGATGGCAGCTGATCCTAATTGTCTTTAATCAAAAATGAAGCGCTAGCCAAACTACAAAGTGTCGACAACTAACAGCAACGATTGGAAAAATATTGTTCTGGTGCTTTAGAAAATGTACGTGAGGAGCTTTGCAAGCAGCTTGCTCTGACATCTCTGACTGGATGGAAAATATATGGGAGAAATGTGAAGACAGGAAATGTCTGGAAATAAAGAAATAGCAATCGATACAGTTAACAGCAGCTATCGAATGAGCTCTGTGCATTCAGCACCTGCTGTGGTCAGTGCAGCCAACTCTGGCATGGAGCTGGCTATAAGGAGTTCGGGCCAGCATGGAAATGAGATAGCATCATTCCTAAATCAAATCGATTGAGCATCCCCAATCTGAAAATCTAAAATTTGAAATGCTCCAAAATCTGAAATTTTTTGAAAGCTAACATGCTCCTCGGAGCATTTCAGATTTGGGGTTTTCAGATTTAGGCTGCTCAACCAGTAAGGATAATGCAAATATTTCAAAATTTGAAAAATCCAAAATATATAATACTCTGGCCTTACGGATAAGAGATACTCAGCCTGTAGTATCAAGGTGCCTCTTCTGGATTAAAAATTCTGGGCAAAAGCAAACAAGCCTCAACAAATTATTTTTGAATTTTAAGATGTTTAAAGGGCATATAATAGCAGTTTGTCATTATTCTGTGTAATCCTACTCATCTCTCATCATGTTAACTATTTATCAGACTCTTGTATGTAATTTAATTATACATTATTTTCTATATTTGTTTTTCTTGTGAATTCATTATTCTCCTCAAGTAGTCTGTGAGCAGAAAAGGCAAAGACTGTCCCTTCTGCTATTTTTGTGAGGCTGTAAATAGAAAAGTCATTAACAGTGTGACCAGTGAAAGGAAATTGTTTTCCAGTCCTGGCTCTACCACTAGCAGTGTGACCTAAGAGGTAGGGTTGGGATGAATTGAGTAAGACCCTCAAACTTGAGAGCAAAATTAAGGAAGCACAAAAATATCAGTAATCCAGATAAATATTTTAATATAATATTAAAAAATCAAAAGTTAGGGAAAATTCATGATGGAAAAAAGTCAAAATTTTAAATAAAGGCAGACTGTTGATTGTTTTGAGACTTTGATGTCTTTATATTGTTCAGAGAACAGTATTTTCTAATCAGCCTCTGGCTCCTGGGCTTCATGGCCATCGTGTCCCCCAAGGTAGTATAAAGGTTGACAGTGGCAGGAGAACAGATTGCACAATTCATGGCTTTATGACTGTCTCAGTCCATTGTGTAAGTATATAACTAAATACCTAATTTACAGAGAACAGACATTTATTCTCTCACAATCTGGAAAGTCTAAAATCAAGGCACCAGCCTGGTCTCTCTGCTTCCAAGATGGTACCTTAAACGCTACATCCTCTGGAGAGGAAGAACATTTTGTCCCCATACAACAGAAGAGCAGAAGAGAGAGAAGCCACATCCACAAGCCCTTTTTATAGTGGCATTAATCCATCTATGAGGGCAGAGCCCTCTTAACCTGACCACTTCCCAATACTCTTGCACTGGTGATTAACTTTCAACATGAGTTTTGAAAGGGATAAAAAACATTCAAACCAGGCTCCACGCCCTTAGCGCAGTGATTATGGCGCCAGCCACATACACCAAGGTTGGCAGGTTCAAAACCTGCCCAGGCCTGCTAAACAACAATGACAACTGCAACAAAAAAATAGCCAGGTACTGTGGCAGGTGCCTGTAGTCCCAGTTACTTGGGAGGCTGAGGCAAGAGAATCACTTACGCCCAAGAGTTTGAGGTTGCTGTGAGCTGTGATGCTATGGCACTTTACCAAGGGCAATATAGTGAGACTGTATAAAACAAAAAATGTTCAAACCATAGCAATGACTCTCTATAATTTCTCAATTACAGTGAACACTTACGAAATAGCAGGTTGATCAAAGATGGGACTGGAGGATAGTGAGCTTGTATTAATGAACACCTATGAAGCACCAGGACTAGAATAGTGTATCATATACCTTAGTGACTTAAATTTACACTTCTCATTAAAAGGTAAGTGTCTACCAAGGTGTGACTCCATAAAGTTTTAGAAATGTGTATTAATATTGTTAAAGATTGGCGATATTTTTTCTTTGAATAACAGGAAAAGAAAGGAAAACCAGGTAGAAATAAAAGCTCTGTACAAGAACCCCTACGAGCCTGCTCCCTGCAGACCAAGCTACCTAAGATCATTATGGTCAGGTAGAAGTTGAGCTTTGAGCTTTGTTCCACAACACAACCTCACCAAAGTTGGCCAATATATCATAAAAGCCTCCTTTCAATCAACAAGTTGCTCATACTTCTGCAATCTATAATGTACTGTGTATAAAGATTTCTGGTTTTCTTGCATTTCTTTTAAATTTGTCATTCCAGATACTCCAGAAAGTTTTTAAATATTTCTATGGTTTATTTTTTATTAGTACATGTTGTCTTTGAGGCTTATTTGTCCCTTGTTGTGGACATCTTTGTTGTTTGATCCTGTGACTTAATACTTTCTCACTTTGTGCAACCTTTGAGCAAATTATTTAAGCTCAATTTATTCCAGATTGTTGTAAGGAGTAAATAAGGTTAAGACTTGAAGGAACTTCTCAGAATGCCCAGAATATAATAGGTGTTAAATAAATTTCATCTATGACTAATAAGACTATAAACTGTTAACAGTGGTCATAGCATAATATTAGTATGATTCCTCCCTCTCCCAGCCCTAGGTGTCCCACTGCTTGCCTGTGGTGGTTTTGCCCACCTCTCTTCCCATTTGCTACATGAAGACAGCCACTCACATGCAGGTTCTTGCCATGTCCCCTTTATAAATGGGGCTCTAGAATCTCTTAGGATCTCCCTATCCCATAGATAACAGACACTCTTGGTAACTGAATCCCATATTTCTCAGTGAAGGAACAAATTTCTCCCATTGCAAAATTCAACTGCCCAGAAAAAAAAAATCTTCGAATAAGTTGGGAGGTTCTTTTATCTTTTCTCTATCAATTAAAACACCTTGACCAGTCACACCCTGCTACATAATAAAGAAAAAAGTGGTTTTTCTCATCAGTTTCTAACTTTAGCCTGTGACTGCCTTATTCCAAAAACAAAGTAACAGGCAGGCAAGGTGGCTCATGTCTGTAATCCTTGCAGTCTGAGAGGCCCAGGTGGGTAGATTGCTTGAGTTTAGGAGTTTGCAAGCACCCTGAACAAGAGTGAGACCTTGTCGCTACTAAAAATAGAAAAAACTAACCAGGCGTGCTGGTGGGTGGCTGTAGTCCCAGCTGCTCTGGAGGCTAAGCCAAGAGAATCTCTTGAGCCCAAGAGTTTGAGGTTGCCATGAGCTATGACAGCATAGTACTCTACCCAGAATGACAGAGAGAGAACCTGTCTCAAACACACACACACACACACACACACACACACACACACAGTGTGACACATGGAAATATTTCAGATATCAAGTTGTATATCAGATGACCAAGACTTATTTTAAACTCCCAAATCCTTACAAAAACAGTCTCCATGCATAATGCAAGAGGCTGTCAAATATACTTTACTGTGCTAAGGGACCTGCAGGGGGCGCCTGTTTCCTTAATTATTGACTGCCAGACCAGGGCCGGAGCCACATGCCTTCCTCAGTCTTCTGCTGTCACCATCTAAGACTTAGGGCTCCACTGGGGACCCCTGAGGGGTGTTGTATCTGAAAATACAATCTTTCTCCCTGTGTTTTTCTAGTACTCTTCCCCATTAGGAAGACTGCAGCACAGACCTAGATCCTTCTTTTTTTTATTAAATCATAGCTGTGTACATTGATATGATCATGGGGCATCATTCACTAGCTTTACAGACCATTTACCAAGTTTCACATATACCCTTGTAAGATGCACCCCTGGTGTAATCCTATGTACATTGCTGCCGGGTAGGACTTTATTGAGCAGGTGTGATTCTTTGCATCCTGCAGTGCTGTCTGTATGTAAGGCTGATACCTATCCTAGCCACATTCTGCTAAAGGACTGCGTCTTACATAAAGCTTTCCATTAATTTTATTCTGAAATTATGTACATAATTACACTAAAAAGTCCGCCTTCAAATTTCCAGTATTTCTGCCCACACTTGAATTCACTCATTCATTTGGCTACCATTTTTCTCACTCTGAATTTTTCTAATTTTTAAAATTAAAAATTCCATGTCATAGATCTTTGTTTTCATTATTTTATGACTTTTTCCCCCCATTAAATGTATTCCTGTTCACCCTGCTCCATTTTAGTTCCCTCGATTTCCCTGACCCCTGTACACGATGATTCATAATGTTGTTTCAAATTAGGCCAGTGGTTCTCAGCCCTGGCTCCCCTGATAACCTTTAAAAGAAATGCCCACCGTGGGCCTTACCCAAGACTAATTTGCATTAGAGTATCTGGAGAAGGAGTGTGTGCATAGAGTGTTTTCAAAGCAGCTCAATTAAAATTCTGAGTTACACTAATGGGGTCCGAGGACCCAACCCTCCCTCTACCTTTTCCCCTTCAAGTTCCTCATGGGGCCCTTAAGTGAGCACATCTACTGACACTGACCAAGCTGTGACACCCTCTGGGAGCTTATCCAAGGAAATGATGAGTGGGAAAGGATAATAGCGGCTTTTCTTCCCAGACTCAAAGATGGGTATGGAACAGAGCAGTGTTTTTCAGCCTTATTTTATCTCACGGAAGACTTGAACCTATAGCGAAATTTCCGAAGTACACTTAAACTATGTTGATCAAGAAAAAGAGAGAGAGAGAGAGTTAACAAAAAGGATATACTTAGTGTGCTTCGAATTTCTTTCAAAAATAATTTAATTAATGATCTTTAACATTTTTTGTGGCACACCTAAGATCTTCTTCCAGCACACCAGTGTGCCATGGCACACCACTTGAAAATAACTGGAATAGAGGAACTAAGTGTTTCAAATAAGCTCTTAGCTCCAAAATTCAGATTCATATTTACAGCCTACTCTTGATGCAACCCCTGTGAAGCCAGCATGAACACCGAAATAGGACCAAGCCCAGGCCCAGGCTGAGGCAAGGCAGTGCCCAGGGCACAAAATGTAATGAAGTTCAGGTGGTGCCCATGGCTCAAAGGAGTAGGGCACAGGCCCCATAAACCAGAGGTGGTAGGTTCAAACCTGGCCCTGGCCAAAAACTGCAAAAAAAAAATAACTGTAATGAAGTTCTCACTCTCAGGTGCCAACACTTTACTTGCAAGACCCCAGGAATGAGTGTCTCCTCAAATGTTGTGTCCTGTGTGCCCCTTTACCCAGTCCTAGTCCAGGCTCTGGGAAGAATTGAAATGAGACCTTTTCTAAACAGATCCTGGGATAGCTGTAATCATCCAGTTTAGGTGGAGATTTATAAACAACTAGTACAGTCTTTTTAGCACATCTTAGTAGTAAGATGTCAGAACTTCCTAAATGAGAATTAGGATCTGCTACTAGGCTCCCCTTTTCACCCCTGAAATCCTACCCCAGATATATGCAGTTTATGGAAGATAATGAAAAGAAAGGTCTAGTTAGAAAAGCAGCAGATTTCTACGTGTTAAAAGAGAGTGACAATAGTTTTAAGTTGAAAATCAAGTGTAATGATACTTTTTCTACTAATATACTAAAATATCTCTTAATTTCAAGTCTTCATTCTTCCCCTTTATTTTATATTTAAAAAAAGAATTAATGCATGTGAAATATCTAATCTAGAATCTGACAGTTGAGTGCTAAATAACTGGTAACAATTTTTCTTACCAGGAGAATAATGCAACTCTAGAAACACTTTTCACCCAAGATCGTCTCATCAGCAATTCAACATTATTTAAAGCCAGAGTAAAATTAAGTGCAGACTACAGACTCCACCTCTCTCCAGTTCAAATCTTCGATGATGGGCAGAAGTTCTTTTGCTACATCAGAGTCAGGCCTGGCAAAATACTGAAGAGCTCTACCAGGGTCAAGGTTTTTGGTAAGGATTTTTGTTCTGTGGACTCTCTGCCATCCTCTGGTCAGTATCTTCGGCCTTTCTCTCCCCTGGAGAAACACTCTGTATTTCTGGAAAGCACGCACATGGGGTAACAATTCTGGAGTTCTCTTTGCTTTGACACTTTTTGCTCTTGTTGAGGGTGGAGACATGGGTAGAATGACACTAAAGAATGATGATTCAGTTACTGTAATAAAATCACACAGAAAGTCATAATTTTCTGTATTTATCCATTTTTTGTTGCTTATAACAGAACACCTAAAACTGGGTAATTTGTGAAGAAAAAAAAGGAATTTATTTCTTACAGTTATGGAGGCAGAAAAGTCCAAGGTCAAGAGCCCATATATGGTGAGAGCTTTCTTGCTGGTGGGATTTTTATGAAGAGTCCCAAAATGACATAGGGTATCACATAGTGAGGGTTCCGAGTGTCCTAACATGCTAGCTCAGGTCTTTCTTCTTCTTATGAAGCCACCAGTTCCCCTCTCATGACAAATCATTAATCCACATACCCATAATTCATAGATGGATTATTAATCCACATAATTCATCCATGAATGAATTAATCCCTGCAATCACTTATGAAAACCTCCCCCAGTACATTGGGGATTAAGTTTTAGCATAAGTTTTGGGTGGAACATTCAAACTATAACAGATGGGTCTATTTTCTGGTGACTACTGTCTTATTTACAACTTTAATGTTTTCTAAGAATGCTGGAAATCTCTTTAATTATAACTACCATAGTCTAATTGCTTAGTTGCCTAATGGTCTTAGTTGCTTGCTGGAGTAAGGCCAGTGAGAAAAGGAAGGTGATAAACATAGCTCCAAGGAACCCCGCAGACACATCCTCCCCTCCCCATCCTATAAGGCCAGCTGGGGTGAGACACCATCCAGGTCCAGCTCTTCCAGCAAAAGAGCCTGCAGGAATGGTCCTCTGACCCTGAGTTCTCAGGAGGAGTGAGGAGCTGAGCTCTGAAATCCACTGTGACCTCTTTCAAAGTGCAGGGACTCTGCAGGGTACAAATTTTGAAGAAAAATGTGAAAATTCTATTTTGCCCAGTGGTGCAAGCAAATACTAATAAACAGAAGCCCCTGGCTTCGGATGTTTTTCCATTTTTTTGTGACAAGGACTTGTGTTTTTTTTAAAAAGTGAATTTTAGAGGAAGGTAAAGAGAAAAGCAATGATGTAGATGGGCAATTAATTGTTTTGAAAATGAAGGAAACAAAGAGAAAATAAATTCATAAAACCTCAGGGCATAGGCTGCTAGATTGTTCCTCAGGTCTCTGGATAATAGGGAAAGCAAAAAATCTATGTTTTTATTTAGAATCTTATTCCATTGTTATTGGAGTTCACGCAATTCAGTATTTTAAAGAAAATGCAAAGCTGTTTGTAAGGATGGAGCGTCTCCAGCTAAAATTTATTTGGTTTGAAATCTCATGCTTACAGCTTTCTCCTTTTCTCTGTCTGGGTCTTACTCTTCCTCCCTGTCCTCCCCCCCACTTCCTTCTCTCTCCCTCCCTTTTATCTTTTTCTCCACCCATCAGTAATAATCACCCCTGATGACCACATTCCTCATGGGGACTAAGCAGTGTCCCGTGAAGAGTTGGAAACAAACTCCTCATCACTTTTACTGATATCATGGCCATTTATTTACTTACCAGGGTGTGACTGTTAGCACTAATGTGAAACTGCTTCATCTGGCCTATTGGCAGAACAATGAAGGCAGCCATCCTGGGCATGGAAAGAAATATCAGTTTTAGTTAGGCAAGCTGTGTTCCCATTTGATCAAGATTTTTTTGTGCCATAACTTGATCTAATTGCCTTGTCAACATTTATACTATGTCCTGTAACTCTTGGCTGCATGAAAATATCTTACCTCTGGTCTGTCTCTACATTTCTTTTTCTTCTTTGAACGCCTTTCAGTGGGTGCCTAAAGATGTAAGACTCTCTGCCTGCTTGTTCAGAGAATTCTATTTTCCCCCACTTTCCCATTTAGTAAGCAGATCTGGTAGGTTGTGTTTGTTATGAGTCTTATCCAGTTGTCTATCTTTTTGTGGGTGTTGCTCAAGTATTTATTAAAGTGGGCCTGGCACAAAGGTACAATACATATAAGAACCCACTTGGCATCCTTTGGTGATTCCCCATATAGAATATGAAAGAAAATCCACAAAAATCTGAAATAAATACCCAAATGCATCACAGATCTCTTCTACATGCCAGCTTATTTCTTCTCCCCAAACAATGTCTCATTATCCAGCTCTTCATTCCTTGAGACAAGGATTTGAATTAAGTGAATTTATTTGAGAAGTCATTCTGGGAAACATCAAAAGAGGAATGGGAAAGCAAGTCGAGAAAAGGCAGGAAGATATAGTAATAAAATGTACATTGTTAAGCCAGTTACCATTGGGGATTTAGAGCCCAATCTCACTGGGGAACTCTGGGAAACAGAGTAGAACATGCATCAGAGATGTCCCAAATGAAGGACAAGGAAGCTGGGGTATCTATCCACTATCTCACCATCCTGTTATCACCATTAACTCTCTGGAACTTCCAATTTTTCCAACCTGTGGCCTGAGTGTGCGCCCAAAGTTCCCTTCAGGCAAAAAGTCATGCTTAGGAAGAGGTCTTCAGCACATGGAGGTAAAAGCCAAGTACATGTCCCAGGCACTGATGGCACCTGTGATGGGGGGCTTCACTGCTCTCTCTGCTGATTCATAGAAGGCTCTGTCTGCTGTGCTCAAGAATTTACCTGAAGCCACTTCAACATCATGTATTCAATGTCTACATTATGTTTGACACGACTGAACGCTGAAGATGGAGAGACAGATAAAATACTCTGGCTTTGAGTCACTTATAATCCAGCAGGACAAAAAAAAAAAAAATGTTGAAATATTCTCTCAGGTCAAGAAACCAAATAAGTATTTCTGGTCCCCTTCAGGGACCTGAAAATGAAACTTCATTTCTAGGCATTTGGGAATGTAGAACATTCCTTTCTTCTCTCTCCCCCAATCTTCCTGCCCTCTTGTCCTACCCATTCCCAATTTTACTTAATTCCCCACCAATCACCATTCAAGTATCAGTCACTTAAACATCTTGCAAAAGCCTCCACCTACCTCACAAAGGTGGGTTAGAGGCTATTGTTAAAAGCTATCTTCAAATCCTACATGTCCTTAAACATTCCAGTTATCTCAGCATATTATAACTTCTTGATTATTTATCTCTATTTTTCATGAAAATGTAGATTTCTTGAGGACAGTGAATATGACTAGTCTACCTTTATTTCGTGGGTATCTAGCATACTGCCAGGCACCTGGTAGATATTTAATAATATTTGATGAATGATGAATCTTTTTCACAGACACGTGCACGTGCACACACACACACACACACACACACACACATACATACTAGTGGCCAGGTAGGATGGCATTCAATGCCACTAACTATGTTTTATTTGCCTTTAAGCTAAGCCAGAAATCCCCATGATTGTGGAAAATAACTCCATGGACGTCTCAAGGGAGGTGAGTCATATAAAAGCCTTTGAAAATCTGTAGTATTATACGCCAAGGTGTGTCAGGTTGCATAGTTGCCAGGAATGTTCTCTCAAAGACCTTACTTCTTGGTCCTCAGCCAATCAACTACTGAGGCAGATGTAGGGAAGCTGAGTCGATGCTAGAAACTGAATAGGAATTTTTACTTTTAGACTTAGGACCTTCCGAATCTTTGGTCTGCATCCTCAGTCCTTATTTTTCCCAGAAAAAAAATAAAATAGTTGCAATTGTTTAAATTTCTCTTTAATAAAAATTGAGGTGGATAGTGAGGGAAAAGTAGAGCAGAAAGCAGTGTGAATCCTTGTGTAAGAAGAAGACTTTTGCTAAGCTGACATTTAATTGGTTCTAATCTGTTTCCAGTATCAGCTTTCACATTGTTTTTATTTCAAAGTGACAAGATGCAATTTATCCTCTTCTCCTCCCTCAGAACCCTGGCTATTTCTTTGTCAGTAAGAAGAAGGGCAGGAGAAAAGAGGAAAGTTAAATAGGTCTCTCTAATTTCTACTTCTTGTGGGAGGTGGTTCCCAGCCTCTAGTCACTGGAATCCAAACTCACTTCCCATCCCTTCCTCTTCATGGCCATGACCTCAGGCAAATTACTTCACATCTCTATAGTCAGTTTCTCCATCTATATGAAGATAATAGTATCTATACACGGTTGTCTTGCAGAATTAAATTAAATATTGTTAGAAAAGTCATTAGTACAGTGTGTGGCATATATTAAGTGTTTAATAAATATTATTGTTGCTTTTGTTGCTGTTACTATTATATATTTTAATTAGCTATGTTATGGTCATATGACTTCACTCAAACTTTTCAAAACCCATGTGAAATAAATGTTCTCTTTAATTCTCAAACATTTCCTGTTACGTGGCATGAGAGGAAGTTATATTCATATTCTAGTTTCTTCTCACCCCAAGATCACTAAATAACTCATCCGTCATTTAATGGGACAGCTGCATAAAAATTATAGCTCAGATTTGGGGGATGCTTTTGTATGACAATATATTCACACACATACATACACTCCAAGAATTTGTGTTTCTTGCAGGTTTCATTAGTCTCTCAGATAACTGCTACTGTAATATTGAGTATATGGTGAAAGATTTAATCATTTTCATGCCATCACAATTTAATCTCTAAGTTTATTAGTGGAATTCATCCCAATAGTTTAAATTAAAAACATAATCTAATGATACAGGCTTTGGTAGGTGCTTTTGTTTCTAATGTCAGTACTTACAGGATATCTGGACTCAATCTAGATATAGAATTACGAACTTAATCCAAGAAACCCAATTTTTCTTAAAAAAGAAACTTTGTCGGTGGCTCCCGTAGCTCAGTCAGCAGGGCGCCGACCACATACACCTAGGGTGGCGGGTTCGAACACAGTCCAGGCCTGCTAAGCAACAATGACAACTGCAACCAAAAAATAGCCAGGCCTTGTGGTGGGTGCCTATAGTCCCAGCTACTTGGGAGGCTGAGGCAAGAGAATTGCTTAAGCCCAAGAGTTTGAGGTTGCTGTGAGCTGTGATGCCATAGCACTCTACCCAGAGAGACAGCTTGAGACTCTGTCCCCACCAAAACAGGAACTTTGTCTTTCCTTGCTGAAGTGCTGACTAGGAAAAGCAGAGAACTTTCCTTCCTGGAGAATTAATGAATAATCTCTCTCTAACTACACATAGCCAGCTACAGGACGTGGCTTGTTCTGGGATCTTTCAAGATCCTGCCAAACATTAGAAACTCCTTGCTCTAATATTCTTATAATTCCTGCTGTATTTTAATAACTCATTAACTCTTCACAGCCCTTTCACATAGTTTCTCTTTGAGACAGAGTCTCACTATATCACCATTGGTAGAGTGCTATGGTGTCATAGCTCACAGCAACCTCCAACTCTTGGGCTTAAACAATTCTCTTGCCTCAGCCTCCCAGGTAGCTGGGACTACAGGCGCCTGCCATGACGCCTGTCTATGTTTTGTTGCAGTTGTCATTGTTGTTTAGCTGGACTGGGCTGGGTTCAAGTCTGCCACCCTCGGCGCATGTGGCTGGCGCCTCAACCACTGTGCCATGGGAGCTGAGCCCCTTACACATAGTTTTATCTCACTGCATTCCCAGTGAGCCTCTGAAATGAGTAGGGCACCTAGCATTTTACAGATGGGAATTTGGGGCCAGGAAAGAATAAACAGCTGCCCGAGTCACTGATACAGGGCAAAGCTGGGGAGCGTATTTAGCCTGCCCATACCCAGGTAGGATAGTATGATGAAAGGACATCACATTTCAGCGTCAGTTAGACTGGTGTCAAATCCTGATCTGACTGCTTACTAGTCACCTGTCCTCATCAACTAGTTAACCTTCATGAGCCTCCACTGACTCACCTATAAAACTGGGGTAATAATAAATACTTCCAGGATTCTTAGGTGAATTATATTTGTGCATAATAATGGCATACGTGGCACGTGGTGCAAGTCTCTGGAGTATTTTTCTCTGACCACCCCTTACCATTCATCCATGTTCCTTTTACTCGTTCCTTGCTCCACACTTATATTCATAAGTCTGCCATGTGATGGATTCTAAAAGACAAAGTGGGATAGTGAAAAAAAAAAATGGAGCCTGGATTGTGGAACCTGACAGAACTAGGTTTTAATTCTCCTCTGTCACTTATTAACTTGGACCCCCAGGACCTCCAGCCTTTAACAGCTTCACCCGTGAATGGGGACAAGGATTCCCATCTCACAAAGGCAATGCAAGACTCCATTGAGAAAGTGTATGCAAATCACTTAGCATCTAACCACCACAAATGTTTGATAATGGCATTCTCTCCCCAGCCCCTTCTTCCCTTAGAAAGTCACTGAGTCATGCTGGGTGTGGTGGCTCACATCTGTAATCCCAACACTTGGGAGGCTGAGGCGGGTGGATTGCCTGAGCTCATGAGTTCGAGACCAACCTGAGCAAGAGCAAGACCCCATCTCTAAAAAATATTCATGTGCTCTGGTGGGTGCCTGTAGTCCCAGCTACCTGGGAGGCTGAGGCAAGAGAACTGCTTGAACCCAAGAGTTTGAGGTTGCGGTGAGCTAAGATGTCACAGCACTCTACCAAGGGTGACCAAATGAGACTCTACCTCCAAAAAAAAAAAAAAAAGGCACTAAGTCAACATACAGGTGTTGGGTGCCCACTCTGTGCTACATGCTCCTACACGAGCAGCCCTCAGAGCGGGGCTGTCCTGGAAACTTGAGGGATTGTGAGCTGTGTCTTCCTGTGTTACTTAAACTTAAAAAGTTTGTGGCTAATTTAGTTTTTTTTCTGTACAATAGAGAAGACTCAAAATGATTCTAATGATGATGCCTCTCAGGTGTGGACATGTCAGAGCTGTCTAAGGAGCCTCTGGGTGTTGTGTTCTTGTGCCTTCCCGAGGGCAGGACTCCAACATAGCATGCAGCAGCACTCCTGAAGCTGGGATGGGAAAGGAGGCTTTAACCACAATCTCAGGGCCCCTCCATGTGGCAGATTTTTGCATTAGAGCAAAAGGTGTCCAGCCAAAAGGTCCCTCAGCCCACAGTCAGTGGTGCAGCCTAAGAAGGCACAAGAGGGACACATAAAAACTGCAGTGTGCACACCAGCCAGTCTTTCCACAAGCCACATCCGTCTCTCTTGGGTGCTTGTTCTGTCACTTTAACCCCATCTGCTCCATGGGTCTCGTCTTTGTCACTCCCGACCTTTGCTATGTTTGACAAAATTTAGGGGAAAGAAATCTACTTATCAAAAGCAGGAAACAAAAGCAGTTTCGAGTTAAGATGCCTAAATAGGGAGATACTGCAACAATAAGAACCAGGTAAAACAGATAACCAGACTCTGAAAACCGCCGTGCAGTCAGCCTCGGAGTTCAGCAGGAGAATGCTTTTTGCAGAATTCAACTATTTGTGTTTACTTGGTTTGGATTTTGCAAAGTTTGAACCTTGTGGATTCCTGGAGCTTTTTAAATCTCCTTCCAAATATATGTGGTTTGGGTTTTGCTTTTTTAAAGATTAGGCATTATAGCCTGATATTTTCTTTCCTGGCATCTTTTGTGGCACAAAAAGGCTCTGACCCCAAATGTCCAGGCACGTGGTGCCCAGCAGCCATCCCTGTCTGCACTGGTAAGCCCCTGAGCGTGTGCCTCAGATGGAGAGGCCCTGCAAGGGGTCCTACAGCCTGTGAGGAAACCACATGGCAACTGAAATCTTCACTATCAGGCATATTTCTAGAACAAAGGACATGGCAGGCCTGCAGTATAGCCTGGGTGCTTCATAAACCAGGTGTTTGGACTTATGTTTGTTTCACAAACAGCTAGCTCACAGGAAGATACGTCTGCCTGTTAGGGCTGCCTTGCAAGTCTAGGAGTAAGAGTGAGCCTCAGGGGGAGAACCAAAGGAGGCCAGATGCCACTGTGACACCAGAATTTTTATCTCCTCTCCCCTTCAATAGCTCTCTCCCAACCCCATCGCTACTCCAGATGCAGCTAAAAAAATAAAAGCAGGGGGTGTCCGGAAAGGTACTAGAGAAATCTTTCAAAACAAATGTCACCTCCAGTCCAAAGGCCAGGATGGTTTCCAGTTTGATTTTATTCTGTTCCTCAGTTAATGTTTTAGGCGTATCTTCAGCAGCCCGGGAAACTTGTCTCTCCCTATGGACTATTAGCTTCCCTATTTTCAAAGTATCTCTGAACATTTAAAGATGAACAGTTTAAAAAATAAAACAGAGAACAACGGATTGTCACACAGTTAGCATTTCAGAAGTACAAGTAAAATCTCAAACCTACTGCTCAAATGAGTGCCTGGTCTGTGGGCAAAAAACAAAACCAACTCAGCTCATTAAAATTGACCTCAGGATCTAAGAAAATATTCTCTGTCCTTCACTCACCCAGACAGTCATGGTCCCTTCTCTGCTTCTTGGGTGGATTATTCTTAGAGCAATGTCTCTCTCTTCCTCATCTTCACATTTCTTCTCCAGCCCTCTTCTCTCCTGCTGGGTGTGGTGGCTCATCTAGTCTTCCTTCATCTATTCCTTATTTCTACTTCCTAATCCCATCACTCTGTTTTCTTCTTCTTTTGGAGTCTCCTTTATCTCTTCCTCACTAAGTCCTTCTCTCTTAACAGACCTTCATATGAAATTAGGTTATAATTTTAAAATCCCAGTAAATCTTTATATCCTCTATTCTTAATATTTAGACCAAGTGATTTGAAGACTCTTTCGTTTTCTCTGTGCTAATTACACATTAATTAGTTTCAGTGCTAGGTTGTTGAAAAGACTCACAGGACTCAGGCAGATTATAGTGATGCAGAGGCTTTAATACAAGCAGAGGACACAACAGTGCAACAGGAAAAAGACTGGAAGGGTCCACAGTAGTTGGGCTCAAGCTTCTTTGCCTTCCACTGCTGGATCACACCGAGCAAGCTTTGCATGCAGGTCTCCAGGTACCAGCAGTAACACGTGTAAACACCTCGGTCCCAAGAAGCCCAAGCTCTGCTTGTGGCAGGACCTGAGAGTGAGCTGGTCACATGGGCACATTCCAGCTACCTGACCAGGTTCAGCTGCCAAAACATTTCAGCTTCACCAAAACCAGGTTCAGCTGCCAAAACATTTCAGCTTCACCAAAACCAAGAGCTAGGCAGAAATCCAATTATTTTTTAAACAGTGTTGACAGGCTCATGCATTCTGCCCCAAAGCAACTCACAGACCCATGGTGACAAAATAGCTTTTATCTTTAGTCTGTACATTTTAAGTCTTTGACCAAGGCTTAGCACAGCTCTAGGAACCCCCTAGATAAGCATTTGCTTCATTCAGACCTACTGAGATCAGCTCATATTATGCACTCTTTCACATATGAACAAAATGTCACAAAACTACTTGACACTGGAGCTGGCACTAACATGGCTCTCTGGTATGAGTCTGAACCCGGTGTGATCCCCCAACCTGACTTAAACAAAATGGAAGGGATGTGCCATGGCAGACAGGCCTTCCCCTCCTGGCTGGCTTGCCTCCTTCTCGGCCCTCACCTTCCACCTCATCTCCAGGATGGCCCTTTCCACCTCCTCTAGCGCCCGCTCTCGCCTTTCCACTGCCCTCTCCCGCCATTCCACAGCCCTCTCCCTCCTGAGCACCTCCTTTTCCCGCTGGCTAGCCCACAAAGCCAGGGTGCCCACCTGCTCCAGGAGCCTGCCCCAGTCACCCTCGATGCCCGCAGGGAGTGGGGGGCCCTGGGGCCTGAGGTCCGGGCGCAGCCCCACCTGGCCGTGGCCGCTCTTCTCCAGCTCCTCTCTGTGCATGCTCTTGAGGTGTTTCCACAGGGCCGTGGTGCCCACATTGACCCCAGGGCCACGGCTCACCTGCCTGCCACACAGGCGGCAGGTGGCATATTGGTTGGGGTGGTGCCCTGCACGAGCAGGGGCAAGGTGGAAATACTCCCAGGCCTCAGAGAATCGGGTCCCCTTGTTGTGGGGCATGGGGGCAGGCATGGCACTAGCAAAAGGACCAACCAGCTCTCCCGTAGCACTCATCTCTTCCTCCTCCTTCATCTCTGACTCCCCTTTGGCCTTCATCCTGATTCCCTCCTCATCCTCCTCTTCCCGCCTCATCCTGCCTCCTCTTCACAGCTTGCTCTATGATGTGCCTGGACTTAAGCCAAAAGGCTTAGTCAAACCACGAGACTAAATGTGTTTCTGGGAAAGGACTGTGATGGCTCTTGGAGATTCACAGTAATGGTCAAAGTCCAGCCGCACCTGGGGAATGTAATGTTCCTCCTTTCTGCTTCACTGGAGAGTCAGGGGTGAGTCAGATGCCAGTAAAATGGCCTGTGAATGCATTCCCTTCATGCCCCAGTTACCTACCAGCCCCTCCCCAACTAGGCCAGAAAGACAAAACACTGCAAATTCCGTGGCAAAGGTGTTCCTGACCCAACAATTACAAAGCTCCTTAATGAACTCAGTGTTTCCTAAATCAACCACCAACAACAGGTATTTTTGAATAGTGAAAATTTTAGATTTTCTCTTGATTCTTCTCCTAGATGCTTCTACTGTTTCTGTGCTTCTTGTTACCTATAAAATGCACTTAGGAGGCAGGAGGAACAGCCTCGGGGCTCAGGCTCCTCAGGGCTATCAGGGGTGGTGCTCAGTGGCACTCACAGACAGATGTTGGTGTAGGAGACAATCCTGCTTCCTGAGAACTATGGCCACAAACAGTCCAGAGTCAGCAAAGCTTGCCAAGATCTGGATGAAAGAGTTCCAATGTGAGGTCAGTTTGTCCTTAGAAGGCGTCTCTCTGAGGCTGGGATTCTAAGAAATCCAAACGGCGAGCCCAGCTGTGTCAGTCGGAGTTGCTGGCATGCACAGAGCAGGTGGAGGGAACCGCTGGGATGGTGTTGCCTGGTTGTCCTCAGCAAGTAGCTCACCTTACTTCGCCTTCCCCAGTATGGCCACCTGCAAAGCTAACAGTGAATAGGACCTTCAAGTAGGAAGTAACGCTATACTCCAAACACTTGCCTTAGTCACTCCATTTTAAGGATAAATAAATGGGAAATTATATTGCTTTCTATAAACAGCCTGACTTCACTCTCCTTTCTTGGCTCATTTCTTAAATGAATGAGAGCTTTGTTCATCTCTGATAGTTAGGAAAGTCCCCCCAGCCATAAGTGGGTACTTACAGGCAAGCAAGGCGCTGGACTTGTCTCTGATCTCTCCGGTGCTGAGTGGATGCATTTCTGCACACCCTGGATGACTGTTAGCTGACTCCTACCCCCAGGAGGAGGGCACTTCCAATTCTGGTTTCCTCCCATTTCCAGGGGAGCTTTGTTTCCAAGAGGGTGTGTCTCTGTCAGTCAGATTTTTCTGCAACTCTTAGACACAAATGCAAACCTTTTCTCCACCTCTTCCCCACCAAAAAAAAAAAAAAAACAGATGTTCCTGGCCAAAGTCAAGCAGCAAAACAGTAAGTCAAGCAACTACAAGTCTTAGTTCTGTTTCTCAATGACTAGATCATCTGCCTTCTCAAGCAAAGCAAGACGTTTAAGGGGGAGTGTGGGGGGTGGGAAAGTTGAAATTCGTCTCTACACAATATGCCCGAAGAACACCTGGGTTTCAGGTATTTTGTCCAATTGTCAGACCATGACTCCTGATTTGTGGTTTGGCAACAACGGTCGTTGCAAATACAGTCAGTAGAAAAACCAAAGAACTTGTAGAAAGGGGAAGATTAAGTAAAAGAAAACCCCTAAAATCCAATGGCACATTGAGAAAACAGATTTCGAATGCTTTTTATTATTAATATATTATGTAACTAGAGTTGGAAAAGCTGAAATTCTAGTGGCTTCTCCTCCCAGAAATAGAGTTATAATCGCAACTCAAGCAAAAATATATATTTACATGTATGTTACACCCATTATGTATGTGTATATATGTTAATACATATTTAAATGTGAGAAGGAAAATATGCCAAAAGGGAACAGGTACATTTTACGAAGGTATAAATAGAAGAAAAAACTTTACATTATAGAAGAAAAGATAGACTTGGTATAGCAGAAAACACATAAAGACTGAAAGTTAAATTTCAAGCAGAAAAAAAAAAGTAGGGGAGGAAGGATTTTAAATGGGAATAAAGAGTTAGACAAATAAGCAAACTTATGGTTGAAAACTTTTCCTTTCTAAACTAAAAAGCTAAATATTTTCAAAATGATTCTAACAAAAAGCCCTTTGGAAAAGGTTCTGTTCAAACTTACACAAGGAGAATGCGGGTTAACTTAGAGGTGGTCACCATTTCAGTGTTTCCTTTGTGGAAATAAGCCAAGTTTGGACTGCTTTTTTCTGATTTACCCAATCTCATTATAGTCCGCCTGGCCACTGCTTTCTTTATGCTTCCAACGTAACATTCCAACGCGTCCAGAGCCTCAAGGTCCTCTGCCAATGAGCCCATTCCAGCCATCCGTCTTCATGAATTTCCCACTACTTTACAATGTAGATCACCTGTAGAATCCAATTCTGTTCTCCAAGTTATTCCCACATTTCACTTTTCTTTGTATTCCAGCAGAACTTTCCAAATACTTTTTGGTATTTACTGCATAATTCTTTGTGCTATTGCTCACTTATTCATATTTACTAGGATAATGCATTAGAAAAGTCAGTTAGTTGGCTTGTCTCTCAATGCAACAGCCACACAATGAATGAGCGAATGATTTTTGACACCTTGGCCGAGGACTGTGAGTGCATGTATGTGTGTGCACATACACTCTCGTACTTTATATTTTTTCAGATTTAACATAGTTTTCTTCTTGTTCATTTAAGCCAAGCAGAAGTTCCTAAGTACAGACAGCTATCCTTACTCAGCAAAATCTATGAAAGTCATTTGACCTCAGGTTGAACTACTTTAGTCTGTACCTTTTCAGTTTTAGACACCTTGGAAAGAGTTTTAAGACAGAGTCTAGAGAATATAGAATATTTGAAATCTAAATCACGGCAGAAATCTGAGCCTAGATTTCCTCCAAGAGTCAAATCTTTTCAACGTTTCTAGGAGCTGATAAGAGATTTCTTCAGTGAGCCAATTGTCTTTGGAAAATAATGAAAACTCCCTTTCACTATCGTCTTTTAGTGGGTTAACTGAAGATGGAGGAAATTAATCATGAGAATGGTTAATGGTATTGTATTTAAACCTTTACCATTTTTTTAACACTTCATCTCTTGTACTTCTATACCTCTTCCTGGACCAACTGGAGATAAAAATCAATCTTTGGCATTTATTGGATTAAATTAACTAAATTCTCTTTCCTTAATAAGAATGTATTTTAGGAGACTTGGTTTTACTTTTGCTTTTGTAAGGGGGAAAATGACGTGATTTCATAGGTGCACATTCCTTACACACGCTCATCATCTGGAAAGACCCAGCAGTGAACAGGTGGAAATACTGGGAGCTGTCATGTTTGCCATTTGCGGTCTTGGATGTGATATACAGATTCCTCTGAAATTCTCCTTGTTTCCACGGGATTTTTGTGGCAATGTAGTAAGGGATGCTAAGCTGTACCTTTGTAAACCCTCACCCACTAACTAACCAGAAAAATGTTACTTACTCTTCTTGAGATTGGTTTCTCAGCTCTGTAGGTTCTGCCCTGGGGTGAGGGGACTAATTTGTGGATTAGTGCACAAAGCATCACACACAGTTAGTTGTTCTTTATTAATTAAATACTATATTTACCAATTGTAAAATATACTTGGAAACTAAGAATTAGGGCCAGTCATATTAGGCCCAGTAATTATTAAGTGGTATAATTTTGCAGGGTCTAAGGTAAAGTAATGGGTATCTAATAACTCTTATTGGATTATTTTCACCAAGATGCTGAAGAAAATATCATCCCTCAAAGAACGAACTGTTTAAAATAAAATATAACTAACCCTTTGCATCATTTGGGGAATAGAATCAATATGCAGATTCCAATCTAATAGCTTTTAATCTAATGGCATATTCCTCCCTGACCTCTGCCTGTTATAGCTTCTTCATTCTATCCTTTAGTTTCCATTTAGTGTTATTTTATTCTCTAAAGAGTTATGACTTCTCTTTTCCAGAATCCAGACTTGCAATGTTAGTATAGTCCTAGATTCTTAAATTGACCTAGGATTCCAGCCATAAATTTACAACATCTCTATAGAAGATAGCTCATTTACAGACCACATTTTAATGCAACCTATATTCAAGGTAGATACTACCTTGTAGTTATTCATTTAAAAGTAGAGAAAATAATTTCCAGCCAGTTTTTTCATGTAATGTTGATGAGAGATGAAGGGCACCAGTTTCTTCTGCATTTTCAAATAATTCTTATTCTGTCTGTCTTTACCCCAGAGAACATTTACCTGTTCACTAAAGAATGTATTTCCCAAAGCAAATCTCACATGGTTTATGGATGGAACATTTCTTCAAGATAAAAATGAAGGTAAGAAATAATCGATGGAAATGGGTTTGGTACAGAAAGAAAGAAATGTTCACAAAGGACATTAAAAATTATCATTGCCCGAGTTGATCTTGGTATTCAAGAATAATTCTCATTCCAAGAAAAATATCATCTTCCTTACCAGTCGTCATTTTCTGATACTTCGTCTGGCTCTTCCAAGAGGGTGAAACGTAACATTTCCCAGGAAGAAAGAAATTCAGTTGGCTTTGTCAAACCTGTTAGTAAAAGCAAATACCACATATGAAGGGGGAAAAAAAGTTTGATTTAACATACGTGCATTAGGAAATTCTCTGCTCTTGTAACCTAGCTGTCTTTTCTTTTTTTTTTTATTGTTAAATCATAGCTGTGTACATTCGTGCAATCAAGGGGTACGATGTGCGGGTTTCACATACAATATGAAATATTCTCATCAAACTGTTCAACGTAGCCTTCATGGCATTTTCTTAGTTACTGTATGTAGGCATTTGTATTCTGCATTTAGTAAGTTTCGCCTGTACCCGTTCTAAGATGCACCGCGCCGGCCCCATATACCTAGCTGTCTTTTCTTCCATTTCTTTCTTATTCTAATATAAAGTTAACTTAGTACCACTGCTTTAAATCAGTCAATCAATATTTCTACTTTTTTTGCATGGATTTGGGATGAGGATTGGAGGGCTGTAGATAAAGTGTATATAAAGGAGCTGACTACTCAGTAAGGAACATGTTCACCAGGAGGATTAAAAGTTCCCAGAACAGAAACACACACTGAGGCAAAGCTCCGGTGATAATTCACAAAGCCTTATTTTTCATAGGCAGAAACCATGATAGCCTCTGCCAGACTAATCTCAGCATCTCCTGCCTGAACAGCAACCATTTTTCTTCTCCCAAGTCATCATTCCTCAAACATATTTTTAGCAGGAACTGAGTCATACAATTCTAGCTACATTGTTATTTTTAATTGATAAATTAAATACTGATGTATGATTGCATTGGTCACTTGACGAATTTTGAGACTACTGTTGGTTTTCTTTTTTTTTTATTTTTTTATTGAATCATAGCTGTGCACATTAATGCGATCATGGGGCACCATACACTGGTTTTATAAACAGTTTGACACATTTTTATCACACTGGTTAACAGCCTTCCTGGCATTTTCTTAGTTATTGCATAAAGACATTTATATTCTACATTTTGAATACAGAATAATACATTTATAATAACCTTCAATAGATATTTTTAGGATTATATTCTGTCATTGTTATGGGGAATAGTTTTTAAAGCAAACTCATGATAAAACTAGCAGTAGTGGCTCGGCGCCCGTAGCACAGTGGTTTTTTGAGACAGTCTCACTATGTCACCCTCGGTAGAGTGCTGTGATGTCACAGCTCACAGCACCCTCCAACTCTTGGGCTTAAGCAATTCTCTTGCCTCAGCCTCCCTAGTAGCTGGGACTACAGGCGCCTGCCATAATACCTGGCTATTTTTTGTTGTAGTTGTCATTGTTGTTTAGCTGGCCCGGGCTCGATTCAAACCCGCCAGCCTCAATGTATGTGCCTAGCACCGTAACCACTGTGCTACGGGCACCGAGCCACTACTGTTAGTTTTATCATGAGTTTGCTTTAAAAACTATTCCCCATAACAATGGCAGAATATAATCCTAAAAATATCTATTGAAGGTTATTATAAATGTATTCTTCTGTTAGATAAGCTTTGCATAGGTAAAGCACCCAGATTTTATGTGTCCATCAATTTCCCAAGTAAGAGGCCAGATGGTGTCAGAATTCCACCAGCACAAAACTGCATTTAACTATTCCTTTGGCAAGTAAAAACTTCACAACTAGCATTAATAATCTTAAACATAAAGAAGCGGTGAGACTCCAGAAAGTTCTGAACTATGCTGAAAGATAGTTTTACCGTAATTTTCTGCTGCCATGTGTGCTATTTGAAAGTTGTACCAACAGCAGCAGAACTTGATTTCTAGAAAGACACACAGGACACAAAATGACAATACATGTAAATACACAGCTTATTTCAGGAAAAGGATACAACATAGCAGCACAATTAAAATATGCGGCATCTGCTACACCTACAGCGGGGAGTTGGGAGAAGTCAGATTCGGCTCCTTTGTCCTCTCACAGCCAGATCAGGAACCACTGATACGTGTGCTGAACAGTTCAGAAGTTGGAAGTCCAAAACAGAGCCTTTGCTGATGTTGTTTTATATTTCACTAGGCATTTAGGTATATTTCTGTTATATTACTGGACTCCACAGCAGAGCTCTCCTAGGGTCTAACCCAGACCAGATACAAGTCATCAGTCTCACAGTTATCAATAAACAATGCTGATGAACTGGGACAATCTGCCCCTAACCCCTGAACCCATGGTCACAAACAAAGCTATACTATTAATCAACACATTTTAGGCCTTGACCATTGATCCAAGCGCTAGAGCAAACAGCTCAGGTTAATTCTGGGTCTGCTAAAATTGACCCTCACTACAGAGAAGCTGCATTTTGACCACCTTGCACTGTACATCACCATAAATTGATAATGTCATGCCTCTGGCTCATACAGAAACTGTTGGTGACTAGCCATGTTCTTATCTGTCTTATAGGAATATACATTACTAATGAAGAGAGAAAAGGCAAAGGTGGATTGTTGGAACTAACGTCTGTTTTAACAAGAGTGCACAGAAGTAATCCAGCCCAGTCAAACAATCTGACCATTTGGTGTATGGCTCTGTCTCCAGGCCCTGGAAACAAAATGTGGAACATCTCATCAGAAAAGATCACTTTTTCCTTGGGTAAGTTGTCAATTGAATAAGGTCAAGAAGGGTTGGCTAAGACTGCCACAAATTCAGAACATGTCATTATTAATCTCTATAATATTTTAATCTCAGAAAACTGTCTATATAATTGAAAACTATTACATTTCAAGTTATCAAACATTTTTGACAAATAGGACTCTATTAAAAAGACTTTCTCCAAATAAAAATTCCATTAATCCTAACTCTTAGTGAACTAGCATTTTTGTTAATCTACTACTATATAGCAAAAATTAATGCTAATATTAAGGATCAATAAAGATTAAAAGGATCCTAAAATTCTTTCTGAGTCATTAAAAACATTCTTTATATATAGCCTATATAATTTTAATGTTTAGGAGTTGATAAACCATGTATACAATATAAATACCATAAAATAGGGACTGTATCTTAATGATTTGAGTACTCATAGTTGAAAATACAATATCTAGCATATAGAAACTTTTACGATTTGAAAATTGATAGATAGGATCACTCTAATTATTACAACTTTTGACTAATCAGAATATTTGCTACCCTGAACCAAATCAAATAATGGAGATTTTACTTCATAAAAGATAAGAACAAATGTCTCAATAAATACAGTGATAACTGATAGGCCTATAAAAATAGAATTTTGTAATAACAACTGTCAACTATGCATATTTAGAAGTAAACTTACAAAACTTAAACATATTTGCAAATCATTATTACAACTCTTTAAGTCCATTACCTTCTTTAACCACCATCCTATTTTCAGAGGTACTACCATTCATAATATATTCAGAAAACACAGAATAATTTATAAAGGAGAGAGTTTTCCTTTGTTCCAAGGACACTGTCTGCATCTTGGGTCCTGCTCAACTCCTTCACAAATGCAGCCGTTTGTTACTGGGACCCCTGGATAAAGGAGAGTGTATGTCTCACCACCACTCCATCTCTACTACTCAGAAGCATGTGCCTCCCGATTGTGGGACGGTGGCATTATCCCTGCAACCTACCTGTGTGTCTATGGACATGTGTGGACACATCGTCCTGTGAACTTTGAATTAATTATTCAGACATGGTGATGGATTTACACTAACACAGCCTTACTCAACCTTGCCTAATTCTCTCAGGAATACATTCACCTTTTTCTTAGAAGGCTGGACAGGAGTAGGGTTGCAATCTTGTATCAATGTGAAGGTAACTGGTTCTTACACTGATTTTCCAGAAGTTTTGGCAGAATCCAAGGACATGAACTAAAAGATCCCCAAACCTCAAATTGCAGAAAAGACTCCTATTCTCATCAGCAGCAGAACCATGTCTGCTTGAAAAAACAGTATATTCTGATGCTAAAACTGTGCCAGATTTGGGGAACAGAAAATACTTTTAGAGTAATAGGAAGAATACTATTCCCCAAAACACACTGCAGTCCTAATTTTGTAGAGAAGCATAATTTTAGGCTCTGAATAGGTGGTTAATATTTAATTAACAAATGACTATATTTTACAATCAAATATTAATGACAATAAATCCTGAAGACTTCAGTTTCCCAGAATTACAGTACGTCCTGGTTCCATTCTGACATAAATCCTTGGGAAAGATTTAGAAGATGCAGTTAGTCTCTGAAATGTGTCTCCTTATTCGCTACACATTCTTTTTTTTTTCAGAGACAGTCTCACTTTATCGCCCTTGGTAGAGTGCTGGGGCGTCACAGCTCACAGCAACTCCTAGGCTTAGGCGATTCTCTTGCCTCAGCCTCCCTCCTTACAGGCACCCGCTACATATGCCTGGCTATTTTTTGTTGCAATTTGGCCAGGGCCGGGTTCAAACCCACCACCCTTGGTATATGGGACCAACGCCCTACCCACTGAGCCACAGGCACTGCCCTGGCTGCACGTTCTTCAACATGTACTTCCAAACATGCTCCCTGTCTGTGGTAGGACTGTTTCTGGTGGATTCTTACAAATTCTGGAGTAAATTTCTGAGGCCTGGTGTGAGCATAATTGTCTTGCCAAAATATTATTGTTAACCAGATATTGAAATGAAAATACAGAAAAAAAAGTCTATTATCTGTAGGTGCTAGAGTAGAAAAATTCTGACAATATTACTGAGCAGAATAGAGATGTAAGTAGAGAAAGGGAAGAGTTCTGCTCCCTTTATTCCCTCAGGAGGGTGATAATGTTGGAGAAATTATGGGCAACACCCTCTGAGGTGCTCCCTTCCCCACTTATGCTTAGTCTCCCAGGAAGTTCAAGTGTTGGGTCATTGAAGTTCCTGAGAACTCAGAGAGGGGAAGCCATCAGGGTGAGAGGAATTAGTGGCCTCTTCAAGCAGCTATCTGGGGATTTTACTGAATTCTCAAGAATTGACGACAAAATAAAAAATTTTAAAGGTCTTTCCAAAAACATCTTGCCCCTGTAGCCTGTCAGGATGCCTCAAATTGTAGCACTACTGAGTCTATTTGGGGCATATTCAAAGATATAGGGTTTGTGGAGTTTTTGAGGAGAAGGGGAAGTGTTTTTTTTTTTTGGTAAAAATCTCTTGGTTTGTTTTTTGTTTTTTTTTAAGGATATCTTTTTTTAATTTATTTTTTTCTTTCTTTTTTTATTAAATCATTGCTGTGTACATTAAGATATTTTGTTTTAATCTGAAAGTTGATATTACCCACTTTGGGTGGGTAATATTCTGGCTGTCGTCAGCCTTAACAGAGATTTGTTTATTAAATGGATTTCTAACTGTGACTGTTGAGATTCAAGACCTTTTGGATAGAATCAGAGAGAGTTAAGTGCTGATAGGTTGTGTGAGTGTATGTGTATTTGTGTGTGTGTGTACATGTGCGTCCTGAGATATATAGAGGAGCACAAGGACCTATCTCAATAGTGGGACAGGGGCACCACTGAATGTTGAAGTGGAAGGTGCCAGAAGAATAAACCCTGTAGGCCTGTGACTGATCCTGGGGTTCCTGAGTATATCAATAGGGAGCAATGCTATGCATATAAATTGCCCTGGGATCTTGTTAAAATGCAAAATCTGATTCAGTAAATCCATTTCTCTCTTCCTTCCTTCTTTCCTTCCTTCATTCCTTCCTTTCTTCCTTCCTTTCTTGTTTTTCTTTCTTGTCTATCCTTCTGTCTTTCTTTCTGTTTATAGTAAAAGTTTATTTTATGTATCTACTAGGAGAACCCTAAGTGCAAAAAAGCACTACTAAGTTAGACAACGCAGGTAATTTACATTATTGACTTTTTTAGTGAAGTTCCAAATTATTTTGTTTTTGTTTTGTAATCTGACTGCATTAACATATCACCCAACTCCAGTGAGAATGGTTCATATTAAAAAGTCCCAAAACAACAGATGCTGCTATAGATATGGAAAAAAAGGAACTCTTATACACTGCTGGTGAGACTGCAAACTAGTGCAAACTCTATGGAAAATTGTATGGAGATACCTCAAAGAACTTAAAGTAGTTCCATTTGATCCAGGAATCAATCCCACTGCTGGGTATATACACAAAGGGAAAAAGGTCATTTTAGAAAAAGGACACCTGTACACGAATGTTTAAAGCAGCACAAATCACATCGCAATGACATGGAAACAACTAAGTGCCCACAATACAGAAATGGATGAATACAATGTGGTATGTGCATACTATGGAATATTACTTAGCCATAAAAATTGGTGATCTAGTGTCTTTTGTAACAACCTGGATGGAACTGGAAACTATTCTTCTAAATGAAACATCACAAGAATAGAGAAACAAGCACACATACTCAATACCAAGTTGGAACTAATTAATCCACTTAAGTGCACATATGAAAATAAATCTCAATGAAAATCTAGCTGAGGAGAGTAGGGAAGAGAGACGAAGGGTAAATTCACACCTATTGGGTATAGTGCACACTATTTTGGTGAAGGGCACACTTACACATATAGCTTTGACTCAATCTATATAAGAAACAAAGTATGTCAACAAAAGATGTGTACCTCCTAATAGTCTGAAATTTTAAAAAAGACTCCAAAGTAAAGAAACAACACAGACTGAATTAAGTACACAAAGATCTCATTATTGGAACATTAGCAATGGTTATTTTAATGCTATCACAGTTTTGCAATTTTGAGAATATGCTGGCATTATGTAAGAAGGAGAAAGAAGGGAAAGGAGGAGGAAGATAAGGAGGTAGACAGAGGCTTAATTACAAATTCCTTGCCATTGGTAGTGAATAAAGACTAAACACAGACAATGAGTATAACACAGACCCTTATTCACATAACCGAGAGTGGGCTACTTTAACAGTCAACTAGTGCTGACTCCCTATAGAACTGCTCTGCTCTGACTCAGATCTTATTTTTGCCTATATCTATGTCATTTAAATTTCATCATGATGAATAGTGCCTTGGATCTTTTTTGGAAAGAAAAAAGTTCCAAATGCAAATGTTTGGCTTTGTTGTGTAATACACACAACTTTTTAGTGTCATGACACAACCTGTGTCCAAACAATAACGATCTTTTGATTCTAAGGGCTTTAACTTCCACCAGTTCCTACTTATTCATTCTTTCAGAAGTAATTGTATATGTGTTTCTTAAACAACACATACTATACGTAAAATACAAGAATTAATGTACATTCTCAAGGTCAGATCCAGTGACAAAATGCACTCCTCATCCTCCTTGAGGAAATACCAAGCTCTCTGTGCATGAAAGCTGTGTATGAGAAACATGGGCTGCATTGTTTTGTGGACCATGCAGTAATTCTTCACAAAAATCATGCAGAAACTAGACATTCTTCAGCTACTAAAATGAACCCTCCTTGTCATGAGACTTACCAACAAGACTAAAAGCACTACAGCTGCATCGAAAGCATGCTGGGCTGTAGTCTTGGAAGAGTTCGTTGGAAGGGCCACAGGGAAGCACTGGTGGATGCAAACTTGCCTCTTGTTTTCTTGTAGGACAGAGACTATTCTCTTCTCACAGGGCTTTCCCCTATGCCACAAGCTTTTGTTAAAGAGGCATTTTAGACTTCAAGTTAAAACAATCGCTTCCTTTAGTGAAAAAGCTGAGAAATATCTGTCTTGAGCTTCTGATTCTGGAAACAGCTTACTATAGGTCCTTTAAGGCAAATGCCAGAAGTCAAAGAAATTGTAGAGCAGTCTCAGCATAGAAATGATAAAATTGATGACCAAGGAGTTATATCCTTGGATGAAAACTCTTCATAAGGCCTATCTACATGAGACAAGCATCTTGGTTTTTAAAGTTAATGTTAATTTTACATCCTAGATGCATTACACTTTTTTCTATCGTAGAGATTTCTAGAATAGATAAAAGTTCATAATGTTGCTTAAAAAAATACATAGTATGGAGAAGCTACTAAAATACCAAGCATTTTTCACATTTTTTTGTCTGTTTTACTTTTACATTTTTCATTTGTGATTGATGTTGGAGTATTTTGAGGCTTTATCGCTGATATTAATGAGCTTACTTATACAATAAGACCTCTGCAGAAAGTGCTCAGCTAGATGTCACATTCCAGAATAACTATCATTTATTCATAGGTAAACAATTACCTATGTTTATAAGTTTCACAAATATCCCTAAAATCTTCCTAATATGCTTGGCAATAAGAAAATTCATAGCAATATAATCACAGTTTTGAGTGTCATCTGTCAAAGCATGAATGGAAAAGATTGCCTCTGGAAGAGTTCGAGATATTTGCTCTTGAAGAATGAGGCTCCAATTAGCACCACAGAGTACTGGTCACCTTTACCAAACCCAGGTGTACCTTCGTAACAGTAGACACCTGGTGAAATAGAGATGTGCTTTCTAGGAACAAATCTTACTATTTGATCAGGAAATTGCTGCCAAACTAAGAAAGCAAAAACAAGGTTCTGAGCCCTAAGGAGTGAGTCATCATCTACCATTCACACCACATTGGTTTCCAGCTCAGGGAAGACTTGGAATTGATTTCTCATTTATCATTCTGTTTGCCATCTGTTGTTTGAAGATCCCAGGAACAAGGTGAAGCCCTAGAGAATTCTATAAGTCATCTGGTCCTCTCTCCCCAATATTGCTCCACAACACAATCACTTTGTGCTGCTATGGTACTGCCTGACAATGATTTAAAAGTCTCTATAAGAGAGCTGTCCTGTTGTATGTCTGCATCACGAGAGTAAAGAAATCCAAGGTGGATCTGCCCTGGGATTTCATGTTTCTCTGTAACGTAAGCATCTTGTCTTCCTTGATATTGAGAAGTAAAGAGGTCAAAGTACCAGCTGCCAGTAGTAACATGAGGATGATCACCAAAGAGAAATGAAGCACTGAGATCCTTGTTACTCTCCAGAAAGTTTGCAATATGGCAACACTTCATTGTATTAAAGTTTAACTTAAAAATAATTCTTTTTCATAACTTGAAAAAATAGTTCTTTATTTCCTATGGAACCAGAGAAAATCCCAAATAGCCCATGCAATTCTAAGGAATAAAAACAAATGTGGAGGCATCATGATACCAGACTTCAGGTTATACTCTGTAGTATATTTGATCTATTGTGATCAAATCAGCATCATACTGGCACAAAAATAGAGACATAGATCTATGGAACAGAATAGAAAACATAGAGATAAAACCAGTGTCATATCACCATCTGATCTTCAATAAACCAAATAAAAGCATACACTGGGAAATGAATCCCTATTTAATAAATGGTGCTGGGAGAACTGGTTAGTCACATGTAAAAGACTGAAACCGCATTATGTACATGAGGTATAAGTAAGCAAGGTGATGGATGTGTTAATCAGTTCGATACAAACATTTCACATTGCATATCAAATCAGTACACTGCACCCCATAAATGCATCAATGTACACAGTCATGATGTAATAAAGAAAAAATTAATTAATTAATAAAATAATCAATCAATCAATAAATAAAAATTATATCTGAAAAAAAAGACTAAAACTGGACCCACACCCTTCACCACTTACAAAAATTGACTCAAGCTAGATAAAAGATTTAAATCTAAGACACAAAATGATAAATACTCTAGAAGAGTGTGGGAAAAACTCTTGACAATATCATCTTGGAAAAAGATTTTATGAAGAAGACACCATTGACAATTGAAGCAACACCAAAAATAAATAAATGGAACCTGTCAAACTGAAAAGCTTCTGCACAGCTAAGGGCACAATTAAAGCAGACAGACGGCCTTCAGAATGTAAGAAAATATTATGAATCTGACAAAGGGCTAATAACCAGAATCTATGGAGAACTCAAACTAATCAACAAGAAAAGAGCAAACACCCCCGCCCACCCTTATCACAGGGCAAAAGACATGAACAGAACCTTCTTCCAAGAAGATAGACAAATGGCCAGTAAACACATGAAAAAATGCTCAGCAACCCTAATCATTATAGGAATGCAAATCAAAACCACCCTGAAATATCACCTAACCCCAGCAAGAATAGCCCACGTCACAAAGTCCCAAAGCTGCACATGCTAGCATGGGCATGGAGAGAAGGGAACACTTCTACACTCCTGGTGGGATTGCAAACTGATGATGTTTTTGGAAATAAGTATGGAGAATCCTCAAAGAGTTAAAAGTAGACCTTTCATTTGGTCCCATCAGCCCATTATTAGGTCCAAAAATAAATAAATGGCAAAAGTGAAAGCCTAATGAACACATGTATATGTGAAAAGAAAAAAGAAAAAAAAACATTGGTGGCAAAAAATAATAATAATAAATAAATAAATAAATGGAACCTGTCAAAAAAATCATTTTACCATAAGGACATTTGCACTTGAATGTTTATTGCAGCTCAATTCACAATCACAAAGATGTGGAAATAACCCAAATGCCCATCAACCCATGAATGGGTTAATAAACAATGTACACCATGGAATACTATTCAGCCATAAACAAAGGCTGAGGCAGAAAGATTCCTTGAGCCCAGGAGTCTGAGGCTGCCCTGAGCTATGATGACGCCACTGCACTTTAGCCAGGTGACAGAGAAAATCTCTATCTCCAAAACAAACAAACAAACCAAGGTGCAACTCTTCATTTCTAACAAGATTCCACTGGTCTGTGGACCACATTTGGAGAAGCAAGAACCTACCAAGCCCTGGGGTTTGTTTTGGTTCATTTCTAGGTGGATGACATAAAGTCTGAAACAAGCTCTAAGGAAACCCCAGAGTTGATCTTGCTGCCTTTGGGCTGCTGTTCCCCATGAGGGTGTTCTGAGAGCACTGCTGGGCCTACTCCAGAGTGGACACTCTGGAAACAGGTGAAGTGATTTGGGCAGCAGCTCGATCTCTTGCAACATTATGGTAAATGCAATGATCTGAAATCTGACTGAGATATTTCTGCTAAATTCTGAATTTGAGTTCTGGTAAATCATTTTTCACTTTTAGGCTTTAACCACTCCTTTTTATACCCCCTGAGTTTTGTTTTGACCAATGCAGAGTTTCTACTTTATAGTCCAATCTAAAACCAGACAGAACTTTCTTGGACCTCAGATTTCATTTTGAAAGCTATGTACCATCTTTGTCAGAGGACAAAGAGTTCATCTCAAAATGCAAATCTTGCAGTAATATCACCCTGACGCCCTGTGAGGCTGAGCCCCTTAGACATTTGATGATGAAACATGGCAGAATAGCATCTTAAAACATAAATGTTCAATCAGTGAGTAATAAAAATTTCCCATATGGAAATCTGGGAATGAGCATAACCCAGCAATATCTTCTGTTTTAGGAGTTAGCAAATTTTATATTTCAAGAGCCAGATAATAAATCCATTTTAGGCTATGCAGATTTTATGATCTCTGTGACAATTATTCAACTGTCACTGTAGCATAAAAGCAGTCTTAGACAATATGTAAAAAAAAGGTGGGGGGAGGGAACATAATCGTGTTCCAAATCAAACTTTATTCACAAACATAGGCAGTTGGCAGAATTTGACTGTGGAACATATTTTGCCCAGCTCTGTTTTAGTCAATCTGCAGAGAATAATATCTAGGCATTTATTTGCCAGACCTATGCTCCATCTTATTCAGGGTCGTCTTTGGAGGATGATAATTATGATCCTTCAGTCAGATATGCTCTTAAAGTTGGTCTTCCTTCTCCCATTGTTAAGAATGAATCTGCATGCATTGATTCATCCACTTTCATTTGTGAGAATCCATAAATACAGTGAAAAATTAAACAATTTCTTCTCTTGAAGGGCATATCCAATGACACAGAGTGATAAGGCTATCATCATTAAGGTGAACGTGCAGGGATGTGCACATCACCAGGATCCCCTCCCCAGGCTTTCTCAAGCTTGAGACTGTACATTCACAGAAGTGTGACGGTGAGAAAATGTCAGACAACATTGTGAACAAAGACCAAGAAGGCGCAGAGATCATATTGTGTTTCAGAAATGGGGTTAAAATATTACCTATTGGATAGAGCGTATGATTTGAGAGATAGAAAAGATGATAGGCAGAGCCAGGAAATGAAGTTAAGAGTGTAGTGAAGGGCCAGAGCATGATCAGACTTCTATGTCATGCTAACCAATTCCAACTTATTTGGGGAGGCATGGAGAAAGCGGATGGTCATCTCATTAACCAGTGCATACACTTCCATATAACTGCTCCCCACCATTTCAGAGATTATGAGCACAAAAGCATTTCTATGATAGCCAGTCTATGATAGCGTTTCTATGATAGCAAGAGCCAAATACGAGCCCCACTTATAGCCAATGGCCACAACAACGCTATCAGCCCTGAGAATACAACGTGAATGCATGTACCTTCGGCTAACACAGTCCTTCCACTGCACTATGTGCTGTTTAGTGACATAACTTAAGTACTATATTCTTTTTTCTTTTTTTGGCCAGGGCCAGGTTTGAACCCACCACCTCTGGTGTATGGGGCCGGTGCCCTACTCCTTTGAGCCATAGGCACTGTCCAGTACCATATTCTTGTTTCTTAAAGCAAATCACAGACGAGAACAAATAAGTTGTAAATAAGTATCCAAATAGTGGACATAGCAGGTCAGATACGTGTCACTCCATCCAGTGATGTTATGTCTAAAAAGATCACAAAGTCCTCTAACCTCAAAATCATCTACCACACTTAACTGACATGTTCCCAAAGTCAGTAGATTTTTCTGACATTTGTAAATTGTTTTGTACTTCTATTAGGACTATTTTAAGCTACAGTCATAGAGTGTTAAGGAATTGAAATGAATTTAAAATATAGGTAAAATGCCATGTTCCATGTTGTAACTTCTATTTCTATCCCCCCCACACACACAGAGAGAAAAGTTGTAGCTAAGAAAAAATGTTATGACAAAAGTTGAAATTTTATAAATGGCAGAATACTACCATAAATCTTATGTTAACTGATGTTATATCCAATTGGACAGTTGTATCATTGTTTCTATTCTTACTGTAAAAAAGAAAAAAAAAAAACAGGTCGCATGTTTATGGATTTTGTGAACTACATGGTTTTCAAACACTCTGAGACATTAAATGTTATAATGGTTTTATGAGGTTTTGGTTAAATGTCGCTTTCTCCAACAGACTTTCCTAGAATTCCCAGCCTTGGTTGATGCCCTTTCATTGCATTCCTGAGTCACCTGGTACTTTCACTGTCAGAGCATCCAGCGTGATGCCTGCCGCCTGCTTCCTCAGCGGGGCTGCAGGCCCTTTAAGCACAAACCCACATTCTTCTCACTCACTGTGATATCCCATTGCCTTGCACATAACAGATCCTCAGTATTGATTTGTTAGATGATGAATAAATAGAGGAAAGTATGCTTAGGAACTAAGTCAATATTTTATCTTCTTATTACAATATTTTGTTCATTCTAAATATCTGTTTGATCTTTTCAGGTTCTGTAAATCCCCCAACAGACCCTCCACAGAGCATTACGGAATCTATCCTTGGCGCCCAACCTTCTCCAGCCAACAGCGAATCTCCTACAAGTAAGAATGTTTTTATATTGTTCATCTTCCTACAAGCTGCGTTAATCCTTTAACCAAACAGACTGATAATGAAAAAATGTCAGCAAACTTGCATGATTCATGCCCATTTCTTAGCCATGACCATTTTTCCTTCAACTGTTGAGGTATAATCCACATATCAGACAAGTCACCCATTTAAAACGTACAATCCAGTGGTCTTTATTAGGTTTACAGAGCTGTGCAATCATCACTGAAATCAATTCCAGACCATTTTTACCATCCAATAAAGGAACTCCTGAATGTTTTAAGTACTATTCTCATGACTTCAAAGAGTGAACACAACTTCTGAAGTCCTCCTATTGAAGCCCTGGGAAAATCAGGGTCAATAAATGTTCAATCAAGTAATTTAAATTCTATCTTTATTATTAAATAGGTTTAAAAAATTGATAGTCTTGCTCCACTACTATGTTCTCACTAGAGAGTTTAAGAAATTGATTGTACTAGGTGGTTCTGTGGGCCAAAGGTAGTTAGATCATTGTAAATTTAAATTTGTTCTGGTTCAAATTAATTTTGACAAAGTCGATGGGTGAAGACTATGAATTCAGCCCTCCCATTTGTGGCATCCTTAACAATGGAGGTCAGCCTGGGTGAGGGTTCCTATGGCGAAGGAATGGCAGTGACTCTCAGAAGCTGGCACTGATGCAAATGCATTGCAAATTCCCATGTCAGTAGGCTTTGTGTTTAACAGAGAACCGTGGTGACTTCCTCTAATACCAAAAGCTTATATTCTATGTAAAGTAGAAGTATGGCTGTCATTTCTTGTTTAATGAAAACTATGATTTTAGCTTAAAATGAGAACTGTAAATGGAATAAAACAAAGGCAGTCAGTAGGAATGAACAATTGCTTTAGCCCCTAGCCTTTGATAGGTAACCTGCAGTCACTGTCATAGCTTGATACCCCTCAGAAAATGAAGCAGGTGGATGAAATGCTGGTAAATCACCCATCAAAAGCATCACATCCATCTAGTTTCTTCATGTTCTTAATGTTTTGTACTTTTTCTTTTCTCCTTTTTTGTTTCAAAGTTTCTTTTTTTTGCCAATGTTAGCTCATCATTTCCCCATAAACTATAGCAGATTACAGTGTGTTTTATTCAACAAATATTAGCATAGTCAACAATAACACCTTAAATCTCTCTCCAGTACCCTTTGTATTACTTATTCATTGCTGCACAAAAATTTGCCTCAAAATTTAGCAACTAATAAAACATGTTGTCTCATATGGTTTCTGGGGATCAGAAATCCAAAAGCAGCTTAGTTGAATGGTGCTAACCCAGGTTCTTTTACGACATGTTCAAGCTGTAGGCTGGGGCTTCAGTCATCTGAAAGCTTGAATGCAGCTAACACAGTTGCTTCTCAGCTCAGGTATGTTCGTGGGAGACCCCAGTTCCTTGCTACCTGGGCCTCTTGATAGTCTGCTTGCCCTCTGGCAACTAGCTTCCCTCAGACTGAGTAATTCAACAAATAGAGTGACTTAAAACAATAGCCATGGAACCTTTTTCTGACTTAATCTCCAAAATTATACACTATCACTTCCATTTTTTTGTCTATTATAAATAAGTTATGAGGTCCAGCTTTAAGGGGAAGAAAAGTAGACTCCACATCTTGAGGAGAAGAATATTAAAGAATTTGTGGACAAACGGAAGCCAATGGTGATTAGAAGTGTTTGAACACTGTCATTTAGAAGTGTTTAAACATAAAATGAAATGTAGCTTGATCTTTTTTATTATAAATAGTAGACAGAGTAAATATTATCATTCCCATTTTCCAGATGGAGACACTGAGAGCTTAAATGATCATAAACCTTGTAAGTGATAGAGTTAGTATTTATACAAAAGTGTGACTCTACATCTCATTCTTGTCTCATTAGATACCATATTTTTCTCCAACTGATCTAAACACTTCATAAGGACAGAGACCATATTTATTTTGCCTCATACCACAAACCTAGCACAGAATAAGCAGGCAAAAACTATTAGTTGAATAGTCGAATGAATAAAAGAATTACATTTTTCATTATGTAGATATCGTTTAATAGACTGTGTGTTAACAAAAGATAATAATTTGTTTCTTCCTTCAAAAAGGTAGCAGTCTATTTGGAAGAGATGACATACATACAGAAATAATAATTCAGAATAGTAGCTTAACAGGTAGCATATCTTATAGAATTAAAATGCCCAGGGAGAGATAGACCAGAAAATGTTAAGCTGAAAGGTTGATGAAATCAGGAAATGTTGCCTATGAGAGAGGAAATAACCTGATCTTTAAAGTGTGTATGGGTATTACATTTATTTGACACAGTGGAGAGCTTAAAAGAATACTCTAAACAGAGAAAACAAAGTGAGCAGGTGTGCACTGACAAAGTTGGTCACGGGAACTTGAGAAAACATCAATAGGTAAGCTTAGGTCAAAGAGGTAGGCTTGTGTGTGAGATGCAGGAATGAAGATTGGAAAACAGAAAATAAAGTGAGCCTTGGCAACCACCGTGATTAATGTACAATCTTCAAGGGATATTTTCTTTCCATAGAAGCAAATATTGTACATTGGGTGTACATATATTCCATTTTCTCATCTGTCATAAAAAAGGTAGCATACAATGCTTATTGTTTTCTACCTATTTTTATTTAATGATAAATGTTGGCCAGTCTTTTCATATCAGTACTTAGAGTGCGTTCCTTTTTTTTATTATTATTACAACTGCATGGATCCACTATAATTTATTATCCTTTTTTTTTATTACAACTGCATGGATCCACTATAATTTATGTAACCAGTACCATTTTAATGGACACTTATGTCCATTTTTCTATTATAAAAATGCCACAAAGAAAAAATAGAGAAAGAGAGACTTGAACCTCAGCAAAAGGACTCTAAATGTTAATTTTTAGGAAATAGGGCAGTGACCCCTTAAATATTTTTTTAAATGTGACTTAATTTATTCACCAAATATTTGTGGAGCATATGCTATGTATCAGGTACTCTATAGGTGCTGAGAATACTAGTGAACAAAACTGGGGGGAGGGAGCCCTCATGACATTTACACTCTGCCAGTTAAAAGCAGACATACATTTCTTCTCGTTGAATGTTTATGGAATTAATCTACATATATTAAGAGTTTATGTCAGCCCAAACACCATTCTTACTTTTGTGAAAAAAAATTCAAAGTAAAAGAAAAAAAAAAGAAATTCAAAGCAAAAGAAAGCACAGTTGCTGCCCTTAAGAAGTTTGCAATTTAATATAGGAAAGAAGGAAGAAAAGCACAGTTGAGTAAACATATTTGTTGAAAAACAGGGGTGAAATGCCACTGAAGCTACTATAACACTAATATGATATAGTTGGGAAGTTTTTAAAATAAAGTCTCCCTAAAATGGATTTGAGGTCTGTTTTAGATTAGTATTTCTCAGCCAAGGCGATTTTGCCCCCCAGAGGACATTTGGCAATGTCAAGAGACATTTCAGGTTGTCACAGTGAGGGTGGGAGGATGCTACTGGCATCTAGTGGGGAGAGGCCAAGAATGCTGCTAGGTGTTATAAAACACAGACCAGACCAGAACAGCCCTCTCTACAAAGAATTATCCAGTCCAAAACGCCAAGAGTGCCTAGATAAAAATATCCTGCTTCAGAATAAGGCTCAGGTTTAATTACAGTAGGTATCTCTCACTTTACAAAATTGAATCTAGTCCTCAGTCAAGATGATAACCATGTAGCTGTCCCAAAAGTCACCCCTACCATCTCCATACCTAGAAAAAAATGGGAAATTGTAGCTAAATGTACATGTAGCTAAATGTAGCTAAAGTCATTACAAAATTTTATAAAATATTTACAAAATATTCTGTACATATTGGCAACCTGTTTGTAGAATTTGGTAATGAATATTTTGTAAATTAAGGTAAATTTCACTAGAATTTCTCATTTTCCCTATGTATAGAGACTTTAGGAATGACTTTTGGGACACCCTGAACCTATAGATTATGTTTGGAACAGTTTTTTTGTCTGATTTTTGTATGTCACATAAACATGTTAAATCAATGGCTGATTCAAGGAAATAAAACTTTCCTTGAATAATCTCTGAATTACTATTGGAAAATCCCAATTTTGTCTTGGCAAACTGGAAGTTAACTGTGAAATCACACACTGACTTGCTGCCTCGGTTTCACTTGTTCGTGGTCTTTAAAGAAAGGAAGCAAGATGGAGCATGTCATGGAAACCAACTTCAAAGGCAGTGGTTTCATTCCAAATCCTCCAACGAATTTCATCATTCAGTCATAATTATTAAGCTGCACCTCTGGCCGCAAGCATCCCATTCTTATTCTTTTTCCTTCAATGAAAGGATATTTTCTAAACAAATGTAGGAGGTCATGAAAGCAATATTCCTTAACCAGGGGAGGAGAACTTTATAATTCATAACATGCTGCAAGAGTCGCCCAGGGAGAGCTGACTCCATTCAACCAGAACCAATTTGTGTTTGCTGAGTCCCAGCTGCATTCCCAGCGCTGTTCTAGGAAAAGACACAGGGCTGACAAGCCAAGCAGCAAGACGGGACAAGCCCACAAGGAGAGTCAAAGGCAACTGATGAATCCAGGGCGGGCAGGAGGGGCAAACCCAGGAGCTTCCGTTGCCCTGAAAAGAGAGCCCTGTGCCTTTCAAGTCACTGGCTATGACTTGACTACTAGTTATGTAGTCTGAGGGCCTCAGAAATGCCAACCCCGCCTGTGACAACCATGCAGGGGTCCTCAAACTGCGGCCCACCTGCCACATGCGGCAGTGTGATTGTATTTGTTCCTGTTTTGTTTTTTTACTTCAAAATAAGATATGTGCGGTGTGCATAGGAATTTGTTCATAGTTTTTTTAAAACTATAGTCCAGCCTCCAACAGTCTGAGGGACAGTGAACTGGCCCCCTGTTTAAAAAGTTTGAGGACTCCTGAAGGCATTCATGCATTCAACAAATAGATGCTGAGTGCCTATAATGGGCCAGGGGTTTAGGGGTGTGGGATACAGTGGCAAGCAACGGCTCCTCTTGCATGGAGTATGCAGTCCCCCATGACTGGCTTCCCATTTCACTGCCTCCCAGGCCACAGACCCTTTGACCCTGATACCTATTTTTTATGTCTGTGCATGACCCTTAGACACAATGCTGTTGATTTTGATATTAAGCCCTTTCTAATACCTTAGCTGGTCCTTACATCTGGCACTTTTTGCTCCTGAATACTTGGAGTAAAATACCTGGTCCAGTCTGACTCTAATCCTCAAATCCCCAGGTGGACACAACTGACTGGCCAGTGGGTGATCAGATATAGAGGGGCACAGTCTAAAGGGAACAGCTCCCTAGGGGATGCAATAAAACTAATGATTTGTAAGCAAATGTCAGAAGTGGGTGGGGGATCAACCTGGAAGACCTGTCATTAGATGAAATTAGGAGGAAGCCAATCAGAAGATCAGTGGTGGATCAGAATATTGGATTCTAAAGGTAAGAGTAGGATCCCAGAGAAAATCTGCAAGGCAGTGAGAAGACGCAGGTGACTTGTTTGTGACAGTAACTCCCTTTTGGTAGTCATTCCTGCCTGTCTTCTAGGGCTAGCAGGACCCCTCAGGTGCTGTCCAAGGGTGCCTGTCTTCATCACCTGTATCTGGGCACTGAAAAATAAGAAAAGTTATTGAGTGCTAGGACTGAGGAGTGAAATCAAGGAAGTCTACAGAGGGGGCCTGGAAGGAAATATTGACTCTTGTGGAAGAAAAATAGGAGATGGATTTTCAAATTATTGCCTTAAGCAAAGCAGTAAAATAAAAATGAGTACCGGATATGAGAAGACAAGCAGGAGGAGTGCTGCCATTGCGTGCTGTGGAGGGAGCTGCAAGGTTGACTTGGGGATGGAAAAAGATGAAGGCGAGCTTCAGTTAATGGGCTGTGGTTAGAACAACAAATAACCACCGTAGCTTTTTTAGTATGTGGGAAAACATGAGTAAAACAGACGCCGTGGTACTCTTACCATAGCTTCTGTAGAGAGAAGGGAGCTGCAAGAGCAGGGAGCAGGAAGGCAAATGAGGCAGATTTAAAGTGGTTTACGCTGATGATGGTCTGAATTAGAATGGGCATAGGTAGAAGTGGAGAGTACTTTGACAGAAAACTCACCAGGACTGCCTGCCTAACTATGGAAGATAACAAAAAGGTTTGCAGAAGACTATCATACATGGGCCTTCTGAGTTTTCCCCTAACAATTAATTAAAATTTTTTACCAAATGCCTTGATTGTCTTATAATACTAGCCAAAAATATTAATATTTATTGAGTGCCTTCAATATGCCTGAACTATTCTAAATTAGCAAATATACTATCTCATTTAACCTTCCCAACAACTCAATAACTTAGGTACTATTATTATCTGCAATTTACAGATGAAAATACTGAAGCACAAAGAGGTTAAGTAAGTTACCCAAAGTCATGCAGAAAACAGAAGAGCCAGGCTGGGACCCAGGGAGTCAGACTTCAGATCTTGAGTCCTACTGCCCCTGACAGTACATGGTTGGTACTCAGTAAACATCTTTAGACACTGAATAAATCCCTTCTAATGCGAAGCTGGTATAGCACCTATGAAAAGGTCACACATGACAGCTATGCCTACATTAATCTCTCCCTTCTTTAGACCAGTGCTTTCCTGAGAAATGCAGCCTCTGAAAGTGAAGCTAACATTTCCCCAATAGGAAATAATAAACCAAGGAAAAGGACTCTCTCTCATTCATTATGCCTTTCCCTTCAACATTATTATTATATAATTCTTATTGTAGATACGCATCTACAGAATCCATACAAAACTCTAGTACTGTCCCCTGAATCCTAGGAAATTCTGCTTATTGTATCTTTTTCGTCAATTTTCTCCAGAGGTACACATTACAGATTGTTTAAAAATTTCTCATTTTTTGTGTCACCTATAAGTCAAGGTTAGCCTTCTTGATGACTGGTTTACTTTGGGTATTTGTTTATTCAGTTTTTCCTTTTTAGGTGAGGTTCCTCAGGGGAAAAGCTGTCTGATGACCTATTTTTCAGTTTATTTCACCATTATTGATTATCTACAAACTTGCCACATGATGCATGATGGGCCCTGTCCTGCTTACTCTCATCTTCCCTAAGGGAGTCCTAAAATCTGTTCTGGATGAGTAATCCAGAGATGCACAGTCCTCTTACCAATGCAGTCAGCACATGACCCAAACAATCTGCCTCCCACATGAAAACAGTTTTGTGTGAAGATTAGGAGTCCAGATCACATGTCTCCTTTATGCTGGGCTGAAGGTCAGTGTCCATTTTCTCCTAACCATGAGGATTGATGAGGCTGATGTGAATGTGTTTAAATGTAGTTGATGGCCTGTATTCTCTTAAGTGCAATTCTCCAGTTAATGTCACTACTGTTAGTAAAGGCTCTATGTGCTGCGGGTGAATTCATGGAGAGCAATTACACATTTGTCAAGGAGTGTAGGTAGGTAGGGAGTTTCTGCAGAGCTGTTAGATGCTGTGGTGATAGAGTAGAAGAGCAAGAGAAAATATTGCTGTTTAAGGAGAATAAGTCAAAAATTTCAGGCTTGGTTTTACAAAGAAATAAGGCAAAGTCTTAGATAATTGAGTCTGACTAACCACATCACTCAAACAGCAGCTCAACCTTAAACAAATAACTTTTACCTTTGTACTTGGTTGATTAAATGAGCTGGACTGAGTAGGTTAGCAAAACAATTAATCTTATTTCTCCCCATCATTCCCTGTTCAGAAGAACTCTATTGAATAATTTCTTCTTGACCTCAGAAAGAAATTTTAGACAGATTACTTGGCTTTTCTGGTGACTTTCTTATAATAAATGTCGTCTGGTCCCTTTCAGCCACAAGAACAGACTTGTGTCAATAATTAAAAAGTCTTGCCAAACATACTGTGAAAACTTTCAAAAGTTAATCAGTCCAAAACTTCTTTTCTCCCCTCTCCCCACAGCATGGTCTACCCCAGCTTCAGAGGCTGGTGTGTGTGTGTAAGGTGGGGGGTGGGGAAGATGCAGAGGTGTCTGTGGCTCCTGGGTTCCATCCCCTCCCTGACTCCTACTTGCTAGCTTGGGCCCCTCTTTGGGGACATAAGGCAGGGAGAAGAGGGAAATTTGGTTAAGGAAAACCAACACTGACAAGCTGGCTGTAGCCTGAATTCGGTGCCCTCTGGAAAAGGAGAGTGAAAATTGCCATCTTGACTTCATAGGTACTTTGGCAGATTTCTTAGAAGTCCTGTGGCTGCCGCCCCCTTGCTCAGGTCATACCCCTCTCCTGCTTACTCCAAACCTGCAGCCTCTGAACTTCTGGGGATCAGCTCTTTTGGGAACTCTTTCACTCCTCTCCATGTTCTTCTTGGGTGAACATCTTTTTGTGGCATCCTGTTTTGTCTGGGGACAATATGCACCTTTGTCGACTGTTTGGGGGTATGTGTTCCTCTTCCATAGGGTGGCGGTGTCTTTAGTCCCTATTCAGAGCACCTAAACAACCATGGACTCCTAGAAGCCTCTTCAACCTGAGGCAGGCAATGTTCCCTTTGTCCTGAACTCCAGGACACTAGAGCTCTGAGTGGCTCTCTAAAAACCATGCTTGACTTGGATGAGGTGAGGAGCAGATTCTTCTTCCTTTTCCACATGGGGGGCACACTCACAGGATACTGTTAACTCTCTACAAAGAAATCACCACCCAGGCTTCCACCCTGCATTCCTCTGTAAGGTTAATGACAGACCAGAGCTGGGAAAATCCACTCCACACTATCTAACATGCTCCTCATAGGTGGTAGAACCCTGCTTTCAAAGTGAGGTTCATCTTGCCTTATAATATGGTTCTTAACCTTTGATATCTCATCCCATTGAATGTATAAGAAATTCCATTTGAAGAGTCTGTTCTGTACTGTTCATCAAAATGAAGCGTTAAAAGAAATTCCATGAAAATAAAGCAAACGTGATGAGGTGATGGTTTACCCACTGAGATAATACACAGAAAGCTGTAGTACCTAGCAACAGTGTGACAGATGGAAAATAAAACACAGAGCGTCAAAAGCATTGGCTGGTGGAGACAAAATGGCTGACCAAAGCCAGCTTTCCACAGAGGGTCCCATCCAAAAGGAGAGATAAAGGACAGAAATTTAGCAAGTAACCTGGAGGATTACAGCTGCACCAAGAGAGGTTGAAAACGCACATCAACCCTGCTGAGGCGAGCTACAACCCAAGGATACAAACAAAAGGTACAAAATCCATCACCAAGCAGACAGGAGTCCCCTTCCCCATGAGAATGGCTTGGCGTACCCCATAAACAAACGAGCAGAGTTCAAAAGTCCTCCCATTACTCTCCATGGGAGAGACCCTCTAAAAACTGGACCTACTTCCCCTACTAGGGTGCCATGGCACTCTCCTGCCAGGCATAAAACTGTTTAAAACTATATATATTCTCTACATGCAATTCTGAGCTCTCAGCACTCCCCTCCACTCTCACTCTGAGGTCTGGAGGCCTGTCCCCCAGGAGTCCAGATTCTTGGGTGTTTTCTTGAAAGGTGTGGACAGGGCCTAGACTGCTGCTGGTCAGTGCTGATTCTGTGGCACAGGAGTGAGGAGAGGACGGTTGACTGAGAGGGAACCACAAAGGAGTGGCAGTGCCCTTGGTCACAGAGCACCAGCCGTTTTTGGCAACAATAGGGCTCACCTCTGGATATTCTGGAGTCACACCTCCTGTCTCTCTGGGCAACCAGAGGAGGCTGGGCATCTTCTCAGGTAGCAACCACTGGCGGAACAGATCTGGGATGGAAACACAGGCCCCGTCATGAGTAAAGGGTTTGCCTGAGGCAGTGCCGGCCTGGGTGGAGCGCGGGGACTAGAAAACGCATGCACAGTGCCCACAGACTCGCAGGGTGGGGCTGACCCAGAGGACCACTTTACTGAGCCTAAGATGCACCTGGTCCTCAGGGGATCATCAGCCTAGACAAAGGAGGACATGAGGCTAGAACTGACAGGTAACCGTGCTGTGAATACAAACTACAGCTGAGACCGGATAGCAGCACAGACAGGGCCTGAGGCACAGGTTCTGTGAACTCAAAACAGCTTCTCTTCTGCAGGGGAATTTAGGAGGGACAGAAACAAAAAGTTGTTTGGTTCTCTGGAGTATCTGCTCATTGGAGGCAACTGGGTCACAGCCCTGCGGGGTTATCAGTGACTGGGTATGACAGAGGTGCAAGGTGGGGAAGGAGGGATCAACCTTCCCAGACTAATCTATTTGCTGGGTGGGTCCTATTGACCTCATGGAACACCGGAGCAAGTCATATTTGAGTTGAGTTGTCAGCAGACACCTGTGATCTACTTGCCAGAGACCTTTTAAACTCTCCCACCTGAGACAGGTGCTGACTGAGACAATTGATTTGAACCTTTTGAACTGAGCCAATCACCCGAGGACTATCCAAGTTGTACCCTGGGTGTGTGGTTGTAGGAAGGTTTTATTTCCCTTTTCCAGTTATTGCCTTGGGGGGGGGGGCGCGGGGTGACTTAATTGCTGGTGTTTCTCCACAGCTGAGTCTTAAACCCAGAGTAACTGTTTCACTAGGGTTAGACAGAGACCAGCTGAAAACAAGACAGAGCCACTTAGCGCCACCACACCAAGCAGGTCCCCAGTTTCTCAGGCCATAGCACTGTATGGGTCCTCAGCAAACCTCCAGATGAAAAGGTGCAGACACAAGTCCCAGCTTTTGGGCAAAGGGCTGGTTAATCACTACTCCTGGAGCCCCAAACCCAACTTTTCTTTATCCACTCATTTAGTCAAATGGTGTAAAATAATCATGGGGCGGAATCAGCAGAAAAACTCTGGTAACATGAATAGCCAGAGTAAATCGACCCCCCCAAGGAAAGATATGGCAGATGTAACTGAAGATCCCATTCATAAACAGATGGCTGAGATGTCAGAAATTGAATTCAGAATTTGGATTGCAAACAAGATTAATAGATTGGAGGAAAATTTGGAATTAGAAATTTGAGGAGCAATTCAAAAGTTGGAATTAGAAATTCGAGGGGCAATTCAAAAGTTGCCTCAAGAATTCAATGAATTTAAAGACAAAACCACCAAAGATTTTGACACATTGAAGCAAGAATTTGCAGCCGTCAAAGATCTGAAAAATACAGTAGAATCCCTCAGTAACAGAGTGGAGCAAGCAGAAGAAAGGATTTCTGACATTGAACACAAAGCTTTTGAATGCTCCCAAACTCTCAAAGAGTAAGAGAAATGGAGAGCAAAAACAGATCATTCTCTCAGAGAGCTCTGGGATAATTCAAAGAAGGCTAATATCTGCCTCATTGGAAACCCTGAAAGTGATAAAGTAGCTTTAAAAGGCCATGAAATTATGAAAGAGAATTTTCCAGACATGCCAAGAGATTCTGAAATTCAGATAGCAGACAGTTTCAGAACCCCAGCATGACTCAACACGAATAAGACATCCCCCAGGCACATCATAATTAACTTCACTAAAGTTAATCTGAAGAAGAAAATTCTGAAAGCAGCCAGACATAAGAAAACCATAACCTACAAAGGGAAGAACATTAGAATGACTGCTGATCTCTCTGCTGAAAACTTTCAAGCTGGAAGAGGGTGGTCACCGACTTTTAATTTCCTAAAACAAAACAACTTTCAACCCCAGATCCTGTATCCAGCTAAACTGAGTTTCATGTATGATGGAGAAATTAAATACTTTAATGACATTCACATGTTGAAGAAATTTGCCATAACCAAACCAGCTCTTTAGGATATTCTCAGACCTATCCTCCATAATGACCAGCCCACTCCTCTACCACAAAAGTGAACTCACTTAGAAACTTTTGATCGAACTCCAACTTCCACAGTGGCGAAAGGATTAAAAATGCCCACTAGACATTTGAAAAACTTGTTACTCAAAATTTTATCAGACTTATCAATATTCTCCATTAATGTGAATGGCTTAAACTGTCCTCTAAAGAGGCACAGATTGGCTTACTTGATACAAAAACTCAGGCCAGATATTTGCTGCATACAAGAATATCATCTTACCTTAAAAGATAAATATAGACTCAGGGTGAAAGGATGGTCATCCATATATCAGGCAAATGGAAATAAAAAAAAAGCGGTGTTGCAATTCTATTTGCAGATACAATAGGCTTTAAACCAACAAAAGTAAGGAAGGATAAGAATGGTCACTTCATATTTGTTAAGGGTAATACTCAATATAATGAGATTTCAATTATTAATATTTATGCACCCAACCAGAATGTTCCTCAGTTTATAAGAGAAACTCTAACAGACATGAGCAACTTGATTTCCTCCAGCTCCATAATAGTCAGAGATTTCAACACTCCTATGGCAATGTTGGATAGATCCTCCAATAAGAAGCTGAGCAAAGAAATTGTACATTTAACCTAACCATCCAACATTTGGATTTAACAGACATCTACAGAACAACATTTCATCCCAACAAAACTGAATACACATACTTCTCATCAGCCCATGGAACATACTCCAGAATCAATCACATCTTAGGTCACAAGTCTAACCTCAGCAAATTTAAAGGAATAGAAATTATTCTTTGCATCTTCTCAGACCACCATGGAATAAAAGTTGAACTCAGTAACAACAGGAATCAGCATAGTCATACAAAAACATGAAAGTTAAGTAACCTTATGCTGAATGATAGCTGGACATAGATGAAATTAAGAAGGAAATTGCCAAATTTTTGGAACAAAATGACAATGAAGACACGAATTATCAGAACTTCTGGGATACCACAAAGGCAGTCCTAAGAGGGAAATTTATAGCACTGCAAGCCTTCCTCAAGAGAACGGAAAGAGAGGAAGTTAACAACTTAATGGGACATCTCAAGCAACTGGAAAAGGAAGAACATTCCAACCCCAAACTCAGTAGAAAAAAAGAAATAACCAAAATTGGAGCAGAATTAAATGAAATTGAAAACAAAAGGATTATACAACAGATCAATAAATCAAAAAGTTGGTTTTTTGAAAAGGTCAATAAAATGGATAAACCTTTGGCTAACCTAACCAGGAAAAAAAGAATAAAATCTCTAATTACATCAATCAGAAATAACAAAGATGAAATAACAACAGACTCATCAGAAATTCAAAAAATCCTTAATGAATATTACAAGAAAATTTATTCTCAGACATACGAAAATCTGAAGGAAATTGACCAATACTTGGAAGCACATCACCTTCCAAGACTTAGCCAGAATCAAGTGGAAATTTTGAACAGGCGTATATCAAGTTCTGAAATAGCATCAACTATACAAATCTCCCTAAAAAGAAAAGCCCAGGACCAGATGGCTTCACGTCAGAATTCTACCAAACCTTTAAAGAGGAACTAGTACCTATATTACTCAACCTGTTCCAAAATATAGAAAAAGAAGGAAGACTACCCAACACATTCTATGAAGCAACTATCACCCTGATCCCCAAACCAGGAAAAGACCCAACAAGAAAAGAAAATTTTAGACCAATATCATTAATGACTATAGATGCAAAAATATTCAACAAGATCTTAACAAACAGAATCCAGCAACACATTAAACAAATTATACATCATGACCAAGTGGGATTTATCCCAGGGTCTCAAGGCTGGTTCAATATACGTAAATCTATAAGTATAATTCAGCACATAAACAAACTAAAAAATAAAGACCATATGATTCTCTCATTTGATGCAGAAAAAGCTTTTGATAATATCCAACATCCCTTCATGATCAGAACACTTAAGAAAATTGGTATAGAAGGGACATTTCTTAAACTGATAGAGGCCATCTATAGCAAACCCACAGCCAACATCATACTGAATGGAGTTAAATCAATATAATTTCCACTCAGATCAGGAACCAGGCAAGGTTGCCCATTATCTCCACTGCTCTTTAACATTGTAATGAAAGTTTTAGCCATTGCAATTAGGGAAGAAAAGGCGATCAAGGATATCCATATAGGGTCAGAAGAGATCAAACTTTCGCTCTTCACAGATGATATGATTGTATATCTGGAAAACACTAGGAATTCTACTACCAAACTCTTACAAGTGATCAAGGAATACAGCAGCATCTCAAGTTACAAAATCATATACCAACAATAGTCAAACTGAAAAAACAGTTAAGGACTCTATTCCATTCACAGTAGTGCCAAAGATGAAATATTTCGGAGTTTATCTAGCAAAGGACATGAAAGATCTCTATAAAGAGAACTATGAACTCTAAGAAAAGAAATAGCTGAAAATGTTAACAAATGGAAAAACATACCATGCTCATGGCTGGGAAGAATCAACATTGTTAAAATGTCCATACTACCCCAAGCAATATACAATTTTAATGCAATGCCTATTAAAGCTCCATTGTCATACTTTAAAGATCTTGAAAAAAAATACTTCCTTTTATATGGAAACAGTAAAAACCTCCAATAGCCAAGACATTACTCAGACATACAAACAAAGCAGGAGGAATCATGCTACCAGACCTCAGACTATACTATAAATCAATAGTGATCAAATCAGCATGGTACCAGCATAAAAACAGAGAGGTAGATGTATGGAACAGTATAGAGAACCAAGAGATTAACCTAGCTGCTTATCATTATTTGATCTTTGGCAAGCCAATTAAAAACATTCAGTGGGGAAAAGATTCCCTATTTAACAAATGGTGCTGGGTGAACTGGTTGGCCACCTGTAGAAGACTGAAACTAGAGCCACACCTTTCACCATTAACTAAGATAGACTCTCACTGGATTAAAGATTTAAACTTAAGACATGAAACTATAAAAATACTAGAAGAAAGTGCAGGGAAATCTCTTGAGGAAATCGGTCTGGGTGAATATTTTATGAGGACCTCCAGGGCAATTAAAACAGCTTCAAAAGTATACTACTGGGACTTAATCAAACTAAAAAGCTTCTGCACAGCCAAGAACACAGTAAGTAAAGCAAGCAGACAGCCCTCAGAATGGGAAAAGATATTTGCAGGTTATGTCTCCGACAAAGGTTTAACAACCAGAATCCACAGAGAACTCAAACATATAATCAAGAAAAGAACAAGTGATCCCATCATAGGCTGGGCAAGGTACTTGAAGAGAAACTTCTCTGAAGAAGACAGACACATGGCCTACAGACATATGAAAAAATGCTCATCATTCTTAATCATCAGAGAAATGCAAATCAAAACTACTTTGAGATATCACCTAACTCCAGTAAGATTAGCCCATATCACAAAATCCCAAGATCAGAGAAGTTGGCGGGGATGTGGAGAAAAGGGAACACTTCTACACTGCTGGTGGGAATGCAAATTAATACATTCCTTTTGGAAAGATGTTTGGAGAACACTCAGAGATCTAAAAATAGACCTGCAATTTGATCCCACAATTCCTCCACTAGGTATATATCCAGAAGACCAAAAATCACATTATAACAAAGATATTTGTACCAGAATGTTTATTGCAGCCCAATTCATAATTACTAAGTCATGGAAAAAGCCCAAGTGCCCATCGATCCACGAATGGATTAATAAATTGTGGTATATGTACACCATGGAATATTATGCAGCCTTAAAGAAAGATGGAGATTTTACCTCTTTCATGTTTACATGGATGGAGCTGGAACATATTCTTCTTAGTAAAGTATCTCAAGAATGGAAGAAAAAGTATCCAATGTACTCAGCCCTACTATGAAAATAATTTATGGCTTTCATATGAAAGCTATAACCCATTTATAACCTAAGAATATGGGGAAGGGGGAGAGGAAGGGGAGGAAGGGGAAAGGATGGGCAGAGGGAGGGTGATTGGTGGGATTACACCTGCGGTGCATTTTATAAGGGTACATGTGAAACTTAGTAAGTGTAGAATATAAATGTCTTAACAGAATCACTAAGAAAATGCCAGGAAGGCTATGTTAACCAGTGTGATGAAAATGTGTCAAACCATCTACGAAACCAGTGTATGGTGCCCCATGATTGCATTAATGTACACGGCTATGATTTAATAATAAAAAAAGAAAAGAAAATGATGGATTATAAAGATAAAGGTGACTCTTCAAGCCAACAATTGAAGTAAATATCAAACCATATTTAATGTGTGAAAATATCATGTACTATTGCAAAAATTCACTGTAAGGTAAGTGTCATGAGAGCAGGTACCTTGTCCACATTGTTTATTGCCATATCCCCAGCATGTAAAATAGAGTCTGACACTCAGCAGACACTGAAACAATATATTTGGAAAACGTGAGTATAATACATTTAGAGTTAGAAAAATTTGGTTAATAGCAAAGAAACAATGTTAAATATTGGTTATGTAAGCACAAGCATACACAATTTAGATTTAGTTTCACATTTATTAAATAAGGCTATTAGACTAAGATTCTTTCCAATTCTAATGATATTTGCTCCTCTCAAGTCTAGTGGCATAGTTAAACATGCAAATGTAAGTATCTATTATAATTTGGGAATTTTGTTTTCAAAATAGGGCATCCAACTGCATCCTCATTGGTCCTTGAAGACAAGAGTACATCGATGCCAAACACCATGACTCAACGTGAGTACAACAGGCTCTTCTCCTAGGAGTCAACAGAGGCAGCACAAACTAGTTTTACTACAACTTCTATAATGCTGAGGTTTTGGCAAAGGCCATATTTTTCATTTGATGTTGATATTTTGGTTTTAAGTTACTCTGTGGTGACTATATATTGATATGATGATCAATAAAAATAAGAGTTGGTGATTTGTTATTATATGGCATCTTTTATTTGTCAAGGGATTTTAAGGTAATATTTAAGTTAAAATTCACAATACTCTCAGTGATGTGGGTTGACATGAACAGAAAAAGAAAACAAATCAATGACAAGTTGTCACTAAACATAAACTACAGAGCTTTTGCTTAATATGCCAGCTAGTGTTCCTGCATAGGAAAGCACATCTTCAGTTTCAGATTTCCCTAGACGTACATAGATTAAAATTTTAGTGCATCAAAGCAAAGTTAAATTATAGCTTTCTAAAAAACTTGTATTCTAAAAATAATTTTGTCTTTCAGCAAGCAATCTCAGTGTGACTACTCAAGCCTTCAACTACACCAGGACCTCCAGTGGGACAGTTGCCAAGAAATGTTGAGTATAACCATGGGTCCCTTGGAGTCCTGTGGTCCCCATTTATTCATCCAATCTATATGTTGAACAACAGTTACGTACTTTGTTCATAGTCATTCACAAGTGCTCACAAAGCATCTATCATCTTTAAAACAGAGTTGTGGGTGCTGAAAATATATTTGTGAACAACACAGATCTGTGTTCCAAATTCTGGTAAAGGGGAGACATACAGTGGTGGTGAGTCATGTGATGGAAACAAAGGAGCAGAGGGAGACAGAAAGAAGTAAGAGTGAAGGTGGGTTCCCATTTTAGATGGGTGATCTTGAAGGGTCTTACTGAGGACGGTTACATTTGAACAAAGATATAACCAGTGAAGCTGAACGAGCAAGTTGTGAGTATATCTGCGGAAAGAGCAAACTAGTCAAAATATGCATAACACTAATAAAAACACAAAGAGGGACCTCCAGGTGAGGTGCAGAAACGACTTTGCTATTACTTTAAATTTAGTTAACAAGGTCCGTGGGTGCTATTTTCGCAGGTATGGACAAGGAGATATACTGCCTCTTAGTGGTAGAAGATAAAGATCATTGTGGTGGGGAAGTGGCAAGGAAGGTGGCTAGAGGAAAAAGAGAGGACGCTGGATAGGACATGGGTAGAACTGAATATAACTGCGAGGCTCTTTGCCATGGAAAGCAAACGTGGATGTGCTTTTGGAAAGCTTTTCCAAAGAGACACTTGGAAAAGCTTGTATTTCTACTAGCTTAGTTAACTCACTACTGGGAACTTACCTTTAGGCATTAAAGAGGAAAAAAGAACATGTATAATACTGTTCTTTGCAGCATTATTTGTTTTATCTTTTTGATGGACCTCAAGCTCACAGACTTGGATAATCATAATCTTTAATTCATGACACACTTTAATCAGTAGTCAGTGCATGACTCAATGATTTAACACATTTCTTTTCATATATATGTTAATAATATATTAACTCAAGTACCAAGTAACTTAAAAAGCAGCATTCAGGCTGGACGTGGTGGCTCACGCCTAGTCCCAGCACTGTGGGAGGCCGAGGCAGGTGGATGGTCTGAGCTCAGAGGTTCAAGACCAGTATGAGCAACAGTGAGCCAGAGTAAGACTCTGTCTCTACTAACAACATCAAAAACAGCCAGCACCGCCAGAGGAAGAAGAAAATGAACAAAAAAGTAGTACTTCAAACAAAGAAGAATGAACAAGCAAACTGAAATTAAAAATTAAAAAAAAATGGGCGGTGCCTGTGGCTCAGTCAGGAAGGCGCCGGCCCCATATACCGAGGGTGGTGGGTTCAAACCCGGCCTTGGCTGAACTGCAACCAAAAAATAGCTGGGCGTTGTGGCGGGTGCCTGTAGTCCCAGCTACTCGGGAGGCTGAGGCAAGAGAATTGCTTAAGCCCGGGAGTTGGATGTTGCTGTGAGCTGTGTGATGCCATGGCACTCTACCGAGGGCCATAAAGTGAGACTCTGTCTCTACAAAAAAAAATTTAAAAAGAAATAATAAAAAAAGCAGCATTCAAGGGAGAGGCACAGAAACATCAACTAATAAATGGACCTTATGTTTCTGTCAAAGGCATAGCAGATGCTGTGAAAAGAAGGGAATGCTCAGAAAATGGACCTGGAAATGGAGACTATTTATCAGGAAAAAAAGTATTAAAATGTACCCCTGTTTTGCACATTACACAAAAATAAACTCTATCTAATGTAAGACCTTTATATCAAAAACATTAAAACATGTGATAAAAGTAAATTTCTTCTTGCTTTGTAGTAGGAAAGGGCTTCACAAAGAGACATACATATGTCACTAAAGCATAAAAAAGATTGAAAAATTAGAATAAAATTAAGAAACCTGTGTTTGTCAAATGATATCCTAAAGAAAGTAAAACAAAAAACAAGCTGTAATCTTGAAGAAGATGCTTGCCACCCATGTAAGTTTTTAAAGGATCAAGAATATTCAGAAGGTGCCAAAAAACGTATACACATTTTATGAAAGGAAAGCACCATAAAATTGTAATACTCAGGTCTCATTGGACTTTTGCAATTACAAAAGATGCAAGGTACAATATACAAGATAACAAAGATTATCAGTATATATTGAGATTTTAATATGGTGTTTTCCTTTCTTAAAATGTGTATACATTTGGGGGCACACACTCTGTAGAATTGACAATTGATAGAAATTTTATATCAAGAGTATATAAAGAATGTCTACAAATCAATAGCCAAAAAGAAAATGAACAAAAAAGGTACATCACAAAACATGAAACAGAAGTAGCTAGAAACGTCTAAGGAAATTCTCAGTCTCTCCAATAATCAGGAAATGGAAATGAAGACTGGAATTAGAACACCATTTTACATGTAATCAATTGGCAAAATTTAATAAGCATGGTATTGCAAAATGTTGTATAAGGTTTATCCAATGTCCAATCAACATAATTTCTTCTATGGTGCTTGTCGGAATATAAATTGATACTATCATTTTCCACCACACTTTGGCAAGCTGAGCACCTGTATACCTGCAAACCAACAATTCTATTCCCAGATATATACCCCCTACAAAATTAGTATATGTATATAGGAGATATGTACGCAAATATTGAGGGGAAATACTGTTTACATAGCAAAAACATTAAATAATCTAAATGGTCATAGTTAGGAAGATAAATTGTAGTATATTTATATAATATAATGCCATAGAGCAATGAAAAAATGAGGGAATGGTAGCCATGTATAACAGCATGAATGAATCATAATAACATTGCATTGAGCCAGAAAGTAAATATCAAGTGACAACATATGGTGTGATAGTTTTTAATAAAACTTAAAAACAAGTATAGTCAAACACCATATGAGTTAGTATAATATGTATGTGACAGATTTTTAAATTATATAAGTAAATAATAAATACAATATTCAGGACAGCATTTGCTTTTGATGGAGATACAAAGGATGGGACAAAGAGAAAGCGTTTATAGAGTTATTAATAATAACCTAAAAAAAAGGCGGGGGGAGTCCTTGACATCCTCTGTATCAGCAGGAAGCATGGAGGACACCCAGGGTACTTTCTGTCCAGAAACAGGGAAAGTGCAAGGGTATTGCTCAAAAGTCTTGCTTTATAACTTACACAAGAACACTCTCGTTCTTTTTAATAGATTTAATAATGAAATAAACAATTGTAATTCTTCACATTTTCCGTCCTTCATTTGAAAACTTTATTTATCCTCAGACATCTCTTTACCATTCTTACCCTAAAAGTAGCCTTAGAAATTGTAAATCTAGAAGTCTAAAGCCCAGCACCTGATTTTGCCCTGGTAGTGTAGACCGCCCCTTCTTACTTACACAGGAATAAGAGCTTGTAAACTAGTCAGCATTTTTCAATCCATAGCTTAGAGAAAAAAATTCTCTGCAATAAGTTTCTCTATTTATAATCTTTCACAAAAACACATTAGGATCCAACAAGTTAATATTGATTGCTCACTCCCAAACCATTTTTGAAACATGTTTCTGCTCGTTGGATTGGACTGTAATGTGACATCCAATATTAGATGATGCATTTGGCAGGATTCATGCCAGGCATTGGTAATGGGTTTTTTTTTCTCTCTCAGTATGTTTATTTCAATAGATTAATGAAATGTTCAGAGGCAGAGAAAGAACAGATAGATTTTTGGTGAAATAAACCCATTATCAGTGTTTCTGGGACTCTTCCTATTTGCGAATATGTTCCATGGGCTATTTGCTTTATGCATGCATTTTATGTAGCTCATATATATTTCGTATGTCACTACAAGATTTTGAGTACATTGTATTTACCTACATTTATAAGAATATGCTTTAATATATTCTTTTGTTATCATTTTATCAACTTGAAGAGGTCTAGGCTGGAATTCAAGAATATTGGAATCTAATTCTCGTTCAGCTTCCAGGTTTCCTACCATCTAGAACAGAAATGAATATTTTAATTTATACCCCTATGGAAAGGGGCTACTCAATCTGACCATCTAAATACTCAGAATGTATAAGGTTAGTGATATCCTGGAACACATTTTCATCCTGACACTCAGGTGATCAGGCCATGGAGCAGAAAATTGACTCTTAATTACTTTTTACTTTCTGGTTTCCCTTGCCATACATCTGGTCCAGTGGAGCTTAAAACCACACTGAAACCAGTCATTCTGTTTAAGTAGACAAGCAGAAAAATGATGTAAGTCTCCATGGGCCTCTATGCCTCTAACTCACCCAAGTACCAAGATCAACAAGCCCAAGCTCACCAAGCGCACGCATGCACACACACCTGGGCCTCAGAGTACCTCTTACTGACCTCACAAAGAGACTTTGTTCTGTTCTTTGTTCATGCATTCCTTAACCTTCAAAATTGTTATACCCTTCCTAAATCTTGTTGTTGTTGTTTTTTTTTGGCATTTATCAATTTCTTTTTATTTCATATTAATATGAGGGTACAAATATTTAGGTTGCATCATTTTCATTTCTAAGGTACAGTTCAAGTTGTAGTTCAGCATTTCACCCAGGGGGCTTGCTGAACACCCTCACATTGTGCATTAGGTGAGATCCCACTAATTGCCCTCCCCCCTCCTCCCCTCTTTTCTTTCCCTCCTCTCCCCTCCTACTTAGTAAACTATGCTTGTGTTTTTCTTTCCTGTGAGTGTGTAGTTGTTTCTACGTTAGTTTCATATTAATATTGAGTACATTGGATACTGTTTTTCCCTTCCCAAATCTTATAAGTACATTTCTTACCCCTTTTCCCTGATCCTCACTAGTTCTCAAGCTCTTAATAGCTGTGCCTAAAAATTTCATAGAAACCCCTTGTATTTTTCATAGAGAGAGACTAAGAGGCTAGAGTTGAAGGACTGAGAGTCAATGGCAGGAACACAGCAAAGCCAGGACCTGCAGTAATGCCGGGCCCTGCTTCTATTTTAGGCTGCATGGTACTCCCTGCAGTCCTTCTATCTCTGCTTGGCTGGGATACTGATTCTCTCAACTCACCATTTTTGTTCACAAGTTATAAAATTTCAAATGTCTTGGCTCACATCTCATTCTATTTCCTTGATATTTAAAACACTGTTCTCCCATTCTATTACCTAGATCTAGATCTTTTAAGGAAATTTCAAATTAAAATGTATTCATCTGATTTTAAAATTCTGTCTTCTGTTAAAATATAGGCATACCTTGGCTCAGTGCCTGTGGCTCAAGCAGCTAAGGCGCCAGCCACATACACCAGAGGTGACAGGTTCAAATCCAGCCCAGGCCTGCCAAACAATGACAACTACAACCAAAAAATAGCCAGGCGTTGTGGCAGGTACCTGTATTCCCAGCTACTTGGGAGGCTGAGGCAAAAGAACCACTTAAGCCCAGGAGTAGGAGGTTGCTCTGAGCTGTGATGCCACAGCACTCTACCTAGGGCAATAGCTTGAGAGTCTGTTTCAAAAAATAATAATAATAAAAGAAAAAACATAGGCATACCTCAAAGATATTGCAGGTTTGGTTTCAGACCACCCCAAATAAAGCAATTATCTCAATAAAGTGAATCACATGAATTTGTTGTTTTCCCAGCACATATAAAACTTATGTTTACACTACACTGTAATTTATTAAGTGTGTAATAGCATTGTGTCTAAAGAAAATACACAACTTCATTACAAATGATTTATTCCTAAAAAATGCTGATGATCCTCTGAGCTTTCAGTGAGTTCTTATCTTTTTACTGCTGGATGGTCTCACTTCAGTGTTGATGGCAGCCAGCTCATAAAGGTGGTCATTTCTAAAGGCTGAGGGGGATGTGGCAATTTTATTATTTGTATGAATTTATTTTGTACAATTGTGATTTTGTTACATGTATAGATTGCATAGTAGACTTTAAGATACCCATCACCCAGACACAATTATAAGAGGGACTTGACCTAACAAATGCAATCAATGTAACCTGGTTCTTTGTACCTACAATGAATCCCCAACAATAATAAAAAAAAGATACCCATCACCCAAATAACATACAGTGTACCCATTAAGTAATTTCCCATTATCCACCCCTCCCACCTTCTTGCCCTTCTGGATCCCCATTGTCTATCATCCACTCTCTACATCTGTATGTACACATTTTTTCATACTCACTTAGGAGTGAGAACCTGTAATATTTGACTTTCTGTGTCTGGCTTGTTTCATTTTAAGGTAATGACTCCCCAGATGTGTTTATGCCACTGTAAAAGACACTATTGCTTTCATTTTTCGGTTGTATAGCATTCAACTCCGTATATATGCTACATTCTCTTTATCCACTAATCCACTGATGGACAATTGGGTTGATTCCGTATCTTTGCCATTGTTAGCAGTGCTGAATAAACAGATGAATACAGGTGTCTTTTTGATATTTTGATTTCTTCTCCATTGGGTAGATACTTGGTAGTAGAATTGCTGAATCAAATAATAGTTCTGTTTTTAGTGCCTTGAGAAATCACCAAACTTTTTTTCATAGATAGTAAACTAATTTACATTCCCACCAACAGTGTTTAAGAATTTTTTCTTTTCTCTACATCCTAGCCAATATCTGTTAATTTTTTGTCTTTTTAATAACTGTTCTGATTAGGGTAAGATGATACATTATTTTGGTTTTAATTTCCATTTATCTGATAATTAGTGATATTAAGCATTCTTTTCATATACCTATCGGCAATCTGTATGCCTTTTTTTGAAAAATGTCCTTTGCCCACCTTTTAATGGGATTATTTGAGGGTACTTTGTTGTTGATTTCCTTGTGTGTTGCAGATATTAGGCCCCTATCAGATAGAACAGTTTGTATTTTCTCCGGTCTGAAGATTGTCTATTCACTGTGTTGATTATTTGTTTTAGTTTGCAGCAGTATTTTAACTAAGTCCCATGTGTCTATTTTTGTTTTAGCCTGTGCTTTTGATGTCTTAGGTATGAATTCTTTTCTAGTACAATGTCCAGAAGAGTTTCTTCTAGGTTTTCTTCTAGTCTTTTTATAGTTCTGAGTTTTAAATTTAAGTCTTTTTTTATCCATGTTGAGTTGGTTTGGGTATATCATGACACATAAGGGTCCAATTTCATTCTTTTCCATATGGCAATCAAATATCCAAGAACCAGTTTTTGCAAATGCTGTCCTTTCCCCCAACATATGTTTTTGTTGTATTTGTCAAAGATCAGTTGGCTTTAAATATGTGGCTTTGTTTCTAGGTTGTCTATTCTGTTCCATTGATTTGTGTATCTATTTTTATACCAGCACCATCCTGTTTTGATTATTACTATAATCTTGCAATATAATTTTGGGTCAGGTAATGTGATGCCTCCAGTTTTATTCTTTTTGCGTAAGATTACTTTGGCTATTCAATCCCTTTTCTTGTGTGTGTGTGCATTTTTAAAATGCTACTTCCACACCAATAAAATTATCACATTGTTTTATCCTTTATCTATTAATGTAATGTTTTACATTGACTTTTTAAAATTAAGTCAAACTTGCATTAATGATATAAATTTCACTTGATTATAATGTATTGTCGTTTCAAAAATGATTTGTTAAATTTAGTTTGCTAAAATTTTTGTGGTGCGTTTTCAACTAGATTTATAAGAGATGATCTATAGTAGGCTTATAGTGTTTTTCAACTCTTGACTTTCTGCATAAGGCACACCAAAATGGAAAATTCACTAGAGTGGATTAATAGCAGGGTTTATTTGGCAGAAAAATGAATAAGCAAACTTAAATATAGTTTATCTGAGAACATCCAGTCCAAGATACAGGAAAAAAAAATTAAAGAAAAATAAATAGAAACTCTGAGACACATAGGATATTGTCAAACACAGCAGAGGGTAGGGAGGGATAAGCAATGGGAGGCCAAGAAGGATGCGGAAGTAAGATGCACAAAGACTATTGGAAGAAATAATGGACAACCCCCTCCCAAATTTGTTGAAAACATTAAGCTACATATCCAAGCAGGAGATTCTCTAAAGTCCCACATCTGGTCTTCTTCTTCCAGTGGGAGGACTTACAGAGGCCTGGGACCAGGCTGCTGAATTCTACAGTTACTGTTGTGATTTTTTTTCTTTTCTTTTTTATTGTTAAATCATAGCTGTGTACATTAGTGCAATCACCTGTACCCATTCTAAGATGCACCATAGATGTGGCCCCACCCATTACCCTCCCTCTACCAAAACCTCCCCCCTCCCTTCCCCTTCCTTGGCCCTTTCCCCATAGTCTTGTGCTATAGTTGGGTTATAGTCTTCATGTGAAAGCTATAATTTAGCTTCCTAGTAGGGCTGAGTACATTGGATACTTTTTCTTCCATTCCTGAGATACTTTGCTAAGAAGAATATGTTCCAGCTCCATCCATGTAAACATTAAAGAGGTAAAGTCTCCATCTTTCTTTAAGGCTGCATAGTATTCCATGGTATACATGTACCACAATTTGCTAGTCCATTCGTGGGTCGATGGGCACTTGGGCTTCTTCCATGACTTAGCAATTGTGAATTGGGCTGCAATAAACATTCTGGTACAGATGTCTTTGTTATATTGTGACTTTTGGTCTTCTGGGTATAAACCTAGTAAAGGAATTATAGGGTCGAATGGCAGGTCTATTTTTAGGTCTCTAAGTATTCTCCAAACATCCTTCCAGAAGGGACGTATTAGTGGGCATTCCCACCAGCAGTGTAGAAGTGTGCCCTTTCCTCCACATCCATGCCAACATTTCTGGTTTTGGGATTTTGTTATGTGGGCTACTCTTACTGGGGTTACATGATATCTCAGAGTAGTTTTGATTTCCATTCCTCTGATGATTAAAGATGATGAGCTTTTTTCCACGTCTTTGTAGATTTTACGTCGGTCTTCTTTAGAGAAGTTTCTCTTCAAGTCCCTTGCCCACCCTGAGATGGGGTCACATGTTCTTTTCTTGTTAATACGTTTGAGTTCTCTGTGGATTCTGGTTATTAGACCTTTATCGGAGGTATAACCTGCAAATATTTTCTCCCATTCTGAGGGCTGTCTGCTTGCTTTACTTACTATGTTCTTGGCTGTGCAGAAGCTTTTTAGTTTGATCAGGTCCCAGTAGTGTATTTTTGATACTGCTTCAATTGCCTGGGAAGTCCTCCTCATAAAATATTCACCCAGGCCGATTTCTTCATGAGTTTTCCCTGCACTTTCTTCAAGTACTTTTATAGTTTCATGTCATAAGTTTAAATCTTTAATCCAGTCAGAGTCTATCTTAGTTAATGGTGAAAGGTGTGGGTCCAGTTTCAATCTTCTACAGGTTGCCAGCCAGTTTGCCCAGCACCATTTGTTAAATAGGGAATCTTTTCCCCACTGAATGTTTTTAATTGGCTTGTCAAAGATCAAATAACAGTAAGTAGCTGGATCCATCTCTTGGTTCTCTATTCTGTTCCAGACATCTACTTCTCTGCTTTTGTGCCAGTACCATGCTGTTTTGATCACTATGGATTGATAGTACAGTCTCAGGTCTGGTAGCATGATTCCTCCTGCTTTGTTTTTATTGCTCCATAATGTTTTGGCTATTTGAGGTTTTTTCTGATTCCATATAAAACGAAGTATTATTTTTTCAAGATCTTTAAAGTATGACAATGGAGCATTAATAGGAATTGCATTAAAATTATATATTGCTTTGGGCAGTATGGACATTTTAACAATGTTGATTCTTCCCAGTCATGAGCATGGTATGTTTTTCCATCTGTTAACATGTTAACCTATTTCTTTCCTTAGAGTTTCATAGTTCTCTTTGTAGAGATCTTTCATGTCCTTTGTTAGGTATACTCCCAAATATTTCATCTTCTTTGGCACTACTATGAAAGGAATAGAGTCCTTGACTGTTTGTTCGGTTTGGTTATTGTTGGTATATATAAAGACTACATATTTATGGGTGTTGATTTTGTAGCCTGAGACATTGCTATAATCCTTGATCACTTCTAAAAGTTTTGTAGTAGAATCCCTAGTGTTTTCCAGATATACGATCATATCATCTGTGAAGAGTAAAGTTTGATCTCTTCTGACCCTATGTGGATACCCTTGATCGCCTTTTCTTCCCTAATTGCAATGAGTAAAACTTCCATTACAATGTTAAAGAGCAATGGAGACAATGGGCAACCTTGCCTGGTTCCTGATCTGAGTGGAAATGATTTCAATTTAACTACATTCAATACGATATTGGCTGTGGGTTTGCTGTAGATGGCCTCTATTAGTTTAAGAAATGTCCCTTCTATACCAATTTTCTTAAGTGTTCTGATCATGAAGGGATGCTGGATATTATCAAAAGCTTTTTCTGCATCAATTGAAAGAATCATATGGTCTTTATTTTTAAGTTTGTTTATATGTTGAATTACATTTATAGATTTACGTATATTGAACCAGCCCTGAGACCCTAGGATAAATCCAACTTGGTCATGGTGTATAAGTTTTTTGATGTGTTGTTGGATTCTGTTTGTTAGAATTTTATTGAGTATTTTAGCATCTATATTCATTGGTGATATTGGTCTATAATTTTCTTTTCTTGTTGGGTCTTTCCCTGGTTTGGGGATCAAGGTGATGTTTGCTTCGTAGAATGTGCTGGGTAATATTCCTTCTTTTTCTATATTTTGGAAGAGGTTTAGTAGTATAGGTACTAGTTCTTCTTTAAAGGTTCGGTAGAATTCTGACGTAAAGCCATCTGGTCCTGGGCTTTTCTTTTTAGGGAGATTTTGTATATTTGATGCTATTTCAGAACTTGATATAGGCCTGTTCAACATTTCCACTTTGTTCTGGCTAAGTCTTGATAGGTGGCGTGCTTCCAGGTATTGGTCGATTTCTTTCAGATTTTCATATTTGTGAGAGTAGAGTTTCTTATAGTATTCGTTAAGGATTTTTTGAATTTCTGAGGTGTCTGTTGTTATTTCATCATTACCATTTCTGATTGATGAAATCAGAGATTTTACTCATTTTTTCCTGGTTAGGTTGGCCAATGGTCTATCTATTTTACTGATCTTTTCAAAAAACCAGCTTTTGGATTTATTGGTCTGTTGTATAATTCTTTTGTTTTCAATTTCATTTAATTCTGCTCTGATTTGGGTTATTTCTTTTCTTCTGCTGCGTTTGGGGTTGAAGTGTTCTTCTTTCTCCAGTTGCTTGAGATGTTTCATTAAGTTATTAACTTCCTCTCTTTCCTTTTTCTTGAGGAAGGCTTGCAATGCTATAAATTTCCCTCTTAGGACTGCCTTTGCAGTATCCCAGAGGTTCTGATAATTCATGTCTTGATTGTTGTTTTGTTCCAAAAATATGGTGATTTCCTTCTTAATCTCGTCTATAACCCATGTATGCTTCAGCATAAGGTTGTTTAGCTTCCATGTTTTTGTATGGGTATGCAGGTTCCTGTTGTTATTTAGTTCAAGTTTTATTCCATGATGGTTTGAGAAAATGCAAGGAATAATTTCTATTTTTTTAAATTTGCTGAGGTTAGATTTGTGGCCTAGGATGTGGTCAATTTTGGAGTATGTTCCGTGGGCTGATGAGAAGAATGTGTATTCAGTTTTTTGGGGATGAAATGTTCTGTAGCTGTCTGTTAAGTCCAGATGTCGAATGGTTGAGTTTAAATCTAAAATTTCTTTGCTTAGCTTCTTTTTGGAGGATCTATCCAGGACTGCTAAAGGGGTGTTAAAATCTCCAACTACTATGGAAGTGGAGGAAATCGAGTTGCTCATGTCTGTTAGAGTTTCTCTTATAAATTGAGGTGCGTTGTAGTTGGGTGCATAAATATTAATAATTGAGATCTCATCATATTGAGTATTACCTTTAACAGATATGAAGTGTCCATCCTTATCCTTAAGTATTTTGGTTGGTTTAAAGCCTATTGCGTCTGCGAACAGGATTGCAACGCCTGCTTTTTTCTGCTTTCCATTTGCCTGGAATATAGATGACCATCCCTTCACCTTGAGTCTATATCTGTCTTTTAATGTAAGATGCGATTCTTGTATGCAACAGATTTCTGGCTTGAGTTTTTGTATCCAGTCCGCCAACCTATGCCTCTTTAGAGGACAATTTAAACCATTCACATTAATTGAGAATATTGATAAGCCTTTCGAGAGACCGGTGGACATTTTTAATCCTTTTGCAACTGTGGAAGTTGGAATTTGATCAAAAATTTTTTGGGTGGGTTTACTTTTGTGGTGGAGAATTACACTGGTCTTTATGGAGGATAGGTCTAAGAATGTCCTGGAGAGCTGGTTTAGTTGTGGCAAATTTCTTCAACATGTGAATGTCGTTGAAGTATTTAATTTCTCCGTCATAAATGAAGCTCAGTTTAGCTGGGTACAGGATCCTGGGTTGAAAGTTATTTTGTTTTAGGAGATTAAAAGTCGATGACCATCCTTTTCTAGCTTGAAAGGTTTCAGCAGAGAGATTTGCAGTTATTCTGATATTCTTCCCCTTGTAGGTAATGGTTTTCTTTTGTCTGGCAGCTTTCAGAATTTTCTCCTTCACATTAACTTTAGTGAAATTGATTATGATGTGTCTGTGGGATGTCTTATTTAAGTTGAGTCATGCTGGAGTTCTGAAACTGTCTGCTATCTGAATTTCAGAATCTCTTGGCATGTCTGGAAAGTTCTCCTTCATAATCTCATGGAGAAGAGACTCTGTGCCTTGTGAAGCCACTTCATCACTTTCGGGGATCCCTATAAGACGAATATTGGTTTTCTTCAAATTATCCGAGAGTTCTCTGAGAGAGTGGTCTGTTTTTGCTCTCCATTTCTCTTCTTCTTTGAGGGTTTGGAGCATTCAAAAGCTTTGTCTTCAATGTCAGAAATCCTTTCTTCTGCTTGCTCCATTCTGTTACTGAGGGATTCTACTGTGTTTCTCAGATCTTTGAGGAATGCAACTTCTTGTCTCAATGTGTCGAATTCTTTGGTCATTTGGTCTTTGAATCCATTGAATTCTTGAGATAACTTTTGTAATTCTAATTCGATCTTATTTGCTATCCAGATCCTAAATTCAATTTCTGACATCTCAGCTATTTGTTTGGGCATGGGGTCTTGTGCTGTTTCTGCCCCATTGATCCTTGGGGGAGCTGATCTACTGTGATTATTCATATTGCCAGAGTTTTTCTGTTTATTTCGCCTCATGATTGTTTTTCAACCTTGCCTCTGGCTGTCCTCAGAGTTGGGGAGGTATCTCTCCAAGATTAGACCCCAGCAGGATCACTCTATTGTTGCTGGGTCTTTGTAGGGAGTGACCCTGTGTAGTTCCTCTGGGGCTGCTCTAGCTAGGAAGTTCTGCTTGTGGAAGCAGCTCTGGTTTGTTGACACACCCGAATCCAGCAACAGGGCTGGGGGTGGTGCGCACGGTTCTGGAGTGCCAGGCACCCAGTGACTTTGGCACAGAGAGCCCAAGGCTCCAGCAGTCTCTGGCCAGGAGAAGAGCTCTTCGCAGAGGCATGGAGGGCTCCAAAGGACATGCAGCTACCAGAGTCCCTGTCCAGATGAACGGGCTAGTGTGGAAGCTGGGAGGACACAGGAGGGAGGACGCAGGGTTGCGTGGCTCCCGCAGTTCCTGGTCAGGGAATGTGGAGGCCTGGTGGGTGCAGGTCACCGGTCGGGGGTTGCTGCACAGCTCTTATGGAGGTCTGGGCGGCACTAAGCCCAGGAGTTTGAGGTTGCTATCTCAATCTCTTTTTTGGTTACAAATGAATTATAGAATTTTTTCTGATCTATGAAATGTAGCATTAGTATTTTGATGTGAATTGCATTGAATCTATACATTGTTTTGCATAATTTTAAAAATAAGACAACACTGAATTTTGCCTCATCCATTGACTTCTTTTCATGAAAGATTTTTCTGTGCTATGCCCTCTTTTTCATACCATTTTACCCACCAGTGAAACTTCTTTCAAAATTGGAGTCAATCCTCTCTAACCTTACTACTGTTTTACCAACTAAGTTTATGTAATATTCTGTCTTTTGTTGTCACAGCATTTTCAGTAAAAGTAGATCCCATCTCAAGAAACAACTTTCTTTCATCCTTCATAAGAAGTAACTTCTCATCCATCCAAGTTTTATCATGAGATTGCAGCAATTCAGTACATCTAATTCTAGTTCTTTTGCTGTTTCTACCACATCTGCAAGGACTCACTCCACAAAGTCTTGAACCTCCCAAAGTTATTCATGAGAGTTAGAATCAATATCTTCAAATGAGTGTTAATGGTGATATTTTGACCTCCTCCCATGAACCACAAATGTTCCTAATGTCATCTAGAATAGTGAATTCTCTCCAGAAGATTTTCAATTTACTTTGCCCAGATCCATCAGAGGAATCACTATATATGGCAGCTTTATAGCTTTACAAAATGCATTTCTTAAATGATAAGACTTGAGAGTCAAATTTACTCCTTCATCTATGGGCTGCAGAATGGATGTTCTGCTAGCAGGCATGAAAACAATATTAATCTCCTTGAACATCTGTATCAATGTTTGTGGGTGACCAGAAGCAGTGCCAATGGGCAGTAATATTTTGAAGAAAGCTCTTTTTCTGTTGCTCTCAACAGTGGGCTTAGAATCTTCAGTAACCATGCTACAAATAGATGTGCTGTCATTCAGACCTTGTTTTTCCATATAGAGAGAGCAGGCTGAGTAGATACAGCATAAGTCTTAAGAGCCCTAGGAGTTTTGGAATAGTAAATGAGCATTGGCTTCAATTTAAAGTAACCAGCTACATTAGCCTTTAACAAGAGATTCTGCCCATCTTTTGAAACTTTGAAGCTAGGCATTGACTTCTTACTATCTATAAAATTCCTGGGTGGCAACTTTTTCCAGTGGGGACTGTTTTGTCTACATTAAAAATCTGTTATTTGTTTTAGTCACTTTCAGCTAGATTTTCTGGATGACTTGCTACAGCTTCTCCATCTGCATTAGCTGCTTCAACTTGCACTTTTATGTTACGGAGATGACTTTTGTCTTTACACCTCATGAACTAACCTCTACTAGCTTTAGACTTTTCTTCTGTACTTTCCTTCCCTGTCTCAGCCTTCAAAGAATTGAAGAGAGTTAGAGCTTTGCTTTGGATTAGGTTTTGGCTTAAGGGCGTGTTGTGGCTGGTCTGGTTTATCCAGATTGCTAAAATTTTCTCCATATCAGCAATAAGGCCGTTTCACTGTCTTCTTAGTCATACATGTTCACTGGAGTGGCACTTTTAATCTCCTTCAAGAACATTTCCTTTGCCTTCAAACAGCTAACTATTTGGCCCAAAAGCCCTAGTTTTTGGCCTGTCACAGCTTTTGACATGCCTTCTTCACTAAGCTTACTCATTTCCAGCTTTTGATTTAAAATGGGAGATATGTGACTTCCTTTCCCTTGAAATACTGAAAGGTGTTATTAATCGGCCTAATTTCAATATTTCTATGTCTCAGGGAATAGGGAGGCCCGAGGAGAGAAGAAATATGAGGAAAGGCCAGTGAGTGGGACAGTCAGAACACTCACATCTATTGATTAATTTACTGCCTTGCATGAACACGTGTTGTAGTGATCCAACACAATTACAATAGTAACAGCAAAGATCACTGATGCCCAGATCACCAAAACAGTGTAATAATGATCAAAAAGTTTGAAATATTGCAAGAATTACCAAAATGTGATACAAAGACATGAAGTGAGCACATGCTCTTGGAAAAATGGAGCCAACAGACTTGTTTAACACAGGGTTGCTACAAATCTTCAATTTGTAAAAAATGCAGTAACTGTGAAGCACAGTAAAACACACTAGGTGTGTACCAGTTTCTGGGAACTTCATTGGTTTCTCCACAGCCAGGCACAACCTCCATACTTCCAAAGCTTGCAAATATCATTTTCTTTTCTCATTTGGGAAGAGAATAAGGATTTCGTCTGTGGACCAGGTGATCATGGCAGGATTGTGCACAGAGGCTGGCACAAACTTTTCCAACTCCCTACTTTTCCAAAGGTATCTTTGTGACTCAGGTAGTGCTGGCTCAGTACATTTTCACCTTGAAGATGAAATGAGAATGAGAAAACAAGATCATTAAGATTTCTGTAGCCAGGTCTTGTATCTCTGGATATTGTTTGCCACCTATGCCGCCGTTCTCAGAAAAAATCAAAGAAAAGAACACAGAATGCCTTAAAGAAAATTGGATAACCAATAAATGGCTCATCATAATCTTCTGTGTGTATAAAAATGATACCAGAATTCCAGAAAAGATTAGTTTGCATAAAGAACTGTAGTTTATCAAAGAAAGAGCTGCCAAACTTTAGATAATGATGGACTTTGGTGTGAGACTAAATATATGTCTAATGTGTCATAATGTCAAGGGCAATTAGAAACCAGTCACAAGATGATGTCAAAAAAGTTATCACAACTAAAGAAAAAATACTATGCTATTGACGTTGATTCCCTTCTTACCATAGGAAAGAAGAACCTTTTTATGGTGGAATAGTATGTTAACTTACATAGTTTCTTTGATGAACAAGCTTTACCCAAAGCTAAATTTAAGAAAACTGTGGAAGAATTTCACATTATGCTCAAAGAACGATACAAGAACTTATTTGAGAAGTTCCAATAATGCAGTATCCCAGTGTTCATACTTTCAGTCCATATCAGTGCTGTACTAAAGGAAGTCATCCATCAAGCTGGTGTATATCAGCCAGATGTCAAAATAGTGTTCATCCATGGATTGTGATGAAAATGGGCGCTCAAAGGATTTAAAGGAGAATTAACTCACGTACTTAACAAACATATTGCCTTAAAGTTCACAGAATATTTAAATCAATTAAGTGACAATAGAAACATAATTCTGCTGAGAGATTCCCAAGGAGATTTCAAAAGGGCAGATGGAGTAGGCAAACCTTCACATTCTGACAATTAAATATCTAAATTATAGAGTGGATAAGCTTTCAGAAAAGTATTATTTTATCAAAAGGTGAATTATTAGAAGTATCCAGTTCTGTCTTATTAAGGATTCTATAAACATTCTTCAGGATGTTCTTTCCTGTGGGAATAATTCATACAAGAAGCTCTTCATCTCTTTGTCTTGTTGACTCTTATTTATAATACATTGTTTTATAATACATTGTTTGTCTTAAAGTTTTTCCTTTACATATTTAAGTATTTTCAGACATGTGAAATTCTATGGAAGTTCCATTTTCATGAACTTTCTCACCCAACTCTCCACTACATTTTTTAATAGATTAAAAAAAAATTTTAAACTCATAAAGTCAAAATTAGAAACTTTCCAACTCCCTACTTTTCCAAAGTTGTCCTTGTAGTTTAATTTTATCAGATATTATTTTCAGGAGTCTTTTTATATTAGGAAAGTTTGTAGACACCTAAGAAGAAGTTTCATATAAATGAATAATTTGAATAATTTTAAGTATTGTCATATTTATAATTTTGCTGATGGTATTATCATTTCCTGAAACTGTTTTATTTTTTACCCCACAAATTTATTTATTTTTTTTAATTTTTTTTATTGTTAAATCATAGCTGTGTACATTAGTGCAATCAAGGAGTACAATGTGCTGGTTTCATATACAATCTGAAATATTCTCATCAAACTGTTCAACGTAGCCTTAATGGCATTTTCTTAGTTATTGTATGTAGACATTTGTATTCTGCCTTTAGTAATTTTCACCTGTACCCATTCTAAGATGAACCATAGGTGTGGCCCCACCCATTACCCTTCCCTCCACCCAAACCTCCCCACTCCCTTCCCCTTCCTTGGCCCTTTCCTCATAGTCTTGTGCTATAGTTGGGTTATAGCCTTCATGTGAAAGCTATAATTTAGCTTCCTAGTAGGGCTGAGTACATTGGATACTTTTTCTTCCATTCCTGAGATACTTTGCTAAGAAGAATATGTTCCAGCTCCATCCATGTAAACATTAAAGAGGTAAAGTCTCCATCTTTCTTTAAGGCTGCATAATATTCCATGGTATACATGTACCACAATTTGCTAGTCCATTCATGGGTCGGATGGGCACTTGGGCTTCTTCCATGACTTAGCAATTATGAATTAGGCAGCAATAAACATTCTGGTACAGATGTCTTTGTTATCATGTGATTTTTGGTCTTCTGGGTATAAACCTAGTAAAGGAATTATAGGATTGAATGGCAGGTCTATTTTTAGGTCTCTAAGTATTCTCCAAACATCCTTCCAGAAGGAACGTATTCGTGTGCATTCCCACCAGCAGTGTACAAGTGTGCCCTTTCCTCCACATCCATGCCAACATTTCTGGTTTTGGGATTTTGTTATGTGGGCTACTCTTACTGGGGTTAGGTGATATCTCAAAGTAGTTTTGATTTGCATTTCTCTGATGATTAAGGAGGATGAGCTTTTTTTCATGTGTTTGTAGATCGTGCATCTGTCTTCTTTAGAGAAGTTTCTCTTTAAGTCCCTTGCCCATTCTGAGATAAAATCATGTGTTCTTTTCTTGCTAATACATTTGAGTTCTCTGTGGATTCTGGTTATTAGACCTTTACCAGAGGTATAACCTGCAGATATTTTCTCCCATTCTGAGGGCTGTTTGCTTGCTTTGCTTACTATGTTCTTGGCTGTGCAGAAGCTTTTTAGTTTGATCAGGTCCCAGTAGTATATTCGTGATATTGCTTCAATTGCCTGGGGAGTCCTCCTCATAAAATATTCACCCAGGCCGATTCCTTCAAGAACTTTCCCTGCACTTTCTTCAAGTATTCTTATAGTTTCATGTCTTAAGTTTAAATCTTTAATCCAGTCAGAGTCTATCTTAGTTAATGGTGAAAGGTGTGGGTCCAGTTTCAGTCTTCTACAGGTTGCCAGCCAGTTCACCCAGCACCATTTGTTAAATAGGGAATCTTTTCCCCACTGAATGTTTTTAATTGGCTCCTCAAAGATCAAATAACAGTAAGTAGTTGGATTCATCTCTTGGTTCTCTATTCTGTTCCAGACATCTACTTCTCTGTTTTTGTGCCAGTACCATGCTGTTTTGATCACTATCGATTTATAGTACAGTCTCAGGTCTGGTAGCGTGATTCCTCCTGCTACATTTTTATTGCTGAGTAATATTTTGCCTATTTGAGGTTTTTTCTGATTCCATATAAAACGAAGTATTACTTTTTCAAGATCTTTAAAATATGACAATGGAGCTTTAATAGGAGTTGCATTAAAATTATATATTGCTTTGCATAGTATAGACATTTTAACAATGTTGATTCTTCCCAGCCATAAGCATGGTATGTTTTTCCATTTGTTAACATCTTCAGCTATTTCTTTTCTTGAAGTTTCACAGTTCTCATTGTAGAGATCTTTCACATCCTTTGTTAGGTATACTCCCAAATATTTCATCTTCTTTGGCACTACTGTGAAAGGGATAGAGTCCTTGACTGTTTTTTCAGCTTGGTTATTGTTGGTATATATAAAGGCTACAGAATTATGGGTGTTGATTTTGTAGCCTGAGACATTGCTATATTCCTTGATCACTTCTAAAAGTTTTGTAGTAGAATCCCTAGTGTTTTCCAGGTATACGATCATATCATCTGCGAAGAGTGAAAGTTTGATCTCTTCTGACCCTACGTGGATACCCTTGATTGCCTTTTCTTCCCTAATTACAATGGCTAAAACTTCCATTACAATGTTAAAGAGCAATGGAGACAATGGGCAACCTTGCCTGGTTCCTGATCTAAGTGGAAATGATTTCAATTTAACTCCATTCAATACGTTATTGGCTGTGGGTTTGATGTAGATGGCCTCTATTGCTTTAAGAAATGTCCCTTCTATACCAATTTTCTTAAGTGTTCTGATCATAAAGGGATGCTGGATATTATCAAAAGCTTTTTCTGCATCAATTGAAAGAATCATATGGTCCTTATTTTTTAGTTTGTTTATGTGCTGAATTACATTTATAGATTTACATATATTGAGCCAGCCTTGAGACCCTGGGATAAATCCCACTTGGTCAAGGTGTATAATTTTTTTGATGTGTTGTTGAATTCTGTTTGTTAGGATCTTACTGAATATTTTAGCATCAATATTCATTAGTGATATTGGTCTATAATTTTCTTTTCTTGTTGGGTCTTTCCCTGGTTTGGGGATCAAGGTGATGTTTGCTTCATAGAATGTGTTGGGTAATATTCCTTCTTTTTCTATATTTTGGAAGAGGTTTAATAATATAAGTCAGGCATCCTCAAACTTTTTAAACAGGGGGCCAATTCACTGTCCCTAGACCGTTGGAGGGCCAGACTATATTTAAAAAAAAAAAAACTATGAACAAATTCCTATGCGCACTGCACATTTCTTATTTTGAAGTAAAAAACAAAATGGGAACAAATACAATTCACACCACTTCATGTGGCCCGCGAGCTGCAGTTCAAGGACGCCTGATATAGGTACTATAGGTACAGTTCTTCGTTAAAGGTTTGGTAGAATTCTGACATAAAGCCATCTGGTCCTGGGCTTTTCTTTTTAGGGAGATTTTGTATAGTTGATGCTATTTGAGAACTTGATATCAAGTTCAACATTTTCACTTCATTCTGGCTAAGTCTTTGTAGGTTGTGTACTTCCAGGCATTAGTCGATTTCTTTCAGATTTTCATATTTGTGAGAGTAGAGTTTTTTGTAGTATTCGTTAAGGATTTTTTGAATTTCTGAGGGGTCTGTTGTTATTTCATCGTTACTATTTCTGGTTGATGAAATTAGAGATTTTACTCTTTTTTTCCTGGTTAGGTTGGCCAAAGGTTTGTCTATTTTATTGATCTTTTCAAAAAATCAACTTTTGGATTTATCGATCTGTTGTATAATTCTTTTGTTTTTAATTTCATTTAATTCTGTTCTGATTTTGGTTATTTCTTTGCTTCTGCTGGGTTTGGGATTGGAGTGTTCTTCCTTCTCCATTTGCTTGAGATGTCCTATTAAGTTATTAACTTCTTCTCTTTCCGTTTTCTTGAGGAAGGCTTGCAGTGCTATAAATTTTCCTCTTAAAACTGCCTTTGCACTATCCCAGAAGTTCTAGTAATTCATGTCTTGATTATTGTTTTGTTCCAAAAATTTGGTGATTTTCTTCTTAATCTCGTCTATAACCCATCTATCCTTCAGCATAAGGTTGTTTAGCTTCCATGTTTTTGTATGGGTATGCAGCTTCCTGTTGTTATTGAGTTCAACTTTTATTCCATGATGGTCTGAGAAAATGCAAGGAATAATTTATATTTTTTTAAATTTGCTGAGGTTGGATTTGTGGCCTAGGATGTGGTCAATTTTGGAGTATGTTCCATAGGCTGATGACAAGAATATGTGTTCAGTTTTGTTGGGATGAAATGTTCTGTAGATGTCTGTTAAGTCCAGATGTTGAATGGTTAAATTTAAATCTAAAATTTCTTTGCTTAGCTTCTTTTTGGAAGATCTATCCAGCAGTGCTAGAGGGGTGTTGAAATCTCCAACTACTATGGAACTGGAGGAATCATGTCTGTTAGAGTTTCTCTTATAAATTGAGGTGCGTTCTGGTTGGGCACATAAATATTACTAATTGAAATCTCATCATATTGAGTATTATCTTTAACAAATATGAAGTGTCCATCCTTATCCTTCCTTATTTCAGTTGGTTTAAAGCCTATTGCATCTGCGAATAGGATTGCAACTCTTGCTTTTTTCTGCTTTCCATTTGCAGAAGACCATCCCTTCACCTTGAGTCTATATTTGTCTTTTAATGTAAGATGCGATTCTTGTATGCAGCAGATATCTGGCTTGAATTTTTGTATCCAGTCAGCCAACCTGTGCCTCTTTAGAGGACAATTTAAACCATTCACATTGATTGAGAATATTGATAAGCCTTTTGAGGGTCCGGTGGACATTTTTAATCCTTTTGCGACTGGGAAGTTGGAATTTGATCAAAATTTTCTGGGTGAGTTTACTTTTGTGGTGGAGGGTTACACTGGTCTTTATGGTGGATAGGTCTGAGAATATCCTGGAGAGCTGGTTTAGTTATGGCAAATTTCTTCAACATGTGAATGTCATTGAAGTGTTTTATTTCTCCATCATAAATGAAACTCAGTTTAGCTGGGTACAGGATCCTGGGTTGAAAATTATTTTGTTTTAGGAGATTAAATGTCAATGACCATCCTCTTCTAGTTTGAAAGGTTTTAGCAGAGAGATCTGCAGTTATTCTAATATTCTTGCCCTTGTAGGTGATGGTTTTCTTTCGTTTGGCTGCTTGCAGGATTTTCTCCTTCACATTAACTTTAGTGAAATTGATTATGATGTGTCTTGGAGATGTCTTATTCGGGTTGAGTCGAGCTGGAGTTCTGAAACTGTCTGCTATCTGAATTTCAGAATCTCTTGGCATGTCTGAAAAGTTCTCCTTCATAATCTCATGGAGAAGAGACTCTGTGCCTTGTGAAGGCACTTCATCACTTTCGGGGATCCCTATAAGACAAATATTAGTTTTCTTCTAATTATCCCAGAGCTCTCTGAGAGAGTAATCTGTTTTTGCCCTCCATTTCTCTTCCTCTTTGAGAGTTTGGGAGCATTTGAAAGCTGTGTCTTCAATGTCAGAAATCCTTTCTTCTGCTTGCTCCATTCTGTTACTGAGGGATTGTACTGTGTTTCTCACATCTTTCAGGGCTGCAACTTCCTGTCTCAATGTGTCAAAATCTTTGGTCATTTGGTCTTTGAATTCGTTGAATTCTTGAGATTTTTTTGGGTTACTGCTTGGAATTCTAATTCAATCTTATTTGCTATTCAGATTCTGAATTCGATTTCTGACATCTCAGCTATTTGTTTGTGCATGGGATCTTGTGCTGTGTCTGCCCCATTTATCCTTGGGGGAGTTGATCTACTCTGATTATTCATATTGCCAAAGTATTTCTGTTGATTTCGCCTCATGATTGTTTTTTACCATTGCCTCTGGCTGTCCTCAGATTTGGGGAGGTGTCTCTCCAAGATTAGACCCCAGCAGGATCACTCTATTTTTCTGGATCTTTGTAGGTAGTGACCCTGTGTAGTTCCTGTGGGGCTGCCCCAGACAGGGAGTTCTGGTTGTGGAACCAGCTCTGGAGTGTGACACACCTGGATCCAGCAACAGGGTGGCAGGTGGTGTGCACCATTCTGGGAGTGACTGGTACCCAGTGACTTTGGCACAGAGTACCCAAGGCTCCAGTAGTCTCTGGCCAGGAGAAGGGCTTTGTGCAGAGGCAGGGAGGTCTCCAGAGTACATGTGGCTGCCAGAGTCTCTGGCCAGATAAGCTGGTCGGTGTGGAGGCAGGGAGGGTACAGGAGGGAGGACGCAGGATTGTGCAGTTCCCGCAGTTCCTGGTCAGGGCTTACGGAGGCCCAGCGGGCGTGGGTCGGGGGTCGTGGTGCAGGTCTTATGGAGGTCCAGATGGCACTAAGCCCAGGAGTTTGAGGTTGCTGTGAGCTGTGACGCCAGGGCACTCTACCCAGGGAAATAGCCCGAGGCTCCAGTGTGCCAAAACCTGTCTTACTATGCCCCTGACAGTAAAGGCTGTAAGGCAGCTTAGTCTCAGCCTTTAGGCTGCTCAGTCACTAGGTTACTAGTTCCTGCCCAAACCTTGCTCTGCAACCCTGAGGGCAGAGCTTGCCAGGGCAGTTCTTTCACAATGGCTCCCTGCGGCCCACAGCCGAACACTATTAGCTCCGTCCAGCTCAGTGGCTCAGTCTGGGGCCCTAGACAATGCCCAAAGTTCTCCACACTCCTGCTCAAGCTCTCCCCAATGCAGTTCAACTGAGTGCCAAGTCCAAAAACACCGGAACAGTTCACAGGTAAGGCCTTTCCAGTTTGCAGTCTCACTGCTGCTTATACTTATAGCTGCCGACGAGATTTGGTCGATCAAACACACGCAACCACTTGGCAGTTTTCTACTGTTTTTGTCCTCCTCTTGGGGTCCAGAAGTCCCTTGCTGACTCCCTGTATCCTCAAAGGGATGATTATAGGCAGATCCCACCAGCCAGAGATGCCTAGAGTCTTATCTCCCCAGACTCACCATGCCCAGTTGCAGGGAAGCTGTTACTCGGCCGCCATCTTGCTCCACCTCCTCCTGAAACTGTTTTATGTTTGTTTATTTTTTTGGAGGGGGGGAATCAACACTGACCAGCAAAGCCTAGGACTTTACATTTAGTGAAAAAATTATTGGTGTCCACATGTCACTAATCATTACAAAATGTTCTATCCTGACTCACTGATAATAACCACGAAATGGAAAAAATATTTTTTAAATACCCATTTTCCTTAAAGGGATAGCACTTATTCAATCATTTATACCTTAGCATAAAATAATCTATCCCATTCTTTCTTCCAAACATACTTTAAAAGATACAAAATAAAGAGTTCACTCTCCAAAAGTTAAGAAGTTAAAGGAGACACTACATTGGACAACAAAAAGTCCAAAAGGCTATCCATAACAAGCTGCTTTCTTTCTAATTTTACCTAAATCCAGGCTTAGTCCCAGTAGCAATTTGTAAATCAAATTTCTGGCTAAAGGCTTAACTATTAAAAATGGGCACTAAGAATGCTTAGTCTATCATTGTCTATGAGCCTTGGTATTCTGTCTAGAACAAAAAAGCCAAGATCATATGTGCAGGATCGAAGAATTATATTGAAAGTAAGAACATCTCCCTAACCTAGTCAGACTCAAAATAGCTGTGTACAAAACTAGTCTTACCTCTAAAGTGACCCCCAATGGAAGTAGCTCTGACAAATTGTCCCATGAGTGAGCCCTAGAAAGAACTGATTCACCCCTCTTCTGAATGTCTGGATAACATATCTCTGTCAACAACAGCTAGCATCTAGGAAAAAACAAATAAGGTGGCAGGGCAGCTAAAGGATATATAGGTAGAGTCTGATGATTAAGTTCATGAACTCATCCTAGATAAAGTGATTTGAAGGTTGGACTAGGCACTGGCTTCAGTGCATAGCTTCCCAGGGGAAGTACTTCAAAGGTACTTTTTCTGGGACTTCTAAGTTCATGAACTTAATTGTCTGACCTCATACATACACACACAGAGTATTGATTTTATTTTGGTTTTATTTGTTTTTGTCTTGACACACAAGAAAGCATCTAACTGGGAAAATCATGTATGCTAATACTTTAAATAAATGGATTTATTATACATAGCTTTATAATGGTTGCAACCATTTACTACTATAGTTATTTCACATTACATTATGTTTCAGGCCTTTTATCAAATACATGATTCAGTTACCCAGTTGAGCAAGAATATCAGCTGTCCCAAAAGTACAAATTATTTTCTTTTGTCATGAATTTTCTACTGCGTCTTTGAATCTTCTTGGCACTTTTTCTTGACTAGAGACCTCTTCCATAACACATTTGGGCTTTCATTTTTCTCCCATTCTTCTGGCTCATCTAGAGGATGGGTATGAGAATAAAGTCATAAATAAAGTTCCTCTCTGTGTCTGGAGGAACCTCTCCTGGTGTTTTTCTTCCATTTCTTTTCCTGCTTCTAGGCGACTATAATTGAGCATCTCTACTAGAGACACAGCATCACCTCAACTCTCACCATATTGGGTATATTCTAGTGTATACTGCAGAATTTTTCAATGACCTTACATTAAATATTTACAAATATCTTTCACATAATTAATATATAAACAGTCAAGAAGTGATTATGGAATAGTCTTATATAGATTAATGCTTTTGACATCTTCCTTTATCAGCTTCATGGATACCCACTGTAGCATACAGTAAATCTCCCTCGGGCACAGACTCAATGCTTTATGGTGAGTAGTTGAAAAAGTTTATACATATGGAAAGTAGAATTTTTCTTTATTTGAGAAGAGGAGGAAAAATAAGAACTGATAGGAAGCCAATCTCAGATAGATATTCAAAAATGCACCTTGATGACCAAAATCATGAATGGAAACAAAATTCTTCTGAGTCATTTAAAGAAGATAGAGACTAAGTCTTAGATTTTTCTCTATTTTACTTCAAAAGCAATTCTATACAATAGCATATTTTGCCAGTCAACATTTATGAAAAATACTTTTCATCTGTCAATTTTCCATTGGAAAATTGTCATTGTTAGTCAACATGTATTTATCTAGTCTAATGCTACAGAGGAATTTTTTTTTTGAGACAGAGTCTCACTATGTTGCCCTTGGTAGAGTGCCATGGCATCATAGCTCACAGCAACCTCCAATTCTTGGGCTTAAGTGATTCTTTTACCTCAGCCTCCCAAGAAGCTGGGACTACAGGTGCCTGCCATTACGCCCAGCTATTTTTTGTTGCAGTTGTCATTGTTGTTTAGCCAGCCTGGGTCGGTTCGAACCTGCCACCCTCAGTGTACATGGCTGGCGCCGTAACCACTGTGCTATGGGCACAGGGAATTTTTATTAACCTTATCAAAATATTGGGGTAAGAATAATCACCATTTTGATCAGCTGAACCTCTGATAGCCTAAAAGAATAAGAGTAGGGCCTCATATTTCCATGACCCCAGCTTATGGCATTTTCTCATACCACTTAAGTGTCTTGTGAGGATTATTATTTTTTTTTTTGAGACAGAATCACTTTGCCACCCTTAGTAAAGTGCGTGGCATCATAGCTCACAGCAACCTCAAACTCTTGGGCTCAAGCAGTTCTCTTGCCTGAGTCTCCCAAATAGCTGGGACTAAAGGCGCCTGCCATAACTCCCAGCTATTTTTAGAGAGGGAGTCTCCCTCTTGCTCAGGCTGGTCTTTAACTCCTGAGCTCAGGCAATCCACCTACCTCAGTCTCCCAAAGTGCTAGGATTACAGGTGTGAGCCTGATTATTGTGCCCAGCCTTCTTTGGGGGATTCTTTAGCTGATATTGTTTTGTTGTTTGGAAATGTGCACCTTCTTTTTTTCTTCAATACAATAGGAAAAATTCTTAAAAAATCTTTAACACAATAGGAAATTTCACTTCTTTGGTAGTTATTAGACAGATCCCAGGATCCCAGCCTTGCTGTAAATTGGTGCATAGTAAACTATGCACACTGTATTCTAGGGATATTCAGACCAGCTAATTTGAGCTCCTTCTAATAGCACATGAAATCTGACATTACTATTAGAATCAGTTCAGATATCTCCTTTGCATCCTTAGATGATGTCTTTACCAGCACAATGGCAGCATTTTCAGAAGTCCCCACAACTACCAATGGATCTACTAAAAAAAATCACATTTATATCACTGGTGAGTCATTTGCCATATTTTTTTGGGGGGTATTTTATATTTTGTTTAGTCAACAAATGTTTATGGAGTACCTTATTAAGCATGGTGGGTATATAGTGAAAACACTGGCTTCCAGAAAATCGCAATCTATCAGATAGTATATATAATAAGCAGTGATCATACAATTAAATTTATTTGTGACAAGTACTATAAGATATTTACAGGATCTAGCAGAAAGACCTGATTTTAAGTGGAAATCAGAAAAAGACTCTCTGAAGATCTGATATTTGAATTAAAATATGAAAACTGAAGAAGAATTAGCCAATTTTTTAAAAAAGCAAGGAACATTTCAGGCCTGTGAAAAGATAGTCTGAGAAAGAGATCATTGGAACAAAGGGTACATGTGTAATTCAATGAATAAAATTTTGTCGGTGAAAAATATAGCCCCTTATTTTATATTATAAAGAAAACAAGAGATTCAGTGAAGTTAGCATTCTCCCAAGGCAGATCGTGATTGTAGGTTCACAGGCATAATCAACTCCAGGAGTGTTCACTTGGCTAGTGAACTCTCCACCTGGGTACTTGCTTTTTCATATCAAAGATCGTACAGACCTCAGATCACTGGAGCATCATCCTGAACATATCGTGGCAACAGAGCTGCAAATTGAGGCACTACTAATATTTTAAGATATCAATCACTTAAATAACTCTGTAATTTAGAGATGAATCAAGATTTGAACTTTGCTTTTCCACTGAAAAGCAATGAAGGCTATGGTTTCATTTTCTGTATTTGATTGGAAGGTAATTTATAGGCATTGATGTAAGACCTAATTAAAAACTTTTGTTCTTTTATTTCTCTAATGCTTTGGAGGTTAAATGTTACATTCCACTATATTACCAGTGTAAAGCCTGGTAAATTTTGACTTGACTAAAATAGGACTTTGTCCAGTCCTGACTGAGTGGACCATCTGTGCAATTGTTTCTTTTGAAATCATGCTACTCCAGAGGTTCAAACTACTGTGAACTCTCCAGACATCAGTATATACAATATATCACTTAATCATGTATTTTAGGAGGACATGCCCTTGCCAGGAACCCTGAGTGTCAACTTTGACGAGGTTGAGGTTAAGATGACCTTGAAGCCTTGGATGTGTGTCCCATGAAAAGGAAAAATATTCAGCTCTGTTAACCAATGCTAGCTGATAACATTGTTGTAGAATCCCAAATTCAAGTTCATGTACCTGATGCACAGCTAAAGCCAGAATGTTACACTGATGCTTGGAGGTGAAGTTTTGTTCAATTTGGCCAAAGCAAAAAGATAGGAGAAAAAAAATCCCTCAGATTGCCTTGTCACAGTGTTGAAGTAGTGAGCTGTTACACAGGGTGGAGGACAGGTAGGGGGAAGTCTGTGTTGTTGGTTTCAGATAACACCTTGAGTAACCAGACTTCTAGGCCTCAGCAGCTATTTGCAACTTTTTTTTTTTTTTGCAGTTTTTGGCCAGGGCTGGATTTGAACCCACCACCTCCTGCATATGGGGCCAGCGCCCTACTCCTTTGAGTCATAGGCACCGCCCAGCTAGTTGCAACTTTTTCAGGAGCCTTCATTCTTTCTGCAAAGCAAACTCAGGAGATTCTTCTCTTGATTCAGGAGTTACCCATCTCCTCCTGATTGACAAAGAAACAGTGCATCAGCTGTTAATAACTGCTGAGAGAACATGGGATATTGGGCAGGAAGCAAGCAATTAACATGTGCCAATAACCAAGGGACTAGTCCAATTCTATATTATTTCAGTCATTAAAAATACTGGACCAAGGGACTAGTCCAATTCTATATTATTTCAGTCATTAAAAATGCTGGGGTAATAAATCTCAAGGGGCCCAGATACAATGACTTATGGATATAGTCCAAGAACTACTAAAACACAGAAAAGATTTTGTAGCTAATCTTAGGCCATTTATTTGGAGTTAATAAAAAACGTTTTGGTAACTAATATTTTAAATCCAGTCCTTTAGAATTCATGTTTTGAGGCACAGAGGTTACGGCACCAGCCACATACACTGAGGGTGGCAGGTTCGAACGCTGCCCAGGCCAGGTGAACAACTGCAACAAAAAAATAGTCGGGCATTGGGGCGGGCGCCTGTAGTCCCAGCTACTTGGGAGTCTGAGGCAAGAGAATCACTTAAGCCCAAGAGTTGGTGGTTGCTGTGAACTGTGACACCACTGCACTCTACCAAGGGCCACATAGTGAGACTCTGTCTCAAAAAAAAAAAAAAAAGAATTCCTGTTTTGAGATTTTGCTTTCTCAAAAACAGGGTAATAAAAAACTGAGCAATAGAAGCAATAAAAAGCCTGTATCTACCCATAAGCAGTTTACTATCTAGTTGAAAGAACAAAAGAAAACCAATCTTTTTGCCTAAATGATCTAAGTAATCTAAATATCTAAAGATCTATTTATAATATATAAGGAATCTGACTGGAGGGTTGTTAGAAATAATAAAAGCTTGAGAAAAAAGCTAATTAGGTAAAATATTAGCATACCTTGAAATGAAATAGAAGTCTTGAATCTTATTTAGGTGATAGACAGCATAGATGTCTTGAATGTTATTTGATGCAATAAAAATTAAAACGTTTTCACTGTCAGAAATTGGAAATAACTCCTATCTGAAAAGTTGTGTGTGTATTTAAATGTGCACTAAATAATTAGCCTCAATCTTTAAAATTACAGTAATTATAGCACTGTACTGGATTAAAAATAATGATTTTTGAGTGGTTGTTTCATGGAGCATCTCGTATATTTAAATAAAATTGTTTTGTATATAGATTAATTCATTTGCTTTGATACATACAACTAAATGGGTTTCATACTGTTCTAACATTGATGTGCAATGAATAAAATGTCAGTTTGCCATGAATGTCAACTTTCAGATGGCAATACTTAAACACAGTGAAATAACTTCTTCAGTAATCTGTTTTTCTTGAGCAACCAAACTTTCAATAATGTGGATAATATTGTTCTCATAGTCATGATTTTGTGTACTTCTGTTTTTTATAACTATAGGGAAGTCGATGTAGTTACATTAAAGATTATATGGAGTTACAATTCTGGTTCTGTTGAACCCAGAGATGCTTTGTTTTGATTTTCACTGAATGCAGTATATATCAAGCTAAAAATAAACTCTGTGTTAGAGAACTAATAAAAAAAAAAAGCTGAGAGACTTAACATCTAACATCATGGAACAATTAAATACACTGTGGTAGGTCCATTGAATTATGCAGTCATTTAATGAAATAAAGTAAATATCTCTACATGCTTTGGAAAGTGTAGCAAGAATTTTTTTTAAGAAAGAGAAGTAAGGGACATAATAGCAGGTACATGGGCGGCGCCCGTGGCTCAGCGGGTAGGGCGCCGGCCCCATATGCCGAGGGTGGTGGGCTCAAACCCAGCCCCGGCCAAACTGCAACAAAAAAATAGCCGGGCATTGTGGCGGGCGCCTGTAGTCCCAGCTGCTTGGGAGGCTGAGTCAAGAGAATCGTAAGCCCAAGGATTTGGAGGTTGCTGTGAGCTGTGTGACACCACGGCACTCTACCGAGGGCGATAAGGTGAGACTCTGTCTCTACAAAAAAAAAAAAAAAAATAGCAGGTACAGTATGCCCCCATTGTAATAAAAGGGATCTATATTCATGATATACATGTGCACCTATACATTCATACAAAATTTCTAGTAGGATACATAATAAATTGTTCAAAGTTATTGCCTTTTGTGGGGGTGAGAAGGCAGAGACACCACCCCGGAGTATGATGATAGCCAATAAGCATGCCCCTGGCCCTTGAAGAAATTGTGTTTCACAGGTGGGAGAAATAGTTCAATTAATCCTGTTTTCCAGATGCCAAAGATTGGCATTAAAGTTTATCTCGCTTTATGCCTTTTTCAGGTGTTGTGAAAGAGCCCAAAGACGGGATGTCCTGGCCAGTGATTGTGGCAGCTTTACTCTTTCCCTGCCTGGTACTGTTTGGTCTTGGAGTGAGAAAATGGTATCAATACCAAAAAGAAATGTGAGTATGATACTGAAATTGGTAGAAACTGATAAGTTTTCATTACAAAATATTTATCAGCACATAATTAGTATATGGAACTCAACCTAGTATATTATTACTGTAACTGTACTGATAAATATATTATTGTACTGATAAATATTTCTGTGAGAAAATAAAGCTCCCAGAGGCTCAGAGAGGCTAGATAGCTTTTCCAGCCTTATGCAGCCAGGTTAAATGCATAGCTCCTGACTTCTCATCCTTTCTGCATTGGCCTGGTCCAGCTGAAACACTCATCGGATGGAGCATGTCCATGGGCATGAAATGGGAACTGAGCTTGGCCTCACCTAAAACCTAAAATGGATTTTTTTTCTTTTAATCTTCATTATTTTCTCATTTCCATGCATCATTGGACCACCTGAGCTCAGCTGGGCCTCCATGCTCAAGTGTGAAATTGAATGAGAAAGGTAATTTTAAGAGATTTCTGGCTGCTTTGTATCACAATGGACTTTTATTGCCCTTTTCCTTTCTCCCTCCTGAGCAGAAAAGTAAGATTTTGTGGGGTTACTCTTTTTGTTTCTTTGTTTTACTGAAATGTTTTCCAAAACTCTTCTCCAACCAACAGTCTGAGATGGCATGTTAGGTTAAGCCTCACTTTTCTGACTTGATATTTTGAATCCGCCTGGATAAGGTCATAACTGGAGGATACCCAATACACAGGAGCTCGTCTTCCACATATCTTACTACCAAGATAGCACTGAGCATTGTACCATATGAGCCTTCACAGAGTGTCCTGGAAGACTCTATAACCATGTGCATGGAGTGCTTTGTGGTGAATAAAACACTAAACCAATAGTTGGAAATCTTGGGATCTAATCCAAGGATTGCGTCTTGGCCACCACATGACTTTGAGAAATATATAACTTTTCTAAAAATCAAAAGTGCAATTTTTTTAGAATTATGCAAGTTGTCATTAAAGCTTTCAAAATTGGGTAAGAGGTATTGAATATCTTTTTATTAAAATTAGAAAGTATCTAAAAATCTGCATTTTTTTAATTGTTCTGTATTCAAATGCCTGAGTCATAAAGAGATGAAAAAAAAACCTAACACACACACACATTAAGATGCTATGAATTGCCAGGGCATGGAGGTGTTTGAGTGATGAACATAAAAGATGCTCACAGATTTATTTCTGTTTCCTGCTATCAAGATATCTGGAGTATTTATATACCTAAATCCTATACTCACTTGGCTCCTCAGTGCATTTCAGACAAAGAGATAACTTGTGCTGACCTAAAATAGTGCTTTGTACGAAGATGACTTTACCAGTGTTCAGTGATTCAAACAAAAGGGATTTAGGCATATTCAGCCAGTACTCAGGATTGAGAAGAGCTTTTCTTTCCACCTCTACCTTATCCCCATGGTACCTAGCAAGCATGTGGGTAAAGACCAGGGATAGGGTTAGCAGAGGAAGTACTTGAAAAGATTCAATCTCAAGTCCCAGAATTTTAAGATTTTTGTACCTGTAGAAATGTTTTAATCCATGTAAGAGAAACATCCCTTCTACATGTACATATTAGGAGGTAGTTGCCATTGAAAACACCAGGCTTTCAAGTCTTTCAAGGTTAAAAGACTTGAATTATGGCAGGGTGTGTAGCTCACACCTATAATCCTAGCACTCGCAGAGGCTGAGGCGGGTGGATCATTTGAGCTCAGGAGTTGGAGAGACACCAGTCTGAGCAAGAGTGAGATCCCATCTCTACTAAAAATAGAAAACCTAGCCAGGTATTGTGGTAGGTGCCTTTAGTCCCTGCTATTTGGGAGGCTGAGGCAAGAAGATCTCTTGAGCTCAAGAGTCTGAGGTTGTGTAAGCTATGATGGATGCCACAGGGCTCCACTCACAGTGTGAGACTCTGTCTCAAAACAAACAAAAAAAAGACTTGAATTACTAGTCTGGTTCTCTTAAGTAAGAAGTTTAAAATCTCTGAACCTCAGTTTTAGCTATATAATGATGACAATGATACTCAATTCCTATATATAAAATAAACGATGTTATGATGAAAGTTTTTTGCAAATGATAAAGTACCACATATAAATTCATTAATTATATGATTAAATGACCAATAGAGCTAACGAGCACAGGGGAAAGCCAGCAAAAAATTCTGAAAGAACTGAGAGGGTTTGTCTCTTTCTCACCTATCTGTCCTTCATTTAAGAAAAACAAACAAATAAAAAGAGTACGAAGGAAAGAATATGACTCCCTCACATTCTTAGCACTGAAAAAACAATGTTTTGTTCCTAGCATGGAAAGACCCCCGCCTTTCAAGCCACCGCCACCTCCCATCAAGTATACTTGCATTCAAGAGCCCATGGGAAGTGATCTGCCTTGTCATGAGATGGAGACACTCTAGTCCTGTAAGACTTTACCACACAGCAGAACTCTGTTGGAATTCTATTGAGAAAGTAGATATTGTGCTTTATTAATATAATTTGCCTTCAGCCAAGCCTCTGCTGCAACTGACATGGACGTTACAAGTGAATGATTTGTCTTCTCAGCAACTTGCCCTCTTTTGCCTGCATATGCCTGAAATTTAAACAAGAGTAAAAGAATCTATTATGCTCATACCCAAGGCAATCTGCAGGGGTTTTCTTGCTTATGTAAGTGGTGCCCATTAAGCTGCTGTCATTAAAAAAATAAAGACTTCTTTCATTTTTCACTTCATTTCTCTGATTGATGAGACAACTATGGTTGTGAGCATATGACTCTACTAGATCCTCTTCCTTTGATCATGTGCCAACTTTTTTAACTATTTGTCAAAATTATGATAATCTTAGACCTTGGTTGCATTCCCTAAGAAAACTGTAAGCAGAAAATGTGAAAGTTCTACCAAGAGTTCCAGCTAATACAGAAGCATGGCTAGTCTTCATACTGAAATTCTGTTGTTTATTTTCACCGAAGGAGAACAGAATATCTTACATAAGAACTATATTTGTGGGCGGCGCCTTGTGGCCCAGTGGGTAGGGCACTGGCTCCATATAACCAAGGTGGTGAGTTCAAATCTGGACCCGGCCAAATTGCAACAAAAAATAGCTGGGCATTGTGGTGGGCCCTTGTAGTCCCAGCTACTCGGGAGGCTGAGGCAAGAGAATCACCTAAGCCCAGGAATTGGAGGTTGCTGAGAGCTGTGTGGTGCCACGCACTCTACTGAGAGCGATAAACTGAGACTCTGTCTCAAAAAAAAACTACATTTGCACCCTTCACCCCTCCTCCCATCTGCCCAGGCTCCTGCCATGTACATAAAGATGAGGAAGGAATCAGAGAGTTAACTAGCCAAAACCAAGTAGTATACTTTACCAACCTCTAAATTATATGAGCTAAATAAGAGTCTCAGCTTTGCCTGTCTATGTGCCTGTGTTTGCAAGCCCACGGGAGCATCTTACTAGTACTGAGCTGTTATGTAAGAAAACAGGCAGCCTGCCCCAATCCAACCCATTTCATTTTAGTTGTTTTCTTATTTTCTGGGGACTTTCCTGTTCATCCAATCTGCCTGTTTTGATCTCTTCTGAAACAGATAAAAAGCCTCCAATCAGACTAGCACTGATCAATTAGTCCTGCTCCCACCAATCTTTTGCATAACAGCTCAAGCAGAAAGTAGAGGTGACAGAGAAGAGACCTAGTCAGCCAGACATGCTCTGTATTCAGCAACAGTTTGTGGATGAATAAATTTGGATCCCTGTTGTCCCCATAACCCTTCCTGCTCTACCTCCCCCAGGAGGAAAGAACAGATGTTGCTGACAGATGTAATGATAGGCAAATTCTGTGTGGACTTTATTCCCAGAAGGAACCTTTAGTTCAGTTGCAGTGTATTTATCCCCAGTTGTACATGAGAATAACTTGGAGAGTTTTCTTTTTTTAAAATATTGTGGTTGTCCCACTCTAGTTCAATTAAAGCAGAATCTCGGCAGAGTGAGGCACAGACATCAGCACTATTGGATGATTCATGGTTCAGACAAAGTTGGGAACTGGTGGACCAGTGCAAGTGCCTTCTTACAGATCAGAATCTTGGGTAGGTGCTTACATCTTCTGGGACCAATCTGCAAATGACCCCCAATGATTCTTGCCTCCTGCTATTTACACCTTTATGTGTCCCCCTCAATAATAAATAAAAATAGTTTTTGTGACACAGACCCAAGATTAGGGTGAAATAAGGAATTCACCTAGGATAAAGAATTTAAGGAGGTGTTCACACTCAGGGTTATGCACTTGCATGATCTTGAGGGTGAGTGCCAGTTCCATCCCTGATGTAGCAAATTAGATACTATGGAAATGACACACACTGGGTTGTAATATACAATGTAGCTTCTACTTTTATCGCTCTTTGATTACCAGCTCTGGGGGAAGCCCACTTTATGTGAGAACACCCAAGTAGCTCTACCTAGAGGTCCACCTGTCAAGGAACTAAAGCTTCCTGCTAACAAGCATCAGCTCACCATCCATGTATGCAAGCCAGCTTGGAAGTGGATCCTGCAGCCCCTGGTCAAGTCTTCAGATCACTGGCAACCTCAGCTGACCTTTTGACTGGGACCTCACAAGAGCCAAAACCACCCACCTAAGTCTTTTCTAAATGACCCACAAACACTGCAAGATAACAAATGCTTATTGTTTAACAATTACAACCACCCTTCGTGTATATTGTTGTTTTTATTTAATACAACTTAATCAGCAGTAATTTGTGTAAAAGGCATTGTAGTTTTACTTTACTGTGTCATTAGGATACGTAAATACAAGTAGAGGAATTGGAGTAAAAAGTGGCAGAATTAGAGATGTTTAGTTTGTTTCAGTAAAGGAAGAGACTTTTTACAGTACAAGGTAAGTTGTGTAATTTTTCAAGCTAACAAATGACAGGAGTTGCACAATGTATTTGTATTAACTCCTCTTCAAGGTATACATTTTTAATATTATAAATAAGTTCTGGTCAGCATTTGCAAATTTATCTACCCTTTGAATAGAGTAGTTGCTTATCCATGGAAGGATGCTCAGTCAGTGGTTCAGAGAAACTTTTCATAAACCTTGAAAATAGAGGGGATGAGGTGCCTTTTAGATAGTGCTGTGAGCTTGACATCTTTCATTTGACTAAAATGACAGTTTTACCTGCACCTTAAATTATGTGCAGGAAAATGTATTGAGCCTGTCTCAACCAAAACCCCTTTATCTAGAAGTGGATTTAGTCCTGTCCCATGGGAGAAGTCGCAATACTAGACTTCAATCCCTAAGGTTTCTGCATGTCATCACCACCTCCATTTAACTCATACATTAGCATTTTCATCACTCATTTCCAAAGTACCATGTGTTAGATAACACTGTTATTCAGAGGTATTCACTTCCTCACCCACCTGCACCATGGACACACCTTGACTTTTGGCTTGACCATGAGACCTGTTTGGGGCAATGAAATATCATGGCAATAACTATTCCAAAACTTGAAGAGTGCTTGTATGATTTGACTCACTCTCTCATTCTCTACCATTGTCATGAGAACACTTTCAGGCTAGCTTATTAATGCTAAAAAGAAGATGAAAGATTCATGGGATAGAATAGAACCACCCAAGCAAGGCCAAGCCTGTATTAGCAGATCCTTGGTCTACGTCAATCAGTGTATAAGTTAAACATTGTTGTATGCCACTGAAATTATGTGATTGTTACATAGCATAATTGTAGCAATAGTTAACCTGTACACATAGGTTCAGAGGTAGGTATATTTTAGCTCAAAAGCAAGTCCCTAAGCTGAGAGATAAATGTATAATTTAATACTAAAAAAACTTTTCCTTTGGTTTGGCCTGAGTTTTGTTTTAACTAAATAAGACATGATTGTCTTCATCAAATTAACTTTGCCTTATAGGTCTTTAAAATCACAGAACATTTGACTAGGATAGATATTAGAGATGACTTTACAACTAAGGGGTTAAAGGCACTGTGAAATTAACTTGCCCAACGTCACACAAGTACACATGGTAGAACCCAAATGATGACCCAGCTCTCTGATTTTCAGTCTAGAGTATAATCAATCTTTTAATGCTTTGGAATCTTCTTTGGCTATATAGGATATTTTGTGTGCATTTAAGTAAATATTGTTTTTTTTAAAAATTCATAGGTAGTATATTCTAAATTCAGTGACAGAAAGCAAAGAAAAATAGAAATAATGTGTCCTTGGTGATGGGATGGCCTAGAAAGTGAAAAACAATGAAAAAAGAAAAGAGAATAATTAAGACCAGAAACTGGAAAGAAAGGTTAGAGAAACTTACCAAGGCCAGAGATAATGAAAAGGATGCCATCTCTGAGGTTCTGAGCAGGGGGAAAGGTTCTTAAGTAAAGCCCTCTTGGTGACCTGACTTAGGAGAGTGTCTTAGGCTTGACGCTGAAGGTCAAATCGCAGAAATATAAAGCCATTATTCTCTCTGAGATAAGGGCTGAAATACATAGGCTAATTGAGTTTAGGACAAAAATCATGACTATGCCAACCAGCTAAAGGATAGGTGTCCAGCAGAGACAGCTGAAATAATGAGTGAAAGTTACTACCATGGGAAAAAAACAGACATTAACTGGAGAAATGGGCTATCGTTCTAGTCAGAGTTGTATAGTGAGATGGTGAGAGCAAGAGAGTTTATTTCTCAGATCCTGCAATGGGGGCTTTGGTGGATTTCCTGGATTGCTAACAAAGGGTCCCCAGGGCATCCAGGAAGGTTGACCAAAGAGCAGAAGAATATGACCTTAGTCAAAGTCAGGGTTAAGGAACACTTTCAGAATTACTCTTAAAACCTGTCTAGTGCATCTATGATAGTCTTGACATTAGTTGGGTATCAATTAACATAGGAATAGGAATAATAGAATCTAAATTTTTCTACCCAGATAGCATCTTTGTACTCTTCAATCTCTGTTACAGGCTTTGCCTGTTTTGCTCATTCTGATTCCTCATGTTTTCTCAAAGGTTCTCTGGGATTGGGATTATAGGGAGAGATACTAAGGATATTAAAAAGGAAGAGCAACAAACTCAATATCATAATAAAGAAGAGAACATGGAGGGTGTGGCACATCCAGCTACTGTTGCTCAGTGCCAGAAACTTGTGCACATTTGCCCTGAGTTTTGTCAGACTATTCCCCATTTACTGTCCAAAGAAGACATAACACCAAATAAAACTGACTGCAGTGTTATGCCATTCAGCTATCACCAAAAAATACTTAAAAAAGCTGAGAAGGCAGGAGGGAGAGGGTAGAACAATGGTTACAAGTATTTTGTAGAGAAATTTGATAGTAGACCTGGCAAGCTGAGAACCCAGCATAGGAGTTAACCCCTGATATGCATTTGTTCCCTTCAAAATGTAAGTATCTGTTAACAATGAATGGACAGATGAGTAGAGATCTGAGCATTCCATGTATGGTACAACCATTTGTGTACCACTAGTTTGGAATAAGCATAATTCCACTCTTATAGGTAATTGGTCACACATGGATTTTTCCTACGCATTAAAGCTGTTGCACTGATTCAAAGGGACATGCTTTGATGACTAACAGATCTGAATCTAACATAATTATAAATAGGTATTGATTTTAATTTCATGACTGGTTAATAGAAAAGTACAACCAGCACTTTTCCTGAATACCTCTTTTGGGTGGCCATTTTAGGGTTTGTAGACTCCACACTCAAGGAATTGATATAAAATTATCTATGAACTACTTCTTGCCTCCAATAAATATAAATTTCAATGGGAAAATAAGTTCAGTAAATATTAGTTCAATGGGCAAATTAAAGAAATAAATACAGTACAGTGTGATACATATAAAAATAAAATCATGGGCGGCATCTGTGGCTCAAGGAGTAGGGCGCCGGTCCCATATGCCGGAGGTGGTGGGTTTGAACCCAGCCCCAGCCAAAAAAAAGAAACCACAAAAAAATAAATAAATAAAATAAAATCACGTGCAAAGAAGAGAAAATAATAAAGAGAAAGGTATCATATCGTGGACAGCGTGTGAAAAATGTTTTTTAAAAGGCTTCGGAGAGAAGGCTATCATTAGCAGCAAGGGCATTGAAGTAGAGACCCTGATATCTGAGGATCTCTACTTCTCTAATTCCCACAATGATGGGAATTAAAAACTTTACCTAGGGATTACACCAGGAATGCAAAAAGGATTTAATGATAGAAAAATGCTTAATAAAAACAAATCAAAAACAACAGAAAGAAAACAAAAGCCAAAAAAAGAAATAAAAAGGAAAATTGCTTAATAGAATTCATCATTAAATAGGACTAAAGAGGAATAGCATATGATTGATCTCCATAGTTGCTTGAAAAACCTTGGTCAAAATTCAATACCCATTCATAATAAAAACTTTTGAGAAACTATACACAGGGTGTCCATAAAGTTCATGTGCAATTAACATAGACACACACACACACATATATATACAAAACATATGTATGTATGTATGTATATATGAAATATGTGCATGCATATCTATATATTTCTCTATATAGCTATATTTGTAGATACAAATACATACACATACAGGTGGAGACCAGCCTGAACATGAGTGAAACTCCATGTCTACTAAAATTAGAAAACCTAGCCAGGCACTGTGGCAGGTACCTATAGTCCTGGCTATTTGGGAGGCTGAGGCAAGAGGATTTCTTGAGCCCAAAAGTTTGAATGAGGTTGCTGTGAGATATGATGCCACAGCACCCTACCCAGGGCAAAAGCATGAAACACTATCTAAAATAAAAGAAAGCAAAGTAAAATAAAATAAACAATATGAAACTGTATATACACAAGGTTATTATTGGTATCAATATTTGCAAAGTATTAGAAAAATATATGTGCAAACATAGGAGATTGGTTAAATAAACTATGATAAATACACAAAATAGAGTAATACACAGCTGTAAAATTAAGAAAGAATATCACTATCAATGGATACAGAGTGATTTCTAGGAGATATTAGTAAGTAAAAAAGGCAAAGTGCAAAGAGCATCTAATATGCTACCTCTGTGTATGAAAGAAGAAAAAATAAGAAATAAAATGTAATGTTTTATGTGTCTGTTTTTACAAGAAGAAACACAGTAAAGATGAATAAAAAAAGTGTGCTTCAGGCCAGGAGTTTGAGACTAGCTGGTGCAACATAGCAAGACCCCATCTCTACAAAAATATAATTTTAAAATTTATCTAGGCATGGTGGCATATGCCTGTAGTTCCAGCTACTTGGGAGGCTAAGGTAGGAGGATCACTTAAGCTTAGGAGTTTAATGTTACAGTGAGTGATGCACCACTACAGCACTATATACCACTGCACTCTAACCTAGGTGACAAAGTGAGATCCTGTCTCAAAAGAAGAAAAGAAAAATAAACAAAAGGGCTCCGTGCCTGTAGCACAGTGGTTACGGCGCCGGCCATATACACCAAGGCTGGCAGGTTCAAACCCGGCCCGGGCCAGCTAAGCAACAATGACAGCTGCAACAAAAAATAACTGGACGTTGTGGCAGGCGCCTGTAGTCCCAGCTACTTGGGAGTCTGAGGCAAGAGAATCACTTAAGCCCAAGAGTTTGAGGTTGCTGTGAACTATGACACCACAGCACTCTACTGAGGGTGACATAGTGAGACTCTGTCCCAAATAAATAAATAAATAAAATAAAATAAATAAACAGGGGAATTGGTTATCTATAAGGGTTGGGGTGGAACAGGGTAGAAGAGATGTGAGGAAAGGTGATTTCTGTGTATACCTTTCTGTATAATTTTGTCGGAAAAAGTATGTTAATGTCCTACATATTCAAATAATAAAATAAATAAATAAGAATAGGAAAAAAATAAAACTGAAAGCAAAGTGAAACAGATGAAACCATTTGTTTTCAAATAAACAGCATAATCACACTGAGTGAGAAAAATGAAAGAAAAAAAAATCTAAGTAACTATGAACACCAAATGTGGCTATATATCCCCAGCCTTATGTAGGGTAGGCATAGGGGTGGAAGGAAAAGGAATAAATGTGAGTAAATCTGGAAAACTTTTCAGTAAGATTTTTTTTTCAATTATATTGATATGAGCAAAGCAATCTTGAAACTATATCATATGTCTTCACGAGACTGAGTAAATCTATAAATTTGTTGTCATCATGAGACCAGTTCTCTCTGAAGAAGAAGGAACATATAAACATGGATTAAGGGAGGATAGTGTGGATGCAAGGAGTAGATTCAAATTAGAGATATTAATGTGAACTCATGATTTCCTTAATATATGTGTGTAAGAGTGTGTATACCCACAGATGATAGTGTCTTTCCCACGTATCACATCTGGAGGCCTATAAGGTCCACTTTGCCCTCATTTATAATGTTAACCATGGTGTGTGTATGAGTGTGTGTGTGAGCACCTGTGTGTAGCACTGTCTGTATCTCCCAGATAAATCTTTTGAAAGGAACAAGAACAAAGGTATCCTAGTAGCAATGAATATATAAAGCATCTAGACGATGGTCTCTAATGTGATTTCCTGCTGAAAGGAACAAAGCTTCTCAGAGAAATATCTGATTAAGGGCAAATGACCATCAGAAATGTCATCATATGAGGTCTGACAATTAAGTTCATAAATCTGCCAGCTTTATGCCACATGCTTACCTTGGCAGCACTGTACAAACAATTCTGTAAGGTTTTGTAACCTCGGTATATCAGTGTCTTGCAGCTACATTTGTCTCAAGATGTGGTGATGTCTTGCTGAGTGGCATTCAGTATTGTTGTTGCCTGTTTTTGTATGCCATATGATGACAATTCTAATGGTCATTCCAAAAGAAGAGTTCCAAGATTGCTTTGAAGTGTGGCTAGGTGCTGGCATTGGTGCATAGTTTCTCAAGGGGAGCACTTCAAAGATGACCACAGCAATACTCAGCAAAGAGGTATGTAACACTTTTTCTAGAATGAATTCACAAACTTAATTGTCATACCTCGTATATGACAATTGGTTGAAATATCTAACTCTAGACTGAATCCTGTACTAGAGGGGGGAAAAGTCTGTAAAAGATGTTATTAGATTGGCTGACAAAACTGGAACATGGGCAGAAGACTAAATAAAAGTATTTAAACGCTACTGTAGCTATGTAAGAGAATTTCCTATTCTTAAGAAATATACACTGAAAAAAAAAGTAGAGAAATAGCAGTAGAGGGCCATGATATATGTAACTTACCCTCAGATGGGTGTGTGTGCATGTTTATGCATGTACACACATTTATATAAATGTACACACACACAATGCACACAGTCATGCATATGCATACACAGATGGACAAAGATGAAGAAGTAAAGAAAGAAAATTGTTAAAAAAAAAAAAAAAGATGAATCTAGGTAAAGGGAACATATGCTTTCAGTTTCTACTTTTGCAAACATTTTTTAAGTTTGAAATTATTTCCGAGTAGAAAGGTTAAATAAAAAGTGCTTAGACAAGACCCTAATAAAAGATGCTTAATTTGACTCAAAACCAGCCTATCTTTCCAACACTGCAGCCTTTATACAGTATGACAAAATCCAAAAATCTGTTTCTTTGGGGGGAGTTTTTTTTCTCATTTCTCTTACTATTGTTTAATCTGAAAGTTCAGGAAAACACACACACACAAGGATTCATCCTGCAAGTTAACTGTTTTTGTCTCATTTCTAGGTTTTTACTCTGCCTTGGGTCCTGGCCTGGATCCACCAAAACTTCAGTCAATTTTTATTTTTTTCTGAAGGAAATGAGTGCAGCCCTTTGATTTTCTCAAAACTCCAGGGCAAACTCATCCTCTCACCATAAAACCATTTCACATCAAAGGAAACTAAGCTGTGTTTCTCTAGACTTCACTCAAGAAAGAGACTTTAGTTCCTCTTCCAAACCCTTGGGCAGTGTTTTTTTTTTTTTGTTGTTGTGTTTTTTTCTTTTTCTTTCTTTCTTTTTTTTTTTTTTTTTTTTTTTTTTGGCACTTTAGTACAATCTGTAGAAACAGTTCACAGTTTACAGCAGCCCCTGGGACAAGCCCTTTGATGCATGGCAGTAGCAGGTGCAGATTCCTGTTCAGAATTCCTACTGAGGGCTCCCTAAGTAGGAGCTGTGACAGAATAAATGTGCAACTAATAGAAAGGCTTTATTAGAGAACTCAAAAAACCACCACCTCAGCCTTGGTGGGTAGCAACATGATTTTAGAGTGTCAGCCCCATATATATGGGGTAGTCCCAGTTCCAACAAAAAAAAAAAGTCAAAAATTTGAGTAAGGAAGATAAAAAAGAAGAGAGGGAGCTCGGTGCCTGTAGCTCAAGCGGCTAAGAGGCTAGTCACATACACAGGAACTGGTGGGTTCTAATCTGGCCAGGTCTGCCAAACACCAATGACAAGTATAACCAAAAAATAGCTGGGTGTTGTGGCTGGTGCCTGTAGTCCCAGCTACTTGGGAGGCTGAGGCAAGAGGATTGCTTAAGCCCAAGAATTGGAGGTTACTGTGAGCTGTGATGCTACGGCACTCTACCCAGGGCAACAGCTTGAGACTCTGTCTCAAAAAAAAAAGGAGAGAGGGAGGAAGGGCTTAATTGTGTAAAGGTAAAAGCTATCTTTTCCCAACTGTCAAAGGGAAAAAATAGACTGTGTTAGAGAGAACATAAAACTCACATAGTTCAATCTTCAAGAATCATGTGCTCTGATTCTTCTACTGTGTTATTGTCTAACTTGTGCCAAGTTCGGCTCAGACACGTCCAATCTTAGGAATTCAATTCCTCCTCTACATCACTATATTGCCTAACTGAATTCTAGAACATTCTTCTATATAGTTGGCTGGAACAGAAAGATGTGTGGTATAAACTTTACTTTCTCTTTTATTTTTTCTACTCAAAGGAAGAAAAAACTGTGGGTGCAGATGATGCTAAAAGAAACTATGACTTCCTCCATGACTAGCTTCAGTGGTTGACAAAGAGTGAAACAGGACAGGCGGGTAAGTTGGGGGAGTAGCTGCAGAGACTTAGCAAGAAAAGAACACGTGATCCCATCTCAGGGTGGGCAAGGGACTTGAAGAGAAACTTCTCTAAAAAAGACAGACGCACAATCTACAAACACATGAAAAAGCTCATCATCCTTAATCATCAGAGAAATGCAAATCAAAACTACTTTGAGATATCACCTAACCCCAATAAGAGTAGCCCACATAACAAAATCCCAAAACCAGAGATGTTGGCGTGGATGTGGAGAAAAGGGCACACTTCTACACTGCTGGTGGGAATGCACACTAATATGTTCCTTCTGGAAGGATGTTTGGAGAATACTTAGAGACCTAAAAATAGACCTGCCATTCGATCCTTTAATTCCTTTACTAGGTTTATACCCAGAAGACCAAAAATCACAACATAACAAAGACATCTGTACCAGAATGTTTATTGCAGCCCAATTTATAATCACTAAGTCATGGAAGAAGCCCAAGTGCCCATTGACCCAGGAATGGACTAGCAAATTGTGGTACATGTATACCATGGAATATTATGCAGCCTTAAAGAAAGATGGAGACTTTACCTCTTTCATGTTTACGTGGATTGAGGTGGAACATATTCTTCTTAGCAAAGTATCTCAGGAATGAAAAAAAAAGTATCCAATGTACTCAGCCCTACTATGAAGCTAAATTATAGTTTTCACATGAAGGCTATAACCCAGCTATAGCACAAGACTTTGAGGAAAGGGCCAAGGAAGGGAAAAGGAGTGGGGAGGTTAAGGTGGAGGGAGGATAATGGGTGGGGCTACAGCTAGTGTGCATCTTAGAATGGGTACAGACGAAACTTACTAAAGGCAGAATACAAATGTCTATATACAATAATTAAGAAAATGCCATGAAGGCTACGTTGAACAGTTTGATGAGAATATTTCAGATTGTATATGAAACCAGCACATTGTACTCCTTGATTGCACTAATGTACACAGCTATGATTTAACAATAAAAAAAAGAAAATAAATAAAGAGAAATGTTTTGACATTCCAAAGCCTTGAGCCCAAACATTTGATACATAAAAATCCCCCACAAAGCTTATTTTAAAGGAAAGAAAAAAGATGCCATCCCTCAGAGGATCTGATTCAGTGGAGTTGGCCTTTAACCCTGATGTCTGCATTTTACATAAACTCTCAGTTTTTCTTGGTGTCATTGATCTGTAGACATTTTTAGGGTAATTGAAACTGAAAGGTAATTTTCTATGTGCCTGAAGTGAGCATTGAGTACCAGCAGGTGGCTCTATAACATCTTAAATCAGGAATTCTCTCTCTCTCTCTTTTTTTTTTTTTTTTTTTTATTTTGCAGCTAACTAGCTAGCTAGCTGGAAAACAAAAGCTCTGAGGCCTTCATAGTCTCTCAGTTACCTTTTGGGGGGTTAGAGGGGGATTAGGACAAAGGATTGAAAGAGGGTGCAGAAATATGGTGTGGTAAAAGGAATAAGTGAATATTAAAACACATTTTACAATCAACACTTGGTAGTAGTTCCTCTCAAAGTATTACAATGTAGTATTAAGTAAGTTGTTGTTAAAGGAAATTTTCTTTAATGTACAGCATAAAAACATAATGTCCAATAAATGTAAAAGCCATAGACGTTCTTAAGGTCTTCCTGAACAATGAACTTCTGAATCTGGAGAAACTTTCTTATGGGCAGCCACCACCAACATTCACTTTTGTCTCATTACAAATGCCAAGTGGGCTAAAGGTATCATTGGTATCACTATGTCCTATGTAAACTGCTGCTTCTCTGTTACCCAGTGTCTCAAGGGCACAGCATCTGGGTGTAATCAAGGATGCGTCATAATAACTGACAAAACAATGGTCTCTAGCTCTACCCATGATCAACAAAATAACCAGGTCCCAATCTCCTGACTCTGCCTTCTGATGTCAGGAATACGTGGGGGGTGTATCATGTGTTCACCAGACGGTTCACCTCAGCGTCTGTCTTTCCTTGGAGCTCCTGAAGTCCCCAGCTGCTGCAATGATGTCACTCTTCCTGGAGGAATTGCTGCTGCTGTCATCAGGAGCACCCACCTATGTTGGTGACGCTTCTTTCTACTCTGATCCTATCGCAGTTTTTGGTTTGAACGAAGGGAGTCTGGAAATGATCAAGAGCGAACTCTGCTGGTAGGAGGCCACAAAACCAAGCAGGGTATTGTGTATCCCCCCTTAATTTACCCTTTCCCCACCCGTCCCACTTCCCAGACAAAAACAAAACTTGTGAATGAGACATCATTGTGAAATTTAAAGCATTATATTAACTAACTCACCTCCGGGCAATGTCCCTAGACCACACATATACTTGATTCCAGATTCCATGTGGGTTCTGCTCTTTTCCCGTCTAGCACACAGCTTGGGTGGTAAACCTGCACAAGATCTTAGCTCAGGGGACCAGGCACAGTCCCAGCCCCAACATCACTAAATCAATATTCTGCCTGGGAGGTGTTTTAGCTGCCTTTAAACAAGTACAATCTGGGCCAGCTTATCCTGCCCAGACCCGTACAAATGGCAAGCTTATCCTGGGCCAGACCCATCCAAATGGCAAGCTGTTGAGATGCTTGCTCTGGGACCCTCCACTATTCCTTTATGACATGAATCTGAACAAAAGGAATCATTTCAAAAATATAGACATTTCAACATCTAATGTCCTCTCCAAGGAGAGGGCAAAGCTGTAGTTAGTTCTTGAGGAATTCAGTGGAGTCTTTGATCATGTAATGGAGAAAAAAACCCAGAAAAGAAAACAAATTTTATACATGTATTTCTAAAAATAGGGTTGGCTGTTCATAATAAAAATGGATGAACAGTTTGATGAAGTTTTCAAGTGATGAAAAATAATTTTAGAGATAGGCAAGCTGCCTACTCAGGCCCTTAGAATTATGGATGCTTGGAGGCACAGAGGGAAGATGGAGAAGGTTACTACCAGAGTCAAGGAAGGCTGCTTATTTAGCGTCTGTGTGCTGGAACTTTTGCATGCTGTCTCGCTTGTTTCTGCTTAATTCATTTCAGTAATTTACCTGAAAGACTCTTATTTCTCAATCATTCTCCATTCTGCCATAGTTATCTTGCTAAAGTACAAGGTGAGTCATTTTATTCCCCTTCTCAAAAGCCTGCAATGCCCCCCACTTTGTCAAGAGAAAAAGAAAATTCAAACTCTTTAATATTCTTTGGTTATAAATAGCATTTTCCAGGGTTTACAATAATAGGGAGCACATAATGGGAACCCCCGGCACAATCATCAAGAGCCTCAGAGTCATAACTGTGCCACTAATTAGCTATGAGATATTGGACAGGGTTATATAGCCTCTTAGCTTCAATGTCCTTTGTAAAATGAGACTAGCCGGGTGTGGTGGCTCACATCTGTAATCCTAGCACTCTGGGAGGCTGAGGTGGGTAAATTGCCTGAGCTCACAGGTTTGAGACCAGCCTGAGCCAGAGCAAAACCTCGTCTCTAAAAATAGCCGGGTATTGTGGTGGGCGCCCTGTAGTCAAGAGAATTGCTTGAGCCCAAGAAGTTGAGATTGCTGTGAACTATGATGCCACAGCACTCTACCAAGGGTGACAAAATGAGACTCTGTCTCTAAATAAATAAATAAATAAATACAAGACTAGTAATAGCACCCAAATCATTGGAAATTTTTCAGGATTAAATGAGAGCAAATGAGTTATATTTTCCCTCTTCCCCCACATGATACTCCAGCATTCCATTTCTCCTATCTGCCATTCATTATCATCATTTTGCTTATGTTTTCTTAGCTACATAAGCCTCTCCCATGCAAAAACCCTCCACTGATTTTCCATGGGCAGAAACTTTTCTCAGAATTCAAGACCTGGCTTGAATGCCACCTCCTCTAATGAAGCATCCTTCCCCCATCAAAATGCATACCTCTTCGTTGTTTCCCACATGTACCTGTCATCCCTTCATTCTGCCTCATATTCCAATTTGTAATTCACATACTTGACTCTCTTTCCTACTGGATTATATACGGCCTGAGGATCATTTAACGTTTCTTTTATTCCTACCACCTACCAGAATGATTTATACATGATAAATACTCTGTTTGTAAATAGTCACTAAAATTGACTGGCTTTAAAGTTTCAGTCTTCCTATGAATTGACGCCTCTCTTTCTGATAAATTTCATAATAAGTACTATAAAAATATTAACTATCCAAATTCTAAATATTAATTTTTATAAAAAAATTATTTTTCCTAAACATCTGTAGCATAGCAGAAAAATCCCACTGATAATTTGGTTTCCATTACATAATATAACAAAATTATTCTCTCAGAGATTTCTAGCTGAGATTATTAAAGTATAAATTTATTTTTTAATTATAAAAGTGATATAAAAATATTATAAAACCTTGGAAAAGAAAGAAAAGGCAATGCCTATTCCTACCTATCAAACATGAGCCTGTTCTCTAGGGCCCCGCTATTCACAAGTGTAGTATGAACAAGCCGCAAAAGCATTGGCTGGAAGCCTGTTGGAAATGCAGAGTATCTGGCCCATCTCAGACCAATTTCATCAGAATTAGTCTACAAGGTTATGACTAACATGCATGTTAAAGTTGGAAAGGTATTGGTCTAAGGCACTGAGTAGAGCACAGCAGAGCACTGCATTTCCCTCCTAACAAATATTTATTGGGCACTGTCTATATGTCAAGTGCTATATTAGATGCTGTGCTTTAATATGCAAGAGTTTTTTTAGGACTGACTTGCCTTCCTTTTGGACAGTTTCTTGAACAAATCAAATGGTTGTGAATAAAAAAGCTGCCACTTCTCAGAGATGCAAACATCTCATTCTGGAGTGGTTCCACTTGTCTCACTCTCAAGTTTTCAGTGATACTTCTAAGTCTCTGAAGTTCCATACCTTTTGTAATATGCTCATTCCTTCCATTAATAGGTATGGGGGGGCATTAAAATTAACATTCCACAGAACAACTTAAAAAACACATTTTGTTTGTTTAGGAAGCTTCCATAAAGTTTTATCTTTGGCTATTTAAAAATATATATATTTTACAAGTTGAAGGAAGCCCAGAAAGATGATACTTCAGAAATAAATCTTAAGATATTCCTTCACAAAGTGATTTTTCTAAAGTAGTGAATAAAAAAACAAAAACTTTGTTTACTTAAACACCTAGTGACATAGTCCTATATCCTGTGGTATGCTTGAAGACAAGCAGCTCTATACTGAAGTGCCCTTTAAGCAGCAGAAGAGACATGATAAGTATTATACACCTTCTTTCAATTAACTGACAAGTGATACTCCTCTATTCACATATCCCCAAAGGGTGTGGGGGAGGAACAAGAACAATAAAATAATAACTGGCTGGCAATATTATGCAGCAAAGAATGTTTAAATGAATGTTAAGAATAGCCTAGAACAAGAAACTTTCATAAGATGTTAAAATGGGCTAACGTGCAATAGGAGTTATGTGCGCAGAAAGGTGGTGTGAGGTGTAGGAGATGAGATGGACCCATTTGGTGATTACCTGTCAGCTTACCTACACATCTGTATAGAAGCCTTCAGTCTTCTCTTAGCTCAGGAACTGTTTTCTTTTCCTGTAAGGCCCTACCCAGTCGCTGAGGATCTGCCTGGCCTGTAACCCTTCAGGGCCATCAAGGCCAGGGTGCTTTTCTTAATTTGCCTGATCCCCATGATATTCCTGTGATTTTCAATGTGCAAAGGCCTCATCTCGGCAGAAACCCCATGATTTTCCACCATGGAAAAGTACCATTGGGCAGAGCCCGTGGCCCCATATACCAGAGGTGGTGGGTTCAAAACCCGGCTCCGGCCAAAAACTGCAAAAAAACAAACAAACAAGGAAATGGGTTTGTGTGACTACAAGTCTCCAGGCTAGAGGGACTTCATTCCTAAATGGAATTTCCAAATAGTGCCATCCCATGACATGCCAGGCTTCATTTCATGGATTAAAGGAAATCATATCTGCGATCCATTCCTGGCCTGCGGAGGAATTGTAAAGAGCAAACGGGACGAAGAATTTGAAAGAGGATTCCAAACAACAGGGCGATACGAGTATAAAGAATCATCATTTCCTCCTTTGTAAGACGGGAATAAGAGCAAGGAACTCCTGCACTGCAGAGTGTAGGTCGATCTTAATTATGTAATGTTTGAAACACAAACCGTTTTTGATGTTGTCAGCCAAACCTGGGGCACAGCACCTTTCTCAGCTTTTTTACCGCTCATATTTCTGCTGCTTCTATGGTTTACAGAAAATGCAACGCTTTCTATGTAATTGTCACGGAGCGTGCTTGTGTAGGGGAAAGAAAGAAAGAACCAAGCCTATGTGGTTGCGCTGAACATCTGAGCGCAGGCTGTGTGAAAGGGTGAAGGAAAGGAGATCCGAGGACCGGGCGGCCGAAGCCCGCAAGTTTCCCGGAACGCAGGGGCAGCCGCCGCGTCCTTCCACACACAGGAACTCAGGAGTAACGCAGGGAAGAGACTGCAGAGCAGGGGAGGCGTGGGAGCCGGACAGAGGGGCAACCTAGAGGGCGCCGGCCAATCGCAGCGCGCTTCGCCAGCGGCCAATCGCCGGCCGCCTAGCCCGACAAATCTGCCCGGCAGTGCGGGGCGGGGCTGCCGGAGTCCGGGAGCTGCCGGTTACTCTTGTGAGCGCCTTTCAGGAAGCCACAGGGCAGGGGGTGTCTGTGCAGAGAAGCTGAGGGAGTGAGTCGCAGCCTATCGGCCAGACCAGGGACATAAATAGAAGCATAAATCAGGCCAGAGATGGTGTGCCCTGTCGCGCACATGTGTATAGTCTGTAGATCCACAGGCTAGTCTGGATGCTGTGTGGTCACCTGTCGTGTGAGTGGCTCCGGGCGTGGCTGCCCCTCGGACGTTCAGTTTCTGTAAGGTTTATCTCTAGGGGCCTACCTTCCCCGGGCTCCAGGAGGAACGTAAGAAGTTTAACGGAGCAGGGACTGAGCAGATTAAGGGAGTGGTGCGCAGGCTGGGCCGGAGAGGGTAGGGACTGCTGGTGCTGGGGGATAGGGAACCACCAATTTGCCCCGTCTCCCAGCCAGAAAACCGTTTTAGACAATCTGTCGCGACAAAGGTGGCTCTGAAATGTCTACAGAGCCTGAGAAGTGATGATCACTGAGTGAGTAGCACTGGGCTGACACTGGCCAATTTGTTGAGAGGAAAGATGCTAGCATTTAGAAAGGCAAGGAGGAAACTCAGAATGGGGACCATCTGTTCCCCCAACCCCAGCGGGACAAAGACATCATCGGAGGTCTGCAATGCCGACTGGATGGCCTCGCTGCCCCCTCACCTCCACAACCTACCCCTTTCCAATCTGGCAATCCCAGGTATTCTTCTATTCCTACTTCTTCCCACTATGTTTAATTCTGCCATTTTAGTGTTGTTAATGGGTTGGGTTGCTTTTCTATTGTGCTGAGAAATTGTCAGTGACCCCTTTTTACTTCCAAACCAAAAACTTAACACTGAAGCAGCTGCTTTAAAGAGATTTAAGTACACTACATCATTGACAAAGGGATTTATGAGAATGGAAGCACCTCTGTTTTTGCTTGTGATTTTTTGGTTAGTTTTGCTTATATTTCCTCATTCTTAGAATATTATCCTTCTTAATATTGAAGAAGCCAATGTATATGAGGCATTTCTTGAATCACTTAAAGAGAAAAAGAGATCAAGGGTAATGGGTAAAAATCCATTAACAATTTTAGATCTGAATCAAAATTAAAACTGAAAAGATATTCCATTTATCTGACCTTGTATATTTGGAGAAAGAAACAAAAATGAATAAGCATTAGAGAATAGGTTCAGAATCACAACTGAATATAAAGACACATATTTTTGTTGTTGGAACAGCCAGAAAAACAGGGTGCAAGCTCTCATCACAGGCAGTCATTAGGTGTGATGAGGTTGTGGTGTTTGAAGCTTTTTCTATATATATATATATATATACAGGTGTCTGCCTGACTGATCCAAAACCACAGCCTTGAAAAGCCTTGAAACATCTTGACAGTGCTTCTGCTCCAGCCACTATGCTAAAACCTCACTGCTGGAGTTTTCATACCTTGACATAGTTTGTTGGATATGCTCTCTTCTTTCCACTCAAAAGGTAGCTGAAGGATGGTTTCTAGGGAAGGATATTTGGGCAGTGAGCTTGGCCTACTGTACAGAGCAAAGTCCTGTGATGCTGGTATTTGGAAAGCACTCCTAGGAGCAGGGGATGGAATACTGCCAATCCCTTCTCTCACTTGGAAACATAACAATTGAAGTTCACCCCTGGACTATCAGACAAACTCCCAAGCATTCCTTGGACCAGTCTGTCTTTTTGGTGGCTAAAGTGATGACCTCATGCAAACCCTGATCTTTGCTTTCTATGCATGAGAAAGAGCAGTGCTGACCTTAAATACAGGCTTTTCTTTCTTCTCCTCTTCTTTTGGAGATCTTCCAGGTTCATTGTCCTCAGAGGCCCTGGTTGCTTTTGAGCAAAGAGAGGGCTGCTAAATTTCTTTGTATATATGATAACTTAGGTTTTAAAAGCCATTGATTACAGCCTGTTGGGAAATGCCAGATGGGCATCCTTCAAAACAGATCTTTTCTATGTTTAATTGACGCTTGTACAGTCATCACCAAAATGATGTGCGGGCCACTTTGGATATTAGTCATTTGCCTCCAGGCTCTCTAATGGAATTGTTTTGTTGACTGATATGGCAGGTATATGTTTGCAAATAGAATGGCATCTTAGGCAGGCTCTAAATGGCTCTGTCATTTAGGTCATGTGCAGGGTAGGTTGGGGCTTCCTCTTTCCTTGTACTTTACACACCCCAAATTATAGCAAACAGCTCTACTAGTGGCTTGGCTGTGAATTCTGTCTCGGTGACTCCAGACAGGAGCTGGGTATTTGTTCTATATCCATAGCATATCTCACAGTGACTAGAGTTGCTGGGGCAAGGGAGTGGGAAGGTGGGAGCAAATAGCCATGGCCTGCTGCTACAGCTGGAAATTCTATGATTAGCCAGAGTGGGAGACACAGGAATTTGTTCACCCAACTTTGTATAGTCTGGTACTGCCAAGCAAAAAGGAAAATAAATTACCTTGACTATTCAAAAGAGGTTGAATTTACCACAATGAAATGCCCTTTTCCCAGGAGTGGAAGGGGCATTAAGCGTTTGCATATGTAAGCTCAAGACAGGAAAATTATGTATTAAGTGCTAACCATTCTTGGACTCCCAGTTAGTTCACTTCCTTCCACCTCAATCTTGATACTAGCCAAATAAAGGCTAGCAGTCAAGTTCTCTGCCAACCCTTATTGAGAAATACTGAAATACAGAAAGCATTTGGGCAGTGGGGGCTACTGTCTGCCTCCCTCTTCCCCTCTTCCTCCTCCCTCCTATTGCCACTGTCATCACAATAGCTATTATTTACTGAGTGCTATTATGCAGCACCCATGGCATACATACCTCAAATCCTAACACCTCCATGAAGTATTAACATCCTCCTTTTAGAAATAAGGAAATCATTGTTCCAAGAGATTAAGAAATTTCTGAAGATCACACAAGTAGTAAGTGGCAGAACTGGTATTGTGTAGCTACTAAAACCCATATGCTGTCCCTGTGCCCCGCAGGGGGTCTTGGGAAGTGCACAGCAGTGGGGGTGGTCTCTAACAGCTCATCTTTTGCAATGAATGAGGGAATTTTAAAAACTCGGCAGTCTTTTTTTTTTTTTTTTTGTAGAGACAGGGTCTCACTTTATGGCCCTCGGTAGAGTGCTGTGGCCTCACACAGCTCACAGCAACCTCCAACTCCTGGGCTTAAGCGATTCTCTTGCCTCAGCCTCCCAAGTAGCTGGGACTACAGGCATCGCCACAACGCCCGGCTATTTTTTGGTTGCAGTTTGGCCGGGGCCAGGTTTGAACCCGCCACCCTCGGTATATGGGGCCGTCGCTTTACCAACTGAGCCACAGGCGCCGCCTGTTAAAACTCTGCAGTCTTTATCTGAGGGATTATATATAGACACTCATATGTCTATATAGCTACATCTCCCCCATTTAGAATTGTAACCTAGTAAGTTTTAAATCAGAATATAGTGCACTGACCTGTTCTGTGTTTGTATGTGTGTGCCCACATACTCAACTGGGGTGTCTGAAAGACTAGGTTAGATCTGTCAGGATGGGAGTGGGGTGATGGGACAGGCAGGACATCGTGCAATAATAGCAGAACTGGCATGGACTGAACTATGTCATATTTGAGTGCACCTGCTGCATTTGCCTAAGGTGATGGGAGAGAACATGTGTGAATGTGCACCTCAACAGAGTCTCCATGTCTCTGCACATTTTACTTCTGCAACTGTTACTAACATGTGCTAAGGACCAGTGTCACCCCAAAATATTGAAATATCTGGGAAAAGAGCCTCAGAACAGTGTTCACTGAAAACTGTATAGAATCATTTGCTGTCCAAAAGATAATGGATCTGGAAACTACAAATTTCATATTTTTAAATTAAATCTTTAAACCGTTGCAAACATTTCACTGATGTTAGTAAAAGCATGATATTCTCTGTGGTCAAATGCGCTGGTAGGAAAATATTTTTCTGCAATGTATATTGCTTTTCAATGAATTCTTTTTCTCTATATGTTTTAGTGCTATTCCTTTTTTATTATCCATGCTCTTTCTTTTTTATGAAAGGTAAACTATTTGGTCTGTTAGGAAGAGCCTTGAGCTTAAGGGTCATGGAATTTGTTGTTGATTCTCACTGTGTGATACTGAAGAAGTATCTGAATTTCTAGGGACATAGTTTCTTCACTTGTAATTAAGATACTGGATTAAATGAAATATAGAGTCCTTTCCAGATTAAAAATTACTTAAATAATTTGAGGGTTTTGTTTTGTTTTGTTTTGTTGCCTGTTCTTTGTCTAAATGTAGAAAGAGATGGAAAGAATGATTGAATCATTTAGCTCTAAAGGCCATTTCTTTTATACCTCTTCAAAATAAGAAAATATTTTTTAGCATGTGCATAAAAGGACTGAGGATTGCCAGAATGAAGCAGGGGCTTTCACTTCAGCATCCTAAAAGGGGCTGTGGGTTAATTGATCTAAATGAACTTGTACCTCATTAGATCCTAAGAGCACTTTAGTCAACCCATGCTCAGGCCTGTAGGAGACCCGAAGATGAAGCAGCCATCAACCCTCCTGTCAAAGAAGGTTACTACTTAGTGATGTACATACATACCTGTATACCACTAAAATATATATAGAGAGATATTAATATACACCTTAATCATATGTAGTTTTTTAAAAAGAACTGATGGGAATAAATATTAAAACACAGATATAAATAATGTGTTATACAAGTATAAAGAATGGAAAGATTAAACCAGCTTCTAAGATCAGGAACCACTTTGTTGAAAAAATGGCACTTGATTTAGGATTTGAAGAATGGTCAGGACTTCAATGGATGTGGCTTGGGGGTCAGGGCTGGGACAGGGGCTTTCCAGGTGAAATTAACCAACTGAGGTAATGAATGGGGAGTTTCATGGGAAATGGCTAGGGGATGCCCGCTCCTATACCTGTCTCCCTGTTATGGTACCTTCATCACAGCACTTCTCAACATGTTGTTCTTATTTTTTTAATTGTCTTTTTCATGGTCTCTGAACAACTCCCAGATGGAGGATATGACTTATTTCCCATTATCCTAAATCCTAGTAGAAAGATGTATGGAATTTCAGAGTAAGCTTGCTAGAAAAGTGGCCTGTGGACATCCTTATTTTCCACTGTGACCAGAGCTGAACTGCACAGATCGCAGCCACATGAAGCCATATGAAGATCTTCCAATCTATTTCTGATTTTTAATGCTTACTATTCCTGAAACCATAGCTAAGGCTCATCACTGAGCCCTGTTAGAAATGAAAATTCTGAGACAGAGCTCAGGTACAACTTCTTTTCTAGGAACACGTCCTTCACCCAGCATCCCTCTGCCTTGTCGAATTTGAGCTCCTCGTCTTTCCTGCAGGCTGCTGCCTCTCCCTGCTCTCATTTCTTCTCTGCTATGCCTCCTCTCCACTAACCTGACCTGTTCCAGCCTTACCTTCCTAGGGTCAGCCTTCTCAAGTGCTCCTCGCTGCTCTCCAGTTCCCGGTTCTCATGTTGCTGGTGATCATTCCCTTCTCTCTTTCTCTCTTTTTATTTTTTGTAACTTTCTGGACTCCTATTTTTTTCCTATACAGTTTTACCCTTGACTGCTTGGTAAATTCTATAGCTCTTCTCCCAGTGGTCCCACACTCTCTTCACACTTGGGTGACATGAAGGCACAATCACTAGTAGGGAAGGATAGAGGGGTCATTACCCCGACCCTGCTCCTGGAAATCAGATGAGGTATGGTGGGTATGGTGCCTCTAAAGAGATTTGGGGACCACCCCAAAAGAAGCAAAATAAATTGTGTAAGGAGAAGTTTTGGTTGGCTCATCAGTTGGTCCTAGAATAAATCCTGCAGGGTTGTAGAAATCTAAGGACCAAGCTGAACCTACCAGGGCAGACTCAATCAGGAAAAAAAAATCAGATGGTCTCTTAAATGGAAATTGTTTGTTTGTTTATTTATTTTTTGAGACAGAGTCTAACTATGTCACCCTCAGAAGAGTGTTGTGGTATCACAGCTCACAGCGACCTCAAACTCTTGGGCTTAAGCGATTCTCTTGCCTCAGCCTCCCAAGTAGCTAGGACTACAGGTGCCCACCCCAGAGCCCAACTATTTTTTTTGTTATAGTTATCATTGTAGTTTAGCATACCCTGCCTAACCACTGAGCAATGGGTCCCAAGCCGGAATTATTTATTTTTGTTTTGTTTCTCATTTGTTTTTTCCCTCTAGGTAGCCATGGTGAAAAATAAAAAGAAGGCTATGACTTTGGTGTTCCCATTAGAAGGTTTCTCTGGTAATAAGACTCGTTTTCTTAACCCCTGTCCTAAGGGAACCCCTTTCCTCAAATCACACAAAGGCCACAAAGAATTCTAGAATCACAGAAATCTAAAAAGAAGGCTCATGGATTGACTAAGAGTATGAATACTAGAGCCAGACTGCCTGGATTTAGATTCTGACTATGCCTTCACAAACTGTGTGACCTTGGGCAAGTTGCTTAACTTCTCTGTGTCTCAGGGTCTTTAACACAGATAATCATGGGGCTACCTCATTTGCTTAGTATCACAATTAAATAAATAATTCATATGGCAAGCTTTCTGGCACATAATAATAATAAAGTTATTATGTAGCATTTTTAAAATCAATCACAACATACATTTATTGAAAGCCTATGCCTGGAATGGACAACAAAAACAAGGTGTAAGATATGGCTCATACCCTCAGGTAATTCACAATCTAAAGGCACTTCCTGTCCAATTAAGCCATGTGACTCAGTCTTCTCTGTCTGATCAGATTAGGGTAACTTGAATGGTCCCCACCTTAAGAGAGTTTAAAAGGGAAGGGAAGGATACTTGGAGGGCTGGCATGTGAGCACCAAGGGAGTCTTAAATGCAATGTGATGGCAGCTGATCAAGAGAGCCAGAAAATTCTCTCTAGTCATTTACTCCATCCTGTCCACACATCCCAAATTCAGCTGTCAAAATTTCTCATCTCCAGACATCCAAAGCCTTTCGGAAAACTCAGCTGTCTGTGACAAGACCATATTGTTAACTGTGCTATGCTTTCCTCATTTCCTCAGCACTTGCCCTCCGGACCCAGTCATTTTGTTCCCAGGTCAAGAGTGGGAGTATTTTTAAATGCTTGCCTTTGAACAAATCTTTACACATGCTTTTTAACCATTTCTCTAGAACTTGGAATAGCTTCATCATCTCTCTGGATGCATGCATTGACCCATGTGTGCTCAAACCCACCATACATATATGCACAGAAGCTTAGCTACCACCTTAGCCTCACCCTAGAGGGGACCCAAATTCTACCACCTGCTATTGTTTACCCCTCGTAAATAGCCACTGACTAGGATCTTGGCCACTGCACACCCTGGGAGAATGTTGCTTTCACGTGCACAGTCCTCTCTCAGACGTGCTTCTGAGGCTGAGGAGTTGATTTCCAACATGTGATCTGACCTAACCTGACCTCCACTAAATAGGACATGTCACGACCTCCATAATGTTTTCCTGCCTCTGAAGTGTTTAGGAGCCCAGACACACTGAAAGGTAATGTTAGTGAAGTGCCTTAACCATCCTGTAACTCTGCCTCGGGGAAGATCCCAAACCACTTTGCAAATGCTGACTAACCCTAATTAGAGTTTCAAACCAGGCCTGCAGAGGAGGGATTATTTATAGACAGTTGTAATAGGTGGGCGTGTTTGTGTGTGTGAAAAGAATTTGAACACACGTCAAGAGCCAGATTTAGGCAGAGGATATCTATGACTCAATTCATTTCAGTGTTTACACATGTGCTTAAGCAGGAGCCCTTCCACCACTTCTCTCCTGTTGTTAAACATTGATGGGAATTTGGATTATATTGCTGAACACGGTGAGGACCAAGCCGTACATGGAGGACTACTTAGTAGGGCACGAGGTAACTCCAAGATAAAGGAGGTTGGGGCTTGGAGTCTTCGTTGCTTTAAGGGGGAATGTCTAGATTGTATCATCTATAAAATGTAGACAATCTTTTGTGCATTGTCTACTAAGCAGCTGAAATTTCCTAAGAAAATAACGGGTTGTGCTTTTTTTTTTTTTTTTCAATTACGCTACAACAGCCAGCTGTAAAGTATCATTTTTCTCAGAAAATACTCTATCAGGTTTTTTTTTCCTGTACAAATCTGACAAGATATAAATAAAGGGAAAAATAGGACCCATTTATGTGTTGTAATGCAAATGTCTTAGAGAACAGTAGTCTACAGTAATGGTGGAACTGAAAAATTCCTAGGCCCTGTCAGACTGATATGTATAGTTTATCAACATGTATGATTTCAAGGTTTATATGTGGAAAGTAGTATTTTTAAGGTGCAATTGAAAGCAGATGCCCTCCTCTCCCCACCAGTGCCAGAAAATTAAGGGTGAAAACCACATTCCTGTCTGTCCTCCCCGGTATGAGTTCAGGTCATCATCCTGGCAGGAGGTGCCCATATGGACCCCCACAAGAATTATATGAGCATGTTGCATTAATTTGACTTAAAAAATAATTAGTGCTTGTTTTTTTGCTGTTGTTTTGTTTTCATTGCATATATAAAAAATAGTATTCATTTAAAAGAAAATCACTAATTCAAAAGATACTTACTGAGTGCCTTTTTGTGCCAGGGACTGTATTAGAGGAGGTAATTACAGAGAATAGCCTTCTTTCCCCTGTTCTTCATGAAGGAATGATCTTAGAAGAAGCCCAAACTTCAGACAGGATAGAGAAAATGCATTGGGTACTGTAACACTCAAAAAACCCATTACTCAATTCTGTTACTAGGGGTAGGAGAAAAGCTTGGTTGACTGGGCTTCAGGAAGCGGGACCCTTGAGTTGAGTCATGAGGAGTGGGTCGCAGACAGTTGGGTAGAGGGAAGAATGTCACAACACAGGGGACTAAGGTGTGAGAGGTCATGGCAACCCTGAGGAAACCTGGGCAGTCTGATGTGGCCAGAGCACAGTTTTCATTTAAAGAAAGTAGAGGTAAGGCTGGAAATGGGCAGAAACTGGATTCTAATAGGCCCTGTTGATAAAGGATTCCACCACTCAGGGCTGGACAGGAACCCCCCACCCATTCCCCTGGCCCTGGTTAGCTCAGAAATCAGATCCCCATTTCCAAGCACAAACAGGCTGCCTTTTTCAGGACACACCCTCTGGGCTCTAACAAGATCATGAACAAAGCAGCCTGAGATGGGTTTTGGGTGGTTCCACCTTGAGTAGGGAGCACACACCCTAATCTCTTCTTAGAGACAAAAATTGTAAAGGACCTGATAACCTTGCCCTAGTGGAGGACTAACTACATTCATTCTTTTGTTACTGCATTCATTAACTTTGAAAAGATGTTTTTCCACCTACCAAGTCCTGGCCAAGGGTAATTCTCAAGACTTACTACCCCTAGATAAAGAGCCTATGTAGAGACTCCCCAGTTCTTTTCCCCTTCCAGAAGCTCTGGTGGTTTTTACTTCTGTATTCCTTTCTGTATAATAAAAATCCTATCTTACCACTGGATCTGTGGTCCACGGGCCAAGGACCGACTGAGGAAGAAGTTCCAGTATCATTGTCATGACTGACCGTTTTCCTGAAGGCAAAGAGCAGCCAGTGAAAGACAGGCGGGAAAGGGTGGGAAGCTCTTCAGATAACCGGTTCAGAGTAAAGTGAAACTAAATGGGGCGGCGCCTGTGGCTCAGTGAGCAGGGCGCCGGCCCCATATGCCGAAGGTGGCGGGTTCAAACCCAGCCCCAGCCAAACTGCAACAACAAAAAAATGGCCGGGCGTTGTGGCGGGCACCTGTAGTCCCAGCTACTCGGGAGGCTGAGGCAGGAGAATCACCTAAGCCCAGGAGTTGGAGGTTGCTGTGAGCTACATGACGCCACAGCACTCTACCAAGGGCAATAAAGTGAAACTCTGTCTCTACAAAAAAAAAAAAAAGTGAAACTAAATGACCCCCCAGTGTTAGGAGCCCCGGGGGTGAGGTGAGGAGCACGTTGTTTCTTTCACTCTATTCAGCATGTGTATTGATTTTCTCCCTTGTCAGGTTCTCTCCCCAGCACTAGTGATTCAGTGATGATCACTATAGGTGTGTGACTGTAACCTCGAAGAGCTTACAGTGTAGTTGGAGAAACGGACATTTAATCAAGCTGTGCAGTGTGCTCTATAGGATGATTAGGGAGGGATTGGTTACTGCTGGAAGGACCATATAGCAGAGGTAGATTAACAAAAACTAGGAATCCAGGGAGGCCTCCTGAAGGAAGTGGGAATTCTATGGGACTCATGGGAATTAGATAAGAGGAACAAGGCAACAGTGTTCTAGGAGAGGAAATAATATGGGTGGTGATCCGGAAGAGAGGGAATGGCCCATTGATGAACCAAAAGTGTTCCTTATAGTTGTATCATAGGTCACCAGGAGGAGAGGGTAGAGGGTAAAGTGCCCAGTTGGTTGGAAGTCTGATAAGCCATGTCAAAGTGATATGACTTGGACTGAACAGGAGTGGAAAGGATTTTAAGCAGGCAAATTGCAAGGTCAACTTGGTGTTTGGGAAAGATCACTCCGTCTGCTACACAAATGTACTGGAATCAAGAAGTACTATACTCAAGGGGACCAGTTAGGCTGCTGCTGCGGTCATCCAAGTGTGAGGTGCTGCTGCCCTGAAGGGGAGAGGGGCACATGGACCAAGGAAAGGGGACAGACTCAGGAGCTATTTAGAACAGAGTGTCAGCAGGACTTGGCAATTAACTGGAAGGTTCAAAAGAAAGTGCAACCGGCTTGGTAAGGGAAACGAAGGTGATGGCATTCCCAGAAATCAGATGCTGGAGAGGGAGCAGGTTCAGGGGTAGCGGGAGACGCAGATGCGCTCAGTCTGGGGCATGCTGAGTTTGAGGTACCTGTGAAACGTTTCAGAATTATGAGAAGGGCATGATGGATAGTGCCAGTGGAGATGATTTCAGAGCTAAATCATATACTTCAATCCTCTATCCTCACCCACAGCTACTATTACCTCTAGTATCATAATGTTTGTGTTAAAGATACCCTCCTTTTAAAAAAATTTTTTTTATATATTTCAACTAAGATTTAACTTCTTTTAGGAAATCTGTCCTGAATTTCTAGTCCCAGAGAGGCTACCCCTATGTGCTCTCCTGGTGTCCAGCGTTCTGCCCATTCTGTGTGAATTCTCTCATTTAAGTGTCTCCTCAAACATATTGGCAGCTCAGGGTGTGTTAGGGTTAGCTGTGTGTACTAAACCACAAAACAGAAACTTATAGTTTCCTTTCTACAAACACCAAACATCATTTAATTTCACACACCGACGATCCCAAGTTGTTCCAAGAGGCTTTATAAAAGCGAGGGATGTTTATAGTAGAATATTTAATTTAACACAACTTTTTCACCTACGCTAAAAATTTATCTGGTTTCCATTAAATCTTTTTTTTTTTTTTTTTGTAGAGATAGAGTCTCATCCTATGGCCCTCAGTAGAGTGCCGTGGCCTCACACAGCTCACAGCAACCTCCAACTCCTGGGCTTAAGCGATTCTCTTGCCTCAGCCTCCCCAGTAGCTGGGACTACAGGCTCCATTAAATCTTAGTATCATTTTTTTCTTTTGTGTTACAAACTAAAAGGTATGATTGAGAGCTCATCAGGGGATAACCAAGTACTCCTTCTGAGAGGTTACTTTACAAAAGATAATGCCATCTGTTCAAAGACAGGGGTGGATGTACATTAGCAGAATAAAGAAGAATTTTCTTATTAATGAATTTTCTATACCGTGTCTTAATTAGGGATAGGGATTAGGGTCTATTGGACACCTAAGGAAAAGAATATCTTTCAAATCAAAAGATAATAGAAACCTTTCCATTTGGGGAATGCTTTAAAATACCTCCCATACGTGAGATTGAAACCCTCTGACTTGGAGAATATCTAGGCCAATGGAATACCCTTGGTTGCCTGCAGAGCCCTGGGGAGGTTTGGTGCCCCCTAGGTGCCCCTCCAGCCACCTCAGGGCCAGGAGTGGAGATGGTGGTGGCTTTTTCTGGAGAAACTCTTTGCATTTCTTTTACACATAAGCCCTTCTTTTGAAAGTATTCCAGGTCTGAAAAGCATTCTGAAAACCTCTGATTTACTCCAGTTCTAACCTACTCAGCCAGTTGGTGATTCACCAGGACCAGCTCTTTTGGTTCCCAGGACATATCTGTCTTCAGACAGTGGGATGCCCTTGGGCTTCTCACCACATAGAAGAGAGTAAGTTGCTCCACATCCTGTACTTCCAAGAGTTCTGCCTTATACAGGTGCTTTGTTGCATTGTGAATAATTATGAATTCAATAGGCAACTGATTAAAAATTAAATTGGCCACATGGCCCTCTCACAGGCAGTTTGATGGTTGTTATTAACACCCTCCCACATGCCTCATGGAAAATAATCAGGTCTCACAGATGAATTTTATCCATTTGGGTTGGCAAGAAGGTTTAAAGTTATTATCTTGGACTCATGTTAGCTAATTTTGTATATCCTAAAGATGCCTGAACCTTTCTGCACTTGTTAATATGGAATCAAGTTCTTCACAAATGGTGCGTTTTTCCCAAAGACCTAATTCAGTTGCACAAGATTGGAGGCCACAAGGAGATGTTATGAGAAGATAATTTAAGCAAGCATAAGTTGCAGGAAATCTACTCTCTGAGACTTTTCTTTTTAAATTTTTCAATGCAGTATTTTATTACAGTTGCTCCATTAGCCATCCTTTCTAGCTAACATTGTCCTCTTTTTTTTTTTTTTTTCACACGTTCTTCTTCATTGACTTGGATGACTCAAGCTAGAAGGACAAATGGAAATAAATGGAGTGGGGGCTTAACAGTTGCGAGGGGTGGTAAGGTACAAACAGAGAACTCTATTTGTTTAAAGAGGATGGATGGGCCAAAGAGAAGTTGGGAAAAGGATCAAGAGACCTCGGCTTACCAAGCCTTAGGCAACTAACTCTCTAAACATCTGTTCATTCAGTTATTTGTGCTTGTATTTTTCTATATAAATGTATTTAGCATCTACTAAATGCCAGAAAATAGGAATGGTGATATGGGCATGAATTAGACATGATCCTGCCCTCAAAGACTTATAGTCTGATGGCAGAGACAGACACAGAGATAAAAAACATCCAGTATCCTAAGTTCGTCAAGTATAAACTAAATGTCATGGAAGCACAGAAGACAAGAGAGATTAAGTTGGCTTCTGTCAGGTGAGCTCATAGACAAATGACTGTGACCTGTGTCACATACAGATAGTTAAAATGGAAAGGCAGGGAGGGACAATAAGATTGGTCCCAAAGACCAAAAGAATTTTGCGTTTGTTAAAAAAAAAATAAATCTTTTACTATATTCAATAACCATAAGGCCCACATATAACTTTCTAAATTAATATGTTCTGAGCTCAGGCCTCAGACATTTTAACATACATAATCATCATCTATTCATATCCAAAGTATTATAACATTTGTAGAGATTAAAAACTGAGTTGTAATACAAGATGTTTTTCTATAAAAGCTTCTCTAAACATCTTCAATGTCTGAGGACACGTGTTCATTGTTATGTCTGCTCTTAATATTTTTTATCTTTCTCTATCTTTAATTTTTATTTAAATAAGAGCAATAGTTGAGAGTGTGGGTTCTGCTGTTAAGGTACGTAGGATCAAATCCTAGTTACTAGTTACATGACCTGGAGTAAAAAGCTTAGCCTTTCTGTCCCTTAGTTTGCTCATCTGTAAAATGGAGATAATTATAGTGTCTTCTTTGTAAGTGCAAAGTTATGAGGAAGGACAAACCATAAGACTTCCCCCACTGTAATATCAATTACAAGTTTAGGGGGCCTAAGGCCTTCCCCCCTATATATAAATATTCAATAATTTGCTAGAAGGATTCACAGAATTTACCAAAAGTTCTTATTCTCGTGGTTACTGTTTATTACCACAAAGGCTATAGATTAAAATCAGCTAAAGAAAGAAGTGCCTAGGGCATAGTCTAGTAAATTTCCAAATGTGGCACTTCCAGTTGTCTTCTCCTCCTGGAGTCATGGACAGCATGACTCTCCTATATTGATGTGTGACAATACCAGGAAGTGTTGCTAACCAGAGAATCTCATGGGAGCTTTGCTGTCCAAAGTCTACTGAGCCTCCACATAGCAGCCAATGTCAGAATCCAGCTCCTTCAGAGGTTAAACCTTCACCATAAATCTCATACTTAGACTTTCTGGTGTGGCCCCAAGACCCCCGGTAAATAAATATCCTTCTATCAGGCAGAATATTCGAGGGGCTTAAGAGATTACATCATGGGGGCCAATGGTTAAGATTAAATTCCTTACTGCATAACAAAGTTGCCTAAGAATTAAATAAGGTAACATATGCAATGTGATTAGAATATTACCTAGCACAAAATAAACACAATATTTTTATATATAGCTATTATCCTTTTCAATTACCTAACATGTACCTAGTGTCATGGTAGATACTGTACGAAATTTTTTTTTATGCATATCTTGTAGGAAATATACAAGAATAAAGCCAATAAAAGCAAAATCAAATGAGTGTCATAGTAAAGAAAGAAGTAAACTGTGCTGGGACCTGGAAAGGGAGAGGTGGCATCTAGATGTGCGCTAAGGAACTGCTTAGAAGAAGAGGGCACCTGGGCCGGGCCGTGTGAGATAGGTAAGGTTTCAAGAGAAGGAAGGCATTCCAGAGTCAGAGAAGAATCGCAGGAAATTAGAGATGGAAAAACAAGGGCACCTTCCACAGCAGAGAAGGGCTGCCATGGCTACCTAGAAGTGACAGGAGAGAGGAATGGAAAAGGTCTGGAAAGATAAACTTAAGTCAGGTTGAGAGAGGTTTTCAGTGTTGTGCTGAGTGCGTGACGCTTTGTGCTGTACGCTATAGGAAGCCAGTGACAATTTAGAGCCTACAGAAGCCCCTGAAAGAAAATACACTGACCCTTTTGTGACTCTAGTCTTTGAAGATACTGTTTCCTTTACCGTAACACTCTCCTTCCAACGCCCACTCCACTTTGTATGGCCAATTACAGTTCAGCTCAGGTGTGACCTCTGTGCACATCTCCATGATAGGTCACAGTATACCCCACTGGGACTGTTTCACTGCCCCTCTGCTATGTACAATTTTGTTTCGTCACACCTGTACACTCATATTCAGTGCCTGGTTCAGCACATTACAACAAAAGTGGAGAGAGAGGAGGAGGAGAGAGACATGGAACCTTGAGGTATCAAAGAATTTAAGCAAAAAGAACAGATTATTTAAGAAAAGAAGAATAGATATTTCTAGTTAAGGAGAAACTAGGACATTCAGGAAGTAAGTAATAATGCCTAGGGTAAGACAAAATCTTATAACTGCATCACAAAGTTTTCTCAAGGTACTCCAAGGCTTTAAAATAAGAACAAGTATAATAATAACAACAACAACAATAATAATAATAGATGCATGAGAAGACTGGCTTACATATATAACACGTATGTAGCACAAGTCCAATGTTGCTCTACTTCATTTATATTAACCTAGTTAAGACTACAACCCAGTGATGGGACCATTCTTATTACCCCCATTTTACAGATGAAAAAAGTAAAGCACAGAAAAGTTAGGCAGATTGCAAGAGAAAAAAAAAAATAATACTAAAATTATAAAAATTAGATCTTACCAAATTCATTTAACTGCATTTGAATAAAAGACATTTCTAGAGTTGGAGATTGACCCAGGGCTGGGCTGTGACTTCACTTTCTTTTGTTGGTTACAATAAAGAGTAGTTTTTCATCTGAGGCCATTTGCTTCCTTGCGGGGACTCTAATGTGTGGGCACCCATGAGGACATGAGGACGGTTGTGTCTGAAGGACTGCCTGCTGACCTGTTCTGGCTGAACAAGTCACTTTTTTGTTTTCAAGACCAGACATCTGGGAGGCTTTTTATTGACTCAGAACAAAAGCAGCCCAGTGGTTTAAGTGGTCTGTGTAGTAATCACCCAGCAAGGCTCTGTCAGAGAAAAAAAATCTTCCGTCTCTGTACGGAAAAGACCAGCATGTGGCTTTAGGAGGCAGGTAAGTTCTCAGCTTCAAAGGTGAGGTGTGGGTTCATTCACTTTCCCTGCTGTGTAATGTACAGATTTCCTTTAAACCTATCATTTCATGTAATTTAGACTGCTGCTTATTGGATTTTCTCTCCTTTTTCTCTTTTCTCTGTCAGAGCACGTGGGTTAGTCCTTCATTTACAGGAAAGAGAAAAAGATCCCTTCTTATCCTTTAGGGGTCTAGCTGAGAACCTTCCCTGTATTTTAGCCATTCTTTAGTTTACAAATGAATCTTAAAATAACCTTACCCTGTGAAAAACTACACCTGGGCTAGGTGACTATGAAGGTGGTTTTTTATTTTCCAAAGTCCTGACAATAAATTTCACAAAGCAATGAAACACCAGTCTTTGGAGTGAAGGGAATTGTCACACAAATGCTAAGTAAGAAGTGACCTACCAGCCAATGCATTCAGTCAATGTAGAGCAGACCCAACCCCTGGGGACAGAAGATGGGCCCTATGAATCCAAGTGAGGGAAAAGGGTGTCTCCTGCAATTTCATATAATTCCCAGATAAGCCAAAAAGAAACAAACTCCACCGTAGGCTTGGGGAGGATTTTCTTTTTGCAAACATGATGAGTTAAATCTAAAAGCACGTTTTCTGTTTAAGCATGGTAAATGTGAAAGAAACATGTTATTTGTTTCCAATGATTAATAGTCCTTGGTAAATAGGGTCATAAATTCCTTTAATAAACTGTTAATATGTGAAATTATCCAATTCTTAAAATAGGAGAGACCCCTAAGTCTTACTTCACCCATCTTGCTTTATTTGCAAATGGGGAGACTGAGCTCCAAGTATGAACTCATAAGCCCAGGTTCACATAAGTAATCAGGGCAGAACCAGCCCTGGGATTCAAGGCTGTGAGCTGTGGAATTGCAAAGAAAATATTTCCTCCACTGAGAGAAGGTTAGAGTGCCCTCCTGTGTCCCTATGTAGAAATTATTTAGGTCTTTTCAAAATTTAAAATAGCTTTCATCTCACCATCACTTTGTCTGTGTTGAGATAAAGACCAGGCATTTAGCTCTAAAAACAAACCCTGTGATCACCATGTTATCAGGAGTAAATGAGAAATGCATTTGATTTAAAGTAAGGACACAGAAGCAATAATATCGTCCCTGATGTATCTTTCTGGAGTCTGACAAACCTGAATTCCTGCCCCAGTCCACCACATACAATCTTTGCAGCCCTGAACTACTTGTAAAACCTTTCTGAGCTTCACTTTCCTCACCTGTAAAATGTAATCAGCACCCTTCAGGATAGTGGCAGAGATCAAACCATATCATGTAAGTAAGATACCCTGCTTGGCATTTAGTACTTAATAAGCACTCAATAAATTGGAATTGTTTAGTTATCTTCAGATAAGAACTTCCACCAGGGACCACCAGCAACTGAGTGATGAAGGAGCTGAGCTATAAACTGTAGAGAGGTAAAGAGAATGTCTTTAGAATGCTTTTAATTCCTGGATGAAAAGGTTTCCATGAGCTCTGAGGGCAGAAGAAAAAGAGAGCAAATTTAAAAAAACAAAACAAAAAATATGTACTGAACATATGATTCCTCCAAAATAATTTCCTCCTTCTAAAGGGGAAATTTAAATGGACTTACCCCAGATGGCTTTCTCACAGATGGAAGCTCTTTCTGAGGTAACACCTGGAAATAAGTGTCCGGAAGGCAAAAAAGAAAAAAAAAAAAAAAAACCTCTATGAAAGAAAATATTGGGCCGGGCATGGTGGCTCATGCTTGTCTGTACTCCTAGCACTCTGGGAGGCCGAGGTGGGTGGATTGTTTGAGTTCACAGATTGGAGACCAGCCTGAGCAAGAGCAAGAGCATGACCCCGCACCCCCATCTCTACTAAAGATAGAAAAATTGAGGCAAGAGGATTGCTTAAGCCCAAGAGTTGGAGGTTGCTGTGAGCTGTGACTCCATGGCACTCTACCCAGGGTGACAGCTTGAGACTGTCTCAAAAAAAGAAAGAAAATATTTGAAAACCAAATCCTATTGTCATTGACCCAATTCTTTTATAACAGAGGTCTTTATTTATTGAGAGGCTAACCACATTAAAATTGATAAAGAATAGAGGTAAACAACAATAGCTAGATGAATTCATCCTTTGATTTTAATTTTCTTCAATTCTTTATGAAACAAGCAATCTCAGCTAAAGTGTTCAGCAAAATTGCACTAAATCAAGATCTCTTGTCCCATTGAACTTTCAAAGGTCCTGTCTCCTCCCAGTAAATCTCCAAGCTATCTTTTCCTCTGCGTAGGAGAGAGATATCATTATTTATGATACAAGGAGACTTGACCTTTAAATGTCAGTGGAAGTGTTGAGTCTGGCTTTTCTGTTTGTATCTTCCAGCAGTTTATTGCAGAATTAAGGGAACAGTCCCACAGTGTGCAAATGGGAAAGAGGGAGAGGGGAAAGGAAGGAACACATCATCCATGCCTCCATCTTTTTGTGATATAATCAGGGAAAAGCAAAGGAAAAACTGGTCTGGCCTCTCATTATCTAAATACTTACTCTAAATGGAACAATCACTGGGTGGTTTGTGTAGCTCATCCTTCTGCAAGAGCTGATAAAAAGCTCTACGAATTTGTGAGCCTCACCCTTTCTGGTCATCTGTTACCTTTAAATAAGGAAAATGCAGCACATGAGGCTGAGGCATTTATTATTTATAGAAAGTTCCTCATCAGACTCATCCACCGTTGTGGAGGAAGAGTCGCAGCCCCGGAGCCTGAGCAGTGGCGACCTGCTGCATTCTCCCGTCTTGCAGTGCTATTCTGGGCAGCATGAAGCTTAAGCTGGACTCTCGTGCTCATAAATCTTTAGTCGACTAATGAAGAGATATTCCTTGCCCCATACGTGGAAGTCTCCTATTTGTGTGGATTATCTGAACAATACATTTTCTGGCTATTGTGGTTACTTCACAAGTATTTGCGAAACGCTCTGTTCCTGGCATTTGTCTCATTTTCTCCTTAGAGTGCCCCCCATCTATATTTCTTGCTTATTGATGTGTTCCTATAAGCAAGATCAATACTTATATTGCTTGCCCTTGTCATAGGGTTTAATTCTAATATGCCAAGAAAAAAATTATTTATAGTGGGTTTTTTGGGGGGAAGTGGGGTAGTCCTTCTCAATCAAAGGGAAGCTTCCTCTTGTATTTTCCTACCCTCTTCTCCCTTTTGTGTGGCATCACCTCACTGCCACCTAGCTCTGCCCCTGCCTGGGGACTCTGGTCCAGGCACTAGGTGAGGCAATGGGGGGATGGGGCCCCAAACCAGGGTTGGGCTGAGACAGGCCCCGCATGTGTTTTTGATAGCTTAATAAAAGGGCAACCTTTCAGCTGTCACTTTCAAAACATTTACTAATCATTTAGTAAGAAGCATAGAGGTTAAACTGTACTGCACCTTTGAAAAATCTCCATGAGGTTTGTCTCCTTTCCCAAGTTTCTTCATCAGCCCTGCAGCCCCTCGTGTCTTCCTTCTCCTTCAATTCTCAGCCTCCTCAGCTTCTCACCCTCTCTCCCCTTCCTCAGCAGAGCAAATGAAGTCCTTCCAAGCATCTGTCTCCAAACTTGTATACCCCATTCACTTGAGTTCACAGGTTCAAAACCAGCCTGAGTAAGAGCAAGACCCCCCCCCACCTTAGAACTGCTTCAAGTTTGTCAAAAGCTATTAGTGCCAGAGATGAGTATTTCAGTTGTCCTTAGCAAACAGAAGATGCTTCAGTTTCCAGGATTCACATGCTTAGAGGAAAGTGGCGATAAAACAATGATTTTTTTCCCTTATCACATGTTCATATTCAAGACAGAGTTTGCTATATGCATTGAAGAGAGTTTGTTTTGTTTTGTTTTGTTTTCTTCTCAAGGTCTTACCCATTTGGTAAGGAGTCACTGAGAAAACCCTGCATCAATGGCACCAAATTTGTAATTTATTCCAGCAAGGCTTTAACAGCCTTTGTAGACTAGTTCCCTTGGTCACTGCCCGAATGCTAGTGAACCTTTTAACAGGCTATATCTGGAAGTCCCCAGTCCTGACAGAGCTGGCTGCTGTCAGGAGTCAGGAAGATGTTGAAAAGACAAGTGAGCTGTGATGGCCTCCATGGGAGATCAGGGGACAGCAGGGGATCTGGAGTCCAGCTGGGTCAGTGCTCATCTGAATCTGAGAGTGGATATTCATGCTGAGGGAATGAGCAGTTCCTAAATGGCTCTTCTTCCAGAAACTTGGCCTTGCTGATAAGCCCCAAATGCATATTGAGACATACGTTTTTAGTTTTTCGTGTAAGTTTAAGAGTGCTTTCTTCCAACCTCAGAAAAACATGCAGAGTTTTCAATCAAATGATCTTGAGTAGAAATGTTTTGACTGTCTTCATTTTAGAATATTTGAAAAAAAATTTAAATTTCTTTAAAATTACAAGGCATTAAAATATAAGCACCTTTTATGAGATAATGTGTTTGAGGACTCAAATCTCATTTTGAAGCTCATTTTCTAAAAAATATTGTTGAAAGATTTATTAATAGAAATTCTATAAAGACAGTTTTCTGGGCCATTTGTAAATTTCTTTACCTTTAATACATATATCTTTTCTCCCTCTCTTTATAACCATGATGGTACTTTCTCTTGTGCTGTTTGCAGTGATATGTAAAGCATAAAATCTTACAGTCATTCCCCCTTATCCACAGGAGATATGCTCCAAGACCCCCAGTGGATGCCTGAAACCGTGGATAGTACCAAGCCCTATATGTATTATACTGTTTTCTCCTATACATACCTCCTGTGATAAAGTTTAGTTTGTCAGTTAGGCACAATAAGAGATTAGCAACAAGAACTAATAATAAAATAGAACCATTATAGCAATATGCCAGCATCACTACTCTTACACTTTGGAATCCCTGTTAAGTAAACAGGTTTGAGAGACCACAACACAAGCACTGTGACACCGGGCAGTCCATCTGATGACTGAGGTGGCTTCTAAGTGACGAATAGGCCGGTCACCTCCATAACGTGAATACGCTAAGCAGAGGAACAGGCTGGATGGTGCAATTTCATCACGCTGCTCCAAACGGTGTGCAATTTAAAGCTTATGAATTGTTTATTTCTGGAATTTTCCACTTAATATTTTTAGACGGCAGGTAACCTACAGTAACTGAAACCTCGGAAATGGAAACTTTGAATGACAGGGGACTGTATATTCTCAGAAAAACTCAACTATTTTTTTTTTCTTAATTTCAGGTTAATGTGAGGGTACAAACAACCAAGTCATGATACTTGAATTTGTTAGGTAGAGTCCCTATTTGTCCTGCACCCAAAAGGTGGTATGCCATACACTCCAATGTTGTGCCCATTCAGTGGAAGCACCCCAAGCTCCCCTCCCTTCTCCCCCTCCCTCATTCCTCCTCCCCCCAACATGAATTGAAATGAGTTTTTCTCCTATGTGGTTGTGAATTAGATGGTCCCCTGGCTTCATATTAGCATTGAGTACATTGGATATTTGCTTTTCCATCCTTATGATACTAGAAAAACCCAGCTCTTTAAAATTGCTTTCTAAGTACCAGGCTGTCATCTCTGAAACTCTGAAATATGGACTGACAGAATGAGGAATAGCCACTGTTTTGCTCGGCCCCTCGACTTCTGATCCCCTTTCATTTCGGGTCTGTTCTATCCTTCTCCCTAAGAGATGGGAACAAATTACTCTCTTTCCTTGGCTTCAACACTCATGTCTTTTATCTCTCTCTTTTTGAACATGGTGCTGGTTTCTGTTCTGTTGTTTGCACTGACTGTCTTCTGACCTAGTTGAGCCTTTACTGCTGCCAAGACACTTTCTGGTAGCATCCTTTATTAAGATAAAGTGTGAACAGAGTTTTTTGATCTTTTGTGTTTAGGTACCATGAATATTGTTTTGTGGTTCCTGTTGTTGTTTTTGGACAGGAAAGAGTCTTTGCAGCTAAGATCTTATTAATTTGCCCAGGACACTTTTTTGTTTATGTATTTTATATTAACTTGTAAAAATAAATTTGACAGTCCATGTAATTTTATGCAGCATCAGCTCTGGTGGGTAACTGGGAAGATGGCTGCACCTGGTTTTTGTTTGTTTGCTTGTTTGTTTTTTGCAAGCTGCCTGCATTCCCCAGACCTCATCTAACAGGGTATAGGCTATAGTTGGAGAAAGAATATGTTGATTGCACATGATCTAAAATTCAGACTGAGACAAAATAGACAAACCCCATTTGAACATTCTAACTATTCTTAATAGAAAATGCATGCACACATTCAGTATGTGTTTTCAGTCCAAGCTTGCAATGGACCAGACCATCTTAATTTTGATAGAAATAACAAATAATATGAAGTCCTGATAAAAATTTGGAGTTTACATGGAATTTAGATCACTCTTTGAAAAATAATCTCAAAATAATATTTGTCTTTAACATAATTTTTGAAGAATGATTATTAATATCTATTAGACACTCTTTCTTGCTCTCCTTTTTTTTTTGGATGTTCTCTATTGATACTAGCATAGCTCAAGGAAACAGTAGATTTTTTTTCAATTCTTTTAAACATAGTTTTCCAAATAAATGAAAGGTATTTTTTCCTGCCAAATAAGAATTTTCTGGATTTCATTTCAGATAGGCCAGTTCTAGCACCAACTCATACACACAGATAGGCACATAAGTACTTGGTAACTGAGAGGACATAAGTTCTAAACACTCTACAGCTCTACAGATATCCTTTGCTATCTAGACTCTTGCTGTCTAGACATGCTTTGGCAACTTATAAGATTTCTATTACCTGGAATTCATTATCGGAATCAAAAACTTCATGTTAATAAGTTCACACATGCAAGCTAGCAAAAACATTTCAAATTGTCAGTACACCCAGGAGAAAGATGGAGAATGTGTTGCATCCATAGCTCAGCTGGCTTCCCATGAGACTTGAACTACACATTAGTGCTCTCAGCTTAGCACATTATTGAGTGAAAATTTCTCCTAAGAAGAAAAAAGCCAATGAATAAAATAGGCAAATTTAAGAGGTCTAAAAAACCCATTCATGCAAAGAAATATAGAAAGTGATAAAAAATATAGAGAGACAAAAACTAACATGAACTTGGCTATGCTCATGTTCCTATGAACTGTGTATTAATATTTTTGATGCATAAGAAAAGCTCTGAAAGTATTGTTGGTTCTTGTGTTAGGTGTTTAAAATATATTGGGGAAAGATTCTTTGTGGATGGCTTTATAGATGTTTGAGTGATTTTTCTTTTCTTCCTTCCTTCCTTTCTTTCTTTCCCTCTATTTTTTTTTTTTTTTTTTTGACAGAGTTTCACTCTGTTGCCCAGGCTAGAGTGTAGTGGCATCAGCCTACCTCACTGCAGCTTCAAACATCTGGGTTCAACTGATTCTCTTGCCTCAGTCTCCTGAGCAACTGGGATTGATTACAGGTGACTGCTACAATGCCTGGCAAATTTTTTCTATTTTTAGTAGAGATGGGGTCTAGCCCTTGCTCAGGCTGATCTTGAATTCTGGAGCTCAAGGGATTCTTCCCACCTTCACTTCCCAGAGTGCTGGATTATAGACATGAGACACCATTCCCAGCCTTAGTGATATTTCTAATAACCGACAGGGTTTTTTGATGGGTTGAGAGAACATTACTACAGTATTTTTACATTTCCATTATAGGTTGTATAGGCTTTCACTCTCCAAAAATCTGCCATTCAACATATTTTTAATGAGAGATTGGATTTGTATTTGTTTTTCTGTAGAAGTCACTTGAGGATGTCTAATTCTATGATGTTAAAAATAAAAAGTTCAAGAATATTCTTGGAATTTTCTATACTTCCAAATTACATATTCAGTGTATTCATTTATTTTCAGGCACTGACATTGGAGCAAACTAGAGATAATTTATACTCTTAGTTTTAGTGCCAATTTAAATCTAAAGTGTAAATTGTTTTGTCTGAGCTTACTCCTTTTGATGTTGATTTGGGGTATAACCTAAAATAATATGTCACTTAAACTTCATTTTTCCCAGCTCTAGACATTAACTGCCATGGCATATTCTCAAATCTAAATGTTTACTAAGGTTTCACAGCATTATTTAAAGACCAGAATGATTTATTTCTTAGATAGCATTGTCCTTATAGAAGATGACACAAATTTCTTAATAAATAATAATAATAGTAATATGTTTAAAATCATTCTGTTGGCCAGGGACTTTTCTAAAGTGTGTACCTGAGTTAACCCATTTAGTCTTCACAGCAAACCAATAAAGTTGGTACTGATTTTATTCCCATTTTACAGATGAGGAAAGTGAGGCACAGCATTTCAGTTACGGGGCTAGCAAGTGTAGAGTCAAGATTATGAATGTAGTCAGCCTAGCAGCAGACTCTATGGTCTTATCCAGTGTGGGAACACTTCCTTTAGCTTATTCAGAGTTTAATAATTCACTAAGCTGAGTCTCAGGAATCACCTATTATAAAGTTTATACCTTGTAAAGGGCAAATTTGGGTCCTTTGAGGCTGAGTGGACAGAGAAATGTCTTGATGGTCCTGGAGATGGCAAGTGAGAATACATAAAAGATAACTGGAAAAGAGGGAATTGGATGGTTCCCAACCCATTGGTATTCTGGGAGGTAAAAGTCAAGTTACAATGAAGCAGAAGTGAAATCTTCCAGTACTGGGTTACCTTATGGATAGATGGGCAGCAGTTGCTAGAGGCACTGATGCCAATTAAGGATAAAAAGAAGCACAGGGTATTAGGTCCAGCCCATACCAACCAGGAATCTCAGCCTAGAGCAGTAGTATCCATTTTTTGCTCAGATTTGCCCCCACTAAGGAGTCTTTTTAAGATATTTTTCTTCTAATTGTACCACCCTTGAAAATTTAATGCTACAGATATATCTGTGCTTTATAAATAAAAAAAACAATTTGCCACCCCAAAACCAATTTTGTGACATCAGTGCTTAGAGAGAGACACATATGGTGTGAGTGCACTCAATGATCAGGTGGAGCCAGTCAGCCAACCAGAAGGACCCAGTGGGCTCAAAGTAAGAAGGGCTCTCCAAAGGCAGGGCAGTACCTATGGGAAGTAAACACTGGTGTTCTTTGACATGGGTCACGGTCCCCACCTCTCCGATTGGGGAGTTTCTTTTCCTTTCTCATATACATCACTCAAGTCTTGTCCCATTCCTCCCTTCGTGATGGCAAGTGAGTTCACCTTGTAATCTGAAACACCATTGCATTGCAGTGTATCATTTCAGAGTGTGGAGTTTGAATTGTTTTTGTTTTATTTAGAAACCAGTCTCCAAGAAGCTTGCTTTAAATTTGTTTTGATTGAGTTCAGAAAATGGATACTACTCCAATTTGCAAGAAATGGGTAATGAAAGTGCTTTAACTAAAAACTGCTTTGTGCTCACTTCAGATCTCTAATCCCTAAATAACAAGCCTCAGAATTAAGCAGCAATTTGTGTTCCAGATAAAAAGCGAACTGGTAGTCTCTGATCTTTACAAGGTCAGCCCTTTTTTTTTCATATCTGGCCTCTTAGATTCTCTAACTCTGTCTATAAGGAAATATAACACTGAAAAAAAAATCTTGCTAGCCTTTCCCACTCAAATTTCTTTCTTCCCTTGTAATTTCACTTCCACAGTGAGTTTATTCTGAGCTCTGTAACTCAGTGCATATCCCTCTTAGATTCTCTAACTCTCAAAGAAATGTAACTGAAAAAAAATCTTGCTAGACTTTCCCACTCAAATTTCTTTCTTCCCTGTAATTTCACTTCCACAGTGAGTTTATTCTGAGCTCTGTAACTCAGTGCATATCCCAAAGGCCCTAATAAATACCTTAAGTAGCCTTATTTAATCACCTGCTACAGGCATGGTAAGGAAAGCAAGGCCTCCCAATATATTTCTTCTTCACAAACAAGGTGTGGTTACTCAGTTAGTCAAAAGGGTAAGGGGCATTCCTGGAACAAAAATAATGGTAAATAAAGCAACTACCATGATATGGGAGGATAGTCAGCAGATTATTATTTGAAGACTGGAAAGTATTAGAAGGCCAAATGGAGAAGGCCATGCTCAGAAGTCAGAGAACTTGTGAAGAAACTTTAATCTTATACTTATAGCCATAAGTATCAGGCCTGAGTGTCCCATAGAATCACCTAAAGAGCTTTTCAAAACCTGCTCCAGAGATATTCGATTCAGTGAGTGTGGGATGGGGTGCTAGGAACTGGTGTTTTTCCAAAAGCCTCCCACCCCAGTGATTCTGAGACACCCCTAAGGTTGAGAATTACTGCTTTAGATCACAAAGTGCTAATACATACATCTTCTAGAGTTTGGTAAACATGGAGTGGGTGGGGAAAGAAACATCTTTAATGCCTGTTGACTATAGGTACGTACAAGGAAAAAGGAAGAGACAGGAGTAGTAATTGTGAAAATGAAGGGATTGCAGAAAAATAAGTTTCTAGAAGCTGGAGGGAATAAAACCCTATCTGTCTTATGTCCTAAAATTAGTCCTAAGAGAGTAAAATATTAAGGAGGGACTGGTATGTCCCTATTTCCTGCTATATGTGGAATAGTTTTGAGATGACAACAAAATTCTCTGCTCAGAGAAGTCTGAAAACTATCATTTGATATTTGATGCCAATTACTTCCTAAAATCATATTGTGTCTAGTCTAAAAATGAAAAATGCTGGTTACGAAGAGAACAACATTTGTTATTCAAAAAATATGTTAGAGAAGACGGCTGACTGAAGCCAGCTTTTCACAGAGGCTCTAGTCCAGAAGGAGAGTTAAAGGACAGAAATTTAGCAAGTAACCTGGTGGAGTTGAGCTGCACCAAGAGAGAAGGTTGAAGAACGCACATCAACCCCACTGAGGCGAGCTGCGACACAAAGATACAAACCAAAGGTACAAAATCCATCACCAAGCAGATGAGAGTCCCCTCCCCCATGAGAATGGCTCGGAGTGCCCCACAAACAAACGAGCAGAGTTCAAAGGTCCTCCCACTCCACTCCACGGGAGAGACCCTCTGAAAACTGGACCTACCTCCCCCACTAGGGTGCCACGGCATTCTCCTACCAGGCATAAAACTGTATATATTCTCTACCTGCAATTCTGAGCTCCCAGCACTCCCCTCCACTCTCACTCTGAGGTCTGGAGGCCTGTGCCCTAAAAGTCCAGATTCTTGGGTGATTTCTCAAGGGGTGTGGACAGGGCCTGGACTGCAGCTGGTATACTGCTGACTCTGTGGCACGAGAGTGAGAGGATGGTCAGCTAAGAGGAAATCACGCCGGAGCAGCGGTGCCCCGAGGCACAGAGAAGCAGCCATTTTTTGGCAACAATAGGGTTCACCCCCAGATATTCCGAAGCTACACCCCCTGTCTATCTGGGCAACCGGAGGAGGCCGGGCATCTTCTCAGGTGGCAACCACCACGGAACAGATCTGGGACAGAAACACAGGCCCCATGAGTAAAGGGTTTGCCTGAGGCGGTACCAGCCTAGGTGGAGCACGGGGACTAGAAAATGCACACATAGTGCCGGCTGACTCCCAGGGTGGGGCTGACCCACAGGACTGCTTTACTTAGCCTAAGATCCACCCGGACCTCAGGGTATCGTCAGCCTACAGACAAAGGAGTGCAGGAGGCTAGAACTGACAGCTAACCGAGATGTGAATACAAACCTTTGCAACAGCAAAGACAGGGCCTGAGGCACAGGTTCTGTGAACTCAAAACAGCTTTTCTTCTGCAGGGGAATTTAACAGGGACAGAAACAAACTCCGCAAAGTTGTTCTGTTCAGTCAGTAACATCAATCAGGGGCGGGGCTAGAAATGAGTGAACACCACCTAGCCTCCATCAAGCACCGAGGTTATCAGGCCTCACCTCCCCCTGCTGAATAGAGGCAGAGAGAAGTGGCCTGGCCGAGCAGATATAGATTTCCTTGTGATTCAGGCAGGTGTAAACCCCTGGAGTATCTGCTCATTGGAGGCAACTGGGTCACAGCCCTGCTGGGATATCAGTGACTCGGTGTGACAGAGGTGCAAGGGGGGGAAGGAGGCATCAACTTTCCCAGACTAATCTATTTGCTGGGTGGGTCCTCCTGACATCACGGAGCACCTGAGCAAGTCATACTTAAGTTGTCAGCAGACTCCTGTGATCTAGTTGCCAGAGACCTTTTAAACTCTCCCACCTGAGATAGATGCTGACTGAGACAATTGATTTGGACCTTTTGAACTGAGCCAATCACCCGAGAACTATCCAAGTGGTGCCCTGGGTGTGTGGTTGTAGGAAGGTTTGATTTACCTTTTCCAATTGTTACCTGTGGAGGCGGGGTGACTTAATTGCTGGTATTTCTCCACAGCTGAGACTTCAACCCAGAGTAACTGTTTCACTAGGGTCAGACAGAGACCAGCTGAAAACAAGACAGAGCCACTTAGCGCCACCACACCAAGCAAGTCCCCAGTTTCTCAGGCCATAGCACTGTACGGGTCCTCAACAAAGCTCCAGGGGAAAAGTCAAATGATGTAAAATAATCATGGGGTGGAATCAGCAGAAAAACTCTGGTAACATGAATAATCAGAATAGATCAACCCCCCCAACCCCCAAGGAAAGATATGGCAGATGTAACTGAAAATTCCATTCATAAACAGCTGGCCGAGATGTCAGAAATCAAATTCAGAATTTGGATTGCAAACAAGATTAATAGAATGGAGGAAGATTTGGAATTAGAAATTCGAGGAACAATTCAAATGTGGGCCAGTCCTGCTGCCTTTGTCTGCTGTGACCTGCTCACTCCTTCCCATCCCAGGTCACCTCCTACCCTTCTGTCCCTACTCTTGATTCAGAGTTAGAAATTGGAGGAGAAATTCAAAAGTTGTCTCAAGAATTTAACGAATTTAAAGACAAACCCACCAAAGATTTTTACACACTGAAGCAAGAATTTGCAGCCCTCAAAGATCTGAAAAATGCAGTAGAATCCCTCAGTAACAGAGTAGAGCAAGCAGAAGAAAGGATTTCTGACATTGAAGACAAAGCTTTTGAACACTCCCAAACTCTCAAAGAGGAAGAGAAATGGAGAACAAAAATGGATCATTCTCTCAGAGAGCTCTGTGATAATTCGAAGAAGGCTAATATCCACCTCATTGGAATCCCTGAAAGTGCTGAAGTGGCCTCACAAGGCACAGAGGCTCTTCTCCGTGAAATTATGAAAGAAAATTTTCCAGACATGCCAAGAGATTCTGAAATTAAGATAGCAGATAGTTTCAGAACCCCAGCATGACTCAGTCTGAATAAGACATCCCCCAGGCATATCATAATTAACTTCACTAAAGGTAATATGAAGAAGAAAATTCTGAAAGCAGCCAGACGTAAGAAATCCATTACCTACAAAGGGAAGAATATTAAAATGACTGCAGATCTCTCTGCTGAAACTTTTCAAGCCAGAAGAGGGTGGTCATCGACTTTTAATCTCCTAAAGCAAAATAACTGTCAGCCCTGGATCCAGTATCCAGAAACTGAGTTTCATTTATGATGGAGAAATTAAATACTTTAATGACATTCATATGTTGAAGAAATTTGCCATAAGCAAACCAGCTCTTCAGGATATTCCCAGACCTATCCTTCATAATGACCACCCAATCCTCTACCACAAAAGTAAATTCACTCTGAAACTTTTGATCAAACTCCAACTTCCAAGTAGCAAAAGGATTAAAAATGTCCACTGGACTTTCGAAAAACTCAATACACAAAATTTTACCAGACTTATCAATAGTCTCCATTAATGTAAATGGCTTAAACTGTCCTCTAAAGAGGCACAGGTTAGCTGACTGGATACAAAAACTCAAGCCAGATATTTGCTGCATACAAGAGTCACATCTTACCTTAAAAGATATATATAGACTCAGGGTGAAAGGATGCTCATCCATATTTCAGGCAAATGTTAGCCAAAAAAAAAGCAGGTGTTGCAATTCTATTTGCAGACACAATAGGCTTTAAACCAACAAAAGTAAGGAAGGATAAGAATGGTCACTTCATATTTGTTAAGGGTAATACTCAAAATGATGAGATACAATTATTAATATTTATGCACCCAACCAGAATGCACCTCAATTTATAAGAGAAACTCTAATAGACATGAGCAACTTGATCTCCTCCAGCTCCATAATAGTCGGAGATTTCAACACTCCTTTGGCAGTGTTGGATCGATCCTCCAATAAGAAGCTGAGCAAAGAAATTTTAGATTTAAACCTAACCATCCAACATTTGGATTTAGCAGACATCCACAGAACATTTCATCCCAACAAAACTAAATACACATACTTCTCATCAGCCCATGGAACATACTCCAAAATCAATCACATCTTAGGTCACAAGTCTAACCTCAGTAAATTTAAAGGAATAGAAATTATTCCTTGCATCTTCTTGGACCACCATGGAGTAAAAGTTGAACTCAGTAATAACAGGAATCTGCATACTCATACAAAAACGTGGAAGTTAAATAACCTTATGCTGAATGATAGCTGGGTCATAGATGAGATTAAGAGGGAAATTGCCAAATTTTTGGAACAAAACAACAATGAAGACATGAATTATCAGAACCTCTGAGATACTACAAAGGCAGTCCTAAGAGGGAAATTTATAAGCCTTCGTCAAGAGAACGGAAAGAGCAGAAGTTAACAACTTAATGGGACATCTTAGGCAACTGGAAAAGGAAAAACATTCCAACCCCAAACACAGTAGAAGAAAAGAAATAACCAAAATTAGAGCAGAATTAAATGAAATTGAAAACAAAAGAATTATACAACAGATTAATAAATCAAAAAGTTGGTTTTTAATCCTTTAGCTAACCTAACTAGGAAAAAAAGAGTAAAATCTCTATTTTCATCAATCAGAAATGACAAAGACAAAATAACACAGACTCCTCATAAATTAAAAAAATCCTTAATGAATATTACAAGAAACTTTATTCTCAGAAATATGAAAATCTGAAGGAAATTGACCAATAGTTAGAAGCACATCACCTTCCACGACTTAGCCAGAATCAAGTGGAAATGTTGAACAGGCCAATATCAAGTTCTGAAATACCATCAACCATACAAAATCTCCCTAAAAAGAAAAGCCCAGGACCTGATGGCTTCACGTCAGAATTCTACCAAACCTTTAAAGAGGAACTAATACCTATATTACTCAACCTGTTCCAAAATTAAAAAAAGAAGGAAGACTACCCAACACGTTCTATGAAGCAAACATCACCCTGATCCCCAAACCAGGAAATGACCCAACAGGAAAAGAAAATTACAGACCAATATCACTAATAAATATAGATGCAAAAATATTCAACAAGATCCTAACACACAGAATCCAGCAACACATCAAACAAATTATACATCACGACCAACTCTGTTTTATCCCAGGGTCTCAAGGCTGTTTCAATATACATAAATCTATAAGTATAATTCAGCACATAAACAAATTAAAAAACAAAGACCATATGATTCTCACAATTGATGCAGAAAAATCTTTTGTTAATATCCAGCATCCCTTCATGATCAGAACACTTAAGAAAATTGGTATAGAAGGGACATTTCTTAAACTGATAGAGGCCATTTGTAGCAAACCCACAGCCAAGATCATATTGAATGGAGTTAAATTGAAATCATTTCCACTCAGATCAAAACCAGACAAGGCTGCCCATTGTCTCCACTGCTCTTTAACATTGTAATGGAAGTTTTAGCCATCAAAATTAGGGAAGAAAAGGCAATAAAGAGTTTTCATATAGGATCAGAAGAGATCAAACTTTTGCTCTTCACAGATGATATGATTGTATATCTGGAAAACACCAGGGATTCTACTACAAACTCTTAGAAGTGATCAAGGAATACAGCAGCATCTCAGGTTACAAAATCAACATTCATAAATTTGTAGCCTTTATATATACCAATAATAGTCAAACTGAAAAAGCAGTGAAGGACTCTATTCCATTCACAGTAGTGCCAAAGAAGATGAAATATTTGGGAGCTTAACAGAGGATGTGAAAGATCTCTAGAAAGAGAACTATGAAACTCTAAGAAAAGAAATAGCTGAAAATGTTAACAAATGGAAAAATATACCATGCTCATGGCTGGGAAGAATCAACATTTTTAAAATGTCCATACTACCCAAAGCAATATACAATTTTAATGCAATCCCTATTAAGCCTCTACTGTCATACTTTAAAGATCTTGAAAAAATAATACTTCGTTTTATATGGAATCAGAAAAAACCTCAAATAGCCGAGACATTACTCAGAAATAAAAACAAAGCAGGAGGAATCATGCTACCAGACCTCAGACTGTACTATAAATCGATAGTAATCAAAACCACATGGTACTGGCACAAAAACAGAGAGGTAGATGTATGGAACAGAATAGAGAACCAAGAGATTAACCCAGCTATTTACCGTTATTTGATCTTTGACAAGCCAATTAAAATATTCAGTGGAGAAAATATTCCCTATTTAACAAATGGTGCTGGATGAACTGGCTGCAACCTATAGAAGACTGAAACTGGACCCACACCATTCACCATTAACTAAGATAGACTCTCACTGGATTAAAGATTTAAAATTAAGATATGAAACTATAAAAATACTAGAAGAGAGTGCAGGGAAAACCCTTGAAGAAATCGGTCTGGGCGAGTATTTTTTGAGGAAGACCCCCTGGGCAATTGAAGCAGCTTCCAAAAGACACTACTGGGACCTGATCAAACTAAAAAGCTTCTACACAGCCAAGAACACAGTAAGTAAAGCAAGCAAACAGCCCTCAGAATGGGAGAAGATATTTGCAGGTTATATCTCCGACAAAGTTTAATAACCAGAATCCACAGAGAACTCAAACGTATAAGCAAGAAAAGAACAAGTGGTCCCATTGCAGGCTGGGCAAGGGACTTGAAGAGAAACTTCTCTGAAGAAGACAGGCACATGGCCTACAGACATATGAAAATATGCTCATCATCCTTAATCATCAGAGAAATGCAAATCAAAACTACTTTGAGATATCATCTAACTCTAGTAACATTAGCCCATATCACAAAATCCCAAGACCAGAGATGTTGGCATGGATGTGGAAAAAGGGAACACTTCTGCACTGCTGGTGGGAATGCAAATTAATATATTCCTTTTGGAAAGATGTTTGGAGAACACTTAGAGATCTAAAAATAGATCTGCCATTCAATCCTATAATTCCTCTACTAGATATATACCTAGAAGTCCAAAAATCACATTATAACAAACATACTTGTACCTGAATGTTTATTGCAGCCCAATTCATAATTGCTAAGTCATGGAAAAAGCCCAAGTGCCCATCGATCCACAAATGGATTAATAAACTGTGGTATATGTACACCATGGAATATTATGCAGCCTTAAAGAAAGATGGAGACTTTACCTCTTTCATGTGTACACGGATGGAGCTGGAACATATTCTTCTTAGTAAAGTATCTCAGGAATGGAAGAAAAAGTATCCAATGTACTCAGCCTGACTATGAAACTATTTTATGGCTTTCATATGAAAACTATAACCCAGTTATAACCTAAGACTATGGGGAACGGGGAGAGGGAGGGGAAAGAGGGGGGAGGGTGATTGGTAGGATTACACCTGCGGTGCATCTTACAAGGGTACGTGTGAAACTTAGTAAATGTAGAATATAAATGTCTTAACAGAATCACTAAGAAAATGCCAGGAAGGCTATGTTAACCAGTGTGATGAAAATGTGTCAAACAGTCTATAAAACCAGTGTATGGTGCCCCATGATCACATTAATGTACACAGCTATGATTTAATAAAAAACAGAAAAAGAAGAAAAAATATGTTAGAAGGTGGCGCCTGTGGCTCAATGAGTAGGGCACTGGCCCCATGTACTAGAGGTGGCGGGTTCTAACTCTGGCCCTGGCCAAAAACTGAAGAAAAAAAATATATATATATATACATATATGTGTGTTAGAAATATCATATTAATATTTCCATGCTCAATGCTCATTTTGGGCTATATACATGTTCCGCACATATAGACAGGCAATGTGCCTCAACAGCTTTCAGATGATTATAATTGATAATCATATGAAAGTGGCAAGCGAATGCCCTTGGATACAGCTGAAGGATGAAGTAAAGCCAATGCTGGCCTCTCAGATTAGGGGGAAATACAGAAGTCAAGGGAGAGAGAGACTTGCAATGAGGCAGAAATAAAGGGACTTATGATTAAAATGCAGGAAATTAAATGCTAATGTTTTAGAAGTGGGCGATGATGAAGCTTAGGCCATGATCAAGAGACTGGTAGCTGCAGTCAACAGAGTGTACACTAAGCTGTCATCTGCATGTCAGCCAAAGAGATGGAAAGGGACAATGAATAAGGTGTAAAGCAGAAATTCCTCCAGATCCTCAGTATTTAAGGTAAGCAGCTTCATTTAACCAGCGCTTCACCCTCTGGTTTCCAACTAATAAAGAATGGCTAATATATAATAATAGTAATTATAGTTCCTCACGAAGTGTCAGCATTGTTGTGAGTACTTTGTATACATTTCACTATTTGTAACCATTTTGTGACATTAGGTAATATTATGCCCCTTTTACAGATGAGGAAGCTAAGACAGAGTAAGCAACTTATTCATTGTGAGTTGTAAATGTTGGGCAGAAGATATAGACTGATTTGAGTTGAAAAAAGGTATCAGGAAAAGAAAGTGAACAGAGTCCGGAGAGGCCTGCCTCCCTACAGTTACTGCTCACCAACAGTTGCCAGGCTACATGCAAGAGCCTGGTGAGAGATGCGTCTGCACTAATGTGTTGGAGCCATATTGAAGAGGGTTCTAAACCCCAGTGTTTAGAATAATTTGAACCTGATTAGGGAGGTGGGAGGGAACTGTCATAATCAGAACTATATCTTAAGAAAACTACCTTTAGAGTATGAATAAATTAGAGGCTGGAGTGAAAGGACCCCAGTCAGGGGGGTTTGGTCCTGCTTATTTGGCAGGAATGAGTGTATCAATGAGAAGAGTGGCAGTTGAAGGTTAAAGTTGTGTTGCAAAGGTCAAATGTAAATTCTGGTATCTATTGGATGAAAGGGGTCAGGAAGAGGAAGAATTTAAGTAGAATCCAAGATTTAAGATTTCAAGTTTGAATGAATGAGCTATTGGCAGAAATCCAGGAGAGGCAATTTGTGGGAGAGAGAAGGCCAGCAGGAGTAGCTAGACCTTGAAAATATGCAATTTGCTGTGTGAGCAGGCCATCAGGCAGGTGGCAGGTCACCGCAGGAAGGTGGGAGAGCCTGGGCTAGAAATGAGGCTCTCGAGGTCATCTGCATCAGAGTGCTGGGGTAAACAGGGGCAGAGAATGAAGTCTCTGACAGCGGGCAAAGGAAGAGAACAGGTCCTCAGAAAACATTTAAATTGAGAGACAAGGAGGAAAAGGGAGAAAAGGCAGGCCAGGTGCGTGGCTCACGCCTGTAATCCCAGCACTCAGGGAGGTGGAGGCGGGTGGATTGCCTGAGCTCAGGGGTTCAAGACCAGCCTGAGCCAGAGCACGAACCCACACCCCCGTCTCTAAAAATAGCCAGGCATTGTGGTGGGTGCTTGTAGTCCCGGCTACTCAGGAAGCTGAGGCAAGAGAATCTCTTGATCCCAAGCATTTGAGGTTGCAGTGAGCTATGACACCATGGCACTTTATCCACAGTGACAAAGGAAGACGCTGTCTCAAAAAAGAAAAAGAGAGAGAGAAAAGAAGAAGGAAGGAGAGTGGTTGAGGAAGGATGGAAACACCTAGAAGTATGCAGAAGTATCCACTAAGCACAAGAGAATGCAAGATTCCAGGAGAAGCCCTCAGAGACACCAAGAATAGTCATTGGCATAGAAAGCTGTTGTCAGAATCAAGAGTAGGGACAGAAAGGTAGGAGGTGACCTGGGATGGGAAGGAGTGAGCAGGTCACAGCAGACAAAGGCAGCAGGACTGGCCCACATTTTCAAGAATTTGACAGCAAGGAAGAAAGAAGACAATAGCCTATAGGATAAGATGTGAGGAAAAGGGCTTTGCTTTGTTTTAAGACAAAAGCTTGGCACTTAAGTCAACTTTAGACAGAGATAAAGGAACCCTAGAGAGGGGTGAGTGAAGGTGCCTAAGTAAAGTCAGGTAGTAACAGCAAAGAGGCTTTTAGTGGCAGCAATCAGAGCAGGGTTCTGTTCCAAACTGTTTTCCTACCCTATCATAAGACAGACCAAAATGCATCAAACTGCTATCCCTTCCAGTTCCCAGGGAGCTGTCCTAGAGAATAAGGCAAAGAAAGACTAGTGGTACAGAGTCATTTTCTCATCTTCTGGGGAAGTGCTTGTATGCTATTCATACATCCCAGACCAGAAGGGAAGAATTGCTGTTTATAGAGAATAAAATAATTTCCATGAGTTGTGGAGAACAAGAGAGGAAAGTTTGATAATGAATTTGGATTGTAAAATATTAGGATTTTCTTTTTGTAAGTACTATTTGCAAATTGTATAGTATAAATATTGGATATGCGGGAGAAGAGTGGACATTTTCAGCCTGTTTTTCCAAAAAGAAATAATTAAATGCACTTAAGAACTTGAATGTTATTTCACCCACTCTATATGAGGCAAAAGCTTTAAGTAGAAGGGCAAAAGTATTGATAGTGGTTAATGAGGGAGTGATGGCTGGATTTGACTGGTATCGGCCTATAGAGGGCAATCGCTGGCAATCCCTATGAAACAGCCAGCAATCTTCTCCTTTGTTCTGTCCTGTGCCATGAAGGTGAAGGGGAAGAGGAGGTGGAGGGGAGAAGAGGAGGTAGAGAAGGTGCTGGGCGCAGGATATGAGAAGGATAAGGTGGGGCCAGGAAAATGAAAAGGGAGCAAAGAGGTAAAGAAAAGCTCAGGGTTCTCAGGGAGTGTACACTTTCTCCTTCTTTGTGGGATGAGCTGCATTCCACGTATGTCTCTGTGGATTCAGAATGGTCCCTGGGGTCCCATCGGTGTCACATTTCTGCAGAGTCCTCAGACATGGAGAAAAGTGTTGGAGGTTGTTAGCACATCTCCCTCTGGAGATGAAATGGGCTCAGCATCAATGAGAGAACACCGGAGGGGATTCGTCTCTCTTCCATGCTTGGATAACAGCTATTCCCTGATGCCCAGGGAAGAATTAAGTTCAATATGTGCCTTGCACTGTATTACCCACTAAATCCTGAACAGCTGGGCTGTTAATACAATTAAAAAAAAGAAAACTGGCTGTCCACCATCCATATAGAATGCATTTATAATAAATCTCTCAGTGAGGAGGTATACAAATTTGTTTTTTTCTGTACAGCCAAAGGAAGCAGAGCATCAGGCAAGTATGCAGTGAATCTCATTAACAGAGACAACCAATGTGGAACATCCAGCGGGACTTGCTCCACATTTCCCTTAGTAATGGCATTTTTTTACCTGAAATATGCTGGTAATATTCTCACTTGCAAAATTCAATTTGGCAAAGGATTAATAAATAGGCTTTTCCTAATGCTTACGAGATATCTTCAATGTTCCCACTGCAAGCATTATTTGTCACTTTTTTTCTTTTTCTCACTTTATTTCTAGAAGATAAATTAGTAAAAATCCATCACAGAATGATTTTCAAGAAAATGGAAATAATACCACATAAAGAGTTTTGTAAAATTCTACATTACGTATGAAATGCCTGCTCTAAAATGTAGTAATAATGGAAAACTGGTGACAATAAACTAGTGTGAATACAAGAAGTAAGAACAAAATTAGTAGTGTCAGAACAAAGACATTTTCCTTACTGATTTTGCTTGCAAACTGCAGCCTCATCTGTGGAGAAGCCAACCTCAGAGCCAGTCACAGCACCAACCAGACTAGTCTACTGCATGAGTTAGTGGATAATAAATATAACGATGACTGACACTGGATAGAAACCAATGACAAAATGAAAGATACTTGCTAAAGATGATTTCACCTAAAAATAGTTACCATTGGAACATTTCCTCAATGTATTTGGAAATGTGCCTATCGTGGTTATCCATTCTTCATAACAGGACAACCTTCATAACAAGATGTCTGGGAGAATATCTAACTTTTCCTCTTCACCTTTTATTTTTAGTTGACACATAATAATAATCATGCATATTTATGGGATACAGAGTGATATTTTGATACATTTGATAGCAATCAAATTAGGTAATTAACATATCTGTCACCTCATTTATCTTTTCTTTGTGTTAACTTTCAAAATTCTCCCTTAGCTCTTCGAAAATATACAATAATCCTATTTAGCTATATTCACCCTGCAGTGCTGTAGAACCCCACAACTCATTTCTCCTGTCTAGCTGTAATTTTGTATCTGTTACCCATCCTCTCCCCATGCTAAAAAAAGTTTTTAGCTTTCACATATGAATTTAGCTTCCTGTGCCTAACTTATTTTCCTTAATATAATATCCTTCAGGCTTATCCATGTTGCCTCAAATGACAAGATTTTATTCTTTTTTATAGCTAAATAGAATTCCATTGTGTGTGTGTGTGTCATATTTTTAAATCAATTCCTCGTTGACAGACGTTTAAACTGATGCCATATTTTTGCTGCTATGAGTTAGTGCTTCAGTAAACATGAAAGTGCAGACAGCCTTTTGACACACTGACTTCCCTTCCTTTGGAGAAATACCCAGTAGTGCAATTATAGGATTATAAGGTAGCTATTATTTTTAGTTTTTTTGAGATACCTTCAGGCTATTTTCCTTAATGACTAAACTTTTTTTTTTTTGAGACAGAGTCTCACTATGTCACCCCGGCAGAGTGCTGTGGTGTCACAGCTCACAGCAACCTCAAACTCTTAGGCATAAGTGATTCTCTTGCCTCAGCCTCCTAGTAGCTAGTTGTGACTACAGGCGCCTGCCACAACACCCAGCTATTTTCTTTTTTGTTTAGCAGGCCTGGGCCAGGTTCAAACCCACCTGGCCCAGAGCATGTGGCCAGCACCCTAACCACTGAGCTATGGCTATCTTAATTGGAGTTACCACTAAACCGTGTTTCATAATTCCCTTTTCTTCACATTTTCACAAGCATTTGTTATTTTTTTATCTTTTTGATAATAGTCAACTCTAACTGGGGGTTGTATTTCCATGATAATTGGTGATATTGGATATTTTTTCATATGTTTGTGGCCATTTGTATGTCTTCTTTTGAAAAGTGTATATTCAGTTCCTTTGCCCACTTTTTAATTGGATTTTCTTTTTATGCTGTTGACTAATTTGAGTTTCTTGTAAATTGTGGACATTAGTACCCTGCTGGATGAATAATTTGTAAATATTTTCTCTCATTTTTCAAATTGTCTCTTCACTCTGTTGATTGCTTCCTTTGCTATGGAAAAGCCTTCAGTGTAAGATAGGCCCATTTGTCTGTTTTTGTTTGTGTTTCCTGTGTTTTTGAAGTCTTAGCCATGAAATCTTTGCCTAAACCAATGTCCTGAACCATTTCCCCCATATTTTCTTCTGGCAAAGGCAAACAATAAAAGAGGGAAAAAGGAACAAGGGATATACAAAACAATTAGAAAACAATCAACAAAATAACAGGAGTAAGACCTTACCTATCAATAACATCCATAAATGTAAAGGTTTGAATTCCCCAATTAAAAGCTATAGACTGACTGAATGGAGAAAAAAAAGATATAACTATTTGCTGCCTACAAGAGACTCACTTCACGTATAAAGACACACAAAAATATTTTATGCAGATGGAAAGCAGAAGTGTGCAGAAGTAGCTATACTTATATCAGACAAAATAGACTTTAAAGCAAAAAAAAAAAACCAAAGATGGTCATTATATAATGATAAAGTCATCATCTCAATAAGAGAATATAACAATTATAAACATATATGCATCCAACCCTGGAGCCCCCTGATATGGAAGACAAATAGTATTCAAACTGAAGAGAGCAATAGACTTCAATACAGTAATAGCTGGGACTTCAGTGCCTCCTGTCAGCACTGGACAGATCATCTAGACAGAAAATCAACAAAGAAACATCAGAATTAACCTCCACTATAGACCACATGGACATAACAGACATTTACAGAACAGTTCACCCTTCCAGCTTGTTTTTTAAGGCAGAAGAGCAGAGTGTGCATTTGAACCATTTAGTATCAGTTTTGGCTTATGAAGTTACGAATTTAAACAGAGGGACATATTAACTACCCTGAGTTGAGCTCATCAAAATGTTTATGTGGTCTGTTAAGAAATCATTCCAACTGACTCAAATTTTTACAATAGTAAAATATTATGTACAATTATTATTTTTAATTTGTGCTTTTTATATTTTAAAAGCATAAAAAAAGAGGCAAGTTTTCAAGTTCTGCCTTTCCTAAAATTGACATGCCGATCCCCATATCACTGAAATAGGCACAGTGTTTTCACACCCTTTGTTTCAACTGCAGCATGACTAAGTAGATATGCCACAGTTTAGTAGTCTTCTACCAGGACGTTGAAACAGCCTCCATTTTATCTCTATTATGAACATTTTTCCACATGTCTTTGTTTTTTCAAAGAATTTATTTCCTCTGAATAGCTTTCCTAAGGTAAAATTATTAGATCAAATGATAATGAGTATTTTAAAGCTCCTATTTTGAATAGCTTTCTAAAAGATTATTTATTAATTTACCTTACATGGGCAATATATAATAACTTTAGTATTACCGTAGGCTTAACAAGCTGCTAATAAGACTATATTACTTTTTTTTTTTGTTTGCAATTTTTGGCCAGGGCTGGGTTTGAACCTGCCACCTCTGACATATGGGGCTGGCACCCTACTCCTTTGAGCCACAGGCACCACCCAAGACCATATTACTTTTATTTGTGTTTCATTCTTAGCTAGCTTACAAATTTTTGCAGTTTACAATTCCTTTACAATTTTTGCATGTATTTAGTTGTTTATTTTTCTCTTATGAATTCTTATTTTTCCCAACTCTTTCTTCATCTGCTATCCTTATCTTTATTGCTTTGTATAGGCTCCCATGATTCCTTCAGCTACTGGGTAGACGAAAAGTCCCCAGTGGGGCCTGACCAAACTCCAGCTATCAAACGCCTCGCCAGGATCTCCTTGGTAAAAAAGCTAATGAAGAAATGGTCTGTGACTCAGAACCTGACATTCCGGGAACAACTAGAAGCTGGGATCCGCTATTTCGACCTTCGTGTGTCCTCCAAACCAGGGGATGTGGATCAGGAGATCTATTTCATCCACGGGCTTTTTGGCATTAAGGTCTGGGATGGGCTGACAGAGATTGACTCATTTCTTACGCAGCACCCGAGAGAGATTATCTTCCTGGATTTTAACCACTTCTATGCCATGGATGAGGCCCATCACAAATGCCTGATTCTGCGGATCCAGGAGGCCTTTGGAAACAAGCTGTGTCCAGCCTGCAGTGTGGAGAGTATGACACTGCGAAACCTGTGGGAGAAGAAGTGCCAGGTAGGAGCCGGAGAGATGAGCTTCTAAGGGCTTGTAGGGGCAATACTTAATTCCCTCTCCAACTTTGGTATCACCAACTATAAGATAGGCCAACCCAGGGCTCTTAGGCTGGGCACTGTGGATCATTTGGAGCACTGAACATACACAAACTGGTTCCTGGGCTCTAGAATAGCTTCAAGGGCTGGCATTAACACTTGCCAAATATTTATAGCAGGAGGGTCCATCTTGTGGCCTGGATGCCTGCAGATGATTTGAGGACTGTTTTGCTTATCTGTGGTGTTGCATTTAGAGAAAAGATGTGCACAGACCTTTTCTTTTGCTAATCAGCTTTCTTTAGTGTTTATATATTTAATATGTGGACCAAGACAACTCTTATTTTCCCAGTACACTGCAGAAAAGAAAAAAGGTTTGATACCCCCGAAACCTGTCCAGAGACTTGCTTGACATGTAAATTAACTTTGAATGCCTGGCCTAAACCATCCCCCCAAAAGTTGTGAAATTGGGCCAGTTGGTCATTACCATTCTATCTCCCATAAGGTCCATTTTCCCCCTCCTCCTTACTCCCAGGGATAGTCTGTTCTGTCTTACAAAGGTATTGACTGATTAAGGAAAAGCATTAGCTGACAGAGGCATATGAAGTGATTCATTTCAGGCGAGTTAATATTTTAAAAGGCCTTCTTTGTAGAATTTGGCTCATAGAGGGAGAAAGATTGAAGGAAAGAAGAACCTGTTGAAAGGGCTGTAACCTAGGATAGCTTTCCCTGGGCGGCTTAAATTGAGAAGAGCCCCCAAACCTAAGCCCACAAAGAACATACTCAGGAAAAGGAATGTGGGCCTCAGAAGGGTTCCATTCTGATCCCCAATGATGACAAGAAAGGGCAGCCTCCAATTTAGACTCTCTTTGGGAAAACAAACAAACACGTTTTGCGTAAAGTTGCTCACTTGTTCAGTAGATGAATTAACCAACACATCTCAGAGGCAGATATTTTTAAACCCAAGAAGGAGCTTTTGATTAAAAATTAGTTAAAGATTATTCACTTGAAAATATTCATGGCCAGGCACCGTGGCTCACGCTTATAATCCTAGCACTCTCGGAGGCTGAACTAGCTCACAGGTTCAAGACAAGCCTGAACAAGAGCAAGACCCCATCTCTAAAAACAACCAGGCATTGTGGCGGGCACCTATAGTCCCAGCTATGTGAGAGGCTGAGGCAAGAGAATTGCTTGAGCCCAAGAGTTTGAGGTTACCGTGAGCTGTGACACTACAGCACTCTACCAAGGGCATCAAAGTGAGACTCTACCTTAAAAAAGAAAAGAAAATATTTATTAAATTCCAAGTATGTACCAAGCAGCTTTCTAAGGACCAGAGGTAAATCAGTAAATAAAACAAAATAAGATACCCTGTCCTAATGGGGCTTTTAGTCAGATGGAAGGTAACAAAGCACAGATAATAGTGATGTGGGGTGTGTGTGTGTGCACGCATGCATATAAAAATATGTATGAGCGATATAACGCTAGAAAGTGATAAAGCTGTGAAAAAAGAAAAACTCAAATGTGGTTAGAGGGCAGCAGGCTCTATGGGTTGGAAAAGTAGCCAGTGCAAAAGGCCATAAAGCAGGAACGTCCCTGCCATCCTTGAGGACAAGCAGGGCCCACGGGCTGGAGAAAGGTGAGGGTAGAGCAGCAAGAGGAGGCCAGAGAGATGACAGGTGGTAGTGTGAGGACTGAAGGCCAGTAAGGACACTGGATTTTACTTGAGTGCAGAGAATTGTGAGCACAGGGGCTGTGGCCTGACTTAGGTCTTTTTTGTTGTTGTTGTTCCAGTGGTAAGACAGGATTTATTAGACAGAAAAGAATACAGAAGAAGTAAAAATCACCAGAACTTGTGGTGCTCTTGGGGAAGACCCAAGTTGGAAGTCTTCCCTGACTTAGGTCTTAATGGGATCCTTCCGGTTGTGCGGAGGAGACCACGGCCAGGGGCGTGGCCAGAAGTAAGGAACCCAGCAGTTGCTGGCAAGTGATTAGATATTGAATTTATCAGAAGGTGGAGCTAACAGGATTATTGTAATGGATAAGATTGGGGGTATGAAAGTGAGGACTCAAGGATAACTCCCAGGCTCAGCCTGAGTACCTGGGAGTACCAGGTTGTTTTGCACACCCCTAAAAGTGACTCCCTCTGAGTTAACTCGTAGTGTCTGTTAAAGTACACCTAAGTCATTTCTCTCACTAAAATTCTTTAAGTAATATTTTGCCAAATATTTATCATACCTCTCCCCACTAAACCTAAGTTTATATCTGTTCAGTTCTGATTTGGAAAGATTTTTTTTTCCAGTTGATAATAACAACTACTACTAACATTTATTTAAAACTTTATAATGTGCTAGGTACATGGCTTAACAACCTATTTCATCCTCTCAACACCTCTAGGAGATAGTTATCTTGTTATTATCCCCATTTTATAGATGAAGAAACTGAGGCATAGAGAAATTAAGCAATTTGCCCAAGAGAAAACTGGCCATAACTTAAAATCCTCGTTAGTGAACCGGGATTCAATCACAGGCTTCCTGGCTTCCCAAAGTTCCTACAGCTTCTGATATTCTCTTGAGTGCTGTTTACACATCTTCATGATTTTTGCAGCTGGTATCATAATTAGGCTAATGAAACACTTTATTTTTATTAATGAGCCCCTATTATCAAAGGATCTTGGAGAGCAAAATGGGAGAAATGGATGGCGATCCATAAGAGGGCTTTTGAGTTTTGGGATTCAGGTAAGGTTAAATTTGAGTACAGATATAATTTCATAACTTGGTACACAAATAGTATTCTGAATGGGTTGGCATACCAAACTGTTTAGACATCTGCACGAGTAAAAGATATAATAAATAGTGTGGATAGTGAATTTATAGCATCTGGGTGGTGATCTATCATAGATTTGTGATTGTGTCATCCAGTTCCCAAGGTTCCTACAGTTATAAAAGAAAGACTGTGATAACATATCAGAAGTAAAAAATGTCGTCGATTGAAATCCTAAAGTCACTCCATCCCAGTTTTCTTCCTTGTGTTTTCCCTGCCACATCTCCTCTTAAAAGCTAAACAAAGAGATCTCAGACTCACCAGTCATCTCCCCCTGCTGGGTCAGGATCCTTTAAATATTCATTATATAATGAGCAGCCTTGCATGAAACCCCCCTGGGCATTTTATTACCACAGTTTAATAGCAAGATATGCACTACCATTCAGTCAAATTTCATTAACATAACATGCAACTACATCACAGCTCACAGGTATGTATTTATTTGTACTTTAATGGCTATGAGTTTTGAGGGTACAATGAGTTAAAAGATTAAAGCTACATTTTGGAAGTATTTAGGATCTTAATGCTTATACTAGGGACATACAAAACAATTGATAGACAATTACAAGATAAAACTGTCTCAAATATTCTGTACTATAAGAGAAAAAGGGGTTTATAATAACTCAATTGAAAGCTGGAATATTCTGTCTTCCAGAGTTCCACAGTAAAGGAATGATCAGAATAAGGAGAGATCCATCAAGGAATAGTTCTAAAAGGAAATGAGATTTGTAATCTGAGTAAAAAACTGAACATGACCTGCTGAGTAGGAGGAGAGAGCATTTCAAAGAAAAATACAGCAGAGCAAGATGGGGAGGGAGATCAAAACAGGCCCTGGGAAGAGTCCATGCACCTAGGTCCTTGTACACAGAGTTGTTTTGCAAGTTCAGCTTCTGTATAAGCAGAAGTTCTCTGTGTAACCTTCAGAATCAGAATGCTCAGGAAGACTCTGAAGGGAAGACATAAAGCCCCATTTGGATTACTTGCACTTTGTGCACCTCTTCCCAAGCACAGTGAAGAACAGCCCTGTCCTCTCATTCCCTGACTCACGGACCAGGGCCAAGCCACATGGGATATGGCCCAACGGGGGCTGTCCCTGGGCCACACAGCCTCTTGCCTCCCCACCGGCTTTCTTCTCCAGCCCCAGCCTTCCCAACTAGCCAATTACACTGCCAGGAGGAAATCCTCCTGGCTCTCTCAGGCAATCTGCTTACAATGACGAGCCTGGGATTGACCTCATTAACACAAGTGTTTACCACAGACATCATTAGCAGTCAGTCAGACATTACTCAAAACCATTAAAAACAACAAGAACAGCCATTACCCAGTTCAGCACCCAGCCTGGCTCTCCTCAGCTCCAGGCCTTCAGGAGTAGTTAGTCAGGCACCTCAGTCACAAGCTAAACACACACTGAAAACAAGATGACATTGAGAGTGCCTGTTCTTGGTGCCCAGAGGGTTATGCTCAGTGGCCAGCTATGTGAGGATTGCGGCCCAGGCAGCATAAACACATACCAGACATTCCTCCAGGAAGAGATTCCTGGTGCCCAAGAGGGGGAAAAATATTCCTTCTAGAGACCCGCACAGCAGAATTCTGAACTGGGACGATCAAAATAGCAATTCCCTGTCCCAAAGCCGCCTCCCAGAAACTAATTAATGCTGTGAATGTGCTTTGCTAATTATTTTCAAAATGGCCACCATCCTGAGCAGTCCCCGGTGGAGGCCCAGTGCCTCTACAAAGTCTTCCCTGTCTCAAGTGGGGCACTCTCCCCCTCCTGGGAAGGGCAATTTCATTCAGAGTCAGCATGCAGAATTGAAAATCTATTTACTTACAAATTAGTTCAACCTTTTTTCTCAACTCCAGGAGCTAAGTGAGACATAACTTTTAGACCTCACTGGCCAACCAAGTGAGGAAGTATTTGAAGCTATGGCACTGTGGGTAGCATCTTAAACTGCTTCTTAGGACTCATGGCCACCATGGGAGCTTTTCAGGAAAGGCTTGAAGAGCCCTCTATCAAGACAGCTCTGTTCTTGAAGCCCAAAGATTCCCCAGGGGATACTTATAGGTAGAATTTAAGAAGTCTGTAAATTTGGATGGGAAAATTACATTCAGTTCAACAATTTTTACTAACATTTCACTGAAAATTAATATGCCTGTTGATTGTGAGATCAGGCAGTGACGCACTGACTCTTACTTTTTCTTCATAAATATGTCCAAATCATGTTTCAGTTATTACAGCTACCTTAAAATACCACCTATGTTCATCACTAACTCAAAATTGCAGGACTTACTAGACTCCAACAAAGCATTTTTATTTCTGCATTTATCATGAAGCACTACATTAATTTATTACAAACTTAATACATTGATAGCTATATTTCCGTATTTTTCCCTTATTTATATTTGCTTATTGATTCTTTTTATAATTTTAATACAGACAATTATAACAATAAAATCGAGACCCATGAAGACAAAGACTTAAGATTATGAACTTTACGTATGCTTAACATCTGTCTAAGGATCATTTCCAATAGAGTCAATAGGTGAGATTTTCTTTTGTTTTGGACCTCTCAGTTTCAAACATATATGATTCATCATCTGGGATTTATTAATGATGGTGACCAGTCATCAATATTGGTCCATGCTTGGGCCTCATGCAATGTTTTATATAAATCACATATTTATCATTCAGTCATGGTTGGCTTTCTTGGCATATACTAAGCACATCTTATTAATTATATGGAATATCCTCTATACGCACATTGGTCTCTACGCTCACAACACATAGATGCAATTATAGACCTCATAACCACATGGAAGAGTGCTTAAATCAGTTTGGGAACAGCCATGAGGAATCTTTGTCACAACCCATAGAGACAGCCATAGAGCTTGTGGTCATGGCACAGTACTCACAACAATTGGGGCATACATTCTCAGCCTATTCCTTACCCACATAAGTAACCACCAAAATGATCATCAGTGGAAAATGATTAAATCAGCCCTGATACACATATATCATTAGGTTTCTATATATTTTTTTCAAAAAGATAGTAACCAAGATCTTTCTCACTAGAGAATGATTGGATTATTCTGTATCCATTACCCATTATGATGATGAACAGGAATCTATACATTTCCATATTATTGATTTCCTTTCTAATCCTGTCTATGTAATTTTATGCATTCATTTAAAATTTAATTCTGAGATGGGGGTCCATGATTTTACCATACTTTCAAAGGTATTCATGACAAAAAGAAAAAAAGTTAAGATTATCTTCGAGTCAGACATACAGCAAGTGCTCGGTAAATCATTGTTTAATTATTTTCTTAAGAAATGGTAATTCTTGTATGGTGCCCCATGATAGCATTCACGTACACAGCTATGATTTAAAAATAAAAAAAAAGAATGTTCTCAAACTCTATCCAAGTTAATACAAAAAAAAAAGAAAGAAATGGTAATTCTCGAATCGCCACATATGATTATATTTGTTTGCCGTTTTCTCAGCTATCAGTGAAAAACTAAGAAGTTAAGAGGCAACTTTTTCATGAATTGCTTTCTTTTATTCTGCTTTTAATGTTTCAGGTCCTTATTTTCTATCATTGTCCCTTCTACAAGCAATACCCCTTCCTGTGGCCAGGAAAGAAGATTCCAGCACCCTGGGCAAATACCACAAGTGTGCACAAACTGATCCTCTTCTTGGAGACCACTCTGAGTGAGCGGGCCCCACGTGGCTCCTTCCACGTCTCCCAGGCAATTCTCACCCCCAGAGTGAAGACTATCGCCCGAGGCCTGGTTGGAGGCCTCAAGAATACTCTGGTTCATAGGTAAGAAATTGCTTCCACTTCCAAGTGTAAGACATTGTTTTAAAAAAGCTTATCTTCCTTCTGTTCTGAATGAAAAGCTTTAAGACCACATAGTTTGACAATTTAGGAAAACAACAAAAACACAAGACTTCATATTGGAGAAAGATACTCATTTGAGATGGATTGTATTAGCAAAGGATCTCTACACACTTTATCAATAACTACACATTCTAAGGCAAAGCACTTTGAGCTAACGCCATTTCTGCTCACTCTGACACATGGTCACATTTGCAGTTGGCTCAGGTACTCACTGAAGAAGCATTAAATACAGACCACTGTGCAAGGTGCTAGGGGTTGACAGAGGGCTTTTCAAGCCTTTCCTGAAAAGCTCCCATGGTGGCCATGAGGCCTAAGAAGCAGTTTAGGATGTTACCCACCAAGCCACAGCTTCAAATACTTCCTCAGGACAGAATTGAGCCTGACTGTGCAATCAATCAGGCAGGAGAAGTTCCAGTAATTTAGTGTTAGATGGTATTCTTTATCTTGAACACCAATGAATGATGGATGTTTAGAAAAAGAACAGTTTATATATACACGTATACATACACATATATGTGTTTATGTATACACGTAAATGTATATGAAAATGTATAAAGGAAGTATTGTAAATACCTTTGGATAACAGAGTATCCCTTGTGATCAAAGCCAAGGAAGCTAATATATTTGCACAAAAGATGTTTACAATAATCAGTTTGGTTCCTGAGCTCCAGGTAGTCAGCAGAATTCAAAAGTGAGAGTCGTCCAAAAATAAGTGCTGGTTTGGTTTTGGTTCTGGTTTTCAATAACATGAATTCAGAGAGGTTCGCCTAGCCAGAGTTTATATATCAAGGGAGCCTGCATTTTTCTTTGTTGGTAAAAGCTCCTGATAATGGCAACCATGGGCAGAACCAGCAGCCTCTTTCTGTGTGGCTTTACTAAGTCCTGACTGAATTGTCCTGAAGTTGGGAAAGAGAATTTTATAAACTAGTATTATATTTCTGTGAAAGAGATAGAAATGTAGAATTCTAAACTATATTTTTTTATATATGTTTGTGTATCCATACCGTTTTCCTCAGAATTTTGGTAAACTTGTAGATTAATGTCATTTATTTATTTATTCAACAAACCTTGAGAACTCAGGAGAAGCTAGATGCAAAGATTCAAGATAAATAATATACTGTCTGCCCTCATGGAACTCACAGTGCAGTGGGTAAAACTAACATGAAAATTTCTATAAAGCAATGTGAACACTCTAAAAATCACTCGTCTGTGCACAGAGCTCTACTATTACAGGAGGAGTATTTAAAAATAAAAATAAGTTATATCTGTATACTGTTTTCTGAATCTAAAGTCCCCTTTTGCAGATGATTTCGTTTGATTCTTAAATCTAGGCAGCCGCTAGGAGGGCACATTGTCTAGAGCACAATATCATCCCCACTTAAGATTAGACTCAGTGATGTTAAGTGGCCCAGACACACAGAGCTAATAAGAGTCAAAATGTCTCAGACACTGGTCTCGCGATCACTGGACCACTGCCGTTTTTGGTGTTCAATACTGCGTATTAGTGCCTGAATCTGGTCAGATTCCACTGGTCACATCTGGTAACCCACAACATCACAAAGCTTTTCATGTTTGAACATTCCTAGAACTTTAGTCTTACTCAATTTACTAGTAATGATGGTGGCATGAGCCCAAACCCATGGAGTCCTGGCATGTTGGAGAACCTTACCCAACTGTTAGCAAGCAGATGTCCCCTAGCATGGAGAGACACTTTAATTTCTCCACCCCAACTAGTCACAAGAATATCACAGGGGTGCAGATGCATTCCTGGACCTACCCATCACCTCAAGGAGGAAATGCAGCTCTCGAGTTTGTTCCAAAAGTTTAGGGCAGAGTGTGGCTGTCATTTTCTCTGGGCCTGTCCTAACTGATAAGCTCCATGAGCGGTGGGGGTGGGGTCGCACTGGTTATCACTTCAAACCAAGAAGAAAAAGACAAAGTATATTTTCTTACACATGTACAGGTGGTTTTCTCAGCAGAGATTTAACTTCCCCAACTGTTAGGAAAACTTTGCATCTAAGATCCCATTCACCTTGGTTCATTGCCCCACAAGTCATACAGCCACCTGGCTGAATTCCTGTGCTGGTTTCTCCAAGACTCAGGTTCATAGCACTCCCACTAAAATCAAATAAAAGCAAGTTTTGCCTGAGGCTGAAAGGTGGCATCAGTGAAACTCCAGACGGGGACATGGAATGAGACCAGAAGGCCCAAGATTGACAGGGTCCCTATCATGGGCTGAGTTATGCTTCTCCCAAATTCATATGTTAAAGTCCATACCTTCAGTGGACTATTTGGGGTAGGGCCTTTAAAGGGCCCAAATGTGACTATTTGAGGATAGAGCCTTTAAAGGGGAAATTAAGTTAAAATGAGGCCATTAGGTGGGTCCTAATCCAATCTAATTAGAATCCTTAAAAGAAAAGGAAATTTAAACACACAAAGAGATACAAGAGACTTGTATGCACAGGGAAAAAGTTCCATGAGGACACAGTAAGAAGGGGGCTGCAAGCCAACGAGAGAAAACCTTAGGAGAAACCAAGCCCACCAACACCTTGATCTTGTAGAGGTGGTTTTCTCAGCAGATCTTGATCCTGACTTCCAGCCTCCAGAACTGTTAGGAATACATTTCTGTTATTCCAGCCACCCAGTATATGGTATTTTGCAGGTGGCAGCCCTAGCAAACTAATGCAGTCCCTTAGCAGCAGGGTGGCTTTGAACAAGTTTTCTGAAGTCTCTGAACTGTGGGAGTTTGGGGGGTTTTATATACCAGTTAAGTGGAGCTAATGAGATTATAGAGTCTTATTAATTTGAAAATGCCTACCATAGTGCCGTGTACAAAATACCTTGGCCATCTCTATTTATAAAGAAACCTAGAAATACAGCAGACCAGCCTTGTTCTCAGGTGGGCCTCAAGGTCAAAGGGAAGTTTTTAACCTGCTGCTTTGTAGCTTGAGGGAACTGTCATCTCAAGAGCCTGTCTACAGTATCTGGTTCAGCCTCTTGCAAAGATCTCTCATCCTGGTAAATGCCAGGAGTTAAGAAAATAAAGTGGCTCTTCTTCACAGCGGGTTCTACATTTCCCTTTCTTTGTAAGTAATCCTGGTGATCTGACTTTGCTTCAGGGAAGGTTGACACCGACCTCTTTGTCACTGGAGACCACAGGCACATGCCTCCCACATTTCTCTGTAAGGCTCCACCGTTGGCTCTGGCAGTACTTGGCACAATTGTGGCCAGTTCTCATTTCCCCATGATGACCAGCAGATGGCGCCTGGATGTCGTACTTAAACACTGACTAGGCACTTGCAAAAGAAATCTAGAAGGCAGCAGGCTGTCTTGGTGTGGAGCACTGTGCAGTCCTGGGCAGCTATCTTTAAGGGAGGTCTGTATTTGCAGCCCCTCATTCTCAGGCTACAGCACTTTGTAGCCTAAGCAGCAGGATGCGACCTCTTTAAGGAGGTTTCTAACCCCAGTTCCCAAATATCTTTACATTAACACTCCCCTATTTGTGATTCCTTCTCTTGTGCCAAATATTTATATAGATTTACTGGACTAGCAACTGTTCTAAACACTTCACATGTATTATTTTATTTAATTCCCCCAAAGTCTGTATGAGGTATCATTATTATTACTACTATTATCCCCATTTTATTTGTTTCTTTCCTTTCCTTTTTCTTTTATTTTTTTGCAGTTTTTGGCCGGGGCTGGGTTTGAACCCTTCACCTCCAGTATATGGGACCGGCGCCTTACTCCTTGAGCCATAGGTGCCTCCCTTTCCCCCATTTTATAGAGGGAGAAATTGAGACAATGAAATTCAATAAGTTAAGATCATTATTATATCTTCAAGAATCTCAGTTAAAAATGGTAGTACCCATGGGAGGGTGGCCTATTAAGTCATAATCAAGTAGTAATATAAAAATGGAAATTGATTTGTGAGATGTGTTTTAGCTCATGGCTTCTAGAGTCCACTGAGTAAGGGAAGACACCCAGGACCAGTGACAGTTCTCATGGTAAGAGAAAAAGAAAGAGGAGAAGGACAAAAGAGCTACCCAGGCCGTAAAGGTTGTCTAGAAGACTGAGGCGTCAGGATGTGTGCTGAAAGAAAGGAGGGCATCTTCCCAGGAGAAGAGGGAGAAGATGAGCACCCAAGAGAATGTTACCAAAAGAAAAGGAAGGATCAGTTAAGATAATGAACTTCACTTAATTTTCAATTTTGGCCTAGAGCATATCCTTCCTACAAAATCTCCATTCCCAAACCCTAGTTTCTATTTTCCATAAAGCAGTCTCAACCTATTGAGTATTTAGTGAACTGTTTTTATCATGACAGAAAGCTATGAGCACACTTTATTGCTCTCTCCTCTCTGGAGAGAGTACTTTACACTTACTAGTAACACAGAAATTACCACATTACGTTACTAAACAACTGGCTGTTATATTGGAAGCCTTTATTTCGTAAAATAAGACAAGTGATTAAGTAGGGTTATTAAGAAACTACACATAGCTCTTCCCCTAAGCGGCCTGAGGTGATCTGTGAAAATGGTTCGCTATTCACTTGACCCAGAAAACCCCACAAAGTCATGCAAGTCAAGAGGCTCAAATCTTCGTGTTCACTTTAAGAACACATGTGAAACTGCCCAGGCCATCAAGGGTATGCATATACGAAAAGCCACCAAGTATCTGAAGGATGTCACCTTAAAGAAACAATGTACCATTCCGACGTTATAATGGTGGAGTTGGTAGGTGTGCCCAGGTCAAACAGTGGGGCTGGACACAGGGTCGGTGGCCCAAAAAGAATGCTGAATTTTTGCTGCATATGCTTAAAAATGCAGAGAGTAATGCTGAACTTAAGGGTTTAGATGTAGATTCTCTGGTCATTGAGCATATCCAAGTGAACAAAGCACCCAAGATGCGTCGCCGAACTTACAGAGCTCATGGTCGCATTAACCCATACATGAGCTCCCCCACCACATTGAGATGATCCTGACTGAAAAGGAACAGATTGTTCCCAAACCAGAAGAAGAGTTAGCACAGAAGAAAAAGATATCCCAGAAGAAACTGAAGAAACAAAAACTTATGGCACGGGAAGAGATGCAACATAAAATAAATGCAAATAACAGTAAAAAAAAAAAAAAGAAAAGAAACCACACATAATGATAGAATAACTATATAAAATATGGAAAAAGTGGACCTTCACTTCTATTTTATACCACATATAAAAGTCAGTTTGAGATGGATTTCAGAGCTAAACATAAAAGCAAAAACCATTTTAGAAGAAAATATAAGAAAATATCTTTGTGAATTGGGAGTAGACAAAAGTTTCTGTAATAGATCACAGAAACCATAAAAGAAAAAAATGGTAAATTAAGCTCCGCCAAAATTAAGGAATTCATCTCATCAAAATATGTTACTGATATAATTAATAAACAGGCCACAGGCAGGGAGAAAATATTTCTAAAACATATTTGACCAAAAACTTGTATCCAAGTTATATAAATAAAACTTCTATAACTCATGAGCCAAAAATAAAAATAAAAAAGTAAAATAATTGAACAGAGACTTCCAAAAAAAGATAAACAATTGACCAATATGCACATTAAAAATTTTCCAACATCATTAGTCATCAGAAAAATGCAAATTAAAACCTTATGAAGTATCTCTACCTACCCTCTAAAATGGCTAAAATTAGAAAGACCGATAGCACCAGATCTGGGGGAGGAAGTGAAGCAAATAGAACTGGCACACTTTGTTAGTGAGAATATAAAATGGAAGAATCTTTTTAGGAAAAGGCCTGGCAGTTTCTTATAAAACTAAATGTAAACCAAACTTATAATATAAAAATTTCATTCCTTGGTACTTAATCAAGAGAAATGAAAATGAATGTCCACAAAAAGACTCATGGAAGAATGGTCATAATAGTCTTAAATATAGTATCAAAAAAACTGGAAACAGCTTGTGTGTATATACAGCTGGTACAGGACAATGGATAGGCAAACTGCACTATATTCATACAGTGGACAACTTGATAGTGATTAAAAAACAAAACAAACAAAACTACTGCAACACCATGGATGACCTTCAGAACCATTGTACTGAGTGAAAGAAAGCCCACAAAAAATAATCCATTTTGCATGCAAATACATGTATGAAGTTCTGAAACAGGCAAATCTAATCCATGATAGAAAAAAAAAATCAGTTGTTTTCCTGGAGGAGGCTGGGGCAGAAAATGATAGGGAAGGGGCATGCAGGAACTTTCTAGAGTGCTGGTAATGTTCCATACCTTGATATGGGTTTGGGTTATTTATATATAGTTGTCAAAACTCAACAAGTATACCCTTAAGATTTGTGCCTTTTGTTTAATGTGAACTTTATGTCAAAAGAAAAACAAACTGAAAACAAATTTTGAACCCTAGTTAATCATATGCATGCTGAGTACTTAGAAGATAGGTTAGATGTCTGTGGTTGGAATATGTCAAACATTTAAGATGAATTGATGAAAGGATAGGGATGGATTGATACATAAGTACTAAGAAAGTACTGTAAAATGTTAGTGGTGGCATCTAGGTGGTGGATATATTTACTGTCAAATTCCTCCTATGCTGTCGTATGTTTGAAAATGTTCATGATAAGAAATTAAAGACCCCACCAATACTGAAGCTCTTGGTTTTAATTTTTCAAGATCCTGTTGACGTGGTATTTCTTTTGGTGGTTGGACCAAATAATCTCTCCTTCAGCAATGAAACCCTAGAAAGTATAATTCTCTGATAGAATAGAGACCATTTCATCCCTGAAGGAGATATAAAGCTTACACCAACGGTTCTCAACATGTGGGTCGTGACCCCTTTTTAACAATGAAAATACACTGCGGCATGAGGAAGGTCGAAACCACTGGTAAACAGACCTAGTTCTGGGGGCTTGTGCTTCTATTAGCATACTTTTGTTACATAAATGGAAATGTTTGGTCTCCATTTCTGGAGGAATCTTTCTAAACTTTACTGTCTGTTTCCTCTTCCCACAACACATTCCTCTGCGTAGGAATCTTCCTGCCATCCTGGACTGGGTGAAAACTCAGAAGCCTGGAGCCATGGGTGTCAACATCATCACGTCCGACTTCGTAGACCTGGTGGACTTTGCCACGACTGTCATCGAGTTGAACGACCTCTTACAGGAGGACAAAGCTCTGGCTAAATGCTGATTTAATTTTTTATTTAACTTAATGGTGAATTTGTTGATCCAGGGTAGAGTTCTCAAGGCTTTCCCGTTAGGACGGCCCCTTGGCAGTGATGGTGAAGTAAGAGGAGGATGGCTTTTTTTCCTTCCTCACAGGGCTGTTTGGATAAAATTACAGGGCTTTTTATTGCATTTTTCCCAAATAAGACTTTTTAAAAAATTAAGTCCAAGGGAAGAAAGCCCATTTCTTGTGATCAAGGCCAGGACTTCCCAATGGCTTCTGGTAGTGAATGGAACATGGAAATAGTCTCCAAGTTCCATTGGGGTATCCATTGTCCCCTAAGTTGCCCAGATCCCTATAGTCTTTCAGGGTGTTGTCATTTGAGCCATTGAGAAGGTTGACCCAGAAAGGCATTCCTGGTCAGTAGAATGGCTCGGTGCAGGTGTGGACTTCCTGTGGGGTGCCTCTAACATCAACTGGGGGGCCCTGAGCAGGGAAGGAGCCAAGCACTAGTTCTCTCTTGTATTTGTGAAGGTCACCATTTCTTCTCTGAGAGAATAAGCTGTTCTTGCATAGCTTGTGCTGATAACTGGTCACCTTCATTTTTCAGATACACGGTGCTTACTGCCCTTGGTATCAGAAATATGTTTCCCAGTTTTAAAACCTTCATTCCTTTCTATTTCTTTCGGCCCTTTCTCATAAGTGAAAGGAACAATGATGGGAGATCTTTTGAGCATGGGGCCCAACAAGAGATAGACATGCATGTTTGTTGCATGCCAGATTTCTTTGATTTAATTTTGTAGCTTTTTCCAAAATGGCCACCAAGTAAGTACCTGCATCATTTTGGGAAAGTCCTCTTTGGAGCCCAGTCTTCAAGCCAGATCTTGGAATTGCATTTTGTTGTTGTCTGCCTAGGACTCAAGTCTGTGCTGTGGGATACAACGCTAAGTGGAAGACAGCTTGTCCAGGCTACCAGGAGGCAGATGTGGGATGCATGGGAAGGTGCAATGGCATTAAAGGAGGATGCTCCAAGTGGGCTTGGAGCCATTCTGTCACTCCTTGAAAACAAGACTACCTCGGGAACATTTAAGATGACTTGTGTGTCATCAAGTGAGAAATACCCAGTATTGGAACATTTCCCATCCTTGTCTCAATTGTTCTCCTTTCTGCAGGTTGTTTTGAGCCTACAAATCACCACTGCATGAGGGCTTTGAAACGCAATTTTTTTTTTTAATAGATAAGAGGTGCTTATCTATAAAGAGCCCTCTTGTGTTTTGATTGATTGACTTATTTATTTATTTATTTGTAGATTAAATATCTGCAGTGCTTCTTACCTCAAGAGCACTCACACGGGAGCTTACTGAACTTTCCCACCCAGGACAGATGCTGCTATTTACCGTCTTCCTCCCCTCAACAGGACCACGCGTCTCAGGGCTGTGAGTGACCTCTGACTCTGCTGTAGATGCCCTGGCTCCCCAGTGCTGCTGGGGACGGTTTATATGTATGGATGTAGTCCGGAACTGAGGAGCCACTACCAAGCCACTCCCTGGGACAGAAGATGAAATGGGTCCTGAAGAACTCTTAGCTCTTAGATAGACCCTCTAGAAGAGTGTTGAAAAGGAAGGAGCTAGAAAGAAAACGGGGCATGAGTGTGTGTGCACACAGATGCTCCTCAGCACCGTCTGAGCATCCCCAAGGAAGTGCCAGCTTAGGGATCCTTCAGGAGGAAATTTAAACATGGAGCCCCGAACGGATGTCTGCATTTATAGATTGTCTGATTCTTCCCAGCAGTTTCCCACTCCTATCCTTTGAGGCTCATAGATGGATTTTGCATGTTGCCTGCAGACAGGGGTATCCTAGAGGAGCTACTAAAAGCACATACGCACCCTAACTCTTGGTCTTCCAGCCTTTACTTTCTGTAATGTAATTTAAACCCTGACTTTTAGCTTCCAGAGGCTTGAGGAAGCTGTAACACAAAAGACTCTGGGAAAATATGGTTGAACTTTCCCTTTTCTTGCATCTGAACCCCTCCTACAATGAAGCTTCTGGGGTAGTACTATTGAATGTTGTAGGGCCTTCTCTGGATAGGAATAAGAAAGTGGGTCCCTTACTCTCTTAACTTTCCTTCAATTCTGGTATTAAACCCTAGTGACAAGCTCTGAAGTCCCCTGGCTGCCCTCAGCATTTTATTTTTGTTATTGTTTCATTTTGTTTTTGTTTTTAATTCTCGATCAATTGCTGGGGACTAGATCATGTCCCCTCTTTTACCCCTTTGTGACTTGGCAAAGATATAAGGAGGTGAGAGGCGACCTACCCTGCTCTGTTTCGAGTCTCAGCTTTGTCCAGGTGCTTGGTGCTATAAGGCCAGGTGTGTTGACAAGTAGTGACACAGGATGCCAGTATCACCCAAGGGCTGCTGACTGTTCTGTGAAATGTTTACTCAATTTTTCTCCTTTAGTTGTTCAATATATGTTTGCACTTCACTTGGGTTGTACCACTTACACGCACCTCGATGTTTGCATGATAAAAGTCACCGAGCATGACACAGACGCGCAGAAACCGTACCAAGGTCGCATGCACAGGGTCCCGCTCTGTGTGGTGAGTACCGGTGCCCACTCCTGCTGCTGCTTCGGGTTGCCCACCTTGGTTCCATTGTGAAAGTCTGCACTGGAGTTCTGGGATGTAGGAGGAGGATTATTTACAATTTTCCCTCAATTAACACCCTTGAATTGGCAGAATCTCTCTCTCTCAAGAAAAAGTTGCTTAACATCTTGTGAAGGCTGGGTGCCTTCTGCTCCTTGATTCTGAGGCCAGACAAGAGAACTCAGGCATGTGGGACAGCGGAAAGATAGACTTTAGGTTGATGATTCATTCTGCAACTGCCAACAATAAAAAGGGTGACCCATCCTCATCACATTCTCACAAGTTCTGGGGACCTTTCAAGACAAAGCTCTGACACATGCCCAGAATAACTTCAAGATCAGCTAAGAATCTGTTTGGTTGAGCCAAAGAGGATTTTAGCTTAACAGAATTGTGATCATATTTATTCCAAATGTAACTGAGTTTTCCATGGGCCCCCTGGACCATTTCAGATACGGACACATGTCCATGGCTTTGTAGCAAAGAGGCCCATCCCAGGTTTTAGTTAGTTTAGAGCAGAGCTTACAGCCTTGAACTTTGAACCTGTTAGAGGTACTGCTATAGTTTTGTGAGTGTAAGAAGACATTCTTAGGATTGGAGAGAAAGGTCAAGATGGATTTGATATAAGGAATTGAAGTTATTAAAGATTAAATTTTAAGTTAATGGCTGATCTGTAAAGGGTCATGCCAAAAATTTTTTTATATATATTTTGTATTAGACTTGATAGTAATTCAATTTAGCCATTTTTCTTAGAGCTAACTGCGTACTCTTGAATTCTTGGGAACAGTGAAGCACAGAACAAACCCAGGATTTTATATCAACTCAAAGAAAAGCACAAGAGCTCAAGGTAGTGATAGACCTGAAGAATCCCAGTTCTTCTTTCAAGACTTCCTCTTCAAATAGGGAAAAATTATTTTCTACTCCAAAAAGACAATGGAATACACATTCTGGAATTAAATGTACTTTTGTAGTGTGTCAGGATTTTCTCTCTGGCTTTTAGAATCTTGTCATCAGAGAGTGCTCCCCAAAGAGGCATTACCCACATATTCCAATCTAGCTAGAAAGCTGAAATGAAACTCTTTATTTTTCCTGGAAGCAAAGGGTCTACATGAAATCAGACCATCTTATAGATTTAGCTTATGCCACAGTTAAAGTTTTTGCAATGTCCTTTATCGTCTGACTGCAGATTTTTTTTCTGTTAAATTCTGGGAAACAGAGTGGGCTGCTGAAGGGGCCCAGTGGAGCAGCTCCTCTCCTATAGCTGAGCAAATGACCCTGTGCTCCATTGCTCTCTCTCCTCTGTAATGAAGATGCTATCTGCCACTTTAGTGCTGAGTGTTTTACAAATCTTGGCTGACTAGCTCCTCAAAATATAAGGTTCCTAGTGTGTAGATTAAATGCCTTATAGTCAGGGGAGGCAGGGTTGTGGCATTCTTCCCCTTGTGGTGTGTATGAAGGATGCTACTTGGGTTTATTTCCCTAAAGTGTAGAGTAATAGAACTTGTCCAGGAATGGTGCCTTTGGTGATCTGTAAAATGAAATGTGTAATGTTCAAAGAAATTTTCCAAGATGTATATGGCCTCCTGAGAGGTAGACTTTCCCAATTACATACCAAACAATCTTGCTATGCCAAGAGTAAAACAAATAGAAATTGACAGCATCAGACAGCCAGACTGACAGGAAGTTTGTTTTGTATGGGATAGAACCTGGTAGTCCCTTTAAGTTGCACCAACTCTCCAGTACATCTTGGCCTTCTGCCCCAGACTGCTCCCTGGTATTAACCCCCGTAGCTTTGTCAGGCACACATTGCTTTGCAACACATGGGAGTGAACGGATGAGGTAATAAGTGGTTAGCTTGAAAATTTACCCTTAATTCCAAATGATACTGAGTAGCTCTTCCCTGCCCCCAAGAGACCCACTATCTCCTTAGTGACTGTATTCCTCAGCTTCCTAGAATACAGCCTATTCCACTATAGTGCTAATGGCACTATAACTCTGAACTGGCCCTAACCCTGAAGAATATGATAGAAAATGCTATTGATATTCTTAAAATAGCATCATCTTAGACACTATAAAAATATTCTAAGATAACTCTATCCTGAGTGGATATAGTGTTGTAGTATCTTCAACAAAACTTGTCCTTAGGACTGTCAAACACATTTCTAAGCCAAATAGTTTAGAGAAAACATTTCCCTTGTCTTTTGTGGGAATTCAATTTCATGGTTTATGGAGGCAAATGCCATCAATAGTCTGGAGCCATTTTCTATGTCATTCCTTCTGATCTTCTTCGTAGAATACCACTTTCTCCTCCAGTCTCCTGACTCTTCTTCATATTTGCTGATTACTATTAATCACAGGATGCTAGCAAAATTACAGGGGAAGGCACACGCACTCGGTGAGGTCCTGCACACTCTTCTTACAGTGGTTATTGCTTGTTACTCTTCTCAAATACATCATTCTGTCCTCCCGCCACCCCAGTCATTAGAACTACACCTGATCAGAGCCCAGAACTTGGGACCAGTACATAATTCAAATAGTAGGGGCTTGCTCACAAGCTCTCAGTCCAACAAGAAGCACAGCACATTGAAAAGTCAAATAAGCCTTTGGTAGCTTTGTACATTTGCAATTTTACATTTGTTATTAGCTTATAGCGCTAATAACACTTCAGTCACGGATCTATAATATCAATATGATAAACCTTAGAACATATTTGAGAAATAGTGGTACTTTGCTGCTATTATACTTACTAATTTATACCCTGATATTAATAAATATTAAATACAGATTGTATACATTATTTATGTTGCGTATATGCCAACTATAATACTTAACCTCACTGATCAGCAAGTAGAAAATACAGGAATTGTCATAGTGAAAATAAGTCTTGTTCAATTCAAATGATATGTGAATCTGATAAATGCTGTAATAGGTATTGCATTTTATCCTCTATTGCTTGCGTTACACTACAGTGCATGTTGTTTGCCAAGTTAAGATAATAATAAATTATACCAATTTGGGGGTTAGGATTAAAATTTGCATATATGCTGCTTGATACTGTGGAATGTATTTTATGGCTTAAATTATCTCGTCCCTACACATTTCACTTGTTTTTTTCTCTGTAGGAAGTAATTGCAATTATCTCTGTCTTCTGTCTTATACCTTTGATAAAACTGCTTACTTCAACCTAGAACATTGTAAAGCCAGAATACCTCATTTTATCAGTGAAAACAGTTCCATAAATACAATGACATGGTGTGATTTCTTGTATTTTATTTGCACATAAATAGACTTAAACCTAATAATAAATCTAAAACTTCAGTGAGCATTTTTCCATTGTCTGGATGAACATTTTGTTTTTGGTCCACTTCTCATTTTGTGTTAAAGAGCTACAGACTCAGTGTCAGTAAAATACCTTGTTACACAATATTGGGTGAAAACCCTCTCAGGCAAGTCTATAACATACTGAGATTAGCAAAACGTGCCTGCAATCCACAGATAAGGCTGTGTACACAGGCTTGTCACACATCCCTTTCCAAGCTTCATCCTTAGCACTTCAGTTATTTCCACTAAGCTTAGAATAGGCCTTACAGACATCTATACTGACATCCATGTTATCCTCACCTGACCACCATCTCTGCCCACATTAATCTGAGTGATTACTGAATGCCCATGAATACAGCAATACAGAGATTGTGTATTTGTGTGCGTGCAAAGAATAAATAAGGGTGAACCTGTAGTTTCTGTTGCAATGAAGATTCCAGTATTTTCCAGTTCTTTTTATCTAAGAATATCTAAGACCACTTGATTTCAGTGAATTCTTCTCTAGCCTCTATGAAAATAATGGGTTGAGGTGAAAGTCCTTTGCATAAATTTAGCAAAGTCAAATTAATTCAAAGCAAGTATTCATTTCCTATCATCAAATGTTGGAACAGGTAATTCAGAATAATTATATGTCTGTTTATGTTGCCCTAATAAATTAAAAAACATAGTCATAGTCAGAATTTTCTGCTTGTACTTAAGTTTTTGTTTAGTAAACCTACCATACTATCCTCTGACTGGCTTTAACAAGTACCACTTGCAGTTGTTCCTATTTGGTTATTTAATAAAAATCATATGATGTAGAGAGGGCTAAGACCAACCATGCTTTGCTTATGTTTGGACTTAGCATGCCTAGTGCAATTGCAAAGATACTGCTAGCCTGCCTCCATTTCTGAACATTTACTTGGGTTGAGATATTGCCTCGATAACAATGGAGCTCTTACATTATATATGAACTCTTTAATATCTAATCACAGATCAATTTATCTATTGCAAATAGGTCATAAACTAGTACAGAAGCTAAGAATAGGCATTTCAGAAATGCATAAACCTCAGTTTTTGTCCCAACTTCATTGCAACCTCACTGTGTGTCCTCAGATAAATTAACATCTCTACATATATATAAAATACAGGGCTAATAATACCTAAGATGAAGAGATATTCAGAAGAACAAATAAAAAATGTATGGAAAGCATCCTAGCACGGAGCATGGTGCATAGTAAATACTCCATAGTAGCTATTAGGCTTCGCACCAGGAGAAGGTACTTCACACCCACCTCCTCCAAATGGCACCCATCACAATCCCTTCAACATGATTGAATGCAAACTCTTGTGTTGATTGGTAAATGACTTAGGAGGAAATAATTAATGAGAGATAAAGCAGATAAATTTGGACACTGATAAAGATTGTGAAAGCTCTTTGGCAAATTCACGGGGGCTCTATAGTCCAACATCAAGGCAGCTGGGTGCCTAGACGGGGTGGTTCATTCGGTTTGTGTTTGGGTGTGTGAGTGAGGGGTTCGTCATTGGGCGAAGAGAAGAACAGAGTTAGAGGAAGGCTAGAGACATAGCCTTTGGGTTTAGCTATTGGTGGTTCCCACCTCTGGAAGCTTCCTAATATGGAGGTGCTCATATTAGTATGTACTTCTGGACCTGATCCCTGGAGACTATATGTCTTTATATCTTAAGGTATATCTCAGTAAGTGTGACTACAAATATATATTTTGATGTGTACTCAGTTGGAGAATTAATGGACCAAAAATGTATTGTTCAAAGAGTAGAATTCATGCCACAGCTGGTATGCAAGATGATGTATCGTTGAAGATGGCCACATTCATAAATAGCATTAATATCACTGATTTATCAATTCTGATTAGGAAAGAGCAAAGTCTCAGTTTAGTGATGAAACCTCTCTACCCCTCACTTATCAACCAAAACCCAAAAGGCCATTGTATCTAGCTAAAATTTAATTTCATTTGTATTATATTTATTTTGTGGGTACCTTTTCTTTACAGCAAGTTGTCCTGGGTTTTCAATAGTGACATAAAGTTTCCTTTCAAAATAAATTTATCTAAGGTATTTTTAAAGAGTCTACTGTGAAGAAGCTGTGGAAATGACCTAAGTATATGATACTTTTCAGGCTGAAAAAATGCAATTGATTCCACCTCAATTTGGGGGCCTAAAAGTGGGTTTGGTACTCCTGACATTCCTTATTAGCCACCTAAATATATATAAACTACTATTGGAGATTGAAAATCATTTTGTTTCCATAAGAAATTTTTCTTCATGTCTCCTGTAGAAATCCAAGCTTAATAATCTCTGTCCATGCTCTCTGCAGTTTAAAATTAGGCAAAGCAGAGTCTTGGAGTGAGTCAGTCTCATATATGGTTAAACTTGGTAAACATGGAATTCAGAGACCAGATGCCATTTCTTGAGCTTTGAAAGAGATGTCTTTTTCTGTGAATCCCTGAGGTTAAGATGGCCTGAATATCCTGGATTTTTGTTGTGGTTTTCTTCCAAAGGAATTTTCCTGATCAGCAGTACATCTCTGTGTTTATCCCTCTGCATATCTGCCCACTAGGACCAAAGGAGTGTTGTTATAATATTCTCAAGACTTGAAACCTTTCATTCTAAGAGCAAGTGGGAGGTTGCAAGGGAGGGACAATGGTCAAAGCCCATGTGCCTGAAACCTCACCCAGGATGGCCTGGACTAGTGCCAGCAGGACAAAAGCACTAGTCAGAACAGGGTGTTTTCACAGCTGGGCAGTGTTTTTGGACAGCATGGGTGGGGAAGAGGGACACAGAAGTATCATCCTCTGTCCAGTGGCATCATGCTAAAGGAAGCCGTAGGCTGGCAGATGGCTTTAATCTACGGGGGCCAAGCACCTAAAGAGTAAAATTTATCTTATAGAGAAAGGCCCCAAAAGCAAAGTTCTTATCGCAAAAGGAGGCCACTGAAAGAAGTTCTTTGTTTAACCTAAGAACTTGGCTGCTTCTGGCCCGGGCACTTTCCTGCCTTAATCTTCACTAGGTGATTGCTCAATCCAGGCCCATGGGGTCTCCTTTTTAGGGCCTCCATGAATTGTAAGGGGATCCAGAAGATGACAGTAGCTGCCTTTTGCAAAAGCTTCTCCCACCAACAACATGTAATGCACTCTCAATCACTGAGAGATGTATTTATTCAAAGAACTGCCAGATGAGTGTCACCATACAAGAATTCAAAAGAAGAAAGTCCATTATTAAATGACAGATTCGGTAATGTGATCTCCAAATTCCCTTCCAAGTTTGCTAAAATATAAGGGGGTAAAACTCTCCTCCCATGTATAAATTATTCTCAGAGCCTCTTATCCACTTCCCAGATCCAATTACAAGGTAATCACTTTTCTAGGTAACCAGTAGCAATCAGACTGTGCTTTCTGCCCCCTATGGTCCTGCTATCTGATTTTGTCACCCTGCTCTCTGGTTGGATTTGAGCAGGACTAGGAGCCTGTCCTGCTGTGTAATGATTGGCTAGACCAGGCAGCTGAGACCAGTATAAACTCCCTCCTTCACATCTGTCAACATACCTGGCTGCAGGCACGTTGCTGCCAGTGACCACTGTCTGCAGGGACCAGAGAGAGCAGGAAAGAAATGGAGGGGAACACCTCACTTTCATGCTTGGGGAAAATTAGAAACCTGTGTTGATGCTTCTTCCCAGCATCCCAAACTCTTCAGCAGGTACTGGGACAGCTGTAAACTCTTAACAGCTGAGGCAGGAAGGAAGCTGAGAGTAGAGCTGGGATTGAAAAGCAATCAAGGTAAGTGATCTGTCTGCTCATGGATCCTTCTCTCAAGATTACGAAACAAGAAATCTGCATAGCCTTGTTCATAACCAAAGTGTCTCTGACAATGGTCTGCTGAAGGCGAGGTAGTAGGTGGCGGTGTGTGTCGGGAGAATTCAATCATTGTCCATCTTCTGCAAAGCAATCTCTGCTTCTTTTCCATCTTCTCTTGTTGTTCCTGTACACATTTCAAAAATTTAGAAGGCTTTTTTAAAAAATCTTTCATTATAACAAGTTATATTGGTAATGTATTTTTCCATTAGTGATGGCTCCACAAACATGATTTTGTTCCTGAATTTTGCTTGTATGAATTTTTTCCACTTTCAAGATACACCAGTGTGTGCATATAATTCTGAAGAACACACTATTCATTCAGAGGGCAGTCAGCCTATCATTTGAGGGAGTTAAGTGCATTTTTCTTCTTTGGAAGCTAGAGAGTTAAAAGTCCTGAAATTACTGGAGCAGAATCAAGCCTATTTACCTAAGCTTATCAGACTGGGCAGCCAGGTCAATCATTTACTGAGGCAAGGCTGTTTCCTACCTTGCACAGAAGACCACCACAGCCTTTTCCTGACTGAAACTTTATGGAATAGACACAGGAAATATAGAAGGAACCTTTGTCTGAAGCTATAGTCTATATTGTCTTCTACCAGAGAAAGTTTTTAAGTAATGTTTTATCTTACCCAGAGTAGTAAATGTCACAAGGTCTCTCTAAGCTCAGTAAAAGAGAAATAGGAGTAAGATTCATACACAAGGCTGATACCTGAGCTGACCTCAGAAACAAGAGCTGCAGCTTCCGAGACTGTGGCTGTCATTGGAGGTCTGCAGGGAAAGACAGACTAGCTATAGAACAAGTGGTTAAATGGTTCTTGAGGGAAAGTAAGGTTACAAAGCAATCACAAAAAAATCCTTGGAATTTTTCCCTTTCAAGTCTATATATTCTGGAAATATGTTATTTTTAATGAACATAATCCATTTTTTAGGTCCATAACTCCTCTAATTCCAGCACTATTGTCATATTATTACTACATACACTTGTCAGGACTGTGCAATAGTTTTTGGCTCTCTTGATTATTGACTAGAAGCCTGGTGATATGGAGACCCCATTTTTCTGAACTCCCTTTAGCAAAGGGGTTGGGCCATATATTGGACAAGGTAATGTTTGACTCTATTTTTGTCAACCATTTATAGAACTGAAGTGACTGTCCTCAGGTAAGGTTGGTGGCCTGAATTTTTAGCAGCTGAGGCGGTTAACTAGATGCAAGAGTAGAGGCCATTGTGGACACAAACCTATGTGTGACTTTGGGTAAATCTTTGACTACTTACCAAGAATGTTCTGGAGAATTATGGAAAATTGATATATTTCTGTGACAATATTAAGTCCTGTAAAATGGTAACTGTGGGTCTGGTGGGTATCCAGAGCAAGTTTGTAGATGGAGGTGGTTTTGAGGAAGGCAAAGAGTCTCAAATGCATTGGCCACACTCACCCACAACACTGTAGCCTGCCTTAGGGACAGATACACACATTCGATCTGTCCTTATGGGAAGCATCTGTCTCAAGGCCTAAGCACACTGGACGTCCCTGAGGGTATACCCAGCTTTTCTTTCCATTTCATGTATATTGGAGAGTAGGTAGAGGGAGATTATCTTGAGACTGACTACAGTAGAATAGCCATTGTTATTGCTTTTACATGTTAGGAGGCTAGAATACAGAAGTCAATTAAAAGGGTCCAAATTAGTCAAGAGTCTGAGACAGGATTCTACACAGCTCTGCCTTGTTGCCAACCCAGTGCTTTTTCCATGAGGTCATGGAGTTGAGCACAGGGAGAAGCAAAATTGGGAGGTCACCCAGGTAAGCAAGGCTGACTTCACAGTCAGAGGTTCTCCACCAACCCTTGAATATGCCAGGCCTGAGGCCAGGTGGATCCCACAACAAGCAAAAGGCCAGCATTCAATTAGACTAGACCTTCTTGGAGGAGAGGTAAAGGGAAACACAAGCAGGGAGCAAAAGGGATTTTTCTAAGGGTGCCAGTCACTGGCGTCTTCTCGCTCCTACATAAACCAGTTAATTTTTAGGCTATATCTCTGCACCTTTCTATTCCATAGAAACAAATAGACTCAACTAACATCTAACACCTGAACTAATTCCAGAGAAAGAAATGACCCTATCCCAGTCCTTCCCCAGGAACTCCAGAATTTAATTACTATTGCCTCTCACCTCAGCTAATATCCACTCATCTAAATCCAAGCAAGAAGAACCATCAATATCCATCATACCAAGACTCCAGCCATGGGCAACCCAAAGAGACCATGTTGGCCTGAGGTCCACATGGCTTGCTGGTAAATAAGTAACGTGCAGGAAGGGGCCTTCCTTTTCACCCCTGCCCCTGGCTTCACTTTTGTTTATAAGTACCCTGAGAATTCCACTTGCTGTCTAAAATAAATTCCAAAGTAGCCACAATCCCTGAGCACTTATGTGATCAAGATAAATAAATGCCATCATGAAATGTGGCTGGCTAAACACGTTTAAACAAAGGGTTTTACTGGCACACCTCATACATACCTTCAGAGTACAACAGCAAAGGCATGACAAACAGGGATTGCATCACCCACCATGTCCACTCCTTCCTAGATAACTGACCCCACATGAGCTGCATCACATGCTATCATTTCTATTAACTAAAACACCAGGAGAAAGAAAGAAATTGATTCTAAAACACACAGCAATATTTTACCTTCATAAGTACTTATTATGAGCAAGAAATGAACTATTGCCTTATTATCTACACTTTTTTAAAAAATTAATTTTCATAACCAAACTATGCAAATTGCCCATGGCACAGATCTACTAAGATGAGGTGAAATTTGAGTTGAGGCATGTCTGACTCTAAAGCCCATGTCTTTAACATTCTGTTCTGGGACGCATACTCAACCGTGTCTACACTGCTCACGTTGTAAGTGCCCAAATGTAAAGAGTCCTTTGCAAATTATTTAGAATATTTGTCTATCCCCCCTCCCTGTCTATCCCGCCTCTTGGAGGGGAGGTAAAGGCAAACACAGGCAGGGAGCAAAAGGGATTTTTCTAGAGGTACCAGTCACTGGAGTCTTCTCGCTCCTACATATTTCCTAAGTAAACCAGTTAATGTTTAGGCTAGATCTCTGCACCTTTCTATTCCACAGACACAAATAACCTCAACTAACATCTAATACCTGAAGTGTTCTAAACCCTGTACAGCATAAAACTCAACACCACCGTGGCTTTTCTTTCCTCTTGGAAAGCAACCACAGAACACACATACACACATACGTGTGCACACGCTCACACACACACATACATACACACGATAACAATTGCCTACAGGTCAGTAGTAGGTCAGCCTTTTGATTCCTTTCTGAAGGTGTGAAAGCTTCAGAATTGTTCTTATTTCCTGGTTTATAAACAATTCTTTGGTTGTTGTGGGGGGGGCTTGATCGATTTTAATGCAATGTGAAAGAAACAAATATTTTATTTATCACACCAACATTTTTTAAAACTTTATTTCTGCAGTGAAATTTTAGTCTTTGAGAAAGCTAAGTGTTTCAAAACTGTACAGCATGTCAATAGTTTTATTTAATCTTCATCACATCCTTGTAAGATAAGTACTATTTGGGGGTGATAGCCTTTCTGATGAGGAATCTGAGACCCAGCACAGATGAGTGCCCTTCTCAGTCTCACTCAGCCAACAAATCCCTTAGGTCTTGGGATTCCAAATTCTTTGTTCTTTTTTTCCCTAATACGCAAGCATTTCTCTGGATTCCTAAGGCCTATAAATGGTAAGAATGAGGCCCACAGCTATTTGCAAAATTAAAAATGTCGAATGACTACACCACCCCTTCTTGGGCTGTAGGGATCCACTCAAGCATCAATTGCCTTGCTTTTAGCTAGAATTCTACCTGGTCAGTGTGATAATCCTGTTATTCTAATTAAATTTTCATAGAATAATAAAAATAAAGATGCTAACTGTTACTTAATAAATTCTGTCTTAAAGGCAAAAATCTTTCAAGCCCATGTACCATGAACAAAATAAAATTATCAAGGAATTCTTGCTAAGAGAAAGGTAAGAAATCACCATCTTCTAATCTTTTGTGTGCCTGCAGAACAGTATACATATGTAAGGGCTACAGCTCCCACAGTGTTTCTTGATAAACACAAACCCTCTTGTGTTAATCCTATAACCAGATGAATGTCCTTTGAGTCAGTCGCCAAATGGTAGGGAACGTAAGTTAGTCCTTTTACAAATTGAGGATCTATTATGAGTGTAGATTCAAACTCTGTAGAAACCAGCTATAATTAACAGAAGGAATTCTTGTACCCTGTGAATTCTATTTCAGTCCTAAGATATTTGGAGGGGTCAGGGAGCCCAATATCAGTGCTGTGTCTGGAGGAGATTATTTTCCTATCCCTAAAGCTTTCCTGGGAATTGCCTCTGGCTGGCTGCCTGACTCTCCATCCCATGTGACAGTTTTGTTGACCACAACCTTGCTTTAGTGATAATGTGCATCCCCATTCTACCTTTGTCCTCATTTCTGTGATCTCAGAGGTTCTGTCTAAGGCTCTTGGTGCAGAAGAATTCATTGTTTGAAGCAATGAGAAAATAGAAAGAATGAAACTTCTGCCCCTGCCCCTGCCCCATGCCAGCTTGAAAATCATCCTCCTCCTCTCTACAATTCCAAGGTCATGTTGCCCATGGGAGCAGTAAAGGAACTGAAGGTCACAAAAAGCTGGCAAATCACCCTGCCTTGGAAGGGTTCCCGGAAAGTAAAATGAAAATGAATTTTTTTCACATAAGACCTCTGTATTTTGAGGACACGTTTCAGTTTGAATTTGCAGTTTCACCGTGCACTGAAGTGACCCCCACAAAGTCCACTATGTTTTCTAAAGCCAAAACAATATCAAAAATACTTTCTACAGAGAACTCTAAGTTGGCAGATTCTTTTTTGTCATCGCTGGGCTGATGTTTTCAAGGGATTCATGTCTTAAGATAAGCCTCATATAGTGCATTTGGCTGAAGTGCATGTGCATTGCCGTGGATTGATGGCTTTCATCCACGGGGCCTACTTTGTGGTGATCTCATTAGGTCTCTCAAGGTAAACAGTTTACAGCTTGTGGTTAGTACATGAGCAGTCTGCAAAGGGAGAGAAAACCCAGAGACCAACCAAAAGACATTGCAGCGACTAAGCAGATGACAGACTTGCCCATCACTCAAGGGCAGCCAGTACCTTACGCCTCCAATTCAAAGGAGATGTTCTCTTGATTTCAAACATAAGTTTTTACCTCTCCAATTCAAGGGAGATGTTCCCCTGATTTCAGTTAGGAATCCTGAAGACAGGCAAGAGCCAATGGCAAGCCTTCCTAGAACATGACTCTTCTCTACCTAAATTCATCTTGTATTGCTTCTCTTTGCAAAATGAATATTCTCCTTTTTCATAAGAGGTATTGTTATAGAATATAGTTGTATCAGTAACTTGATATTCAACAAATTAAACACAAAATAGTCCACCAGAAGTATCCTCGTCCTGACTTACTGTTGTCTTTGCTGGTGAGCTTGTGACGATTTCGTGACTTCTTGCTGGTGATTCCATTTAAGTTCCTCACTCATTTGCATGTTTACCCTGAATGACCACAAGCATTTACTGATGGGCTAACCTCAGTTCAGCAACAGTCGTATACTCCTTCCCTGAAGTGTGTTAGACACTTTTTTAAAAACAGGATTACATAATTTGTCACTCATCAAAGATAAGGTTTTAAATTTACCAAGTGGGCCAAACCACAGCCTCCTTAGAGTCCTCTATGTGTGTGTGTGTATGTGTGTGTATGTGTACTTTTCATCATTACACAGTATCTGAAGATTATGGGTATTCACTAAATATTTGTTGGTGATAACAAATTGGTAGGTGAACTAAGAATTAGTGGAGAAAGTGATTTTAAATAAGAAGAGTTTGGAATTGCTGAAGAAGACTAAGGATAGAACTGAAGTGTTAGCCCCCGGCGTGCACTGATGGTCTACCTGCTCTCTGCCATCCCCTGACAGAGTGGCCCAGTGGATGGCAGATTTGGATTCTGTTTCATTCTCCTGTTACCAGCTGCCTATCAAACATCTGTGCAAGTCACATCAGCACTGTGGGCCTCAATTTTCACATTTTCAAAATGGAGTCAAGGGGTTGGGAGTCTATCGTCTTTAATATTTCCTGTAGCTCCAATATTCTGTTTTCTATGAGAGACTGTGAGATCAAAAAGTTCTTTAAGGAAAATGCAGAAATGATTTTAATCTTTCTAGGGTAGCTGTCCCTATCTCTTCTGTAAACTGGGAGGAATGAAAAACTGCTCAAGAGATGTGACATTGAAGATGGCATCAATTGGAGGGGCTGGAGATCTTTGCTGCACAAAGAGTACACTTGGCTGGGAGAACACAGGGAAACACATAGAAGTTTTCTTGTCCGTCTGCAACCCTGGCACCAGCATTCAGCTTTGCCTCACCTGTGTGTTACTAATACAAGCTCCAGGGAGCAGGCACTCAGGACAATTATTCTGTCTTTACGAATAAACAGAAGCCCTTAAAGGTGATGAGCCATGCCCAAGGTTACAGAAACATGGTAGTGAGTCAGAAGGAACTGTGTGTGTTTGGAGGAAGGGGAGCAGATGACACTTTAAGCAAACAGTGGAAGAGTGAGGGACAGATCCACACTTCCTCTGCACTACACAAAACACTAGCTCGCCCAGCTGCCCCACCCAGGGTTCCTCACTCAGGTTGTTGCTAATTGGGTATCTGTGCTCATGTCCCTTCTTGTAAGCTTCATGAAAGGCTATTTGTAACAAAGAGAATACACATCAAGGAAGTGAGAATGCATCAAAGATCTTCCCCCAAGGCTCTGGACTGAAAGGGCAGTTTTCTTTGGAGAGAGGCCCATTTCCCTCTTAAAGTCTGGAGAAATTAATGGCCATCAAGATGACTGGCATGATTACATGTTCCTTTTCAAGAATAATTTTTTTTTTTTTTTTTTTTACCTCTGGGGAGATTTTATTTCTCTCTGCTGTACTTCTCCATATGAAAAGGGAAGAATAATGCTTACTCCCTGTGACAGTACATGAGAGAAGACAGCCCCGGCAGTACTGTTCAAAAGAACCTAGGTGTGGCTGACATTGCAGTAAAGGAAGTGTGGTAGCTTCATAGCCCACAGTCTGTGACTTTACCTGCCCAGACCCCTGCCCAGGTTGCTCTGAAGCCCTGAGGAACCACGCTCACAAGTGATGGCAAAGAACCTCTGGTCCAGCAAGAAAAGCACTGAAAGAAATTGGCCATCTGTGGTCTTATGTCTCAATAGCAGTTAGAGGCTACATCACTTTGCTGCCTGTTTTTATCCTTTTTAAATATAAGAGTGGGAGAAGAACATTAATAATCATCACCAGGTGATATCTGATAATTTTCTGGGGAAGGGGGTAATGCCATGAATTGAGTAATAATTGCCTGGTTTCCTAGTAGAGTCTTCGAGTGACTTTCCGTCATATACAAGAAAAATCTTACTGGATGCTCCTGCTTCTCAGTTTTCACTCTGTTTTTAATCACAACTTAACTTCTTAGGTAGTCTCTCAGGGAGAAGTATTAGGTTAACAGGTAACACAACAAATAATTTTAGTTGACAGTGTTCACAACCACATTGATTACACTCACCTCTCTTTCTTTCTTTCTTTCTTTCTTTCTTTCTTTCTTTCTTTCTTTCTTTCTTTCTTTCTTTCTTTCTTTCTTTCTTTCTTTCTCTTCTCTCCTTCCTTCCTTCCTTCCTTCCTCCCTCCCTCCCTTCCTTCTTCCTTTCTTTCTTTCGAGACAAAGTCACACTTTATTGCCCTGGGTAGTTTGCTGTGGCCTCATAGCTCATAGCAACCTCAAACTCCTGGGTTTGAATGATCCTCTTGTCTCAGCCTCCTGAGTAGCTGGAGGACTACAAGTGCCCCTCACAATGCCCAACTAATTTTTCCTATTTGGTCTTGCTCTTTCTCAGGCTGGTCTTGAACTCTTGAGCTCAAGCGATCCATACATTCACTTTTTAGGATCCATTAAACAAACATTCACCAAAAGGTATCTTTGAGTTGGCCACCATATACATTCAATTAAGGCAAGAGAGGAAGAAGATAGTCTCATGATTCAATCACATATTTTCTCTCAATGAGGCCAGAGCCTCAGAGTAGGCCATAATGATTCTAACAATCATATCAATGTCAAACTAAGCTCAAACACATATATCAATGCCTCAGTGAATTACCATCAAGTTAAAAAAAAAATCAACAACAGCTACAACAACAAAAAAGCAGGCAAGATAACTGAAACAAGGGACAATCTCATACATTCTCTGATGATAATGACCAAGTACCAGCTGGCCCCTTTGTGAGTTCTACAGTCAGTGTGCACACCATAGCTTCTTGAATTCCTATTATTGGACTGGATTTGCTAGCCCTGCCAGCTTTCTGGAAAGAAAAGAAAAGGTTACAGAGCATGCAATAAAATGGAACTCTGTTTTCCTGCTTTAAAGAAGACATTTGGGCTTGGTGCCCGTAACTCAGTGGTTAGGGCACCGGCCACATACACTGAGGCTGGAGGGTTCGAACCCGGCCAGGCCTGTTAAACAACAATGCCAACTACAACAACAACAAATAGCCAGGTGTTGTGGTGGTCACCTGTAGTTCCAGCTACTTGGGAGGCTGAGGCAAGGAGTTTGAGGTTGCTGTGTGAACTGTGACAACACAGCACTCTACCAAGGGTGACATAGTGAGACTCTGTCTCAAAAAAATAAAAGAAGACGACATTTGACCTCTCATGTACCTACCCGTAGCTTTCACTCAGCCCTCTGATATCTGAGGAGGGCAAAGTTCATGCATCTCCCTTCTGTGTCTCAGCACTGGACTGGATTTGATAAGGAGGAGCTTATCCCTTAGAAGCTTTCCAGAAGATTCAGGACTACTCCTGATAATCCCAATTTTCACTGCCCACTGGGTGGAAAGGGAGGGAGCATTTTGAACAGAGATTTTCACGTTACCAATCTTCAGGCATTTGGGGGCGCCAAAGTGTCTTGCTGTGATTGAAGTGGAACTAAAATAATTTACAAGGGGTATGTGTGTGTGTGTGTGTGTGTGTGTGTGTGTGTGTGTATGTGTATGATACATGGAAAGAATTTTAATATGAGAAGAACATTAGCTCTATTTGCAACAAGAAAAATCTTTTGTCTGGACTATTCCTGGGTGTGGGTTACACAAAAATCTAAATACTTTTTAATTTCTGGGATTAATTAGCAAATATCTATTTAAAACACTGGCTTCTACTGACAGCATATTTCTTTCTCCAAAACTGCTGCAATACATTTTGATCATTTTTAGAAAACATACCCTAGAAGAACTTTTGGCATGTAAAAAATTCTTTTGTGATTTCTAAATGAATCTCAGGGTTGGTTAATTATACTGAACTTTAAATGTCTTCAAGTAACCCTTGACATGCTGCATTTTATATCCCATTACCATCCATCTTATTTTAGTAGTATTATAAGTCATTAACCAATGAAATTCAAGTTAGCTTATCAATGGATACAATAGCCTGTGCATTATCTGGGTAGACTGTATGCTTAGCTGAGTCTCCAAGTATATTTTTTTCTCCTATTCTTCAGACACACACTCTGCCTATGTCTGGTTTTGCTTAATCTTTGGCTGTTGCCATGAAGGGATTAGCTGCGGGTCACCATGCTTCCTCTTTTAACCACTATCTGATAAGCCTCCAAGTGGGATACTGCTATACTTCACAAGCATTACCATAATATCACAAACTATTAAATCCCATTTCCCCTAAGCGAAGATCATAAGCATATTAGAATCAAATATTTTCCATTGTTCTAACATAGATCCAATAAGAAGACATTTACAGAGTGCCTAACACATGTTTGACACTGTGTTAAGAGCTATAGATTCAGATATGAGTAGGTCACAATTCTGCTCAAAAGGAAAGCCAACATCTCATAGAGCAGATGAACTAGTAAAGGAGCCAGCACAGCACTGTGTGAGGCTGTAAAGGCAGTGATAACTGAATACAGTGTAGAAGAGTTCCAGATGGACACTCAGAAAGACTAGCACAGGACTCTAAGTCCAAGCTTTATTTTTTAAAAAAGGAAATTAGGATTTGCATCCTTCCTTTTATAAGAATTCAGATCTTAAATAAAAAGCTGCTTCCTTTTTAAGAATTTATTTGAGGGTGGGGCCTGTGGCTTAAAGGAGTAGAGCACGGGCCCCATATGCTGGAGGTGGCAGGTTCAAACCTGGCCCTAGCCAAAAACTACAAAAAAAAAAAAAAAAAGAATTCATTTGAATATCCCAAGAAGGAGAAAATGACAGGAGTAGAGACAGGTGTGGTAAGGTGTGGTAATCATGTGTGAGGAAGTTTTGATCCCTGGAGAAAGAAGGTAAGCAGAAAGTCCAGAGAGATCCTTCTAACTAAAAGGCAGAATCAAGAAGAACTAGAACTTTGCCCTGAATCAGAGTCTGTGTCTAATATACAGCCCTGGGACCTGAAGTCTTAATTTGAAAACATTCTCTGTAGCCCAGAGCTTATATGCTCTCCTATATCCTAAGGACCTTTGCCTGGTACATGGTCTTGTTATAAATCTAATCTCTACTCAGTTACAAATTGAATTTAATTCATTCTTGAAGTGACTTTAAACAGAAATAATGATCAAAGAATAAAACTGGAGAAATGGCAATGAAGTCTTCTGATGTCAGCAGCTGGCACCAGGTAGGAAGCTTAGGACTGAAGAATAAAGATGGCCAACTCAGCACTCATCCCTACATTTTGGTCAAAGCCAAATCTAGGTTTGACCTTAATACTGCACATTTTAACTAATATATATAGTATAAGTCAGAAGGGTAAGCATAGTAGCCCACAAACCAGATTGGCTGGAAGTTCTTCTTAAATTGATGTAGGTAAATATTTAGTGTGTAAGTGAAAACTATCATCCTCTTAAACAATTTGCCTGTTCCCTGAAGTGGGACCAACAGATTGTTGAGTTGCATGATTCCTTTAGAAAGTCAGAACGTAAATCAAATTCCAATTGGACCAACTGTCATGTTGGTTTCATTCACTGAAAAGGGAAATATATATAAAAGCTAATTAAGATACATTTGACTACATAAATATTGAAGACTTCTTTTATAAATGCTATAAACAAAGATAAAAATAGAAATAGTGGCCCAGGAAAGTATATTTGGAAAATAAATAACAGGCAAAAGGTCACCATCCCTAAAGATCCATACCATAGAGGCAATAATGCCAAAGAAAGTCAGGAAGAAAATGAACTGGCAACTCACAAAAGAAGAAAAACACAGGGCCTATAATCACATGAAGAAATATTCTTCCATTTTAATGATAAAATAAAAGAAAATTGAAACAGTAAGGTGGCATTTCCTTTTTATGAGATTGGTAAAAATTGAGTGATAACAGGATTGTGGGAATGTGGGAAAAAGGCCCTTCTGCCTATTGCTGCTGGCGGGAGTGTCAGTCACTACAACTTCTTTTTTAAGGACAGTTTGTCACAACATATTTTAAAAGTTTTTATGTGTGTAACTTTTGATTTAGCAAGTCTACTTCTAAGACTTATTTTAGGAAACAATAAAAGTGCCGTATATAAAAATTTTCTCATAGTATACAAATATTTATGTAAGGTTTATTTATAACAGCAAATTTTGAAAGCAGCTTGTGTGTTCATCAGAGAAGGCTTGGATATAAACACATGCACACACACAAAGGTACTGTGCACTCATGTAAAATGACGAGGTCCATGTAGCAATAGTAGCTCAGAGCTTGAACTCTGTAGCCAACCAGGTATTAGCTGTGTGACCTTGGGAAAGCCATTTGGCCTCAGTCATCTCATTTTTTAAAAATGGGAATAATACTCATACCTACATCCAAGACTAAGATGAATTAGATGAGAGTACAAATGTAAAGATCTTAGTATAACATGTGACATGCAATAAGGAAAGATTACTGTAAATTATTGTTAGTGAGAAAGCCTGTTGATTCAATCCTGCTAAGTGTGGAAAATTAGGGTAAAAATAGCACCATTGTCTTCTGTACAAGATTGCAAACTAGCTCCATGGCTTTGCCTCTTGATCCTTCCAAGATCTTATTGAAATAAAAGTTTTTTGTTTTTTTTTTTGTAGAGACAGAGTCTCACTTCATGGCCCTCTGTAGAGTACCGTGGCCTCACACAGCTCACAGCAACCTCCAACTCCTGGGCTTAAGCGATTCTCCTGCCTCAGCCTCCCAAGCAGCTGGGACTACAGGCGCCCGCCACAACGCCCGGCTATTTTTTGGTTGCAGTTTGGCCGGGGCTGGGCTTGAACCCGCCACCCTCGGTATATGGGGCCGGCGCCTTACCGACTGAGCCACAGGCGCCGCCCGAAATAAAAGTTTTTTTATAGCTGGGCTGGGCACCTGTATTCTCAGCTGAGGCAATAGGATCACTTGAGCCCAAGAGTTTGAGGTTGTAGTGAGCTATGACCCCATGGCACTCTACTGAGGATGACAAAATAAGACTCTGTCTCAAAAAAAGTTTGTTTGTTTTTAAACAAAATAAAAAGGATAAGCTCATAGTAGAGAAGAAAGAGGAAGGGGATTATCAACAAATTGCTGAAAGAAAACAAATGGGATGGAAGAACAAAATACAAACAAAAAGAACTGCATCTTTAAAACAATGAAGACACTATAAAAAAGCAATCTGAGGCAGGGTGCAGTGTCTCACACCTGTAATCCTACCACTTTGGGAGGCTAAGGAGAGAGAATGGCATGAGGCTGGGAGTTTGGAACCAGACTCTGCAAGAAAGAAAGACCCACTTCTACAAAAAGTTTTTTTAAAAAGCTGGATGTGGTGGTTGGTGCCTGTAGTCCCAGACACTCAGGAGGTTGAGATGAGAAGATTGACTGAGCCCCAGAGTTAGAAGCTGCAATCACCTATGCTGGCACCACTGCAGGCCAGCCTGAGTGACAAAGTAAGACCCTATCTCAAAGTTCTTTTAGTGATTAAAATTATTAATGATATATAAAGTTGATATACTGAAAAATTATGTTCAGGAAGCTTTTTGAAATTTAAAGCAAAATGACATCAGTAGAAATGTGAGGAAAAATAATTATGCAGTAATAATAAAAATTCAAGTAGCCAGCATACACTTAAAAGTGTTTGAATACCTGGGATCAGCGCCCACCCGAACCTCCAGAAGAGCTGCGCCGCGACCCGAGACTCACGATCGGTGCCCACCCAGACCTCAGGAAGAGCTGAGCCGTGACCCGCGACCTGCGCCCACCAGGCCTCTGCATGCCCTGACCAGGAACTCTGGGAGCCCGAAACCCTGTGTCCTGCCTCCTGCACCCTCCCTGCCTCCACACTGGCCGCTGGTCTGGCCAGGGACTCTGGTAGCCACGTGCCCTTTGGAGCCCTCCCTGTCTCTGCATGGAGCCCTTCTCCTAGCCAGAGTCTGCTGGAGCCTTAGACCCTCTGTGGCAAAGTCACTGGGCACCAGGCACTCTCAGAACCGTGTGCACTATCCCCTACCCTGTTGCTAAATCCGGTGTGTCACACTCCGGAGCTGTTCCCACAACCAGAAATCCCTGGCTGGGGTAGGCCCAGAGGAGCTACAAAGGGTCACTCCCTACAAAGATCCAGCAACAATAGAGGGATCCTGCTGGGGTCTAATCTTAGAGAGACACCTCCCCAACACTGAGGACGGCCAGAGGCAACAATGAAAAACAATCATGAGGCAAAATCAACAGAAAAACTGGCAATATGAATAATCAGAGTAGATCAACCCCCCACCCCCACCCCAAGGAACAATGGGGCAGACACAGCACAAGATCCCATGCACAAACAAATGACTGATGTCAGAAATTGAATTCAGAATCTGGATAGCAAATAAGATAGAATGAGAATTCCAAGCAGTAACCCAAAAGATATCTCAAGAATTCAACAAATTCAAACACCAAATGACCAAACATCTTGACACATTGAGACAAGAAGTTGCAGCCCTCAAAGATCTGAGAAACACAGTAGAATCCCTCAGTAACAGAATGGAGCAAGCAGAAGAAAGGATTTCTGATATTGAAGCTTTTGAATGCTCCCAAACTCTCCAAAGCTTTCGAATGCTCCCAAACTCTCAAAGAGGAAGACAAATGGAGGGCAAAAAAAAGATCACTCTCTCAGAGAGCTCTGGGATAATTTGAAAAAAAATCAATATTCCTCTCATAGGGATCCCCAAAACCATGAAATGGCTTTACAAGGCACAGAGCCTCTTCTTTATGAGATTATGAAAGAGAACTTTCCAGACATGCCAAGAGATTCTGAAATTCAGATAGCAGACAGTTTCAGAACTCCAGGATGACTCAAACTGAATAAGCTATCCCCCCAGACACATTATAATCAATTTCACTAAAGTTAATGTGAAGGAGAAAATTCTGAAAGCAGCCAGATGAAAGAAAACCATCACCTACAAGGGGAAGAATATTAGAATAACTGCAGATCTCTCTGCTGAAACCTTTCAAGCTAGAAGAGGATGGTCGTCGACTTTTAATCTCCTAAAACAAAATAACTTTCAACCCAGGATCCTGTACCCAGCTAAACTGAGCTTCATTTATGATAGAGAAAATAACTACTTTAATGACATTCACATGTTGAAGAAATTTGCCACAACTAAACCAGCTCTCCAGGATATTCTCAGACCTATCCACCATAAAGACCAGCGTAATCCTCCACCACAAAAGTAAACCCACCCAGAAAATTTTGATCAAATTCCAACTTCCACAGTCGCAAAAGGATTAAAAATATCCACCGGACTCTCAAAAGGCTTATCAATATTCTCCATTAATGTGAATGGTTTATTTTTTTATTTTTTTAAATTATTAAATCATAGCTGTGAACATTAATGCAATCTGAATGGTTTAAATTGTCCTCTAAAGAGGCACAGGTTGGCTGATGGGATACAAAAACTCAAGCCAGATATCTGCTGTATACAAGAATCTCATCTTACATTAAAAGACAAATATAGACTCAAGGTGAAGGGATGATCATCTATACTCCAGGCAAATGGAAAGCAGAAAAAAACAGGCGTTGCAATCCTATTCGCAGATGCAATAGGCTTTAAACCAACCAAAATAAGGATAAGGATGGACACTTTATATTTGTTAAAGGTTATACTCAATATGATAAGATTTCAATTATTAATATTTATGCACCACCAGAACGTACCTCAATTTATAAGAGAAACTCTAACAGACATGAGCAACTTGATTTCCTCCAGTTCCATAAAAGTTGGAGATTTTAATACCCCTTTAGCAGTGCTGGATAGATCCTCCAAAAAGAAGCTAAGCAAACAAATTTTAGATTTAAACTTAACCATTCAACATCTAGACTTAACAGACATCTACAGAACATTTCATCCCAACAAAACTGAATACACATTCTTCACAACAGCCAATGGAACATACTCCAAAATCGACCACATCCTAAGCCATTAATCTAACCTCATCATATTTAAAAAAATAGAAAATATCCCTTGCATCTTCTCAGACCATCATGGAATAAAAGTTGAACTCAATAACAACAGGAATCTGTATACCCATACAAAAACATGGAAGCTAAATAACCTTATGCTGAAGGATAGATGGGTTATAGATGAGATTAAGAAGGAAATTACCAAATTTTTGGAACAAAAAAACAATTATGACATGAATTAGCATAACCTCTGGGATACTGCAAACACAGTCCTCAGAGGGAAATTTTAGCACTGCAAGCCTTCCTCAAGAAAATGGAAAGAGAGGAAGTTAATAACTTAATGGGACATCTCAAGCAACTGGAGAAGGAAGAACATTCCAACCCCAAACCCAGCAGAAGAAAAGAAATAACCAAAATCAGAGCAGAATTAAATGAAATTGAAAACAAAAGGATTATACAACAGATCAATAAATCCAAAAGTTGGTTTTTTGAAAAGATCAACAAAATAAATAAACCTTTGGCCAACCTAAACAGGAAAAAAAGAGTAAAATCTCTAATTTCATCAATCAGAAATGGTAAAGATGAAGTAACAACAGATCCCTCAGAAATTCAAAAAGTCCTTAATGAATATTGCAAGAAACTTTACTCTCAGAAATATGAAAATCTGAAAGAAATCAACCAATACTTGGAAGTATGCCACCTACCAAGACTTAGCCAGAATGAAGTAGAAATGTTGAACAGGCCTATATCAAGTTCTGAAATAGCATCAACTATACAAAACCTCCCTAAAAAGAAAAGCCCAGGACCAGATGGCTTTACGTCAGAATTCTACCAAACCTTTAAAGAAGAACTGATACCTATATTACTAAACCTCTTCCAAAATATAGAAAAAGAAGGAATACTATCCAACACATTCTATGAAGCAAACATCACCTTGATCCCTAAACCAGGGAAAGACCCAAGAAAAGAAAATTACAGACCAATATCACTAATAAATATTGATGCAAAAATACTCAATAAGATCCTAACGAACAGAGTCTAACTGCACATCAAAAAAATTATACACCATGACCAAGTGGGATTTATCCCAGGCTCTCAAGGCTGGTTCAATATACGTAAATCTATAAATGTAATTCAAAACAAACTAAAAAATGAAGACCATATGATTCTCTCAATTGTTGTAGAAAAAGCTTTTGACAATATCCAGCATCCCTTCATGATCAGAACACTTAACAAAATTGGTATAGAAGGGACATTTCTTAAACTAATAGAGGTCATCTATAGCAAACCCATAGCCAATATCGTATTGAATGGAGTTAAATTGAAATCATTTCCACTTAGATCAGGAACCAGGCAAGGTTGACCATTGTCTCCACTGCTCTTTAACATTGTAATGAAAGTTTTAGCCAATGCAATTAGGAAAGAAAAGACAATCAAGGGTATCCACATAGGGTCAGAAGAGATCAAACTTTCACTCTTCACAGATGACATGATCCTATATCTGGAAAACACTAGGGATTCTACTACAAAACCTTTAGAAGTGATCAAGGAATACAGCAATGTCTCAGGCTACAAAATCAACACCCATAAATCTGTAGCCTTTATAGGTACCAACAATGGCCAAGCCAAAAAAACAGTCAAGGACTCTATTCCTTTCACAGTAGTTTCAAAGAAGATGAAATATTTGGGAGTTTATCTAACAAAGGATGTGAAAGATCTCTAGAAAGAGAACTATTAAACTTTAAAAAAAGAAATAGCTGAAGATGTTAACAAATGGAAAAACATACTATGCTCATGGCTGGGAAGAATCAGCATTGTTAAAAATGTCTATACTACCCAAAGCAATATATAATTTTAATGCAACTCCTATTAAAGCTCCATTGTCATATTTTAAAGTTCTCAAAAAAATAATACTTCATTTTATATGGAATCAGAACTTCGTATAGACAAAACATTACTCAGAAATAAAAACAAAGCAGGAGGAATCACGCTACCAGACCTGAGACTGTACTATAAATCAATAGTGATCAAAACAGCATGGTACTGGTGCAAAAGCAGAGAAGTAGATGTCTGGAACAGAACAGAGAACCAAGAGATGAATCCAGCTACTTACCGTTATTTGATCTTTGACAAGCCAATTAAAAACATTCAGTGGGGAAAAGATTCCCTATTTAACAAATGGTGCTGGGTGAACTGGCTGGCGATCTGTAAAAGACGGAAACTGGACCCACACCTTTGACCATTAACTAAGATAGACTCTCACTGGATAAAAGATTTAAACTTAAGACATGAAACTATAAAAATACTTGAAGAAAGTGCAGGGAAATCTCTTGAAGGAATCGGCCTGGGTGAATATTTTATGAGGAGGACCCCCCAGGAGTATCAAAAATACATTACTAGGATCTGATCAAACTAAAAAGCTTCTGCACAGCCAAGAACATAGTAAGTAAAGCAAGCAGACAGCCCTCAGAATGGGAGAAAATATTTGCATGTTATACCTCCAATAAAGGTTTAATAACCAGAATCCACAGAGAACTCAAACATATTAGCAAGAAAAGAACAAGTGATCCCATCTCAGGGTGGGCAAAGGACTTGAAGAGAAACTTCTCTAAAGAAGACAAATGCACGATCTGATTTCACCAGAAGGAGCTGAGTCCGTAGAGTTTGAAATGAAGCTTGCTCATCTTTGCCCTGCCACGTGGAGCATGGGGGAGGGAGCTATTGCCCTTTGGTCTGCTCATTTAGAGGACAGCCAAAAATTGAGCCCTGCCCTGAGGACATTTCTGAGTTAAGAGTTGTCAAACCTCGGGAGGCAACAAGATGGGGCAGGATGGAGAACACAGCACTTGTCTTTTGGAGATTAAGCATGTAAACCAGTGATTTTCAACCATTTTTATGTCAGGGCACAGTTGAACCTATAATTAAACTTCCATGGCACACTTAAACTATGTATGAAAAAAGAGTAAAAAAAAGAATATATATTTAAAAAAAAGTGCTTGAATATGTGGCAGCATTGATTTACATTGTTTACATGTATTAGTTTAATCAGTCTTCCCAGCAACCCTATGGAGTAGGTAACGGTATTATTCCCTCTTTAAAGCTGTAGAGATTGAGGCATTAAGAAATGAAGACATTTTCCCCAGGCCACGTGGCTAACGTGTCAGGCATTAGTTTGAGCACACAGCCAGTGTGGCCCTGGGCTTGATTGTCTCTGTCATCTTGTCGTCTCCAACACTAATGAGGATGTCTTTGCATGACTCAGAAGCAAAAGCTACATTTCCCAGAATGGCCAGTGCTCAGGGTTCCAGATTTCAGCCTAAAAACAGATCTGTGGTTGGGAAAAGAGAAGAGGACAGATTATTCTCTACAGGCAATTGGAGGCAGGTGCGTGGGCAGACGTTGGGTGTGAAATTTGAAGCCGCTTTAAGCTGAGCATCTAGAGAATCACACATCTTGGGGCTGTGGACTGAGCTGATCACTGACAGTTCAAGGAACTTTCACTTGTCCAGCACTTCCAATGCTTATTCCTTATAACAAACCCCACTCTGGGAGCCTCTGACTGTGTTTTCTACCGGGAACAAACAAAGTTTTTTTTCCCAGACCAACTTTGAGTGACACTGGCTCCAAAGTCTGACCTAATCTTGGAAATCCAAGATTAGGATACCTATCTAACTAATAGGTATCTCAGAAACAACAGAAAATTGAAGGCAAGAAATTATCAAAAAGTAGAATATTAGAGTTCAAAAGACACAAACTTTGTATGAAAAGTGTTTATGTCCAGCACAATGAATTTAAAAGACAAATAAGCAAGGAGGCAACCTTGTAACATTTTAGGATGAAAAATAGAATGAAAACTAAAAGAACTTAAGTAAATTGAGAGAGAAAAAAAGTAATTTACAAAATACCCAAATTAACTAGTTCTGACTTCTCATCAACGTCACCTTATGATGCTAGAAGATATTTGGGAAATGCCTTCAAAGTTACAAGGGAACATGATTTCAACCTAGAATTCTATACCCAGCCAAACTATAAATCAAGTGTTAGAGCAAAATACAGACATTTTCTGGTAGTAAAGACTTCAAACCATATTTTAAATGGATAAGTTTATCTGAAAAACTTTCAGCAGCTTTACTTCCATGAGTACTAAAAATCTGTAGCATAGCAAGTTCCCACATTTATGAACATGCATATAGTATTTAGTACAAAAATATTAGAGGTATTTGGGCATTAAAAAGCAGTATAAAAATAATTAGTGGGTGAATATGGCACATTTGAGAGTAGCATAAGAATAACTGAAATTAGGGAAACAATTTGCTAAAGAAATATATACCATAATGTTTTATTTCTTCCAAATATATTTAGATTGTAAAAGAAAGAACTTAAAAGACACTGCAGAACCAAAGGCAGAAACTCGCTGGCTGCAGCAATACCAGGGCAGAGGAGCCCAGGGACTGCTATTTCGTGGCCCACCCCTGAAGCTGACCCAGTTTCTTTTGTTTAGACCAAGTATTCATCATTCTTTCTTCCCTACCCTAGAAGCCTCTGCCTGTGTCGGCTAGGAAGCTTCTCCTTCAGAGAAGGGAATGTGAGATGCATTAAACCTTGTGTTCTTGTTTGTCTCAAGTTCCATGTCTCATTATAAAGAAACAGACAAGGGCTTTCAGAAAGTATCCAGCCATGTATGAAAAAGAGTGTCAATAATGGCTGACACTTTCCAGACAGCCCTTGTATCTAGCAATCTGACTTGTGCTTCAATACTTTTTAATTCCTCCCATTTTTTTTTTTTGTCTTACATTTTTATCCTCTTGGGTTGCGTCTCTCAGTGTAAGTCATCTCAAATCTTACTTGGAGTGTGAAAGAGGTTAAACAAATAACACCAATGACCCTAACTGCACCTTCTTGTGAGGGGCAGTAGCCAAGCTCCTAAAGCCTGAAATCCTTCAGGGACATGGAAACACTGGAGTTTCTGGTCCTAAAGAGTTGGGATTAAACTCTGAGGTCATAGTCAGGAGTCTTGGTTCTGCCGACAGACTGACTTTAGAGCTGTATGCAGAAAATGAATTTATTAGCCAGGCACAGTGGTTCATACCTGCAATCCTAGCAGTCTGGGTGGCAGAGGTGGGTGGATCACCTGAGCTCAGGAGTTCAAGACCAGCCTGAGCAAGAGGGATATCCTGTCTCTGCTAAAAATAGAAAAAACTAGCTGGTCATGGTGGCACATGTTTGTAGTCCCAGCTACTGAGGAGGCTGAGATAAGAGGATAGCTTGAACCCAGGAGTCTGAGGTTGCTCTGAGCTACGACAATGCCAGGGCATTCTACCCAGGGTGACAGAGTGAGACTCTGTCTCAAAAAAAGAAGAAGAAAGAAAGAGAGAGGGGGAGAGAGGGAGAGAAGGAAGGAGGGAGGGAGAGAGGGAGGGAGGGAGGGAGAGAGGGAGGGAGGGAGGAAGGAAGAAAGGAAGGATTGATTTATTGAAAGAAGGTCAAATAGTTCTTTTCCTGAACAGAAAAGTCTGTTCAGGATGCTGCCACTGGTGGTCTCACCCCAAATACCAGCCTCGGTTTCACCAGCCACATCTGGCTCTACCTCCAACAGCAGCACTAACCACAATCTCTAAAAGTCCCCTGGACATTTGCGTTGCTCCATGAAGACTCAACTCCTCAGGCAGATGCACCTGGTGGCCTGAGCTGCCAGGGAATTGGAGAAGGAAACAAGTAACTCTTCAGGCTCAGCTTCCTTATCAGTAGTTCCTGAAATAAGAAGGCAGGGCAGGCAAAAATGATGAAAGTCCATCTCGCTGCCTGCTCCTTCAAAGCCCTACCAGAGGCTTCAACACACGTTCCTCTTCATCATCATCTCATTTTTCTTGTCAAATTCAGCAGTTGGCAAATCAGGATATTTATGTTGGATTGGTGACATTTCATCACATATATTTCCTACCTTCAAAGTCAGACTTTAAACATGAGCTTCTCATTTAAATTTTTTGCATCTTTTATTTGTACTTCTACATAAACATTGAGAAGGCTAAGGTCTTTCCTGTTACATTCTATCAGGACATAAGTTTCAGATTACCTGTGAACATTAGAGTTTTATTAAAAAACAAACATCCCTTTTTGAAGATAAGGTCAAAAAGGCCGAGTGTGCTAATGCAATTAACCACCAACAATGTTAGATGCTTATTTTACGAATTCTTGAAACAGATCTTAAACTATGATAGTGCAAAAACCGCTGAACCACTTAAGGAAGAACCAAATAGACGACTCTGGTAAATTCTTAGCAAAAAAAAAAAAAAAAAATCTGGAAGGAAACAAAGACATCCATTCTAGTGGTATATGAAGAACGATGTAGGTAGATAAATAAAAAATAATTAATACCAACTGCCATTGCACTAAATTATACTCAGAAGCAAGAGTTTTATGTCTAATTGGCTCTGACTTTACACTACTCTGTTACAGTAACATTTCTCCTGTTTGTTTTAGCCTCCTTTACATTTACAATGTCCTGGAGGTGGTGGTGTTAAATTTAATTTGTCACCCTATGTTTAATTTTACAGGAATCCAGATCAAACTGCTGTATAAACAAAAATTGCCTTGTAGAAGGCTCTTGGTGATTAGGCTGGAGAAGTCGCAGCTGAATTAAAAAATATGCTGCCAAGGGTGTTTTTTTTTTTTTTTCATTTTTATCCCCTATAATTTTAATGGCTCAAAGGAAGAGCTGTTTTTCTTTAACAATAGCATCCTTGTTAAAAAGTACTTTAAAGAACTGTTCAGCTACACCGAAACATTCTGATTTAGCCATTAATATAACAAAGATGCCAACAGTTGCTGAATTCAGAGAATACACTTCTATCTCACGGTAGAAAGTTAAGGTGAATTTTTTTTCAGTGTGCTGCTTGGTTCTGAGTTTGGGAATTCCTGTCCATTAGATAGTGCCATTATTAATCTGTGAAACTTACTATAGTAATGTATTATTTTCCCCAACAGAGGCTATCATTGAAACTGCATATTATCAAGACAGCTGTCCGATTAAGTTTTTACAAAGTATTAGGGGGTTATATGAGTACCTAACAGCTGCACCAGCTAGGATAAAGCCAGGGTTCCCAAATCTTATGCCTCTGGGTATATGGAATGAAACAATATATTCTTTACCCACACAGCAAGATATTAATATTTACAGGGAAAATTAAATTAGAAATAAAACCTCATTCATTTGAGTGAAAAACATTGCAGAAAGCCAAATGAAGAAAGAGAGAAAGAAATGTGAAACATTCCCTGTTCTTTTGAGGAGCCTACCAAAGTCTCAATAGGACAATTAAAAAGTTTAAAAAATTAAATAAAGCATAATGATGCCACAGCAGTCTACCCCTGGTGATAGAGTGAGACTCTGGCTCAAATGTATATATATATATATAATTTAAATAAAAGTTTGGGTCACTGAAAGAATTCCATAAGTTAGTCCATAAATAACCGCTGAGTAGTACAGACAGCTGCTTTGGAATTTCAGGCCAGAGGTTAAAGGAGAAAGTAGATATAATTTATCAGTCAAGAACTCAAAGAAAAGTGATAAAGATTGTCTGAAGTTGAAATCACCTGAGAGATCATCTTCTGCTCTAGTGTTTCCTAAATGTATCTGTGGAAAAGATTCATATGTGAAACCTTCAAAATATAAAATTCCCCGATCCTTTTCTTAGCTCTGTTGAATCATACATGCCGGGGAAAGGCCCTCCAAAACTGTATTTTTTCAAAAAACTGTTCTAAGTCAATCAGCAACCAGTGACCTCGGCAAATAAAACATTAAACAAGTACCAAAGGTAAAGGAAAAAAAAAAAAAAACAGATGGAGAAATTTGTCAAGGGGTGTGTGTGTGTGTGTGTGTGTGTGTGTGTGTGTAATCACATATGGATCCAGCAGTGGGGGAGATTTGCACAGGGGTTAGTGCCAAAGAACTATGGCTCAGTGCCTTTCACATAATGAACATTCAGGAAATGCCTTGCCCTGAATTAAAACTCAAGCAAAGAACAAAATAAGCCATAATCCTCACCTATTTGATGACCTATTTATTACTTGTTACCATCTTATGTTCTGTTTATTTCGTAAAACCTCTATTTGGAGGCACAGACCATGAATTTTAAGGTTTTGTGTATTGTGTAGAGTCAAAACACTCAGTGCCTGGGAAACATTTTAAATACCAAGGAGGTAAAGAGATTTTGCAGCAATGGGGTAAAAAGTTGAAATCGAAGAAAAGAAGCCTCTTAGCTGCATCTCAGAGAACATATCCAGATGCTTATTAGATTGTGGTACATTTTGCTAAAGCATGTGATAGAATGAATAGTTCACAAAATAATTTTGAATTGGCTTAGAGACCTTGAAGAAAATTATTGAAAACTAGCCCAAGCCCTGAGCAAACCACAGAAACACAAACTACCATATGGGGGATAATCTCAGTGTGGCAGGATGAAGCCAAGGACTTAGTGTGTTTCTTCACCCTCCCCCATCATTAAAGCTCTAGTTCTTAATGCCTCTGTCTCCCTCCCCCCACCCCCATTCCATCCATCAGTCCTTCCTCCCTTCCTCTCTCTGGCTCTCTCTCTCTCCCCTCCTTCTCTCTCTCCATTCCTCTAGTCAGCAGGAACTTCTGAATTTCTGTGTATGCATGTGCATATTTTAAGATAGAAATGCCTGTACCCATCCTGTAATAAATGCTAAAATTATCTCATTTTCTTTACCCATAGACTCTCCATATTTTAATATTGAATTTGAGAAGCAGCTTAATAAAAAATTGATTTATAAAACTGAAATAAAAATAATGTTTTGGCATTAATAGGTTATTTCTCAACTCGTTGAGGATGTATATTTAAAATGTCAAAAATAAGACTTCAGTAGAAGTTTTTGTTAAATTATTTTCTAACTAAGTGTTACAAAATGCATTATTTTTGCTATTAGTATAGCTTGAAGAATCAATGCTTGATATTTTTCATAGGATTGAGTCCATAGAAGGCGTGAATTGACAACCATGATAAAACCATGAAAGTGTTTTTCGAATCTACCAGACCTTTGGACAGAGGCAACAGAGGCTAATGGGTCCTACTAGTGTGGGGTCCAGATAAGTGTCACCCAGGATGCCAGGAATAAGTCAGTAGATTTCACTGTGATGTTTTAAGGAAGGAAAGAAAGGAAAAAATAATGCTTCTCTTCAGAGCTGATTAATAATGTAACATGTGTGTGTGTGTGTGCGTGTGTGTGTGAGTGTGGCGTGTGTGATGCATGTGATGTATGTGTGTGAGTTCTAGATACGTCACTCTCCATAGATATTTCTGAATGGTCATGTATCTCAGTCCATTCAGGTTTCTGTAACAAAACGTTAAAAGCAAGTTAGCTTATGAACAAAAGAAAGTTATTTCTCAGAGGCTGGAAAGTTCACAATAAAGATGCCAGCAGATTTGGTGCCTACCGAGGGCCCGCTTTCTGCTTTATAGATGGCACCTTCTTCCATAGGTGAGCTCGCTCTCCAACTTCTCTTTTTTTAGGGCACCAAGCCTATTCATAAGAGTTCCACCCTCATGACCTAATTTCCTCCCGAAGGCTCCCTTCTACTAATACTATCATATTGGTGATTAGGTTAGATTTTAATATATGAATTTGGGGGGACACAAACCTTCATACCATAGCATTGGTCTGAATATATCATATTCATAAACTCTCCCGTGTGTGTATTTTTTATGCAGTGAGGAGTTTGTGCTCAGCGCATAAATTTACTGTTTTCACCAATTGAGTTTAATAATAATAAAAAATGATAACACCTACTAAATGCCAGCATCAAGCTTCATCCATATTAGTCTTCATGCAATTCTATGAGTGGGGAATTTTTCTCCTCAGGGAGGCTAAGCAACCTGTGGAAGGGCACACAGCTTATAAGAGATTAAGTCAACTTTGTGACTTTGGTTTATCTCTCATAAAAATTTCTATTGTTAACCAATAGACTATAATTGAATGACTACCAGAGCATATTGTTGGTTCATAACAGCAACAATATGCAATTTTTAGGACAAAGGTCTTTGGGGAAAGAACTTAATGCGTCTGTTAAATAAGGACGGCCACATGGAGTCCTGGTTTCTTCATTCTTTTCTTATTAAATTCAGGTTGTAGCCACAACAATTTTGCAAAACCATCTCCGGAAAGATATTACCAGGCAGTCTCCACTTGTACTAGTTCTGACTTTTGCACATAATACATATTGCCTTCATTTGCATATTTCTAACCCATGCTTATGAGTTACATTCTTTCCATGTGTCTGCAGTGAATTAAAATAAGACCAGATAGCAACAAAAAGTGCTGAACAAAACTCTTTTGAAACTCAAAAAGTTTCTGTCAGCAGAAACCACATTTATATTTTTTAAGTTCCTAGTTTACCTTATTTGGAGCTGTAAAATGAAATCTAGAGACCCCCCCCCCACCCCAAACCAGAATTTAATGTCAGTGAATCTTTACTGAGATAAAAGAAAATACCATACTACAAAGACACTGAATTCGGGTCATATCAATAACCATAGTTTCCATTTTCTGGGAAAGCCAAATAATATTCCCCTCTGTTTTTCAATTATTAAGAAAAGCAGCCTCTCATATAACAAGGTAGGCTTTTGTAACAAACTAGCAAGGTTGCAGTGATTTTTATTGAAAGCTATGTTTACATGGTTATTAAAAGGCAGATTTGTGTTAGAACTGCACAGCTCATCTTACATCAATGGCTGGAGAACCAACTAGAAAGCAGAAAACTTTCTGTTGTGTGTACGTGTGTATTTTGATGTCTGTGATGGGCATATAATTTTAGTTTTCCCACTGAAAGCCATGTGCCACTGAGGCTGAGAAACAAGATTTGAGTCAGAGCTTAGATTAAAAAACTGAAGCAGTAATTTTCTCCATTTTCAGTTTTATTTGTTCAACCCTTGGTGATAAATTGTAGGTGGAAAGTTGGGGAGAGGAGCCTGGGATGCTTCTTGGCCGGTTCATAGCACTGCCTGGAACCTTTAAAACCAAGTGTATTTGGATGCTAATCTCAGATTTGTGACTATCCCATTCAACCTTAAACTACAGTTTTAAAATCCCGCCCCCCCAAAAGCAAAAAGAGGGATGGAGGGAGGGGGGTGGGGCCTTGGTGTGTGTCACACTTTATGGGGGCAAGACATGATTGCAAGAGGGACTTTGCCTAACAATTGCAATCAGTGTAACCTGACTTATTGTACCCTCAATGAATCCCCAACAATAAAAAAAAGTAAATAAAAATAAAAATAAATAAATAAAAATTTTTTTTCAGTAAAAAAAAAAAAAATCCCACCCCCCCACCCCCACCCCACTCCGCTTTCTGGCATCAACTTGAAGCTAATCAGCCACTCTAGGAAATGAACAAGTGGTTCCCAAAACAGAGGTGGGTTAGGGATAGACATGGGAGTGTATAAAGCTCAAAATCTCCTCATGCACTCCCTCGATTCAGAAAGGAGCTGATACTGTTGATGAAATGTATCACACAAGATAGGACTCGAGCAAATCGTTCATCCTAAAAAGGACAGAAACTCAGAAAGGAATGACTAGGGAGAATGAGTCACTAGCAGCTGTTAAGAATCATAGTTAGACCTCTATTCCTGATTTAACTCTCTCCTTTATCTATCCCCGAGGCCCAAGTGGTCTTGAACATTTAGCTGCCTCAGCATCACCTCAAGGGCTTGTTACAATAAGGATCTCTGAGCCCCACACCCAGAATTTCCAACTCAGTAAATGTAGAGGAGGCTACAGAATTTCTAACAGGTTCCCAGGTAACGCTGGTCCGGGATACCAGAGTATATAAGAGGTATTGCTTTAGGCAATACCAGTTTCAGAATTAAGTCAGAGACACCAAGACCAGTTTCATTACCTGGAAAACCAGCCCAGTGTCTCTTAAAAATAGATGTTTCTATGTTAACCTGAAAAGGGTCCTCCTAAAAGATATGATGAGAGGTTAGAGGAACACAATTTATCCAACAGGGATCCATGCCTGCCTGCCTGCCCTGACCCCAGCATCCTATCCACCAAGTCAGCAGAAGTCCAGACCAGTGTGGGCCCAGGCTGTCCTCTCCTCAGGCTGTTAGTGGTGCCAGATCAGATTTAGATCCCAGATCCAAGTTTACCTCCTAAGGTGATGAACTTGTTCAATTCAGTCATTTAATTTCCTAAAATGCAGTATGCTCACTATAAAATCGGAAAAATATTACAATTGATCTCATTGGGTTGTTGTGAGGAATGAATGAGATAATGTTTAGAAAGCTTTAATACAATAGCTAGTGCATAGTGAGGCCTCAGTAAGTGCTAAGAATAACTATTATTTAATAATTAGCAACAATATGAAAACTAGCATTACTATACTGTTATTATATAGCCAATATGTGTAACATCTTTACGGCTGTCAACAAATTTTGAGGTGTTTATTCCATTCTTGGATAGGAACCTGAGGCAGTGAGGGGTTAAGTACCTTGCCCATGGGCATCCTATGGAGCTTTCTGAAGTTATGCCCTGTGATGCCACCATTATCATCATTCTAATCCCAGGCCTCTAAATCTGATCTGATCCAGACCTCCTGGAGAGCCCTCCCAAGAACCTGGCCACACTCCCCAGGATTAAAGGAGGAGGTAGTATTTCTTCAAGCCCTCCTGCAGTCTCTCTCAGCCTTTTTTTTGGCCCACATACTGCTGCATGTAGTTTGTGTCTGAAATGGAAAATTTCTGTAACACAATACCCATCTCTGATCCCCACAGACTCTCAAATGATCTTTTCTTTTTTTGGTTTGGGGTAAAATATGACTTTATGTGCAAAAAAGAAAACTCATTTCCCAGATTCTCAGCAGATTCATAAACATGACAGATTGAAAACCCTCTGGTCCCTATGAATTCCAAAGAATTAATTTTACTTTTTTGAAAAAGGAGAGCAATGACTAGGAAGTGAGAGGAAAAATGGAAAGATAAAAGTAGCTGGCCGTTCGATGCAGGAAATGTGGCTCTTAGTGCCCATCCTCTTTTCATGTGCCCTCCAGGAGCCTTGCGTGGTCTTCAGCACTCCCACACGCAGCCCCAGGAAAGGCAGGAAGCTACAGCTGCCCTTGGCTTTGTGATCCTGTTGAAAATTCTGTGCATTAGGCAATCTGGCAGTGGAAATCAAGGACTCACTAGCATTCTTCTCTCCTAGAACGCCAACTCTTTGCACACTCTATGTATGTGGCCTTGGACCACTCTAAATGGTACGGTGGGTTTTCCCTGAGTGATTTATTTCTGTGACAAGCTAGACCCTAAGAGTAAGATGCACTGTTCAGTCATAGGGCTCAATCCATTGACTTTGATTCCCAGCTTTGCTGCTTTCTACCTGGGTGACCTTGATCTTCAGCACTCCCTTGGGCAAGTTTGTCAACTTCTTCATCTCTTAGTTTCCTCATCTATAAATGGGGCACATCATCAACCATACATTGTGAGATTTTACAAGGAATAAGTTATTTAATGAATTATAAAGTGCTTAGGACAGTTCCTGACACCTAGTAAGCTCCACAAGTGTTGCTATTATTACTACTACTATTACTCATTGCTACTACCACTACCACTACCATTATCATCATTCTAATCCCAGGCCTCTAAGTCTGATCTGATCCAGACCTCCTGGAGAGCCCTCCCAAGAACCTGGCCACACTCCCCAGGATTAAAGGAGGAGGTAGTGCTTCTTCAAGCCTTCATGATTATGATTAGTGCCCTTATAGAAGTGACCCCGGAGAGCTAGCTGACCCCTCCCACTTTGTGAGGAGATGGGGAGGAGGCGCCATCTGTGAACCAGGAAACAGACCCCGGCCAGATGCTGCATCTGCCAGTGCCTGAATCTTAGATTTCTCGGCCTCCAGAACTGAGAAGAGTAAATTATTCGGTTGTTTATAAACTACCCAGTCTATGATATTTTGTTACCGCAGCCCAAACAGACTAAGACAAGCAGTTATGGCTACATTTGCTAAAGAAAATATAATGTCAAATAGAAAGGAAACACTTCGTTCTGGTAACAACATAAATTTGGAGTCAGACTTGAGCTTGGGTAGGTTTCGAACCTCTTTGAAATCAGGTTTTTTGTTTATAAAATAGGGATAATAACATCTACCTCATAGGGTTGCTGGGAGGATCTAATGATGTAATGTTTGCGAAGCACTTGACTGTTGTTTGGCAGCCCAGAAATGGTAGTTATTATGAGGCAAACTGGTCACATGAACAAAGAAATCCATTAACTCCTGAAAGCACTTTACAGCCACCCAGATTGATACGACTAAGATAATTTCAACATCTGAAACTCTTACCAAAAAAATACCTTTTTAAAGGATAGAGTGTACAGTATATTTTTCTGACTCTTGTGTTAAAAACCTATTTTGTCGATGGATTTATAAATTGCCCATAGTCCCTACCTCTAAACTAACCTTCTTTAATCAAATACATTCTTGCCCCAGAATTTGCATGTTGATATAGGATTTTGCCAGATTTCCTAAGGAAACTGATGAAAGTACCTAACTGACCATCACATTTCAGTTTACAGAGAACATGAACTTTTGTGTGATAAAATGAAGGTACTTGATGTGTCATAGGCAGGGCAGCAGTATCACCCAGTTCCAGGGAACACTGTTACTATCATATCCTATCAAAGCTGGGCTCCAAGGGGTGCCTTTTTCAGAAGACACAATAGGATGCCCCCTGGAGTTGTGCGACAGAATAGCTGATCTTAGAGCACAGGAAACAATGTCCAATTTCTCCAGCTTGGATCTAACCTCCCATCTTTCTCATGAGTCAGATTCTGTCTGCCAAGCATTAATTGATACTTGCTGAGTGAAAACATGCTAATCCCACCATGATGTCATCAGGAAGAGGAACTGCAGAATCACAGATTCCGAGAATTGAAAGACAGGCCATCAGGCCCACCCTCTCCAGTGACCTGGTGGAACATGCCAGTGCAGTTCCAATTTCCCTCTTGTCAATGGAGGGGAAAGGCTGAGTCTTGGCTTCCAGGGAGTTTTGAAGTTCAACTCCTTATTCTTAGCTGGCAAACTTGAAGCACCCTGACCCTTGGCTCACTCCACAGTGCATGTGTTTGACACTCCTTGGTTCTGACTAAGGCATTTTCTGAAGAGGTGAGAGAAGGTACTAACATCAGCACTCAAGGTGTGGTGAGAAACAAATGGATAACCCCAAACACCAATGGAAGGAGAACAGGGAAAGCAGTTTTGACTCTAGGAATGCAAGCCAAGTGCTGCTATTTTTGCTTATATACTTTCCTTTCCTGCGACCCCATTGGCTTTTTACACAATAGTGTCATAGAAAGAGCACTTTATAGCTAAAAGCCATCTGCAAAATAGCTTGTCCTAAGGCACTCAGTTTTTGGATGACAAAATGAGTCTCAGATGTCAGGCAGTACTAAGCGTCTAGGAAAGGAGATGGATCCAGAAATCCCTTAGGTTTTCAGCTGCCTTAAAAAGGAAAGTGAAACGCGTTCAGTCAGAGCGAGTGCTATTTTTAGCCCATTACGTGCATAGAGAAGCTAAGATGCAAAAGAAAATGATGCTGCATCCTCTTCCCTGTTCTTAAACTACTCTGCAGGGTTAGACAATCCACAGAGGCGGCAGGGTTTGACGTGAAGACTAGAACTAGCTCAAATCCAGCAGCTCCCTGAGAATGGAAGCTGAGGGAGTGGGGAGTCCCACTTTTTGAAACCTGAGGGAAAAACAAACCTCTAATCTGTAATGTGGAATTTACATTATCATTTCACTGCTGCCATTTCTTCCTCTACACACACACACACACACACACACTAAACACACGTGTATCCATAACACACATACTGCAAGTGGGAAGAACAGAAGCTTGGAGTCAAAACACCAGCATTTTTTATTTACTATCTCTGTCATCTTTCTCACTTCCATGTTATCTTCTTTCATCAATTAAAATGTGTTGTAATGTCTTTCTTACCTCACTGTTGTATATCAAACAACATAATGAAGCATAACTACTTTGGAAACCGTGAAGCAGTGGTTCTTTAATAATTTTGTTCAAGAACCTTCTCAAGAAACTGATGAAAGCTAAGGACCCTCAGCAAAATTCCCACATGTACATACAAAAGTCTTGTATGTAGTTTCAGAAGGTTTGAAGACCCTCTGAAGACTCCAATTTAATACCTGCTGTAAAAGTGTTCACTGAATGTGGAATGTTCTAGCCTGAACAAATGCATTATTTTTCTGATGTGAAATAAATGAGAATGAGTCATTCTAGGTTGATAAAGCTTTACTGGGCTTTTATCAGGTACTAGGGACTATAGGCCACAGATATCTGTTAAGAGTTAACACTTTAAAAGGAGTACTAAAACAAGGGAGTCTCTTCATATGGACGTGGGTCACACGAAGTTTTGAGACAGACTGTGCTGTGGCCCATTATTTCCCTTCCAAGAAACGTAAGTAACAGCGTCCTTTCTGATTCACCTGTGCAAGTTTCAACTTGCTGGGCTTATTGCTGTCGCCAGTGGCATTTCATTTATTTCCATCCATGTGGATTTTACATTTCTTGATTTTCATGTATCACAAAACTTTCATAATGACCCATGTATTGCATTAATTAGGAAAGTCACTTCACTATGACAGCTGGCCCCAGAGCTCCTTTGTCTGGTTCTTCTGATCAGATAGAGGACAATGCAGTTACCTATAATGGATGGGATCCTGTGTACAGAAAGGTAAAGGAACTTTAGCCAGGTCTATACAAATGTTCTTTTCTCCAGGACTTGATGCACAGAAGGATTTGGCTGCAGACAAGCAGAGGGAAGCTGCGTTCAGCTTTGACTCCTCACAATCTCCTGAGCTGAGCCCCTCATGTCAGGGAAAAGACAGCTGTAAACATCTGTCATTCTTTGACATTCCACTAAGTATGCCTCTTGTAGATTTTTTGCACCAGACTGGCAAATCAAATATCAGGCAATATAATTCAGAATTGAAAGCAGGCATTTTTACCATGAGCAGAAGTTTTCTAAACATTTCTATAATCCGGGGTCCAAATCACTTTCTAGCTTTGGAAAGCACACACAAAAAAGTATTTTCATCATCTGCAAATGAGGGTGATAATCATTACTTCTTCATTTATTTCATTACAATTAAATGAAATAATCATACAAAGTACTTAAAACTATGCCTGGCACATAGTGAAAGCTCAAGAAATGGTAATTATAATTGCCATTGATCTCATTCTCATCAGAGATTGCCAGAGCCCCGCGGCAATGGGAAATATGCATTGCTGGAGATGCTGTTCTCTGAAATGCCATGATTTAAAAAAAAAATTTATCTACAGATATGTTATAGTTTGTACTCACTTAGACTTGATTTTTAAAATCAAGCCTAATATACAACCTAATTTAAACTCTACCCAATCAGAAGACAGGACAAATGATTTCTATAAGGGAAGCAGGTAAAAATTGGTAAGAGCAGGTAGAATGTGATAAAGCTTAAGATTTGATAGACAGACTTGAAAAAGGAGAATCAGAAAGAGAAATAATTGATCCTGACTGGGATCGTTGAGAAGAAAAGAAAAGGCAAGAATAGAATGCAAATGGGAGCACTTTCCCTTATTAGCAAGAGCCTTGAGAAGCTATTTTTGTTCTACTTTTGCTACTAGCCTGAGTGATATCCAGGCAAACTGTCTAATGTACTTTTAGGTGACTTTGAGAAAAACTGGGCTGCAGGAAGAAATAGAATTTCTATAGGAACCAGACTTAGGAAGTGGCGGTGTGTGCAGAGGAGAATTAAGGAATTTAAACAAAAAATCCTGTTCATTCGATGGCTGGGCTAATTATCTATATTTGTAACAAATGTTTTTCACATTGAAGTAGGGATTTTTTAATTATTATTAAAAAATAAAAATAAAATTGAAGTAGGGATATTATTCTTTGCAAACAGCAGACTAATGTCATAAAGGGTTTATAGAGGACAACTGCTGGGAGCTGTGGTGCCTATAAAGGACCTTTTGTTCCTATCTGCAGGCCAAACCCCAACCCATGAATGATAACAGAGATGATGTGCTATGAGAATTCAGGGAGTTTGAGGGAGCTCTGGAGACTTGTATGTGTACCCATCAGCCACCCAGTCAGTCCCTCACCTACACTCTCTGATCCTGCCACAGATATTTGAGTCACTGCCACGGCAGTGTCATTGGACCTGTGCTGAATAAAGGTCCATATGACTTCCTGGGATTTAAATGTCTTCCTATGCAATCTCATCACCCCAATTCTCTCACATTCTTAGAGCTTTCTCTGCCTTGCCAGCTTCTTTTGTGTTGTCTAGCTGGGCCTACGTGCAGAGGTCCTCAGAGACAATGCTTGGATTCATGTCTGGAATGCTTCAACATAGCATTGAACCCACTCCCTCTCTCAGCCTTGCCTGGGGAAGAGAGTCACAAGTGCCTAAGTAGCCCTCTGGCTGCCAGTGAGCCATTTCTTAAGTCTTTAATTATAGGCCAATGAAAACAATGCCTTTAGTGGACTGCTGCCTCCCTTTCACCTCTGACCTGTGTTCAGACACGTGGCTTTGAGTGTTGCCAGATGGAAATTGTCAGTAAAGAGCCACATTTAACAGGACTTTAATTTATGATCAAAGAGCAGTATGTACCAGTTATCCTGTGGGCTGGAGTTGTGCTTAATATACAAGTGACCTCAGTTTTGTCATGTGAAACCTTATGTATTTGGATGAGGCTTGGCCTGTGAAAAAGAGAAAAATTTGTTGCCCCTGAGTTCCCTTACCAAGCACTAAGACTATGAGGCAAACAGGAAAGCCAGTCCAAATTATTAGGTAATGATGGTCTGGGAGGGAGCCCAGATTCTTGCTCAGCACCTGTGTTAGACACCATCCTGTCCCCATATGCTACCATTCCAGAGACTGTCAAGACAAACTCTTTAATCTCACAAATGCCTGCTAACCAAATATTCATCATCTGTCTTTCCCTAATCTGACTATTTTTGTAGCTCATATCAAGTGTTTGTGGAGCTTCATCATTCTGTTCCTAAACCATAAAGTATAGGATGGAAGTGCTGGTAGTTTGTTTAAGAATGTTCAGCCTCAGGACAGAAGAAGGTTAGAGAATCAGATTTCCTTATCTCCAAGGTTTCCTAAGTCAAAAACTACACTAGTGTAAAAAAAACAAAATAACCTACATTCTTACCTCTCTGGATATGCAATATTGTCTACAACCTGTAGCTTTAGAAAGTTTCCTTCTACGTTTTGTTCTCTCTCTAAGCAGTATGATCTTTAGCCACTCTGTTCAGTAAGAATCTGGGCAGACGGATGCAAATTGATGAACTGCATCTGGTTTAAACAGGCAGCGATTAAGAACCCTGCTGGGTTGGATATATCTGTGCGGTGATTGCCACAAGTATCTTAGCTATTTAAGATGATATAGCTCAATTAATCCAGAGAATCTACTCTTGAATTTTAGTTAGTTTATTTTTTAGCTTTGCGTATAATTTTTACAAAATGTACTTCACTTTCTGTAATATCCCTGTAAAGTATTTTAGAGGAAGAGAAGGAGCTTCAATTCATTAGTGGAAAACCAAGGTAATGAGAAAGACAGGCCAAAGCCACACAGCTGAAAGCCATTGGTTACATCCAGAGGCCCACATTTCCCTCGATAAAAGGTGCTTCCTCTGGAAAGCGTTCTCATTACATCATCGGCGTATTTTTGCAGACACCAGGATCTCTTGGGATGTAAAAAATTTGCCTGGGGAAACATTTATTATCCCTAAGCAAGTAATAAGATCTTTAGAGAAAAGCTCATTATTTTTCTGTTTTCCTGATAGGTATGTGTGTGCATTCTCCTTTCCTTAAAAATTACCAGTTAGTAAGACTTTGCAGTTTCAGTTTGGCTTTTAATTTACTTGTCATTAATTTTAATGTAAATGTCATGTGGCTGTCCTCTGGGAATCTGTTATTTTCATGTTATTTTTTTCCCAGAAATGATTCTCTTATGTAAGATAGTATGATCACACACACGTACACCAAGTTATAAGGTATAGAAACACACTTGGGAAAATGCTGGGTAGTGTACAAAGCACTTTAGCTTATGCTATTACAGGAATGCTGTGAGAGAACTGGTATCACTGCACTGATTTCACGAATGGAAAATCTTCAGACACACAAAATGACTTTTCCAATATTACATAAATCTTACTTCTCAACCCAGATCTTGCCAGGATATACTATAAGACTCCTCTTGGAAGATGACCAAAGGGAGGCAAGGATAAAAACCCTAATCCCAGAAAGGTGGTCAAAGATCTTAACCACCTCCAGAGAAGAGTGACACCCAACAAAACACTGCTTGATGCAAAGCTGGTGAGTGGGAGCCAAGCAGACAGGCTGCTGAGGCAGTTTTAGTGGGTGAGGAAGGACAGGACACCCAACAGCCTCATGGTGCCCAGGACCTTCTCCCACCACTGTGAGGCTGCTGCCCCTTTCTTTGAGGCCGTTGTGGTACGGCTCATCCCGTTTCGATGAGGCTGGAATCTCAGCCATCACGGAGTTTTCGGAAGAGAATGCTGTACTAAAAAAAGCAGTTGTTTCCTAGGGATGCTGTAACAAAGCACCACAAACTTGGTGGCTTACACAAAAGAAATGTATTGTCTCCCAGTTTTGAGGGAGAGAGGTTCAAGATCGAGATCTCCACAGTATTGGTCCCGCGGAAGGCTGTTTGGGAGAATGTGTCCCGTGCCTCTCTCAGTGGCTGTGGTGGTTTGCTGTACACTTTGGCTTTCCTCGGCTTATAGATGCATCAGCCACCACTGCCTTCCCCCTACTGGGCCATTCTCCCTATGTGCATATATGTCTCTGGGTCCAATTTTTTCCACCTTATAAGGACACTGTTATTTTGGATTTAGGTCCACCCGTGTGACTTAGTTTTAACTTGATCATCTGCAAAGACCCTGTTCCCAAATAAGGTCATATTCACAGGCACTGCGGGTGAGGACTTCAGCATCTATTAAGGGGGCACAATTCACCCCATAATCAAAAGCAGATGTTTCTTCTTGGAATGCATCTTCCAATTTAAAAAGAGTCATCCCTCACATGCTTACTTTGGTGTCACCTCCTTCAGACATAATAATTAAGTCATTTTTTATAAAGCTCAATTTTTTCTTTTAGATTTAAAATTTTTTTTTTAATTTTGACAAATGACTTTTTCACTTTGAAGACCCTTCATCACCATCCCCTCAAAAAGATAAATGCTCTACTGAAATGGCTTGCTGCAGTCATTATGAGAAATTATTATTTCTCTTACCTGAACTATGGACTTTTATCCATTCATGCTACCAAGAACAAATAAAATACTTAGAATAATTAAAAATTGATGATCTTTTTCTTATTATTTTTCCAAAGGAGGTTTTATTTACGGGAAAGTCTTATCCAACGCAGTACGGGAAAATTTCTACAAGTTGTACTATCAAAAGGACTTAATTTTGTATTTCTGATTTATTTTAAAAATAAATATATATATTTGTAATTAATGGAAAAAAATGTAAGTGGGGGTAGAGATAAGGAAAGGAGTAAGAAGGAGAAAGAGAAGAAGAGCGGTAAATCGATGAAAGAAAGCCACATAAATGACTAAGGCCCCAGGTTTCTGTTTGGGTTCACCACAAAGCTGGTTTTTAAAGCTCTGTCTGCTGTCTGGTCTCTCCACTCAGAAAGGCCTAAATTAGCCCTGCCTTGCTAGACACTGAGAATGACATTCTTCCTGTAGAGACGTTTGTACCAGGGAGCCAGCCCAGGCTAAACTCTTCTCAGGGTTTCTGTTAACACTTTTCCTGGTTCAAATTCACAACTAAAATTTCCCACAAAGGAACACGAAGGGTTGCTTTCTTTGTTTAAGGGCTTACCTGCACCTCGAGAGTGTATCTGTCTGTCTGGGTGTCCACTGGCCTCAGCACAAGACAGCATTTCATAAAGTAAACACCTCCTGAGCCTCTCCCTGCATACTTTCTTCACAGGCCCCACAAACCCATGAAGAGGGGTGGGAGTTCATGAGGAATGTAGTTTGGGTTCCACAGAGAGGTGAGAATTCTTTGTTGAGGCCAAGACGTCCCTGCCTATCCACTCTTACTCATGCCAATCAGACACTTCTGATTCCCGGCATATCTTTCCTGGGCTTAAGCACAGACGCAAACACCTCGACAAACAGGTAGGTAACTATTTTTATGTGCTAAGTATTGAACTTGTGAAGGTCTGAGACCAGTTCTTACTGAAAGAGGCAACCATTTCAGCACTCTAGCCGCAGTACTCAAAGTGCAGCCTGGGAACCACTTTAGCAGAATCACCTAAAAAGCTTGTTCATAAAAATTAACAAGGTTTCCCAGGCTGTGGTCCAAACCAACATAATAATCAGAAGTCCTTAGAGTGGGTACTCATGAATCTCATTTATAAGAAGTTTCCCAGGTACTTTCAATACACATTAAATACGAGGGCCATTGCAATGCTCAAATGAATATGAGGACAGCCAAGATTCATGTGAACATGGATCCCAAACTGAACTTGGGGGGATCCCTTGAGGACCAGTAAAATCAGTGATTTGTCACATCATCTTTCTTTCTTTCTTTCTTTCTTTCTTTCTTTCTTTCTTTCTTTCTTTCTTTCTTTCTTTCTTTCTTTCTTTCTTTCTTTCTTTCTTTTCTTTCTTTCTTTTCTTTCTTTCTTTTTTTGAGACAGTCTTACTTTGTTGCTCTCGGTAGAGTGCTGTGGTTTCACAGCTCACAGTAACCTCCAACTCCTGGGCTTAGGTGATTCTCTTGCCTCAGCCTCCCGAGTAGCTGGGACTATAGGTGCTCGCCACAACACCTGGCTATTTTTTGTTTGCAGTTTGGCCGGGGCCAGGTTTGAACCCGCCACCCTCCATGTATGGGGCCGGCACTCTACTCACTGAGCCACAGGTGCCACCCTCATTCTTTTTTGTTGAAAGTTCAAACTGCCACATGCAATGTCACCCCAGCTTTAGAGAAAAATTTCAGATAGAGTCTCCCCAACTCCTGATATCTCTGGCAGAGTGTATTCCCACCACTTCATGCTCTCTCCCGCACTTCATACACATCCTTGCCTTTGGGTTATTGAGATCTATTTATCCGAATGTCTCATTCAGACAGAGACAACAGCTTAGTATTTTTCTGTCTTAATCTATTCCTTGCCTGGGAAAGCATCTGTAGTGAGTAGGTGAATAAACTTCTGGTGATTAAATAAAAACATAGCAGCTTTACCCAACAAGAACTTGGCAAGCAAAGAGTTTATGCTAATTCCCACTGAGATTTATGACACAGGTTTAATGTGAGGTCAGGTCTGGTTGGAATTTTATCTGTATTCCTAATATCTTAAAAGAGTAGTTTTTTCTCAAATGCTGCCCCATCACCTCCAAGTTGGAAACTTGTTTATTCCCTCTCTTCCCACCACCCACTGGGAAAGTTACACTGACAGGTGTCAGAAGGAGCCAAACTGGCCCAATTAGAGAGAAATTTGCAAATGGTATTCAGTTTATGCACATGTGCAATACTAAGGCAACTCTCTAGAGAGCCAAGCTCTGCAAACATCTGTCTGTGGCATTATGAGACGCAGCCCTATGCATTTTACTGTTCCACATGCATAGGGACTGCAGGGAAGAGAAAGCCAGTGGCCCAGAGAGCACCGTTGTTATTTTATTTATTTACCTATTTATTTATTTATTTATTTTTTGGAGACAGAATCTCACTATGTCACCCTTGGTAGAGTGCTCTGGCACCACAGCTCACAGCAACCTCAAACTCTTGGGCTTAAGCGATTCTCTTGCTTCAGCCTCCCAAGTAACTGGGACTACAGGCGCTGCCACAATGCCTGGCTATTTTTTGTTGCAGTTGTCATTGTTTAGTGGCCCAGGCTGGGTTCGAACCCACCAGCTTTGGTGTAAGTGGCAGGCACCGCCAAATGCCTCTGATATTAAGGCCTCATCCCTCCACCCCAGCTGAGTGCTCTGGGGAGCTGTAGATAAGGACATCTCTCAGGTAAGGCAGTAGGAGGCATCTTGGTGGTGGATGTGCTGCGGAAATAGAGGCACTTCAAGGCAGGTGTTTTTCCAAACTTTTTCTTCAGAGTTACCCTTCAACTAGTGACTCTTCAGGGAGAATTTAGTAGCTTAAGAAATAAAATCAGAAAAAAAAAAGTCATCATAAGTCATGATGCTAAGGAGCCCTCTACCTCCTGGAAATTGATGGAATTCAGAGAGGAAAATGCCGGGGATGTGAGCACCACATGGCCTGGCACATTTTGCTTTAGATGCACTGAGGGAAGAGGGGCCAGGACTAGGACTGTAAGACACGCAGGGGCCTGGGAAAGGGTGGGCTAGGGCTTGGGATGGTTTTCATGTTTTTTTCTTTTTTTTTTCTGTTTTCATGTTTTGAAAAATGCTGAAGTAAAAATGACTTGAAATAACTTCAGTCACGTGTGCATCCTAACTCTGGCACATTCTTTGTCATGGTAACTTCTTTTGATTTCAAAGAACACTGTTAATTTACTAGGCCCGAAATCTGTGGTGTTTTCAATTTAAACAGAAGGTTTAGCCAAACCTAGCCCTAAGAGAAATATTTTCATAATCCAACCCTTTTATCAACTCCATAGCTTGGGTGTGGTTTCATTCCCCAGTTCAGCATCCCTCTGCGCTGCTGAGAAACCAAACACAATGGCCGGAAAATGTGAAAATACGCGGGATGGATCAGATTCCACTTGCTTTTCATGTGGGGGATGTGCCAGAGGAATGAATTGGAGAAACCAGGGAACCAAATTAAGTTTTATATTTAATAGTGTTACATGTGATCTAAAGAAAAGACGATGGCTTTATCAACTGAATTCCTAATAACAATGATATTAATCATAGTTAACAATTATGTTAACTATGTTATGTTAGTTATCAATCTAACAATTATTTGGCACTGACAGGATTGAAGGCACTGCACTCATGACTTTATAGATATATCATGCTGCCAACAACCTTATTAGTAGACACCATAATTTTTACATTGTCATCATTGTTTCTAGATGAAACCTAGGAGCAGAGAGATCAAAGGGAGGTGATTTGGTCTACATTTTGGTTAGTATGGTTGGAAAACCCTTAGAAAACAATCTCAAGAACCCAGCTCTTATCTATTCAGTTGAGATGTTTGTCCTTGTTGCAGGGGTCCTCAAACTGTGGCCCATGGGCCACATGAGGCAGTGTGATTGTATTTGTTCCCATTTTGTTTTTTTACTTCAAAATAAGATATGTGCAGTATGCATAGGAATTTGTTCATAGTTTTGTTTTTTTTTAAACTATAGTCCGGCCCTCCAATGGTCTGAGGGACAGTGAATTGGCCCCCTGTTTAAAAAGTTTGAGGACGCCTGTGTAGAGTAACAGTGAGTAGCCATGGAAGAGCATGGAGATGATATTTTAGAAAGACTAGTGAGTTAAGAAGAAAAGGGCTGGATACAGTAGCCACACCTGTAATCCCAGCACTTTGGAAGGCTGAGGTGGGAGCATCACTTGAGTCTGGGAGTATGATCTATGATGGTACCACCGCACTCCAGCCTGGGTGACAGAGCAAGACCCTTTCTAAAAATAAATATGTAATAAATATTAAAAATAAATAAATTAAAATAAGAGTGGAAGGACACAGAGTATGTGGGTGGGGGCAATTACGATGCTGAATTTGAGTTAGCCAAAGTACTCTGCAAGCAGAAAGGGTTCAGAGAGGGGTTTGGAAATAATGAGATGATAGTTCATTCAGACTTTTGGCAGCCTTTCCCAGCCCTTCTTTTAATTGCTCATTTTTGAAATGTCATAATATTTAAGTGCATAGATTTTGGTTTATTCTGGAGGTTAAATAAAAAGGTTTATTCTGGAGGTTAAATAATCAAGAAATGTAACTAAAAAACTGGAGATAATAAAATTTTGGCTTAACATTTGACTCAGAAAATGATTTTTCAGACATGCCTTACTCTCATAAATAAATTAGCAGATTTTTTACATTTTCCTACAATTGCATACCCGGGGACCTATTTATATGAAGAGCTTATTGCCAAATTAGTGAAAGCCCAGAATCTGCACTGAGTTGATGGAAATGTGCTCTCATTTCTCCAATAAGCCTTAGTATGCCTCATTGCTTTGCTATAAAACTAGCCCTGAAGTAGTCTCAGAGCTGCTGGTGCAAGCTTTGGAATATATTTAGCTCTTTTTCAGATATATCAAGACCCTCACAGCAATGCCAAAGGCAAGAGGTTCTTTAGCACAGTGTGACAGTACACAAATGCTTATACATGCCTAGAATGAGAACCACTGATACTGCCATCTGGGAGGCACTCTTGAAGAATAGGTCAAATTTAAACACTGGCCTTTAGGGGAATTGCCTATAGAGTTGGAGTATATGTGGATGGGGAAAGAATCCCCTTTATTATATAAACTCTCCTTGGGTACCATTCTAAATCTCTCTTTGTCAATTGAGTAGGACTAATGGGGAGGAAAGGGAATAGAAAAAGAAAGAAAACAGAAAAGCAAAATAGTTTCCTTTAGGACTGTGCATGGGGTGTTATTTCAACATAAGAAATTCCCTTTCTGTTTCTGTAAACTATTTCAGCATATTTATGATTTATGGCTTTGATATCTACTTTATAAATCAAATATTAATTTACTCTCTGAATAAATTATGCCTTCCTACAATTATGCGTCACATTCTAAATTAATCCAATTGGAGACTTCCTTCAACGTCCTGGAAAGTCCAGCTTCCTGAGGGCAAATCTTTTCCTGCCCAAATACTAATCACTGCATTGTATCATGGCCAATGGGAAAATGTAAAAGATGAGATTTGTAATGATTCATACACCTAGATGTAGAACTCAAAGATTCTAGGCCTGAGTAAGAGTACAAGGGAGTTACACTTCACAATTGAAGTTGTACCTTAGCCTTCTCTTAGTCATCAGGTAGTTTAGTAATGCGGATTTCCTTTAGACCCAGCAATTGGTCCTAAAGTCAATAGGAGTCATTATGCTTACTCCTTCCCAACCTTCCTCAGGTAGAGAAGATAGAAACACATTCTGTCTGAAGATGCTTAGGCTGAAGTCATGAAAGTATATGGACACAGAAATAGAAGATCAATTCTTATCTTAAAGGAGCTTATGGTCAAACCAAGAAAATTGTTTAAGGAGCCAAAGGAAAAAAGCCCACCAAAGATCATAAACAAAGAGGCCAAAAAGGTAATGTGAGTGCCAGTCATGGACAAGGACACGGGAAACTCAGACACAAGGGCTTCAATGAGAAGGCAGCTTCCTTTGCCACAGGACGTTCTAAGAAAATGAGTCCTCTATAAAGAAAGTGATTTTTTTCTAGAAGTTAATTGAGCACTAGGGCATCTTCTCATGAGCCAGGCAAAACAAGTTGTTTTCTATCAAAATGTCAAAAGGGTTTCTTTACCAATAAGATGTTTGCCTCAACTATGCAACAGTAATAGGAATTAATTATTGAAATTGAAACATTATGCCATTATGATTTGCTAAATAAGGATTATGTATTTCTCTTCTTTTTTTCCTTTTCCTACTTTCTTTTTCCTCATAAGACAATCTAAAATATACAGAATATTATTTGAAGTTAATAACCAGCTCTAAAATTTAGGCTCAGAATTTATGGTATTTTCTTCTGCTCTCATTTTCTAACAAAGAATCATAGAGTATAGCATCTTAAATCAGACCAGTTCTCACTCAAATCTGAATATCTAGAAGAACAGCAAGACTAAAGTGGCTTTGGTTCCAGATTCTGAAATAACTCTTTCATTCTCTGCTCATCTTCATGTGATTTCCTTCAGTTACGGGCCACACTTCATTCTTCCAAGATACCAGCTTGTGGTAACCCTCCCCCATGCATCATATTATCAACTTATTGTTTGATGCCATTTATTTATTACAATAGCAAAAAATTAGCAGTCCTAGTATATGAACTGAATTTCATGTGATTCCTCTTCAAAGATTTATGAGGCACTATTCTAGTGGGCAAAACCCATCAGTGCTAAATCCTTCAGTTAATTTGAGGTGAAACGTTAAGTTTTACCCCAGTACAGATGGTACATATTCTTCATCATCATTGCCTTCCCTCTTTCTTGCTAAGTAGACTGACTTCTTGCAAATCCAGACCACTTAACAGACCTCAGCAGATGTAGTTTATAAGCGTTAGAGTTCACAGAATCTTGCGGGCAGGTCTGGGTTTGCGTCTCATCATACCATCGATCTACTGCCTTGGGGGACCTACTTCTCTCATTTTGAAGTTTGGGATACTGTTATGGATTTAATTATGCCCCCCCCCCCATGTGTATATGAAGTCCTAAACCCCAGGATCTTGAGATCTGACCTTGCTTGTAAGTCGGGATTTTACAAAGGTAACCGCATTTAAAATGAGGTCATTTAAGTGGGCCCGATCCACTATGAATTATGTCATTGTAAAATGGGGAAATGTGGACACAGGCTTGCATACAGGGAGAACAGCACGTGAGCATGAAGATGATTATCTACAAGCCAAGGAGAGAAGCTTGGGGCAGATGCTTCCCTCACAGCCCTCCGAAGAAACCAACCTTGCCAATGCCTTGACTTCAGACTTCCATCCTCCAGGACTGTGAGACAAAAAGTTCTGTTGTTTAAGCCCTCCAGTTTGTGGTATTTTGTTTCAGGAGCTCTAGCAAACTAATATGTGTATAGATACTATTACAGATCTGCCTCATTTGGCTGTGCTAAGGATTGCATAAAATATGTAGTGTCCAACCGCGCCTCAGAGTTATAATTGCCCTTCCTAGAACAACACAGCTGAGCATGGTTTTAGTGAAATTGGAAGGCAACTCATGCTTTCATGTGAAATGTGTTTCTGCTGTTCATTCTCTTCTGCCTATGATTTCCTTTGCTCATAGGGAGTTCCTTAATGTCTCACTTCAGCTTCTGTGTGGTCCATTAGGCCATTCATGCAGCCTCTTTGGAATTAATAGTTCACCAAATTTTAGCAGCATCAGAATCGCCTGGAGGGTATGTGAAACTCAGATTCCTGGGACCCACCCTCAGAGTTCTCTGATTCAGTAAGTCAGAGTAAGCAGTAACGAGTTCCTAGGTGTTGCTCATGCTGGCCCAGGGACCAACCACACTTAAGAATCACTGTTCTCTAATCTGCTATTCTGCTTCACTTTTCACTGATCACTTATCTATAACCCTTTGGGTTCCCCAAATTTGTATTCTTTTTTTTTTTTTTTTTTTTGGTAGAGACAGAGTCTCACTTTACTGCCCTTGGTAGAGTGCCGGGGCGTCACACAGCTCACAGCAACCTCCAGCTCTTGGGCTTCCGCGATTCTCTTGCCTCAGCCTCTGAGCAGCTGGGACTACAGGCGCCCGGCTATTTTTTTTTTTTGTTGCAGTTTGACCAGGGCTGGGTTTGAACCCGCCACCTTCGGCATATGGGGCAGGCGCCCTACTCGCTGAGCCACAGGCGCCACCCAAATTTGTATTCTTAAGGACTCTCACCTAGATCTTCTTTTTGCTTTAGCTACACAGGCCTCTGACCATACATCCTCAAACTTTTTAAACAGGAGGCCAATTCACTGTCCCTCAGACTGCTGGAAGGCCGGACTGTAGTTTAAAAAAAAAAAAAAACAAACTATGAACAAATTCCTATGCACACTGCACATATCTTATTGTGAAGTAAAAAAACAAAACGGGAACAAATACAAGCACACTGCCTCATGTAGCCCGTGGGCTGCAGTTTGAGGACCCCTGCTAGGAATATTTTGGGTAGCCAGTACAGCCAGCTGTGGCCAATGAAGGACTGGGTCATGCTACCCAAAACTTGGCTACTTATCACCCCATCCCTTCTTCAGATTCTACAGGTAGAGCAGAGTCAGGGACTCCAAAAGTGTGTCTATTCACAAAATGTACACCAAAAGTGTATTTATAAGTCAGATATTTGTCACAATAAGCTCTCAAATATTGCTTTCATTATTTTCATTATTTAAAAAGCTAAAGAATAACATCTGTTGTGGTTTGACTATCCCCACTCCAAAACTGGCACTGAAATTTAAGTTACGTGTAATAGTATTGAGAGGCTGGCCCTTTAAGAGGTCATGAGTGAGGCACCATTATTGCAAGAATGGGTTAGTTATCTTATTGCAGGGGTGGCCTCCTGAAAAAGGATGAGGAATGAGTTTAGCACAATTTTCAGTCTGTCTCTCATGCTTACTTGCCCTTCTACCATGAAGTAACATGCCAAGAAGACCCTCAGTAGATGCCACTGCCACATTCTTGGACTTTCCAGCCTGCAGAACCATGAGCCAAAATTGATTGCTTTTCTTTATAAATTACTCAGTCTGGTATTCTGTTATAGCAGCAGAAAACAGAACAAGACACATCTCACAATCATGATAAAGAGTTTTATGCTAATGGAAAAGCAAAGTCAGAGTTCTAACTCAACATCGCCTAGAACTCTCATCTTATAGATTTTTCAGGTAAAATTATGATGGGCCATGGCAGACTTGCAATCTGAAGGCCAGGTGGATGGATCCACATGCGTCAACAGCATCAGAAGGAAAGACGGGATCACATAGCAGTCTTTACAGGTGTTTTTATACATTGGTATATTAACTGGGTGTTTTGTCAAGAATTATCTGTGTGTCTTCACAAGGAGATTTGTTATTTCTCTACAACACATTGAATCTTGGTTTCCCACCTAGGTCAAGCATAGTGCTGTATATACAGTCAGTGATTAATAATGGTTTGATCAATTAGTGAATGATCATCATCTAATCATGGGATGATGACTAAAGCACTATCCTTATATTTGTGTAGTTACTTAGAATCTTTTTTTGTCTTATCTCCCTCAACATCAAAATGTATGGAATTTGCTCTGAAGTTATGTTTCAGCTTTTATGATTCAAGCTGAAATCATTATGGGCCAGTCATAGAGTGATTTCACAATCCAGAAAAATATAACTGCTTTTAAAAATTTAAAGAATAATAAACTTCTTTGCTTATTTCTGAAGAACTATGAAGGGAATCTATTGATCACGGTGAATACCTCCTTAAAATCTCCTTGTCTCCACCTACTTGCCTTATCCAGGGGTCCTCAAACTACAGCCCACGGGCCACATGCAGCAGTGTGATTGTATTTGTTCCCGTTTTGTTTTTTTACTTCAAAATAAGATATGTGCAGTGTGCATAGAAATTTGTTCATAGATTTTTTTTTTTAACTATAGTCTGGCCCTCCAACAGTCTGAGGGAAAGTGAACTGGCCCCCTATTTAAAAAGTTTGAGAACCCCTGCCTAAACCTATTTTTAAGCTCTCAAGAAAACTCCTTTCCAACAACTCTAATCCATGTCTCTCATCCTTTTCTGTCCCTCTTCTTTTTTCCCAAGTTATGTATCAAATTCTGTACCAAGAGCCCTCCTGAGTTAGGATTGCCAGGAAGGTTTGGAGTAGTTATATTATGCCCCAATACCAACAGCAAACCTTATTTAGGAGTTTTCATCAACATCTCTCCAATTATAATGGCTTTATCACAAGAGCTTATTCCTCTAGCATTCTTTTCTTCTACTTTCTAAATGTTTTTTTCAAGTTCCAGTTGCATCTCTCCTTTGTGGATTTAACAAAAATATCGGGCTCACATAGAAGGTATAAATGATCATTAGTTTTCTAAAAATGATTCCATTTCATAGCAATAATTTTCTTCTGCCTCTGCTATGCAGATAAGCATTTCATTCTCGCAGTACTCTCAACTCTCAAATTATTAAACACAGGAAGTACAGTTTAGGGAAAGGGGTGTTTTGTTATCTAAAAAATAATCCAGAGAACTTTGCAAGACTTTTATCTAGTGGTTACAACACTCCCTTTAGTGCAGATGAAATACAGTCCTCTTCAAAGTCTGAGATGGGAGCTACAGACTGAGGCAGAATTAATTCTAGCCACAAAACTACCTCTGTCAAAGGGCCATGGTGTAACCTGCCTATTTTGAATTTTATCTAGCAAGGAAAGAAATAATGTCTTCCTCAGTTAAAAATTTTATATAGTGTCTCAGGAATAGGTCAATCCAAGGCCAAGATCAAGATACAGAAATGGGATATAAAAAAAGAACATCAACTGTGAAGCTAAACTTCATTATTTGCATCTAAATCACAAAAAATACTTGTAGAATGTGGTGATGGGCAATAACTGCTTTTACAATTGGTAGCCAATATTCGAATTTTCACTGAAAATTATTTTTAGTCATCTCCATACAGAACCTCCAATTCTGAGTTAAATAGCCTGTCTTGAAAAGAACTCTAGGTTTCTGGAAACTATGTCAACTCTGGAGCTAGCCTCATAGCTTAGTATCGTCAGTTACAAAATTTAGTGAGGGTGGAAAAAAGAGAGATGTTCTGTATTTTCTATGAGTTCCCCCAAATGTTGGCCACTCCTTACACTCAAGAGCTCAAGCTTGAGCTTTTACAGTGAATCGATTTGTTGAAGTTTTGTCTCATTATTACATTAGTCTATAACATTCCTTTACTCTGCTCTTTAGCTTGGCAAATTCTTGTCTATCTTTTTGCTTTCAGTGTAAACATCACGTATGCCGGAAAGCCTTCCCTGGCTCTCTTCATTCCCCATTAAACCAGGTAAGCCTCCTGTTCGAGCTTCTTTCTGTAGTACCAAGCACTGACCCCAACAGGGTACTTATCCCACTTCTGCCCCTGCTTAGGAATTGTCTGTCTTTCTGCTCACAGTAAATTCCATGAAGGCACCAAGCCTCTTTACTTTTCTTAGCATTTTGAACAAGTGTTCAGAGCATATGAAGTGATAAATAAAGCTTTGATTTTGTAATTTTATTTTCAGGCTATTCAGAGAGAAAAGAAGTTTTGAAATCTTTTTATATATAGTATCTTCTTTTTAAGGATCATCTCTATATGAATTAATCTTACATACTAACCTTATGTCATGTATAATTTGTTTTACTTCCAGTTTTTGTTTTTCTTCTTAGTTCTTATCTACTTTCCCTTCCTCTCTCTGTCCCCAGTTGTTATTTCAGGACAGCACTTTTTAAAATCCCAAAGCTCTCTGTGCTTCAGAATTTTGAGAAATCTTCCTTTGCATGTCTATTTCTAGAAACTGTGCTTGCAGGAGTTCTGAGGGCTGTGACTTCAGCACCAGGGTCATGGGAAAATCCTTACTGTTCAGAGGGAGATCTCTGGAGCCCTCAATGGATATTTGTAAATCATCTATTGGGCAATAGACGAGCCAACACTTGATTACCTTTGTTTATAATACATCTTTCTGAAATGGGCAGCCTCAACTGGTAATTTACACCTAAAATGCCCACTTTGCTTTGGAATCTCTATTTTTCTTTGTAGTGACAAGTTCTTTAAAATCAAAGAATTAAATCAGGACTACTAGAGATAAAACAGAAATATAAACAGGAGGTAGGGAGAAAATATCACCTTTAAGCATGTTCAAGTTTCCAAGTGCAGATTATTTAAAAAAAAAAAAAAAAAGCAAACTTGCAGATCAATCAGTGAACACCCAAGAAGAGAAACATGAATAACTATAAATGTACTAGCACTCCAGAGACAGACAAGTGACCTTCTGATTTAGAGATAGATAAATCTTGCTGTTGATAACTAGCAAGATTCTAGAATGAATATTAAATGGCCAATTTGTGAACATTTGGACCAGAAAAGCTTGCCTTTATTACAAAGGAGTTTTTTAAAGATCAAATTATGGAGCGGCGCCTGTGGCTCAAGGAGTAGGGCGCCGGTCCCATATGCCGAAGGTGGCGGGTTCAAACCTAGCCCCGGCCAAAAAAAAAAAAAAAGATCAAATTATGCCAAACTTAAGACACTACATCCAAGGAACACCAAAGAGAAATTCAATTTCAGTAAGGCTCTTAATAAAATTTGTTGACTCCGTGCCCGTAGCACAGTGGTTAAGGCGTCAGCCACACACGCCAAGGCTGGCAGGTTCGAACCCTGCCCAGGCCTGCTAAAGCAATGATGACAACTGCAATAAAACATAGCTGGGTGTTGTGGCAGGCGCCAGTAGTCCCAGCTACTCGGGAGGCTGAGGCAAGAGAATCGCTTAAGCCCAAGAGGTTGAGCTTGCTGTGAGCTGTGATGCCACAGCATTCTACCAAGGGAGACTCTGTCTCCAAAAATAATAATTTGTTATCATTAAGAACTGGAAACTTAGGACTATATCAAAACACAGACCAGGTGTGGTGGCTCATACCTGTAATCCTAGAACACTGAGAGGCCATAGCAGGTTGATTGCCTGAGCTCAGAAGTTTGAGACCAATCTAAGCCAGAACGAGACCCCATCTCTACTAAAAATAGAAAATCTAGCCGGGTGTTGTGGTGGGTGCCTTTAGTCCCAGCTACTCAGGAGGCTGAGGCAAGAGAATCACTTAAGCCCAAGAGTTAGAGGTTGTTATCAGCTATGACACCACAGCACTCAACCCCCGGGGACAAGACTCTATCTCAAGAAAAAAAAAAAGAAAGAAAGAAAGAAAAATAAAATAAAATAAAATACAAAGAAAACACAGGTAGCTGAATGGGTTCAGATCAAGCATATCAAAGGCAATTGTTTAGTGGGTCAATATCCTTTGGAAAGAACAGTTTCTCTGACATGACAGGAGGCTCACCCCACCTGGTGTCAAATTGGTAATGATTAAGATGACATTTTTCAAAACTGCCAAAAGCCACAAACTGGGAGGGAAAATATGTTGGTTAATAGGATCAAGAGCAAGATTGAGTAATATTTTATCAGGCAATATATCCAATAGCCAACATTCTGCAAACTCATGATTAAGGACATATGCCTGAACAGTAAATTTTATTAATCAAGTAAAATATATGTGGATGTAGAAAAATCAAAAAGTACAAACAAACAAATAGAAGAAAATAATACTTTCAGTGTGATAGGCATTAGGGCTGTCTGCAAAAATTGCAGTTCTTCTGAGCTCATTGTAAGATTGTACTTCCTTGCTCCCTTTAAAGTGAGACATGGTCTTGTGACTTTCTTTGACAACAAAATACCAGAAGTTTTCTTTTGTGACAACAAAATACCAGAAGTTTAACTCAGTGTGTACAAGTTTCTCCATCTTTTTTTCCTACCCCAGTAGTCACGGAAACTTATGAAGCCTCCATCTCTTTGTGTGTCTGAGTGGGTCTGAAGAGCAGGCCCCCCTCTCATAAACTGTGTTGGTAAATAGCCTGACTAAGAGCTAATATTTTATATATATATATATATTTTTTATTCTATTTATTTATTTTTTTAATAGAGACAGAGTCTCACTTTATCACCCTTGGTAGAGTGCTGTGGTGTCACACAGCTCAAAGCAACCTCCAACTCCTGGGCTTAAGTGATTCTCTTGCCTCAGCCTTCCAAGTAGATGGGAATACAGGCACTCACCACAACACCCAGCTATTTTTTGTTGCAGTTTGGCCAGGTCCGAGTTTGAACCCACCACCCTTCAGTATATGGGGCCAGTGCCCTACCCACCGAGCCACAGGCACTGCCCTAAGAGCTAATATTTTTAACCATAGTAAGTCACTGGGATTTGGGGATTATTTCTTACTGCAGCATAATCTAACCTACTTTGAACGATAAAATTAGTATTTCTGAACATAGAGATAAAAAAGAAATGTGTTGGTGGCATGTTAATTCCCAGCTTTTTAGTACATACGTATACTATTTACAAGAGCTATTTAAAAAATCATCTATTTGGTAACATACCGGTTCACTGCGTTATACTGTGAAGCAAATGTATTTCTACAATACCAGTTTTATAATTGAGTAAAAATGATGATACATCATTTGAACATGTCACACATTAACCAAACAATCCCCTATTTTTACCCTATTTTATGTTGTGAAAACAGTGACATTCTTTGTACATATCTTTAATATTTCTCTTAGAATAAATTAGGAAAGCAATATCTTGGGAACAAAGTTTATTGCTTTCTTAAACTTTTATAATATGTATAGTTCCAAATTATCCTAAATAAGTAATACAAGTCTATAACCCAACTAGCTGTTTGTGAGAGAATCTGTTTTTCCAGGTACTAGGTGGTACAGGATATTAGTTATTATTTTTGTTTTTACCAGTTTAATTTTGCCAGCACCTTTGATATACTTATCCTATTTGTTTGAATATTTCATCACATGTTTATGGGCCATATTGTTTCTTGATCTATGACTCACTATACATATTCTTTTTCCACTATTCTACTGATATTAGCCTATTTTAGTTGATTTGCAAGGTTTCTTGAGATATTAAGTTTTTTGACCCCATCACATATTTTGCAAACATATTTCTCAGTTTTCAATTTACTTTTAATATTAATTATTATTTTTCCATATTACAGCTTTAAATTTTGGTTAGCAAAATATAGGAATCTCTCCCATGTGACATGTCTTTGGAGCTTATGCTTGGAATATCTTCTCAAATCTCCAAATAAAATTGACATTTCAAACATAACATTTCCCTCTAGTACTTGTAGTATTTTACACATACATGTTGAATCCAGCCAGAATATATTTATGAATATTAGGTACAATGGGAATCTTTTCTCCCCTCTCAAAAAAATTTGACTGTTTTTAACTGACCTTAAACTTATCAAAAAAGCATTCATGAATTAAATAAATTAATGCAATTTTCAACTTTTTTAAATTAAAATATACAGCAATGCCTATTTCATTTCAATAAAAAAAAAGAAATTTCCATCCCTTGGAGATTTGTTATAGGACCACAGATGCTCAAGTCCCTGATATAGAATGGTGTAGTATTTATATATAAACTATGAACATCTTCTTGTATACTTTTAATCATCTCTAGACAACTTATAATACCTAATACAATGTAAATGCTATGTTAATGGTTATTATACTGTGTTGTTTAAAAATTAAGGACAAAGGGTGGTATCGGTAGCTCAGTGGGTAGGGTGCCAGCCACATATACCAAGGTTGGCGGATTCAAACCTGGCCCAGCCAGCTAAACAGCAATGACAACTGCAACAAAAAAATAGCCAGGCATTGTGGCAGGGCCTGTAGCCCTAGCTACTTGGGAGGCTGAAGCAAGAGAATTGCTTAAGCCCAAAAGTTTGAGGTTGCTGTGAGCTGTGGTGCCAAGGCACTCTACCGAAGGTGACATAGTGACACTCTGTCTTAAAAAAAAAAAAAATTAAGAACAAGGGGAAAAAGTATATACATAGTATAGATGCAATTTTTTTCCAAATATTTTTCATCTGCGGTTGGTTGAATCCCCAAAGAGCTGACTGTATTGATATCCCTTTTCCGGAAGAACTCAATGACTGAATGTCATTTTATCAGGAAATTTGCAAAAGATATCATTGTCTGGGTTGGGATATAAGGCCTCTTCCTAAATATGATTCTATGATTCTGGATTATTTGACTTCCATACGTAAAATCTAAGAAAGGCTTAAAGTGGGAGAATAAGACAGAGCCTCAGTACAGGGGAGGGAATTGGTGTGCTATCTCAGGTTCTACCACCAAGAAATAAGCTCTAGAACCTTAGGTAGATGACCTATCTTGTCTGGGCTATAGTTTGTCACACTAAAATGAAAGAGTTGAACTAAAATATCATTATGAATGACCTAAGAGTTCCCTGAAGCCCAAGATACTATAATTTTAAGTTTAATAAATAGGTAGAATAAACTATACAATCAGGTTTTCAAACAGAAACTCATATGCCTATTCTAATAAACCCTGGTTGACTTATCTTACTGAGAGCCTCCAGAAGCAAAAACTAGAAGTTAAATCCAAAGTTCACATTCATCATTCATCAAAAAAAATTTAAGAAATTGTTTTGAATTAGGCACTAAAGAAGGTACCAGAGATTCAAGGGAGATTAAGATGAAGATCTCACCGTTTAATAGGATGACAGCCTAGTAGACCAACAATTATGCTACATGGTAATCATGTTGGAGGTCTTTAACTTCTGTAGTATCAGAGACAGACTGACAACCTTTAAGTACATAACCCAAGAGACTCCAGTTTACAATTTGTGTCTGATGACATCAAGTTACTAAAGATCTATGTGTTTTCTGTGTTTAAAAGTTTAATAATTCACCATTTGGAAGTATTTATTATCTCTGTGTTGCATGCTGTGTGATCAGAATTTCTTTAGAGGGCAGTTAAATATAAATCAACTGGCCTTTATAAGTGAGAGATTCTTCTTTCTCTTTGGATACTTTTATGAACTTGTGTTTCAGATGCTTGAAATGAGAGATCTTAGAGTAATCCACAGACTCTTTTCCTGACTTTCCATGGTGTGTGACTGTGGCATAACACATGCCACAGATTAGAACACTTTCCAGCTAAAATAGGAGTGTTCACTTTACTTCTATCTGTTTCCAGACCTGGTGGCTTGGGCTAACTTGAGACTCTCCCTTCTTTGTTCTCTGGGACTCTGCTTCTGGACCTGCCCTTTTTCCTTCTGGTCTACCTTATCTCAAAGAAAATATGTGAGAAATGGGAGGCATTCTACAGCCACAGCCAAGAAAAAAGGATCACCCCCGGGTCAAGCTACTGACACCAACCCAGACAATTTGGAGGTGAATCTAGCCCAATTAAATATTTCTCTAAAAGAGAGCACCACATTGAAAATACATCAAATGTTCTCTCTAGTTTTTAAACTAATATTGATTTGGGGGCCCCAAAATAAACCTTTATGAATAATTTTCTTTATATATATTAAAAACAAATGGTAAGAAATTCTCTAACTTGGCAAGGGTTTGAATGAAAGCACCAATGGGAAATGGGTCAAGACTGCTGGTGACAAGTAGGCTTCTGACCACCAAGATGATTGCTTCCTGACCCAAGTGGGTCGCTAGTTTCCAGGAAGAAAATTGGTAGGATTTCTCAGCACTAAATGTACTTCAAAGACAAAAGAAAGGAACTTGGGTGTAAGAACTAGCAAGTGGAAAGACCCATTCTGCTACTTTCTTTTTAAGTAGTCATTTCGAAGTGATAATTTACATAAACATCACTATGTCTGTTGCAAATGCCATGGGGGAAGATCTGCATGGTTACCCCTCTCTGACCAAAAACTGAGAGTGACTTAGCCATAGATTTAATCAAGATCAGAAGTCAAACTTGGAACTCATGGATGTCAGTCCTGCTATTTAATGCCAAGTTCTTCATCCTCTAAAGGTGGAAAGTCTAGGAAGAAAAGTATGTGTCAAAATTATTTTAAATGACATTAATTGGGCACTCTCTAAAGGAAAAGAAGACCCTTCTAAAGATCCTTTGATTCTTTTCTTATTAACTTCTTTTATCTATGTACCGTTTATTCTTCCTCTGAAAGGAGTCTGAGTGAGTAAAATTGGAATGGCTAAATCTACCACACAAGGATGCTTTAAGGATTAAAAGGACAGCCTACAGTAAGGCATCCAGCAGCCATATATAAGTGTTACTATGTTCAATGAAGGAATAGCTTCACTTTCTTCCCTTGTTGACAGGGGGAAGGCATTGCAGGATTGTAGATAGAGAAATGACATTATGCCAATGCCACTATGCCAAGTTCTTCTTTTTATTGGAATCAAATTGATGAGAAAGGAATTCAGGTTTACCATCAAATGCCTTTGTGACTCTTTTGGAGACTAAATTTTACTTTTCTAATCATCACTGAATGTTTCTGAACAAGGCAATGGACAAAACAATGTTTCTCACTCCTGGTCAACCAAAGAGCATTTTGCTGAACAACAAATTATGCCTATATCAGTTTCCTGGCATCAAATTGGGAATTCCTTTGAAGAAAAGATTGTAGACTTCAATAGAACTCGTTTATTAGCCCATTTTCTGTGAGGGTGTAATAATATGCTCTCTATAGAAACTAGGTGGTCATTTGTTTAACCAACAATTAAAGAAGCATCACTCACAGTTGGTTACACAATTGGCAGGTTATCTTCCAGTCTGTATTATTTTAGAGGCTATAAGAAAATAAATTTTCTATCAGTACATTTTCATTTAAAAAAAGAAGAAGAAAGAATTAAATGTTCTACATATATACATGGGAAGGAATAGACTTGAGCTTGGGTCAATGAGAGTGCAGACTTAGAATTTAGAAAGTCCTGAGTCCAAATTTCGTTGCTAATTTTGTGAACCTAAGAAAGTTATTTAACTTTTCTGAGCTGAAGTTTTTTCATTTGTAAAATGGTAAAGGGTAATAACTTACCCCATAGGGTTGGTAAGAATCACATGAGATAATACCCATTGTGTGTTTAGTTCCTATAGTATCTTGCCCAAAAGGAGTGACTGATGGTGTTACTACAGTATCAGGATTGGCCAAGCTGCTATACCTGGGGCTATATGCCCTGAACATTTTTGTTTGGCCTTTGTCTTTAGCCAGTTGAATAATTAAAAACTGAGGTACTGAAAAATATCAGAAATAGTGACTTCTTTCATTCTTGTTGCCACCTTATTCTGAAGTTTCTGATCTTCAGTCAAACCCCCCCTCAGAACTTTAGAAGAGTTCTAACAGCACAGCAGATGCTGTAGTGTCTCCATGAGCTTGGAAAGCCTGGCTTGGGACAGGGGAATCCAAATTGCCCCTAGATTTGATCAGCATCTCAGAGGTGTTCAACTGGTTAGCTACCAGGAGGTGGGAGCCTAGCCTCCTAGCATTCATTCCTGATCAGAAACAGGCCATACCCCTGTTTTCATAACTCTGAAAACCTCAGAGCATAGCCCTGAATACCCAGCTTTCCCTATCAGAAATAAAGACTATTTACATTTACAGGCGGCCAAGGGGACTCCTGCCACTGTAGCAGTGTAGGGGCTCACTCTGTTGCCCTTTGACCCCAGGCAGACTCATTATGCACCCTTTCTGACCACTGTACCAGATTTATTCAAACCCCTTGGGTAAACGTTTCTGATAAGGAATCAGATTCCAAAGTCCTTGAAAAGTTTAGTACAGTACATCCCAAAGGTCTCCCATAAAGTTGCTATACATAGGGAAAATGTAAAGTTGTAGAAAAGTATACCTTTATTTACAAAGTATGCACTATAAAAATTTACAAAATATTTAAAGAATATTCTCTGTGTGTTGGCCACCTCTTTATTTTCCCTACATATGCCAACTTTAAGGGTGACCTTTGGGATACTCTGTAGTTGCCTTTGAGAAGTTTCCATCCACATAATTAGTAGTCTCTTCACACTCTCTTCACAGCACTTAAGGTATTAGGATTCTCTCAGTAGGTTGCTGAGTGATTGCAACTCAGGAGCCAGACTATGACTGTGAGCAGTGTTTTGACCAAAGGAGATAACCTTTCACAGATGCCTAGAAAGTTTTGTCTGGTGAGGTGAGCATAGTGTAAGGGAAACTACCTATTTAAGATACTTTGAACACAAAATGACATATAATGAGGACAACGCGAACAGAACAGCCTTCAGCCCAAACAGCACTCTGGTGTAACAGGATGTATTTTTCACTTGTTTTGCTTCTTTTTACTTACACAACAATGAATGATTATTGTAGAAAAATAAATTCATATGAAAAAGCAAATTTTTAAAATTAAACATTTTCCAGAAAACCACTAATATCTAATACTAATAATATAAAGTATATGTTCCTAGTCTGTCTTGAATGTATATATTGACTTTATAAAAATGGTGTCATGGTGAGCCTACTGCTATGTAATTGCTTTTCTCCTAATATTCTATGAGTATTTCCAAAACTTTTTTTGTAATATCATCTTAACTAACTTCCAGTAATCCATTTTATAAATGTGTCACAATTATTTAACCAAACCTGAACTGTCAACATTTAGATAGTTTCCAGATTTTCTGGATGATAAAAATAGTGTGATGACTAGCATTTCAGGTAACTGTTCTTAGCTAATATACTTTCTTTACAACAAATTCCTCGATATGATATTTGCATGGTGAAAAGCTTGTGCAGTATTTTGTTCACGTGAATAGGACTGCTATGAACATTGGGTACAGGACTTCTGTTGAGCCAGGGCAATGGTTTGCCTCCTAGGAATAGACTTTCTGGGTCTCAGATAAATGATGATGATGACTGTTTTCCAAGGCCAGTTTCAGAATAAGAGATTCACCCTGGTAGTACCCCTTTTTATTCTCAAAAGTATCTTGGTTTAGGCAGTGTCTAGGCATCCTACTCACGGAGTAGATGAATACTTAGCTTTAAGAGATAACGCGAATCTCTTTTCCAAAGTTGTTGCACCAACTCAATCTTCCTCGATAATGTGTAATTCATGCTGTGGCTCTACAGCCTCTCTGACAATTGACATTGTAAGAAAGAGTTCCTCTCTGTTAAGGAAATACTTTCTCATTATAATCAAAATTTACATTTCTTGATCTCTTCTGACGTTAAATATTATTTCACCTTTTAAAATTTTTTGCATCTATATTTTCCAGGGCTATTGGCCTATTTTTCTCTTTTTGTTGTGTTTTTATCGGGTTTTCAAATCAGGAAAATGCTAGACTTATAGAATAAGCATGGAAAAATTATCTCTTCTTTAATTTCCTGGAAAAGTCTGAGAAAATCTACTGTGCAGTTTTCTTTAAGTGTTTGGTACAGGTCAGCAATCAAGTAGGACGTGGGCTTTTCTTTGATGGGGGACTTTTTATTAGTAATCCAAGGCTATTATGCACTTTTTTGTCTGTTTAGTTTTCTACTTCTTCCTGGTTCAATCCTGGTAGGTTGTATGTGTCCAGAAATTTACTCATTTACTCCAGATTTTCCAATTTGTTGGTATATAGTTCTCATAATAGTCTCTCATATCCTTTGTATTTCTGTGGTATTAGTTATAATGTTATCTTTTTTGTTTCTGATTTTATTTATTTGGGTCTTCTCTCTTTTTTCTTTGATTAGGTAATAGTTTGTTGATTTTGTCATTTTTGCAAAATCAACATTTCATTTCTTTCTCTCTCTTTTTTTTTTGAGGCAGTCTCACTCTATTGCTCAGGCTAGAGTGCCATAGGGTCAGCCTAGCTCATGGCAACCTCAAACTCCTAGGTCCAAGTGATCCTCCAACCTCAGTCTCCCAGGTAGCTGGGAGTACAGGTGCCCAGCACAATGACCTGCTAATTTTCTATTTTTAGTAGAGACAGGATCTTGTTCTTGCTGAAGCTGGTCTCAAACTCCTGAGCTGAAGCAATCTGCCTGCCTCAGCGTCCCAGAGTGCTAGGATCACATGCTTGGCCTTCATTTCATTGATTTTTTAAATATTTTTGAGTCTCAATTTTGCTTATTCCTGCTCCTGTCTTTATTCTTTCTTTCCTTTTACTAATTTGAAGTTTGGTATATACTTAATATTCTAGTAATTTGAGATGAATAATTAGGTTTATTTGAAATTTTCTATTTTTTTGATGTAGCCGTTTATTGTTACAAATTTTCCTCTTAATACTGCTTTTGGTATCTGGTATTTCTATTTTCTTTTGTTTCAAGAACTCTTTAAAATTTTCTTCCTCATTTCCTCATTTACCCATTGGTTGTTCAGGAGCATGTTGTTTAATTTCTATGTATTTACATAGTTGTGAAAGTTTCTCTGTTTATCAATTTCTAGTTTTACTTCCATTGCGGTAAGAAAAGATACTGAACATAACTTAACTTCTTTTAAATTTGTTCTATGGCCTAATGTGGTCTATGCTAGACAACGTTCCATGTATATATTTTGCAGCTGTTGCATGGAAATGTTCTATAAATGTCTGTTATGTTCATTTGCTCTGTGGTGAAGTTTAGATTCGTTATTTCTTTGTTGATTTTCTGTCTAGATGATTTGTACAATGCTGAAAGTGGGGTGTTGAAATTCCCAAGTATTACTGAATTGGAATCTCTCTTTCCTGTTGGATCTAATAATATCTGCTTATACATCTGTGTGCTCCAGATGTCTGTGTGTCTATTTTTATGCCAATACTGGGTGCATATATATTTATAATTATTATATCCTCTTGCTGAATTTATTCCTTACGCATTATATAATAACCTTCTTGATCTCTTTACACTTTTTGTTTTCTTTTGAGATAGAGTATTTTTTTTTTGGCTTTTTTTATTATTAAGTCATAGCTGTGTGTGTGATGAAAATATTTCAAATGGTCTTCTTACACTTTTTAACTTAAAATCTGTTTTATCTGGTATTAAGTATAGCTACTATACTCACTTTCAGTTTCCATTTGCAAGGAATCTTTCCATCCCTTCACTTTCAATCTATGTGTGTCTTTACAATTGAAGTGAGTTCTTGTAGGCAGAATATAGTTGTGGAGTCATTTTTAAAATTCATTTATCTAGCCTGTATCTTTCAATGAAAATATTAATCCATTTACATTCAAGGTTACTGTTGATGTATGAGAACATATTCTTGTCGTTTTGTTAATTATTTTCTGGTTGTTTTGTATAAGCTCTGTTCCATTCTTCTTCCCTTATTGTTTATAACTGTGGTTTGGTGATTTTCTATAGTTATAAGGTTTAGGCCTTTTCTTTTTTCTTTTGTGTGTCTGCTCCACCAATAAGTTTTATACTCTTGCATTTTTTTCATGATGGTGATTATTATCTTTTTGCTTCCATATACAGGGCTTTCTTCAGAATATTTTGTAAGATTGGTCTAATGATGATGAATTCTCCCAGTTTTTTACTTGTCTAGGAAATATTTAATTTCTCCTCCATTTATAAAAGAATCATTTCATATTTTTATTGGTCATATGTGCTTACTCTCTGATATGAAAGGGAACACATTGGGTGATGAATGTGAGATATGGGTTGCCTCAGATAAGAGGGAGGAAGAGGGATGAAATGCAGAGAACTGATGGTTTGATGTCAGTTATCATCTATATCTGAGCATTTGTTTTTAGTGGTCCATTCTAAGGATTTATCAGAAACAAATAAGCAAGCAAGCTAATAAACAAACAAATGCAGGGCATTTATGTGTATTGAGCCAAGATGATTATTAATTCATTTTTGTGCACCAGAAATCCCATGAGAAGAAGGAAGGATATGAACATGTGAAGTTTTTTTATAGATAATACTAGACCTGCACCCAAGAAAGGTTAAATAATTCATATTCTCAACAAAATGAAAAAGTGTCTATTTCACTGTATCCTAAGTCATTCTGTAAAGCTAAAGTGATTGGATTAGATTTACCTGGGCTATGATGTGTACCTGGGCTGTGAAACTTCTGCCTTGATTCATCAATGGCAAGGCATTTGGTCAAACTTTATCATTTTCATCTTTGCCCGAGGCCTGCCCACTTTAGTCTGGTGTTGAAGACAAGATGCAAAGCGAGGGCTCCAGTGTTTGGGTGAGGGGCACAACCATCTGGAATACCTCTGCCACCATTGACTTTGATGGATTCTAGATGTGAAGAGGACCACATACTCTCCAGCTCTTTCCATGCTTACTCCATTGAAATTTTCTTAAAATTTATTTTCAAAATGATCTAAAAACTGTAAGTCCTCCATCACTATCTTATGAATAGTAATAACTAGTGTCTGGCTTTTCTTTAAAGTATCATAATCATCAGGTATATAAATAAGTGTAGCTTGCTGGGCACCAATGCTCATACCTGTCATCCTAGCACTTTGGAAGGTTGAAGAATGAGGCTAAATTAAGCCCAGGAGTTCAAGGTTACAGTGAGCTATGACTCACTTCTGCACTCTAGCCTGGGCAACAGAATGAGACTTCATCTTTAAGACATATCTTTATTTTTAAAAATCAGAAAGGTATGCTTAGGTCTCTACCTTTTAGTCATGAGAAATTTCATCTCAGTAATGAAATTTACTTAAGCTTAAGAGCTCCTTACCCCCCCCCAAAAAAAAAACAGATGATATGAGAGTGGAGACGGTTGAGGAGAGGATATACTTTAACAAAAATTTCAGTTTATCATTGAGGCATATGTTGGCCAAACCCTGTGGTCCATTTGAATGTAGTTCCCCTATTCTTTCTGTGGTCAGCTGGATTTAGGGATCTTCCATTAAGAGTTTCCACACAAGTCTCCACAATGGTACTTTCATCAAACATCTCACCATCTCCAATAAGCTGCATGGAGCAGAACTACATCCCTATCACATTTATTTGAAAGTCAACAAGCATTTGATAAAACCACCCACTTCCATACATTTTCAACTCTTGAAATCCCACTCTCTTTTCCACCCATGCTGCCTCCTGCAAACCCAGAACACCACCTCCTTTTGAATAATCCTTCAGAATGCCTCAGTTTACCTGGTTGTCATAAGCAAAGGCCTGTTTCCTCTAGGGGGAGGGTGAAATAGAAAGATACCTTTCCATATTTGCAGAGTTTTCTAGAGCAGTGAAGACTAAGTAAGCTAAATCTAAAAACAAACAATTTTTAAAAATTCCAGAGTTGTTAAGACAATATCCTGCTTATCTACCCTCAAAATATGTTCAAAATGTATTTGTTTCTCTCCAGCTTCTTTGCTGTCACCTAGGTCAAGCCACCATCATCCTGAAATAGGTTATTGTTATACTATCTCCTTCAAAAAACTTTCTGAGTCCATACTTACTTATATCTAACAGCTTCTCCACAGAACAGATAGTGGGAGATTTTTTAAACAAAAATCTGGATTTGTTACATCTTTAATTAGTAAGATATGAAATAGTAACATTTAAAATCCTTACCAAGGTCTACCAGGCTTACAGCCTTACAGCCTTATTCCCTATTACTCTTCTCTAGGTTCTTTTCTTATTTCAGATTAATATATGGGCACAAGTGATTAGGTTACATTGTTCGTTAGGTGAAGTCCCGGTTGTAGTTGAGCCCTTCATCCAGGAAGTGTGCTGTATACCCGTTAGGTGAGAGCTTATCAAACCCTCCCTCTCTGCACCCCCTCCACTTGAATTTAATTATGTTTTTTTCTTTTGTGGGCAGCAGTTCATCTACTAGCTTTATATTAATATTAAGTACATTGGATGCTTGCTTTTCCATTTTTGTCATACTTTGCTTAGGGGAATATTCTCCTAATCCAGGTAAATACAAAAGATGAAAACTCTCTTTCTTTATGAATGAATCATAGTCCATGGTATAAATATACTATAGTTTTTCCACTGTGAGTAGATGGGCACTTGGATTGTTTCCACACCTTGGTGATTATGAATGAAGGTAGTGTAATGGGAAAATGATTTTTTTTTCTTCTGGGTAGATACCTGATAATGGGCTTGTGGGATCAAATAGAAGGTCTACTTTTAGCTCTTTGAGGATTCTCCATACTTCTTTCCAAAAGGGCTGTATTAGTTAAGCAATCCCACTAGCAGTTTATTAAGTATTCCCTTCTCTCCCTGCCCATCTTGGGACTTTGAGATGTGGACTATTCTTGCTGGGGTTAGGCTATATATTAAGTGGGTTTTGATTTGCATTTATCTGATAATTGGAGACAATGGACATTTTTTCATGTGTTTATTGGCCATTTGTCTGTCTGGGGAGAAGATTCTGTTCATGTCTGTTGGTCAGTGATAAATGAAGTTGTTTGCTCTTTTGTTTTTGACTACTTTGACTTTGGTTATTTGGCCTTTGTCAGATTTGTAACATGCAAATGTCTTCTCCCATTCTGAAGGTGTTTTGCTTTCATTGTTGTGCCTTTGGCTATGAAGAAACTTTTTAGTTTGAGCATGTCTCATTTATTTATTTTTTGGTGTTGCTGCAATTGCCAATGGAGTCTTCTTCATAAAATGTTTTCCCAGACCAATAATGTCAAGAGTTTTGACATTATTTTTTATACTTTATTATATATTTTTAAACTTTATTCTAGAGTTTTTATCATTTCATGTCTTAGATTTAAATCTTTTATCCAGTATGAGTCAATTTTTGTAAGTGATGAGAGGTGTGAGTCCAGTTTCTGTCTTTTACATGTGACTAACCAGTTCTCCCAGCTAGGTTCTTGACACAGCCAGATTGTTAGTTTTTAAACTCCCCCTTTCTTTTTTCTAACCTTTTCTCTAACCTGAAATCTTTTCCTGCCCACTTCCAGCTCATACCTCATGCCTTAGTTAAATGTTACTTCCTCAGACAAGGCTTTCACTGACTCCATAATCTAAAGGAATAACTCTGTTTTAGTTTCTCATTCATCATCCTTCTAAGCAATATCACAATTTGTCATTATCTATGTGTTGATTCAATTATTTATTCAATGTCTACCCCACTGACAACATGTTACTAATAGCTAACAAATGGTAGACACTCAAGAAATTAACAAACAAAAGAGAATGATGTGGATCTTGGAATGTTTTATGTTATCTTTAGGCAGATAAGCACACACACACACACACATACACAGTGTAATCATTATGGATTACTGAACACCCCAACCCTTTCCCAATCTCATCTCAGACGCAGGGTAACTAGAGGCCCAGACATTGCCATAGCATTCCTGTTTCATATTATTGTAGACTGTCATACTTGAAAGGAATTCAATCCATGTGTAAAGATTCAATAAGACAGACAAAAGCAAAAATGTCTTGGTTCTATTTTTGCTACCATCTGTGTCTTTTTAAATTCATTTTATATGTGGCATTTCTTGATGCTTGGGATACCCTTGTAAATAAGTTTGCAAGCTACCTCCATACACTCCTCTCCCTCATTACCCCTCCGTTGGTGTCATACTGTTTTAGAACTGGAACTGACATTCAAGATCTTCTTAACTTTACAGATGATGGAACCAAGGCTAGGAGAAATGAAGTGATTTTTCCCAAACCATTCAGCTTTGATTACACACTTAAAAAGGAATAGAAAACAAAGTGAGCTTTAAAAATTTGGGTGGTAATAATTAACTCCCAAATTTTCTATTTAAATAAAAAAGCAGGGAACATTCTATAGCTGGGAGTGTTCTAATATTTTAAAAGATGTTTAAAAAGTTAATTGTTACCATCATTCTAAAGAAAGCAAGGAAATGAAACCTTTAAATATTTAAAAATAAAATTATTCTTTGCATAAAAATCTTTGCATGTTCTAAGGTTGCTTGAATGCACTTTTTCTTCTTACTGCTTTCTGTAATCAAGAAAGATTGCATAAAATTTATCTGGGCCACAACTCTGCAGTAATATTATTAAAGCATTTATTTAAAATTTTTTTCTTTTCTATTAAAGGAACAATTCTAGGATCTGGTACTTTTTATGTTCCCAATACAACCATCAATTTCAAAACATATACTGAATTCTTACTATGCAAAGGAGGGTTGACTGGGCCTCCTGAGGAGCAAGAAAGTGCACTAAAGTGGAGACAGGCCTTAAGGAGCTGGTCTTCTGTTATGGTAGGAGAAACCCACATGGCCAAAATTTACCCCTATTGGCTCTACTGTGGAGGGAGCACAGCTTAAAAGTGGACTTCTATAAATATAGGGGTAATAGTAGTCTCCGAATTTACTGCTGGAAAAAAATACTAGAGAAGAAAATGAAATCTTACTTTAATTCTTTATACTGGTGTAGCAGAAAGCTTCAGTTGGTCTTTGAACAGACTGACTTTCTATATATTATTTTTTGAAATTGAAGAATGTCTCTGAAAAAAATGTCACACACATTGAAAAAAAATTCTAAAAGCAGGTGGAGGACAAGAATGAAATAATGATAAAAACAGGACATTTTCCTAATAACTTTAACTTAGTAGCACTATAGTATTAAAATGATATATTCATAATAGTATAGGAATCAAATAAATAAAATGCAATGCCTGTCCATGATTTTTAAGTAACTAAAAGGCACAGAGGGTATATAATACAAAACAAACATGAAGTTGTCTCAAAGTCATTACGCTGGACACTAAATTAGTTTTTCCTTAAAATCAAACCATAGAGAATTCCAATGTTTCATCGCTAGGAATTTATCCTTTGGATAAATAGATAACATCATAAATACTCATCAGAAAGGATTAGTTTATTTAACTGTGTTCAACCCGTGTAATGGAATACTATACACTCCTGAAAATCCAGAATGGGATCTATAGTGCCAACATGGGACAACATCTAAGAAATATTGCTAAACAGAAAGGAACAGAACTATGTATAAATAGAATTCTATTCATGTAGAAGCAAGATTGCGCACATAGACTATTCATAAAATATTTCTGCAAGAATACTCAAGAAACTCTTACTGGATGTATCTTTATAAATTAGAGACTGGAGACTAAGGTAAGAAGAATTTTTTATACCCCATTATGTATCTTCTGTGCTTTTTGGTTACTTTAAAATTGTAGACAGGTATTATATTTTGTTTATTTGACTCTATACTATTATGCACAAATCATTTTAATACTATCTTGCTATGAAATTAACGTTATTGGAAGAAAATGTCCTAACTTCTTTTCTCATTGTCTTTAGTTTCTATATCCCAGTGACTCGGTCATGAGCTATGTGTTTGCCTTAGCTTTTCCCATTTCTAATAACATCATGCCCTGACAAATCTACATGTTCATTTCTTTTGGGCTCGAATCCTGCTTGTTTTAAGAAGCATTTTGCAAGTTACGAGTTGATTAAGACACAGTAACTGATTTTAAGGGGCATAAAATGCAGTAGGAGAGATGGAAACTTGTTTTACGCTACAAAACCCAGTTTAAAAAAAAAAGTTCTGATAACACAGAGGCATATGGGAACAGAGAAGGAAAGTTACTGAATTTGGCTGGGGAAAGGATCAAGGAAGATTTTCACGAAGACACAATAATTAAGATAAATTACGAAAAAAGGAATCAGCTGGTAAAAGCACACTGCCTTTATAGAATGTTTTGCACAACCTACAATCAGAGAATTTTAGACATAGTAGAGTTTTTAAGTATATTAAGTGAAACCTCCTCCTTTTAAAAATCAATAAGCATTGCTTGTTAAAAAACATGAGCCACGGGGTTACAGTAAGTGGTCATTACAGAGCAGATCCTTAACAAATATTTACTCCCTCTGGAGCAAGCTTCATAAAATACACAGCACTGTGCAAAATAAAATGCAGTTCCCTTTGTTCAAAAATTACTAAGAATTTTAAGATAATCACAGTTGGGTGTTCAGAAGCCCAGGCCCTTCTGAACACTGGGTCATGGCTATGAAAATACTTTGTGAAAATACTAAAAACCACTGAATCTGTGTACTTTAGAAAGTGTGGACTTTATGGTACATGAACTATATCTCAATTTTTTTTTTTTTTTTATGCCGGGGCTGGGTTTGAACCCACCACCTCTGGCATATGGGGCCGGCGTTCTACCCCTTTGAGCCACAGGCGCCACCCTATATCTCAATTTTTTAAATATAAAACAATGATGAAACAAAGATTGAGAGATTTGCTAAAAGTCAATTTACTGATTAGGTGTGATTCTGAACTTAACTTCAAAATTTTGTGCTCCTCATTATAAATTTTCCCAGTTGTTTCTGCTCAGAAAAATCATAGAGCACCAATAGCTCTCTCTAAGTTTCCAAAGAGCACTGTACTTACATACGAAAAAAAACAGTCAGAGCGAAGCATAAACCCGCCAGTAGCTGCACTCTGACTCTGGAGGCCTTGGCCTGAAAGGGACAAAGTATAATGTGAAAGGGAGTGAGAACAAAGAAACAGACTTTCTAAGAAGTTCCCTGTTTTGTCTCTGTTGTCCTAGATGCTGCCTCAGGTCCTTCTTGAGAGTCTAAAATACTAGCATATACTACTATAATACTCCCTATTATGCCTTAGCAATATTCCGTGTTTACTTAAAATATTTATTTCCTATTTTCTCAAGTCTAATTTCTTTTCTTTTCTTCTTTTTTATTAAGTCTTTAGTACATAGATCATAAATACATTTATACCATTTTCAATGTGTTGATTCTTTGTACAAATTGGAGTGCTTACATTATACTAATCAACATAGCTTTCACCTCATTTACCCAATTATAGCATTAGGACATTTGTGTTCTACACATGATAGATCCAACTGGAGCTGGAAAATATTCTTCAGAGTAAAGTATCTCAGGAATGGGGGAAAAAAGTATCCAATGTACTCAGTACTACTGTGAAACCAATTTATAATCTAATTTATTTTCATCCTAGCATGGAGCAACATGACCTGTAACCTCTTGTGAAATGCTTGGTATTTGCCCTTCAGGACAGACATAAAGTCTATCACTTACACTAATGGTAAAATAACAATCACAGCTTGTCCTTGCTTGTGGGTAGGTAATATGTAAACTATTCTAAAGTTTCTCTAATGTATAACATGAGTTCATTTGTTACAGCAGAGTAAGGCAAGCATAATGCATTCCCTCTTTTTTAAATCAAAAGAAAATGATCATAACATAAAGCCTCCACTTACTAACTCCTAGTTTATTGTCCTCTCTTCCTGCTTGTACTTAATATTTTGCCAAGAGGCTGGGATGGAGGATAAGAAGTAGGTGATATATACACATGTTTTTTGTCCTGCCAGGAAAAGTTAAAGGTCCTGCTCCCAAAGGATAGATAATTAATCATAGTTAAAATGGCAGTCTGTCACTAGAGAAGGAAAGAAAAAGCAGAAATATGAAATAAAGCAGATCTGAAATATTGGGTAGTACCAAAGAGATCAAATATTTAACTTTAAATGTGCATAGGGATTTTTTAAAGAAAAAAATATATACTAAATTCTAGGTACAAAAGAAAAATCAGAAATGTGGTCTTTGTGCTCACAGTCCAGATGGCCACTGCTCTAATTTTGAAAGCAGAAAATTGGCACGTGTCACTTGGGAGTGGAGTATGGAAGAACACAGAGAACTACAGGTCCAGCTTTATGCTGTGAAGCAAAGAACGCAGGCAGCTAGCTATGTGGTTCTGCAAACTTATGGTGAGGACTGGAGTGCCTCTCCCTCACTGACTAATATGGAATGGAATGTAAGGTTGCAGCTAGAAGGTTCTCTGCAATCCTGAGATGGGTTCTGTTCTAGCCAAATCTCTTGGATTCCAGCAAGCTCCAGTCTGGCTGTGCCTTTCTGAGGGACAAACCCCTCCCTGTCCCTGCAGAACTCCTGGGATATCTCAGTGACAGCCCCACTCCACCACCCCCACCAGTTAGTCATTCCTGGAATTTGAACTGTGAAAACACATCAATTCCTGACTCAACACTTGAGTCAATTTTCAGTGAACTTGGGAAATTGAATGGGACACCATCTCATCATCCAATAATCAGTGGTTACCATATCCAGGGGTGGGGGATTCAGAGGTTTAAAATCAAACAAATTCAGATCTTATTTATTACATGCAGAAACCCTACTGTATATTCTTTGTAGAATTGAAAGTGTTAAACTTATTGTGCCTTAGTTCTTCATCTATGAAAAGTGGAGATAGTATCTTTTTGGCAAACATTGCTTTAAATGAAGGTGAGATAAAGAAAGATAAATTTTCACTTTGCAAACATTTTTTAACAAATCATAGGCTTCTTTCTTTCAGTTCCAAAGCTAATAACTTCAGGCCAAACCGTATCTTGTGAGTGGGGAAATGCTGAGGGATCCCTCACAGACCAAAGTCATACAATATGTAAATTGATTAGGTCCCTTAACTCTTTACATGGCCCTTCCTATCTTCTGTCCATTTCAGTTTCTAAACCTTTTTTTCATTATCACACCACTAAAGAGCCTTTCAGGGCATTTTTTCTCATTGCTGTCACCTCTATAAAATTTAACAACATATACATACTGTTATACCTGTTTATGTACAATTAAGTTCATGAACTCATCCAAGAAAAAGTGCTACATACCTCATTGCTGAATATCACTATGGACACCTTCAAAGTACTACCCTTGAGAAGATATGCACCAACACCAGCACCTAGTCTATATTTCAAATCAATTTTGGAATTCTTTTTCTGAAATGGCCATCAGATCTGTCATCCTACAGCACATAAAAACAATCAACAACAATAATGAATGCCACTCTGCAAGACAATGCCACACATCCACATGAACATAGCCCTGAGACACTGATACACCAAGGTTATGAAACCTCACTCAGTCATTTGTATAATGCTGCTGACATAGTAGATGGTGGCAAGCTCATGAACTTAATTGTCATGCCTGGTACTATAACAACTTCTGACGGTCATTCCAGAAAAAGTATTCCAAAATTGCTTTGAAGAGTAGATTAGGCACTGGCATCTGTGAATAGCTTCCCAAGGGAAGTACTTCGAAGGTGACCATAGTGATCTTCAGCAATGAGGTATGTAGCACTTTTTCTAGGATGAGTTTGTAAACTTAATTATCACAAATTGCATGTATATCTGAACTTTATGCACAAAAAGAGTAAATTTTTTTTATACCTCCTCAAATCAATTTTCACTCCCTATGGGTAATATTGTCCTCACTGGTCTATGCTATTAAAAAAAAGTGTTATAAGAGTTTGTGAGAAGGCTTTTTGTAAAGCATGTAGAAGAAAACATCATTGAATTCTACTTCAGAACAAATTCTTCTTGCCATTGTCTCATAACTATTAGAGATATGAAAGTGTTAACCAGATTTTAACAACTTCTTTATCTCCTGTGGTTAGCCACCAATGTCCAGGTCAATGGATACTGAAATAAAGAAAGAATTATAAGAGGCAAGAAATTAAATGACAACACTAGGCCTCAGCCCCCTGATGTGTTGTCCCCTACTTGGAATCACATGACATACTGCCTACAGCACAAGTACACAGGAAATAGGGCTAACCCTCCAAAAACTAGTCCCCAGTTAATTAACTAATTGGTTTCTATTCTATTCTATGTGGATGCCCATATTTTTCCCAATTAAACTTTTCTTTCTCACTTAAAATTATAACTAATGCTACCTTCACCTTAGTACACAAAATTGAATTTTTTATGGAAAAACTTTGCTGACTTGTGGTATTTATTTGAATTTTTAAATAACTCTGAAGACAAACAGTACAAATTAATTTGCACACAGAGCTTCTAAAGTGTAGGCCATATTTCCTGTTATTATTTTGAGAAAATCTCAGTTATGTAATAGATTTCATTGAGAAATCAAGTTGATATAATGGTAGAAAAATATTGATTTTTGGTGAAATAAAAAGTTTTTAATATTTAAAAAAAGTAATAGAACAATCATAGATGTTGAGGAGGACGTGGAGAAATTAGAACTTTATACACTGCTGACAAGAATGTAAAATGGTACAACCACTTTGGAAAATAGTTTGGCATTTCTTCACAAGTTAAATATACACATACCATGTTACCCAGCAAATCTATTTCTAGGTGTAGGTATTTACCCAAGAGAAATGAAATATATCTCCACAAAGACTTGCACTGGGAGAATGTGGACCGAAGATCCCATTCTTGGTAAAGGAAAGCACTTCCAGAAAAAGAGGAAAACTAAAATGTAAGCTGGGTGAGTCAGAACAAAGAATAGCCAGCTAGTTTACATTTAAGCTAGCCATTGCTAGCAAGCTTCTTGCCTTTTCTGAAATTCTAGCCTATTGGGGATACAGCTTACAAACACCCTGCTGGGTCTGTGAACACTCTGAGGAAAATAATGGTCATAGAAGAGGCTATGACAATGTCCTACGAAAAGGCAACATTCTCTAGGGCATTTTCTGCCCATTAAACAAGCAAAGCAGATACCCACTGTGGAGATTTGCATTTGCCTGGGGCAGAGACCAAGGGAGTAGCTCAAGTCCTGAGATATGAGCAGAAGAGCTTACATCCCTTATTGCAGAGGAAGATTGTCTGTGGTGGTGATGGGAGGAAAATGCCTCCTTTCCACCAATTCCTCAGAGGAGATTAACCCTGTAGGCATTTTACTCCACAGAGAACTAGCAGAGTTTAACACCTCCCTGGAAATCTGTGTGTGTGATCTCAAGCAGGAAGCTCTCTCAAAACAAGGTTCAGATTTCACATTAAGGTCAATAATAGTAACAATAGGAACTAATATGCTCAATCAGAGAAACTCCTAGCATCTTTGTTCCATCCCTCATCTTACCCTCTGGGCAAATAGACTTCAATAAAATCAGAGTGAAGCAAACACTCTGGGCCATTGCCAGAAGCCCACAAATGGGCAATGGACCTCTGAGCTCCCACTTTTAATTCTACTCTATGTCTCATGTCTTTTTTTTTTACCCTCATTTCTAGCTCTATATTTCTTAAGTAGGTCACCGCCAATTTCCATAGGTCTTAGTGGACCCTGCTCCCAAGACGGGACCCCAACAACTTGTACATAAATGTTTATAGCAGCTGTATTAATGAAAGCTAAGAACAAACTGTAATATACTCATGCAATTAACCCTACTCAATAATAAAAGAATGAATTACTGTTAAATGCAAAAACATAGATCAATATTAAAATCCATAAGGTTAGTGAAGTAACCAACATGCAAAAAAGTACATATTTTCTGTTCATACTTTTATAGAACTCCAGTAAAGAAAAATCTAATCTATAGTCACAGAAAGCAGGTCTGTGGTGCCTGGGGCCAGAGATGGTGGATAAGTTAGCTGGGAAGGACACAGAAACCTTTGGGGGTGGTAAAAATGCTTTATATCTTGATTGGGTGGTGGTTACATAGATGTAGACATTTTTCAAGAGTTATCAACTATATACTTAACATGGGTACTTAAAAAAGTAGGTCAAAATGGGATGTGAGGGCGATCTGGCTGTGACATCTGTCACCCCATTGAGCACCAGGGTTGATTCGTCTGATCTGGCTGGCGAGGCAGGTGTCCCCTTCCTCCCTCACCACTCCATGTGCATCCCTCCCGAAGCTGCACGCTCAGTCAAAGAGGACGACCTTCCCTGATAGAGGAGGACCGTTCTTCGGTCAAGGGTATACGAGTAGCTGCGCTCCCCTGCTAGAACCTCCAAACAAGCTCTCAAAAAAGTAGGTCAAAATGGTGTTAAAAATGCAACAATGAAAAGTACATACTATGCAAATACTGTAAATAGTATTTATAGAATCATAACTGCAGTCATCTAACAGTGCAAGTCCCACTACCATTTTTAACAGGATTACTTATTTACATACTATAAAAGTCTCCCATTGAAAAAAGTGTATGGTTATTGGACTTTTTGTGATGTTATGCAGCCATCTCCTCAATCCAGTTTAGAACATACTCATCACTTCAAAGAATTCCATCATGCCTCATCAGCAGTCAATCCTCCCCAACACTTCCAACCCCAGGCAACAACTGAACCATTCTCTGTAATGACAGTTTTGTCTCTTCTAGAAATTTTATCTAACACAAAACGTAGTGAATTGTAACTGGCTTCTTTTTTGTGTTCTTTTTTTTTTTTAATTTTTCTTCTTTTTGTTTTAAGATGAAGAAACTCAAAATGTCAGTAGCAGATCAAGGGAAAGGCACACATTTGCTAATTCTCAGTTGAGCACTCAGCCATGACACCGTGCTATTCACAGGGTTCGGTATGCCAAAGCATAGAAAAACTGGTTTAGGGGACTCCTATCTGTAGCTGTATAGTACAGGTAACCTCAACTTCTCTGAGGGTCAAATCTCGCTTATGTAAAATGAGGGTAATAATATATAATGCATAGCTTTGTTGCCAGCAATAAATTAATTATACAAAGGGCATAACACAGGGACAGGCAAATATTAGGAATTTAACAAGTAATAATCATTGCTGACTGAAAATCACTTAAAGCATGTTGCATCTTGAGACAAAGGGCATAAGACACAGGAAATTAATAAATGTTGGTAATTGAAGGTTAGGTTTTAAACTTTGACTTAGTTAAGTTTTTTAAGAAGAATGAATTCCATAGATCAAAGATAGAGCCAGATAAATGAACAATGATTTGCTAAATGTATTTTTTTGCCTGATCTCAATAGTTTTCAGTCCTACACATTATAGTCACCTGGGGAGTATTAAAAATTACCAATGCCTGGACCCCAGCCCAGAAATTTTGACTTCATTGGTCAAAGGAGGTGCCTGGACACTGGAGATTTTAAAATTTCCCCTGGCAATATTAATATATAATTCATGGCTGAATCAACAATTTGATTCCCTGGGTTAGGGAATGAGTTCAAAATTGTGGACTAAACTATCTTTTGAGTATGCCATTCTGACACCTTAGGAAGGGGCAACTGTGGAGCCTGCCTGTCCAAACCCACACTTCCATTCACAGATGACACTTTCTCATTTTTCTAAATTGCATCAAATGTTTGTATAATTAAGCATAGGCTTAAGGACTTTGCATGAATGACATTAGATGTTTCTGCTCAGAAGGAGGTTGCCTTTCACCTCCACCACCTATGCTGCCACTTTTCCCTCTAATTTTTTTTTTTTTTTTTTGAGAAAGAGAGTCTCAGTATGTCGCTCTCGGTAGAGTGCTATGGCGTCACAGCTCACAGCAACCTCCAACTTTTGGACTTAAGCTGTTCTCTTGCATTAGCTTTCCAAGTAGCTGGGACTACAGGTGCCCATCACAATGCCCAGCTATTTTTTGGTTGTAGTTGTCATTGTTTTTTGGCAGGCCTATTTGAACCAGCAGCTCCAGTGTATGTGGCTGGCACCCTAGCTGCTGAGCTACAGGTGCCGAAACTAAACCTATATTCTTAAGCAATAAGTGCACATCCAAAGAATAGCTACTTCAAAAAGATAAAATCTGCATAGACTATTAGTCTAATTTAGAAGCTCTGAAGACTCTTTAGAAGCTCTGAAGACTCAGAAGGCCTGGACGAGTCTCCTACCCTCTTTGGTGTCCAAATATTTAATTTGTAGAATAAATGGATTTTGTTTTATAACTCCTAAGGTATTTTCTAGTCACTATGATCCAAAGGTGGTAATTCTCATGAATAACATAATAGTGACCAAATTCTTTGTTTAACATCACTTACAACTCTTTTACTATTACTAAACATCTCCTAAAATAAGGGTTCAGATCTCTGTTAAAATCATTAGTACAAAAGCATATATGATATATTTGGTCTTTGAGTGGTATACTTAAATTACCTTTACCAAGAAATGAAATGGCTCACCCTGGGTAGAGTGCCCCGGTGTCATAGCTCATAGTAACCTCAAACTCCTGGGCTAAAGCAATCCTCTTGCCTTAGCCTCCCAAGTAGCTGGGACTACAGGCCATTACATCCCTTTAGTGTTTCCATTTTTATTAGAGACGGGGTCTTGCTCTTGCTCAGGCTTGTCTCAAACTCCTGAGCTCAAGCTATTTACCTGTCTTGGCCTCTCAGAGTGCTAGGATTATAGGCATGAGCCACCACACCTGGCTATTTATACTTCTTAGAAGGAACTGACCATTGTAATCAAAGCGTGGTTATGTTAATAAACTATTATTCTTCCCAAAAAGATGCTGACATAACCTTAGTCAATTGATTAACCAATTGGCCAAATATGGTACTGTAAAATTACAATATGGCGTTAATCATTACCTGGTGAAATGATTATGAACCTTTGTGCAATGCTGTGGCCACTCGCAAAAATCACTAATGCAGCCACTCATCACAAATACAGCTACATCAATCAGAAGAAAATTCTGGCTGTGGAATTGAAGGAGAGTTTGTTTAAAGAAAGGAAAACAACTCTAAATAGTAAAATAAATATTTTCTCCTGCCTTTGGGTGACCTTATGCTCAACCCTTTCCTCTAGGAGAATGCTGTCTCCAAGCCTGTGGTTTCGTGGCATGGCAGTCATCTGGAGAGTCTCTCTGCAGTCCAGCAATGGGCCACTTTCCGGCCACACAAACCTGATTTCCTCCTCTTTTCTCCACCAACACCCACATTCTCACTAACGCGCTCATTTTTTAAGATGGATTCTCTTTCTTTAACAACAACTTTACTTTATCAACCCTTCAATTCTAAAATGTTCCTGTTCTTCATTTCTAAGGCACAGTCTGGCAGAGCTACCAGTCCCAAAGAAGCTCTGCTTTTTTATGGTGCTGAGGTTTGAAGAAATATGGGTCAATGAAATAACTTATCTGAAGTAAGAATCACTTTAAGTTTGTTTGTCTGGTCACTTGCAGAGATTTTAGGACAATAGTCATGAAGTAATCAAGTGTTCTAAGCTAAGAGATTAGATAATGCCTCAAGAATATAATACAGCATAAAATTCCAATTATGCAAGAGGAATACGTCCTAGACCTCTGTTGCACAACACTGTGCGTATAGTGAACAGTACAGCATTATCCACTTAAAAATTGGGTAACAGGGTTAAAACTGAGGGAATATAATAAGTCAGGTTCAGTGCATCATGCCATTGCTGACAATTCCAAGGAAATGCCAGTGGGACATCACTGTCACACCACCATGGAACTATCTGAAAGGAGCTAGGAGCTGAAAAGCCAAATTAAAGAGTCCTCTAGCAGAGGTGGGGTGCAGTGGCTCACACCTATGGTCCTAGCACTCTGGGAGGTTGAGGCGAGTGGATTGCCTGAGCTTAGGAGTTCAAGACCAGCCCAAGCAAGAGCAAGACCCCATCTGTACTAAAAATAGAAAAACGAGCTGAGCATAGTAGTGAATGCCTATAGTCTAGCTACTTAGAAGGCTAAGGCAAGAGGATTATTAGAGCCTAAGAGTTTGAGGTTGCTGTGAGCTATGACACGACAGCACTTTGCCCAGAATAACACTGTCTGGAAAAAATAAAAAAAAAAATTCCCAAGTAGAGGTCATACACAGTAACCCAAACTTGAGAGTATCTGAGATGGGAACTGTGTTTCCAGGAAGGAGCATATCTGGGGCCATATTACTGTGTGTTTTCATGTACATTTCTGAAAACAGGCCTATATATAGTTCAAGGCTGTCCTACTCTGTTCAGGCTGCCATACCACATGCTATAAACTGGATGCCTTAAACAACAGAAGTTTATTTCTTACTGCTCTGGAAATCCAGAAAGGCCAAGCTCAGGGTGCCAGCATGAGTATCAGTATCTAGTGAGCCCTGCTCCTGGCTTGCAAACGACACCCATTTTGTCATGTCCTCACTTGGTCTTTCCTTGATGCATGTAAGTGGAGAAGAGCTCTCTCTCTTCTTCTATAAAACCACCAATCCTATCAGATTATGACTTCCTTTAACTTTAATTACTTCATAAAGTTCTCTCAACATACAGTTATATTGGAGGTCAGGGCATCAACATATGAATTTTGGGGGAACACAATACAGTCCACAGGGATGTTATGGCTACCCACACAGAATATCCCCAAATGTGGAAATCAGTTCTATCCTTCAGAGAAACACATTCTTTAAATCTATCTTACAAATACCCTATTTTTGATGCTGGAACCCTTCGTCCAAAATAAATTTCCCAAGAGATTTAGTATATAATATGGAGAATATGCCAGATGGTAAGGTTGGACAATGCGTTCGGCCTGTGTTGAGGTGAACAGTTGCATCTGCAATGACCCTGCTCTGAGAAGAGACAATAGGAGATTTCAAGGAGCTGCCAATCTGAGTAAATGGCTCAAGCACAAGAACCATGAAAGTCCCAGGGAAACATCTTTGCCCTCAATACATGAGAATTTCAAAAAGCAGCTGTACCTTGAGGTTACCCTGGAACAAAGGGGAGCCAAATATGGCTCTGGCTGCAAGAAGAGACTCATCTAGAGTGTGTTTCATACTGAGTCATCAGGGTATTTCTTGAGGGAGTTGAGCAACTGGTCTGGCCAGTTAAAGCCTCTCATAAGAATGTATGTACTCCAGTTAGCATCTTACTGATGAAATCAAGTACCTGCAAAACCAGAAGCTTCACCTCATCAGGGAATCTTTCAGGACTTGCTGTTTGCACAAAAAAGGAAGTGATCATTGTTATAGAAGAATCCAGGTCTCTTCATGAAATCATGAAAAAAAAAAGATGTATTGGCCTAGGGTCAGAAAAACTCTGATATCATGCATATTTTGCTACCAATTAGCCTTGGGGAAAAAAATAGCCCAGTTTTCTCATCAGTGAATGAAAGTGTAGATTAGGCCAGTGAGTCTGAAGTTTATTTAAATTGCAGGTTTTCAGAACCATAGCCCCCCCAAAAAATTTGATTCAGTTGTTCTGTGGTAAGATCATTTCATTATTTACTGGGACCCTATTGATTATGATACGGGCAATCAACATTCCTCCCTACACATACACACATTCTGATAAACATTGAACTAAATGATTTCTAAAGTTCTTCTGCCTTTCAGATTTTACAATTCTATGTTTCTAAGTTTCATCCAAGCAAAGCATCATATTAGGCCCACATTCCTGAATAAGCTGCAACAGAATTACTAAAAACAAACATCTTTTTCTCACTCTAAGTACACTGGACCATGCCACTGTAATAAAGCCCAGGAGAGAAAGAAAATAATGATGTCTAAGCATTATTTATTTTTGCAACCTTCATCTTGTATAAGCTGGTAGGTAATTTTCCATGTTAAGTATGTTCAAAACAATGACCCAGAGTGAGATAAAACTGCTTGGAATATTCTTCAACATCTTCTGCCCTCTTTCTTTTGGCCCTGATACCAACTCTATTTGTGAAATCTCAGAACCTAAATTCCAGTATTCAGATTTTTAAAATAACAAAAACAAAAAAATGAGGCTTTCACTGTTGCCTCTTATCTCTAATTCCATTTCCAAGGTTACTCACTGATTGTTTCAGATAGGTGGAATTTTTTTCAATACACACATTGTATTCTCTTATAGGATATTCTCTGTGATTTAAACATCACCTGCATGTCCAGAGCTTCTTTCTGTGATCATTATTTGTTTTCAGTAGATACGAATGAAGCTTAAGACAGTTTCTTGAAGGCAGAGATGCTGTATTGTGTCTTCATGAATGGTTAAACACAAAAACTAGTGCTTTGTAGAACAGTGTTCTGCCAGGGGAATGGGTAAGCATAAATATATCATTTCTAATGAAACCCCTGTTTATTCAATAATCCAGTGGAAGGACTAGGGAACTGGTCAACTTTGGAAGGAGTCAGTGAAGGAAGCAGGAATTGTGACCTCATTAGGAAATTCTCTGTTGCTTTCTTCTACTCTACAAGGCTGTCCACAGTCTTAAATGAGTTGTCTCAGTCTGTGTGGGTCACCTTAGGACAGTCACTTGCTACCTGATTTTATTCAGATAGACGTTTCCTCAAATACCATTTTCTTTTGACTTTCTGCAGAAAAAGTTAATGGATATAACTTGGAGCCAGATGAATTAATTTTTTACGTTCTCTGTTTCTTTTTAACTCTTGTTCCAAATACTTAGAGAGATTAGAGAAAGAACAATCAGGTCTTCACGGCCAAAGTGCAGGGTGGAGGTATGTGGCCCCAGAAAGAAGGCATGGGGGAGACATTCAGAGATGGGCAGGAGGCTTCTCCAGTAAGTATCCCTCCTCAGACCATGAGTGACCCTAAAGGAGAAACCAAGTCTTCAATCATCTTGCAAATCTAGCAAAGTATTTTAATATACAATAGTGGTTTGACATAGGTTTAAGTGAAATGACTCCAGCTGAATGGAAATTTTCCATTCAAATATTTTAAAGTATATAAGAGATTGGGGACATGGTGATAAAAGTCTTTATAAAATTTCAATTAGGAGAAACAAGTTTCAGAAATCCCTAAGAGAGTAGATTTTGTTTTCACCACAAAAAAAAAAAAAGAGTATGTGAGATAATGCATACATTAATTAGGTTGATTAAGCTATCCCCCAATGTACACATATTTCAAATCTTGATGTTTTACACTATGTATTTTTTGTCGGTTAAAATAAATAAATGAATACATAAATGTGTGATACTTTCTTTGGCATTTTGGAGGCTCAGGAATTGTTTTTAAAGAGGAGAAAATGTATTTTTAATATATTTGCATTTCTTCCCTTTTGGGTCTTTAATTAGGTCTGTCTCAGACATCCTCAACATATAAAATAACTAAATGAGAGGAAAGAAACTCAGGGTTTAAGGTTCAAGCAAACCTATTAGGCTTTGTGTTTTTATGATAAATTTTCATTTCTATCAGAATATAAATGTTGTGATTAAAATACTAAAATGTAGAGTGGTACACAAAATGGAAAATTACATAAAGAAGTGTAAAGAATGCTAAAGGAAAGAAAGGAGGAAAGTTAGCCCCAAATTGCTACAAACTATAATTGGAAAAACTACAAAGCATATTTGAGGCGCCAACCTGGCTCAGACTTTCTCTTCTTTGCCACTAGCTCTTGTCCTAGTAAAGACGTCGTGTAATACATTCTGATGCTTATGATTCGTTGTGTGTAATATTTAATTCACCTAATTAGGATGAATACATAATTTTACCATCAAAACAGGGAGTGCTTTTGTGAGTGAAAAGGTCCATCAAACCAGGTCTGTCTCAGACAACCCAAGATATGCATTTGCTCTACTCTTGACCCACTTAAACCTCTATTTTTGTGTATTTTGTTCAAAGTGTGCCATATTTGCTCCAAGGGTGATCTTAATTCAACTTCCACAGTGTGCCATCCTCTGAAGTGAATCTAAGTCTGCTTCAAACATACCCAACTATAGCCCAGCTGTGAGGACATAGCCCAAATCGGTGTAATATCAAAGGTGGGACATACCACCAAGTCAGAATCTGATTTGAGTTCTTGAAGGACAAAGGACATGGCACAAAATAACACTAGATCACAAAAGAATAAAGCAAGTTTTGTTATAGCAGCAAGGAAAAAGTTAGATTTAAATGATAAATTATCTTTATTGCCTTTCTAAAAGTTATTAATTTCCTACTACAACAGGTAACAGACCTCTAGATCACAGTCTGTATTTCAATGCAGATGTGATTAAATAGCAGTGTGACAAAAGGATATTAGTTTTTCATTTATAATATTATTTTCCTTAAAACAGTTTATATTTCATTGGTTTTTTTCTTTATGTCAAAAGAAATTTCTGATGTGCTCAATAAACCTTTGGAGGTAAGTTAGCATCATGACTAATTTAGCCAATGATGTCAGTTACTTTCAGACAAGTATCAACAGCTTCATGGTATATTTTGCATTTCTTTGCATTGGGTGATTTTTTTTATATATATTTAAAAAAAAAGTAAAAAAGTAAAAAAAAATTTTTTAAGTAGTACAGCCTCAACCAATTAAACAATATTAGAAGTGATGTGAAAATATGAACAAAAGAAATGTTTTTAAAATTCTTCAAGACAGAGGCACTAGCCAAAATGATAAAAAAGTTAGAGTTCTGACCAACATATGTTCATTCCTGGCCCAAGGAATCAGGGGGGCAAAGGTAGTACAAGACTTTGCTCATATCTCAGTCTCTATCTGAAAGCCAAGAACATCAGTTAAGAAGAGACAGCCTGATCATTTCTACATGAAAAGAGAAAAACCTGAGAACTTGCTAAAATAGGGAAGGTCATCTAAATACACCAGCACCAGGAGAGAAGATGAAAACTGAGCCAAAGAGAAGCAGAGATGGAAAACCTTAAAATGAGACTAACTCCCTTAGTTAAGCCATATATGGCTAAGTTGTATGTAAAGCAGGGGGGAAGGAAAAAGCATAAACAGAAGATGTATACCAAAGTCTGCGATCTTTATGAATATGAATTGAATGCTAAGACAGAGGAGATGCTTAAGGGATTAGAATAGCTAGTTCAGGAAATGAAATCTGTGGTGGAACACCTGCTATGAAATCCCACTCAACAAGGTTGACTGGGGCAAAATGAAATAAAAGTCTTTGCCACTTACTTCTCCATCCAGATGCTCCCCACCAAGCCCCAACTTACAATTACCTAGTATCCTATCTCTACTCCTATTTTAGAGAAAGATGAATGTATAAGCAAAACTTCCACAAAATCTTTCAACATGTAAACGCAGTGAGAGACGAATCAGCTAGAAGTAGGTTTTTGAAACTTGTCAGCATATTGGTGGTAATTGAAATTCTGACAGTAGATGGGTTTGTACTCTATGCATCCCTCACATACACTGTGCCCACACTGTTGTCTTCAAGGAATATTCTCCTGCAAACTTTCCTCTGGCCTGGCTAACTTTTATTCATCTTTTAGCTCTTAAACTCCCCACCCATTCGACTTATGCCTTTGTTGTACATTCTCATAGCTACCCTTTCATTGTTCCAGTAGCACTATTACTATCGGATGTTTACAATTTAATATTTATATTATATATATATATATATTTTTTTTTTTTTTTGGAGACAGAGTCTCACTATGTTTTCCTCAGTAGAGTGCTGTGGCATCACAGCTCAAAGCAACCTCAAACATTTGGGCTCAAGTGATTCTCTTGCCTCAGCCTCCTAAGTAGCTGGGACTACAGGCGCCCACCATAATGCCCAGATATTTTTTGGTTGCAGTTGTCATTGTTGTTTGGTGGGCCCCAAAGGGCTCGAACCTGCCAGCTTTGGTATATATGGCTGGAGCCCTGCTCACTGAGCTACAGGTGCCATGGCAATATTTTAAATATCTTTTATTATTCTGTATTGAACACTAAACTCCCTAAGAAAAGGAACGGAGTGCACCCTGATATCCTCACCATCTGATCTGATCTGGTCTGTAGGCAGCAGTCAACAAATGAATGAACTAGGAAAAGAATTAATGACAGCAGTACATTGCCATGACTCATGCATGTTCACCTAGGAAGCAAATTGGCCTGGCTACTCTGGGCATGGACTGGTCATAAGAGCATCAAACCAGAGCTGCAGCTCACACCCATAGAGCTGAGCATGACAGAGAATATGTGGATGAGGGAAGCAACCATCAGTTCATAGGTCCAAAGGGGACACTAACAAGAGTTAGTCTTTCCATAACTGGCTTGGGAACTGGGGACACTGACCTAAATTTCAGAGATGCTGTTGCTAAACAGAATTTTACAGCACTCAGATGTCTGCTCTCTTTGTTCATAAGATTATCTCATCAACATGTGTGCTTTTAGAAATCTTTTCCTATTTGCTTTTTATTGATAACTTTTCATTTATTTTTATTTCAAATTAATATGAGGGTACAAATTTTTACCTTACATTGTTCTCACTTCAAAGATAAAGTTCAAGTTGTAAAAGAGCCTCTCGTCCAGGGGGCATGCTGAGGACCCTGGTATTAGGTGAGATACTGCCAAAAGCCCTCCTTCCTCCCACCAATCACCCTACCCACTACCCGCATCTTCTTCCTCACCCTGCCCTCTTGCTAGACAATATTTGTGTTTTATTGTTCATGTGGGCATGTAATTATTTATATATTGGTTTCATATTAGTATGGAATACATTGGATATTTATTTTTCCATTCTTGAGATAGTTTACTAAGAAGAATGTGTTCCAATTTCATCCAGGTAAACATAAAAGCTGTAAGGTCTCTGTCTTTTTTATGGCTGAATAGTATTCCATGGTATACATGTATCCATTCGTGGGTTGATGGGCATTTGAGTTGCTTCCACAACTTGGCAATTATGAATTGAGCTGAAATAAATATTTTGATGCAAATGTCCTTGTAGTAAATGATTTTTGTTCTTCTTCGTAGATACCCAGTAATGGGGTTGAGGGATCGAATGGAAGGTCAACTTTTAATACACATCTACCCCATGGGTGGAATTATTGAGCCACATCCTCGTAATTTTAAAGGCATGTAGCTCATATAACTGAGATGAGAGGATGTTTAGCTGGCCTTCCCTGCCCAATTATTCTTTTTATATTAAAAATAGAACTATTTACTTAAATAGCTACTGAAATATGAACTCTAATCACTAAGAAAACATTTTATAATATAATTATAAAGAAAGGCAGCTGTGTAATTTAACCTCTCTAAATCTCAGTTTATTTACCTGTAAAATAAGGATTATAGCATTTACCCTTCAGGAAGAATCTGAGGCTCAAATATATGAAGCTCATATATTGAAGCTCATAATAGGTACTAAGCTCATATATTAAGCTCAAACACAAATGCTGTCATTATTAAAATAAATTTACAATAAAAATTAAGAAAATCAAATACTTTGCATCAGGTGATAATCCTTTTACTACCCATTAATTCTTGTAGTCCAAATATCAATATAAAATGTGTTTTCCTTCAGATCTATGTGAAATATAACTTACTGCTTTATTCTGAACATTTTCTGAGTTCTAGAACCTTATACATTATTATGTGTTGGCATTTAAGTCCCTGGAGAAACTTCCCTTTCTCGTTTCTCACTCTAGTAGGAGAAAGCTTTTGAAGCTCACTTAAAAGCCAGGGCCAAAGTATGTCTTAGGAATCCACCTGTCAGTTTTTCTTTTTGACCTAACCTCAGAGCACCAGCTCAGCCTCTATCATCTGACCTCCTCCTGCTATCAATTTACAAATCGGAACCTACTTTTCCTTTCTTCTGGGCCTCTCAAGCTGTCATTCTTCTGCCTCTGACATTAGCATTACCAGGTGCCTAACTCCAGACCTTCCATATCAGACTCTGTGAGAGTGGAGTTAGGAATTCACATTTTAACAAGCTCCAAAGGGGATACTTAGGCCTTAATCCAGAGGGCAGCATTTCTGTGAGCTGAGAAAGTTTCTTGGGCCTTTCAGAACAGGATTCTGCTCTTGGGCTTACGCGATTCTGTTTTCAACACCTTTCAAGCCCTACTAGATGGTATGTGCCTCCTTCCCCAGGGCCTGAAACACACCCCACTAGATCAACTTTAAACTTGTTTTTCATTTGAAGGATCTAGAGCAAAAATTGGTACCTAGCTAAGTCTAACCACAGTAATTCCTGATGAGTTCACATATTAAATGATCGATTCTACAAGATAATAGGTACTAAGCTCACATCAATGATTGCTGAAGGGTAAAATACTTCCTGTTGACAGTGGGAGATAGGCTTTTAAGTGGTACACCACATGGCATTAAATAACAACGAGTCACAAAGTGAGAACTTTTTCAAATCTCTATCTTTCTGATTGCATCAGAGTAAGTCTTAGAGCTGTGCTACCAGTGTTTTTCTGTGTCTTTTAGCACATCCCTGACATTCTTCCTGTCACCCTTTTTTGATGGAGAGTAGGTTTCAACTCTTCCTCAAGCAACAAGATTCAACTAAAATGGGATGAATGGCATGACTTTCTATGTGTTTACTTCTATTGTTTTCTTCTATTTGTTTTGTAGTTGTGATATAAAATCTCCTTTTATTCATTTAAAAATGAAAAAGTGAATTGATTATTAAAAATGATAGTTCAGGTAATAGATGGCAAAAATCATGAATGGTGCAAATGAATGAATAAAGATTTGGGAAATCTGTTTAGTGGATTAAAAAAATCACGAGTAGGTGAGAGGAATTCTAAGAGTAAGATTAGAAAACAGATTTTCTTATTGTACCCCATGACGGTGAGTTTCGCACATTGATGTCTGAGTTCATTTAGTTCATTAGGGTTACTTTTAACAGACTATCTGAAACTGAGTAAATCGTAAAGAAAAGAGGTTTATTTGGTTCATGATTCTAGTGGCTGAAAATTTGAGATTGGGTATTTGCATTTCATGAAGTCCTCAGGCTGGAAAGCAGAAGAGGGAACACGGTGAAGAGGGGAAGTCCAAGGGATATCCAAGGTGCATAAAAACCCTCTTGCAGACACTATGCATAATCCATTCCTGGGAGAACTAATCCAGTCTCACAAGAGCAAAAACTCCCTACCAAAAATAGCACCAACTCATTCAAGAGGGATCTACCACTAACCCAAACACTTCCCAGCAGGCCCCACTCCACAATATTACCACACTGGGGACCAAATTTCTATACGAGCTTTGGCTGGGATAAACAAACCATATCCAAACCACAGCATCTTTTCTTTTTTTTAAATTAAAGGTTATTTTTACTGTAATTTCAACTGTTCAAAAGAAAGCCATGGACAAGAAGAAAAAAAATTCAATGAATAAGATCATAAATTGTACATTCTCTCTATTAATCAATAAGAGCCCCTAAACTCCACTTAAGAGTCCATTTACTTTTTTTTTTAATTGTTAAATCATAGCTGTGTACATTTGTGTAATCAAGGGGTACAATGTGCCGGTTTCATATACAATCTGAAATATTCTCATCAAACTGTTCAACACAGCCTTCATGGCATTTTCTTAGTTATTGTATATAGACATTTGTATTCTACATTTAGTAGGTTTCGTCTGTACCCATACTAAGATGCACCATAGCTGTAGCCCCACCCATTACCCTCCCTCCACACTGACTTCCCCCCTCCCTTCCTCTCCCTTGGCCCTTTCCCCATATTCTTGTGCTATAGTTGTGTTACAGCCTTCATATGAAAACTATAAATTAGCTTCATAGTAGGGCTGAGTACATTGGATACTTTTTCTTCCATTCTTGAGATACTTTGCTAAGAAGAATACGTTCCAGCTCCATCCATGTAAGCATGAAAGAGGTAAAGTCTCCGATATTCTTTAAGGGTGCATAATATTCCATGGTATACATGTACCACATTTTGCTAGTCCATTCGTGGGTACATGGGCACTTGGGCTTCTTCCATGACTTAGCAATTATGAATTGGGCACCAATAAACATTCTGGTACAGATGTCTTCGTTATATTGTGACTTTTGGTCTTCTGGGTATATACCTAGTAAAGGAATTACAGGATCGAATGGCAAGTCTATTTTTAGATATCTAAGTATTCTCCAAACATCTGTCCAAAAGGAACATATTAGTGTGCATTCCCACCAGCTGTGTAGAAGTGTGCCCTTTCCTCTGCATCCATGCCAACATCTCTGGTTTTGGGATTTTGTGATCTGGGCTACTCTTACTGGGGTTAGGTGATATCTCAAAGTAGTTTTGATTTGCATTTCTCTGATGATTAAGGATGATGAGATTTTTTTCATGTGTCTGTAGATCGTGCATCTGTCTTCGTTAGAGAAGTTTCTCTTCAAGTCCCTTGCCCACCCTGAGATGGGATCACTTGTTCTTTTCTTGCTAATACGTTTGAGTTCTCTGTGGATTCTGATTATTAAACCTTTATCAGAGGTATAACCTGCAAATATTTTCTCCAATTCTGAGAGCTATCTGCTTGCTTTACTCACTATGTACTTGGCTGTGCAGAAGCTTTTTAGTTTGATCAGGTCCCAGTAGTGTATTTTTGATACTGCTTCAATTGCCTGGGGAGTCCTCCTCATAAAATATTCACCCAGGTCGATTCCTTCAAGAGTTTTCCCTGCACTTTCTTCAAGTATTTTTATAGTTTCATGTCTTAAGTTTAAATCTTTTATCCAGTGAGAGTCTATCTTAGTTAATGGTGAAAGGTGTGGGTCCAGTTTCAGCCTTTTACAGATCACCAGCCAGTTCCAGACATCTACTTCTCTGCTTTTGTGCCAGTACCATGCTGTTTTGATCACTATGGATTTATAGTACACTCTCAAGTCTGGTAGCGTGATTCCTCCTGCTTTGTTTTTATTGCTCAGTAATGTTTTGGCTATTCGAGGTTTTTTCTGATTCCATATAAAACGAAGTATTATTTTTTCAAGATCTTTAAAGTATGACAATGGAGCTTTAATAGGAATTGCATTAAAATTATATATTGCATTGGGCAGTATGGACATTTTAACAATGTTGATTCTTCCCAGCCATGAGCGTGGTATGTTTTTCCATCTGTTAACATCTTCAGCTATTTCTTTCCTTAGAGTTTCATAGTTCTCTTTGTAGAGATCTATCCCGTCCTTTGTTAGGTATACTCCCAAATATTTCATCTTCTTTGGCACTACTGTGAAAGGAATAGAGTCCTTGACTATTTGTTCAGCTTGGTTATTGCTGGTATATATAAAGGCTACAGATTTATGGGTGTTGATTTTGTAGCCTGAGACATTGCTATATTCCTTGATCACTTCTAAAAGTTTTGTAGTAGAATCCCTAGTGTTTTCCAGATATACAATCATATCATCTGCGAAGAGCGACAGTTTGATCTCTTCTGACCCTATGTGGATACCCTTGATCGCCTTTTCTTCCCTAATTGCAATGGCTAAAACTTCCATTACAATATTAAAGAGCAATGGAGACAATGGGCAACCTTGCCTGGTTCCTGATCTAAGTGGAAATGATTTCAATTTAACTCCATTCAATACGATATTGGCTGTGGGTTTGCAGTAGATGGCCTCTATTACTTTAAGAAATGTCCCTTCTATACCAATTTTCTTAAGTGTTCTGATCATGAAGGGATGCTGGATATTATCAAAAGCTTTTTCTGCATCAATTGAGAGAATCATATGGTCTTTATTTTTAAGTTTGTTTATGTGTTGAATTACATTTATAGATTTATGTATATTGAACCAGCCCTGAGACCCTAGGATAAATCCAACTTGGTCATGGTGTATAATTTTTTTGATGTGTTGTTGGATTCTGTTTGTTAGGATCTTATTGAGTATTTTAGCATCTATATTCATTAGTGATATTGGTCTATAATTTTCTTTTCTTGTTGGGTCTTTCCCTGGTTTGGGGATCAAGGTGATGTTTGCTTTGTAGAATGTGCTGGGTAATATTCCTTCTTTCTCTATATTTTGGAAGAGGTTTAGTAGTATAGGTACTAGTTCTTCTTTAAATGTTTGGTAGAATTCTAACATAAAGCCATCTGGTCCTGTGCTTTTCTTTTTAGGGAGATTTTGTATAGTTGATGCTATTTCAGAACTTGATATAGGCCTGTTCAACATTTCCACTTCGTTCGGGCTAAGTCTTGGTAGGGGGCGTGCTTCCAGGTATTGGTTGATTTCTTTCAGATTTTCATATTTGTGAGAGTAGAGTTTCTTGTAGTATTCATTAAGGATTTTTTGAATTTCTGAGGGGTCTGTTGTTATTTCATCATTACCATTTCTGATTGATGAAATTAGAGATTTTACTCTTTTTTTCCTGGTTAGGTTGGCCAAAGGTTTATCTATTTTATTGCCCTTTTCAAAAAACCAACTTTTGGATTTATTGATCTGTTGTATAATTCTTTTGTTTTCAATTTCATTTAATTCTGCTCTGATTTTGGTTATTTCTTTTATTCTGCTGGGCTGGGGTTGGAGTGTTCTTCCTTCTCCAGTTGCTTGAGATGTCCCATTAAGTTATTAACTTCCTCTCCTTCCATTTTCTTGAGAAAGGCTTGCAGTGCTATAAATTTCCCTCTTAGGACTGCCTTTGCAGTATCCCAGAGGTTCTGATAATTCGTGTCTTGATTGTTATTTTGTTCCAAAAATTTGGTGATTTCCTTCTTAATCTCATCTACCACCCATCTATCCTTCAGCCTAAGGTTATTTGGCTTCCATGTTCTTGTATGGGTATGCAGATTCTTGCTGTTATTGAGTTCAACTTTCATTCCCTGATGCTCTCAGAAGATGCAAGGGATAGTCTCTATTTTTTTTTAAATTTGCTAAGGTTAGATTTGTGGCCTAGGATGTGGTCGATTTTCAAGTATGTTCCATGGGCTGATGAGAAGAATGTGTATTCAGTTTTGTTGGGATGAAATGTTCTGTAGATGTCTGTTAAGTCCAAATGTTGAATGGTTAAGTTTAAATCTAAGATTTCTTTGCTTAGCTTCTTTTTTTTTTTTTTTTTTTTTTTTGCAGTTTTTGGCTGGGGATGGGTTTGAACCTGCCACCTCCAGCTTATGGGGCTGGTGCCCTACTCCGTTGAGCCACAGGCGCCACCCCCTGCTTAGCTTCTTTTTGGAGGATCTATCCAGGACTGCTAAAGGGGTGTTAAAATCTCCAACTACTATGAGACTGGAGAAAATCAAGTTGCTCATGTCTGTTAGAGTTTCTTTTATAAAATGAGGTGCGTTCTGGTTGGGTACATAAATATTAATAATTGAAATCTCATCTTATTGAGTATAACCTTTAACAAATATGAAGTGTCCATCCTTATCCTTCCTTATTTTGGTTGGTTTAAAACCTATTGCATCTGTGAATAGGATTACAGCACCTGCTTTTTTCTGCTTTCCATTTGCCTGGAGTATAGATGACCATCCCTTCACCTTGAGTCTATATTTATCTTTTAATGTAAGATGCAATTCTTGTATGCAACAGATATCTGGCTTGAGTTTTTGTATCCAGTCAGCCAACCTATGCCTCTTTCAAGGACAATTTAAACCATTCACATTAATTGAGAACATTGATAAGCCTTTCGAGGGTCCAGTGGACATTTTTAATCCTTTTGCAACTGTGGAAGTTGGAATTTGTTCAAAATTTTCTGGGTGGGTTTACTTTTCTGGTGGAGGATTATGCTGGTCTTTATGGAGGATAGGTCTGAGAATATCCTGGAGAGCTTGTTTAGTTGTGGCAAATTTCTTCAACATGTGAATGTCATTAAAGTATTTAATTTCTCCATCATAAATGAAACTCACTTTAGCTGGGTACTGGATCCTGGGTTGAAAATTATTTTGTTTTAGGAGATTAAAAGTCAATGACCATCCTCTTCTAGCTTGAAAGGTTTCAGCAGAGAGATCTGCAGTTATTCTAATATTCTTGCTCTTGTAGGTGATGGTTTTCTTTCGTCTGGCAGCTTTCAGTATTTTCTCCTTCATATTAACTTTAGTGAAATTGATTATGATGTGTCTAGGGGATGTCTTATTTGGGTTGAGTCGTGCTGGAGTTCTGAAACTGTCTGCTATCTGAATTTCAGAATCTCTTGGCATGTCTGGAAAGTTCTCCTTCATAATCTCATGGAGAAGAGACTCTGTGCCTTGTGAAGCCACTTGGTCGCTTTTGGGGATCCCTGTAAGATGAATATTGGTTTTCTTCAAATTATCACTCTGAGAGAGTGCTCTGTTTTTGCCCTCCATTTCTCTTCCTCTTTGAGAGTTTGGGAGCATTCTAAAGCTTTGTCTTCAATGTCAGAAATCCTTTCTTCTACTTGCTCCATTCTGTTACTGAGGAATTCTACTGTGTTTCTCAGATCTTTGAGGGCTGCAACTTCTTGTCTCAATGTGTCAAAATCTTTGGTCATTTGGTCTTTGAATTCGTTGAATTCTTGAGATATCTTTTGGGTTACTGCTTGGAATTCTAATTCGATGTTATTTGCTATCGAGATTCTGAATTCAATTTCTCACATTCCATCTTGTGCATGGGTGCTTGTGCTGTGTCTGCCCCATTGATCCTTGGGGGAGTTGATCTACTCTGATTATTCATATTTCCAGAGTATTTCCTTTGATTTTGTCTCATGATTGTTTTTCACTGTTGCCTCTGGCCATCCCCAGTGTTGGGGTGGTGTCTCTCCAAGATTAGACCCGGGGGATCACTCTATTCTTGCTGGATCTTTGTAGGGAGTTGCCCTGTGTAGCTCTTCTGGGCTGCCCCAGCCAGGGAGTTCTGGTTGTGGGAGCAGCTCCAGAGTGTGACACACCAGGATCCAAAAACAGTTTGTGGGGTTGTCCACATGGTTCTGGGAGTGCCTGGCACCCAGTGACTTTGGGCACAGAGGGCCCAAGGCTCCAGCAGTCTCTGGCCAGGAGAATGGCTTTGGGCAGAGGCAGGGAGGGCTCTGGAGGGCACGAGGCTACCAGATTCCCTGGCTAGACGAGTGGGCCTTGTGGAGGCAGGGAGGGTACAGGAGGGAGGTTGCGGGGCTGCATGGCTCCTGGAGTTCCTGGTCAGAGTGTGAAGAGGCTCGCAGCTCTTCGGAGGTCCGGGAGGGTCCTGGCGCAGCTCTTATTGGGGTCTGAGAGGGTGCCGATCACAGTCCCAGTGCAGCAATTCCGGAAGTCCAGGAGGGTGCCAATCACAGGTCCCTACGCAGCTCTTCTGGAGGTGGGAGGGTGCAGATCATGGGTCCCTCAGAGGCATGGTAGCCAGCAGCCGTTCAGTCCCGTGTGTGGGCGGCACCCCCAGTTCATCAGTCAGCTGTGGCGGGGACAGCAGCAGGAGCACCACATCACATGCGCCTGTGGCCGGAGTAGCACAGCGAGCTACACAGGGAGGGAGCCATCGAGGTAGTGGGAAAGGAAGAGTGAGGTAGGTAACGCAGCTCAGATTGGACTGGGTCCCCGCACTACTGCTGGTGCCTCTTAACTGCCACCGCTGGCCGGAAAGCCGCCCCAGCCACTGCTGTCGCCATCGATGCAGCCGGGAATGAATGCCCAAACCACAGCAATTTATCTTACATTGTTTTATGCATTAGAGGAGCAAGTCATTTAACATTTCCTGGATAGGCAAATGAGATTCCACACCAGCTGCCTTACAGGTACAAGGGAGAGCAGTAGGAATTAGCATCCCCATTGCTCTTCAGCATCCCTTAGTAATGGAAAGGAATCATTAGAAAGGTCACTTTCTAAGGATTCCACATTTAAACCCTTCACACTTCCACCTTTTTATTCTTTACTCTTTGAATTAAAGCTGAACAATTTCAGTCTCTTCACCAAAATTCTCTTCCCATATTTTCTAGCATTTCTGTTGTACCTTTCCAAACTCGTATCTCATAGCCAATTGTATTTAGGATCATGTTTCCCAGGTGCAATAGTCCAGCACATGAGAACAAGCTCAGAATGTCTGGACCTCTGGGGACCACAGCCGCTCTTGGATTTTATAAATACACCAATAATAACGCAACTCAGCTGGCTGAGCTATGGGCACTGATTGAAAATGAGTAGAAAGGATGGTGAATTTTGTTCATTGTAACAGTAATATGTCTCTTGTAAGAAAAAAAAAAAGGCTGGTAATACATTATTTAAGTTAATAAGTATAACACAGAGGAAAATCTGCATACTGTTAGGCCTTTATTTCTTCTTTGATAAGGTATGGTGCCTTAATTCTATTTATTTTTTTTGCATTTTTCTACCTTAACATTCATCCCTGAGATTGTTCTCTTGTGAAAAATACTTTGATACAAGGTGGTAGTTTCTGTTAAATATAAGCTGACTCATAGGAATAGGTTTTGAGAAGCCAGTCTTCCTTGAAAAGAATAAAATATTAACTGTGTGTATGTTTCTAGATAGTGAAGAATCAGAGAAATGTTGTAGCCTTGGAAATAGAGATATGATGACCTTTGTTTGAAATAAGAAAAATGAGATCCCCTTAGAGGCTACCTATTGAATAAATGGTACAACCTACTTTCTAAACTCAGTATAAATATTTTCACAAAATACAGTCACATAATTTTGTTTTTCTTTTGTTCCTTACTTGACCTTCTTTCACAAAACGGACTTTTAGTGCTGAATCTTGTTTCTTCCACCAGGATCAACTCTTGAGTCTCTTACTGAACCTATTGTCCAAGAACTCTAGAGATTGACTTTATCTCAAATGAGTCAAAAGAGCTAGTCCTGCATCCACCTTCCAAGGTAAACATTTTATGTTTTAAAAATATAGTGCCTCAATGTCATATACCATAACTGTTGAAGATGGGTCTTTATGAAGTGCAATAGCTCTTTGTAGTAATGCCTTTGCTAGTTGTAACGCTGCTAGCATAAGAGTGAAACCCAATATGAGGGCCCCAAAGATGTAGCTCTCTTATGTTATTATCTACAAGGTTGACAACAGTCCAGATTGGCGTAATCCTCAGCTGCTACCAGCTCCATGCCATGCCATAATAATCACTATACACCTTGAATCTTAGTCACTAACTAGATGCCTCCTTTCCTCAAGATTGGTTGATTACAGAGTTACCATTGCTTTTCACTTCCAATGAACCTTAAAATTTTCATGTCTATCTGTCAGTCAATTTAGGTTATCATAACAAAATGTCACAGACTGGGTGACTTACACAGCAGAAATTTATTTTCTCACCGTTCTGAAGGCTAAAAGTTTAAGACCAGAGTGTCAGCCTGGTCAGGATCTAGTGAGGGCTCTCTTTTTTTTGCTTGTAGATGACAGCCTTCTCGTTATGTTTTCACAGACAGAGAGACAAAGAGAGTGCAAACTCCCTGGTGTCTCTCTTCATTGTGAGGACTCACCCTCATGGCATCATCTAAACATGATTATCTCCCAAAGGCCCCATTTCCAAGTAGGGATTAGAACCTCAACATATGAATTGGGAAGGGGGAGACAAAATTAGGTCAATAGACCATCCTAGTTCACAATGATAAATCTCCCTAAATTCTGAGATGCAGACTTCTAATCAGTTTTTTTTTTTATAGCAGAATTCATGAAAAGCCATGGTAGATAAACTATCTGAAGTCAATGCTACTTAGTCTTTGTCATGTCTAATTATCTGAAAGGGAAGACCCATCAGCATTTTCAATGTACGGTAGAGCCAGAGACATCCTACTTGACTGATTGTTTCACCTACGGGACATTGGATATAGGAGATCTTCATTTCAATTTCTAGGCTTTTTTTAAACTTTTGCTTTTGGGGAGAATTTATGCAATGAAGAATTTAGAGAAGCTGGTTAAAATGTGTCCCCAAAAAATGTTGGTGTCCTAGAAATATCATTAGTACATTCTCTATGAATATACTATACTTCCTCTCAAAAAACAAACCCAGTATTTTCTCAATCCCAACGTTGTTTGTTTATCTTCAGAGGATACCTCAGTCTCGTAGGATGACTTATTCTGATTTTATCTGTTTACCCCCCAAATAGCAAAATACCAATGGGGTCTAAGAGTTTAATTCTTTGGATACATTCATGTTCATCAAATAAACTATTGACTTAAAAATCAAGCAAGTTTGGCCAATCCTCATTTAGCAACTGCATCTGGCATGGTATGAAATATCTTACCATTAAGGCATTAATGATAATGAAGCTTTGAAGAAAAACTGTGTCCAAGTAGAAAGCATAACCAAAAGGAAACTTGGACTAAGGTCAAACCATCCTTGCCCTAGTGGCTTGAGGTTGTTTCCTCTTTGTTTTTCTTGAGCTCTCTAGAAAGAATCTGACCAAATTCTTCCGCCTCTGGCTACCACATATAGAATCACAGCATTGGCAAGGGACTTAGTGGTTAGCTACTCTTAACCTTTATTCAAGTAACAAATTCCATCACTGTTGTAATGATTGACACAGATGGTCTAAAGTACAAATGAATGACTACATATTCTATGTCTAAATATTTAGTTAAAAATAAAGTTTAAAATGGTTAAAGAAATATGTTTGTCTTCCAATCTTGATAAAAATACCTTTATAACCACCTGGGAAATAAAATTCATATTTAAAGGCGGCACCTGTGGCTCAGTGAGTAGGGCGCCGGCCCCATATGCCGAGGGTGGCGGGTTCAAACCCAGCCCCGGCCAAATTGCAACAAAAAAATAGCCGGGCGTTGTGGCGGGCGCCTGTAGTCCCAGCTGCTCGGGAGGCTGAGGCAAGAGAATCGCGTAAACCCAAGAGTTAGAGGTTGCTGTGAGCTGTGTGATGCCACGGCACTCTACCTGAGGGTGGTATGTGAGACTCTGTCTCTACAAAAAAAAAAAAAAAAAAAAAAATTCATATTTAAAATTCTCAGACCCATTGACATTCCGATATAAAACATAGTGATGCAGACCAGCCCTGGCTCGGTCTAAAGTCCTACTCTCCTCTTTTCCATCCCAGATCCATTTCACACTGGTTCACATCTATAAGTTCAATTTCATCACTGACAAACAGATCTGGGTGCATTTACCTTTGGGAGTACAAATCTTCACAGGTTCTAAACAGAAAAGTTGAGCATGAAATTCCAAGACTTGGAGTCCCCAGTTTGTGGTGAAGAGGGGGAGGGAAGAGGAAGGTAACTTCAGGAAGGCAGGATCAGAGGGGCATGATCTGAATGAGGTTATCTAAAGTGTGGGACTCAAGACAGGGAACCCTCAGCTCAAGTATAATAGTGTTACTATAATTTTTCTTGTATTTTTCTTTTCATTTATTTATTTATTGAGACAGAGTATCACTTTGTCACCCTCAGTATAGTGCCCTGGTGTCAGAACTCATAGCAACCTCAAACTTTTGGGGTGATGCTCTCGTCTCAGTGATTCTCTTGTCTCAGCTTCCTAAGAAACTGGGACTACAGATGCCAGCCATACTGCTATTTTTTCTTTTTTTTTTTTAAGAGACAGGGTCTTGCACTTGCTCAGGCTGGTCTCGAAACTGTGAGCTTAGGCAATCCACGGAGGTTGTCAGGATATTAACACACCTCAGAATTAAAATAGCAGTATTACTAAACAAATTCCAGTGTCCTACCCCTTTGAGCCACAGGCGCCACCCACTAAACAAATTCCAGAGCCAAGCAAAGTTCTACCTTCAGATGTCAACAGCCAAAATGTGCTGCATAGTTGAGAGAATCCAATTTCAGAACCAGAGTTTAGTTCTAGAAGTCTCTGAAGTTCTTCCGTGGAGACTCCTTTTAAGTCTTACATGGATCCCATGTAAAGGTCCCCAATGATTCTGAGCATTCGATGTAAGTCTGAGAAGAGTCTGGTCTGCTTTCAGCAATTCTCCCAAGATAAGATACAAAGGAGGATATGCCCCTCCATGTGGATGAATTTTACATGCCTTTTCTGACCAGACCAATCTCATGGTTTCTCTAAGACTCAAGACACTGCTGTATGGAGCCCAAGAGATCTGCTCTTCCATGGTTCCAAGGCCACTCTGGGGAGAATATGCAATGCATTAGTCAGGGTTCTCCAGAGAAACAGAACCAACTGGATGACAGACAGAACTGAGAGAGCCAGAGACGGAGAGGTAAAGATTTATTTTAAGGAATTGGCTCACATGATTATATAGGCCAGCAAATTCAAAACCTTCAGGGAAGGTCAACAGTACGGAGTTCCAAGGAATAACTGATGTTGCAGCTTGAGTCCAAGGACAGTCCTGCTGCCACCATTTTCTCTTTGTATGAGGAGGTCAGTCTTTTTTCTCCTAAGGCTTCCAAATGATTGTCTGAGGCCCACCCATGTTATGGAGGTAATCTGCTTCATTCAAAGTCAGTTCATTTAGTTAATCTCATCTTTAAAAAAATACCTTCACCGCCACATCCAGCTAGTGTCTGACCTATTTTCTGGGTACTATGGTGTAGCTAAGTTAACATACAAAATTAATCATTACACTAATTTCTTCTTTAGTACAATAGTAGGTAATGCTACAGAAAAGAAGGCAATTTTTGCCAAGTACTATTATATTTTTAAAATTTGTATTTAAACAAGTTCTTCTTATTATTCTACCTAGGAAAATATCAGTAACCTAGAGGAGGCCCAGCAGCCTTTCTAATGGTCAGATACTTCAGGTTTTATCTCTGTTCCAGGTGGCTGGCAGGCACAAATATTTAGTTTTGAAAAGATATATAACCTCCATGGGGCAGCAGCTTCACCAGGCATGACCGTATTTCCACAGGAAACATTTGAATTTCAGCTGTCAGGATATCCTACATTTGGCAAATTTGGGTGATATGTCAAGCCCCATAAATAGAAGCAGGCCAAGAACTTTTGGTAGTAAATTTAGGTATTAGTTTCTTACATATTCTCCATTTCTGTTGCAATTTTTTATTAGAAAATTTTTTACTAGAAAAAAAATCTCTCTCTCTCCCTACACACACACACACACACACACAGAGAGAGAAAGAAACTTGTTCTGCCAAGATTCAAACAGCTGTTTTCCTTGTAAAAAGTGAAAGGCAGGCATCGAAGAGATACTTCTTAGAATTCTCTCCATTCCAGGAGTGTCGAGGAAACTTAGGAACTTTCACTGAACATATAAACCAGCCGCAACTCCCAGAATCGATAATCTTCTTAATAGTCATCAGACCACCTAAAATTTTTGGAATTTTCTCACTTCATCCTCTAAGATGAGAATTTATCCTATTGCAGTGAAAATCCAATGTGAAAGACAAAAGTCGGAGCAGAGAATCTTTCCTAGGAGCTCTGGGAAATTTTGGCAACTTGCAGAAGAGGAAGGCTGACTTCCGAGGGATTAAGCTGGTGATCTGAGCTCTTTCCTTATTCCTATCTTCCTTCCATGGTCCACATTCCTTCCTTTGGACCAACATCAAAAGTCATCGAACTTTTCTTTCCTTCATTTATTGATCACATCCTGCATATGAGATAGAGCACCATAAATTAGGATGTGAAAGACACAGTCCCTGCTTTTAAGGAACTCTCTATTTAGGCCTAGAGAAAGCAAACATACACATAATTATAACATATCCAGTTAAGTAATGGATTTATGCAGTGATAATATAAGGAAAGGCCTCCATGACACTAAGCGACTTCTCTGGGAGAAACCTCAGAGCTGACGTCTGTGCCAGACAGAGGAGCAGCAGCAGGGCTAGTAGTGGACGTGGGGTCACAGGTGATGCTGTGGTGCTCAACCAGAGTGATGGCTAGAGTTAGGCCACCAGCCAGGAGGCCTCAGGGATCAGCAGGCAGGTGGAGCTGGAATATCCTGCTTATCCCTTCAACTTTGAGCCAAGGTTCTTGATTTAAAGAAGCTGCAATTCCTATAGTTTCCCTGATGAGAGCTGGGATTCGGATTATGCATTCTTTATTTGCACCCCATTTGTACCCCAGGCTAGTATGCCTGAGAAAATGTTTATTCTATCATTTCTAGAGAATTCTGTATAATATCTCATTTCAATTAGCTCAACTCAGAAGTTTCAGGTGAAGTTGCATCTTATCACAGTGCGTGCCAAAAAGGTATTTAGGATTGAATTGTGGCTGAGGCTGAGGCAAGAGGGTCAGGGAATCACATATCTGTAGGTGATGAAAACTCAAGGCAAATAATTCTCCTAGTCACCAATCTCAAGAGTTCCCTTAGAATAGCCTGTCATGCTGTGGAGTAGAGTCTGCATGAAGTTCCTCTCTCCAGCCCTTAGGTTTCCACACCGACTGAACTGCTGGCCAGACTTTCATAAACCTAGTTAAGATCTATTATTCACATCTGTGCATAGACAAATTCATAGCAACCTTAAACTGGAGATAAATGTAAAATCACAATCAGGATGCAATAATATCTTTAGATCCTTCAAATAACCTGGTCATTGCATAACAAAACAATGTATGCTGAGTTCATATGTCATCGAGGAATGTAAAGAAAAAATGCATCTTCTTCTTTGCTCTGTGACTGGCTTGATCCTCACCAGACCCCTTGCCTCTGCATAGCAGTGTGTGTGTGTGTGTGCACGTAGGGGACTGTGCACACGTGCGGGCATACACACACAAATATATGTGAGAAGGTGTGGAGTGGATGGAGACTCAGTTCAATCCCGGAGTCTTATTCATTTCTTTAGGTAACGTATTCTCATCTTGGACTATTCACACAAATGCTCAATCCTTCAGCAACCCATTGTCTTCTCCTGTTATTCTCCAAGATGGTATCTGAGGGGGGCAGTGGGAAAGGAAACAGAAAGGTGGTCTCAGTGTAAACATGTACCTCAAGGTAGCAGAAGAAAGGCGCCCTGGTAAGGTCTAGTTTATAGAATGCTTTCTGGGTGGCTGATCTGGATGGCTTCTGGTCTGATAATTCTGTTGGCATTTGCTGCTACAGGAAGATTGCAGCTGTTGGAACTCATAATTGATAGTCTATTTTTTCTCAGCACATCTGGGCCCAGGAGTTTACCTAATAATGCAATCCCACCTCAGTACTCAGTGGAATGGTGGAGCCCACCTGAGATCTCACTGTTCTTCCCACATGGTTCACCAGTCAGGTGTTTGGTTCTGGAACCTCCACATCCAAAACCTCTGCCCCTACCAATTGTCATTTTTATTTTTTTTGAGACAGAGTCTGACTCTGTTGCCCTGGATAGAGTGCTGTGGTGTCATAGCTAACAGCAAACTCAAACTCTTAGGCTTGAGCTATTCTCTTGCCTCAGCCTCTTCAGTTGAGATCTTGCTCAAGCTGGTCTCGAACTCTTGAGCTCAAGCAATCCACCTGTCTCAGCCTCTCAGGGCACTAGAATTATAGGGATGAGCCATTGTGCCTGGCCTGTCCCTATCAATTTTAACCAAATTTTACCCCTTATCCTGGGGCAAGTGGCAACTTCTGAATCTGTCTGTGCCACTTGGAAAAAGTGCTAAATTCCACGCCTGTCTCTGTCTCATCCCCACTGTTCCGCCTTTCTTGTGATCACCTGCTATAGGTTGACTTGCGTCCTCCCCCAAATATGTCGGAGTTCTAATCCCCAGTTCCTCAGACTATGACCTTATTTGGAAATAGGGCCGTTTCTCTGACAAGCTGGATTGTAATTAAGATGAGCTCATGCAAGAGTGGAGTGGGTCTTTAATCCAATATGACTGATATCCTTATAAAAAGAGGAGAAAAGACGCAGACCCAGCACACCAGGGGAGAATGCCATGTGAGGACAGAGGCAGAGATTGAACTGATTCAGCAGCAAGCCAAGGAACACCAAGGATTGCCAGCAAACCATCAAAAAAAAAAAAGCTATGAAAAGGCAGAGAAGGCTTCTCACTTACAAGTTTCAGAAGGAAGATGGCCCTGCCAACATCTTGATTTTAGACTTTCAGCCTCTAGAATTGAAAGCCACCCAGTTTGCACTGCTTTGTTTTGGCAGTCCCAGGAAACTAATATACCATCGTAGGATGGAGTGGGAACCTCCAAGGTCCTCTGAGGGGACCTCCTTTCAGTATCCCAAATAAGGAGCAGGGCGAACCCTCTGAGTTCTGCTCGGTCCAGCCCTGCCTTAATCTCGTAGCCTCTGGCGGTCAGGGCATATGGCCGATGGCTGTTTTCTATACATTTGTCTCCCTCTTCTTCCTGTAATCCAGCAAGACCCAAAAGATCAAGCTTTCCTGGCTTTCTTTTTCTTATCCGATTAAGACACCCTTTTTCTAAAACTCTATAATCAAATCCACCAGGCCTATCTCTTAGTATGGTAAAGGAAAAAAAAAAGAAAAGAAAAGAATTCTCTCTCTCCAAAAACAAAACAAACCAAAAACAATTCTGTATTTTGAGTCTCTTGCTTTGCTGACGACTCAAACATTCTATTTCGGGTGCCACAATCTAGTTGCTAACCATTTCTATTTTGGGTACCAGCAGCTAGGTACTAACCATTTCATTGTCTTTATAGTTCCAAGTTTCATGTACACTGAAGGATCATCACATGTGGTCAAGATGATCCTTCCACAGTGAGCAAAAAGTTCTGATACAAAGAACACTTGTGAGTAGGGCTGTCAGTCACAGGACTGTTGTTCTGTCACTTCCCTATCTGCAGATAACTTATAACCATCCTCTCTCCTTGCCTTGAGAAGTGGAGAAATTCTTAGCCATACAAGTATCCTCTGGTCTTCCAACCCACTTGCTGGTCTGTCCACTTCCCTCTGGCAGCCTGGAGCAGAAACGAGCTGAGAGACACGCTAGGTAATTGCCACAAGACCAATCACTGTTGGGCAGCTGACCAAGCACACAAAAGGCTGAGATTTTCTCTGACAAGCTGGATCCGGCTTCTTAACTTTGTCAGTACATTTCTACATCAGCGATAGAAGAATATTCTCACATCACCAACAGATGTAAAGTCTCCAACAGTTAGAGAGATGTTAGTTTTGAAAGATTTGAAAGATCTTTAGTAAAATGTTAGTTTTGAAAGATTCTCAGCTGGGCACAATGGCTCTTCTCTGTAATCCTAGCACTTTCAGAAGCAGGGGTGGGAGGATCCCTTGAGCCCAAGAGTTTGAGACCAGTCTGGGCAAAATAGTGAGATCCTACCTGTACAAAAAATTAAAAAAAAAAGTATCTGGATGTGGTAGCATCAGCCTGTAGCCTTAGCTACTCAGGCGGCTTAGGAGGAAGGATCACTTGAGCCTATGGAATTAGAGGTTGCAGTGAGCTATGATCACACCACTACACTCCACCATGCACAACAGAATGAAATCCTGTCTCTAAAACAAACAAACAAACAATCAAAAACAGAAAAGAAGAAACTATTCTTATCTTTTTAAACTCTTAATAAAGGCAGATGTAGTGAGAAAAATCACATGGACCATACTTGGAGTAGAGTTAAGAGTCTCCTTGGAAAGAATACACAAATAACACTTCTTCTAAATAACCCCACGAGTGCTTCATTATTACGAAGGGTTTGCACTTGAATGCTATCAATTTTTAGCTCACTTAAATCCTTAGTATATAAAAGAGCTAGAAAAGAAAAGGAAGATTAAAATAAAATTAATTAGCTGCTCTGTGGTTGTTTTAAGAATTTTAATTTAAGAAAAAGTTTTCTGGAATACAATTAGAATTATCTTTAAGTTCATTCATTTTTATCATTTCTACTTAATACATTAATTATTATTAATAGCAATACACTATAAGATTAAACACTTGTTTCAATTAATAGTCTTTTAAACAAGGCCTCAAAAATATATAAATTTAGTAAAACTCTTTCAATATGGTATCTACTGGAATTATCTAATTATTCAGAAGGATAAACCTGGCCACTGGGAATTTCACTCACTCTTTACATCTGGAAAGCATAGTTTTCTGAGGCATAGGGGTAAACCTAAACATGAATGCCACTTTTTTCCTCTTTTTCCTAAACAATGAGGAATTCTGGCAACTAAACCAAGAATTGGACCCTACATTTTCTATCAAATCGATAGAATTCTGTATAGAGGAAAGCATGATAACAGTTAGACCAAAAGGACATCCTTAAAGTCCCACAGTAATGCCATAATTTTGCTCCATGGACAAGGTAGCAATGCAGGAACTCTTCCACCCCACATTCCTTTGTCGATTCTGCCTTGGGAGGTGTGGTCATGAAGTGGTAGAGTGGGGGCACAGGGAGAGGTTGACCAGCAGATCCACAGCCCTCTGAGAGAAGGTCCTACCTCCCTCTACCTCTAGGAGCAGCCTACAAAGAACAAGACTGCATATCCATAATTTATTTTTATTTTTTAATTTTTTTATTGTTGGGGGTTCATTGAGGGTACACAGAAGCAGTTTACATTAATTGCTTTTGTTAGATAAGGGCCCTCTTATAATTGTGTCCCTCCCCTAAAAGGTGGTCCACACCCCTCGACCCCCTACCGGCTCCCCCCTTCTCTTTCTCAGCTCTCCCCTTCACCCACCCCCCACCATGTACTAGGACCTTAATTGTCCTCATATCAGAATTGAGTACATAGGATTCTTGATTCTCCATTCTTGTGATGCTTTACTAAGAATAATGTGTTCCATCTCCATCCAGGTTAATACAAAGGATGTAAAGTCTCCATCTTTTTTTAGTGGCTGAATAGTATTAGTTTGAAGTCACCATTCATAATTAATCCCCTTACCTGTAAGAAGCCCAAGTCCATTCATTGAGAAAGACAACTTTTTTATTATAGTACTTTTGACTTTTTATTCAAAACTGGGAAATTTGGAATGAGTAATACTAAACCTAATGTTAAAGCACTTGCAATTCTAAATAAATAGACATCTATCTTACATATGCTGAGTGAATTTAAAATGATATGATTGACTTTATCTTATTAATATAGATTTAAAAAACTAATATGAACATTTCCAAAAACTAAAAGCAGCAAATTTAAGACAGTACAATGATTTCAATTTGGTGCTCACACTTGTACAATGTGTGTCTTTTGTCCTCTCTCTGCGTTATATGTTCAGAAAGCAGGCATGGAGGAATTTCCATGTGGCACTGATCTAGGCTCTGCATTACAAAGCAAACTTCAACAAGTTTTTATTACCCTCCACACTCTTAAAAGGAATAGAGCATAACACAACAGAGCTTAGCAGTTCTTGAATAATGAATGAATAATCCATAGCAAAAGATAAATAAGAAATGACTTCTCCTATTATACTTAAATTGTATTTGGAAGGATATTTACTTATTTATTTAAAGTTAACATGAAAATTCATTCTCTTCATCTGTTTGGGGGCAAGTGAAGATATTTGGCTGCTGCAATGAAAGGCATCACTATTTTTGAGCATATGATTCTACTAAATGAGAATAGGTAACTCTATTTGAAGTGAATTTAAAGTTGATACTAGGATTCTGTTAAAGCTCTAGTGAGATTTTGTGTAACTAGGTGCCTTGGAAAGTGCCACGAATGTTTATAAAGCACAGAATTATTAGAAGTGGAAGTCAGGTAGGCTTGACTTTGAGTCCCAGATCTGCTGCTTAATAGCCGTACACCTTGGGCACATTTTTTAACCCTATATGCCTTAGTCTTTTCATACACAAAATGAAAAAGGTTAATGCCATCTGCCTCACGCATTTTTAGTGAGTGTGGAATGAGCTAGTGCACAAAACCGTTTTGGTCTAGCGTCAGGTGCTAGCAAGATGTCAATAAATGTCAACGTTGCATCATGATTTATTTATTTATTTTTTAATCATCATCTTTGTCATTGTCATCACCATCATCATGACCAGAGGTGGTGATTTCTCTTTTACTGCTCTTCCTATGTAATGTTGAGATTTTGAAGACAAAAAAAAAAGAAAAACAAAAATAAGAAGTGCTACTAAATCACCATTCTTAGAATCTTTCACCTAGAGCAATCTGAAAATCTGTCTCTCTAGGCTTGTTCTGCTCAAATCACTGCTGTAAACTATCAAGATGACTTAGTTCAGACAGAAGCCTGACCATGTCATTCCTCTAATCTTTTCAAAAGTTAGTCGTCTGTACCTTCCAAACAAAGTCTAAGGCCTTTAGTGCAGGACAGACTTTCAGAACTGAGCCCCTGCCTACCTCTGCCACTTCAGCTCTTGTCACATCTGACCACCTTCTGGACACCAAATTCTACTCAGTTATGACTCAGGTAAGAAAAGGCACAAAACTGAGAAACTTACCTCAGACTTTCTTCCTGGGAAGCTACGAGCTTACCCACTTGTTCAACTGCATCGTAAACACACTACGCCATGAGCAGAGCCCCAGGACTTACCATAGTGCTTGGCACAACAAATATTTCTGAATGAATAAATGAGTGAATAGCTATCAGATAACCAGATGCAAGGTATAATACATGTGTAGAGTTGATGGACTAGAGTGCCCTTTATAGGACTTGAGGGGGCCAAAAAATAGCATTTGTTTCCCAATCAAGTTTGAAAACAATGACAAGATAGACGGGCAAGTCTGGCAGAAGGAGACAGAAATGTCATCTTCATAACTATAAAGCCGACAAAGGAGGGCATAGCTTAGGCTCAGGACAAAAGAGGACTTCTAAAGCTGCATTTCGGTATGGGTAGACTTACCCACCAGCCACAGAAACGCTCCCCAGAAGGGGCTGCCTCTGTAAACCAGAGCACAGAGGAGGTGAGCAGCTGTGGCTCCTGAACTCAGCTGGCTCCCAACTGCACGGAGCCAGTTTATTTCACAAGTGTGAGCTGACGGGAGAGTTGCCCTTTCTCCTCTGGGACACAGTGAAGCACCCAGGGGACAAAGGCCAAGAAGTGCCCCACAACTGCAGTCCAACTCTCTCATAAACCTAGAGCCAAAGGAAGTTGCCCTTCCCCATCCCCAGTTTCCTCACATGCACGAATTGATTCAGGTGCTGGTGATATCTCCCACAGGTGACAGGGAAGCTGGATCACAAAGATGTTCCCAAATTATATATCTACTAATGGAAACTTGTTTTTACCTGCCCTCTCTAATTCCCCCTGCTCAGTTAATCTATGAACATGGGTTGAATGATGTACTTAGATAAGCTACTTATCAAGACCTTAAAATTATTTTGGCTTCTAAAGACTATGCCTTCTGTTTAACTCAATTTACTTTATGAAATCTAGCAAATATTTATTGAATGCCAAGAGCCATGCACTGTAGACTGTAAATACGAAGACTTCACAGTGGTCCTCCAGCATTTACAATGCAGTGGCAGTCAGCATCAGTTAGAGGAAAAAGAACATGGTCACTTACGAGAATAAAAGGAACAGAGACAAATATTTACAATGTTGTTTTTTTTTAAATCTCCAGATGTTTTTCTGAGTAGTTAAGTGACTGTTCACCCAGAGTTTTAGACACTTCCCTTCTGTTATTATCAGCATTAATTAGAGCCAAGAGAGCAATGATAAAAGGTCGTGAAAATCACTGGAGGGCCATTTATCTTCCCACTTCTCTCCCTGATTGCCTCATCCCCCATAGGCCTGCAACTGGTAAGAAGAGAACTGGGTGACAGGGTTTGGGCCTATTATTCAAATCCATCAGTATAACTGAAAAACAACTCAGCTAGTGGATAGCTTGTTTCTCCTCCCTAAATGAGGGCAATCAGGCTTTCTAAATTCTCCTATCTTGAAATCCTGAATCTTCCATTATTCTTTGTTTTTTTTAAAGAAATGCTGACATACGGTACTTCCAAGAATTCTATCTTTTTATGAAACGTAACTAGATTCTGGAAGGCTACTCATATTATTCCAGTAGATTCAGTAGATCCTAAACTCATGCTCTTTTTTTTTTAATCTCATTATCACCTTATATCTCATCACCAAACTCAAAGAACTATTTTTAAAAAGCAAGAATTAGATGTGATTCTAATTTCTAAAATATTCAGATGTAGATTCTACTTCCAACTTCAACTTTTTAACCAAACCATTATTAAGAAATATGTTACTTTGTGTCCCTCCCCAATCCCCCCACCAGCTATACTTAATGATGTCTATAAACCTACTACGATTTGGAGCAGGCTTCCACATTCTCTGCCTTGTTCCTGATTGCCAGAAAAACAGCTTTTCACCTTCCTCCCACTTCCAGGCCTCTAGTAGATTAGAAGCATGAGCATGAAGTAATTTCTAAAAGCGTTTCCATTTTCTCTTTGCAATAGCTCGGCAGCGTATATTGGATGACAAGCAGGAAAAATGAGGCTGAGATTTTGTTTGAAAAAAGACAACAAAGTTAAAACAATCTAAAATTCTTTATCTTAAAGGCTACTTTTTTTATAAAATTATGAGGTAAATACAGATTGATAGGAGTAATAAAGAATCTATACAGCTTCATGAGTATACATAAATATTTTGTATCTAAATGTTATGAATAAAGAAAATGGCCAAAAGAGGCACCACATCCCGGAGGGTGGGCATAGTGTTGTCAGCACGAAGGGGGGATAAGATCTTAGGCAACTGATTATACTAATATGTCTTATTTTGTAGACTTCAAAAAAAAAAAAAAGCATGAAAATTTTTCAAAAAGTCACTATACAAATCAGAATCTAAATAAAAGGAAATTATAGATAGCATAATCACAAATATTGCAGACTTCTGCAAATCACTTAGTATATGCCTTTTTTAATTTATTATTTATACTTACCAAATTCAATGTATATTGCATATTTAAAAGGAGTTACAAAGAGACTTTTATGTATTAAAAAAAATCATCATTGGGCCTTTGAGATATTATTTTTTTAATAAAACACTCCAGTGTTGGCTCAGCAACTGTAGCTCAGCGGCTGGAGCACTAGCCACATACACCGGAGCAGGCAGATTCGAATCCAGCCCAGGCCTGCCAAACAACAGTGGCAACTACAATAAAAAAATAGCTGGTATTCTGGTAGGTGCCCGTAGTCCCAGCTACTTGGGAGGCTGAGCCAAGAGAATTGCTTAAGCCCAAGAGTTTGAGGTTGCTATGAGCTGCAACGCCATGGGCACTCTACCGAGGGCAACAAAGTAAGACTCTGTCTCAAAAAAAAAAAAATGGAGTGTTTTGTTCAAGACATTTTGAATCCACAAAGAGAAAAGGGGTTGTCCAGTGGCACATTTGGAGGGTCAATAAGCTAGAAGGGGCCCTTGTGCGAAAATGTTCTTAGAGCCATCAATGTAAACTCACTGGTGAAGCAATCAGTAATCTGTAATAAAACGGTGGCTTTATAACATACCACTATGATGCCCTATGTAGGATCCATTTTTATTATACGCTTACCTTATATTCAATATGTCCTAATACACAGTATTGTTCAAGGCCAAATTTGAATAAATGCTGATTGTTTCATATAAGAACAGGCAGACAGGGATATCTATGTATATCTACCAATATCCATGTGTCTAGACACATGCATAGGTGATACAGGTATACAGATATAAATATCAGTATGGATGCAGACATAGACATATCCCAGGTTAAAAATATAAATAAGTTCAAGGTGGGGATGAATTAGTGAAGATTAGTTTCACAAGTAGGATGTTGTACTACTTACCAACTCATATACTAGGTTGAAAGGATTAATTATAGGTGAATCAGATAGAAGGCATAAGCTAGCTTTTACGGTGAACAAGGCTGTATCAGAGAGAATCCTAGCACGTAGGTCTGTGATGCTGTTTACCATGGCATTGGCTCAAAAGTCTTGCCTTTGGTCTTGCCAGCTTAGCTCCAAGCTCTCTCTATATTGACCATCTCTCTCCCTCTCTCTCTTTCTGTAGTGCTGTGGTGTCATAGCTCACAGCAACTTCAAACTCCTGGACTCAAGCAATCCTCTTGCCTCAGCCTTCTGCGTAACTGGGACTACAGTCGTGTGCCACCCTGCCCAGCTAGTTTTTTTCTATGTTTAATAGAGATGGGGGTCTCGCTCTTGTTCAGGGTGGTCTTGAATATCTGAGCTCAAGCAATCCACCTGCCTTGGCCTCCCAGAGAGCTAGGATGACAGGTATGTGCCACCGTGCTTGGCCACTTCTCTTGTCTACGAGGGCCATAAGCTAGAAAGGCTGCTCAGGCACACCCTGGGCTGCTGCCCAGAGTGGCCACAGCCCTAATGGCATTCTAAGGCTTTGGCCCAGCACTGCTTTATACCAAATACACATTAATCTATATCTAATCTTCCTGAAGCCAACAATCTTTTTCAGACTTTACTCCTGTTAATGGCACTGATTACTTGTAATGTTATAAAATTTACAGATTTAATATGTTCTTATATTTTTATTTAAAAAAGATCAATGGGTATAATTATTCCAATTAATCAAAGTAAATACTGTAAGGCCAATCCACTTCCACACAATTCTATCTCCAGTTCCTGGGGAAAACATCATTAATTTTACTCTTGTTCCTTTCTGACACTTAGGAATTTTTCTGATTTTCGTGAAAATCAGATGACATTTATACACACACGCACGTTGACAACTTGCTCTTTTCTTTTAGAACTTATAATTAAGGTCAGTTTATATAGATTTACCTCATTCTCATATTGTTCCCTTTTATTAACTTATAGTAGTCCACTTAATCATTACCTTGCTGAGGATATTTCATTCTTCAAACGTGGTGCCATCACAAACGCTGCCGCTGTATATACTTTGAGCATATTCATATAATTTTAAGAACTTTTGCTCTCATGGCTTTAGAAGACAGACTTTTAGAATTGAGATTGCTGCATCGTAGGGTACCCTATGTAAACAACCTTTAAGAAATGCTGCCAAATTATTGGGGCAAATTTTGACTTCTTTTCCTTTATTGTAACCTTTTCCTTTGTAGACTCCAGCCCAGTTAATCAAGGTCTATGATGGAAACTTTCTTTGTAGTTTCATCTGCCATTTACTCTGACATGACACTCATGTAGTTACATTTTTTAGATCCTATTTAGACTCAAAATACATGGACACTGACCTTAGCTTCCTAGGATTATTTTAAAATACATATCAGCCCCTTATGCTAAACATTACTGCCATATTCTTCTCAAAACTTGTTTTATGCATCTCAGACCTCTATAATCTTCCACGAACCCCTACTGACTAAAAGTGAACCTTAATTGTGCATTCAAGATCCTTCACAATCAGGCTGCAATCCTTCTTACTTTATCCTCATTTCTCCTATTTAAAAATTTAGGAGAAGAAGAGAGAGAATGATTGATCTACTGTGATTCTAAGTTTCTTAGACATCTTCGTATGCTTTAACATTTTAATCCTCATGTCAATTTCAAAGAGAGGAAACTTATGGATTGGTGAGAAAACTTATTTTCCACCACATAGTCATAGCATCTAAAGCTGTGGTTCAAACTATAGTACATCTGACTGTTAAATGCAATTTCTTATTATCACACCATATTTCAGTTCAACCCAGTAAATATTTATTCAGCATACACTACCTGCAAAGTACTTTATAAAGTGCTGTCTTAAGAGGATTGAAAATGCACAAAGAATGGCACATAGCAGCATTTAATAATAGGCCTGCCCAGCCTTAGCTCCTTCCAGGTAGCTGTGCTTTGTGCCCAGTGCCCTTGACCCTGGCAATAGCTGATCCAAACAAAAGTAGATATTCTTGTTTTCCAGTGTAACGTAACAGACACCCTAAAACTTGGTGCCTTAAAACGATGACAATGTTTATTCCGCTCATGAATCTACACTTCAGGTAAGACTCAGAGGGAACATCTGTGGGAACACTTGAAGGCTAGAACTGGAAATCCTCTGAAATCTCGCACACTCACTTGTCTGGAGAGGAGTTCTGGCTGTCATCTGGGTCCTCAGTAGGAGCTGTCACCAGGAACAACTACCCCCAGTGACTCCCCACAGCCTTTATTCATCTCAAAAGGGCCAGACGAAAGCTGTTTTGGCCTTTTAGAGCTTAGCCTTGGAAAGCACTTAGCATCATTTTCACTGCATTTACAGACCTGACCAGGGGCAAGGGGAGAGAGGGATCCCCAGCTCATGAAGGAAGAGACAGTGAGATAGTGGGGCTGTCATTGGGACATAATTTGCCACAGCATCTACAGGTGTGCCAGGGATCTGTCATAGGAAGATAATCTGGCACAATTCTGTAGCTTAATTTAGAACAATTTAGAGACTAGACCAGCTGCTAGTGATTAACCTGGTAGGACATTATGGAGAAAGAAGAGAGAGGGCATGTGTTTGCTGAAGCCATGAGGCAGACGGAAGTCAGGAGTAAGAACAGGAGTCCTGTTCACCTCTACCTCCCCAGCAAAGCACAATGCCCAACACACAGTAAATACTCCAATAATGTGTCCTGTGAAGAAATTCACAAATGACTGAAAAGGAGGAACATAAAATGAGGGATTAGCTTGGATGGGAGAAGAGATTCTGCGGTGAAATTCCAGTTTTAGCTTCCCACTGAGATGTCTGAGGGACAGTTAGTGATGTGGATCTGCAGCTCAAAAGAGAGAGCAAGAATTAGGGGCAGGCAATTCATAATTGCTAAGTCATGGAAGAAGCCCAAGTGCCCATCGACCCACGAATGGACTAGCAAATTGTGGTACATGTATACTATGGAATATTATGCAGCCTTAAAGAAAGATGGAGACTTTACCTCTTTCATGTTTACATGGATGGAGCTGGAACATATTCTTCTTAGCAAAGTATCTCAAGAATGGAAGAAAAAGTATCCAATGTACTCAGCCCTAGTATGAAGCTAAATTATAGCTTTCACATGAAGGCTATAACCCAGCTATAGCACAAGACTTTGAGGAAAGGGCCAAGGAAGGGAAAAGGAGTGGGGAGGTTAAGGTGGAGGGAGGGTAATGGGTGGGGCTACAGCTACTGTGCATCTTAGAATGGGTACAGACTAAACTTATTAAAGGCAGAATACAAATGTCTACATACAATAACTAAGAAAATTCTGTGAAGGCTACGTTGAACAGTTTGATGAGAATATTTCAGATTATATATGAAACCAGCACATTGTACTCCTTGATTGCACTAATATACACAGCTATGATTTAACAATAAAAAAAAAAAAAGAATTAGGGGCAGGGCATAGGAGGCCTTGAACAAGACAAGTTTGTTTTTTTTTATTAAGTCTTTTGCACATAGATCATAAATACATTTATGCCAATTTCAGTGCGTTGATTATTTGTACAAATTGGAGTGTTTACATCATACTAATTAATATAGCTTTCACCTCATTTACCCAGTTATAACATTAGGACATTTGTGCTCTACACATGATAGATCCAACTTGTATTTGCAATGTGCTCCATAGTTGTGGTCCCTCTACTATCCCCAACTATTCCTCCCACCCCCTCCCCATCCCTTGCCCTCCCCTTCCCTCCTTCATCTTAGGCTAAAATTGTGTTTCATTTTTCATATGCAAATGTGAGTTATTATAAATTGGTTTCACAGTAGTACTGAGTACATTGGATATTTTTTTTCCATTCCTGAGATACTTTACTAAGAAGAATATTTTCCGGTTCCATCCATGTAAATATAAAAAAGGTAAAGTCTCCATTTTTTTTACTGCTACATAGATTTCCATGGTATGGGTATACCACAATTTGGCAATAAAGATATTTGCACCAGATTGTTCATTGCAGCTCAATTCATAATAGCCAAGTCAGGGAACAAGATAAGTTTTGGCTGTGGATGAGGCTGTCAGTGAATCTATGTTATTCAGGTGGAATGATGCAATGACACTAACTATAGGCTTTGAGTCTGAGCACCTGGATTTAATGTCTATAATACCTGCTTCACCACTTACTATATGTTTTCTTTTCTGGTTTTTTTTAGAGACAGAGTTTTACTTTGTCACCCCTCGGTAGAGTGCTATGGTGTCACAGCTCATAGCAACCTCCAGCTCTTGGGCTTAGGCAATCCTCTTGCCTCAGCCTCCGGAGTAGCTAGGACCATAGGCACCCGCTACAATGCCTGGCTACTTTTTGTTGCAGTTTGGCTGGGTCCGGACTTGAAGCCGCCACCCTTGGTATATGGGGCTGGTGCCATACTCACTGAGCCACAGGAGCTGCCCACCATGTGTTTTCTTTCTTTTTTTTTTTTTTTTTGTAGAGACAGAGTTTCACTTTATGGCCCTCGGTAGAGTGCCATGGCCTCACACAGCTCACAGCAACCTCCAACTACTGGGCTTAAGCGATTCTCTTGCCTCAGCCTCCCGAGTAGCTGGGACTACAGGCGCCCACCACAACGCCTGGCTATTTTTTTGTTGCAGTTTGGCCGGGGCTGGGTTTGAACCCGTCACCCTTGGTATATGGGGCCGGCGCCTTACCGACTGAGCCACAGGCGCCGCCCATGTTTTCTTAAGTTTAGTTACTTAATATCACTGTACCTCAGCATCCTGTTATAACATTGTTATAACAATAAAATGTAGTTCAGAGGGCTGTGTGTTAAGTGGTATAAGGCCTGTGAAGTACTTAGTATACAGACTGACATAAAATATAAAACAAAAATCAATGCACACTGGTTATCATAACTATTATTAAGTTTTTAAAAAATATCTGAAGTTTAGCAATGAACATAGAAATAGAAAATAAAATTGGGCATGAAGGCCTTATACAACCTTGTATAAAATTCCTTATGAAAGTCTGCAGTTACATTATTACTGAGTTGCCTAATATTAAATAGTTGCTGATCTGTCAATAAAGGGGGTGTGACTTGGAGAATAGTATTTTTTATATCACACATTCACAAAGTCTGCATTCTTTGAGACTATATTTAGTCTCACTATATTTAGTCTCCACTATATTTACATGTATTGTGTCAAAAAAAATGTGTATGCTTGAATCACATAAATTTGGGAAATGCTGGATTAAACAAAATTAAACAGGTATGTCCTTAGAGCCTATACTAAATGCATATACTACTCTGAGCCGTGGCTTGCAAAGATTTATGGAAACCACAGGGTGCAGGTATTAAGGAACAGGCTGACACAGATCTAGGTCTGCATTTTGTCTTTGTCTCTTCCTGTTGATCTGGGACAAGTTCTTTATGTTTTCTGAGTCTTAATTGTATTTTATATAAAATGAGGGGAAATTACCTAATGTATGGATTTGTGGTGAGGATAAAAAGAGGTAATGTCAATAAAACACTTAGCACACTGCCTGGCATGTAAGTGCTCAATAAAATGGCTGTTATTCTTATCTGGTCTTTAGCAAGTTCACCTCTTGCTTCTTGTCAATAATTCTTTCCTTGGACCGCAAGCTTCTATTTGCTTCTTTTAAGAATAATTTTTTAGAGCAGTTTTAGATTCATAGCAAAATTGAGACGAAGGTACTGAGATTTCTCTTTTATCCCCTGTCCACATGCAAAGCCTGTACCTTAACATCCCCCCAGATTGGTGTATTTGTTACAACTGACGAATCTGCGCTGACAGATCATGATCATGCAAACTCCATAGTTTAACTTGAGGGTTCATTCTTGTACATTCTACATTCTATGAGTCTAGACAAATATGTACTGATATGTATCACACCTATCCACCATTATAGAATTATACAGAGTGTTTTCGCTTTCCTAAAAATCCTGTGGAGCTTCTTTTTTAAAAACAGTTTTATTATGACATAATTTATATACCATACAATAGTTTACAGTTCAGTGGTTTTTTTAATATATTCAAAGTCACCCATCACCAAATTTTAAACATTTTTCTCAGCCCCAAACTACATACCTATGCAGTCACTCCCTATCTCCCCCCCATATCCAACTTAGGCAACTACTCATCTACTTTGTATCTCTGGAAGTTTACCTGTTCTGGACATTTCATACAAATGGAACCATGCAATATGTGATCTTTTGAGACTAGCTTCTTTTATTTTGCATGTTTTCAAGGTTTATCCACATTGGAGCATTACGTCCATACTTCATTCCTTTTTATAGCCGAGTAGTAGTCCTCACAATAATAAACCATACTTTACTTATCCATTCACCTGTTAAAAGACATCTGAATTGTTTCAACTTTTCTGATATTATGAATAATGATGCTATGAACATTTTTTAAAATTTTCATATAAGAACATATGTTTTCATTTCTTTTGAGTATATATATACCCAAGGGTGGAATTTCTGGGTCTTATAGAAGCTGTATTTTTAACCTTTCAAGGAACTGTTACCTAAAGTGGCATTTTTATATTTCCACAAATACCCTATGAGTGTTCCATTTTCTCCCCATCCTCTCCAACACTCGTTATTACCCATCTTTTTCATTTTATCTATCCTAGTGAATGTGAAATGGTACCATATTGTGGAATTAGTGTGCGTTTTTCTAATGGCTAATGCTGTTCAGAATCTTTCCATGTGCTTATTGGCCATTTGAATATCTTTGCTGAAGAAATGTCTATTCAGACCATTCAGATCATGTTCAACATTTTGGGTTTTAAGAGTTAAAAAAAATATGTTCCAGATGTGTTACGTACTAGATATATAATTTGCAAATATTTTCTTCTTTTCTGTAAATTATCTTTTCACTTTCTTGATAGTATTATTTGCAGCACAAAAGTTTTTAAAGCTTTTTAACATAACTTATGGAAGTCCATATTTCAGCATTTATTTCCTACAATAATATTCATCATGGGAGACTTTCAATGGGAGACTTGGCCTTGTACTTCACTGATGAAAGTGAGGCACTCATCATGTAAAGATCCTCTACTCTTGACCCTTTCTGCCACACAGCTATAGACCTACATGGGCATCTATTCTCACCTCTCTCCTCTGTCCATTGTCTTGGGAGGAGGAGCACTTCTGGTCAAGATTAACACACTAACTCAGTTCTTGTCCCCATCTTCTCTCTCCCAGGACATTGTTCCATCACTTAATCCCCCTCTTTCTAGATCTTTAACATTTCCTTCAGCCCATGAACCAGCATAGCTTTCTTTCTCCCATTTTGAGAAAAAGCAAAACTTCTCATGATCTGCATCCTCCAAATATACATCTATAGGCATAGTCTCTACCTAGAACTTCACTTGGATGTTCTGCAGATATATTTCAACACGACACGTCCAGTACTAAACTCCCTTCCCCACTCCATATCTGCTTCACTTCTTGTATTTCCATCTTCAGATAATGGCACCATCATTGCACAGAGCAGGTCTTTGCAAACCTGTCCCCATGGGCTGAGAAAGCTGAAAGGCTGAAGAAAGAGGCTGATATTCCAGTTTCTCAGAAAGAAACATTTAGTAGGGACTTAAGAACAGAAGCTGTGGCTCGGTGCCTATAGTTTAAGTGGCTAAGGCACCATCCACATGTACTGCAGCTGGCGGATTCAAATCCAGCCTGGTCCACCAAACAATAATGACAACTACAAAAAATTGCTGGGCATTGTGGCAGGTGCCTGTAATCCCAGCTACTTGGGAGGCTGAGGCAAGAGAATCACATAAGCCTAATAGGTGGAGGTTGCTGTGAGCTGTAACGCCACAGTACTCTACCCAGGGTGACAGCTTGAGACTCTGTCTCAAAAAAAAAAAAAAAAAAAAGAACAGAAGCTATGTCTTGAATTTTCTGGGCCATAATGAAAAAAGATGGTGGATCCCTGTACCATTACCCTCCAGACCCAGGGCATATATACCATAGGCAAGAAAAGTGTAGGACAATTGAAGTTGACCTCTAGGGAAAGGGGAAAAATGCTATGTGAATCTTCCTATGAGCAGAATTTTGGTCTAGTTTTTTTTTTATTTTTTAATCTAAGGACAAGATTTATAGTAACAGTAGATTAATCTTAGAGGCAATCTCAAAACAGGGGTTAATCAGAAGTCAAAATGTCAGATAAACACCCAAGATGGGGTTGTTTTATCCTCCACAATCATCCACCACTTACCCAAATCACACTAGACTCTCGGCTATGCCAAGATGACACTTCCCAGGGTCAATAAATCATCTTAGCCTCATGGGTTTTACCTCCCCATCTGTATCACACTGCACATCACCTTCTTGAACAAATGTCCTTATTTAGTTATTTAGCATCTCTCCCTGAACTGATGTATAGACTTCTTTTTTTAATTTAATGTAAGACTTCCAACTTGTCTTTTCTACCTCCACTTTTGCTACCCATTAAAATTTGTCCTCTATAATACATCAAGAGCAATTTAAACAAAACCTGATACTTTTTTATCATTCAAATAGAAGATGAGAATTGTCACCTTATGAAGTAACATGCATTCCTGGTTATGTGACTTTTGACAACTCTTTTATTCCTCCTTAGCCTCTGGCATCTCATTAGTGAAATAAAAAATGATAATGCTTAGTCTTAGAGCATTGTGAGAATCAGCTGAGAAAATATTTGACATAGTAGGTGCATGACAAATGGGAGCCCTTACTTACATGACAAGGGGATCATGTCATCTTCTGGAGTATCTCTGAGCCTGCAAAGAATACTGGATGTAAGTGACCTGTGGGAGGTCCAACTTAAAGTCAAGAGTATCTTGCAGAACTCTTGAGAACAATGATTGTGGTTTCCTTCCCTATAATATGAGATTTTTGTAAAAACTGGAAGAAATAATAAGACAACATACCTAAGAGGGTGGCTGGCATGGTATAGAAAGTAAGCAGCAAAAGGCTGGTCCGGTGGCTCACACCTGTAATTCTAGCACTTTAGGAGGCTAAGGCTGGAGGATTATTTGATCAGGATTGTTTGTTTTGTCTCTACAAAAAAGTAGAAAAATCAGCCAGGCATGGTGATGTGCACTTGTAATCCCAGCTATTTGGGAGACCGAGCCAGGAGGATTATGTAAGCCCAGAAGTTTGAAGTTGCATTAAGTTGTGAGGACACCATTGCCTTTTACACAGAACAAGACTCTGTGTCAAAATGGAAAAAAGGAGGAAAGAAAGAAAAGAAAAGAAGCAGCAATAAACCCAAGGAGAATTAACTATGCTAAGAAATTGGCCCCTCTTTTGGTCTAAGCATTGCCCATTACTTGCTTGCTAAAATCTGCTTTTTAAAAATTCTGTAACTGTTCTATCCAAGAGTGTGCATTTTTTTTCTTTTTTTTTTGGTGCCCGTGATGTTTAAGTTTTCTCATTCTACAGGGCAGCTAGCAATAGAATAACAGGGTTATCTGGGGTGTCTGTTTTTCAACGTCAGCAGCAGTTATGCCCAACAGACAAAGTTCTGTTGACCTTTAGTTTTCAGAGGTCAGTTCAGCTTTCAACTTCCCAGTCACAGTATCTCTCTTTCTTGCTGAGTACAGGCTGACATGGATCCCAGTTGCTCCTCAGAGATTCAGCAGGAGATCCCGATGGAGGAGGATAATGCCCAGAGAGAGGAGCCCAAGGACAATGGTGATGGTGATGTGCGACACTTTGGTGAGATCTCTTTCAGTGTACGCCTCATTATCAGAGGTTTTCAGTATATATTTACAAATATTTGGTCCATCATAGTGATTGAGAATGAGCTGGCATTTTTCAGTATAAAACTGGGAGTCCAGAAAGTACTGAGGCTGGCAATCCTATCCAGAGCTTTGGTCACGTGCTAACTCACTGTTTCTTACCTTGCCGCAGACATGCTAAGTTTTATTTAGCCCAGATGTGGACTGATAGCAGCTGACGGGGGGAGGTGTTTTCCAGTGACTCAGCAGTCATTCAGGAATCCAAGCCCACACCAAAAGGGATGTGAGGGACACAGAGACCAACATGGAGGTTTTAGGCTCTATTAGAATAGCTAACTCTACCAAGGAGGCTCCAATTCAACTATTCATAATTCACAGGATTTGTGGTGATGGTTGAAATCTTAGCAAAGGGTTCCCCTGATACTTGAAAGGAAAAAATATATTATTTATATTTTTATAATATGTATATTTCCCTCATTTTTTATTATGCCTCAGATGATCAATTATCGAGGGGGCTCAGGGCTATGCTTGGATATCTGGTTTCAGTCCCTCTCCTTAGTGTTCCCTTGTGGTCTGGTCTCTCTCTCGCTCTCCTGTCTTACTCCATTGCTCTGTTGTGGAGGCTGGCAAGTTTGACATCTGTAGGGAGTATGTATCTTGAGCAGACATGGAAGATAAAAGAGAGAAACTGAAATACAATGATGTGAAAAACTGGCACTCAACCAAACAAGGCATGAACTTGAGGAAAGCTTTCTGGAGAGGATGATTTTGAAACTGACTATTTCTGGGTGGACCGTGGTTTTGAGGGAAGCAGTAAACAAATGTGGACACGTGAATTTCTGAAAATAGTAAATTATGATTGCAACACTCCTTCCTTGCTGGAATAGGAAGGAGGAAATGTTAGCTACTATGTGGTAAAATAACCTAAACAGATGACTTTTTTGGTTTGTTTGTTTTGATACTAACCCAAGGATTCCCGGTTTATTTTATCCTAAAGTTTCTGAGACGTTACTGAAGAATTCTAAGCATTGAAGTGATTTGATTAGACTTTTAGCAATAAAGCCCAATTCATGTGATTATTCAGTAGATACAGTATCAGTCGCATATGAAATACTGGGAGGTATTGAGGATACAATAGCAAACAAAGTAGAAGGCTCTCTGCCCTCACAAAGCTTAGAATTTCATAGGGAGATGGCAGAGAAGGCTAATGAAATAATTCAAATTTGTAATCGGTACTACTGAGGCTTGACTTAGGAGCTTATTATAATTCCAGTGTCTGCCTACTCCTGTCCCATCTAGCCATCACATCTTGCCAAGCTTCAAATACTGAGAATTACCCAGTAACTGCCCCATAGTCTATCCCTCCATGGCCAAAAGCACAGGACTTTGAATTTGACACTTCTGGATCCTCTCTACAAAATCTGGTTCTTAGAGTTTACTCTAGGCTCTTCAGCTTCCATTGCTTGGGCAAGCCTTGCTTAACACACACCCATGTCTCTTCAGTCCCAGGACTAGTGAGGTCCCATCTCTCCTTGACCACCGGGCTTGTCCCTGGCCCTCAAGAAGTCAGAGTTGAAAATGCTAAGAGAAGGCAAAGGGGATGGGGAGAAGAGTATTACTGACAAATATTAAAGAGGTAAAATTGATACGATGTGGCCACGGGTTGGTAACAGGAGCTAAGGAAGAATGAGGGACTGAAGAAGTTTCTGTCCTGGGGAGCTGGATGACTGTATATAAGAGAGTGCCCTTTACTCAATTATAGAATGCAAAAAAGATGGTGGGCTGAGGGGTGCACATGGGGGAAGGTGTTAATGATCTGAACACGTTGGGTCTGCTGTGCCCAACAGATACCACCATGCAGGTATATAGGATGTGATCCCACATTCCCTCTTGTGTTTCCCTCAATCCTCGTCCTTTCTTTCAGCAAGAAAAGGAAGGTTTATTAACTATATACAACTTAGAGGGGTAGCAGCTGCTTCTCGGATATCTAAGATGTTGGGTTTCAAGGCAGCTGCCGGGATCTTTGCTTCTTGGAGTGTTCTAGGTTGAAAAATGATCAGGCACCTTGAAGTAAGACAAGCGTGAAACAAAGTTTATTGAGAAAGAGGAAAGATAGGATTACAGAGTAAGAGCAAGATACAGGCTTATAGACCAAGATATATCGTGGTCCTGCATAGACAGCAAATGGGGCCCTCGTTGTCATGAGAAAGAAAAGGCAAGGAGGCTGCTCCTTCTTTGTTGTACTGAGGATTATGACAGTTAGGATGGAAAACAAGGAACTGCTATTTCCCATAGGATCAAAACATTCAACTATTTACAAAGTCATTGAGAATCTAACATGAAATATCAATGGCCCAAGAGAGGTAAAACTTTTTTTGAGAACTAATTACCAGCGAATTATCCATTAAGGATAATATGCTCCACCAATATGGATTTTTCAAAATCGCCTGTAAAGACTTTCCACTTGGATATTAGCTTTTGCTACGGGAAAACAATAAATCACATCAGCGATTGTTTTGATTATATTGCTCATCGATGTTCAACACACCAGAGAAGTTAGAGAAGTGGGAAGCGATTAGATGACTCCCCCACCCCACCTCAATAACACAGCAGTTGCTGAGAGATCCTCAGACCTTCTCTGGGAGAGGAGACAGAAAGAGCACCGGAAAGTTCTGCCTGCAGGCCTAGGGTAGAAGGAGGAAAACACACTCTTCAAACATACCGTATTTATGTTTGCTTTGTGACTAGTAAATTTATTTCAATGCAATCATGCAGCGCGTAGCAATATTTCCGTCAGTGATGGACGGCACGTACAGTGGTGATCCTGTACAATAATAATGGAGCTGAACAATTCTTATCACTTGGGGATATTGTAGTCATGGCATTGTAGCACTTTACCTTCCTTTTTTTATGTTTAGATACACAAATACTTACCACTCTGCTATAATTGTCTGCAGTACAGTAGCAGGCTGTGCACGCTTGTAGCCTAAGAGCAATAGGCTATACTATCGGCCTAGGTCTATACCACACAGGTGCGTGTAAGTACACACTATGAGGTTTACACAATGATAAAAATCACTTAATGATGCTCAGAACTTACCCCTGTCATTAAGCAACATACAACTATAGATGAAACTTAACAATTGTGCATTGTTGGGTTGCTAGGCCTTTCATAAGACCAACTTTAATATTGACATTGAATGTGCAGCATATCCACATACACATTTTAAACTTCTAGAGTTCTTATGACAGCTTTGTATATAAAATGCTAATACTTTAACGATTAACCTCTGGAGATTAATAGAACTTCTTTTGGTTCCAACTTTAAAAAACACAGCAAGCGAATTTTGATCATCTTCTTTAGGCATATTTATAACTTGTGGAAATTCCTGGTTCTTGAGGATTGCGAGAAATTCAAATGAGTCAAAAAGAACTGCACTAGTCACAACATGACCATCACCATCAGAAGGAAATGCTTCAAATAATCATTTAAACTTATGAAGCACTAACACTAAATCTCTAGTTAGAGCTAAGTGCTATATAATAAACTTTTTATTAGTTTTCTTTTTAATTCTCTTGAGAGAAACCATGAAAGTATACTCATAAAGAGAGCATTAAAAAACGGTCAAGTAAGTATCCCTCAGCCCCTGGGAACAGAGCTAGCTAATTGGAATATTGTCACCGAATTTCTAGTCCAAAAATGACCCAACATACAAACATACTTATTCATACTGCTTTCTTTCTTAAAATTTGTTTTCTGTACTTTAGTGGATGCAAACTTGCTTATTCCTGTGAGAATTTTAGGATCTGTGAGTACAGAGTTATGATAATATCAAAAAGATGATGGTAGTCAGGAGTGGACAGAGAGACTCAGTATCTTAACCGGGGGCCCTATTGACTGGTCAGTTGGGCAGCCTTGATTTGGGGCTCATGTTTTCTTTAATATAGGAGAGAGAATCAGTAGGGCTTTACTGGAATCTTTCTATTTTTATTTTTTAGAGACAAGGTCTACAGGTCTTGCTCTGTCACTCAGGCTGGAGTGCCTTGGCAAAATTACAGCTCATTGCAGCCTTGAATTCTTAGACTCAAACTATCCTCCTCTAGAGGAGCTGTGACTACAGACACAGGCACTTTTATTTTAACAAACAGTATCTCACCATGTTGCCCAGGCTGGTCTCGAACTCCTGGGCTCAAGTAATCCTCTTGCCTTTGCCTCCTGAAGTTCTGGGATTATTGGTGAACAACACTGCGCCTGTCCCCTGACCTTCCTTTTTTCTTTTTGTTTTTTTGTTTTTCTCCATGTTCAAGGTATGAACCAGGCATGGGCACAGACCCAAAGTCAAGCAGTCATAAATAGGGGGTTGCTTTGACTCTGGCTGATATGAGATGGGACCACCAGCCAGCTGCCACTCTACTAGGACAAGAAAACACCACTTATATCAGGGTGGGGAGTGTTTTTCCCCTGTGCTAGGACATTAGTATTATTGCATACTCAGTCACAGATGTCTTTGTTAATTTGAAAAGGAAACATGAATGGTTACTCCATTGGTACAATTAGGCAGACAGTGTGCAGAGGGCAATAGGATGCGTAGACAACAACAACAAAAACAAAAAGGGCCTTGATAACAAAAAGGTTTAGAACCACTAACTCAGGGGAGAAAAACCGGAGCTGCCTTGGTTCTCCATGGAGGAGGAGTTCTTGGTACCTTAGAGGCTGAGCGCATAGGTTTCAAGGTTGAAGGAGGTCCCTTTCACCCTCTGGGGTCTGAATACTACCAGGAGAGGGTTTTCTTCTCCAGCCAGAGGGACCCCCATGCCACAGGATCTCACAAAGGCAGGGGCAGGCCTGGAGGAAGGCTCAGCGTTGGGAGGTGGGGATGGGAATGAGGGATTCCTTGCCTCAGCAACTGCCCAGAGCAGACTCTGTGGAACAGACGCTGCTAAAAGTTTTGCTTCACTCCCATTTTGTCCCCTCTGCCTCCGCCCTCCCCAGTGCCCTGGGCCAGGAGTCTTTCTTTCAGTTTTGTGGCTGGAGCCCATCTTTCTTTTTCATCCTAGCCCTGTATAATCAAGTCCCACTTGCTACTCAGCCACTGGCTCTTCCTGTATTTGTCAGGCTATGAGGAGCCAGTGCAGGTTTAGAGTAAGGAAATGACATAATTAAAATGGTATTAGATGTGAAACCTAAAATTCAAAGCTCCCTCTTTCCTCAAACCTGGCCCTAGCTCCCTAGGTCTTATCACCGACTCCTCCCTCCCCAGCTCAGGCAGGCCTATTACTCACCATTTCCCAAACATTCTTGGCTCTACTTCCTCCTGCACTGCTCTAGCTATTTCTTTTGCCCAGAAGGCCCATGTTTTTTCAACATGAAGTTCACATGTGTTGTGTTCTCATTGGGCACAGACATACCTTAATCCAAACTCATTTGTACCGTTGCTTTTGCAGTATAGATCACGTTGCATTATCACATTACAGTTCTATGCTAGGTAGTAAACTCCTTATATACAGACATATCATAACATCTTATTTTAGCTCTATCTTCCAAACCTCTAGGCATACTGTGTGAAACAGAGTAGGTGCTTAGTAAATTTGCCTTGGTTTTAACATCTCTCATGTTCTGAATGCTGGCCTTTGCTCAGAGTGGTTGGAATCCTCAAGCGTACTGAAGTCTGCACATAGCTGACACACTAATTTTGACATCTATCTGTCCCTGCCCAAGGTGGCTCAATAGTTATATTACATGTGATGTGCAATAAACCTTGCAGATAATATATGATATATAATATTTGTATTATATATACACATTATATGTGTTTTATACACATATTATACGTGTGTGTGTGTGTGTGTGTGTGTAATATGCTGGCATTGTTCCAGGCAAGGGAAAGTTCACTCCCATAAGGCTTTGAGTTGTCACTGACTCTCGAGTACCAGCTACATGCCAGACACCATTCTAGGCATACTAGGAATACAGCATTGGAGAGAACAGAAACACATTTCTGCATCAAACTTACACTCTAATGAGGACAGTCAATATATAATACTAAGGACAAATTTGAAATCAAGGTATGAGATAACTGGAAGGATGGCAAAGGTTGATGAAATGAAAAATAAAGGCCAACAGAGAGAAAAGAAACTGAATTTCCTTCAATATCAAAGAGTACTGCTGTTGGAGTGCTATTTTTTTTCTCTGATAAGCAGAGAAGAGAGTTTTTTCCCACTTTGCAGGCAAAGTAGACCAATTCAGGGTCCTCGAGTGATTAGAAAAGTGAGTCAGATAGGTTAATCTAAGGGGACACACACGGTATCCTTTTCCTGCCTGAGTGCAACACAAGCTCACAGATTGGGGGTAGGGCAGGAAAATAACATTTTTTTTTTTTTATTGTTGGGGATTCATTGAGGGTACAATAAGCCAGGTTACAGAAAGAGGAAAATAACATTTGATGGAGAAATTAACCTCATACTCCAAATGGATTTAGATTTTTCTTATAATTAGAGAACTAATCTTGTAATAGATTAAACATAAAGCAGCACATGTGACAATATCTAAACTTATTGAGGAGACAAAATTGAAGTATTTGCCTTTTTTGTGCCACTTTAATCGTGGTTGATGTTCTGGTGTTAATTTGAATAACTAACATGTTATTTATACTTCATATACTTTAATATACATTAGAGAACACGGAGTAAAATGTAATAAGGCTGTTGAAATACAGACCCATCAATGATGTCTAAAAAAGGAGGAAGAAGCAAAATCTTTTTAACTATTATAGAATAATTTAATAGCAAGCTTGACTCTGAGCTTCCTAGCAACAAGGATACAAAGGGAAACATTGATTTACATAGCTTTCCTTAACAACTGTTGCAAATCCAGTGTGAAAATAGATGAAAGTAGCTTTTCTAAGAAATGGAACTACATTCATGTAGAGTTTATCCAAGTACTGCATTCTTAAAAAACTGTATGATGCAGAACTCAATTTATATAGAAGAGTGTGCAAAGGTTACTTACTGTCAGTAACAACAGTTCTGCAGAAGGGTGAGTGTGGTCGCAAATGACTCTTTTGAGTGTTCTCTTTGTGCTCTCTATCCTTTGTGCAAAGAATTGTACCTGCATTATCACATTATTTTATAAAGTATGCAATATTTCAGAATAAAAGTTTGTTTCTCAATGAGGGTAAATAATACACTCAAATTAGTTGACTAGTAATAAGGCTTAAGTCAGAGTTTAAAACCCAGGTCTGCCTGACTCCAAAATCAGTGATCTTGCCACTGCATCCATGTAAAAACTTCTTGTTTCTTTAAATAGAACTTCAGGACCAACAGTTGTTCCAGGAATTGGGCTAGGATGAGAATGGACTGAGTTAATAGCTGCAAAGATTAGTTAGGCTATTGGAGCAGAGAAAGAAACAGTTACTCAGGTTTAGGACTTAAAAAGTTAGAGTGGTGCCTGTGGCTCAAAGGATTAGGGCTCCAGCCCCATATAATGGAGGTGGCGGGTTCAAACCCAGCCCCAGCCAAAAACTGAAAAAAAAAAAAGTTAGTCAAGTCCAACCAGTCTTTGCTAATAAAAAGGAACAATAACAAAAACAATTCCGAATAGAATAACTCAAAAATAATTCATAATATCAATGTATTTAATACTTCACCTTTCCCCACCAAAGAGAGTAAATGAACAGAAAAGATCGGGTTAGAGGGATTACTTGAAGCCCTGAGTTCAAAACCAGCCTGGGCAACATAGCTAATCCCCCATCTTTACAAAAAATAAAAATTAAAATTAAGTCAGTCATACTAGCCTGAACCTGTAGTCCCAGATATCAGGGAGGTTAAGGTGGGAGGATTGCTTGAGGTTCAGGGTTTGAGGCTACACTGAGCTATGATCATGCCACCTGCACAGATCAGGGACTGCTATCAATCCTAGAGAGGTGAACAGAGAAGGAAGATCTGTATAGTTTACAACATGGTATCTCTAGTGGATGATGGGGAATGGCAGAGAGAGGGATGGATGGATTTAATTTTAAAGAACCTAGGAAATGAAAAAAGTAGAGCTTCCTTCCTTCCCTCCCTCCCTCCCTCCCTCCCTTCCTTCCTTCCTTCCTTCCTTTTCTTTCTTTTTCTTTAAAAATCATCATCATCATTTTAAAATGTCATAATAATAATGACAGTTGTTATATATTGACTGGCTTTTACATATTTTAATATGTTGGAGTCCACATATATCCTTTAATTTAACACTTTTATCTTGAGGGTGGTCTCTACTACCTTCGGGTTGCTATGGCATTTTGAAAGCTGTTGAAATCACACTAACTCATCGGGAGTGAGAAGCTTGTATCTGGGTTCTGATACTTTAAGAAGCCACATTAAATGAAAACATTTTGACCCCTTCCACGTATCAAATCTGGGCATATGGTTCACATAAACATGAATAAAATGACCCCCATGGTCTTCTAGGAGCTTGGATATAGTGAGGGACGGAGATGTCAACAGATAAAACAAGGCAGTTAGGGAGCCTAGTGAGGATTACTCTTTGTCTAGTAATTAGGAATTATCTATTATACAGAAATGTCCCCTGATACCATTCATATTTACAGAAGAGGTGGAGGGTAGCATTTAAGAGCATAAACTCTAGAACCACGTTGCCTGGGCCAAAATTCTGCCTTTGCCAACTTACTAGCTGGGGTACCATTGACTTCTCTATGCCTCATTTTTTCACTTATAAAATGGGAGTAGTAATAGCACATATTTCATAGGGTTGCTAAAATAATTAATACTGTCACTTATTTGGAAGAATGCCTGAAGCATATAGTGATTGTTACTCTCAACAAATATTGGCCATTTTATTGTTTTAGACATGAATATTGGTACCTAATTATGGCCATTCTAGATATGTTGCATTTTGTATACATGCTCCTCGGACATTATTAGGAAAGATTAACTGTCTCTGAGATGTCTATATAGTCAAGTTGCTCCAGGCAAGGAAAAGTCTGCCGCCATAATGCTTTGCAATCATTTCTGACTGAATCTACATTCTGATGAGGACAGACAAAAGACACAATACAAAACTGTATTTTATAATATGATAGAAAGTGGTGATTCTGCCCATAAGAACTAAAGTTTACCAGTAGGGAAAATGCATTTCAACCCTTAAGGAGGGTGGTCAGGGGAGAGCTGGGCAACACGGTGGCACTGCAGTGGTGTCTGAGGGAAGTGAGGGAGCAAGCCGTGCAGATGCTTGGGACAAGGGGATTCCAGGCAAAGAGGACAGGGGACACAAAGGCTCTGACAGGGAAGCATGCTTGTCCAGGAACCTCGTCTAAGCATATTGAGACCTTAGCAGTGGGGTAAAGCCAGTAATGTAAGAAAAGCAGGAGATGAGGTCAGAGACCAATAGCTCATATATTTATTGTCCTTCTGGGCCACTATATGGACTTCGGGCTTTTGCTCTAACTGAGATTGGGACCACTACAGGATTTTGAGCAGAGAAGTGATATGAGCTGCTTACATGTTTAAAAGGGATCACTCTGGTGCCGCATTAAGAAGATCCTTCACAGGGGCAAAAGAAGAAGTAAGGCAAGGGTAATAAAACTCAAGACATCATGGGATTAGATCTAGGTAGTAAGTAACAGAAGTGGTTAAGTAGATGAATTCCATAATTTATTTTGAAAACAGAGCTGAAAGGATTTCCTGATGGATAAGATTTGAAATGGAGAGATACAGAAAATTTAGGATTACACTAACGTTTTAACCTTGATACAGGGAAGACTTCAGTTGGGAAATGGTGGTTGGGGGAATTTCAGCATTTTAGTGTTGAAAATGTGTGAAAAGCTCGGCAGGGATGCAAGTGGGCAGTTGCTAGGTAGCATGGAGTTCAGGAAAGAAGTTGAGGCTGGAGGTAAGATTTGGGAGTCGCCAGCACATAGCTGGTATTTAATCCCATGAGACAGGATGAGATCACCAAGACGGCGAGTGCAGATAGAGAAGACAGAAGGACTGGAGTGGGAACTCTGGCCACTCCAATGTTCAGAGGCTGGGAGGAAAGAAGGAAACAGCAAAGGAGACTTAGAAGGAGCAACCAGAGGCCTAAGAGGAAAACTATGAAAATGTTGTGTTATGGAAGTCAAATTAAAGTGTTTCTAGGAGGAGAAGGCAACAAACTGATAATAGCTGCTGATAATTCAAGTAAGTTGAGAACAATCTTTCAATTTCATAGTTTGATCTCAGTAAGAACAGTTCTAGGGGCAAGGGAGAAACCAAGCCTGGTGCAAGTAAATGGGAAGAGAGGAGAGAGAGTTTGTCTTAATAAATCCTTCTCTTAACAAAGGAGTTTTGCTGTAGCTGGGCAGATAAAAGGGCAAGTGGCTGGAGGGGGAAGTAGGGGAAGAGAGGTTTTTGCTTTTTAAGATAAGAGAAATAACATGATTTTATGTTGATGAGGATGGCCCAATAAGAGGGAGAAATTGATGATGATGATATGGGGGAGAAAAGAGAGTTGCTGGAGCACTTAACTGTTGGATTGATCAGTGTATGTTTCTGTGGATCAAAAACCTAAGACAGAAAACAACTACTTCTATAAAACCCAAAGTGTTCTGTAGATGAGCCTCTCTCTTCCTGAATTTAGAAGTCAGCACACCTATAATCCTAGCAGTTGAGGGACCGAGGCAGGAGGATTGCTTGAGGTAGGTACAGAGTTTGAGATGGATCTGACCAAGAGCAAGACCCTTACAAAAAATAGAAAAATTAGCCAGGTATGATGACAGGCCCCTGTAGTTCCAGCTACTTGGGAGGCTGAGGCTGGAGGATCACTTGATCCCAGGAGTTTGAGATTGCAGTGAGTGAGGTGTGATGATGCAACTGCATTCTAGTCTGGATGATACAGAGAGCCCCTGTCTCCAAAAAATAAAAATTAAAATTAAACGTTAGACTTTTACTTGCCCACATGAAAAGTGGGTTAAATAAGCTATTTGATAAGTGACTACTAAGTTCTAGTCATGGTGCCAGGTACCTTGCATATATCATCCAGAAGTTTATTAACTGCTGTGCAGCACTGGTACCCTTACAACCACACCACAGAAGAAAAAATTGTCGCTGGGAGCTAAAACAACTTGCTTAAAGCCTCAGTAAGTTAAATAGTTTGCACTTCTCCGTGCTAGTCCTTGCTGTGGTGAGGTCCTCGAGGGCCGATGTCCTTCATCGGTGTAACCCCACTGCCTTGCCCAGACCTTGGCAGAGGTTCACGTTCCCACGTGCCGAGATGGACTTCGGGCCACGCTGAGTCATTTCTTCGCCTTCTAAGAAGGCGTCGGCTGGAGTTCGTTCACATCCTTACATCAGCATTGTTCTCGCAGGTTACAGCAGCTCAGAAAAATAAGTTGGAAAATATAAAACTTTTCAAGAGAGAGGGCAATAGGAAATCCGAATAAATGAGTTTAAAACCGTCCTGACCCCAGCCCTTTGCTGAGGGCGTTCTCCAAGGATTATAAAAACTGGTTCTTGTGACGCATCAGGTAAACTTGCCCAGGGGCGACCTGTCAGGAGGAGGTGCGCTCACTTGTAGTTTCCAGTAGAAACTTTGTTGTCCCATAGAGGAAATCATCACCCGAGGACGTATATCCTCCCGCCCTTCTTCCAGTTCATAAAAAAAGCCTGCCACAGAAGTCTCTACGGCTTTGCTGTGAATGCGGCTTTGAGAAGCTGGCGCCGGTGATGGGGCGAAGAGGCCCCTGCAGCAACAATAAAATGCCCAACTACAAATTGCCCGGGAGCCGGGTGGGTCACTAACTTCATAGCTCTAACTCCCTCTGCCCGCTGCGCTGGTTAAGGAGAGGATCCGGGGTGCAGGACCCAGCTGCGCGGAGCCCACCACCGTGGCTCGAGGGGGACTGCACGGTGTGGCGTGGATAACCGAGGGCGCCTTTCCTCTCCCGCTGCCAGGACGGGGCAGCGCCGAGGTCCAGGTGAGGACCTGGCGGCCGTCGGCCAGGAGGAGGGGGCGGTGCTGCCCCGATCGCCCGCATAGATCCTGGGGGGGCGCCGCGTCCCCCTCCGCAGAGTTGGTTGCCGCCGGTTGCGCAGCCGAGGGTTGGGGGCGGAGAGGAGGCAGCGGCTGCCCCGGCGGAGGAGGGGCGCGTTGACTGCTCTTGGGAGTGCGGAGTGGCCGGCGGGCTCTGGGCTGCGGCTGCTGCCCGCGGCGGGGCCGGGGCCCGAGCAGGAGGGAGGGAGAAAGCGCGGGCGGGGACCAGGGCCAGGCAGAGGCCGTCCAGGCCAGCGGGGAGCGGAGACTCGGAGGAAAGATGCAACGGTGAGTGGGCGCCGGGGGCGCAGTTTCTTTGCTTCTCTCGCAGGGTATAAGGACAAAAGCCTGGGCTGGGGTCGGTGGTGCCCAGGCTGTGCAACCTTAGGGGGCCCCGAGTTCCGTTGCGCGTGACTGTGGAGGGCTGGTTAGATCTCCGGTTGAGGAGGTCCTGGACAGGGCGTGTTTGAGTACGGGCGATGCTTCTAGGCAGACTGTAGGAAATAGACAGGATTGGGGGAAATTGGGGGCAACTTTTACCAACAACTCTGGAATGCGTAGAGAGAGGTATCGACATCCTCAGGATGGATCCTTGGGAAAGATAAAGTTGGGGCGGCGGTTCAGAGGAGATCCTCTTTGCCCCCAATATCTGGCTAACTGGACTTGTAGTTCCACTTTGTTTCAAGAGCGAAGCTCCCGAGTTCGAATTCCTCAGTGCCTCCGATTGCTGTTTGGCCTCGGACCCCCTAAAAGTTTTTGATATGGCTGTCTCCCCACTAGAGATAGTAGCTAGAAACCTTGGGACGAGTTTTGACCCTTTGTCTCTCCGGCGCCCTGCACTAAATAGACGCAGCTCAAACGCTGCACTTCATAACTCAGCCCTAGCAGTCATCACTTATTAAAGCCCAAGGACCCGGCTAACTCCCGCCACCACCAGGAAATTAAAAGGCTGACAGGCTGTCCCTCCCAGGCTTGGGGTTTCCTGTTTGAAAGAGCTTGGGAAGTGGAACCTGCTTCCCGTAGTTCCTCATTTACCTTTCTGGTGTAGATGAGAGGAGGGCGCCCGCAGCCTTTTATGTTGGTAGACTAGCCCGGGGCTGGAAATCCTCCGGGCTGACCCTGCCCTCTTCCCTAGAAGTCCCCTGCAGTTCTGGAGTAGCTCTCGAGTTGTAGAATGCACAGCTAGTCACAGGCGCAGCTGGAGTTGAGGCGTACACATATGGAGTCCTTTTAGTATAAACATTTGTCAGCCACATTTCCCTTCTTTATATGAATGTGTAAGTTACAGATGTAGATTTTCAAGTATTGGATGTGTACTTTGAGCTTTCTAATTTGGTTTAACTCAGGCGTTTGAGCTGTATCTCTGGGATTCTAAGATTATGGTTTAGCTGGGAGAGAGCTAAATGAGTTTCACAATTTCAGAAGATAAACTTTTGCCCTGCAAGCACTTGAATTCTTGGTTCTTGGTAGGATAGCAACAGGGTAGTCGGATTCAAGGTAAATCAATCTTTATAGTTGCCCACTATTTTAACAGAGTGGTATATGCATTGTGCCATTGCCCTCCAATGTGTAAATATTTGTTTGAATACAGAGCTAAGGTTCTTTGAAAAGTAACAGTTGTGTCTATTCATGATTCCCTTTTCATATCCTTGACTTATTTTTAAGAGGGTTTTTTTTTTTTACCTTATACATTTAACGTGGAAATTCAAACATTATATGTACTTAAGAAACTCTGTAAAGTCTCCAAACCTTTTATAACTGGCGATTCCTCTAATAGCAAGAAGGAGTTGACTTTGTGCTCTTAGTTGACTAGTATAGCCTTCACCTCCTGAGACCCAGAGGTTTGCAAATCCCAGCTTCTCTCGCAAATGGAAAAATGAGATGTTTGGTTAAGAGCAGTCATCATTTCAGGCAATTTGCAGGCCTCCGTCTGTTTCATGCAGCTGGCAGCTGCTAGCTGCTATTCTTTTTGGTGCTGTGATTTTCTGGGGATTGGGGGGATGTATCCTGGATCCCTGTTTGAAGTGGGGGAGGAAAACATGCTTGGGAAATTGGGCTAAGAGTTGCTTACTCCTATCTTAAAGAACCCTGACCAAAGCCAGAACTCCAGTAATCTTTCCAGAAACATTTTATTTATTTTGGGGTGTGTGTGGGTGAGAGAGAGAGAAAATGAAAAAAGCCAAAGGGAAACCAACCTCTGCTTTTTGCTATTTTCTTCAAAGCTCTATTTTGAGGTCTATAAACAAGGGTTGATAATAGAATACAATGCAGAAGTGACTATGAAAATGTGATTTCTTTTAAATACTTTTTATTAAAGAGTAGTTGAGGTTATGGCTTTACATGTTAAGGATGACTTCAATAGACGGTGGTTTTGTATGTCTTCCCACTGGAATACCTGTGCTTTATAAGTCTGTTCAGTCTCGGTGCAGTTTAATTGATAATTGTGAAAACATCACCTATTTGACACAAAAAACATCTTCTAAGTGAGGTGCTTTATTTTAAAGCCCTGATATGCATTAAATGAGCAATTATTCTCAATAGGAGGAAGGACATCATCCACTAGGGATATTGTATTTTTGGTAGTCAAGACTGGGCTTAGAGAGTACTGCTGGCACCCAGTGGGTAGAGTCTGCCTTCAGTGCTGTTAAACATTCTACAGTGCACAGGACCCTCAAACAGTTACCCAAACCCTGCACTACAGTATTATTTCAGGGGCATATGTTAACAAGATTGGGGATCTTAATCTAATCTGGGTCCTCAAGAAACTTTAACTGTGTTCTTGCTCAACACAGATACCTTGTCATAGAAGCCTTTTTGTCTGCAGCAGATTCTTTTGCCCTTGGCATAAAGAGTCTTAATATACCACAGAGGCCAAGGAACTTGGGATCATTGACAGTGGACTTAAAAAATCACAGGATTTTGGAGCACAGGGGAGCCTCAGAGATCACTAAATTTATCCCTTTCATTTTATAGATGTAAAAACCGAAATGCCCAGGGATTAGAGACTGGTGAGGTCTCAGGTGACTCAGGGGCAGACATAGTTCTAAGTACAACCCAGGATTAATGAATTAAAATACAGATGTTCAGGCAAATAGGAATTTAAAAAGTCCCAAAACAAAACGCTAGAACTACCCTTTGTGGGAGTTTAGAAACACCATTCCCTGTGAAAAAATAAATAAATGCTCTGATAGGGGAGGGGTGGCATTAGCCATGGTGACCGTGGAGTACACGGCTGGGTGCCTTAGCACCAAGAGAGGGATAATTCCCTTGTGTAACCTGTGACACTCTACTGATGCCCACACCATCCTTTCCATGACAAAGTGGACAACAGATGGTTCCCCAGACGTAGCAGATGCTGCTTTTGAATGCAGGTACAAAACAGAACCAGTTGATGACTTCTGTCCCTCCCTGCTTCATCAGTTAAGAGAGTAGAGTCCATGAATGGGTAGGGTTGTCTCGGACAGGGGGAGAATGAGAGAGGCTTCCAGAGTATGGAAGAAAATAAGACATCTGGCACATAAAGAAATGAGCTTATACAGTGAAAATTATAGCAGAAATTTATAAGCTAGAGTGAATGTCTGAGATAAATTCAGTTGCATAGAGGGAGGAGTAGGAATATGAAGACAATCAAGCTTGACTACTCTTTAAGCAGGTAAGACGAAATAATTCTGGGCTAAAAGGAACCTTAGAAATCCTCTTACCTGAATCCGTTGGCCCCAACCCTTGCACTGAGGCAAGACAGTGGTAGAACCTGAAAGCTAAATCTCCTGAGTCCTGTCCCATTGCACTTTCTTGAGCACTCCACAGTCTCCACCATTCCGTCTGTGTTATCTAATGGGAAAGAAAATGATGGTGATATAAAGCTATTGTTAATTTCCCAGGAGAGCTTTAAAAGCATGGTATTTTTGAGTGGTTCTGTTTATATTTTAGAAAGGAGTTATCTCAGTGAGTTTTTGATTATCAGGAAAGTTGTGCACATATGGCCATATCTCTTACAAATGCATGTAATCTCAAATTTACATTACTATAGTTAACCATTAGGCCCATGATTATGGATTCTAGCTCCTTGTGCCAACTGGTCCTGTCAATGCTAGTTATTTTATCTAATCCTGGTGTCTGGGAGGTTCTGGCAATATAGGAAGGTTTTCAGTATGCCTTTCCTGGAAGAGGTAAGAGCTCTGCATAGTGCTGAGGTAGTTTCTTATCATTTTGACAGCTAGCCAGTGGGTATGCTTGAAAGCCAAGTAGAGAATTGTATATTTAGAAATGACAAAAAACTGATAGCTTTTTAAAGCAGTCTGCCCCCTGCAGGTGCTCATCTGGCCATTCTTGCTACTTTTCTTTTTTCAGATGATGGGAGAGGACACATAATTATTAAATAAATAAAAAAAAATACCTGTTGACTTGAAATATTTATTGGGAATTCATTAATGTGGCTTTCCTTTTGAAAGGGATGAATAAATGAAACCAAAAAGGGTAGCTCAGATATTCAAATCCCTTCAAAATAAATATGTAGTAAAGTAGAACTTGGTCTCTGTATCATCTGGGAATTTAAATCTTCCATGGGATAATTTGTACACGATTGTTTTCATGATATTAAGAGATTTTTCTTAGACATTGTTGAAAACAAGATTTGTGTTGTATCAGCTTAAAAGGCAAGATTGTTATCTGTAGCAGCTAGTGGTTGATAAGAGAAAGCCAAGTGTAGAAATCATTTTATTGAGGTGCAAGAAACCTTTGTATTTACTATACAAAGAAAACGGATGAATAAGATATAAAGTAACAGGATAAGTTATATTGAGAAGTTTTTGAGAGGCTTTTTACAAGAGATATTTGTTTATTGCATATTGATCAATTTCATTAGATGAATTGCTTTTCCTTGCTTTACAAATTAAGAGCAAGAAAAAATGTGTTGCCAGTATTTAGTATTGGTCCATTAAGCCAGATCAGCCTTTCCACAGACCTGCTGCTACCTGTGGAGTTCAGTGGAAGTTGATGTCAAATTATCTTCTTAGATATGCTTTGTTCATACATTGCATGTGACTCCCCTAGACTGCAGTATTCTTATGAATTAACCTATGAAATAGCAAAAAAGCTAAAGGTTAGAAGAATTTTCCAGGATTTGTTTCTTGACCACTGTGCTGCTAAACCAAGGGCAGGTAAAAGCAGAGGAAACACAGCTCCTGCATTCCTTAGACCAGTGCACACCCAGTCTGAATAGTGTTTCGCAGCCAAGAGATAATTCGGAGGGGACTGGGAAGTGATGTTTGGCTGCCACACTGCTTACATCATTGCAGAAGTAGGTTTTCAAAAAAATATTTTAAGGTTTATTAAGGAAATTGCAAGCCATGGGAATGCAGACAAAATCTTATTCATCATGCTGAATCAAATACTGATACTATGTTGCATTAACATAACACTGTCCGGGCTTTTTTCCCAGCATGTTATGCAGAAACAATTTACCATGTCTTTGGAATGTCATGGGCAGTAACAGTGCTGGTGAAATCTTTTCCCAATTAGGTAGCTGTCACCTTATCACTAAAATGTTTCTGTTCTGTGGTTTTTTCCATTTCCTGCATTGTATAATGGGCAGTCCTATTATTTAATCAGTATTTGTGGGCATCCAGAAAGTCAGAGCAGAAAGGACATCTAATTTATTTCCCCTCTCCATTTTTACGGGAAAACTTGTGCTAAACAAGGTGAAGACAGGCAAAGTGACTTGCTCCAGAACTCACTTCTGTTAGGTAGTTGGCAGAACCAGGATGAGGACTGGTCTCCTGACTCATGTCCCTGGCAGCCTGCCCAGGGTTCTTTGTACTAGATTGGCCATTACAATAAAAATAACATCCCAATGTAACCATTTCCTTTATTAGGTCTTTTGGTCAGCGTTATAAAAACAGCATTGATTAAAATTAAATTAAACTTAGTCAGTTGTTTATTGATGTTACTGGTTCAAGTTCTTTTCCCTCTCCTTTCAAGCAATATGTGGTCAGAATGTGGTAGTAAAGAAGACAAAAGTTGTCTTATAACACCCACTTTATATCATCAACTTTTAAGTAATGAAGAAATGATATTATCATCATTATTATTTTAAAAACCCACCCACCCATCCACACAATGTTTGAGTTAAAAATTATGACTAAGGAAGACAACTTGTGCTTGTGTTATTTCTCCCGAACCTACTTGTGCTCTGAGTATTGCTAGTTCATAAGTATTGGGTAAGAGAATGAGGATTGTAGAAAGTATTTGGGTCTGGGGAATGTTACTTTGGGAAAATCATATTACTCTTGTGGGAGTATATTTCTATCAGTAGTGTAGAATGGACAGAATAGTGAAAAGACCAGAGTGTTTTGCTCCCATGGACCCTGTTCAACTTCCAATTCAAGTTCTCCATAGAGGTGGTTTCAGGGTCAAGAGCAAGCATCCTTATCTCCCTGTGATCCTGGGGTTAATATTTTTCTTGCTCAAAATTAGCTTTACATTCAAAAGATCAAAGGGTATTTTCTCTTGGAATATTCCTCTGCTTCAGAAGAGGATCCAAAATACCGTGCACATTAGGTCATCACAACCTCCAAGTTAGTTATTCTGTGTCTCTCCACTTCTCTGGCTTTGTTTTCAGTGGGGTGATGCATCATAGAGGAGGACCCTTCTGGGTTAACAGGGAACTTGGTCAGAATCACCTAAACCCGGGAGTACATTGTACCAATGGTCAGGAATATGAAATATTGGGCTTATTTGGAAAAAATGTAGAAATTCATATTTTACACTAAAACCATTTTAGGATTCTATGAAGAACACTTAAAATACAAATCTCTAACTACATTCAGAGAAGCAGTAACAATTTAAAAATGGACAAAGTATGTCAATCTCTTTCTCTGCATACAAGTGTAAGGAGTGCGTGCGTGTGTGTGTGTGTGTGTGTGTGTGTGTATTTTAACATTTTTTTGAGGCTGAAATTCTTTAGGATATGGAGGGTTTGGCAGCTTTTTTTTTTTTTTTTTTAAAGAGATAGAGTCTCACTCTGTCACCCTGCACCCAGTACAGTGACTTGATCATAGCTCCCTGCACCGTCTAACTCCGCCTATGAGATCCTCCTATGCCCAAGAGATCCTCCTGCTCAGTCTCCTAAGTAGCTGGGACTACAGGCATATGCTGCCATGGCTTCAAATTTTTTTCCTATTTTATTTTTCTTTTTCAGAGACTAGGTCTAGCTATGTTGACCTGCCTCAAGTGAACGTCCTGCCTCAGCTTTCCAAATTGCTGGGATTACAGGTATAAGCCACCAAGTTCAGTTTGTCAGTTTTTGTGAATACTTTTATATCTCAACTAATTAAAGAAATGGTTTTTATTTCTTTAGAAACAACAGGTACCCCCACCTAGCATTCTTACATGTATGCTGAATATAATGGCCTGCTTACTTACACTCTTGACAGTGCATTTGTTTTCAGATTTCTCTCAGGTACTTAAAGTATTATTAGCTTTGAGACAACTTAATTCAGTATGATAGAAAGTTGGTATTTCATACTTTAAAAAAAATCAGCTAGGAACCCCTGATATGATTCCATTTTTCTTTGTATATGAGTCACTATAATTTTTAAATGAGTATAGATGTTTTTATTTATTTTTACATGCAGAATGCATACTTTTTCTTCAAGAATGTCTTATGGTGAATTTTAAATGCACATAAAATTTAAAACATACACCAAAAGAATAATACAGTGAAGGCCCATTAACACCCAGGTCAGTAGTTATATACATATGCTAATTTTATTTCATCTGTAGACCACATTGGTCGCAGCCCCTAGTGGCCCTGGACTCGATTGCCTGCTACAGAAAGGAATCAGGCATGACACAGATTAGAAGTACAAGCTTGCTGGGTGGTGCCTGTGGCTCAGTCGGTAAGGTACCGGCCCCATATACCGAGGGTGGCAGGTTCAAACCCGGCCCTGGCCCCGGCCAAACTGCAACCAAAAAATAGCCGGGCGTTGTGGTGGGCGCCTGTAGTCCCAGCTACTCGGGAGGCTGAGGCAAGAGAATTGCTTAAGCCTAGGAGTTGGAGATTTCTGTGAGCTGTGTGAGGCCACGGCACTCTACCGAGGGCCATAAAGTGAGACTCTGTCTCTCCAACAAAAAAAAAAAAAAAAAAAGAAGTACAAGCTTGCAGGAGGCGGGCTAACATTGCTTGCAGGATAGCCCAGAGCAACCTCTGCAGTAATCTTTTATTGAGACAGCATAAGACAGGTGAGGGGAGTATTAGATAATGATCACCATGGGCTGGGCTCTTTCTCAGCAAGGAGCACCTGCGGACGAATCGCCCTAGGGTCTGTCCCCCAGCTGCAAATCATCTTGTTCAGAGGTCGTCTGGCTCTTGCAGTCCTCTACACACATTTCCCTCGAAAATATAGATCATTATAAAGCATACTCCAAATACCATAGTATTTCATCCATAAATAATTTACAATATATCTCTAGAGGTTAGGATTTTTAAAAAATATAACTATATCGTTATTACACCTTACAAAACCCAGCAGTATCATCTATTTTCCAGTCAGGGATAAATTGTCTCATATATTTAAAAAAAATCATTCAGAATAGGATCCCAAACCATGTCCACGAGTTGCACTTAATTGGTATGTCTCTTGAATCTCTTTAATCTAGAATAATTCCCTTTTCCTCTTGGTTTTATTCCCCCTTGTTGAAGATACTGGTATGTCCTTTTTTTCTGTAAACTTTGCCATGTTTTAGAATTAAGTAATTCTAAAACTGTGGTGTTTTTAAACCTGTTTTTCTACTGGGCACGGTGGTTCCTGCCTGTAATCCTAACACTCTTGGAGGCTGAGGCAGGTGGATCACTTGAGCTCATTCTTGCTCAACCTGTCTCTAAAATATCCAGGCGTTGTGGTGGGCACCTTTAGTCCCAGCTACTGGGGAGGCTGAGGCAAGAGTATTGCTTGAGTCCAAGAGTTTGAAGTTGCTATGAGCAACCCCAGAGTGACTAAGACTCTGTCTCAACAACAAAACAAACAAAAAAACACCTATTTTTCTGCCCCTTGCATTTCTGTAATCAGACAGCAGACTTTTAATTTGAACTGTGTTGAACTTAATTTATCATTATACATCAATCAAAACTTACTGAATTAATATTGCCTCTTCTTGAAATATTGCAATAACTGCTTTAATAATAGCATAAATGAAAATGTGTGTCCGATGAACAAAAGTCACATCTTAGTGATTTGGGTAAAAGTCATGAATTTTGCAACTTTTATTACCCAAACTTTTTCTAAGCTGTCTCTGCTTTCTTTCCTCCCTTCCAGCACTCCCCACTGGCTGAAGAGCTATTACAGGAAACACACCTCCAAATTCCTTGGGTAGTCTGAGACTATTTTAAAGTTTCTATAAGTTGGTTGTATTGAAGAGACTAGCACAAAAATTTTTTAAATTTATTATAATTGATAATTTGCCATCTTCACTGAGAGTCTTCTGAGATCCTTTAGAATTCTAATATAAATGAATCTCAATGATTTAAAAGCAGTGTCTGATCACAGGAGATTGAGATCCTCATTTGCAGTATGTTATTGCTTTTAATTGTGATTACTTTTAGGAACCGTTAGAAGCCATCTGGAGTTGCTTTTTTAACAGAGCTTAGACTTCCATATATATATAGCTAGGGATGATAGAAGCCTGAGGTTAGACTCCATTGTTGTGACAAGAAGAAGCTGCAACTCCTTTTGACTTTCTGTCCCCACTTCTCCCATCTGCATTCAATGTTCTCATTTCCCAGATCACTCTCCACCCGCTCAGGGCTCCTTTCTTCTCTGGTGGCATCATTTGAATCTTTTGTTCTTTCCTTAATAATCTTCTTTACTTCTTCGGGATACTTTCAGAATATCTCAAAAAAATACTATGATAAAGTAAAAATTCAAAAGAGAAAACAAAAGAAAACCAAGAAGGAAACTGTGTAATCAGTGTCCTAGCAGATCACATCCACATTCAAGTTCTCAGTGGCCCTGACTTTTCTTACCAGCCCTGCTGTGTGTCATGCTCCACACCCAGTGAATTCTGAGAACATTTCTTATTTCTGGCTCTTGAAGAGCCCCCTCTGGAAGTCACAAAAACTTCTGTGTATTTTAGGCTGCTGTGGGCATGTGGACAGTGTGTGTGTGTGTGTGTGTGTGTGTATGTGTGTGTCTACACACGTTAGGATTTATAGCCATTATAATAGGCTCAATCTACAAGAATAAAATGGGCCTCTTTATTCTGCCATTAAAATACATTTCTTCCCCTGGAACCAATTTTTTTGGATATTTTTAAGAGATGAAACATCCTCCTTAGAGATTATCAACCTATCTACTTATATCGAGAGGGCAATAATTATTTCGTTCAAACAAGCAGATCTTTGGATGACAGAGAACATGGTGCAAGAAAGAGGAGTTGGAATCCATCTGCTGCTATGTTTATTTGCAAAAAGAACAATACGAGTACTGTGTCTACTAACAAACAAAGGCTTTTCCTCCCTGCACTGGGATATGAAATCTTGAGTGTGGAGAAAGAATTTAAAGGGAGGGAGATTAGGAAGTGGGATAAGTGAGTGGGAGAAGAGGAAGTTCTATGGAAATAACTGTTGGGACATTGGGAAGGGGTTAGGGATGTTTGTAAAAACTGTGGGGGGGATATTGGGAGGAGAGAGGATGGGGTGGGTATTTGCAGGGATGGGGATGTTTGCAGATGGGTGTGGGGTAGGTGGAGAGGTGAGGCTTGTTTGCAGAGATGGTGGAGGCTGAGGAAGATTTAGGGATGAAAGGAAATGTTTGTGAAGTAGGAGGATCTGTTTGCAGAGGGGCAGCTGAGAAGACTAAGAGATTAATCAAGGATGGTGTTTGAAGGACAGGACTGGGGAAATAGGCTGCTTTTGGATTTGCGAAATGAGAATATTGCTAGAAAAGGAAGTGGCTGTTCCTGAAGCTTCTAATTAACCCCCTGTTCCCCATGTTTTGATGTTGGTTGGGATTAGTGGAGAAAGAGGGACGTTTTCGTGTCCATTGTTCTCCATGGGGAGAACAATGCGGTTCAAATAGATTTCATCTATTTGGGGTTCAAATAGATTTCTCAGTGTTTCTTTTTTAGTTCTCTAAAAGTGTCCCCTCAGGCCCCATCTGCTCCCATTGGTCACCACAGAGCCACCCCCACAGAATTCCTGTAAAGAATGGCTCTGCTTCTGAGGGACTGCTCTAAGCTGCTGTCTGAATTCAATTACATTTCCTGAGCACATGCTTTATTCATAACATTGTCGTATTGTAAACATCAGTGCTGAAGGAGATGGGCCAGTGGACCACCAGTGTGCTGAGAGAGCTTTGAACACCAGGCGTCAACCCCTCTCTGCCACAAAATGTGCACCAGGAGTCAGCATCTCTGCTTCAAGAACCCTTGCAGAGCCTGGGGGTAGATTTAAACATTATTCCAGAGTGGAAATTTGGACCTACACTATGATTTTTGAAATTATCTTTCCTGGATTTTCTTCCGTAAAATCTAAATCCCTTCCATTTTCCCAGGAATATTAGATGATTCCTACTTTTCTATCACTTGCTCTTGCAGTCCCCCTTTGGTTAATTCCTGTTATATCAGGTGGGGCTAACCAGTATCAATGCAAAATGACAAGCAACATATGAGTACCCCGTGCTACCCAATTGCGCCACTGGAGCTGAAAAATATTCTTCTTAGTAAAGTATGTCAGGAATGGAAAAAAAAATATCCAATGTACTCAGTACTACTGTGAAACCAATTTATAATCACTCACACTTGCATATGAAAAATGAAACACAACTATAGCCAGGATGAAGGAGGGAGGGGGATGGAAAAAGGAGGGGGGTGGGTCGATGGAGGGTTAGTAGGGGGACCACACCTATGGAGCACATTGCAAGTACAAGTTGGATCTATCAGGTGTAGAACACAAATGTCTTAACGCTGTAATTGGGTAAATGAGGTGAAAGCTGTGTTGATTAGTAGGATGTAAGTACTCCAATTTGTTCAAATAATAAACACATCGAATCCCATAATGGCATAAACGTATTTATGATCTATGTACAAATGACTTAATAAAAAAATAAAATAAATAAAATGACAAGCAACAGCAACATGCTGTATAATTTAGGAATCCGTCAGACACACTTGGTATAAGTTACCTGAACTTTTAAGCCCCTCTTCTCTAACATAGTACAGCACAGCACCACAAACGTTTTGTTGAGTTTATTCCTTTGATTTTAAAATTTTGTTTCTCTGGTGTGTTTTCATTGTTTTGAAACCAAGATCCCTGCAGCTGTGTCGTACCTTCACTGTTGGTGATTTATAATTCCAGCGGGATCAGCTGCGTTGTGGCGTCACCTGGTCTAAAGGGAGCCAGAGAATTACACTTTAAAACAAATACCAGAATTGAACCAAAGAGAAAAGAATCTCCCAAGAAACTTATAAAAATAATCCCTGAGATTGGCTTTTCAAGTAATTCTTTTCTCTAGAGAAAAAGTACTGTGAGTTTCTGTGGTACCTTTTGGAGATCTCTTCATGACTTCTGGAGTTTTCTGATTGACAGTGAGATGATACGCATTTCAGGTGATAAAATAACAAGAGCACTGTGGGGATTAAATTTATGGATTGGAAAGTAAACACAGACGTTTCAACACACATTAACTGCTTTCCTGTTTAGACTTCCCGGGGTTGTCTTTTCTCTCAGATGGGCAGCAGATGCTGCGTCCCTCCCTTCTCCAGGCCCCTCTGCGGAAGGACATGTGTGTAACAATGCAGGTAGCCATTAAAGCCCACGGAACCATTTTCCCTCCACAGTAACATAATGCAGGGATCTTACAAATTCATTGAGACCCCTTTTTTTGTTTACATAAAATATGCAGGAAACTCAAAATAAACACATCAAAGCTGATCCAGAAGACAGGCTGTAAACCTTGGCTCTTCTGTGCCTCCCTCCTCCCTTACACGTGTTAGCACACACCTCTCTTCCCCACATCCCTGTGCCTCTTGCCACGCTCTCCTTCACCTGCCCCCAGCCTGACTGCCTTGCCGTGGGGTTTCTGATTCATTCTGACTGCAATCACGTGCCTCCCCCCACTCCCTCACTGCCTGGGGAAATAAACCCCAACTCTTTCTCTGTGTTTTTTACCCACCTGCTTCTCTTCTCTCTCGTTGCCCCTACCCTATTCCTCATTCAGTGTACATTACTGGTTACTGGCTTATATTTCTTACGGACTTCCCATTTCTAGGACTGTGCCCAGGGACATCGAAAGTGAAAAGGGCATTCTGGAAGCAGGCTGGGAGAAAGGTATCGTCGGCTGTTGAGAATCTGTCTGATTCTCTGCCTTTTAAATTGAATTGATATGTGGGATTAAGAGATGTCACACTGAGACCAAATGGACATTCAGCTATGGCGGGTAAACTGAGCTTTGGAAAAATGAGCGAATTCCATATTTGTACCAGATGCTGAATCTTTAAATGTACAACCTTTTACACATCCTCACTAGGCCCAATAAGATTAAACTGAAAAATTGGGATGTCCCTTTAAATTTTCTCTGGGCTATCCTTCCATCTGAATCATGTGTAACGTCCTCTACAAATATGTATGGGCCAGAAGTATTGCATGACTGTTTCTCAGATGTGGTTTATTATTTGCAAATGTCCTGCTTGTTTCTTTCCCAGAGATCCTAAAGCTGATCTACTTTCAGCTAATATTTCTCTGGAATATTTGTGTTATATTTTGTTTGGCCACCCAGTCTGCCTCAGTAATTACACTTTTTTGATTTTTAAAAAGAGTGCATGTGGGGCGGATGGAGGGCGAGAGAGTGGGGAAACCCTGTGGGATAGTAGGGAACCTATAGTAGTTTAATACTCTAAATTATAGCCCCACAAACGAGGGGATGGAGGGTAGAACCTCCATAGTTGACCACCTCGCTACATTGACTGCCTCCTTAAGTTGACCTGATTTGCATAGACCAGCCAGGCACCAGACATACTCAATGGAATTTCCTTATGTTGACCAGTTTATTACAGTGTCTTGGGTAGTTAACTTACAGAGGTTCTACTGTACTGCATTCAGGGGGTTAAGTAACATTTGCAACCTGCAAACAAGTTCAAATATATTAATACATCTTATTTAAAATAACATCAGTATCTTATGCAGCTGACTCAAAAGTTAAACTTTTAAGCATCCATTTTGGCATGAGGTGTTAAGCTGTACTGCTGAAATAAATATTTAAAATACAGAGTTTGGGCTTGGTGCTTAGCTTCTAACTTTTGTGCAATGACATCTACACTGGCCTGCTTTTTGGATTGCTGTGTCTGCATGCCAGGAGAACACCTTTTCTATTTCCCGTTTTGTATATATTACCTTCAACCGAAGTCTTTCCTACTAATGGCATTAATTCTTTTCTTGTCTATTCTAAGGTCTCATAGACTTTTTTTTAAATCTCTGCCTAAAATACCCTAAATATTTGAAGGATTTTTGTTCAGGTTAAACTGCTATTAGGAGAGGCTTGTGGCTTGGACCCAGGAGGGCCTATCGTATGACTGGGTTGGTGGAGATGGAAAAGGACTTAGATAAATAATTATGAAAGAGAAATGGCTCATCCCGGAAAGTTACAACTCTACATTATTAAAATCTATAAAACAAAAATAACTTGTTTTTTCCTATACAATTTTTAAAAATTATATCAGAGGCAGGATGTTTGGTGACGTACCAGTGGTTTGACCTCGGATGGATGTGGGATTTTGTTCATATCTCTGAACTCACAAAGTTTCAGATGTGGATGTGGCTTTATGCTGTCATTGGATAACACAGTTTCCCTTTCCTTCACTGGGCTTCTTTGCTATTTCTTTTCCTTTCACCTCCTAGGACTGCCACTCTCACTGAGTTAGCCCCATTCTATGATTCTTTACCAATCTGTCAGTCAGCCTCCCTTAATTAAGATGTGGATAACCATTACTTGTTCATAGGTATGTTTTTCCCTTTAGATTATGAACTGCACAGGCAGGAAATGGTTTCTTTTACAATGTATCTTCTAATTCCTAGCTCAGAGTCTGGTAGACACTTAATGAAGATTAACTTCTCCTCCTCCTCCTTGTTCTTTTGGAGTGTGATTTCTTCTGTTTTTGTTAGATGTGAGATAGACACATGGAGGAGTCAAGGAAAGATGCGGCTTGTACTAAAGAGGCGCCTGTGGAAGTGCTAAGAAGTGATCAGATTCAGAATGCTTTAAGGACAATGTTGATAGGATTTGCTGATGGATAAAATGGGGAAGGAGGGCTACTGATAGAGGAGATCAATTACTACTCCCATGATGTTGGCTTGAGAACCTGCATGCACAGTTGAACCTTGAACAAGTAGCAGGGGTCCTCAAACTACAGCCCGCGGGCCACATGAGGCGGTGTGATTGTATTTGTTTCCGTTTTGTTTTTTCTCTTCAAAATAAGATATGTGTAGTGTGCATAGGAATTTGTTCATAGGTTTTTTTTTTTTTAAACTATAGTCCAGCCCTCCAACAGTCTGAGGGACAGTGAACTGGCCCCCTGTTTGAAAAGTATGAGGACCCCTGAAAGGGTTAAGAACCTCATCCCCTTTCCCCACTTAGTGGAAAATCTCCAACTTTTGATTTGCCAAAAAGTACTGATTGCCTCCTGTTAACTGGAAGCTCTACTCATGACATAAACAGTCAGTCAACATGTGTTGTATATTATATGTATTATGTACTGTATTCTTACAATAAAATAAGTTAGAAAAAAGAAAATGTTATTAGAAAATCAAAGAAGAGAATGTATTTACCATTCATTAAGTGGAAGTGGATCATTATACTGTCTCCATTCTTTTCTTCCTCACACTGCATGGGCTGAGAAAGACCAGGAGGAGGAAGGGTTAGTATCGCCATCTCCAGGGTGGCCAGGTGGAGGGGGTGTAACGAATGGGAGGTAGGAGAGGCAGGCACACTAGGTCTGACTTCATGGAAATGCATTGTAATTTCTGTCTGACTTTTTTGCTTTTCATTTCACTACAAATGTTTCTATATGGTACCAGTCCTTCTGCCACTGTTTGCTTCAGTTTCAGTGTCCATGTCATAGATGATTTCTTGTTGTACAAGAAATCAAAAGCAGGCTCGGCGCCTATAGCACAGTGGTTATGGCGCCGGCCACACACACCCAGGGTGGTAAGTTCGAACCCAGCCCAGACCAGCTAAACAACAGTGACACTGCAATAAAAAAAATAGCTGGGCGTTGTGGTGGACCCCATAGTTCCAGCTACATGGAAGGCTGAGGCAACAGACTCGCTTAAGCCCAAGAGTCTGAGGTTGCTGTGACACCATGGCACTCTACTGTGGACAACATAGTGAGACTATCTCAAAAAAAAAAAAAAAAGGAAAGAAAAAATCAAGTGTTGAATGACTGAAACCTTCTGCCAGGTTGTCTGGTGTCAGTTTGTTTCATGGCCCTGATCTTCTGTGTCATCTTCCTCTTTGTCTGGGGCTGGTTCAGAATCACTCATCTCCATCAAGTCATCCTCTGTTCATTTCTCTGGAGTGGTCTCTACCAGCTCTTAAATTTCTCTAAGATGCATATCTTGAAACCCTTTACCCTTCACCTCCCCTCCCTCCCTTTTTAAACCATATCCACAATCTTATGATTTCCTTGATTGGCGCTGTATAAATACTGTAAAATCATGCACAACATCTGGACACGGTTTTCTCCAGCAGGGATGTATTATTCTAGGTTTGATGGTTTTCACTTTTTTTAAAATGATGATGGTATTGTCAATCGGATGATCCTCCAACCCCTCATGATGTCTCCTCTATTGGAGTTCTCTGCTATAGCATTGACATGCCTTTCCAGAGAGTACTATGGGTAATGCGTCTTAAAGGTCCTTATGTCCCCCGATCCAGAGGATAAATTAGAGACATTGTGTTTGGCGACAAGTAGACCATTTGTCTTTGGTGTTGAACTCGTGGGGTTCTGGGTGGCCAAGGGCATTGTATGATATCAAAAGAACTTTGAAAGGAAGTCCCTTACTGGCAAGGTACTTACTGACTCAAGGACAACACACTGATGGAACCAACCAGAAAAACTTTCTTGTTGTCCAAGCCTTCTTGTTTTATAACCAGAAGACTGGCAGCTGGTGTTTATCTTTTCCCTTCAAGTCTTGCAGTTTAGCAACTTTATGGACAAAGACAATCCTGATTATCTTTTTAATAAACATTGCATTTGCACAAGACAGTAGAGTTAGATTCTCCCTTCCTGCCTTAAATCCTAGTGATCACTTCACTTTTCCTTACTAATCAATGTCCTTTGTGGCATTTTTTTTTCTAAAATAGGACATTTTGCCTGCATTTGTCCAAGCAGATATCCTTTGTCCTCAGTCATTTTCTTAATGGCTTCTGGGAACCCATCTGCTGCTTCTTGGTCAGCACAAGCTGCTTCTCCTGTTATCTTGACCTTTTTTTTAGGCCAACCTCTTCCTGAAATTATCAAACCATCCTTTCCTGGCATGAATGTCTTCAGCTTGCTATCCTTCACATCTTTTTGCTTTAAGTATTCATATAAGGACTTCTTCTTTTCTCAAATCTGATAAATGTAGAATCATACTTAGAACCCACTTAAAAGCTGCATGTTCAATATGAGATTAAACAGGCAGGCCTTGCTGTGTGCCACACCTTCTGGGGGCAAGACATGATTGCAAGAGGGACTTTACCTAACAAATGCAAACAGTGTAACCTGGCTTATTGTACCCTCAATGAATCCCCAACAATAAAAAAATAATAATTAAAAAAAATAATAAACAGGCATTTCACAAAAAATGTGAAGTTTTCATGCCTGCTAGCATGTGCAGTGATAACTTCACACATTTCCTTTTTCTTTCTTACAGTAGTCTTTATGCTGGATTTGTTTATCTTGAAATGGTGGGCACTGGAAGATGCAGGCTCAATCCACAGTACATATTAAGTAACTCAACTTTTTCTGGTAGGATTTTCTCTGTTTCTTGAAACCACTTCCAGCATCTCTAAGGGCACTTGGTGTGGATCCCATTGTATGTTCAAGGCTATTATTGCACTATGTTATTGGCTAGTTATTATGGCACTAACGTTAAGGCTACGTTATTGCACTAAACATGATGAAAATACATGTGAGAGCTATTAAGGGATCACTTTTCACTGTAATAGGCAATTTGCTGGAGAGACAAACTGTTCACATGGAGATGATTATCTTCACTGTGTTTTAAGTAGATACTTGCAATACTTGAGCTCACCTTAATAGCAACAGGAGGTGGCTATGAAATTATTACAGTAATACAGTTAATTTTATGCAATTATAATTTAACACTACATCTTTATGTTTGTTTACATTTTTCTGTACTGTGAATAGCTTCATGTATAGTCTGTGAATGTGTAAATTTTGATATATTTTAGCTTTTTATAATAGATCAGTGTATATTTTTATGGTAGTAAATGATAAAATAGACTAGCATCTATATATATTTTATATATTCATGACATACTTAATTTTTTGTTGATTTTTTTGATATTTCTAGGCCACCCAGCTTGTGAATTTTTTTCAAATTGTCACAAATTACCAAAAAATTTTCAGTACATTTATTTAAAAAAGTTTTTATGGGAGTGGACTCATATAGCTCAAACCCACGTTGTTCAAGGGTAAACAGTATAATAAAACTGCACTCACTGTGTGCATCATATACCCAAATCTACCTGTGTGTGTATAATCCGTGTGCATGAGCAAGGATTCTACATAAAAAAACTGCACTCATTTTAAAATGTACTTAAAAGGGAGGGTGTGGTGGCTCACGCCTATAATCCTAGCACTCTGGGAGGCCGAGGGAGGTGGATTTCCTAAGCTCAGGAGTTCAAGGCCAGCCTGAACAAGAGTGAGACCCTGTCTCTAAAAACAAAAAACAACAAAACAAAAAAAGAAGAGAATCACTTGAGCCCAGAGTTTGAGCTTGCTGTGAGCTATGACGCCATGGCACTCTACCCAGGGCAACTGAGTGAGACTATGTCTCAAAAAAAAAAAAAAAAAGTTTACTTAAAATTATATGAATGTACTTTTTATGCTACAAAATGTACTTCCAAATATAATTTTAAATGGTTATGTAATAATTTCGCATATGATGTGTATAGCTTATTCAATTTTTTCCCTTATTTTGAAGCATTTGTGGTGTCTTTCCCATTATAATAAATAACACTGTAACATCTTTAGGATCCATCTATTTCCTTATTTTATCCTTATTTTGTCTTAATTCTCTTGCTGGAATTTCAATATGGCAAACTAAACAGAGATGAAGTTAGTATGGAATAGAAGGGGCTGAGATTAGGAGTCATTTCAGTTCCAGTCCTCCAAGGGGGCCTAATGAGCTATGGCTCATACCACACTAGCCTTGCTTTCAAGGTCAGATTTAGCAGCAGTAGACATGCTAAGGGAGACATTTGTCTTGGTGGCAGAGAGGATACTGTCCTTGAGGGATGAAAGACTTGGCAAGAGCTAGATGGCAGGACCAGACCCCAGCTGGGGGAATGGAGAACCTCAATTTTCTTTGAGGTATACTTAAAAAAATAAATTATGCTTGTATCCATCTAGGCAGGGCTTTGGGTTAAATGGTAAGAAACCCAACCACAGTAGAGTATTTTGGAGGATGCTGCACCTTTATAGAAGGTTGTGTACTTAACCCATCACAAGAATGTAAGCAGCCAGGCTGTTTCTTTTTTTTTTTTTTTTGTAGAGACAGAGTCTCACTTTACTGCCTGCCCTCGGTAGAGTGCCGTGGCCTCACACGGCTCACAGCAACCTCTAGCTCTTGGGCTTATGTGATTCTCTTGCCTCAGCCTCCCGAGCAGCTGGGACTACAGGCGCCCGCCACAACGCCCGGCTATTTTTTTGTTGTTGCAGTTTGGCTGGGGCTGGGTTTGAACCCACCACCCTCGGCATATGGGGCCGGCGCCCTACTCACTGAGCTACAGGCGCCGCCCAGCCAGGCTGTTTCTTGACCCTAGCAGAAAGCAGTTCTTTGTGAGTCTGCCTGAATTTGCCCAGAGAGTCTGTGGGGCTGAACAGGCTGATTAATGCCCCTTATCTGTGGCTGGGAGGGAGTGAGGAAGAGTGTGATGAAAATTAAAAACGTACGTTCATTGAGTTTCTTACCTATGGTACAGTGGGAGTCTTGGGGGGGTGGATGGAGATAACGTAGAAGTACTAGGCATAACCCTCTTCCTTAAACTCGTGGACTAGTTACAGAGACAACTACATTATGTAACTGATTACAAATCATAGATGATACTGTTCATATTGAGACCAGAGATGTAATAATTAGTGTCTAAGGTGCCTCAGGGTTTGAGGATAGTTTTAGTGGTGCATGAGTTCAATGAGATTGTTTAAGTTGTGTTTTCTCTTTGCTTATAATCTAAGGAAAATCTTCTTATTACTTAGAAATAAAAGACTTCTTGTTTGCTGTGATAGTTTATAATTAATTCAAAGACATAGCCCAAAACTTTAATTTCTTGGGTTAATTTGTTCAAACTGGGGTCCAAAGCACGTTCTTATGGGTCTATATATTTTCTTAAAAATTTTAATGGTGGAAGATAGAATTCTAATCTGTACCTTGAAGAAGTGGTGTGTTCTGATTGGTACACAACAGGGAGAAGGGTGTTTCTGCTAGAGAAGAGGGTTTAATATAAAGGATGATATTTGTGTACCAGGAAATTTTAAGGATACAACAGTTTCATATTTTTAAATTCACCATCCTGACCACATGGCAATAAATTGGGCAACACCTTTTCTTCTGTCATTAGCAGCCTCTTCCTGATGAGTGCAGAAGCCTTAAGTCTCCTTATTGAGAAGGTAATTCCCAGACCCCTCATTTAAAGAACCAGCTTCCACATTTACCAAGTTTCACATATACCCTTGTAAGATGCACCGCTGGTGTAACTGGGTTATAGCTTTCATATGAAAACCCTAAATTAGTTTCCTAGTAGGACTGAGTACATTGGGTACTTTTTTCTTCCATTCTTGAGATACTTGGCACAGTAACTGAGAGAATGCCAGGAAGGCTATGTTAACCAGTGTGATGAAAGTGTGTCAAACGGTCTGTGAAGCTAGTGAATAATGCCCCATGATCATATCAATGTACACAGCTATGATTTAATAAAAAAAAAAAAAAAATCTTCCTGCAAAGGAAAAAAAAAAAAATTCAACCAAAAAAAAAAAAAAAAAAGAACCAGCTTCCAACTCTCATGTTAGTGATCAGAGTCTAACAAAATTTCTTGTTTGCCAAAATGTGAATTTTATTTCCCTAGGAATTTATTTCCTAACAGTTAATGATTCTAATAGAGGTAAAAGGTCTATTGCATTGACCCTTTGGACATTTGCTAGGCACTCAGGAAGGAGATGGTCTTCCAAGGGGTCAAACACTAAAGGGAAATTGTCTTTTTCTCTAGCCTAATTTTGCACCTGGACTTGGTTGGGGATTTGTTTCTTTCAAATATCACTGCTATCCTCTTGATTAATTTGGCTTTTGTACAGTAAACTTTCCAGATCAGTGGTCTTTATCCTTTTTCAACTTGAAGTACAGTTTTAATAGATTTAAGAGTAAAATAGAGGTTGTGTTTGTTAGTTACACTAGGTTAGACGGCAGGGTTATTTGCCCAGAGGCAGGCCTGACAAGGTGCTGTTCTTTTAAAATCTTTTAAAGTAAAACTGTTTCTTTTATTTCTTTACAGATTCCAGCGAGATCATGGCAGAGCATAGCCACACACTAAAGCAGCTGGATTTACAAAATGGTAGCTTAGAGGAAGACATCGGGGTGTCTTCTCTTGAGAACGATTCTCAAAACATGATGGAGAGCCTAAGCCCGAAGAAATATTCTTCCAGTCTTAGATTTAAAGCCAATGGAGATTATTCTGGCTCCTATTTAACCCTCTCACAACCTGTGCCTGCTAAGAGAAGTCCTTCTCCTTTGGGAACCAGTGTCAGAAATAGCCCCTCCTTGGCCAAAATCCAGGGAAGCAAGCAATTCTCTTGTGATGGAACTGACAAAACTATTTCCATGAAACCTCCCACTCCTTTACTCAGCACTGCACCCTCCCTCAGTGGATACCCCCTTGGGAGAGTGGACTTTGATCACTATTCTGGCCGGGATGGTGAAAGGGCCTTGAGGCTCTCAGAGAAGCCTCCCTATTCCAAATACAACTCAAGGAATAAATCACATGACAATGTCTACTTTCTCGGAGGCCTGGAAGGTCGAAAGGCATCTGGCTCACTCCTGACCATGTGGAATGGAGGTTCTCCGAGTGATGCTAGCTCCTCTCCTGTCAGCAGATCAGGAGCAGCAAGTATGCCTTCAAGCCCAAAGCAAGCCAGGAAAATGAACATTCAGGACAACCTGACACTTCAGCCCAGGTTAACTAGACACAAAGAGCTAACACCTGAAAACATGAGCATAAGAACTAGGAAGTATTCAGGCAGCAGCCTGAGTCACATGGGAGCCTACAGCCGATCGCTTCCCAGGTTGTACAAAGCCACAGAGAACCAGCTGACACCTCTCAGCTTGCCTCCAAGAAACTCTCTGGGCAATTCCAAAAGAACAAAACTTGGGGAAAAGGATCTACCTCATAGCGTAATAGACAATGACAATTACCTTAATTTTTCTTCTTTAAGCTCAGGGGCTTTACCCTATAAATCCTCTGCATCTGAAGGCAATCCTTATGTAAGTTCCACCGTCAGTGTCCCTGCCAGTCCTCGAGTGGCTCGAAAGATGCTTCTGGCTTCCACCTCCTCTTGTGCTTCTGATGACTTTGACAGGGCTTCATACTCAGGCTCGGGGACAAGTCAAAGTCATTCATTTCTTCCTGGAGAGCCAGACAGAGTATTTGCAGCCAGAAGGAACTTCTCTTGCGGATCTGTGGAGTTTGATGAGGCTGATTTGGACAGCCTCAGACAGGCCTCAGGAACCCCTCAGCCTGTCCTGCGGGAGCGGAAGAGCAGCATTAGCTCCATTTCAGGACGTGATGACCTGATGGATTATCACCGGCGGCAGAGGGAGGAAAGACTCAGGGAGCAGGAGATGGAGCGATTGGTAATTTTCATCTGTTGACCCCACTGTTTCATTGACCAGAACCCACAGGGCAGCCTTGGAGATAGACTCCAAGGATAATGTAGGGGCATAAGCTTTCCATGTGTACCAGCCACTACTCTTCCTTCCTAGATACTCTTCTGCTATTCCTCCTCTTCCTAGATCAGCTCTTCCTAGATCACTATTGTTAGGCACATGTAGGTATTTTGGAGGCCTGCAGGAATTTAACTAGAGTTCTCACATTATAAATTCTTGAGAAGGCTCACAAATGTAGTTGTGAATTTTACTGAATTTCTTACAAGTCTTACACATTTTTCTTTTTTTTTTTTTTTTTTTTTTGTAGAGACAGAGTCTCACTTTATGGCTCTTGGTAGAGTGCCGTGGCCTCACACAGCTCACAGTAACCTCCAACTCCTGGGCTTAAGCGATTCTCTTGCCTCAGCCTCCCGAGTAGCTGGGACTACAGGCGCCCGCCACAACGCCCGGCTATTTTTTGGTTGCAGTTTGGCCGGGCCAGGTTTGAACCCGCCACCCTCGGTATATGGGGCCAGCGCCTTACCGACTGAGCCACAGGCGCCGCCCCACATTTTTCTTTTAAGACTATGAGGAAATGGTGACTTGTATTATTTATATCATTAAATTTGCATCTGTATGGTTGTGATAGAAGTAGTCAGTGAAATCATGACTAGTGGGAATTAGATAGCAAATTTGTCTAAATACCAAATTGCCTAGAACGTTGAAGGCTTTCCATGGTGCTCAACCTTTCCTCCACAATTCCCAAAGTTTATTGTCTTTCTCCATTTAAAATGAATTTATGCTTATTGTGGGAAAATAGGGCAGTAAGAGACATCCCTTGGGAGTCCCATTCGTGAATGAGACCAAACAATTGCATTTTTTCATTTTCTTCTAAGCACAGAATTTTTTCTTTTACAATGAATATGTCAGAGATTATTTTGATTTATTAATGATTGATTAGTGATTTCCTTAATGTGAAAAGCCGCAGATGGCAAACCTGGTTTACAAAAGTATAAGATTATAAAAAATATTTTATTTACTAAAAAAAAAAAAAAAAGTATGGCAGAATAAGATTTTTGAATCACATACAAAACTAGTTAATGCCCTATAGGACAAAAAACTATAACCTTTGGATTATGATGGACAGAAACCATTTGCATCTTTGTAGGACTGAAAATGTTTGGTATTTTAGAGCAAGAATAATTTGTATCACTCATAATTTTTGATAAGTTGATGTCTATTCTTTCAGAGCTTTCAAATGTCCTGACCAATAATAGTGAATGAAAACAAATATGCAATTAAATATTCCTTGGATGGGTCAGTTCTATGGTATGTCAGTATGAGATTCCCCTTTGTTAACATAAATAGTCTATGAAGAGATTACTCATGGTCACAAAATGGCATTGTGTTTTGGCTTGATTCATTGATATAAATTCAGAAGAACTTTAAATTAGTATATAAAAGCTTTTGTGTATGTGAACAGCAAATGCAGTGCTATATTGTGCTGGGTGAGTATTATTAACAAGGCCAGAGAATTAACTTCTAAATAGATAATTTCTTAAGGACTCTAGGAGAGCATTTTCAATGGCTTCCATCACTGGAGAAACCTTTCTTTAAATGCACGCTCCTTTTTACTCTTTTATTCCAAGGACAATGGGGAACTCAAGAAATTGACCTTGTCTGGGTTCCATCTTTAGTGTTAAGTACTGGCGAATTCCCTGTCCTCCTGACTATCTAAAACTGCTAAACTTCTTGGCAATCCAGGAAGTGACCTTTACTACCCGTAAGACTGGGCTTGTCACATCTGATGGGGGTATATAAAATGCAACACACTAGGCTTGGCCTTGGTATAGTCTGTCTGATTACATCCCAGTCAAAGGGAAAACATATTCGTAATTTTAATTGTTTTTTGAACTTTTAGTCATGAAACAGAGTCTCAATGGATGACAGATTCTGAGATAGCTGGCTAGTATGGTCTCATTCCTGTCTATGCAGTGTCAGCTCAGAAGCCTTTATCTGAAAGTCTATTCTTTGAAGTATCAGGGCTTAAGAGTACCTGGTAAAGTCCTATCCACAGCCTCTGAAGCTGTCTTTCTTTGGTAAAGGCATGTTGTAGTCTGTAGGCAAATACAAAAGAAAGGTAGAGACCTCTTGGTAAAGGTATAGTAAGAGTAAGTGCTATGGTAAACACTTATCGGCAGGATGGAGAGGTAAAATCCTTTATTAGGGTATAAGACATTAATCTTATTTAAGCAGTATTTCCCCTGAGGTTAAGAACATCTTACAGAGAGTAAGGACATTGAAATATTTGGGGCCTTTCTGTAAAACACGCAATCTTTGAACATTATTTGTAATAATATCTTACCTGTAGAAAATGATCGTAAGGAAGCCCCAGCTTCTCATGAGATTTGACAAGTTTTCTTACAGAATTTTTGATGGGTTGGGCTACTTAAAACTAAGAGCTGTAATAAGCAAGTGTAATTATTTCTAGTGTCTTTCTTTTTGTAAGGTTAATGAACAAATCTTTGTAATTACCCAGAGGTCTTCTGGGAAAACTTAGAGATAGTTTAAGTATAAGGTATCTTGGAAAATGATTTTTTTTTCTGAATTTGGGGTCTGTCTGATCTTGAGGAGGCAGATGAATCAAATATGAATCAGAGAAGGCTGATCGAATAATATGGGATTGTAGATACTGGGGAACAGTGAATGTTTGTAGTTTGACAATTAATAAAGTGACAATAGATTATTTTATGATAAATAAGAAATCTTAAATCATTCAAAATGGGGAACCCTTTTATTTTAAATATGCAGGAACTTAAATAGCATAAAGCACAAAAAATTCCTCTTGTGAAATAGCAAACTCTGTTCTGAGCAGATTGTGTAGAAGAATAACTTTTACTATCTTTTGAAAGCTTAGGCTAATTTTTCCAAGATTGCTGTCATTAGTAGAGATTACTGCATTTTAATTTCATATTAACAGGGTGCTTGTCATACATTACATTTTATTTTATTTTAATTTCTTTGGAAATTGTGTTCAACTATACATATTGCAGAACATAACTACTCTTGGTATAAAAAGGGTTGTCACAATTATATTTCAGTTTAGTTGAGCATAAATTTTATATTTGTCTCAATCTTAATGAAGTGTCTTAGCTTATATTCTCAGCAAAATAATGTAAGACACTGAAGAAGTTCAGATAAACTAGTCTCTTTATTAGAAAACAAATCCAACTCTTTTAAAAATTGAAATCACACTTGTATTATATGATGCACTGATAAAACAAGGAAAAGATATATAGTTGTTTTTTAAACCAGATTATCAAAACAATCTGATATGTGTAAGGATTCCCTTTAATTATGTAAATTTGGGGGAAATGCTTCTGAGTCAATAGTTTTGAGGAGAAAGATCTTTTTCTTAAAAGGAGGACACATTTAAAGCATTAGAATTTCACCTTATTTTGGTATTTGGGGAATGTTAGATTGATTAAATACTTGTTAGTCTCCATGAACCAATCAGAACAGCAGAACTCCTTTATATTAATTTATTATCTTCAGGAAGCAGAAAAATATTTCACCTATAGACAATGAATTTTTTTTCTCAGAGACAAAGAACTTGTAGCCCAAGTCCTACAGCTTCAACTATGCAGCAGAGATAAACACTGGAACACAAAATCTAACTCCTGCAGATCTCCAAAGACTGACTGCCTTTCCATTGGTCACAAAATATTTTCCTGATCTGAATGCATAAATAGAAAAACAAACTAATTACAAACAACAAACACAACAATCACATTCTTTGTCGTCTCTCACCTGACCAAGGCTAGATTTCATTGCTGCGTGACAGAGCACCCAGTGGTCAGACTGAAAACCAGGTTCTAGTCCCTGCTGTCACCAATGGGGATAGCTGTCAGTTGTTTGTGCAAACTGAAACCCCAATCCAATTTGGTCAGAGGTCAAAAGCAAAACCAAAAGCACGGAGTCAGTAAAACGAAAAATGCAGAGAATGGTGAACCACTGAAGGTAAAGCACTACTGCCAATTGGGCTTTACTCTAGGAGCGCAGATGTGCCCGTGTCCCCAGGCCATCAGGCATACTTCAGGGGTGGTACAGTTTAATCAGCTCTACCCGGTGAGTCACTTGAACATTTCACTGGGAACTCGAAACTGTCAAAGCATAATTTTCTAAAGGTAAACACAACTCTTATATAAATAAAGAATGACCAGATGCCAAAGATCTATTTAACTCATTAATGAGGAAACAAAGTGGGGTAAGTCTGGTTCACTAAGCATAATATCTGTAGTATTTTTAGCTCAGCTATAATAACCCCCGTATTCCATCTGGATTTTTTTTACTTGTTCAATCTTTATTTTACAACTCAAGGTAATTTTATTGAAGATTAAAGATTGAACCATAATCGTGAACCTCCAAGGACCGATGATGAGGTAAAACAATCCACTTTGAGTCTAATAGCCTCCAGCTGCTGTACTATTTGAGATATTTAAGGTTTTTTTATATAATTTTTCTTCCTTCTTTCTTACTCTCAGCTGCCAATTCACGCTTTTGTTGTTATGCCAACCTGTTCTTTCTTTTTTATGATTTTAGAAACTAGATACCAAGTCTTTAGGTATTTAAAATATCCTAAATTAAGAGTTACTAAGTGCAAGGAAGGTCTAGAGAGGGTCCCGTGCACATGAAGTGTGTGCATTTTGGTTAATAGACCTTGTGCAATCCATCAGGGCTGGTTAGGGGTCATTTTAACTCTCTCCCTTTACACTGAATTCCAAATAGGGTACATTAATGGATAAGATATCTCTAGAGGGCTGAGATACTAATTATTTGACAAATTAGATGTTCTAAATGGTAGAGAAATCATTAAAAAGTAGACAGGATGTGCTTTTATTCACCTCATTTGACACTTGCACACCTCCCCAAAATCCTGAGCTAGTGATGTCCCTCTGGGCATTTTAAGGTCCAGGTCAGTAGTGGTCATCTTAAGAAGAAAAAAGGGAAAATAAAAAACTTAAAGGAAATCCTACTTCTGTTAAGAGCATTCATTTTGTTTTGGTGCCAAAAACATCTGTGTTATATTGTGGAGAACCAATGGATTCCCACAAATTACATTGTTCGAATCCAGTATTTTCTTTCTGGCTGATGACAGTCATCTGCAGTGCCTTGGTAAACAGCATTGTCGCCATTTAGAATTATTTAGGGGCACACTCGAGACTTACTTATTTCTCAAATATATTGTGATGTGATGCCAGCTCTCGTGAAGCACCATGAAGTAAGGTTTTGGGATTTTTTACACACTCTACCAATATGGACTCCCTAAAGATAAGATTGGCTTTCTTTCAAGATGAGTTTCAGTATTTCCATAGTGGTTGTGTGAGGAAGAGAAATGTCTGGGGTCAGCAAATCCTCTACTGTTGGGAAGGTGTTTTTTTCCTATAGTTCCCATGAAAGCACTTTATAATGAAAGAATTTTAATTTGCAAGATGCTGGGACCATGCCCGTTTTGCTCACTGCTATATATTCACCTCCTAGCCAGATGTCTACAGGACAGGAAGCATTGTATACATGTTTTTGAAAAGAGTAATTGAATATTTTCAGCACCCATTGTGACATTCATTATGGCTTTCCTTATTCTGTAGCTGTAGGTTGCACCCCTGGCTCCCCTACAACCAACATACATTTTGTTTCAGGTAACATTGAAGCTGTATACAACAGAATGAGAATATTTCAGCATAAATGCATTATTTTTGCTTCCACAAAAAGGGGAAACTTTCCTCCAACTTTCAATTAAAAATAAAAAAGTTAAAATGAGTTATTTTTCTTTACTTTGAAAAATTTGTAGCATTTGTTCCAAGAATTGATGCTCTCTCTAGTCATACAAAAACCGAGGCTGTAGGTCCCAGAGTCTTGCATGTATACTGTTGACAGACCATAGATCTAATGTTTCTAAAATTAAATACAGATATAATTGAGCATATTCATTTAAGCCATTTTGATATTTTATAAAATAAATATATGTGTTCTCCACTTTTCCAAAGGTGGTCAGATGCAGATACTATTTTAATGACCAGAGAGTAAACAGGTTGGTATTGTTTAATTTTGTAATTAAGAAATATTATTTAGGAAGTCTGGGGTGCAGTGGCTCATGCCTGGAATCCCACCACTCTGGGAGGCTGAGGTGGGCAGATTGCTAGAGTTCAGGTGTAGGATAATATTTAGAAATAAACATATCCTACATCAAGCACACAGAGTGAACTCAGTGTGAGATGCCATCCCATACTGTGTAGTCTGTTTCTTGACTTAATAATTGCAGGAGCGAGTTTATACCCACAGCAAAGCTGCTGTTCTTTTGCGTCTCCGGTCATGCAACATTCAGGAGTTCAAGACCAGCCTGAGCATGAGTGAGAGACCCTGTCTCTAAAAAATAGCCAAATGTTGTGGTGGGTAGTCCCACCTACTGGGGAGGCTGAGGCAAGAGAATCGCTTAAGCCCAAGAGTTTGAGGTTGCTGTGAACTATGACGTCATAGCACTCAACACAAGGGCCACTGAGTGAGACTCTGTATCAAAAAGAAAATTTTTTTTTTTTTTTTTGTAGAGACAGAGTCTCACTTTATGGCCCTCGGTAGAGTGCCATGGCCTCACACAGCTCACAGCAACCTCCGACTCCTGGGCTTAAGCGATTCTCTTGCCTCAGCTTCCCGAGTAGCTGGGACTACAGGCACCCGCCACAACGCCCGGCTATATAGCTTCCCGAGTAGCTGGGACTACAGGCGCCCGCCACAACGCCCGGCTATTTTTTGGTTGCAGTTTGGCCGGGGCCGGGTTTGAACCCGCCACCCTCAGTATATGGGGCCAGCGCCTTACCGACTGAGCCACAGGCGCTGCCCAAAAAAAAAATTTACTTAGGAACCCAAGACTAGTGAGCATTTTCAGGTGAAACTTAACTCCACTTATAAAGGTGTTTTGCTTCTTGCTATCTCCTCTTTCTAGTGACTCCTGACCCTAAAAAGAAAACAAAACAACTTGCTCATTTAGACCTTTTGGCTGTGCAGAGCCATATTGTACGTTTGACAGTATTCTATGTTTGTGCAGCAGAATGGACAATGTTCAGAGAATGCTTATTGTTGCTTAGTCATAGCATTAACCTTCCTTGGGAACAAAAATAATGTCTTAGGTATTGAAAACTTCTTTGTCCTCTAGTTTGGCCTGAACGGAATGGAATCTCCTTTCTGATGTGGCCCTTCCGCTTGTTACATCCTGGCTATAGTTTTACTTTTTAAAATAAGGTTGCACTAGTGGAAAGAAGCCAGTTAAACTGCAGATGGCATGAGAAGTTTGTTTGCTAATCAAATAAACTCCGTGGCTCAGACTTATTAAAGGGGTATTTAAAATGATGACTCTCTTCCTGTATTTTGAGTCAGAATGACCATTATTACGTTAATTTATTTAATCTTCAGTTTCAGCTTAAGTCTTAAACTGAATTGTTACTGTGGATCCTTTTCTTAAACCTAATGTTTAAAAAACAGCCTGTCAATCCTCTGATTTCTTTTACTTTCTTGCCCTGCTTAGGTGATTTACAGGATCTAGCTCAGAAATATAATGTGAGCCATGTATGTAATTTTAAATTTTTTTATGCTAATAAAAGCTATAAAAGCCTGGTGCAATTAAGTATAATAATTGGACAGCACAGAATAATTGGCCATCATCGAATTGATGATTCTGTCTACTGCCTAAACAAGCCGTTCATTCTCTAGGTAAATAGCATTCCTTTCCTTCTAAATAAAGTTAGAATAAATTTGTAACTACTGGGTAATATAAGGAAGAATATTCCCTGTCATTAGATCACCTTGGATCATTAGAGAAGAAAGGACTTTCTCTCTGAAAATAGCTGGCATTTTCATTAATGCCATTAATATTGAATAAATTAATCATCAGCAAATTAGAACTGCTGGTTGTCCTCAGTTAACTGAGAGTAAAAAATGTTGTCACATTTCTTTTCTTCTTTAATTGGAAAGAGAGGTGGCAGATAAGGAGTGGAACGGAAAAAACTACCATTAAGCAATTATCTATTAACTTCGCATTGGGGAAACACAGAACTAAGTCTTAATGTAATTCTATATTACAGTAGTTTATGACAATTACTATTAAAAGTAGGCTCCTCTGTACTTGAGAGCAAACCTTAGGTTCTTGTTAGAGTGGCAGTACAAGCTACTGCCTCTTGATGGTGCCACGCATTTAAAAATTCTTCTCAGAGTTTGAGGGATGTTTGTGGTGAATCTTAGCATAGTTCGGCATTCTCGGGCTAACTGGTGACATATAGACTAAAAAGAGGTCCTGCATGTCACCATATCAGTTATGGAAGAAGTCTCATTCTTTATAAAAATTATAAATCAATACATGAGTATTTGTTTTTAAATAGGAAATAAAGTTCATAAATAAAATATATAGAAAAATGTACAAACTAAATAAAAATTAAAAATAAATTGATATCAATAGGCATATGGGAGCAGAAGTATAGAAGGGAGGACTACTGATTCTTAATCGTAAAAGAAGTCCCCATATTTGTTATCAGATTACCTAGTATATGTAAGTTAAAAGCTCACATTTATTGAGCTACCTTTCATCAAAAATTTCTCATCCTCTGATAAGCGTAGTGACCGAGCTGCTTAATTCTTCTAATGTGAATTTCTCTTCCCCAGTTCTAGAAAATGTTATGGGAATATTTGCTGTGGCGAATATTTTTAAAGTTTAAATTTTTTTTTTTTTAAATCCCAAACAAATATTACAATAGAAACACAGTCATCACTTTCTCAATGGAAAATTTTTGTTTTAGCCACCTCAAGGTGCAGGGTAAGACCTACTAAAAGGCATTTAAAAAATTAAATATTTGATTTTGAAATCATTGGAGATTCACATGAAATTATAAGAAATAATTCACAGCGAGGGTTCTTTTTACTCAATTTCCTCCAATGGTAACATCAGGCGAAACTATAGTGCATTATCTATAGTCAAGATACAGAATAGTCCTGATTTCATAAGGATCCCTCAGGGTGTTCATTTATAGACACGCCCACTTCCTTCCTTCTTAACCTGTGGACCACTTCTCCATTTCTTTAATTTTGTGATTTCAAGAAAGTGACATAAATATAATCATGGTATATAACCTGTGTGTTTGGCTTTTGTCATTCAACACAGTTGTCTGGGGGTTGAGCTGGGCCCTTGCTGGGCCGTCTCTTCTCCTTTTTCAGATCTGAGACTGGGCTCTGAGGCAAAAGGAAATGCCAGGGATCACAATTCTTTGTGTTTCTTGGGTTTCTGAGTCCCTAGCTTGTCCGCCTTCCTTTTACCTTGCAGAGTCTTCTGCTTGTCTTCTGTATGACGTACAGGGTTCTCATTAACAGACATAATTAGGGGAAGAATAGGGAAAAGTGTATCTACTCTATCTTCCCAGAAGCCAAAGTCAGTGTGATTAATTCTTTAAAGTTGAGAACAGTGACTGCAGGGAAGAATCTTTCTGTGGGGCATGCTCTGTTGAAAACTTTTGGTTTGGATAAATTGATGCTTTTTATTCAAAATTGGCAAACCGTATTTCAGCTCTGGGATTATAATTTGTATTTTAAGAAAAGACAGAATTTTAAGAAAATGCCAAGTAGAATGAAAAGGAATGCATTTAACATTTCTCATACATTTATTAGTCTTTCATTCTGATTATCAAATAACAGAGCTCGAGCTTTGAAAGGTCTTTTTTTTCCCCACCAAATCATAAAGACCAAGGCCTAAATCATGTGAAATAGAAATTACAATTTTACAGGTTGTCCTTGAGAGAAAGGAAAATATGTAGACATATCTTGGAGACATTGGTGGTTTGATTCCAGCCCACTGCAGGAAAGCGAATATCCCAATAAAGTGAGTCACACAGATGTTGTGGTTTTCTAGTATATAAAAAAATTATGCTTACACTATACTCTATTAACTGTGTAATAGAATTATTAATATGTCTAAAAAAGGTAAATACTTTAATTAAAAATACTTCATTGGTTAAAAAAAATTGCTAAAGGTCATCTGATTCACCCACATTTTGTTGGTGGAGAATCTTGCCTCTGTATTAACGGCTGCTGATCAGGGTGATGGTTGCTGAAGGCTGGCAATTTTCTTTTCTTTTCTTTTTTGAGATAGAGTCTCACTTTGTTGCCTTCCGAAGAGTGCGGTGGTGTCACAGCTCACAGAAATCTCAAACTCTTGGACTCAAGTGATTGTCTTGTTTCAGCCTCCCAAGTATCTGGGACTACAGGCACCTGCCATAATGCCTGGTGTTTTTAGAGACAGGGTCTTGCTATTGCTCAGGCTGGTCTCAAACTCCTGAGCTCAAGCAATCCACCCACCTTGGTCTCCCAGAGTGTGGCAATTACTTAAAATAAGATAAAAATGAAGTTTGCCTTGTTGACTCTTCCTTTCATGAAAAATTTCTCTGTAGCATGCAATGCTGTTTAATAGCCTTTTACCCAGAGTAGACTTCTTTCAAAATGGGAGTCAGTCCTTTCAAACCATGTCACTGCTTTATCAACTAGGTTTGTATAACAGTTCTAAGTTGTTAATTGTTGTTTCAACAATGCTCACAGTGTCTTCAATAGGAATAGGTTCTGCAACTCCTAATCATTAAACTTTTTGTCATGAGATTGCAGTAATTCACTTACATCTTAATAGTCACTTCTAATTCTGGTTCTCTTGCTGTTTCCACCATATCTGCATTTACTTCCTTCACTGAAGTCTTGAGTCCCCTGAAGTCATCCATAGGGCTTGGAATCAACTTCTTTCGAATTCCTGTTAACACTGATATTTTGATGTCTTATGAATTAAAAATATCCTTAATGTCATATTGACTGGTTAATATTTCTGAGATTTTCAACTTATTTTACCCAGATTCATCAAAGAAATCATTATCTATAGCAGGTACATCCTTATAAAATATACTTTTTAAGTAATAAAACTTGAAAGCTGCGGAATAGATATAGTGTTAGCAGGCATGGAAAGAGCATTAATCTCTTTGTATATCTCCATCAGAGTTCTTGGATGACCAGATGCATTGTCAATGAGCAATAATATTTTGAAAGAAATATTTTTTCCTGAGCAGTAGATCTCAACAGTGGGATTAAAATACTCATTAAACCATGCTATAAACAGTTGTGTTCTCATCCTGCTTTGTTGTTCTACTTACAGAGGACAGGTAGATTTAGGATCATTCTTAAGAGTCCTGGGAGCATTGACTTCAACTTAAAGTCATCGGCTACATTAGTCCCTAACAAGATTTAGCCTGTTCTTTGAAGACAGGCATTGACTTCTCCTTATCGTCTGGGAAAGTCCTAGGTAGCATCTTCCAATAGAAGGCTGTTTTATCTACATTGAACATCTGTTGTTTAGTGTACCCACTTTCATCAGTTACCTTTGCTATGTCTTACTGATAACTTGCTATAGCTTCTTCATCAGAACTTGTTGCTTCACTTTTATGTTATGAAGATGATTTCTTCTCATGAGCCAACTTCTGCTAACTTCAAACTTATCTTTAGCAGCTTCCTCATCCCTTTTAGCCTTCATAGAATTGAAGAGAGTTTGCTCTGGTGTAGGGCCTTACTCTGGATTAGACTTTAGCTTAAGGGAATGTTGTGGCTGGTCTGACCCTTTGTCTATACTACTAAACTTTCTTCATATCTGTAATAAAGTTGTTTTACTTTCTTATTCATATGTTCACCAGAGTAGCACTTCTAAATTTCCTTTAAGAACCCTTTCCTTCTTTCATTTTCTCTCTCCCTTTCTTTCTTTCTTTCCTCTCTCCCTCCCTCCTTCTTTCCCTTCTTTCTTTCTCTTTCTTTCTCCCTCTCCCCCTCTCTCTCTTTTTCCCCTTCCTCCCTCCCTCTCTTCCTTCCTTCCTTCTTTCTTTTCTTTTGACAGTGTCTTGCTTTGTTGCCAGGGCTAGAGTGCAGAGGTATCATTATAGCTGTCTACAGCCTCAAATTCTTGGGCTCAAGTAATTCTCCTATCTCAGCCTTCTGAGTAGCTTGGACTACAAGCACATGCCACAATGCCTTGCTAATTTTTGTTTTTTTCCTTTTTTCGGTAGAGACAGGGTTTTGCTATATTGCTCAAGCTGGTCCCCAACTCCTGGCCTCAAGCCATCCTCTCTCCTTGGTCTCCCAAAGTGCTAGGATTACAGGTGTAAGCCACTGCACTGAGCCAATAACTTCTTTCTATATATATATATTTTAGTGTACCCACTAAAGCTAAATACATATAGCTTGTTTCCTTGGCACAAAAAATGTCTAGCTCTTGGCCTGTCTCAACTTTCAACATGCCTTCCTCACTAAGCTAAATTATTCTAGCTTTTGGTTAAAAGCATGAAACATGCAACTCTTCCTTTCATTTAAACATTTAGAGGCCGATGTAGTGTTATTAATTGGCCAAATCTCAATATTGTTGAGTCTCAGGGAATAGATAGCTTTCAAGAGAGGGAGAGAGACAGGAAATGGTGTTAGCAGAGCAGTGAGAACACGCACAACATTTATCGATTAAGTTTGCCATCTTTTATAGAAATAGTTTGTGGTGCTGAAAATAATTAGAATGGTAATATGAATGGTCACTGATCACAAATCACCACAACAGATATAATAATATTGAAAAAGTTTGAAATGTTGCAAGAATTACCAAAATGTGACATAGTGATGTGAAATGAGCATATGTTATTGGAAAAATGGTATTGATGGACTTGCTCATTGCAAGCTTGTCTTGAGCCTTCAATTTGTAAAATTTAATAATCTATGAAACGCAGTAAAGCAAAGTGCAATAAAATGAGATATACCTATAGTTACTTTCTCAACATTATTCTTAAATTTAGAGAGAGTACATGCCATTGTTTATTTTACATTTATATACATAAAACTTTGTAGCATGCTTTTTAAATTTTAGCACATAGTATATTCCATGTGATATGTCTCATAGCTGCATTATAACATTTGCAATTGATATGTAATAGTTTACCCTCCTTTTTTTACATGTAGACTTTACTACTTTTTTTACCCTAGTAAATTCTTTATGCATTAAAAAAGAATCCTTGTTTTTTAAAGAATAGAGTGTTTTTTCAAATGTGAAGACTTAGTTTGTCTTTTGTTTCTTTTGAACTTTTATTCAACAAAGTAAAATATTATATAAAATGTTAAAACTATTTTAATGGATAGTTTCTTGTACACTGTGGTCTTTCAGAAAAAATAATATCCTTTGGAACTTGGTTAAACTAAAGTGAAAACATAAACAGATGACAACACCATTAGATTTTGCTGTGTTTTCGTTAATGATGTGGAGTAGTAGTGTAATTTGTTTAACAGAGGGGGTATAGGCAACTTGTAGATTTTCTTCTGGAACATTACCCATGTTTCTCAGATGCTATGTGGAAATTATGATTATATTGATCACATGAATTTCCTTTCTTTAGAACCAGTGCTTTTCATTCAATAGAGAGAAATGTATTTTTTCTCTTTACAATGTTAAGGAGTCATTCTTTTTTAATTTATTTATTTATTTATTTTTCTTCTTTTTTTTATTTTTATTAAATCATAGCTGTGTACATTAATAAGGAGTCATTCTTAATGGAAGTTTCTTTCAAATGATATCTTTTAGTATTTTAAGAATGTTTGCTTCCAACCTTAATATTTTTTAAAAGTAAAACATTTTATATCCTACATCTACTGGTTTGTTTTCAATGGCAAAATGACACAAAAGCCATCAGGAAAAGGACTAGGATATAGTTAAATGGTAATTGTGGTTGAAGATTAACTTGAGTTTGCCTAACAAAATGCAGAGGTGGAAAAAGCAAGTTGAGAAGACATTCTTGGCTAAAAAGTTAACAGATTAATTAAGTCATATTACATTACTTTAGAGCATATTTGATGTAAATGAAAACAAAAATAAATATTACTGCATCATATATGAGTATTATTGATCTATAGAATTATATGTTATCAAATATATTAATTACATTTACTACATGTATTAATAATGAAGTATATTATAGACATGTTTTATATTTGTATCTATTTTTAAAGTACACACGCCTTGTACAACAGGGCAATTGCCAGAAATATATTAATAGCAGAGGCAAGTGGGTTTGAAGGAGTTGCTGACATATGGGTGAGTAATGGTAAATTTTGAAAATAATCAGGTGTGTAAGGCATTGATTTATGAGATGAGATTAAAAGAACTGAATTTCTTTGTCTGAGTATGAATAAGGGCAGGATGTGACAAGCCGCTCAGGTATTTGAATGCTGCATGCACTTGATAGGATAGGGACACTCATGCCTTCTGAAATTGAAGGTGGAGGCAGGGGTGATGTGAGTAGAAGCCTGGGTTTTGTGTTAAGGGTGAAGTGTGTGCACGGAGTACAAGAATGGATTCTTTGGACAGTAGTTCTTTCTAGAAGCTGCTCTACTGGACTTAATGTGCTGGAGGATATATGTATTGCCCTGTATTGGGATAGAGGGACCAAATGACAAGATGCTTTCCTACCCAGCCTACTGTGGCAACTTGGCAGGGCTCTATTGCCAAAGGCAGAGACAGGTGGACCACGGGGCAGAGAATTTGGGGCCTTAGGGGAAATCTCTCTCTTTCCAGACTGCCAAAGGAGTCCTGTAGAAGTGTGGATTTTTTTTCAGGGAGACATTTGGTTAATAACACATTTTTTCCTGTATTTCCTTTCCCTGAAGACAACTGAGTTTGGTTTTTAGGTTGCTTGTTAATCAGTATTAGAGGTGCCTCCCCAGGGCCCACAAGACAGTAATCTATTCCACTTTGAACTTCTGGTGGAATCTATCTTAATTGCGATTGACAAACACTGAGCATCTATGACATGCCTGGCACCCCTTTAGACTCTACAGCATATAGTATATAAAATATTCTCCACTGTCAGCCGAAACAGCAATGTGTGGTGCAGATGCATTTACAACAGTGGTCATGTGAGATTGTAATACCAGTTTTTAGCTGTACCTTTTCCATGTTTGCATACACAAATACTTACTGTTGTGTTCCAGTGGCCCATGGTACAGTAACATGCTGTCTAGGTGTGTAGCCTAGCAGTAATAGGCTGTACCATACAGGCTGGATGTGGAGAAGGCTATGCCATCTGGGTTTAGGTAAATGCACTCTAGCACAATCAAATCACTTAATGACACAGTTCTCAGAACACATCCCCATCAATAAGCAACACATCTGTATATGCACATACATCATATGTATGTGTAAATTTTCATGACAACTCAATAAGATAGATACTCTTAATCCCCTGTTTCAAACTGGACACAAAAGCTAAGTAACTTGCGCAGGGTCACACAGGAGCTACAGAACCAAGATCTAAACCTAAGCAGTTGAGCTCCAGGGTCATGCTCTTACCACTATGGTACCTTGGAGAGAGGAGGACAAACTAGATGAAAATAGAGAAGTCAGAGGCTCAAAAAGACATAGGTCTCTTTCTGCTTTATATTCCATGGCTAGTGTGGGTTGAAAGAGACCTCTACTCCTTGTTTCCTGGCTCAGGGCCCAGGCAGATGGGGCTGCAGCACCACCTGGGGCATCACTGTGTCACAGCACAGCAAGCATGCGATGAGCCAGGCACTGTCCATTCATGCAGAAGTGACACATATCATTTCTCAGAAATCTGAGGACATGTCTAGTGCGGGTGGGGAAGAGAGGAGGGAGCCATCTTACCCTGTGCCCAGAAGGGGGCAAACTGATCATAATAGCCCCACTTACTACCCTAAAAGATTCATCTCTCAAACAAATAGACACACATAAGAGACTTTGAGCCATTGTTTCTGTCTTCGCTCCTGGTTCTCCTACCTAACTGAGATATCAGGATTTGTACATGGAATCCTGGAAATTCTGAGTACTTGCTGTCAGCCCCACCTCTCCACATTCTGTCATTCACTTTTAGACCAGGGTTCCTGACTCTCGCAGGTGCTCCTGGTAAATTTGTTCAAAAGTATTTTGGGGGCTATTGGGATCCCTCTAGTCCTGATACAAAGAGAAAAAATGTTGGCTCATTGTGGGTGGTGCCTGTGGCTCAAAGGAGTAGGGCGCTGGCCTCATATGCCAGAGGTGGCGGGTTCAAACCCAGCCCTGGCCAAAAAAAACTGCAAAAAAAAAAAAATTATACCTCATTCCCCCCCATTTCTGTAGCCACATACAAGTTGCTGATCTCTAAGCATACCATGACATTCCACGGTTTTATGCCTTTGCATCAGTGGTGCCCTTCCAGAAATGCCCCCCGCCCCACCATCCCAAGGGGTGGGGAACCTGCAGCTTTGGGGCCACATGTGGCCTTCTGGCTCCCTGATGGAATCCACATTTTACAGAATAAATCCTTTTAATAAAGGGACTTGTTTTGTGAAGTTGCGATTGGTTGAGGAGCCGCACTTGGGGATCTTGAAGGCACATGTAGCCTTGAGGCCACACCAGACAGACTCACATTTATCCTTGATGATGCAACTCAGATTTGCTTTTCTATAATTTTGGTATACCGCTTCCTCATGTCTGAATCCATAATTTTTCTCAATTTTTTTTTTTTTTTTTTTTGCAGTTTTGGCAGGGGCTGGGCTTAAACCCGCCACCCCTGGTATATGGGGCCAGCACCCTACTCCTTGAGCCACAGGCGCTGCCTCTGAATCCATAATTTTTCTATTAAGCTCAGTTATCACTGATCACCTGTTTGTGCCTCTTGTTAAAGATTTGAGAGTAGAAATACCTTTTGTTTTCATCTATATAGCCATAGCGCCTAACTGGACAACGAATAACTTAATAGATCTTTATTGAACTGGAGATTATAAAGACATTGAAACTGTACAATTATAGAACAAGAGAAGTAAAGTTGTACTCACCAGTCACAATCGGTCCTCCCGACAAGAAAATCATATTTGGGCCCTTAGCTGGGTGTTGTGGCAGGCACCTGTAGTCCCAGCTACTCAGGAGGCTGAGGCAAGAGAATTGCATATGCTCAAGAGCTGGAGGTTGCTGTGAGCTGTGACGCAACAGCACTCTAAAGGGCAACCAAGTGAGACTGTCTCTCTAAAAATAAATAAAATAAATAAATAAATATTGAGCCTTTTATTTCATTTTATTTATTTATTTATTTTACTAGAGACGAGTCTCACTTTCTCACCTTCGTCAGAGTGCCATGGCATCACAACTCACAGCAACCTCCGACTCCTAAGCTTAGGTGATTCTCTTGTGTCAACCTCCTGAGAAGCTGGGACCACAGGCACCCACCACAATGCCCAGCTATTTTTTGTTGTTGTTGCAGTTCAGCCAGGGCCGGGTTTGAACCCACCACCACCCGGTATAGGGGGTCGGCGCCCTACTCACTGAGCCACAGACTCCCCCGAGCCTTTTGTTTTAAAAAATAAATGGCCCACTGTGTTTATTTAACAAAAGGATTTTAACACAGATCTCACCTGTGTTTGAGTGTCAGCAGTTGGTTTTCTGCAGAATATCTGTATTCAGGCAGTATATAGAGAGTCCTGTAGTCTAAGCTGCTGTTGGATACAAAGGGATTGTGTGGGTTTAGGAGATGGATGGTCTCCTGCTCCTGAGGGCTGTGAAGCTGTGTGGGCAATACCAGACACATTCCTCTGAAGATGGAAGAAAGCTCTGGGGTCAAAAAATACCATTATCCTACCACTCTTTGTTTTTCCCTTTAACTTCTAAAGGAAAAAAATTGCACACCATTTTCATCAGGTACATTTTCTAAGTTCCTGAGTCCCCTTCATAGCTTCCTTTAATACATGTGGGACATAGAAAATGAAAAATGGGAAGGGAGAAGTATTTTAAAATGTTTTTAGAATAATCTGATTCAAAGGGACCTGCTTTCTAAATTCTTAGCACCAATATTTTGGTGCATTTAGATAGTTAGACTCTGCACTGGTGGCCATCCAAGAGAATTTATAATAGATGGCTGGTCTGCAAAGGTAGGTAGGATTTAGAAATCTCCAACAGAGCCACTTCCTGACTTAGCAGATTGCTAAGTGAAGCTTCACACACACAAAAAAAAGATAAATAAGTTTTCAGTAGGGGGCCAGACATCTCAGTTTGCCAGGACCAATCCCAGTTTGTACTTGATGTTCCAACCTTCTTATTAATAGTGCCCACTTTGATTTTCAGAGATTTGATCTGGAAGAGTCATCCTGGATTTTGGTCACACAGGAGGGAGGATATTGGTGTGATGAATGGACGGGAAAAAGATTCCAAAATGAAGAGAGATGAAGGGAGAATTATCTTCTGAGAGTAATTTCCGTTCAGAGTTTTCCTTAAAAGGCTTCTTGTGGTGATTTCTGAAATGCCTTGCAGATTTTCTACTGACACACTTCGTGATACCAGTTTATTTGTCTTTGGGCAGCTTTTATGGGGCCAGTGTATTTCGGTGCAGCCAGAATTTCTTTAAAATTTGTAGGCAGCAGCGCTGCATGTGTGTGATTCAAGCTCGGATGGATTGGCTGTGAATGGGGTGATAAGAATAGAGAGACACACATACCAGCAGACCAAATTTCCTGTGCACAAGCCTTTGAATACTGTGTTTCACTCTCTGAAATAGCATTCATCTCAAGGATGGGATCATTTATTCCCTCTGGAATTAAGCAATACCATTGGCAGCAAAAGAAAACTATTTTGAGAAGGAGATGTGGGAGGAATTTTGCTAGGTATTCCAGGCCAGGCAGAAGTATATACCTTTCATGCTTTTGAAGATTGCGCTGTTCATTAGAGCCCTGGTAATCGGAAATTGACAACTTTTAGATACTCCAAATAAATTAGTGTCAAGGCAAACTTGTACAAATTATGATCTGCAAAGATTAGTAAAGACTGCTTTACTTTAACTACCTCAATGGCAGAAAAGAAGCTATTTTTTGGTTTTTTTTGAGATTGTCCTCTAATCTCCATAGATGCTGTTGAGGAGTACAATTTAATATCTTGTCTCTGCCCTTCTCTTCACACATGTTCACAGGTTGTTTTTGCAGAGTCCTATGTAGACTAGGTCTAGATGGTTTAAAATAAGGCAGTGAAGGATGTGTCCCCCTACTCCCTCCCCACAAAGATGAAGAGGGTAGGGCTTGGCAGCTGGTGGCAGCTGCAGAGATAAAAAGCACCAGGGCCCCTGGGCAGACAGGGTGCAGAAGAGCCTGGGATGAGGGTGTGCAGTCATGAGCGCCTGCCCTGGGAAGAGGCCATGAGGACAGAGCTGCAGCTGGAGTCCAGACGTTCAGGAAGTGAAAGAGAGGTGCGAGCTTATAGCAAGTAGTTTAAAAGTCCTTTTGATCAAGCTCTTGCTCTTTTATTGGGAGGGGTTACTTTAGAAGGCAGTTATAAGTCAGGTACTCCTTAAATAACTTGTCCTTTAAGTAATGAATTGAATAGAACCCAAGGAGTTGTGTTCGTCTGTTCCTATTTGACTTTTCTACTTGTTACTTCAGCTAATAAAGAGTTCACTGTCTTCTGAATTTTGTGTTTACAAATTAACTGCAATTGGAATGAAAACAGCAGCTCGGTCTGGTTAATATTTTCTATTTTGTTACTGATCAGCAGTTTGGAAAGTCTTTTTCTATGGAGGGCTTTTGACATCTCTTCTCAATACAGTAAATGTAATCATGACAGATGGTTTTTGTTTTTAATTCTTTTTCACCTTGGCATTAGAATTAACGTGAAGGGTAAAGACGATGAGGTTCCCTACCTTCAGTGATCCTCTACCTTCAGTGATGCTGTATAGGCTTAGGAGAAGCATTTTGTCAGTTATATTCTGTCGCTCACAAATATGTAATTAATTTACTTGAAGTTAGATATCATGAATATCTACCTTTGTTGCCTGGAGAATCTGGTGAGATATTAATTAGTGATACTATTACAGACTTCAATGGCCTAGATATTGATTTTAAAAAGAAAAACAAATGAACTAATATTTTATTTTCTAGTTAATATCTTTTTTTCTTTTTTTGAAGTCAGAGTCCCACTTTGTTGCCTTTGGTAAGGTGCTGTGGCATCATAGCTCACAGCAACCTCAAACTCTTGGGCTCAAGTGATTCTCTTGCCTCAACCTCCCGAGAAACTGAGACTACAGGCACCCGCCACAAAGCCAGGCTATTTTTAGAGACAAGGTCTCACTGTGGCTCAGGCTGGTCTAGAACCTGTGAGCTCAGGCAATTCCACCCATCTTGGCCTCCCAGAGTTTATTTTCTAGTTAAACGAATCAAAGTTTTAATGAGCTCATAATTTGAACTATATGGACATCTAAGTGGACTTGATGTGAAATGATCTTCATTTTAGTGAACCACACCTACATTTTTGTGATTTTAATTACTCATAGAAGAAATTAGTGAAGAAGACCTTTCCATGGTTTTCAGGCATATAAAACTTCAGAAAATTTTGGGATGGCACCTGTGGCTCAAAGGAGTAGGGCACCGGCCCCATATGCTGGAGGTGGTGGGTTCAAACCCAGCCCCAGCCAAAAACTGCAAAAAAAAAAAAAAAAAAGTTCAGAAAATTTTGAAGCATTTCAAAATAAAAAAAAGAAGACTTAGCCCTTTTAAATGAAAAGATTCTTCAGAGAGCTTTTTTCTTTTTGTGTGTTTAACAGTAGAATAATATTTCTACAGGAAGTTAGATAATTCATTTCAAGCTCAAATGTTAAGTCTGTAGAGATGAAAGAGCAAGATATTGTTGAAGGTAGATAAGTAGAGGATGAGGAGGAGAACAGATTCAAGATGGAGGCTGAAGAAACAACTTTGAAGTGTTTGGAGAATTGATGAAGCAAGAAAATGCTCCCTGAGTGCTGATATGTGCTGGGGTCAGGCCTGGGATAAAGGGGAAAGAGTGAAAGTGAGAACTGAGTTTGGGAGGAAAATCAAGCATCATTAATCCCTGTTTCATCTGGATTTTTAAATGCCTCCATAAAAGATGATGGAAAACCATCCCCAGCCAAGCATCTGTGGGCTTATGTGTGGAATAAAATCACCAGTACCCCTAGCCTTCTCAGTCTTTTTGTTGGGAGTTATCCATTTTCACAAACTCACTTTCCCTTTCTCTCTGTGTTGTAGGAGAGACAGCGGCTAGAGACCATCCTCAGTTTGTGTGCTGAGTACACAAAGCCTGACAGCCACTTGTCCACTGGCACCACGGTGGCAGATGTGCAGAAAATCAACAAGGAGCTTGAGAAGCTGCAGCTGTCTGACGAGGAGTCCGTGTTTGAAGAAGCCCTGGTGAGCCCTGACACAAGGTACAGGTGCCACCAGAAGGGCTTCCTCCACGATGCAGACTCTGCAGGCTTCGGGAGCCTCAGTCAGAGCGGTGCCAGCTTCCTTGCCCCCAGGAGCATCAGGAGTGACGAACTGCTCAGTGAGCTCACCAGGATTCCCCCCACACCGTCCTCTGCCTTCCTGAAAGCTTCCAGCGAGTCCTCTTATCTAAGCATCCTACCTAAGGTAATGCCAATTGAGCTTAGAGACTAAGCTCGTTCAGGGCCCCCGGGCTCTGCACGTGCTTTAGCCTGGAAACTAAATCATGCTAATTTTCCAGAACGTTTTCAGTGAAGCTTCAATTTAAGAGGCCGGTAGCTGAAAAAGGTGGAACAAATTAGGGTGATTACTGTGGGAGTAACAAATTTGCCTTGTGATGAATGTAGCAGCACAGAAGAGTAGACTACAAAGAAAGAAAACTTTCTGTTCTCGCTGCCCCCTTCCATTGTGTACCTGAGAGATAAACAGGTGTCAAACGTGTTGCAGGTGCCTTACCTGCCTTCCTCGTATTTTCTGTGCATGTACAGCCATCTGCGGTAGCATGGGCCCACTGGTGCCTGCGCTTGCCTTCCCCGCACTCAGTGTCCTGGGCATCTTTGCATGTTAGCACACACAACCTCTGCTGCATTCTTTGTAATGGCTGAGTGGCATCTTTTGTTTGGAAGTACCATTTAAATAGTTTCCGTTTTTTTGTTAATGAACTCTTATGCTAACAAATACTCCAGGATTATATACATTTGCACCATTCTGCAACTCCATCTGCAAGATCAGTGCTCAGAGAGTTCGTATTCATTTTAATTAATAGTTCCAAGTCACATTCTCGAATCTGGGAGCATTTAAATTGGGTGCATAGATATTTAGAATTGAAATGTCTTCTTGTTGTATTTTTCCCTTGACCAATATAAAGTGACCATCTTTGTCTTTTTTGACTTTAGTTGCTTTAAATCCACATGTATCTGAAAATAAGATCGCAACTCCTCTTTTCTTCTGAATTCCATTTGCCTGAAAAATTGTCTTCCAACCCTTGACTCGGAGCTTTAATTTGTCTTTTGAAGCCAGGTGTGTTTCTTGCAGACAGCAAATGGATGGCTTGTGTTTTTTAATCCAGTCAACCAATCTATGTCTCTTCAGTGGGGAATTCAAGCCATTAACATTTATTGAGATAATTGATAAGTGTGGTAGTATTCTTTTCGTCTTATTTTGTGAGAGTCCATTGCTTAGTTTTATCTTTTGCATCACTGTGGAGGTTTGGTTCTGTCCTTTGATTTCTGAGTTCTTACTTTGCTGCTGATCCATTGTGGTGGTCAGTGTGCAGAACAGGTTGAAGTATTTCCTGTAGCGCTGGTCTTGTTGTGGCGAATTTCCTCAATGTTTGTATATCCGTAAATGATTTGATTTCTCCATCAATTTTGAAGCTTAGCTTAGCAGGGTACAGAATTCTGGGCTGGAAATTGTTCTGTTTGAGTAGATTAAAGGTAGATGACCATTGTCTTCTTGCTTGGAAAGTTTCATTAGAGAAGTCTGCGGTCACTCTGATGGATTTGCCCCTGTAGGTCAACTGGTGCTTACTCCTGGCAGCTTGCAGAATCTTTTCTTTTGTCTTGACTTTGGACAGGTTCATCACAATGTGTCTTGGAGAAGCTCGGTTAGAGTTGAGGCGACCTGGGGTCCGATAGCCCTCTGAAAGCAGTGTGTCAGAATCTTTGGTGATATTTGGGAAATTTTCTTGTATAATGTGCTCTAGTATGGCTTCCATTCCTCTGGGGCATTCTTCTTCCCCTTCTGGAATTCCTATAACTCGTATGTTGGAACGCTTCATAAAGTCCCATAATTCTGACAGTGAATGTTCTGCTTTCTCTCTCTTCTTTTCTGCCTCTTTTACTATCTGAGTTATCTCAAAAACTTTGTCTTCTACCTCTGAAATTCTTTCTTCTGCATGGTCTAACCTGTTGCTGATACTTTCCATTGCATCTTTAAGTTCCCTAATTGACTGTTTCAGTTCCTTCAGGTCTGCTATATCCTTTTTGTATTCTTCATATCGTTCATCTCTGATTTGATTCTGTTTTTGGATTTCCTTTTGGTTATTTTCCACTTTATTAGCAGTTTCCTTCATTGTTTCCATCATTTCTTTCATTGTTTTCAACATGTGCATTCTAAATTCCCTTTCTGTCATTCCTAACATTTCTGTATAGGTGGAATCCTCTGCAGTAGCTACCTCATGGTCCCTTGGCGGGGTTGTTCTGGACTGGTTCTTCATGTTGCCTGGAGTTTTCTCCAGATGCTTGCCAAGGTTTCACATTATCGGAATTTTCTAATTTGTGAAATTGGTGGGTCTTTTACTTGCTTTTCTTTAATTATGCATGAAGTTGGGTATCTTTTCATATTTTTAGTTGTTAATTTGTGATTTTGACACACTTATTCATGTTCTTCGCTCATTTGTAATTATTTTATTTGTCTTGTTTTTTGCTAACAGGAAGAGCTGTTTGTGGTAAGAATATTAGCCTTTTATGATGAATCATCTTTTCTTTGACTTTATGACATTTGGAGGACGTAGAGGACATTAAGATTTATTTTAAGTCATAATTATGTATTACTTAGTCTTCTAGTTGTACATTGGTTTACAAAATGTCTTCCGAATGTGAGGATTTCTTAAACGGAGTTTGAGGAAAATCTCTTAGTGTTTTGTTTGTTTGTTTGAGATACAGTCTCACTGTATTACCCAGGCTAGAGTGCCATAGCATTAGCCTAGCTCACAGCAACCTCAAATTCTTGTGTTCAAATGATCTCCTTCCTCAGCCTCCTGAGTATCTGGGACTATAGGTGCCCGCTACAGTGCCCAGCGGTAGAGATGAGGTCTTACTCTTGTTCAGACTGATCTGGAACTCTAAGCTCATAGGATTCTCCTGCCTTTTAACATAAGAATTTTTTTTCTACAAGAATTAAAATAAAAAATCCCCCTCCTTTTTTCTCTTGTCCCCTTCCCTCTCTTCCTTCCCTTCTTTTTTTTCTCTTCTCCTTTTTTTTTATTTTTTATTTTATTTTTTCAGTTTTTGGCCAGGGCTGGGCTTGAATCTGCCACCTCTGGCATATGGGGCTGGCACCCTACTCCTTTGAGCCACAGGCATCACCCCTCCTTCTTTTTCTTTTTTTGAGAGAGTCTTGCTTTGTTGCCTGGCTAGAGCGTGGTGACTGATGATATCGCTGCAGCCTCAAACTCCTGGGCTCAAGAGATCTCCCTGCCTCAGCCTCAGCCTCCTGAGTAACTGGGACTACAGGTGTATACGACCATGCCTGGCTATTTTTTCTATTTTTAGTAGAAACAGAGTCTCACTTTTAGTTAGGCTGGTCTCCAAATTCTGAGCTCAAGGGATCTTCCTACCTCAGCTTCCCAGACTGCAAGGATTATAGACATAAGCCACCCTGCCCAGTCCCCACATATCTTTATAACAAGGATTTGAAGGAGCTTATAATAAAAGATATAAATTTGAATTAGGACTAGAATTAGAACACCAAAAATAGGAGGAAAACTCAGGTTCCATAATCACAAGGTAGATTTATTTATTTAGGAATAAGTAAGATTAATTTATTAATTAACTCTTGCCCTTAAGTTCAACTGTGAGATTTTTTAGTTAATCTTTTGCTGTAAGAGGAGGACAGGAGCTTTACCCTGGAAGTGGAACTTTACTCTGGAAATGAGAACAATGTCACCTAAAAATTGTACCCTCATATTAATTTGATTTAATTTTTTAAAAATCCAAAAAAAGAAAGAAAAAAGAAAAAAGAAAAGTCAGCATATGTCAGGGAGTTTTTATGTTGCATGTTTTGGAGGGATTTTTTTGTTTTTGTTTTTGTTTTATTTTTTACTTGTTTGGCAGCAACAAAACTTTTACAATAAATGTTTCTGGTCAGAAGTCCTTAAATATCTGCTGAGTTCTCCTGTTGTACATCAGGACTCTGGATTATTAAATACATTTTGGACATCAATCCTGTCTTTGTTCTGATGACTATGTTTACCTTACTAATTCTCAGTACAGAGTAATTCCGAATAAAACATCCATCTCTATGGCCAGAGAGTTGTACTTGGTAGAAACTAGGATGGGAAGGAGAAGGAGGCCAGGAGCAATCAACAGTTAAAATTGTTCAGGCAGGGTGGGACCTATGGCTCAAGGAGTAGGGCGCCGGCCCCATATGCCGGAGGTGGTGGGTTCAAACCCAGCCCTGGCCCAAAACTGCAAAAATAAAAAAAATAAAAAATAAATTGCCCCTCATTTGAAAATTTTACCTATTGTCATCAGCCATTGTGCTTCTTTAGAAGTCCTTGGCTTCCTTTTGATCTTAAAGTTTTTCACATTTCTTAAAGAAAGATGGAGACTTTACCTCTTTCATGTTTACATGGATGGAGCTGGAACATATTCTTCTTAGTAAAGTATCTCAAGAATGGAAGAAAAAGTACCCAATGTACTCAGCCCTACTATGAAACTAATTTAGGGTTTTCACATGAAAGCTATAACTGAGTTACAACCTAAGAATAGGGGGAAGGGGGAAATGGAGGGGAGGGAGGGGGGAGGTGGGTAGAGGGAAGGGGATTGGTGGGATTACACCAGCGGTGCATCTTACAAGGGTATATGTGAAACTTGGTAAATGGTCTGTGAAGCTAGTGAATGATGCCCCATGAATATATCAGTGTACACAGCTATGATTTAATAAAAAAAAAAAAGTTTTTCACATTTCTTCCTTTATGAAGATCTGCCGATCTTTTGTTAACAATGTTGAGCTGTGCGCTCTCTCTAAAGAGTGTCTTTTGGGAAATGAGTTCTCTACTAGAGAGGGCTGTGAAAAGCTATTGGTTTGTAAACAAGCAGATTGTGGCAGATCATGTTAATTGCTCAGATATGTTCTTGGGAGAATAGAAGAACTCCAAAACTCAGGGCACCACTAAGAGGTGTTGTAAGGGATAGAGGCAGGAAACACCAGGAGCCATGTGGTAACATCAAACACCTGGGTTACCACACAGCGGCTTAGCTAGAGTGCAGACAGGAGGATGAGAGGTGCCAAGGAATGAGCTTTTCATTGATAACTTTTTGAAGACAGACATATTTTAACACCTCTCTCCTGTCTTCTGTGGGGGTCACCTCAAAGATGGCATAGTAGAGGATGCATATAGGTGTGTAAAGTGCTTATTAAAACATGTTACCCTGAAAGTGGATTCCTTTGCATTACTATAAAAAAAAATCCCAGAGATATTAAAATAAAGGGTATATGTTGCAAATTTCTCCTATTTAGTGACTACTACATCATGGCTCGCTATCGTTTTTGTTTATTTGGTCGATAAATGAGATTACAATATCCTCTCTCCGTTCTATCACAACACATTCCATTTTAGAATGGAAGATTTTGCTTCTTACAAATAACTCTTTTTAAAGTACTAACATTTCTTAGATGGCGTTTATTTCTATAAACCACCTCTTAAGTTGTCTATATTAAATATGCATATTGTGATAAACTTTCTAAAAACTTGACTTACACTGAAACTTTTAATTCCCTCTATTAAGAATTTTCACTCCCTATTGCTCACAGTTACGCAGGTTGTTCAGTTGTTTTGTTTTTAATGCTTTGCTTCCACCTGTGAGGGAGATATTTTTAAACCACTTTGGGTGTAGAAACCTAATATGTTATCTTGACCCAACAGGATACTGGCCTTCGTGAGGCTTTCCTGCTAGGATTACTTCTTGGTGATTCTGGAATGCCATTCAGTGTCACAGGCATTCCCCACAGCCTAAAAGAGGCACCTAAGTATTTAGACAATGAGCTTTAATGTCTGTGATTAAAAAGGTTAGCAGTTGTTTCATTAGTTGATAAGATATCGGATTTAAGATGACAATGAAAAAAGTAAATGTCAGAGCTTGGAAGACCTGTGTACCTTGTTCTAACCAGTTTGAGATGCTAAATTCCCAATTAAGTAGCAATCTCATTAAGCAGCTGCCCAATAGGCTATAGAATAAAGACTATGTGAACATGTCATGACTTCTTTTAATAAATAAATAAAGCAAGAGGGCAGTGCCTGTGGCTCAGTGGGTAGGGCACTGGCCCCATACACTGAGGATGCGGGTTCAAACCCGGCTCTGGCCAAAATGCAACAAAAAATAGCCAAATGTTGTGGTGAGCACCTATAGTCCCAGCTATTAGGGAGGCTGGGGCAAGAGAATCACCTAAGCCCAGGAGTTGGAGGTTGCTGTGATGCCACAGCACTCTAACAAGGGCAATAAACCGAGACTCTGTCTCTAAAAAATTTTTAAAAATAAAGAAAGAAAGAAAGAATATGAATAAAGAATACAGAATATATCACATTCAATATCTTCTTAAAGTTATTATGAGGATTGTTAAACATATTAAATGAACCTAGTGAGGTATACTAAATTTTAAATTTGGAGGTGTTAATTTGAACATTATTTTCAACAATTAATGAGTAATTGTCACTAATTACTCAACTGGTTGGCTGTTTTTAATTTTTAATTGTGAAATTGTACAATTATTGACTTACTGACCCAAAAGATCACTTCTTTTCCAAAGGGAGATAAAAATTAAATAAATAATATAGCCATACTGGCATCCCCTGCCTTTCAGAAAGACTCTAACGGGTGATACCAAAATAACTAACCAGAAATTCTGCAAGAAGAGGCTATTTTCAATTTTCTACCTTCTCTTCTTGAACAATAGACAATCACATTCGGCTGTGTGTATGACCTACAATGTTCTTTCCTTCCCTGGGCATGTGCCATCAACTCTGTTCAGGAGTGTAAGCAACCCTCTCTCAATTTGTTTCTTGACTTTCTCATTCCTTGCCAAGGAACTCAGTTTTTCCATGAAATAGTTTTATGAATGGTGGCCAGTGTCCTATTTTAGGTAGTGTCTTAAACATTTTATAGGAGGAAGGTCCATAGAACAAAGACAATAAATAGTGCACTCACACAAAAAGGGAATTGTCAATTAACTTACTATTGAGTGTCTGGTTTTACATCATTCTGTGGGGCTCCAAAGAGATGTGCTCTTGCTTTTCCCCCGTGTGCCAGGAAGGAAACAGACCTGAGTGCTTATTTGCAGATGACTTTAGCAGTGGGACCCAGTAGTATGGCTGGAGATTAAAGAGACTTTCGTAGATGTTCTCATGTGGGAGATAGAAGAGAACATGGGGCTTGTAAGGAAGGTAGCAGCATGCCCAGGAGATTACCAAGGAAGATGTCGGAAGTCCCATTTCAGTTCTAGTTCTCTGCTGTGCTGAACTTTCCCTTTAACCATGGAGAAGTCACTTCAATCTCTAAATGCCACAGCTTCCTTATCTGCATAACATCTTAATTCTTTTAGCTCCAAAAAGATATGAATTTGTGAATTGAAGTTGGTTTATATGAGCTTACTGAAGAACCTAACTGCTGAGGATGACATGATCTTGTCGGGAACCTGTGGAATCAAAGCCACACGTGGCCTTCAAGATCCCCAAGTGCAGCCCCTCAACCAAATCCAAACTTTACCAAACAAATCCCCTTAGTAAATGGATTTGTATGATAAAATTTGGATTCATCAAAAGCCCACACTTAAGGGTCCAGAAGGCCACATGTAGCCCCAAGGCCACAGATTCCCTTGCCCTAAATGGAGACTGGGAAACACTAGACTTGAGGCTGGTTTATAAGTCAAGTTTAGAAATTCTAGAATTGAAGTGTGAATAACCCATTTCTGATTAATTGCAGACCCCCGAGGGTATAAGTGAAGAACAGAGGGCTCAGGAGATGGCTGCAATGGAAGATACCCGGATAGTAATTCTCAACAACCTTGAGGAACTTGAACAAAAAATCAAAGATATAAATGACCAGATGGATGAGTCTTCCAGAGAGGTATAAACCACGAGTTCACTTTTACCCTGTCCCTTTTTTCTTTATTTCTTTTAGCTGAAAAATAATGCTACCTTTGAGGCATTTAAATGCTCAAAAGCCCATTAATAATGCTACATAGGATTTGGAGGTCAAATACGTGGAAGTCAACATGAGCAGACATTTGTCCAGTGGTTCCACATGTACAGTAAAATCCCCCTTTCGAACATTCTTTTTCCTTTCTTTTTCTAAAACCAGATGAGATAAACACATTGAGCTATCTTGAATGTATTTTATGCATAGCCAGATGCTGTTTTCACTAGTGTGCGCTTTCTGACCTGCCATGGGATCTGTCAGCTTTGTATTTAGGTGTTCAAGCCCAAATCTAGCAAACGTTTTCTGAGCATGCCTACCGTTGCATATCATGTTGGCACCCTGGGGGACTCCACACATGAATCAAACATAGACTCAGCTTTCTAGAGGTTTGCAAGCCAGACAAACACATATTTTATAATTGTAACAGAAGAAAGTGGCAATTTTTATATTATTGCTGAGGACAAAGAAGGGGCCCATAATTCTGTCTAGGGGAGATTTGTACATCTGTCTTCACAGATGGTGCAGATAGTCCGGTAAGGGGCTCACCTGCTGTCTTGCGCGCAGACCCTGAAGCCCCTCCTGCTGCCATCGTTAGGAATGTAGAACTCACTGGCTGCACAGGGGTAACTTTCACTTCTCATGCTCTAGGGACAGAGATAGAAAGACGTGCTGCTCCTGAATTGGTTTGTGCTTGAGCCTGGACCTAAGAAAACAGGCAGAATATTCTTGAAAAGTAAGCAGACAAGGGGATATAGTAGAAAGTTACATGATAAATAGGTTTTTATTGGCAATTTTTTCTTTTTGCAAATATATGCTAGCTTTCTTACACAGGGATCCTGACTCTCACATGGGCGGCCTGCGTGTTCTCCAGGCCCCATACTCTGGCTGATACAGTAGTACTTTGGGAAATTTGTAGCTGTTACAAATGCATCTCTAAAGTGGGCAGTCGAGAATGTCTCTGAGCTTTGTTTTGTGCCCTTAGTTGGATATGGAATGTGCTCTTTTGGACGGAGAACAGAAATCTGAAACAACTGAACTTATGAAGGAGAAGGAGATTTTGGATCATCTAAACCGGAAAATAGCAGAACTGGAAAAGAACATTGTTGGTGAAAAGACCAAGGTAAAGAAAATTATATTTGAATGCGATTTTTAGGGGCAAAGTGGTAGGTGGTGGTCCCAGTTGATTGAATTTAAATGTTACATGGAATTACCGTGGCTTTAGATTTGTATGTTATGTTCCTGGAAATAGTGGCACTAGAGAAAAGTCTGAAGATTGTATACATTGTCACCAGCTGAGAACTGCCAGGTACAGGGCAGTTGGTGCTGAGAAAGCAGAGCCCATTTAATTTACAAGCTGGTATTCATAGCACCTCATCCTACTTGAGATGAGTGAGTTGTTTTGTTTTGTTTTCCATTGGCCTTTCTGTTCTTCTGATTCCACTGCTTTTTAAAGAATGTTTTTAGTATGCTGAACTCCCTTCCCACTGGTGCCCTGTAGGGATGGCTTAAGCATATTTAAATAGGATTGCCTTGTTTCTTGTCATTTTTCTGTTTATTAAAAAGATGAATGGAAACCATTCGTCTCACCTGCCTTGCCTTGCTGCTATCTTCAAATGCAAGTGCTCTGCTCTTTGAAAAGTGTGCTAAAGTTTCTGAAGGGTCCTCACACGCTGCCAAGTAAAACTATCTGTGAAACACAGTTCCGCTTAGGCCACAACCTGAATGTTAGGTAATATCTACCAGGGAGAGTATTAAAAAATTACTTGTACATTTTAGAATTCAGGGTGTTAGTTGGATTTTTGATTTGTCTGTTTATGTGGGTTTTTTTTTCCTTCCAGGAAATATTATGCATTTTTCTTCTATCCTAACTTGCATTGAATTAAGCCTAAAACTAAAATTTAAATTATGACTTAGGGGGAGAAAAAAAGCTAATACGTTTGAACGTATTTTTCCCTACTTATCATGTTCTCCACTAAGCCGAGGAAAAGAAAAAATTTTAGTTTGGGTAAGTTCTAGGGATAATGTGTGGAAAGAATTTCTGCTGAATGTGACTTCCTTTTTAGGCTTTTATTTGTGTGAGACCTATAAATAAGGGCATTTGATCTTGGTGCCAGAGAATGAGCTCAAAATGATAATGTCAGAAGTGGAAGTCAGATTAAAAGCTACACATTGATTTTTTTTGGCTGCCTCCATGTTAAAATCAAACGGCACAGCTTTTTCATCTTAAGTGTTACATAGGCTCATTCTACCTCTAGACTTTTAAATAGTAAAGAACCTATTTGAGTCATGGGTATATTTTTCTTTTGAAGTTCAAAAAAACCAGTCAAAGAATTTACTACATCTGCAGTGAGGAGCATTCAGCTAGTGGTATATGCTTGTCACAGATTCTGCACTGACACAGGAAGCCGTAGTTGGAGACATTACACGTCTTGTTTGGGTACTTAGGAGTATTTTACTGTTAAGTAAGTACTAATTAAGTGAAGTGATCCTATAGTAATTTTATTACTATTTCATGTTATTGGAAAACTTGTGGGACACAGGAATGGGGTATCATGTTCCCTGTAAGCCCTTCTGCTTTCCTCACTCATGAAGTTATTTATTTTTGTGTGGCTCACACATGGCTTGGACTGCATATCCTATCTGTCTATCTCTCATAGCATCAGATTCTGTGCAAAAATGAAACATATTGAGCCACTGCTAGATGTCACTCTCCAGGGAAAGCTGTGTTGTATTCTGTGGACCTAAGGCAGAAGCAGATCTCCAGGAACATGGGCAGAGCCAGGCACAGAAACCATCTGCATCCTTCCTATTATTGTTTTGGTGGCTTGACAGAAGTTATGCACAGGAGAGGGGACTGGAGGGGCTTACAGCATAGGACCGGCCCATGCAGCTGTCAGGGGATTAGTTGGGTCTTGGAAGGTGGAATTATCATCTGTCATCACTTTTTATAAAAAAACAGTCAGACACTGGCTTTGGGTGAGGAACTCCAGAATAGGGTGAGGGAAGTGGAATGAACACTGGGCAAGATGATGTACCTGCGTATTTTTAACAACTGAAGTCAAATTGTGACTTGACTCTGCTTGGAAGCATTATTGTGTTTCTCAAATATAAACTTGTCCTACTCTTTTATGACACAGCTCTTTTATACCTTCACTCTTTTCAACCATCTGGCCCACTTTCCTCCCTCTGGGTCAGAGATGCTGTCACCTCCTGCTCCGCTGAGAAATTAGAAGCACCCTGTCCTCACACGACTAAGCGTTCTTTCTGCTCCCCAAAGACCAGTCCCTTTGAATGTGCTCAGCGTGTCATCCCATCCCACCTTCTGAATGTCTTCAATCTTCCTGCATGCACTGTCTTCCCCCTGTCAATTTCTCCCTCTTTACGGGGCCCATACTGCCAGCAGCCCACATTATTATTTAAAAACAAACTACTACTTTCTTATTTTAGCATAAGCTACTACCTCTTCACTCTTCTCTTTATCACAGCTAAACTTTCCAATTTTCTAGGCACGCGTGTCTCTTCTTCCTCATTTCTTGGTTAACCGTTCTTCCTATTCCAGTTGGCTTAGACCTGCCCTGCTCCATCACATTTGCTCCCGTTACAGTTGCTGCCCAGCTCACCGGGGCTTTTCTATCCTTCTGAGCAGCATTTGATACAACTCATTGCCTTCGCACTTTCTCCCTCCTCCCCTTGTGGCTGTCTCCATGCACCACACTCTTCTGGTTTTCCCTCTGTTCCTTATATCTCTTTGATTCTTTTCCTCTCATCTGAAGCCAGTTCTCTTGTATCCTCACATTATTTTGTAGCCATGACTTTAAATACCTTGTACATGCTGGTGACTATTACAGGTTTGTCTCCAGCCCACAGCCCTTTTCTGAACTCTGACTTATATCCCGGAGCCTACCTGACGTCTTCACTCAGATATTTCACAGGTATTTCCAACTGAACACACCCATAACTGAATACTAGATCTTATTCTTATACTTGCCTTCCACCACCGCCCCTGCCCCCAATCCTCCAGCTTCCCTAACCCAGTAAATTGCATCTCCTATATGTTTAAGCAGAAACCTGGAAATTGATCTCGACACTTCCTTATCCCTCATCCCCACACCTGATTGATTACCAAATTATTTCTCCATGACTTCAACATCTCTGCATTCTCTTCTAAACTATCAAAATCTCTTCTTTAGTTCCATTTCCACTTGCTTCCTTTCTATTCATTCTCTTCCACTGCATTCAATGTAATTAAAAAAAATTAAAACTACATCGCTCTGGTTGTGTCCCACGGCATTTTTGTAAGTCTAAATTCCTTTCTGGGATCCCTCACTGTCCTCCCATTCTTCACAGCACTCTCACGGTGGCCTTCCTTCCTATTTATTAAAAGATCCATGCCCCCATGCTGTCCTTGGCAGATACTGTTTCCCCTGCTTGGAATTCCCTTGTCCATATTTTGTGTTTTGCTGGTTCTGTCTTTTAGGGCTTGAGTTGAGTGCCAGCTGTTCAGAAAAGCCCTCCCAGACCTTTCCTGTTGATTAGGGTTTCCCTGTTGTTCTTTTAGTCCTTTACATCTCGCATTTATAATTTATATTTGTTTGGGGCTTCCTAGATATTTATTTTCCTCTCTAGCGTGTGAACTAGAGGCAGGCACTGTGATCCATTGTGTATCCAACCCATAGTAGGTGCCAAAGTACTGCTAGTGTGCTTTGGGAATATTGTCCTTGGATTCTCCTGCTAACAGCCACTCCAGGCTCGGCCTTAGTGGAACACTGAGCCAAGCACCTGCTAAAGAGGTACACGCAGCCAAGTTTCAGGACAGCTGGGCCCAACTGCCCAAGTGCACATGCCACTGGGCCTAAAATCACACTGCCAGTCAAGCCAGCGCGTAAGACAGAAGGAGGAAGTGGCTTTTGCCTTTTGGATCACGTTTCCTTTTCCATACACCTGTTGCTGTGGTCAGATATAAACTGTGGAATGAGAAAAGCAAAACCTGAAAAGATATCCCTGTTGGGCAAGCTCCCATTCAGATGTCGATAGTACATCCTGTAAGCCTGGCCCTAGACTTTTGGAGACAAGAGCCACAGGAGAGGGTTTAATAACACTTTGAAATTCTAATATTGATATGAAATTATTGACATTGTTTTCTGGGATCTGGAATATTAGTACCAGGTCTTTGATATTACTTCTCTTAGCCAATTGTGGAACTATCATTTTATTTTACATATTTAATATAAATTAGCATACGAGATCCGTGATTACCATTTAGTATATGTTACCATAGAAAATATATACACTATATACATAATTACATACACAAAATATAGATAATTTCTTTTATTATAATATATTAAACAGTTTTATAGAAGTTTCCCTGGGCTGGGCTTTTCCTACCCTTAGGGGAACCACGTTGAGAACATCCATCCATAAGCCTGTTTCCACGTCACTGTGAGCTAGATGCTTATTTGAAGGTAAACCAGAGGGGATATTCATTTGGCGAAGCAGTGAGCAAAGAGACCATTATATTTTCTTGCAGCCAGTGAAAGGAGAGGCTTGGTGAAATCCAGTTTGGCACAGGCCTGGCTATGGCACTGGCTTCCATTCCCTCTCACTCCCCATCTCCACTCCAAGACCATGCCTGATTGAGAGAATGTGGATGTGTACGTGCATATTTTCTTTTTGTCCTTACTTCTAACCACATTAAAGATTCAAAATTAAATATAGTTTTTCAACTGTATTTTTGGATTATTTATCATCTGTGCTTCCTGGCATACAAAAATCAGGTCATTTGTACCAAAATTAAGTAAAGTGGTGAAGGAAAGGTTCTGATCCTGTAGTCTTGTTGAAGAATCTTTCCATTATCCAGATGGTTATCCTAAAGCTCAAACCATCCTTTTACAGACAATTATTTTGTGTATTCATACAGATATATGACATATTGTAGCCATCTTAGCTTGCACAGTTAAAAACACTTAAGCACACTGTGCTTAAAAGGTTTGAACTGAAGCTTAAATCACTTTGTGTCATTCCACATGTTCCTGAGTGAAATCTAGATTACCTGACTTCCTAATTTTTCTACAGTAAGCTTATGTGATCACATATTAAATGGTTAACCCTTTTCTCCCATTATTATCTTGACAAGTACTGTTACTTCCTCCCCATCCTTCCTTCAGATCCAGGGGAAGACAGTGAGCCTGGCCCAAAATTCTTCGGTCAAAGTGTTAATGCCTCCTGAGTGCAGAGCATTTGCCAAGTCACAGTCAGTGTTCAGAGGAGACCAGCCCTTCCCGTGCCTCTTTCTTACATTTCAAAGTTAGCTCCCTGGTTAGAGGAAGTGGAACTATGTAGTGGGATTTGGGGATTTAAATCAATAGGATTCCAGATAGAGGTTATTTTTTCTGGTGGTTGTTTGATTATGTAAGTTCTTAGTGTTCTGATTTTCTAATTTTTTTTTTTTACAATAAACATCCATCATTTCTGTAATTAAAATGTCAAAGACCTCCCCCCAAAAATTCTAAGAAAGAAACATAAGTATGTTCCTCATTAGAGGCAAAGAATGGGTTCTTAACAATCACCATTTGTTGACACAGGTCCATAATCTTTCTCCTGCAATTCCAAAATCTGAAAAGTTTTGTGGGGGGAAAGAAAGTCCTTTTTTGAACTTGAATATTCATAAGTGTAGCATGTTTGATTAGACAGTATTGCCCCAGACATTGCTGGAAATGCCATATAATATATGTTATATTATCTCTGTTACCTCTATTAAATTCAGAATACGTTAAAATTGGAAACATTTCTGGGCTTAAATAGTATCATGGATGTATGCAGACATCCACACCCATCAAAATGAACATTTAAACATATACAGTTCTTTTTATATTAGCAATTATAGTTCAGGAAAGCTGTTAAAAGAAAAAAGAATTTCACATAAATGTTTATGGGTCTAAAATCGTTGCCTAATCTATGAACCTATCAAAATGCCTAGCTACCAAACAACACCTCAGGGTTTGGGAACTGGAAAGAGAGGGAGTCCCAGGGTGTATAAAATGATGGCTTAGGGATTGTGAACTTCAACACATCACCGCATCAGTTCCAGACCTTACCCACTGCTTTACGAAATGTAATCCAAGTGCCTAGAATGGAATGTTCTGGGTTCTGTGTTAAACAGTTTGGAAATTGTAAAAATGGATCTTTACTTTCTTTTTTTTTTTTTTTTTTTTTATTGTTGGGGATTCGTTGAGGGTACAATAAGCCAGTTACACTGATTGCAATTGTTAGGTAAAGTCCCTCTTGCAATCATGTCTTGCCCCCATAAAGTGTGACACACACTAAGGATCTTTACTTTCTAGAACATCCTTTATTAAGCTCATAGGGTTGCCAGATTTAGCAACTAAAAATCTAAAGGAAGGTCAGTTACATTTGAATTTCAGATTGTCATCCTAAAGCTCAAACCATCCTTTTTAGGACATTTATTTTGTATGTTAACACAGATATATTGTGACATTTTGTAGCCAGGAAGAATAATTTTTTAAGTGTAATTATGTCCCATGCAGTATTTGAGTCTTATATTAAAAAATTGTTTGTTGTTTTTCTGAAACTGAAGGTTAACTGGCTGTCCTCTGTTTATCTGGCAGACCTACAAGCTAATAAATTAGGCATCTTTTAAGGAAAACCTTGAACTATCTATATGTCTGTTCAGTATTGTACATTTAGATATGGTAAAATGATTTTTTCATTAGTATTCAAGAATTGTCTATGTAATATAGAAATTCAAATAGAGCCAGCAAGTTAAATGTCAGTTTCTTCTGTCCAGAATACAACTTAGAAGAGAGAAAACTTAAATTACAGTGTTCTAACCACCAGGTCTATAAAAGAAGTAGTCCTATAATATGCTATGAATTTTTAAAATCGTTCAAGATTATTGGTAACCTGTGTACAAGTTCAAATTATATGTAAATGCTCTTGATTATTTGTATGATGAGAAGATAGGCATTTTGCATCTGAACTTGAAATGCATCATCCCTTTTGAAATGAATGTTGGCTATTCACATATATCATAGTTTTGTTTGATTTACTTGAGGCATTTAATTTGAATGTAAAAATTTTACAGTTGGGACATTATTTGTAAGAGAGGCACTTTTACTAAGAAGTATTTTAAGAACATTTTTTGGTGGATCCTGTATTAATGTCCTGTATCTTCATTAGGAAAATCAATTGTACTTAATTGCCTTTTACTCTCACATAATCCTGGATGGCTAAGTCTGTAGTTCTTAACCTGGCTGAATAGCAGAAAACTTAGAGAGGCTTTCAAAATGCTTGTTACTGGGGCTTATGCCCCTGGATTTGTGGCTGAATTGGGACCTGGGAAGTGTTGTATTTAAAAGCTCACCCAGGTTATTCTAATGCACTACATGACGACAGTGATCAAGTTTGCACTTTCCTCTTCCCTAGCCCGCTTTTCATCTGTATCGAATGAATGAGCAATCAGCTCACTATGGGAGCAAATAGCGGCCCAACTTTATGCCCTGATTTCTACCTTAATTTTTCTATGAATAACTCACCTTTGGCCATATATGAGTATGGAACTGTAGGAACATCAGTCATTGCAGAATCTGACAAACAATTTGTGACCCAGCTGGATTTTGCAAGTGCATCTAGAAAAGACAAATCAAAGTGTGAACAGTGCTGACGGAAGCAATTGTCTCTCTGAAAATCTCATTTGGCTTCTGGTTTTATAAATGCCTCTGGAGATTTTCCTGGAGTGTTCCAATTCCTTGTACTCTTAGTTTTTCAACAAAATAAATCTGTTAAATTTATTATAAATGCATTTTATTTCCTGAAAATACAGATTTATGAATTTTTTAAAAAAAGTCATAGTCTCTGCCAATTGGATATTTGAAAAGTATCACCCCTCCTACGGTAGTCAGAAGAGGTGAGTTTGCCAGCGTAAATCTGGAGGATGGGAATAACACCCAATTTTAATCTTTACATGTAAAAAGCAAGAATCCTTGAAATCCCTGGACCTTCACCTGCTGTGTTATTTGTCCATCTATTTTACCTTCACTATAGAAGGTGATACTTTCAGCTCTAATTAACTGCTTGCCTAAAGCGAATTTTTCTTTGAAAACTTCCTGAACAATAAATAGAAGAGAGGAATATTAATTTCTTTCTGGCTCAAAGCTGGACTACTTCTGGCTCTCACAGGAGTGACATCACTTCTGTGATATATGGCCAGGCCCACCTGCCACCAGTCCGTCTTTCATGTTTTCCCTTTACTTCCTTGGCCCTAACTTCGGCCCCATTGAGCTTTTGCCGGGAGACCCAGGTACTGATCACAACGTTACTGATAAACACAGAGTTGCTGCAGAAAGTCCTAATGGTGCCTGCTTGCATAATTCTTCTCACTGCCCCCTTGTATGGAATTGTGAAACGTTTTGAGCTCCTCAGAAGGAAGGCACTATGTAAACATAAGGTATTTTTTATTAGTTCTCTATTTGAGTGTATTATTAACAATAAAAAAAATCGAGATCATCAGAGGAAGAGTTTGGTTATTTCTTCAGATCTGAGACCTGTATTTTAAGCCAATGGCTTTTTATATTTATTAGATATTGTGTCAATATTTTCTGTCAAACACAGCATTAAATGTAAGGACTCTACACATGTGATATTTAATTATAACAAGAAGTATATTTTTAAGACTTTCTGGTTTAGAACAAAAGTGGCTACAAAGTCTGATGATATAATAGTTAGACTAGAACTCTCTTGGGATAATATTATTTTGCTTTGTTAACAGTGCAGTCTTTGACCCCCACAAAGAACACATTTCTTGGCTAAAAGACAAGGTATTGCTGGTTTTTTAAATTAAAAAAAAAAAAAAGTATTCTGAAAACTAAAGACTAAATCCAAACCAGTACGAGTATATTCAGTTTTATTATGGATTAACACGTGTGAATCCTTTTTTCTATTAACAATACCATTGCTTTCTCTAATTCTTGCATAATGGATGTGCCTAAGTTAAAGATTAAAGAAACTTACTTTGTAGGCTGTTATAGTTGTTGTAGAATCATTATAGGTGGAAGTAGGAATTGTAGGTTTATGTCTTTCGATTTAATTATTTTAAGAAAACTTTGTAGTTTAAAACTACATTTTAAAATTTAAGAAAAAATGGAAACTCAAATGAACTTGGGTATTGATGTCCTATAGTTTTAGATTTAAATAATAACATCTTTATATATATGTATAAATATATTTACATATATACATTTACAAAGGAAATCGTGGCCATTTAAATAAAATAATTATAGTAAGGATAATTTCATAGGACTATTTCAGAGCTTTGTCCTTTAAAAAACTTCTTCTGTGGTATGCATAGAAGCTAGTCTTATCTCTGCCTGCTCGCACAGAGAGAACATAAGAAAGGAAAGTGGTGGTGGTCATTTTACTTACTCGGGGTCAAATTGTTGAAGTGCTTCATAAAGTACTTTTATTTAGGCTGAGAATGTTAGAAAAAAAAAAGAATCATGTCTCAAATGTGTTTCTTGATTTAAGAGGTGGTATGGCAAGGCCATGGAATCAGCACATTAGAGTGTGTGCCTGTTACATCCTGAAGAATGCCCAGGGTCACTTTGGCATGTGCGACTTGGGAAGGATTTAGTATTATCTTCTTTGTCTTCTCCTCTCTGACTCCAGAGCATCCTTTCCTTTCTTTCCACAGTCTGTGTTTCAATGGACTTTTATGTCTGTCATTTCAGGGATGTCTGTACCTCCCGTCACTGTCGCATTTTGGTGTATAGGAACTGCCCGAAGCAACCCCCTTGCGGCTTTGTCAGCCATGCATTTTTCCCAGCTCGCTCTGCCCCGCAGATGTTCTCCCTGGAATAACATTTTCTAATTGCTTAAGCTCTGAAGTTTTCCAAATAGCTTAGAACTGTTTGAGATGCCCAGGCTATCAAGGAGTGTGCCTGGAGTCCCCTCTGACCTGAGAACAAAATTTCACTATTACCGAAACTTACTTAGCCAGTGGAGCCAATTGGACTATGACAGTACTTGAGGTAAATGCCTTTGTCTGGTTCTCTTGGTAAGATTATGAATTTGGTTGGCATTTCTTTTGTTCTTTTTTGGCTGTTGACCAATACTCAATATTGCCGTTGCTTCCCCTGCTTTTGTGATATGGTGGCAGGAAGGAGGGAGGGGAGGAGGGCAGTCATTGCCAATGCCCAGTGAAGTGGACCATGTTTTGAGCTGCTCAAACTGGGCCCCCTTGTCTTAATTTCTGCTTAGACCCTGTTATCCTAGCACTAACCAGATATGTTTCTACATTCGTACAATGTCTAGAATTTGTGTGTGCGTTTGTGTTATCCGTGGGAAATGATGGCTAGCACTTGCTTGTGTGTGAAGGTAATTTCTATTCTTCTATTTTCTGATTTCTGAACCTCAGGAGAAGGTAAAGCTTGATGCTGAAAGGGAAAAACTAGAGAGGCTCCAGGAGCTTTACTCCGAGCAGAAGACCCAGCTGGACAATTGTCCTGAGTCCATGAGGGAACAGTTACAACAACAACTGAAGAGGGTCAGTAGCAAACAGGAATGCACCAGTTCTTTTTCTTTTTCTTTTCTTTTTACCAATTAAGTTCCACTTACCTATGATTTACTACTTCATATAGCATAAATTTGCATAAATTCTAGTGATTAGATACTTTTAAAATAGAAACATGCATGCTGAAAGTATATATTATTCATGCTAATCAGTTAAGAATTGCTTATTAGAATCCTTTGCTAATTTATAATGCAAAATCATTTCTGGAGTCATTTTTTAGTAACAAAAGCGAGCTATTCCTAACAGACACCACGATTGTGGCATTTAAGTCAACTGACATCTTCCCCTGCATTTCCTGCTGTGTCATGAGTCCTATTTGCCCTTGCATGATTTTTTTCAACTTTAGCTTTATTTTATACTCTTGACCAAAAATTATCCTTTTCTCTGATTCCTCTCCATCACCAGCCATTGTTTTCTTTTCTTTTTCTTCCTGTTCCTTAATGATATTGAACTCATTAGCACCATCACAACAATTAAATACCAAGACTCAAATGCAGGGCATTGCTAATGCCCTCAGTGACTTCTCATACAAGCCTCAACATAGCGTAGACCTTCTAGTTAAACTTTATCAGATTGTTTTCTGATCCTTAATGTTGGTGGGGTTTAACACAAACGGGTTCTCTTCTGAAAGCGAGACTTTCTATGTGGATGGTGTCACACACAACTGGCCCAGCAGCCAGTGAATATTTCAGAGCCTCTTGACAACTGGGTTGTTTCCTCTAAGCAGCTCCTCAAATAAACTGTGATCCTGGGGAAGCAGTCACTGATGGTCTTGGACCTCAAAAGGAGTCACAGAGTAGTCATTTGTCCTAAGTGAGCAGTAATTTATGATTCTACCTGAGTAGGAAAGGCTAGCTCCATTCATTTATTCTGTCTGTACCTTCTTGGGAATGGGAAGTTGAAAGATCAATTAGATTGGCACACTCTTAAAAATGTTTAAGATGCCCTACAATACAAAAATATTTGATGCCACTGAGAGCATCACCAGACAATGAAAAATAACAGTTAAATGTATGGCATCTTAATACAGAATATCCAAAGTAGACAAGTTGAACTGCAGTATGACAGTTTTAGTATTTCTTTCTTAGAGTGTAGGGTCAAAGAAAGTTTTAATAATATTTCATCCCTTTTTTCTACTTTATTGTGGAAAGCTGAATCTTCCCATCTTTCAGTCACAGTTCTCTGAAAATTTTGTGATTAAGAAATGAGTGGAAGAAAAACTAGCATTTAAAATTATTTCAATTTGTGATTTATGTTTATGCGGTTCATAGAAGAGATGGGGAAACGGATCTTTGTATTTCCCTTTGTTAACTATCCTTATTGCTAAAGATTTTACACGATCGTCATAACTCTTTATTTACAGTTGGCAGCCTGGTTGTGTATTTTGTTCTTCCCTTATGCTAGTTATCCATTTATTGTTGATTCTCTTTATAAACATTGCCTCAAATAAAAATTGGTAGATTTTATTAACCAGTAGGATCTGTTGGTTAAGATGGACTCAAGTTCTTTAAGAAAACTCATAAAAATGTATGTGTCCTAAGGATTTTGACTACAAAAGAAGACAGGAAATGATGTAGACAGTCTGTTCCATTAAATGAAAGCAGAGACTCCTTCCCTTTCCTGTCCAAGCATAGTGTAAAATTCTTATCATAAAACCCCTTTCCTCAGGAGAGATAACTGGCTTGTGGTAGCTCCTGTTCACCTGATGTTAAGAAGTCTGCTGATTCTATTTTCTAGGGATGAAGACCACTATAAATCTTCACCAGTGCCTTGGCTTCATCAGTAAGACGTTCACTTACTTCACGAGAAGTCCATTCATTCTAGCAACTCCCTGTTGATCACAACTCGTTTCCCTTTAGAATTGAGACACCAAAACACCACTTCATTACAAAGTTTCCCTCCAATGTTTAGACTTGATGATGTTGATTTTATGGCAACTAACTTCATCAAGTGGCAAGTAAAATAAAAAATAAATAGGAGGAGGGCGGTGCCTGTGGCTCAGTGAGCAGGGTGCCGGCCCCATATACGGAGGGTGGTGGGTTCAAACCCAGCCCCGGCCAAACTGCAACAAAAAAATAGCCGGGCTTGTGGCGGGCGCCTGTAGTCCCAGCTACTCGGGAGGCTGAGGCAGGAGAATCGCCTAAGCCCAGGAGTTGGAGGTTGCTGTGAGCTGTGTGACGCCACGGCACTCTACCGAGGGCAATAAAGTGAAACTCTGTCTCTACAAAATAAATAAATAAATAAATAGGAGGAAATTATTTTCTTAAACTGCATGTTGTCTCAAATAGGTAAGCTGAGACCGTAGAATGATTTTGAGCATTATGAACTTTCAGCTGGGCTTCTTACATCTAAATCATTGTGTGAGTGTCAGAACCTAGTTTTCATCTGATGTTGGTTTCGTGGCCCAGTCCCGAGGATACAAATATTTTGGAAAACAAAGCTGACTTTAATTTGCCAGATGAGAGTCCACCATTAAAGAGCAGGAGACAGATACCTGGCCAGGACAGTTTTCTTGTGCTTTTGACATTTACTCAAGAAAACATTTGAGTTTGGCCTCTTGATTTTTAAAAAACATTTCGTCCATATCTAAATACCCCTTTTCTATCACTGACTCTACAATGTGTTTATCCATTAGTCTGAGACAAGTTATTTAACCTCTGTGGGCCTCAGTATCCTCATGTATAAAATGAAGAGGTTGAACTAGGTGATTTCTATTTTTATGTATTCCATATTCTACAGAGCATAAAATGGTGAAAAGTAGCAAACCCTGGGCCCCATTTCTTGCTTCTAGAGTTGCTTTTGAGCTGTGATTACCACTGTTCCTCCTGGCCATGCCACGTTTGCTGTCTTCTTTCTGTCTCTCCATTAGGAACAGAAAACATAAGAACTGCATGGAACCTTCTGCTCTATAAATTCTCAATTGTCTTATTGGAAAGAAAAGAGGAATTGTATAGAATTTTCTATAGTGAAGCTGCATTATTTCCTTTCATGCCTGGACTTAGAGCTTTCCAACTAGTAGAAACGTAGTTAAAATTTTCATTCAACTAATAATGAAGTTGACTTGGGCTTCCTGGATATATTATTCAGAGCTCAATTAAACTACTCCTGCCCCCAAATTCAATCCTCTGAATTCTTATTCTTATCTAAAATCTTTGAAAAGTTTTAATTTCCTCCCAAATAGTTTTTCTTTCAGAGTGTAAGTTTATATACACACAATTTAATGGTTTAGATAACTCAATTAGATGATTATATCAACATAGTCTGAGTGCTGAGCTTAGCTAAATTTCTAACTTTCCTACCTAGTGTGCTGTTGTTTTCATGGAGTGGTTTAAATATTCACTACAAATAAATTAGTGACTCTCTGACTTTCATGTAGGCTTAAAATAGCACATGTTTCATATTAACCAGATGTGAGGTAAGCAGCTGAGGAGCACAGTGAGTATATGTACTGTGAGCCACATGCCCACTTTGAATGAAGAGTACTTGTAAGCCAAAAAGGGTCTACTGATTACATCTCAGTAATCTTTGGCCACAAAACAAGCTTAATTAGAAAACCTTAAAAACTTGAGTGTGTGTGGCAATATGAATAAATATATAGCTGATGTGTAATTTCCAACTGCAGATATTGGCTGGGCATGTTGGCTCATGCCTGTCATCCTAGCACTCTAGGAGGCCAAGGCAGGAGGATCACTTGAGCTCAGGAGTTTGAGACCACCCTGAATAAGAGTGAGACCCAGTCTCTATTGAAAACAGAAATATTAGCCAGGCATCATGGTGGGTGCCCAGCTACTTGAGAGGCTGAGGTAGGAGGATCGCTTGAACCCGGGAGTTTGAGGTTGCTTTGAGGTAAGCTGAGTCCATGGCACTCTGTCTCAAAAAAAATAAAGAAAAAGAAAACACCAAAAAGCCCTGCAGATATTGTTTTAAGACATAGACATAGCTCTTGAGTTATCTTTTAGTTCTTTTAATTCATTAATTCCTTTAGAAATTATAAACTGGAAATGATTGGTAAATATCAGCCAAAAACTTAAAATTGAGACTATATTCTTTTTTGGCCAAACAAAATGTATAAAGAAATGCTAAATGGTAAATATGGTTTTCAAGTTGTGTTTTTCATGCTCTTAAGCTTTGAGAGTACACAGTCTGTGTGGACGTGATAGTCTTATTGCTGTAGCAGTTATAATTACATGGTAGCTAATAGCCCTTCTATGAATCATCCCTAGAATAAAATTCATTGCAGAGGGTACAAATACATTCTATTTTATCAAAAAGCTTACTTTATCATTTATATAAAAACCGGAATTGGAGTGGGGCTAAATAGTGATATAGAGATAATGTATCATATAATTATTTATCCAGGTCTCTTTAATGATTTGATTGAACAATTTAAATAATGCCCTGGCTATTTTAGCTATGAAGAGCTGTGAGACACATAGCCGAACTGCCTCTCTCTTTTGGCCATAAATTATTTGTAAATTATATATATATATTTTTTTTAATAGTCAATTTCAAGATTTATTCAAACAATGGTGACAAGGGACAGGTCTCCTGAAGGACACATACTTGGAGAAAATATTGCTATTGTGTATTAGAGGATTTTTTTTTTTTTTATTGTTGGGGATTCATTGAGGGTACAATAAGCCAGGTTACACGGATTGCAATTGTTAGGCAAAGTCCCTCTTGTAATCATGTCTTGCCCCTATAAAGTGTAACACACACCAAGGCCCCACCCCCCTCCCTCCATCCCTCTTTCTGCTTTTCCTCCCCCCCATAACCTTAATTGTCATTAATTGTCCTCATATCAAAATTGAGTACATAGGATTCATGCTTCTCCATTCTTGTGATGCTTTACTAAGAATAATGTCTTTCACTTCCATCCAGGTTAATACGAAGGACGTAAAGTCTCCATTTGTTTTTAATAGCAGAATAGTATTCCCTGGTATACATATACCACAACTTGTTATTCCATTCCTGGGTTGGTGGGCATTTAGGCTGTTTCCACATTTTGGCGATTGTAAATTGAGCTGTAAATTATATTTTTTAATATAATTGTTTCAAAGGCTTCAAAGTTAAGAGGGTGTGTTTTTAAAAGTAGATTGGAGAATTATCTAAACAATGTGCATGTAGATGCAAGAATATATTTCTGTCTTCAAGTCTCTCCTAGGTTGGAGAATGTCTTTCCAGGCCATCTGATTTTCACAATTTCTGATCTTCCTTAAATGTCTTCAAGATTATTCTTAGAGTAGTGGTGCTTAACCTTTTGAGTCACCCTTAATGCCTGATGTAATCTTGGCTTTCCAGTAAAAAGACACATTATATAATTGTGATGGGTTCACAGAAGGCTGGGTTAAAAACCTTAATCTCCAATTTTTGTAATAGATCTTATTTTTTAGAGCAGTTTTAGATTCATAGCAAAGTTGAGCAGAAGATAAAGAGATGCCCATGTTCCTTCTGACCCCACACATGCACAGCCTCTTCCCCCCCATTTTTAACATCCCCCTAAAGTGATATGTTTGTTACAATGCTAAACCTACATTGACACATCATCATCACCCAGAATCCATACCCAAATGTTTTTGATTGCTTATCCCTTCAATTAAATTATTTGAGCATGCATGCCCTCTATATATTATATGTAAGTCATATTATTATAAATACAATATATATAGTAGAACCTCCATGATTGACCACCCCCTACATTGACCACCTCCTTAAGTTGACCTGAATTTCATAGACCGGACATGCCCTACTTGTGTGTAGCAGTACAGTAGGCCTAGTTCCTTATGTTGACCACCTCTCTGTTGATCAGTTTGTTATAGTTCCTTGGGTAGTCATCTTACAGAGGTTCTTCTGTATATTGCATGCATGCCCAAATATATACATTTAAAATTATGTACATAGTCTACCTGTATATATACGGGAAAACACTTATGGAGAAGAAAAGAAAGAAAAGAAAAATCTACAATCAAGCGTAAAGCAGGTTTAATATTTTCTCCTCACATCCCAGTGGACTGTGTTGTGTGCCATCTGGAATACATGTGTCCTTCTTAGATACCTCTAGTCTGTACAGATGCCAGTTTTTTACTGCTTCAATTTCTGTATTAAAATCTCATTTCATATGCAAAATTGTGGGAAAGAAAATTTTTCCAAAGACACCATGTCACACCTTGGGCTGTAGATTATGTTTAGGTTATTTACAGAATTCTTTTTATATTTCGGTATCCATCTGAAAACCCTCTAGGTGGTTTAAAGCTAGAATTCTTGCATCTACAGAGGAGTCTAAAACTAATGGTAAAATAAATGCTGCCCACCCCACTACACTCTCTTCAGTTCTTATCTGACAAGTTATTGCACTGGGGTTTAACTCCAAAGAGAGGATGGTCATAGTCTCACTCTATTGTTGTAACTGGAAAGCAACTCCTGGACTTTTAATACTTGTTCCTTCGCATTAAGAAGGCTGTAGCCATCCTGGTGTGTCTTGTGTTCATTCCTTTTCTCTGAAGGATGCTGACCTATTGGATGTTGAAAGCAAACACTTTGAAGACCTGGAGTTCCAGCAGCTTGAACACGAGAGCCGTCTGGATGAGGAGAAGGAGAACTTGACCCAACAGCTCCTGCGTGAAGTGGCTGAGTATCAGCGGAACATTGTTGCTAGAAAGGTACTTTGGCCAGGTGTTGGGCAATGTGGAAAATCAAAATATGCATCTCTCTATGAGATAGTAATGATCATTCATATAGGTATGGTATGTATCTGTCTGTCTACATATCTTTGGATCTGAATATCAATTTTGGCAGATTATGGAGCCTGCTGTACATAGGCAGTCCCTAAGTTACAAACATGACTCACACTTATGAAAAATGTTCCTGTTCCAACTTATGTACAAATTCAACTTAGGAACAAACTTATAGAACCTATCTCATTCATAACCCAGAGGCTGCCATATATGTGGCAAGTGGTGTTCTGAACTACATAAATTGAGATGTAGTCATTATTACATAATGCATTTATATGAATACCATTTTTTTTTCATTTATGTGAAAACCAAGGCATACAACATCAGGAATTCAGATATTCATTTTAAATCACTTCCTTTTGCAGTCATAGTAACTAGGTTTAGAATAATTCCATGAACAAAGTCTATTTTAGAGTTTTCTGTTTTCGTTACTCAGTAGTTCTCAAAACTGACAGCTTATTACCATTAGAAGTAGCCCTGCGGATTACTACGGACTCCACCCAACCCTGAGCCCTGAGATGTGCTGCTCAGGAGTAAGCTCTTGTTCCTGAATTTAGACTCAACATCCTGGGGCTTTGTATTAAACTGATAAAATTGAGGAAGGAAAGACAGACAAGGTGACATCTCAAACTCTCAGTTTAAATAAGAAATTCCATTGTTTTTTTTCATGAGGCATCTCTCAAGATGATTTTAAAAATTCGCTGATAGTCAAAAACAAGATTTCCTGTGTTTCCGGCTGCTTCAAAACAGATTTTAAAACTTGAATGATATTGACCTTAAGTAAAGAAAGTGCTGAGCTTGGTAGGTCAAAGAAAATGATGCACAGTCTCTAAGTTATAATTATTGCCCACCATCAACTAAAATGTGGTCATTAGTATTCTGGTTTTTTCCTTTCTTCAGGACGGACTGGCAAACCTTGAAATGTCTAATGTATATCTTCCTATGATCATCTCTTTTCCTCCAGGAAAAAATTTCTGCATTGAAAAAGCAAGCCAATCATATTGTTCAGCAGGCTCAGAGAGAACAAGATCATTTTGTGAAGGAAAAGAATAATTTAATACTGATGTTACAAAGAGTAAGTATTTTCTTTTTAGCACTGGCTGCAATAAAACATAGGTTCTAATTTTGGAGAAGTTCTAATTTTGAAGAAGACTTTTGTATAGTTTTTTCCTTAACTCGCCACATAAATGACCTGAAAACTCTGAATAATTAAATGCAATTCAGAAAACAGCAAGAATGTTCTCTTCATGCTTTTTCTACATTGAAGAAGTCTAAACTATGGAAAATCTGTATTTTATTCTTTTCTTGATCTTCTTCTTTTTTTAAAAAAAAAAAGTTATATTTTCCATTGAATAGTTAAAATATATTTTATTACCAATTTAGGGTAGGCTTAAGGAAAATTCTGTTCATACCGTGTGCTACTGTCAAATATTTTGACTCAGCTGCTCTGATGTTGTGAACTGAAATTATCTGTAGGCCTTCTTAGCAAATGTCATATGGGATAGTTTGACTCAATCCAGTAAGTAGACACTCTAGGTTGTATGGTTAGAGGATTGGCAAGATTGTCCTCACCAAGAGGACTGTGTCTTCATCTGCCTCATCACCTGAGGTGGCTCCCTGCCAAGGGATTCCTTTGCCCAAAGACAGTAAAAAGCAAGTCATAGCCTAACTTTCTGACATGGTCCCTGGAGTAACTTCAGGAATAAGACACCAGATGTGAAAGTTTAGGGTGCTAGTTTCAGCTCTAAGTCCTGCATTTAGCCGACTGCCTGAGAAATGTCACACTTGGGATCACAAAAACATATGCCGGACCCAGAATGGAGTGAAAAAAAGACTAATCCAGAAGGCAGGATTAAAGAAAGGATGGGGCTGTACCATGGCCCCAATTAGTAAAAATGGGTATTCCTTTTTTAGCTATTTTTAAGTTAAGAAGAGAGATGAAATAGGAATTGTGAGTCCACTTGAGGTGCCTCTACAGTCCACACCGATCCCTGGCAGCTTCCTTCTTCCTGCCTTTTTAGCACCTGGAAATCTCTGAAAGGTGCTGTTTCTCTGGTCCCTGTCCCCTGCCTGCCATGGGAATAAACCCTGCTGCCGTTAGCCTCCATGTTGCTGTTTTATCCTTTTCACATGATATTCAAAGGCACAACTTAATTAGATAGTGTAGACTATAATATTTAAGTGGTTTTTCAAGTTTTAGCAAAAGAAAATTTAATGACAGATGCTTTTGAGGCAAGCACAATCACAGTGTAACATTTCTTCATTAATATGTATACAAAATATAATTTTCTTGTAAAAATTGTGGTGCATAAGTATTATGCTTTTTATTTTCTTGAATTGATTTATAGATACATTTTAATCCCAATTAATCCCAACAGACCTCTTTTTTTGTAGACAGTGACAAGATGATGATGAAAATTTACAGTTGATTCTCATTATTCAAGAATGCCATAGTTGCCTTTTTGCCTACTCACTAAAATGTATTTCTGACCCCAGAATCAATACTCATGGCACTTCTGTAGGCTGTGCATTCACAGAAATGCTCAGAGGGGGGAACTTTTTGAGTTGTCCAGCATGTGCATTCCCATCTGAGGCTGAACAGGACAGCACTCTGCCTTCTTGTCTCATCTCTTAGACTATAAACATATATCCTTTTTGTGGATGGTTTTCACTGCCATATTTTCATATTTTTTGTGCTTTTTGTTGGCGATTTTGCTGTTTAAAAATACCTCCCAAGTAAAGTGCTAAAGTACTATTAAAATGTTCCCCAAAGCAAAAAAGCTGTGATGTGCCTTATGGAGCAAGTGGGGTGTTAGATAAACTTCATTCAGGCATGAGTTACAGTGCCGCTGGCTGGCTGTTTAGTTTTAACAAATCAACGATATGTGTTAAAAAAGGTGTCTTCTGGGCAGCGCCTGTGGCTCAAGGAGTAGGGCGCCGGTCCCATATGCTGGAGGTGGTGGGTTCAAACCCCAGCCAAAAAAAAAGGTGTCTTCAAACAGAAACCCACATAAAGTTCTGTAATCAGTTGATGAAAACCAGAGGCTCACGGGAATCCAACTTTATATTTGTTTTAGGAGCAATGATTCAGTATTCACAAATTCTGTGTTTGTGGCAATATTATAGAACATAACTACTACATATAACAGTAATCATCTGTATGTATTTGAAAATGTAAAGTGCATAGAGCAGCCAAAACAACTTGAAACAAGAACAACAAAATTGGAGGATTTGTACTAATTTCAAGGTTTACTATAAAGCTATAATTTTTAAGACAGTGTGGTGCTGGCAAACGGGAGACATATAGATCAACAGAACTGAGCCCAGAGTCCAGAAATAGTCTCATATAATGATACTGGCTATTAATTTTTGACAAAGACACTAAAGAAATTCAGTAGGGAGAGGAAAGTCTTTCCAACACATGGTTCTGGAACAACTGCGTAAACATGGAAAAAATAGACCTCAGCATCCTCATACCGTATGTATAGATTAATGCAAGATGGAGCATAGACCTAAATACAAAAATGAGAAGAAAACTTCCAGTGGAAAGTGCAAGTAAACCTTCATGGCTTTGGGAAGAAAAGATTTCTAGAAGGAAATGACAAAGGATTTGTATCCAGAATATGTTTATAATGACTACAACTCAATACCTAAACATTAATAAATTTTTTTAAAAAAAGATATATGTAGGACCAATCACACGTAAAAATACTCACCATTCATCACAAAGGAAATATAAATTAAAACAGCAATGTGATTCCATCTCATGCTAACTAAAATGACCAAAGTCAAAAAGTAAAATTTCAAATGTTGATGAGGACATGAAGCAGCTAGAATTGCCATGCATTGTTGATGTGTGTGTAACATAGAGTGTTAAGTGTGCACCCACCCTACAACCCAGCAACTCCATTTCTAGAAATGATTGTTTAAAGTAGCTTTTTTTGTAATAGCCAAAAATCTAGAAACCAACTAAATATCCGTCAATAGGAACATGGATAAGCAAATTGTCAGGTGCATTTATGTAATGCAATACTCCTCAAAAATAAAAGAAAAGAGTGAATTACTTAAGTATGTAACATCATAAAGTGAAGGCAGGCAAGCACTAGAGAGTTTGTATTGTATGATTCTATTCATATAAAGCTCAAGAACAGGCAAAACTAATGGAAGGCCATAGAAATAAGAATAGTGCTTGCCCAGAGGGTGGAGATTGACAGGTAGAGGATATGAGGAAATGCTTGGGGCGACAGAAATGCTTTTGGTTGGGATATTGTTCTACTTGTTAAAATTCTTAAGATTATATACTTAAGATCTATTTGTTTCACTGCATGTAAATCATACCACAATAAATAAAACATGTGACCCATAAAAATTTTTCCTAAAAGTTGCTTAACACTGAATTAATTCAAGATAGATCATAGACCCAAACATAAAAGCTACCACTGCACAGTTTCCAAAAGAAAATATATCACTGGATTTTGATATTACATCATAAGAAGGCACATAATTATATGTTACTTAGAAGGATTGAAAAAAGACTTTTAAGCCAGGCCTCGTGGTAGGTGCCTATAGTCTAGCTACTCTGGAGACTGAGGCAAGAGGATGGCTTGAGTCCAAGAGTTTGAGGTTGCTGTGAGCTATGATGCTACAGCACCATACCCAGTGTGACAAAGTGAAACTGTGGAAAAAAAAGAAAGAAAAAGACTTTAGAAAATATACAAAAGATAAAGGCTGAGAAGGACTCTGAGGGCTCCTTCTTCCTTTAAGGTTTCAACCAGAGCAACTCACTCTTTTTTTTTAAAAAAAAACGTTGTATCTGGCGGCGCGGGTGGCTCAATCGGTGGGGCGCCAGCCCCATATACCGAGGGTGGCGGGTTCAAACCCAGTCCTGGCCAAACTGCAACCAAAAAATAGCTGAGCATTGTGGCGGGCGCCTATAGTCCCAGCTACTCGGGAGGCTGAGGCAAGAGAATCACTTGAGCCCAGGAGTTGGAGGTTGCTGTGAGCTGTGTGAGGCCACGGCACTCTACCGAGGGCCATAAAGTGAGACTCTGTCTCTACAAAAACAAACAACAACAAAAAAAAAAAACCGTTGTGTCACTCTTTAAAATTTATTATGAATGAAGAGGTATATAGCTAAAGATGTTTAAAAACAACTCATGCGTCATATCAGCTAGCAGAAGGCCAGATGTTTATTTGTATATTTGAAGTTTTGACCAGGTGTGAGGAAGAAGGGCTCGAAATGGATGAAGCAGGTGAGGTTCTGAATTTTTGTCCTTATAGCAAAATACCTGTGTTCCTTGGTTGTACTCAAGGTTGACGTGAAGCTTAATGGATTTTGTGTTCCTTCAGGAAAAGGAGAATCTTTGTAATTTGGAAAAGAAATACTCCAGCCTCTCTGGGGGGAAAGGGTTTCCTGTTAACCCCAATACCCTAAAAGAGGTAAGCTGTAATTTTACACATCCACTCACATCACCCTAGAAATCAGAAGACATATCCTAGTTTTATGTGTTTAACTGAATAGTAAAAACATGAAGTCAAATGACTTATGAAAACATTTGATGCTTTGATGATGGTTTTCCTCCTTTCATTATTGATGTTTTGAGGATTTCAGGGATTATCTTTGTGTCTAACACACACGTGTGTGTGTGTTTGTGTGTGCACTCGTGTGTGCTTGTCCACTTTGCTGGGCAGTGACATACTGTGGGTCAACTTGAAGTTTCAGAAAATTTAGGATCCAGTCCAAGATGAAACTTAAATTCTCTCTCCTTCCTTCAGTCTCCTTTCTTTCTCTCTTACTTTTCTCTTTCTCCTGAGTATGATAGAACATGAATATGCCCCTCAAACATTTGAGCAGATACTCTAGTTTCTTTCTTTTTCCTATTACCCTCAATGTTGCTTCTGTTGTAATTTTTCCTAAATTGGAAACTCCTATTTACATTAAACTATACATACCATTTCCAAATATCAACATTTCCCACATTCCCATCACTACCCTTATCTTAAGGGACTACACTGCAACACTAGGAGACTATTTTAACTTTACTTTGGAAAATTATAACCCTGACTCACAAGAAAAATAGTTTTCTTCATATTTAATTTTGTTTCCTAAAAAGCTAAGGAAAAACCTTGCTTCCAAGACATTAATAGTTACATAACCAAAAAAAAAAACAAAACAAAACCCCAAAACCCTTTTATTTGTAAGTGGCTAATAAAAAGACAGTAGAGTTAGGAATATAGAAAATATTTTTGTTATGTGTATTTGAAGTAAAATGCTCATCACAATAGTAAGTGTGACTATGTACCTTGGACTTTATTAGATTATTCAGTTTCATAGTTTCTCTCCATTATTCAGAACATGGAACTGGAAGGTTGTAAATGGAGTGTAGTGGCTTAAGATAGTGTCAGCAAGATGGGTCTTGTGTGTGGGAATGGTAAAGAAATGTGGTCTATTTTGTTTGTGATGGGAGGGCAAGTGGTTTTAAACAGGGAGCTGACATTCTTTGATAGACAATTTGTGAAAGATCACATTGGGCTGCTGGGTGAATATTGGATCATAAGGTATAAAGAGAGATGCAGGGAAACTTGTCTGGCCATAATTGCGTAGTGTAGGCTAGACGTGCTGGTGGCTTAAATTATAGAGTAATGGCAGAGAGGCAGAGGGAATGAGCTGTATTAGGGTATACTTTGGAGGTAGAGTTGACAGTTTTTGCTAATGCAGGGTATTCCAAAAGTTGCACCTAAAGTGGCTATACATAGGGAAAATGAGACACTGTAGCTAAATGTACCCTTATTTACCAAATACTCATTATGAAATTTCACAAAGAGGTGGCCAACATGTAGAGAATATTGTGCAAATATTTTGTAAAATTTTTCCAGTTTCCCTCTGTAGGGTGGCCTTAGTGGCAACTTTTGGGACACCCTGTAGATTGTATGTGGGGATGAAGTAAATAAAGGGAGAGGTCAAGAATCCTATACCATTATTCTAATTTGAAGAGTGAGGTGGGTGGTGAGTACCTTTTACTGAGATAGGGCAGACTGAGGAGAGAATAGTAAGACAGATAGTTGACTATCTGTCAATAGTTGACTCTGGTCATGCTGGGTTTGAAGAACTTGTGGCATCCAAATGATTAGGTGGGCTCCAAGCTCTTTTCAACTCCTAATAGAAGAATGAATTTTTTCCTTTTCTATTAATGAGTTGGTCTTTTTTGCCTCCAGACTTGGTGGCATCCCACGCACATCTGGCTTTTTGACTATTTTGTGTATCTGCAACTTTGTGCTTGTTGAGTAGCTGTGTATTCTCTTTCAGGTACCAAGCAGACTTGGGGGTGTTTTTTCTCCCATGATGTTTTTTCACATTTTTTTTCTCTTCTCTCTTTCTCTCTCCCTTCTTTTTGATTCTATTCTTTTGAGGAGTGATTAACTTATAACCTAACTACTATAAAGCACTCCCGCTTTTGAGAAACAGCCCACATTTTTGAAGCAGTTAATTAAGTTGTGGGATCTATGACATATAAGAACTCAAATCTTGGCTTTGAAGCAGTCTACTACCAGGCTACTACCAAGTCTACTACCAAGCAAAAGAATAGTTTTTTGCTCAATTTTTTGTGGTTTTTCTGATTCGTTACCATAGATAAAATTAAGTGTGACAACCTAGTTCACTACTTCCTTTCTTTAGTTTAACCTTAGAAAACTTTACAAAATATCTGTGCCCCTTTATGAAATGCAAGACTTCATAAAGTCAATTGAGAAACAGTTACGCCTGGATTTTTCCACTTTGTTGTGATTTTAAGATATCAGTAGGAACTTTGGTTTGCAGCTTGAAAATTTTGCTTCAGCAGCAGCATCACAATATCTTGCCCTTCCTATACTCACTTTTTGAAAGGACTGATGGGGTCATAGAATAATCTACATGTCAAATTTAACTTAAGTTTCACTTTTAAAACAGAGATGTTATTTTATACCTTTTCACTGGTGTCCTGAAAATCATAATGAGTCTGTATGATGACTTGCCTTGATAATTTACAAATGCCTTTTCCACAAAAATAAATTTAGGGTGTTTGCATCTCAGATATTTTTATTTATGGGCATTTTCTCTAAACTGAAGCCAGAACTGAATTATTGAATTTACAAGTAATTAGAAATTCTCTTTCCTGGGGTAGAGTTGGGAGTTGGAGGAACTGGCTTGAATTAAACCATACTCCAGTTGCAACTGTACCTTAGGACTCTGTGTGTGTGAGAGAGAGGATGCATGCATTGGTCTTGCTAGAGAAAGATCAGATGGTTGAGATGCCTACAAGCTTGATTCCATTACAAATAAATTCTTGTTTCATAGATATTTTAGACTGAAATCCAGTAGCTTTTAGCTCACTTTTCCTCACACTTTAATTCATCAGGAAACAAAAGAACAGGGAGGAAAAAAATCTAAGAATGAAGATTTGTGGAAAAGGCTCTTGAATTTGGGAGTGAGTGAATGATTGTGCTATCAATTTTATATCTCAGATTTTCTTGGCGTGCAATTATTTTAAATGTGTGTGGAGTGACAGTATCACTTCATAAACAGAATGAATGCTGATAATTCTGGATTTTTAAAAAATTGAAAGTGCTGAGTTATTTACAATATATGGTTATCTTGATTTCATCTGAAAAATTATGCTTCATGTTTGGAATGCCATTTTTTCAAGATTAAGCATCATAAATCCATTTTAATTGCTGATTATTCCCTTAATGAAACATTTGATAATACCACGGATGTCTGGCTGTGCCGCTCTAAGCTAACTCCATTGTACTGGGTACATTAATACTCTCGCATGCCTCAGCTTTTGCTCTCTTTGTGTTTAACTTCTGAATTCCTCCTTTTAGGGCTATCTCAGTGTAAATGAAATTAATGAGCCATGTGGCAATTCCACGAATCTATCCCCTTCCACTCAGTTCCCTGCTGCTGCTGATGCTGTTGCCACTGAGCCTGCCACAGCTGTGCTGGTGAGCCAGCCACAAAGTAAAGAGGTGTGTAGGCATGCCATTTCATTCATTCACTGCTTTTCCTCAGGTCAGAAATTCACTCACGGTTAACGGAAAATGAGGAACATGAGGGTGTGTGAGACAAATATAATGTACCTGTTTGACCAGAGGGCCAGAGTGATGCTGAGTTTATGGAATGTACCAGTTTAGGACTGGTCTGTTTGGGGGAAGTATTGCTCTACCAGATAAAATTCTAGTAACCAGGAAATCTGTGGTACATAGTGGTACTACCTACATCAGAAGGAAGTTTAAAGAAATAAACTCTTTAAGTCTTAGTAGTCTAATCTACATTTCTTAGAAATTAAAAAGCCTTTGTAAAATTGTTAGTTTGAATCGCCTTTTCAGTTTAATTCTGTTTTTCATTTTGTTTTGCAATATGGATATATGTAAACGTTAATGCCTTTTTAAATCATTCTGAGGTGGGGTCAGTAATAGCAAACTAGAATACCTTCCAGTGATCCAAGTTGCTTGCAGTGTGGGATTTCAATGAGAGGCTAAGTTGAAAGATGAGGCCCATATGTGTGATGTCTTCATTAAAATAGAATAAAACAGAACCATCAGACTATCAATTTCACTTCTTTGTCTTATTCTTTCATTTCATGTGGACATGTGTGTACCTTTTCTTTCTCCTATAAAGCAAAGATCACCTGTCTGTTCTGGATTTATGTTTCCTTCCACCCTTTCTCCTCATCCTGTCACTCAACCTACGTCAGACCCATGGCCTGAAGTCATGGCTGCATCTTTCGATCCTTTCCCTTTAAATGACACACCTCCTCCTCTGCCGGCTAAGAAACACAGAAGGCAGCCGCAGCAGCAAGACCAACAGGTAATTAGGAAGCTGTGTGTAGAGTTGGGGGATTTTATCTCAACAACAAAGTTATTCATGTGGAATCTTCTACTTTTCCAAAGGCATTTTTCTAAAAAAGCAAGTTGCATACTCCTTCGTTTGTTTTTTTTCAAAAGGACATTTAGTATGTTCTCAGGGGTCAGGATTATTACAAAATGTTGAGTCCTTTGTTGTCCTCCCCTGGCTTTCAATACGTGTGAGTGAGTTTCACTCCTCATGCTTCAGTTCTCATTCAACCAAAATATTGCAGCGTATCTCAGCTATTTCTCAAAATACTCATAAGTATTGCCATAAAATCTGCAGCATCAAAAATTATGAGGTCAACACAAAAATGTTTTTATTGTACATTATTGAAACCCTGGTAATAGACAACATGCTCCGTTTAACTTTGCTAAACATTTTTTTACAGATAACTCTTTTCATCCTTCTAACACTCCTGTGAAATAAGAATTACCTTCATATTGAATTTTATGGAACTGAGGCACTGTGTCGTTAAGTAGCTTGTCCAAGGCTCAACCTCAAGTAGTGCGTTGGGTCCACTGTTTATTGGCCAGATTTTTAAATAAATAATTTATTATTATAAATGTCACTCTACCTTTAGGCACTTAATTTACATTACTACTGAGGTAGTAGGAAAAAAAAAAAGAAACCTGTTTCAAGACTCCCTTTCAACTATAATTCCTATAGGAATTTGACCAAAAAGATCCTAAAGAGTCATGGTCACTAGACCCCCAGTGTTGGCCATCCTTACGGTCAGCCTTCAAGTTTCTTGAAGGTATCTTTAATATCTGTAACCTTTTATTAACTATATCTCCCCATGACTATCAGGTTACTGCTACCTGGGCTGATATAAAAGGGAATTGGTGAAATATGGATCACCTAAGTGATGTTATGTTTAATGCTTCAACAACTTCAGTCAGGGTTAAAGACATTGCTAGCAGCAAAACCATCAGTTTTCAAACCTGCTATTTTCTGCCAAATATCTTATGTTTTCAGTGGGATTTCTTTTCTGTTTTATTAAGCTGGCATTATAGAATATTGTCAAGTTTTGAATTTCAGAATTTATAACATTTGGTCACAGTGGGAGCAAGATTGAGTGTCCTGGTGTCACTTTTCTATCTAAAAGCAGCATTAGTCAGCCAGACTACAAAGTGTTCTTATCATAGTGTGGGTGACCTGGCTGTGAATTCTAGCCCTGCCACTTTCTAGCAATGTGACCTTCACTTAACCTCCCCGCACCCTAGATTCTTCACCTGTAATATAGGGATAATAATAGTGCCCACCTTACAACATTAATATAGGAATTTAATGAGATAATGTATATAAACCATTATACCAAGCACATAGAAAGTTCTTAATAAATATTAGCTGGTATAAACAAATAATTTTAAAGTTAAAAGGGCAGATATTTTTCATGATTGGCATGTTAGAGGACTGTTTATACATTTAATAACTCAGACTGGCATTCATTTTTATGTATTACAAAAGCCTCACCTTAGTATTAAAATGATCAAACTCAAAGACCCTTTAAGAAATCACTTGACTAGTAAAGACATATTTGGGGGAAGGCCAAGAAAAACTTGACTAAGTTTCAATTGTTAAAAAATCTTGCCTTAGAAATCTGTCATAAAAATGAAATAGTCAAGCAGAGGATTTTCAAATGTGAAGGATTACAGTAAAGGCTCCTTGGCCGAGATCTTTTTAAATAAAGTAACCTAGGAAGATGCCTTATATGGAAACTTTATGTGGATTTGGAGTATATTTGTATGACTGGAGTATTATTGCAACTTTCAATTTCCCTGTTACTTGTTCTTTCTCTTCATCTTCTCCCTTCTCCTCCTTCTTTTACTTGTCATACTGGGAGCTGTAGCATCACACAAAACTGTCCAGACAGACAAGGGGAGAAACTGCTTACTTGCTTTGCCTACTGACTGTTCTGCCACCTACATGGCACCCATCGTAATAATTTGTAAGTTTTCCTGAGGCCCCAACGCAGCAGGCACTAAAGAAGTGAAAGGTGGATCTCAAATTTTTCTAGGTTCAATAACAAATTCTTCTAGTGTCTAATATCCAATCAAATGCTAGCTCATATTCGTTAGTAAACACAGTATAATAAGTTGAATAATTTTTCCTTTTGATATTGGGTTAAAATTCCAAAGCTTCTTTGTAAATGCATTAATTCTTCATTTCTTCAGTGACCTGTTTCGATTAGTCAAGTTTTGCTATTTTGCTTTACATTTGCATTTAAAGCACTTTAGAAGTCTGGAAGAAAGGAAAAAACAACATAAAGAAGGCCTCTATCTGAGTGACACTTTGCCTCGAAAGAAAACCACACCTTCCATCTCCCCACATTTCAGCAGTGCTACTATGGGGAGAAGCACCGCCCCAAAGGTAGGACACGGGAGGAACCACGGGCTTCACATTCCGTGAGTCTTCTTATCATTAAAGTGACCAACACGCAAAGGCCTCAAAGAAAAACATGCTACATAAACTGTTAAATTTGCTTGTTAGGCAGACGTCATAACTAAATCTCATTTTCTATCCTATTCAGAGGACACTGGGAATTGTATGCTCTGGGGCCGAAGAACATGGTCCGGAGCCTTTTCTGCCACTGAGCACAGGTGGTGGTGCCATTCACTGACACGATGGACTCCTGTGGCTGCATCCCAGACCTGGAAATCAGGCGGGATATGGGCTCGGGGTCCCAGGAATGACTGGGAAGAAATATTTATCAGTCATTTCTATGTGCCTGACACTGGACTTAGCTTTTTATGTGGATTGGCTCATTTTAAAACCCAGCCACACTATGGAATAGAGGTACTAATTATTATCCCAATTGGATGTATGGATAAACTGAGGGGTAATGAAACCGAGTGACAATGCAAGAGCCCTCAGTCGGAACATAGTAGAGCTGGAACGTGAATCTAGGTAGTTAGATGCCTGAGCCCTCCCTCACATGCTACTGATGTGCCTGAAAGGTCATTGCAGAAAATGGAAGAGGCCCGTGAGAAGGGGATTTTGAATGCAACAGACTTTTGAGCCCTTTTCTGCCCTTAATCAAAGTAATTTTGTTTTAATGTATTTTATACATTGGTGTTTCAAGTATATTTCATTCACATGAAGGACTTTGCTGTTTAAAAGAATGCTAAACCCACTAGGGTTTCAATAGGTTTCTCCAGTTTTCAGCCTAGTAGATAACTGGGAGTAGGTGGAAATTGATGCATCTGTAACAAGCATAGATGTTCCCCATCCTTTTGCATGGTGTGCATGTATTCTTAACCCGGCATCTGCCTTCTGCTCATTATGCACGAAGAACTTTCAGTCATTCTCTGAGATCATTTTGGACAGTGTCTTCCCCAACTGTCTTCACTTCTAGAATTGCTGCTGTTGAAGGAAGCACTGTGATGTTGAAACTGCTGTGGAGCTTGGGAGTGACGGTGACTGGCATTTACCATTTAGTATCAATAAATGGAGTGCAAAGACCTACCTCCCCTGCGCTTTGTACCCTGTTTTCCCGAAAATAAGACAGTGTCTTATTTTAAGGTGTGCTCCCAAAGATGCGCTAGGTCTTATTTTCAGGGGATGCCTTATCTTTCCTGTAAGTAGGTCTTATTTTCGGAGGATGTCTTATTTTCGGGGAAACAGGGTAGTTAGATAGGAGCTTTAGAAATACGGATGTGGCCATGTTCTAAAGTGCCATTTGGCCTGCAGTTTGCCTAAAGTATTCCCTCCTGGTTCCCACAGGCTCACCTGCCCCTAGGACAGAGCAACAGCTGCGGCAGTGTGCTTCCTCACTCACTGGCAACTATGACCAAAGACTCCGAGTCTCGGAGGATGCTCAGAGGTACGTGCCTTTCAAATCAAATCTCATGGTCTTTTGTTAAGTATTGACTTCCTCAGGGGGCAGGAATTAGAATAGGTGTGATTGGTTAGAGGGGGATCAACCAAAGTCCTAAATTTTACTGTTAATGTAGCCCCTTTGGGGAGAGAGAGGGATACATGCGCGCGCGCGCACACACACACACACATACTATATATATCTATACATATATATCCTTATTGTAATAAAAGTTATGGGAGTGATTTCCCTATTTGTGCATGTAATTAGTACATTTTAAATGTACATGTTGTAATTTATAGATTCAATAGAATTTTCAAACCAGAAAGGCCCAGAGAATTACAAACCTTCCCATTTGATTAATTACAAAAAAAGAGAGAGACCATCAAGATCCAGGGCACTTAGCCAAGATCACTGACTTGGGTCATGGCTGAGCCAGTAGGTTGAAAGAAACTTGTACTAAAGAATCCTTGAGCTGACATGGTAAATATAGCATTAGTGGCCCAGAGCAGAAGTCTCATGGGCCTTTTAACATAGATTTGAGCTGTTATACTATGTGTTTTTTTAGGTTTCAGGTAGACTTTGACACCTGGCATTTTTTCTTTGTAATATTTTGCATTTAAAATGTTGTTCTCAAATTGTCTTTGCGAGGCTAGAAGAAATTACTATAAAGTTCCAAAGGTAAGCTTCTTGATGAGAGGATTAGATTTCTTGTGTTAGTTAACACAGTAGTTTAGATCAACCATTCCTACTGGCCCTAACTCTGGAGCAGGCATGGTGCTACATACCAAGAATGCAAATGAAGGCCATGAGCCTTACCTTTGAAGTGTTTATAGTCTAGTGAGGAAGAAAGAGTTTTAACAGATGATTTCAATAAAATGTGATAAGTGCAATGTGGCAATATACCCAGGATATAAATGGAAATACCAATGGGATGGCAGGCTGTAGGCCTCCAAGTACACTCATGCATTGATGGGATTGAAACACTGCCCGCTAAGTAGGTTGGAATTCAATTCTGATTGCTTGGCCTTTCTGCTAGTGGTGGTAGGGGATAATCACTGATTCCTCATCAGGGGAAAAATAATATATACGTATATATAATTATATATACACACATATATACATATATTGGTTTAGATATATGTATACACATGATGTGTATCATGTGCATATATGTGATATATATCCCCTGAATAAAGTTTTCAGATCCTTACTAGAAGGGATTTAAGAGTTAATAGCTGTGATGTTCATATGAGATTTACAATATGTAAGAGGCTTACACTGATAATATTTGAATCAAGTACATTTGATTGAACATCTCTATTTTATTTGCTGTAATTTCTTAGTAAGCTAAAATACCTTTTAATATTTATAAACAATAAAGAAAAAACAGTCTTTCTATTTTTGGCTCTCATTTATCACCATTAGCTTGTAGGTGAAGTCCATTTTCTCTTATAGTATTTTTTTGTAATACTGACAGACTTTTCAAATGTATTTTCCCACTGGCTTAAGACATCATCGCTTGGCTTGGCCACAACACCAAGAAAGAGCATGCAGCTTACTCATGTGCTTCATGGATTACAGTGGTTCAGAGGAAGGGAGAGCTTTTGGGAAAGAGGGTGGGATCACAAATTATTATACCCTATGTTGAAAGTACTTCTTAAAATAAAGAGTAAGAAAAACTAGACCCTGTACTAAAAGGTTAGATTTGTAAAAAGCAAGATCTGTGAACATTATTGTGTAAGAGGATTCTTGTGAGAATGTGGTGAAACTGAAGGAGGGTTTAATTATTTTTATTCTAATGTGTTTCCTCCCAACTAATGGGAATACCTATGCTAATTTCATAGAGGAAAACTGAACCTTAGGCCACGTTATAGATGTGCCTTCTGCAAAATCTTTTGTCTTTGATTTATCTTTTCTTCACTGACTTGCTTTTGACACACCTAAGAAGACTTCAACTTCAGTCTTTCTCTGCTACGGTGAACCTCTCAAAGAGTTTTATGTGACACTGAAGAGGCAGCTTTTGAGTAAATAGAGAACCACCATACATGTGTTGATTCAAAGAGATGTGTCATGTGAGGGGAGCTCTTTGAGGAGTAGTTGAGAACTATGGTTCTTAGAGCCACAGCAGACTGCAAACTTGGCAGGATTTTCTACACAGCCCCTATAGATTGTCCACGAAGGCCAGGAGGGCTGGATCATAATTTCATTTAGAATTGTTTCACTAGCACTTGTTGGCGCCATTAAAATAGCAAATAGAAATAAATTTCTATGGTTTATGAAAAAAGCGTACTTAACACATTAACTCAAATTTATGTAGTAGGCTTTATAATTTTTTAAACTTACACAATTAACTTAAATACACCATTTTTTTGCTGCTATTCCTAATGGATACATCAAGGATGATGGTGTAAGTATGAGCCTTACTCAATCAGCACTGTTTTAATAGAAATGACAATGGGAGTCATGGGAACAAAGAACTCTGGGAGCAGTTTAAAGGAGAGACCTAAGAAACTCAACTCCTGAAGTTGCGATGGTTTTTGGCTTTTGAACAACTTGTGACCTATTCCTTTGTAAGCTCTAGAGTGAATGAAATCTTTGTCCTTTTGTTTTCTGTTAAATGCAGGAAAGTCCAAGAAAGGTATGACAACCTCCTTGTGTGGTGTTTTTGTTTCCAGCAAATATTGAAAGGTCATTGTCAAGTCATCTTTAAGAAATGATCAGACTTAAAACAGTACAGTCGTGGATTTTTAGTCTACTGATTGTTCTCTCTGCACAATAGAGAAAAATTGGTACACATTTGCAAGAATCACAATGCCTGTTGCAGCTGCTGTTCATTCACAAGCAGCTGCATAACCCTCTTTGTTTGGGCTTTTTGTGACAAGGTCAGACCTTGCGGGACACATGAGCACCAGGGAAGCATTGTTTTGTAAGACTCAGGAGCTATATAAAGAGAAGAGTGGGCTTTGTGATGTATATGAGCTAAGTGTAAAACATGGTGTTTCTCCCTTATTGAGGCCAGTTATAAATAAAGCAGGCTACGGTGGGAGGAAGGAAGGATTTAGGAAGCTCCTATTACTTATTCCATTAGGTCTAGTTGATAAGAACAGTTTAAATGGCTTGAATAAGAAGAATACACTGTGGCTAGGTGGTAGAGAGTAGGATGTTAGAGAACTTGTTATAGTTTGATGGACTGTGCTTCAAATAATTGAATGGCCTTTTACAAACCTGAGCTTTTAAAAACAATTTGCTACTGTCTGTTTGGAAAAAGAATTGTTTTATAGACAGAATCTGTTTTTTATCCTTCCTATTTTCTGGTTGACAAATATGTGTGAATGATTCTTCTTTTTCCTGTAGCAGATTTTTTTTTTTTTACTAATTATGCATGTATCATATTTTTTTTAACTTCTTGAGTTTTCCTCTGTAAACTTAGATTTAATCTGAAAATGTGAGCATCATACCTTGTTAATCTGGTATTGTTACTAACACCATCAGTGATTGCATGTCTCAAGTGTTGTATATTTTTTCTGTCCCCTTGTCATCCTTTTTGATCTTGTATTTTTTTTCCTTTTCTCCGTTACTCTCCTCCTTCATTCCTGACTTGTCCTGTACCACCTTCTTCCGGCTGTGGACTGTCATTAGGAAGAATGAATTCCTCAGCAGGTGAGCTATGATAGGCCGAACTGTCAGAAGTACTGGTTAAACCTAGGTTATAATTTTAAGTCATCTCATCTTCTATATTGAGACCTAGATAATCATTTAAAGGTCCATAACACACATTGGGGATTTAATGACAAGATTATGCATATCCCACAATCGTTAACTTACTAGGGACTTTCCAGAATTCATAGAGAATTCATAGACTTAGCCAGAGTCTATGGAGATCAGCATTAAAAATATAGTAGGACCTCTATAAGATGAACACCCAGGGGACTGTAGCAAATTGGTCAATGTAGAAAGGTGGTCAATATAAGGAATTATCCTTTAGTACATGTGGCCTAATTAGACCATAGTACCCAGTCTATGAAAATTAAGTCAACTTAAGGAGGTAGCCAAGGTAGGGAGGTGGTCAGCTATAGAGGTTCGACTGGAATAATAAATGGGCCTTGCTCATCTGGTGTTTGGGCCTTTCCAGACAGTGAAGAAACCTGATTTGCTTTTGTTTTCTGATATGTGCAATGATTGGTGACAAGGCTTAGGTATTATCAGGTGTTGCTTTATAAACCTTAACTGCCCCTTCAGTTATTTCCATCTGGATAGAAAGGATTTATGGCATTCTCAAAATCATTTTTCCTTTTTTAGTGCTTTTCCCACTACTGAATGTTATTCTTGCTGCATAATTAAAATACAAAACCAAAACCCAAATAGTCTCAGGGTTGAGAAAGTCTCATTTTTCCCAATCTGGTTTCTTTGCCCCCCCCCCCAATAGATGCATTCTACTTCTTTATGTAGCCACTAAAATAGTTGGAACTTATAGATGAAAAAATGAATTAACTCAATGACTCTTAATTTCATGACATCCACATGCTAAATAAATAATGATAAAAATAAATTGTGGTAAAGCCCATCACAATGGCTTACTTCTATAATCCTAGCACTCTGGAAGGCCAAGGCAAGAGGATCCCTTGACTCAGGAGTTCAAGACTAGCCTGAGCAAAAGCAAGATCCTACCCCTACTAAAAATGGAAAAATTAGCCAGTGTTGTGGTGGGAGCCTGTAGTCCCAGCTACTTGGAAGGCTGAGGCAGAAGGATTGCTTGAGATCAAGAGTTTGAGGTTGCTGTAAGTTAGGCTGATATTCCCATTCTAGTATGGAAAGTGAGACTCTGTCAGGAAGGAAGGAAAGGAAAGGGAAAAAAAAAGAAAGAAAAGAAATCTGAGATAAATTATGGTGAACAGGATGTCTGTGTCTCCTTTCCTGATCGGAGGCTGAGACCAGTTTACAGCTACTCTGGTGCTCATTCTCTGTGCAAGGAATTTTTCTTGGGCCTCCTACTAAGTCATCCTCCATCAGCACCTTGATCTTCTGTGGGTGTTTCCTCTATCGAAAGTACCTGTGCCTTTGGAGGGCCAGGCCAGAGCCTGAGTCCCAGAACCAGCTCTTTGGAATTACACTGGTACGGTTCCATGGCCACAGGAGAGAGGCCCATGCCCTTATTTATCATTGCAGGGGTAACTTATTTTCTTTGGATTTGTTCAGCAGGGTGACAGTTGGGTTCATTGTGATCAGTGAAGTCTTGCCAGTTGGCAGAAGTGAGCAGCTCTGCAAGGTGAACACTCCCACTCACTTTGGGCCCATGGAAAATGAAGATCCGGTTTGGGGAAAGATGTGTTCATTAGCTTCAGGCTTTTTTCATTTAAGCTGCCATGAAAATGTAAAGTGTTTATCCCACCACCAGAAGGACTGGAAGATTCTTTCAGGCATAGTGTCAAACCTCCACAGTGAGTTGGTTGTTTACTCTCCCTAGCACAGTACACATTGCGAGGCAGCTGTCCCTGCCTGGCCATCTGAGAAGTTAGAGTGAGTTTACTGTCTCCCTCACTTGAAGGTCATAAGTTTCTTTTCTTACTCTGTTTCTTATTTTTGAAAACAGAAACAAAAACAAAACGCAGAAAATCAGAGGAGCAAGGCATACAGTTGCTTTGAAAAGAGAAATATGCTCACCCTCTTTTCTGTTTTGCTGAGAGGGTGTTAGTTAACTTGTAAAGTTTGGTTTTTCCTCAACATGAAAAACTCAAGGAGAGGAAGAGGTTGTGGCACACGTCATTGCCAGGGAGCTAATTTTTGTATGTTTTAAATTACATAGCTGCGTTGTAAGGATTTGGTTTTCATGCTAAAATAAGGAAAGGTCTTCCATGTAGTCTGTGCCAGTGGGAAAGTTTTCTATGCCACAAGACTTTTTTGAAATCATAAGAGAATATACATGTGTGACCTTTGCAAATAATTTCTGGTGTTTTTTTTTTTTGTCCCTTTCATAATGAATAATTGGAAACCACTTAAAAGGAGCAATTGGTAATTCTAAAAGTTCAAGTATTAAAGGTAAAGATTTGAGTAATGAATTATTTTTATCTTTCTTAAAAAAAGACTTGCACATATGAATGCACTAGCTTCATTTAATGATTAATACATTAATCATTGCAATTAATAATATTCTGGCAAGTCATAGTGTGTTTTTATGTTTTGCATCTTTTCTTAGCTCTAAGTGATAATGTGGCTTTAAAAAAATATGTATTTACAATTTATAATGGCAGATTATGTTAAGAAAACTTATTTTTCCGGAAATGCCTTAATCTGAAATACAATAGAACTTCTGTAAATTGACCACCCAAGGGACTATAACAAACTAGTCAACATATAGAGGTGGTCAACATAAGGAACTAGATCTCAGCACATGTGGTGCATGTCCAGTCTATGAAAATTAGGTCAACTTAGGAGATGGTTAATGTAGGGAGGTGGTCAACTATGGAGGTTCTACTGTAATGTATTTTCACTTAGAGATCTAAAACTAAATACTTACAGCATGAAAACTCTAAATGAAACTAAAATCATTTTACAAACACTTTGGGCATATAGTGCTTTGTCAAAACATACGGATGTGTCTTCTGTTCTTAAATGGAAATGTTTAATCCATAGGTAAGGAAGCTGGTTAGAAATACTTCCCTTCTTTGGCCTTCTTGTCTACTTTTTGACCATTTCATTCATAATTAAAAGCTTCATTGAAAAGTAGGTAGAGCACAAGAAAAGAGGAGAAATTCACATGGCCCAGTTGCAAACTCCTAATAGCTCTGGTAATAGCTCTTTGGGTAATGGAAACTATTCAGGTAGACATTTCTCTTACTAAGGAGAAAGAGATTACAAACTATAGTACAGATTAGAGAAATGTTTTTTAATGAATTATGGAATTTGTTTATCAGTATGATGACTGCTTCTTGAGTATATGATAAATAGGGAATCGAAAAGAAGAAAAATTTATTTGTGATACTCCAAATCAGCTATCAAAGAGCAAGCTCATAGCAATAACACAAGGTACATACCAGCAGCCTAATGTGCCAGCCGACCAGCACCAGGGTGAGGAGGAAACCTCTTAGTTATGGTGCTTTTGGTCCTGCTGATGGCTGCGTTTGCAGATGAGGTTATCACCAGCTAGCTGAAGGCTGATTGTTCAGATGAGAAAAGAAAAGAAAAGAGAGCTATAAGTAAATAATCAGGCGTATAATCACTGGTAGGATTGTTTGACCCTGAATGTTTAAAATAAGTTCAGCAGATAAGAAAAAACTGGAAAAAAAAAAGAGAGAGAGAATGAGACAAAATGCATAATTTGATCCGAACCAGAGCAAAAGCATTAGTGGTGGTGTGAGATACAAGTTTCTCAAATCCTACACATGAGAGAGTCACCTGCTGTTTTGTGACCAGATTGAGAAGTCACTGCCCTAGAACACTGGTGTTGCTTGTCACTAGGAGTCAACTTTACTTGGACGCAGCTGTAAGCTTCAGGGCCTGTTTCTTTTGTGTTTGTGTGTGTGTTAATGTATTATTCTCAGGTGTGCTAAGATGTAGGGATGGCATAGGAAGGTGCCAAGTGCTTCCACTGACAAGATCACTCAGAAAACCACTTCTTTGAAACTCTTGCTTGCTCTCAGCATGATGTTTCTTTGATCTTCTTGGCTTTAAAACAAATTTGACCAAGGACCGAGTTTTATATGCAGATGTTTCTGGCTGACAGCTTGAGTCTGTAGACTTACAAGGTTCTAAGACTGAAAAGTGAGGAGTATTAACATATTTATGGCTCTTTCTTTAGGTTATAATCACCAACAGATGAGTGAAGGACAAAGGCAGAAATCTGAATTTTACAACCGCACAGCATCTGAATCAAATGTCTATTTGAACAGTTTCCATTACCCAGATCACAGCTACAAGGACCAGGCCTTTGATACTTTGAGCCTAGACAGCTCTGACAGCATGGAGACCAGCATCTCTGCTTGCTCACCTGACAATATCTCTAGGTAGGATTTATTTATGGGTAAGTTTTCTGGTTTGAAAAAGAGCCTGCTGGTTCCAAAAAATAAAGCCATTAATTTGGAACTGTGTACATGCATAAACCCAAATTTTTGAGACATAAAAGTCTCAGAAGAAGATTGGGTATCGTGATGACCTTTGAAATTAGTTTCTATGTATCTTATATGACTTGGACAGTCAGACATGATATAGTCCATTTCCTTCCTTTACCCTGTTTCTTTCCACTTGAACTCTCATTTGTTCTGCGCGTCAAAATTGATTTGCTTCTGTTGGTTGACTGTAAGATTCATTCACATTGCTTTTGATTAAATAAATAAATAATTTTCAACAGAGTCAGAACTTTGAAGGAGTTCTTACTCATGTTTTATTAAAAGGAAGGCTTTTGTTATTCAGCATATTAAATATTTTTTTTTTTCCAGTTTTTGGCCTGGGCTGGGTTTGAACCCACCACCTCCAGCATATGGGGCTGGTACCCTACCCCTTTAAGCCACAGGCGCCACCCCATATTAAAATTTTTTGAAGGATTTAATAATTCACATTTCTATTCCTACCTTGAGGCAAGTAAAGGGAATTAGAGCCAAGGGCATATTTAAAATATAATTTTGGCCATAATATGTCTCCTCTTTCAAAGCTTTGATGATGCCCCATTACCTATTAATAAAGTCAGACCCCTGAAGCTGGCATCTAGATCCAGCCCAATTCCTTATATGTTCTTCTCCTGATACATCTCACAGCTTATTGACTAAGAGGATGATCAATTGTCAATATTTATGCCTTTTCAATGAATGAGCACAAAGTCAGGGCTTAGTCAATTAGTAATGGCAATAGTAACAATAAGTACCGATGCAGATGGTATTCATGTTACTATTCTGTAAGCTGATTCAATAATTTTAGCAGAATGGAGATTTTATGCAGAATTGACTCTCTGTTTTCTAAGACCCAAAGTCCTAGTTTCTGAGAATTATGTTTGTTTACAGTGTAAATAATGATGCTGACAAAGCAGAAACATCTGACTCATGTTACTTTCCAGTAGTCACAAAAATGATATATTATCAAAAAGTGAAGGGCACATGTACCCACAACTCTGAGTAATTTTATAATTCTACAAATGGCTTTTTGTGACATAATAAACCATGAGACCAAGTTTATACCACTAGAGTTGCAGCACAGAATTACCTCTTTAATAGACATATAATTTGGGGTATTTTAATGCATAATTTAAAGAAATCTTAAGCAAAGCAAATTCTTTAGTCCTTTATTCTTTCTTCTACCAATCTTCAAGAAATTGCCAATTAAGGACGCTTTGTCACAATACACATTCCAAACATCAGATCCTTATTAACTGCTATGCTACTGTTCATCACATTATGTTCCATCATAATAATAACTAAAAGCATATCTTAGAGTCTCATGATTTTTTTTAGGTAAATGGTGGCACAGAAGAGAAATTCCTGGTTTTTTCTCTCCTTTATTACACTTGATCTTTTATAGGCATTTTCTGCTTTGGCTTCAGTTTTTTGACATACAGAGAGCTGATAGCACAATGAAATAAATACTATTAGTCAGAAATTTCTGACCATGGGGATTGGTTATCTGTGACTGCTTAGCACCATAGGGCCAGTGCTACGCGAAGCAACTGTGGGAAATGATCAATAATGTTATTGTAGAAAGAATTAAGGGGTAAATGTGTCTCACCACAATGCTCACATACACAAGTGGTAACTGTGTGAGGTAATGGATGTGTTAATTATCTTGATTGTGGTAATCATTGTACAACGTACACATATGTCAACACATGTTGTACATGGTAAATATATACCATTTTTATTTGTCAAGTATATGTATACTCAGTAAAGCTGGGAAGACAAGTAAGCCAAGAAAATGATAAAGCAATGAAATCTAAATAAACATCGACTATATGAAAAAAAGGGATAAATGGGGGTTATGCTATTGATAGTTTTTCTTAACTAATGAGTTTTAAGACGTGAAACTTAGTGAAATTCAAATTACTTCCAAATTAATTGGAGATATAAGATGTATATATCTGATGTCACAAACAACACCAGAGAATAAGAATACAATTTTATGCTGTCACACGGCCTATGTTCTTGTCTTTGTCTTTCTGAGTTGGGCCAGTGAAGTTTCTCCTTTTCCTGTCCATGAAATCAGGTATTCTCAATGCATGGGAAATAAGAGTTCCTCCACAAAAATTAAAGATTTTTTTTTCTTGAGCTCTTGCTAGCTGCAAAGAACAAAACTTACCCTTTTGTAGTTCCCATGACAGCTAATTGAAATAAGGAGAAGGTATGGCCATGTTATTCTCTTTCACAGGAGAAAGCACCTGGCTAAAATGTGGCCCAAGGTAACCCTGGAAAGTACAGCCTAGTTGCTAAGCTTGTAAGGATCCAGTATTCCTAAGTATTGCTCTCTTCCATAGATATGTTTTGTACTGGGGCTGGCAGTACTGATTTTAAGATAAACTGTATGTAAGCCCTGATACTGTGGTCATTTATCTCTTTAGTAAAACTGTTAGCCATAGGTTTGAACTATTTCAGGTTTAAATTTTATCAAAAATGTAATTTGAGGATACTATGTTAATAATTAGCTATAACCAATAGAGCTCTATTTAATTTTAATAGATTTTTCATGAATTGATTTTTATTTGAATATGTCTTAACACACATGAATCCCATATATATGAAAGCCTGTCTGTCCTTAAGAGTCTGATAAAGAAGATAGGCATTGGGGGGTGTGGCGGCTCACACCTATAATCTTAACACTCAGAGAGGCTGAGACAGGTGGATTGCTTGAGCTCAGGAGTTCGAGACCAGCCTGAGCAACAGTGAGACCCCTGTCTCTACTAAAAATAGAAAAACTACCCTGTTTCCCCGAAAATAAGACATCCTCCGAAAATAAGACCTACTTACAGGAAAGATAAGACATCTCCTGAAAATAAGACCTAGTACATCTTTGGGAGCACACCTTAAAATAAGACACTTTTATTTTAAGTGAAATAAAACAGGGTAACTGGGTAACTGCATTGTGACAGGCACCTGTAGTCCCAGCTACTTGGGAGGCTAAGGCAAGAGGATTGCTTGAGGCCAAGAGTTTGAGGTTGCTGTGAGCTGTGATGATGCCACTGCACTCTACCCAGGGTGACAGAGTGAGACTCTGTCTCAAAAAGAAAAAAAAAAAGGTTGGTATTTAAATGACTACACACCTGCATAAGAAACAACGTTGGCTCTCATGGCTGAAACATCATAGTAAATAAATTTTGACCCAGGCCACAGTCCTTCTTTTTCAGAGTAGTCAAAATGTAAGCAAGTGAAAAATAAACACTTCAGCTTTGCAGTAAACATTTCCACATTCTTCTCTTCCGCTTCTAGTTTTCCTAACTGTTCTGGCAACTTGTGCTCCCTTTAGTCTTTTCCTTCACTCCTGTGATGTCTTTCCCATCATTTCTTCTTGCACCCTTGACTCCCTTTGTACGTTTTCCTCTTTGGTATGGTGGGTGAGCATTACTTACAAAACAGACCACCATTGCACCTATAGAAAGGTCATTTTTTTTTTTTTTTTTTTTTTGTAGAGACAGAGTCTCACTTTATGGCCCTCGGTAGAGTGCCGTGGCCTCACACGGCTCACAGCAACCTCCAACTCCTGGGCTTAAGCGATTCTCTTGCCTCAGCCTCCCGAGTAGCTGGGACTACAGGCGCCCGCCACAACGCCCGGCTATTTTTTGGTTGCAGTTTGGCCGGGGCCGGGTTTGAACCCGCCACCCTCGGTATATGGGGCCAGCGCCTTACCGACTAAGCCACAGGCACCGCCCAGAAAGGTCATTTCTTAACTTGGATCATTTAGGAAATAAAATGTCCAGATGTATACAGTCACAACAAAAAGCAGTTGGTAAATACTTATTCCCCAACCAAATAAAGTGACTTCAAATGTTCGGTGTCATTTATATAGAACTTTGGTGATGGTTTTGTTGGTCTAATATCTCTAAATCATTAAACTAATGGGAAGGACTCCCACAGTCAGTTGTTTTTAGATTTTGGAAGAAACACTTAGAAGTGACACTTTGTAATATTTGGGTTTTGGTTTATTTGTGAGTAAGGCAGTTTATGTTGGCGTTATTTTGCTTACCTATATTTTGGCTCCTAAACCGAGGTGTCAGGGTCACCTGCAATTTTCAAAGTTGAATTGATTTGCCTCTTCAGACCAATGACTGATAAAGTAACATCCTTTAAATTGTATATGCTTGGATTTTGTCGTGCAATCCCCTTCATGCTGTGTGTGTGCACGTGCATGTACGCATATTAAAGAGACTTATCAACCTGAACAAATATTCTGTTTTTTTTTTATTGTTGGGGATTCATTGAAGGTACAATAAGCCAGGTTACACTGATTGCAATTGTTAGGTATGAACAAATATTCTTAAAAGGCTTTTGTGTTTGATCCAGTGCCAGCACTTCAAATATTGCCAGAATAGAAGAAATGGAGAGACTTTTGAAGCAGGCTCATGCAGAAAAGACAAGACTACTTGAATCCAGGGTAAGCTTAATATCTGCATGCTGGAGGTCTGTTACATGCCAGTGTGGGGAGCCCTGTACTTGCCATCAGGCAATGTTCCTCCTCAATGAGCCTTAGTAAGCAGGGTGATCTTGGGGTATAATCACTTAACTTTTCTCAGCATCCTTGTTTTATCTGAAAAGCAAAGGTCTTGCAGCAGTTCTCAACCTGTGGGTTGCAAACCCTTTGTAACAATGAAAATACATGGCGGCATTAAGAAGGTTGAGAACCACTGCTTAGAGAGATGATTTCCATGGCTCATGACTGCACTACAATTTTTCACAACTTGAAAAATATATATATATTGACATAGACTAAAATGAATGCTTTCAATTGTATTTCTTCTTTGATGGCTGTGTGGTGTTCCTGCCAAGGAACAAAGGAGGAATGTCATGTCGTTATGCACTTTTTTCTCCTTCCTAGCCTGTGCTAACTGCACTATTGTAATATTTACAATCCCATGTTATTGTGACTGTAGTTCAAGCTAGAATCGGAACTTCCTTAGGAATCCCCCCAAATGCCTTTGCATCCTGCCTTGACTGAAAGGCACCTCCTTTCCTTTCTAACTTCCTCATGTGCTTCCTCTGCAACCTTCAGCCAGGAAGCTACAAGCAACAACAGGAATTGTAAGGACCCATGGCCTGCAGTCAGAAGACGGCAGTCAAAGAAAGGCTAAATCTCATGACTAGTGTCAGGTCAAAGTTTCTGAGGTTTTTTAAAGAAATGGGACAGTTGAGTTGTAGACATCGAAATGAAGCAATGGAATATTTTCACTGAGGACAAAAAATTAATTTTTTAGTTAAACTCAGTGGTTGCATTTCTGCATATTATGATTTTAAAAGCTGTACCAGAGATGATTATGGGTTGCTTTAGTCAGGGTTTCAAGAGACTCTAGACTACAAACCATGAATTGTTTAGTGAGAGTCTTCTTTTCTGTATTAATTGGAGCCATTCAAGAATAACCATTGTGCCTTAAAATAATCATTGTTATATGCGATATTTAGGAACGGGAAATGGAAGCCAAAAAAAGAGCCCTGGAAGAAGAAAAACGACGCCGAGAAATCCTGGAAAAACGATTGCAGGAAGAAACAAGCCAGAGGCAGAAGTTAATAGAAAAGGAAGTAAAAATAAGGGAGAAACAAAGAGCTCAGGTTGGTCTGTCGATCTGAATGGATAAGAGTAGGTGGCCCCCTGGTGGTAATTCTGTAGAAGACAACCATTTTGTGTTAATAATGGTGTGCATTCGTATGCATAAAATATGAGTTTATTTCAAAATCCTTAGGAAACTACCAACCAAATGACACTTTTCTCCAGTCATTCGTGGAACATTTTTCTGAGGGAGGTTCTTTATTCTTTTCTTTTGCCTATTCTTTGGAGTACATTTTAAAGGGGTAATATTTTTTGAGCAGCTCCAAAAAAATGTAGCTGGATTTGTTGCTGAAAAGACGTACAACACCCAAACTAAAACCTTTGGTTGAAGAAGGGTAGAGGGTCTATTAAGCCATTTTTAGAAGCAAACATTCCAGAACAGGGTTTTTGCCATCCCAGTGTCTTGGTGGTGGTGGTAGATTTTTTATTTTTTTCTAACCATCATATTGCCACATATGTCTCCTTGGCTACACCTGTCCTCAACACTTGTGCACAAGGTTCTTGAGCTCAAAAAAATGTTAGGAGAAACAAGTCATTTTGTTTAGCTCCTTATCTTGGTCATCATAGAGTTTGAATCTCTGTTCATGTCATGATAGCCACTTACATAATGTATGTTTTCTGAAGAACTAAAATAAAGTTTTATTAAGTACCATGCAATTTAAAGCTCAAATCAGTTTTATTGAGGTTTACTAGACTCAAAGGCAAAGGGTATAATTTCCCTTATTCTTTATAGCTTCTGGCAGTTTAATACCACAGCAGTTGGTGACATCTTTAAGACTTTGTGTGCTTTGAGGTATCATTAAGCCTCTGTCTATAGTCAAAGAGCCACAATCAAAAGTTAAATATTGAAGGAAAAATAGACAATAAAACTTGTTCATTCTATTTCATTATGCCCAACCTCTGCCAAATACTGATTTGCAGCAGAGATCTTCTATGCCTTTTAATATCCAAAGCCAAACCAAAAAGCACAATTCTATTTTAATACTGATTATAAGTTTTGCCTCCAAGTATCTAAGTAACGCATTTCTCCAAGGCAAAGGGATGGAGTTATTTAACAAGATAAAATAAAACACAATTTTAGAAATAATCACCTATGGTGATATATGCTTTTGAAATTAGATTTACTCTTCCCCTGGGTATTAATAACATAAAAGATATCTAAATACATCTCTCTGGTATCTGTTTTTGGACAATAATAACATTAGGTCCAGCTTTGATTTCACCTCCTATTTTAGCTTCATTTGTCAAAACATGTATCTCTGCCTTCAATTTCTATCAGAGTGTATACAAGCCAATATCAGCTTTATGTGGTCTTCCAGGGGGTGTACGTACTGAACAGCATTCAGTCAATCATGTCATGTCTGAGATTACTTAAGGAGAACAGTTGTAGACTGTGGCAGGGACAAATTCTGCAAACTTTACAGTGGAGGAGGCCTCATCCACAGAGTGCAGCCTGGACAACGTCATGCTTCCTTTCCCTGTGTTTGCTGAGATCCACAGAGTGCAGCCTGGACAACGTCGTTTCCTTTCCCTCTTTTAAGCTAAGATAAATGACATTTTTCCACTTTCTCATCTGCCCATCTTAAGGAATTGAATATATTGGACTGAGTTTATCCACTCCCAACCCATACACATATAGTTGTGTCCTTCTCAAAATACTAAATAGTTTTAGACTTCAAGTGATAAGTACTTTGTTCATCTTAGCTTTTATAATCAGATAGGCATTTTAAACCTTAGGCTTTATAGTTAATTCCTGCTTCTAAATAACTGTGACCTAAAACAAACCAAATAATTAGCTATTGATGAAATGGGGTTTGCCCTTCTCCAGGCTCGGCCTTTGACACGCTATTTGCCTGTCCGGAAGGAAGATTTTGATTTGCGGAGCCATGTGGAAACTGCAGGCCACAATATTGATACTTGTTATCATGTATCAATCACGGAGAAGACCTGCCGAGGATTCCTTATCAAAATGGGTGGAAAAATTAAAACTTGGAAAAAACGTTGGTTTGTTTTCGATAGGAACAAGCGAACATTCTCTTATTATGCAGGTGAGTGAATAAAAAAATTTAAGTGATATACTCTAATCAGGAACCCTCTGTTAAGGAGAAAGGAAATTGAAGTTCAGTATAAATAGGTAGGTTGATAAACAATGGAAATAAAGAGTGTAACAGTAGCTTTGTAGATGTACATTATCATATATTTAGACTACATATGAATTTATATATATGAATATTCATTCTAGAAATAATAAATATTATATGTTTCTTTTAAAAGTATGAATTAGTCTAGTCTATTCTGAAATAAACTCAAATCCCAATATTAAATGGAATTTGTTTTTAGATCAGGATATTGTCTTTTAAACCACAAGGCCAGAGAAAAGGGTTTTTGTGATTGATGGATTGATTGATCATCAGATGTCCTATTTAAATCACACACAGTTAGGCAGCCCTAGCTGATACTCATTCAACTATAATTTGTAAACTAAAATAGTCTTTTAAGTGCAGAAAATAAAGCTTATCAGGAAATTAATGTATCAGTATCAAGTAACCAAAATAATTTTGGATTCTTAAATGCTAAATTTTAAGAAACATACACTATTGAATCTTATATAAGTACAAGAATATTAGTGTTGCTGGCGTGCTTATTAAGAAGCCTGTTGTTTATTTTTGGACCTATATTAAATAGATCCATTATTTGCATAAGTGCAGCTCTGCTGTCTTTTCAGTGACTAGAAAAGAGTGGTGTGGTCCCAGATCTTAGGAGGAAACATTGCCTTGGGTGACTGTCAGTATTCATTAACATCATCAGGAATTATTATAAAATGTAATCAATGTACTAATTGTAATTAACAGTCCAGTTATGAGGTCAGGTTATGTCCACGAGGAAGGTGTGAGAAACCTGTGGAAGAAAGGCAAGGCCGGCTTTGGAACCAGGATTGCGGGGAGCAAGAAGGGGGATGTCTGCCTTTCATGGAGGGGCCCCTTTAGTGGGGCTCCAGCGACAGCTAAAGTCAGTAGTCTAAAGCAAACAGCCTACCATCCCAGGTCCCTTGCTTTGTCTCTCTAGGGCTTTCAGACCTTGGGCTTTCCAAAAATCCACAGCAGCTTTTTTTAATTAGTATGAATAAAAAAGGAAACACACCAATTTAATAAGAAGAAATACAATTTGGTGTCTTCAGAAGGTATACACAAAACTTTGTGGTATGCTAGTCTCTACAGAAAACCTCACTGGAATTTCCTAAAAATAAATTTTTAAAAGAACTTCAGACAAAATAGCTTCATTCTTCTGTGCTCCTTTTTTCTGGAAGCTTTACTTTATTCTCTCACCCATCAGCCACATGAGTGGCTGGGCACCCTGGCCAGCTTCTCTAAACCTACCTGCTAAGCTTCTGACCCACGTAAATATGTTTTTCCAAATTGAAACTTTGGGAGATTGGTTTTTAAATTTTTTAATAGCAAAACCTCTTTCATACATGAAAGGTTACCCAAGAACCCTAATACCAAAAAAATACAAAAATTATATTTCATTCAGCTTTTTAATATTTACATAGATCTGAGTAGTGAGAACTAGTTGGCCAAATGCTGCCCATTTGGCTCTGTGTACAGTCACACATCAGGTCCTTCTGCTCCTGCCCGCCCTCCATTTCCCAGACACCAACAGGAATAGATCAACCCCAGGCAGTCGTCCAGAATCCACTTCAGGCTGGACTTGACCCTCAGCTTGTCGGTGAGGTAAATGGCCCTGTGAAGCACCTGCAGTGTGACTGCCCCAGAAGGTGAAGCTGGGGCTATGTCGTTCACGATGCTGACTTCTATCCTGGGCCGCTTGTATTTTAACTGGGAATTTTAGGAGAGTCTCCATTGAGGCACAGAAAATATGTCTGTAAATTGATGGAATGATACTATTGAGAGAGACAGAATGGATAGCATTTCTCATCAATTTACAGTAGCACTATGGATTCTTTTAATTCACAATATGGTTGTAAGGCTTATATATTTTCAGAGTTCTTTGTCTTATACAGTGCCATTCAAAGAAAAGTTTTATTCTGCCTATTTGAAACACTCATAATATTTGTTTTGCTCTCCAGATTTTATTTTCCTTCTGTTGTCAGAAACCAAGCGTTACTGTATTCTCATGGATTCCTGCAACATCCTTTCCAGCAAACGTTTGAGAGATACAGATACATTGACTTTCTCTTTCACAGAAACTGGCTGAAACTCACTAAACAGAATTTCCCAAGGAAAACCAAAAAGAAACACATAAAAATATAGTCCAGGTCAAATAAATTAGGGAAATGCTGGATTAAATGCAATCAAGTGGGTTTTCAGCTGAACCTTTCAGGGCTGTTATTTTTTAAACTAGCTTTTTGTTGTTCTTATTGGGAAAAAAGAGATATTCACTTAGTAAAAAATTCAGAATACAATAAAACTCTGTATAATGAAAGTAAATCTTGTTCCTATCACCGAAGCTCTGACCTCCCTCTATTAAGCCTGAAATATCTTTTCAGATTTTCTCTATTCATTTTTATATGTGGTTCAGTCAGTATGCTTATGTATTTTTTTTGTCTTTTATATAATTGGGACCAAATTCTTCACTCTATTCATACCCTATTTCATATACAGTAGAACCACCATAGTTGACCATCTACCTACATTGACCACCTCCTTAAGTTGACCTAATTTTCATAGACTGGAATGCGGCATATGTATCAGCACAGAGGCCTAGTTCCTTATGGAGACCACCTCCTCATGTTGACCAGTTTGTTAACAGTCCCTTAGGGTGGTCAATTTATAGAAGTTCTACTGTAATAGTATTTCAAGATTTTTTTTTTTTTTTTATATATAAGCATCTACTTTTTGAGATATACCTCTATTGTTAGTAGCTGTGGTGACTCCATTGTGTGGCTGGTCTGTAATTGAGTCAGTCCCCTATTAAAAAGCTCAACCTTGTACCACAATAAACACAAATCTGTGTATATTTGCATATGTATAAGTAGATCTTATACAATAAAGTTTTAGAAGGGGAATTGCTGAGTAAAAGGATTTTTTACATTTTTCATTGTTTTACCAAATGGCTTCCAAAAGGATTTGTCTTATTGGTGTGATAGAGCCTCTTTTCCTGCATCTTCACCCATACTTTTAAAATATGCTCACATGCATTATGATCCTTGCAAAGTTTCACTTACAAAATCTTTTGAAGAACATATTAGATTAGAGATTGGTGCTATTTGTTTGATTAGTGTTTTGATTGGTTGTTTTGTTTTGTTTCTATGGTAAACCTGAGGAAATCTTTGGAAACAGCTTAGAAAATATTGCATTGAAAAGACAGTACATCATTGGAATGAAGCTCTGTTGAAAATGGGGGAAAAAAATCATAGCGAGCAAGAAATCTGATAAGAACTATAAGTAAAATATTTTAAATTATTTTAAAATATTTCAACAGAGCTGCATATTAATATTTACATTACACAGACAGTCTTGGAGACTTTGGGGAAATAATTTGTCTCGGTGTCATTAGTGTTCTGTGTGCTAACCAGTCAGTAGTTCTGGGATATTTTTTGACTGCTAATTTGCTAAAGAGCCCTGGGCAAAGTCATTTAGTCCCTTTGGTTTAAGACTGGTAATTTCATGGTTTTTTTTTTTTTTTTCCAATATAGAAAGGGACTAATGCACTAACTCAGATTATCTGAATTAATCTTAAGTACTATATAAATATTTTAATGACAATTATAATGCAATTATCACTTCTATTTATCAGTAGGGATGAAGTATTTATTTTAATACTCATCTATCTTTACAGATAAGCATGAAACTAAATTAAAAGGAATAATATACTTTCAAGCCATTGAAGAAGTATATTATGATCACCTCAAGAATGCTAATAAGGTAAACATCAGTTTTGTAGCTTCCTACAATTTGAATGCATAAATGAGTTGGGAACAATATATATTTTTTTATTTTTGGACTCTAAATAATTTCGATTTGTTGTTCTGACATAACAGATATGGTCAGAATGGTGCTGGAAAAATAGTAAAAGTAAGTAGAATGTCTTTTTAAGGAAAAAAGACATGGAAAAGCAAGGAAATACTCTGTACATATTGGTGTTGAAGATACTGCAAAGTGACTTTGTCAGAGTTCTAGAAAGGAGTGGGGATTATGACTGCAGATACGAGGGGGATTATGAGCAAGATCTTAGAAGGGCTGTGAATAATAGCTACTGTCTATTAAGTTCCTGCTGTCAGCTAGCTACCGTGCTAGAGCTTTACAAACTAACTGCTATAAGAATTGGTGAGCTCTGGTGAAATTTCTTGTACAGAAAGGGCAAAACGTTGTCCAGTCCTGAGAAAGGCATCAGGGTCAGATGTGCGGACTAAAGCAGAGTAAAAGTAATGCATGAATTTTATATACTGGAGCTTTTAAAGAGGATGAAGCCTTCACATATGTCTGTATTATTTAATATTCTATTTTAAGATGTTTGTTTTTCATACGTTTTCTTTTTTGAATTTTAGAGTCCTAATCCATTACTCACCTTTAGCGTCAAGACGCATGACAGAATCTATTATATGGTGGCCCCATCACCCGAAGCCATGCGGATCTGGATGGATGTTATAGTTACTGGGGCAGAAGGTTACACTCACTTCTTGTTGTAGTGAACTGGGGCAACAGTCTACTTCAGGGCAGACTGCAATAACCTCTTACAAGAAAGAAGCCATATTCAATCCCAGATGGGAACACCCAACAGACCCATCCCTTGAACTGTGTACATTCAGGACTCTTTTCATATTGACAAGAAGTCATTTGTAAAAACAAATGAAGGGGTATTAATACAGAGTTTGATAATAAGAAGCAAAAGAATTTAAGTTCCCATGAGAAAACACTATTTTAATAAATAGTATCGCTTACAGGAACATTTCTTATAAACTATTTTTCACCAATTGTTGATTTTGGTGAAATAAACAGTTTACAAAATGTCTGTATATACTTGGAAATAAGGCATTTTAGCACCCAAATCATTGACGTTGACATTATTGATAATCAACTGGCTTTTTTTTTTAAAGTAGTATTTTGCTGATGGTTATTTTATAAATGTAAGCAAAGAAGGGCTTGGAGGGGAATATGTTTTATGAGAAGTTGTGCTTTAATTTTTAAGTACTGCACCAAAGCCAAAGACTTGACATGACTTCTGTTTAATGGTAGTAATGGCAATTGCTGAACTCCATTTTGTGTTACCCTGTATTTCAAAATGGAATTTAATGCCATCAAATGCCCAGGAAATTGACTTTGTAGTGTTACTAATGGCATATAAAGTAAACCACTTTTTCTAGAAAAGAAGAAAATGCAGAAAGCTGTGTGTTTTAGAAAAAAGCCATCTTCGACAACAGGCATTCTATCACATTGGACAATTTTAAATAAAGAGAATGTTCAGTGTGAGGAGCTTGTTTCACTGAAGATTTCTCCATTCCTGGTGCAGAGAATAAAGCCATCTAGTAGCTGACTTCTTTTAGATTGTCTGATTTCTCTTTGTTGTAGAATACCCCTGCTAACTGAACCCTCACATGACTTGACTATGAAATCAGATCTCTGTTTTCACCAAAGAACAGACCAAAAAATACTTATTTACAAAAATGGTGTAGTTCCATAAAAAGGCAAATGAGATTGAAATTAACATTCTCTGTGATGTACTATTTCATTATATATTTTTTACAATTAGCCTTTGTTCTTCTGAATTAAGTTAATTTTTGTTGAATGCAAGGACTTCAGGCAAGTCTTTTTTACTATGGTTTTTCAAGTGCCATTTATTCTAGTTTAAGATGTTCTGCATGTTTGTAAGTATGAATGTACTCTCTTCTAAGACATGGCAAATGAATAGAAGTAGAAAATGATAGGACTTACTAGTACCTAGTGAAATGACTAGATTAAAAGTATCTTTCTATAAAATTTTGTCAGGCCTCACTGGGTACAATTTGTTTTTAATTTGTAATGTACAGTTTGTATACATGTGTACATGTTGCCAATAATAAGATTTTACAACTGGATGACACAAGATTTTACTTGAACATTGAAGGACAAAAATCATGAGTGTCGAAGACATTTTTACAATCTGATTTTGCAGGTCACCCTTAAACCCTGTAATGATCAGAGAGAGTGAAATACAATTGCTAAAATTCTGTTGGTTAATATAAAGACAACTTTTCTGTACTGTACTGTCTTCATAGGATTGTAAAAGTATTCTAATCAACTTGCATGATGTAGTAAACCTTTAAAATATGTATGTTAAATATGTTGAGTTTTGGATTAAAATGTTGAGCTGACTTCAACATTAAAAATAGACTTTTCTTTCCTTTGGAAGCTACTTATCAGTAACATGATGGAAAATGAATTAATTAGCAAAAGAGAATTGTATAATGTACAATATATGAAGTTTGCTGTGTGCTAAAATTGTGATTTGTCATCTAGAAACTGAAGTAATTAGAATTACTGGTCATATTCTTACTGCTTACAAAATGAGATGAACCCTGAAAAAAACTGACATTTTATTGTCTCTTTACACAGATACAGTTACTACTAGAGATTGCAAGCACTGGGTTTACTTACCTTTTGATCTTGTGGGGAAAAATCATGTAAATGTAATGTGAAGCTTTACTTGGTGAGGACCTCATTTGTCTTCTTGACCTAAAGTAGATTTCTCACAGAAAAACTACCGTCAAGGATATTGTCCTGGTACTTTTTTGTATGTTAAAAAAGGCAACATTAGCAGTAGGTACCCACAGTGAAAACAAATTTGTCTCCTTCAGGCTACACTTAAAAACATCTGCCCTTGCCATTAACCACATTTTTTCCTAATTTGTTAGGCTGATAAGGGTGAATAAAGAAAACAATCCATGGACTTCCCTGCTTTTTTGTGCAATGCTTTTCCCACTATAAGGATGAGTCAGAATTTTCATTTTGCTGCATATTAAATGCAAGATGACTTCCAAAAATAAAGCAGGAGAAAAGGAGAAAAAATGATTAAGGAGACTTGCAATTATCCAAATCTATACAGAGAAAGGTTGTTAAGATATAAGGAATAGTGAGATGACTCCAGTCCCTTGGAGTCTAAAACAAGACTAACAGAGAACTGGCAATATACGGAACATATCCTGAAATCAAGTGGCTATGCTTACTATACATCCTTCCTATTTGAGAGTCATTACCTCTCAAGAAAGAGATTATTCAGTCTTTTTCACCGTGTTCCAACAGTACAAATTATCAAGATTCCAAAGATATGCTGCATTCGCTATAAACAAACTTCACTAACTCTGGCACCAATCACTGCTCCAGAGTTTATAACCAGGATAGTAAAGTGATTTACTCAAAGTATTATACCAGCTACAGCAACTTTTAAGTAGGAAAAAACTAGTTAAGTCCTTACTGGTTGATGCTTGAGGCCCCCAGGAAATCAGTTTAACAGATGTCAGAGCTGAAGTCTAGAAACCTTTGTAGTACCATTTATTAAACTGTTTATCGTGGGCCATTCCAGTTTTTTTCTCTTTCCCTCTAAAAACAGGGCTGCAGTAGATAATGTGCATTCTTATGAACTAGTTACAAACTGAGGCCAGTGAGTCAAAGGCATTGGACATGATGCATACTTTTAAATTGTAATAGAGGTGGCGGGGTAACTTGGTAACACAGTTTAACATTCGCTGCCCCCCCCCCGTCACACGTAAATGCCAGTTCTCAGCATTCTTGCCAATACTTGCTGTGTTTAATTTTTGCCAATTTAATAAATGGGGTGTTTTTGATTCCCATTTGTCAATTAGTGAAATTGGATATATCATGTTTGCTTACATGAGCTGTCTATTCATAGCCATTGGCCAATTTTATTGGAATTAACGTATTACTGAATTTCTAGGAGTAGGCTGAATAGTATTGACGTATCTGCTGCAAAATCTCTTTTTCTAGGTTATTAGACTTCACGTGTTTTTGTGCTATTTAAAAAAGTTTTAAGTTCATACACAAATATCCTTTAGGACTTTGTGGTTTGAAATCTTGACTGTTAGAAAGTTCCTTCTATCCCCGAACTATACATATTCTCCTAAATTATATTTAATCCTTTCAATTTTATTCGTCCTTTGAGATCATTTATCTACCGGATAGCATGAGGCGGGGGTCAGTATAACTCAGTAATCCACTGGTCAGGCATATACAGAAACAACAAAATCAACGAATTGAAAAGCGGCGAGAGAGCGGCGAACATCAGATTGTACGCAGGTATTTATACAGCCAGATTAAGGTCGGATTCTAGAAGCTTTTCCGGTACGGGGTAAAGCTGTCACGAGGCGGGAGGGATTTGTGATGCAGCCGAGCCTCGCGTCTCAGGCTTCCGCTCCCTCCCGGCTGCGGGATGAGATTCTCAGCCGAGGAAGCGAGGCTCCCCCGAGCTTCAGCCCTGGAATGTCTATCAGCTCACTGAAAAGGCAGGCAGCTTCCCAACCACACTCAAAATTAACATTACAAACTGTCACAGGCAAAACCGCCTAAGAACAAAACCGGCGGCCGAACCGCGAGGACAAGCGCAACGACGATCTGCGCACGTCGCCCTTGGCGGAGTGACAGGCGTAAGATGCTCTTAGCGAGTTCCGCCCCGCAGCCGACGGCGCATGCGCAGCCCGGCCTCCTACGCGGAGCGCAGGTCTCCGTCGGAGCCTGTGGGGTGCGGGCCAGCTGGGAAGATGGCGGGTGTGGGCTTGGCCGCTGTGGGGGCTTGGGTACCTGGTCGGAGCTGGGGCTGGGCAGCCGTCTTCTTCGGCCCCCACCGTGGCCTCAGCGCGTTACTTGCACGGATGCCCCAGCGGGCGCCACGATGGCTCCCAGGTCAGTGCCCGAAAGGCGGGAATAGCGTGCGTTCTTTCGAACGCCTCGAGTTGCGTCAGTTCCTGGACCTGTACAGTGCGTTTTTGGCGCCCCCTTCAAAAACGCCCCTGCATTATCACCCCGGTTCTAGGCGCTTTGTACAGCCCTGGTGGAGGCTGCGGAGAAAGCTGGGCTGCGGCCCGAGGGCATTCGGGGCAGCCCGGGCCTTCCTGGCGTTCGGTGGTCTGCAGTTTACGGAGCTCCTGCTCTCTGCCTGTTTTCCTGCATTAAACACTAGCACTAGGAAGGATGAAGATGTGCGTTTCATGCCTTTGATTATTAGTTGCTTCTGGGGTTTAGAGATTGTAACTCAAACTCTTTAGGCCACCCTTTCTTGACCTGAGGGAACTTAAAATAGAGGAGGCATGCTCTTTTTAAAAGTGTAGACGCCCTTGTCAAGCCTAATTTCCAGTATTGTGTTGGGGCTCCTACTCAGTAAAAGAACCGTAATCGGTACCGTGCAAAGGAAACTAGAATTTGGACCAAAAAATCAGAGAACCTTTCCATTGTACACTAGTCTGTCTCGGAATTACAGGGTTTTTTTTTGGCTTTGTGTGGTGTTCACACCCTTGCCACGAGGAATGGTAATTAATATCATGGCAGAGATTCTCTGTTTTGAGTTAAATTTTTAAACTTACATAATCAGTTTAACTTACATTTAATTGTACACAACGAAAAGGTGTATTGTATGTAAGTACGCCTAGCCAAGTATGTCAGTTCATTAACCAGAGAATAATAGGCTTTTGTCTGTTTAGCAAACATTCAGTAAGCATTTTTGCACCAGGCTTTGAGCTCATCTTTATGATGCAAAGATGATTTATGATTATTTTGTTAAGAATCTGTCCACTTACAACTCACTAACATTACTAAATTGTAATTACCTCGGGAAAATCACTGGTTGGGACATAATATCTATCCCCTGAAGGGGATAGAAAGGAGTTTTTGAGTGTTCTGCTAAGAAAATGGGAAATGAACATTTTTTGCTGATACAGTCTGTAAACCAACATAACTGGCCTCTACCAAAAGTCTGAATTTTAGCAGATTTTTCTCTATTTTGAAACTTTCAAATAAGCTTAAGGCCTTCAATTAAGTTTTATTAAAAACTGGGGAAAACTTTAGCAACAAACAGCGAAGAGACTTAGTTTCCATCAGCCACAAGATAGTGGAGGGAAGGCTTCATTTAATAAAGAGATTCTATTAAAGTTCAGATAAAGACTATAAGGAAGTACATAAACCTAATGTCTTTGTAGGGAGGAGGAAAGATTAAAAATGACTTTGCTTTTTAAAAATGTCTTAAGAGCAAATATTGATTTTATAGTAAGGAGAAAATTTGATAAAGAAATGGAGTAAGTTCTTCGTTGTACTGTTACAGTTGTACTGTTATGCTAAGATCTGTGTATACCATTTACAGAAAGCCAAACTAACAAATAAAACACAGATTGCAGAATCCTGTGAGAAATTTTCCACAAATGATGCTATTAAAGGTAATTCAAGGTCATTGTAATGAAACTACGCCTTGAACTCACCTCAGCTGATAAAAATTACGATGAAGCTGTTAACCATGGCCCATGATTTTGTGGGTGGAAATGAGAGGCATGGCACCTTCCTCTTGCAAACAGTTTATCAAGGGCAGTTTCTCCCTCTCATCCTCCCCACAGGGAGCATGTGAAACTCTTCAAACTTTAAACAAAAAAGACAAAAATCCCTCAAGAGAGGCAAAACTAATGTAAGTCAATCTGAATGTTGACCGATCATGTTTAGGATAGACAATACAGCAACACAGGAAAAATGTTTTTTGATGAGTCATATTTTTGTTGCTTTGGAATTTCTAATTCATTGTGTATTTTGGAAGAATCAAGATTTGGACTTTGAAGAAGGTACTGATTGGACACCATTTTAAAACTAGAGATCTCATGCACAGACATTAATTTAAGACTTTGAGTCTGTTTATGTTTTTCCTATTAAATGAAAATGGTGTTTAACATGAATGAGTTACAAAAGTTAAGATTGAAAATATATGTGGCTTTCTAAAAACTGAATTTGCAAACCGTACTTTATGTTTTGTGTACTTTGTTCAGCTTGCAGACAAAAGACGTCATTCTCTTTACTTAATCGACCAGACCTTCCAAGCCTGGCTTATAAGAAGCTAAAAGGCAAAAGTCCAGGAGTAATCTTCATCCCTGGCTATCTTTCTAATATGAATGGTACAAAGGCTTTGGCGATTGAGGAGTTTTGCAAATCTCTAGGTCACGCCTATATAAGGTAGGAACAAAACATTTCAGAGAAAATATTGCTACCATTTAGCATGGCAATGGAGAATTACTTCTGCCCTAATCAACTGAAGTAAATGCCAGTATTTTTATAGATCAATTTATTTTGTTTCATTGTAATGGCAGCCTTTAGAAGACCTTTTATAAAGGTCTTTGTGGCACTGACAGTGCTGGCCGGAAAGGACATCTTAAGGAAACCAGCGGTAAATAAACTACTTAGATGCAATAATCTGTCTGACAACAAACAATGTACTAGTTGGCTTTCTTGTGATCTCTTTTAATTTTATTATGGTTTTCTATTAGGAACTTAAGGCTGTGTTTAACTACTGTTCTAAAATATGTATTTAAAAGTAATATGTATTTAAAAGCATTGTAAAATTAGTATTGTATGATTTGTTTCTGCTTGAGTTTTATCTTTCCCCTAATTCTGGTAGTCTGAGTATGTATAAGCATATATAGGGATAGATGGTATTTAACTAAAGCTTGATTTTATAATTCCTAGTTTTTCATACTGACAGTTATTTTAGTAAAATCATGTGTTTACATTGTCATTATTATTAGGTTTGCTTACCTTGAAGTCATTTATGTAGTGTCTAATTTTCCAGAAGAGATGGTAGGATGTAGTGGAAAGAATATTGGCCTGGAATTTAAGAAATAGGGATTCTACCAATATCTGTGATAAGTTGGTTAATAAACACTGAACCTAGTTTTGCCATCAAAAAATAAATAAGGTGGCCAGGCGGGGTGGCTCACACCTGTAATCCTAATACTCTGGGAGGCCAAGGTGGGTGAATTGCCTGAGCTCAGAAGTTCAAGACCAGCCTGAGCCAGAGCAAGATCTTATCTCTGAAAATAGCCAGGTACTATGGCAGGAGCCTGTAGTCCCAGCTATCGTTTGAGGTTGTAAGCTGTGACGCCACAGCATTCTACCTAGGGTGACAAAAAAAAAAAAAAGAGAGAGAGAGATTGGACTAAAGATACTTTGAGTACTTTTCTAGCTCTTAACAGCCTAAAAGTCTATTTGTCTAAATTTTTAGAAGAGTAGTTTCACTAACATTCAATAATTCTAGAAAGTACAGCTATATATAAATTTTAGATAATCTGTTGAAGGGATTAGCAGAAATTATATCATGGATCGCGTCTTATTTCTTTTATGAAATTAACTGAATTGTTCTATTTTCATGCTCAGAACTCTGAAAATTTGTAATGACTTAAATGTTATTCTGAAGATTCTAGTGTTGTTTTTTTTTTTTTGTAAATAGACACTCTAGCACTATGCTATGTGCTGCATAATATACAAAGAATTATAAAGTATTGTACTTATACCTTTAAGGATCTTACAGTCAGGGTGGAAGAACCTAGATAAAATACATACAAGAAATTAAGCAGATGACAGCAGAATGTGATTAAATTTCAAAAGAGCATTATACTTAATTGCATAAGGTGAGAGAAAGAAAATAACATTGAAGTGAACAGAAAAGACTGTATAAAGGAACAATGATGAAGAATAGTTGGGATTTGAATAGAAGGAAAGTGCTATCCAGGGAGGGTGTCTACCCTGAGCAGAAGTATGGCTATTGTTTTTCTCTTATGCCCTTGAAAGAATTTGAATCAAGAAATTACAGTTTTATTGGTTCTTTAATTTCACTTGAGACTGTGAGAGATATAATTATTTCCTATCTCTCTGGGCCTTCTACGTTTTGGATGCTAATAAGTATACCTTTTATAAAGTATATCACTTTGCTACAATTTTTTAATGTCATAAATTCCTTATTTGCATTTATCAAAGTTCATTGCAACATAGTCACTATTAACTATTGATTGCATTTTAGTTTATTATAAGAGTTTATTTTCTATTTTCATATTCTCCAATTTCTCAATTTTTGTGTTTTTTTACTGTAAAATTTAAATTTTGAACGATTATATAATTTATTATACAAGAAATAGTACATATACATATATGAAAATGGTTTGTTAAGGTCCTGCCACCATGTCTGAGATAAGATTAAGTTACATCTCAGGAATGTGACACGTGGTTATAAGACTAGTATTCTCTCATAATTATTTCTAATGGAATTTTCAATGTGGGACTAGGACCTGGAACATTGAAGCTACTAGGACAGAGATGTGTTACTGTTTATAAAAGTCTTAAGATGCTGGATGTGTTTGAAGTATTTTTGTCCGTGGATCAGGGTTGAGCAGAAGTGAGCTATATTTTTTTCCTTGTATGTAACCTGTTGGTATCACTAAGTATTTATATTTTCCTTCATGACAGAGCTCTACATTTATTTTTCATTCTTACCATGTATTTGGAAGTCATCTCACTATAAAAGTTGTAGCAGTTCTTTCCCAAGAAGCGGGGAAAAGGAGAATTAACTGGTCCCACACCCAACCCCATCTTCTTCATACTCTGGATTGAGGGAGAAACAATTGATTTAGACCACAGCAGCTGGCTTGTTCTGTTTCCCACAGATCTAAGATCATTTCACTTCAGAGCTAAAGAAAAATTTAATTTCTTCTTCCTTCCCTCACTTATAAATCCCTTATCTCTACAGGAATATGAGTATGCTATATATATTGTGTGTGTGTGTATATATATATATATATTCGTACATATCCCTTAAAAACTCAGGGATTTATTAGTTTTTGCCTGATTTTAAGAATCAGAAAAACAAGGAATCTTTAATATTTGAATTAGTATTTCTTTCTACTTTTATCTTCCAGTTCTATTTATTTGGTAACTGTTATTCTCAGGGTGTGAGGCTTCCATGCCTAGCCACTGTGAAGAATACACAGACAAAAATAAGCTGGTGGTATCCTACCCTACACACACACATCAGGATTTTACATTCTCACAGGAATGAACCATCTCATATACACAGTCTTAGAGACCAGGATGTAATAAGTCACTTGTGACACATTAAAGTAAATCCTATGTAAGTTTCATAAGGGAGAGATTTTTTTTTTCATCCTTTCTGGGAAGCATTTCCTTTACAAGTTTCATTTGGAATAGGCTGTGAGAGAGGATATTAGTAAAAAAAAAAAAAAAAAAGGTGGTGGAGGGTGGCACCTGTGGCTCAGTGAGTAGGGTGCCGGCCCCATATACCCAGGGTGGTGGGTTCAAACCCAGCCCTGGCCAAACTGCAACAAAAAATAGCCAGGTGTTGTGGCAGGCTCCTGTAGTCCCAGCTACTTGGGAGGAAGAGCTGGAGGTTGCTGTGAGCTGTGGTGGGAAAAGGTATTCCAGATGAAGAAAACAATAGTATGAGGTATAAAACAGATCAGAAAACATAGAGCCTATTTTAGAAATAGCAAATTAATCAATTTGGCTAAAGCAGTAGTTTCTTCTGATGAAGTAAGAAAGGGTTGGTCTGAGATGATTACAATATAATGATCTACGGAAACAAGTCAAAGCACTAAAGTTTTATATTGTATGTGACAGAGAGCTATTAAAGGTAATGCCATATCAATATAATGTTTAGGAAAAAAACCTGACAGGTATAAAATGGATCCATTTGGAGAGGAGAGTCATATTATAGAGTTATGGGAGGCAACTGGTATAGTCTAGTTTTATGATAACAAAAACCTGCACCAAGATACTGGTCTTTTCCAAAGTGCAAAGAAGATGAACATAAGAAGAAATGAGATTGAATGATGATGATAGAGGGAAGACAGTGTTCTGTTCACTGGAAAAATAAACTTGAATAATATAGTCTGCCCTTAATGAACTGACATTCTAGTCAGAGGGAGACCAACATGTATTTAAAACATGATTGCACTTGTTGAAGAGCGTTGAGTATATACAAAAGAAAGAGGTACTAAAATGGGCATATGTCAAGCATAGTTCTAAAAGAGTTGTTGTGACTTAAAGAATGATCAGGAGTTTGAGTGATAATGGAGGCCATGCTAGGTGATGGAACAGCATGCAGGAAAGCTCAAAGTTATGAAAGGGCTTACTTGGGAATTGAGGATAGTTCAGTATGACAAGGGTTTAGGGTAATATATACGCATGGTATATACTTCATGTTTTAGTATATTAGGACCTTTAAGGAGGAGTAAAATTCACAGATCAGACTTAGACCTCTAGATAATTAGGAATTTGGAAGGAGAAGTGGGTGGGTTAGTGATGATGAATTTGATTCTAGTCTCCTTCCCTTCCATTAATTCTGTAAATATATGCTAAGTACCTACCATTTGGAAGGAACTGATCTAGGTACTGGGAAAGTATTGAACAAAACCAAGTTTGTGCCCCTGTGGAGCTTTCACTTGATGTGGGAGACAGACCACAACAGATAATCCAGTATTTTATATGTCAGTGCTATGAAAAAAATAACGTAAGGAAGGAAATAGAGAATGACGAAAGAAACACAGTTTTTTATTTTTTTGAGACAGAGTCTCACTTTGTCACCCCCAACAGAGTGCTATAGCATCATAGCTCACAGAAACCTCAAACTCTTGGGCTCAAGTGATCCTCTTGTCTCAGCCTCCCAAATAGCTGGACTACAGGCACCCGCCACAATGCCCAGCTATTTTTAGAGACAAGGTCTCGCTCTTGCTCAGGCTGGTCTCGAACTCATGAGCTCAAGCAATCCGCCTGTCTGGGCCTCCCAGAGTGAGCCTATGTATTACAGGCATGAGCCCATGCCTGGCCAAGAAGTACAATTTTAATGATTGAAAACTCAGGGAAGCCTTTTCTGTGCATGTAACATTTGAGCCAAAGGCCTTTATGAAATGAGGGGGCGAGAGCAATGTTGATGTATATCTGAAGGTAGACTATTTCATGTAGCGGGAAAAACCGATGAGACAGGAATGTGGGTGGTATATTCCTTTAACTTCAAGAAGAAAGGTGAGGATACAGTTGGCAGGGAAGAATGTAGAAAATTGAGATTAAGTAGTCAGGCACGAAAGCATTGGAAGGACTTTGGATTTAATTAAGGATTATGGAAAGCCTGTGGAGGGTTTGTGCAAGACATGTTTTTATTTTAAAAGGATCACTCTGTCTGCCTATGTGGAGACTAGGTAGTGAAGGTGAAAAATGGTGATGGAGAGACTTATTAAGTGAATTTTTATTAGTTCAGTCGAGATGACAATGACTTGGAGTAGGGTGGTAGCAGTGGAGGGGGTGAAGAAGTGCAAAGAGGAGATATGTAAAGTTCAAGATAATAGGATTTACTAAAATATATATTGACTGTGCTGTTTTACTAGCATTGCAATAATGAGGAATGTGCTACCTTTCTCTTTTTTTGTTCCAGATTTGATTATTCAGGAGTTGGAAGTTCAAATGGTAACTTAGAAGAAAGCACAGTGGGAAAATGGAGAAAAGATGTTCTTTCTATAATTGATGATTTAGCTGAGGGACCACAGGTAACTGTTTTTGTTAAATATGATTATTGACTATAACCTTGTGATATTTAAGCTGTTTCCTTAGGTATGAAAATTTATTTGATTATTTAAATGTTTGACAATCAAGTTTGATATTTGATTTAAAATTGTTCTATTGGCCAGGCACAGTGGCTTACGCCTATAATCCTGGCACTGTGGGGGCTGAGGTGGGTGGATTGCTTGAGCTCAGGCATCTGAGACCAGCTTGAGCAGCAGTGAGTCTCTGTCTCTATTAAAAACTAGAAAATTTAGCTGGATGTGGTGGTATACACCTGTAGTGCCAGCTACTGGGAAGGCTGAGCCAAGAGGTTCTCTGGAGCCTAAGAGTTTGAGGTTGCTGTTAGTTATGCTGCCACGGCACTCTAGCCTGGGGCAACAGAGTGAGACTCTGTCTCAAAATAAATAAATAATTCTATTATTTTTACTTTCTAATAAAATATAGGTAGCATTTTGCTTTTTACTGTACAAATTTTGTTTTATATTCATAATTTATTCTGCATTATAGACTTAATACTTTAACAAAAGTTAGTCATGAGTGAATTCTACTTGTGCCAAATATTTAAAGTCTGAGAGCTACATATTTTTTAAAAGTACATACATTTCTATTAAACTACTCCCTTTGTAGATAAGAAATAGGAAATCGTCTTTAAAACTATACCTATTTTTATTTTTAGATACTAGTTGGAAGTAGCCTTGGTGGATGGCTTATGCTTCATGCTGCAGTTGCACGTCCAGAAAAGGTCATGGCTCTTATTGGTGTAGCTACAGCTGCAGATGGCTTAGTGACACAGTTTAATCAGCTTTCTGTTGAGGTAAGTTACGGGTTGCTTTGCAATCACAGCATATATATCTTCTATCTTTTTTCCATTTCCTCTTTCTCTGAATATTTCTCCATTTCTTGTCTTAGCTGCCCTTTTGTACACAATATCTTTCCCACCTTTAACTGTTTGGCCTCTTGTTTAAGATTTCCTTTTCCTTTGAAATCACACTTTGAAATTTCCTTTTTTAGCATTTTTTTAATTCACATTTACTTATTTGGATAATATGTTGTGATCTCTTTTTGTACCTCTTTTTCTTAACTTTCTGCCATATGGAAGATGTTACTGTATTCTTCTGACCATGTTAAACTAGGCTAATCAGTTGTGCAATTACAGTTGTTCCTCAGTATACGCAGGGGGGACCTGTTCCAGGACCTCCTTCAGATACCAAAATCCACTGATGCTCAAGTCCCTGACATAAAATGGCATAGTATTTGAGTATAACCTTCTCTATAATTTAAATCATCTCTAGATTACCTTATAATACTTAATTCAATATCAGTGCTATATAAATAATTGTAACTATTGTTTCGGGAGTGATGACAAGGAACAAATTCTGTACATGGTCAATTTTTTTTTCTCAAATATTTTTGGTCTATGGTTCATTGAATTTGCGGATGTGAAACCCACAGATATGAAGGCCTGACCATATTTTTTTGCCTGAAAGTAGCCTCAGATCCTCTCAGCAGTGCTTTCTAGGCAGACATTATCAGTCAATCAGAGTTAGCACACAGACGTAGTTTGCCATTCCTGGCTTAACATACTTAGTTGCCCTTCTTTTTCTACTCCTAATTCTCATTTATTTATTTTTTTAAAGAAAATGCTTTTTGTTATTAGCATATTTTTCAGCAAATTGTGGTGGAAACGAGGTTTCTAAAGTAACTTAGAAGATAATTAGTTTATTAAACATATAAGCAACTTAGTATTCTATAAGGATAAAGTAATAATAATAGCTGTTTATTTTTGCATGTTTTATATGTTTTGCAGTTTATTGAGGTCTCTTTGGGCTTTTTTCCCTTAGGAGTCTAAATTTCACCTGTGAGGCTAAGATCCTGGCAGATCTGAGACACAGAAATTAAGAAAAGAAAAACAGTCTAGAATAATAGTTCACAAAATAATGGTCCCTAGGCCAGCAGCATCAGCACCACTTAAGACAGTGGTTCCCAACCTGTGGGACATGACCCCTTTTGGAGTTGAACGACCCTTTCACAGGGGTCGCCTAAGACCATTCTGCATATCATATATTTACATTATGATTCATAACAGTAGAAAAATTACAATTATGAAGTAGCAACAAAAATAATTTTATGGTTGGGGTCACCACAACATGAAGAACTGTATTAAAGGGGCGCGGCATTAGGAAGGTTGAGAACCAGTGACTTAAGAGCTTGTTAGAAATGGAAACAATGAACTTTACCCTTAATCAGAAACTGGGGCTACAGCCCAGCAATCGTGTTTGAATAAGCTCCCTATAAAGTTTGAGAACCACTGCTCTAGAGAATGGAAGAAAAGAATAAGGAGGAAGCAAAAAAAGTTTAAAAAGGAAAATAAACTGTAAATAGTTGAATAGTAGAATGTTACTGACTTTTGCCTCAAGTTATGCATTAACACCTATTCCGTATATCATCTGTTTTAAGTTCATTATTAGTTCATGTTGTTATTCTCAGCTCTATAAGAAATAGCATTGTCTGGGTAGACGGATTCCTCATTATTTTCAAAATTATTTTGAAATTACAAAACTGGTCCTATTTCTGAATTTTTTCACTGTCTTGGTCCTTTCTCATACATAATTGCTCAGTATCCTCGGGCTTTTCTTGATGCCTTTTTGTGTATCAAAATTTGGACCCCTGGCTTCATCCTCTTAACTCAATAATACAGTGCTGCTCAAGGTAGGAAATTACCTCAAGGACATGGCAGTTTAAATGGGAGTTGGTTTTTTGTTTTTGGTTTTTTGATTATAATTTTTGGCTTCTAGTAAATGACAAAATCTAGGCACATTTATTTTTTCATGTGTGTATTCACATCACTCGGAGTGAGGATAAGGTAGATACTCCCTAAGTAACTGAGAAGATTTATAGACTGCAAATCAGGGCATATTTTTGCTAATCCTTAATCAGATAAGCAGTTAACAGAAATATGTTAAGCCACTGCCAATTTAAAACCGAGTATAAGGAAAGAACAGGACCACTATCTCTTCTTCATACAAACAGCTAGCCTTAACACTATCACGGGAAGTGGAGATTGTTACCATCTTCTGTAAGCTTAGAATGTTAAACTCAGCATTTCTAATTATCTAGGAACTTGACCTCCCTTTTAACTCATTATTATCTCCTGTGGACACTAGAGGGCCTAATGGTGCACAGCTATTTGGAATCTAAGCTTCTGAACCACATTACTTTGGTGCAGGTTCTTCTTGGCATAGAATGGTTTATACACCGCATATTATGAGTAATGCTGTTTTTTCTATTTCTGAAATTTTTGAGGTTTTGAGACATAAAATGTTTTATAAAGCTAACTTGGTTCTTCAATTCAATGGCAGGTAACAGAGCTAGTTAATGCCAGGGATGCTTAAAATGAACTATTATTAATTCAGTGTCTCAGTGATTAGCATAGCTTCCACTTCAGCTAACAACCAATAAAAAAAGGTCTAGTTACTGAAATACATACAAATTCAGGAACAGTTCTGAGTAGCTTGAGGATAAATGACTATCATTTTTGCTTTAACTGTTTGGTCACATATTTTAATACAGAGAACCCCAAGATATTAATATAGATTTATACATTTTATGGTTTTTTAGAATTTCATTAATTTTCAATCACTTGGGGACAGATACCTAAAAGTATAACTTTCAGATATTTTATTTTTTTAATTCTTATTTTCCCTTTTATATTTGCAGTAAATTAACAATTTTAAATGTGGGGAAATCATAGTATTTTTATTGAAACATTAAGCTTCAAATATGTTATATGTCACTTTCCTTTAAAAGAATTTTTGGTAAGATGTTTTTTTTTCTAGTCAGAAATACTCTTCATATTACATGATTGTAAAAGCCAAAACTGTTCACAGCTTGATTTTTTTTTTTTTAATTCAAATTCTGGTAATCTTTCCAAAGAATTTAGTATATATAAAAAAACTTTTGTGCTCAAAAAAGTTCGTGGAAGTATCTCATGTGAATGATTAAGCTAATGATCTTAAATTGATTATAATGAACTATTAGGTAGCATTTAAAACCTTTAAAATTTTTAGAATTTTTAAAAGCTCAGAAATACATGTACTAAATAAAGCAGCAAAGGAAACTATATTAATGTATAATAGATATGTATTTTACAAAAAATACATGTATATATTTTTATAAAACCAAACATCATAGAGCAATACTGGAAGGAAATAAACCAGAATGTTAATGGTTATTATACCCATGAGGTGGTAATATGGATAATTTATTTCTTTATATGCTTTTCTTATTATGTTTTTTATAATGAGTATGTATTACTTATTATAAAACATTCTAATTTTTAATTAGAAAAATTAAGACAAGGCCGGGCGTGGTGGCTCACCTGTAATCCCAGCACTATGGGAGGCCGAGGCAGGTGGATTGCCTGAGCTCACAGGTTCGAGACCAGCTTGGGCCAGAGTGAGACCCCCATCTCTAAAACTAGCTGAGTATTGTGGCGGGTGCCCGTAGTCCAAGCTACTAGGGAGGCTGAGGAAAGAGAATCACTTAAGCCCAAATGTTACAGGTTGCTGTGAGCTATGACACTACAGCACTTTACAGAGGGTGACAAAGTGAGACTCTGTCTCAAAAAAAAAAGACAAATTAATACAAATTGTAACTAAAAAAGTACAAATTCTCAATAAAAGGATATATAATGTTTTATTTTAAGGGAATAAATGTAGAAATGATATTATTTTTCACTTTGCAGGAAGTATGTGGAAGATTTGTCAACCCCCCCCCCCCCCAAAAAAAAGGATCTTTTTCTCATTCCTGCAACTCTGGCAGGAAAAACTATACATTTTTTAATATTCAGCCTAAAATTGCTTGAGCATGTATAAGATTGCAGCACAGTAATCACTCTTATTTTTAATTTTTAGTTCTGTGCTCGATTCTACCCCTTTCTCCCTTATCTCATATTCATTTTAGCCAGTTCTCTTATGTATACTTTTAGTTTTATGATTTAGAAATCTAAACAATTTTTATTCTAATATTTGGTTTTATATAAATATGAATGATAACCTAGAATTGATTCTAAGACATTATTATACTTTTTTCTCCCTTCATTTTCTTTTTCAGTTGGTGAAGCAACATTTGATTTAAGATGTGTAATAAAGTTAAATAAATTTGAATGCTAGCCATAATAGTTAACTAGCCCTAAATTTCGAACATGATATTTATTTCTCTTTTATAAAAATGGAATAATAACACATAATTAATATAACAATATTATTGGATCTTATGGGATAATATGTACACAGTACTGTCACAGTACCTCGCATGTATTTAATTATTGTTAATTATCATTACACTTTATCCTCTTATTCAAGGACTGCTTAGATTATTTGAAACAATTACATGTGTCAATATTGGCGTAAAATCCTAAATACTTTTCCTAAATTTTTTCAATAGCTAAAAAAGGAAGTGGAGATGAAAGGCGTGTGGGCTATGCCATCAAAATACCATGAAGAAGGAGTTTATAACATTCGGTACAGTTTCCTTAAAGAAGCTGAACACCACTGCTTGCTACATAGCCCGATTCCTGTGAACTGCCCTGTAAGATTGCTCCATGGCATGAAGGATGACATCGTGCCTTGGCATACGTCCATGCAGGTTGCCGACCGGGTGGTTAGCAAAGATGTAGATGTCATCCTCCGAAAACACAGTGATCACCGAATGAAAGAAAAAGCGGACATTCAACTTATTGTTTATACTATTGATGACTTAATTGATAAGCTTTCAACTAGTTAACTAGTATCACATTTTTAGTTGGTACATAAACTAATGTGTCCAGATTAGAAGAGGGATAACAGATCAAAGACCCTAATAGTTTAGGTCCCTTTTCTATTTTGTAAATATGAGTATTTATTTAATGACGTATTTACACAAGTAGTATAAATTGTAATGAAAGTACCAGCTGCTATTTGAAAATTTTCTCTTTCCTTCAATCCTTGATCTTTTTTCATTAAAATATTTACTATTTTTTTATTCAAGAGCTATTTACCTTTCTTATGCTTATGTTAGCTGTGCCAGCTCTTACTTGCATTCTCTTCTACTTAGAATTATTAATAAAACTTGAATTTTTGTTATAGATGGAAATTTATAAAATTACTTGTGATTTTAAAACGCAGGAAAATACTTATAGAAATATTGAAATGATTGGAGAAATGTCTGAAGCATAATAAAGTTCAAAGACTAAGGATATTACTTTATATTTTAAGGTTTTACTTTTTTAAAGGCTCAAAACTTTTTTTTTTTTTTTTTTTTTTTTATTTGTTGGAGACAGTCTCACCCTATTGCCCGCAGTAGAGTGCTGTGGTGTCACAGCTCACAGAACCTCCAACTCTTTGGCTCAAGCAATTCTCTTGCCTCAGCCTCCCAAGTAGCTGAGACTACAGGTGCCTGCCACAACGCCCAGCTATTTTTTGTTGCAACTGTCGTCATTTAGCTGGCCCAGGTTCGAACCCACCACCCTCGGTGCATGTGGCTGGCGCCCTAACCACTGTGCTACGGGTGCCGAAAGGCTAAAAACCTTGTACAGTGATATATTTTTGGCACATATGTCATATATTTAAATGGGGAATTTCATCTTAATGAAATAGCATTTTTATATTCTGATGGGTGAAACTAAAGAGGAAATTAATCTTTATATTAATATTTAATTTAATATTTAATTTAATTAATATAAATTAATCTTTATATTACTGCCTACATGGAGAAACTTTTTAAAATTAATACTGTCCTAAGTACAACTAAGCAATTGGTTGCCACCTAAATCAGAGGACTTTCTAAGGTGTAGAGAGTTAGTAAGAAAATATTAAATGCGAGTACAAGGTTTTTTTTTTTTAACTAAAATGAGCTTGTGCAATAATCGGCCTTAATATTATTGAGATGGTGTTTTTTTAGGTATTAATTTTGGCTGGACTTTAACCTGCTTAGGTTATGTCTGTCAAAGTAGAATTTTTGTTGACAACATATGACATACAATATGTATGTATATAAAGTGAGCATTAATGAGGAAACCAGCAGATGTGAACCTGGTTCAAAGGAACCAAGCCTGTGGCTCAAGCGGCTAAGGCGCCAGCCACATACACCTGAGCTGGAGGGTTGGAATCCAGTCTGGGCCTGCCAAACAATGACGGCTGCAACCAAAAAATAGCCAGGCGTTGAGGGGGGCGCCTGTAGTCCCAGCTACTTGGGAAGCAGAGACAGGAGAATCGCTTGAGCCCAGGAGTTGGAGGTTGCTGTGAGCTGTGATGTCACAGCACTCTACCCAGGGTGACAGCTTGAGGCTCTGTCTCAAAAAAAAAAAAAAAAACCCAACCAAACAGTATTTTTAAGTATTGAAGAAAACATTTTGGGATGAAATTGCAGAAAAAGTGTAGCAGCCCTGCCTACTTAGACCTGCTTTAGAAGGTTGGCCATTGGCTGATGTCTTGGATTTTGGATTTTAGAGGGTTTCCACTATTCTGAGAATTGATAACAATTAGCTCCTAAGCCTAAACTGTTCAAACAGTATGGTTTGTGCCAAAAACCTGCTTTCTTTTTCCGAGTCTGGAATTTTGTTATGTGCCAGGCTGTCTGCTTATGTGACCAGCTCCCAGTAAAAACCCTAGGCACTCGGTCTCTAACAAGCAACATTTCATGTGTGCTGTTACAACTCATTGCTGGGATAATTAAGGCCATCCTGTGGCTCCCTCCGCTGGGGGAGGATGCTTGGAAGCTTACTTTCAGTAAGCTTCACCCCGTGTGCCTTTTTCCTTTGCTAATTTTGCTTTGTATTCTTTTATTATAATAAGTCATAGCCTACATAACAACTCCCACAAAGTCCTCCTGGCATATCTTCCCACCTGAGGATGGTGTTGGAAGCCTCTGAGAAAGGTACAAAACTGCTAAATGTCCTATTGCAATTAAACTACAATCCTTGAGTTCCTTGAGTTACTTTTTATACTGGGCAAAGATCACTCACAAATCAAAATGGTCATCTGTGTGCCGTAGTGCCTGGTGCTGCAGTGGGTTGAAAGAAGACAACGCAAGCTATTCAAGGACCTATTTTGCCCAGATGTCGCTTGACACGAGGCTTGTTAGGAAGATGAAGAGGAATGGCCCCTGCCTATGAGAATTTCCTGAGGTTAAATATAAAATATAACAAATGTGATGAGAAATTCATAACATGTAAAGGCAGTGTAGTATAACAATTAAGGGCAGAAACTGGAACATGGGTTTGAATCCTGGCTCATCATTTACCAACTTGCTCTGTGACTTTGAGCAATTTAATTTTCCTTAGCCTCAGTTTCCTCATTTGTACAATGATATAAACTCAGATAATAAGGTATAAGGATTAAATAAGCACATTTAGAACAATGACGTAGGAGGTACTACCTTTTTACTTTTTAAAAAATTATATACACAGAGCACTGTCCAGTGAGAGATTGATGGACATAATCCCTGGTGGAATAGCAAGGAAAGCAGCAGCCAGGAAGTGGGTAGGGCTTCTAAGGCCAAACTGGATTTTACTTCACCCTCAAGATTCCAAATCGGAATGTTTTGTTGTGGTGTTTCAAATGTTCGACAGTTAAAAAAATAATAAAGATCGGAAAAGCTGTTTTAAAATTTTAATCTAGCCTTCCAAAGATTAACTCCCAAATTCCCACTGAGTTTGAATCCATGAGGTTTAATGTATTGTAGTGCAGTTCAGTGTTTTTTCTATTTTTCCCCAAGGCTCTTTTTAAATTTTTTATTGTGTTTTTTTTTTCCTGAAACCACTCCCTGCTCTATATTCAGTGACATGGAAAATGCTTGAATAGCCAGCAGCCCCTGAGTGCCTCATCCTCGGGAACTCCTACATTATTTTAACAGTGACATGACCCCTCTGAACAATCTTAGCATGTACAACATAAAGGGGTGAGGTAAATAACCAATGGAAAGGAAGGCTAAGGGAGGCTGCATTAATATATTTTGCTTTTGCTGCATTTGTTGAAATTAGAGGCATTTCCAGACACAAATCTAAATGGTATCGCATTCTCCAAGCAGCTAGTGGAAAGGTGTGTGTGGAGAAGAGCAGAGCTCTGGGCAAGGCTGAGCTTTATAAAACATGGAGAGAGCTGAGAGAATATTACTTGTCACAAAACTATTCCCAGGACAGCCCTCAAAGTGAATATGTCAAATGTTCATTACATTTGGAACAGTTAAGAAGAAAACCGAAGAACTCTTATTTTCTAGACGACAGGAGAAGGTGGGTGGAATTCAAATATACCTTTTTAAGATTCCCCTTTAAATACAGACCTCAAGTAACTTAGTTTAGAAACAATTGTGCAGTATGTGTAACTTGGTTTGATGAAAAAATGTAATGCTTTGGTAGATTTAGAGAATATGCTAGAAAAGTGCAGGTAATTTTTAAAATCAAATGTATCTTTTGGGGAAAATATCCCTTACTATTTTGTCTTCCCCTTTTCCTGGGCTTTCATCCTTTGCTGAAAAAGCAGCTCAAAATTTCGGTTTCTCTGTGAAGCCTTTCCTGACTCACCCCCATGTCTTTTTTCCCAGGAAGTTTGTTGCTGGGTCCTCTGTGCTGTCTCATGAACAGCAGCACCCTGTCGGTGCCTTTTTGATAGAACTTACTTCACCGTTTTGAAATTCTCAGTGTATTTGCCAGCTTCCCTCTCCCAAAATCCATTAAGGTCATGGGCTTTGTTTTGACATCATTTATATCGTCTCTGACAATACTACATCAACTCCTTCCTTGACTTCACCTCTTTGCCCACCTGGTAATGTTAATTACCTGTTAATTACCTGAAGCCTGCCAGGACCAGAAAGGCAAAGGTTACTCCCTTGAGTTCTGGTTCTGGCAGGCTTCTCATTCTATTTACTTAGTCATCTCGAGCAACATCACCCATATTCATGGTTTTAACTACCACCTCATGCAGACGATTCAAGTACATTCCTAACCATGTGGATTTCTCCTTTGATTTCTCCTTTGAACTCCAGACCCATAAAACCAACTGCCTAATAAACTAAGGTGTTATCATTGGTCTCCCAAATACAATGAATCCAAACCTTATTATCTTTTCCCCTTTGAGTCTTTATACAATATAGAGTCTTTATACCTTTGAGTCTTCTTACAATAAGTCCTGCAATCATTACTTCTATGTATTATAGAAGTAATGATTTTTTTTTTCACATGCCAAACTTGTGAGTCATTCTGACCATCTCCTTTTCCTTCACCACATCAGATCGATGATTCTCTTTCCCCATGAGAAAGCTCAAACAATTCTGTGTGATACACAAGTCCGTGCAAGGGTAGTAAATGTTTACAACTGGCTTTTGGTGGGTAGGGGGAAGCCCCGATTTGTAACATTTGCCAGTATTCATGGCATAAATTCTCCTGTCATGGCTGAATTCAAACTACCACCATAATGTCTTTGAATATGAAGCTGGGAAGGAATAAGTCTCAGTAGCCCTTAATTTGTCTCTAAACCTACAGCTCTCCTAAAAGGTTCTGGTTCTCTCTTTCACAGAGTTGTCTCTCCTAGGCCTTCAACTACTGACCATTAAAGTCTTTTCTCAGGCAAACCACCCGCGTATCTCCTAAGTAATTAAATTTTCATTAGCCTAGGCCCCAGCTGGGAGGAGATTTTTTTTCAATACAAGTATTATTTGAAGAGTCATTTCCCACATAGCTTCTAATCTATTTCCCATAGGGACAAAAATCACCATCTCATGTACTAGAATTGCTATATCTAATGCCCTTGAGTCAATTTATCAATCTGTTCTAGAGGCAAGAGTTACATTTTATTTCTCTCTGGTCCAGTATTTGGCATTGTTAAGCACTTAATAAATATCTGTTGAATGAAGAAACTAACCAAAAAACAAGTATTTGGGTGTTTTTCTTATGAAAAGTACAGAACACCAACGAGAGACTCAGTCTTTACCCCCAAGTGGCTTCCACTCTAGGGGTACAAACATCCAAGCCCCTTTTCTGTTAGAAAAATTTCAGGCCAACTTAGATTTAATGATTTCTCCTGAGATCTTGTTTGCTAATGCCAAGTGGTCAGTTACCACCCAGAGTGTGCCAGTTGTGTTTTCTGATCCTTAATTGAAATAAACACATAATATCTTTACAGTCTTACCAAAATCTAAGAGTTCTGAGCATGTTGATTTTGTTTAATTTACAAAATTTGCTTCTTGATGTCTTTTGGTTTAAAACAGCATTAAAAAGGTATAGCCCTCTAATAAGTCAAACTGAGGTACAATCCTTTCCCACCAGAAAGGAAGTTTGTAGATGAAGCTGGGCTGGCATCTGAACAAACCAACCACAGCAGCTCCCAGTTGTACCTCAGGGCAGGGGGGAGTGGTGTGGCTCCTCCTGACAGATGGACGGCTTTCAGAAGAGACCCTCCCCCTCCCAGGCCTGCGTCCCTTTGGGCAGCTGCTGCTGCCCTTGTATACAACCCGGCTGTCTCCCCGAGGGAAAGAATTGTGCAGCTGAAAAAGCAGCTCCCGGCAGGAGGGAGGCAGGGTTTTTTGGAGGGCTCTTAGCAACGGCTTTGGTTTGGCTCTCCCCAGCCGGGAGAGACTCAAATTCGTGTGCACTGGTGCAGGCCCACGTAGCAGCTGACTCTGGGCGCCAGGGTAGCTTTCCTCCTGCCCGTGAATTACCTGCTCTGTCGCCTCTCAGGTCCCTACCGTTGGAAAGAGCCACTGAGAGGAGGAGGAAAGGACCAGCACCCGCCCTCCTTGGTGCCTGGGGGTTCGGGCTGGATCGTGAGTCAGTGCACATCCTCTCGGCTCATTGATAGGCGGGACCGAGAGGGGGGTTCCAGCCGGCGGGACCGGCCGGCGCTTTATTCTGGAGTCGCTGGTGCGTGGCTGCGCGTTTCTTTCCCATTTGTAGGTGAAACCCCATTGGCTTCCTTGGCTCTTCGGTTTAAACCACGCCCGGCTTTCTGCCCGCTTTGCTGCTGCGGGGCCGGGCCGCTCAGCCACATCACAGCCCCGCGTGCAGGGAGCCCCGGGCTGCTGCTGCCGCTATTGTGTGGATGCCTCGCGTGTCCTCTCTTCCGCCCAGAGATGGCTAACAGGGGCCCGAGCTACGGCTTAAGCCGAGAGGTGCAGGAGAAGATCGAGCAGAAGTACGATGCGGACCTGGAGAACAAGCTGGTGGACTGGATTGTCCTGCAGTGCGCTGAGGACATAGAGCACCCGCCCCCCGGCAAGGCCCATTTTCAGAAATGGTTAATGGACGGGACGGTAAGGCTTGCGGCGATCGCGGTGGCTGGGGTGGTGGGCAGGGACACCCCCAGCGCCCTTGCTTTTATGGTGAGGTTGCTGGAGGAGCTGCTTTTGCCAAGCTCTGCGTCTCACCAGGAGGGGATGGGAATGCCTTTATCTCTTCGTGGTTGGAAGATTTGGACTCCCTGCTCAGTTCCCTAGCTAGTGAGAGGATCTCCACCCATCCAAGCATCGTAGCTTCCTTTTGAGTTGTCTGCTAATTCTAGGCCCTTTTGATTTTTCCAGTGAGAATAGCGATAAGTATTTCCTTGTGATGTCTGTCCACAGTCTTCTTGGAGAAGCAGCTCTTCTGGGCCATTTCTTTCCCCAGGGGAAGGGGCTGGTTACCCGGTAAAACAAAGGGGGGGACCTTCCTGTTCTTCTCAGAGCCTAGCACCCTGGAGATGCTCAATGTCTGTTGAGTAGACGAGTTCTCATGAAACTCAAGGGAATCCTTATTTGATAACTGCGTTTGGACCAGATGTCCCTGCGTGTTCAAATGTTTGAGGACCACTGATCCTCAAGCTCTGCTGATTCAAACAAGCCTGTCTCTTCCCACAGCCCGTGATTTACTGTTATATAACTGCCATCCCACACTGCTGCCAGGTTGCCCAGGACCTGGGTTCTAAGTGTCTGGAAAAAGGGTGCCTAGTTCACTTCCTTTACACATCGTTTATTAACCCGTCAGTATCCCAATAATATATAGCACACTATTGAAGTCTCATTCTGATCTCCTTTTGATAAAAAACATAATATTAGGCTCTATCATTTAAGCTCTCCTTCCCACCTGCCCCCACTAACTCATTCCTCCATGAAAAGTCTAGAATCATTCCTCAACACCTTGCATCATTCCCTGTCTGTAAACATTCTTTCCTTCACCCAGAGAAAGGAAGGGAGGACTGAGGAAGGAGTGGGGCTCCCAGGCTGCAGGACTCTCTGTGGCCAGGAGCACAGAGAGAATCCCCTGGGAATGTGATTGTCTTGACCTTTGGGGTTCAGTATGAGCGCCTGGCCACACAGTCCTGGGCCCATGCCTTCCTGACCCTTAACATGCTTCTGCCCAAACCCTGTGACCTGTGCCTGTTTAGGGCAGGATTCTCTTCTCATTCGTGACCTGTACATACAAAGGGAAATATTGATTCTGTACCCCTCACCCCCTGCAGGTCCTGTGCAAGCTGATAAACAGTTTATACCCACCAGGACAGGAGCCCATTCCCAAGATCTCAGAGACAAAGATGGCTTTTAAGCAGATGGAGCAAATCTCCCAGTTCCTGAAAGCTGCGGAGATCTATGGCGTCAGGACCACTGATATTTTCCAGACAGTGGATCTCTGGGAAGGTAAACAGCTCTCCTGCCTTTAGGACTGTTCTCCTTTCCCCCTCCACTCTGCCCCAGCTCTTGGGGAAAACAGCTCCCAGTGTTCTTCCCTGTGCCCTGTGTGGAGGATGTCTGCAGCTGTCATCCTGGGGTCACCGTTAGCCTCCTTCTTTGTGATGTTCTGTTAACATGTTCTCTTCTAAGGGAAGGCACACCCTGAGGATACAACAGGGACCACAGCAAACTAATGTAAACAGAAGCTTCAACTGAGAGGAAGCTAAAATGGTTCTAGGGATGCCTTTTATTCCTGCTACCCCTCCTGTAACAAATCATAGCTACTGGAGGAGAAGGCAGGCAGGGGGTGAGTGTGCTTCTGACTCACCTGCAGCAAGGCTTATAGAGAACGCTGTCTGGTGCTATTTTGTCAGTCAATTGGAGAAATAAATAGCTCACTAACCTTTTATTAAACAACGATCTGGGAGCTTGAGTGCTATATCTTCCAGATACGTGTTCAGCTTCGAGAACGTGACTAACAATTTTTTTTTTCTTTCACATTTGTGAATTGACTTGGTGAGGGAATCTTACAAAGGCATAAACATCAAATCACATTTCTGGACAGATCTAATATTCACCATTACTAGGGCAAAATGATGTGAATGGAGTAACAGTAGCCTGAGAAGGACAGAGGACAGGTCAGCTCCAGGGTAGGATGATGCTCCTGGAAAAGGGAACGAGACAGACACTGAGAGCCCATCCCCTGGGTGGAAGGCTGGGGCTTTAAAGAAAACAAGGAAGAAGGCCCACTCCTACCGTGCTGGGCCTGACAGGTAGCAGGAAGATGTATAGGGAGTTGGCCATAGGTGGGGATGAGCAGGAGAGCTGTCAACAGGGAAGCAGATGTTTAGGAGTTTCCAAGTCGCCTCTAAAGGCTTTGGGGCCTGGTGACCCCTTCTACGATGGCAGCTGAGGACTGGGGTCCAGGGAGCCTCCTTTTAGTTGAAGAGGACACTTGATATTCCCCAGGATCACTGTCTGAAGCTCAGGCCAGAGCTGGTTACCATAGAGTAGATCAGGAGCTGGAAGTGTGGGGTGCTCGTGCAGAGAAATGGTGACGGGAAGGGGCGAGCTGGTGGTACCACAGCATGGACTGGCCAAGGAGGCTAGGTGTTTTGGATGAGTCAGCTGGAATAGGGCAGGATTGGTGTGTGTTTGTGGGTTTGCGTGCAGGTGAGAGTCTGTGTGTTTGTGCTCACAGCTATTGGACAAGCCATTTGCTGACTTGGTCCCACATTCTCTCCACTACTCTCCATCCTGACTGTGGCTTCAGTGCTGTCCCATGTTAGCTTACTCACGTTAATTCCAGCTGCCCTGCCCCGTGGTTGTGGTGGCTGTGCTCCAGGCCTCCTTGCCTAGGGGCTTATCTTCCTCCTTTACAGGTGTTTTAGGCCCAGCAACTCTCAGTCCTCATCTCCCTGCTCAGCATCTTCTCCCAGCTCTGCTGGCCCAGAGCTGCCCAGTGTCCCTTATGCTGTCTTTATGCTACAGACCAGCAAAGCTGGTGCCTTCTCGTCTGGGCTTCAATTATTCCTACAGGTTGGGGTTCCAGATGTACCTACTATTCTTTTTTTTTTTTTTTGTACCTACTGTTCTTAAAAGTCTTTTAGGTTAAATGTTTGGAATGGACTTATGGGCAAACAGAATATGAGATTCAGGGCTGCAAAAAGGAACCCCAAGAAAACAACTTAAACACAGGGACATTATAGAAAAAGCTGCCAAAGTTCCCCCTAAGGGAAACTGGGGTGACCAGTTCCTGAGTCAGAAGTTCTACTGCCTGTTTCAAAACTATGTTACACCACCTATCAATTAACTTCTCTAAGCCTCAATTTTCTCAGCTATAAAATGGGGATAATAGTACCTTTTCTCAGGGTTGATATGGAGAGTAAATGAAATAGTTGGTTCGTGTTTAGCATAGTGCCTGGCTCTAATAAATAAAATAAATGTCGGCAATGTGGAATTTATTATCATGGCTTGTCCTTTCTACAATTAACAGAAAATGAGAGATGAAGGAGCAAGGCTGGAAAGGTACAAAATTTCTCTTGGGACAAATGGACTTGATGCCACACACAGGAGGTGACAGGTTGCCCGGATGGCCTGTGCCTTTCCTGCCAGCTGTGGAGTCTTCACCCCATCAGCCACTCTCTGAGGGGGCCAGCTTTAGGGGTCACTTTATTTTCAACTTTGTGGTCATTATCCTCTTGATATCTTTCCCTATAATATGTTGCATTCCCAATTCCAGACACAGAAGACTCTGGTATGGTGAGAAGAGCATGAGTTTTGGAGTCAGGTAGATGGGTAGAAACCTTTCTTTAGCTACACACGAGCCGTGTGGGCTCATTTAAGATGCTTAGCTTCTCAGAACCCTTCTTCCCTTCTTGGTAATCAGTTTTAATGCCTCCTTGTGGGAGTCTAGTAGGGATGTAATGTGTAAAAGGGCTAATGCAGTGTCTAGCTCCTAGGCACCTAGTAAATGTTGGCTTCTTTTCCCCTCCTAATAAGCCATCAGCAACTGACTGTTTTGAATCATGTAACCCACTTGACAGGTATTAAGTATGTAGAATTCTAGAATGTTAGAGTAGGCAAGGCTGAAAGATCAATCAATCTGACTGCTCGTCTCAGTAAGCCCATTAATGAGGATGCTGGACACATGGTTTGCCCAGGCCTGTCCTCTTCTCCTGATGACTTGGAGTTAGGGAGGTGCTGTTTGCATTTGGGGTAGGATGCCTGGAGTGCAAATATATTCCCTGGGAGGACGTCACTATATGTGTCATTCCTCAACAGCAAGAGCTAAGAAACATTTCACCCAATTTGAGAGTTATTTTAGGATGCTGTAAGGTGCCTGCGGCTCTATCAGAGCAGCCTTCATTTACTCTAAGTGGCTGCTGATGGTTGTATTTGGTGGGTTTTTCCTCCAGCTGTGGCTTTCAAGTTCCGCACACATCAGAATTACCGGGTAGTCTTAAAACACAGATTGCTGAGCCCTGAACCCAGAGTTTCCGAGGCATTAAATCTGAAGTGGAGCCCAAGAATATGTATTTCTTTTTTTTTTTTTTTTTTTTTTTTTTGTAGAGACAGAGTCTCACTTTTATGGCCCTGGGTAGAGTGCTGTGGCCTTACGCAGCTCACAGCAACCTCCAACTCCTGGGCTTAAGTGATTCTCCTGCCTCAGCCTCCCGAGTAGCTGGGACTACAGGCGCCTGCCACAACGCCCGGCTATTTTTTGGTTGCAGTTCAGCCGGGGCCGGGTTTGAACCCGCCACCCTCGGTATATGGGGCCGGTGCCTTACTGACTGAGCCACAGGCGTATTTCTTATCAATTCACAGGCCATGCCACTTCTGCTGTTCTGGGACCCCAGTCTGAGAACCACTGCTGTGTAGACTTTTATTTTGTGATCCCTGCTGGAAAGGAAAGCAATAAAAATTGTTAAAACCCACATAGCACACCCAACCTCCCCTCTGATATTTCTCACTTGCCAGGTAAGACAGAGAGAGCTAACATGCCACCGATTCCCCTCTTTCTTTAAGACTATTTTTCTTTTTTGAGCAGTTTTAGATTCACAGCAAAATTGAGGGGAAGGTACAGAGATTTCCCTCTGTCCTCTGACCCCACACTTGCAGAGCCTCCCCCATTGTAACACGCTGTACCAGAGGGGTACATGTGTTACAGCTGCACTGCATCGGCACATCATTATCACCCAAAGTCCATCCTTTACGTGAGGGTTCACCCATTGTTGTACATTCTGTGAGTCTGAACAAATGTGTGACATGTGTCCGTCATTATAGTATCCTACAGAGTAGTTTCACTGCTCTAAAAATCCTCCCCACTCTCAACCCCTGGCAACCACTGATCTTTTTACTTTATAGTTTTGTCTTTTTCAAAATGTTGTGAAGTTGGGATCCTACAGTGTGTACGATTTTCAGATTACACTAGCTTTTTTAAAAAAACTTTAAGTCTAATATTAGCTTCCTCTCATGTGAAAGGGTTAGAAGAGGCCAAGTAGTCCGATTGCAGTTCTGAGCTGCTTGTGTAAACTGAGCTCTTCCTCTTTCACGTTCCTTCCTGTGGTCAACAGTCCATTCTTAGATCCCCACCGGGACTCAGTCTCAATTCTGCTATGCCTGCATCTAGAAAATTCCCAACACCTAGTCAATCCTTCTTTGGGGATCACATTCTTCTTCATTTTCTTAGAAGAAGAGCTTGGAGCAGTGGTTTTCAAGCTGACCAGCCCCGAGGGTCCATGAGTGGCTTTCAGGGAGAAAAGCAATTCCAGGCTGCAGGACTCTCAGGCTGACTCTCAGCTTGGATCAGAGCCCTTTTAACTATTAGCTTAACTTTTTTTACTTTGTAGAAGGTATCTCCAAAGGTAGGAATTATTGCTTAACAAAAAAATATTATTTAGCCTTATTACTTACCACATGCCAGACATTGGGATTTTTTAAAAATTGAAAACCAAAGAGCAGTGCTTGCCTATTTGTCTGGCTATATTAGAACCATCTCAAGAGACTGGCCCAGAATCTGAATATTTAAGAGTTTCAGGTAATCCTGACGGTTTGTTTTGTTTGGAAGTCACCTGGTGAAACCCATGTTTCTCTAACTTGTCTGAGGATCTAAATCACTTAGGGAGATTGTTAAAAATATAGAATCCCAGGACTTGCTGAATCAGTCTCTTGGGAGAATGCCCTCCAAATGCATATTTTAAAAGAGGTGTCCTACACTCAACTCCCATAAATCATCCTAGAAGCTTTGGAAACCCTGCTGTGGAGCAGGCTATGTATGGCCAGTTTTTTATACTTGCACAATTTCAAAAACTCCATCACTAGGCAAGTGTTGTACTTGGTTGTGATACACATACAAGCAGTTTAGCTGTTGTTATACTATACCTGGTGCACTCACCTCACTGCTCCTTCATGCATTTAAATATTGAACCCAAGTTCCTCCTGTATGCCCCTGCCACCAGACAGGACTTGATCTTGGCTTCTGACCTGGCAAAGCCTGAGAGGGAAGGCTGGGGAAAGGCTCTCTGCTTATGTCATCTACCCAAGAGTACTAGAGTTCTTCACAAGGAACCTCTGTTAGGAAGCATGTCGGACATGCTTCCTCTGTTAGGAAGATAACTAGGCAAGAACTGGTTACATAATAGAGTTCTGGTCACAGCATTATTTAGAATCTTGATATTAATTGACTTTGTCAGCACACTGATGGGGAAGCCCCAACTGCTTCTCTTTGCTTTAATCTTATTTGAGTGAAGATATAGAAACATTATTCCAGCTAAAACACTCAAAGATATGTGGCCATTTGGAGTTGGTGCCCTTGAGCCTATGGGAACCTAAACCTGTGCCCCAGGTTTATTCACCCAGTATATCCCCTCTGGTCTGGCAATGAAGCAGCCACTGCCACTCCTTCAGATCAGGCCCAAGCCCTGGCTCCTGCCAAGGAACATGTTTCCCCAGCCAGCCTCCAGGAAGGTCCCATAGAGATGGCAGTGTGGCTCAGTGGACTCTTCATGGATTTTGCATTAAGACAGGCCTGAGCTAGTTAGATGGCTCAAGACATGTTAATTAGCTTCCTTGAATGAGGTTTTGCATGCAGGCATGGAGAGGAACAATCTCAATTCTATGGGGTTGAGAGTACATATAATAAAGTGTCTAAACTATAATTTATATTAAATCTCTTGCTTTAGGACCTGTCCTAAGGAAAAGATTTCCAATTTGTTCCTATCAAATCATGCTCCCTTCCCTAGTGCCTTCTGCCTCAATTATGCAGTCACATCCTTTGCCACTCTCCTGGAATGAGGGGAGGGTTGTATTGATATGAGAGTTCCAGGTCTCTGGATATCTTACCCTTGCTGCAACTTAGTTTTCTCTGTCCTTTCTGGGTTTGGGTGGCAGTACCATGTATATGCATTAGCTTTATATGCGCAATGCAGGCTGGCTCTATGGTGTGACAAAGCTTGCTTCTGCACCCATTCAGTGCTCCCAGGTAGTATCTGTGGCTGAATTGCTGGGTGTCAGGTTCCACATTTCCCTGGATCCTGGACCTATCAGACCAGTTCTTTCCAACCACAAGAAACAGACTTCCTCTGTGCTCTTTGTACAGAGTAGAGCTGAGGAATACACCCTGACCTGAGCCTTTCTGTGCTTAATCACTGCTCTAGGTTCTTTTTCTTGACTCGCTGCTTAAGAGAAAACCTTCTCCCTCTCTCTTTCCAGAATGAGCCTTCAGAGTATAATTACTACATTTCTGTTTTTTAAAAAGGAATCCTTTAAACAGTGACAATTACAGAGATACTTTCATCTGTGGAAGACAGGAGCCCTTCTAACAACCATGTCTGTGTTTCCTCTTTCAATTCTTAGTATTCCTTGTCCCCTCCCCTTCCATCTGCTGCCCACATACTCTATTCTTCAACACCCCAGCTGTTCCTTGAGTCTGGGGGATTCCTCACTGACGACATTTCATCCCTGTATCCATTGACCACTCCCCCAGGGCCTCCAGATCCAGGCAGTCACCCTGTGGTTAACGCAGAGCTGGGTGGGAGCGAAAAGGTGAGAGAAGGGGAATCTGCTCACGCCCTCTCTCTTTTTCTTGAATAATTGGCTATCTGGGACTGGACTTCCTCTGAGGGCCTTAATTGTTTATTTGATTACAGTTCTTCCTCCATTCTCGCTTTCCATCTGCCTTTCCCCTGTAATTCTGTATTCCCCCGTGATGGAGCTGCAGCAGCGGGGTCAGAGAAACTGCAGATGGTTCACCAGGTCTAGAGAGAACCTTTCATATTTGCTCTTAACTTCCACAGCTCCCTGTCAGGCTGAATGTTGTCTTCCTTTTTAACCCTGTTCCTTTAAACTTTTATAATCTACACTGGGATGCCTTTGATCTGGCTCGACATTGCCCGCTACCCTCCCTGTGGCATCCTTCTCAGTCCAGGACAACGGGAAGGGAGGACAGAAAAAAGGTTGGGAGGGGCGGAGTGACTTGCAGGGCCCAAGTGCCTCTCCATGAACTAAGGGTCCCTGGGTTTCTCAGGTAACAATGCCCCCCATCCCACTGTGCAGTGGTCACTCCAGGCCTCTCTCTCCCCCTTGCTCTGCTGTCTCTTTGCATATAAGCTGGTTAATTTATTGTCTCCATTTAGCTCCTTTCAAGCAGCACAAAATAAAGGGGCCTGTCACTTGTGTCACGCTGAGTGCTTTCTGTGCTGATTTGCTGTTCTTCCTTTGCCAGGCCCCTGGCCCAAAGAGCCAAGTGAATAGGAAACGTTATGCACATGGATGATTCTAGACCCTTTTAACCCAGATAAAGTAAAAAAGAGAAGCCACCTGGGATTTGGCACAAGATTATTCCACCCCACCAACTTCTCTCAAGCTTCCTTTTCTCTTTTCAGTTCTAAGGAAAGTCCTCTTCTGCAGACTATCGTGCCAGCCCACTCACACGACCTCCGCTTCCCACAGATGATAGGCCTCACCAAGGCCAGGTCCTCTACTTAGGGCAGGGACTTACCTCTATCCTGGAATATTTTATTCATACACAGCTATGAGTAGATTAGAAGCTGAGTATCTCTGGTATGTACCATACCACATAAAGAAAAATTAACCAGGTTATCTTTTGTTACTTTCTGAGAAGTTTGGGGATGGTTGTCTTAGGGCTACTTTGGGAAGTGTTTGATAGCACCTCCACATTGAATGTGGTCACCCCAGCCTTCCATCCAAATTTCCCTCCTGGGTGTCCAGCCATGGCCTCCCAGAATTCCTTGCCTCTGACACACGCTTGGCTTTAATCTCTTCTTTGGCTTCTAGGGAAGGACATGGCAGCCGTGCAGAGGACCCTGATGGCTTTAGGCAGTGTTGCAGTCACCAAGGATGATGGTTGCTATCGGGGAGAGCCATCCTGGTTTCACAGGTAAAATCCTTGTCCTTCCCCCTGGACCAGAGGATGATTTTAATTACAGGAAGGGTTTGAAGTCCTGGAGCTATTTATATACAAAGAGACTATTTATATACAAAGCCCTTAGGACAGAGGTTCTTGACCTTCCTAATGCCGCGACCCTTTAATACGCTGCCTTAGGAGTAAGCATTCCTCGGCCCACAACTGAGTCCCCCAAACCAAGGCAAGGCTGACCCTGCACTTGAGGCCAACATTCCACCCAGGGCAGAAATGGTTGGGCCTTTCCTACTGGGTCCCTGGATCCTCCTTCTCTGCCCAAGTTCTGTTTCTTCTAAGGTTCAGTAGGACTGGATGGCCTAACAGTTGGCTTGAAGTCTGAGCTTGGTTTTCTTCTGACTCAAGCGGCCCTAATCCTGCCTACCTAGCTTTCTTCTCTCCTTTCTTCTCCTCCTCCTCCTTCTTCTCTCTCTCTCTTTCTCTGCACTTAATGAAGAGTAAATGTGTTCTGTTGCCTGGCACAGTACTGGCTAATACCCATTTTCCCAGTATGTTTATGAATAGCATCCTCTTTCACTCTCAAAAGTGTCCTGATCTGGATGATAAATTTTATGATTATCTCAAAAAAGGGCCTTTTCCTAAAGTGATTTCTTTTTTGCATGGTATGGGAGGGAGGCAGGAAGTTTAAACTGCATAGCTTAGTGGAAGATGAAGAGAAAAGAGCGCCTTATAACAGGTAATTAAATATTCATTTTTCCTAATCCCCCTTTCTTTTCCTTGATAGTTACAAAAAGGTACCAGCTTGTGTCATTTTAAATGAATTTGGTCTAAAAACCTCCTAGATATAGGCCAGGTGAAACCCTGGTTTTAATCCCAACATTATTGGTGACCTACTGTGTTCTATGTGGCTGCAAAACTAAAATTATTTTCTATATGGCTCTTTGCTGACTTCTAATCTAGGCTAGGCAATGTTCCCTCATTAACTCCTAGACCCCTCAGCTCTGAAATGGAACATTAATCCTGGGCCCTATACAGGGAAGGGTTGAATGGGATTGATGGTGTGCTTTGTAAGAAGTGTTGATTTTGTTTTATTTTTACCTCACAAGGGCTTGAGGTAACTGTAAGAGAAAAAGTGATAAGGAAGCTGGCTGAGATGGCCTAAAGTGGTGGGGGAAGAAGGGAGAGTGGAGAAAGGAGGAAAGAAGGAAAGTTGAGAGTGCGTTCCCCAGAGAGAGAGCCACTGATATGTTCTCTTTGCCGGAAATACAAGTAAACATCTGGGCTCCTAGAAGGATAGAGAGTTGATGCATCATGGTAGGGCTGTGGCTCAAGGTAGAACCTGCTGGTCTATTTGGCGACCCCCAGTAGAGCTTAATTGCTTATCTTCAGAAGGGTTGGAAAACTGTCATAGTAACATCATTCCATTTCACTCCCCCATTCAGGAAAGCCCAGCAGAACCGGAGAGGATTTTCGGAGGAGCAGCTTCGCCAGGGACAGAACGTGATAGGCCTGCAGATGGGTAGCAACAAGGGTGCCTCCCAGGCAGGCATGACTGGGTATGGGACGCCCAGGCAGATCATGTAAGACACCGCATCCCACTCCTGGAAGACAGGACAGGTGTTCCACACCATGGTCTCTATGAAAAAGAAATAGTTAGTCACCTACTGACCTTCTCTTTCTCAAAGCCTCCTGTCCCCAGTTTTTGCAAGTGCTGCATTTCTGCTGAGAATCCACGTTGCCTACGCTGCCACCTTGTGTTCATTTAGAACTATGCAAAGACTCCGCTTTTCTCCTCCTGAGCTCCTTTAGCCCTAAAATTTCCATTTGTTTGATTATTTATTTATTTATTTATTTGCCAAACAACCTTCCTCTACCCCAACTTATAGAATGCACCTAATAAACAGATTAGTCTTGTGTCTTAAAGTGTAAAGTTCATTCTTTGTCTTAGGAACTTTGCAGGCTAGGCTGATTTATCTTTCATTCAAAGGCCAGAAAGATGAAATGAAGCCTAAGTTGTAGCTGTGAGAAACATAGGTAAACTTACAAGATTATATTTATCTTGACATTGCAGTAGAAATACAGTATTATATTTATCTTGACATTGCAGTAGAAATTCTAGAAATAGTTTTGCCCATTCTGAGAGCCTAAAGCTATGAGTTCAAGAACAAGGTCTTTGAGACCAAATGTTTTAAGTATGTACTTTGTGCTTATCATGGCAAACTTGTCAAAGGCATAGGAATGAGCAAGAGGAAGCACCATTTCTTCAGGCACTCTTGTATAGGTTCCCAGGAAGTAGCTGATGAGTAGATGGATGGGTGGATGGATAGTTTGGTTGAATGCATGGGTGGATGGATGTTTTGGATGAATGGATGGGTGGATAGATGGTAGAATATCTGCATTAATCCTCCTGCAAGCCAGACCCTAGGTCTGATGCTGAGGTTTATACAGTATTTTTCTTCATTCCAGAGCTATGGGCAATGAAGCTTTCTCTCCTAAAATCATATAAAGGATCTAAAGCCTTAAAACTTTTGAATATGGCCTGAGATTGACATCTACCTAAGATAGATAGGTTTTTAAGATTTTTTATCTCATGGATAGAAAACATTAAGAACAAAAATAAGCCTGGGGACTACTAATATATCTTATTCTTTCCTACCAGTAGAAATAAGGGAAAAAGTAATACGTCTAGTTAGAAAAGAAATAAGATATTTTATCCATATAATAAAACATTAATTAACAAGAAAAGGCACAATAAATGAAACTACAGACATTGCTACACTTTACACATTTGCATGGTCATTGTTCAGATTGCTCTCTGCAGTTCTAGGCTTCCCCAGCAGTTTCTGTGGGACCTCCATGGGCCCAGGGCTGCTGAAGAGGCAGAACCCTAGGTCCCTAGGTTCTCACTCCTGCTACAACCATACCAGCTCTGATATTGTCTATTTACATATTAGCATTCAAACATAACATTTAAAAAAGACTTTTAATGTAAAAATAAAAGAGGAAAGAAAATCGGCCCATGGCACCCCTAAACTGATTAATATGTCTTTTCAATGGTCCTAGTGACATTTTGAAAGCTACTAGTGAATTGTTTGTTTCTGGAAAGATGTCACCCAAACGTGGCCGCTGAATTCCTTCCTTAAGTCAGACTTGGAGTTGCCATGAAAGTAAGAAAGGAAGGTAATGGGTCCTAAAAAGAGAAATAAAACTGGGAGGAAATTCCTGGAGAGATGGAAGGTGGTTAGGCTTCTGCTTGGAACTGGGAGTCAAGCCTGGGAAATAGTTTCCAAGAGGAAGGGGAAAGAAAGGTTAGAGAACTTTCAGGCTGTGGCTTGTCCTGTCTCCCACATTGCCCTGGCTGTGCCAGTGACACTGAAGGGCAGGAAGACAGCAAAGTCATCTCAAAGTGAGCAGGAAGCAGCCTGCCAAATCTAGGGCAGTGCTAGAGCCCCCTCCAGTGAGGCACTGGAACACTGGCAGGCTTCCAGCACCTGGGCACTTCCTCTGCCCCACATGATCCCATCCCTCTAGCCCTGTCTGAAACTGCAACCTAGAAATGAGGCTCTTGACAACTTGAGGCCCTAGGGGGCAGAGGTTTACTTTGAATGCTGAGGGGTAGAGTAGGAGATAACAAAGAATGAGAGTGCCCAGTGTATAATTCCACAATATATTTTCAGCTCTTGAAAGTTGCCAGGAGTGATGCAAACTTGAGTCTGAGATTTTGCTTTTCTTTTTCCTCACTTTGCATTTGCAGTCAAGGTAGTAAATGACTTCAGGGAAATGGGAGCTCACAGGCAACAACTCAAGAAAGATCCCTGAAAAGTATAAACATTGTCATTATAACTAGATAGAATAATCACTTAAAATTAGCCTAACAAATACACTAAAAATGTTAAAGGAAACTATTGGAAAACAAAATCAACTAGAGATAAGGAACACAAAAAGAAGATACTTCAATTAGTAAATTGGAGTATCAAGGCAAGGCACTCTGTAAAAACAATATGCACCAATAGATGGTAAATACAAAGAAATATAAGCAATATGAGTCAACAATCATCTAATTAGAATTACAGAAGGACAGAAAAAAAATCAAGGTAGTGAAGGAAAAATTTGAAGAAGTAGTTTTGAGACTTTTCCACAATAAAAATATAAAATAAAAGGCATAAGAACTCAATTTTAAAAGACTCATAAGGTGCAAAAAAGTACATGATAAGAATCCTGAGTGGGAAACATTATAGTAAAATGTATGGACATTAAAAATAAATAGGAAACTCTCAAAGCTCGTAAAGAGTAAAAGCATGTAACAGATAAGGAAAAAGAATCAGATTGACATTGGATTAAGTACCCAGGTAAGAAAAGTATATTACCAGGACGAAACAATTTGATATGAAAAGTGAGAATAAAAACCTGTGTTCTATCCTTTGCCTTTTTTCTCTTCTTAAGTCAGAGAGATTGCCCATTCCAAGCCCTGAATTTTATCTATGGTAATAAAAGAAACCTCTGGTGAACTGACCTATCCAACATCATTTAGCTAATTAATTTGTAGAGAAAGATTTAAGTCCAGTTTTCTGGACTTCAAGAGCAGTACTGATTCCTTTACCATTACCCAGACTTTGTGTTAATTTTCTCTCACTAATTGTAAGTCATTATCAATAAAAAATAGTCCTGTTGATTTATTTTTTCAAAAATTGTCCTGGTAATTTATAAAATCTATCTATATACTGAAGGTACGAAAATGACAGGCAGAAAACCAGGTCTGTCAATAAATCAGTCAACAAGAATTTATTGAGTCCCTAATGTGTTTAAGGAATTGTGTGATAAGCTATAAGATACAAGGAAATATATGATGTGCTTCTTGATGAATGAACTTTATAGTCCAGATGAGTAAATGGAATATATCTGATGGGTTTTGTGTGCCACCAATTGTAAGTTTAAGGGCCAAATGAGAACAATGTTGACCTGGACCTTCTAAAAAAGCAGTTCTCAACCTGTGGATCATGAACCCTTTGGGGATCGAATGACTGTTTCACAGGGGTCACCTAAATACATCCCACATATCAGATATTTGCATTACGATTCACAACAGTAGCAAAATTACAGTTATGAAGTAGTAACAAAAATAATTTTATGGTTGGGGGTCACCACAACATGAGGAACTGTATTAAAGGGTTGAGGCATTAGGAAGGTTGAGAACCACTGTTCTAAAGGGTATCCTGCGTAGGATACCCAGGGCATGTTCAGTGAAAGGGATTGGACTCAGGAACTTCTGCTTTGTGTAATCACGATTGCTTTACAACTTGCTCAGCCTGCCTGGACCAGATACAGTTAAAACAATGAGGAAGGTGCTTGGATGTCAACACAAATCCTTTCTGGGTAAGCATCGGCATAGAACACAGGGAATGAAAATTTCTGTGACTCCTGTGCCTGGGAATTAGCAAAAGCCATTTATGTGCTATTATTCCATCCTGGACCTCTGGAAAGGACGGTTCAATGTCAAGACCTTAAATGAAGGAGAAAAAGTTGTTTGTTTTCAAATATTTTTTTGAAGGTCAAATTCTGTCAAAGGCTTAGCTGGAGGCCAGGTTGGTGTGGAATGTACAAAACTTTCCACGGTGATGGGTATAGGTCCACTGCAGATCCACACATTAACTGCCTCAACCCATGGGCCAAAATCAAGGCTTGCAGACTATAACAGCAAGACCAGTTGTGTAGTGGATAATGTGTCTAACTCTGGATCAGAAACAAAGGTTTGCTAATGGTCAGTGATATTTGTAGGGTTGCATCAGGCTGCAGTAGGAAAGCATGCCCCATTTCTGTTCTTTGATAAGCCAAAGACAGAAATACAATTAAATTAGGCCTGAGTTCTCTACTTTTCACATCATCATTCCTACCAACAACTGTCATTGTAGCTGAGGCTTATAGCAGTGGAAACAAAAAATGCACTTTTCATAATGTCTTGTTTTGTATTGCAAGCATTCTGCCATTTAGCTACAATTTACAGAACGCTTTAATGGCATAGTAGATTGCAGCACTATTGTTGATAGTAAGTTTAATTGCCATATCCTCAAATTAGCAAAACTTATAATTTAATCAGTTATTGAAATTGAAGTAATTCTGCTGTCTATGAACCTTTCACTGCTATGGGAATTATAAAGTACAAAGATAAAATGTTGAATTATGGCAGCATAATTGGCAGAAATGAGCACATCATTCTTGTGAGTACTGTGTAACCCTAGCTCCCTTGGACAATTCGAAGGCAAGTTTTCCAAATTTAAACAGACCAGGATTGACTTCTTCAATGGCCTAGATCCCAGATCATCCTTCACATGGGCTTGGTCATGGCTTCACATGGTCATGCCCTTCAGCTCTGCATATAATGAACAAGCTGAAGACCATGAGGAAGGTAAGTGTCTCTGCACCTAAGCATTGTTTAAAAATCACTTCAAGTCCAAAGTCCTCAATTTTGGTATGAGGACAATTAGTGACAGTTATGGTCATGGTGGGGGAGGGGGATGGGGCGAGCAGAGAGAGAAAGGAGGAGGGAGGGGTGGGGAAGGGAAGGAGGGAGGGGGTGGGGCCTTGGTGTGTGCCACACCTTTTGGGGGCAAGACACGATTGCAAGAGGGACTTCGCCTAACAAATGCAATCAGTGTAACCCGGCTTATTGTACCCTCAATGAATCCCCAACAATAAAAAAAAAAAAGAAAAAGAAAAAAACAGAAAAAAAATCACTTCAAGTGGTGGTTGCCAATTCTTAACAGTTTATTTACACATTTTAGCTGCATAAAAAGAATCTAATAGGTTGGTTGAATTCAAAATATAACGTACTTTTTTTTTAGCATAACCTTTTTTCTTTCTTAAATTACAGACCTACTTAGCAGGCCATGCATTTTTTCTAACTGCAGGTGGGGGAATTGAAGGAGAATAAATTCCGAATAACCATTACTCAGAATTTGGAAGAAAATAGCCAACCCTTAATCTCCTTAACATTATACTGTCTGTGCCCTTAAAGCCACTGGGTATGGGGCAAATTGAGTAGGCATCTTCTGGGCCTCTGGTGCCCAATTTTTCTCCATGTAATGTTAATGTGCTATAAATTGGAGCAATGGGAATTTTACATCATAACAATTCTTTGCCAACATGTGGACCCAACAAACAAAAGAAAGATAATTGCATCTTTTAAAATATTACTCCTTTCTTCCACATATGACTGAGTCAAAATTGCCTTGTGTTGTGATGAGCAGCTGTGAGATAATCCATAATTATGGTCTCTGAGTCAATGCTCCTTGGAAAGACACAGTGATTCCAGATATTAGTTTGTACCTGCTTTATTACCTTGCTACTGCTTCATTAATAACACAGATCTTAATTAATATTTAGCATGCTTAATTTATTTATTATCACTCTATCTTCAAGGTGTTTGTGCAATGGGCCAGCAGGATAGTTTTTCCTTTTCAAAATTTCAAAATAGACATTTTCCCTTGATAAAACTTCATAAAATATTCAAACAATTCAGGGAATGTGAAAAACCTCTTTAATTCCATCATCCAGGATAACCACTGACCACTCTCTACAGTTAGTGCATTTTATCCTAGCATATTAAAATGCATATTTAATCAGCATTACATGTTTAGAATATGTACATCTTTATGATCCATTTGTAGTAAATTATTTTCTCTTAGCTATAATCTGTCCACTGTTAAAGCTTTGTAAAAGAGGGAAAATATCTTCTTAGGAAATAGGAGGATGTGATTCATGGGAGTGTTCAACAAGATCAGAATTGGAAGCTAGTCATTTCTACAGACAAGCTCTTCTACAAGAAAATGACTAAACAATTTTTCATTGAAAATCCATTGGATGGATGTATCATCTTTTATTTCATTAATCCTTTATTGTTGAATTTTGTCATTAAATTAATGCTGTAAGATTTTGCAATAATTGCCTTAGGATAATTTCCTAGATGCTAAATAACCATTTTTTATTGATATTGTCAAATTACCATCCACACTACCCACCAATTTATAGTCATCTGCAAAGTATATGTATGTGGCTTTTTCCCTAAACACTCATTCACATTATCATCTTTTTAATGTGATATTTTGAAGGACACCATCTGCATATTAGGACATGAGTGGGACTTGGTGCCCTTCCCGGGCAGCTGCAGATGTGTGGTGGGGTACCTTGCCATAAATCACAGCATTTTTCATTTCTTCCGCAGAGCATATTAAAATTTTCAGTAATTCATGCTTGTTAATGACTTTATGAAGTAAACAGGGTTGCCAAAGACAGGTCAGCTTGTAAAAATTATTGAAAATTATGGCACTAGAACAGAAATGATTGTTTCCAGAATTCACCTCAAATGTCTTATGTAAAAAAAGCTAAAGTGAAACATGATTAATTGATTCATCATTGAGAAAAATCAAAGATCTGATGTGGCTGTGAGCCTATAATATATTCTCAAAATAAATATGTTGGCTTTTATAGCCCTGAGCTGAGAAGGTAAAGCTATCTTGAAGGGCAAGGATAAATCTCACTATGGTTCAGATGATTTTAGCACAAATACTGTCCTATTGACCTTTATTTTATTGAAACAGATATTGAATGGCCTTCTGTGAGATAAAGTTAAAGATCCATTTGGTTCCACATCTTTGGATCAATAATTATTTGGGAAAGCATTACATCAGTCTTACGATGGGATGAGCTTAGCTCATATAGATTGCAAAAGGAAAAACTCTGCCTGAACAAAAATCCCATTTCAGAACAAATTAAAAAGAAAAATAATGACCCATGGGAACTTCACTGAAGGAATATTGTCTTAGCCCATTTGTGCTGCTATAACAAATGCCATAGATTGGGTATCTTATAAATAATAGAAGTTTATTTCTCATAGTTCTGGAGGCTAGAAAGTCCAAGAGCAAGGCAGCAGCAGATGTGGTGTCTGGCAAAGTCTTGTTCTCTGTGTCCAGGATGGCACCTTGCTGCTGTGTCCTACAGAGGGGATGATCTGACACTATGTCCTCATGAGGAAGAAGAAATGGAAGTTCTCGGCAGCTTTCTGCAGCTTCTTTTATAAGGGCATTAACTCATTCATGAGGAGAACCCTTATGGCTTAATCACTTCCCAAAGATCGCACCTCTTAATATCATCATCTTGGGCTTTAAGTTTCACCATCTGAATTTTAGAGGGACACGTATGTTCAAACTGTAATAGATATTTATTTAGCACATACTAAATGTCAGGAACTCTATATAATCCATTCCCTTTAAGGCTTATAACATTAAACATAAGTACTCTCCTTACGTGTATACTGGTTTCCAGATAAGGGAAGTGGGGATTAGAGAGGTTAAAGGATTGTCCAAAGTCCCACACCCAGTAAGAGGAAAACTGAGATTTGAACTCTATCTAAACACTACGATGTCAAAGCCACTATGGAATGGTGCCTTCTACATCTAGACACAGTGTGGGCTCTGGGGGGTACACAGGCAATTAGCGTTTCATCTCTCCCCTTAGGAATGCACAGTGAAGAGCTCGCCTATCTGCAATTCAGGAAAGCACAGGTATGTGTACTCTGGACCTAGCTCAAAAAATGTGTTTTATTTTTTCCTGAGTTCAGAGCACCTTTGTGTTTACAAATAACCAATATTCAAGGTAGCTAGCTTTATTAATATATTTGAAAGTATTTTTGTTTGGTTAATTTCTTTTGTTTGTTTTTTAAGACAGGGTCTTATTCTATGGCCAGGCCAGATTGCCATGGCATCAGCCTAATTCACAGTAACCTTAGGTTCCTGGGTTCAAGTGATCCTCCTGCCACAGTGTCCTGAGTAGCTGAGACTACAGGTGCCTGACACAACACCCAGCTATTTTTTTCTATTTTTAGTAAAGACAGGGTCTTACTCCTGCTCAGACTGATCTTGAACTAATGAGCTCAAGGGATCCTTCCGCCTTGGCCTCCTAGAGTGCTAGGATTATAGGCATGAACTACCAGGCCTGGCCCACTTGAAAGTTTAACATAAGATTCTTGATTGGAATTATTCTCACAAAGCTATGCAGATGTTATGCAATATTTTTTCTTTGAAACCTTTTAATTAGGCCCAGAATTAGGGTAAAGATGAGTGAGGCACTCCCCTGGGGCACAAAATTTAATATTGAGAACAAATGCCCTCTGTAGTGAAAGGAATAAGGATGGTAAAACTACATCTCTGGCAATGTTGTATTCATAGCAATCCATAGATGTTACTAATTAATGTTTAATTAATATATCAGCCAAGATTTACAGGGCACTTGCTCTATGTTGGGCTCCATGATACCCTGAGAGTATTATAAAGTATATGTTATAAAGTAAAGTCAGAGTATTATAAAGAACTCTCTCGGCTAATGTAGGTTAATCATGAGAAGAGTCAAAAAGCAAAGCCCCCTACTTGTACTGTCATGCCTCATAATTTTGAATTACTGTGGAGAACAACAGCTCTCACAATCTGATCCGAGCCCTGTGGACAGATTCCATCCTCCACTAGTTTGCTAAAACACCAAGGCATTTTATTGGTGAGTCTGAAGAGCCTGTATCTCTGATCAGGGAATTTGGCAGCCTAGGTAACTAACTGTGGACAGATGCTATCAAGGAGTTCTAGTAAAATTTAACTTATGAAAGAAGTGCAAAAATACCATTTAAGATAAAACTCTTTCTGCTCCGTTGGACTAAATTGACTTAGCAGAGACATCCACTCATATGACCTTTATGCTTGAAGAGAAAGTGAGAAGATGCTAGCACACACCCTCAGGAAGTCAGATGCACTTAGCCCACTGGAGAAGCTGTAAAATTCCACTGGAGGATCCTGAATTCTGTTTGTAGACCCAGGCACTTAACCATCCATATTTTAGAATTCTCAAATGAGATTAGTAACATTGTGACAGACCCTCTGGCAAAAAAAAAGACCTACCTCAGATGCCCTGCAGTAAACCCAATCAAATAGAGAGGTCAGTGGAAATTAAAAAAAAAAAAAAAAAAAATTTAGTAGCTAATGTTCCACAAACCACACACAGACATTGTATATGTTGGCTAGAACAAAACTGAACCTATGGTTGCAAACTGGAAAAAAAAAACCAAACACAAATTCTCTAGCACTATATAACTTCTCATTAGCATAGGAAATGTTGAAAAGCCAAAACCATTTTTAATAGGAAAGGTCTAATTCAATTCTGAAATAATTGTTTGGTGGGGGTAGGATAGGATTTCTATTTTATTACATCACTATTATTTTTATTTGGATTTTAGTTATGCTGCCAAGCACTTGAGCTTTTGATAGAAATTACCAGAACGTATACTTAGGCATTTCTCTTGTTTGCCCCTATTGAATTATATCAAGGCCATTGGTGCCTCTTACTGGGGGGAGCAAACAATTGAGTAGTGTTATTTCAGATTCCACACTCTGCGCTTAGTCTATGGAAGAGCTGGTATACCAAGGTGCTAAACATCAGAGAATCCAGGAACACTGAACAAATAACTGAGATGAATTTGGTGGAGAAGCTCTGCTGGGCAGGGCAGGAATTGACTGTTAACTGCTAAGAAATGAGATGATCTCTAGGCCAATTTAAACCACACACATTTTAAATTATTTCATTGTTCCTGTTCCTGTTTTTCCTTTGCTTATTTTTATTCCTCATTTTTTCTCCATACCTTTTGCTGCCAAGTTCATTTTGAATTATTTGTTTCTATCATAATTGTTCTCATTTTCCATGGTTCTACCATTTCCCAATCTTATCCTGACATTCTGATTAATCTGATTTTTAAAGTTGCTTTTAAAAAATATATCCCTTTCTAATCTTGTGACCTTTGCATAATTTCCAAAGTCAATATTTTTTAGTACAGCAGATTCATTCCTTCATCAAACATAAAACAGTTTCAGCTCCTGCCGTGAGCCAGATGCTATGCTGGCTCAGTACCATGACAACTTTCTGTGAGAGTGCTGTTTTCCACCTTGGGCCAATCTAGGCCTCTTAGGGCTTGTCTAGGTAGGTATGTGAAGTAGAATGGCTTCTGGACTAGCTCACCCAAGCATCCCCCCAGCCCAGCCATTTTTTTACACTGCGTTGAGCACTTACACCAGGCAATTCAAAAGGGAAAAGAGATCTTTTTAATTGGCCCATTCAACCAGAAAGAAACGACACATTAGCTGTCTATCTCTACCTCATTTCCCTATTACTAGTCTAGTTTAATAACAGGACAATCTTGTCCGAGCATTCGCCCCTTGGGATTCATGTGGCTGACTGTATATGATGTAGTAATGGATCCTCCCAGCCTATGGCTGAGTCATACTGTGCCATCCTCCCTCCTCCCCTCCACACAAGGAGAGTCAGAAGAATAGGTGGGGTTTCAGGGTAACAGGTGGGTAAAATCGTAAAAGTACCACCTGCAGCTATCCCAGAATATGACCAGGGTCTAGGATTTTTTTCAGTGCAACCTATTAGAAGCAAGTTTATTCTGTTGAGGGAGACAATCCTTCAAGGGTCTGTCAGTCTATCAGATCCCTACAAGGCCTTCCTGGGTGTTATGGATTTAATTAGTCTCCCACAAAAGATATGTTGAAGTCCTTATTTTGCTATGGAAGTCTTTCCAAATATAATTGGTATAGATGATATCATGCTAGAGTAAGGTGGTCCCTAATCCAACACGGCTGCCGTCCTTATTAGAGAAAAGACACAGAGCCCTGCAAGGGGAAAACGCGGGTGGTGATGGAGGCAGAGACTGAGTGCTGCAGCTGCAGGCCAGGGAGCACCGTGGACTGCTGGCAACCACCAGGAGCTAGGAAGATGGAAGGAAAGATTCTACCTCACAGGTTTCAGGGCCCTGTGCTCCTGCCAACACCTTGTTGGACTTCTAGCCTCAAGAACAGTGAGACAATAAAATTCTGCTGTTTTAAATCCCCCCAGTTTGTGGCAGCCCATGGAAACTAATAACATGGTATATGCCAAGAATTGGAGGACCTGAGTGCTCTCCATCTTGGCTGCTTTTCAGTGTAGTATCTCCTGATATTAACCTTAAGGAGGAGGTGATATCTCCATCTCAGACAATGAGGAGGTTTACTTATTGTTTGCTGTAAAAGTAGTGGCATTCTTCAAATGTGATGTATACCCACTGCATGTGAGGCGCCCATCTGGACCAGGAGACTTAGGTGCAAATGGGAACCCATCGATACTCATGCTGCTTGCTGGGCCATGGATATCACGTTTCCAGCTATGATTTATGAAATAGTAACAAACTAACCTGTTAGCTTATAAATTAGATAAAACCAAATCCCAGACCCAACTAATCCCTGAAAGGGGCTATATCACTCCAGGACCCCTGTCCAAGGCTATTCTTGATACACTGAATGGGATAATACAGGGAGCTTGTCTTCAAAGAGCTTCGAGTCTAGTTGAGGTTAGGATATACACAGGACAAGCTAAACAACCAAGAAGAGAATGTGAGAGATGCTACGAAGCAGTGCTTGGTGAGTTATCCTAATGTTTTTTAGAGTCTCAAGAATTACTTTGTACCATAAGGTTTGCAGTAAGGAGGAAAAAGAGAGTGTTGCAGGCTGGGGTGCAAAAGCATGCAGGAAAGCTATAAGCAGGGTGAGAAGTTGGTGAGGATTTGAATGGTGTGAGATTCTAGGAGAGGACTGTTAATATCAGCTTCCTCTTTAGTTCTAGGGCATTTGTTTACATCTCTGTGGTAGTATTTATTGCATAATATTTTAATCAGCTGTGTTCATGTCTTCCCCCTCCATTGAGAGCTTTCTAAGGGCAGTGAAATGTTTTTGTTCATTTAAAAAAAATATTTCACATCTGTCACGTAGTAGGCATTAATAAATGTTGAGTAAATGAACGAATGGATACATGGAGGACTAAAGATTGAAGATCGAAAATGTATAATTTGACAATGCAGGGTAAGTGTATGTGCCAGGAGGTCACAGTCAGGAAGGCAGTCTGCTACCTTACTGAGAAAAACCTTGAATGCCAGGGTAGGGGGACTGAGCAGAAAGGCTGCTATTTGTCAAGGATGGAAATAATGATGTCAGAGTCTTTTTAGGAAGATTTATTTAGCAGCGATGTGCTCATTAGTCAGTTTAGTATGAGGGGAGATCCTAGAGGAGGAAAGTGAGTTAAGGGGATATTATAACAGTCCATGCTGCAATGTCACTTTTTAAAATGATCCATATGCTGAGACCCAAAAGATTAGGATCGTGCTCCTGTGAGTCAGCAGGGAAACGGAAGCCAGGATCACTGTCATGCTAGTTTATTATAGGGCCCTAAGCATGACAGTGTTAAATGGCTGGCTGCCTGCCCAGCAATCTGTGCAGCCTTGGGATTCCTCAGGATTTACTCCTTCTCTGCAGAGAGCTCGGTGGAGAGCAGTGATCAGATGGAAACTTTGCATGTGGCTGTCTATCATAACAGAGAGAAGTGGGCTCTAAGTAGCAGAAATGCACATAGCAGGTGCTGAACAGCTAGCTTTTCCTTTGATTAAGCAAAGATGAAGGCGTCACCTCCCACTGCCAAGTGGCTTCTATGTTAGGAAAACCTTGTTCATATCAGATGGATAACTTGGACTTATCTCTAGGTCTTCATGATGCACTGGTCTCAGCACTGGCATAGAAGGGTGAAACATTCACAGTGTTTCCGTGTGTTGAATTCAGGTGTTAGTTATGTATGTGCTTCCACTGATCACTGCTAAAAGTGGACAGATATTGCTCCTTTGATACAGGTCATTGCACACCATCTGCTCCCTGGCCAGCTCACAGACACTGAGCCAGCTTACCTCAGCACGAAGGCCTTTGCTCCTGGGAAATTCCTCTCCTGTTTTTCAAGCTGCTTATGATAGGAAACCACGACATATATGTGACAACTATGATGGTCTTTGACTGTATGTTCTGGGATTAAAGAGACTTTATACCAGAATGCCCATACCAGTAAAAGCAACAAGAAGACCAATCCATGCACATTCACCAAGCTTCTTACAAGCTTGTCTAGCTTATACCCTAGTTTTAATTGCCATCAACTTTCAAACCCAGTGGCTTATCTAGTGTATTTGACTCCCAGAGATGATCATTCCCCCCACCAACATTTGGTGTAGGATAATATTTAGAAATAAACTTATCCTACATCAAGCACACAAAGTAAATTCAGTGTGAGTTTAAAATGACATGCTTTTCTTCCAGAGGCTTAAGACGCTTGGACCCCCCGGGGTTACTCACAGAGTTAGGCTTTTTTGGAATTGTAAAAATTCCTTAGGCCTTTTCTCTGACGCAGTACACCCCGTGAAGCCTGAGATCCAAGGGCATGCCGCCCTTCCTCAGAGATACGGGCCAGAGGGTTGACATATGTTAACAACATATTGTCAGAGGTCTATAGGTGCTCTGCCCTGAAGGAAGGTCACAGTCCTTACTTCATACTGAGTAAACTGAGTGAATGCTTGAAGATATTCTTCTATTAACTCTGTTCCCCTATAGCTGTTTTTGTCTTTGTGCCCTGCTTGGAAAACTAGTCACTGTTTAGAGGAAGAGATTTACTACACAAGTGGTTACATTGATATGATAAATATTTCCTTTCATGTTAAAATTCAGCTAATAGATAATGGATTAGGTGTGTACGTGACTGGAAGAGTATAAAACTTAAACTTGGAATAAAGAACTTTGCTATATGCCATCCTACGGTGTATAGTCTGTTTCTTGACTTAATAATTACAGGAGCGAGTTTACACCTACAGCAAAGCTGCTGCTCGTTCGCGTCTCGGTTCACGCAACATTTGGTCAATAAAAATTTCAAACATACAGTGAAAAATAACTTTTTAGTGTAAATACATATACACACACCGAGATTCCATCATTAACATTTTGTTATTCTTGGTTTATCTTATATCTGCCCATTTAGAATGGATTATTTCCTCTTTTTTTGTATCAGTTCAAGATTCATTTCAAGACCTGAAAACATTCAAACTAATCAAAATAGTACTACTATAATTTCTTTTAATATTTAAATCATATAAAACTTTGAAAAATGTTGGCACAATTAACTAATCCCTAAACAACACATTATCTGATTTTCAAAAGTAATGGCATTTTAACAGAAATGAAAGGAGACACTAATAGGAAAGGACTTCTATAAGGATAAAGAAAAAATAATTGGTAGCAAGTTATTTAGACAAAACACAGAAATGTTTTTACATGTTCCATGTTTGTTTTTAACTTTATGTCATAAAGCCTTTGATAAATATGTTTTTTTTCAAGTATAGGATTTCTAATATAAAAAATTATGTTTCAAATATTTTTAGAAAGAAATTAAAAAGCGAGAGGCAGAGCCAGATGGCGGCCGAGTAACAGCTTCCTTGCATCTGGGCACCATGAGTCGGGGGAGATAGGACCCCAGGCATCTCTGGCTGGTGGTATCTGCCTATCATCACCCCTGTGAGGATACAGGGAGTCAGCCAGAGACTTCTGGACCCCCAGAGGAGGACTAAAACAGTGGAAAAAGATTATGGCTTTTTTCATGTGGATTAATTTGAGTACTCTACAGATCCTAGTTATCAAGCTTTTGTCTGATTGAAAATATGCAAATATCCTTTCCCATTGTGTAGGTTGTCTGTTTGCTTTGGTTATTGTCTCCTTAGCTGTACAGAAGCCTTTCAGTTTAATGAAGTCCCATTTGTTTATTTTCGTTGTTGTTGCAATTACCATGGCAGTTTTCTTCATGAAGTCTTTCCCCAGGCCAATATCTTCCAGTGTTTTTCCTATGCTTTCTTTGAGGATTTTTATTGTTTCATGCTTTAAATTTAAGTCCTTTATCTATCTTGAATCAATTTTTGTGAGTGGGGAAAGATGTGGGTCCAGTTTCAGTCTTTTACATGTAGACATCCAGTTCTCCCAACACCATTTATTGAATAGGGAGTCTTTCCCCCAAGGTATGTTCTGTTTGGTTTATCGAAGATTAGGTGGTTGTAAGATGTTAGTTTCATTTCTTGGTTTTCAATTCAATTCCAAGTGTCTATGTCTCTGTTTTTGTGCAAGTACCATGCTGTCTTGAGCACTATGGCTTTGTAGCACAGACTAAAATCTGGTACGCTGATGCCCCCAGCTTTATTTTTATTACTAAGAACTGCCTTATCTATATGGGTTTTTTTCCGGTTCCATACAAAACGCAGAATCATTTTCTCCAAATCTTGAAAGTACGATGTTGATATTTTGATAGGAATGGCATTGAATAGGTAGATTGCTTTGGGAAGTGTAGACATTTTAACAATGTTGATTCTTCCCATCCATGAGCATGGTATGTTCTTCAATTTGTTAATAACCTCTGCTATTTCCTTTCTGAGGATTTCATAATTTTCTTTATAGAGGTCCTTCACCTCCTTTGTTAGGTATACTCCTAGGTATTTCATTTTCTTTGAAACTATGGTGAAGAGAGTTGTGTCCTTAATTAGCTTCTCATCTTGACTTTATTGGTGTATACAAAGGCTACTGACTTGTGGACATTGATTTTATATCCTGAAACATTACTGTATTTTTTGATGACTTCTAGGAGTCTTGTGGTTGAGTCTTTGGGGTTCTCTAAGTATAAGATCATGTCGTCAGCAAAGAGGGAGAGTTTGACCTCCTCTGCTCCCATTTGGATTCCCTTTATTTCCTTGTCTTGCCTAATTGTATTGGCTAGAACTTCCAGCACTACGTTGAATAGTAAAGGTGACAGAGGACAACCTTGTCTGGTTCCAGTTCTAAGAGGAAAGCTTTCAGTTTTACTCCATTCAGTAAAATATTGGCTGTGGGTTTGTCATAGATAGCTTCAATCAGTTTTAGAAATGTGCCACCTATGCCTATACTCTTCAGTGTTCTAATTAGAAAAGGATGCTGGATTTTATCAAATGCTTTTTCTGCATCTATTGAGAGGATCATGTGATCTTTATTTTTGCCTCTGTTAATATGGTGGATAACGTTTATGGACTTGCGTATGTTAAACCAGACTTGCATCCCTAGTATGAAGCCTACTTGATCATGATGAATGACTTTTTTGATGATAAGCTGTAATCTATTGGCTAGGATTTTGTTGAGAATTTTTGCATCTATATTTATGAGTGCGATTGGTCTGAAATTCTCCTTTTTGTTTGGGTCTTTTCCTGGTTTTGGTATCAGGGTGATGTTTGCTCCATAGAATGTGTTGGGGAAGATTCCTTCTTCCTCAATTTTTTGGAAGAATTTCTGCAGTACAGGAATAAGCTCTTCCTTGAAGGTTTGATAGAATTCTGGTGTGAAGCCATCTGGACCAGGGCATTTTTTGGTTGGAAGCTTTTTTATTGTTTCTTTGATCTCGGTGCTTGAAATTGGTCTGTTTAGGAGCTCTATTTCTTCCTGGGTAAGTCTAGGAGAGGGTGTGATTCCAAATATTGATCCATTTCCTTCACATTGTCAAATTTTTGGGCATAGAGTTTCTGGTGGTATTCAGAGATGATCTCTTGTATCTCTGTGGGATCAGTTGTTATTTCCCCTTTATCATTTCTGATTGAGGTTACTAGAGATTTTACTTTTCTATTTCTCGTTAGTCTGGCCAATGATTTATCTATTTTATTTATTTTTTCAAAAAACCAACTCCTTGTTTCATTAATTTTCTGAATGATTCTCTTGTTTTCAATTTCATTGATCTCTGATTTGATTTTGGACATTTCTTTTCTTCTACTGAGTTTAGGCTTAGATTGTTCTTCTTTTTCCAATTCCATAAGATGGCTTGTGAGATTGTTAATGCGCTCTCTTTCTGTTTTTTGAATGTAGGCATCTAAAGCGATGAATTTACCTCTTAAAACTGCTTTTGCACTATCCCACAGGTTTTGGTAGCTTGTGTCTTCATTGTTGTTATGCTCAAGGAAGATAATGATTTCCTGCTTTATTTTTTTATTTTATTTTATTTTTTTGTAGAGACAGAGTGTCACTTTATGCCCTTCGGGTAGAGTGCCATGGCATCACACAGCTCACAGCAACTTCCAACTCCTAGGCTTAAGCGATTCTCTTGCCTCAGCCTCCCGAGTAGCTGGGACGACAGGAGCCCACCACCATGCCCAGCTAATTTGGTTGCAGTTCAGCCGGAGCCGGGTTTGAACCCGCCACCCTCGGTATGTGGGGCCGGCGCCTTACTGACTGAGCCACAGGTGCCGCCCCCATTTCCTGCTTTATTTCTTCCTGCACCCATCTGTTCTTCAACAGAAAATTGTTTAATTTCCATGCCTTTGTGTGGGGTTGAGCGTTTTTGTTAGAGTTGAGTTCCACCTTTAGTCCCTTATGGTCTGAGAAGATACAAGGTAAAATTTCAATTCTTTTGATTCTGTTGATATTTGTTTTGTGTCCCAGGATATGATCAATTTTGGAGAATGTTCCATGGGGTGATGAGAAGAATGTATATTGTTTATCTTTGGGATGGAGTGTTCTATCAAGCACAGTTGTTCTAGGGTCTCATTTAAATCTCTTATATCTTTGTTTAATTTCTGTTTAGAGGATCTGTCCAGCTCTGTAAGAGGAGTGTTAAAGTCCCCTGTTATGATGGTATTATCAGATATCATATTGCTCAGACTGAGTAAGGTCAGTTTCAAGAATCTGGGAGCATTTAAATTGGGTGCATAAATATTTAGAATTGAAACATCTTCTTGTTGTATTTTTCCCTTGACCAATATAAAGTGACCATCTTTGTCTTTTTTGACTTTAGTTGCTTTAAATACACATGAATCTGAAAATAAGATTGCAACTCCTCTTTTCTTCTGAATTCCATTTGCCTGAAAAATTGTCTTCCAACCCTTGACTCGGAGGTTTTTTTTTTTACTTTTTTTTTTTTTTTTTTGGCCAGGGCTGGGCTTGAACCCACCACCTCCAGCATATGGGACCGGCGCCCTACTCCTTGAGCCACAGGCGCCGCCCTTGACTCGGAGCTTTAATTTGTCTTTTGAAGCCAGGTGTGTTTCTTGCAGGCAGCAAATGGATGGCTTGTGTTTTTTAATCCAGTCAGCCAATCTATGTCTCTTCAGTGGGGAATTCAAGCCATTAACATTTATTGAGATAATTGATAAGTGTGGTAGTATTCTATTCATCTTATTTTGTGAGGGTCCATTGCTTAGTTTTATCTTTTGCATCAGTGTGGAGGTTAGGTTCTGTCCTTTGATTTCTGAGTTCTTACTTTGCTGCTGATCCATTGTGGTGGTCAGTGTGCAGAACAGGTTGAAGCATTTCCTGTAGAGCTGGTCTTGTTGTGGCGAATTTCCTCAATGTTTGTATATCCGTAAATGATTTGATTTCTCCGTCAATTTTTAAGCTTAGCTTATCAGGGTACAGAATTCTGGGCTGGAAATTGTTCTGTTTAAGTAGATTAAAGTTAGATGACCATTGTCTCCTTGCTTGGAATGTTTCGCTAGAGAAGTCTGCGGTCACTCTGATGGATTGGCCCCTGTAGGTTAACTGGTCCTTACTCTTGGCAGCTTGCAGAATCTTTTCTTTTGTCTTGACTTTGGACAGGTTCATCACAATGTGTCTTGGAGAAGCTCGGTTAGAGTTGGGGCAACCTGGGGTCTGTTATGTGAAAGCAGTGTGTCAGAATCTTTGGTGATATTTGGGAAATTTTCTTTTATAATATTCTCTAGTATGGCTTGCATTCCTCCGGGGCATTCTTCTTCCCCTTCTGGAATTCCTATAACTCGTATGTTGGAACGCTTCATAACGTCCCATAGTTTTGACAGTCAACGTTCTGCTTTCTCTCTCTTCTTTTTTTTTTTTTTTTTTTTATTGTTGGGGATTCATTGAGGGTACAATAAGCCAGTTACACTGATTACAATTGTTAGGTAAAGTCCCTCTTGCAATCATGTCTTGCCCCCATAAAGTGTGACACACACTAAGGCCCCACCCCCTCCCCATCCCTCTTTCTGCTTCCCCCCCCATAACCTTAATTGTCATTAATTGTCCTCATATCAAGATTGAGTACATAGGATTCATGCTTCTCCATTCTTGTGATGCTTTACTAAGAATAATGTCTTCCACTTCCATCCAGGTTAATACGAAGGATGTAAAGTCTCCATTTTTTTTAATAGCTAAATAGTATTCCATGGTACACATATACCACAGCTTGTTAATCCATTCCTGGGTTGGTGGGCATTTCGGCTCCTTCCACATTTTGGCGATTGTAAATTGAGCTGCAATAAACAGTCTAGTACAAGTATCCTTATGATAAAAGGATTTTTTTCCTTCTGGGTAGATGCCCAGTAATGGGATTGCAGGATCAAATGGGAGGTCTAGGTTGAGTGCTTTGAGGTTTCTCCATACTTCCTTCCATAAGGGTTTTACTAGTTTGCAGTCCCACCAGCAGTGTAAAAGTGTTCCCTTCTCTCCACATCCACGCCAGCATCTGCAGTTTTGAGATTTTGTGATGTGGGCCATTTTCACTGGGGTTAGATGATATCTCAGGGATGTTTTGATTTGCATTTCTCTAATATATAGAGATGATGAACATTTTTTCATGTGTTTGTTAGCCATTTGTCTGTCATCTTTAGAGAAAGTTCTATTCATGTCTCTTGCCCATTGATATAAGGGATTGTTGGCTTTTTTCATGTGGATTAATTTGAGTTCTGTATAGATCCTGGTTATCAAGCTTTTGTCTGATTGAAAATATGCAAATATCCTTTCCCATTGTGTGGGTTGTCTCTTTGCTTTGGTTATTGTCTCCTTAGCTGTACAGAAGCTTTTCAGTTTAATGAAGTCCCATTTGTTTATTTTTTGTTGTTGTTGCAATTGCCATGGCGGTCTTCTTCATGAAGTCTTCCCCCAGGCCAATATCTTCCAGTGTTTTTCCTATGCTTTCTTTGAGGATTTTTATTGTTTCATGCCTTAAATGTAAGTCCTTTATCCATCTTGAGTCAATTTTTGTGAGTGGGGAAATGTGTGGGTCCAGTTTCAGTCTTTTACATGTAGACATCCAGTTCTCCCAACACCATTTATTGAATAGGGAGTCTTTCCCCCAAGGTAAGTTCTTGTTTGGTTTATCAAAGATTAGGTAGTTGTAAGATGTTAGTTTCATTTCTTGGTGTTCAATTCGATTCCAAGTGTCTATGTCTCTGTTTTTGTGCCAGTACCATGCTGCCTTGAGCACTATGGCTTTGTAGTACAGACTAAAATCTGGTATGCTGATGCCCCCAGCTTTATTTTTGTTACTAAGAACTGCCTTAGCTATGCAGGGTTTTTTCTGGTTCCATACAAAACGCAGAATTGTTTTTTCCAAATCTTGAAAGTACGATGTAGGTACTTTGATAGGAATGGCATTGAATAGGTAGATTGCTTTGGGAAGTATAGACATTTTAACATTGTTGATTCTTCCCATCCCTGAGCATGGTATGTTCTTCCATTTGTTAATATCCTCTGCTATTTCCTTTCTGAGGAGTTCATAGTTTTCTTTATAGAGGTCCTACACCTCCTTCGTAAGGTATATTCCTAGGTATTTCATTTTCTTTGAAACTATGGTGAAGGGAGTTGTGTCCTTAATTAGCTTCTCATCTTGACTGTTATTGGTGTATACAAAGGCTACTGACTTGTGGACATTGATTTTATATCCTGAAACATTACTGTATTTTTTGATGACTTCTAGGAGTCTTGTGGTTGAGTCTTTGGGGTTCTCTAAGTATAAGATCATGTCGTCAGCAAAGAGGGAGAGTTTGACCTCCTCTGCTCCCATTTGGATTCCCTTTATTTCCTTGTCTTGCCTAATTGTATTGGCTAGAACTTCCAGCACTATGTTGAATAGTAAAGGTGACAGAGGACAACCTTGTCTGGTTCCAGTTCTAAGTGGAAAAGCTTTCAGTTTTACTCCATTCAGTAAAATATTGGCTGTGGGTTTGTCATAGATAGCTTCAATCAGTTTTAGAAATGTGCCACCTATGCCTATACTCTTCAGTGTTCTAATTGGAAAAGGATGCTTGATTTTATCAAATGCTTTTTCTGCATCTATTGAGAGGATCATGTGATCTTTATTTTTGCCTCTGTTAATATGGTGGATAACGTTTATGGACTTGCGTATGTTAAACCAGCCTTGCATCCCTGGCATGAAACCTACTTGATCATGATGAATGACTTTTTTGATGATAAGCTGTAATCTATTGGCTAGGATTTTGTTGAGAATTTTTCCATCTATATTCATGAGTGAGATTGGTCTGAAATTCTCCTTTTTGTTTGGGTCTTTTCCTGGTTTTGGTATCAGGGTGATGTTTGCTTCATAGAATGTGTTGGGGAAGATTCCTTCTTCCTCAGTTTTTTGGAATAATTTCTGCAGTACAGGAATAAGCTCTTCCTTGAAGGTTTGATAGAATTCTGGTGTGAAGCCATCTGGACCAGGGCATTTTTTAGTTGGAAGCTTTTTTATTGTTTCTTTGATCTCAGTGCTTGAAATTGGTCTGTTCAGGAGGTCTATTTCTTCCTCTCTGAGTCTAGTGAGAGGGTGTGATTCCAAATATTGATCCATTTCCTTCACATTGTCAAATTTCTGGGCATAGAGTTTCTGGTAGTATTCAGAGATGATCTCTTGTATCTCTGTGGGATCAGTTGTTATTTCCCCTTTATCGTTTCTAATTGAGGTTAGTAGAGATTTTACTTTTCTATTTATAGTTAGTCTGGCCAGTGGTTTATCTATTTTATTTATTTTTTCAAAAAACCAACTCCTTGTTTCATTAATTTTCTGAATGATTCTTTTGTTTTCAATTTCATTGATCTCTGATTTGATTTTGGATATTTCTTTTCTTCTACTGAGTTTAGGCTTAGATTGTTCTTCTTTTTCCAATTCCATAAGATCTCTTGTGAGATTGTTGATGTGTTCTCTTTCTGTTTTTCGAATGTAGGCATCTAAAGCGATGAATTTTCCTCTCAAAACTGCTTTTGCACTATCCCACAGGTTTTGGTAGCTTGTGTCTTCATTGTTGTTATGCTCAAGGAAGTTAATGATTTCCTGTTTTATTTCTTCCTGCACCCATCTGTTATTCAACAGAAGATTGTTTAATTTCCATGCCTTTGGGTGGGGTCGAGCATTTTTTTAGAGTTGAGTTCCACCTTTAGTGCCTTATGGTCTGAGAAGATACAAGGTAAAATTTCAATTCTTTTGATTCTGTTGATATTTGTTTTGTGTCCCAGGATATGATCAATTTTGGAGAATGTTCCATGGGGTGATGAGAAGAATGTATATTCTTTGTCTTTGGGATGGATTGTTCTATATGCGTCTATCAAGCATAGTTGTTCTAGGGTCTCATTTAAATCTCTTATATCTTTGTTTAATTTCTGTTTAGAGGATCTGTCCAGCTCTGTAAGAGGTGTGTTAAAGTCCCCTGTTATTATGGTATTATCAGATATCATATTACTCAGACTGAGTAAGGTCTGCTTCAAGAATCTGGGAGCATTTAAATTGGGTGCATAAATATTTAGAATTGAAATGTCTTCTTGTTGTAGTTTTCCCTTGACCAATATAAAGTGACCATCTTTGTCTTTTTTGAATTTAGTTGCTTTAAATCCACATGTATCTGAAAATATGATTGCAATTCCTCTTTTCTTCTGAATTCCATTTGCCTGAAAAATTGTCTTCCAACCCTTGACTCGGAGCTTTAATTTGTCTTTTGAAGCCAGGTGTGTTTCTTGTAGACAGCAAATGGATGGCTTGTGTTTTTTAATCCAGTCAGCCAATCTATGTCTCTTCAGTGGGGAATTCAAGCCATTAACATTTACTGAGATAATTGATAAGTGTGGTAGTATTCTATTCGTCTTATTTGGTGAGAGTCCATTGCTTAGTTTTATCTTTTGCATCAGTGTGGAGGTTAGGTTCTGTCCTTTGATTTCTGAGTTCATACTTTGCTGCTGATCCATTGTGGTGGTCAGTGTGCAGAACAGGTTGAAGTATTTCCTGTAGAGCTGGTCTTGTTGTGGCGAATTTCCTCAATGTTTGTATATCCGTAAATGATTTGATTTCTCCGTCAATTTTTAAGCTTAGCTTATCAGGGTACAGAATTCTGGGCTGGAAATTGTTCTGTTTAAGTAGATTAAAGTTAGATGACCATTGTCTTCTTGCTTGGAAAGTTTCATTAGAGAAGTCTGCGGTCACTCTGATGGATTTGCCCCTGTAGGTCAACTGGCGCTTATTCCTGGCAGCTTGCAGAATCTTTTCTTTTGTCTTGACTTTGGACAGGTTCATCACAATGTGTCTTGGATAAGCTCGGTTAGAGTTGAGGTGACCTGGGGTCCAATATCCCTCTGAAAGCAGTGTGTCAGAAGCTTTGGTGATGTTTGGGAAATTTTCTTTTATAATATTCTCTAGTATGGCTTCCATTCCTCTGGGGCATTCTTCTTCCCCTTCTGGAATTCCTATAACTCCTATGTTGGAATGCTTCATAAAGTCCCATAATTCTGACAGTGAACATTCTGCTTTCTCTCTCTTCTTTTCTGCTTTTACTATCTGAGTTATCTCAAAAACTTTGTCTTCTACCTCTGAAATTCTTTCTTCTGCATGGTCTAACCTGTTGCTGATACTTTCCATTGCATCTTTAAGTTCCCTGATTGACTGTTTCATTTCCTTCAGCTCTGCTATATCCTTTTTATATTCTTTATATTGTTCTTCTCTGATTTGATTCTGTTTTTGGATTTCCTTTTGTTTATTTTCCACTTTATTAGCAGTTTCCTTCATTGTTTCCATCATTTCTTTCATTGTTTTCAACATGTGTATTCTAAATTCCCTTTCTGTCATTCCTAACATTTCTGTATAGATGGAATCCTCTGCAGTAGCTACCTCATGGTCCCTTGGCGGGTTTGTTCTGTACTGGTTCTTCATGTTGCCTGGAGTTTTCTGCTGATTCTTCCTCATGAGTGATTTCTTTTATCTGTTTCCTTGCCCTAATTTTCCTTTCACTTCCTCTTGCTCTTTAAGTTCTTGTGCCTGTGGACTAAGGGTTACAGGACCAGAAGGGTGAGAAGGTTGAGGAGCAAAAAAGGGATGAAAGAAAGGAGGACCGAGTGATAAGAAAAAAAAGAAAGATAGAGAAAGGAGAGGGGGTGGGTATAAGGAATACTGACAAAAAGAAGAGAGGTACAGAAAGAGGGAGACAGGGCAATATAGGTGTACAGTAGGGTACTTTGACAGAACCTTAAAAAACCCCACCTTCTGGGGGTGCCCAGTTGGGTGGTTCCCTTGAGGTCAGCAGCTCTTTGCTAACCTGATCAGACACAGTACCCCACCTTCACCAAGTAGAGAGGAAAGACAAAAATGCTATAAATCAAACCAAAACAAGCAAACAGAAAACTTTACGGGGATACAGTTGGGTGAAAAACCAAATGATAGGGGTAGAAACACTAGCAAAAATGAAGTTGTAGTTATTAAAAAAGGCAGCAATGGGAAATTATAATTGAACTAGAAAATTTGAGAAAGAAAAAGGGATCTGTATGTAAAAGATTGAAATTAAAAACAAAAGAACATCAACAACGTCAAAATAAACAAACAAAAAAAAAACCAAACAAACAAAAAAAGAGAAAAAAATACACAACCAAAAACAATGCAGTTTGTATATGTTATTGAATATTGTCTGGGCAACACGTGGTCTTCTGGGGTATGAGATGTTAGTCACAGTTCTGACACGACTGGGGGCTGCTGATTTCTCAAACCCCAACTGGTAGACTCCCTAAATCTCTCTTCAGCCCACTTAAAAGGCACTTTGAACTTGTAAACTTGCTGAGCAGAAGCTTTCCCAGCTTTCTCGCTGGAATCACTGCTGAAGTGGCTATCCACTTACCCAGTGTGCCAAAACCGGTCTCACTCTGCCCCTGAGGCTTAGGGCTGCAAGGCGGCTCAGACCCCACCCTTAGGCTACTTGGTTGCTGGGTTACAAGCTCCCACCCGTTTCTAGCTCTGCGACCCTGAGGGCGGAGCTTGCCGGGGCAGATCACTGGCAATGGTTCCGTGTGACCCACCGCCAAACACTATTAGCTCCGTCTGGCTCAGCGGCTCAGACTGGAGCCCTAGACAACGGCCAAAGTTCTCCGCACTCCCGCTCAGGCCTTCCCCAGGGCAGTTCAACTCAGTGCCAAGTCCAAGGACATCAAAACAGTTCACAGGTAAGGCCTTTCTGGTTTGCAGTCTCGCTGCTACTGAACTTACAGGTGTGGGCGGGTTTAGACGGATTGAACACTCGCGACCACTTGCCGGTTTTCCACTGTTTTAGTCCTCCTCATGGGGTCCAGAAGTCTCTCGCTGACTCCCTGTATCCTCATAGGAGTGATGCTAGGCAGTTCCCACCAGCCAGAGATGCCTGGATTCCTATCTCCCCAGATTTACGGTGCCCAGATGCAAGGAAGCTGTTACTCGGCTGCCATCTTGCTCCGCCTCCCTTTCTCTCTGTTCTTTTCTGCCTCTTTTATAATCTGAGTTATCTCAAGAACTTTGTCTTCTACCTCTGAAATTCTTTCTTCTGCATGGTCTAACCTGTTGCTGATACTTTCCATTGCATCTTTAAGTTCCCTAATTGACTGTTTGAGTTCCTTCAGCTCTGCTATATCCTGTTTATATTCTTCATATCGTTCATCTCTTATTTGATTCTGTTTTTGGATTTTCTTTTGGTTATTTTCCACTTTAATGGCAGTTTCCTTCATTGTTTCCATCATTTCTTTCATTGTTTTCATCATGTGTATTCTAAATTCCCTTTCTGTCATTCCTAACATTTGTTTATAGGTGGAATCCTCTGCAGTAGCTACCTCATGGTCCCTTGGGGGGGTTGTTCTGGACTGGTTCTTCATGTTGCCTGGGGTTTTCTGCTGATTCTTCCTCATGAGTGATTTCTTTTATCTGTTTCCTTGCCCTAATTTTCCTTTCACTTCCTCTTGCTCTTTAATTTCTTGTGCCTGTGGACTAAGGGTTCAATGAGTCCTTTTTGTACAGGACCAGAAGGGGAGAAGGTTGAAGAGCAAGAAAGGGATGAAAGAAAGGAGGACCGAGTGAAAAGAAAAAAAAACAGAGAAAGGAGAGGGGGTGGGTAAAATGAATATTGACAAAAAGAATAGAGGCACATAAAGAGGGAGACAGAGCAATATAGGTGTGCAGTATGGTACTTTGACACAACCTTAAAAAAAAAACCACCTTCTGGGGGTGTCCAGTTGGGCGTGTCCCTTGAGGTCAGCAGCTCTTTGCTAACCTGATCAGACATAGTATCCCACCTCCACCAAGTAGAGAGGAAAGACAAAAATGGTATAAATCAAACCAAAACAAGCAAACAGAAAACGTTACGGGATAATATTGGGTGAAAAACCAAATAATAGCAGTAGAAACACTAGCAAAAATGAGGTTCTGGTTATTAAAAAAGGCAGCAATGGGAAATTATAATTAAAGTAGAAAAATTGAGAAAGAAAAAAGATGTATACAGAAAAGATTGAAATTAAAAAACAAAACAACATCAACAACATCAAAATAAACAAAAAAACAACCAAACCAAAAAAAAAAAAAAAAAAACCACACAACCAAAAGCAAAGCTGTATGTATATGTTGTTGAATATTGTCTGGGAAACATGTGGTCTTCTGGGGTATGAGATGTTAATCACAGTTCTGATACGACTGGAGGCTGCTGATTTCTCAAACCCCAGCAGGTAGACACCCTAAAACTCTCTTCAGCCCACTTAAAAGGCACTTTGAACTTGTAAACTTGCTGAGCAGAAGCTTTCCCAGGAAAGTGCTTGTTGCTGGAATCACTGCTGAAGTGGCTATCCACTTACCCAGTGTGCCAAAACCAGTCTCACTCTGCCCCTGAGGGTTAGGGCTGCAAGGCAGCTCAGACCCCACCCTTAGGCTACTTGGTCGCTGGGTTACCAGCTCCCACCCGATTCTAGCTCTGCGACCCTGAGGGCAGAGCTTGCCGGGGCAGATTGCTCACAATGGCTCCCTGTGGCCCACAGCCAAACACTATTAGCTCCGTCTGGCTCAGCGGCTCAGACTAGGGCCCTAGACAACAGCCAAAGTTCTCCGCATTCCTGCTCATGCTCTCCCCAAGGCAGTTCTACTGAGCGCCAAGTGCAAAGACACGAAAACAGTTCACAGGTAAGGCCTTTCTGGTTTGCAGTCTCGCTGCTACTGAAGTTACAGTTGCGGGTGGTTTAGACCGATTGAACACACGCGACCACTTGCCAGTTTTCCACTATTTTAGTCCTCCTCTTGGGGTCCAGAAGTCTCTCGCTGACTCTCTGTATCCTCACAAGGGTGATGATAGGAAGATCCCATCAGCCAGAGATGCCTGGAGTCCTATCTCCCCGGACTCACGGTGCCCAGATGCAAGGAAGCTGTTACTCGGCCACCATCTTCAAGAATCCTTTAGGGGCAGGTTTCACAGTCCTCCCTGGCTCTGTTCCTATGGGGTGAGGGAGTCCCTCAGCATGTCCCAAGAGTGAAGTTCTGATCCTGGCAGAAGGAATTAAGATAGCCATGCTCTAGGCCCCTGCTAAGACCTTCTCATGATCTTCCCCAAATGGCAGCTCCCTGGACACCAATGGCTTCTCAGTATGGCTGCCTCTCCAACCACCAAACCTATGGCAAATTTACTACAACATCATTCAAATCTGGTTCCTGTATACTGTTTGAATTTGCCCACTCTTCCAAGCTTTCTGCTCAATAGGCAACTTCCCCCCACAACCAAATATTCCAGAAAGGCTTCCTCTGCTCCTGGATCTCTGGGGATACACTGGGGGTGGGTGGGGAGGGCAGTCAATCTCAGCTAGTCACAATCACTTGCCTAATTCATCACATTTCAGCCTCTCAAGATCATTTGCTGTATTCAGCTTACCACCTGTTCACTATGCTCCATGAGCTTTGAGGTCCCTGTGCCATGTATGTCTGGGTTCTGTCTTTTTCCCAGTCATTCTCAGAAAGCTCAGCTGAATGTTCCTTCCTGTCTGCTGTCTTGCTCCACCCCCTCAATATCTTTCTAGTGGTACATTTTTGATGAACATATTACATAAAAAAAAATCTTGACTTTTTTTTTTTTGAATTTAAAATCTCTTCTATTTTTTTTTTTCTTTTTTTTTTTTTTTTTTTTTTTATTGTTGGGGATTCTTGAGGGTACAATAAGCCAGGTTACACTGATTGCAATTGTTAGGTAAAGTCCCTCTTGCAATCATGTCTTGCACCCATAAAGTGTGACACATACCAAGGCCCCACCCCCCGCCCTCCATCCCTCTTTCTGCTTTTCCTCCCCCCCCATAACCTTAATTGTCATTAAGTGTCCTCATATCAAAATTGAGTATATAGGATTCATGCTTCTCTATTCTTGAGATGCTTTACTAAGAATAATGTCTTCTACTTCCATCCAGGTTAATACGAAGGATGTAAAGTCTCCATTTTTTTAATAGCTGAATAGTATTCCATGGTATACATATACCACAGCTTGTTAATCCATTCCTGGGTTGGTGGGCATTTAGGCTGTTTCCACATTTTGGTGATTGTAAATTGAGCTGCAATAAACAGTCTACTACAAGTGTCCTTATGATAAAAGGAAAAATCTTGACTTTTTTTTTTTTTTTGTAGAGACCGAGTTTTACTTTATGGCCCTCGGTAGAGTGCTGTGGCCTCACACAGCTGACAGCAACCTCCAACTCCTGGGCTTAAGCGATTCTCTTGCCTCAGCCTCCCAAGTAGCTGGGACTACAGGTGCCCGCCATAACGCCCAGCTATTTTTTGGTTTTGCAGTTTGGCTGGGGCCGGGTTTGAACCCACCACCCTCGGTATATGGGACCGGCCCCTTACCGACTGAGCCACAGGCACCGCCCGAAAAATCTTGACTTTTAAGTAAATGTTTTTAGTGAGGTGATAGGTTGGGTTTAATAGCTGAAGCACAATATAATAACTACACTGTACTGTTTAAACTAATTCACCACTGTGGGAAAATGGTTGATTTTAAAAATATAATCAGGGTAAAACTGCATAGTTGCAAACAGCAAAATACTAGAGAACAGTGAATGGTAAATGATTTTTAAATCAGCAGCAAGCCATTATTTTGTTTTTAGGAATGAAGCTGGAAGAAAATATCTATTTGATATTCCAATGTTCTGGCAAATCTATTTGTTTTTTAGTTTCCTCAATATCATCTTGAATTGCTGATATAAGTGACTGTAAAGAATTGTAGTTCCTTTCTGATCTGAGTTAGCTGACATGGAACACTGAGGATTTGCCCATGGAAGTCCTCTGACGGTATGCATGACAAGAGTTTTCACGGACTTTTTTCATATTCTTGTAGTACATATTCCATCCTGTGCTTATCAAGATCTTCTGGACAACTCCACTTCCACTACTGGCTCAACCATAATAAATACTAGTGGATACATCAGCTGGAAGATCACATACTACTTGTGCAAGAAAGTTAGCTGTGAGATTCTTGGCTGCTTGAAGCCGTGGATGAAGCCCCACATAACTTGCACCATACGAAAGATTGGCAGATGCTTGGGGCACAGGCTGAGGATCAGTTAGTGTGACCAGTGGATCCACTGTTAGGGGACTGTGCATGCTGATGACACTGGTAGGTCGCTCATGTCTCTGATCCAACAGAAGCTGCCGGGTATCTCAGGGGTTGCATTTCCCTAGAGTGACTCATTTCTCAACATCTCTTCCTCTATACAAAAAAATTATTTTCAGTAAAAATCATGAAACAAAATGAATAATAATAATACAATAATAAACAACACATTGAAAATACTTTTAAAATATTATTATGTTAGTAAAATTAAAACTCAAATAAATACTGCATACAAAATTTTACATATAAAAGATTACACCTGGCAGTTCATGCATTGTATGACTATTTTAAATTTTAAATATAAATTAAGTCAGTGGTCCCCCCCCAAAAAAATAATTGAAGTTCTGTTTTTTTATCTGTATAATCATTGTGCTGCTATTACTTGCTTCAGATCTTCTGTTTAAATGCAGAAATATACAGTCATACAGGGATTGTTGGAAATGAAGACTCTGCCCTAAGTAAGCTCAAATGATTCCAGACCATTAGAAATTTACTCCTGAAATCAACATGTGTCACAGATTCTTCTATGTTTGAGACCAACTACACAATGGGAGTTCTCAAAAATTAATTTCTATATGGCACCCATATTTATTAAGAGAGGAGTAAGAAGAATGTGCTCACCTGGAGTGTACACATACTTTATTTATTTATTTATTTATTTATTTATTTATTTATTTATTTTTGGCCAGGGCTGGGTTTGAACCCGCCACCTCCGGCATATGGGACCAGCGCCCTACTCCTTGAGCCACAGGCACCTCCCGTACATGTACTTTATTAAAACTTATTTGTAGTGAGAGTCATTTTTTGGAAGTTATACCAATCAACGATGTTCAAGGAGCAGCATTTTTAATCACTGATATTGTTGAGAATGGCTGGCATGATAATAATAAAGCAGCTTTCAGCTGGTTTTATGATTATTTTTCAATTTGGTACACTTTCCCTTCTTGGTGTCACATAGAAAGAGGGTAGAGCACTACTGGAATGCTGCAAAAACAGATTTTATTCAGTACTATTGCAGCAGGGAAAAGAGACTTCAATGTGAATCTGATCTCAACTCCAAATACAGGAAGGACAACGGGGGTTTGAGGCCAATGAGCAGAATGAAGGGGTCAGTGAAACGACAATTACTAAGGTTAAGGATCAGGATCCTTGCTGAAGGTCAGCCAAGGACTTATACATCAAGTGTAGGGTATAAAAAACTTGACCATGTATCAAGGGTATTTCAAGGTCACCCTTGAGTGAAAAAAAAGTCAAGGGTGAACAGATATCAAGGATGCAGGATTTCTACTGAGCTGATATAACAAAATTCTGGCTACAATGGGGACAAGGAGAGGGTCCAAGGGCAGAGCCTATGAACAAGGTTTAGATAAAAAGAGGGACTTGACCTAACAATTGCAATCAGTGTAACCTGGCTTATTGTACCCTCAATGAATCCCCAACAATAAAAAAAAAAAAAAAAAAAGCTTCTGCACAGCTAAGGGCACTGTAAGTAAAGCAAACAGACAGCCTTCAGAATGGGAGAAGATTTTTGTAGGTTATGTTTCCAACAAAGGTCTGATAACTAGAATCCACAGAGAATTCAAACTAATCAATAACAAAAGAACAAATAACCCCATTTCTTTGTGGGCAAGAGACTTGAACAGAAACTTCTCTGAAGATGACAGGCACATGGCCTACAAACACATGAAAAAATGCTCATCATCTTCAATCATCAGAGAAATGCAAATCAAAAACCACTTTGAGATATCACCTAACTCCAGTAAGATTAGCCAATTCCAAAACTGCAGATGCTGGTGTGGATGTAGAAAGAAAGGAACACTTCCACACTACCGGTAGGACTGCAAACTGATATATCCTTTTTGGAAAGAAGTATGGAGAATTCTTATTTTTCTTTAAGTTGGGATAGAATTTATTAGATATAATAAAAATATGCTGAAATTTAAAAAAAAAAAAGAGCTCAGAGGAGCGTCACTAAACTTTGGTCAAGGAAGGAGTCTTTGTCAGTGGCTGCTACTAAGTACATTTATTTTACTTATATTGGTGAAATACCTGTATTTCCTACTGGAAATAAGTAGGAAGGTAATACAGAAAGCATGAGCCATAAAAAAAAACTCTATTTTTAAATTTCCTCCTCTTATAATTACAAAGCTTAAAACATTATTAGTCATTTCATCAATGTCACTAATACATAGCAAAACCTTGTAAGTGAATTTGTACAAAATGACTTTTTTTTTTTGTCATTTTTGTCTCTTTTTTCCAAGTTAGATTAAATTTCAAGTATAAGGCAACTCAACAAATCTTTCCCCATCACTTTTAGCAGGCAGTTTCTGACTAGCTTCTCTATGTACAGTCCTTGAACTTGTGTCTGGATTAGCAGAGTACTATTTCTGCTTTAAAGGGCTTTCCATTGATGGTCAGTGTACACAGGGTGATGATGTTCCAGGGATACCCACCCTTTTTTCCCAGTCTGCTAAGAAAAATTCTGACACTGCCCCCTCAGGAATATACCTACTACCCTTGGATCTAATTCAGACTGGCATTGGGAAGAAAGAGAGAATTGGAATGGGGATTATATCAGAAAGGGCCCTGGGTGTACTGAGGACTGACTCCAGGAGTAGGGGGAAATAAACGGAAAGAACCCTCTTGAGTAGGGGTTTCCTGAGAGTGTGGCTGCAGAGTTGAGAGCAGGACTAGCAAGTGAATCTTCTGGAGTATGTAAGAAATATTAAGCAAGAAGAATGGGTGCCAAGATTTTTAAAGATGTGGTACTGAGGGCTATTCATTAGACCTCTTCATATTCTTTAGTAGATGCAGGCAAAAATTATAGTGACTTGTAAAATATTTTGGCGTTGTTTGATTGCATTTTGTATGCTGACTCATAATAGAGTTACATTAAGAAAACTTTCATTGGGGATACAAAGTTGAGTGCTAGGTCCCTTTAACAGTCACAATACAGTAATGAGGCAGCTTCAGTTTCTGAACTGGACCTGGTGAAGGTAAATTGATTCCACTGCTCTGAGAGCTAGCTTGAATCCAGTGACCGTTCTCTCAATTCTTCACAAGAGAGCATGTAAGGGGGTAAAAACGGGCTGTGGGACACCCCCTGGATGACCATCCACTTAATAATGGACAAAGAAAATGGTGACACTTCTTCCAGACCTGAACTGAAAGTAAGTACAGTGTGAGAAACCCTCTTTCCTATTTGATTTCCCTTTACTGTTGACCCTGTTAGTAAAAGGAGATTGTGCGACTTTATAAAAATAAAGGGAATAATAATGAAATAGTTTCTCTTCCGATGGTACTTAATGGATTTTACAAATATGAGCTTGTTTTAAAGTGCTGTACTTGGCAATTGATTCGTAGCTGTTTTTCTAAAACTCCAGGGAAATTGTACTGATCTCTACACAAATTCCATTTTAAAATTTAATCAGTGCTAACTGAGACTGCCTATAATGTGTTCCTGCACTTAAAGATTCTTCTTTGTCTTTGTCAGTTCTGCACATACTGGTGTTTCTGCCTGTTTCTCTCCTTTACGTCTTCGGAGGGAGTACTTGAAAGTAGCTTGAGACCGTAGTGGACTCCACTCCTTCTACAATGGAATGTTTTTCTCTTTAGAAACACCATCCTCACTCCTGCAAGCCACCACATTAAAAGAAGTCTGGTCTAGATCACCAGTAAGGATACAAGCGATATTTCACTCCAGGGGCTGACAAGGGTGTTTGGCAAAAAGAATGAGGGAGCTATGAATAATTCAGAGTGTACTTGGCCACATATTACCCCAGTAATTGGTAGGATTAAAGACCGGAAGACATGAATTTTGATGGGAAGAGAGAGGGAGATGGAGAGAGAATGAAAGTACTCTTAAGGACCACACAAAAGAGACTATTTCTCTGGAACTGGTATTCTATATTGCTGCCTTTAAAAGAATGTGTGGTTAAAAGTTATTTCATCACTGGAGTTTAGTTACCCTGACATGTATAAATCTCTCCTTCAAAGAAGCTAAACTCTCACATACATTATTAAAGGATTCACAGCATCGAATGGCAGAGGGTGGAGGGGAAAATAAAAGAGCAAGAGGAAAACAGTTAAATAATGTATCTTTTTCCTCCTACACATAACACATTGCACATCGACACACCGAAACCAAACATTTTTTACTCCACTGAGGCTTCTATTTTGTTCTTTGATATCTTTTTAAATTATTCTTTCACTTATGACTGAGAAACTGAGTCACGTCTCTGTTCAGTGGCTAGCAACTGTAAAACAAGCACATTTGATTCTTAGCCTTCAACCCTACACAAATCATTGCAACACCTTAACTTTTTCTTCCTACCTGCCAGTCATGAAACCAAAGATTTGAAATGCAGTTCAGTTCTGTAGGGAGCTCTTTTGTATTCTTGTTTGTAATCCTACTTCAGCCCAGAAAGAATGGATTGTGGGAGAAAAGCAATGTAACACAAACATTTGAAACATACACAGAGAGCTGTGTATACACATGAATCTACCCACACAAAATCTTAACCTTAACCTCCTGACTCCCAGATACTCTATTCCATGACATTTAGACCTTCTGAACCTTCTGTTCAGCAGCGTCAAAGAGTTGAGGACAGGGTATAGGAACAATTTCACAAGGGTTCATATACAGTATTGTCTAGTTTTTCTCACCTTAATTGCAAAATTTGATGCAAACCAACTTATTAATCTTACATACAAAATTTAATTCATTTAGTCTTTTCAATATCAAGGATATCCCAGACTAGGTAGTACCATTTAAACTCTACACTACTTCTAATGGATAATATATTTCTTCTTCTTCATTTTTTAAAAGATATCCAATATCTCAGTTCAGGTGGTCAGTGCCCAAGGGAAGTTGCCAGGCAGACGACCACCATTACCAGGGAGACGACCACCGTTGCCAGGGAGACCACCACGAAAACCCCTTGGCAAAGCCAAACCCAAATCCAAGAAGCAATCCAAGAAGAAAGCTCCCTTCTGGAATGTCCAAAATAAAATCATTCTCTTCACAGTATTTCTATTAATCGTAGCAGTCATAGCCTGGACACTTCTGTGGCTCTATATCAGTAAGTTAAAATCTGTGCTCCTTTGGGGTGAGGGCTTGTGGTGGGTGGGAGTCCAGCACCAGCAATGCAGGCCAGACCTGCCCCTAGGTGTTTCTGATGGGATTTTCCTCTTTCTGAGATGCATATACTGTTTCTAAAACTGGTCTTGATGTTTTTTAAGGAGAGAGAAAAACAAGGATTAGCTTTTCCATTTCTTCTTTTACCACCACCACCCTCTTTCCATAGGAAAGTAGAAAGAGGAGATGGGGGCAGGATGGGAAGAGCTGAGGAAGATGCTCGGGAAGACTTTGATTCAGAAATGTAACAGCTTAAAAAAAAGTGTTAAGCTGTTTCATTTCCTCATTCCACCCACCACCTGTCTCTAGGCAACCTTAAATTTCTAGCTTCCTGAACTCCATTTTATACATGCGTCTTTCTCTCCCCTGTTATTATGTTTTTGTCGATCTGATCCGTCCTTTTAGACAGGTGTCATAACTCACCCCTTTCTTATAGAGTACTTAGTCATGCATTTGTTGATTTGTATTGGAGTTCTCATCCTGTACATGTTATATTATAATACATTTGTAAAAAATACATGTCCTGTGACATAATATGAATTATACATTTGATACCTGCTTCTCATTTCTGACACAGAGCTTCTAACATTGTAACTTCTGAGTGATAGGGGAAATAAAAAGCATCTTTTGTTATGATTCTTTTTTGTTAATATTTGATCTTAAGCTCTGGGTCCTAATGCTTCTAAGAGTGTATTTTTGTATGTTAATGAACTGGCTGGTAGGTAAAATCCCCTAGATAGCCTAAGGAACAAACCCTGTGACTGAAGGGCTGTAGCTTTCAGGAGGGGGCTGAAGACTAAGCTCAATCAACCATAGCCAGTGACTTAATCAGTCATGCCTACATAATGGAACCTCTATAACACCCCTAACTGACAGGGCTCAGGAAGCTTCCAAGTTGGGAAGAATATCCAATTGCTGGGAGGGCGGGCTGCCCGGGCTGCCCCAACTCCACAGGGCCAGAGCTCCAAGCCAGGAACACTTCTAGATCTTGCCCTCTGTGCCTCCTCATCTGGCTGTTCATTTGTATCCTTTTATAATAAACCTGTAACAGTCAGTGAAGTGTTTCCATGAGTTCTGTGAGCCATTATAGCAAATTATTGAACCTGAGGAGGTCATGGGAACTCCCAGTTTATAACCAAGCTGGATAGCAGTGTGGGTAGCCTCGAGATTCACAACTTCTGACTGGCATCTGAAGTAAGGGACACTCTTGGGGTTAAGTAAGGTCAGAACTGAGTTGAATCACTGGACACCCAGTTGTACTGCAGAGGACAGAAAAAATTTCTTGGTGTGAGGGACAAAAAAAAAAAAAAAAAAAGAAAAGAAAGAAAGAAAAGAAAAACCTTACACATTTGATGTTGAAAGTATTGTGAATAGAGAAATAGTTTCCCTAAATATATCCTCAAGGATATTAAAATCTGATTGGAAGAAATGAGTTATAGTGAAAGAATTAAGAATCTTATCTTAAAAAGTTCAGGTCACTTATATACATACGAATTGATCAGCTACTGTTTTCTTGGTAGGATATCAGGCATGCCAAGATGCATCTCCTACCTTCAAAAAGCTCAGAGATGGTTATTCGATTTTAGAAGGCATCACAGTTCAGTGCTGGAGAGAGAGCATGAGTTGATTTCTTTGCTTAAGTGATTCTCTTTTGATCAGGGATAGAGTGCAGAGCACGCTTCATGAACTGGTCCTGAATATTTATTTGACACATATTGAGCATGCCCACTTTGCGTTAGGTGCTGTGAGAGGCATGGGGCACAGAGTGATAAGCAAGATATAATCTCTGTCCTCAAGTTGCTTACAGACTGTGGGGGAAATCAAGTCCATGGGCAATTAACACAAACACACACCACTCCCAGACCAGAACAAACTAACTTATTTTCCATCATTTTTCTGCTGTATCTTGGCTGAAACATTTGCATTGCTCTTCAATTTTTGTATAAAATTTTAGAACTTCCTTGTGCAGAAGTAGTTTGTAGGCTGTGTAAGAATCAGAGAAAGGCATTTCGTGGGGGAGAGACTGGTATGAACAAAGAGAAATTGCTATGAACATTTAATAATTGTTGAACAGGAAACAGGTGAGTTTTGATACATGAAATTTGGATACAGAGGGTGGCCTTGAGAAATGAGGCTGCCAACTAATCAGGGACACTGTGGAGGGTCTTGCACAATTGGCTGAACTGAAGGGTTAGGTAAATGTAAGCTAATTTAAGCCTGAATTGATCTCCCATTATTGTTTCTTAATCCTGAGTACTTCCTGATGTGCGAAAGAATGAGTGTCTAAAGAGGAGTCATAGCTGTCACTCGAATTTTAGAGTCTGCAACAACAATGACAATAACAACAAAACCCAGGAAGCTCTTCCCCAGTAAAATCAAAAGAACAAAAGCAAAAACAAAGGTCATTTTATATGGGAGGGTTAGTAAGACCAGGTGATCTCCTGCCCCTTACCCTGGGCTACCCTTTCTTCCCCACAGCCTCACTACACTGCTGGAAGCTAAGGTGACCTTGGCTGGATGACAAAAGGGAATATCACTTATTTAGCATTTGTGCTGGGCCTTGTGCAAAAAGGGAATATTTCTCTCTCCATCTCTCTCTCTCTCCACTTCCTCCCTCTCTTCCTCCCTTCCCTCAAACATTTATTGAGCTACAAAGCTAAGCCAGGCACTGACTGCAGTAGGGGCTGAAGAAAAAAAATAAGTTACTGTTCCTTCCCTCAAAGAGCTCAAAAAGAGAGACAGTGGGTTATGTGCCATAGGAAAGAAATGCGCCTCCTAACCTTGCTCTTAAATACTCACCAGAGGAGGTAGAAGGAACAGAGCGTTCTAAGAGATGTAATTATTTGCTGCTGACGGAAGAGATGTTGTCAACAATATTCAGAGCTTCATGGGCTATAAGCCAGTTAGGTATGTATCGCTAGCTGCCTAAACTAAGATCATTTTAGGAGAGTAATGGGCCTGACATAGCTCAGACAGTGCTGTGCCGCCACACAGATGGGAAAGCCTCCTAATCACCTTCTCTCCTATTTTACAGTTAAGACAGAAAGCAAAGATGCTTTTTACTTTGCTGGGATGTTTCGTATCACCAACATTGAGTTTCTGCCTGAATATCGACAAAAAGAGTCCCGGGAATTTCTTTCAGTGGCACGGACTGTGCAGCAAGTGGTGAGGGAATGGGCAAAGCCTGGCTGAAAGTCTGAGGAGGGTGGAGTTGAGAGGGGGTGAGTGGGTGGGGAGGGACGACAGAGTCACTGATGAGCACAGCGTGGGGAAGTAGAAGGCAGGCTGGATGACACAAGCTGTCAGAGGGAAATGTGGAAATCATGGCTGTAAGATGGAGTTTCTCCCCCGCCCCCCACCTGACATAAAAAGAAATGGCTTGCTCAGCTTCGGTTTTTCTCATCTGTAAAATAAAGAAATTGGAACAAATGATCTTTTTGTTTTTCTCAAAGGCCCTCCAGTTTCAAAGTTACATTCATACTGGTTAATTTTGTGATCATACACATTTATTTCAACTTTGATGCCCTGGCAATCTCTTTACTTTAAAAAATAACTTTCTTGCCCAGTGTAGTGGCTCATACCTATAATCCTAGCATGCTGAGAAGCCAAGGCAGGTGTATTGCTTGAGCTCAGGAGTTCGAAACCCCATCTCTACTAAAACTAGAAAAACTAGCCGGGCATCGTGGCAGGCACCTATAGTCCCAGCTATTTGGGAAGCTGAGGCAAGAGGATCACTTAAGCCCAAGGGTTTGAGGTTGTGGTGAGCTATGACCAACAGCACTCTACCCAGGGTGACAAAGTAAGACTCTGTCAAAAAAAAAAAAAAAGAAAGAAAGAAAAAGTTTGTCATTATAGAACTAATAAATATTTATTGTAAAAATTAGTAAAATTATAAATTTATTTTAAAAGTCATTAAAATCTTCTTTGATGCTATCACCAGAGATAAAGCTCCTTTTTATGCTACACTGCATAGGTCTAGTGCAATACTAGAGTATTAGTAGATATTCAGTTTTACGATCTAATTTTTCCCCTCTTAACATGATAATGCATATTTATATGGAAGTAAATATTCTTAAAAAAATAAGTCTGAATACCCTCAAAGTTAACAAATCCCTTTTTATTGGATGTTTAAGCTATTCCTAATTTTTGCTACTATTAATATAAATAATGCAACAGCAAAACTGCCACATGAATTGAGTGTATCTCAAATTACTCCCTTAGGTTATTTCCTAAAAAGTATAATTACTTGTCCAAATAGAAAAATATCGATTTATGGCTCCTGGCACATATTGCCAACTAGAAAGTTTCTGCTAATTTTATTTCCACTATGGAAATACAGTGGTGACCTTGATACAGTAAGTGGCTGTGTGTAAAGAGGAAGGATTGTGAGGGAGAAGGCCAGCAGTTGAAGTCATGGTGGTTAGAGTGGCTTTTATTGAAGGCCTTTTTTGTACAAGGTACGTTAGTAACCCTCTTACTCAGCAGTTTTAGGCAACGTGTTCTGTGTTGCATAGTGAATTTAAACTCCTCATGTTTTTCCACCTTATTTTATAATTTCTAAGTTTTTGTTTTCTCTTTTTTGTTGTTTTCTTTTTAAAATCCTGGACAATTAAGTAAGTGGTTTTCCAATTATGTAGGGAGGGGAAGACAACTTTGGTGAACAGAGTGAATTTGGCTTTCGACACGCTAAATGAGGGCAAGTAAACTGAAATACCTCTCCGGAGCCATAGGGAACCTACGGCCTTCAAGGCCAGAGCCTGCTGCCCTTGGCTGAGTCATGACTAGAAGACTGAGTTCTGAAGGGCGCTGGAGGACCTGGCTGTGGGTACCATTCGCCCCCTAGTGGCTAATATGAGAGTATGTCGGTAAGGCTGTAAACAGCACCCCAGGACTGATAGAGAAGGGGTTGAGTCAAATGCTGTACTATGAAAATATGCTTAAATAAGTTAGTTTAAATATGCTTAAATATGCTTAAATAACTGTAGAGAAAATTACCCTTTGTCACGGGCAGAACACAGAAGTGTTTAGAGTCTTTAAAGAGAGCAATCAGTGCAAGAGGGTAACATTTTTCACAGATAGAATGAAAGTAAGTAATCTAAGAATTGGTTCAGGAAGTAAGAATTTATTTGAATTCAAGAAATAATGTCTACAGTTAGAGTTAAGGGCTTTAGTTTAGACCTGCTCTTCTCTTGTCAGAACTTTGACCTACAATATGCAAGACACTTTGAAAGGAAGACACGTTTGAAAGACTAAGACACTTCAATTCTTTTTTAGGTCAACCTGGTTTATACAACATCTGCCTTCTCCAAATTTTATAAACAGTCTGTGGTTGCAGATGTCAGGTAATGTATGTACCTTTTGGGGGGAGTTCTGTGTTCACGCTATAAATTCCACTTAAGGCTGTGAAGGGGTGAGATTCCTCCATTGTCGAGTAACTTTTTGGGGGGTAGTAGTGGGTTAATAGCCCGTTAGCACAACTGGTGACATTATCTTTTGCCTTGCTGTTACTTTGTGTTCTTGCTCTTTATCTGCCAATTCTGCTTTCTCCCCATAGCTGTCCCATTTCAGTGCCATTGGGCAAAATGCTCATGGAGGTGGCTATCATACTGGGTGGAGGGTGGAGACAAAAATAAAGCAGGGGCCACTATATCTCAATGTCTAGTGAAAAACTGGTTACTAGATATCTGAGAAAAAAATTCATGGTCAAATAATTTTTAGAAAAAATTGTTCACCATGTACTATATTCCACTTTCCCTCACCTCTAATGTATCTTCAGAAATGCATAATTTGCTTCGGCACATTAAGGCATGACTAAGTCTTGCACTAAAGCCACTTGATTACTTTTCTTAACCTCCCATGTCCTAGGTTATTTGCTACAGAAAACTATTTTATATTTCTTTCGTGATCATGGTCTATTTATGCATTTAGGAAGTCAAGTCTCTGGGATCAGACTGAAAACCAAATTGGGCTTGATTCCTGGGTCTGCTGCTTACTAGCTGTGTGATTTTGAGTTATATTTGGTCTCAACTACTCCATCTTTAAAAACTGAATAATAATAAGACCTTATTTATTGGATTCAAATGAGCTAAAGCAGATTTAGAACAATGCCTGGACATGGTAAGGTATCAAATGTTATAACTTATTTTTAATAGCAGGGACTACTGATCAATAGCTGTAGAAGCAGTATATTCTCCATGGAGCTGCAACTCTACAGTATTAGTTCTAAATTTAAATCCAACACAATGATCAGAATACATGTAACATGATGCTTTCCCTTTCTGGTCTCCATGATAGGGGAAGTCAATAATTACTCAAAGAAGGGAGCATATCAGTTGCAGGATGTGCTCACTGGCCTTACCTTGAATTTGTCAGTTGGGTCTATCTAAGAGGTCTGCTTTCTAAGAGGTATCACTGAACATCTCTCTTTTTCATTATAGCAGCAACAACAAAGGTGGTCTCCTTGTCCACTTTTGGATTGTGTTTGTCATGCCACATGCCAAGGGCCACATCTTCTGTGAGGACTGTGTGGCAGCCATCTTGAAGGACTCCATCCAGACAAGCATCATAAACCGGACCTCTGTGGGGAACTTGCAGGGTCTGGCTGTGGACATGGACTCTGTGGTACTAAATGGTGATTGCTGCGTGATTGTCCTGTAGAGTTCCTTCCTGCAGCACTCCTGATACTTGTCATTCTTGCAGTCAGCCTTGTAAGGAAGTACTCTCTCCCCTAATCCCCGTGTTAAAAAAGCAACCAAACAAATATCATAATAGCATAGAATTAGCTGAAGACAGTGGAGGTGTGTAAGTAAAGGAAAATGCAAAATGTTAAATACAGTGATAGAACCATAGATTTGGGAACAAAATACATATGCAATTGAACTTACCAAAGTGTCCATTTATTCAGCTCATGCATCTTCAAACTAAGTTCCCAAAGAATAAAGTCCTGGAGAAGGAAGACTTTTGCTAAGGTTCATTTTATCTCTTTCCTTGTCCAGACAGAACTACACCTATAATGTAGTGTTGCCCAGTGCTCCAAAATGGGTTGCTCAGTAGCCCCATCAAAATGCAAATTTCATTGTCTTCACAGTGAAATGGTTTGATTATTGTGTAACTCAAAATTTATGCAGCTTTCTTTTCTTATTTAAACTATGTATATTAAACTATGTATGTATATATTTTATAAGTACATATTATGTATTACATAGATAGGATAGAAATTGTCTATAATATACATACGAAGACTTGCACACTAGGCGTATGTTGGGTGACAGATAAATATTTGTTAAATGAATAAAAAAACTCATGGAATATTTTGTACCACATGTACTATTTCAGATAGAGGATTAACTATTATCATATTTGTCTAATTGCTTTTTTAACTTTAGAAAATGCTTGAAAGTTTACCTGTGATTTCAAGTACACAAAAGTAAAGAGAATGGTGTAAGAAACAATTGTCAACTCACAGGCTGCCCTACGTGATATCTAAATACCTGAACAACCTCCTCCACCTTCACTAGATTATTTTAAAGCAAATCTCAGATGTGTTCGATTGGTTTTAAATAACTAAAAATAAGTTTTACTAAGTAAAATTCTAACAGAATAAAATTATGGTATTAACAGTGTCTTTTTCTGTGTGTTTTTCAATGCAGCTGGACTTCGGTCGGATTACTCTTCAACCATAGGATCTGGTAAATTCCGTCATATGGTTCCACAACCTCCCTACATGCACATTAGTATCATTTTTGATTATAATTTCCCTTTTTTGATGATAGTGTTTGTTAGTGCTCTTTTAGTAGCAAGTGATAGGAATATAGTCAAACTGGCTTAAGTATAAAAGCAACTTGAATGGCTCATGTAACTGGGGCATATGTAGAGTGTGCTAGCTTTAGGCATGGTTGGGTCCAGGTTCTAAAATAAAATATCATCAGAACTCTTCAGCTCTGCCTCCTTCTGTTAAAGCTTCATTATCAAGTGTTTCTTCTATTGTAGTGGCATAAAATGGCTGCTGGCAGATCCAAACTTATAATTCCAAACTACAATTTATCAGTTTTTCAACCATGTACCACCCTCACATATTTCTTGACTATTCTGGAAGAAGTGCTGGGCTGACTCTCATAAAATGGCTGCCGGCAGATCCAAACTTATAATTTATCAGTGTTTCAACCATGGTAGAAATCACCCCTATGTATTTCCTGACTGTTCTGGAAGAAGTCCTGGGGATGACTCCCATAAAATGGCTTCTGGAAGATCCAAACTTATAATTTATCAGTGTTTCAACCATGGTAGAAACCACCCTCATGTATTTCCTGACTCTTCTGGAGGAAGTCCTGGGGCTGACTCTCATTGTCTGGCTTTTCTGACAACATGCCCACTCCTGCACCAACTTTTTCGACGTTGGGTTATATGTCCCAATCTGAGACTAGGAGTGGGGTTAACCCCAACCAAACTATATAGGCAAGCTAGGAATAGTTTCTCAAAGTAAAACCTAGGGCTGTTGCCAGAAGAGAGTGCAGTGAACTCCAGGTTAGCAAAGGTGGCAGACGTTCTCCACGGGACCTTTTTTCCTCTTTACTTTTCTATAACGATTTCAATAAAAGTCATTCCTAAAAAATAAACAAAGAAAAGGAAAAGAAAAAAAAAATGCTGTCTCCACAGACAAAGGTTGTTCTCAGTACATCTATGCAGATCATCTGACCTTCCACTACCCTCTGGAGATTTCTGCAACCTCAGGAAGGCTGATGTGTCACTTCAAGCTGGTGGCCATCGTGGGCTATCTCATTCGTCTCTCAATTGAGTCCATCCAAATCGAAGCTGACAACTGTGTCACCGACTCCCTGACAATTTATGACTCCCTCTTGCCCATGAGAAGCAGCATCTTATACAGGTACTACACAGGCACTCTTGTTGGTGGGTGAAAAGATTTTTTTTTTTTTTGCAGTTTTTAGCCAGGGCTGGGCTTGAACCCGCCACCTCCGGCATAGGGGGCCGGTGCCAAAGATTTTTATTTATTTATTTTTTTGTTGTTGCAGTTGTTTTAGCTGGCCCAGGCCGAGTTCAAACGCACCACTCTCAATGTATGTGGCTGGTGCTATAAACACTGTGCTATGGGCACCAAGCCAAAAAGATTTTTTTTTTTTTTTTACAACGCCTCTGTTTTATGGTATATATTTCCCTTGGATTAAAAAAAAAAAAAACCGTCTTTATGTGCACTCATGGGATCAAAGACTGACACCTGTGCCCCATTTAGTATGCCTTATATGTTAGTATCCTTGTCAGAGCCCACCAAACTCAACGCCTGGTTTTTACTAGTAGTAAACAAGACTCTCAAAGTCATTATAGCAAGAATTTCAGCTAATATACCTGAAATATAATAGGTATTCTGTGTAATTTTACATTTGTTATAATCACAATGAATTCTACCATTTCAATAGATTGTAAGAATTCTATGAGGATTGCATAGCATTAGTAAACAATTAAATGTTTTTCTTACACATATTCATTGTGGAAAATGAGGTCAATCAGAGAAACAAATATCAACTCACAATCTCATTATCCAGAGCAAAGTTTTGTCATATTTTAGCATAACTCCTTTCATTTGTGTATATTTAATTACACACACATATTTTACAGATACCTTAATTTTTTTACTTAACAGCAGACATCTGCTTATGGGTGCTTAATATTAGACAACATATAAATGAGTTAAAGTTTAAGAAGTTACTATTTGTTACTGTGCTAAAATGTACATAAATTATTCTTAACACTGTCTACATGCGTATGTAAGAGCATTTTATGAGCGTATGAGGTGTTTATATGTTGGCAATGAATGTGCATATTAAACATTTAAACGCCACGTAAGGATGCAGTGAATAATAAGTTTGCCACTGACTCCTGTTACTCGGTCATTACCAGTTTCTTTTCATCCTTCCAGACATATTTGGTTATTACCTCATTTAATCCTCACCACAGTGCTCTGAGGAGTGTACTATTATTATCACCACAATTTCAGAGAAGGGAAACTGGCATTTACAAATATTTAAGCCCAGTATCTTTCACCCAGTGAAGTGAGGTAGCTGAGTTTTTTCCTTGCTCTTTATTTTGAAACAGGGTCTTGCTCTGTCACCCAGGCTAGGGCAAAGTAGCATGATCATAGCTCACTGCAACCTCAAACTCCTGGGTTCAACAATCCTCCTACCTCAGCCTCCCAAGTAGCTGAAACTACAGGTACATGCCACCACACCAAACTAATTTTTTTCTACTTTTTGTAGAGATGGGGAATCTTGCTCTTGCTCAGGCTGGTCTCAAACTCCTGACTTCAAGTGATCCTCTTGCCTTGGCTTCCCAAAGTGCTGGGATTATAGGTCTGACCACTGGACCTGGTCACAACTGAGTTTTGAATCAAGTTTTCATTAGGGCTCATGACCTTAGCCATCAAATGCACTGTCTTTACATCTTGTTTGTGCTCAAAAATGGTCCAGGGACATCCATCCAGAGAATTTTTGGTAGTAGTTACTGGACAAAAATTTCTGTACCTTTTTCAGCTCTGCTCCATCTATAGCGCCCTGTGGTCACCAAGTGATGAAGACACAGCTGGCAGAGACTGATTCACAAGCACTGAATGGATGGCCCAAGAAATGTGTGGAATTTGTGTTGAATGGAGGTCCATTGCTCAAATAACCTATTATTCATGTACTTTGGTTATCTGCTTTCAGAATTTGTGAACCCACAAGAACATTAATATCATTTGTTTCTACAAATAATCTCATGTTGGTGACATTGAAGTCTCCTCGTATACGGAAGCTCTCAGGAATCCGGGCATATTTTGAGGTTATTCCAGAACAAAGTAAGTCGTCTTCAATTAGATAGGAGTCACCTTTAGAAATATTCGTTATGACACTCTAGACTTACCTTTCTGGAGGCTAATACTAGTTGTATTAGAAGAGGATGCTGAATCGGGGTCCAGTGAAGAAGAAAGAGATCAAGTTAATCATTTTAACCAAGTGAATTTAATGAAGAATTGTTAGCGTTAATTATCTCAAAAGCAACTGGGACAAGAGAAGAACTGTGAGATATCATGGGTATAACACATGCAGGGCTGGGGGAACAAGGGAAAGAGGTTGGAATTATTACAATGGAGAGATTGGAGGAGGTGATCTGTGACATGAAACTCAGACCCCTGAGAGGAGCTGCTGTTCAGCTAATGCTGTTGTCTCTGAGTTCAGAACTGTTTTCTGAGAAAGCAGTAACGTCTTAGAGATCTGCAGCCAAAGTATATGAATTGAAAACAAATACGTAATTTGAGAACAAGTATTTTAGCTTGCATATCTGTTGGGTGCTCTTTCAATTCAATTAATTAATTAACTAGCTAAACAATTAATTAATTTAGAGACAGTGTCTCACTTAGTTGCCTCAGCCTAGCTCATAGCAACCTCAAACTCTTGGGCTCAAGTGATCTTCCTGCCTCTGCCATCTGAGTAGCTGGGACTACAGGTGCCTGCTATAATACCTGGGTAATTTTTCTATTTTTACTAGAGACAGGGTCTCACTCTGGCTGAGGCTAGTCTTGAATTCCAGAGCTTAAGGGATCCTCCTGGCTTCGCCTCCCAGAGTGATAGGATTATGGGGGTGAGCCACTGTGCCCAGCCATCTTCCTTTTTTAAAAAATAAAACAAAGTTCAAAAAATGTTAAAGCTTCTTGTTCAAGGAAGTATACATTTATAATTAAAGAAATGTATATTTTTCCATAGTCTTATAGCTGTAAATCATTGTGTATTACTGGGTATCTTTTTCAGAGTGTGAAAACACAATATTGGTCAAAGAAACCACTGGCTTTGAAGGGAAAATTTCAAGTCCATATTACCCAAGTTACTATCCTCCAAAATGCAAGTGTACCTGGAAATTTCAGGTAGCCTAATTTTAACAGTATCTTGGAAAAATATTAATGTACTATTTTTAGTAGCATTTTGTTCTTAATTCATTACTTTTATTTTTTAAATTGAAGAATGGATATTACTTAATTTTACAAAATTTAAACATTATTGAAATATGTTATCTAGAAAGAAGATAAAATTTTCTCGTTATTTCAACCTTCTGACCACAAATAAACTGCTTTTAGCAGTCTGGGGTTTATTTTTTCAGTATATGTTATTTGTTTGTAGTAAAAAATGCAAAGTCATTATAAGAGGATCAAAAAATTACTTTGACAGAGCACATTTATTGATTCTTAATCATTAGTATTATAATAGGAATAACAAAGAAATAGTAAATCGGATTAGGCAGCACAGTCAGCCCTCTGTATCCACAGGTTTTACGTCTGCAATTCAACCAATCATGGATCAAAGACTTTTTTTAAGAAAAGCCACAACAAAAATAATACAAATAAAACCCAATAAATCATAACAAATATTTACATAGCATTTACATTGTTTTAGGTATAATAGGTGATCTAGAGTTGACTTAAAGTATATGAGAGGATGTGTGTAGGTTATATGCAAAAACAATAGTATACCATTTTATATCAGGGACTTGAGCATCCTCAGGTTTTGGTGTCCGTGGGGATCCTGGAATCAATCTCCTGTCGATACTGAGGAACAACTGTACATATTTCAGTTGTGTAAACAAAGTGCAAATTTATATGGAATATGTATATATCTTCTTGGTGCTACATAGGGCATTTTTTTTAAATATTAGACTGTAAACTATTTTTGTTTCTCTAACTACAGTATCATATAGAGATAGGGCAAAGTGTCACTTTGTTCATTTAGCATATACTTATAAAATCATTATTTCATGGCACAGCAATTAGATGTAAGAGTCCTGTGGTGTGTCGTTTGCTCTTATTCAATATGTTATTGAATGATTAATATGGGCCAGGCGTTCAGGCACTGGTCTAGATACTGAGAATCCATGAAATTATAGGAAAAAAAAAAGCTTTGCTTTTATGGAGCTTGTCTTCCAGCAGGAGAAGACAGGAGATAAATATAGGTAATATGACACATAGTGATATAATGCCATGGAGAAAAATACAACAAAGAAGAAAACTCTATAGCTTGAGTGGGAGGTAGGGGTGTGTGAAGGGTGGCAAGTCAGGGGTTTATTATCTTAAACAGGATGGTCAAGGAGAGTCACAGTGACAAGGGGACAGTTGCAGAGAAACCTGAGAGATGAAGGAACTAACCTGGATACAGGATAAGAACATGGTAGGCAAAGGGAGCCTGAGGCAAGGACCCTGAGGCAGGAGGGGCTGGATGCATACGTGATTATTTGTGCATAGTCATTACAGCGAACTGTTAAAATGATTTCAGTACCCAAATCTGTACTTGGTGTCAACTTTCTGATGGCATGTACCATTAAATTATTTTTTTAAATCTTTACCACATTTCCAAAAGAATTAAAAGATAAAAGTTCTAGACTCCTGTTCACTGCTAGATTCTCAAGGCTCAAGAGCCTGGGATGACTAGCAAGTCTAGAGTTGGGGAAGGGAAGAGGAAAGAGAAGGTGAAAGGAGAGGCTAGGGAAGGAACAAACATCAAATCTTTCTTCCTCCAATCTCTCCAAAAAGCCAATGTATCTTCTTGGGTTAGTATAATAGCCCAACAAGAAAGGTGCCATTCTCAACAGCTCTCTGAAATGTTTGAAATTCCTTTGAGATCAAATAAATTTTGATTCCATAATAACTCATACACTTAAAATGAAAATCCTTAAACATTGTTGTTACTTTAAGTTGGGTGTAAATGAGAATGTTGGATCATTTTCTGTTTTGCTAGGGGTCAAGGGTTAGAAATGCTGAAGGAAAAGAAGGGTTTATTAGGACAAGGGCATCCCACTGGGGCGTGAGGAAGGAGGAAGGGGAGACAGAAAACCCCAGGGACAAATTGGTGGTGTCCAACTGTCCTCCTCAGTTGGAGCTTAGATCAAGCTGTTCCTTTATCAGAAGGCTTCAAACAGCCGTCTCTAGCAGTATGACAGCATGTATACTGGAATGGAAATCAGAGTAAAAAATACTAATTTCTTTTTACCTGTAAAATAGCTTTGAATTTATTAAAAATAGTGAAGAGATGACTTAAGGAACAAAAATATTGACTCAGGTCACGATAAAGTTTTTCATACAAAAGTTGGTTTCTGTCCTCTTCAACCCTTCTTAGTGTCCTGTCCCATTTACCGAAGGACAATCATCCCCCCTTTGCAAACTCACTTTCAGCTGAGTTTTAAGGTCTTATTTCTCTGAGAAGGATTAACTCCTGCTTCAGCTTAAAGTCAGTCTGATTCTTCTCCCAAGCTCTCTGGCCCACCAACAAGTGCTTATTGACAGTCTGATACATGTCAGGCTCCTTATGGGGACACCTTGTAGCAAGATGAAGTCTTTGTTCTCATGGAGTTTATAGGAGAAGTAATAAATATGTAAAACCAAAACAGAGTGTTAAGCTTATAATATGCTGTCCACATTTGTTTAGCACGTTAGTCTTTTGGGCATTGTATTTTTATTTTTCCTTCAAAATACACCTCTGATGTAGAAGAGATATTCTTGTTGCCTTTTATAGACAAAGAAACAGAGATGAGTAAAATCATTCGCCAGAGATTATTCAAATGAAACAGTGACCCAGGTAGGATCAGAAGGAATCATGGCCTCACATACCTAAATTCTTGCTCCCTCCCTTTCTGGGTCTAAAGATGTTCAGCTTCCCTTTGTTTAAGCACTTAGTTGAGCATTTACCTCCCTCTCCTTTCCTTCATTTTGTATTCTAATACATTTTATTATAGAATCTTAGAAAAAGAAAATGGATCGGTGCTTTGAATGATCACAGCTGTCATCAGTCCAGCACCACACAATTTGAGTCCAGCAGACATTAGCAGGGGGTTCTAGGGGCCACACAGGTCCCTCCTTATATTACTTAAGAAACAGAGATGAGTCTCCAGAAGGGAGCCCCTCTGTCCCTGCTTCTGTGAGGGACATATGCAAGCATCTTTGCCACAGAAACTTCCAGGGCTTATCTGAGGTGGGTTCCTCTGTTGTGTGTACACAAGTTTAGGCAAATTACAGGTGACTGAAAGATAAAGTCTGTTGTGCATCCTGTTGCCATCACTGACTAGAGAAATATTTAAATATTACAGGTGCAGGTGAGGAGGAGTCCTCCCTTTACTTGGTTAAAGTTCTCACCACAAAGGTAGAGGGTGGGGAACAGAAACTGAGACTATAGAACATATAAGAAAGTACGATGCTTATTTTTTTTTGGTCCTTTGTCTAAATAGCTTGCAATACATTGTGAAACTTCACCTCATCACTCTATTTGTCAAGCAGGTTAATACAAGTAGTTCCCCTTGACCAAATGTGTGTCAGAGCAATACAAGCCAGTGGGTAAAATGCATCCCTAAAACTTAGCTTTAAGGTATTTTCAAAAGATAAAAGTGAACTAGAAAGTGACTCAATAAAGCTGAACAGGGCGGCGCCTGTGGCTCAGTCGGTAAGGCGCCGGCCCCATATACAGAGGGTGGCGGGTTCAAACCTGGCCCCAGCCAAACTGTAACCAAAAAACAGCTGGGCGTTGTGGCGGGCGCCTGTAGTCCCAGCTACTCGGGAGGCTGAGGCAAGAGAATTGCTTAAGCCCAGCAGTTGGAGGTTGCTGTGAGCTGTGTGAGGCCACCCTCTACCGAGGGCCATAAAGTGAGACTCTGTCTCTACAAAAAAAAAAAAAAATAATAAAGCTGAACAATGAGAATGAGCAGCATCCTCCGTGGCCAGGATAAACAACAAGGAAGCAGAGTTCACAACCCAATACCAGGCAAAACAGAAAGCAGGGCCACAGCAGGGCCACAGCTGACCAGGAAGTGAAAGGAGAATGGCCATCTATAGTGACAAAGAGGGTGGTCTACAAGATCTAGTTAGGACACAGCATTAATACTTACTTAATATTCAAAAATCAAAAGTTATAAGCAATATAAAGAAGTGGGCAATATTCAAATAAAAAGTTTTTGTTTGTTTGTTTTTTGAGATAGGACTCTATGTTTCCCAGGTGGGCCTTGAACTCCTGAACTCAAGTAATCCTCTTGCCTCAGCCTTCCTAGTAGTCAAATAAGAGATTTTATTTATTTATTTATGACAGAGTCTCACTCTGTTGCCCCAGCTAGAGTGCTATGATGTCAGCCCAGCTCACAGCTAAGGTTTAAGTGATCCTCCTGCCTCAGCTTCCCAAGTAGTTGGGACTATAGATGCCTGCCACCACTCCCAACTATTTTTTTTCTGTTTTTAGTAGAGATGGGGTCTTGCTCTTAGGCTGATTTTGAACTCCTGAGCTCAAGGGATCCACACACCTCAGCCTCCCAGAGTGCTAGAATTACAGCCATGAGCCACTGTGCCTCAAATAAGAGATTTTAATTCCATTCTTCTGCCTCATGATTGAGACAGTAGGGTACAATAAATAAGGCTAGGTAGGATATTAAGCCATGCAAATGACTTTGGTAGCATATAAATGCAGAGAATATGCCTTTTTTTCTCAAATGACTATGGAGATTTCATAAATTTAATCACAAAGAAATTGTCAATAAATTCCAAGACTTAAAAGCAAGTGCAACCAATAATTTTTATTCAACTAAGATAGAATTAGAAAACTTGAAAATGGGTGAACCAAAATTCAACTCTCTCAATATAAAAACCCTCTTTTAAATATTTCTTGGGTCAAAGTGAAGATCAAAATGAAAACTCTAACATATTGGACAGAATATACTGCGTATCACATAATGCAATGAAGAGATCACTTGCATTGTGTGTATGTGTGTGCATGCAGGTGCACGTGCATGTGCGTGTTTGGTCAAATACATAGGAAGCTCTTTCTTGTTTGACTGCTTCTGACAACACCTGGGGGTGACTCACAACAGCCTTCAGAAATACCCAGGTTTAACATGAAGAGGATGCTGATTCACTTCTCCTTTATCTCAAGAATCTGAATGATGATTTAAATGAACCGCGTCATTATTTACATCAAAAGAGGAAAATGCTTGCTCATTAACCAGTGGGTGTTTTCAAAGTTAAGTTCATCTAAAGAAACTGAAACCCAGGATGTGCAGTCCATCACCCAGCTTTGCCTGGGGCCCAGCAGCTACTCCCTGAGTACCTGCTGCTGGCTTCTCTGTTAAGCTCTCTCTGTTGGCCAGCTTTGCTCAAGGGAACGGGCTTACTCCACCAAGGGCCACAGGGCACCAGGAGTAGAATACTCTTAAAACAAGCCAAGGGAATGAGTGCTCAAGGAGAAAGTCTTAGCTTGAAACATGCATTTTGATCGAAGCGTTTTTTAAAACTTAATATTTGCTTTTCACAGACTCCCCTATCAACTCTTGGCATAGCACTGAAATTCCATAACTATTCAATAACCAAGAAGAGCGAGAAAGGCTGTGAGCATGGATGGTGGGAGATTAATGAGCACATGTAAGTGATTTCCCTACGTGAGGAATCTGACAAAAGGTTCACAGCCACAGGGTCTTTGTCCCCTAAAAGGTTGCACTTTGCCATTTATGGATAGGGAAACGGAGGGATATAGGAGTTAAGTGATTTGCTGAAGACCACTCAATGAAAGACTGAGGCAGGATTCAACCCCACGTCTTAGGACTCCTGCCCCCTTCTACCGTGCTATGTTGTGGCCTACCAGTGCGTATTTTCTATACTTCACCAAAGTATAGTATCTGTGACATCACAGATAACATTATCAAATTTTAGAGCTGGGGGAAGGGGGAATAATAAGTTGGGGTTCTGCTGGTACAAAAGTAGAGACCATTTGCCATTTTTGTGAGGCCTCAAGACAGTCCTGATTGGCTTGGCTTAATCCCTGACATGGGGAAATGGGCTGAAGTTGATCAGAACGAAACCCGGAGAAATCTAGTGTATGCACTTCCTGAATCAACCCAGGAGGTCCTCACTCTCAGTCTTAATTTGTCCTTTGGTTGTTGTTTATTTGCTTCTAAAGCTGTACTAGGTATTGAATAGGTATTCAAAGACGTGGAATGCTCTGTCTTGAAGCAAATAGAATAACTTCTCAGTCTCCTTTCAGAGAAGAATCCTGTTAGGCTAAAGGATTTACCTGCTACTTCTTTGCTCATTGTTATTCTGTATGTGAAATCTTCCCTTTCTAAGGGCTTTTCCTGAGCAAACTTCTTTCAGTTATAGTCTACTTGCAAAATAATAATTGATCCTCTCTTCATTGGAATAGGCCCAATCAGATTTAAAGGCGTTTTTGGCCCCATTATTCAAATGTTAAGATTATACTACTTTGGGGAGTAAAATTGAATTGAGGGTGTATTATGTTGGAATCCTAAGAGCTGTGTTCAAATTCCAGCCTTGTCATTTAGTAGCTATATTAACTAGGACAAATTATTTAACTTCTTTGATGTTCAGTCTATGAAATGAGGTAATATTTCCTACTTAATAAAGGGTTTGTTTATTTGGTAAGTGCTCAATGAAATAATGTAGTTATACATCCCTAAATTAGCTATTATTAATATGCATAATAAAATTATTATCAAAATAACATTGAATGAATAAATATCATAGAATGTGCTCTAAGGTTTAAACAATATTGGATTTTGGTATTTAATTAAAACAAAGATCCAGAAAACCTACCTTTATAAATCTCTTCTGAAAATGTAAGTCTGTGACAGAGGTGTGCTTTGGAAACGAGGTATTACTTTAATCCCCAAGTGAAAGTAGGGTCTCCACCCAATTCATACCAGGAAAGCTCCCTGACCCAAATATTTTCCCTGAAGGGCCAATTTTTTCAAGTAGTCTTGTGGTCTGACTGAAATCCTATCAGATGCTGGTTGCACCCTCAGGATTTAAAATGCCAGTCCTTCCCATTATCAAGCTTTTTCATCTAAAAAGGAAAGACTCTAATTGAGCTAATTGAGAGGTTAGCCTAAGGGAATTGGGACTGCAATAGGGAGGGAGGAAAAAGTAATGCTGACTGAAGGAAGACTAATGGTCTCCTCATTAGAAGTTCTGAGTGTCTGGAGAAGGGGTGCACATGCTCAGGGCAGCAGGAAAGTTGTATATGACCACGGAAGAAATAGATGGCCTTCCTACAAAGCTCCTGAGGGGAAGGCCTTTGGTACGCTAGAGTTTAGATTCAGGCCAACAGGTGTCCAGATAGTGGTTCTACTTACTTGCTATTTTAACTTTAAAAAGTTACTTCTCTTCTTTATATCTGTTTCCTTACTTGTAGTATGTCTGTACATATAAATGGCCTCGCACTGAGTGTCTATGTGGCAAGGGAGTGAAGCAGAACTAGACTCTGTCCCGGCACTCCGTGTAGGCATTCATTAGCCAGGCAGTCTGTGATAAGTACGAAGCTCTAATTACAACCCCTACTGCAGCCGATGTTCTTGTTACCTACACGCCCTTCAGAGGATGCATGTTGAACCCACGTAGTAACCTTGTAACTTCCTTGGCCTTCTGTTGTCTCTGAGGCTGGGCGGCCATGCACCAAGCGCATGTGCCAGCCTGACCTTCCCTGAAGCATGCTTCCCTGAAGCATTTTCACGTGCATCCAGCCCCTGAAAGTGTATAATAGGAAGGCCAGAAATTGAGTAAGTGGGCTTGGTTTTTGGGATGCTAGTCTGCCAAATCTCCCGGCTGGTGAATAAAGCCACTTTCTCTTCCAATTGGTGCCTGGGAGTCTTTTTGTCTGTGTCGGCTCCTGCTATCTCTCCAATCTCTCACTTTTTAAATGTTCCCTCTATAAGCCCTCATCATGTCTTGTTGCATTCTCTCCCCATCTAAACTCCAGCTCAAGCATGAAAGCTAAGATCTCTTTCCTCTTGATTCTCTCTTAAAATGCAAGAGAACTCCACAAAATGTTTATGGTGAACACAAAGAAAATCATAATATATCATGAGATAACATAACCATCATGTTTTCAGAGCACAGGATTCTTAGCTTAAGATAACCACCTAGAGTAAACTCTGGCTCCAGAAATTCAGCAGGTCCCTCTCACACCCTGCTCCTGCTTGGCCAGGCAGCCACTTACAGCTGCTATCTCTTGCTTGGATTCTAGCTCCTCAGTTCCTGAATGTCAGCCAATTATGAAAGACTCTTCCGGAATAACACATGAATATTTTTCTCCTCCAAGCCTTAAAATCATAGATTATCTGTATTCCCAGATGCCCCCGCCTGATCCATGGAACATGATGGTTCTCAAGTGCTTCAGGAGCTTAGAGTGATTGGCGTTAACAGGTTCCAATGGTGAATGTCACCCTGACATGTTGTATCTGTGCTCTACTTCCCATCAAGACCTTGTAGGTTTGGGCTGAGTGCAGTGGCTCACACTTATATTCTTAGTGCTTTGGGAGGCCTAGGGGAGAGTGTCTCAGAGTTTGAGACAAGCCTGGACAACATAGTGAGATCTATGTTTGAGAAAAAATTAGAAAAACAAAACCCTACATATTTCACCATGGGAAGAGCCTTGCCTACACAGAGCAGTGGCCTAACTTATCATAGGGCCTGTAATATAATAATATTCCATGCTCTACAAACCATGGTACTAATGTAGAAATAATTTCTTTCTTTTTTTTTTTTGAGACAGAGTCTCACTTTGTTGCCCTCAGTAGAGTGCTGTAACGTAGTAGTTCACAGCAACCTCTAACTAAGTGATTCTCTTGCCTCAGCCTCCAAAGTAGATAGGACTACAGGAACCCGCTACAATACCTGGCTATTTTTAGAGATGGGGTTTCTCTCTTGTTCAGGCTGCTCTCAAACTCATGGGCTGAAGCAATCTACCTGCCTTGGCCTGTGCTAGGATTATAGGTGTGAGCCTCTGCATCCAACCTTATAGTAATAATTACTAACACGAGTAACAGGAGTGATATTTTTTCAAAAGGGCACTAGGAACCTGGAGCACACTAAGTAATGAGAGGTAAGAAAAAAATTGAAATAGGAAAATATTATAGATAGACATTAATTCTTTGGACTTTTCCGAGGACAAATCCTGAAGTACACATCGGATTTCAATGTAATTTGAAAAAATGTTCTTTTGCTTTAAAAGTTGCTGGAATTCCTTACATATTTTCAACCTAAGCTCATGGATATAGATTTGAGTCCATAAAGACGTTTGTGAACAAAAGCAGGCAGTTCTTGTTGTCAAATAGGTTCTGCTGTTTTTTGAGAGGGGATGACACTCTGTTGCCCAGGGTGGAAACAGTGGTGTAATCCTAGCGCACTGTGATCTCAAATTCCCAAGCTCAAGGAATCCTTCCGGTCTCAGCCTCCCAAGTACCTGGGATTACAGGCAGGCACCACGATGCCCTGATAATTTTTTTTTTTTTTTTGGGCCGGAGCTGGGTTTGAACCCGCCACCTCCGGCATATGGGACCGGCACCCTACTCCTTGAGCCACAGGCACTGCCCGCCCTGATAATTTTTTACTTTTTTATAGAAACAGGGTCTTGTTATGTTGTTCAAGCTGGGTTACACAGTTTTTACACTGGAAAAGGAGAGAGGATTGGGAGAATCTGATACATGTTTCTTCTGCTCGTAAGTGATGGTGAGACAAGCAACAGGTTGATAGTACTATTACTGTTCTATCTAGCAGAGTAGAAAATTGAGGGGGCGAAAGTTGCTTGATCACAGTCACATACAGAATACCATTAGTTCTACCAGGAGCATCTCTGCCTACGAAACCCAAATGAACAAACTCTTAGTGAGCTCACTGTCCATAGGAATGCAGTTGACATAATATCAAGCTGCATGTCCTCTCACACTCTTGTCTTCTCAGGTACTGCGGTTCCTACATGGATCACCAGACCATTTTCCGAGTGCCCAGCCCTCTGGTTCACGTTCAGCTCCAGTGCAGTTCAAGGCTTTCAGACAAGCCACTTTTGGTAGAATATGGCAGTTACAACATCAGTCAACGTAAGCCTTAGAAAAATCTTAGTAAATGGTTAAATGGAGGCTAATCCTTTCAAACTCTAAACTTTGAAGATTTAACAAGTGAACACTGTTTTATTTGTGCTATTTATTTATATATATTTTATAATAAATTTACATAGTGCATGCATATACAATAAATAAAGATAACAAATGTATAAAATTACATATTCCTTTTTCCATTTTAAGTTATAGGAGAAATAATATAACTTTTTTCTATGACTTATTTATAGTTGAAAAATAATTTCTCTTATCATTCCTAAAATATAAGATGAGCCCCATTTTTTGGTGTGCTGTGGTCTTGCCATAATTCTCTGTGAGTATGATGCCCACCTACAGTGGATCTGAGGTCAACAGTTATGACTCACTGTGGCCTGTGCTGAATAGGGTAAGTTGGTTGGTGGAGAGAGTTCAAATATCAGCCCCAGAATGTTGAACTAGAAGCTCACAGGGAAAACTGCTGGAAGAATGGCTAGGAAGTGACTAGCAGAAAAGCTAATGTTTAAGGAAAGTCGTTAGAGCTGGACAGGTAGATAGTGACCTGCTCAGGAAATCCTCGACCCACTTTAAAATGACCAAAGTAAAGGTTATCCACTGAGGAATTCATGAGGACATGACTTGAGCTCCTTCAGACCATGTCCTTCTTTGCCAGTCCCCAAAACATCTTCTTCTGGATTCAGAATATTAACCCCGAATTTCAGAATATTTGTTTCCAGCAGTCACAGGTAAGGAAGTAAGCCATCTTATTTTTAACTTTCTTCTGAACCCTGCCTATTTTCCAGAGCCTCATCTATTCTACCGTATGAGAGTTTGACCTGACTGCATTCTCCAGCACTGTTTTTGCCTAAAGAGAGAAAGGATTTCTCTACTATTTAGCAATCAATAATCTCGAGATTAGTGATTCAAGATCAGGAGGAGAATGGATCACTGTTGAGCACCTTGGCTAAAGTGGAAAGAACGATGGGCAGGGAGGTATTAGCCAGGAGTCTGGGATTGTTAGGCCAGTCACTAATCTCTCTAGGTTCAAGGCGATAAGATCAGTGGTTACCAATTTTTTCTGGGACAGAAACCACTCACAAATGTAATTAAAGATATACAGAATAACGCATGTGATCACAGAGCACTCAGATGCCAGAAATCCATTTACAATTCCAGGGAGAGTCTAATGACTCCACATTAGGAATGTTGGACTCTCTTCAGGACCTTGCCACTTTCACATTCCTCAGGTGTGTGATAAAGCCATCCAGCTGAGTCAAGGCTGTGAAGCTAGAGAAAGTTCTCTAGTGCACAAGACCTGGGTGCAGGTCCACTTGGAGCTTCTGGTGGACTACCTCTTCTTATTTCTGCATTTTTGTCTTTCAATTCCAGCAGCCATGATTTGATGTCATCCAGTGGTTCTCAATCTTCCTAATGCCACGACCCTTTAATACAGTTCCTGTGGGTTACAACCCACAAGTTGAGAACTGCTGTATCACTACTGCTACCCTTTCCACTGGCTTCCGCTTGACACTTTGTATTTCTTTGCTAGTGTGGTCTGGCGATTTTCAGGGGCCCACCCAAGGTTTTCTATTTTGTATTGCCTGTAGCCTGCCCTGTTGGATCTTTCAGATGCTCCTCCGGTTTGTGTGTCCCTCAGGCCCTGCGCTGTGACGGCGTAAATGACTGCTTTGATGAGAGCGATGAACTTTTCTGTGGTGGGTATTTGAGTTTTTCATATGACGTTCTTATGAATAAGTAACTTCTCAGGGCCATTGCCGCCGCTGACGTGCTTCCTTGGGTTTTGTAGTTGTCATCTATCACCTCCTAATCCACTGCCTCCAGAACCCAGGGGCTTACAACAGTCATTTATCCTGGATCATGCATCCGTGGGTTGTCTGGGATATGGCTGAGGTAGGCTGTGCTAATATGGGTGGCTCTGCTTCAAGTACTGGGTCCTGTTGGGCTTGGTCATCTCAGGTTGGGATTAGGTCTCCCCTTCATGGTTCCTCCCCTCACTGAGCCAGTGAGCTAGGCAAGGCAGCAGCAGAATTAAAGGAGGGGTGAGTGCAACCAGGTGACTCCTCTTACCTAGGGCCTGTGTTAGGAACTGGCACACCAGCTGTGTCACGTTCCACGGGTCGAAGCAAGCTGCACAGCAAAATCAATGGACAGGGACATTTATTTTGCTCACCTTAGGGCCTTGGCAAGGGTGGGGTACATATTCTGCCACAGGGAGTGCAGACCTGTGGCCAATAACTTCATCTACCCCAATCTTCAGCACAATAATTGTCTTTGAAAGCACTTATCCTCCATCTAAAGAGAAGCTCAGAAATAAACTCTTTCAGTATGCTGATTTATGGAGCACCACTGTTGTCTGTAAATACATAAAAGAGAAAGTTTTGTTGCTCAGAAAATAACCCTGTACGGTTTGCCTGGCATCACGTCGGCAATGACTTTGAGTAGAAAATCTCTGCCTTGGTTTTTCATAACTATCTGAGCCACCTTCCTGAATCTCTCTCCAGTTTCTAGGAGCCATATGGGAAGGACAAATCACTGGACCATGTGACACTGCTGGCAATATTTTCTCCTAAAGGTCCAGAGTATTTATTTAATTCAAGCACTAGTACAATGGTGATACTTTTTAATCTTTTCCATATCTTTGAAGAAATATTACAATAAACATACAGTAACAGTTAACATACTAATGGTAAAAAAAAAATACTCATGAAAAATAACCTGTGACTCCGTACCTTCTTTTTTTTTATTGACTAGACAAAACAAAAAGTCCCCCTGTAACTTATGGTTCATTGACCATTTACATCTATAGAATTTTCTATTTGTTAAGAAAATAAATACTGACCATTATATAGTGACTGAAGTTTTGTTTTTTTACATTATTATTCTCTGCTATGATGCTCCAAACAAAAATAATTAGTATTATTTTAGAATAAGAACTATTTTTTTATAATCATTTCTCATGTCGTTTTTTTTTGAGCTATTCTTTGGGAGTCACCTAAGCATGTTCAGGGGTTTAATGAACTATTCCAGGGCACCAGTTTTCCTACCTTCTGCTCCTAACAACAGATACCATGGTCAAAACAGGAGTTGACAACAGACTAATAACTTTTCACAAACCCAGAAATGTCCAAAATGTCTAAGGAATCATACCTTCTAAATGTGGTTACTAGCATACCATGCTTGTCATTCATCTAAAGGCAATTCATGAAAATAGTCCAGAGAAGAATAACATGATAGGTGTACACTGGTATGTCCTAATTTAGGGAATGGATCTCTCAGGATAAAATAGTTTTAAGAGAGTTTTCTGGGCAGTGCCTCTGGCTCAAGGAGTAGGGTGCTGGCCCCATATACCAGAGGTGGTGGGTTCAAACTCGGCCCTGGCCCCAAACTGCAATAACAACAACAAATAAATAAAAAATAAATAAAATCTACTTCTTAAAAAAAGAGAGAAAGAGAGTTTTCTTTACACACAAACCACAAGTCTGTTGTCCTCTGAGAGCTCACATTCGTTAATTCATACAACAAGCCTTTACTGATAATCTACTATTTTGGTCAGGGACTTGAGGTACATAAATGAATAAGACAAAATCCTCAGTTTCAGGAGACTCCCACTTTGTTTCGGAAGGTTGATGAGTTTGGTTTAGATAACAGCTTATTATTTTTATTTTCTTTAAAATGAATTACTTACAATACATTTAATTGTAATTAAATAAGCCACTAGAATTTAACACATTTATACAGAAGCAAAAATCATATCTGACAAACTCCAGTGGTAGGAACTACCCCAAAGTTTAAACATCTGCTTTTCCTAGTGGAAATGCCAGTTTCGAGGAATATGCCTTTTATTTTATTTAAGTCAACTGGATGATTTGTACCTTTAACAGGCTCTTCTGATCATCAGAGAACCCAGCTATTTTCTCAGGCTCATGGGCTTTCTTTTCTCATTCCAGTGAGCCCAAAGCGTGCCTGCAACGCTAGCTCCTTCAGACAGCATGGCTCTGTGGTTTGCGATGGCTTCAGGGACTGCGAGAATGGCCGGGATGAGCAGAACTGCACTCAAAGTAGGAAGGCTCCTCTGCACTCTGCTGTTCTTCCTATAAAATTCTTTTACATCAGAATCAAAACACCTTTTCTGGGTTGGGGCAATCAATCAACTTGTCCCAGTCTTCCTGGAACTTCACAGTTTTAATACATAAAGTCCCTTGTCTTGGGAACCCCTTTAATCCCAGACAAATTGGTAAAGTTGGTCATTCTAAATGGGATGAAGTATGTGTGTGTGTATGTGTGTGTGTTCAAATGTGTATACTGACATTGTAAGATTTTCATTGCTTACGTGCTTTTAAGGCTGCTCAAGATGGTAGGATACAATACATCAGGACCTGATATAAAGAAATTCGCCAGATATTGTGATGGACATGTTCTTTTCTCACCCCTACAGAAACACAAACGTCCCACTGGTTGTGAACAAATGTGCTATCATTCACAAATAAAAGACTGAGTGCGAAGTGATTTTTGCTCACAAACTTTTTCGGATAATAAGATAGGGTGATAGCAAAAAGGCCACAGCCTGAAGCCACTGACATGGCCAGCTCCTTTGCAGCTCAGCTGCTTGGATTTGTTCTCAACACGTGTGCCTGTCTGCCTTCAAATGGTTCTGTTTGAGCGAGGGAACAGTTCACTGTGGGTGCTTCATTTCTCCCTGCCATTTTCCCCAGAGCATCAAAGCCACTCCTGTGGTTAAATCATCCTTTGCAGGGTTCTCTGTCGTTCACCCAGTTCTGTCTCTGGCTAGGAAAAGCTATTCCTTCTTTTGTTCATTTTAGGTATTCCATGCAGCAATAGAACTTTTAAGTGTGGCAATGATGTTTGCTTTAGGAAACAAAATGCAAAATGTGATGGGACAGTGGATTGCCCAGACGGAAGTGATGAAGAAGGCTGCAGTGAGTAGAAATTCATTCCTTCTGATTCCTGTGTTCAGTGTTATCTGTTTTTTCATTTTCCTTCCTTTCTTAGTGTAATTCCCCTGGCAGAGGTTGCCACAGGCTCAAGGGAGAATAGTAAACACTGTTGCATGAGTCTGAAATTGTTTCTCAGGAATAAAAACTCTACACCAGTGGATTTTATCTTCTTGATAACAGCATCAATGCACTAGATTTTTATAATGGAACATTCACTTGCTAATAAATCTGGTCAAGGGAGCTCTTAAATAAAAAGCTCATGAGAAAAGAAATAGATGTTCAAACACAGTGGATGACTTTTTAACAATGCCTTATGTTACGAACAGTATCTAGTGCCAGTTCTTTCTTTAGCTAAGTCCCAATACCAATAACTAATATGCCAAATATTCTTATGAGTCACACGGCCTCTAACTGGCCATGTGGCAACATGTTAATCAGACCTCTTTCCCAATGCTATTTACACTCAAAATAATTGTTCTGATAGGGTGGTGCCTGTGGCTCAAAGGAGTAGGGCACTGGCCCCATATGCTGGAGGTGGCGGGTTCAAACCCAGCCCTGGCCAAAAACTGCAGAAAAAAATTGTTCTGATAACTAGTTTTTCTTAGTAGGTTTTTATTTGTCTCAGACTTACAAAATCTCTCCCAAATTCTTTCTTTTACATCAGCGTAACTTCAAAGAGCGTCTCAATTCTGTTATATATGGAACATAGAGTTTCCTCTCTACCTAACAACTAATTCCACAGGCTGCTGTTTATATCATTCCCGCTGTTACTACAAGTCTCGTCCTCCTCTCACATGATTATTGTTTGAAGAGGCTCTGTAGTGGGGCGCTTCGGGAAGGAGAAGGTGGTCTATAGGGCCTGGTTTCAGATGGACACGCATATTCTTTCTCTTGTAGATAAGTGGAAAATTTCAGACTGCTTACATGATGAGTCTGTTCCCAGCCAGCACAAAACCTGACTTAATTTCCAGTTTTTCTTATTTTATTTTATTTTGTAATTTAATTTAAAAAAAAATTCAGATTAATATGAGGGTGCAAATGATTAGGTTACATTGTTTGTGTTTCTAAGGTAAAGTTCAAGTTGTAGTTGAGCCCTTCATCTAGGGGGTGTGCTGAACACCTTCACAATGTGCCTCTCAGGTGAGAGGTCACCAGTTTCTCTCCCTCCTGCCCCCAGTTGAATATACTTGTATTTTTCTCTCTTACGGGTGTGTAGTTGTTTTTCTATTGGTTTCATATTAGTATTGAGTACACTGGATACTTGCATTTCCATTCTTGTGATACTGTACTAAGAAGAATGTGTTTCAACTCCATCCAGGTAAATACAAAAGATGCAAAGTCTTTATCTTTTTATGGCTGAATAGTATTACGTGGTATAATATACCACCACAGTTTATTAATCCATTCATAATTTCCAGTTTTTCTTCCACGTCTGCCTTCAAATCATGCGTGCTTTCCCCTACTAAAGGTTGCAGCAGGGGTTCCTCTAGCCTCCACCGCATCGTAGGGGGCATAGACACCCTGGAGGGGGCTTGGCCGTGGCAAGTCAGCCTCCACTTTGTTGGATCTGCCTACTGCGGAGCCTCGGTCATCTCCAGGGAGTGGCTTCTTTCTGCAGCCCATTGTTTCCATGGAAACAGGTAGGACATCCCAATCCTCACTCTCAATAGGCATCTCCCTGTTGGAGATGTTCAATCAAGTCAATTGGCCAAACTTTTTTTTAGGTATTATGTACGTAAGGGGAAAAAAAACCACCAAGGAAATAGTAAGAATGAATAGGCTTTTAAGAGAAAAATAAGACAGAGCTGTCAAGTCAGAGGGAGCAAACCTATGAGAATGCGCAGAGAATACAGAGAAGAACAGGCATTGGGAAACAACTGGAGTATGGGGAGCCCTTTTTAAATTAGGAGACAGATCCTGGTGGGGTTCTTTAGGACCGGCTGTGGAGGGGCTCTTCTGTCTTTACCAATGGGATGGATGCTCGTCCAGCTAAGAGTGCAAAGAAAGCTTAGAAAATAAACTCACTTGAAATTTAAGCCTATGTGGGACTACTAGATCATAGGTAAAAGATGTTGTTCATTTCTCCTGAATTTTTTCAAATGTAGTATTTCAACAAAGTTATACAAATTTTATATAAATTGTATATAAAAGTTATACAATTTTGGTATTTGCTTCTTCTGGAAGTTATATGATTTATATCAGTTGATAAAATAGCCTCACATCTGTTTGATCACTATTCTTTTATGCCATGAAGAATAATATGTTAACCTTAATATTCCTTTTGGGTCTCCAGTGCCACTAGTGAGACATCAGCCAAGGAGATGAGAGAAAATACTCCATGCGCTTCCACATTCTCTTCAGCCCCCCTGCTATGCTAGTGGAAATGGAAGCCTCACATGGAGACTGCAGGACTGACTTGAGCAAGGCCATAAGTTCAAGATTAGGATTCTGACAGGGGAGGGTGTATTGGTGCCCTGTGAATTGTCACACTTGAGCAGTTAGAGCAGTGATCTTTAAAGCTTCTAGTTGTTCTCAAGGAGTTTCATTAATTTTTTCTTGTAACACTTTGATTTCTAATCTGTCCTGGTATTCAAACCAAGTAGTAGTAGTAGGGTCCCCAGATCCTCACCTTCCTAGCCCTGTCTGCCTCCATCAAATGACATTTTCAACATGAATAGAAAGAATGTAACTAATTCTGGTTACCAACATTCTTAACCTAGGTGTGGTTCATGAAATACCAACAGCAAGAACATTTTCAAGCATTTTCTTTGGATATTGTTGAGGGAGTTTTCTGGAACATAGCTACACCTCACCACCCCATCAAAGTCTATTTCATCTCTGTTTTTACTAAGGAGACAGGAGGCTCAGAATTGTGCTTCTTGCCACATCTCTAAACAGAGCCCGTGGCTGTGACTAGGCATTGAAAGCCAGGCCTTCGACTCTCACTAGAGTGTTTGCTTCCAAAACTCATGTGATTCTTTAAGCTACCAATTTTTTGCTTCATTCCTTTTCTACCAGGCTGTCAGACCCCACCCCATGGACTGCCCACCTCGGGATGCATGTGCAGGGAAATGCCAAGTTTGTCTCCTCAGTGAGAAGAATTGTGGTCCACGAGTACTATAACAGTCAGACCTTTGACTATGACATTGCTCTGCTGCAGCTCAGTGTTGCCTGGCCTGAGGCCCTGAAACAGCTCATTCAGCCAATATGCATCCCTCCTGCCGGCCAGAAAGTGCGCAGTGGGGAGAAGTGCTGGGTCACTGGCTGGGGGCAAAGGCACGAAGCAGGTGTGTGTGCAGGAACGAATAGTTACGCCCTTAACCGCAGACGATGCCAACTTGTGTTGACGTAGTGCTCCCTGGACAGAGTTTGTGTATGTCATCTCTTCAGGCCTCCTGACAGTTCTGAAAGGTTGGATTGGACAAGTGTATTATTATTCCTGCTTGACGATGCTCTGTAGCTGCTCCAGGAGGATGTATGAGCCAGGCAGGACCAACTAGATGATACAGGCCTTTTTCCAACTCTGAAGGATTTGCTAGGTTTGCCCTTATAGAGGAACAATTTTTCTCCTTATTTTAAACTATATTTATCCCTTTTATCCAAGGTGATTCTTTTTTATGAAAGAGAGGGCACACATATGCACTCCCACTGTGTCAGCTCATAGACAACTGTCTGTATGATCATGTATGTACATCCTGCACCAGGGCAGCTGGCCTCAGGATAGGAGAGGCAGTGAATTCTAGGCTCCCCTTACTTCCCTAGACTACAAATTCAGGCCTGAGGGTTATACTAGCCTAGAATTGGTCCACCCAAAGGGGATGCCTTTTAGCAATTTCTCCACCCAGAGGGAACATCTTTTTCAATATGCACAATAGGCTGGATAGTAGGGAACCCCAACATCTGTCCTGCCAAGGTTTTCCACAGTCCAGGATTCATGGATGATTCTGAATATACAGTGAGGGGACAAATCCAAAGTTTTGCCAACATCTTCCCAAGGGTTAGTGCTAATATTTATTCTTGCTCTTCCAGTCACCTCAGATGCCTCTGCAGTCCTTTTCAAGGGTTTAGGACAGATACAGTGTCTGTAACTCATGTACCTTAACCTGTGGCCTCTCTTTGCTATTCTCTAGAGATGCACTGTGGGTGAATGCTTGCTGCTGTCATTTAGCTGTTGAAGTAATAGCACTCATCTCCAGTTTGGGCCCGCTGAGGTCTCAGGGTCCCAGTGAGGGAAGGCAGCTTACCGTCTGAACACTTATAACCTTAATAGGTTGCTGTGCTCAGGGCCTTAATTAAATTGTCAGATAATCACAAGAGGAAAGTGTCTACCCAGCCAACTCATCAGAGGGGTTTTCTTTATAAGCATGAATGTGTGCGTGTTTGTGTGTTTATTTTTCTGAATCATCTCAGACAGGCATGTTGGGAAGAAAGTGAAAGTCTATAATCCAAACTGGTAAGTTTTTATGGTTTCTTGGAGACTCCCATATATCAGTTATGTGGTTCCATTTAAGAAGCCTCCTGAGTGGCAAATATCTGTAGAAGCTATTGCTGTAGGGTGCTGACTCACCACCCTGCAAAAAGCAAGAAGGACATGGTGAGGAGTGTGACAGGCTCCTCCCAGAGGACAGAAGGACAAGGCTAAAGTGATTGAGTCATTCTGTGGGTTTGAATTCTGGTGTCACTTGCTAACTATGTGCCATTGGGCTAGATTTTTCTTTCTTTCTTTTTTTGAGATGGAGTCTTATTTTGTCACACTCTCTCAGGAGAGTGCCATGGCATCACAGCTCACAGCAACCTCAAACTCCTGGGCTCAAGCTATTTTCTTGCTTCAGCCTCCCGAGAGCTGCAACTATAGACACTGGTCACAATGACTGGCTAATTTTTTTAGAAACTTTGCTCTTGCTCAGGCTGGTCTTGAACTCAACTCGAGCAATTCACCTGCCTGGGCCTCCCAGAGTGCTGAGATTATAGGTGCAATCCACTGTGCCTGGGCAAGATTTTAATCTAAGCCTCTACTTGTTCATCAGCAAAATGGGGATAATAGTAGAATTTGCCTCAAAGAATTATTATGAGAATAAAAGGAGATAATGCGAGTTAATTGTTCAAAAGAAGCCCTGACTGAATGTTAACACTATCGGTATTTCTCCTTCTGATGCCCTTTCCAGATAATAAAGGCTCCCCTGTCCTGCAGCAAGCAGAGGTGGAGCTCATCGATCAAACCCTGTGCGTGTCCACCTATGGGATCATCACTTCACGGATGCTGTGTGCAGGCATAGTATCAGGCAAGAGAGATGCCTGCAAGGTAAGTCCTCATTCCTTTCTCTCGCCCAACAACCTGTGCTTTCCATCAATGCTTTGCCATTTAATCTGAGTAACACAGGGAAGTAACTAGGGCAGGTATTCCCCTAACTCATCTGAGTTTCTCATACCAATTACAATCCAGTTGCCTAAGATCAAGGAGAAGTGTTCAAAGAACTGGTTCTATAGAATTCAGTTTTCTAGCCCTGAGGTATTTTTATCTAAATTTTAGAGAATGAGGTCAGCATTCATCCTCCATTCTCATTCTGCCATTGCTTTCTTATACCCCCAAAGTAGAAAGCAAAGCAATACAAAGAAACACACAAGTCCACCATGTTTCAGGGTTGTTACCTATTTCCTTAGGAGCAACCATTTAACTTGTGAAAGCACAAGGGTTTGATTTACTTACTCTTTGAAGCACAGGCTGGGGGTGGGGGCGGCGGGGAAGTGGAATGGAAGAGGTGGTAGACTGTATGTGTATGCAGGCCTCCCGGTAGGTTCCCTGACAGTGGTAAAGTTGGCAGTCACCTTTTGGGGGACAGTTCTCTAAGCCTGAGAATCTTATCTATGGAGAATAGGAATACATGATTGCCAAAGGGTAAACAGATGGTTTAGAGAATGAGGAGGATGACGGAGCTGTTGTCACATCTTAGCCACGATGCCATAAAACTCATTTGATCCATCATGTGACCTCCTAATTTTGTGGCAAACATTGTGGTAGGTCTTTTAGGTAAATTCATTCAAATTATTCTTTTATCTTCGTTTTACAAAAAAGAAAACTGGACACAGAGAGGGTTAGTAAATTAACCAAGGTCTTACAAGTAGAAACTGTAAAGGTTTGAGCTGGGATTTGAACCCTTGCCTTCTCATGCTGTAGCTACTATGTTCTGCGTGCTTCTCGCAGCTCATTGGTTACATAGCCTTGCTCCACATGGCCATTAGGATCTATGCATTAAATTAGATTTAATGTTACTAGAGTTGGTATGGTAGCAATTACATAAAAGACTCCTGTTTACATGCTAGTCAGAATTTACCTAATGAGTTGTAAAATTATGCAAGTGGGAAACAAGGACAAATCTGGACGGCTTTCCTATGTTTGTTATTGAGTAAGTTGCAACTTTGCCTACACTCCAAACTAAGAAAATAAAACCAGACATTATAATTTAAAGAATTGAAGCTATAGAAATTATGTTTAAACTTTGAATTATTTGAGCCTTCACTTTGTGAAGTTGAGATATCAGAAGGGACTCTCAAGTGAGGCTGATTTGTCTGTAGCAGCTGCTGGCCAGTGGTCGTTAGGGTTGCTTCCTTGAGCCAGGCTAACAAAACAGGGTCTCCTTTCCTTTTCTCCCTGGGGACCTTGAGTCACCCACTGAAGTCACACAGCCCAGAGATAGACGTCAACTTTCTAAGATAAATTATGCCTCGTAAGGTGGTTGTAAGGATTAAATCACCCCAACAGCACTGAGGACATATCTAACACTAAATCAGCATTAGCCCTTACTGTTAGCCGTACTAGCACGACTAATAGCACCGCTGCCACCACTGAAGGTTATTCTTTATTGAGGGCTATTTAAGAGTTGTTTTCTTCTGCAAGAATCTTCTAATGTTATCTTTTGCCTAAAGAATCAAGTTTCTTGAATTCAGATTTGTGATTATAAAAAGAATAATTCTAAAATGACATTAGAAGTTTCACATTATTTCTTGACACTTCTCAAACTGCATAGAGATTAGCCAAGGGAGGAGAGGGGAGGGGGGAGGATGGGTGGAGGGAGGGTGATTGGTGGGATCACACCTATGGTGCATCTTACAAGGGTACATGTGAAACTTAGTAAATGTAGAATGTAAATGTCTTAACACAATAACTAAGAAAATGCCAAGAAGGCTATATTAACCAGGGTGATGAAAATATGTCAAACGGTCTATAAAAGCAGTGTATGGTGCCCCATGATTGCATTAATGTACACAGCTATGATTTAATAATAAAAATAAATAAATAAATAAAAAACATGTCAGAATGGGACTTTTGAACGCAGTCCAATAGACAACATTTATGATTAAATTGATCATGGGACAAATGTACTTCATATTTACATTATCTTTCTGTGTAGGGAGATTCGGGTGGACCTTTATCTTGTCGAAGAAAAAGTGATGGAAAATGGATTTTGACTGGCATTGTTAGCTGGGGCCATGGATGTGGAAGACCAAATTTTCCTGGTGTTTACACAAGGGTGTCAAACTTTGTTCCCTGGATTCACAAATATGTCCCTTCTCTTCTGTAATTATACCACCTGTTTTTTTAAACTGTGATTTGCTAAAAATAGATTCTTTATAAACAATGCAATGAAGTAAGTTACCTAATTATTTAACTGGAAATGTCAGATAATACACATTTGGTATTTATTGAAAGATAGAGAGATTAATGTATATTCCATAAGAATTGCCTCAAAGATATGGATATATTTATTTGTAGGTGTCGAGAGGTCATTGATCCAAGATAGAAGAAACCTAAATTAATGTCATGAACCAAGCCTCTAAAATAAAATAAGAAATATGAGAAAAGTCCTTATTTTATGTTGTTGTTTAAAGTGCTGATGCTTATAAGGATTTAGGCAAATTTGACCTATTGACATAAAAAAAAAGTTCTACTAAAATCCATACTTGACCTTTAGCATTCTAGGGATAATAAATACATAAAAATATCTCCTTCACAACTGCAAATAAAGCAAAACTCATCTGTGGACAGAGGAAGTACCTATATCGTTGCTTTTCAATCCAATTTTGTCTACACATATCATAATGGTGCACGGTAGTGCTGTATACAGAGAAATCAATCAACCAGCCAACAAAACTGACAGTTACCAACAATTACTAAATGGTAGAATGAAGCAGCATGGTAGTTGGATTGAAAGCAGACATTTGAAATTGAGTTAGCAGTGAAAAGGCAAGAGAATTTTTATATGATTGTAGTGAAAGGGACGTTTTTCAGAAGTGTTATTATCGTTTCGTTTTTGGTTCTGTTATAAACTCCCAACGGCCAAGACTTTGTTTTATGTTCAAGGATTTACAATACCTTGCATAGTTGTAAACATATAGCACACTCTCAATACATCCTAGTTCTTGATTTATTTTGCCTTGATTTAGAGTATTTTATATTTAATCTCAGAATAATCTTTTCATTAACAGGAGCAAAACCTATGAAAACAGCAAGGAAAAATGATATTATTTGTTTTTTCTGGAACAAAGTCCAGAGTAATGTATAGAACCTCAGAAAAATTTAATGTAACAGCAAAAGGAGAGAGAGCAAAAAGTGTCATCCCCTCCACCAGATGAAAAGACTGAAATTTGGGTCTGATTTTTCCTGAGACAAAGAATATTTTCTAGTATACAGAACATATTTTGTTTTGCTAAAAGACCATTTCCCTCAGATTGAGAATTAAACATCTTAATGATGTCTCTCAGCCCATGTCCCTAAGGTTTCAGGATAGTACAATTTAGAGGGTCACATGCACCACTTAATTCACAGGAGGGACTAAGGCATGGAATTCACTGTATAAAGAGCAAATTAGGCTGGTGGTTCTTATAAACTAGGTTAATTTTGCCTGCTATGGCTGTGACCTATGCACGAGGTGAATTATACTTTTTACCTAATGATCATTTCTAAGACGTAGAAATGCTATTCACAAAATACACAAAAACCTTTGCATAACTCTGTGATCTCAATCAGGTGATCAGAGATAGAAGGAACCTAAAGTAATGTTATGAGCCATTACTTTCACAGAGGGCTAGCCTGATCTGTCAGATTTGTCTGGAAGGGGGTGGTGGCTTGAAACCATAGTATATGTGTATCACAGTAGCCCCACGCTGACACTAATGTGAGTGTACCATGTTCTTCAGCTGTGCTGCAGTGGGGAAAAGGTTGAGAAACATCAACGTAACTTGGATATTTCATTTGAAGATGCCCGTACAACCTGAGTAATGTGGGAATATCCACTTCATTCTTACGAAGATGTGAGTTGAGATAAATCTCAACACTGATTTTGTTTGCTGAGTGGAAGAGCCTCCATAAACCAAGGCAGGAACATTTTGCTTGCTACATTATTGGGTAGGATTTGTAAGGACTCAGTACCTCTTTCACGTTGCCTTGCAAACTGCATCACAAGCCAACAAACTATTTCCCAATTGTTTTCTGGTCCATCCGTCTGACCAGCCTATTGATGAGGTTCACAGTACTGCTTTCCATCTGACACCATACCGGTACCAACTGCTGTCTTTTCCAGAGGCACAGATCTATTTCAAGGCAATGAGATGCTTTAGTACACTGATAATATCACTTTGATGATGTTACTTTATTTTTTGGTTTATATGATAACCATTGGGGCAGTTATTTTCTCCTAAAGGACACGAAGAAAGAAGAGCAATACCAATACCAAAAAGCAAAATTGAAAATTTGACATTGGTTAGCAAACCTTGACAAGAAGCATGTTTTAATTTTCAAATATATTTAAATTTGACTCTTTAAACAGCCTAAAGCAATCAAGCCAATATTAAATTTAAACTTACTTAAAGACTTAATTTAAACTTAATTAAACTTAACTAACTATTCATAAGACAACAGTATACTTTAAAAAGCTACCCTTAGAGGGCGGCGCCTGTGGCTCAGTCGGTAAGGCGCCGGCCCCATATACCGAGGGTGGCGGGTTCAAACCCGGCCCCGGCCAAACTGCAACCAAAAAATAGCCGGGCGTTGTGGCGGGCGCCTGTAGTCCCAGCTACTTGGGAGGCTGAGGCAAGAGAATCGCTTAAGCCCAGGAGTTGGAGGTTGCTGTGAGCTGTGTGAGGCCACGGCACTCTACCGAGGGCCATAAAGTGAGACTCTGTCTCTACAAAAAAAATAAAAAAATAAAAATAAAAAAAAAAGCTACCCTTAGAGATAGAGAAGTAAATTCTGAAGCAATTGCAAAAGCACATCTAGGTAGAGTTTGGTTTCTCCTTCACAAATGTTTAATTTTCATCAAAAATTATTTAACCAAACCAGGTTGTACCTCCGGGGGAAACACTTCTTTCTAATTGGTTCTGAATTCTCAGTTTGGGGTCAAACTGACAGGATGAAAAATGTCCTCAGGTGGTGGTTGGGACTCTCATGAGCATTCCAGATCAGCTGTCTGGAGATAAAGAACTTTGCAGTCAGCAGAAACAGGAGCGTGTCGCACATTAGTTTAAGGAGTTCAGGTAATGCTGGGAGATACCAGCCAGTGCCAGTGATTAGGAAAACAGGCCAGGACAGCAAGCAATATCAATACCGCAAGAAAACACGTGGAATCCAGGGTTAGTGCTGAGTGCTGAGGATTGGCGGTGGGGTATTAGTTACAAAGCAAAGCCAGTGCTCTGGATCTGGAACCAGCTGTCTCCGTACACCACCCAGCACTGTCCCTGTGCCTGACTCTGGACGTGTAAGAGGAAGTGTGAGCGTTTATTATTCATCTTTATATACCCAGAACCTAGCACATGCCTGGCACGCAGTAGATGTTTCCTGGTTATTTGTTGATTCAGTGGAAAAACTTTGCTAGGCAGTTTTTGCTAGCAAGCCGCGGTAATCAGCAGCTCCTCGGGGTAGAAAGCAGACTGACTGCCGCGGGACCGAGCTGCCCGGCCCACCCTTTCCTTACCGCCGCCCCACGCTGAGATGCTTCGCATCTGCACAACAGGGAGAGGCAGCGCCCTGAACAAACCAGAAAAACAACCCTCCCCGGCTCGGGAGCCCACGGCAGCACACAGCCTCGGTGGCTCTGCCGGAGCCGCCGTTCGCCGGCCTGGCTCCTCCCCGCCCTCCCGCCGCCCGAGGTCTACGGCGCGCCCCGCCTGGTGGGTGTGGTGCCGGCCGGCGAGGCGGCCGCGGACTCTGCACCCGCAGGTGCTTGCGTCTAGCTCCCAGCCCAGCCGCTCCTGCTCCTCCGCCGGCTCATGGAAGGGGCCAGCCCCGCGCCGGCGGGAGACGACCTGGAGCTCTTCGTGCTCGAAGGGCAGCCAGAAGAGGGGGCTCCTCTCAATGGAGCGGTCCAGGTCATCCCTGCGGCCGACGGGCCCTGCCCAGCCCAGGTAAGGTCCGCCAGTTTCGGGTTTCCAGTCAGGCCTGGGGCGGGGCGCACGGAGTAGCCAAGCGAGGGTGGCGCGTGCTGGAAAATTGTGGATGGAGCGGAGCGGAGGGAAGGGGATGGCTTTGGGTCAAACGCCGCGCCCCTGCCCGCGCCCAAGCCCCAGGGCTCCTCCGACCCCTCAGACCCTGTGGCGCTTCGGGAATTCTGGTGATGAGGTGTGACGGCTCCCCTCTTCAGAGAGAAAATCCCAGACTTAGAGGCGTCTTTACATTATGTCACTTTCTATTCAGTCTTTCCTTTTTCAAGTAGAGAGAAGGAGAATGTTAGACTGAGTTTCCTTTCCTTTAGAAACTCTTACGCCTCCCTCTTACCTTCCCTGCCTTGCCGCTTCCGCTCCTCTTCCCCCCTCCCCAGCCCCCACTACCCACCATCCTTCTCCTCCCTTTTCCCCATCCTGGCTTACCATCCCCCAGACAAACCCTTCCCATCTTCTCTCTGCCGGAAGAGATAGGGGAGAGGAGAGAGAGCAGCAAGAACAAGAGGGGCTGGGGGTGGCCGGGGGTGGGATGGGAACAGGCCCTGCTCAGTTGAAGGGAAATACTTTCAAAGTTCTTGGCCCAAAGGACTGGACTATCTATGCGGCCACCTCTGTTTTTGCCTCCTCTTACTCCCAAGGAGGTCCCTGATGGTGTTTAGGCTGAGCTCTTCTCTGATTGAACATTATTCACTCATACCAAATGCTTGTAAAACATCAGAGCTTTGAATTCCAGGTCATCTACCTTCTGATTAACCTCTAAGACTGGCTTGAGGTGTACTGTGCACACAGAATTACCCACATACATAAGGTTGGAAATTTAGTACGTATGTATGTATATCTAACATATGTCTGTACAGACATACTATATCTAAAGTAACCCAACAGCCTCTTGAGACCACTGTGTCTCAGACACAGTATCTAAAGTTCCAACCTGATCTTTCTAGAATTTAATCCTTCACCCTCAACTTTTTGGCTGCCCAACTAACTGGTAACTTTTAGGGATAAGCAGTAAATTCAAATGTTGAAAGCATTGTTTTTGCTCCGTGTTGATTTCTAGAAATATTATAAAGTGTGTGTTTTAGGTCCTCTGAAGAGTAATTTGGTACCTTGTCTTTGATGAAACATGAACACCACGGAAGAAGGGAGTTTGAACAAAGATAGTTTGATCTCAAGTGCAAGTGGTGGTGACTGTGGACTTGCTGTGTGGATACTTGAGAGCAACGTACAGGGATGGGAATTGAGAATACTTGACTCACGTTAGATAGATCCATACCCAAAGACTTCATGGTTTGGGACTGAATCCAGAGATCTGGTCACAGCTTTGCATTAAAAAGTGTATCCCAGGGGCGAGGCTGGCCATGGGGATAGTGTGATGTGCCTGACTGGGTTTCTCTGAGGCCTGGAAATACCTTCTTGAAAATGGTTGAAGCACAGAACCCAAAGAAACCCTGTCAAGTCCATGCAGGGAATGAGGATTTTATAATTGTTTAACACCTGTCCTGTAGAGATGGTTCTTTCATGTTCTACTGACTTCCTTGTTCAGTATACACAGATATCCTAGAATTCCTTGTACATTAGCCATGTAGGTCACCATGGAGGAAAGCTGTGGTCAGTGACAGGAGTGTCAGTGAAGGGCTCCATGAGCACTGGGAGGGCATATTCAAAATGCTTAAACAGGAAAAGTTTCAAAAAGGAGAAGAAAACATCACCTAATGTGTTAATCATTCTTTTTGGTTCTATAGCATAAGGTGAAGTATATTTCAATTTGGAAAGTTGATTAATGTATGGAAAACTCAAACTCTACAAAATAATTCAAAGAGGTTTATTCTGAGCCAAATGTGTGCACAATGGTCTCCAGAGGCTGTTGGGTTACAGTTTGGTTTTAGACATTCATGGAGACAGGAATTACAGGTAAAACCATAAATCAATATATAGGAGGTATACATTGGTTTGGCCTGAAAAGTCGAGACTTCCTAAAGAAGGAGTTTCAAGTCATGGGTGAGTTTTAGGGATTCTTTAGTTGACAGTTGGTTGAAAGAATTGAGCTTTCTCTAAAGACCCGGAATTGGTAGAAAGGAATGCTAGAATGCTTGATTTACCGTAGGGAGTTTTCTATCTGTTGTGTGCTGCAATCTGTTCAGAAAATAAACCACCTTATACTAGGTTAAGAAAAACTCATTTAATGAGATTTTATTGTTTGTATTGTTTGATCACTAGACCTTTTATAAAGGAATCTGGGCAAGAGAAAAAAGGTCAGAATTGAATCCTCAGTAGGATCGTTAAAAATACTGGGTAGTACAAACGCCAGATTCAAATGCTTAAGAATTTTGTATGTAGGTCTCCTTAAACTATGTGTGAAGATTTCCAATAGTGTAAGTCCATGTGTTTTCATTATGTTTTCTGTCATGTAAAAATACTTGTGATACATAAATATGTTTGAGTATCACCAAAAACTTACAAGGAATGTGTCAGTATTCTGATTTGTCAGAGGAACTAAATAAAGAAACTGAGGCTCAGGAGTTATTAAAATGCTCAGGTTCATTCAGTGGTGCCTCTGAAGCTTAAACTCCGGGTTTTAGGTCTCAAGCCTATGTTGTCTCTATTGATCTATTTTATCTATCAACAGATAATTTAAATACATCATATAATTTGTGTTCATTTATTTGTGGTTGCCTGAATTATAAATTATATATTACTAATTTCTATACATTAGGTAATATATAATTAGGTAATTTAAGTGAAATAGAAGCTGAGTGTCCCATCTGGAATGACGTGGGAGTTGCAGGTGGATGGGTGGATGGGTGAGGAGGAGGGACTGGGATCAATGGGAAGAAGACATCTCATGTCGTGGGTGTTTTCCTATTTGGAAGAGTTGGGCGAGAGGAGTGAACAAAGGCAGTAGAAAGAACTGCTTTTCTTTTCTTGATCTGAGTCTGGGGATAGGAGAAAGGAATGTAAACCACTGAACTCTACTTCGCCTGTCATCCTGTAAACATGGCAATATCATTGGGTCAAAAGTGAAAAAGAAATTATGGATGATGATGATAATTTCTGGTTTTCTGAAATGGTTTTCTTTATGGCTTTGACCCAGTTTTCAAACAGAAGTCCTGGAGACATATTAAGTGATGGCAGCATCATAAAATAATAATATACCAGTAAATTGCTAGTCTTGAGGCAGGTGAGACTTATTTGAATGGGCTAGCTAAAAATTAGCTCATTGCTATATATTGTTCAGTCTAGGACAAGAATCAACTGGCTCTTTGGATCAAGCAACAGGTGGGTTAAATCCCACAGTGACGGTTACAAAGAACAGATTTATCTATGTGCTAAGAAAATTTTCCCTGTTCTGAATAATATCTGCTCTTGATTGAGCTAAAGAGAAGAAAAGCTTTTTGGTCCTATCTATCTTGGAAGCTAAGCAGGGTTTGGCCTGGTTAGTACTTAAATGGGAGATCATCTTGCCACTGTTACAGGATCCTGTGTGATATATTTAGACTTTTATCAGAAGAGAGATGTGAACATCTGGGGGAATGTTCAGAGGAAAGCCATGATGATTCTTGAGCCATATAATGCAATCATAGGATGTTCAATTTCCAAATATCTCTGGAAGGCACCTTGTAGAAGGACCTGTCTGTAGTCTTCCCACGTGACCTAGAATTTGGCAAGAGAGAATGAAGAAGCCAGTGAAGGAGGAAGTGTGCCCTCATGGTCCAGTGCTGAAAGGAAGCTGGGATAGCACAGGTAGCACCCACCTACTGTAGGAGATTCTTCACCCTCAGGTCACGTCGGGGTCTCTTGGGAGCACCTCTGAAAGGTACTAATTTCTCATTTGATTCTAATGTGAAGACAGTGAGAAGTACTCTACACTCTATTCAGTTGGAAGTGGATGAAAGACCATTTTATTATGACTTAAAAGTCTGTGAAGAACAATTATTCAAAGGATAGTGGCCAGCAGCCTTGCTCTTAGGGCTGAGAGCAGGTCAGTGAAAGGCACTGGTCTGTAGGATGGCAGCTTTGGGCTGGGTGGGAAGAGGCATGGAGATGAGGGCTGTGTAATTCAGCCAAGTTCCTCCAGGAAGTCACACAGTAATTTAAACCTCTAGAATTCTAATTAGTGATCTCAAAGTAACAGCATGAGTGAAGGCATAAGAGGTCAAAGAGGTGCACTGCCAATCATTCTGTGGCTCATTGGAGATTCCAGACCATTTCCTTTTATGCTAATCTTTATGGTCCCTGCTGCCTTTTGTATAAAAATTGAAAACAGCAAGGTGTCTTTTGATCAGTGCGAGTGGGGGCTTATGTCTCTGTCCCTGAGAAGTTAAAGGTTCCTTGTCCTGGGACTTCTCTTTCCCATGTGGATTATTGAGCCCTTGGCATTGGTGACTTTGGAACAGTAGTACAGTCTTTGCCTAGGGGCATGAGGTGGCCCTATGCCTGTACTCCCAACTCTCAGGCCCTTCACTGCTCCCTTCAAACCCAACTCTCAGGGCCCTCACTGCTCCCTTCAAATGGCAGGATGGGCCCTTGTATAGTGCAGTTAGGAGCTCCAGTGTTTGGCCCTTCATCCAGGATTTCTTGGAGTACATTCTTAAAAATTTTGGGGGACTTCTACAACTGAGCAACACACATTAAATGTCTATTACCTGCAGGAGGAAAAAGTGTGGAATATAGAACAAGGAAATTTAAGAACCACCCCTCCCTATATGTGGTTTCAATTTACCTGGGAAGATAAGGCCAGTCTCTGTTTGTATTTGAACATGAAACCAGGCAGGGCAGTCAGCAGCAGCAGATGAGCTGAGTGATATGGACAGCCCATGAACTGGGAGCTCTCACTGAGCGTGGGGGAGAGGGGCTTACAGAAAAGGGGGAGTTTGACCTGGCTCCTAAAATGTGGGAGGCTTCAGACTAGAAGTCTTAATCCTGGTAAGTAATTGATTCACTTCGTGGGGTTGAAATTACAAGCCAGGGTTTGTACCCACTTCCTCTATATGATGTGGTTCACAAGGTAAGGTGGGGCCTCGGTATATGTCAGTTTCAATCCTCCCCAAGTTCTAACATGCGGATAGGCAAGTATCCCAAATGTGTACTAACAGTTTTCTTTCTGATGGCCACCAGCAAAATAGGAATGGGAGAGAAAGTGACCAAAGTCATGTGACAGTTCAGACTTGTCTCCTCAAGTGCCTGCAGCAGCTTTGTGGACACTGAGGAGTGATTGCTCCCCTGAGTTGAGCCCCTGTTCTTTGTTTACAAGATGCTTTGTGTCCATTATGTCTAGTTTTTGCAACAGCCCTAGAGCTAGATTTAGTGTTTATATATTTTAAAAGTGAGGACATTGGAGCCCGTGAGTCTTGCATAAAGTCACCCTGCCTTTAAGTGGTATATAACTCAGCTTGGAATCGAGGTATGCCAGATACAAAGACACCTGTACCCCTACCAACATATTCCATTATTTCCCGTGGTCTCCGTGTAGATAATTCCTATGTGGAGGGGAAGTAGAATTAGAGTGCCAGGATTTAGGGGCAGGTGCAAGCCCTGAGCATGGGGCTCCTCCTGGCACACTCATAACGGGGAGCTCCACACAGTGGTGCCGGGAGGCTGTGGACAAAAGGGAGAGTTCCAGAGTTTTGCAGTGACACACAGCAGGGATTAGTCCTGGCTAATCTCCCCTCCCTGAGCTGTGTCTTTGAAATGGGCTAATGCATACGTTCAAGGGTTGTTGGGATTAAGTAAAATGATGTTGGTACTCAGTAAACCATAGCAGTTGTAATTATTTTTTTCAACCCCTCTCTCTGCCTCACTCCACCCTTTGCAGTGTATTTATTTCCTACTGTCTTTTGCATCTGTTCCTTCATTTCTGTTCTTGGGCCTTTTTTACACAGAACTGGGCCGTGGCAGTAGCCTTGTAGCTATTTCTTGGTGTGTCCAATCCAAATTACACATCATTTTTCTCATAATTTTCAACTCTTCTCTTATGTTCCGAAACCTTCAGTAGGTCGTAAGTGTGCACCGGATTAAGTCCAAACTGTTCTGGAGCAATCTAAATCCTCCAACCTTTTTCCTTCTCTAATCTCAACTTTCCTTACTTGCCTGTGACACCCACATTATGATCATTAGGCTAGTCTGTTGGCCAGTTCATTAGGCATCAACACCATGATGCTCTTTCCTGAGTTTGGAATGCCTTCTACAATCCATCTTTCAAAATCCCACCTATTGTTCCCACCTCAGAGCCCCCAGCTTCCATTCTGCCCCCATGTATCTTTTTGTCAACTCAGTGCAGTAGGGTGTAGCCACCTGAGGTCAGGATCCTGTGGCCTTTGTGTCTGTCTTGTTGGCCTCTTATAGGTATCTAGAAATGTCTGTGGAACCCAGATGACTGCCTTACAATCTTCCTCTGCCTTCTAGGCTAACAAGGAAAGCCCCTGGAGCTCCTGTAATAAGAATGTGTTTGGAAAGTGTAAACTGTGGATGGTCATCACCTTCATTTTTATAGTTCTTATTATAGTGATCATCATAGGCTTATGCCTCAGTGAAGGTAAGAGGACTTAAATGGGATGAAGTTGACAAATACTAAGAACTTGCTTAAAGCTTTGACTTGAGGTGGAAGATACATTCACTGCTGTTTCATTATTTAGAACATTCATTTAAAACTGGCTTGGAATATGTTGTATAGGAGGAAGATATATATGATTTGCTTTTTGTACTTATTGTATTTTGTTTGTTTCATAAGATCCAGAAAAGGTATGTACTATTTTACTTTATGATTTACTCAGTGGATCTGGAAGAACTTTTAACATTTTTAACTTACTTAAACACTAATTTCTATTTTATTACATCTCAATATTTACTTATTTGAAATTCATTTTCTTCTTTGTTTAGTAAAAACAATTATTGTACTTCATCTAGGATAATATCTGGTATATTATCTTAAAGTAATCAGTAATGTATGCACAAGAGTTTAAAAAAGAACTGTATATTATAGCTCAAGAATATGGGGAAAGGGAAAGGGGGGGGCGGGAGGATGGGTGGAGGGAGGGCAATTGGCGGGACCACACCTACGGTGCATCTTACAAGGGTACATGTGAAACTTACTAAATGTAGAATATAAATGTCTTAACACAATAACTAAGAAAATGCCATGAAGGCTGTGTTAACCAGTTCAATGAAAATATTTCAAATTGTATATAAAACCACCACATTGTAGCCCATGATTGCATTAATGTACACAGCTATGATTTAATTTTAAAAAAAGGACTGTATAGAAGGATTTACCTATAAGCTGCCATTATTTCAACTTTAGAAATAACTGTTTTACATTTGTGTTTTATGTTGTATAAAAAAACTTACATGACACTAACTACATACTATCTATTTTGCATATATTATCCCATTTTGTTGTTTATTTTTAATTTGAAAAAATACATGTTCAGTTATATATAAAACCTTTCAGAATACAAATCTCTTGTTATATTTTCTTCTAGCTTTTTTCTTATATTTTAAAAATAATTTGAGATCAGACTTTTTATAGTCTGTGGTCTACCTAAACATCTTTAATGTTATATTGATATTATTTTGCCAAGTCATTAAAAATTCTTTGTGAATATCATTTTTGTCTAATGATTGTATGATGTAGCCTTCTACATCATTTTAACGCCTTTTAGGTAGTTAGCAATTTTTAATGATTATCAGTATTTTTTAAGTTTCTAAAATGGATAAATACAGCACCCTCCAGGGAGCAATCATTTCAGTTTCAAAATAGAAAGCTTACATTTGTTTTTATTTGTATCTGGGAGTATTGGTAGAGAGCTTATTTGGAGCTAGGTTACTCCTGAGCTCTGTCTAGCCTCCGTGAGGCTGTCAGGGACAAACTCAGTCATAGAATGAGGATCAGGAGGGGGATCTCTTGAGTCTCTCCAGAGGGAGTCTTAGGAATTTTCCTCAGGAAGTACGTGTTCTGTTCACCTCCTGTCTCTCCTTCTCCCAGTGCCTTAATCTTCTGGGTTAGGTATTTGTAGTCCCTGAGAAATAGAAAAACTTGGATGGCATCAACTAGCCTCCAGCTTGGGAGTTTCTCTGTGGGTCAAGGGACCCTAGTTTTGGTGTGAGCAGTCATGCTTCCTCTTCTCACCAACTCCAGCATGTGGATGTTGAAACCGAGGTTGAGGTTCATGCTCTTGTCCTATCACAGGTAGTTGGGGCTCTCCTGAAAGTTGACTGATTTGTTTGTGGTATCCGGGGCCTATCACAAAGGGTGATGCAACAGACTTAGATGGTTTAATATTCAGGATCTGTCTTTCATTCTTAAACATTCATCTGACCTTTTCAACTCATAAAGAGCTATCTGCAGAGGAAGGCATTCCATTTCTATCAACAGTTTTTCTGGATATGTGGGGGCTATAGGGTAATATTCAAGAAAGCATTTTTTTAACACTTAGTAGTGCAAACTTCATTTTTAATGTGATTATAAATTTGTGTTTTGACATATATTAATGCTGGAAGACAAATTTTTCAAACTTTTTTTATTAATTAAGGAAATACTTTTATTTTACTTGGCATCTCAGCCCTTGGGTGTTTGGGCCTTCAGGGAAAATCATGGTAGATGTGGGGGTAGGGAGATGTATTAAGTCAAAACGGGTGGGGCAGAGCAGACCTGTAGGCACTTTTGGGAGGACAATCTGAAATAGTAAGCTACTGCCTACCAAGCCTGTTGATATGAGTCAAATATTTGTAGAACCTTCAGGTACTATGTGAAAAATGTTGTTATCTTGGAAAGGGCTGCTGGGAGAGTCAAGGGCTATTTCTGTGGCTATCTGGATTCATTGTGAGACTAAGTTCCTTGGGAACTGCATTTGCTATTTGCTGCCTGCTTTCCCTCCTCTAAATTCCTCAGTCTCCTGTCTCAAGGCTGTAGCCTCTGTACTGAGCCTTGGAGGAGAAACTAGTGTAATTGGGGTGGACACAAAACTGGACAGTAAATGCATCTCAAAACAGAAAGGGAAGTTAATTCAGGAGGGGACAACAGTTTCAGCTGGGCGTGGTGGCTCATCCCTGTAATCCTACCACTCTGGAAGGCTGAGGCGGGTGTATTGCTTGAGCTCAGCAGTTTGCGACCAGCCTGAGCAAGAGTGATACCCCACCTCTTCTAAAAAGTAGAAAAATTAGCTGGGCATTGTGGTGGGTACCTGTAGTCCCAGTTACTCAGGAGACTGAGGCAGGAGGATCACTTGAGCTCAAGAGTTTGAGGTTGCTGTGAGCTGTGATGCCATGGCATTTCTACCTAGGGCAACATAACGAGACTCTGTCACTAACAAACAAACAAACAAACAAACAAAAAACCGCAGAGTCCCCAAGGCAGAGTGCCCAGTGGGGAAGTAATTTTTTTTTTTTTTTTGAGAAGAGTCTCACTTTGTCACCCAGAGTACAGTGCCACGACATCAGCTTATAGCAACCTTAAACTCTTGGGCTCGAGTGATTCTCTTGCCTCAGCCTCCCAAGTAGCTGGGACAACAGGCACCCACCATAATGCTCAACTATTTTTTAGAGACAGGGTCTCCCTATTGCTTAGGCTGGTCTCGAAGTCATGAGCTCAGGCAATCCACCTGCCTTCCAGAGGGCTAGGAGTGCAGGTGTGAGTTACCATGCCTGACCGGGAGGTATATTTTGACATTGTTAAGAATTACCAGCGTACGGTGATAGTGAAACAGACTGACCTGTGATGGGCTTTATTATTTTTGCTGACTTCCTAGGTTGCACTCTCCTTATTCTCTGTACCTGGGGCAGGCTTTCCCACTACTCTGCCTTTGTTATTATGCCTTTGAGGTAATGGCAAGTTCAGGATCATGGTTCAACTTTCCACATTGGTAGGGGCTTTTGTGTGTAGAGGCCGGCACTCCATTAGACTCACACCCAACAGCGAAATATTTTTTAAATGTCCAATTTTATGTCCAGCGCCCAGGGAGTCCTGCTGTCTGGAGGCCTGGTTTTGTCCCAGCTCTTTAGGAAAAAGGTATTAATGGATTTTCTTCTGCTCCTTAAGGAACCTAAATTCCTTGGTGTGAAGGGTAAGGAAAAAAAAAAAAGCCTTCCTCTTTTTCTCAAAATCGTTTTCTTTCTAAATAATTTGGAGAACCAGTTGTGAACCCTGATGTGTTCTCCTTTCTTCACTAATTCACTCCACGCAGCGAGGAGAGAGACCTGCGTAACACTTTGCAGATGAAACTCTTCTTTGGTTTGGGTAAAATATTCTGTTTAAAAATGTTCCAAAACCCAAAGAGTGAGAAGTAGGTGAATGGTTTGAAATATGACTTAAAGTTGTGACACTCTGGGGACTCTTATGTGATATTGCCCAGCAGTGCATTTCCCAGATTCCTGGACCCTTTTATAATTTATAGGACCTCTCTTCAGTAGGAGGGCTGCTGTACTGAGAGGTAAGCAGGGACTTCCTCAGTGGCGCTGTATTGAATGGATTTGTTTTGCCTTTCATTTGTGAATAAGAGCTGCCTCTTAGGATGTCACTTGATCCTGGCAGAGGACAGTTTTCACAGGGGAACACTCCCTGGTGGAGGGTGACTCATGGGAAATCCTGGGCGGATAGCATTAATAAGCTGGAAGCTACCAAGCTGCTTGTGGGCAGGAACAAAATAGCCACTCTAGATCCAGTTCCTTGAAATTTCCTTGCATTTTCACTTTTTTGTCTTTCCTTCTCATCTCAGATGTTTTCTCAGCTTTCCAAGACGGACTCCTAAATTGTGCTCCCCATAGAAAACCCTGCAGCTTCTTCTGATCTGAAGAACTCTCAGGTCCTTCTCAACTCTTCAAATGCGTTAGCATCATCTCTCTTCCATTAGGATTCCTCCTACTTCTTTTAGATTTTTTTTTCTCTCTCTTCTTTCACTGGCAGACTTCCAGAAAGAAAGATCTACATTTGGGTCTTGCCTCCAGATTACTCCTAAACCTTTTCTATCCACTGGCCACAAATTGTTGTTGTTATGGTTACTGGCAATTACCTGTTAGTGAAATCTTGCCCTTCTGCCATCTCCTGCCCTATGTTTGCAGCCCTCAGTACTGACAACTGCACTGCACCTTTCTGAGTCTACAGAACTGCTGGACTTTAGATATCTTGCTTTTTATATTTTTAAATTTCCTAATAATATGAGAATACCAGCGATTAGGTTACATTGATTGCATTGTTAGGTGAAGTCCAAGTTGTAGGTGAGCGTATACCTCCACATTTTGCCTGTTAGTTGAGAGCACACCAATCCCTCTCCCTCCTCCCCCTCCTCCCTCCATCCTCCTCACTCACCCCCTGACTTGAGTTTAATTATGTTTTTCTCTTGTGTGAGTGTGTATTTGTTTGTCTACTGGTTTGACATTAGAATTGAGTACGTTGGATACTTGCTTTTCCATTTTGTGATACTTTACTAAGTAGAATGTTCTTCAACTCCATCTAGGTTAATCTGTTGCTGTTTTTGCTTTCGGCCTCTGCCTTGTGGGTACATATTTAACTCATTGTCTTCAGCTTTCTTACTTTTCACAGTCTTCATTCTTTGCCCCAGAGAGCACATTCACTGCCAAGGGAGCAGCCACGCCCTCTAGAGGTGATTCCTAGATGTTGGTCTGTACAAGTTTCCCGAGCTTTAATCTTTAGAAATAACTATCATTTCAATCATTATCCGTATGAAACTGCTCTTCATTTGCATCCTGTCTTAATCTACTCAGCCTGATATAACAAAATACCATAATCTGGGTGGCATAAAAACCACAAACATTTATTGCTCGTAGGTGTCTACGGAGTTGGTGTCTTGAGAGGGCCCAGGTACTTGTTCATAGGTGTCACCTTCCACCTGTGTCCTCATGTGGTGAAAGGAGAAGGACAGCACTTTGATGCCTCTGGGGCTTTTAGGAGTGAGGGCTGCACACTTCCAAATACCCCACCTCCTGGAACCATCACATTAGTGATTGGGTTTCAACATACTAATTTTTTGGGGAGGAGGCGCACAAACATTCAGAACATAGCACGTCCCTTTCCCAATTTGCTCACTCTTTCCCTAATTCATTCACTATGTATAGGAGACCAGGTCTATTTCAGTTCTCCTACTATCTATTTGTCTAACTTCAGGCAAATTTTTCAACCCTCTGGGCCTGTTTTCACATTTGCAAAGTATAAATGATTTCTGAATCTGAGTCTAAATGAACCTTTACCTTGATTTGCTCTAGCTCATTGACCTGAACAAATGAAGCATTTTTTCTAAGCCTCCATGTCTTTATTTTAAAACACACACAATAATACTTAACTCACTGGGTTGATTTAAGGATTACATCAGGTGAGTGCATGGCAGAGTGTTTGCACATAATGCTTAACATTGTAGCTATTATTTTTTCTATTACCCAACCTTGATATCTTAGAACCATTTTTGATTTCTTTTCTCCCTTGTCTACATAAGACCAACTCTTGCCAGTCATTTCTTACTATGGTTTTTGACAGCAACTTTCCCACTTACTATAAGACACCATGCTGGATACTTTCTGGGTGTTGGTTCTCTTCTTTACTATCACCTGCAGTGTGGGTATTGATACTTCAGTTGAAGAAACAGCTTCAGAGATTTAAGTGACTTGCTCAAAATCACCTGACTTATAAATATCCAGACAAGGGTTCAAACCGAGTCTGGCTAGCTTTAAAGCAAGTTCTGTTTCCACTATTCTGAACTTTTCCATTCATTTTTTTCCCTCCTGTTCCCACTGCTGTTAGTCAAAATCAGTCTGTCTCAATCTTGTGCCTGTGATCTCTCTGCCTTCTTTCTCTCTGGGTTCCATGTCATACCATCTGCGACCACTGGATTGATCTCCCAACAAATGCCGACCTCTACTTTCTTCATGGAACATACTTCACTCTTTCCTTTACCTCCTGAAAGTATCTGGCATTTAAGGACTCCCTCTCCAGCTCCATGTCTTATATTCTACCTAAAGAGTTGTTTTCATTTTCCTTCAGCATACTGTATATGTTTTTGTAAATTTTTTTGGAAAAAACACATTTTTGGCCAGGCATGCTGGCTCATGCCTCTAATCCTAGCAATCTGGGAGGCTGAGGCAGGTGGATTGCCTGAGCTGAGAAGTTTGAGACCAGCCCAAACAAGAGATAGACCCTATTTCTGAAAATAGCTGTGTGTCATGGTGGGCTCCAGGGGTCCCAACTATTTGGGAGGTTGAGACAAGAGGATTGCTTGAGCTCAGGATTTTGAGGTTGCTGTGAGCTATGACGTCATGACAGTCTACTGAGGTGACAAAGTGGGACTCTGTCTCAAAAAAAAAAAAAAAAGAAAAGAAAAGAAGAAAAGGAAAAAGAAAAGAAAGGAAAGAAAAACACATTTTCTCTACATGGGAAATGCTGCTCAGATTGTCTTAATAGTGACATAAAAACTCTCCTGACTGGGTAAGCCTGCTGCTATTGTTATTATTATGACAAACACAACTATTTATCTAGGTCTTAGTACATATTCATTTTTTTGGTGGCACATTGGAGCTGTTATTGGAGAGCTTCTTTCAAACTTGGAATCTCTTCTCAGCACCTCCGGTTGAGCAGTTATTTGAATCCTGTGTTATACTTTGGCATTAGCTAGTCCTTTCAGAGGCATTGATACCTACTATGGAGATCTACGTGGTAGGGGTAGAGCTCAATGATATCCATTGCAACATTATTTATAGCAGTGAAAAGCTGAAAATGCTAAATGTAATATTTAAGAAAATAAGTGAATCTATTATGAATATTATCAAGCCATTAAAATAATCTTTGAAAAGAATTTCAAGCACATCGAGAATAGCTTTTGATAAGTTAACAGCAACAAAAAAATCAAGACAAATAAGCAACGATGGCAACAAGCAACAAAAGGCAGGATGTAAGTTATCTACTCATTAAGACTGCAGATATAGAATATAAAATATGGGGGGACCTCTTGATTAAAGGTTTATTAGTATATTTTTCTTTGCTTCAATTTTCTGTGCTCTGCAAGTTTTCTGCTATGAGGACATGACTTTTATTAACAGGCAAACAAATGTAATGACTTACAGAAAATCAGGATGCAGGGATAATTCCCTGTGTTTGGGGTCCCCAGGATGGCTTTTGGATTCAATGACTTGCTAGGTGGCCTTACAGGACTCCACATCTTGCTGTACTGAAGACTATGATTTATTATAGCAAAATGACACCTTACATAAAAGGACTGATGACAGCAGAATCCAGAGGCAACTTGGAGCAAACTCTTAAGAATCCTCCCCCACTGCCATTGCACAAGGCACATTTAATTCCTTGAGCAATTAGCTGTGATAACACATGTCTACTGTGATCTCATTAGAGATTCAGTGCCCATGGTTGGTCATTTACACAGCCTCTTCCTAGCTATACCCAAAATCCACACTCTGAGAAGGGAAGAAGATGTTTGTACAAACAGTTGAGGCACAGTGAGTCACTCTTGTCAGGGAATGGTGGGAACCTTCCCCAGTCCAGGTTCCCAGATGCTAGCAGGGGCCAACCTTGAGCAGGCCTTTCTAATGCTAGCAGTCTCAGGCCTGCTGTCTCAACTCCTCCCTGTGCAGTCCTACCCCTAATGCTTCACACGTCCACCTATCCTCAGGGAGTAGTACCAGGATTCTTACTATGTTTTTCCTGCCCTTCCATCACAAATGCTGACTTTATTTCACTGTGGCCTTTTCAAAGTCCAGTGAAAGAGGCTGGTTACGTTTGTTACTCTGAAAGCATGGGATTTGAGAGGAAAGTCTCTGGTAACATGACTACCTGCCTGTTCCCAGCCAGCCTTTCCCAGGACCAGCGAGGTGGTCTCCTGCGTGGAGCCAGGGATCATAATTAGCACACCGGTGCCAGCTTCTGGCTTCTGGCTCCCAGCTTTGTGTGGGTTTTCCTTTCACTCTAACTACTTAAAAATCAATTAGCTAGCAGTCATTAGAACACAGAATTCATTGTCTCAGAAACCGGATTCCTGGGTGCCCGGAGGCTTTGGATGCAGTTTGGCTTCCCTTCTGCAAACAGAATGCGTCAACATGCCTCTGCTGTGGGAGATGGAGCTCTGATTTCATGCCCATTCCCTGCCTTCCTGGGGTGACTTCAAGGTGAGGGCTCACTTGCTCATTTTCAAATCCCTCCTCTGTTCCGTGATGAAGTCACTTTCTCTTCATAGTCTTTGATAGCACAGAACTGGAAGGTGATGCAAAGAAATTGCTTGTTCGCTCCCCATCCCTCCTACTCCTGGTTGATCCCAAGTATCTTCTCCCAACACCTGCCTTGACACCCGTGAACTCAGCTAAGCTGCAGGTTCACTTTAACAATGAAGTTCATGTTCTTCACTCTTTCCAACCTTTCCCCAATTTGTATTCAGTGGAATCTGAGAGTCATTCAGCATCAAACCAACAAAACTTTCATGATAATGGAGACAAGACCCTGCCTTTTTTTTTGACAGCCCCTGTTTTACTTAAGCAGAGAAAGCATTTCTGCTTATACTTGCTTACTGTGCCCAGCTTTTGTCCTTGATAAGCGTTCATTGTCATGTTTAAACATAGCAGTCAGTGAAATAATTTATTACTTTATGTAGGTATTTACTGTTGTTTTACTTTTATCTCCCCTTGCTCTCTTCAGTAACTTATGTCGATGAAGATGAAAATGAAATACTTGAGTTATCATCAAACAAAACATTCTTGGTCATGCTAAAGATTCCAGAGGAGTGTGTTACTGAAGAGGAGTTGCCTCACCTGCTCACTAAGAGGGTAACTATGTCTAACACATAGTTTACTGAGTTCTTAACAGTAGCACATGAGTTTTGCTAGAATAATTGGCATAGAGCTATAGAGTAAGTGGCTTTGATCTCAGATTCTTTATCTGGATTTTAATAGAAAATGATGGTTGGAAACCTTTTCTGTAGTGCAAAGCCAGAGGGGAGAGCCCTGGCCTCTGGCTGTGTACATCTTAGAGGACGGTGTTCTGTTTACTCACTCTGGTCTTTACATTGATTTAACCTACATTATTCATGGAGGGTGTCTACGACATTCTAGACAACATGCCAAGTGTCAGGGCCACATAGGCTGTGTCCTCCGTAGGCTCACACGCCAAGCACAGGCAGTAATTATATAGGTAGTTACAAAAGAATGTGGTGTTTTGGTTACTGAAATATATAGGAGTGTTTTAGTCAGGGGGCATCTGAGGTGGGGTTGGAGGCAATTTTCAGAGGTATTTTCTGGATAAAAGAGCCTGGGGCATCGGGGATCTGCAGAGTAGTGTGCGGTGGCCTTGGTATGTTGTGTGGTTCTCTCACTCTTTGGTTAGTCCCTGAAAGGTTTTAATCAGCAGATTGACATGGTCGGGTTTTCATGTTAGCCTTTCTGGGTGATGGTGGAAAAAGACTGGAGGAAGAGACTAGTTAGAAGGTGCAGGTGAGAAATGAGGGAAACTTGAACCGAGGCAGCATCAGGTTCAGATTAAGGGCTCCAGTGAGATTTAAGAGGTATTCTCACTCAACAGGACTCAGTGACTGGTGAGGGAGAGCCTGTCTCCAGGCTTCTGGTTGGGTGACCAGGCAGATGGATGATCATTTGTGGAATGGGGAATGCAGGAGAGTGAGTCCCCTGTGCCATACAGGGGCTCTGCAGCCAGAGCAGGAGGGTGGTTGGGTCGACCTGGTCATCCTGTCAATGGCAGCGTGGTTCACTGCCAGACCCAGGAGGTTCTTTTATGAGAAAATCTGAGCAAGAGCAACCAGCCATCCATCGGACTGCTCTGGGGTGGCGAGTTTTAATGAGTGAGCCCTCCTCATCTGGCTTCCATTTGATTCCTAAGAAAAGCTACTGAGGGAGGCGAGTCCACTCCAGTCATGTTAGATCAGTTGCCAGGTGCCCAGAGGCAGGAGATTTGATTGCTCCCTTCATCACAGGAATTTGTATCCTGTGACGATTACTCCAAGCGTCTCTTTCTCCTTTCCTTATTTATATCTTACCTGCAGTTCCCTTTTCTCCTTTCCTTCCACCCACTTCCCAGAGCAAGTTGCTGAGTAAGAAGCTTCTTGCCACTTTCCTCTTGGTGGCTTTTTTAACGGAGAGGTTTTGCAGTTGCTGAGCAAAGATGAAATGAGTCAGCATCCACGTGTCACCAGTTACAGACTCTCTGTGCCAAAGGGAAATGGACGTTGATTTTTCACCTTAGATCCATATCTTTTGCACAGAGCTAGACATGAGCAAATTCTCCAGGTGGTTTTATCTCTTCACTGTGCATTGACAAGGGCCTGAGAGTGACGCCTGGGGCAAGTACACAGGTCAGATGGCTCTGAGCCAGTTCCCTCTCTGATAAGTGACAATCACAATGCTTTTTCTGTATACCTCACAGGTTCAAATAAGATTGCGCACAAAGAAATTTGAAAGACTTCTTTGTTTTTGAGAATTACCGGATGAACAGATGATAAAAGTAAGGCACAAGGAGGTACAAGACTCCCGTCCCTCATTTCCCAAACAAATAATGCTCAGGAACAAATGTTAGCAACTTAATTTATAGTCTTACTGTCAGGTTAACAACTCCTTTCTTCCAAACAACTTCCAGAAGTTTCTGGATACAGATGGTAAATGGGAGTGTATATTTGTATAGGAAAAGCTGCTTTTGTCTATACTCACCCTCGGTGTTAAACCTTTCTGTGACCAAATGTGTGGGTTTTATCTCCCACACCAGCCAGTTTTCTGACACCAGCTAGCTGTCTTGTGATCCAGTTTATCTCTGACGTCATCCACCCAGAGTAGTGCAGACCCCACAGACTAAGGGCTCAGCCCCACACCGCAGCCTCACTTGAGACACTGATCACACGTCTGGGTTGTCATCTGTGCTTCTGACCAACCAGCTATTCACTGGAGGTTTCCACAACTGCCTCCCTGGGTTTGACGGCTTGCGAGAATGGTCCCTTATGGAACCTAGGGAAACACTCCCCTTACTGGTTTATTATAAAGAACGTCACAGAAGACACAGAGGAGCAGCCAGGTGAGAGGTGAAAGGGCAGCATGTCAGAAGGACTGGGAGCGTCCATGCCTCTCCAGGTGCACCCCCTTCCCAGCACATAGACGGCGGTCAGCAGCTCACCCGGAAGCTCTCCAGACTGCCTTCTAGAGATTTTTTACGGAGGTTTCATCCTGTAGATGTGAAGGATTATTAACTCATTCTCTGTCCTGTCCCCTCCCAATGGCGGGGGCTGAAAGTTCCAAGCTGCTACTCACGGCTTGATCTTTCTGGTGACCATCTCCCATCCAGGAAACACCAAGAGTCACCTCCTTAGAACAAAAGACACCCCTGCCACTCAGTGAATTCCACAGGATTTAAGAGCAGCTCTACGTCAAGAGCTGAAATCAAACGCCAAATGTTAGAATACAAGATAACACCCAGCACTCCTATCACTCAGGAAACAAGGGTTTTAGGAGCTCTGTTCTGTGCCAGGACCTCAGGCGGAGGCTGAATTGTGTATAGTTTTAGTATGTCACAGTATTGGAACCTTATGCCCTTTCTCCTGCTTTTCTAAACAGTTTTCATAGCCCCTGCCATATCTCGGCCAGAGTTTTCTTCTCTGAAGCCATTACTCTGCTTACATGGTACGTCACTGTGCCTTGTGCCTGGTTTAGGAGTGAACAACAGCCCCAAACTTCTGGAAGCTGGTTTCTCATCAGCCACTGCGTCACACTCTGCTACGGCTACCTGGGCTCCTTGCTCAGTTTGCACCCAGTCTTTTAGGCACAGTGAAGGTGACACTAGAGCAAGGGGTGAGGAGCCCCTGTTTCACTCCTGTGGGCCCAAAGTGGACAGTGCAACTAACAGCTTCCAAATGCAAATGTGTCCTAGATACAGCAGGGGGCCAGGCCACCAGAAAGAATCTTAGATCATTAAAAGTGATCTCGTCTTCCATTCCATACCTTAAAAACTTTATTGAGAGCCTACTATGTGCAAAGCACAGTGCTAGGCCCTAAAGATCAGTAAAGGAAAGAAGGGAGGGGGGGGGAACAGAAGATTGGAAGGAAGAGCAGACATAGGAAGCTCAATCCAAAAGGAAGAGGGAGGCATTATTGTTACTTGTTACAATTTTTTTAAGTGCTTAAAAATAATCCCCTGTATCACCTCCAGCCTCCTCCCTGTCATTCTGAGCAGCTCTATAAAAGCTGTTTTTCTAGTTCTTGAGTTTTCTAAATGACTACTGGCCTCCGGGCAACCTTTTGTTCCTAAGGGGTGGGGAATCTGTGGTCTTTTGGATTCTTGAGTGTGGCCTTTTGACTGATCTACATTTTACAAAATGTATCTTTTTAATAAAAGGGATTTGTTCTGTGAAGTTTGGATTCAGTTGAGGCCCTAGGGATCTGATGGAGAGTCTGGTAATGGGAATAAGCTGGATTTTAGTGTCTATCATACTAGGATTGAATTTTAGCTTCGCCATTTATTAGCAGAGTGATCTTACATAGGTTTCTTGACCTCTTGGAATGGAGTGCTGTTTTCGTTACCAGCAGAAAGGGGGGTTATATTAATGCCTGTTTTATTGAGTTCTTTAGAAGATCACAAAAATAATGACAAGATTAGAGGAGCAAAAATAGCAGATGCTCTAATTATTTCCACTATGCCTTTGAGAGGTTGAGTGGCATCTGTTGAATTAAGTGGCAGCGTGTTGTGGAAGGGCACCCTCCTTGAGATTCCATTTGGAATTGAGGGGGAGACAAATGAGCTCCTTACAGGGAGGGCTCTGCTGTTCTTTGTATGCCCCGCTGTTTGTGTGGGGCAAAGTAATGGGGCACTAACAAAACCATAAAGGCAGTCGCTGGGCATGCTTAGCTAAGCACCAGGGAGCCATTGGATGCTGGGGAGATTCCAGAACAGTATCAGGGCTGAGACTTTGGGCTGGCCAGGGATAGGTCTGGCTGTGCTCTCAGATGCCTGGCCATGGTCATCCAGCCTCAGAGCTGGGTCCATGCTGGGAAGTATAACCAGATCCCAGGGCCATCCTCTTTTTTTATGCTAGAACCAGTCTGCTAAAAATCAACGTGTACAACCTTAAAACAAATTTAAAAGAAATGCAGTAGAAACACATCCAGCCACATGTTCTTGAGACTTACACTATTTTACACTCCTCAGACTGGCGAAAATTTAAGTCTGGTCACCCCAAATGCTGGCAAGAACATGGGAAATTAAATATGTATCCATTTCCAAGAGGAGAGGAAAAGGGAGAACAATTTTGTTAAGTTGGAAATGTACCTGCCCCTTGGGCCCAGCACTTCCATTTCCTGGAAACTTTTTTTCATATTAAATCAAAGCTGTGTACATTAATGCAATCATGGGATATAGTGTGCTGGTTTTATATACAATTTGAAATATTTTCATCAAACTGGTTAACTTAGCCTTCATGGCATTTTCTTAGTTATTTTGTTAAGACATTTATATTCTACATTTAGTAAATTTCACATGTACCCTTGTAAGATGTACCACAACTCTTACATGTATAAGAAGAGATGTCCAAAGATATTGACAGATGACCACTTTGGCATAAGTGTTAGGGGAAAATTGGACACAGCGCACATGCTCACTGGTGGGGGATGGGGAAGTCTGTCTAACCATCAAATGGAGTCTGCACAGGAGTTAGATGGATACCCTGCATCCTGATATGCCTTACGGGTAAATCTCAAATGTAACTTTGAGAAAAAAAAAAGACATAGAAGATTATGCGAAATATGGTAACTTTTACTTGAATTAAAATGCAAATTAAATTATGTGACTACATAAGGAAATAGTAATTTATAATATTATGCAAGGAAAGGTTGCGTGCTGGTTTCAGGGTGACAGCTAGCACGAGGGATCGGGGAGGTCAAACTGAACAGTGTGCATAGGAGTCACTTTAGCTTTATTTCATTTCTTGAAAATGACTGAACTCAACATAGCAAAATGTGAAAGCATGAAGCATAGGCAATGGGAACATAGGCGTCTTTTTTTTAGGATGTTTGCAGTAGTTCATGCATGAAATAAAACCTCCATATCTTTGCAATTCCCCATGTTGTTCCTTCATCCAGGGGAAGTGCTGGCCTGTGGTTCAGCATGGCTTTTCATCCTGGAGAAGGAAGAAAGGAGCCTTGGGCCCTTAGTGGCCCAGGTGCTGGGTGGTCTGTGCTGGTGTCTCCCTTGCCACTTCACACCACAAAGGCCACAGGTATTAGTGTGACTTACAGGAGAAGTTGAAAATTCCCAGCCAAATCATTTTGTCCTGATCAACATGGGTCTTTTGAATTAGCATTAAGTTGACTTTAGGCTTATAATAGTCTCAAACCTTCCTATTTTTGGTTCAGAGCTTCTAGGTAAGTAAATTCCTGGCGGGAGTGGAATCTCTGTCTAGGAGGATCTCTGCTTTCTCAGGTGATGTGCAATATGATGTCAGTCATGTGTGTGGTGGTTTGTTTGTTTTAGCTCACAGATGTGTACAGTACATCTCCGGCTCTGAGGCGTTATTTCACTTCTGTTGAAATAGTGGACTTCAGGTAAGACTGTGGAGCATTCCACTTTGGTCTTTCTCTGGGGGGAGATCCTCCCCCACACCCACCCCATCACCATTTACCTGGGGAGGGTTTCCCTGAGCCTCAGAGCATGAAGGGAACCAATCTTAGAATCACAGAGTGTGATTCTTTCAAAGACATTGGGAGCGAGTGTCTTTGGAAATCACCTGGCTCAACTTTCTTAGTTTACAAATGAGAAAAAGGAAGCACAGATTAATTATATGATTCAACCAAAGCTACAGAGTGGAGAGGAAAAGCCAGTTCCTGGTGAACCATTCCTGTTTAATTTTGGATGCTCAGATAAGCTACGGGTAGAAAGAGAAATAGATCTCAGATAACGCTGTGATATAAATGATGTAATCTATGTCCTGGCTTTTGCTTTTGAGGAACACAAATAATCTAGGGGTATATTCTCTGTGCTTAACATTAAAAACATAAAGATACATCCTACAGGAATAGTCTACCTTCAGCTTCCTTGCTTCTCCCCCACCGGCACCATTAGCTAATTCCATTCCCTGCCACAAAAGTTACCAGCTGTCAACAGTTTGGTGTGATTTCTTCTGTACATGTATTTACCATATGTGCTATACATGCATAGTGTGTACACATATATGTGTTTTTTATGTTTAAAATTTCCTTCTGATCTTTAATATTCTTGGACTGTAGACATCAGGGTGTTAGTGGAGGAGTCAGTTTATTATCCTTTTGTATGGTTAGGACTATTGGAACTGATTTATATGAAAGCTTTATTACCCACTCTTCCTAAGATGTCCCTGAAATGTGACCACCAAAAAGATTATTCTATTAAGATTCCCCTCTCAAACGATAATCTTAGCAAACCTGGGAGGGGAAGCGTGGAAAGCACGGAGTAGCACCATGGGGCGGGACCAAATGGACCTGCGGTCTTCAGGCACGTAGGGTGGCTGGCTGCCTCTATCCTCCATTTTTATAGGCCCCCTGCATCCATGTTACCTGATCATGACATCTTTGACATTGCTCATTTTAATCACAAACCATGAGGAGGGAGAAATGATAATCAGACCCAACACATCTTCCTTCATGTCCTTGCCTCAACTTGCAATTCAAAGACTGGAGGTGGAGTTGAAAGAGGAAGGGCCGTAAAAGCCTCTGTGGCCTTTCCCAGGTCCAGACCTATGGTATGGGTCCAGAGGAGCTGGGATTGTATAATAGGGGTAGAGGTGGATATGGGGAAAAACCCATCAGAAAAACATGGCTAGAAACCTGGCCAACACTTAATGTTAGAGAATCTATTTTTAAAAGTTGTTTTTAAAAAAACCCAGGAACTTTCGTATTTTGGGTAAAGAAATTCTCTCTGGAAAATATTCTTGTTTTGTTTAGAGTGCTGGGTGGTCTGTGCTAGGATTTCTAAAATGTTTCTACCATGGTGAATCGAGTAACAATAGCTATTGCTTCCTAAAGGATGCCGTACTGGTAGGAGACAGCCACAGCCCTGGCATATGTGCTTGTGTCACCAGGGGCATCCTGATCTCAGTCCTGGACTGGTCCAAGAGGAGACTGAAACAGTTCCCTTTGTTCCAGGCTGCTGGACTCACTCCAGTGATGGGCAGCTGGAGTGAAGGCCACAGGGTTCACTGCTGCCCTGAAAAGTCTAGCAGTGAACAGACTAGCCAGGCCACAGTGGGCTACAGCTTCTAATTTGTTTTCTGACTTGGTCTTCTGAACATCAGCCTCAGGCCCTTTCTATTAGCCAGGCCACATCCTTGCCCATTGGAATGCAGGGTAGCTGCTTGTCCTGGTTTTAACCCTCCTTAGCCATAATTAGAGGGCAGAGCTCCGAGAATAAGTAATGATACGTGCAAACTAGGGTAGCTCAATTGGAATTTGAAAATGCATTGTCCAGCCTGCCTATAGTGGCAGCCTTGAAATTGTGAGTTTCTGTGGAGGCCTGACTGTATTGTTCATTTGATCCACAGGCTTTGTCACACTACTTGGCCATAGAGTTTATAAACTGAATTGTCAGCCGCCTTCTAAGACGCAAGAGTATTGGCCTATGCGATCTCTGGCCACAAGAGGGAGCTCTGCCTGTTCTTAGCAAGAGCAGCGGCCTCATTCAGGCACCTGTGAAACTTCACTGGGGCTATGATCTGGGATGTGATCTCCTGTTAGTTATTTTAATCTAGACTACCTTGAATAAAAGTAATAGAATAACTGTGAAAATTACAAGGGTTGAAATAGCATTTAAAGAAGAGCATAAGCTACTAATTAACTGAGGATAGCTCTATGTTTGTTTTTATTTTGAAAATGGGAAAAATATGTTCTAGGAAGATGAAACTTCTTTTCCCGAGATCCCATTACTGAGAGTTAAAAAGCTTGGTCCTCCTGTCTTAGGAGTCTCTGGAACAGGAAATGGGACAGAAAAGTTTCTCACTTTAGGGACACACAGGGGAAGTATGATTCTTTGCATGGACACAGCAGTCTCTATGAGAGTTCAGAAGTTCTGGACCCAGACAATGGGAGGGAGCTTTGGGGCCTTCCTTAAACATTTTTACAGGTTGAATAAAGAGCTGGTTAAACTCAATAGCTCTGGCAGGGAGTCATGGGGGCAGCGTTAAGAACATGGAGAAGGGAAAGCATGAAAAGGGCAGGCTTCCTGGGCTTGACTTTTTTTTTTTTTTCCACACATTGGAAGAAGAAGAGTTGTCCTGGGCCACACATTAAATACACAAATACTAATGAAAGCTGATGAGCAAAGAAAAGATCTGAGCATAACTTTTGTGATATCTGACACCACAGATAAGCAAAACAGGTCTCAACAAATCCACTTGAGGCCCATAGGCTATAGGTCGGACACCCCCCGAGGATAAAGGATGCCGTTGGGACAATTTGTCAGCCCTGTTGTCGTCCTTGGCCATAGCTGGGTGGTGCCTCTCCCTAGACAGCATCTCCCAGTGGATTCCTAGGCAATCATTAGATGGAAGGAAGAGGTCTGGAGCGCCTCAACCTTTTGTAACAGACCTCTGAAGAGGATTCTTCTAGGACAGCACATTCTGCTAGGATGGAATGCCTTTTGCTGTTTTGTACCGGAAGAACACGCAGCACTAAAAAAATGTTACTGATTTTTTGAGTTGGAATGTGATTCTGTTTCTGTTTTAATGTCTGTGGTTTGCCTTTTAGTGGTGAAAATTCCACAGTGATCTACCACCTGCAATTCGGGGTCCCATCGGATAATGAAAATTTTATGAAGTATATGATGAGTGAGGAGTTGGTGCTGGGCATTTTGCTACAAGATTTCCATGATCAGAACATCCCTGGTTGTGAGAGTCTGGGGCTCGATCCATCATCCCTTTTGCTGTATGGTAAGTAGAGCAGGTACAGAAATCAGAGTTGTGAGGGTGAATGAATGAGTGGACCAGATTGGAGAGAGATGATTGGCTTTGGTTTGACAACTTTGGTGACTGGGTATGGTGTCAAATCATTCATCCATGGACTCATCACTCAGCCTGTGTTGCTTCTGTCCCACACTCTGTGGAGGATACCTAGTTCCTGCCCTCTGTAAGAAGATGCTGTAGTTAGAAAAAAAAGTCATGGAAAAGATAATTGAACTACAAAGATGAAGATTGGTAAATGTTTCCTTGTTTCAGTTCACCTACCTTCTAAGCCCCGTGTTCTGCTTTATAACATCATTAGCAACCTTTATGATAACACTGTGGTTTCACAAGAGAGGTGAGTATTGGGGAATTTTAAATAAAGGGTCTAGCTAAGTTGTTGAAAGAGTATCTCCATATGGGGACTCTTCTTGCTTTTCTATTGAAGGCCACTGAATCCATTAAGAAATTAATAGGCATAAAAAAAAATAATTTTTTTCTATAGAAAATTTGCCTTTCGGGGAGGACTCTTCTACAACTTGAAGTTTACCTTGGAAGTGATAACTTACTTGGTAACCTAAAAATTTGTACCCTCATATTAATTTGAAATAAAAAATAATAATCTTGACCAAATAGAATTGCTGAGGGTTTTTCTGACAAAGTAAACTGGAGGGTGTTTTTTTTTTTTTTTTTACTCTTCTTATTTACTTATAAGGATGGTTTCATAATCCATTTCCTGGTCTGAGGAAACAGAAACTATGGCTGCCAAGAGTGTTCCCTCAGAGATCATAGAAAGAGAACAAAAAACGTTGCTTGAAATCCTCCAACAAGATCCTGATTCTGTATTAGACACTTTAACCTCTTGGAGGCTGATTTCTGAAGAAGAATTTGAGACTCTGGAACATGTTACAGACCCCCTGAAGAAAAGTCAGAAGTTGATAATTTTGATACAAAGAAAAGGAGAGGTGACCTGTCAGCATTTTTTCAAGTGGTTATTTAGTACTTTTCCAGAGTCAACTTCCATTTGGGGCTTAAGGCATGAAATGTTAAAACACGAGAATGTCCCACCTCCTCAATCTATTGGGGTAAGCAAGAATTCAGAAGGTGCTTTTTCTTCTGAGAAGAAACAGCCTGAGAATCCTGAAATCACAGTGTCTTTCAAAGAGAAAGAGCACTTGGCTTTGGAAAACTTTAGGGAAACTTCTTTGTCCTCCCTGGAGAAGGAGTAGGGATGTGACACACCAACAGACGCACTGCCCTATTCATTTGAGAATATTGAATACGAAGTTCCAGGGTGGCGCCTGTGGCTCAGTCGGAAGGCGCCGGCCCCATATACTGAGGGTGGTGGGTTCAAACCCGGCCCTGGCTGAACTGCAAACCAAAAAATAGCTGGGCGTTGTGGTGAGCGCCTGTAGTCCCAGCTATTTGGGAGGCTGAGGCAAGAGAATCGCTTCAGCCCAGGAGTTGGAGGTTGCTGTGAGCTGTGTGATGCCATGGCACTCTACCGAGGGTGATAAAGTGAGACTCTGTCTCTACAAAAAAAAAAAAAGAAGTTCCAGCAACTATTACATATTTAAGGGATGGACAGAGATATGAGGAGCCAGATGACTCTTTATACTTAGGAGATGACTATCTAGAATCTGTTACCTACTCTGAAGAAACAGAAACCACTGTGGAAGAGGAGGATTATGAATGCCCCAGAATACATTGTATACGAGGGTGAAGAAGACTCTGACTATTCAGAAACCACAGGGTTCTCTGATGAAGAAGAGAATTATGAAGACTTGGAAACAGGCATTTCATTGGAGGAGGAGGTGGAGGAGGAAGAGAAAAGTATGGAAGAAAGAAGAAAGGTGTTTAAAGACGTCCTGTCATGTTTGAACATGGATAGAAGCAGAAAGCTTCTTCCAGATTGTGTTAAAAAATTCTCTTTAGAAAAAGGATGTGAGTGGATGCCTGAGACTCCAGGAGACTTAGTCTGGAATTTCCTGATGAAAGTTCAAGCCCTGGATGTGACAGCTAAAGACCCAATTCTCAGGCACAAGGTTCTGGATGAAGATAACAAAGGGGAATTGCTGACTGGATCGGAGAATTTGTAAATTCAAGACACACAATACATCAATCCTGTCGATGTCCTTTGTGCCTCCACGCTATGTTCAGACAGCACTTTCCAACAGGAAATCATGTCAAACATGTATCAGTGCCAGTTTGCTCATCCCTTGCTACTGCCAGATGCAGAAAACACCAAAAGCATTTTAATGCTGGGGGCCATGAAGGATGTTGTGAAAAAGCCATCAACACGGTCTTCTGGAGAACCCATAGAGGATACAGAGAAGTTTCTGACCTGCATGAAGATGCCTGTCATCTCTTTTGTGTGTTTAGGACACTGTAGCTTCTCTAAGTCTAGAATCCTCAACAGACTGTTCAGCCCTGCCCAACAGAAATCTCATAGAATCTTTCTTCATCAAGATTCACCTGCTCTGGTGCTTCCCTGGCAAATCTCTGATGGCCTGGTTGAGATAACGTGGTGTTTTCCTGATAGTGATGATTTAAAGGAAAACCCTAGCGTTTTCCAAAAGCCTATTGCTATAACCAACCTTTGTGGAGACCTAGAAAGCTTTTGGACCCAGTTTGGTTTTTTGATGGAAGTTTCTTCAACTGTGATTTTTTTACCAGCTGCTTAGGTGAGAAGGAATGGGACTTGCTAGTATTTTTAGAAGAAGCTGCCATTACAAGATGCTACTTCATCCTTAGTTCCCAAGCTAGCAAAAGTGAAGAGACTCAGATTTTCCAGAGGATCCTAAAATTGAAGCCACCACAGTTACTTATTTGGGAGAGGGAGGAAACTGAGGATGCCAGAAAGAATATGGAAGGCCTCCTAGCTGCCCTCCAGGAAGTTATGTCTTCCTCCTCACTCAGATATGTGTCCATGGAGGACATGGCTTCCCTGGCCAGGGAGCTGTGGATTCAGGTAGATCAAGACTTTGAGCACACTCAAGGAGTTGACGTTTTCCCTAATGATAACATGGCTGGAATAGCTGATGGGGAGGGACAACAAAGACATAATCAGCCAGGAAGCTCATCTAGAAGCCACGTTCAGATGCCTATAAGAGAGCCTGGGGTTAGTTGTGAGGTTGGCTGGAACCTTCAGAATTTCCATCATACTCCAGTATTCAGGCCTCATCTGGAAAGCTCTTGGCCGCTACCAGAGCTTCAAAGCCCCCTGGTTCATGGGCTTTGGGTCAGAGCAGAGGTTTAGGTGGTTCTGTCCTTTGCCCTTTCAGAATGTAAGGCCCCAGAGCCAAGGCAGAAGTTTTGGTATTCCATCTTTTTGACCCCAGAGGTTCTATTCAGGTGCAAGATTTATGAAATTTACAAGACCTGCTCAGGGACACCCTTTGAATAGAATATTTGGGAGACGACCAAGACCCATTTTTCAGCATGTGCATGCCTGTCCTGAGAGATCACAAGCAATGGGAACTCTTAAAAGGTCTGGGGTTTCCCAGGGAGGTCACTCCCATTCCCTGGGTTCACAGCCCACAGGAGTAGTAGGGAGGCCACAGCCAAGGCAAGCCTGCATCCGAGGAGCACAGCTCCCCAAAACACCTGGAAAATTTATGAGAGCAACATCCCATATGGAAGATCCTCACCCTTAATCCTTTCAACCAGCAGGAGCTATTAAAAAACTGGTAGGACCTGCTTCTCAGCAAGGAGTCCAGGAAAAGACACAGGGTAGACCTTCAAACCCAGCTTCCCAAACAGGGACCCATCCCATGTCCAAGAGTGCTCAGTTCAAATCCAATCAATCCAAGCCATCCCAAGCCAAACCCTTCCACTCTAAACCCTCCCACCCTGAGCCCTCTCAATGTAAACCCTCTCTGACAAAAGCCCCTCAGCCCCAACCCTCCCAAGCTAAACCTTCTTCATCCAGATCTACTCAATCCAAGCCTTCTCAGCCCAGACCCTCTCAACCTAATTCATCCCGGACCAATCCTTCCCAGGCCAAAGCATATCACCCAAAAGTGGGGCCCAAAAGGGGAGCAAAGCATTAAAGAGTTTGTTCCAGAGATAGGTAAAGCGTATTTTTCATCCAGGCCATCCTTATCATATAGTAACCTGAAGAGGAGTTGCCATGAAGGTAAAAGACTACTGTCATTAACATGATAAACACAAAAAGATATGCACAGCCTAAATGGGTATCATTAAAATATCTGTACGAGTTTTATCCCTAACCAAGAGGAAAAATATGAAAATAATTAAGAATCCAACCTTGAGTATTAGGTAATGTATAATTTGCCTTCAAGGAATGGAGATCCGTGAGACAATTCTACTTGGAGAATAATAGAGTCATTAATTGCAAAGTGACCATTTTTCTTGCTTCTGTGGTGCAAGCAAAATTGCCCTAGATGTTAGCTGCTCCAGAGGTGGCTTGATCAAACTTTCTAATTCAGTATTAGCCACTGAGCAGATAACCCTGCTTATTTGGGGTGATTAAATCAACTTGTTTGTGATAATAGCCCTAATTTGTTGGTTTATCACATGATAAATTCTCTCACATGAAAGAGAGAATTTATTAAAGAATTTATTTCTATTACAGATAGAAATAATGAACTAACAGCCAATAAAATTACTTTGGATTAACCTTAGGAATAATCTGTTTCCCATTTTAAATGTTTGTAACATAATAGTTTAAAATTTTGGCTTATTAGAGGATCTGATATATTATCCTTGTGATTCCAATTAAAAATGTAACATTGCATTTTTATTTAGAGTTGCAATTTTTTAAGTTGGAAAGATTAAGATAAATTTACAAAGTTTATAAAAACCAACAAAATGTTTCAGAGAATGTTAAGATTCGCAGAATTTATAATTTTATTAGATTCATAGTGTTTTAAACACTTGGGTAAATCCTTCTTGTTAGAAACATTAAGCAAATTACACTAAATATGAATAAAAGGCCACTTTAAAAGTAGGTGCTAAAATCCACTAGATTAAGAATAAATCTAGGATTTGTAAATTGAACATAAAAGCCCCAGTTTTTGAATGTGTAACTTTAATAAAATTAATATATTGTACTCTCAATGAATCCCCAACAATAAAAAAAAATTAATATTAACTAAAAACGCTAAAATAGCTCCCAAGTAGGAAATCCGTGTTTAAAAAATGCCTTTATGAACACTAAAAAAAAAAAACAAAAAAACCCCAAAACCCATATTGACAAAGGAATGAATGAGAACTGATCTTTGAAAAGAAATAATCATTGACAACATTGTTATGTTACAATAGGTATCTTTCACTTGTTTATATATTAAACAATCAATGTTGAATATTTCAAAAAAAGAAAATTAAAATAAATTTACTCATGTACATTTAAACTGGATAACAGAATAAGAAAATTAACATGTTATTTAATTAACATGGCCAACATCCTACTTGTCAGATTCTGAGAACTTTTTATTTATTTATTTTTTTTTTTTTTGATCGGGCTAGGGTGCAGTGGCATCATTGTAGCTCACTGCAATCTCACACTCCTGGGATCAAGCAATTCTCCTGCCTTAGCCTCCTGAGTAGTTGGGGCTGTAGGCACCTGCCACCATGCCTTATTCATTTTTCTAGTTTTTGTAGAGATGGGGTCTTGAACTCTAGCCTCATGCAATCCTTCTGTCTCAGCCTCACAAAGTGCTAGGATTACAGGCACGAGCCACTACACCTGGCCTTAGAGTCTGAGAATTTTTAACCCTTTGCATAAAACCTGACAAAAAGTAAGGTTGGAAGGCAAAATAGCTTCACATCTTAGAAACATTCTTCCATTGCATCTGGACAGGAGCTTTGGCTTCTGCCCATGATCTCCTCTCATTTCTCACTCCGGATTCCTCATTTGGAGGCCCGTTGGCTCTTCTTTAGCTCATGATGCCAACAATCATGGCTGTTTTCTCATCCACGGTCCATGAGAAACGCTTTCCACACATCACTAGGTACTGGAGTGGTCTGTTATGACATTTCTTGATGACGGAAGCAAAAGTAATCTCAGCCTAAGAAGACAGAGAGTTATGGGCAGCACTTATTAAAGCTTTCTTTTCCCAAATGGATAAAAGGAATGACATTCAGAAGGACAAATTTTAGCTCACTAGAAAATTCTCATAAGTGAACGGTTTCCTCACAGAGCATTCTCAATCAGTATAGTGTGTCTGTGGGCCAGGGAGACAGCCATGTGTGTGGGGTGAAGAGATTATACCCCAGTTACAGAAATTTTAAAAAGAAAGGGAAAAACCGCAAGCCTCCAGTCCCCAACTGTGCACTGAGGTGTGTAAGGCTGGTGGAAGTTTCTGCTGTGGTGTGACTGGTCTTGTTTTTCTGAGGCCCCCTCCATAAAATGGCAGCGCTAGCTCCTTCTACAAGGAGGCAAGGAAGGTGAGGAAGAGTTTAAGAGGGTTATGAGGCTGAGAAGTCCATGCAGAGCAGGATAGAGAGCTCTGCTTGTGAGACCGGAGGAGGTCTCTGAGAAGACCCGAGCTCCGCCAGATGGCCTCAGAGCAATTTCCTCAGGGCCTGGGGCTGTATCACACTGGGGATGCCGGTCCCTGAGCACCCTGTGACCCATGCAGTCCCTGCTCTTCTGCAGACTGTCCTCTTTCTCTCAGATATTTCTTCTGGGGGCCTTTCTGTGACCCACATCCCACTTCCCAGAGCATGAACATGCAGTATGTTGAAACTGCTGTGGTTGACCAAACTCCTACGGTGACCACCAGCTCTGTAAGTTGACCTAATTTTCATAGTATCAGTATAGTAGGCCTGGTTCCTTATGTTGACCATCTCCATAGGTTGACAGGTTTGTTACAGTCCCTTGGGTGATCACCTTATAGAGGTCTATTGTATTTGAGCCATTTTATATTTTCAGGAATTTGAGTTTCGGCCCCCTCTCGCATGGAAGGGTAGACAGTGACCAGTAGGGAGGCAAGGAAAGAAGAGAAATCCATGGCGGGGAAGCAAAAGGAAGGATGAGCCTAGAGGCCAACTAAGGAGAGGGAAGAGCAGTGTCAGGGAGAGACTGAGCCAGGCCAAGTGGGTTTCCGACCATTTTCCATGTTCACGTGAGTGTGGGCTTGGTGGATAATTTTCTTACTCACCTAAGAGGAAAGATTCTTAACATTGTTTGATCTGTATGTCTCTTAGAGATTCAAAGACAGCTATGTTTCTTCCCTCCAGAAAATTAAGTGCACACACCCCTCCTCCCTACACAAAATTGTACAAATGATTTCCAAGATTCCGAGGATTCCCCTTTAGAGGCAGAACCCTAAATTAGATAATAATTTGGATTCCTGAGTGGTTTTGTGTGTGTACACTTCTCGTTCTCTAATTTGGAAATATAGTAATTATTTTTACCTGGCTGCAGGCATATTTTAATTTGTTATAAAAATAAAAAGTTAGTTTCGTATGTACTTAAGAAAGGAATTTTTAAAACTCCTTGCCCCACCTCCTTCCTTGTCTTTGGTCATTTTCACCTTGTGGATGGGCGCGGCCTGGGGAAGTCGTTTTACTGCTGTCAAAGAGTAAGCAGCCGCAGGAGGTATTTCCGACACAGATTAGTTCCTTAGCACTGTTTCCTTACATGGGAAGGAGTCAGCTAGTAGCCTGGAGGGAAAGGGAGAAAAACAAAAACAGGATTTCTGTGTGAGGGAAGAGGAAAAAGCTCCAGCTAGGGCTGGAGAAAATGAGGCCTTACAGCCACTTGCAGCTTTCTAGGTCCTTACATGTGGCATTTGAACTGATACCAAATTTTTTTTTTTTTTTTTTTTTACTGATACCAAATTTTACAGAACAGAACAAATCCTTTTATTAAAAAGGGTGAAGCAGAGAAAGATGAAGCTTTTCTTGACTCCTTTGGTGCTTAAAAAAGAAAAATTTTGAAATCATCAGGCTGGGGGTGCCCCACCCAGCAGCGTGTGTGTTCTGTGCTTGGCAAAGCTCCTTATGGTACCAGGAGAAACATTTCTGTAGTTGAGGGATTCTCCAGGAATCCATGGAAGGTTGAACTGTGGAGCACTAGTTCTCCCGGGGGTATTTGGCAATATATGGAGACCTTTTTAGTTGTCACACCTGAACGTGTATGTGAGAGAGTGGCATCTAGTGACTATAAGCCAGGGACTCCTCTACCCACTGCAGACTCCCCACAGAGTGCACAGCCCAGCTGTCTATAATCAAGAATTATACAGCTCCAGATATCAGTCGTGCCAAGGCTGAGAAGCCTGCGGAAGAGACGGGGCTCACTCTGCAAAGTGTCACCGAGTGAGGGTGTTGCCTGGGCACCTCTGCCATCAGCTGGCTCTGCGCCATTTCCTGCCTCAGAATCTCTCATGGGATATTGTATAGATTTTAAAAAACAAAACTTCTGAGGTATTTTTATGGTTAGATTATGAAAAGGGACTGAATGTCAAAATGTTTTCAGGATCCAAAAGCCACATCAAAATGTTTACCATGGGGCGGTGCCTATGGCTCAAGGAGTAGGGTGCCGGCCCCATATTCCGGAGGTGGCGGGTACAAACCTGGCCCCAGCCAAAATGTTTACCATGAATATTTATAACACATGATAAATATTTGGCCTTTGAAAAGTATTTAGAGGGTGTGTGTGTGTGTACTGAAGAGTAAACTTTCTCTGTTAGGAATTTACGAACATTCTAACTTTATATAAGACTTATTCAAACAAAATCAAATAAGAACATAAAAATTAAAAATAATCATGATTTTAAAAATCAGCAACTTTTGCCCACCTGTGTTTTCTTTTCAGAATGAAGTTGTGGAGGTTGGTCTGTGTCTGAGAGCAGTGCTTCGCTGAGTTTGGGAGATGAAGAGAATTCATTCTGTTTTGCTGACAAAATCCTATGGATCCATATAGAAGTACCCGGCAATGACCAGAGGGGTGGAGACTGGACATTTCTTTCCCCATTCTGCACAGTCACAAAGTCTGACTCAATATTAAGTGAAACCGCTCCTGAGCACTACACCCCACTGGTTCCAGTCTTGATAGAGGTCAGCGAGCTTGCCATAGCACATGAGGTCGCTGCTATTCTGGAAGCACCAGCTACTTCCACCCACGCGTAGACACTTTTTTTTTAGGACAGGGGTGGTGCACTACCTCTTCTTAGGCAGGTCCCCTTAGCATGTGCTGTTGGAGCAGGGAGAGGCAGGCAGCCAAGTGAGGAAGACTGAGCCAGTTAGTCACTGAAATCCCCTCCTCCCTCCCACCATTATGGTGGCTCTACCTCTAGACAGGTTGCAGAGAAAGGGCAAGCACTTTATAGGACCTGAGTGGCGTAGCTATGTGTCTGCTGCCGTGACCTGTCTGAGACGCCTGGATATCTCAGCAAACCAGCTGTAGGCACATCGGCCTAATGTAACTGTGACATAGCTATATGTGTGTATATGTATATAGCTACAGAAAGAAGATGTATGTTTCTTAATTATTTTGTATCTCCTCATTATTCCTGGGACTCCTGAAAACCTGTTTTGGAGTCCCTTTGAGTTTTGACTACATTACTATCATTTTGATAGTCACCCCATTTATATTTTTGTAAACTTCCAGCAGAGAGTCGTGAGGACTGTTTCACATCTGCTGTGGATATTACACACTAACTCTTTACTGCCCAGTGTTCCCAGGTATTGATTGTGTATGTTAATACAGATGATTGTAATACCACCAAAAGAACCACCTTCCTTTGGAGATAAACTGTTGGAAGCTTAGTGCAAGACCATTTGAGAGTTTGCTTGGAGAACGTTAATGACTGTACAGGTCATCTGTGAATATAGAATTTCCCATCACCAGGGAACAGAGTATTTGTTTTGTTGGGAAAATTGCTTTGCTGGGAATTTATGGAGAGAAAGAGTTTTGTGGTCATACAGTAAAGAGATCTTTAATGCCATTGTTACTGGTAAATCATCTGTGGCTGGAGGCCCATCCACAGGCTGGATTTGACTTATGCTCTTTATGACACAGGGCTCCGGATAAAGTGAATTTACTTTCTTATTTAACTAGAAGGTACATGTGCTCTAGCTTATTGTCTCATTGTAAGATAGTTCCTTAAACCGGTGACATTAGTGGATTTTCCTTCTTCCTCTTTATTTTTTACATGCCATATGTGAGCCTTAGTGTTTTTACTTTTTAGAAAATAATGAAAAATTTCAATGGAGAGGGATTTAAACTAAGCACAATAAATTATTTTTGCGTCTGCATCGTTGCATTCTCATTTGTCTCAAAAGGTGTCGACTCTCCAGGGCTGTGCTTTGGGCTGGCCTTTTCGTGTGGTAAGTGGTGTTGGGAGAGAGTTTTTTCATTTCCCTGAGGTGGCTTGATCTTCTGAGAGAAGAAGATCTGGCTGGGTAGGCCTGGGGCAGACTGGGTTCTCCACTCTGTCCCCGAGAGAGCAGGGCGAGGCCTTCCATTCCCCACCTCTTCCTCTGAGAGCCCTCTCTGGGGCTGGACAGAAGGGCCTCCTGCGTTGAGTTTGGAGACAGGATTTAGTTTTGTTTTTCCCTTCTGCTTTAGAAAGCACCAAGATGCAAGTACGTCAGCTTGGGTTTTGACCACTCGTGTGTCATAAAGAGGACTTTTCATAGGTTTGGCTTTTTTGCCCGAGTAGGGTGGAAAGAACTGACCTTTATAATTAAAGCATTGTGAGGTGTTTGAAAAAAAACAATGGCCCTGACATATATACACTGTTCTGCTATGGGAGAGAAACTTATTGGTCATCACATATCTTAAATGATAAGCATAATGCTTTGTGCGTAGTAAGGTTTCAACAAATATCTGTGAAATAATTAAAGGATTTGAGAAGAAAAATTGCTGTTTTCTGGAAGTCACTTCGTTGTGGGTAGAGACAGCCAAATTAGACGAACCCACTCCTGTCTCGGCAAAATTCTAGCCATGTGTCTGTCTTTTGCCTCTCAATTTAATTCAGTTCTGTAGATTTTTAAGTGGTGTGTTTTATGGAAGCACGTATGGGATACTAATGGAGAAGATGATGACAATAAGAAAAGAAGCTGCTGGTGTTATTAGAGAGTCAAGGCTTCCCAGATGAACCAGGAAATAGCAGGAAGACAATACCCAGGTATTAAAAACAATAAAGACAAACTGTAGGGGTGTGGGTGGTCAGAGAAAAGAGTGGTCAATATATTTTAATGGGAGAAGGTTTTACATAGAAAATAGGATTCCAACTGATCCCTGAAGCACTGGCGGGATTTGAATAAGCAGATCTGCCTTCCTTTACATTTGTGTTTGCTGGGCTGGAGTGTGGAGGTCAAAGCTCACTGCAGCCTCTAGCTCCTGGGCTCAAGTGATCCTTCTGCCTCAGCCTCCTGAGTAGCTGGGACTACAGGTGCACACCACCGTCCCTGCCTAATTTTTGTATTTTTGTAGAAATGGGGTCTTGCTATGTTGCTCAGGCTGATCTTGAATTCCAGTCCTTAAGCCATACCCGCACCTCAGTCCCCAGAGTGCTATGATTATCGGCATGAACCACCATGTTCTGCCTATCCTTTTGCTTTTAGATGTGAATTCTGGACATCAATGTCTATCCTGTTCAGAGTCTAGTCAATGCTAAGACAAATGGGAGAAATTTCTCAAACTCCTCCCTTCTCTCCCATGAGTGTTTCGTTGCTTTGAAACAGGTTAATTGACACGATTGTTACGTTGCTGGCAGCTTTATCCACAGACATCCTTCAATGTGTCCTATAGGAGTAGACATCATAGACTTAGCCTCAGGAAGCCCTCTCATTTTATAGGTGGGAAACCAAGGCCTGAGCTGGAGGGACCAGGCCAGAGTTGCATAGTTTGTTGGGGGCCAAGTCCATCACCACACGTGCTGAATGGCCTCCTGCCCTGGTAGGAGCCCCAGGGTCATGCAGTCCAGGCGTGGTTGGCATTTGAAAGTTCATGAGGAGCACAGGTGTTTGGGGGGAAGGACGAATGGAGAGGGATGGCCAGCAGACGGCAGAAGACTTTTTCTAATGATAATGGGCTCTAAATGCTTCACCAAGCCTTATGAAAGAACCCTCTGTGAGAAGGCGGGGAGGATTTACACTGATCTATTGCACAGTTGGCAGAGCCCAGCACACTCCAATCAAGTGGCTTTCTGAGCTGGAGAACATGTAGGGCAGCCTAGAAAATAACTGAGTCAGATAAATGTAAACAGAATCTCCTTTTCACTACAGAACCCCATGGAGTCCTAGTGAGCCTTTTTTCTGTTCTGCCTATGACCTTCTATCTCAGAATATCTGAAGCACTTCTCACCCAAGTTTGTCCTAAAAACATTTGAACTTGTTGTCAACAGTAGATTTTCCTGCCCTGTCTCTGCCCTCTTCCTATTTTTCTCTTCTGTTTTAAATGATAATTTATTCACAGAATGAGGGAATATTTATAGTTGCCAGTATGCACGTAAAACGGAAACCACAAACTGCCGTTGCTGCATAAATTATGCGTCTGAAGTTTGGCTATATACAGTTTCAAGACAAGCAGTGGGGAGGGGGATGTTCTGGTTATAATTGTGATTTGTAAGACTAATTTAGATGCTCAGCTTCACTTTGTCTATCAAGAAAAGGATTTCTTATACCGAGAGGGTGCATCCATGATCCTTTCAAATTGTATACAAATCTGTGGTGCACGTGTGTGTGTGTGTGTGTGAATTTACATTTTCTGCAAAGAGGATGCACGGATTTCATCAGAATTCCTGAAATCTATGGAAACAAGATCAGCATTATACACTGACATAGTGGATTTCTTTACATTAAAATTTACTAGAAAAATTTGAGATTTTTACACATTAAATTCATTAAGTTGTCTCATAGAATCTTTTCCCTTATTTTTTATTGATATTCTTTTTGATTGACAAATATATGTGTACCTTATAGTGGGTATTTTGAAATATTCCAAAGTAGCTCAGCTCAAAAGCAATTCCCTTTCATAATCCCTCTAATTTTATTATAAGAACAACTTTCTTTGGTTAAATATTTATGCTTAATATGTTCCGGATGGAAGTTATATACTGTTTGGAATAGGTAATACTTTCACAGAATAAGGTTCAAACAAATATAGTTTATTGCATCAAGAATATGCCAACCAATCAACCTGTGCAATGGTCCAGTATCCCTATGAAATAAGTCCACCGTAAACCCATTGATTGGGCGTTTCTGCCTCAGTATAGGACTGCTGGGTGACCTTGGCTCACTAAATGGATAAGCATGTTTTCCTCCATACATCATAGAAGATTTTTGTTTCTCTCTCCTCTTTAATATCGACTATTCAGGGTCTGTGATAGATTTTTTGCATACATTAGATGTAATCCTCCTGTTTATGGAATAAAAAAGCTGAGTAAATAACATGTTCACAGTCCCAGAGGGAAGAAGAGATAGAACTGGGACTTGAATGGCTGATTCTGTCTCTGGGGCCCACACTGTCTCCCCTAAGCCCAGTGAAGTCTTGCACTGTAGTCACTGCTATGCTTCCTTTTGAACCTTTGTGAATCCTGGCCAACGATCAAAGTTAGGGGTCCATGGAAAAAATTTTTGCTGAAAGAAGTGGAAAGTGGCAGAGGATAAGATAGCAAGGTGGGTTTGGCTCTCTAACTGAAGACCATTGACTGGCTGAAGTCCGAGCAAACCTGTGACACACTCAAGGTAAAGTGACTGGATTTATCCTCATTTGGCACTTAGCACATTTTCAATGGCAAAGTTACTTGGTTTTGGTTATCTTTGAGAACAAGACAGTAAACTACTGCTTGTCTCAACAAAGCCCTTACAATTTTAACATCCCTAAACCTAGGCCAGTGGCTGTGAGTTAAGTAAAACAGCAAGTCGAGAACACAGGTGTGAATATAGAAATAGATGAATTTGCGAAACAGTCTTGCTCTCACTCATCCAATTTGCAGCTTATTATTTTTTACATTAGTACCTGTTTTTATACCTCAATAACCAAGTAAATTTCCATTGAGTTTGTCTCAGACTATGGTCACTTACAGCAGTCTGCAAACCTTTTTCCAGAAAGGGCCCATGTAGAAATATTTTTGGCTTTTTGGCTTTGTGGAACCTGTGGTCTATATCACAATGACTCAATTCTCCCATGGTTGAGCAACCATGGATGGTGTGTAAACAGATGAGTGTGGCTATGTTCCAAAATAACTTTATTTACAAAAACATGTGGTGGGCCAGATTTTCCCTCTATGCCATAGTTTGCTGAACCCTAGTTTAGAGAATGGACATAATTCTAGGAACATTAAAAAGGTGAGGCCAAGTAAATAACCAGGTCATCCAGTAGGGTTCATTGGAGAATGTTTGAGTGTGGACATTTTATTCATATTTCATACAATACATTGCTGAATATATACATTTACAATATGGTAGAGGGTCTTCTATGTAGTATATTGTAGGAACACTGATTGGAAGCTTGGAGAAAATGAGGCTCTTAATGAAGTTTTGCCACTAACTTTAATGTATCATTGGGCAAATTATCCTCTTTGAGCCAGAAAAAGGGTATTGGGATTAAGTAATCTCCCAGGGTCTTTCTACTCTATCTTTCTCTGAAGCTGTGATTGTCTTATTAAGACTTCAAGGGAGAAATACAAAGTTAAAAACAAAATCTTATAGGTTAAAATTATATAAAAATCTGGCCTGGAACTCCTGATTCAACTCACATAACCAATGAGGCCACATGGGCCCACAAGTTGAAGGACACTGTGTGGAGGACATGGCCCAGACATGCGGACTGAGAGGAGGGTCAATAGGCTTCCACTGGGAGTGGGGCTGAGTGGAAGGTTGCTATGGTGAGTGAACTCCCTGCTGAATACAATAACAGTATAATGACATAAATAGTAAAGCTTCCTTGGGACTTAAGAGAAAAATCATGGAGACACTTTAGAAGAAGATCCCTGCAGAAAAGCACAACCCTTTGTGGTATGCACAGCTGTAGGAGAACCAGGGAGCCCCTCTCACCTCCTACCCAGAACCACTTAGAACCAAAGATGATCACTCCTTTCTCAAATCGTGGTCTTTAGGGTAACTGATTGATCTTTGGATGTTGGCTTTTGAACAGGATCTGAGAAGTCCTGTGGTTTGCAAACCATGCTCTGTGGGTAAGGGGTGGTTGTAGGAGGTGAGCTGCGGGATCCTTGCACCCCACATTTGTTTCAGCCAGAGTGCCCCTCACGGCCAGCTTTTATTTGCTGATGTTAAACAAATGCTCTTCTAACCTCTGCATTATAAATGAGAAAACCGACTCTCAGGAGGGGCCACAGGCAGACGTGGCTGCTGCAGAGAGTGAGAGGAGATGCTGGGAGGCATGAGAAGTTCATACACATCTTCTGGGGAAGGTGGGTGTCTCGGGGTGGACTGCACATGGAGAAGTGAATACTCAGTCTCAGTTCCTCTGGAGGACTCTCTGGGACTCTCGGCCTTGCAGGAAACATTCTCATAGTAGCCCTCAGCAGAGTTCCCAGATGGCCGTCTTGGAAGGACACTGTGATTGATGAGGGTGTAGCATAGCTCCTCTATGTAGGTCTGGTCCGAGCTGTCCTGCTGGTCAAAGGACAGCCATCATCAAGTTCAGTGGCAATGCTGACCTGACCCTAGGTCAAGTTTGTTTTCTATGACCATCTCCTCTCCAGCTCTCAGCCATTTTTTCTAAATGCCTGCCCCCACTCCAATCACTAGGCCAGGCAGCCAGCGTGCCCCAGTCACCCAGAGTATACCACCTACCCAGGTGTATCCTCTGCCTCCTGTCCCAGAGCGGCCCCTGGCCACCTGCACAATTTGCAAAGTCTCAGGGCTCTGGGGGCAGCCCATTCTTTTATAAAAGGGAACAATTTGATGACACCTTCATGTGTTTGGGTATGATATTTTACCACCCAGTCCAGAGATATTTGCATTAGTAAACGGGTAAACAACTCAAGGGAAGGTTCACTCATGACAGAATCTCAGGAGATGAAAAGCAAAGCAGTAAAGTGCAGGAGACAGAGTGTGGATTTTGAAGTGAGACTTAGTTTTGAATCCTGGCTCTGCCATCTTGTCTTCTGTCTGGATTTGGGGAATATCGCTAAATCTCTTAGTTTTCTCATCTCATCTGTAAAATGGTGGGCGTAGGGAATAATAACATCGACCTTATGAGGTGGTTGTGACAGTTACACAAGGTAAGGCTCGTAAACCACTCAGCAGGTTGCCTGTCATAAACTAAGTGGGCAGTAAATGTCAGTTTCTTTCAATAATTGTGCAACAGATGTGGCTGCTGCATTGACCCCAGGCCCTGCGTGTGCTTCCTAGTCTCACAAGTACTGGCATCCAAAGTGTTTCTTTCATAGAGGGGTCAGAAAAAGTCCAGGAGGCCACCTTTTCCTGGGGTAGGGGGTCTGCACTTCTATCATCATCCCAGAAAATGTCTTTGAACTGTTCTTATTACCTGGATGGGGGCAGATGACATTCCTTTGCCTGCAGAGAGAAAATACACTCAATGAGTTTCAGGCTATTGGGAGATTTGAGGGGAGAGGGAGAGAGGAGAGGATTATAAGCAATCAGAGAAGTGGGGCACAGCTAGGGTAGGCCTTATCGAGTTATTATGACCTGTGGCCCATCCCTGAAAAGGGACAAGGAACAGCAGAGCTGTGCTTAGTCTGAGAGGTGAGATGAGGGAGACACATTCGCTCGGCCTTTGGATAGGAAATCTTTCCTACTTCCCTCCACCCCATCCTTCTTTACACAAAATTCACTGCATGCTGACTCTGTACCAGATACTGGGGAGACAAATAAGAATCAGAAAACAGTCCCTGTCCTCAAGGGGCTCACAGGCTAGCAAAGGAGACAGACAAGGGGTCGCGAGAGACCTAGAATGCAGAGAGGAGGCTGTTGTTTCTACAGTGAGTGACAGGGGATGGTGGTGATGTAGGGGCTACATTCAAGGGAGGCTTTGCAGAAGAGAAAACTCTTAGGCTGAACACTACCATTCCTGTACCTGCTGGCAGATACAAACATGAACAGGGCAATTTTTCAAAAGTTAACTTACTTAAAATGAACAGGCATTGGCCATTCAGCAAAGAGGGAAGTGGACACACCAGCTACCTCCTTGTGAAGACGCCAGTGCAAGGAGGAAACCCGTGCCCTCACATGGAAGCCGGCAGTACAGGTGCTGTATGGTGTGGGGACTGACATTCCTCCAGTAGTGACTTCCCAGATCCCCACATCTCCGTAAATGCCTGTGGCCATCTAGGACTTTGCTGATTATCATCACAGGAAAAGGGTCTGTGAGTTTTAACATCTGGTCTTATTTCTACTACATTTTGCTCTGACAGAGATTGGGGTTCCCTGGGACCCACCATTTCCCAGAGTGACATGGCTGGGGTGGTAGGTCTGTATTTGTCATTTACACACCTGACAGGGCTAGTTTTCAAAATTCAGCATTGAAGTCATGAAGGCAAAGTCAAAACTCTGCTTTTCTTCTTCAAAAATCCAATGCCCTTTCCTCAGTCCTGTTTTCTTATTTTTTCTCTTGCAATACCCTTTAACACCCTCTCTTTGAATGTGCTCTGCTTAACTTCAACACTCTTCTGTCCCCATAGACCATTGCACCAAGCTCCTAAGTGGCTTTCTGGCATTTATTCTTTGTTATAATTTGTTCTCCACAGAGCAGCTGAAGAGATCTCTTTCATGCAAATCTGGTCATACCTGCCCCCTGCATAAAGCCCTTCAGAATCTCCTGTGCTCTCAAGAAGAGGATGCAATCTTTAACTTGGCCACAGGACCCCTCAACTCCCCTGTGCTCTCTGTATGATGCCTTTGCCTCCACCTCTTGCGTTAACTGTCTCCCATTAACGCCTTCAACCTTCAGACCTCACGCAGTAATTGAGGAATATGGAGATGAATGAGACAGCCCCTGCTTGAGTGAGCTCACAGTCTATTAGGGAGAATATGCAACTGGACAAATTGAAGCAAAATATGGAAATATTTTGACCATACTAGAAATATGCCCAAAGGACTTGGGAGCATAGAGAAGAGGTAGTTTGGAAATGTAAGTCTACCAAAAGTGAAAATCATAAAAAAGTGATGACTTACTTTCCTTCTTGGAATCTTGTCTTTCTTTAAAAATGCGTATTTTTTTCCTGCAAAAGAAGAGAAATTGGTGATTTTAATATTCAGAAACTCTCAAAGGAAACTATATAAACTTATAAATTTATTTTCTAACTCTTTGATTTGTTAAAGTTATGCAACTTTTATAATACCTCCTTGAGCAAAAAGGAATTAGGTAAAAAAGAAAAACTGAATGATGAAGCCAAACAGAAATACATTCCTTTGTGCCTCTCTCATCTCTCTCTTCTCCCCTCCCTCTTTTCTAAATTGGATAGAGAATTGATTTATATATAGAAAACTATGGCGGTATTACAGGTTACTTACTTTGGAGAATTATTTTCTAACAAAGAATCAACTTCTTTTGTATCGTAACAGTGAAGGAGCCAGGGTTATTTCTAATCTGATTCTAATCTGTGATCTCCAAAAACAAACAAATGAACAAACAAACAAGCACACTAATTCCACAGACCACACAGTATTAAAGACCTCCTAGAAAATGCAATTTTCCATCGTATGAAACAAGGACAACACCTACTGTAAGGAAGATGACCAAATGTCCTGTTTGTTCAGTCTGCTTAATGTTATTACCATTCACTTAGTGACCATTAACTATTTTTAGCAACCTTTTCATTCTCAAAGATATCCTAGTTTGGATTGTATATTATATGATGACGCTGACTGTAAATTCCCTGGGCAAGAGGCAGAAATGTGTACTTCTGTCCATGGGGACTCTGGGGTTTGCAATATAAAAAAGGATTCTTTCTCTATGTTAGTTGTCAGTTTCATCCTTGCCTCATTTCTGTTTGAGGAGAGGACACCGCCCCAACCCTCAACCCTGCGTGAGGTACTGTTCCTGTTTCATCAAACTTGAAGGATGGCTTCCCCCATCAACTCTGATTGTGTATGGGCTAGTGACAGGCTTTTGCTATGGCCTCTGACAGCAGGGAGTTCACAGGTAACTTGCAGTAAATACCACATTGAAACCACACTTGGGGAAATAACACCTAAAATCAGCTCTCCACTCACCATGGTAGGCAGAAACACCCGTCAGCGATGTGGCAATCCAAGCACCTAAAATACCCAAAAGAAATGATGCAAATCACAAGAATGGCTTCTGTAGCTTTTTTTTTTCCAAGCAAATATTAATCCTAGGTGACCTGGACATATCTCTCATGGTAGACGACCTTTGTCCTTCTAGGATGAAGATGACACTATTGATTCCTAATCAGGGAAAAAACTTCCTATTGTATTCTCAGCAAAGGGAAAAGATTTTCTTATACTCATTACAGGGATTTATGTGTGATGAAGAACACATAGAGACATCTCCAGCAAATCAAGGTGCAGGGAGCAAGTATGTGGACATTTTAGAAATCTTTTTTTTTTTTTTCAGCTTATCACAGTGGTTCGCATCTGTAATGAGCACTTGGGGAAGTTGAGGCAGGAGGATCACCAGAGGCCACAAGTCTGAGACCTGCCTGGGCAATATAGTGAGACCCCTGTCTCTATAAAAAGTAAAAAAAAAAAAAAATTATCTGGCTATCATGGCATTCACCTGCAGTCCCATCTACTCTAAAGGCTGAGGGGGAGGATCTCTTGAGCTCAGGAGTCTGAGGTTGCAGTGAGGTATGATGACACTGCTGCATGCTAGCCTAGACAGGAGAGAAAGACTCTTTATCTCAAAAAGAAAAAGGAAAAGAAAAGGAAGAAATTATTTTTTTCAGGTATGAGTTAGGAAATACCTGTATAAGATTTCACTGCACTCTGAATTTCCTCAAATTTATGCTATATTGAAATTATATTTTCTAAGTTTAAGGCACAGTCAACGACCTACATGTTTGAATGTGAAAGCCCTTTATCTCCAGGAAAACAAGGTACATGTAACAATTACGTAAAAACATTTGCAAAACACCATGCAAAAATGTCTGTCCTGGTGAGCTTTCCCATGGATTTCTTCCAGAAGGGGCAGTGGAGGAGAGGCTGACTGCATGGTGATCTTGGCAGAGTCAGCAGCTTTGCTGAGTATTCTACCAGCCTTTAGGCTTGGTATCATCAAAGCCTTTGGGGCCAAGGGCCCCACTGCAGCTCTTCCTCTTCCTCAGGCCTTTTACCTTCAGGGCTCTTTAAACCATTTGCTTACATCTCTTGCTTTGTTACTAAAGAAACATAGGGAAACTACCAAATCCCACCAATGTCAAGGAAACAGATTCACTGAGGAGATACTAGAATGAGATGAAAGGAAAGGGTGGTTTTGAGTTAATAGATCAATATCTCTGAATTCCTTGAGGCATAGTTTCCTAATCTAAAAAATGAGGCCACTATACTGTTCAACTCATGGAGTTGTAAGGAAGAGATAAAATTAAATATAGACAATAGCTATTTGTAAACTGGCTTTTTCCTTTACTCAACTTTTTCTTCCATTTATAATATGGACATTTTGGGTCTGAGATGGGTTCAGTCAACTTCCATGAAGCAGGCCAGACAATCTCTATAACCTTAAGCTACATACCAATAATTCCAGGTTTCTGTCTCATTCACAGAGCCTCCTCCACTTCCTGGTCTACCCAATCCCTTCCTAGGTATAATGCCCACGGTTCTTCTGGTCTATTTCATCATTTGGATGCATGCTTTAACATATGCACAGTAATGCACCCCATTATTGGGTGTTGGGACATAGCTGCTGGGTCTCCAATGCCTAACATGGGTCTTAGTGTTAAAAATATAACAACAGTGGTTGTTTTTTAGTTGCAACTTTTCCCAAATATCCTCTGAAAACCATTTGAAAAGTCTAGATAACTCCACAGGCATTGCCACCCTTTGGGATTCTTGGACCCTGGGATGCCAGGTCTATATTTTAGTGATTCTCTTCCTGAAAATTCTTAGTGTCAGGGACTCAAAAGAGCTGGTGAGAAAGGATTGATGGGGCCATCTTGATTGGATAGCATCACGATAATCATCCCGTCTCTCCACAAACCTTGCAACAACAGTTATGACATTGAGGATGTGGTCACTTCAGAAATATAAAAATCAGAGCTTCAAATAATTAGGATGGAGTTTGAGCACTGAGGTATTTCAGATTGGCAAACAAAGAGGCAGCAAGAATAAAACTCCTTATTTTATAACAGGGCTTATCAAGGACTAACAGGGTCTGTTTTCTGTCGCTAGGGATTCCATGAGGCTCCTAGCAAAGTAGCGCATCTCCCATGTAAAGTTTCAAAGCCGTTTCATCTTCATCCTGTCTTCACACTTGCTACCATTACAACTGATGCTGGGTCTAGGAGGGGCCCTCCATGGCACGGATGTGAAGCCCAGGACCTGATACACTTCATTCTCCCTGGCAAAGGCTAGGAGGAGTCTGTTGAGTTTTCTCCCACCTGGATGTTCTCTGCTTGGGGGTTTGAAGTCTCAGATCCCGAGGCATCTCTTGAGGGTCTTGCTGCCACCTAAAACTTAACACATCAGAAATGGGCTAAATATTTCTTCTCCAGGATTCTCATTTCTTTTCGTAATTTTTCCAACTTTCCTTACTTCTGTTATCAGCTTCTCCCTCACACTTGTTAATAATCCCTCCTCAAGGGTATGCCACATCCTACCTTCAATCCGACCTTATCGCCACTGCCACAGAACAGCCCACTGATTTTCTCCGACAACTGTATGTACAATTAACCCTAAACCACCTGACACCAAATGTCCAGGAATTCTCATCATGACTGTGAGAATATCTGTCTAGAGCAAGCCCTGGTCTCCTTAGCTATCATTAGCTGTTTGATGTAGTTCTAAGAACTCTATACAAGCAATGAGGAAGGGGCTGGCCTTGTCTCATGTAAATGGCCATCTTTTACGGAAAGCACAGGTACAGAGAACATGGGGAAAAGGGGGGGGGGAAGATTAAAGAAAATAAATTGGTTCATTGCTTGTGTTGGATTTCTACATATTTAACTTTTCATTTTCTGGGAGCTGGGAGTAAGATGATAAAAAAACAAACACTTAAACACTACTTTCTATATCGTAGTCATTTTATACATTATATTTTGCTTCATTTTAGAATCAACCCCTATGGTAGATATCACAGTCCTTTTTTTTTCCAATGAGAAAACTGAAGCAAAAAATGTTAGGCAATTTATCTGAGAATCCACAGCCAGTAGGAGGCCAGGCTGGGTTTGTTCTGGCAGATTCCTTCCTCTGAGACTCTAAGCTGCTCTCATGAGGGGTAGTTGCTGTTCTAGGCTTGGGAAATTTCTCCAGATCTTGTAACAAATTTGGTGGTGGGGAGTGTGCCGATTGCATGATAACTGGGTAGTATGGGTGAAGTTGAAAAGTCAGATCCCAATCTATATGAGACTTTTTAATATATTAAAGGAGACATTTTTAATTAGCACTGAAATAAAGATGCTGGACCAATTTATCAACTATTAGGAAAAAAATATTATATGTGACATTGTACATTAAATGTGTGTCATCAAATATAAAACAATTAAATCCCCACAAATTGTATGTGTGGATTTGTCTTATCTCGAATGGGGGAAAGAATTTTGGTATAATATAACTGCAGAAACTAAAAAGCTTTTTAGATTTAATTCCATTATCTTTAAAATATAATAAACATAGACCCATAAAAAGTCAGAATATATGCCTTGAAAAATATTTTTTTGCAATATTTATGAAAAAGGACCAATTTCTCCTAAGTAAAAAAAGATTTTACTATCACTAAAACAAAATAGACCAAAATCTAAAACAAAAATGAGCAAAAGACATTACTAGGTCTTCACAGATGAAGAAATACAAATGACCAAAGAATATAACAATTAAAATTGAATTTGATGTTATCTGTAATTATAAATGCAATTACCATTTTATTATTTTATGTTTATGCTTTATTTATTTTTCATTTTTTTTACAATGAGTACATATTAATGCCATAATCCTTCATACTCATATCAGTTCTAAGACACAAATGTCCATATGTGACATTAATCACTATTTACATCATTTCTATATTTTGTTTGTTTCAGGGTATCTATCTCTTTTATTGATCTAACACTAAAAACACTAATTAAGAGCCGTTATATGCCCCAGACAATGCCAGGAACCAGGAATTCAAAGACGAATGAGAAATAATTTCTACATTTGAGGAGTTCACAAATAGATATAAAAATAGTGATTTATGCTCTTATAGAAAAATGCTAGAATAGAGGATCAACAAAGGGCTTTGGAGACCCAGGGGGAAGAAATCTCAGATAACACGGTTCTCAGGAAGGGACTTGAGGCTTTCCATAGCCTCACCAAGCCTCCTTTTGGTAAGCGGTCAAAAGTGGGTCACCTCCTTTTCCTGTGTTCCACTCTCCAGCCGCATGAACTGAGAGCCGGAACTCCAAACATAATCCTATAAAGACTTCCCTGGGCAACTCACTGTCCCTAGATAGCCTTACTTTATATCCTTGTTTTAGGTGTTATTAATTTGTACAATGGTTGCTTTGATGTTAATAAAGATAATTATAAAATAAAAGAAATTATCTGATCATTGAATCCTACTGTGTATCAGGCACTATGCTAGCACCAGACACACTAGAATCTACACTACTCTGTAGTAGGCATTGTATTATTATCGCAACTAAAATGAGGAAGCTGAAGTCATGAAAACTTCAGCCCAATTCTCTACCTATTGAAATGACCTCTGCTTCTCCACTTGCAGGGAGTGCACACCAAATGAAGCCTGATGGGGACACTGTTTTTACCTTAAAATAATGACTGAAAGGGTGGTGATATCATTTTTGACTTCCAAGTGGAGCATGAAGAGCTCAGGAGAGCATCCCTTTCCGGACCTCAGAAAGTTGTTGCACTTCTTTGGTGATTGCCTATTTTATAAACCTCCCTTGGTAAAGTTTTTCCACCTTTCAGCAGTTCTCCACCAGCTATTCTCTGTGTTTCTGGGGAGAAGGCAAAACCTACAAGAAATTTAAAGTGGTTTCTAGCATAGTAGGCACTGAATGCTTTTCATAACTTAATTCCTTCATTCCCCAAAGCAGCCTCTTTTTCTCCTTCTGGCTGCATTATCCCATCCCAACTCCCTTGTTCCCCTGCAGGGAATCTGGACTCACCTGTTCTCCCTCAGCAGAGAGTTTCCCATCCTTTTAGTCCGCTCAGCGCCTTCCTCTCTGTCCCGTTACCACTTCCTTCTGGCGTGCCTTGTGCTCTGACAGGGCAGACCTGACTTAACTGCTGGCTGTGTGGCTCTGGCCACCTGTACAGAGAGAGTTGAAAGGAGAAGGGTATCTCTGCAGAGGGAAGGAAGAGGTCTGGGGGAGGGGACTTACAGGCACACACATGCAGAACATCCTTAAATATCAGAGCCGAAATGTATCAGACTGTTGGCCGTAACCAGAAGCTGTAGGTCAATGAAAGCTTTGAACTTCCCCAGAACCCCAGGTCTGCAAGGGCAGGTGGGATGTGGGAGTTTTTCCATTACATATACTTAACATTTATTAAATAATTAGTCAGGGGGAAACTTTGTTTAAAAAAACAAACAAAAGAAAAGGTTAAAGAGTCAAGCCGCAGACTAGTAGAAAATATAATATAAAAACCTCTCAAAATTCATTTAAGAGTAAACAAACACCCAAAAACAAAATGGGCAAAATATTTGAATGAACACTTTACCAAAGAAACAATATGGATGGCAAATACGGGAAAAGATGCTCCACATTATAGTCATTAAACCACAACGCAACACATTTATACACTCACTACAATGGCTAACGTTGCAAACAAAAGCAAAAATGAAAAGCTGACAGTGTCAAGTCCTGGGAAGGGATGCAGAACAACTGGAAATCTGTCGGGGATGAGAATGCAAAGTGATGCAGCTTTTTTTGAAACTGAAAGGGCAGGTTTTTTGTTTCAAAGTTAGACATGGACTTACAGTACATCCCAGCAATTTTGCTCTTAGGCATTTACCCAAGTGAAATTTAAGTCCTCTAAAATCATGTGTGCACATTTTCATACCCGCTTTACTTAAAATTGACCCCTTGCCAAAAAATCTTGGAAATAGCCTAAATGATCTCCACCAGTAAATGGTAAAACAAACTATAATGATCTCTGAAACCTCCCTTCCCACCTTTGGTATGCACCTGTTGACAGTGATTTCCCAGGCTGTATTTTTATGATTCTTTCACTTTTTCTGGATTATTTAAAAAATAATCGCAAAGAAGTATGAAAACACAATTATCAATACTGATAAATGGAAACCCCTATACTTTTACATCGTGTTTTTCAGAAATAGTTCTTTTAGCATTAAAATTTATACATTGCTAACTCACGTTATATGCAAATTTGAGAATATATGGAGTAAAAAACATGGGGGATTTTGAGTAAAAATGACCTCTAAAGTGGTTCTAGACCCTTAAGTTGCTTCTCATTTTATTTCCTAAAGTGATTTGGTACAAACTGCAATGAAGTTTATTTACTTTGTGTAGTCTGGGAATAGTTCCTGAGCCATAGAGAGAAACTATATTAGACCTCTCTATTATCTAAATATTTTCTTTTCTTTTTTTTGAGACAGAGTCTCACTTTATCACCCTCGATAGAGTGCCATGGTGTCACAGCTCACAGCAACCTCCAACTCCTGGGCTTAGGCCATTCTCTTGCCTCAGCCTCCCAAGTAGGTGGGACTACAGAATGCCTGGCTACTTTTTTGTTGCAGTTTGACCCGGGGCCAGGTTCGAACCTGCCACCTTGATGTATGGGGCGGTCGCCCTACCCACTGAGCCACAGGTGCCACCCATATTGTCTAAATATTTTCAACTATCCACCAAGTACATTTCCTGAGACATTTCCCTTTGATTTCACAAATCAATATGTTTGCTTTCTTTATCCTCAAGTCAAGTATCTAAAAGATAAATTTAATTTACTTTTGCTACAATTTTACATTTACAATGATTTTATGTTTAGTGTGGTGAAATGATTAAAAATATGAAGTGTCTACTTAATCACTATTGGTACATGAGACATTATATAAATTGATTCATTTGTAATGTTTCATTTTAGACAAACAGTAAGCAGTGACCATTTCCCCCCACTCTACAGTTTAAAAAAACTGATATACTGATATTCCAAGGGCTTCATTAAGGGGCTGAAGGTCACACAGGTCATTGCAGCCAGGAATTTAATCTGGATTAGTTTGGTTCTAAAGCTCAAGGTCAAACTCATAACCATGGATCTACTGTAATTTTTGTAGTCCATATTATTGGTTGCATATCAATTTAGAGGGTGTTCAGAGATCATTACATCCATGTGATAAGATAATGCCCAATAATTAAAAGGAATGAAGTACTAATACATGAGACAGTTGGGATCAATCTCAAATGCATCGCACCAAGTGGAAGAAACTAGAATTTAAGCCTATCTTTTATGACATTCAGAACAAGGTTAAACCATAGGAACTGAAAACACATTAGTAGTTTTTGCTAGGAACAAGGGGTGAGGGGGAGTGCTGACATTTAAAGAACAAGAGAAAATACTTTTGATTTCGATCTTTGTCTTGATTGTGATGGCTACATGACTGTATGCACGTCTCATAATCCAAAGAACTTACAGTGATGAGGGTACATTTTACTATATGTAAATTTAATCTCAATTGTATTCCTTCAAGGAAGGAATACTACTAATAATGGCTGGACACCTCCCAGACAGCCCTCACATGTCGAGCACCTCTACGTGTTGGGCACTGAGGATTCAATGGTAGCAAAGTGGACACAGGTATACCCTCATAGAGTTCTTGAAATAAAATAAAACAAAGTGTGAAATACTTTACTGCTTATCCTTAATAATATAGAGGTCATGTCAGTTTCCAAAACAGCCACCTGTGTCCTAACATGTCAGGGTTTCAGGCAGCTGTCTGCATCGTTGTTTCTTGGGTCTGCTCTTAGCTAAAGAATGACCAGATACTCCAAAGTAAGGCAAACACGAAACAAAGCCTACTGAGGAAGAGAAAGATAGGTTTACAGAGGAAGAAGGTTTATAAAGCAAGATACATTCACCATAGACATCAAAAGGGCCTCTCTTTTTGCAACAAAAGGGCAAAGAGGTAAAGAGGCAGTGTCACGGATTATGGCCTTCAGTTTTGTTTTATAGCGGTGATTCAAAGGTCACCTTGGAACCAGAGTCCTACTGCACATGCAGACCTCCCATGAGCCTCTTAGAGCCCACTGCCGGGATGTGGACCACAGTGTAGATTCAAGCTAATGACATGATAATTAGCTTTATAGCTATTTTAAGCCACCTGCAAGACTCTATTGTGCCCTGTGCCAGGCCCAGGGTCTAGACAGTTTTCTACATTTTTTAGCAGCTGGCATGGTAAGTTGTGACTTGTAGACTGGTAGGGTGGTCCCTTCACCCCAAGTGTGAGCAATCACAGGTAGGATTAAGGTGAGGTTGGGGCATGGGGACCCTGCCCTTGTCCTTTTCCCCTAGCAGGGCAGGGTTTTTAGCTGTCTCCTTAACAAATCACACCCAAAACACACAGAAGCAGGATGGGCAGTGGGCTCAGATGAAACAGTTTTAGCGTAACTGGGGTACTGGCTGCAGAGCATTAGTCCATCCCAAACTATATTTGTCTTTATAGTTGCTCTACAGATTTCAGTCTGCCTCTGGGAGGGATTACCAGGAATTCTTTATTTAAAATGGTAGAGCAGTGACCAATCCTTGCCTAGGGATTGCATTCTGGAATACTTCCCAGAAAAACATTCTGAGTGAAAAAGGCCTATCAGAAAAAGGAGGCCTTTTTCTACTACCAATCTAGGAAAACTTGATGCAAGGAAATACGATATATTATTATTTATGTGTAGTAATATTTTAATACTCTAAGGCCTGGCCTAATAATTATTATTTTTGAAAATAAAGGAAGATACCTCCTCCCTCCTTTTACTTAAAGAATTTACTTTAGAAAACATTTAAGTTCTCTCTCTCCCTCTTTGAAATGTATGTAAATCTTTGTAAGGGCAAAATATGCAAGGAAAGAATATTTCCTGAAATGTAATCATTAAGGAAGCTAGTGCTTAATAAAGGAGAAATTTATTTTTTCTTTTAAAGGCAAATAACTATTGGCCTGGGAAAAAACTTTATGAGGAATACCCCCCTAGTAATTGCAGCAACACCAAAAACAAATAACTGGGATTCGATCAAGCTAAAAAAGCTTTTGCACAGCTAAGGGTACCACAAACAAAGCAAACAGACAGCCTTTAGAATGGGAGAAGATTTTTGCATGTTATGAATCTGACAAAAGCCTGATAACTAGAATCTACAGAGAACTCAAATTAAACAAGAAAAGTGCGGACAACCCTCTCTATGAGTGGGCAAGAGATTTGAACAGAAACAGATGACAGATGAAAGACTGACAAACACATGAAAAAATGCTTATCTTTAATCATCAGAGAAATGCAAATCAAACCTAGTCTAAGATATCGCCTAACCCCAACAAAATTAGCCCACATCAAAAAGTCCCAGAACACCAGATGCTGGTGTAGATGTGGAGAGAAGGGAACACTTCTACACTGTTAGTGGGATTACGAACTATGACAGCCTTTTTGGAGAGAAGTATAGAGAGTCCTCAAAGATCTAAAAGTAGACTTTCCATTTGACCCTGCAATCCCATTACTAGGTATCTACCCAGAAGAACAAAAATCATTTTACCACAAAGACATTTGCACTTGAATGTTTATTGTGGGTCAATTCATAATTGCGAAGTTGTGGAAACAACCTAAGTGTCCCTCAACCTATGAATGGATCAACAAACTGTGGTATATATTTATGATGTATGTAGAATATTATTCAGCCATTAAAAAAGATGGATACTTTTCACCTTTTACATTTACCTGGGTAGAGTCGAAATACATTCTTCTTAGTAAAGTATCGCAAGAATGGAAAAATAAATATCCAATGTACTCCATGCTAATATGAAATCAATATATAAATAATTGCATGCTCATAAGAACAACAAAACACTAATATAGTGCAGTTTGGGGGTGGGAGGAGGATGTTTGACAGAAGGACGGAGGGTATAAGGCGGGTATAATGTGCACATTGTGAGGGTGTATAACACGCCCCTGGGTGAGGGGCTCTTCTACATATAGAACTTTAACTGGAAGTGAGAACAATGTAACCTAAAAATTGTATCCTCATATTAATTTGATTTAATTAAAAGTTAAAAATAAAGACAAGGTGCAAACACACCACTAAAACAATTTTGGATGAACTATATGTGATGAATGGTGCTGCCACCAACTGTTACTTGAAGACTAGTCTTTGTTTATCTTGAGGAAAATGTGTATAACAAATTATATCTGGTTGGTTATACAAAAGGGCAAGATTTCTTTCTGCCTTTGTAATCTCTTTGGGGAATTGCCTGCGATGCACCTTACATTCTGGTTTAATGTTTTTTTCAAAAATAAAAGTGCTTTTTTGCTCTTCTTCTGTTGTAGAGAGCTTTTCTGGAAAGGCAGGAAATTTTGTTCATTTCCCTCACAGTAGCTCCAGTAAACTTTTCATTAATTCCTTGGGTATTGACTCTAGTAAAGATAACTATTCAGATGGCAAATACATGAAAAGATGCTCAAGGGTGGCAAACTTTCTCATTTTGAGAATAACTAAAATTCAGAAAAATCCCCTTGTTAGTGACTCAGATGAAGCAGGGAAGTCCCTCCTGGTCTGTGGGCTCAGCACCTTTTGTACTATCTAAAGGCCAGTAGCAGGAGGCTAGAGTGTCTCAGCATTGTAGAAGAGAGAAAAAAATAAAGGAAGGTGCTTAGCCAGTGAGTAGGGCTATTGTTTACTCCTCACCAGTATGAATTAAGATATCCCAGACCCTGGGTGGGGCAGCTTGAGCAGACTCAGCTTGGACGCTGCCCCCAGGGGTGCCAATGTTGCCTCAAGGCGTCTTTGAGTTCAGAGATTCAACATTGCAAGGTGAGAGTTGAAAATCAATTTGTCAGGTGGTGCCTGTGGCTCAAGGAGTAGGGTGCCGGTCCCATATGCCAGAGGTGGTGGGTTCAAATCCAGCCCTAGCCAAAAACCACAAAAAAAAGAAAGAAAATCAATTTGTCTATTGTAATTTAAGAAAAGATTGGGCATTACTCCCTAAATTTTGATCTTTAGTTTTACGTTGGCCACTAGATGGAGAAGCTGAGCTATGGATGTGTCGAGCTACCCCATTCATGACAATTTCTTATAATTGGTAAGGTAACGGGAAAGAAAGGACATTTATAATATACACATCTATTACTGTGAAACCGACTCTGGACTATAAATAATTCTCTCCACAAATGAAAGTACAGCAACACACACCCACATAAAGAAGCCCAAACAACACATTGGAATCATGGGCTCTCTCTTTTGCTCAGTGTTTATCAAACACAGTGCTTAAGGCATACAAAAAAACTATAGGGTATGAATTGGAAATAAAAGCCAGGACATTTATAAGCAGATTATGGTGAAATTAGATGAAATTGGGCCGCGCCTGTGGCTCAAGGAGTAGGGCACCGGTCCCTTATGCCGGAGGTGGTGGGTTCAAACCCAGCCCCGGCCAAAAAAAAAAAAAAAAAGAAATTAGATGAAATTTGGGTTGACATCTTTAAATTTACTTTCCTACCCTTTGGCATTACTTCGGAGAATTAGTGACCAATGCAACGACTATTTTGTTATACTTCTAAGAGCATGGGATAATATAATCAAAATAGTCATTTGTTGAGCGATTTTTAATAATTCAAGTGCTCTGCTAAATGATGTAGATAAATACAATCTCTCATTTATCCATGTAAGAATTCTACAAGATAAATACCATTCCCTCTTTGTTGTAAATGAGGACAGCAGTCTCAATGACTTGCTCAAGAGGAGCCCAGTGGTAAGCGACAGAACTAGGACGTACATTCAAATAGGGTACTGACTTCATCTGTATATTCATTGTTTTATTTAATAAGTACTTGTTGAAAGCCAAGCATGACATTGGAACTTGTCTATATCACTCAAATGTGGCAGTCAGGTGCAGTGTATTTGCATGTTTGGAGTGTTACCACTTACCACTTCTTAGGTGGTTTTCAAACTCAGCAGCTAAGGAAGATTAGAGACCTTTGAGATATAAAAGTGATTCTAAGTTGCTCCTTCAGTTTCAAAGGCCTGGATGGGATCGTTCTAGGCCTAGTGTCACTTTTTCTTTTTGTAAAATGAGGTAAGGGAACTGGGAGAACCATGCACAAGGAGAATCCTTCTGGAGCACTTTACAATAGGAAAACAACTGGTTTATTAAGACTTCTAATAGAGCCAGGAGTTTAATAGCTTAGTTAAGACTTCTTATTCTTCTTCCTTCTAGAAAAGGGTAAAAGTTACATCATGGGATAATATTTAGGGGTCTTCCTGAATTTTCTATTTACATACTTCATGGAATAGAATATGAGCTAATTAGGGGTCATATCTAATGTCATTGGGTTTTGTATTTGAAAATTATAACTATTAAGTACTCATTAAGCAATTACTCATTTAAGGAGTATTTGGTTTTGAACAGGAGTTTCTATAACTCTCTGGTGAGCTCTGGGGCTAGGCTTTTACTTTCTGGTAAAGAGATTTTATTAGATAGTTGCACTGACTTGCTGGAAGCAATGATAGAGGGAAGTCTCTGGAGACAACACGAGAACTTGTCCAGTTCATTCAGAATATTCTAATAGTTGTAACCCGCAGGAGGGCAGAACAGCATCTTCTTGTGAATGAATCACTCTGAGGAAGTTTCTTCTCTCACAAAGTTTCCTATTTCTCATTAGTATAACTACTATAGAATATAGAAGGCAAGTTAAATATCTGCAGGAAAAAAGTACAAACCAGGTTTAAAGTTAAAGAATTCATCAAAATATTTGAGGGTCAAGAAAATTCTTAACCCTTGATCAAGAGGATCAAGAAAACTCTTTTATGTAAAAATTTAAAAGCAGAGAATGTTCTGGGCATTTTAAACAAATAAGTGGGTTTCCTCTAAAGAGTTGAATGGAATGAGCTCTAAGTGCCTTCCTGGGGCAGAGTATGTATATTACAAACTTTTGGGTAAAAGCTGAGCTCTGGGCACACAAGCCCCCCCGTTCTGCCCATGAAGCTGGGTATACACATTATGATTATTTTGTACTTTAATGTCTAGTGTAGGGTCTTCCCCACATGGAGATGTTTACAATCCAGTAAACCTAGTCAGACTCTGACAGTCACTAATATTGTGGAGTGTTTACAGTACTTCTCCAATGCTTAAATTTCCAAAATAAAATCTGGACAACCTAAAGAGCATTTTACAGTATACTAAACATGTTTGGAGGATTTGAATCCCAGTGACATCAAAATGGCACATTTGATAAATAGCAAAATTTATCTGTGTCAGGGTAAGGGGAAGTCTCCCTTTTGCCCTGGAAGGTTCACTAAACCATCAACTCACAATAAGGCAGATTAATAAGGGAAAGGGATTTATTTATGTACATAAGGAGAATCACAGAGTGATAACCCAATATCCCAGTGGGGTCCAGAAGTTTTACATACCTTTCTTTTAGAGGACTTGGGGAGATGGGTATAGGTAATTCTGTTGAGTGGCAATAAATGGTTACCAGGGAGGATGACTAGACCCTTGGGGAATGAATAAATAAGGGGAAATAGATTGACTTATAAATAATTCTATTTGGAAATTGAATTAATCTAAGAGACAGGTATTATATGTAAAATTGTTTGGGTCAGATCTCATTGCATTCTTGATCTTCTGTCCTGTAATTTATTGAGATAACAGGGAGGGGAATAGAAGTCAGCTGTTCTTTTTGGTGGGTCTGGTCTTTTATGAAGAAAGAAGAAAAGCCTCTCCCAAGGCTTGTTGATCTCTGAGAGCCCTAAGGGCTTTTAATTTAAAACACTCATTATACCCAGGGGCTATTTTGGGGTGAAATATCCTGAGCAGCTTCATCTGCACACTGTAAGCTCCATTACTATCTTTGATGACTGCATGAGAGAATGAGGACAAAGCACTCAGAATAGCGTATAATGTGTACTAAACTATTTCTGCCTAAGCAACAGCTCTTCAGAAACTTGCTCTGGATTGAGGGCTGAGCTCTCCATGGCCTTTACAGTCCTAGCCTGACTCCATCTCTTCTCTTCATTCATTCTATTGAGGTACAGTGGCTTATCTGGTTGATGAACTTGGAAGGAGAACCTGGTCACTCTCTGTGAAACCCCTTCATCCTAATATTTTTTCAGGAATGAATTTACTCTTAAAATCTCATACTTTCTATTATTCTCAGCTATGCATTAAAACCTTAATGATGAATGCCTACAGCAGTCAGTCTTTCCAATTCTAGGGAAAAGAAGGCCACCATATTCTCTTATGTCAACTCACCCAGTAACAATGGTGAGTTTGTATGTGTTTAGATCTCTGCTTGCCTTAATCCTTCATCTTAATTTTCATCTTAATTTAGTTCAGCAGTTGGAAGAGGAGAAATGATCATTAATAGGATCCCTCAAACACTGCAACACCTGTCATGTAATTATCACAGGAAAAAAGACTAATTGAGGTTATCGTTGGAGAAAAGAGGTGGTAGTTTGATTAGACTTTCCCAATAGGAACAAACCAAGTTGTCCTGTCCACAAGGACACCTTTGTGATTGAAGTCTTCACTCTTAGGCACCTGAAATGTGCCATACACTGGTGGTTGTCTAGCATAGCATTCGTATTTCCCAAAGTAATGAGTAGAAACTTGCTCTTGAAGTCTCACCATACTAGGGGAGTATACAGTATAATACTTGTTTTTAAATTTCTATTCTGCTTTTTACTAGCTGTAAGATTTTCTGCCAATTATTCAAAGTCACTCTTTCAGATTACTCATTTGTAAATTGGCAACAACAATACCTACCTTACATAGTTGTTACAAAGATTAAATGACTTCACAACTGGCATACAGATTGCACACACTAACCCTTAACTTTTAGGTCTATTTTCTTTCTTCTTCTTCTTTTTTTTTTTTTTTGTAGAGACAGAATCTCACTTTATGGCCCTTGGTAGAGTGCCATGGCCTCACACAGCTCACAGCAACCTCCAACTCCTGGGCTTAAGCGATTCTCTTGCCTAAGCCTCCCGAGTAGCTGGGACTACAGGCGCCCACCACAACGCCCGGCTATTTTTGGTTGCAGTTTGGCCGGGGCCGGATTTGAACCCTCCACCCTCGGTATACGGGGCCAGCGCCTTACCGACTGAGCCACAGGCGCAGCCTATTTTCTAAAGTTGTAAGCCAGACATTGTGTTTATTGTTGCGAATATAATCATGAACAAAATAGTTACTGGAAATTTCATTTAGGGCTGAGTTATACGGTTCAATCCGAATCAGTTTCCATTTTTCACTGTTACACTCTCTGAGAGCTTTCAAGATATATAAAGTACAATGAGTAAAAAAAAAAAAGTCAATACTTGGATCAACAGCAACATTTAAACTACATTTTAATGCATTTTATTTTTCATAAATGAATCATCTCTAAGAGCAAGATGGGAACTGAGTGGCATAAGCTTACTTTTAGGCTCTAAGATTTTCTGAGATGCTTTGTATATTTAAAATAACAGAGATTTTAAATGAAAGAAATTTAGCAAAAATATATATTTTGAACTAGTTTGTTGCAAGGTCCAGACTTCTTTTCTCCTTGACACCAAAGTCATCTGCACAGGATCAAACTTGAAGTTGCTATCTCTTGACGTAGAGAAGTGTGTTTCAATAGCAGGAAGGACTCTCAAAACAGCAGCATCAGTGTGTGTTCAGATCATTCTGGTCAATCCTTCCTAACAGAAATATAAATGAAAAAAACAAATGTAGAGAGCTTTGGAATCTTTCAGCATTGACTTACAACCCAGAACGGAATGTACTAGAGTGGTGGTTCTCAACCTTCCTAATGCTGCGAGCCTTTAACACAGTTCCTGTGAGTTGTGACCCACAGGTTGAGAACCACTACACTAGAGGGTTGGTTTTACTCAGAGAAACATTGTGTGGTCAAGGAAAGACGCTGAGCCTGTGAGTGTGAATCGTGTGTTATTCATAAAGTGGCTGCAGCACAATTTAAACCGGGATTCGGAGTCTGAGAAGTCACTGGAGCCTGCTGAACTGGACAGGGGCAGCTTATGGACTATTGGGAGGAGGCTTTTTCATTGTGAGGAACATTCCCTTAAGCCTTTATCACCCACTGAGCGTCAGGTCACGCTGTTACCACTCCCTTCCAGAACACCAGTACCGCAGAATGTAAAGGGTGACAGGAAGAAAAGAAAACTTTCAAATAACTTGCATTTTAGTAATGCTTAATAGTTTTATAATCATGTTTCTCATTATAAGAGCAACAGAATCATGTAAATGAGAGAAGTGAGCAAAGCCACCCCTACTTTCCCCCTTCTAATGCCTAATTTGATCATTTGGATTTATCTTTTCTAGAATTAGAATTTTTTCATGCTAAAAAGGTGTGCATATCCTATGTTGCATATTTAGCCTTTTTCTTCACATTTTACGTTGGACCACACAACCAGCCTTTTTAATGGTGGTGTATTTCCTTGCATGGATGATCTGTAGTAAAATTATATACGGTCATGGGTGAACACTGGGCCTCTTGTTTTCACCACAGAAGTAGTCATGCCCTGGATGCCTTATTCATACGTTTACTTTAAGGATCACTTCTTCTGGTTTGTTCCCAGACACAGAACCTCTGAGTCAAAGGGCATGAGCATTCTTACGACTTCTGTTACAAATTGCTTTTATTCATGTACCACCAACAAAATAAGAGAATATCTGTGTGACTTGATTTGTATCTATTTCTAAGGAAATAGATGCTGCCACTGAATAAAAATTGTATTAAAGAAGCAAATGTTAATTCATTGTTGTTGAATTTTGCATTATCTTATTTTCTCCATTGTTAGGGATCATCTTAGATTAGTTGTTCTTAAGTTTGTCTTCTGCAATTATAGTTTTCTCCTAATCATTTTTCCAAGGTAAAGATATTGATCTTATTGCAACACCAATTTCTTTTCCATAGAGTATTGTTAGCCTTTAAATCTATTGTTAAACATCCTTGTTATAGGAGATAGCACGCATGAGTTACATTTTTAAAATGGAGATAAACATAGTTAGCTGATGGTTCTTATTTTTTAACTCAGCAATGTGATTTATGAACGTAAAGTCATTTAAAGAGCACACACACACAAATATTTCCCCCATGGATACATTTTAAACAACTGTATATTATTTTACTCATTGTTCTCCAAAGGTCTTGCTCTCTTCTATCCTTTATTCTGAATATTTTCTTCCTTTCTCCATAAAGACTTTGTTCACTCTCCAAAGTCATCTGTTTCTCTTTTGAATTTCTTTCTTTCTTTTTTATTTTTTTTCTGCAGTTTTTGTCTGGGGCTGGGTTTGAACCCTCCACCTCCGGCATATGGGGCTGGTGCCCTACTTCTTTGAGCCGCCCTCTTTTGAATTTCTTTAACTATAGCTGGCAACTATCCATAATGTACCTTATATTGTTATTTAATTGCTTCCTGGTGGATTTTGTCTTCTTAACATAAACACCAGAGAACTGAGGTCATAACGCAGTCATAACATACTATCTTTTCTATCTTTCAGCAGTTACACAGTAGCCTGAAAAATAACCCACTGAACTGAGATACTGCATATGAGATTAAGTAGCAGAATTGAAAGAGGAAGCCAGGAGATTATAAAGTGCTTGGAAATCTAGATAAAGGAATCTTATTTTTAAAGTTAATTTTCCAAATCAGAATTTAGAAACACTGTTGTTCAAAGAATCAACGGGCTAGTGGAAAGAACTGTAATTTACACTGTCACATGAAGGGCAAATGAACTCTGGCTTCTGTCTGTATCTCCAGGGACAGGCGGGCTCCTGATCACATTGACGAAACTGAGGCAGCTTACCAGACTTTCCTTCAGATTTATTCTGGAGGATTCTTTAGATGCTTGTTAACGATTGAGTGATTCAGCAGGCTCCTGAGTCTAGAAATTGAGATAGGAGACAAGAGTCACATTCGGTGACTGTTAATTAGGGTCAGATTTATAAAGCAGGGCTGGTAGAATCTAGTCTACAGAGCATGAGGAAGGACTGGGACTCCTGGCGGTGGCAGCACTGTGTGCTCCATCCTGGGGACCAAAACACTTTGCAAGGAGTTGCTTAATGTGGGCAGGCCTTTGATGGGGGCTTTTCACCCCAGTACCGGGGTGGTTGTGGTGAGTAAAGAATTTAGGAGTAGTGGGAAGGGAGCTGACCCAGAAATACAGCTAGAAGCTAATATCGGAGAAAAACATCTACTAAATAATGCAATTTGATGACTTTCTCTTTGTATCTTGCTAGCTGATGTTTCTGCCATTCAGCAGGCTCCTACTTTAACACTTCTGCTGCTTTACTAACAACCATCAAGCCATCATATTTTTTTAACTGATGGAAAATCAGCTCTTTGAGAACAGGTACAGGAAGAACATTAATATACCTGGCTCCTCCCTCAACTCTTACAAATATAAGCTGAATCTTACCAGCTAGACAGGTGGCAGGACTAAGGAAAAAGTTGGCCTAGTCAGTGGGCTCTCGAAGTCATCTAATATTTTACCTTATCTGTCCTCTTCATCTTTTATTTTTCAATTGTAATTTCTCTTTGTTATTCCCTAGTGCTCAGGAACGGCTGTGTTTAGGTGCATTAGAATACGTAAGCTCATGTTTTTTAGAGAATTAATATGGCAAGAGCGAAAGAAGTGTGGAGAAGCCATTCACAATCTTTAGAAGGGGTAAGAAGAGAACAATGGTGCCTGTGTATTATATGGGGGCTGCTTGTTACATATCAAGCACTGTGTTTAGGTGCATTAGAATACGTAAGCTCATGTTTTTTAGAGAATTAATATGGCAAGAGCGAAAGAAGTGTGGAGAAGACATTCACAATCTTTAGAAGGGGTAAGAAGAGAACAATGGTGCCTGTGTATTATATGGGGGCTGCTTGTTACATATCAAGCACTATGCAGTGTACTCACCATTTCTTTGATCTCTGCAGAGACAGTTTTGCTATTAGTCCTCTTTTATAGATGCGAAAAGTAGCACTTATGCGGGTTAAGAAACTTGCCCTCAGAGTCAAATCCAGAGTCTCATGCCAGAAACATTATGCTATTCTGCAGAAATTGCAGACAACAAGCAGTAAAGCTTCTCCAAGAAGTTTCTTTAGTACTTCCTGCTTTCATGTGGACTGGGAACTCAGGTATTAAAGAAGAGTATTGTCCTCTTGAAGGCCAGGACACTTGGTTGGACATGGGAGAAACACCCTCCACTTCCCCACAGAGCCTGTGATCACCTTTCTTTTAATATACTCTTGTGAGGAGAGTTAGAAGGAGAAGGCATGAGTATTCTTAGAAGTTTATATCTGGTACTAATAAAGCAAATAGACTTAATTGATGTAAAACTTTTTTAAAACAATACACAGTTTTCCGGTTGTGTATTCTTTTTATTTTTTTTTTCTTTATTGTTGGCGATTCATTGAGGGTACAATAAGCCAGGTTACACTGATTGCAATTGTTAGGTAAAGTCCCTCTTGCAATCATGTCTTGCCCCCAGAAAGTGTGACACACACCAAGGCCTCACCCACCTCCCTCCGTCCCTCTTTCTGCTTCCCCCCCCCCGATAACCTTAATTGTCATTAATTGTCCTCATATCAAAATTGAGTACATAGGATTCATGCTTCTCCATTCTTGTGATGCTTTACTAAGAATAATGTGTTCCACTTCCATTCAGGTTAATACGAAGGATGTAAAGTCTCCATTTTCCTTAATGGCTGAATAGTATTCCATGGTATACATATACCACAGCTTGTTAATCCATTCCTGGGTTGGTGGGCATTTAGGCTGTTTCCACATTTTGGTGATTGTAAATTGAGCTTCAATAAACAGTCTAGTACAAGTGTCCTTATGATAAAAGGATTTTTTTCCTTCTGGGTAGATGCCCAGTAATGGGATTGCAGGATCAAATGGGAGGTCTAGCTTGAGTGCTTTGAGGTTTCTCCATACTTCCTTCCAGAAAGGTTGTACTAGTTTGCAGTCCCACCAGCAGTGTAAAAGTGTTCCCTTCTCTCCACATCCACGCCAGCATCTGCAGTTTTGAGATTTTGTGATGTGGGCCATTCTCACTGGGGTTAGATGATATCTCAGGGTTGTTTTGATTTGCATTTCTCTAATATATAGAGATGATGAGCATTTTTTCATGTGTTTGTTAGCCATTCATCTGTCATCTTTAGAGAAGGTTCTATTCATGTCTCTTGCCCATTGATATATGGGATTGTTGGCTTTTTTCATGTGGATTAATTGGAGTTCTCTATAGATCCTAGTTATCAAGCTTTTGTCTGATTGAAAATATGCAAATATCCTTTCCCATTGTGTAGGTTGTCTCTTTGCTTTGGTTGTTGTCTCCTTAGCTGTACAGAAGGTTTTCAGTTTATTTAAGTTCCATTTGTTTATTTTTGTTGTTGTTGCAATTGCCATGGCAGTTTTCTCCATGAAGTCTTTCCCCAGGCCAATATCTTCCAGTGTTTTTTCCTATGCTTTCTTTGAGGATTTTTATTGTTTCATGCCTTAAATTTAAGTCCTTTATTCATCTTGAATCAATTTTTGTAAGTGGGGAAAGGTGTGGGTCCGGTTTCATTCTTTTACATGTAGACATCCAGTTCTCCCAACACCATTTATTGAATAGGGAGTCTTTCCCCCAAGGTATGTTCTTGTTTGGTTTGTCAAAGATTAGGTGGTTGTAGGATGTTAGTTTCATTTCTTGGTTTTCAATTCGATTCCAAGTGTCTATGTCTCTATTTTTGTGCCAGTACCATGCTGTCTTGCCACTATGGCTTTGAAGTACAGACTAAAATCTGGTATGCTGATGCCCCCAGCTTCATTTTTATTACTAAGAACTGCCTTAGCTATAGTTGTGTATTCTTAGCAGACATTTCTCAGATTCTGCGTGGTATAATCAGCCTCTCCTAGAGTAATATAACCAAGTTGGCAAAGACTAAAATTAAAAACGAATTCTCTGCCCCATCTGAAGCCCCCTAAGTTCCAGACACAGGGTAGGCTGATATAGATGTAGTGAGGTATTTTCACTGTATTTCTCTCTGCTGAGTTTTAATTCCAGTGCGCTATAGTGCTTCATAACTTGGCAACCTATTGCAAAGTTGGTCTAGGATTTTTGAAGGTTCAACAATATTCAAAGTAACCTATCCAGGTTTACATTTAACCATGAAATTGATCAATACTTTGGAGAAACTCCTGAATTACTTAATTAGGTCAGAATAGATTATATTAGAGCATTTATTCTGCTTTGTGCCAAGCATTGTGAACACAGAGGCAAATTGCTATGAGGCTGGAAGATTCCAGATGCCCAACCAAGGTAGTACTAGAAGTCCTCCGAACAGTACAAGTTTTAGCCCAGATAGAAATAGAGCCTGGTTGCTAATGTAATTCAAGACAGGTATTTTCATAATTCTTAAAGTTTCTTTTCCTTTGTCATTTCTCTAATATTTAACTTAAAAATATATAATTTCCACTATACCCAGTACCAAGAGACACTTTTTATACTAAGGCCTACAAAATGATTAGCCGATGAACCTTTTCAGAAAAAGAGAAAAACATTGGTGGTTTCCATAAATTTCAGACTCTCTATTACACAAATAAAATTTTAAAATAGGCTTTAAATATACCTCTTTAGTATATTTTTCTTTTTCTTCTTCCCCAGGGTCTTTTGACATTTTACTTGCAGCTGGTTAAAAAAAAAAGAAAAAGAAAGACAAAGAAATGAATGTGTTAATTCAATTGCTGAAACAAGTAACTTTCAATTAGTCCAATCGTTAAATTAGATCAAGTTCAAATCACTCACACTGAGGATCTGTGATATGAAATTGGTAGTAATCTTAATTGGAGGGAAGAAGAATCACTTTTAAAAAAAAGATTAAAGCTATTTTATTACAAAGGTTATATAACAGATGTACAGAAAGTTTGGAAGGTACAGAATCAAATCATCTATGGTCCCTATATCCCCAAATACTTTTATATTAATATGTATTGAGAATGCCAGGCACATTGGTAAGCAACGAAGATACATAAGCAATGAAGTCAGGATCCATGCCTTCCTCAACTTTTTAGTTAGTGGAGCAAATAGACCAACCAATAAATATGCAAACAAAGAAATATAACATGGCAAAAATAAAACTGTGTGCATACTGGGCTATGGGAGCACACAGGAGACTCAGGTAGTGCAGTTTTATGGATTTGGGATGTATCAATGATAGCACTATGGAGAAAAAGCTAAGACTTAAAGGGTAAGGAGTTAGTTTCATAGAAAGAGGAATGTGGGGAAGTAGATGTTTAGAGAGTTCCAGACAGAAGGAAGAGGATGTGTAGAGGCTGAGAAACCACCGGATCTCCCACATCAAGTAAACATTTAGTAGTTTGGTACACCCAGGTTTTAGAGAGTGAGAAGAGAAAATAGCTGGTGAAGGGCAGGTAGCAAAGGGCCTGATGCCATTCCCTATATATGTTTTTCTTTTTTTTAATTTGAAACAGAGAATCAAGGTTTTATTTTATTTTATATTTTGGCCCTTTTAACTATTTTTATTCATAAAGATAGTTGTACATATTTTTGGAGGTACATATGATATTTTTCTATCTGTATATAATATGTAATCTAATCAGGGTAATCAGTATATTCATCACTTCAAACATCTTTTTTTTTTTTCTCATTTTATCTTTTTGTTGTTGTTGTTGTTGGGGATTCATTGAGGTACAAGAAACCAGGTTACACTGATTGCATTTGTTAGGCAAAATCCCTCTTGCAATTGTGTCTTGCCCCGCAAAGGTGCTGCACACACCAAGGCCCCACCGGCATCTCTCCTTTCGTCTCTCTGCTCTTCCTTTCCCCACCCCTCCCTCATTCTTTCTCCTCTGCTCTGCACTTCCCCCACCCCCAATTAAGGACAATGTCCTTAATTGTCATTAATTGTCCTCATATCAAAATTGAGTACATAGGATTCATGCTTCTCCATTCTTGTGATGCTTTACTAAGAATAATGGCTTCCACTTCCATCCAGGTTAATACAAAGGCTGTAAAGTGTCCATTTTTTTAAATGGCTGAATAGTATTCCATGGTATACATATACCACAGCTTGTTAATCCATTCCTGGGTTGGTGGGCATTTAGGCTGTTTCCACATTTTGGCGATTGTAAATTGAGCTGTAATAAACAGTCTAGTGAAAGTATCTTTATGATAAAAGGATTTTTTTCCTTCTGGGTAGATGCCCAGTAATGGGATTGCAGGATCAAATGGGAGGTCTAGGTTGAGTGCTTTGAGGTTTCTCCATACTTCCTTCCAGAAAGGTTGTCCTAGTTTGCAGTCCCACCAGCAGTGTAAAAGTGTTCCCTTCTCTCCACATCCATGCTAGCATCTGCAGTTTTGAGATTTTGTGATGTGGGCCATTCTCACTGAGGTTAGATGATATCTCAGGGTGGTTTTGATTTGAATTTCTCTAATGGATAGGGATGATAAACATTTTTTCATATGTTTGTTAGCCATTCGTCTGTCATCTTTAGAGAAGGTTCAATTCATGTCTCTTGTCCATTGATATATGGGATTGTTGGCTTTTTTCATGTGGATAAATTTGAATTCTCTGTAGATCCTAGTTATCAAGGTTTTGTCTCATTCAAAATATGCAAATATCCTTTCCCATTGTGTAGATTATCTATTTGCTTTGGTTGTTGTCTCCTTAGCTGTACAGAAGCTTTTCAGTTTAATGAAGTCCCATTTGTTTATTTTTGTTGTTGCAATTGCCATGGCAGTCTTCTTCATGAAGTCTTTCCGCAGGCCAATATTTTCCAGTGTTTTTTCCTATGCTTTCTTTGAGGATTTTTATTGTTTCATGCCTTAAATTTAAGTCCTTTATCCATCTTGAATCAATTTTTGTGAGTGGAGACAGATGTGAGTTCAGTTTCAGTCTTTTACATGTGGACATCCAGTTCTCCCAACACCATTTATTGAATAGGGAGTCTTTCCCCCATGGTATGTTCTTGTGTGGTTTATCAAAGATTAGGTGGTTGCAAGATATTGGTTTCATTTCCTAGTTTTCTTTTTTATTCCAAATGTCTATGTCTCTATTTTTGTGCCAGTACTATGCTGTCTTGACCACTATGGCCTTGTAGTACAGCTAAAATCTGGTATGCTGATGCCCTCACCTTTTCTTTCATTGCTAAGAACTGTCTTAGCTATACAGGGGTTTTTTCTGGTTTCATAAAAAATGCAGAATTGTTCTTTCCCAAATCTTGAAAGTATGATGTTGGTATTTTTATAGGGATAGCATTGAATTGGTAGATTGCTTTGGGAAGTATAGACATTTTAACAATGTTGATTCTTCCCATCCATGAGCATGGTATGTTCTTCCATTTGTTAGTATCCTCTGCTATTTCCTTTCTGAGGATTTCATAATTTTCTTTATAGGTATATTCCTAGGTATTTTTTGCATCTATATTCATGAGTGAAATTGGTTTGAAATTCTCCTTTTTAGTTGGGTCTTTTCCTGGTTTTGGTATCAGGATGATGTTTGCTTGATAGAACATGTTGGGGAAGATTCCTTCCCCCTCAATTTTTTGGAAATATTTCTACAGTACAGGAATAAGCTCTTCCTTGAAGGTTTGATAGAATTCTGGAGTGAAGCCATCTGGACCAGGGCATGTTTTTTTGGAAGCTTTTTTATTGTTTCTTTAATCTCAGTGCTTGAAATTGGTCTGTTCAGGAGCTCTATTTCTTCCTGGCTAAGTCTAGAGAGAGGGTATAATTCCAAATATTGATCCATTTTCTTCACATTGTCAAATTTCTGGGCATAGTTTCTAGTAGCATTCAGAGATGATCTCTTGTATCTCTATGGCATCAGTTGTTACTTCTCCTTTTTCATTTCTGATTGAGGTTACTAGAGATTTTGCTTTTCTATTTCTAGCTGGTCTGGCCAAAGCTTTATCTATTTTATTTAAAAAAACAATTCCTCCTTTCATTAATTTTCTGAATGATTCTTTTGTTTTCAATTTCATTGATCTCTGCTTTAATTTTGGATATTTCTTTTCTTCTACTGGGTTTAGGCTTAGATCGTTCTTCTTTTTCCAATTCCATAAGATGGCTTGTAAGTTTGTTGATGTGCTCTCTTTCTGTTTTTAAAATGTAGGCATCTAAAGCGATAAATTTTCCTCCCCAAACTGCTTTTGCAGTATCCCACAGGTTTTGGTAGCTTATATCATCATTGTTGTTATGCTCAAGGAAGTTAATGATTTTCTGTTTTATTTCTTCCTGCACCCAACTGTCATTCAATAGAAGGTTGTTTAATTTCCATGCTTTTGTGTGGGGTTGAACATTTTTGTTAGTGCCTTGTGGTCTGAGAAGATACAAAGTAAACTTTCAATTCTTTTGATTCTGTTGAGGTTTGTTTTGTGTCCTAGAATATTATCAATTTTGGAGAATGTTCCACAGGGTGATGATTCTTCCTCATGAGTGATTTCTTTTATCTGTTTCCTTGCCCTAATTTTCCTTTCACTTCCTCTTGATCTTTAAGTTGCCGTGCCTCTCGACTAGGGTTTCCATGAGTCCTTTTAGTACAGGACCAGAAGGATAAGAAGGTTGAAGAGCAAGAAGGGATAAAGAAAGAAAGAAAGAAAGAAAGAAAGAAAGAAAGAAAGAAAGAAAGAAAGAAAGAAAGAAAGAAAGAAGAAGAAAGGAAGAAAGGAAGGAAGGAAGGAAGGAAGGAAGGAAGGAAGGAAGGAAGAAAGAAAGAAAGAAAGAAAGAAAGAAAGAGAAAGAAAGAAAGAAAGAAAGAAAGAAAGAAAGAAAGAAAGAAAGAAAGAAAGAAAGAAAGAAAGAAAGAAAGAAAGAAAAGAAAAAAGAGAAAGGAGAGGGGGCGGGTAAAAGGGAATATTGACAAAAGAAGAGAGGGAGACTGAGGAATATAGGTGTACAGTAGGGTACTTTGACTCAATCTTAAAAAAACCCCAACCTCTGGGTGTGCCAGGTTGGGTGGTTCCCTTCAGGTCAGCAGCTCTTAGCTAGCCTGTTCGAACACTGTATCCCACCTCCACCAAGTAGAGAGGAAAGACAAAAATGCTGTAAATCAAACCAAAACAAGCAAACAGAAAACTTTACAGGATAAAATTAGGGGAAAAACCAAATAACAGGGGTAGAAACACTAGTAAAAATGGAGTTCTAATTATTAAAAAGGGCAACAATGGGAAATTATATTTAAACTAGAAAAATGGGAAAGGAAAAGAAAGAAAACAAAGTAAAGAAAAATCTATAGGGAAAAGGTTGAAATTAAAAAACAAAACAAAACAACAACAACAGCAACAAGGAAAAACAAAAATGAAGCAGTATATATATCTTGTCGAATATTGCCTGGGCAAGTTTCTCACTGTTTGTGCAACTGTGGGCTTGTGTGTCTGGTAGCCTTTTTATCTGTTTATTTCCTCATTTGTTCTCAATGAGTTTGGTATTTTGACCATGTTTTCAGCTATTTCTTTTCTTAGAGTTTCATAGTTCTCTTTATAGAGATCCGTCACATCCTTTGTTAGATAAACTCCCAAATATCTCATCTTCTTTGGCACTACTGTGAATGGAATAGAGTCCATAACTGTTTTTTCAGCTTGACTATTGTTGGTATATATAAAGGCTACCAATATATGAGTGTTAATTTTGTAACCTGAGAGGCTGCTGTATTCCTTTATCACTTCTAAAAGTTTTGTAGCAGAATTCCTGGTATTTTCCAGATATGCAATCATATCATCTACGAAGAGTGAAAGCTTAATCTCTTTTGACCCTATATGGATACCCTTGATCACCTTTTCTTCCCTAATTGCTATGGCTAAAACTTCCATTACAATGTTAAAGAGCAGTGGAGACAATGGGCAGCCTTGTCTGGTTCCTGATCTGAGTGGAAATGATTTCAATTTAACTCCATTCAATACGATATTGGCTGTGGGTTTGCTGTAGATGGCCTCTATCAGTTCAAGAAATGTCCCTTCTATACCAATTTTCTTAAGTGTTCTGATCATGAAGGGATGCTGGATATTGTCAAAATCTGCATCAATTGAGAGAATCATATGGTCTTTGTTTTTTAATTTGTTTATGTGCTGAATTATACTTATAGATTTATGTATATTAAACCAGCCTTGAGACCTTATAATAAAACCGACTTGGTCATGATGTATAATTTGTTTGATGTGTTGCTGGATTCTGTTTGTTAGGATCTTGTTGAATATTTTTGCATCTATATTCATTAGTGATATAGGTCTATAATTTTCTTTTCTTGTTGGGTCTTTTCCTGGTTTGGGGATCAGGGTGATGTTTGCTTCATAAAACGTGTTGGGTAGTCTTCCTTCTTTTTCTACATTTTGGAACAGGTTGAGTAATATAGGAACTAGTTCCTCTTTAAAGGTTTGGTAGAATTCTGATGTGAAGCCACCTGGTCCCGGGCTTTTCTTTTCAGGGAGATTTTGTATGGTTGATGCTATTTCAGAACTTGATATTGGCCTGTTCAACATTTCCACTTCATTCTGGCTAAGTCTTGGAAGGTGACATGCTTCCAAGTATTGGTCTTTTTCCTTCAGATTTTCATATTTCTGAGACTAAAGTTTCTTGTAATATTCATCAAGGATTTTTTTAATTTCTGAGGAGTCTGTTGTTATTTCATTGTTGTTGTTTCTTATTGATGAAATTAGAGATTTTACTCTTTTTTTCCTGGTTATGTTAGCCAAAGGTTTTTCTATTTTATTGACCTTTTCAAAAAATCAACTTTTTGATTTATTGAGCTGTTGTATAATTCTTTTGTGTTCAATTTCATTTAATTCTGCTCTAATTTTGGTTATTTCTTTTTTTCTACTGGGTTTGGGGTTAGAATGTTCTTCCTTTTCCAGTTGCTTGAGATGTCCCATTAAGTTGTTAACTTCTGCTCTTTCCATTCTCTTGAGGAAGCCTTGCAGTGGTATAAATTTCCCTCTTAGGACTGCCTTTGCAGTATCTCAGAGGTTCTGATAATTCATGTCTTCATTGTTGTTTTGTTCCAAAAATTTGGCAATTTCCTTCTTGATCTCATCTCTGACCCAGCTATATTCAGCATAAGGTTATTTAACTTCCATGTTTTTGTATGAGTATGCAGGTTCCTGTTGTTACTGAGTTCAACTTTTATTCCATGCTGTTCCAAGAGGATGCAAGGAATAATTTCTATTCCTTTAAATTTACTGAGGTTAGACTTGTGACCTAAGATGTGATCAATTTTGGAGTATGTTCTGTGGGCTGAAGAGAAGTATGTGTATTCAGTTTTGTTGTGATGAAATGTTCTGTAGATGTCTGCTAAATCCAAATGTTGAATGGTTAGGTTTAAATCTAAGATTTATTTGCTCAGCTTCTTGTTGGAGGATTGATCCAACACTGCCAAAGGAGTGTTGAAATCTCCAACTATTATGGAGCTGGAGGAAATCAAGTTGCTCATGTCTGTTAAGAGTTTCTCTTATAAACTGAGGTGCATTCTGGTTGGGTGCATAAATATTCATAATTGAAATCTCATCATATTGAGTATTACCCTTAACAAATATGAAGTGACCATTCTTATCCTTCCTTACTTTTGTTGGTTTAAAGCCTATTGTGTCTGCAAATAGAATTGGAACACCTGCTTTTTTCTGGCTACCATTTGTCTGAAATATGGACGACCATCCTTTCACCCTGGGTCTGTATTTATCTTTTAAGGTAATATGTGACTCTTATATGCAGCAAATATCTGGCCTAAGTTTTTGTATCCATTCAGCTAATCTGTGCCTCTTTAGAGGACAGTTTAAGCCATTCACATTAATGGAGAATATTGATAAGTCTGGTAAAATTTTGGGTATCGAGTTTTTCTAAAGTCCAGTGGACATTTTTAATCCTTTCACCATCAAAATTTTCCAAGTGAGTTTATTTTTGTGGTAGAGGATTGGGCTGGTCATTATGGAGGATAGGTCTGAGAATATCCTGAAGAGCTAGTTTGGTTATGGCAAATTTCTTCAACATATGAATGTCATTAAAGTGTTTAATTTCTCCATCATTCATGAAACTCAGTTTAGCTGGATATAGGATCCAGGGTTGAAAGTTGTTTTGTTTTCGGAGATTAAAATTTGATGACCATCCTCTTCTGGCTTGAAAAGTTTCAGCAGAGAGTTCTGCAGTCATTCTAATATTCTCCTCTTTGTAGGTAATGGATTTGTTACATATTGCTGTTTTCAGAGTTTTCTCCTTCATATTAACACTAGTGAAGTTAATTATCATATGCCTGGGTGATGTCTTATTTGGATTGAGTCATGCTGGGGTTCTGAAATTGTCTGCTATCTGAATTTCAGAATCTCTTGGCATGTCTGGAAAATTCTCTTTCATAATTTCATGGAGAAGGGCCTCTGTGCCTTGAGAGGCCACTTCATCATTTTCAGGGATTCCAATGAGGTGGATATTAGCCTTCTTCGATTTATCCCAGATCTCTGAGAGAATGATCTGTTTTCGCTCTCCATTTGTCTTCCTCTTTGAGATTTGGGAGTGTTCAAAAGCTTTATCTTCAATGTCAGAAATCCTTTCTTCTGCTTGCTCCACTCTGTTACTGAAGGATTCTACTGTATTTTTCAGATCTTTGAGGGCTGCAAATTCTTGCTTCAGTGCATCAGAATCTTTGATGGTTTTGTCTTTAAATTCATTAAATTGTTGAGACAACTTTTGAATTTCTGCTCGAATTTCTAGTTCTGACTTTTGAATTGCTCTTCAAATTTCTAATTCCAAATTTTCCTCCATTCCATTAATCTTGTTTGCAATCCAAATTCTAAATTCGATTTCTGACATTTTGGCCAGCTGTTTATGAATGGGATCTTCAGTTACACCTGACATATCTTTCCTCGGTGGGGTTGATCTATTCTGGTTATTCATGTTACCAGAGTTTTTCCGCTGATTCCGCCCCATGATTATTTTACACCATTTGACTTTTCCCCTGGAGCTATGTTGAGGACCCTTACAGTGCTATATGACCTGAGAAACTGGGGACCTATTTGGTGTGGTGGGGCTAAGTGGTTCTGTCTTGTTTTCAGCTGGTTTCTGTTCAACCCTAGTGAAACAATTACTCTGGGTTGAAGTCTCAGGGGGCCTGTGTTTCAGTCCCAGATCTGTTCCGCGGTGGTTGTCATCTGAGAAGATGCTTGGCCTCCTCTGGTTGCCCACAGAGACAGGGGTTGTGGCTTCGGAATATCCGGTGGTGGGCCCTATTGTTGCCAAAAATGGCTGATGCTCTGTACCTCAGGGCACTATCACTCCATTGTGGTTCCCTCTCAGCCAACTGTTGTCACCTCACTCCCGTGCTGCAGAGTCAGCACTGACCAGCTGCAGTCCAGGTCCTGTCCACACCCCTCGAGAAATCACCCAAGAATCTGGACTCCTGAGGGACAGGTCTCTAGACCTCAGAGTGAGAGTGGAGGGGAGCGCTGGGAGCTCAGAATTGCAGGTCGAAACACCAAACTCATTGAGACCAAATGAGCAAATAAACAGATAAAAAGGCTACCAGACACACAAGCCCACAGATGCACAAACACTCAGAAATGAATAGACATACAGACAACAACAACAACAAAACAACTACCATAAAAATAATGTTAATCATACAATAATTGAGAAAAAAAGTAAAAAACTTACAAACAAAACGAAGAAACAAACAAAAACCCCTCTAGAAATCTGATGTCAGCACTCTCAGAAACCATGAGAAGGGAAGAAGAGAAAGACAGAAGGGAAAAATAAAAAGTGGTCTTCATAAAAAAGTTAAAAAAGAAGAAAGAAAAAATAAAAAGAAAAAATATATATATATAAATAATAAAAATTAACAATAGTTCCTCCAAGAAAATGACGAGAAAAGAAAAAAAAAGGCACCAACCACAAAAATATTATTCTTGTATATGTGTAGAAATATACATCAATATGTATGATGTAGGGATCAACTTTTGTAGGGATATATTTATAATGTAATATGCTTTCTGAACACTAGATGGTGCTGTGAGTCATTCCCAGGCTTATACCTGATTCTCTGTTTATACTGTTACCAAGGTAACCACCCTACCTTGCCAATTGCCATTTTGGAGTTCTGTAAAATTGTTTTTACCTAATTGTTGTGCAACCTCAGCTGCTCTGTTCCAGACAACACTCCTATCCAACCTCCCAACTCAGTGCAGGAGTCCATGCTTCACAAATCTTTCTACTCTGCTCCTGTGTTCTCCTGCAAACTGGCAACTGCAATCGGCTGTGGTGGAGGGTGCTGGCAGCCGGGTCTCGCTGCTGCCAGCTACCACGGTTGCTGCTGGCTCCCGACGCTGCTGCCAGGTCCCATGGGTGACGCCGGGTCTCGCTGCCGCCATGGCTGCAGCGCATGGAAACCTTATACTCAGTTTTTGTGGCTCTGGAGTTTTGAGTCCAGCCACCCGCCAGTTCACCACGCAGCCTGAACTACCAGCCCACACCAATATTCCCCACCAGGAATGGTCCGGTCTATTTAATCACTCCTGTTGTTTTGGGGGAAGGTGCCTGCCATTTCGGAGAATTCAAAATGTCTGTTTCACAGGCGGTATCCCTTCCCTTCAATTTTCCATAGGGCTACTTAGTTCCTTGTGATTCTGAGATGCTCCCCTTTCAGGTGCCAAACTCTGCTCAGGAATAAATTTTCATCAGTTGAGTTTTGCCAGGAATTGCAAGCTGCTGTCCTCCATGAGGGAGAGTCCTGCCGGCCAGCATGGCCAAACAGGGAAAATCTCTACAACAGAGTCCATGGTTTTAAATTACACTTCATATACAGCAATCCACCAATTCTCTGTACATCTCCAGCTGTCTGTCCACACCAATAATCCATGCGGGGAAAAGGTCTAGACCCCCTTTCCTCTCACCTGATGACTTGGAAGAGGTTGGCTACACGTCTGTCCCATCCGCCATCATGCTCCGCCTCACCTGTCTTTTCATTCTTGTGATACTTTACTCAAGAGGGTGTTCTCCAAATCCATCCATGTTGTAATGAAAGATACAAAATCTCCATCTTTTTAAGGCTGAATAGTATTCCATCATATACCACATATACCACAGTCTACTAATCCATTCATATGTTGAAGGACACTTAGGTTGTTTCCACATCTTTGCAATTATAAAGTGGGTTGCTATGAACATTCAAGTGCATATGTCCTTATGATAATAGGACTTTTTATCTTTTGGGTAGATATCTCATAATAGGATTGCAGGATAAAATAGAAGGTATATTTTTATATTGCAGAACCTATTCCAAAACATTGAGAACAAAGGAAACCTCTGCTGCTCCTTCTACAAAGCAAATATCACCCTGATATCAAAACAAGAAAAGAGGCAACAAAAAAAGAAAATTAGAGATCAGTATCATTAATGATTATTAACTCAAAAATATTCAATAAAATCCTAGCAAATAAAATTCAGCTATACATCAAAAAAATAATACAATCTGACCAGGTGGGCTTCATCCCAGGGATTCAGGACTTGTTCAACATACATAAAACCATAATTGTAACTCACCATATAAACAGAAGTAAAATCAAAGACTATATGATCCTCTCAATAGATGCAGAAAAAACTTTTGATAAAATTCAGTATCCTTTTTTGATAAGAACACTTAAGGAAAAAGGCATATATGGGACATTTCTTAAACTAATAGAAGTCATCTATGACAACCCACAGCCAATATCATACTGAATGAAGAAAAACTGAAAGCATTTCTTCTTAGAACTGGAATCAGACAAGAATTTCCACTGTCACCACTACTATTCATCATAGTGGTAGAATTCCCAGCCAATGGAATCAGGTAAGAGAAGGAAATCAAGGGGGAAGAGGAGGTTGAACTATCATTCTTTGTTGACAATATCATTTTATACTTAGAAATTCTCAAAGACTCAACCACGAAACTCTGGGAAGAGATTAATAAATATAGCAATATCTGGGGATATAACATCAATGTTCACAAAGCAGTAGCCTTCACATATGCCAACAACAGGCAAGGTGAGAACCAAATCAAGATACAATGCCTTTCACAATAGCACCAAAGAAAATGAAATACTTTCTAATTTACTTAAAGGATTGAAGGATCCTACAGATAAAACCACAAAACACTGAGAAGAGAAATAGCAGAGGATATTAACAGATGGAAGAATATACCATACTCATGGCTAAGAAGACTTAAAATTGTTAAGATGTCTATATTACACAAAGTAATCTACAGATTTAATACTATCCCCACTAAAATACCAATGTGATACCTTGAAAATCTTCAAAAAATAGTTCTACATTCTTCATGGAACCAGAAAAAAAACCCCACAAATAGCCAACACAATTGTATGAAATAAAAACAAATCTGGAGGCATCACATTATCAGACTTCAAATTATGTGATAAAAGCAGGTTGGTATTATCATAAAAACAGAGGCATAGATCTGTGAAATAGAACAGAGAACCTAGAGATGAAACTAGTCCCATAGCACCATCTTATCTTTGATAAAGCAAACAAAAACACACATTTGGGAAAATAATTCTTACTTAAAAAATGGCACAAGCAGAACTGGTTAGCCACTTAAAAAGTGAGTTCACAATGGACACAAAACTATAATAAATCAGTAAGAAAGTGAAGGAAAGACTTAACAACTTAGGTCTTGGGAATAATTTATGAAAAACAACCCAAACACAATCACAGCAACAACAAAAATAAATAAATGGGACCCAATCAAGTTAAAAAGTTTCTGAATAGCTAAGAACACAATCAACAAAGCAAAGAGGCAACTTGCAGAATAGAAGAAAATATTTGCATGATACAAATTTGAAGGGCTAACAAGTAGAATCTACAAAGAACTCAAGCAAATCAACAACAAAAAAGCAAACAACTGCATTAAAATCTGGACAAGAGACATGAACAGAATCTTTTCTCATGAGGACAGACTAAACACCAACAAACTTATGAAAAAATGCTCATCATCTCTATTAGAGAAATGAAATCAAAACCATTTTGAGATATGACCTAACCTCAGTGAGAATGACCATATCATAAGATCCCCAAACAAACAAATGCTGTCATGGATGTAGAGAGAAGAGAATATTCCTGGCACTATTTGTGGAACTGCAAACTAGTATAGCCTTTATAGAAAGAAGTTCATCAGGTCCTTAAAGAACTAAAGGTTTTCTTTTGTTGTCGTGTCCTTGTCTGGTTTTGATAACATGATGATGCTGGCCTTGTAGAATGAGTTTGGAAGTATTTCTTCCTCCTTGGTGTTTTGAAATAGTTTGAATAGAACTAGGGTTAGTTTTTATTAAAATGTTTGTTAGAATTCCTTAGTAAATCCATCAGGTCTTGGACTTTTATTTAATGAAAACTTATTACTCTTTCAATCTCATTATTCACTATTGTTCTGTTCAAATTTTCTATTACTTCATGGCTCAATCTTCGTAAGTTGTATTTAGCAAGAATTTACCCATTTCTTCTACATTTTTCAATTTATTGGTTTATGGTTGCTCATAGTTGTCTATGATGATTTGTATTTCTTGTATTTCTATGATATCATTATATTTTCTTTTCCATCTCTGATTTTATTTATTTGGATATTCTCATTTTTTTCTTAGTTTTACTAAAGGTATGTCAATTTTATCTTTTCAACAAAACTCTTTATTTTGTCAATGTTTTGTATTTTGGAGGTTTAAATTTTATGTATTTATTACTTCTACTAATTTGGGAGTTTAAATTGCTTTTGTTTTTCTAGCTCTTTGAGATGCACCATCAGGTTGTTTCTTTAAAGCTTTTCTACATTTTGGAAGTAGACACTTATTGCCGTAAACTTTCCTTTTATTACTGTATCCCATATTGTGCAATTTCCATGTTCTGCTTGCTACTGATTTATAGTTTTATTCTGTTGTGGTCAGAGAAAATAGTATGATTTTAAATATTTTTAATTTCTTAAGGCTTATTTTCTGGGCTATCATATAATCTAACCTTGTGCTGAGGAGAAGAACATAAATTCTGCATCCGTTGAATGAAACATTTCATAAATCTGTATTAGGACCATTTGGTCTACAGTGTAGCTTAAGGCTAATGGTTCTTTATTGATTTTTTGTCCAATGGTGAAAATGGAGTGTTGAGGCTCCAGCTCCAGTTATTACTGTATTCGGGTTAATCTCTTTAGTGTCAATAATGTGTGCTTTATAATTGTAGATGCTCCAAAGTTGGGTGCATATATATTTAGAATTGTTATATCCTTTTGACTCCTTCATTATTGTATAATGATTTTGTGTTTTTTTATAGTTTTAGTCTTGAAATCTATTTTATTTGATAGAAGTATAGCTACTACTCTTCTTTATGGGTTTCCATTTACATGGCATATCTTTTTCCATCAGTTTATTTGCAATCTATGTGTGTTTCTTCCAGTTAACTTCTGGTGGATTTTTGTTTTTTTTATGCATTCAGCCATTTTTGATTGAAGAGTTTCCTATACACATTCTGTGTTATTATTGATAGGTAAGGACTTAATACTGTCACGGTATTATTTTATTTTATTTCTGGTTGTTTTGTGGTCCTCTCTTGTTTTTCTTCCTTCCTTTCTTCCTTTATTAAAAAGCAATTTTTCTCTGAGTGCATTTTAATTTCTTGATTTTTATTTTTTGTGTACCTGTGTAGATTTTTTATTTCAGGTACCATGAGACTTGGAAAAAACATTTTATAACCAATTATTTTAAACACATGACAATTCTGCTTATAAATAAATAAGTAAGCAAAGAGAAACCTAGCAGAAACCTACTCTTTAATGCCATCCTCCTCATTTTTTTTTAACTTTTTATTGTTTACACCATATCTTTTAATTCTATCTTTCAAAAAGTTGTAGTTATTTTTGGTAGGTTTATCTTTTAGTCTTCATACTCAAGATATAAGTGGTTCATGCACTGTAATTACAGCAATAGAGTATTTTGTATTTGTGTACTAAATGTTACCAGTGAGTCATATACCTTTAGATGATTTCTTATTGTTTATTAGAGTCCTTTTCTTTTAGATCAAATAACTCCTTTTAGTATTTCTTACAGGACAGGTTTGGTGTTATAAAATCAGCTTTTGTTTGCCTGGGAAAGTATTTCTCTTTCATGTTTGAAGGATATTTTTGCATAATATGATATTCTGTGGTTAAGAATTTTTCCTTTAGTACTTTGAATATGTCATGCCCTATCGCCTGGCCTGTAAGTTTTCCATCGAGAAGTCTGCTGCCAGATATATTGGAGCTCCTTAATATTGTATTATTTTCTTTTTACTTTCTTCCCTTAGGAACTTTCATTTATTTGTGAACTTTGTGAACTTGATTATTAAATGCCTTGAGGTAGTCTTGTTTTGGTTAAATCTACTTGGTGTTCTATAAACTTCTTGTGTCTAAATACTGATGTCTTTGTATAGGTTTGGAACGTTCTCTGATATGATTTCTTCAAAAAACTTTCTTTTTTTTTTTTTTTTTATTTATTTTTATTTATTTATTTATTTTTTTTATTGTTGGGGATTCATTGAGGGTACAATAAGCCAGGTTACACTGATTGCAATTGTTAGGTAAAGTCCCTCTTGCAATCATGTCTTGCCCCCATAAAGTGTGACACACACCAAGGCCCCACCCACCTCCCTCCTTCCCTCTTTCTGTTTCCCCCCCCATAACCATAATTGTCATTAATTGTCCTCATATCAAAATTGAGTACATAGGATTCATGCTTCTCCATTCTTGTGATGCTTTATTAAGAATAATATCTTCCACGTCCATCCAGGTTAATACGAAGGATGTAAAGTCTCCATTTTTTTTAATGGCTGAATAGTATTCCATGGTATACATATACCACAGCTTGTTAATCCATTCCTGGGTTGGTGGGCATTTAGGCTGTTTCCACATTTTGGCAACTGTAAATTGAGCTGCAATAAACAGTCTAGTACAAGTGTCCTTATGATAAAAGGATTTCTTTCCTTCTGGGTAGATGCCCAGTAATGGGATTGCAGGATCAAATGGGAGGTCTAGCTTGAGTGCTTTGAGGATTCTCCATACTTCCTTCCAGAAAGGTTGTACTAGTTTGCAGTCCCACCAGCAGTGTAAAAGTGTTCCCTTCTCTCCACATCCACGCCAGCATCTGCAGTTTTGAGATTTTGTGATGTGGGCCATTCTCACTGGGGTTAGATGATATCTCAGGGTTGTTTTGATTTGCATTTCTCTAATATATAGAGATGATGAACATTTTTTCATGTGTTTGTTAGCCATTTGTCTGTCGTCTCTAGAGAAAGTTCTATTCATGTCTCTTGCCCATTGATATAAGGGATTGTTGGCTTTTTTCATGTGGATTAATTTGAGTTCTCTATAGATCCTAGTTATCAAGCTTTTGTCTGATTGAAAATATGCAAATATCCTTTCCCATTGTGTAGGTTGTCTCTTTGCTTTGGTTATTGTCTCCTTAGCTGTACAGAAGCTTTTCAGTTTAATGAAGTCCCATTTGTTTATTTTTGTTGTTGTTGCAATTGCCATGGCAGTCTTCTTCATGAAGTCTTTCCCCAGGCCAATATCTTCCAGTGTTTTTCCTATGCTTTCTTGGAGGATTTTTATTGTTTCATGCCTTAAGTTTAAGTCCTTTATCCATCTTGAATCAATTTTTGTGAGTGGGGAAAGGTGTGGGTCCAGTTTCAGTCTTTTACATGTAGACATCCAGTTCTCCCAACACCATTTATTGAATAGGGAGTCTTTCCCCCAAGGTATGTTCTTGTTAGGTTTATCAAAGATTAGGTGGTTGTAAGATGTTAGTTTCATTTCTTGGTTTTCCATTCGATTCCAAGTGTCTATGTCTCTGTTTTTGTGCCAGTACCATGCTGTCTTGAGCACTATGGCTTTGTAGTATAGACTAAAATCTGGTATGCTGATGCCCCCAGCTTTATTTTTATTACAGAGAACTGCCTTAGCTATACGGGGTTTTTTCCAGTTCCATACAAAACGCAGAATCATTTTTTCCAAATCTTGAAAGTATGATGTTGGTATTTTGATAGGAATGGCATTGAATAGGTAGATTGCTTTGGGAAGTATGGACATTTTAACAATGTTGATTCTTCCCATCCATGAGCATGGTATGTTCTTCCATTTGTTAATATCCTCTGCTATTTCCTTTCTGAGGATTTCATAGTTTTCTTTATACAGGTCCTTCACCTCCTTCGTTAGGTATATTCCTAGGTATTTCATTTTCTTTGAGACTATGGTGAAGGGAGTTGTGTCCTTAATTAGCTTCTCATCTTGACTGTTATTGGTGTACACAAAGGCTACTGACTTGTGGACATTGATTTTATATCCTGAAACATTACTGTATTTTTTGATGACTTCTACGAGTCTTGTGGTTGAGTCTTTGGGGTTCTCTAAGTATAAGATCATGTCGTCAGCAAAGAGGGAGAGTTTGACCTCCTCTGCTCCCATTTGGATTCCCTTTATTTCCTTGTCTTGCCTAATTGTATTGGCTAGAACTTCCAGCACTATGTTGAATAGTAAAGGTGACAGAGGACAACCTTGTCTGGTTCCAGTTCTAAGAGGAAAAGCTTTCAGTTTTACTCCATTCAGTAAAATATTGGCTGTGGGTTTGTCATAGATAGCTTCAATCAGTTTTAGAAATGTGCCACCTATGCCTATACTCTTCAGTGTTCTAATTAGAAAAGGATGCTGGATTTTATCAAATGCTTTTTCTGCATCTATTGAGAGGATCATGTGATCTTTATTTTTGCCTCTGTTAATATGGTGGATAACGTTTATAGACTTGCGTATGTTAAACCAGCCTTGCATGCCTGGGATGAAGCCTACTTGATCATGATGAATGACTTTTTTGATGATAAGCTGTAATCTATTGGCTAGGATTTTGTTGAGAATTTTTGCGTCTATGTTCATGAGTGAGATTGGTCTGAAATTCTCCTTTTTGTTTGGGTCTTTTCCTGTTTTTGGTATCAGGGTGATGTTTGCTTCATAGAATGTGTTGGGGAAGATTCCTTCTTCCTCAATTTTTTGGAATAATTTCTGCAGTACAGGAATAAGCTCTTCCTTGAAGGTTTGATAGAATTCTGGAGTGAAGCCATCTGGACCAGGGCATTTTTTGGTTGGAAGCTTTTTTATTGTTTCTTTGATCTCAGTGCTTGAAATTGGTCTGTTCAGGAGCTCTATTTCTTCCTGGCTGAGTCTAGCGAGAGGGTGTGATTCCAAATATTGATCCATTTCCTTCACATTGTCAAATTTCTGGGCATAGAGTTTCTGGTAGTATTCAGAGATGATCTCTTGTATCTCTGTGGGATCAGTTGTTATTTCCCCTTTATCATTTCTGATTGAGGTTACTAGAGATTTTACTTTTCTATTCCTCGTTAGTCTGGCCAATGGTTTATCTATTTTATTTATTTTTTCAAAAAACCAACTCCTTGTTTCATTAATTTTCTGAATGATTCTTTTGTTTTCAATTTCATTGATCTCTGATTTGATTTTGGATATTTCTTTTCTTCTACTGAGTTTAGGCTTAGATTGTTCTTCTTTTTCCAATTCCATAAGATCTCTTGTGAGATTGTTGATGTGCTCTCTTTCAGTTTTTCGAATGTAGGCATCTAAAGCGATGAATTTTCCTCTCAAAACTGCTTTTGCAGTATCCCACAGGTTTTGGTAGCTTGTGTCTTCATTGTTGTTATGCTCAAGGAAGTTAATGATTTCCTGTTTTATTTCTTCCTTCACCCATCTGTTATTCAACAGAAGATTGTTTAGTTTCCATGCCTTTGGGTGGGGTCGAGCATTTTTGTTAGAGTTGAGTTCCACCTTTAGTGCCTTATGGTCTGAGAAGATACAAGGTAAAATTTCAATTCTTTTGATTCTGTTGATATTTGTTTTGTGTCCCAGGATATGATCAATTTTGGAGAATGTTCCATGGGGTGATGAGAAGAATGTATATTCTTTATCTTTGGGATGGAGTGTTCTATATGCGTCTATCAAGCACAGTTGTTCTAGAGTCTCATTTAAGTCTCTTATATCCTTGTTTAATTTCTGTTTAGAGGATCTGTCCAGCTCTGTAAGAGGAGTGTTAAAGTCCCCTGTTATGATGGTATTATCAGATATCATATTGCTCAGACTGAGTAAGGTCTGCTTCAAGAATCTGGGAGCATTTAAATTGGGTGCATAGATATTTAGAATTGAAATGTCTTCTTGTTGTATTTTTCCCTTGACCAATATAAAGTGACCATCTTTGTCTTTTTTGACTTTAGTTGCTTTAAATCCACATGTGTCTGAAAATAAGATTGCAACTCCTCTTTTCTTCTGAATTCCATTTGCCTGAAAAATTGTCTTCCAACCCTTGACTCGGAGCTTTAATTTGTCTTTTGAAGCCAGGTGTGTTTCTTGCAGACAGCAAATGGATGGCTTGTGTTTTTTAATCCAGTCAACCAATCTATGTCTCTTCAGTGGGGAATTCAAGCCATTAACATTTATTGAGATAATTGACAAGTGTGGTAGTATTCTATTCATCTTACTTTGTGAGAGTCCATTGCTTAGTTTTATCTTTTGCATCAGTGTGGAGGTTAGGTTCTGTCCTTTAATTTCTGAGTTCTTACTTTGCTGCTGATCCATTGTGGTGGTCAGTGTGCAGAACAGGTTGAAGTATTTCCTGTAGAGCTGGTCTTGTTGTGGCGAATTTCCTCAATGTTTGTATATCCGTAAATGATTTGATTTCTCCGTCAATTTTGAAGCTTAGCTTAGCAGGGTACAGAATTCTGGGCTGAAAATTGTTCTGTTTAAGTAGATTAAAGGTAGATGACCATTGTCTTCTTACTTGGAAAGTTTCATTAGAGAAGTCTTCGGTCAATCTGATGGATTTGCCCCTGTAGGTCAACTGGCGCTTACTCCTGGCAGCTTGCAGAATCTTTTCTTTGGTCTTGACTTTGGACAGGTTCATCACAATGTGTCTTGGAGAAGCTCGGTTAGAGTTGAGGCGACCTGGGGTCCGATATCCCTCTGAAAGCAGTGTGTCAGAATCTTTGGTGATATTTGGGAAATTTTCTTTTATAATATTCTCTAGTATGGCTTCCATTCCTCTGGGGCATTCTTCTTCCCCTTCTGGAATTCCTATAACTCGTATGTTGGAACGCTTCATAAAGTCCCATAATTCTGACAGTGAACGTTCTGCTTTCTCTCTCTTCTTTTCTGCCTCTTTTACTATCTGAGTTATCTCAAAAACTTTGTCTTCTACCTCTGAAATTCTTTCTTCTGCATGGTCTAACCTGTTGCTGATACTTTCCATTGCATCTTTAAGTTCCCTGATTGACTGTTTCATTTCCTTCAGCTCTGCTATATCCTTTTTATATTCTTCATATCGTTCATCTCTTATTTGATTCTGTTTTTGAATTTCCTTTTGGTTATTTTCCACTTTATTAACAGTTTCCTTCATTGTTTCCATCATTTCCTTCATTGTTTTCAACATGTGTAGTCTAAATTCCCTTTCTGTCATTCCTAACATTTCTGTATAGGTGGAATCCTCTGCAGTAGCTACCTCATGGTCCCTTGGCGGGGTAGTTCTGGACTGGTTCTTCATGTTGCCTGGAGTTTTCTGCTGATTCTTCCTCATGGGTGATTTCTTTTATCTGTTTACTTGCCCTAATTTTCCTTTCACTTCCTCTTGCTCTTTAAGTTCTTGTGCCTGTGGACTAAGGGTTACAGGACCAGAAGGGTGAGAAGGTTTAAGAGCAAAAAAGTGATGAAAGAAATGAGGACCAAGTGATAAGAAAAAAAAAAATGAAAAAAAGAAAAATAGAGAAAGGAGAGTGGTTGGGTGAAAGGAATATTGACAAAAAGAAGAGAGGCACAGAAAGAGGGAGACAGAGCAATATAGGTGTACAGTAGGGTACTTTGATACAACCTTAAAAAAAAAAAACACCTTCTGGGGGTGCCCAGTGGGGTGGTTCCCTTGAGGTCAGCAGCTCTTTGCTAACCTGATCAGACACAGTACCCCACCTCCACCAAGTAGAGAGGAAAGACAAAAATGCTATAAATCAAACCAAAACAAGCAAACAGAAAACTTTACGGGATAAAATTGGCTGGAAAAACCAAATAATAGTGGTAGAAACACTAACAAAAATGAAGTTCTGATTATTGAAATAGGCAGCAATGGGAAATTATAATTAAACTAGAAAAATTGAGAAAGAAAAAGGATGTGTATGGAAAAGGTTGAACTTAAAAAACAAAACAACAATCTAGAACGTCAAAATAAACAAAAAAAACAACCAAACCAAAAAAAAAACCAAACAAACAAACAAAAAAAAAACATACACGCAACCAAAAACAAAGCATTGTGTATATGGAATTGAATATTGTCTGGGCAACACGTGGTCTTCTGGGGTATGAGATGTTAATCACAGTTCTGATACGACTGGAGGCTGCTAGTTTCTCGAACCCCAGCAGGTAGACACCCTAAATCTCTCTTCAGCCCACTTGAAAGGCACTTTGAACTTGTTCACTTACTGAGCAGAAGCTTTCTCAGGGAAGTGCTTGTTGCTGGAATCACTGCTGAAGTGGCCATCCACTTACCCTGTGTGTCAAAACTGGTCTCCCTCTGCCCCCGAGGGTTAGGGCTGCAAGGCAGCTCAGACCCCGCCCTTAGGCTACTTGGTCGCTGGGTTACCAGCTCCCACCCAATTCCAGCTCTGCGACCCTGAGGGCGGAGCTTGCCAGGGCAGATCGCTCACAATGTCTGCCTGTGACCCAGAGCTAAACTCTATTAGCTCCGTCTGGCTCAGCGGCTCAGACTGGGGCCCTAGACAAAGGCCAAAGTTCTCCGCTCTCCCGCTCAGGCTCTCCCCAAGGCAGTTCAGCTGAGTGCCAAGTCCAAAGACACCAAAACAGTTCACAGGTAAGGCCTTTCTGGTTTGCAGTCTCGCTGCTACTGAACTTACAGTTGCGGGCGGGTTTAGGCGGATTGAACACACGCGACCACTTGCCGGTTTTGCACTGTTTTAGTCCTCCTCTTGGGGTCCAGAAGTCTCTCGCTGACTCCCTGTATCCTCTCAGGGGTGATGATAGGCAGATCCCACCAGCCAGAGATGCCTGGAGTCCTATATCCCCAGACTCACGGTGCCCAGATGCAAGGAAGCTGTTACTCGGCTGCCATCTTGCTCCACCCTCCAAAAAACTTTCTATTTCAATTCATTTCTCTACCTCCTATTTAAGTCCAATGGTTCTTAGATTTTCCCTTTTCTAGATCCTATAGGCATGCTTCATTTTTCTTATTCTTTTTTCTTTTTTGACTGTATATTTTCAATAGCTTGCCTTCAAGCTCACTAATTTTTCCATTTCATCAGTTCTGCTGTTGAGAGACTCTGATGCATTTCTCAGTTTGTTCTAAATTCTTACACTCAAAATTTCTGCTTTTTAAAATTATTTTGATCCCTTTGTTTGGTTTCTCTGATAGGCTTCTGAATTCCTTCTCTGTGGTGTCTAGAAGTTCCTAGAGCTTCTTCAGGATGTCTATTTTGAATTATTTGTCTGAAAGCTCACATATCTCCATTGCTTCAGGGTCGGTCAATGGTACCTTATTTAACTCATTCGGTGAGGTCATGTTTTTCTGTGTGTTCTTAATGTTTATAGGTGGGTGTTAGTTTTTAGGTATTGAAAAGTTAGATATTTATCTTAATCATCATAGTCTGAACTTGTTTGAACCCATCCTTCTTGAGAAGGTTTTCCAAGTTTTCAAAGGGAATTGAGTGTTCTAATGTATGTCGTTAGTCACTGCAGCCATATCAGCACTGGTGGTACCCTAAGACCAGGAATGCTGTGACTCTTACAGATCTTGAAAGCACCATGTTGGTAGACTTGGGTAAGATATGGGAGAATTCCCTGACTTACTAGGAAATGTTTCCCACTCTCTTACCTCATTCTCTGTGCTGAGCTGTTAAAGTTGGGAGAGCAGTCATGTGGGTACTCCCTTGTGGACACAAACACTAGGTCACACTTGAAGCCAGCCCAGTCTCACTTGAAATCAATGGTGACTATTGCCTGGCTACTTCTGATGTTTATTTAAAGCCCCAGGGCTCTTCAATCAGCAGGTGGTGAATCCTGCCAGGATTGGCTTCTGTCCCTAGATGGACCCAAAAATGCCTTCTAGGAACTAAGGCAGGAACTCAAGGAAATCTCCTTTCTAGGAAATCTGCTGCCTTCTGTAAAAAAAGTGAGGGGCCTAGCCTTTTGGAATGTTCCCATGGGTACCCACTGTGATGTTGCTGCCAATTTGAGTCAGCCTTAACTCAGAACCTATGGGGAGTGTTTAAGTGCCAGTAGTAGTGAACTAAGTTAGATAATTCCCAAGGGACCAGATCAGCCCTTCTGTGCTCAGAGGCTTTCTGTGATAGGGTGAGGTGGGCTGATACCCTAGTTGCCTGCAGAATGCTCAAGGAGGGGTATGGTGGATTTGCTATGGGCCTGTTACGGAGGAAAGCAGGCCCCTCTCAGTAAGATTAGCAGAGACATGCATTAGTGAGGTTTGCAGAATGCAGTATTGGGCACCCAGGATTCAGAATTCTAGAGATTACCTAGTGCTACCTATCTGCAGCTGCAGATGGAATATTAACCCAGGGGCAGAACAATTATACTTTAGGCCTTTCACTAGGAAGGGCCCTCTTAGTGGAGGAAGGCAGGGGTACACAGTTCACTCATATCCTCCCATCCTTTAGCAGCAACAGCTGTCTCTGTCCTTGCAGTGCACAAAAGGGCCCAGATTCCCTTTCCTGGCTCAGTGACTGATGCTGATCATCAATAATGGCAGTGGCTGTTTAAATCTGTAGGGGCTGGGCTCCCCAATGCTGACATGCTGCAACTGGACTTGCTACCAGGGATGGCGGGGCATTCTCAGTGGGGGCAGATATTTGTGGGGACACAGATTTCTCCGGCAATCAATGATCTTGAAGTAGAACCTACCAATGTTTAACCTTAAACTTGGTGGCTACCCATGCAATGACAGTGTTTGTATACATATAGTTTCAAAATTATATAATTGTGGCATAATAAAGATAAAATTTATTTAAAATTAGCAACATACTATTACATCATTGGTATTTTTACTTATCATATGTGATTAGTCTTTGGAACTTATGAAAAACTAATTTTGAATGCTTATACAATATTCAATTGTGTTGACTGACATGTTTATTTAACCATTTGTCATTATCCATTTTGATTACTTCTGATTTTTTTTTTATAAATTATGCTCAATTATCATATTCACTTTTTGTTTGTTTTATACCTTTAGGATAACTGTTTAGATATATATTATTTAATCAAAGGATATACACGTTTGTGGCTTTTGAAATTTCTTGACAAATTTACTTTATTAAATTATACTGGTGTCAACAATGTAAGAATATATATTAGATTCACTACTTTTTTTTGATCAATAGGTATTAAAATTCTTTAAAAACTCATGTGTGTCACACTTTATGGGGGCAAGACATGATTGCAAGAGGGACTTTACCTAACAATTGCAATCAGTGTAACCTGGCTTATTGTACCCTCAATGAATCCCCAACAATAAAAAAAAAAAAATGATGCTAAAAAAATAAAAATAAAAATAAAAACTCACTATATATATATATACCAACAATTTTACTCCTTTATTAACAGTGTTTTTCATGTTTTTTTTTTTTTCAATTTAAGGCTTTTGTTATTGTTTGTTTTCTTTTGAGACATAGTCTTGCTCTGTTGTCTGGGATAGGACATTGCAACCCCCAACTCCTATGCTCAAGCCATCCTTCTGCCTCAGCCTCCTGAGTAGGTGGGACTAGAGGTGTATATCACCACATCTGGCTAATTTTTTCTATTTTTTGCAGATATGTGGTCTTGTTCTTGCTCTAGATGGTCTTGAACTCCTAGGATTATGTACATGGGCCACTATGCCTGGCCCAATGTAAGTTTTTGTCTGTGAATTGCCCCTTGCTTGTCTATTGATTGGTAATATTTTTATTGATACTCGGCACTTTAAAATTAACTTTTATATTTCTAAATTTAGACATTATTTCCCCTTTAGCGAAATGACAAATATTAAACTCTATTATTGTTATTTATTTTATAATTTAATTCTTTACCATTCAATTTTTAAACATATTTCAAATTTACTTTCCAAATTTAAATCAACGGCTTGCTAGTAGCTATTAAGTAATCATTTATATTATGATTAAATTTCTATTATGTAAAATTTGTATGAAGAATAGGCTTTATTTCAAGGCTGTCTATCTAGTTCTAGTGATTTATGTCTACTATTTAGATAAGTACACTTTTTAATTATTGCTGTTGTATAAAATATTTTAATTTGAGAGAAGAGCTATTCATTTCCTCATTAATCTTTTTTCATATCGTTTTGATAATTATGCATGCTTATTCTTATAAATGAAATATATAATAATTTTAAAGCATAATTTCAATATCATCAGTATGGTTTCATACATTAAATATCAAATATGGGAATTAAAAGGATTCCTCAATACAACAGTTTCCAAATACATGCAGGGTTATTTTATGAAAGGAAAGTAAATTCTCACAATTGCTCAAAGGAATCCAACTCACTTCTTGATCTTGGTGAATGATGAATTTCAGATGCACGTGTATACTTTCTAGCACTCCATCTGAATTTTTCCATGTTAACTGCAGTTTGAACAATCATTACTTTCGTGAAATTTTCAGTGCCTTGTATCTAAAAGTTGACAGAATGCAAGTTAATTTCTGAGAAGATATCATATGATTAAAATTTTCTCTGGTAAGCTAGCTAATATTTCAAGCCCTCTGTAACCATCTGGGAAAAAATCGAAAATATCAATAAGTCAACATGAATAAGATAGATATTTTAAAATACTTGGATACATTGGTTTTGTGGAAGTCAATATTCCATATACTTTCATTAATTTTTAAATATTTCGTTATCTCTACCCCAAATGAGATGATTGAATTAATTATCAGTGGTCCTTTAAAAACACCCAGGGAATTTTTCTATATGGAATAAAGTTTAAGAAACAATGGATTTCCAGAAATCATTCCATTTTGTATTGTTTTTGCTATGCTTTGAATCACATTTGTACCCATATCCACAATAAGCAGGACCCTATGTCCATAGGTATAGACAAAGTTGGGCAGGCTTCAATCTGCCTTGAGAAACTCTTGCTTGGTTGAATTCTCAACCAGAACCTACATCAAAGCTCTATTATATGTTCAAAACAGAGGTCAAGAACTCCGCAGTTAAAAATGTTTTACTTCTTTTCATAGGTCATCTTCCCAGTGCTGATAATGTCCACTTAGAAAATTTTCTTGTGACCATTTTTCACCTTGGGTTCCTTCCCAAGCCCACCTCAATTTTTCCTTGTGTCCCATATCTACCTCTTAAGTCTTTCAACATAGCAGTCAACATTTCATTAATGTATTTACATAGCTGTAGATCTATGGAACCTAGAGATGAACACAGCCACATACATCATCTGATCTTTGATAAACCAAACAAAACTATGCACTGGGGAAAGTAATCCCTATTTAATAAATGGTGCTGTGATAATTGGTTAGCCTCTTGTAGAAGACTGAAATTGAACAGTCAATACCTCTCATTGCTGACAAAAATTGACTCTCACTGGATAAAAGATTTAAACTTAAGACAAAAGAATAAAAATCCTAGAAGAAAATGTGAAAAAAACTCTTGACAAATTGACTTGGGGAATGATTTTATGAAGAATACATAATTGCCCCTTGGCAATTGCGCAACACCAAAAATATATCAATGGGACAGGTCAAGTTAAAAAGCTTCTGCACGACTAAGGGTGCAACAACGAAAGCAAATAGGCAGAATGGAAGAAGATATTTGCATGCTATGCATTTGACAAAGGGCCTATCACTAGAATCTCCAGTGAACTCAATTAATCAACAGGACAAGAGCAAACGACCCCATTTATAAGTGAGCAAGAGACTTCAAGAGAAATTTCTGTAGCCCTTCTGTATCAACAGGAAAAAATCTCATCATCCCTAATCATCAAAATGCAAATCAGAGTCACTCTTAGATTATCGCCTGACTCCAGTGAGAATAGCCCATATCACAAAATCTTGAAACTGGGGATGGTGGCATGGATATGGAGAGAAGGAAACATTTTTGCACTGCTGGTGGGATTGCAAACTAATACAACTTGTATGGAAAGAAGTGTGGAGAATTCTCAAAGAACTAAAAGTTGACGTTTCATTTGACCCTGTAATTTCATTACTTGGTATATACCCAGAAGAAAAAATACCATTTTACCACAAGGACATTTGCGCTAGAATGTTCATCACAGCTCAATTCACAATTGCCAAGATATGGAAGCCATTCAAGTGTTCAGCAACCCATGAATGGATCAACAGACTCTGGTATATGTACACCACGGAGTACTATTCAACCATAAGAAAAGATAGAAACTTTACATCTTTTGTATTTACCTGGATGGAGTTGAAACACATTCTTCTTAATAAAGTACCAGAAGAATGGAGAAACAAGTATCCAATGTACTCAATTCTATTACGAAACTAATATATAAACACCTACATGCCCACAAGAAATAAAACCACAAGTATATATAGTCTAGCAGGGGGAGGGAAGAAGAGAGGGGGGGAAAGGAGAGAATGGAGGGTTATTATCAGATTCTCACCTAATGTGCACAACATTGAGGGTTTTCAGCATGCCCCCTGGGTGAAGAGCTCAACTACAACTTGAACTTTACCTCAGAAATGACAATAATTTAACCTAAACATTTGTATACTCATATTAATATGAAAATTTAAAAACTGTAAAAAAATTGTTGATCAAAAGCCAAATAAATTAATAGAATTTATATATGTATATATGTGTGTGTGTGCATATATATCCATTTCTTTCCACTTGGTTGAGAGATCTCTTGAGGGTAACTTGTAAATCTCATTTGTCTTTATCACTTCAGCATCTAGCATTGTTTCCATCATATATTAATTGCTTAAAATATATAAAAACATTTAAACCTAATTTAATCGACTCTTGGTCTCTTTCCAATTTATTTTCCATAGCTATATTTGACATGTCTCTTGATGCTTTTTTTTTTTTTGAGACACAGTCTCACCATGTTGCTCTCAGTAGAGAGAGTGCCATGGCATCACAGCTAAGAACAACCTCAAACTCTTGGGCTCAAACGATTCTCTTGCCTCAGCCTCCCAAGTAGCTGGGATTACAGGTGTCCACCACAATGCCCAGCTGTTTTTCCATTGCAGTTGTTTAGTTGGCCCAGGCTGGGTTCAAACTCACCAGCTCCGGTGTATGTGGCTGGCACTGTAACTACTGTGCTACTGGCACCGAGCCTGATTTTTTTTTTCTATGTGTCTCTCTTATTCTCGCCCAAAACTCATGCAAATGCACACCCATAACACTCACACACACATACATATATACAGTCTTTCTTCTTATTTACATAGTGCTGGTTCTCCTTTTGATTTGTAGGGGAATTTAATTAACAGTATGGAAATATCTCCACTTTTACATTAACTTTTAAAGCAACTGTGGAAACACTATGTTACTCAATTCGTCATGGGTCTGGCAGGACCTTTCTAGAGTACAGCCCTTCTGCAATGTGTAAAATAAATTAATAGGTTCTCTTTTACTATGTATAACTGGCAAAAAAAAAAATGTATAAATTGGCCTGCTTCAAAGTCATTGTATGGGAATAGATTGTGCTTAGGGTACTGAGGGCCAAAGCAATCAGTGAGGTTGGTGAAATGTGTATGGTGTGGAAATGGATGAGTTTTTACAAAAGTGATCAAGAAAGGGGGAGGATTGACCTGTAATCCCTCTACTGGGCATATACCCAGAAGACCAAAAATCACATCATAACAAAGATATTTGTACCAGAATGTTTATTGCAGCCCAATTCATAATTGCTAAGTCATGGAAGAAGCCCAAGTGCCCATTGATCCACGAATGGATTAATAAATTGTGGTATATGTACACCATGAAATATTATGCAGCCTTAAAGAAAGATGGAGACTTTACCTCTTTCATGTTTACATGGATGGAGCTGGAACATATTCTTCTTAGTAAAGTATCTCAAGAATGGAAGAAAAAGTACCCAATGTACTCAGCCCTACTATGAAACTAATTTAGGGTTTTCACATGAAAGCTATAACCCAGTTACAACCTAAGAATAGGGGGAAGGGGGAAAGGGAGAGGAGGGAGGGGGGAGGTGGGTAGAGGGAAGGGGATTGGTGGGATTACACCAGCGGTGCATCTTACAAGGGTATATGTGAAACTTGGTAAACGGTCTGTGAAGCTAGTGAATGATGCCCCATGAATTATCAATGTACACAGCTATGATTTAATAAAAAAAAAAGAAAGGAGGAGGATTGAAAGGTGGAAAGCTTAAGATGATAGTGATAATTTCTTTTGTTGTTAACACACTGTTGGATATATAGCATATTGACCTGAAGACAGGAATCAATATTTCTTTACCTGATGGCACGTTATAGGAATTAAGAAGGGTGCCTTATAAATTTTTCGTAATTGACAATCTTCTACAGCTCCATGTATAAGGATAACATAGGTTACAGTTTCATCATAGATACTAGTTTTGGTGCCCTTTGGTATATCTCTTACAAAAACATTAGAGAGCTTCAGTTGCATCTTGTAGTTCCAGTCCTATAACAAAATACCATTGCATAGTCTATTATTTCTTTATAAAGTTGAATTTAAAGTCATAAATAGTCATTTTCTAATTTTTTTTTTTTGTAGAGACAGAGTCTCACTGTACCGCCCTTGGTAGAGTGCCGTGGCGTCACACGGCTCACAGCAACTTCCAACTCCTGGGCTTAAGCGATTCTCTTGCCTCAGCCTCCGGAGTAGCTGGGACTACAGGCGCCCACCACAACGCCCAGCTATTTTTTTTTTTTTTGTTGCAGTTTGGCCGGGGCTGGGTTTGAACCCGCCACCCTCGGCATATGGGGCCGGCGCCCTACTCACTGAGCCACAGGCGCCGCCCAATAGTCATTTTCTAATAATATTTTTATGCAGTTCTATTCAGAGAGAAAGAAAAGTTTATACAGAGAGCTATTACCTCGTAAGACAAGTGTTGCCTGATTTTTCTGGCAGTAATACAAAGTCCAAGTTTTAGCCACATTTTATGTTCAATGATAGGACAGAAACGCTCAAAAGCTTCATATAAGTGATCTTTAGGAATAAAACATGTCTGGGAAAAGAAGAATATAAATTTGATATTTTATTCTGTGCATAAAGTATAGGGTTGTCTTGTTTACATATAACATTAAAGCTAAGAATTTAATCATGTAAGATTCATGTTATGGCCTGGAAACAATAAAATGTCTATCACTAAATATTTTTATGATCTTGTCATATACTAAATTTTAAAAGGACATATAATCCAATGAGAGGTTCTTCATTATTTCTTTTAAAAAATTATATATACTTATGAGGTGTAGTGTAATATTTTAATGTGGATATACACATTGTGGAAAGATTCAATCAAACTCATTAACATGTTCATTACCCAAATACTTATATCTTTTTAAATTGACTAATAATTATTACGTATGTTTATAGGGTACAATGTGAAGATTTGATATATGTATACTTTGTAGAAAGAGTCAGTTAAGCTAATTAACGTATCCATCACCTCACCAACCTATCAATTTTGTTGTGATAAGAACATTAAAATCTATTCTTTTAGCAATTTTGAAATACACATATATCAAAATATATTATTAACAACTGTGGTTACTATGCAGTGCAACGAATCACTAAAACTTATTTATTCAATCTAACTGAAATGTTGTACCCTTTGATCAACATTTCTCCTTTCTCCATCTCTCTCACTCTCTTGCCCTCACCTCCAGTCTCTGGTAACTATCTTTCTATTCTCTATGAGAATGACATTTTTAGATTTCCATATGCAAGTGAGATCTTCCTCTATTTTCTTTCTATGGCTTATTTCACTGGGCTTAATGTCCTTCAAGTTCATTCTTGCTGTGGCATTGCATTGCAAATGACAGGATTTCCTTCTGTTTTTAACATTGAATAGTATTCTATTGTGTACATACACCACATTTTCGTTATCCATTCATCCATTTAATGAACTCTTAATGTAGATTTCATATCTTGGCTTGTAAATAATGCTGCAAAGAACATGGGAGTGCAGATACCTTTTCAACATACTGATTTCATTTCCTTTGGAAAGATGCCCAGAACTGGGATTGTTGGATAAAACCATAGTTCTAGTTCAAATATTTTGAGAAACCTCCATACCATTTTTCATAATGGCAGTACAAATTTACTTTTCTGCCAATAGTCTTATCTTTTCTCCTCATCCTTGCTGATGCTTGTTATCTTGTGTCTTTTTGATAAAAAAACATTCTTATAGGTCCGGAAGCAGTAGCTCATGCCCATAATCATAGAACTCTGGGAGTCTGAGGTGAGTGGATTGCCTGATCTCATGAGTTCGAGACCAGCCTGAACAAGAGCAAGATTTTGTCTCTAAAATTAACCAGGAATTGCAGCGAGTGCCTGTAGTTCCATCTACTCGGGAGGCTGAGGCAAAAGAATCACTTCAGCCCAAGAGTTTGAAGTTGCTGTGAGCTATGATGCCAGAGCAGTCTACCAAGGGCAACAAAGTGAGACTCCGTCTCAAAACAAACATTCTAACGAGTGTAAACTGACACCTCATTGTAGTTTTAATTTTACATTTTTCTAATGATTAGTGAAGTCAAACTTTTTTTTATATACCTGTTGGCCATTTGTTTTTCTTCTTTTGAGAAATGTCTATTCAGGTGTTTTGTCATTTTTAAACTGTATTATTTCTTTGCTTGCTATTGAGTAGTTTGAATTTCTTAAATATTTTAGAAATTTGGAAATTAAACCCTTCTCAGATGATGATTGCAGATATATTATTATTATGTTACAGATTCTGAAAAAATAGACAACAAACTACTAAAAAATATTTTACCTTGGCTCCCAGCGTGCCCTGTGGCAGACACCTGGGCTCTATATGCCTTGGACTGGAGGTGCCTCCTGCCAGCCTGCTGTCTTCCTGAGGGTGACCATGCTTACCAGGAGAATGGTACAACTCCTGGATGTTGTACTCAGCTTCCTTTTTTTTTTTTTTTTTTATTGTTGGGGATTCATTGAGGGTACAATAAGCCAGGTTACACTGATTGCAATTGTTAGGTAAAGTCCCTCTTGCAATCATGTCTTGCCCCCATAAAGTGTGACACATACCAAGGCCCCACCACCCTCCCTCCGTCCCTCTTTCTGCTTCCCCCTCCCATAACCATAATTGTCATTAATTGTCCTCATATCAAAATTGAGTACATAGGACTCATGCTTCTCCATTCTTGTGATGCTTTACTAAGAATAATGTCTTCCACTTCCATCCAGGTTAATACGAAGGATGTAAAGTCTCCATTTTTTTAATGGCTGAATAGTATTCCATGTTACGCATATACCACAGCTTGTTAATCCATTCCTGGGTTGATGTGCATTTAGGCTGTTTCCACATTTTGGCGATTGTAAATTGAGCTGCAATAAACAGTCTAGTACAAGTGTCCTTATGATAAAAGGATTTTTTCCTTCTGGGTAGATGCCCAGTAATGGGATTGCAGGATCAAATGGGAGGTCTAGCTTGAGTGCTTTGAAGTTTCTCCATACTTCCTTCCAGAAAGGTTGTACTAGTTTGCAGTCCCACCAGCAGTGTAAAAGTGTTCCCTTCTCTCCACATCCACGCCAGCATCTGCAGTTTTGAGATTTTGTGATGTGGGCCATTCTCACTGGGGTTAGATGATATCTCAGGGTTGTTTTGATTTGCATTTCTCTAATATATAGAGATGATGAACATTTTTTCATGTGTTTGTTAGCCATTCGTCTGTCATCTTTAGAGAAAGTTCTATTCATGTCTCTTGCCCATTGATATATGGGATTGTTGGCTTTTTTCATGTGGATTAATTGGAGTTCTCTATAGATCCTAGTTATCAAGCTTTTGTCTGATTGAAAATATGCAAATATCCTTTCCCATTGTGTAGGTTGTCTCTTTGCTTTGGTTATTGTCTCCTTAGCTGTACAGAAGCTTTTCAGTTTAATGAAGTCCCATTTGTTTATTTTTGTTGTTGTTGCAATTGCCATGGCAGTCTTCTTCATGAAGTCTTTCCCCAGGCCAATATCTTCCAGTGTTTTTCCAATGCTTTCTTGGAGGATTTTTATTGTTTCATGCCTTAAATTTAAGTCCTTTATCCATACTGAATCAATTTTTGTGAGTGGGGAAAGGTGTGGGTCCAGTTTCAGTCTTTTACATGTAGACATCCAGTTCTCCCAACACCATTTATTGAATAGGGAGTCTTTCACCCAAGGTATGTTCTTGTTTGGTTTATCAAACACTAGGTGGTTGTAAGATGTTAGTTTGATTTCTTGGTTTTCAATTCGATTCCAAGTGTCTATGTCTCTGGGTTTGTGCCAGTACCATGCTGTCTTGAGCACTATGGCTTTGTAGTACAGACTAAAATCTGGTATGCTGATGCCCCCAGCTTTATTTTTATTAATAAGAACTGCCTTAGCTATACGGGTTTTTTTCCAGTTCCATACAAAATGAAGAATCATTTTTTCCAAATCTTGAAAGTACGATGTTGGTATTTTGATAGGAATGGCATTGAATAGGTAGATTGCTTTGGGAAGTGTAGACATTTTAACAATGTTGATTCTTCCCATCCATGAGCATGGTATGTTCTTCCATTTGTTAATATCCTCTGCTATTTCCTTTCTGAGGATTTCATAGTTTTCTTTATAGAGGTCCTTCACCTCCTTCATTAGGTATATTCCTAGGTATTTCATTTTCTTTGAAACTATGGTGAAGGGAGTTGTGTCCTTAATTAGCTTCTCATCTTGACTGTCATTGGTGTATACAAAGGCTACTGACTTGTGGACATTGATTTTTCTGTCCTGAAACATTACTGTACTTTTTGATGACTTCTAGGAGTCTTGTGGTTGAGTCTTTAGGGTTCTGTAAGTATAAGATTATGTCGTCAGCAAAGAGGGAGAGTTTGACCTCCTCTGCTCCCATTTGGATTCCCTTTATTTCCTTGTCTTGCCTATTGTATTGGCTAGAACATCCAGCACTACGTTGAATAGTAAAGGTGACAGAGGACAACCTTGTCTGGTTCCAGTTCTAAGAGGAAAAGCTTTGAGTTTTACTCCATTCAGTAAAATATTGGCTGTGGGTTTGTCATAGACAGCTTCAATCAGTTTTAGAAATGTACCACCTATGCCTATACTCTTCAGTGTTCTAATTAGAAAAGGATGCTGGATTTTATCAAATGCTTTTTCTGCATCTATTGAGAGGATCATGTGATCTTTATTTTTGCCTCTGTTAATATGGTGAATAACGTTTATGGACTTGCGTATGTTAAACCAGCCTTGCATCCCTGGGATGAAGCCTACTTGATCATGATGAATGACTTTTTTGATGATAAGCTGTAATCCATTGGCTAGGATTTTGTTGAGAATTTTTGCGTCTATGTTCATGAGTGAGATTGGTCTGAAATTCTCCTTTTTGTTTGGGTCTTTTCCTGGTTTTGGTATCAGGGTGATGTTTGCTTCATAGAATGTGTTGGGGAAGATTCCTTCTTCCTCAATTTTTTGGAAGAATTTCTGCAGTACAGGAATAAGCTCTTCCTTGAAGGTTTGATAGAATTCTGGAGTGAAGCCATCTGGACCAGGGCATTTTTTGGTTGGAAGATTCTTTATTGTTTCTTTGATCTCAGTGCTTGAAATTGGTCTGTTCAGGAGCTCTATTTCTTCCTGGCTGAGTCTAGGGAGAGGGTGTGATTCCAAATATTGATCCATTTCCTTCACATTGTCAAATTTCTGGGCATATAGTTTCTGGTCGTATTCAGAGATGATCTCTTGTATCTCTGTGGATCAGTTGTTATTTCCCCTTTATCATTTCTGATTGAGGTTACTAGAGATTTTACTTTTCTATTCCTCATTAGTCTGGCCAATGGTTTATCAATTTTATTTATTTTTTCAAAAAACCAACTCCTTGTTTCATTAATTTTCTGAATGATTCTTTTGTTTTCAATTTCATTAATCTCTGACTTGATTTTGGAGATTTCTTTTCTTCTACTGAGTTTAGGCTTAGATTGTTCTTCTTTTTCCAATTCCATAAGATCTCTTGTGAGATTGTTGATGTGCTCTCTTTCTGTTTTTCGAATGTAGGCATCTAAAGCGATGAATTTTCCTCTCAAAACTGCTTTTGCAGTATCCCACAGGTTTTGGTAGCTTGTGTCTTCATTGTTGTTATGCTCAAGGAAGTTAATGATTTCCTGTTTTATTTCTTCCTGCACCCATCTGTTATTCAACAGAAGATTGTGCAATTTCCATGCCTTTGGGTGGGGTCGAGCATTTTTGTTAGAGTGAGTTCCACTTTTAGTGCATTATGGTCTGAGAAGATACAAGGTAAAATTTCAATTCTTTTGATTCTGTTGATATTTGTTTTGTGTCCCAGGATATGATCAATTTTGGAGAATGTTCCATGGGGTGATGAGTAGAATGTATATTCTTTATCTTTGGGATGGAGTGTTCTATATGCGTCTATCAAGCACAGTTGTTCTAGGGTCTCATTTAAATCTCTTATATCTTTGTTTAATTTCTGTTTAGAGGATCTGTCCAGCTCTGTAAGAGGAGTGTTAAACTCCCCTGTTATTATGGTATTATCAGATATCATATTACTCAGACTGAGTAAGGTCTGTTTGAAGAATCTGGGAGCATTTAAATTGGGTGCATAAATATTTGGAATTGAAATGTCTTCTTGTTGTAGTTTTCCCTTGACCAATATAAAGTGACCATCTTTGTCTTTTTTGACTTTAGTTGCTTTAAATCCACATGTATCTGAAAATAAGATTGCAACTCCTCTTTTCTTCTGAATTCCATTTGCCTGAAAAATTGTCTTCCAACCCTTGACTCGGAGCTTTAATTTGTCTTTTGAAGCCAGGTGTGTTTCTTGCAGACAGCAAATGGATGGCTTGTGTTTTTTAATCCAGTCAGCCAATCTATGTCTCTTCAGTGGGGAATTTAAGCCATTAACATTTATTGAGATAATTGATAAGTGTGGTAGTATTCTATTCGTCTTATTTTATGAGAGTCCATGGCTTAGTTTTATCTTTTGCATCAGTGTGGAGGATAGGTTCCGTCCTTTAATTTCTGAGTTCTTACTTTGCTGCTGATCCATTGTGGGGGTCAATGTGCAGAACAGGTTGAAGTATTTCCTGTAGAGCTGGTCTTGTTGTGGCGAATTTCCTCAATGTTTGTATTTCCGTAAATGATTTGATTTCTCCGTCAATTTTGAAGCTTAGCTTAGCAGAGTACAGAATTCTGGGCTGAAAATTGTTCTGTTTAAGTAGATTAAAGGTAGATGACCATTGTCTTCTTACTTGGAAAGTTTCATTAGAGAAGTCTTCGGTCACTCTGATGGATTTGCCCCTGTAGGTCAACTGGCACTTACTCCTGGCAGCTTGCAGAATCTTTTCTTTTGTCTTGACTTTGGGCAGGTTCATCATAATGTGTCTTGGAGAAGCTCGGTTAGAGTTGAGGTGACCTGGGGTCCGATAGCCCTCTGAAAGCAGGTTGTGAGAATCTTTGGTGATATTTGGGAAATTTTCTTTTCGAATATTCTCTAGTATGGCTTCCATTCCTCTGGGGCATTCTTCTTCCCCTTCTGGAATTCCTATAACTCGTATATTGAAACGCTTCATAAAGTCCCATAATTCTGACAGTGAAGGTTCTGCTTTCTCTCTCTTCTTTTCCTTTTCTTTTACTATCTGAGTTATCTCAAGAACTTTGTCTTCTACCTCTGAAATTCTTTCTTCTGCATGGTCTAACCTGTTGCTGATACTTTCCATTGCATCTTTAAGTTTCCTAATTGACTGTTTCAGTTCCTTCAGCTCTGCTATATCCTTTTTATATTCTTCATATCGTTCATCTCTGATTTGATTCTGTTTTTGGATTTCCTTTTGGTTATTTTCCACATTATTAGCAGTTTCCTTCATTGTTTCCATCGTTTCTTTCATTGTTTTCAACATGTGTATTCTAAATTCCCTTTCTGTCATTCCTAACATTTCTTTATAGGTGGAATCCTCTTCAGTATATACCTCATGGTCCCTTGGCGGGGTTGTTCTGGACTGGTTCTTCACGTTGCCTGGAGTTTTCTGCTGGTTCTTCCTCATGAGTGGTTTCTTTTATCTGTTTCCTTGCCCTAATTTTCCTTTCACTTCCTCTTGCTCTTTAAATTCTCGTGCCTGTGGACTAAGAGTTACAGGACCAGAAGGGTGAGAAGGTTGAAGAGCAAAAAAGGGATGAAAGAAAGGAGGACCGAGTGATAAGAAAAAAAAAGAAAAATAGAGAAAGGAGATGGGGTGGGTTAAAGGAATATTGACAAAAAGAAGAGAGGCACAGAAAGAGGGAGACAGAGCAATATAGTTGTACAGTAGGGTACTTTGTCACAACCTTAAAAAATCCCCACCTTCTAGGGGTGCCCAGTTGGGTGGTTCCCTTGAGGTCAGCAGCTCTTTGCTAACCTGATCAGACACAGTACCCCACCTCCACCAAGTAGAAAGGAAAGACAAAAATGCTATAAATCAAACCAAAGCAAGTAAACAGAAAACTCTATGGGATAAAATTGGGTGAAAAACCAAATAATAGGAGTAGAAACACTAGCAAAAATGAAGTTCTAGTAATTGAAAAAGGCAGCAATGGGAAATTATAATTAAACTAGAAAAATTGAGAAAGAAAAAGGATCTGTATGGAAAAGGTTGAAATTAAAAACAAGACAACATCATAAACATCAAAACAAACAAACAAACAAAAAAAAAAACTACCAAACCAAACCAAAAAACAAAAACAAAAAAAAGCAACCAAAAACCAAGCAATATATATATGTTATTGAATATTGTCTGGGCAACACGTGGTTCTGGGGTATGAGATGTTAATCACAGTTCTGATACGACTGGAGGCTGCTGATTTCTCAAACCTCAGCAGGTAGACATGCTAAATCTCTCTTCAGCTCACTTAAAAGGCACTTTGAATTTGTAAACTTGCTGAGCAGAAGCTTTCCCAGGAACGTGCTTGTCGCTGGAATCACTGCTGAAGTGGCTATCCACTTACACTGTGTGCCAAAACCTGTCTCACTCTGCCTCTGAGGGTTAGGGCTGCAAGGTGACTCAGACCCCGCCCTTAGGCTACTTGGTCGCTGGGTTGCCAGCTCCCACCCAATTCTAGCTCTGCGACCCTGAGGGCGGAGCTTGCCGGGGCAGATCACTCACAATGGCTCCTTGTGACTCACAGCCAAATACTATAAGCTCCGTCTGGCTCAGCGGCTCAGACTGGGGCCCTAGACAAAGGGCAAAGTTCTCCACACTCCCACTCAGGCTCTCCTCAAGGCAGTTCAATTGAGTGTGAAGTCCAAAGACACCAAAACAGTTCACAGGTAAGGCCTTTCTGGTTTGCAGTCTCGCTGCAACTGAACTTATAGTTGCGGGCGGGTTTAGAAGGATTGAACACACATGACCACTTGCCATTTTTCCACTGTTTTAGTCCTCCTCTTGGGGTCCAGAAGTCTCTCGCTGACTCCCTGTATACTCACAGGGGCGATGATTGGCAGATCCCACCAGCCAGAGATGCCTGGAGTCCTATCTCCCCAGACTCATGGTGCCCAGATGCAAGGAAGCTGTTCCTCAGCCGCCATCTTGCTCTGCCTCCTGTCCTCAGCTTCCTTAATGCTTTGCTACAGAATGTTATACTTTTGGAAACGTGACTGGAGCCAGCCTGGACCTCCATAAGAGGTGCACCACAACACAAGATCAGAGCTCATTGGACCTCCATAAGACCTGCGCTGTGACACATGATTGGCGCTTGCCAGGACCTCCGTAAGAGCTGTGGCATGACCCATGACTGACATGTGCACCCGCCCTGACCTCTGGAAGAGCTGTGCCGCAACCCATGACATTATCGGCACCTGCCTGGACCCCAGTAAGAGCTGCCCCTCGCGACCCATGCCTGTCTGAACTTCCATACCAGCAGTGTCATGGCCCATGACCCACACCTGCTGGGCCTCTGCACACCCTGACCAGAGACTCCAGGAGCCCCGCAACCCTGTGTCCTTCCTCCTGTACCCTCCCTTGCCTCCACACTGGTCCGATCATCTGGCAAGGGAGTCTGGTAGCTGCATGTGCTCCAGAGCCATCCCTGCCTCTTCCCAGAGCCCTTCTCCTGGCCAGAGACTGTTGGAGCCTTGGGCCCTCTGTGCAAAAGTCACTGGGCTCCAGGCCCTCTCAGAACTGGGTGCACAGCCCACTGCCCTGTTGCTGGATTGAAGTGTGTCACACTCCAGAGCTGCTCCCACAACTAGAACTCCCTGCCTGGAGCAGCCCCAGAGGAGCTACACAGGGTCACTCCCTACAAAGATCCAGCAACAATAGAGTGATCCTGCTGGGGTCTAATCTTGGAGAGACTCCTCTCCGACTCTCAGGATGGCCAGATGCAAAATCGAAAAACAATCATGAGGTGAAATAAATGGAAATACCCTGGCAATATGAATAATCAGAGTAGATCAACTCCCCCAACGAACAAGGGGGAAGACACAGCACAAGATCCCATGCACAAACAAATAGCTGAGATGTCAGAAATCGAATTCAGAATCTGGATAGCAAATAAGATTGAATTAGAATTCCAAGCAGTAACCCAAAAGATGTCCCAAGAATTCAATGAATTCAAAGACCAAATGACCAAAGATTTTAACACAGTGAGACAAGAAGTTGCAGCCCTCAAAGATCTGAGAAATACAGTAGACTCCCTCAGTAAGAGAATGGAACAAACAGAAGAAAGGATTTCTGACATCGAAGACAAAGCTTTGAAACGCTCCCAAACTCTCAAAGAGGAAGAGAAATGGAGGTTAAAAACAGATCACTCTCTCATAGAGCTCTGGGACAATTTGAAGAAAACCAGTATTCATCTTATAGGGATCCCCGAAAGCAATGAAGTGCCTTCACAAGGCACAGAGTCTCTTCTCCATGATATTATGAAAGAGAACTTTCCAGATATGCCATGAGATTCTGAAATTCAGATAGCAGACAGTTTCAGAACTCCAGCATGACTCAACCCAAATAAGACATCCCCAAGACACATCATAATCAATTTCACTAAAGTTTAATATGAAGGAGAAAATTCTGAAAGCAGCCAGATGAAAGAAAACCATTACCTAAAAGGGGAAGAATATTAGAATAACTGCAAATCTCTCTGCTGAAACCTTCCAAGCTAGAAGAGGATGGTCATAGACTTTTAATCTCCTAAAACAAAATAACTTTCAACCCAGCATCCTGTACTCAGCTAAATTGAGTTTCATTTATGACAAAGAAATTAAATACATCAATGACATTCACATGTTGAAGAAATTTGCCATAACTAAACTAGCTCTCCAGGATATTCTCAGACCTATCTTCTACAAAGACCAGCATAGTCCTACACCAAAAAAGTAAACGCACCCAGAAAATGTTGATCAAATTCCAACTTCCACAGTCACAAATGATTAAAAATGTCCACCAGGCTCTCGAAAGGCTTATCAATATTCTCAATTAATGTAAATGGTTTAAATTGTTCTCTAAAGAGCACAGGTTGAATGACTGGATACAAAAACTCAAGCCAGATATCTGCTGCATACAAGAATCTCATCTTACATTAAAAGACAAATATAGACTCAAGGTGAAGGGATGGTCATCTATACTCCAGGCAAATGGAAAGCAGAAAAAAGCAAGTGTTGCAATCCTATTCGCAGACGCAATAGGCTTTAAACCAACCAAAACAAGGAAGGATAAGGATGGACACTTCATATTTGTTAAAGGTAATAATAAATATGAGGAGATTTCAATTATTAATATTTATGCACCCAACCAGAATGCACCTCAATTTATAAGAGAAACTCTGACAGACATGAGCATCTTGATTTCCTCCAGGTCCATAGTAGTTGGAGATTTTAACACCCCTTTAGCAGTGCTGGATAGATCCTCCAAAAAGAAGCTAACCAAAGAAATCTTAGATTTAAATGTAACCATTCAACATCTGGACTTAACAAACATCTACAGAACATTTCATCCCAACAAAACTGAATACACACTCTTCTCATCAGCCCATGGAACATACTTCAAAATTGAACACATCCTAGGCCACAAATCTAACCTCAGCAAATTAAAAAAAAAAAATTATTCCTTGCATCTTCTCAGACCATCATAGAATAAAAGGTGAAGTCAATAACAACAGGAATCTGCATACTCCTACAAAAACATGGAAGCTAAATAACCTTATGCTGAAGGATAGATGGATTATAGATGAGATTAAGAAGGAAATCGCCAAATTTTTGAAACAAAACAACAATGAAGACATGAATTATCAGAACCTCTGGGATACTGCAAAGGCAGTCCTAAGAGGGAAATTTATAGCACTGCAAGCCTTCCTCAAGAAAACGGAAAGAGAGAAAGTTGATAACTTAAAGGGACATCTCAAGCAACCGGAGACGGAAGAACACTCCAACCCCAGCCTAGCAGAAGAAAAGAAATAACCAAAATCAGAGCAGAATTAAATGAAATTGAAAACAAAAGAATTATACAACAGATCAATAAATCCAAAAGTTGGTTTTTTGAAAAGATCAATAAAATAGATAAACCTTTGGCCAACCTAACCAGGAAAAAAAGAGTAAAATCTCTAATTTCATCAATCAGAAATGGTAACGATGAAATAACAACAGACCCCTCAGAAATTCAAAAAATCCTTAATGAATATTACAATACACTTTACTGTCAGAAATATGAAAATCTGAAAGAAATCGACCAATATTTGGAATTACGCCACCTACCAAGACTTAGCCAGAATGAACTGGGGATGTTGAACAGGACTATATCAAGTTCTGAAATAGCATCAACTATACAAAATCTCCCTAAAAAGAAAATCCCAGGACCAGATGGCTTTATGTCAGAATTCTACCAAACCTTTAAAGAGGAACTAGTACCTATATTACTAAACCTCTTCCAAAATATAGAAAAAGAAGGAATACTACAACACATTCTGCAAAGCAAACATCACCTTGATCCCTAAATCAGGGAAAGACCCAGCAAGAAAAGAAAATTATAGACCAATATCACTAATGAATATTGATGCAAAAATACTCAATAAGATCCTAATAAACAGAATCCAACAACACATCAAAAAAATTATGCACCATGACCAAGTGGGATTTATCCCAGGGTCTCAAAGGCTGGTTCAATATACATAAATCTATAAATGTAATTCAGCACAAAAACAAATTAAAAAATAAAGACCATATGATTCTCTCAATTGATGCAGAAAAAGCTTTTGATAATATCCAGCATCCCTTCATGATCAGAACACTTAAGAAAATTGGTATAGAAGGGACATTTCTTAAAGTAATAGAGGCCATCTACTGCAAACCCACAGCCAATATCGTATTGAATGGAGTTAAACTGATATCATTTCCACTTAGATCAGGAACCAGGCAAGGTTGCCCATTGTCTCCATTGCTCTTTGACATTGTAATAGAAGTTTTAGCCATTGTAATTAGGGAAGAAAAGGTGATCAAGGGTATCCACATAGGGTCAGAAGAGATCAAACTTTCACTCTTTGCAGATAATATGATTGTATATCTAGAAAACACTAGGGATTCTAATACTAAAACCTTTAGAAGTGATCAAGGAATACAGCAATGTCTCAGGCTACAAAATCAATATCCATAAATCTGTATCCTTTATATATACCAACAATAGCCAAGCTGAAAAAACAGTCCAGGACTCTATTCCTTTCACTGCAATGCCAAAGAAGATGAAATATTTGGGAGTTTATCTAACAAAGGACGTGAAAGATCTCTATAAAGAGAACTATGATACATTAAGAAAAGAAATAGCTGAAGATGTTAACAGATGGAAAAACATACTATGCTCATGGCTGGAAAGAATCAACATTGTTAAAATGTCTATACTACCCAAAGCAATATAAAATTTTAATGCAATTCCTATTAAAGCTTCATTGTCATATTTTAAAGATATTGAAAAAAATAATACTTCGTTTTATATGGAATCAGAAAAAACCTTGAATAGCCAAAACATTACTCAGAAATAAAAACAAAGCAGGAAGGGGCGGCCACTTTGGCTCAGTGAGTAGGGTGCCAGCGCCATATACTTAGGGTGCTGGGTTCAAACCCAGCCCCATCCGAACTGCAACAAAAAAATAGCCGGGCTGAGGTGGAGCAAGATGGCAGCCGAGTAACAGCTTTCTTCCATCTGGGCACCGTGACTCTGGGGAGATAGAACTCCAGGCATCTCTGGCTGGTGGGATCTGCCTATCATCACCCCTGCGCGGATACAGGGAGTCAGCGAGAGACTTCTGGACCCCAAGAGGAGGACTAAAACAGTGGAAAACCGGCAAGTGGTCGCATGTGTTCAATCCGTCTAAACCCGCCCACAACTGTAAGTTCAGTAGCAGTGAGACTGCAAACCAGAAAGGCCTTATCTGTGAACTGTTTTGGTGTCTTTGGACTTGGTACTCAGTTGAACTGCCTTGGGGAGAGCCTGAGCGGGAATGCGGAGAACTTTGGCCGTTGTCTAGGGCCCCAGTCTGAGCTGCTAAGCCAGACGGAGCTAATGGTGTTTGGCGGTGGGTCACAGAGAGCCATTGTGAGTGATCTGCCCCGGCAAGCTCCGCCCTCAGGGTCACAGAGCTACAATTGGGTGGGAGCTGGTAACCCAGCGACCAAGTACCCTAAGGGCGGGGTCTGAGCCGCCTTGCAGCCCTAACCCTCAGGGGCAGAGTGAGACCAGTTTTGGCACACAGTGTAAGTGGATAGCCACTTCAGCAGTGATTCCAGCGACAAGCACTTTCCTGGGAAAGCTTCTGCTCAGCAAGTGAGCAAGTTCAAAGTGCCTTTTAAGTGGGCTGAAGAGAGATTTAGCATGTCTACCTGCTGGGGTTTGAGAAATCAGCACCCTCCAGTCGTATCAGAACTGTGATTAACATCTCATACCCCAGAACCACGTGTTGCCCAGACAATATTCAATAACATATACATACTGCTTTGTTTTTGGTTGTGTTTTTTTTTTTTTTTTTTTGGTTTGGTTGTTTTTTTCCTGTTTACTTTGATGTTGTTGATATTGTTTTGTTTTATAAGTTCAACCTTTTCCACACAGATCCTTTTTCTTTCTCAATTTTTCTAGTTTAATTATAATTTCGCATTGCTGTCTTTTTCAATAATTGGAATTTCATTTTTGCTAGTTTTTCTACTGCTATTATTTGGTTTTTCACCCAATTTTACCAGTAAAGTTTTCTGTTTGCTTGTTTTGGTTTGATTTATAGCATTTTTGTCTTTCCTTTCTACTTGGTGGAGGTGGGGTACTGTGTTTGATCAGGTTAGCAAAGAGTTGCTGACATCAAAGGAACCACCCAACTGGGCGCCCCCAGAAGGTGGTTTTTTTTTTAAGGTTGAGTCAAAGTATCCTACTGTACACCTATATTGCTCTGTCTCCCTCTTTCTGTGCCTCTCTTCTTTTTGTCAATATTCCTTTTACCCACCCCCTCTCCTTTCTCTATTTTTCTTTTTTTTTCTTATCACTCGGTCCTCCTTTCTTTCATCCCTTTTTTGCTCTTCAACGTTCTCTCCCCTCTGGTCCTGTAACCCTTAGTCCACAGGCATGAGAACTTAAAGAGCAAGAGGAAGTGAAAGGAAAATTAGGGCAAGGAAACAGATAAAAGAAACCACTCATGAGGAAGAATCAGCAGAAAACTCCAGGCAACGTGAAAAACCAGTCCAGAACAACCCACCAAGGGACCATGAGATAGATACTGCAGCTGATTCCACTTATGAAGAAATGTTAGGAATGACAGAAAGGGAATGTAGAATACACATGTTGAATGCAATGAAAGAAATGATGGAAACAATGAAGGAAACTGCTAATAAAGTGGAAAATAACCAAAAGGAAATCCAAAAACAGAATCAAATCAGAGATGAACGATATGAAGAATATAAAAAGGATATCGCAGAGCTGAAGGAACTGAAACAATCAATTAGGGAACTTAAAAGATGCAATGGAAAGTATCAGCAACAGGTTAGACCATGCAGAAGAAAGAATTTCAGAGGTAGAAGACAAAGTTCATGAGATAACACAGATAGTAAAAGAGGCAGAAAAGAAGAGAGAGAAAGCAGAACGTTCACTGTCAGAATTATGGGACTTTATGAAGCGTTCCAACATACGAGTTATAGGAATTCAAGAGGGGAAGAAGAATGCCCTAGAGGAATGAAAGCCATACTAGAGAATATTCGAAAAGAAAATTTCCCAAATATCACCAAAGACTCTGACAACTGCTTTCAGAGGGACATCGGAAACCAGGTCACCTCAACTCTAACCGAGCTTCTCCAAGACACATTATGATGAACCTGTCCAAAGTCAAGACAAAAGAAAAGATTCTGCAAGCTGCGAGGAGTAAGCGCCAGTTGACCTACAGGGGCAAATCCATCACAGTGACCGCAGACTTCTCTAATGAAACTTTCCAAGCAAGAAGACAATGGTCATCTAACTTTAATCTACTTAAACAGAACAATTTCCAGCCCAGAATTCTGTACCCTGCTAAGCTAAGCTTCAAAATTGACAGAGAAATCAAATCATTTACGGATATACAAACAGTGAGGAAATTCGCCAGAACAAGACCAGCTCTACAGGAAATACTTCAACCTGTTCTGCACACTGACCACCACAATGGATCAGCATCAAAGTAGGAACTCAGAAATTAAAGGACAGAACCTAACCTCCATACTGATGCAAAAGATAAAACTAAGCAATGGACTCTCACCAAATAAGACAAACAGAATACTACCAAATTTATCAATTATCTCAATAAATGTTAATGGCTTGAATTCCCCACTGAAGAGACATAGATTGGCTGACTGGATTAAAAAAACACAAGCCATCTATTTGCTGTCTGCAAGAAACACACCTGGCTTCAAAAGACAAATTAAAGCTCCGAGTCAAGGGTTGGAAGACAATTTTTCAGGCAAATGGAATTCAGAAGAAAAGAGGAGTTGCAATCTTATTTTCAGATACATGTGGATTTAAAGCAACTAAAGTCAAAAAAGACAAACATGGTCACTTTATATTGGTCAAGGGAAAAATACAAGAAGAAGACGTTTCAATTCTAAATATTTATGCACCCAATTTAAATGCTCCCAGATTCTTCAAACAGACCTTACTCAGTCTGAGTAATATGATATCTGATAATACCATAATAACAGGGGAGTTTAACACTCCTCTTACAGAGCTGGACAGATCCTCTAAACAGAAATTAAACAAAGATATAAGAGATTTAAATGAGACCCTAGAACAACTGTGCTTGTTAGACGCATATAGAACATGCCACCCCAAAGATAAAGTATATACATTCTACTCATCACCCCATGGAACATTCTCCAAAATTGATCATATCCTGGTTCACAAAACAAATATCAACAGAATCAAAAGAATTGAAATATTACCTTGTATCTTCTCAGACCATAAGGCACTAAAGGTGGAACTCAACTCTAACAAAAATGCTCGACCCCACCCAAAGGCATGGAAATTAAACAATCTTCTGTTGAATAACAGATGGGTGCAGGAAGAAATAAAACAGGAAATCATTAACTTCCTTGACCATAACAACAATGAAGACACAAGCTACCAAAACCTGTGGGATACTGCAAAAGCAGTTTTGAGAGGAAAATTCATCGCTTTAGATGCCTACATTTGAAAAACAGAAAGAGAGCACATCAACAATCTCACAAGAGATCTTATGGAATTGGAAAAAGAAGAACAATCTAAGCCTAAACAGTAGAAGAAAAGAAATCTCCAAAATCAAATCAGAGATCAATGAAATTGAAAACAAAAGAATCATTCAGAAAATTAATGAAACAAGGAGTTGGTTTTTTGAAAAAATATATAAAGTAGATAAACCATTGGCCAGACTAACGAGAAATAGAAAATTAAAATCTCTAGTAACCTCAATCAGAAATGATAAAGGGGAAATGACAACTGATCCCACAGAGATGCAAGAGATCATCTCTGAATACTACCAGAAACACTATGCCCAGAAATTTGACAATGTGAAGGAAATGGATCAATATTTGGAATCACACCCTCTCCCTAGACTCAGCCAGGAAGAAATAGAGCTCCTGAACAGACCAATTTCAAGCACTGAGATCAAAGAAACAATAAAAAATCTTCCAACCAAACAATGCCTTGGTCCAGATGGCTTCACAGCAGAATTCTATCAAACCTTCAAGGAAGAGCTTATTCCTGTACTGCAGAAATTATTCCAAAAAATTGAGGAAGAAGGAATCTTCCCCAACACATTCTATGAAGCAAACATCACCCTGATACCAAAACCAGGAAAAGACCCAAACAAAAAGGAGAATTTCAGACCAATCTCACTCATGAATATAGATGCAAAAATCCTCAACAAGATCCTAGCCAATAGATTACAGCTTATCATCAAAAAAGTCATTCATCATGATCAAGTAGGCTTCATCCCAGGGATGCAATGCTGGTTTAACATACACAAGTCCATAAACGTTATTCACCATATTAACAGAGGCAAAAATAAAGATCACATGATCTTCTCAATAGATGCAGAAAAATCATTTGATAAAATCCAGCATCCTTTTCTAATTAGAACACTGAAGAGTATAGGCATAGGTAGCACATTTCTAAAACTGATTGAAACTATCTATGACAAACCCACCGCCAATATTTTACTGAATGGAGTAAAACTCAAATCTTTTCCTCTTAGAACTGGAACCAGACAAGGTTGTCCTCTGTCACCTTTACTATTCAACGTAGTGCTGGAAGTTCTAGCCAGTACAATTAGGCAAGACAAGGAAATAAAGGGAATCCAAATGGGAGCAGAGGAGGTCAAACTCTCCCTCTTTGCTGACGACAGGATCTTATACTTACAGAACCCCAAAGACTCAACCACAAGACTCCTAGAAGTCATCAAAAAATACAGTAATGTTTCAGGATAGAAAATCAATGTCCACAAGTCAGTAGCCTTTGTATACACCAATAACAGTCAAGATGATAAGCTAATTAAGACACAACTCCCTTCATCATAGTCTTAAAGAAAATGAAATACCTAGGAACATACCTAACGAAGGAGGTGAAGGACCTCTGTAAAGAAAACTATGAAATCCTCAGAAAGGAAATAGCAGAGGATATTAACAAATGGAAGAACATACCATGCTCATGGATGGGAAGAATCAACATTGTTAAAACGTCTATACTTCCTAAAGCAATCTACCTATTCAATGCCATTCCTATCAAACTACCAACATCGTACTTTCAAGATTTGGAAAAAATGATTCTGCGTTTTGTATGGAACCGGAAAAAACCCCGTATAGCTAAGGCAGTTCTTAGTAATAAAAATAAAGCTGGGGGCATCAGCATACCAGATTTTAGTCTGTACTACAAAGCCATAGTGGTCAAGACAGCATGGTACTGGCACAAACCCAGAGACATAGACACTTGGAATCGAATTGAAAACCAAGAAATCAAACTAACATCTTACAACCACCTAGTGTTTGATAAACCAAACAAGAACATACCTTGGGTGAAAGACTCCCTATTCAATAAATGGTGTTGGGAGAACTGGATGTCTACATGTAAAAGACTGAAACTGGACCCACACCTTTCCCCACTCACAAAAATTGATTCAAGATGGATAAAGGACTTAAATTTAAGGCATGAAACAATAAAAATCCTCCAGGAAAGCATAGGGAAAACAGTGGAAGATATTGGCCTGGGGAAAGACTTCATGAAGAGGACTGCCATGGCAATTGCGACAACAACAAAAATAAACAAATGGGACTTCATTAAACTGAAAAGCTTCTGTACAGCTAAGGAGACAATAACCAAAGCAAAGAGACAACCTACACAATGGGAAAGGATATTTGCATATTTTCAATCAGACAAAAGCTTGATAACTAGGATCTATAGAGAACTCCAATTAATCCACATGAAAAAAGCCAACAATCCCATATATCAATGGGCAAGAGACATGAATAGAACTTTCTCTAAAGATGACAGATGAATGGCTAACAAACACATGAAAAAATGTTCATCATCTCTATATATTAGAGAAATGCAAATCAAAACAACCCTGAGATTTCATCTAACCCCCGTGAGAATGGCCCACATCTCAAAATCTCAAAACTGCAGGTGCTGACATGGATGTGGAGAGAAGGGAACACTTTTACACTGCTGGTGGGACTGCAAACTAGTACAACCTTTTTGGAAGGAAGTATGGAGAAACCTCAAAGCACTCAACCTAGACCTCCCATTTGATCCTGCAATCCCATTACTGGGCATCTACCCAGAACGAAAAAAATCCTTTTATCATAAGGACACTTGTACTAGACTGTTTATTGCAGCTCAATTTACAATCGCCAAAATGTGGAAATAGCCTAAATGCCCACCAACCCAGGAATGGATTAACAAGCTGTGGTATATTTATACCATGGAATACTATTCAGCCATTAAAAAAAATGGAGACTTTACATCCTTTGTATTAACTTGGATGGAAGTGGAAGACATTATTCTTAGTAAAGCATCACAAGACTGGAGAAGCATGAATCCTATGTACTCAATTTTGATATGAGGACAATTAATGACAATTAAGTTTATGGGGGGGAAAGCAGAAAGAGGGACGGAGGGAGGGGGTGGGGCCTTGGTGTGTGTCACACTTTATGGGGGGCAAGACATGATTGCAAGAGGGACTTTACCTAACAATTGCAATCAGTGTAACCTGGCTTATTGTACCCTCAATGAATCCCCAAGAATAGAAAAAAAAAAAATAGCCGGGTGTTGTGGCGGGCGCCTGTAGTTCCAGCTGCTTGGGAGGTTGAGGCAAGAGAATTGCATAAGCCCAAGAGCTGGAGGTTGCTGTGAGCCGTGTGACACCACGGCACTCTACTGAGGGCAGTAAAGTGACACTGTGTCTCTTCAAAAAAAAAAAAAAAAAAACCAAAAAACAAAAAACAAAGCAGGAGGAATCAGGCTACCAGACCTTTGATAGTGATCAAAGCATGGTACTGGTACAAAAACAGAGAATTTGATGTCTGGAACAGAATAGAGAACCAAGAGATGAATCCAGCTACTTGCCGTTATTTGATCTTTAACAAGCCAATTAAAAACATTCAATGGGGAAATGATTCCCTATTTAACAAATGGTGCTGGGTGAACTGGCTGGCGACCTGTAAAAGTCTGAAACTGGACCCACACCTTTCGCCATTAACTAAAATAGACTCTCACTGGATAAAAGATTTAAACTTAAGACATAAAACTATAAAAAATACTTGAAGAAAGTGCAGGGAAAACTCTTGAAGGAGTTGGCCTGGGTGAATATTTTATGAGGAGGACTCCCCAGGCAACTGAAACAGTATCACAAATACATTACTGGGACCTGATCAAACTAAAAAGCTTCTGCACAGCCAAGAACATAGTAAGTAAAGCAAGCAGACAGCCCTCGGAATGGGAGAAGATATTTGCAGGTTATACCTCCGATAAAGGTTTAATAACCATCATCCACAGAGAACTCAAATGTATTAGCAAGAAAAGAACAAGTGATCCTATCTCAGGGTGGGCAAAGGACTTGAAGAGAAACTTCTCTAAAGAAGACAGATGCATGATCTACAAACACATGAAAAACAGCTCATCATCCTTAATCATCAGAGAAATGCAAATCAAAACTACTTTGAGATATCACCTAACCCCACTAAGAGTAGCCCACATAACAAAATTTCAAAACCAGAGATGTTGGTGTGGATGTGGAGAAAAGGGCATACTTCTACACTGATGGTGGGAATGCACACTAATACGTTCCTTTTGGAAGGATGTTTGGAGAATACTTGGAGATGTAAAAATAGACCTGCCATTTGATCCTATAATTCCTTTACTAGGTATATACCCAGAAGACCAAAAATCACAATATAACAAAGACATCTGTACCAGAATGTTTATTGTAGCCCAATTCATAATTGCTAAGTCATGGAAGAAGCTCAAGTGCCCATTGACCCACGAATGGACTAGCAAATTGTGGTACATGTATATCATGGAATATTATGCAGCCTTAAAGAATGATGGAGACTTTACATCTTTCATGTTTACATGGACAGAGCTGGAACATATTCTTCTTAGCAAAGTATCTCAAGAATGGAAGAAAAAGTATCCAATGTACTCAGCCCTACTATGAAGCTAATTTATAGCTTTCATATGAAGGGTATAACCCAACTATAGCACAAGAATGGGGGGAAAGGGCCAAGGGAGGGGAAAGGTGGGGGAAGGTTAGGGTGGAGGGTGGGTAATAGGTGGGGCACACCTATAGTGCATGTTAGAATGGGTACAGGTGAAACCTACTAAATGCAGGATACAAATGTCTACATACAATATCTAAGAAAATGCAATGAAGGCTATGTTGAATAGTTTGATGAGAATATTTCAGATTGTATTTGAAAACAGCACATTGTACCCCTTGATTGCACTAATGTACAAAGCTATGATTTAAGAATAAAAAAAAATAATTTACCTTTTAAAATAATGATGTGCTTCTAAAAGTATATTGAGAGGAGTAAACTTTTTAGACAATAATAAAACGCTTATGTTAAGAATTAACAGACTATTGCTTACTAAGAAGAAAGCTGCTATGAATATTCACATATGGGTTTTCTGTACATTGGCTTTTTTTGGTGGGTGTAGGGTAAGTGTTTATATGTGATTGCTGGATAGTATAATAAATGTGTACTTAACCTTGCAAGAAACTGTCAAACTATTATCAGAAGTGGTTCTGATGTTTTACACTCTCATCAGCCATGTATGAGAATTTCAATTGCCCTAAATCATTGCCACTACTTAGTATTCAGTATTTTTATTTTTAGGCAATGTAGTTGGTATGTAGTAAGACATATCATTGTGGGTTTAATTTGTATTTTTCTGACGTAATGATATTGAACATTTTCACGTACTTATTAATCATTTATATGTTCTTTGTGAAGTGTCTGTCCAAATCCTTTTCTCAATTTTTATTTCAAAAGTTTGTTTCCTATTTTTGAGATTTTATAGATTCCTTTATCAAGTCATTTTTTGGATAAAGGTATTTTGAAAAACTCCCCCAGCCTTGCTTTTCTTTTTCAAATTTTTCATGGTGTCTTCCAAAGAGCAGACAATTATAATTTTGGTGACATCAATATTTCCTTTGATGGTTAGTACATTTTTTAAATACTCGCATTCAAATCTTTGCATATCTCAAGGCCGCCTATATTTTCTTTAGAATTTATATCTGTCTTTTATGTTTAGGTTGATGATCATTTCAAATTAATTTTTTGCAGGTTTATGGGGATCAAGGTTCATTGATTCCAAATGAATATTCAGTGTTTCCAGGATCGTTTGTTGAAAATATTATTATATTTTTATTGAAATAATTGGAGCCTTTATCAAAAATCAATTGACTATGTAAGAGTGGATCTATTTCTGTATTCTATTTCTTATTCCATTGATTTATATATCATACACTAAAGCTGGTGCACTATAATTACAATGGATACATTTTTTAAATCAAATTGCACAAATGATCTAACAATTCTTTATCAAATTTGTGTTGTGTATTATAGGTTCTCTGCATTTCCTTTAAATGTTACAAGCAATTTGTAAATGTGTACAAAAGAAAGAGTCTTCTAAAATGTTGATAGAAATTGCATTAAACCTATGGATCAATTTGGAACAGATGGACATCTTAATAATATGGCTTCCATTCTGCAAAGAAGGTAAACTTCTCTATTTATTTAAATTTTCCTTAAGTTCTCTAGAAAATATTTTATAGTTTTCATTGTAGTGGCATTGTATGTCTTTCATTAACTTTATTCCTGTCCATTTTGTGTTTTTGTATTTGTTATAATTTTTTTTAATTTTCATTTTCAACTGTTTGTTACTAGTATATAAAAGTACAATTAATTTTTAGAATTTAGACTTGTATCTTGCCACTTTGCTAAGTTCATTATAAATTCTATTTTTGGTAGATTCTTGAGCATTAAGAAAATGCAGATATGTCACCTGCAGGTATAATTTTAGTGCTTTCTTTATAATTTTTATGTCAGTTGGTTTCTTTTATCTTGCCTTATCACACTAATTGGGAATTCCATTGTAATACTGAATGGGAGTATAAGGCAAGCATCTTTTCCTTGCTCCAAATCTTAGGATTTTAGTTTATCACCACTAGGTATAATGTTAGTTGCAGAGTTTTCACAGATGCCCTCAAAGAATGACAAAGAAGTGGGCAGTGCCTGTGGCTCAAGGAGTAGGGCACCAGCCCCATATACCGGAGGTGGTGGGTTCAAACCCGGCCCCGACCAAAAAAACTGCAAAAAAAAAAAAGAATGACAAAGAAGATACAACAGAAGATGCCATTCATAGACAAATAGCTGAATTGTGAGGAATAGAATTCAGAATATGGATGCCAAATAAGATTAATAGAATAGAGAAAAAGATGGAAATAGAAATACAAACAGTAGTTCAAAAGCTGTCTCAAGAAATTAATGAATTCAAGGACAAAGTCACCAAGGAAATGGACATAATGAAAAAAGATATGCAGAGCTCAAGGAAGTGAAAAAGTTATTTGAGTAGTTTCAAAATTAGTCCCTCAGCAATAGAGTTGAGCAGGCAAAAGAAAGGACCTCAGAAATTGAAGACAAGGCATTTGAATGATCCCAAGCATTCAAATAGGCAGAAAAAATGGAAAACAGGAACAGAACATTCCCTGAGAGAGTTGTGGGATCATTCCAAAAGATCAAACATCTGAATTATAGGGATGGAATTTTCCAAATTTTAGGGATTCCTGAAGGAGAAGGTGATGGTCCTAAAAGCACAGATCCTTTGCTCCAAAATATTATGTAGGAGAATTTCCCAAGCATTGAAGGAGATACAGACATTCAGATAGTAGATAGTTTCAGAATCCTAGCATGACTCAACCCAAATAAAGCATCTCCCAGACACATTGTAATTAACTTTGCCAAAGTTAATATGAAAAAGAAAACCCTGCAAGCATCTAGACCAAAGAAAAGCATTCCCCACAAAGGGAAAAATGTTAGGATGACCGCAGATCTGTCAGCTAAAACTTTTCAATCCAGAAGAGGATGCCCAACCTTCTAAAGCAAAACAACTTTCAGCCCAGGGTCTTGTATTCATCTAAACTGAATTTTGTTTGTGATGGAGAAATCAAATATTTTACTGGCATCCACATGTTGAGGAAATTTGCCATAACTAAACCAGCTCTGCAGGAAATACTCAGACCCACTTTCCATAATGACCAGCACAAAGGTCTACCACAAAGTAAACTCACCCAGCATTTATCAAACAGAAATTAACTTCTACAATGGTGAAAGGATGAAAAATATACACTGGATCTTTGAAAAACAAGATGGCCAAAACATCCCTTAAGAAAGGGAAGGAGGATTACAGCTTATCATCAAAAAAGTCATTCATCATGATCAAGTAGGCTTCATCCCAGGGATGCAAGGCTGGTTTAACATACGCAAGTCTATAAACGTTATCCACCATATTAACAGAGGCAAAAATAAAGATCACATGATCCTCTCAATAGATGCAGAAAAAGCATTTGATAAAATCCAGCATCCTTTTCTAATTAGAACTCTGAAGAGTATAGGCATAGGTGGCACATTTCTAAAACTGATTGAAGCTATCTATGACAAACCCACAGCCAATATTTTACTGAATGGAGTAAAACTGAAAGCTTTTCCTCTTAGAACTGGAACCAGACAAGGTTGTCCTCTGTCACCTTTACTATTCAACATAGTGCTCGAAGTTCTAGCCAATACAATTAGGCAAGACAAGGAAATAAAGGGAATCCAAATGGGAGCAGAGGAGGTCAAACTCTCCCTCTTTGCTGACGACATGATCTTATACTTAGAGAACCCCAAAGACTCAACCACAAGACTCCTAGAAGTCATCAAAAAATACAGTAATGTTTCAGGATATAAAATCAATGTCCACAAGTCAGTAGCCTTTGTGTACACCAATAACAGTCAAGATGAGAAGCTAATTAAGGACACAACTCCCTTCACCATAGTCTCAAAGAAAATCAAATACCTAGGAATATACCTAACGAAGGAGGTGAAAGACCTGTATAAAGAAAACTATGAAATCCTCAGAAAGGAAATAGCAGAGGATATTAACAAATGGAAGAACATACCATGCTCATGGATGGGAAGAATCAACATTGTTAAAATGTCCATACTTCCCAAAGCAATCTACCTATTCAATGCCATTCCTATCAAAATATCAACATCATACTTTCAAGATTTGGAAAAAATGATTCTGCGTTTTGTATGGAACTGGAAAAAACCCCGTATAGCTAAGGCAGTTCTCTGTAATAAAAATAAAGCTGGGGGCATCAGCATACCAGATTTTAGTCTGTACTACAAAGCCATAGTGCTCAAGACAGCATGGTACTGGCACAAAAACAGAGACATAGACACTTGGAATCGAATGGAAAACCAAGAAATGAAACTAACATCTTACAACCACCTAATCTTTGATAAACGAAACAAGAACATACCTTGGGGGAAAGACTCCCTATTCAATAAATGGTGTTGGGAGAACTGGATGTCTACATGTAAAAGACTGAAACTGGACCCACACCTTTCCTCACTCACAAAAATTGATTCAAGATGGATAAAGGACTTAAACTTAAGGCATGAAACAATAAAAACCCTCCAAGAAAGCATAGGAAAAACAGTGGAAGATATTGGCCTGGGGAAAGACTTCATGAAGAAGACTGCCATGGCAATTGCAACAACAACAAAAATAAACAAATGGGACTTCATTAAACTGAAAAGCTTCTGTACAGCTAAGGAGACAATAATAACCAAAGCAAAGAGACAACCTACACAATGGGAAAGGATATTTGCATATTTTCAATCAGACAAAAGCTTGATAACTAGGATCTATAGAGAACTCAAATTAATCCACATGAAAAAAGCCAACAATCCCTTATATCAATGGGCAAGAGACATGAATAGAACTTTCTCTAAAGACGACAGACGAATGGCTAACAAACACATGAAAAAATGTTCATCATCTCTATATATTAGAGAAATGCAAATCAAAACAACCCTGAGATATCATCTAACCCCAGTGAGAATGGCCCACATCACAAAATCTCAAAACTGCAGATGCTGGCGTGGATGTGGAGAGAAGGGAACACTTTTACACTGCTGGTGGGACTGCAAGCTAGTACAACCTTTCTGGAAGGAAGTATGGAGAATCCTCAAAGCACTCAAGCTAGACCTCCCATTTGATCCTGCAATCCCATTACTGGGCATCTACCCAGAAGGAAAGAAATCCTTTTATCATAAGGACACTTGTACTAGACTGTTTATTGCAGCTCAATTTACAGTTGCCAAAATGTGGAAACAGCCTAAATGCCCACCAACCCAGGAATGGATTAACAAGCTGTGGTATATGTATACCATGGAATACTATTCAGCCATTAAAAAAAATGGAGACTTTACATCCTTCGTATTAACCTGGATGGACGTGGAAGATATTATTCTTAGTAAAGCATCACAAGAATGGAGAAGCATGAATCCTATGTACTCAATTTTGATATGAGGACAATTAATGACAATTATGGTTATGGGGGGGGAAACAGAAAGAGGGAAGGAGGGAGGTGGGTGGGGCCTTGGTGTATGTCACACTTTATGGGGGCAAGACATGATTGCAAGAGGGACTTTACCTAACAATTGCAATCAGTGTAACCTGGCTTATTGTACCCTCAATGAATCCCCAACAATAAAAAAAAAAAAAAAAAAGAAAGGGAAGGAGGGAGGGGGTGGGAGATCAAGGAGTGTGGTACACCTTTTGGGGACACAACTATAGGAGGGTCCTTATCTAACAAAAGCAATCAATGTAACCTGGTTCTTTGTACCCTCAATGAATCCCCAATTAAAAAAAAAAAAAAAAGAGGCACAGGCTGGCTGACTATGTACAAAAACTCAGGCCAGGTATCTGTTGCCTGCAAGAGACTCTTCTTACCTCAAAGGATAAAAAAAGACTCAAAGTGAAGATGAACATCTGTAATATAGGCAATGGAGATCAGAAAAAATCAGGGGTTGCAATCTTATTTGTAGATATAATTATATTTAAACCAGCAAACATAAGGAAAGAAAAGGATGGACACTACATAATTTGTCAAGGGCAAAAATCAATATGAAGAAATTGTAATAATTAACATTTATGCACCATACTTGAAAGCTCCTCAATTTATAAAAAGTGAGGTGACAGTTATGTTAATCAATTTGATTTAAGCATTCCACATTGTATATCAAATCATTACATTGTACCCCATAAATGTGTACAGTTATGATTTAGTAAAGAATTAAATTTTTAAAAAAAGGAATTCTCCTCCACAATGTGGCTTAAAGGCATATAAATTACTGAATATTTGGAGGCTTCCTGAAGCAGAAATCTAGAGTATTTTTATGCAAATATTAGGTATTATATAATTGAACTTTAAAATATTTTAATATACATCACTGAATTATAGAGACATTTTAAAGACATAACATGTAATTATCTAACACAAATTAAAATATCACCTAATAGTCTGTATGTTAAAATTTCCTAAATTGTCCCAAATAGATCTCTGGTTTCTTCAAGTAGAACAATTATATTTGGTTACTGTATCTCTCAAGTCCATTTTAAATAATTTTCCTTTGCTTGCTTCTCTTCTCCTTCCACACTCTTTTTATGGTAATGATTTATTGAAGAAATCATATTATTTGTTCCTTAGAATCACTCACTTTCTAAATTTTGCAAATTAGTCTTTACTGGTTTCAATTAATTTGTTTCTCTTCTTACCATATTTTTTTTTTTTTTTGAGTCACAGTCTTATTATGTTGCCCTCGGTAGAGTGCTCTGGTGTCCCCGCTCACAACAACCTCAAACTCTTGGGCTTAAGTGATTCTCTTGCCTCAGTCTCCCAAGTAGCTGGGACTACAGGTGCCCTCCACAACACCTGTCTATTTTGTGACTGTAGTTGTCATTGTTGTTCGGCAGGCCCAGGCTGGATTTGAACCTGCTGCTAAGGTTGATCAGTGTCTTGGGTGGTATTCCCTTCATTATAAAGTATCCTACTAGCATTCCATTTCATGGTTTTGGCATTGGTTGGTAGTTCTTGCCTAAACACATTATTTTACTAGAGGTGAAAAAAATGGTGATTTTCTGATTCTCTATTTTTGCATTTGTTAGCTGGAATTCTCTACAGCAGAATTTTTCAAAATCTTTTTTTGTTGTTGTTGTTGCTGTTGTTACTTTAAAAGGGTTCATATAGGAAAGACAAGACAAGTGTTTAATTCTTTCCCTCAAAAAAACCCATTTTCAGAATAATGAAATGATATCCTAGCTACCTTACTGGAAATAAACAAAATTTCGTTTCATTATCAACTTATGGATTTTTTTACATATTTATGGGGTTCAACTGTTTGCGACCATTATTCTTTTTGGATCCAATGTACGCCACTGGGAACTGCTGATACTTTGAAGATTATGTCCAAAGTGTTGTCCAGGAAAACCCATCCATTTTGTTCAACTTTCTATTGATATGTTCCAGCTCTGATATTTTTCTCTCCCTCATACTTCAAATTGTGGTATTGATAGTTAACATATCTTTCCCAGTTTGTCTATGAAAGAGCTCATGTAACAGTTTTTCTGGTTAAATCCCCCTTTCATTACGGTAGGTTAACTTTCACAACCCATTCTGCCAGGACAGTACACTAGGTGAGCAAGTTTTGTTCCTTTGTACTAAATACAAATTTGATATTAAATACTTAACAGGATACAATAGTAACTCATAGGTAGTGTATACTGACCTCCACTACAGTTTTGCAGAGGGCAGAATATTTCATAGGTTCATTAGTTAAGCAGTTTATCTCTCCTATTATTTCTCCATTGAGTACATACTCTGTGTAAATTATCGAATAATCTTTCTCCTCTGACTCTGGTACTTGCTCATTCCCGAAACCTGGCTTTGATCGTTTAAGCTGTTCAGAAACAAAGAAGGAGAAAAATACACATGCCAGTTAACTTGTGTTACTGAAATTATCTGATTTATGAGTCTTTGCACCTTGCTTTAGACAACTTTAATTTATACATATACCCTGAGAATACTTATTGCTCATTCCTTTTCAATAAATTTATTAAATTAGCAATGATTTAGACACAAAGAATTTTTACATACTTCGATCTTTCTGATTCCTTCTACTCAGCCAACCTACACCCATTGTAGAATGGTAAAATATGCAACTAATATAAACATAAGGTGAATAACAATTTGCAATTTTTCATATTAAAAGGTGACTCTTTTGGTGGTTTCTTGTTATCTATAAGAAAGTATGGCTTAAAAGGTAATGTTTGGTAATGGCAATGTTTTCCATTGTTTGGACATGGAAATTGTCATTTAGTTGGCAGCTGTAGTCATTAAAAAAAGGAACTACACAGTTTTTAAAAGCTATAATTTTTCAGCTTTATAAAGTTTTTAAAAGCTAATGTTCATAAGTGCATTTATTAATAACTCTGTCTTACCTTCACCATGCCTGATATAATTATATAAATTCCTTTGGGCTCATCACCTTCTTTAAATATATCATTTCCACAATCATATGTTACAACCCTGGCTCTTTCCTAAAAAATATCACCAAATACATAAGCTATAAATAATATTTTAATAATGGTAGGTAGCATTAAAGTTTACATTTTGAAAAGAGTTTTACATTTTTAAAGTAAATTTCATTCAATATGATCTGAGACATCATGTTAGTAATAAAATTGTAAGAGAAAATAGGAATTACAGACTGCAAAGAAAGGAAGATGGATATCTATATTCATGGATACATGTAATTTTAGGTATTTATATATGGATTAGAAGAGAAATAATCTGGGAATATGAATGTAATGAGAAGATGAAAATATTTCATCTGGATGAAAAGTAATGACAGCAGATGTAGGCTAATGTAACATAAATGTCTTATATAGCCTCATGCTCTAGTCTAAATAGTTGATAAAGTAAATAAAGAATTCATTTATTCAAAATATCTTAAGCAGGTGAAAATATATTTATTCTTTTGGTAAAAAAATAGATACAGAAGAAGAATATTGTTAGAACAAGTTAGATTTAGATTCACTTATTTGTTCATTCCACACGCATATTCTAGGGCATGGGTATGAAAAGATGGACAAGCTAAAAATTACAATAGGAGAGAGAGAGAGAGATGTGCATATAATTGTAATAGGATATACCTAACACAATACTGAAGATATCATATACTGGATGCAATGGTGGCAACATTGGTCCTCCAAACTCAGGATGGACCACAAGGTGATTGTCTTCTGGTGGGGCATTTGATTGCAATGCCCACTTTTCTGAGTGCCTCTGGTGGGGATGTTTCCAGAGGAGTAATAAGCAGAGTAATAAGATTAAAAGAAAGGGCATTTCAAGAAAAGTAAATAACACACAGAGATGAAGGAATTAGAAAACAGTGTAAAGCATATGGGACATCATAAATAGTTCAGTACAAATACAGCATAGGGAGTATGTGGCAAATGGGAAACAGAAGGTGAAGCTTGAGAGGTATGCAAAAGACAGACTGGGGAAGGATTTCTCATATCATTTACAAGGGTTTTGATTTTATCCCGTAAGCAATAAGGAACATTTAGAAAATTTTAAACTAGATAGTATCACAGTTAAATCCTTATTTTAAAAATGATTGTTAGTTACTAGGAAATAAAAATACTACCTGAATGAAATCTATATGGTCTGGATCTTTATCTAGCCATGGAATATGATATAGAGCTTCTTCAACAGTAAGAGGCTTGATAAAAGGTTGAAAATCAAGCACTTGTCTTTTTTTGGCCATGATTAACTAAAACCACAAAATTTAAGAAAGAAGATGAACCAACCTGCTGTTTGAAGAACATTTAAAACAACTATGTTTTTGTACTGTTCCCTATTCTTGATCTCCTGAGATTTTTGTTCTATAGACTATGAAAACCTCCAAGCCCTTTCCCTGGCAGTGGTTCTCAACCTTCCTAATGCTGCGATGTATTTTTCATTGTTACAAAGGGGTCGTGACCCACAGGTTGAGAACAGCTGCCTTATAGCATTTTCTTGTATCTGTGGGTGATCATTATTTTGAAGTCTTAGATTTAATTTTTAAAAGTAAACCTTTTTATTGGAGCAAAAAAGTGTACAAATCATAAACATTCCCTCAAAGATTATTCACAAAGTGTAAACATCTTTAGTGACTTCACATCTTGGATGGAGTTGAAACACATTCTTCTTAGTAAAGTATCACAAGAATGGAAAAGCAATTATACAATGTACTCAATACTAATATGAAGCCAGTAAGCAATTTAATGTATGCTCACCAAGGATACAAACTCATTTCAATTCAAGTTGTGGGGGATGTTCCCACTGAATGGGTACATGGTGTGGGTGTTTAGCACACCTTTTGAGTGTAGAACATAACCACAAGAGGGACTCTGCCTAACAAAATCAAATATTTTGACTTGGTTGTACCCTCACATTAACCCCCACACACAAAATTTTTTTTAAATTTTTTTAAAAAATTAAAAAAATGTTTTACACATTTTTTTACAAATGTTTCTAGAAACAAGAAATAAGACATTTGCTACCACAGAGTCTTTCCTTAAGGTCTCTTCTAATAATTACTTCTAACCAAAGATAACCATGATTCTTCTCTTATCATAGTTTATCTTTTTCTGATTTATAGCTTTATCTGCATAAAAAAACCTTGTTTCTATTTGGTTTCCTTTGCTCAATATTATGTTTTTGAGATTTATACAGTTGATTCTCTAGGGCGCAAGTTGCAACTATTACCTGTGGGCCAACACCGGCTTGATACCTGCTTTTGTAAAATTATTTTTGGATCATAACCATGTCTATTTAATTGTATGTTGTCTAGGTACTTCAATGGCATAATTTAATAATGGTAGCAGGGGGCATTTGGCCCATATAATATAAAATATTTGTTACCTTTTATGGAAAATGTTTGTCAACCCCTTGCAGCACACATATTCAGCAGAATTTTTTAGTTCTTGCCACATGAGTGTTACCTACCTTTTGTTAGGTTCTACTTAACAATTCAGAGTTTTAAATTGCAATTGTGAGTAGACTATCTTTCTACACTTTTTATTGGGGAAAAATGTTGTATATTGATTTTATTTCAGAATACCTTATCAAATTCTTTTATTAGTCCTACTGTTTTTAGGTTAATTCCTTAGGAATTGTTTCCTCTTTTCAATCTTTCTTTGTTGACTGGCTAAGACCTCCAGCAGAGTGTTCACTAGTTGGAAGGGCACTCATTATATATTTTGCTAACATAGTTGTTTACTGCTGACTTTAAGGCCATTCCTTCTCTTATTAGTTTTCCAAGGTTGTTTTGAACATTCTGAATGAGGGCTGAATTTTATCAGGTGGGTTTTTTCATCTCTATGTGAGTCACCTAGCTATTTTGGGAGATAAAACCTACTTAAACAAAGTATATTACACATTTGATAATACTACCCGATTCAGTTCACTACTATTATACTCAGAAGTTTTGTATATCTATTTACAGCTTTATTATTTTTTATTTCCACCTTTGATGTTAAGTTTGTACTTCCAGAATAGGTTAGCATCCCTTTCTATCTTTTTACATATAATGGTATCATTTATATAACTTATAAAAAGGAAATGTAGTCAATCCTAACCTTATCCCATTGCATGTTCTCGTAAGTTATGGTTTATATAGAAAACATTATTTCGGGGTTACAGATAATTCTCAAGAACATAGTGTAATTCCCACTATAATGTAGGATAAAGAATAGATTCATCAAATGCTTGGTTTGGGAGCAAATAAGAGAAAAAGGTTGTCCCTCATTGTAGCAAAAATCAAAAAAGAAGTTGACCATTGGGACTGCAGGAAGGAAACTGTCTATGATGGGTGCTTGTATTTTGATAATTATTTTAAGAGAGATTTTCATATCTTAGGAATGGTCAAAATGGAAAGAGTCAAAAGTAGGCTTGAAGAATGTGAATGACTATACATCAAGTCAATATATTTGCTTTAACAATATCCTCTCTTACCTTATTAATTTCAGTACCTTCGATTTTATAAATAATTCCTTTTGACCTGAAAACCTTAATAATTTCTTTAGCCATATTTAGCATGACATTACTCTCTTCCTTTGTTTTCATAGTGACAGTGATTTCTGGGTGATCATATTCTAAGTAGCCTGAAAATCATAAAATATTTTTAGGTGGAATAAGAACAATGTTTTAAATGTTTAAGCCAATATTCTGATCTAAAAACTCTAAGAGTACCCCCCTTCTCACAGGGAAATATATCTCTTCCTGGAGGGGCCATTGCAATCAGTTATTCCCTAGTAGTGCCAGAGTTCTGCCTGCCCTTATCTCGGCAGTACTTACACTTCTGCTAAGTCCATATCCTAGGATTAACAGTCATACTTGTGTAGAGAGTGGGAGGCTTCCTGGAGTGCATGACCTACTTTCAAATTCTGTTTGAATTAGGATTTTTAAGTACAGACTGTGCTTAGATATGGCTTATGATTTATTTCTCTCATTCATCCTGGGTCATTGTCCATTCACCTTGCCAATGCATCTAGATGAGATGACTCACACATCTATGCTCTTCTGCCTGTCTCATCTGGATTCCTGATGCCTGTGAAAATTTCATCCACTTAGATTTTACATTTGGGCTTCTCCTTAATCATGACCTCTTATCTGGCTTGGTAACTATCTGCCATTTGAAGATCTCTCAAGCCTGACCTCATTTCCATGCTTGCCATATCCTTTTGCAGCCCACCATCCGGTACAAAACCCTTTATTCCTCCTCACACATCAACATTATACTAAGGGGGTCTGTCTGTTCTACTTGCATAATTTGTCCTGCACCAGGAATACGACTTGGCATGACTCAGAGAATAGGTTGTTGGCGTGTTTGGCCATTGGGCCTCCCAGCAGATCTAATAGACTCTCTTTTGATTTCAACTCATTGCCAAGACCTAACTCTTTAAATGGCAGTTCTGTGGCAAGTGAAGGTAAAAAATAACTTCTTTCTTTGTGTCACTCAAGAAGGTAATGTATTTCTGGTTTGGAAGAAATAATTCATAAAGGCTATAATGACATGCATGATCATGGCGTGCTAATTCATATAAACAGAAATAACGTTCATTGTTGTATAAGGCAGAGAGAACAAGTGTGGATAAGAAATATTGTATTTTTCCATCTGATGAAAATAAGATCACATTCATTGTTCAAGTTATTCCTTTCATCATTATTACTGAGTAGGTTTTCTCTAAAAATTAGCTCTAGTTATAAAAAAAAAACATTGCCTTTCTGAAGTAGTGATCATAAGAGAAGGTCATGGTAAATATTTAGGATGGCAGCCACTTACCTAGCTCTTTCATAGCATGTTCTATATTCTTTGTTACCCGCTTTAATAACATCTAAGGACCAAAAGAAATGTTACTCTTCATTGGAAAAACAGACTTTTATAAGATGTCATTTGCAACTGAAGGATTTTTAACCTAAATTAATAAATTTAAAGAAATGAAGGGCTTTCCAGCAATTGGAATTGAATTTTGTGCTGCAGCACTCTTTTTTTCAGTAGGACTGGGTGATGAAGATAACAAGTAGCATTAGGCAGATTTCGAGACATTTTACTTTAGGATATTATTGATTCTGAAAAAAGCAGGCATGGTAGGTACTTTCAACTTTATGAGAGCCTCAAAATTGGTACATGAGGATGGCTTATGGGCACATATTGTATTAATTTGTCTCAATATTGAAAAAAAAAAACACCTAGAATTTTGGACCTAGCATTTAGTGTTTACTAGCTATGTGATTTTGGGCAGAATCATTTAAGTTCTCTTTTTCCTCATCTGCATAATGAAGCAATGAGTATAGGTTTCCCTCTGGATTATTGTTTTCTTCTTTGTATTTGCCAAATTAGTTGCTTTTATTTCCATTCCTGTATACTGTGGGGAAAACAAGGATGGAAAGAGAAAGAGGGAGTTTTGGGGCATTATGAGGAAGCTCTCTGTGCTCAATACTGCTGTCACTTCTCACCTTCAAATATTTCCCATGGAAAGCATCTGTAGCCTGACAGATCATGGAGCTTGCATTGGGAAATCATTGCACATTGGTTTCCTGATAGTTCCCACAAAGACAGAAAGGTGTCTTCCAAGAGCCTTGCAACTTGATGATATGGCACAGACATTTTAGTGAAGAAGTATTTGAGTAATTTAAATGTAGACTAGTTAAAGTTATTATACAAATTAGCAAAGCAGAAATCAAATATCATATCTACATAAATAGAGAACACGATGGGTGAGGGCAAGTGAGCGGCAGGGGGACTGAACTCTTTCCTTATTATTTAAGGTTTTCCTCACCTGTTTAGCCTGTTTAGAACTTGCAATCTGATCAATTATAGTCATTACATCTGATTCACCTTGGACATATCCTTTTAGTATGGCATACCTAAAGGACAGCTGATGACACATCTTTTTATCTATTATTTGCAGCAACTTTGGTGTAATGAGCTGAAAAACAAAACGGGAATACAATTTCATATAAACTGTACAAATACTATTTAATTATATGCTGATTACTTTAACCAACATATATAATAGTAGGTAACTGCCCTCAATGGTAAATACTGTAACCTGTCAATGTTCTTACTTCTTTTATTTATGATGTCTTTATAACTTTGTGACAATAGCTATTTCTCTATGACTAATAATACTGGGCACCTTTATGAAGTTTAAAACTTTATTCTTTACTTATAAAGAATTTGATGCTATTTTCAACTAGCTAAATTTCTCGAAAAAATGTGATACATTTTTTGGGCTTAGGTCACAAAATACCTATATAAAGTACTGTCATTTTTATATGCCAAATCTCCTACTAAATTTCTTATTAGATGGTTCCATAGGTAAGAATCCACCACAGCCATACTGCTTGTTAGAACCCCAAATTAACTTCTCTTCTCCGTCTCCTTGGTTCTTTGTAAAGGATTGAAGTCTATGGGTTATTTGTTACCACTGCGCAGTCCCCTAGCTTTAGTCATTTGCTGTTCCCTTTGTTTCCTATCTATATTGCACAACCTTCGTACTCTACCCGCCAACCACGAGCCATTAATCCCCAAAGAGATTATACTCAGCTTTGGGGTTCAGTCCAAGTATCACCTAACAAAGGAAATCTTTTCTATCCAACCAGCATTCTGTACATATTCCTGTTTTGTACTTACACTACCATATAACATTAGAATATGTAGATTATTTGTCATTTTTCTTGTACAATAAGCCCCCTGGGGATAGAGCTTATATCAAATGTGTCTTCATAGTTGAAGAGCCAACCGTTTGACATAAGATAAGGGTTCAGAGTTTCAAGATTACATAAACAAACTTTTCTTAGGTAGTTCATCAGTTTCTTCATCTAAATTAATTGGTAGGCTGTCTCTATCTCCCTGTCAAGAATTAATCAGTCATTACACTACGTGAGATGACCTTCTGCAGGTCAAATTGCACTCTAGCATTACTTACAGTTCCCTAGAATACTAAAAAATAAAGGAGCTACTATTTATATACTTTTATACCTGGTTGATTTATACCTCTCAGTAGCAAAATTATATTTAAATGTATGTAAGAAAGATCTAAATGTAAAGATTCTGTTAGCTTTATCTGTAGATGAACTTTGTTTTATTTAGCTTTGTATCTACCGCAGTGCTTGTGTGTGTGTGTGTGCGCCTTATTTTTGTATGTATAGAGAAAAAGGTAGAAGATGCAGTTGGGTGAAGAGAGAGAATATCCTCTGTATTTATTTATATACTTACATGCCTTGTGATGGAATGAGTTTTATGTCACTAAAAGAATCATATGAAAAATATGCCCATCATACTTGTTATAGAAACATATATTAGATAAAGGTCATTTTTGATATCATGATTATATAATAGGGTGAACTGAACATAATATGAAATGTGTATTTTTTCCCTTAATTTGTATGAATGTATGCTATTTGTTTTGTCCCTATGAATGGTTTGCATGGTTTTTTGTTTTGTTGATTTTCATCTTTTATTCCCTAGGTACCTACAGAAATAAACATTACTTTGGGGTTAACTTGTACTTCCCTGGTATACATTAGTGTAGAATTTCTCATGTGCTCTCTATTCAAAGAAAAGGCTGTGAAAAGTATTTCTATACTTCATGTGCTAAATGAATTTCTAATATAATTGGATATTCATCATATAATATTACAAAATTCTTGTCTACGGTAGCTAGAATTTGAAACATAAATATTAGTGCAACATGATGTGGTAGCCATAAAATTAGGAAACTAATTTTAGTCTACATTTCATAAAAATACGCAGGAATTTGAAATTGCATGATTTGTCTTTTACCTTCAATATACGTAGTAAACGAAGAAGTCGAACAATTTTTATAAAGACCACTGCTTGAACCATATCAAAATTATACTTAATGACCTTTGTGTCAGTAAGTATTACATCTACAATGCCAATTAATGTAATTGCTAATTCAAATATGTTCCAGGTATGTGAAAAATATTCCTTCCTTGTTGCTGCCATCTGTTGATTTAAAAAGAAATTAATTATTATACTTTTTATATTTTGTGATGTTGTATTATATTTTTGGTTTTTACATTTTCCACCATAACTTAAGGATTACCAATTTGCTTTTTCTCTCATTTATATTAAGACTCTACATGTATGAAATACTACCATTTTTCTCTCATTTATATTAAGACTCTACATGTATGAAATACTACCAGGAAACCAAAATCAAACAAACAAAAAAAGTTCATCAATTCTATCTTGTAGTAAAGAAACACTCAAAGGACTGCTGATTTAGGATTAGGTATAAAGCTCAGTTGTAGACAAAAAGAAACAAATTTATATAATGACACTCTAAAAGATAGCAGTAATGGAAAAGCAGGAAATTGAAACAAAAACATAGTGTCACAGGGTCTTTTAATTTAAAGCAAATACGCCTAAATATCACAATATTCTTCTGTGTTGTGTTCCATTTTTTTTGTATTACGATTGCTATCCAAAATGGTGATTCTGAGTAAAAAAGAAAAAAATTAGATTATGTTTGTTGTGATGCATGTGGGCAAGGTTTTTATTAAAGCAAGATCTAAAGATTTATTTATTAAAAGGTGGATTCTTCACTAACTTCACTTCTGTAGTTTCATTCTGGGATTTTATAACTTTATATTCTAGAGATTGTTAAAACTTAATTGGCATAATAAAACTCATTTTTAACTTTTTAAAAACTTTTGTAAAAGTAACCATTCCATCAAAATGACCTTGGTGATTGTATCAATCTTTTTCTTTATCTCTGTAAACATATTTGTAGAGCTAACACTTTATCAACACATGTACATGCACATAAACACATTTCAGAAGCTACTTCTGTATGTTTTACTCCATAATCATGTGTTTCTACACTAGAGCAAAAATAGCTTATTAGAATGCTTTTCAATAGGCCGAATAATGGCAGTCTTTTATTTTATTTTTTTATTATTAAATCATAGCTATGTACATTAATGTAATCACGAGGCACCATATACTGATTTTATAGACCGTTTGACACATTTTTCATCACACTGGTTAACATAGCCTTCCTGGCATTTTCTTAGTTATTGTGTTAAGACATTTATATTCTACATTTACTAAGTTTCACATGTACCCTTGTAAGATGCACCACAGGTGTAATCCCACCAATCACCCTCCCTCTGCCCATCCTCCCCCCTCCCTACCCTCCCTCTTCCCTTTCCCCTATTCTTAGGTTACAACTGGGTTATAGCTTTCATGTGAAAGCCATAAATTAGTTTCATAGTCAGGCTGAGTACATTGGATACTTTTTCTTCCATTCTTGAGATACTTTACTAAAAAGAATATGTTCCAGCTCCATCCATGTAAACATGAAAGAGGTAAAGTCTCCATCTTTCTTTAAGGGTGCATAATATTCCATAGTGTACATATACCACAATTTATTAATCCATTTGTGGATCAATGGGCACTTGGGCTTTTTCCATGACTTAGCAATTATGAATTGGGCTGCAATAAACATTCTGGTACAAATATCTTGGTTATAATGTGATTTTTGGTCTTCTGGGTATATATAGGAATTATAGGATCGAATGGCAGATCTATTTTTAGATCTCTAAGTGTTCTCCAAACATCTTTCCAAAAAGAATGTATTAATTTGCATTCCCACCAGCAGTGTAGAAGTGTTCCCTTTTCTCCACATCCATGAATGGCAGTCTTTTAAATAAGATAGTTGCACGATGAGAAATTGCTTCTCTCATTTTTATTAAAGTTTCTTACGTAGCTTTGAAAGTTTTTTCCTTCACAAATCTAGAGAGCCAACTAGAGTATTTGTTGATTCAGACATTTTTTTTTGGATGAATACTTTTAAAAGGTGACTTTTTAGAAGTAATTCAAAGAAAATAGGAAAACTGAAACATTTACAAATCCACTACTACTGGGCATAAGACCAGATTAGAACACATAGTCCTCTTTTCTTGAGTTGACTATATTAATTTGAAGGTACTCATGTTATAACTTAATCTGAGTTCTGGAAATGAAGATTTCATTGCCTTGAATCTGTAGTGGAAATTTTTTCTGACAGTTCTGTCCAAGGCCAGCTGAATGCCAACTGAATATAGTTGAGGTGTGTTTCCAGTTAAAAATGCAATTTCTAGTATAATAAGAATATTATGGAAGGGGCTCATTTTTGAAAGTTAAAGTGAAATATATGTGAAAAATTTCTATATCTGTACCCACGTGTTTTACCTCACTTAACTATTACCTAGCAGTTGAGCTGGTAAACTTATAATACTGGTACAAGTAATTTTTAAATAATACACAAGTGTGACCTGATATAGTGGTTTGATATCATAACATCTTTCTTTTTAAATATAATTATTTGAATATAGATGTGGTAAATGAAAATATATTCTCATACTGGTAATTATAACATTAGTTTGGAGTGCAATGACTGAAATATTGAAGCATTTATTCCAGGGGAGAAAATATTCAAAACACCTGCTATTTTTTTATGGTTCATTCTGTTAGTCCTTTATTTCAGAAAATATTTCTTGAAGACTTGCTATAGCTCTGAGAATGGGAGGCTTCAAAGATGACTGTGAATTCCAGCTTGGGAATTGGGTTTCCAGTGGAATTCTGAAGGAAGAATAGGTTTGGAAAACAGATTTCTTTTGAATATGCTGCTTGGGATGTTTGTACAGTATTTAGTGAGGGATCCCGTCAGCAGTTATCTACATGATCTGAGGCTTTGGATAAAATATGGGAGTCATTAGATTATGAATAATAGTCGATAACAGAAAAGTAGAGAAGACAGCAGGTCTTTGAAGTCCTTTATCGTTTAATTGACGTCTAAGTCTCTTGCCTCATTTTCTATATCCTTCAGACTAGTTTAACATCTATCTCTTCAGTCTTCATCCTGACCAAGCCAGCCCTGGAGCTCTGTATTGGAAATGCTATTCCTTACATACATGTATGCCACAGTTTTGATTCTAAGTTTTCTCTTTTTCTTATTATCCTTTGGGCTATGCACTCATATACTCATTTTCTTCTTTGATTCCTATACATTATTTAAAATTTAGCCCAAGCATCTCTGTCCATTGAAAACATTCCTTCTCTGACCCTACTATTTTGTGTGAGAAACTCCTTCCGTTTATTCCCATAGTATTCTGTGTATTTCTCTATTGTACCAAAGATACTGATCTGTAATTTTGATTAATTTGTCCTCTCTTACTTAGCCTGATGCCCTTACTTTCACTTCACTCTGTTTCTAAGAAAGTATAGGAGACAGGCGTAGTCATGTCCAACGGGTAGAGTATGATCCATTATAAATTAAGAAATTGCTATGCTTGTTTGTAAACAGATACCTGTATGTTTAGTTATAGAGAGTCATTTCTTTTAAGCCTGCTGCATTTGGCCATGCTGAGATAATTCAATATCTGAATCTCGGAAGCAAAGGATAAGATCCTGGCCTTGTGAAGTCCTGCTCAAGTCATCATTTAGCCTCTCTGGATGTTTCATTTTCTTCTTATTGAAACAGAGAATTAGTTGGATTATTACCTTAGAAACTTGAAAGAACTGCTTTAAAGAATAAGACTTTATCTAGAGACCAAGTATTTCAAAACAGAAGGAATTATCTGGAGGGCACAAGAATATGGCCACAGGAAAGGGAAAGTCCAGTATAAAAGGACAGTGTAGGCTTCAACAGAGGAGGGATTTATTTAATGCAAGACTGTCAAAGAATGGTTGGAAGCTCAGGTAATACCACCCTCTGGATCTCAGATGCAGAAGAGTGATCAACATTCCCCTGATAAAGTTTCAAAAGGCCCATTTCTCTAACATTAGAGAGAGGGGCGTTTTGGAAAAAGTTCGAAAATACAGGGAAGGGAATTTAAGGCAACAACTTGTGTTAGAAAGAAGATGAACTTTGCCGGATTGTATCCCAACTCTACTATTCCTTAGCTACTATGTATCTGACATTAGACAAGTGACATATGAGACACTCAGCTCCTGATCTGTTGCAACCAAGATAGCAAGGTTAATTTAAGGATTTGAAAATAACTGGTATCTTGTAGGCAAAAAAATTATTATTATTGTTATTAACATAATGGAGGCTTAAAAAGGCAAGATAAAAATGGTAGAATTAAACTAAACAGGAAAGAGAGTAAAGGAAATGATCAGTAAAGGTGAGGTTAAATATTGGGCAGTAAGGGGAAACTTTAAGTAGGAGGTTGAGACAACAGGATTGTAACTTAGGAGTGTCTTCTCAGCTATAAAGTGCAGTAGTATTTTTGTCACTAGTTCTGGTGTCTTAAGTGACCCTGATTCTATGAAGCCCACTGTGGCTATGGGAGCAGCCTAACCTTGGCAAAGTATGAAGAATAACAGGGAGATTTATTATAAGATCTAGGAGGAGCTCAATCTGTCTGCCATTCCCTAATCCCTGGGCTGCAAACCTATACCTGTCTGTGGCCTATTAGGAAATAGTTGCAAAGCAGGAGATGAGCAGCTGGTGAGCAGCTGGTGAGGAATGAAGCTTCATCTGTATTTACAGACAGTCCCCCACAGTGGCATCACCGCCTGAGTTCCACCTCCTGTCAGAGCAGCGGCAAAATTAGATTCTCCTAAAGATACAGTGAACCCCACTGTAAACTGTCTATGTGAGGGATTTAGGTTGTGCATTCTCCTTGGGAGAATCTACCCCCCATACCCTGCCACACACCCCTACAAAACCCGGGAGAAAAACTGTTTTCCATCAAACAAGTCCCTGGTGCCAAAAAGGTTGGGGACTTCTGATTTAGGTCAACCCAGCCCAGGAAGTTGAGGTTGGGAAAAGTTCAGTAACCGAAGTCAATAGCTTACAGCTAGTCAGAGAAGACCAAAACCAGGGCCAAAATCTGCTGAATCCCAGACCAAAACCAGGGCCAAAATCTATTGAATCCCAGACCAAAACTAGAGCCAAAATTTACTGAATCCCAGCTCAGTGCTCTTTCCACTACAGTGCATGTTAAATGATTTTAGGGAACTCGTCACTTTCACCCTTATGTTATCACTAACTCTGATCCTAATTGCTTTAGTTTCTTTTAGTTCTATGAAACCTTCTGTCATCTTTTCAACTAGCTTTGAATTTATTACATACAATATGATTGGATTTGAATGAAATTTTTCCCAATAACGTGGCTCAGGAGTAGCACTTAAGTTTTCCAGTAAAGACCTGAGGTTTGTCTTTTTGTGCATGTATAACATATAATTCCTCTATTTATATGTTCCTGATAAAAAATTTATATTGCCTCTCGTTAACTGATACAACACTATAATACCATCAGTTTATAGGCATACAACACCATCATTTAACATTTTTATATTTAAAAAGTAAATTGTGAATGATTTCAAGTATAAGAGAATATCAAGAAAGTTACCCATCTATTTATATATTTAGTATAAAAACAACAGAAACAAATATTCACATACTCACTGCCTTGCTCAGTTTATGACCATTGTCAATCCCTTTGGAACTCACTGTGTTTCTTTAACACACACCATTTTAAAATTTATTTTTAAAAATACAAAATCAATGCTTAGAGTATGCATATTTTCTATTCACTCACCCTAAATAATCACCTTTGATAATTAAAGGTTGTTTTGAGAAATAAAGGAAAATTTCCTACACTCCTTTAGAAAACTCTCTGTAGCTAATGTTGAAAAATGAGGTTCAGAAATCTCCTTGTTAGACATATAACACATTCACACATGCAAATTTTTGACTACCTTAAGTATGCTCTCTAGAATATAAAATGTAAGGAAAGAGTAGTTTGCATCTATTAATTCATCCTCATAGATTTCATTTAAGTTGGGTATCCAAGAGATTACAACAGGAAATGTGTTCATTAGTATTATAAGGTATCCAGCATATTCAAATTCATCTGTAAATACTATTTTGTGGCATACACGAAAAAGGAAATGCCTGTAAAACAAAAAAGACAGTTTTACCTGACAAAAGAATTACACCAAATGATCTTCATAAATACTAAGTTCTTCATATATGCTTCATATATATTCAGGCTATTAATAACAGCCTCAGAGCTTAATTCTAAAAGCAGTCACCACTAGCTAACACTTGCTGGTATTCTGCTCCAGACACTGTCCTTTTAATGTCTTCCTCTGCTAAACGTCTTGAGTCCAGTTTCCCCTCTTTCTTTCTATTTCCTTACTTCTCATCCACTTTTTCTCTTACTTTTAAAGAAATACGTCTGGTGGAAGGAATAATTCAAACTGGAAATATTTAAAGAATAAAAAGAATCTCATCTCCCAGTAATTCTAATGCTCAGGGATGGCTACCATTAACAATTTAAATATTGTTCTAGCTTTTTTATGTTTATAAGATCATTATCTATAAACATAGAAGAAATTAAATTATACTATTTTTCTGTAACTTGCTTCTTTTTCCTTTTAACAATGTATTATGAGTATGTTCCCTTTTCAAGACATATGTGGCAGTGGAACATATAGATCCAAATTTTATCAAAAAATTTAAATTGGCTCGGCGCCTGTGGCTCAAGCGGCTAAGGCGCCAGCCACATACACCTGAGCTGGCGGGTTTGAATCCAGCCCGAGCCCGCCAAACAACCAAAAAATAGCCGGGCGTTGTGGTGGGCGCCTGTAGTCCCAGCTACTTGGGAGGCAGACACAGGAGACTTGCTTAAGCCCAGGAGTTTGAGGTTGCTGTGAGCTATGATGCCATGGTACTCTAACCAGGACGACAGCTTGAGGCTCTGTCTCAAAAAAAAAAAAAAAAAAATTAAATTAAGGTATATGCTTTGAAAAATATTTTCTATTCTAAGTAGTCTAGAGAGTGGAATATAGATGAGATGATTTACTTTTTAAATTTGTAATTCTATTTTTTATTTTCTTATGGAAAATGGAGGCACTTATTGAAAATGATAAAAGAAACATTGTACCTAGGACAAGGACCCCTCAGCCCACTTCAAAGTAGGCATGCTGGGAGATCACACAGTTCTCCCAGAGATTCTTCCACTGCTCAAAACAGTCTGCAAATTCTTGTGTTCGAATTAACATCAACTGTCTCATTGTATTTCGTGATGGTTTGAAATCTCTTCCCTTTCAAAGATGATTTCAGTTTGGGGAAAAGCTAGAAGTCAGAGAGCATTCAATCTGGACTGTAGAGGGACTGAGTCCCTGGGTGATTTGATCTATCACCAAAACTCTGCCCAAGACTTGGTGCTTGCGCTGGTCATCGTAGTGATGAAGCTGCCATTCACTAGTTGCCTGGAGATGTGCCATTTTCCTCATACTGCTTCTCCCAATCTAGGAAGAACAAAGAGGTAGTACTCCTTATCAAATGTCTGCCCTGGAGGAGCATGCTAGTGATGGACAACACCTCCCAATCACAAAAATAGGGTTCATAACACGGTCTTGATCTTGCTGTGACTTTGCCACCCCTTCTTGGGACACAGAGAACCAGGCAACTTCCACTGGGATGACTGGGCCTTTCTTTATAATCACAGCCATAAATATGATTCTTCCCCAGTTACAACCTTCAGAGAATCCAGTTCATGGTTAGCCGTGTGATGCACTGCCCTTAGCAAATACAGAGCAATGCTCGTCCTCTGGTAGCAGAAGGCACAGAACACATTTTGCCACAACACGTTTCACACCAAGAACTTGAGTCAAAATGTCAGACAGTAGTTTTTGGAACTCCCAGTTCAGTTTCCAGTTCTGGCGCTGTCAGTCGCTGAACTTCCTTGATTGCAGCAAGGACACGCTCACCATTCCCAGGTATTCTGCTTGTGCAGGCCTTCCAGAACATGAATCACACTCAACAGAAACATTCGTGTCACACTTTCATATGCGCCACACTCACTGCATCATCCCTCAAAGCCTTAGGAGCCATTTGAATAGTTTCCGTGGAGGAACATCCAAGCATAAGGCAATTTTTTTTTTTTTCTTTTTTGAGACAGAGTCTCACTATGTCGCCCTCAGTAGAATGCATGGCATCACAGTTCACAGCAACCTCCAATTCCTGGGCTTAGGTGATTCTCTAGCCTCAGCCTCCCAAGTAGCTGGGACTACAGGTGCCCGCCACAATGACCAGCTATTTTTTTGTTACAGTTTAGCCAGGGCCGGGTTTGAACCCACAACCCTCTGTATATGGGGCCAGGGCCCTACCCACTGAGCCACAGTCATTTTTTTTTTATTGTTGGGGATTCACTGAGGGTACAATAAGCCAGGTTACACTGATTGCAATTGTTAGGCAAAGTCCCTCTTGCAATCATGTCTTGCCCCCATAAAGTGTGACACACACCAAAGCCCCACCCCCTCCCTCTGTCCCTCTTTCTGCTTTTCCTCCCCCACCCATACCCTTAATTTTCATTAATTGTCCTCATATCAAAATTGAGTACATAGGACTCATGCTTCTCCATTCTTGTGATGCTTTACCAAGAATAATGTCTTCCACTTCCATCCAGGTTAATACGAAGGATGTAAAGTCTCCATTTTTTTTAATGGCTGAATAGTATTCCTTGGTATACATATACCACAGCTTGTTAATCCATTCCTGGGTTGGTGGGCATTTAGGCTGTTTCCACATTTTGGCGATTGTAAATTGAGCTGCAATAAACAGTCTAGTACAAGTGTCCTTATGATAAGAGGATTTTTTCCCTTCTGGGTAGATGCCCAGTAATGGGATTGCAGGATCAAATGGGAGATCTAGGTTGAGTGCTTTGAGGTTTCTCCATACTTCCTTCCAGAAAGGTTGTACTAGTTTGCAGTCCCACCAGCTGTGTAAAAGTGTTCCCTTCTCTCCACATCCACGCCAGCATCTGCAGTTTTGAGATTTTGTGATGTGGGCCATTCTGACTGGGGTTAGATGATATCTCAGGGTTGTTTTGAGTTGCATTTCTCTAATATATAGAGATGATGAACATTTTTTCATGTGTTTGTTAGCCATTCATCTGTCATCTTTAGAGAAAGTTCTATTCATGTCTCTTGCCCATTGATATATGGGATTGTTGGCTTTTTTCATGTGGATTAATTGGAGTTCTCTATAGATCCTAGTTATCAAGCTTTTGTCTGATTGAAAATATGCAAATATCCTTTCCCATTGTGTAGGTTGTCTCTTTGCTTTTGTTGTTGTCTCCTTAGCTGTACAGAAGCTTTTCAGTTTAATGAAGTCCCATTTGTTTATTTTTGTTGTTGTTGCAATTGCCATGGCAGTCTTCTTCATGAAGTCTTTCCCCAGGCCAATATCTTCCAGTGTTTTTCCTATGTTTTCTTGGAGGATTTTTATTGTTTCATGCCTTAAATTTAAGTCCTTTATCCATCTCTAATCAATTTTTGTGAGTGGGGAAAAGTGTGGGTCCAATTTCAGTCTCCTACATGTAGATATCCAGTTCTCCCAACACCATTTATTGAATAGGGAGTCTTTCCCCCAAGGTATGTTCTTGTTTGGTTTATTGAAGATTAGGTGGTTGTAAGATGTTAGTTTGATTTCTTGGTTGTCAATTCGATTCCAAGTGTCTATGTCTCTATTTTTGTGCCAGTACCATGCTGTCTTGACCACTATGGCTTTGTAGTACAGACTAAATTCTGGTATGCTGATGTACTAAGAACTGCTTTAGCTATACGGGGTTTTTTCTGGTTCCGTACAAAACGCAGAATCATTTTTTCCAAATCTTGAAAGTACGATGTTGGTATTTTGATAGGAATGGCATTGAATAGGTAGATTGCTTTGGGAAGTATAGACATTTTAACAATGTTGATTCTTCCCATCCATGAGCATGGTATGTTTTTCCATTTGTTAATGTCCTCTGCTATTTCCTTTCTGAGGATTTCATAATTTTCTTTATAGAGGTCCTTCACCTCCTTCATTAGGTATATTTCTAGGTATTTCATTTTCTTTGAAGCTATGGTGAAGGGAGTTGTGTCCTTAATTAGCTTCTCATCTTGACCGTTATTGGTGTACACAAAGGCTACTGACTTGTGGACATTGATTTTATATCCTGAAACATTACTGTATTTTTTGATGACTTCTAGGAGTCTTGTGGTTGAGTCTTCCGGGTTCTCTAAGTATAAGATCATGTCATCAGCAAAAAGGGAGAGTTTGACCTCCTCTGCTCCCATTTGGGTTCCCTTTATTTCCTTGTCTTGCTCGCCACAGTCATTTTTAATGCCATGGTTACAAAATATGGAAGTTCACTTAAGGGCTTTTGGTGCTCCTGTGAAGAGCACAGTGACATGCACATTCCAGAGATTACCCTGAGAGCTCCCAAAACATTTTCATTATATTAACAATGGCTGGATACATTCCCGACAGACTGCAGTATAACATAAACAACTTAAAAGTAGCAAGGTTCAGGTGGCAGTGGCAAAGGGCTTAACCAGATGAACCCCAAGATGTATTCATTTCCTTTGCTTATGTAGAAGACTCTGAAATTTTATCTTTGCCAGCAGAACTATTTCTAAATGGATTGGCAATGTGCATTCCATGAAGAGGACATTCCAAAGATTTATTCATTTTTGTTATCCTTGGCAATACACCAAATATTATGGAAACATCACTACAGGGATGCAGAATCCAACCTCCGGTCTGCAGAACTGCAGCTGCAGGAGAGCACAAGATCTAGAACTTCTAACAAAAAAATTGAATTCTTTTTTTTTTTTTTTTTGATACACATAGCTCACAGCAACCTCAAACTCCTGGGCTCAAGTGTTCCTCCTGCCTCAGCTTCCAGAGTAGCTGGGACTACAGGTACCTGCCACTGAATTTATATTTTTCACTATCAAGCAGTGTAATAATGCATTATTATTGTTAAAACCAATGATATGATTAATCAATTCCTGATTAAAGATTGAGTTAAGTACTAGATCATTTTCTACCAGTCTCAGGCATAGATTTGTGAAATAAGCTAGAAGCTTTTACAATTTGGGATCCTATTTGAGAAAAATAAGATAAAATTATGAATACAGAGAAGTACGATCATGTAATCACAATGCTAGGGGCCTGCAAGACCTCAGGCCGTGCCTCTGTGAGACAGGAACCACTGGCCTTGTTAACTTCACGGTGACACCACCTCTCCAAACTGTTTTTCTTGATTTTTTCCGGCACCAAACCATATCTGGCACAGCACTGCACTTTAACACCAAAACAGCTCTACATTTCCCTCTCCAGCTATGTTGAGCCCTGCATAGGTAATTTCTCTGGAAACAATCAAGGTGATAACAACTAATCTTGAGAAAAAGGACAAGTTTCATTTTGTGATGTCTTTGCAGCATCTGATGGTGATAGGAGGCCACTATCCTCTAGTAGGGAGCATGGGGTTGCTTCTGCCAGACCAGAGTGTTCATGAGAATCCGAGAGTTCAAGACCTTCAGGTTTATCTACCCTAGTGTTTCCATTTTAGGCCTCATGATCTCAATCTTTTGCGTGTTGACAATATAGGAGTCTTGTCAATGCGATGCATTGATTTTCATTTGCAGAGCTCTGGCTGCATCCTACAAAATTATATACTATATCTATTTTGTTATTTAATTTGAATATTTAAGTTGACTTTTTAATTTCAGTAATTAAATATATTTTTCCATTTTTATATTCAATATCTTCTGGTGATTGAACTTGCCATGTTTGTGATTCCATCATTTATTAACTTTAACATTTCAGTAGTCCTTATGGTTGATTCTAAATAATTCTAATAAATGAAGTCTTAAAGATATACATCTGTTATTGTTTCTACTGATTTGCATTCCTGTTTGTTTCCTTACATGTTCATTGATCTTTGACAATGACTTCATCTATTGTCTAGGGTACTTACTTTTAAGTGGATCACTAATCAGCACTAAATAATAAATACTAACATTTGCTAAATGTTAACCTAGTGCTCGTCCCTGAACTAAGTGCTTCTGTACTGTTTATGTAATCTTGACAATTCTATGAAGTAGGAAAAGGAGAACCTAATTAGCATATATTAGTACTGACTACTTGTCAGTTATTTTGCCATTTTACATAAATGAGTTAGTTTACAGAATATGATGTAGATATTACTATACCTATTTTTCAAAAGAAGAAACAGAAGCCTAAAACGATCTTTCAGCTAATAAATAATGGAGCTTGTGATTCTAAACCAATCATCTGAGTTCAGAATCTGGACTTCTATTTACTTTGGGATGATGATATTCTAAAGATATCCTAAAGGACACTTGTTGTCAGTAATAGTTTTTCAAATTTCCCTTTCTTACATCAACAGAAATCAGTACTCAGAAAATTTGTAGCTTAAGTCAGCACTGAAGATTTTTAAGGAATTATAAAAATATACTTTGGCTATTTGAATATGGAAGATTGAAGATAACTAAAACATTCTTTGATATTCCTATTGAGAGTCTATATTTCTTCCCACTGAATTTAAGAAAAGAAGTAATAGGAGCCCAAATTGCAAAGGAAGAAGTAAAGTATCTCTATTTGTAGATGACATGACCCTATATACAGAAAATCTTAAAGAGTCCACAAAAAACATCTAGCATCACCACTCAAAATCAGCCAAGTTTTAGGATATAAGTTTGATACATAAAAATCAGTTACATTTCTACACACTAGGCATGAATGATCTGAAAATAAAATTAGAATTTAAAAATTCTAATTAAAATAGCAGGAAAAGAACAAAATACTTGGGATTAAATTTAACCTAAGACTTATATGCTTAAAACTATGATTCATTACTGAAAGAAATTAAAGCTTTAAATAATGGAACGATATTCCATGTTTATAGACTGGAAGGTTTAATATGGCTAAGATGACAATACTTAAATCTTCCATGCAATTTCTACGAAAATCTCAATGATCAGTTTTATAGAAATAGATAAGATAATCCAAAAATTCATATGAAATTTTGAAATCTCAAATAGCTAGAACAACACTGAAAAAGAAAAAAAAAGTTGAAGGGCTCATACTTTCTTATATCAAAATTGTCTAGCAGTAGTGGGAAACAATTTGGTGGTTCTTCAGGAAATCAAATATAGAATTACCACATGACTCAGCAATTTTTTCGCCTCGGCGTATACTCAAAAGAATGAGAAGCAGATATTCAAACAAATACTTGTACATGAATATTCATAACAGCACTATTCACAATAGCCAAAATGTGGCCATAACCCAAACACCTGTCAATTGATGAAGTGGTACACAGAATGTGCTATATCCATATAATGAAACATTATTCAGCTGTAAGAAGGATTAAAATATTGATACAGGCTACAAAGTCAATGAACTTTATACTTTCTTCTTTAAGTAACTTTTTGTATGTATATAAGTAATTTAGTTGTAAACTACTTCAAAATATTTTGCAAAGTATATAGGATACAATTTAAAAAGAAATAAACACGGAATTTCCAATGAATATAATTGAATTTCTTATAAGGTTCAAAAGCACTTACTTTGATGGAATCCCTTTATCTTTTCTAGTATTATATACCCAATCAAGCAGTAGTTTTCTAACAATGGTAAGCAATTTTTTGCCTTCAGAATATTTCTTTATTGTCTCAAGACTTACATATCTAATAAAAGAGAGAAATCTTTAAACATGCTTTAAACATTTTAAAAACAGTTCAATGCAGTATTGCCAGAAAGCAGAAAGACTATTTTTTATGCAAAGATGACTAGAAATGAGACTTTTTCATGGGAACAGTTCCAAGTCATGAACTTATAGACACTGGTAGATAAACAATCATGAAGTTAGGTAGCAGGGTTCACTCATTACACAGAAAGTATTAAAATTTGGAGATACATAATTTAAAATACTGGAAAGTCCAGATGGCTCACACTTGTAATCTTAGCACTCTGGTAGCTTGAGGCGGGTGGGTTGCTTGAGCTCAGAAATTTGAGACCAGGCTGAGCAAAAGCAAGACTTGGTCTCTACTGAAAATAGAAAAATTAGCTAAGCATTGGGGCACCCACCTGTAGTCCCAGCTACTCAGGAAGCTAAGTCATGAGACTCTGTTAAGCCCAAGAGTTTGAGGTTGCTGTGAGCTATGATGATGCCACGGCACTCAACTCCAAGGCAACAGAGTAAGACTGTGTCTCACAAAAAAAAAGAAAGAAAAGAAAAGAAAAAAAAGGAAAAGAAAAAAATAGTAGAAAGGTTAAGGTTCAAGAAGAGAAAGCATACAATGATTCAAATTTTTGGGATTCAGATATAACTGGGTTTTCTTGTTGGATCCCTTATTGTCTAGTGTGCCAGTGTACAAATTACCTCATTATTCTGTTTGTTCATCTATAAAATAGGAGTTAAAAAATACCTATGTCAGATTGAGATAATTAAATGAGAAATTACATATAAAGCATCCAGTCCATCTCACACACATTCCCATCTCAGTTCTTTCACATTCAGGACAACTAGGAAGGTTTAAATGACTGCGAAAGAATTAACATAGGAAGTTGGAGAAGTTAGTGACCATAAAGGCCCCAAAAGACATTTTGGAAGCAAGTGTCCCTAGATGTCCATGAACTTCTGATGGCTTTTTATTGAGACTGCTCAGATAAGTGTATATAATTTGGTCTTATTTAACCAATTTCCTCAATTTTACAAGATATTCATCCTAGCTGAATGAGATATTTTCATTCTCTTCATCAGAAGAAGGGCAGAGTTTTGCCCTTGGGTCTGAGGCCCTATTTTGTAATGCAGCTTAATGGAAAGGTATTAGAAATCTAAGTTCAGAGGTCAGCTATTATCTTCCTACTGATTATAATATTTTTACTTTAAAACTTGTGTAATTTCTTTGATACAAGGACACTAGTGTAATTGAAATCATTCAATTTTTCATAATAGCTATATGAAAAATCTTGAATGTATGTAAGACTTGATTCATTCATCATTTTAAAAATATGTATTAAACATCTACTATGCTTGCTAAATGGTAGGGATAAACCATAAAGAAGTACTGATCTCTGAACTCAAGGCTCCAGGAGACTGGTAGGATAAAATATACAAAGAATAATTGCAGTAAAGTGATATAAGTAGTACCCCAGAGATAATGAACAATAAAGCACTCAATCCACAACATGGAGCATTTTATAGTTTTATCATGACATCATAAGTGTGTAATATTTTACACCTCAAATTGCTAAGTAGCTCAGACTCTTGAATTCCTATTTTACATAAACACAGTCACTGTTTAGACCTGTGTTAGGAAAATAACACGGTCTCTTTAACTGGAGAGTGAGGCAGCTTGGCTTCAAATATTAGCTCTGTAATTTACTACTCAAAAGACATTGGGTAAATTCTTTAACCTCTCTGTGCTTCACTTTCCTCACCTGAATCATTAACATAATAAGAGCAATTATGTCATAAAAATTTTGTAAGATAAAAGTATGTTGATGCATATAAAGTGTTTAAAACTACCTGCCACAGCACTTGACAAAAATAAATTATGTATTTAAAGCATTATTTTTTAGGCAATTGCACAGGCATTCAACATACGTCCTTGTACTCGTGTTTAAATCCTCCACTTTTACTCTTTTTAGGCATGTTTTCCTGGCCACAGGACAGCCCAACATATGGGGCTACTGATAGGAGTAATCAATTCCTTGGCAAAATCAACCCCAAGGCAAACCAGTAAAGAAGCGAGAACTGAATATGAACATAATTAATAGAAAGTTCTCTAGGATTGGAAGAGTTTGCTGATCTTAATGTCCCCCACAGTGCCTGGAATATATCTTTGCACATGTTGACATTCAATAATGCAGCTTATCTGACATTTACAAATAAAAATATTCCAAAATTTGCCTACAGTATCTACTCAAAAAGGTCCTTGAACTTTGACTCCCTGTCCACCATTGGCATCCTCTTGGTATCCATGTGCTCTGGGTCTTCATAGGCCTATGTTGCCTCTGCCTTTGTGGCGGATTTAAGGAGGAAAAACCAAGGCAGTAGGCTGAATTGTTTTATGTTATTTTGCTTTCATATTGGCCTCTCTCTCTCAGCTTGTACTCTCCCAGACAATGTAGTGATGTTACATGTGTCATTTAGTCATTCATTTAAAAACTTCACCACACATTGTATATCTGTCTTCTTGATAATATGCATTGTATTGTTTCATACTGGTCAACTTGCCCAGTCCTCTTTCAACTCCCTCAACTTTACTCAGGTTTTGTAAGCATTGGAAGAGCCTGGATCAAGAGGACACATGGAGATTTTTGTACCATAGAAGGAGATATTTGAATGTTACATATTGAGAAAACAACATTTTAAATATGATATAATTTTATCTTCCTATTTACAACATGGACACATAACATTATAATGATTTACATGGCTAGGTTTAAAATGAAAACACTTGCCTAGATGGGGTTGAAGCATATTCTTCCTAGTAAGTATCACAAGAATGGAAAAGCAAGTATCCAATGTACTCGATACTAATATGAAACCAACAGAAAAATAACTACACATCCACACAAGAGAAAAACACAATTAAATTCAAGTGGGGTGGGGGTGGAGGAGAAAAAAAGAAGGAGGACGGAGGGGAATTGGTGAGCTCTCACCTAGTGGGCACAATGTGAAGATATACAGCATAACCCCTGGGTGAAGGGTTCAACTACAACTCGAACTTTACCTTAGAAATGTGAACTAATCATTTGTACCTGCATATTAATCTGAAATTTAAAAAATAATAATAAAAAAATAAAAAAAGGAAAATTCTTAGACTCTGAGTATCTGTACTTGAAATACAATGAGAACATGCCCTCATTTCTGGCTGCTTACTTTCTCACACTCGACTTTATTCTTCAGTGTAACACAAGTTTATATATGTAAGTGGACACAAAGCTAGCACGTCCCTTAGGTTTAGGGGTTTATAAAAAGCCAGGGTTTGCTTATGGGATGATGGACAAAAAGGAGACGGCCAAGTAGACTCAGAAAATGAATTTAGGACAATTTGAACAAGGATTTTTGGTGTTCTTGGTACTAGAACTGTGCTCTAGACCTAGAAGATATGTCCGGGCTTTGGGGGACAGTGCTGCAACTGTATTGCAGTTTATCTCCTCCTTCTGTCTAACCATGGTTCTTTCATTCTTCCACCAGGGATGATCTTAGGGCACTCCCCAAAGCACCAACTTTGAGGAATTTATTGCTTACTATGGAAACCTACATCTAAAGAAATCACGACAGGGTGTGCTCCCACCTAATGGGCACAGTGTAGGGGTATGTAGCACCCCTCCTGGATGAAAGGCACAACTACAACTTGGATTATACTGAACAAATGCAAAAATGTGACCTAATCATCTGTACCTTCGTACTAAACTGAAATAAAAAAAAAAAAAAATCACTACAAGGTTACAGTGTATGCAAAGAATTTAGAGAGCATGAATTGCTACTTATTATGCATTAGGAAAACGTGCCTGGAGGGATTAAGGAAAGGTTTGCCCCTATTCAGGCATACAAATACACTAAAAGGAGGAATTGGTCACCACAGCTTACCTTTGGGGGGAAGGCAAGAAAAGAGTGTTTCAATCAGAAGGAGCAGCTTGTCCAAATACACAAGGTGTGAAGGAGCACAGCCAATTTGGGAAACTAAAAATAGATGATCTAGCCTGAGTGTGGCATGCTTGCACACTTAGTATTAGATGAACTCAAGTTATGAGACAAGAGCAAGAAAACTCACTTATGTAATTTCCTAAAGGCAGTGGCTTAGGGTAGAAGCCCTCTCTTGACAATATACTTACTCTCCCTTCTTCTCACCAAAACTTCCTGCTGCACCTACCAACACCTGGACTGCACCCTGGGACAGAGTCTCATTCCTGTATTGTCTCCGGTAGCTTGCCTGAAAGAAATGTTGATTTAAGTCATTATACAGTCTGAACAACAATGATGATTTATTATCACCTTTATGGAAAAATAATGTGTGAGAAAGAAGTCAAAATACTCAATAATCTAGTATCTTTATAAAAAGAATCATTTATGGCATCCAGACTATGAGATTAGTGCAGAAAGTAGGTCCAGGCATTAGGTAGAGCCAAACTGGTGCCAAAGAGAACTGGGATCCTGCTAAATATTAGTTAGGTTTCCAAAAATAAGTGAAACTCCATTAGAAATAAATCTTGGAATTATGACAAGCTATATAGTCATATCAAAACTTTTAAATGCATCCTAGACTATTAAAGGTTCTTAGAAATCCTACAGTAAAAAAAAAAAAATCACAGTTTACATCTTCATTTATTTCCATTTACCAAATGTTTCCACAACAAAACTCTGCTGTCTCATCTATTTACAGTTTGTAAGAAGTTTATAAGAATTACTTATAAGCAAGACTGACTGAAGAAAAAAAAAAAGAATTACTTATAAGGAACTTTATAATTTTAAGGAATATTATAAGTGTTATTATAATAAGGGATTGCTACTATTTTGTAGAACATAGTCACTCCTTCATCCAATACATATACAAGAGCCTACCAAGCTTCAGGCATTATGTCTGGTGACAGGGCAATGTGGAAACCACTATCTGACACTGGTCTTGCCCTCAGTGTGCTGAATATGATTGCATAAACCAAATCCCTTAACCAAAATGCAGGATCTGAGCAAAGATTTTTGAGTTCTATAGCATACATTATCTTTGCACAGTCATTTTTATATATTAAAACACTGTATTGTTCTTGGGGGATACTAGGAAATTATAGCAACTAAATTTGAGGATGTGAGATAAAAGAACTATTTTTCTATAATGACAAGAATTTAATAGAACAGCATTTTCCTCCTCAAACATCATTCAGATAGTTATATAACAATATAAGATTGAAATACAGGGTGTCCATAAAGTTCATGTACAATTTAAAATAGTTCAACATTTACAAATAAAATTTAGATGGGAGCAGCACATGAACTGGCCCACTGGCTGACCAGCTCCCTGCTTCCTCCTTAACCCCAGAGCATGGACCAGCATTGCCTCCAGAGGAGTAGCATCTGAGCAGACTTCCCTCAGAGCACAGAATAGCCTGGTTCCCTACCCAGAAGAGCAGCATCCAATTTAAGCTACCTCCCCACCAGATCTGTGCTTCTATGGAGCAAGAACTAGTCAGGGGACCTTGTTCTCAGTAGGGTGGAGCTCAAGAAGATGGACCATTCACATAAAATTCTTTATATTAAGCCACTTAGGCATTTGCAGGTATCACTGATGATGATTATAGTGGGAGACTACACTACTGTACCCACCCAAAACAAAACCAACACTGTCTACCCAACTGACACCATAGGACATGTCTAAAAGCCACTATATAAAATTAGAATAGGTGACTCTTTCATCAGATACACAAGTATCAACGCAAACATATAAGAAAAATGAAGAAGCAGGGTAACCTGTCACCACCAAAGAAACACAATAATGCTTCAGTAACTGATACCAAAGAAACAGAAGTTTATGAATTGCCTAAAGTATAATTCAAAATAATAAATATGAGATACAAGAAAACACAGACAGACAATTCAGTGTAATCAGAAAAGCAATTCATGGGCAGCACCTGTGGCTCAGTGGGTGGTGGGTTCGAACCAGGCCCTGGCCAAACTGCAACAACAAAAAAAAATAGCTGGGCATTCTGGAGGCACCTATAGTCCCAGCTACTCAGGAGGCTGAGGCAAGAGAATCGCCTGAGCCCAGGAGTTGGAGGTTGCTCTGAGCTGTGACGCCAAGGCACTCTCCCGAGGGCAATAAAGTGAGACTCTGTCTATAAAAAAAAAAAAAAAAGAAAAGAAAAGAAAGAAAGAAAAAAGAAAAAGCAATTTATGATATGAATAAAAAATTCAACAAAGTGACAGAATCATAAAAATAAACCAAACCAAAATCCTGGAGCTAAAAAACTCAATTAATAAAATAGAAAAATACAATTGAGAGTTTCCATAAAAGACTAGATCAAACAGACAAACGAATCTAGTATCAACTTTTCTCACACTATTTAAAAAAATTAAAAAGGGAGGGACCTCTTCTAAACTTATTCTATGAGGTTAGTATTACCCTGATACCAAAAGCAGACAAGGAAACAAAACAGAAAGGAAGGAAGGAAGAAGGGAAAGAGGGTGGGTGGATGTGCTATAGACAATATTTCTGATGAACGTAGATGCAAAAATCCACAACTAGTAAATTGAATCTAACAGTACGTTATAGAATGTGATAAAGTAGAATTTTTCCCAGAAATACAAGGGTGCTTCAACATATGCAAATCAATAAAATACAATGAAAACTGTAAAAGACTGAACACAGAATATAAATGGATACCCAAAAATGGCAAGACATATTTTGTTCATGCATTGAGGAATACATTTGGTTAAAATTACAATATTCTCCGCCTGCCCAGACCTCTGTAAGAGGTGCACCACGACCCATGATTGGCACCCATCGGACCTTTGGAAGAGCTGTGCAGCGACCCGTGACCTGCGATCGGCACCTGCCTGGACCCCAGTAAGAGCTGCGCCTGCCGGGACTTTCGTATGAGCGCCGTGACCCACAACCCACGTCCATCAGGCCTCCGCACGTCCTGACCAGAAACTCTGTGAGCCGTGCAACACCGCATCCTCCCTTCTGTACCCTCTCTGCCTCCACACTGGCCCGCTGGTCCAGCCAGGGACTATGGTAGCCACGTGCACTCTGGAGCCCTCCCTGCCTCTGTGAGGAGCCCTTCTCTTGGCCAGAGACTGCTGGAGCCTTGGGCCCTCTGTGCCAAAGTCACTGGGCACCAGACACTCCCAGAACCATGTGCACTACCCCCTGCCCTTTTGCTGGATCTGGTGTGCCACACTCCGGAGCTGTTCCCACAACCAGAACACCCTGGCTGGGGCAGCCACATAGGAGCTAGACAGGGTCACTCCCTACAAAGATCCAGCAACAATAGAGTGATCCCACTGGAGTCTAATCTTGGAGAGACACCTCCCCAATTCTGAGGATGGCCAGAGGCAATGGTGAAAAACAATCATGAGGCGAAATAAATGGAAATACTCTGGCAATATGAATAATCAGAGTAGATCAACTCCCCCAAGGAACAAAGGGGCAGACACAGCACAAGATCCCATGCACAAACAAATAGCTGAGATGTCAGAAATCGAATTCAGAATCTGGATAGCAAATAAGATTGAATTAGAATTCCAAACAGTAACCCAAAAGATGTCTCAAGAATTCAATGAATTCAAAGACTAAATGACCAAATATTTTCACACATTGAGACAAGAAGTGGCAGCCCTCAAAGATCTGAGAAACACAGTAGAATCCCTCAGTAACAGAATGGAGTAAGCAGAAGAAAGGATTTCTGACATGGAAGACAAAGCTTTTGAACACTCCCAAACTGTCAAAGAGGAAGAGAAATGGAGGGCAAAAACAGATCACTCTCTCAGAGAGCACCGGGATAATTCGAAGAAAACCAATATTCGTCTTATAGGGACCCCTGAAAGCGATGAAGTGGCTTCACAAGGCACAGAGTCTCTTCTCCAAGAGATTATGAAAGAGAACTTTCCAGACATGCCAAGAGATTCTGAAATTCAGATAGCAGACAGTTTCAGAATTCCAGACATCCCCAAGACACATCATAATCAATTTCACTAAAGTTAATATGAAGGAGAAAATTGTGAAAGCAGCCAGATGAAAGAAAACCATTGCCTACAAGGGTAAGAATATTAGAATAACTGCAGATCTCTCTGCTGAAACCTTTCAAGCCAGAAGAGGACGGTCATTGACTTTTAATCTCCTAAAACAAAATAACTTTCCACCCAGGATCCTGTACCCAGCTAAACTGAGTTTCATTTATGATGGAGAAATTAAATACTTCAATGACATTCACATGTTGAAGAAATTTGCCATAACTAAACCAGCTCTCCAGGATATTCTCAGACCTATCCTCCATAAAGACCAGCATAATCCTCCACCAAAAAAGTAAACCCACCCAGAATATTTTGATCAAATTCCAACTTCCACAGTCACAAAAGGATTAAAAATGTCCATCAAATCTCAAAAGGCTTATCAATATTCTCAATTAATGAGAATGGTTTAAATTGTCCTCTAAAGAGGCACAGGTTGGCTGACTGGATACAAAAACTCAAGCCAGATATCTTCTGCATACAAGAATTTCACCTTACATTAAAAGACAAATATAGACTCAAGATGAAGGGATGGTCATCTATACTCCAGGCAAATGGAAAGCAGAAAAAAGCAGGCGTTGCAATTCTATTCGCAGATGCAATAGGCTTTAAACCAACCAAAATAAGGAAGGATAAGGATGGACACTTCATATTTGTTAAAGGTAATACTCAATATGATGACATTTCAATTATTAATATTTACGCACCCAACCAGAATGCATCTCAATTTATAAGGGAAACTCTAACAGACTTGAGCAACTTGATTCCTCCAGTTCCATAGTAGTTGGAGATTTTAACACCCCTTTAGTAGTGCTGGATAGATCCTCCAAAAAGAAGCTAAGCAAAGAAATTTTAGATTTAAAATTAATCATTCAACATCTGGACTTAACAGACATCTACAGAACATTTCATCCCAACAAAACTGAATACACATTCTTCTCTTCAGCCCACGGAACATACTCCAAAATTGACTCCATCCTAGGCCACAAAAAGCAAATTTAAAAAATAGAAATTATTCCTTGCATCTTCTCAGACCATCATGGAATAAAAGTTTAACTCAATAACAACAGGAATCTGCATACCCATACAAAAACATGGAGGCTAAATAACCTTATGCTGAAGGATAGATGGATTATAGACGAGATTAAGAAGGAAATCACCAAATTTTGGGAACAAAACAACCATCAATCTGGCTTTACGTCAGAATTCTACCAAACCTTTAAAGAAGAACTAGTACCTATATTACTAAACCTCTTCCAAAATACAGAAAAAGAAGGAATGCTACCCAACACATTCTATGAAGCAAACATCACCTTGATTCCCTAAACCAGGGAAAGACCCAACAAGAAAAGAAAATTATAGACCAATGTCACTAATGAATATTGATGCAAAAATACTCAATAAGATTCTAACAAACAGAATCCAACAACACATCAAAAATATTATACACCATGACCAAGTGGGATTTATCCCAGGGTCTCAAGGCTGGTTCAATATACGTAAATCTATAAATGTAATTCAGCACATAAACAAACTAAAAACTACAGACCATATGATTCTCTCAATTGATGCAGATAAAGCTTTTAACAATATCCAGCATCCCTTCATGATCAGAACACTTAAGAAAATTGGTATAGAAGGGACATTTCTTAAACTGATAGATGCCATCTACAGCAAACCCACAGCCAAAATCGTATTGAATGGAGTTAAATTGAAATCATTTCCACTCAGATCAGGAACCAGGCAAGGTTTCCCATTGTCTCCATTGCTCTTTAACATTGTAATGGAAGTTTTAGCCATTGCAATTAGGGAAGAAAAGGTGATCAAGGGTATTCACATAGGGTCAGAAGAGATCAAACTTTCACTCTTCACAGATGACATGATCATATATCTGAAAAACACTAGGGATTCTACTACAAAATTTTTAGAAGTGATCAAGGAATACAGCAATGTCTCAAGCTACAAAATCAACACCCATAAATTTGTAGCCTTTATATATGCCAACAATAACCAAGCCGAGAAAATAGTCAAGGACTCTATTCCTTTCACAGTAGTGCCAAAGAAGATGAAATATTTGGCAGTTTATCTAACAAAGGACGTGAAAGATCGCTATAAAGAGAACTATGAAACTTTAAGAAAAGAAATAGCTGAAGATGTTAACAAATTGAAAAACATACCATGCTCATGGCTGGGAAGAATCAACATTGTTAAAAATGTCTATCCTACCCAAAGCAATATATAATTTTAATGCAATTCCTATTAAAGCTCCATTGTCATACTTTAAAGATCTTGAAAAAAATAATACTTTGTTTTATATGGAATCAGAAAAAACCTTGAATAGCCAAAACATTACTCAGCAATAAAAACAAAGCAGGAGAAATTATGCTACCAGACCTGAGACTGTACTATAACTCAATAGTGATCAAAACAGCATGGTACTGGCACAAAAACAGAGAAGATGTCTGAAATAGAATAGAGAACCAAGAGATGAATCCAGCTACTTACCATTATTTGATCTTTGACAAGCCAATTAAAAACATTCAGTGGGGAAAAGATTCCCTATTTAACAAATGATGCTGGGTTGAACTGGCTGGCAATCTGTAGAAGACTGAAACTGGATCCACACCTTTCACCGTTAACTAAGATAGACTCTCACTGGATAAAGGATTTAAACTTAAGACATGAAACTATGAAAATACTTGAAGAAAGTGCAGGGAAAACTCTTGAAGGAATCAGCCTGGGTGAATATTTTATGAGGAGGACTCCCCAGGCAATTGAAGCAGTATCAAAAATACACTACTGGGACCTGATCAAACTAAAGAGCTTCTGCACAGCCAAGAACATAGTAAGTAAAGCAAGCAGACAGCCCTCAGAATGGGAGAAAATATTTGCAGGTTATACCTCCGATAAAGGTTTAATAACCATAATCCACAGTGAACTCAAACATATTAGCAAGAAAAGAACACATGATCCCATCTCAGGGTGGGCAAAGGACTTGAAGAGAAATTTCTGTAAAGAAGACAGATGCATGATCTACAAACACATGAAAAAAAGCTCATCATCCTTAATCATCAGAGAAATGCAAATCAAAACTACTTTGAGATATCACCTAACCCCAGTAAGAGTAGCCCACATAACAAAATCCCAAAACCAGAGACGTTGGCGTGGATGTGGAGAAAAGGGCACACTTCTACACTGCTGGTGGGAATGCACACTAATATGTTCCTTTTGGAAGGATGTTTGGAGAATACTTAGAGACCTAAAAATAGACCTGCCATTCAATCCTATAGTTCCTTTACTGGGTATATACCCAGAAGACCAAAAACCAGAACATAACAAAGACATCTGTACCAGAATATTTATTGCTGCCCAATTCATAATTGCTAAGTTATGGAAGAAGCCCAAGTGCCCATCGACCCACGAATGGACTAGCAAATTGTGGTACATGTATACCATGGAATATTATGCAGCCTTAAAAAAAGATGGAAACTTTATGAAACTCTTTCATGTTTACATGGATGGAGCTGGAATGTATTCTTCTTAGCAAAGTATCTCAAGAATGGAAGAAAAAGTATCCAATGTACTCAGCCCTACTATGAAGCTAATTTATAGCTTTCATATGAAGGCTATAACCCAACTATAGCACAAAAATATGGGGAAATGGCCAAGGGAGGGAAAAGGAGGGGGGAGGTTAACACCTAGGGTGCATCTTAGAATGCGTACGGGCGAAACCTACTAAATGCAGAATACAAATGTCTACATACAATAAATAAGAAAATGCCATGAAGGCTACATTGAACAGTTCGATGAGAATATTTCAGATTGTATATGAAACCAGCACATTGTACCCCTTGATTGTACTAATGTACACAGCTATGATTTAACAATAAATTACAATATTCTTCAAGCATCCCATAAATTCAATGTAATCTCTATTATTGTATTTTATTTATTATTTCACCAATTTCTATTATTAATGGAAAAAATAATCTTAAAGTTTGCATGGAGCCCCAAAAGATTTAAATAGTCAAAGTAATTTTGAGCATAAAGAACAAAGCTGGAGGCATTGTACTACTTGAGCTCAAAATACACTACAAAGCTATAGTAATTAACACAACATTGTACTAGCATAAAAACAGACACATGGACCAATGAAATAGGCGACCCAGACATAGATTCACCTATTTATACCCAATGGCTTTTCAACAAAGTTACCAGAAACTTACTGGGGAGAAGACAGTCCCCTTAATATGTGGTACTGGGAAAACCAGAAAAAAAGGATATCCATATCCAGAAGAATAAAACTAGATCCCATCTCTCCTCCTCCACAAATAGGATTTAAATATAAAACCTAATACTGTGAAACAATTATAAGAAAACATAGGGAAAAGACTTCAGGTAATTGATCTGGGCAAAGATACCATGGGTAAGATCACAAAAACAAAAGCAGCAAGAGCAAAAATAGACAAATGTGGTTATATCAAATAAAAATGCCTCTGTAGAGTAAAGATGCAATTTGTAAAGAGCCTGTATAATAGGAGAAAATATTTACAAACTATTCATCTGATAAGAATTAATATCCAGAATATACAAGGAACTCAAACTACTCAACTGCAAAAACAATAATTTGATTAAAAAATTAGCAAAGGATCTGAAGAGATATTTCTTAAAAGAAGATATACAAATAGCTACAAGTATATGACAAAATGCTCAACATCACAAATCATTAGGTACATACAAATTAAATCCATAATGAGATATTTTCTCTCCCCAGCTGAAATGGCTATTACAAGAAGATCAAATGCTAGCAAGGGTGCAGAGAAAAGGGAACTCAGCCACTGTTGGTGGGAATGCAAATTAGCCATTGTGCAGCCATTGTAGAGAAAAGTATGAAGGTTCCTTAAAAAGCTACATTACAACTACCATATCATCCAGCAATCCCACTACTGGAAATATATCCAAAAGAAATGAAGTCAGCATATTGAAAAGATATCTGCACTCCCATGTTTATTGCAGCAGAATTCACAGCAGCAAAGGTATGGAATCAACCTAAGTGTCCATCAATGGATGAATGGATAAAGAAAATGTGGCATATATACACAAAAGAATAGAATTGAGCCGTACAAAAGAACAAAATTCTGTCCTATGTAACAACATATATGAACCTGTAAGACATTCTTTGTTTTTCTTTTTCTTTTCTTTTCTTTGTTTTTTTGGCCGGGGCCAGGTTTGAACCCACCACCTCCAGTAAATGGGACCAGCACCCTACTCCTTTGAGCCACAGGCGCTGCCCCTGTAAGATATTCTTTTAAGTGAAATAAATCAAGCATGGAAAAATACATACTTCATGTTCTCATTCTTATGTGGAGCTAAAAAGTTGATTTCATAGAAGTAGAGTAGAATAGTAGTTACTAGAGGCTGAGAAGGGCAGGCAGAGGTTGGCTAACAGATCAACGTTACAGCTGGATAGGAGGAATAAATTCTAGTGTTGAGAAGCACTATAGCGATGACAATAATAAACAACAGTTTGTGGTATTTTTTAAGCTACAAAGAGGAGTTTCAATATTCTCAACATAGAAATGATGAATATGCTTAGTACCCTGATTTGACATTACAGGTGCATACGTACATCAAAATAGTACACTGTTCCCCACAAACATGTACAATTATTATACATCAATTAAAACAAAAAATGACAACAAAAATATCTTCTCAACCCTAAATTCATATACAAGACACAGAAATAGCCACAAGTATATGAAAAAATGCTCAACATCACAAATCATCAGGTAAATACAAATTAAATCCATAATGAGATATTTTCTCTCCCTAGTTGGAATGGCTGTGATCAAGAAGATAAAATATATCAAAGGCTATAATTGATGTAATAAAATATTAGTAAAAAAATGTTGTAAGAAAATATTAGTAAAAACAAAAAAAAGTAAAATTTAATGACAATGTACCAAAAGAGACCAGTAAGAAAAATGACATAAAGCTTTGGCATTTTTTAAGGCTAAGAAAGTGTGTGTGTGTGTGTGTGTAGGGGGAGGTACATACAAGTATTAGTGGTACTAGGGGTGGGGTGGAGAATAGGACTGTGGTGATGGCAATGGGAGATCCCAGTGACACAGTTCCAGGTAGAAGGGTTGTTAAAAAATTGGCCAGCAAGTATTCTACTTGGATGGAGAAGCAAAACTATGTAAAAAGTTAAATGAGCAATGAGCTAGGTCAAAATGTATGTAAACAAGCTGATGGTTGCTATTTCTGCCATATGGTGTTTACATTCTCTTTTGTTTTTATTTTCTTTCTTATAGAATTTTTTTTTTATTTTGGGACTTTTTGCAGGAAAAAAATGGAAATCTGATTTGTGTTTCCTAAATTATATAGCATATTGCTTGTACTTTGGGTTGTTATACCAAATTTTTGACACAAAGTTTTGCAAAATCTCCCTTTCTGCTTTTGTAATTCAAGAGAGTAATTGTTGCAGTTTTAAGAAGCCACATTTGGCTGTTCAGATTCTTTCATGGTTTTCTCCAGACTCGCCTTACTCCACTCTTGGTCTTCTACTTAACAATCCTGGTCTAGATGTTTTTTTATCCTGTTCTGTTGTTTCCTTTGACTGATAGATTTCTTCCCTGATGGCTTGGTATATTCAAACAGCCTGCCTTTGTCTTCCCTTTGGAAGCTGTTCATAGGTGGTTCCCAAGGGATGCCCTGGTAACTGGATCAGCTACCTCACAGAACCTTGGCTCTTGGTGCATCAGGTTTAGAAGAGATGGAAGAGCTGGCTGGGATATCCCTCCCCAAACCCCACCCTGTGTTAACTGAGCTATGTGAGAGTGGATCTCTGCCCTGTAGGTAGTAATACCTAATGTGAAGTATAGGCAGAAAATTTCCTGGTGGAACAAAGCACAAAGACAAAAGTTTTATCCTTCGTGGCACTACCTCAATTGCTTAAAGAAATTATTTAGGTTTTTAAAAAAAGGTTTTGGCACTCAACTTGTCTGCTCAAACTACTTCCTGCTGAAGAATCATGCCCTCCAGACCTTCTGCTTCTTGAGTCTGACTGAGCAAGTAGAATGCTTGCAGTACTATACGGTTGTAATAGCTGGGAAATGGACAACAGCTCCATATACAGGGAGGAAAGCCCAGCATAAGCATTTAGAGAAGATGAGCCATGCCAAATAGTTCAAGATCCTGACCTGGACAGAATATGAAAACTAGCCTATTAGTAATTTCTAACATAGTCCTGTAGGCTGCTGTGCTACAGAATTTCTCTAATCTTTACTCAAGATTTTAATAAAAACATAATACCCTCTAAATGCAGTTATTAGAAATTTTGGCAGTATCCTTCTATAAAAAGTTGACTTGGACCCAGAAGTGAGCAGTGTTACAGAATTCAGTGCTTAACACCTCTCAGAGTTGAGGCCCGTTGTAATTCCTCCCACTGGGATTTTTGAAATTCCCAGTTTGTCATCATAAAACACATTTAAGTTGAGCTAATTTAAGTGGATTTCTTTTTTATTTTCTTTTTTGTTTCCTTTTTTTCTCTTGCACTAAGACATCTTTAGCAAGGTAGAAAGATTTCAATATAATTTTAGGTCCCCCAAATAATTTTTTAAAGTATGATACAGTACTATTTGTGCCGACAAAAGACGCCTGTTGGCAAGCTCCAGGGCTTCAATGTTAAGGGTCTCATCTATCTCGTTGTTACAGTTTGGACATGTCACCTTCTGATGCTCTGTTGTTTCTTCTTGGTTCAACTAAGTAAAACACAAATAAAAGACAAAAAAACAATACATAAATATTTACATCTTGTTTAATGTAAACCTCAAACAATTCCTGTGCCAGTTTGATTTGAAAAATAATAGAAAATGTTCAAATCCTTATTATTTGCTCAAATGTCATCATTTGCTTGGAAGGTAAAATACTTGCCAGGGTGGGGAGGAAGGGGTTATATCATATCTTCATTTTTACATGATATTATTAACTGTTTAAAATGCTACCACACATATAAGCATACTTTAAACCAGCAGATCTTAAAGTGTGCAGCACTTAAAGTAGCAGCAGCCTCACCTGGAAATTGCCAGAGATACACATTCTCAGAACCCGCCCTAGACCGATTGAATCAGAATCAGGAAGACTGAGCAGCAATCTGTGTTCCTACCCTGCTTTCAACTAACCACTTAAGGTAGAATAGGAAGTGAATACATGATAAGGAAACGGGAATATGGACAATTTACTGATATGAAAAACTGAAGCTTAGAGAAAATCAGTGATGTGCTCAAGAGCAGAAAGCTATTCATTAAGTGGCAAAGCCAGGATATAAACCCAGACTTCCTGAGTCCAACACAAGGGTTTTACCTGTTACACTGTAACATGCCTCATGTCTGTATCCTAAAAAGGAGAATGTGATTGTCTGATGGTCATCTACCTTCTGAAGTAGATCAAGTACCCAAACAGTGGCCCCAACACTGACTCTGTATTAGAATCATCTAGGTAGTGAATTAAAAATATGTATTTCTGAGACCTGCTCAGATCACCTGCAATAGAATCTCCAGGGTAGTAAATAGGAACTTGATCAATATTTTACATGAACTTTCCAGATGATACTGATGTAGACAGATCAATAAAAGGTCACCATCAGATATTGGGATCTACCAGTGAAATTCTTGGATTTGACATGGTTCTTGTCCCATCCAGAAATCCTAGCAGTACTTTTTTAGGCACAGGGTATGGTTCTGAATCCTTACCTGGAGTTTCAAGCACTGGTTCATGGATAAGAAGTGGATTTTTCAGAATGCTGTTTCATAGAGACTAATTGTCTTAATTGTGCACTGCTAGAAGTTGGCCCCTTATATGGTGTGATACAAAAAAATATTCTAATGAAAACTGAGCATGATGTAGGACATGGAAAAACAGCAGCAGCTTCGAGAATATCTGCAGACAACTATTATTTCCCCTTATGGAAAACATGATTGATTGGTGTGCTGAGTATATTTAAATGAGTAAGTCTGACCACAGATATTCTAAAGCACATCTCAGGAGCAGAAAGTGACATCTTGCCTGCAGCTCAACTTACGGTACTACTTTGAATTCTATCTTACATTAAAAATGCTAATAATCGTAAATTAGAGCTAGAAAGTACTTAGTATATATAACAGAAAGTACTTAGTATGTATAATGAATTCTAAATAAATGAATAATCAAAGGCCCTTGCCTATCCCTTAATCTGGTCAAAAACTAGCCATTTTATAGGGTGTATTCTCTTTTCGACATCTTTTACGGGCAAGCCCAATACACTTCTCTCTTTTGAATTTAAAACATAATGTTTTCTATATTCTCAAAGGGTTTGTGACTTCTACTTTGACCCACAGTGATCATAAAATTCCTTAAGATCTCCTCCTTACTATTATGGTAAATGAAGAGTTGTCAATACAATTCTGTCAATTACAAATATTAAAAAAATGTGAATTAGTATTTATGGCATAATTTTTACTCACCCAATGGCAGCTGTGTCTATTTTAAAAGAATAAACAAAAGGGATTACTTGCTTACTGCATATGGGTTTTGAAGAATAATTGCTTTCTCAACCATGTTCCAATCAGCATTAGCAAGATCTTTATCAAATTTGAGTGCGGAGGCTAAAGATTTGGTTAGCTCTTGAAAGTGTTGAAATGTATAATAAACTGATTTATATTTGGTTGATGTGACATCACGAAGACCTTGGACACAAAATATATTTTATAAATAGTAACACCATAATTTTGATAAAGTTTCCTTTTGTTCTGAACTTGCTGTCACTGAGTATTTTTTAAAACTTTAAATAAAGATTCAATATAAATTATTTAATAATAAGATTACTAACAATTCAAATTTTGTATGTTTACACTGCTTTTCACAAAAGCTGAGATATATAATAATAGTAATAGTTAATATTTTTTTGAGTGTTTACTATATGCTTGGAAAATATGCCCTAAATTTTGCATATATTATTCAGTCTTTTGGTCTTTTGTCTGTACTGACCACCTTTTAAGGTGAGTTCTTTTTCCCAGTCTGCGATATGAGGAAACAGAGGAAAGGGTATGATCGTTAGTTTTCAGTGTCACAGGGTGCCCAGATATTTAGTTAAACATTATTCTGGGTGTGTCTGTGAGGGTGTTTCTAGATGACAGCTAGAAAGTACTTAGTGTATGCAATTTAAATGAAAAGCAGATTATCCTCCCCAGAGGGGGTGAGCCTTATCCAGTCTGTTGGAGGCCTGAATAGAAGAACAAAAGGGTGAGCAAGAGAAAATTTGTTCTCTCTGCCTGATGGTCTTTGAGATGGGACATTGGTTTTTGCCTTCAGACTTGGACTGGAACGTACACTATGGACTATTTTTGCTCTCAGACCTTGGAACTGCATACTCTTACCTGTGGGATTTCCATAATTCCACAAGCTACTTAAATGCATGTGAAGAATTATCTGCATTATTCTCTAAGGTTCTAATCCCTCCAACCATCTTTTTTTTTTTTTTTTGGACATACCAAGTTTCCACTTTCCTGAGGAATTTAGTACCTGTTGTGTTCTCTATTTTATTTCGTATGTGGTTTATTTACTTTGATGCATGTATGGCTTTTTCGACATTATTTTACCTGGCATGTTTGCTTCTCTTCACTCCAATATAAGATCCATTAACTCAGAAATTTTGTCTGTCTTCATAATGCATGACTACCAATTAGAATAGTGACTGGCCTAGAATAGGCTCTTAATGAAAATACTCTAAATAATTGTATAAACTTATAGAATTACTTTAGTTATACTAGAATACTGTAAATAAATAATCTTTTTAAATAAACAAGCTTATTGACCTAAATATCGAATATATCTTTACACGGAGATTCAATTTCCTCTTCAATTAGGTATCAATGAATTGGATCTATATAGATTCTTTCTCCATTATTATCACTACTTTAGCACATATAGAATATTTTTCTCTTCACTCAAAGTGGTAAATTAGTAAAGCTTACCTAGTTTAGTAACTGCCATTGGCAAAATAAATCTATTGACAATCAGGTTAATTAAACACACTGACACTCCATGAAATAATATCTAGAATTGAACAAAAATACAATTTAAATATTCACGACAATTCCATTTAATATAGTCTATGTTCACTTATATAAATTAAAGTAGCTTGTACTATGTTAATAGATGCTCAAGGCAGGGGAGGAATTTGTTTTTTTTTTTTTTTTTTCAGAGTACTAAAACACTTTAATCAAGCAGATAAAAAGGGCAGAAGTTACAGAATTATGTCAATTAAAAAACAATTTTTTTGGCTGCCAAGCAAATACTAGGTGTTATATTCAGACCCCTCCAAATTGACATTTTCTCCATTCCTAAAGTCATGCTATAAAGATGAGGATCTAAGTGCTAATACACCACACAGCCACTACCTCGAGATTAAAGAGAAGATACTGTAGGACGTATGACTGAGGTATCTGCTGCCAGTTCCAGTATGGCGGAAAATTATTACTGGGACCAAGTGGGAGCCAAAGCCGTCTCTTATGGTGAAGAGTCTGACTAGATTAAATGACCAATTAACCAGGAACATGTCACAGAAGTTTTGATTTCAGCCTTTCAAAAATTATTAATTTCATCACTGAAACAGACATCCAGAAACAGACTTTGTGGCTTGTTCTCTTCAACACATCCACAGATATGCTTTAAACCTTAAGGACTTCTCTATAAAATCTAGAATGATGGCACCCTATTTATGACAATTAAGGGGACCAGATTGTCAGGCATGTTTGGAATTCTTGCTACTTCAGATTTGCATGCCTGAATGATGTGAACAGCATCCTTTATTTCCAGGGTACTGATGTGCATACCTTTCTTATATTTAGAGTGTGATGTATTATCAAGCTCAAAACAACTGTTTAAGAAGGTGGGTTTAAGAAGGCCATCTTGGTGAAAGGCCTAGGTTATAGCGTGAGACAACCATTACTGGGTCTCTTAGCTTGTTGAGGTGAGAGCTTGATAGATCAAAGACTATTAGGATTGATTACAATAAAGTATTCTCTCACATGTAGCTTTATGAGTGGTGATGGTATGTGGCCCATCAGAGTCTTGATGAAGATAGCTGTTGTGAAAATTTCTACAGAAACATAGGAAAGTTTTTTTCCATCTGGTGTCCACAATAGACCTGTGACATCTAGCCATTCCAAGTGGAAGCAAACAGTATTTGGCAAAATTTGATTTGAAGTCCAATTGACACAAAGCTTCATGGCCAATTATGAAGTCTTACAGAGCTTGAGAGTACTGTGAACTCCTGTGAACTGATATCTTGATGTAAAGAGATTATTAACATTCAAGATTTGTCATTTTGTGAAGATCTGTCAAGCTGAAGCCCAAACAAGGAAGCAATGATGACCTAAAATGAAGGATTTACTTCTGGTTTTAGTAAAGAGATGTAATAGTAGGTTATTTCTAGATCTATAAGCTGTCACTCCTCAGTTTACCAATGAGATTTTCCTGAGGAACAAATTTTCTTTAAACACAAGAGGATTCAGATTCCTGAGTGCCCTCCTCTGGACTTATTCGGACCAGAAATAATGAACAAACCTTTGTCCAACTTTCCTTACAAGAAAGTCTCCACCGCCCACTTGGCCAATAAAGAATAACTCTATTATTCATATACTTCATTCCAGAAGTCTAGAATTCAAATGTCAGCTGTGGTCACTCCAGACATGCATTTAGTTTTTGAGGTAACTTCCTACCTGTAGATCCTGTTTGTGAATGAACAAGTAAATAGTTAGGATCTTGGATGACTAGTCTGCTGAACTTGAACAGGTTATCAATTCTTGTACCCATGGCGTTCTGGAGACTCTCCCTTCTTTCTGTATCTATAAGGGTGGTTTCGAGGTTTGTACCAATCCCCTCTGGAGTATCCTCTATTATGATAATGTGCTTTCTGGTCATGACTATAAAAATAACGATGCTGGTTATAATATTTATTGTGATCTTTATAGTCATTTTCTTTTATACTGTTTTCTTCTGCAATAACAGCTTTTACATCTTGTCCAAAAAGGGAAGAACCATCAAAGGGCAAATGAGAGATCTTCTCCTGGGGTTTCTTAGTGAGAGATGTAAGTCGGAGCCAGGCTTGCCTTCTGTAGTCTACTGCCATGGCCATAACTCTAACTACAGAGTCCATTATGTCCCTAGTAGTACAAAGCTGCCAAAGGCCTGCATCCATACCATCAGATGTTATACATCTTGCTTTTCCACGATCAAACTCTGGATCATGGACCAGATCTTCCATGTCTTCCCAGAGTTTACGCTGATATTGAGTCATATAGGCCATGTAGCTAGCAGCCCGAGCTGCAATGGAGGCAGCATGGTAAAACCTACAACCCATGACTTCCATTTCTTTTGAGGTAGCATCCAGAGGTGATGTTGTATTTCCTCTTTTGCTGTGCTCTAACGCTTCTACAATGGGGCCCTCAGCTGGTGGATTTGGTTGAAAAGGAGATGTATCCTTGGCCACAGGATATACCCTGTGTCCCATGAAGGAAGAATGATGGCAATCAGCAGGATCTTTAAAAACCTCAGTGGTGGCAATCCTCAGAAGAGGATGCAGTGGAGGAACTAATCGTTTTTTAGAGGTCACACACTCAGGCTTCCCTTCACATGATTCTGTTTCAGATTGTAGTGTTACTCTCTTTATGACACCTCTTTGTTCCATTCTCTTCAAAAGACCTGTGAAACGAGATTGGCTGGGATCAGCTGGCTGCCCTTTGTCATCAGCTGATGGAGATTTGCAATCTGTTTCTTCTTCAACTGTGGATAAATTTTCTTCCTTAGAGGTGGAGATGTCCCAAGGAACGGAGGAGTTCTCACTTGGCCTAGAATGATGAAATCTAAAACAGCTCCTGGACTGCAGATCACATCACTCGAGACATCTCAGCTACCTGTGTCTGGAGATAGAGGATGGCATCTTGTCCATTCTGTGTAGCTGAAGAAGATTCTACAGGTAAATCCTCCTTGACCTCAGAAGAGGTCAGAGTTTCATCACTATGAGAGGTGCTAGGCTCATCATCATCACTGCTGACCAGATCAATGTATTCAAGAACAGGTCTTAATGGTCCTTCACTAACAAACTGAATGTCATCTTCGTTTTCATCCGTTGTTGATTCAGATGCCTCAGGCCCAGCTGGAGGGACAGATTCTATTATCTCCGGCCCCGGGTCTCCCATTGCTCCGACGGCCTAACTGACAGCACCAGCGCCGTCCCCGCCGCCACCGCCGCCGCCGCTGTTGTCCCTCCCGCCGTCGCGGCCACGACTGCTCTTCCCGCCCTGCACAGCCTGGCGCTACCGCGACCCGCCCCTGCGTGAGCACCGACGCCACCAGCCGACAGACGCAAAACCGCTTCCAGGGTAGGAATTTGGATGTCCATATAAGACATGATGAAAGTATGTGGGGGATTCTGTCATCTTCCTGCGTGTATTTCATCCATGTTTTGAAACCAAACTAAAATCAGGACACATGGTTTGACAAGTAAAGAAATACTCATAGAGATATTTGAAAAGGATATTTGTTCTTAAATTCCATTGTTGCACTTCTTAGGTCCTGAGACTACAAATATACTTTTTAGTCTATTCTTATCTACTACACACATCTGCCTATGCATTTTTGCCACACAGTTCAATTTTATTAACACATCTGTGTTAAATAATTCTCATCGTCTGGAAAAAGAGAACAGCTCACAGGCCTTGATACGTTTCCTTCACTTCAAACTTTGCCTTGTCAGCATATTTCTTTGTAAGGAATGAGGAGCAATTAATGTCTTTAGTGCCACTTGATTTCTTCTTCCACTTATATTGCAAGTCAGTCCCCATAAATGAGTGGACCAACACTTCTCATTCTGAGATTTCACACTTCTGGTGATTTATGGAATTCTAGTTTCCAAAAATTTTGTCAAATCCCTAGCCCGTTCTTTGTTCTATGGCCACAGATGGAAATTATAGACAGAGTATGAAACTACTCTAAAAACTCTCAAAGTTGCACATTAGAATGACTTGTGGCCAGGTGTAGAACTGTACAGAGTACTGTAATCCTAGTACTCTGAGAGACCAAGGCAAGAGGATCATTTGAGGCCAAGAGTTCAAGACCAATCTGAGCAAGAGCATACCCTGTCTCTACAAAAACTAGAAAAATCAACTAGCTGTTGTGGTGCCCACCTCTAGTCCCAGCTACTCAGGAGGCTGAAACAGGAGGATAGCTTGAGTCCAGAAGTTTGAGGTTGCAGTGAAGTATGATGATACCATTGGACTCTAGCTGGTGTGATAGAGCAGGACTCTGTCTCAAAAACAAAAAAAAATTAAAAACCACTTTGGAAACTTTAAAATATTGGTGCCCAATATGTCATACTGGTGCCCAGGATGCCTCTATTGATTATTGGGATATTCATGAGGGTGGCAGCTCAAACATTGGTAATTAGGAAATTGAAAGAATATATTGAAGTGTACTAATGTGTGATTTGAAGTGTTTTGATACTGGATACCATATTACCATTAAACCTATGGTTAGAGTGCAGAATATTCTCATATTCTTCAGAATTTCTCTAGTGCCCCCTTCTATCAATCCTCTATGCTGAGAGGCAACTATTGTTCCAATGTCTATGTCTGCACATAAGAATTTCTGATTCTAAAACTTTCATGGAAATTAAATTGGATATTATGTGGTGATTTTAATTTGCATTTCCCTAGAATAATGACGCTGAGTATTTTTAACCTGCTTTTAGTACATATTTTTCTTTTTTAATTTTAATTTTTACATATACATGTGTTAATTAGGTTTCCATTCTTTTTTGCCTTCACAAAATTAAAAAGACTTAAAATTTAATAACAATAACAATGTTTAAGGATTAGAAACAAAAACCTTGTAAAGAATGACCAAACCTAAATACATTCAGAAAAGGAATCAGACAATTGCTACATCAAAATATTAAGCAATAATAATAATAATAATGCAAAGAAAGTAACATTCACGTTGTCAAATAAGAGTATGTCTATTATGTAATGCTTTGAACCTGCGATTCAGTATGGAGTCATCAGTTAACTTATTATTTTTTTAAGTATCAAAAAATAGACAACGAATATTTATAAATAAAAGTAAAAGATAATTTCAAAAAGCAGATTATGCTAAATCTTATAGACGATAGAAAAAGAAGAAATACATCAAAATTATTCTACTTTATCTGGGTGCACTTGATGTATATATTTTTCTTTTTGAAGTGTCTGTTCAACTCTTTTGTACATTTTAAGAATTGGATTATTCTTTTATTATAACATTGTATACATTTAAAAGATACCTTCACAGTAAAAGTAAATTGTCATATACATGTATTATAAATATTTTATGAGCTAAAGCTTTTAATGTTGAAGTATTTTGTCCTATGAAACTGCTTTACATTCTCATCTCAGAAAAGTATTCTCTTATATTTTCCTCCCCAAACTTTAAGTCTATGATCCATCTCAAATCAGTTTTCTGCATTATGTGAGGTAAAAAATAGAAATTTTATTTTATGTTTCTCTAAATAAATATCCAGTTGTTAGGCACCATTTGTTAAAAAAAAAAATTACATTTTCTTCCATTGAACTCCTTTAGTACTTTTGTTAAAAATCAATTCACCATATAAATGTCAGTCTTTTTAAAACTCTTTATTATAGTCTATTGATCTATTTTTATCCTTACACCAGCATGCTACAAACTTACCTACTGTACCTTTACAGTAAGTGCTGATATAAGGTGGCATGAATCCTTCAACTTTCTTCTTCTATTTCAAAATTGTTATGGCTATTCTGGTTAGGGTGTTTTTTTTTTTTTTGTATTTCTATATTACGTTTAGATTTGGCTTATATATTTCTAAAAGAAATCTAGTGGGATTGGAATTGCATTGAATATAGTGACATCCTAATGTTCTTATGTCTGCCAGTCCATGACCGTAACTTCATTTATTTAGGTCTTTTAAAAATTTCTCTTAACAAGGCGCCGGCCCCATATACTGAGGGTGGTGGGTTCAAACCCAGCCCCAGCCAAACTGCAACCAAAAAATAGCCGGGCGTTGTGGCGGGCGCCTGTAGTCCCAGCTACTCGGGAGGCTGAGGCAAGAGAATCGCTTAAGCCCAGGAGTTGGAGGTTTCTGTGAGCTGTGTGAGGCCACAGCACTCTACCGGGGGCCATAAAGTGAGACTCTGTCTCTACAAAAAAAAAAAAATTTCTCTTAACAATGTCTTATGGTTTTTTTTTTTTTTCTGTGCATATATCTTGTCTGGTTTGGAAAGGAGCCTCTTGGCTGGCTGCCAGAGGTATGTGTCTCTTGATAGTTAGTTATCTTAAGTGTGGACTAGACTTAATGACTCACTTCTAATGAACCGAAGAATATACAGAAGTAACAGAAAGTCACATCTAACATTAGGCTGTAAACAGACTGTGACCTTTGTCTAGCTCTCTTGCCTGCTGTCTCTGAGAGAAGCCAGCTGCCATATTGTGAGTTGACCTAAGGAGAGACCCAAGTGACAGAGAATGGCTTCTGGCTATAAGCCAACAAGAAATTAAGGCTCTTAGTCCAAGTGCCTGCAAAGAACTAAATTTTGTCAACAACCATGCAAGTAAGTTTAGAAGTAAGTCTTCCAACCCCAGTTGAGCCTTTGGATAGCTGCACCCCCAATTTATGCTTAAACTTTATGAGAGCAATTAAATCAGAGGTACCAAACTAATCTTCAGTGGGTCCGCAATTGCGGACCCACTGAAATAGAGATAAATGTTTATTTCAAGCAGTTAAATTTTAGGATAATTTGTTTTATGGCTATAAATAACTGATACATATATATTTCATTATTTTCATTCCAATACCATGTTCCTGATGACTGTTATTTATTTCACTTTTCTGACTGCTTCTTGTTAGTATGTAGAAATACAATCCAGTTTTGTATACTGGATTATGCATCTCATGATCTTGCTAAATTCACTATTAGTTCCAGTAGTTATTTGATACATACCAAATAACTAATTGCCTTTTTTCTCTCTATCACTCTGGGTGGGATACTGAGTATAATGTTCTATAGAATGTAGAAAGCAGACATATTTGCCTTTCTCCCAAACTTAAGAGAGGAACATTCACTATTTTATCATTAAGTGTCACCTACACTTTAAAGTTATTTTTTTTTTGATAAATACTCTTTGTCAGATTAAGATAATATAGTTTTCTTTAAACTCTATTTCACAAAAAGTTTCTCTTTTTTTCATTTATGAATGTATATTAAATTTTGTCAAATGCTTTGCATCTGTTAATCTTATGGGTTTTTCTCCTTTATTGTGGTAATGTAATGAACTATATTGATTTAATATTATACCAACATTACATATTTAGATAAAAGCTTACATGACCATAATATATTATTCTTTCTATATATACTTATAATTTATTGGCTAAATTTTTTTACATCATTTTTACATCATGCTTTATCAATAGTTTATTTTTCTTAGGATGTCTTTGCTGGTGTTGGTTTTAGAGTGGGCTGGCCACATAAAATGTATAAGGAAGTATTTCATCCTTTACTATTTTATGCAATAATTTGTGTAGAATTGCTATTAGTCATTCCTTATATGTTTGGTACAATTTACTAGTCAAGCTATCTTCTGATTCTCTTTGTGAGAACATTTTGGTTTAAATATTCATTTTATTTTACATAGGGATATTCAGATATTCTATTTCTTCTTGTGTCAATTTGGGTAAGTTGTGCTTTTTTATTGAGGAGTTTAACCATTTCATCTAAAGTGTTGAATTTCCTGACATAAAGTGCATAGTTTCCGTAGTTGTATAATTTGTAGTCAGATTCCCTTTTGTATTACTGACATTGTTCTTTGCTTTTCATCTGTTTCTGTCTCTTTCTCAGCCTCCTCCTTTTTGTCTCATTCTTTTTTTGAGTTTAAACTTTTTTTTTATTAAATTATAGCTCTGTACATTAATGCAATCATGGGGTACAATGTGCTGGTTTTATATACAATTTGAGATACTTTCGTCAAACTGACATAGCCTTCCACCACATTTTCTTAGTTATTGTGTTAAGACATTTATATTCTACACTTAGTAGATTTAACATGTACCCTTGTAAAATGCACCATAGGTGTGGTCCCACCAATTACTATCCCTCCATCCATTCTCCCCCCCCCCTTTCCCTTCCCTTCCCTCTTGCTCCTCTTTCCCATTCATCTTGGGCTGTAGTTGGGTTATAGCTTTCATATGGAAGTGTGGGTTATTATATATTGGTTTCATAGTAGGGCTGAGTACATTGGATACTATGTCTTCCATTCTTGAGATACTTCACTGAGAAGAATATGTGCCAACTCCATCCATGTAAACATAAAAGAAGTAAAGTTTCCGTCTTTTTTAAAGGCTGCATAATATTCCATGGTGTACATATACCACCATTCATGGGTCAATGGGCATTTGGGCTTCTTCCATGACATAGAAATTGTGAATTGGGCTGCAATAAACATTCTGGTGCAAGTACCTTTGTTATAAAGTAATTTTTGGTCTTCTGGATATATACCTAGTAGAGGAATTGCAGGATCGTATGGCAGGTCTATTTTTAGATCCCTAAATGATCTCCAAACATCGTTCCAAAAGGAACATATTAGCTTGCATTCCCACCAGCAGTGCAGAAGTGTTCCCTTTTCTCCACATCCATGCCAACATCTCTGGTTTTGGGATTTTGTGATGTGGGCTAATCTTACTGGAGTTACATGATATCTCAAAGTGGTTTTGAATGGCATTTCTCTGATGATTAAGGATGATGAGCATTTTTTATGTGTCTGTAGGCCATGCATCTATCTTCTTCAGAAAAGCTTCTGTTCAAGTCCCTTGCCCACAATGAAATGGGATTTCTTGTTCTTTTCTTATTAATAGATTTGAGTTCTCTGGAATCTGGTTATCAAACCTTTGTCAGAAGCATAACCTGCAAATATCCTCCACCATTCTGAGGATAAAGTCTGCTTGCTTTACCTACTGTGTTTTGGCTGTGCAGAAGCTTTTTAGTTTCATCACATCCCAGTAATGTATTTTTGGTGTTGCTTCAGTTGCCCAGGGGATACTCCTCATTAAGTATTCTCCCAGGCCAATTTCTTCCAGTGTTTCTCCTGCATTCACTCCAAGAATCTTTATAGTTTCATGTCTGATGTTTAAATCTTTTATCCAGTGAGAGTCAATTTTTGTTAATGGTGAAAGGTGTGGGTCCAGTTTCAGTCTTCTACAAATCGCCAGCCAATTCTCCCAGCACCATTTGTTAAATAGGGAATCTTTCCCCCAATTTTTATTGTTGATGGGCTTATCAAAGATCAAATGATGATAAGTGTCTGGGTTCATCTCTTGGTTCTCAATTCTGTTCCACACATCTACCTCTCTATTTTTGTGCCAATACCATGCTGTTTGATCACTATAGATTTATAGTATAGTGTGAAGTCTGGTAGTGTGATTCCTCCTAGTTTGTTTTTATTTCTGAGTAATGTCTTAGCTATTGGAGGTTTTTTCTGGTTCCATATAAAATGAAGTACTATTTTTTCTAGATCTTTAAAGTATGACACTGGTGCTTTGATAGGGATTGTATTAAATTTGTAAATTGCTTTCGGTACTATGGACATTTTAACAATGTTGATTCTTCCTAGCCATGAGCATGCATGTTTTTCCATTTGTTAACATCTTCAGCTATTTCTTTTCTCAGAGTATCGTAATTTTCTTTATAGAGATCTTTCACATCCTTGTTAGGTAAATTCCCAAATATTTCATCTTCTTTGGCATAACTGTAAAGGCAATAGAGTCCTTGACTGTTTTTTCAGCTTGACTGTTATTGGTATATATAAAAGCTACTGATTTGTGAGTATTGATTTTGTATTCTGAGATGCTACTGTATTCCTTGATCACTTCTAAGAGTTTTGTGGTTGAGTTCCTGGGGTTTTCCAGGTATAAAATCATATCATCTGTGAAGAGCAAAAGTTTGATCTCCTCTGATTTTGTTTTTCTTTTCTTTTTGAAGATCCTTGGGATTTTCACTGTGAATAATAATGCCATTAGTAAACATAGATAGTCTTTTTCCTTACTTTTTAATATGCATTTTTCCTTTTCTTGCCTTATGGTTCTAGCTAGAATTTCCGTTGCAATTCCAATGTGAATGTTGAAATTAGACATTTTTGTATCTCTCCCAGTCTAGGGGGAGAGCAGTCTCTCATTATTAACTATGATGTTATCTGTAGAGTTTTTGCAGATTTTTTTTATCAACATAGGAAGTTTTCTTCTATTTCTATGCTTTTGTCATAGATGGATAATGAATTTTTTCAAATGCTTTTTCTGTATCAATTAATATATTTCCTTAAATGTCCATTAGAACCTGTGGCTGATGATGTTGTTCAGTTCTTTCACATCTTTGCTGATTTTCTGTCTAGTTGTGCTATATTTTGCTGAATGAGTCGTAGGGAGGAGTGTTAATGTCTCCAATTATAATTTGTCTGTTTATTCCTTTAGTTTTATCACTTTTTGCTTCACATATTTTTTCACTCTAACTTAGAACATATTCATTTGGAATTTAATTTTTTTTCTTCTGTACCCTCCAATCTGCCATTAAGCTCATAAAAATTTTCATTTCAGATATTGTATTTCTCAGTTCTAGATTTTTTAATTTTTTTTATAGTTTCAATTTTTTTTTTTTTTCATTTTTCAGCCAGGGCCAGATTTGAACCTGCCACCTCCAGTATATGGGGCCAGCGCCCTACTCCTTTGAGCCATAGGCAGCACCCTATAGTTTCAATTTTTTCCCTAAAATATCCCATGTCTTCACTTCTGATGTCCATTTATTTCTTTATATTCATGAACATAATTTTAATAGTTCTTTTAGCTTTAACATCTGTTTCTATTTAAATTGAATAATTTTTTTCTCTTAAAAATAGGTTACTTTTTTACCATTACATGCATAGTAATAATATTTGATTTAAGGCTATGTGTTATCGATGCTGCACTGTTGAGAGTCTTGATCATGTTGTCCTCTTGTAAAGAGTTTTGAATTTTGTCTGGCAGTTAATTTACTAGCAGATCACATTATCCTACCAAGGTACGGTTTTAGGCTTTCTTAGAATGGGTCTGGAGTAAACTTTTCTGTAGGGCATACATAATTCTTATTTCTCAGACATGGTCTCACTGAACATGTGTTGTTCAGTGAGATTTATGTACTGTGGCTAGTTAGTGTCTGCCAGCACGTTATGGCCTCCAGTCTGTCTGTTCAGCTCAAAGCTCCCTAAAAGCTCTTTCTGCTGATACTCCTCCAAAAACTCTGCTTGTGCGTTTAGTATTGGACTAGTGATCTAAAAGTGACCCTCATGTAGATTTCTGGTGCTACTTTTCTATACAATTCTTTCCATGGTACCCTGCCCCACAAATTTTAGCTATTTAAATGCTCTAAACTCTGACCTCTATTTTTTCCACTCTGTGAGATTACTGAACTTTGTTTGGAATTCACTTCTCTGTGCCATGGTTGAAGAAAGGTCAGGGTGAATGTGAACTCATCTCATGTGTTTCCTTTCTCTCGAGAAATCTATACATGCAATGTCCCATGTATAATATCCCAAAACAATTGCTTCATATATCTTGTCTGTTTTTGTAGATGTTTACTATGGAAAGTAAGTGTGATGTCTATTATTGGCTAGGGCCATAATTCCACAGACACTGGTATTTTACTGAAAGTTAATGAAGTAATCTAAAGTGCATTTTAGGTTAAGGACCACTAAATAAGTTTAGTGATTTAAAAGTAGTAAGGACTAACTAACATTTATATAGTAGACATATAGGACAATATACCATCCTGATTTAATCATCACAATTCCACAAGGTAAATACTAATATTGTCTAATTATATAGATGCAACAAAACTGGAGAACTGCCACCCCACATCACATAACTGGTGAGTTGTAAGAGACAGAATTAAAAAAGGCAATATTGTCTTTGACATTAGTATTTTTAACCCTTCACTGTAATGCCTCTCTGTAGGTATTAATAAATTATCTGTAAGGTTCAGTCAGATTAAGTTAAGAAAGGAGTGCTACTTTCTTCTCAAATAGTTGTTACTAGTGAGTACATTTCACTAATTTTCTTTGTACTATGTTTTTATTTTAAAGCAGGACTACATGATATAGTGTTATTATGATCATCATCACAATAGGCTGTATTTTTTTTTTTTCTTGAATAGAGTCTCCCTCTATTGCCAGGCTAGAATGCAGTAGTGTCAGCATAGTTCACTGCAGCCTCAACTCCCAGGCTTAGGTTCAAGCTATCCTCCTGCCTTAGCCTCCCAAGGAGCTGGGCTTATTGGCACATACCACCAGGCCCACTTGAGTTTTCTATTTTTTATGGAGACAAGGTTTTGGTATGTTTCTGGTCTCAAACTCCTGGCCTCAAGAGATACTTCTGCTTTGGCTTACCAAAGTGCTAGTATTGTAGTTGAGAGCCACCATACCCAGCCAAGCTTTTATTCATTGTATATTTATGATAAAATAGGGTAAACAATGTGCTGAGCATTTTATGTACATTTTTTTATTTCTCACTATAACCCTTGGTGAAAGTGGTATATTAGATCTGGCTCTTACTAGCTCACAAGAGCTGATTATTAAATTTTTAGGACGTTCATGAGTTGACTGAAGTTCTCTTGGTGGAAATGATTACACAACAGTAATTGGCAAAAACTACAAATTAGGGCTTCTTCTTCCCTTCAACACAGAAGTTACCTGTTACACATTTACCAGTGAAACATTGGCACTATTATTAAGTCTGTTTGGAATGAGGAAACTGATACTTAGGCTGAGATGGAAATTAAATAACTTGCTGATGGCTACACAATACATAGCAACTACAATGAAAATTTCAGTAACTCAGATCTATGTGCAAGGTTAACCATTATACTGATCAGGATGTGTGGTGATAACAATGATCTTGATTACTTAGGCACATGGAATAGACTAAAAAGAAGAAAGAAGTCATACAATATTTGATTATTTTGGTTTTAAAAGTGGTTTGAAAATTTAGTTTTTTAATGTTTGAACTGAGTATTTATTATTCAATTAGACACATGATAATCAACCTCCCATTATTCCCTTTACACTTGGAATTTATGTTAAGCATGTGCACACACACACACACACGATGAAAGTGTCACATGCTTGCTCTGTGATACCTGCACAGGAAATTTTTACAGAGCTTCTTTTTATTATCTTGCCCAGAGACATGGTAGAGAGAGGGTTGGGTCCAATATGTCAGGTAGAGTTTGGGGTACTGTTTAGAGTACATTATCTGAAAATTAAAATGTTTGGCTAATAGCACCACTACCTGTGGCCTATATATTTATAGAAAGCAATAGAGCCAATGCTAAGTTGGTTTCTTCTCTTCTTGATTGATTATTAGGAGTAAATAAAAATTAAAACATTATTGAGTGCATACTTTGTATTAGGTACTATTTTAAATAAGTTATAAGTTTTAATTCCCTTAATATTTATAGTAATGCTATTTTTAAAAAAGTGAAATAATTTAAAAATTTTAATTACAACAGGGAGGAGGAAAGTTGCCAATTATTCCCTCCCTCTCCAAAGTTGCCATTATAGCTATATCACTCCTAAAGCTCAAGTGGGGTTGATCTACTTCACTAAAAAACATATTTTAAGTACACAGCAACAGTTTTGTAAACTATTAAAATAAGAAAATATAGCTTTCCTTACCTGAGATTTTTCCCTCTCAGATCCAAGAGAAATGTCAGAGTAGGCAAGCAGCAGGGCCATGTTTATATTAGGTGTCCCTTTCATTTCACTCCAGACCATTATGAATGCCCAGCGCCAGCTGAACCCATGGCCAACTCGAGACAAAACGGGGCTCATTAGTAGAAAGACTAGAAGTCTAAAAGACAAGAAAACATTTAGAAAGTTATTCTAGTCATAGAAACTTCTTTCTATTTCTTTCTACTCTATTCTAATCTATTCCTTGTGGAATTGCTCACTCTCAAACAGATAAGACATGTATTTCACACTGTTGGCCTGGCACCACAGGAAGGCAGAATGCATTTCACACAGAGACTTGCAGAGAGAATGGCATTATTCTCTGTGGTACTTTCTAGTAGATGAGTAGTAGGATAATTCCACATCACCTGGAGTGGTGCTTCTTTAGGTGAAAAAAAAACTTTAGAGATGTTTTGTAGATAAATTCTGGATCCCCAAAAGAAATGAAAATAATTCTAATGAATAAAAAGTAAGAAGAAAATGCCATTCCTTTCTTTTTCTTTACAGATTTAAACCTTGTAGAATCTGCCCAATATTGGTCAAGTTTTTTCTATTTCTTCTTTCAGTCACATATGAGTCCTCCATTTTATCCTAATTTTATCTGATAATTTGGCACTGATTTCCATTTACTTGGCACTAGCTGACTTGTTGTCAATCATCCAACTAAATGGAAGTGGAAGGTTAGCCATTTCCATGGTGGAGATTAAAGAACTTTGAAATTCTAATGATGGTGTGTTTTCCTATTCTGCGTCATCTCCTTTTCAGCCACATGGACACATGCTTTTCTGCCTCCTTAAGGTGGAGAAAGGAACTACAAAAATCACTTGAGCCAAAAAATACATTTACAAAGAGGGCTTCCTTATGATTTTTTTGAAAAGCTATTGCCAACCATAAGTTTTAATTAATAGAAAACTTTTTATTATATAATACTAACAAAAATACAGGATAAGATTTTTATTTATGGTTGTGCTTAACTTCATGAAATTGCATAGAAAAAAAAAAAAACTGGATGAAACATACCGAATGGTAGAGTAGTTGCCTTTAGGTATATTAAGATTATGAAAGATGTTTTCACTTGTTCTACTTTTCAGAAATTTTCAGTGTTGCATTGCTTTGAAATTTAAATTAAAATTGAAGCATACTATGTAATCAGGGTAATCTGGTTTATTGTACCCTCAATGAATCCCCAACAATAAAATAAATAAATAAATAAATACATAAGTAAATAAAATTGAAGCATACTAAACATTCATTTTTTAATGATTCCTTGGAAATCATTAAATCAAACTTTCTTTGGAAACTTAATTCAATTGTTCAATCTACAGTATAAAATGTTTTTTATTATTTAAAAAATAATCTTCAGGCATTCAATTTTCCATAAATAGAAAAATATAAATGTTATTCTTACCTTAAAACAATCAGTGTAAAGTAGATATTTAATGAATAATATAGATCAGAAAAGTTTATATATAAATAGGTATGTGCAGGAATGAGAAGTCCAGTGAAAGTAAACACCATAAGAAAAGCAACAAATGATAGCCAATTCCAGAATCTGCATTTTTCAGAAAAAATTAAATATAGTTAATTATAATTAATTAACTTAACATATTTTTTGCAAGGCTTATCTAAGGAAGCATTGTGCTATTCATTATCAAGAAAACAATGATGAGTAAGGTGTTTGTTTGCCAACACTCAAGGGGATTAAAATTTAACTGGAAAGAAAAGAGCAGTTAGGCAAATAAACCAATAATTCTAAAGTAATTTAAGGCAGTTTACAGCATGTGTAAATAAGTGCCTTTCGTTTTCTGTTGTATATGAAAGAAATGTTTACGTTGTAGCTATGCTATAATACTTGATAGAACTCAAACCTCTAACTTAAAAATAATGATTGTCATTGTTTCATTAGGAAGAGATAAAATTATTAATATTTTAAGAGAATGTTAAAATTTTAGTCTGATTTACAGAGATAGAATTAAGACTTTGTCAAAATCCAGCTAGTGATTACAAAGTGTGAAAGAATCTTTTTCCTCCTACCCTTATTGGGGGGATAATTGACAAATAGAAATTATGTACATTTAAGTTTAAGGTACAAAATGCAATGGTTTCATATACATAACATCATGAAATAATACTATAATTAACATGTCTATCACTTCATATAGTTGCACAGTGTTGGTGGCGAGGATAACCCATAATACCCATTGTCTTAGCAAATTCCAAGTTCACAGTACAATACAATATTATTTATAGAGGACACCAAAAGCCAGACGACCTCTGAGCAAGATGATTTACAGCTGGGAGGCAGACCATTGGGCTATTCATCCATAGGTGCTCCTTGCGGAGAACGAACCGGAGCCCATGGCGATCCTTAGGCACGTAGTCATTATCTAATACTTCCCTCACCTGTCTTGTGCTGTCTCAATAAAAGGCTACTGCAGAGGTTGCTGGGGGCTATCCTGCAATCAAGGTTAGCCCGCCTTCTGCAAGCTTGTACTTCTAATCTGCATCAGGCCTGGTTCCTTCCTGCGGCAATCGAGACCAGGGCCATAGGGTCGGTGACAGTTATTGTTAACTATAGTCACCACAGTATACACTGGCTCTCCAAAACTTTGTTCTGCAATTCCTCCACCCTCCACTCCTGACAACCACCCTTCTAGTCTGTGTTTCTATGAAATTGACTATTTCAGATCCGCATATAAAGTGAGGTCATGAAATATTTGCCTTTTTGTCTGGCTTACTTCACTTAACAGAATGGCCTCTAGGTTCATTCATGTTGTTGCAAATAGCAAGATTTTCTTCCTTTTTAAAGCCTGAATAGTATTCAGTTGTGTGTGTATGGTGTATATGTGTATGAATATATATGTACACATACACCTCTACCTCTCACTCTCTCACACACACACTTATTTGTTACTGATAAATATTTCGGTTGGCTATTGTGAATAATGCTGCAATAGGCATGAAAGTGCAGTTATCTTTTGGAGATTCTGATTTCATTTTTGTTTGATTCTCTAAGGAATCAGTCTCTATCAAATTCACAGAGAATGTGAGCCAATAACCAAGCTCCAAACCCATCTAACAGATGTGTGTATGTACCCGTGTGTGTGTGTGTGTATGCGCAATAATTCAGACACACAGAAAAAAAACTTGTGAATTTTTTTCAAAATCCCTTTCCTTCACTTGATTATGAGTTGTCCCAATGGGCCACCACCTTGTCTGTCCAGAGCATCAACTGGAGAGAGTTTTTAAAAATTATAACTCCTTGGACGATACTCTCAAAGATTTTGATTCTAGTAGACCTAGGTATCTTTATCATTTTATTGCTCCAATGTTGCACAGCCAATAGCCTACAGGAGTTGATACCTAATGGATTGGACATTTTGGAGAAATCGATTTTCCAGGAATGAAAAAATGTATAAGCTGGCAAAGAGGTAGTTTCTATTTGGACGATTTCTCTCTAATAAAGTGATGTATGAATGGAAAGGTGAAAGACATGAGATAGATCTGCCAGTATATAGGGGAAGTGCATTCCAAAAGCAGAAATACAAGGGCACAAACCCAGACAGGGGAACATGCTTGACATTTGAAAAATAGCAAGGTGATCAGTGTGGTTAGAGCAGTGCAGGTATGGGTGAGAGTAGAAAGGAACCAGAGCTAGAAGGTGGGACACAGCAGGGGACTTTGCCATTAAAACAGCTTCCACTTATAGCTGAAAAAATGAAAAGTTATTAAATGGTTTTAACCACAAGAGGAATTGAGGATACGAGATGGGTGGGAGTCAGTAAAAGATAACAGGATCAATGAATTTTAGTCTCATTGTGGATGTAGAATTGTTAGAATTGGAGTACTAGAGAACATAAGGTGAAAAGATAGGAGACGGTGCACCTTCTTTCTCAGAGAGTAGAATGGACCTGATGTAGGTTGCTGTGGGAGATAGAGGGATTTATTACTGTTATCTTAGTCCTACTATCTTGGAAAATGACGTTGGCACATGCCTATTTTTAGCAGTAAGATTATTGGTTAGTCACAGTGGCTCATGTCTGTAATCCCAGAACTCTGGCACACCAAGGCAGGAGGATCACTTGAGGCCAGGAGTTTGGGACCAGCCTGGATAATATAGCAAGATCTCTACAAAATAAATTTAAAAATTAGTGCGGCGTGATGTTGTCTGCCTGTAGTCCTAGCTACTCATAAAGCTGAAACAAGAGAATCATTTAAGCCCAGGAATTAGAGGCTGCAGTGAACTATGATTTTGCCACTGTACTCCAGCTTACAGGGACAAACTGAGACTTTCTCTCCAAAGAAAAGATTATTGAAATTGAGATGTAAAATGGTTATTTGTATGACCATAGAAGTGAGTGACTACAGTAGGGTGGTGGACATGCTTATAGAAGGAGAGAAGGTCCAGAAACTTAAAGCTGAGTAACGGATCAACTGTATGGATATTTATATCACTAAGAATGGTGACAGGGTAATGTTGGAAAGAGTCACAGTGAGACAGAAGCCAACATCTTCACAAAGTAGAGAGTGCTACTCAATTCTAGAGATAACCACAGCCAATAGGGTAGCAGATGGTACAATGACTTTGAGGTGCAGGGAGATCACCTACTTGCACTGTAGACTCAGCAGTACCAGAGATGCAGGTGAGGAAGGTATCAAAACTTACAAGGAATATAGGGGAAGTAATATCTTCCAGGGAGATCTAGCTTACAGTGACAGCACGAAGATTGTGGGAACCTTCAGAATCACTTCCCATAGATATAATTAAATACTTCTTAACATTTTTAATTCTTCCCACACCGTGGCCCATTTAACTGTGTCTGGCTTCAAGTACAATTGACTTCTGCTATAATTGGCATGAAATTTTATGTAAAATGTTCCAGAATCTTATAAGATCCTATATCTTTTTGCTTACAAATTTATTCTGTATTCTGTAACATTCTCCCAAACCACAAAAATCACTATTTACAGTGAGTTGTACATGTGTCACCATTGTGTGATGTAGGTCAAGTTCCCAACCTGAGTACTATAACACCACAGAAAATGCCCTTCCTTTTAGGTTGACACAGACCACACTCACCCCTCAGCTACTCAGCTGGGTGCACTTGAGCAAAGCACAGTTTGCAAATTTCCACTCATAGTCTTGTTTACACTTAGTTTGACCATACTTTCTTTTATAATACTGTTAATTCTCTTCGAATTCCCTAAATTATCTTTTAATTTGCTTTACGTGGTATCTCTTCATCACCCTTAACTATTGTTCTTCAGATTTCTTTTTTGCATTAAGTTCAATTTTTTAAAATATTGCAATAGAATATTATTTCTCACCTCCTACATTTTTTTTGTCACCTTCTCACTAGTGTGTAGAGGATTTAGGGGCATCCAACTGCAGCCTGCGGCTGGCTATGAATGCTTACCTGTGGTGGCGGATATCATGAAAATTATGCATAGACTTTTTTTGCTCCTCAGCTTTTGTTAGTGTTTGTGAATTTAATGTGTGGCCCAAGACAACTCTTAGGTAAGTGTTCAACCCCAGCTGTAGGCTGCAGATGGACACCTCTGGCAGATGATCAGAGAGTTGAGGAATTAGTGGGGAAATAGAATCAACTCAAGGTGAAGTTACAAATTTTGCTCTAAGTCAGAGTATTTCAAGGCACATAGAAAAGAATTGTCAAGAAGGGTTTTTAGTTGAGAGGTTTTGCAATGTATGAAACAGAGTGAAAATATGTTAGCCACTTACTCAAGAAGAAGAGATTCCACTCCTGGTTTAAAACTTGCAGAATTTAACAAAAGTCCCATAATGGCCAGGGTCAATATCCCAGACATTCCAACGAGCTCACCTATTTTTAAAAGGAAATAAATGTGGAGTATTAATTTAACATCAACAGTAGCATGAATTTTATCAGAGATGAAAGTGTCAGATATCTTGATAGTGTGGTGTGTTAATACGAAAGGCTACCCCACTCCCTGCCAGCTGGAAAGTGAATCTATAATGGAAATTTTTGCACTGCTTTGGCTTCAGATCACAGGCAACACTATGGAGCTTACAAGACTTCATGTATCCTAGTGAGGTTAGAGCACCTTCTATGGGTCTCATTGTTTCAGATAGGCTCTGGAAGGATGAAATGGAAATGAGCTGGTAAGGTCTTTATGGACTAGCCCACTACATGTGCCTTCTTCTTGGGAGAAGTAGAAGATAGAAATGGTTTGATCCTGTGATTAGACTAAGAGGTCGGAACAGCAGAGACCCAGTATGCATCTTCTTCCCCAGTGTAGTTTTGTGTTGGTGCGTTTACTTCGAGGACTGAAAAGCATAAACAACTGTTCTTGGACTTTTCATAAAAGTAGCTCTATTAAAGTTGTTTCTCTTTTGAGCTTATGAAAGTAGTAAAAATAATGTGGGTACTGTGTAGAGATTCTATTTTTTGAAAAAGATAACACTCGTAATTCCTCTGCCAAGACTTTAGGTACAATTTTAAAGAAAATTTTGACTTGAATTTCTATTAGACAAAGTACAGTATTAGCCTGTAAGAAACAATTTGATAAACTACTCTCTGAAAATAGAGAAAGATATAAGAGGTAGCTTCAAACATTAACGGATGCTAGTAGAATTTCTATATTGGAGACAAGTCTTGAAAATTAAGTGGGAAAGATGGGAACGTGAGAAAAGAAAGGTAGCTGTCAGATCTCATAGAACCATCAACTGCATAATTTAACTTTTCCCCATCTTCAGTAAAAATTACTAAAAACCAGAAACCAGCGTTTTCAGGGAGGGGTGGGGAGATCATGAGGAAGGAAAACCCAGAAATTTTAGAAAGTACAAGCTTTTGGAGTTTTCATAGAATATCTATAGAATTGGGAATTTAAGATACTTAGGTCAAGATCTCTGAGATGAGTGGAGTACCCAGTGATTTACCCCATTGTGTAAATCTAATATGCATATATAAAAAGAAAGTCATGCATGTATAAAACCAAAATAAAATCATACAGCAATATAATTCTGTAATAAGCTTTCTTTTTTCTCCTTAATGTTTACCAGACATTGTTCTAGTTAATAAACAAAAATTAAAGTATTTCGGGCGGCGCCTGTGGCTCAGTGAGTAGGGCGCCAGCCCCATATGCCGAGGGTGGCGGGTTCAAACCCAGCCCTGGCCAAACTGCAACCAAAAAATAGCCGGGCGTTGTGGCGGGCGCCTGTAGTCCCAGCTGCTCGGGAGGCTGAGGCAAGAGAATCGCGTAAGCCCAAGAGTTAGAGGTTGCTGTGAGCCGTGTGACACCACGGCACTCTACCCGAGGGCGGTACAGTGAGACTCTGTCTCTACAAAAAAAAAAAAAAAAATTAAAGTATTTCTGTTTAATAGTGAAGAACACTGTGAATATTCTTTCATTATATATTATATTACATTCATATGTGGACCAGTTCTGTTCCCCTTCTGTTTCTTTGATTTGCTTTTTACTCCTGTTACAACAATTGCATTTTAATTGTTGTAGGCCTATTAAAAGTTTTAATACTTAGCTGGTAGGAAAAGTTCTCTACTTTTGAAAAACTGTCTATTCTCACATATTAATTTTTCTAGATGAACTTTTAGTTTTTATAAAGCTTTTAAAACCAAAAATATTTATCATTCTCTGATTTAAGTTGTGATAAATTTTAATTTAATGAAATTGATCTTATGTCACAGTGTTGAGTTTTCCCTTCTAGAGATAAAAAAGATTACAGATTTTTATATAGTTTATTTTAGTCCTGGCTAGAAAAGTTACCAAAGCAAGAAACAAACACTTCAGTCATTTTTTATTGCAGTTTGGCCGGGGCCGGGTTTGAACCCGCCTCCCTCAGTATATGGGGCCGGCACCTTACCAACTGAGCCACAGGCACCGCCCATCAGTCATTTTTTAATCAGGAAAGAAGAGGGACTCATGGACCTAGTCCTGGACTAGTTGTGAATTGTTAGGTGATGGTGAAGTCTGGAAAATATTTACCATGACAATCCTGAAGATGCTAATAATATGAACAGTAATTCAGGACAGAGTGAAAGTCCTTTTACATTAGGTTAGATTTATATTTACTCAGTATTTTGTTGTCATGAAATTTGGTCTTGGCAGTTTTCTTCCTAAAATGTCCATTGGGACATCTTGACTCTAAAAATTTGAAATTATTCCCTTGGGTATAGCCCTTAATCTTGGGACTATGCTTACTAATTAAATGATGTTAGAAGAAATGATATTCATTAGAACATAATTTTATAGAAATATAAGCATATGGGCGGCGCCTGTGGCTCAGCGGGTAGGGTGCCGGTCCCATATGCCGGAGGTGGCAGGTTCAAACCCAGCCCCGGCCAAATTAAAAAAAAAAAAAAAAAAAAAGAAATATAAGCATATATGTAGATACTGGTGTATGAGGTACCTACCTGAACTGATTGACCGTTCCCTCGCTGTCTGTTAATTAATTAACTTGATTCTGTAATCTTACTTATATTACAATTGGCTTTAATTCAGTGATTAGTTAGAAACCCTCAAGACCCCATGTTCTGCCTTTCCCTTTTCAGACATGAAAATAATGACTCCTGTTATTCTAACATTTCTTAAGAGAAGTTTGTTTGTTTTGTTTTGTTTTGTTGAGACAAAGTCTCACTTTGTCACCCTGGTAGAGTGCTATGGCGTCATAGCTCACAGCAACCTCTAACTCTTGGGCTCAAGCAACTCTCTTGTCTCAGCCTTCCTAGTAGCTGGGACTACAGGTGCCCACCACAACATCTGGCTATTTTTAGAGATTGAGGTCTCCATCTTGCTCAGGCTGGTGTCGAACCTGTGAGCTCAGACAATCCACCTGCCTCAGCCTCCCAAAGTGCTAGGATTATAGGCATGAGCCACTGCAAGGCTTTGAAGTTTTTATTTTTGGTCTCAATTTATTCAAATTTTACACTTCTCAGTAAACTATTGTAATTTTCTATGTTTAGGTCCAAACTTCTTGTTACATTTTATTACTTGATATTTTATAAATTACTTGATATTTTATATTTACCAGTGTAAAGAGCATCAAATTTTTATTGTATTTTCTATATAGTTACTACTGGTTTATAAAAACTATCAATTATTTTGGGTAAATTTATTTTCTTATTGACAGTTCATTAATTAATTCTGTTGGTTTTTCTTTTTTTTTTTCCGTAGAGACAGAGTCTCACTGTACCGCCCTCGGGTAGAGTGCCGTGGCGTCACACAGCTCACAGCAACCTCCAACTCCTGGGCTTAAGCGATTCTCTTGCCTCAGCCTCCCGAGCAGCTGGGACTACAGGCGCCCGCCACAACGCCCGGCTATTTTGCAGTTTGGCCGGCGCTGGGTTTGAACCCGGCGCCCTACCCGCGGAGCCACAGGTGCTGCCTATAATTCTGTTGGTTTTTCTATATAATATAAAAAGTGTTGCAAGCAATGTAACCATTTTCTTTGAAAGTAACCATAAATTTCTTGCTTTTTCCCCCTCCTACAGAGCTTCCGGAACTTATTTTTAATAGTAGATGTGAGAATATGCACCATTATCTTATCACTAAAGTTTAACAGGTATATAAAATAATTTTTATAATACTTAAAATCCCCCCAAATTGGTCCTTGTTTGATTTGAATTACGGTACATTTTAATTTAATGAAATTAAAAGACATAGTATAGGTGTGATAACTAGGTATTAGCTCACATGCTAATATCCAACTATTTGTAGGGCTAGCTAAAGAGCTGGGTTGATTCTGAGGCTGTGTCAGGGTGTTACCAATATCTTCTATGATTTCATGAAGAGGAAACTAAGGTAAGTGGATTAATAGTATTGATAGACTTTCTAATATTTAGCCTTAATTGATCTATTACTTCTTTTATGATTTCCATTTTAGTCTGAGTTACCAAGAAAAATATATCTAATGTATAAGTAGTTACATGTAAATCCTCTTTTGATAATTAGTATTTCATATAATAGGATCATGGTTGAACAATGTTTGAAATCTTATTGCAATGTTCTTCGATTCTAGTTAATTTTTATAAATTATCCACAGGTATATGTAAAGGATATGCATTCTGTTTAGGGAGGTAAAACTCTATATATCTTATAAACCAAGCTTATAAATTACTGAAATCTTTTTGTAGTCATAATTATTTTTGTCCAATCGATCATGAAATTATCTGAGAAAGGCACCATCATTTCTGTTCCTGTAATTACAGTCTTGTCAATTCTTCCTTTATAAAAGTGTGATCTAAAAGACCAAAATAGATGCCTCCTTCTCAAATATTAAGGACCCTAAGCATAAGGAAACAAAGTTACATACAGGGCAAGGGTTCAAGGCTGGCTGTCAGAGCAAATTTCTAAATTCCTACGACTATAAGAAAAACCATACCCTTGCTAAACTCCCCTTGCTAACAATGGGAGCTTTCAGGCTGATTTACAAACTAGACAGAAAACTGAACTTTCAAACATTGTTTTATGTAAGCTATTACAGACCTTAAGCCAGTTTCAGCCAGCTTATAGAAGCTGCACACAATGTCTTTGGGTCCTATAGTTAACATTTTGATGGAAAAAAGTCAAATTGCACCTCATCTGAATGCTAAAAGACGATCCCAAACTGAGAATGGGATGTATGTTACATACATTTTTAGCTGATCTCTATGTGCTCAGCTCTCCACCTACATACTTTTCTCCCAAACCTGCTGACTGTGTATACTACTGGTCATGTGAGACATAAAATTCTACCTGTCCTTCCCCTCCTCAATAGGGCACTTTTGGTCCAGGTTGATGACTTTCTCTTCCTGGCCTGCAAACCAGTATTACGAAAAGAGTTCTCCTTTCTACTAGTTAGCCAATCCGGTAATCTTTATACATCTATATAAAACAATAGTATTTGTTTTATATCTGTGTACCTTGTTTTCTGTCATGTAGGTACTCGTATTTTATCTCTTTTGAAAGAGTATTTGAACAAAAATATTCCTTCTAGGTCAGTTGAGTGTTTTTACTGACTTAGGCCATGTATGTATTTTTATTTTCCCATACATTTATTCTGAAATTTTCTATGCCATTTAATTTTAGAAAGACACCCTGCACTTACAAATATAAAAGGTGAGGTACAGAACTGAAAGGATGAGACTTATATGATTGACATCATCACCAAACACCGTGGACATCCACAATTGGATCAGTTTTGCACTTAGAATTCCAAACAGGAAACTTGCCATAAAATATGACCAAAATCCATGTATGACAGAATAGACTACAAGAAAGGAGAGTAAATAAGAAATGGTTAGTAGAACTCACTTGCCTTTGATTTTAAAGGACACTCTGGGTCAATTTTTCTTTTATTCATTTTCTTGAGCATTAGCTCATGGCTGCAGTGAACATAGGAATGCAGCTATCTCTTAGACATAATTGATTTTAATTCCTTTGGATATATACCCAAAAGTGGGATCACTTGGTTACCTAGTAATTCTATTTTCAGTTTTTCTGAGGAGCTTCCATAACATTTTCAATAATGACTCTACTAGTTTACATTCCCAACAGCAAGGTACCCTCTTATCTGTATCCCTACTAACACTTGTTATCTTTTATCTATTTAGTAAAATCCATTCTAAACAGATGTGAGGTGATATGTTATTTGTTTCTAATATGTGGAATCAACCTAAGGGTCCATCAGTGAGTGGATGGATAAAGAAAACATGGTTATATATCTACAATTTAACATTGTTCAGCCATATAAATTAGGGATGAATAATGATTTGTGAGAACATTAACAAACCTAGGGGACATTATGCTAACTGAAATAATCCAGGCAAACAAAGAATAATACTGCATGATCTGACTTATTTAGAATCTGAAAAAGTTAACTTGCAGAAATGAAGAGTAGAATGATCATTATAAGAGGTTGATCTGTGGGGAGGGAGGGAATGGAGAATTGATGGCTAATAGGCACAAAGTTTCAGACAGGAGAAATAAGCTTTGATATCTATTCCATAGTAGAATGACTGTGGTCAATAATAATGTCTTGATAATTCAGAACAATTAACAGAATAAATTTCAAATGTCTCACTATAAAAAAATATAGTTTAATGAAGTGATGGTATGTTAATTAACTTGATTTAGTCATTTTACATGGTATTCTTCTATTAAAACATCACATTATATCCCATAAATGTATACCATTATTATTATTTGTCAATTAAAAATATTATAAAGGTAGATGTACAGTATTCTTTTTAAGTTGGAAGAGTTTCTTTTTGGCTTTTTTCTCTTGCTTTTTGCCAAGGCCGCAGTGCTATTCATAGGCAAAAACATAAAACATTACAGTAATCCCAGCTACTCAGGAGGCTGAGGCAAGAGAATCACCTAAGCCCAAAAGCTGGAGGTTGCTTGAGCTGTGATGCAATGGCACTCTACCAAGGGCAACAAAGTGAGACTCTGTCTCAAAAATAAATAAATAAATAAAAATAAAACACTACAGTTTTAAACTTCCTGGGATCAAGCAGGCCTCCTGCTTCAGCCTGCCTGGTAACTGGGGCTACAGGGATGTACCAGTGCTCCTGGATAAAGTTTGTAAAATTTGGTTTGGTTTAAAAGCTTCTTTCATTCTCCATTAATTAATAAATATTTATTTGGTGTCTGTTGCATGTCAAACGTGGTGAATTTTAGAGATACATGAATGAACAAGAAGTATGAAGTTCATAAACTCACAGAACTTATACTCTAGACCAGGTGTCCTCAAACTGCAGCCCGCGAGCCAAATGAAGCGGTGTGAATTGTATTTGTTCCTGTTTTGTTTTTTTACTTCAAAATAAGATATGTGCAGTGTGCATAGGAATTTGTTCATAGTTCTTTTTTTTTTAAAACTATAGTCTGGCCCTCCAATGGTCTGAGGGACAGTGAATTGGCCCCCTGTTTAAAAAGTTTGAGGACTCCTGCTCTAGACCAAATATAATACATACAGGAAATACAGAAAAAGGGATAACTCCAGGTCCCATCTGAGTTAATCGCCTGCATTCTGTTAACCTGACAAATTACTGCTTCCCTATTATTGGGCCAGCCATTTATTCTAATTTTTCTCCTGATAAACAATGCTAGAGTGTATTTCTGTATACAAGCTTTTTTGTATTTTTCTGATTACTTCCTTAGGTCCCCAAAGTGGAATTACTGCATCAAAAGATAGTTTTTTATTCATCGCTGATATTTTCCCTAATTGTCTTCCACAAAGCAATGTTATGATGCTCTTCCCCAGAAAACAGAGAGCCTGAGCCCACGATAAGTTTCCTAGCTGAAACCAGACATGCCTCTAAGTCACATGAGTTCTAGACATGGGGCTGGCTGTGGTAATAATTTTGAGAATGCACCATCTCCTGCCCCTGAGACATAGGAGGGGCCCAACTCTGGTTTTAAAAAGCATGTAGGAATCTGTAGTTAAAAGAGCTCAGTTTGAAAATTATTTTCTCCTTGAAGAAAGGAAAATAGCTCTTGGCAAGTAACACGATTAGCTCACTATATTTGTTAAGCCAGAAAACGTCTCAAAGAAAATCCATTATTCTTTATACTGTTTTAAAACTCTTAGCAATCAAATCGGAAAGGGTAAGAATCTGAGGGCAATGACTCTTCTTAAATTTTTCCCTATTATTAAATAAGTGCTAACATCAAAGTTTAGTAATACTATTTAAAAATTACAGAAGTTATAAAAACAATAATTACTATGAAAATTATTGATTCATGGTTGTATCAGTTGATATAAATGAAATATAAATTCAGGAGCAGTAAAGTTTATCAAGCATCTTTATTTCTTAAAGGATAATTTTCTTCCACAGCTATTAAAAGTTCAGAGAAAGTCCTAAAGACTAAGAAGGTAAGTTCATTGTTCTCTTTCTCCTACAGCAGAGTTTCTATTATTGAAGTTGTATTATTTCAACAGTGATTACTTACAGTTTTTATGCCTTTGAATCCTAAAAAATAACAAAGTCCCATCCACTGATTATTAGGAAAATTACAAGGCAAGCTCTATGAAAGCAAAACAACTTCATCTATTGTGTTTATGGCAGAACACCCAGGTCCTAGAATACGAACTATGACAGTGCATATTAGTAATTGAATCAATGAGTTAATGAACTTCCATATCAGTACCTTTTCCACTCCCCTCCCCCCAGCATCAAGATAGTCCTCTTGATTAGATTTGAGTTGTCATTTCTGACATGTTTTCCTGAAATTCTGTGTTCATATATAATACACAGTATCTTAAATGAAGCCTGGTAGAATCCTGTACAAGGTTTGGTCGCTGGACATGGATCTTTCAGACTGGCAGGCATGATGGTGCTTCTGTTCCCCCAAAGGTGACCTTTGACTTTTTAGGATGCTTCTCAGTGCAGATATTCCTTTCTTGCTCACCTTAGTTATCTTTAGGAAGGTTATACCTGCAGGAAGTTTTGTGGTGAAAACTCTTTGTGTGCCATTTCGGGTCACTTCCCTTTTTACCCTGAATTTTGGTAGAATTGTGTGTGTGATTATTTGTCTTTCTCACACCTCACGGATGGCAAATTTGAAATACTACAAGACAGCAGGGCACAGTAACTCTAGCATTCTGGGAGGCCTAGGTAGGTGGATCACCTGAGCTCAAGAGTTTGACACCAGCCTGAGCAAGAGTGAGACCTTGTCTCTACTAAACATAGGAAAACTAGCTGAGGGTTGTGGCAGAACCTGTAGTCTCCTTGGAGGTGGAGACTAAAGGATCGCTGCAGCCCAAGAATTTGAGCTTGCTGTGAGCTACGATGCCATAGCACTCTGCTCAGGGATACAGAATGACACTCTGTCTCAAAAAACAAAAACAAACAAAAAAACAGACGCTTGATGATATACCTTTCTGTGCTACGCTGGGGTTCAAGGTTCACCACAGGTGTTCCAAGCTTCCATGGCCTGAAGAAACTAACACTGATTACAGAGCTCCATCAGTTCACTTCTCCCAAGTCCCAAAGGCTAACAACAACTACTTCTTACACTCAACTAGGGTAACTGTTCACCATCTGGACTAGCTCTTTTGAGGAAAAAGTGAGAGGGGTGGTGGTATGCTAGATCTTCCTGGGAAAGAACAGTATTCACTTCACAGTCTTAGGATAAGGTAGGAATAGGTAAGAGCAAAGGAAAACAGGGCTCCTGGTTGCTCAACGATAAAGCACTCTCCAGGGACAAGAAGAACAATTACAGTGAAAGCATCTTCTTTTGAGTGGCTAGAAAGATAATTTGTGATATTCTTCATTGCTGGGGAGAGGAGGTAATAGAACAATCTCACTTGGGATCATTTGGCATCATATCTAAGCCTTGGTGGACTAGAATATAGTCTGAAGGTACCTCCTAAACACTCTTCTTGTATGGGAATGAGGGTGGGGGGAGACCAAGAGAATGCTGCAGAAGGCCTAGAACAGAGACAGCCAGTGAGTGGAACAGCATGTCATCAGTTTCTCAACAAGACTGTAATCATTGCTTTCTCCAACCAGTGCAATTGTGCCACAATATAAATAGTAAATATATACAGGGTGTCCATAAAGTTCATGTGCAACTTAAAATAGGTGTCTATGGACACCCTGTATATAAGTCATGAAAACATTTCGATTTCATTGACACCCTGAAAGGGTCTTGTGGGCCCCATTCCCCTATTACAAATTGGGAACAACTTTTCTAGGAGCAAGAAATGGAATTTTAACCAGGGAGGAGCACATGAGATGCTTCTAGGAGTGCTGGCAACATTAATTTCTTGCCTGAGTGATAACTACATAGCTTTATACTTTATAATAATTATTATAATGTACATATAGTATTCATTTATTTTATGTACACATACAAGGAAAAAAATATTTAAGACTCAGTGCCATTTGAAAGTGGTAAATGAAAGAGCTCACATGTACCTTTTAATTTTCTGCTCATAAGCACTGCTCTCTGGCCCTGTAGATGGCCACATAACCCACACCTCCTGCCAGAGTTGACAGCTTTCTATATTGCCTGCATGAGATAGTCCCAGGGTAAAGAGAAAAGAAGCTACCTTCTCTCACGACTGATGGGTGCACATCTTGGCTTATATCTTCTTAAGCTTATTTTCAGCACATTAAAAAAAAAATCATTATCTCTAATCCTGATCGTCTAGCATTCTGGCTTAGCCCAGGCCTATGGAATGGTGTTTCCATATACATTTTCATGAAGAGTTTCAACCCAACCTCACAAGAAAACTACAGCTAACCTTAAATAAGGAATGTGTGATAGTACTTTTTGAAGGCCAAGTCACTATAGCAACACTCACTACAGCATTTCTACAAGTATAACTTATGATGAGATATTACAAATTATTCATGTCAGCTTTCAGAAAATGTAAGATTCTGTTTTTTAAATTAAGAAAAAAATATCTTTACCTAATGTATGGTTCACCTTGCTTTGTGTTTTATTACTAATATCCATAACACTCCCAAACACAATCAGTGACATCACAGAGGTCATCAGACTTTCTCCATTAATTAAACTGGTGAGGCTTCTAGAAAGACCTATACATATTGAGAGGCAAAATACATTTTTTTAAAAACATTATATACTAAATATCAAGCAATTACATCTTATTAGTAAGTAGAAGGACATTCTTAGCTATAGATTTATATCACATAATTTCCCCCTACCTACTTAAACTTTAGTCATGTTTTAAATCTCCTTTTAAGAAAATATAATTGTAAAAAAATTGTAGGTGCCAAATTAACTGTGGCCTGTTTATGTTTATGTAAGTGAAATAATTATCAATAACTAGAGTTCTCAGTCCTTGTTTCAAAGTATAGATAAAAGCATGAGATTGATTATTTTCTAAAATTCAGCAATTTGGCATATACAAATATATATGTCATAAATTAGATGTCTTTGAGGCAAGACAGAAAACTATGATTGGAGGATACAGTAAATTCATAGACCAAGGTTTTATAACATGACATCTAAATAGAGTAGTAGGCAATGTTCAGATAATCTAGCAAGAGTTAGAAATTATCTGGCTTTCCCATACAATATGTTCCTTTCAATGGCTTTAGAAATCAACCTTCATGAATGGACAGCACTCTGATATTACCTACTTCCATCTTCATTTGTCTCTATGATAATGGTCTAAGTTTAGATAGTAATCAGTTGTCCTTTTCTTCTGCCATAAAAAGTGCCAGTAATAGCAAAATTATAACTTTGAGCATCTCTAAGTGATTTTCTAAAAGCTGTCTGAGGGAAACGTTATTACATAATAAATGTCCTTTTTGTGGACCAAACACTCTATAACTGTGATCAGCCTAACTATAATCAGTGTGCTGACAGAAGAAAAGAAACAAGGCGGTTTGTTCCTGCTTGATTGCTTCCATGGTCCTGTTCTTCACTTCTCTTTGGGTGCATGCCATTTCTGTAACATTTTGCAGTGTTTTTCAGTGATCTCATCTGTTTGGTTATAAGACTGGATGAGAGCACAAAGAGCTCTGCCTCCTCTCTCTTGAACCCCTACCACCATCATGGCAGCATTCCCTGGCCACCCCAGTGGAGGAATATCAATGACACACAAAGGAAAGGTGGATCTTCCCAGTTGAGGTCATCCTGGATCGCTTAGCCTCCAGATGATCTGCCAGGTAACTACAGATTCATGAGGGACTCTACTCAAGGTTAGCAGAATCCAGTTGATATCATCAGAACTGCCAGACTCATGAGAAATAGTAAATAACTATTATTTTAAACCATTACATTTAGACTTGTTTATCACTCAGAAAAACCTAACTGATATTGTTTATAATTATTCCATTTTAGAAAATAGAACTATAATGAAGTGTGAATATTCAGAAATAAATAACAGATACAGGGGAATAAAGGAGTCAAAAGAACAAAAAAGCTCAAAGCAGTGTGACTGTACTCATGTATTCCCAATGATAGACCTGGGCATATTGTTTTGAGGAGATACGTACATGTGTGTATACATACATCTATATACATATACACATGAGTATACGGATATATGTGTGTGTATATTTATATACATGCGAACATTTATACATATTTATAAATATACTTTTAAAAAATATTCCTTTGGAAATTCAACAAAAATGCTGCCAAAAAAAAAATACTTTAAAAAGTTTTTTGAAAGGGGGACTTTACCTAACCAATGCAATCAGTATAACCTAATTCTTTATACTTTCGATGAACCCCAAACAATAAAAAAAGGAAAAAAATAAGTTTTGAAAGATGTAAAGTGAAAAGAAAAAGAAAATTCCAAAAGTAATGGTAAGATGCCATTTATGAGAATAATCCTGTAAGATATTCCAAATAGATTATTTAAGTTCAACAACAGTGGGCAAGAAAATCAGTGGAAAACTAGATTACAAGATTATGAAGTTAAGAGAAGTATGAAAGTAGCTCTCAGGTGTCATAGGAGTCCTTCGAATCTTTTTAGGAGAAAGGTATTGGCACTGGGTGGCGCATGTAGGACTGTGGTTATGGCGCCAACCACGAGCACCAAGGGTGGTGGGTTCAAACCGAGCCAGGCCAGCTAAACATCAATAACAAAAAAATAGCCAGGTATTGTGGTGGGCACCTGTAGTCCCAGCTACTTGGGAGACTGAGGCAAGAGAATTGCTTAAGCCCAAAGGAGTTTGAGGTTGCTGTGAGCTGTGATCTCACAGCACTCTACCGAGGGCAACAGAGTGAGACTCTGTCTCAAAAAAAAAAAAGAAAAAAAAAGTGTTGGCATTGACAAAGCCATAAAGAAGGAGGATGTAAAGTGAGAGTGTTGTGAGGAAGACAAGAACCGAGGCTAGGGTGAAGGAAGCTGGCAATTCCTTCCCCTAAAGTCTCACTTCACGCTCTTCATCTCCTTGTCTTGAAGGCTTGGCTTTTCTCCATCTATGTATTTAGACTGGATGTATCTCCCCTACTTTATTTCTACTTCTATCAGATAGTTCTTTCTCCTTCAACTGGCCATAAAGTGAAAATAAAATTGAAATGAATATGGGGGCGTATGCATGATTATATGTAAAGTGGTTGGCTCACAAAAAGGACATTTATTATGTAATAGCATTCCCTCATATGACTATAGAAAATCACTTAGAGATGCTCAAAATAATAATTTTGCCACTACTGGTACATTTTATGGCAGAAGAAAAGGACAACTGATTGCTCTCTAAACTTAGAACATTATCATAGAGACAAATGAAGATGGAAGTAGGTAATATCAAAGTGCTGTCCATTCATGAAGGTTGATTTTAAAGCCACTGAAAGGAATGTATTGTATAGGAAAGCCGGGTAATTTCTAACTCTTGCTAGATTATCTGAACATTGCCTACTACTCTATTTAGATATCATGTTATAAAACCTTGGTCTATGAATTTACTGTATCCTCCGATCATAGTTTTCTGTCTTGCCTCAAAGACATCTAATTTATGATGCACATATTTATATAGGTCAAATCACTGAATTTTAAAAAATAATTAATTTCATGTTTTCATCTATGCTTTGAAACAAGGACTGAGAGCTCTAGTTATTGATAATTATCTCACTTACATAAACATATATAGACCACAATTAATTTGGAACCTAATTATGCTGATCTAGATTTAACTTACAGTTTATATACAATTAAATTTCCTTAAAGGGAGTTTTAAAACATGACTAAAGTTTAAGTTAGGGAAAATTATGTGATATAAATCTACAGCTAAGAGTATCCTATTTGCATGCATGGATGTGCCATATTAATATTGTTTTTTAAAGCAATTTTTCTAGTTATTATTAAAAAATGACCAAGGGGAAAAATTAGGTTGGTTTTTTGTTGTTGTTGTTTGAGGCTCTTGTGGTTCTTCTTCACTTTTCTAAGTTAAATTTATTGAAGATTTTACTTTAAAATATAGATTTATTTCTCTTAAAATAGTATACACATAACTATATGATTAATTATTTTATTGTTTTATTTTAGACTTTCAGTCTCAATAATGATAATGACTCTAAAGAGAAAATATTTTTTAAATGCCATTATCCTAATGACTGCTTTCAAAGGAAAAGAAATATTGGTCAATAGAAACGTCACCATATGTATACACAATGTTATAATAGCCCAGAACTGTTTTGTTGACTCAAGGTAGAAGCAGGTATGAGGTCAAGGGTTCTAACTAATCTTCTGACCTATTTCACAACTGGATATAATGCTTTTTCTGGGCCTGCAGATTTCTTTGTGGGAAGGTTTTTAACCACAAATTCATTTTCTGTAATAGTTATAAGAATATTCAGATCATCTGTTTCTTCTTGAGTGAGCTTTGGTATTTATTTGAATGTTTCAAGGAATTTGTCCATTTCATCTAGATTGTTAAATTCATTGTCATAAAGTTGTTAATAACATTCCTTTATTATTATTTTACTATGTGCAGATTCTATATTGATGCATTCTCTCTTTCTTTCTTTCTCATTCTTGATACTGGTGATTTGAGTCTTTTATCTTTTTTCTTATCAAAATAGAATTTTTTTCAATTTTATTAATTTCTCTAAGGAGTCAGGTTTTGGTTTCATTGACTGATTTTTTTCTTCTTCTATTTCATTGACTAACTACATTTCATTAAGTAACTACATCATTGGCGTTTCCTTCTATCTTAAGCATCCCCTCCAGAATCTCTGCTCAATCCTCAACCCCCAAACCCTCATTACTTCACTTCATAGTGAAAAGCTGCTGCAAACAAAAGATGTTAAAAGTAAGAGAAATAACAAAATTTGATCTACCTACCAAGGTCTCTTATAGCAGCTGCAGTAAGCATGGGATCTGAACTCACAAGGATAGCTGAAAATAATAACCATGGAGCAGGCTTCAAAAGTAATTTATTCACGGATGCCAGATACCAAAGAATTAAAGTATAATTAATAAAAAATCCAGGAATTGTAAGTAAAAGTATCTGCAAAGAAAATTTACAAATAGAAAAATCAGATCGCTTTTGTATTCCATTTTAAAAGCAGATAGTTAGGATTATTGGAGAAGTAGAATCACCACTGTGAGTGGGGCCAGCTAGCTCGCCCTGTTCCAGCTGGCACACCCACTTGAACAGATGCAGGAGATGGCTCGGCAGAAATATCTCAAACCACTTTAATATCTCTGTTCTTTTCAATTTCATCTTTTTTGTCATTTGTCTGAATTCCATGTGTCAGGATTTTTTTGGTGTAAGTGTAAATTATTCTAAGGATTTTGCTTCCAATTCAATTAAGGTAATGGCCTTATAGTTACAAAATTGTTTTGATTATTTTGAAAGAAATATACACTGTGCTTATATTTGGAGTATTTCTTCTCAAGGTCTTTCTCTGACATAGTCCTAGTCACACGATTTTAAAAGTCATTATACAGGTTGTCCTGAAAGTTGCCATACATAGGGAAAATGGGAAATTATAGCTAAGTGTACCTTTTATATAATATATATACATATTTTTTTTTTTTTTGAGATAGAGTCTCACTATGTCACCCTGGATAGAGTGCCGTGGCGTCATAGATCACAGCAACGTCCAACTCTTGGGCTTAAGCAATTCTTTTGCCTCAGCCTCCCAAGTAGCTGGGATTACAGGTGCCTGCCACAATGCCTGGCTATGTTTTTTTTGCAGTTGTCATTATTGTTTTACCTGGCTCAGGTTGGGTTCCAACCCACCAACCTTGGTGTATGTGGCTGGCGCCGTAACTACCGTGCTACGGGTGCCAAACCTTATTTACAAAATATTTATGAAAAAGGTTTACCAAATCTTCTCCACATGTTGACCACCACTTAGTAAAATTTTGCCATAAACATTTTGTAAATAAAAGTACATTTAGCTACAATTTCCCATTTTCCCTATGTACGGCAAGTGTGGGACACCCTATGGTTTGTGTATTAGGGGTGTGGCTGCTCTGTGAGTTTTCTTCTCTGCTTTTGTTCTTTTACATATGAATGCAGAAAGTTTTAGGAGGTGGGTATATTAAAACATGACTTTTCTCAACGATTTCCTTTTGCCAGAGCTAAGGTACTTCATAATGGATCTCTTTATGGAACTCCTTTCAAAGTTAAAATTATTATTGGTGTAAAGTTCTTTCAGTCAAATTTTCAGAATTACTTTTTTCCTCCAGGATTTTTTTGGGGGGTCATCAACATGCTACACAATTGCCAAGATACAGTTTATTCACTAAAATATGAAGCTGAATTTTTATTCCCAGGTCCCCTATTTTTTTGGTCTTCTTTGTTTGCTGTTTTGGAGCAAAATTTTTAAAAATTTGAATAGAGATAGCATGCACTTCATGAGTAAATTATATTACTGAAAAATGCTGCTTACCTGAAAAAATAACTTTTGGAGTATGTATACATCCATGTCAAATGCAACATTAAAGAAAATTATTGGTGTAAATATACCGAAAAATAATTTTGGACTTATCTCTTGTATGGCATCTGCATATCTTTGGACCTAATAATATAAAAATAGGTCATTGTCTCATTTATCCATCCCTGTATCAACATAGAATACATGCTGGGCACTCCTATCTCTAGCAACAGAGAAAGACAATTAGTAAAAGATAACATCACGGTGTAATAGGTGCTAATGTTTTCCATCATTATTACCAGTTACAGAGAAAAGTTAATGCATGTCTCTATGCTCATTTTATTTTATTTTTTGAAAAGAATATGCAAACAAAGTTCATTGACATGGGTACTAAAAAGTATGTAGCAGATTTTCAGGCATAAGTGAGGGAGAAAGAGATTGCAGGTATGTGGATTGTCATGAACAAAATCCACAAAGGAGTAAATCAAATCAAATTCTAGAAACTACACATAATTAGCCATGGCTTTTACAAAAGATATGTGTGGAGAAATAGAAGGGAGGAACTGGAAAGTTAATGGGACTTGTGTACTAAATAACCAACAATGTTTACCATAAGCTTAGTTGAAATTTGTAAATCCTATTACGCGCATCCATTTAACATTCATTTATTAAGGAAACACTGAGTACCTTCTGTATTGGGTGGTAACTTTGCATTTGGGAGATAGTTGTCTGTGGGTCTCTTGTGTTTCTCCACATGAGTGGAGACAGTGACTGCTTTTCTACCAGCTCTTCTTTCATAAGTGATTGTATGGCTACAGTCTTGGAAGATACAGCAAGTATCCTCCAGAGCAAACAGCAGGCTGGCTTTACTGTTCAGGGTAATAAATAAAAAGTCTCCCTTGAGGGAAGAGCAAATGAGCTTATAAAAGACGCAGGTTCTCTAAACTCAGGTTTCCTCTCCTGTAATGCAACCCACTATATATGCAGATTTCCCCCCAGACTCTTTGCTTCTCCCTGTGGGACTGGAGTTCTGGAAACAGGCATAAGAAAATGTTCATAATCTGGAGCCTGCTATTGCTGTAATTAATGAAGTCCCTTGCTTCTGTCCCAGGAGTCCCAAGTCTTTTTTTACCAAGACTAGATTTTGAGCTTGAAAGCAGAGTGAAAATCTTAGATCCTTCACAAAAAAAATTTTTTTTTGAGACAGAATCTATTTCACCCTCCAGAGTCCCGTGGCGTCACAGCTCACAGCAGCCTCCAACTCTTGGGCTTAAGCGATTCTCTTGCCTCAGCCTCCCAAGTAGCTGGGACTACATGTGCCCATCACAATGCCCGGCTATTTTTTGGTTGTAGTTGTCATTGTTGTTTGGCAGGCCTAGGTTGGATTCGAATCCACCAGCTCCAGTGTATGTGGCAGGCACCCTAGCCACTGAGCTACAGGCTCTGAAGGCCCCTTCACAGTTTTTTGACAATAAGTTCTCTCTCTCCGAAGGAGTTGCTGACAAATAATGAAGTTTATAGAAGTACTTACAATTGCATTGTGTCAAAATTATATGCTTATAAATTAAACATATGTTTTCTATGATATTTTTATTGACAGTGATATTTATTCACTGACTAAATCTGGTAGGGAAAGTCAATCATTTTCAGACATATTCTCATATCCACTCTTATTTACTAAAGCAGACATTGTATGGTCCCTGTACCACATCTGCACTTAGAGACTGACCCCATTCTAATGGAAGCTTATAAAACATTCTCAATGAAGGCAATTGATTGGCTCAATATTAGATATATACATTTTTTTTTTTTTGCTACTAGAGTCCTGAACCAGCAGCACAAAGTCTCCCTGAGCTCCTATTTCATTAGCCCATTTCTTGTCTAAGCTTCTGAATTCTGTATAAAACTCACTGGCCATTCACGTGCTCAGTAGCTCCACATGTACTCATTGCAAACTGCCTCCTAGCTGGACCTCAGTCTTTTCACGCCTGGCTCTTTTTTTCTACACATCTGATCTGATGGATGTCATCTACACTATAAGCATCTATCACCTGCCAGAGCAGTGAGGAGATGAGTATTTTTGAAAAATTTTTAAAGCTGTCTTTGCAATTTATATGATTCTCAGATATAGGGCAAAATACTCACTCACTATACACACCTGGAAAGATGTAAAACTTAGTATTTCAAGACTGCATCCAACTAAAAATAGTATCACAGGGAGAGGAATTGGAAAGTCTTTCAAGTGCAGGTTCAAAAATGCTGCAAAAAATAAGTTGTTAATGAAAGGCAATGAAACATCACATTTATAGAACTTTAATGTGATTTGATTTCTTAATGTTAAGGATAACAAAATACTATTCCACTTACCATTTTCTATTTTCCAGTAACTGAAACCCTCTTTCACACCTAAATATGTGAACTCAGATCAGTGTAATTATTAATCCACAGGGTTCCTTTTTTACCTTTCCTATGATACAACTCATTCTCATTTTTTAAAACACCTTTAGTAAATACTGCTAGCAATCATTGGTCCTTGAGTTACTACTGGAATATTTATAGAAGTTTTTCTATACATTAAATCATAGATTAGTTTCTTTAGCAATCCTATAATAAAATGTTAATAAATAACCATTAAGGAAATCTCTTTGTTAAAGAGCAATAACGAGCTAGCTATAATTCATCTATTAAGAAAAGGTAGTTACCTGTTACACATTAAAAAGCCCATAATAAATATTGAACTTTAACTTTATCATTGTTACAAAAGTGCACTAAGTAATATCAAAGGATTTCCTTCCATTTAATTTTTTTCTATCTCTTTGTAATGCAATCCTAATCTGACCAAAGAAAGTGAAAAAACAAAAACAAACAAACAAAAAAATCTGTGCTTTCTTTTTATTTCCAGAGTGTTCTTTTCTTCTTAAAAGAGCTAGGTATAATGTATAATTTGGAAAAAAAAAACATGGGATTCCATGGATACTAGTCCAACTCTTAATTTTCTGCTTATTTGCTTCATTTATCCCTATAGTTTAAAGCTAACCCTGACCTATCAAGTACAAAGATCTGAACACTTTGAACTCAAAAGAGATGAAGAGTTAGAGGGTTTCTTCTCAGAAGCAAACTATTACTGGATTCATTTGACTTAAAATATTGGGTAAAGGTATAAATTTAGTGGAATATTTCTTATTTCCTATTATTGCTTCTTTCCATAATTCTGTATGGCACATTTATAAGCTATTCCCTGAGACTAAACTTAGATAAAGAGAGAGTTAGCTGAGCATGATGGTTCACACCTATAATCCCAGCTACTCAAGAGGCTAAGGCAGGAGGATCACTTGAGTCCTGGCATTCAAGATCATCTTTGGCAATTTAGTGAGACTTCTGGCTCAAACAAACAAACAAACAAACAAAAAAAAAGAGACACTTACCTCCGATGGTGCAGATCAAAGACAATATTAGAATCATTTCAGGCAGGTTCTCAGGAGTACTCAGAAATAAACTCCTGAGTAATTGCAGCCACGAATCAGAAGATTTGTAATAAAAGGTGAGGTTAGAAAACTGCTTGGCATGCTTGACAAAATTGTTCATCCTGCGTCTGAATCCAATTCTATTTCTGTCTGCAAAACTCAGGTTCAAAGAAACATAACATTTGCCTTCTTGGTGGCCTTCAAACAATTTGCTTACAATAAAAATTACTATTTCTAGTGATATCTTATAGTCTGCCAAAATTAGACTGCCTCTCCTTTCTGTGATACTTTCAATTTAAATGAACTTTAAAAGGTAGAACCCAAGGGATAGAAACTAGCCAGTGTCACCTTGTGTTCATTCATGATGCCAAGCACTACTCCGTTATTATGCACCCTGCATCTGTCCGACTGTGTGAAAGAAAATTTCTTCATTTATCATTTACATTGACCAATGTGATCACTGGGACCACAAGCTGGTACAGGTTACTTAGTTCTGGGAATGGACAACTGAGGGATTGGTGAGCTTATCCGAGCTCCCAGGAACATGTCCTGGCAGTTATTCCAAAGTGTGAAGTGGAATGGGGGAATATTTGGCTCCCTCTTACTGTTTTATCCAGAGATAAATAGATTATGGTGATATGCAACCACAGCCTTCTTTTATCTTATTTGGGACACTAACACGTCAGGTTTTCTCTAAGGTTTATAAATGTACATCATTAAGAAAGTTAAAATCCACCCAGATGGAAACAAATGAAGCCCTGCCAGCAACACCCATAAGCCTAGGGAGTTTTCAGCAGATAGGACCCTGGTAACTGTGAACTTTTACATGTTCTACCATATTGTTACTTCTTGGAACAGGAACAACAAGGGCCTTGATAAGAGTCTGAAGCAACATAGTTCTAAGAGCCACAGCCATGGAAAGGGAAGTTTACACCAAAGACCTTAAACTGGTGCAGGGAATTCTTACGGTTCTATCTCTAATAATAATAGCTTAACATTTTCCAGTGTCTGCTATTAGCTTCATCTGGGTGCCTTACTAAGCAAATATGATTCCTCTCATAATCTGGCAATTTATTTTTCAGTTTCTGATGTATGTGTTTGTGTGTGTCCATAAATTTGTTTTCTAATGTTCTTTGTGATAAGAAAAACAGTATTTTGAGAGAGAAAATTAAATAGATGAATATACATTTAGAAAGTTTGCATCACATTAGCACCAAGGTAAAAGTGTGGACTCTGTGGTCAAACTACCTCCATGCATCAGTTTGATGGGCTTCTGCTGGTAGGTTCAAAGACTCTGAACAACTTACTTCAATTCCATTGGCCTCAGGTTTCAAATTTCTATAATGTCCTTGTCTGTGTAATTTCTTTCCCTGTATTTATGACCTTTGGATTTGCCTGGGTAGCTACAATGATACTAGTACATGGGTCCTGTTCCCAGGGATGATAATTTCATTCAGTCTGAGTTGCTCCTTGGGTGATTTTAATTTGTAGCCAACGTTAGTAACCACTGTGATCCACTCAACTCAAAGGCAACAATCTGAATTTTCAGACTCAAAGCCAGCTTCTTTTCAGTTATCATTGATCATGTTTTGCAAGAAAGGTTTTTAATGCCCATCAGCCAAAATCATGAGAAACACATCTGCAGCTGACAAGTTTTGTTTATTATTTGTGCAGCGAGGGAGACTGACTACCACCATAGGGAACCATTGGCTTCTCAGTAAAAAATTTTTAGGAAGAACCTATTTTATCATCTGGGTTTTGGGTGAGTAATTTGGGAGAGGGTCTAAGGAACTAAGGGTTCTTTCTAGATTGGGAGCTGTCAAAAGGTGAGGACAATTCTTTGATTGTGTATCTCAAAACTCACGTATAGGGAGAGCAGACTAGAGCAGAGACAAGCTGTGATGGGAACAGCAACAGCAGTCACTCATTGTAGCTGAGAGTGCTGATGTTTACTAGTGTATGTATTACACAGAGACCTTTTTGTCTCTCAAGTGTGTCCAACCTTTTTTTATTCCATCCCACAATGGAAGAATAAGAGTTGTCTTTGGCCACACATTAAATAAACACACAGTAACACACTTTTTGCTGATGAGCAAAGAAAGGAAAAGAAAAAGGTCCATGGTCTGTGCATAATTTTCATGATATCAGATACCACAGACAAGCAAAAAGTCCTCACATAATCTGCATGTGGCCCTCTGGCCACAAGTTGGACACCCCTGTGAGTGTCCACCTTTTCTGATGTTGATGTTTAGTGGAATTGTTTATGTCCATAAGGAGAATGGCACATCCTGGTCATTAGCATCAGGCCAGCTGTGAGTATCAAACCAGTTCTTGGGTTTGAGGATGCTTTTAGGTTGTATTGTTTGTTTGTTTTTTTCCTCAAAACATTTCTAAAGTTTCTAAGCTCACCTTTTTTTTTTTGTGGTTTTTGGCCAGGGCTGAGTTTGAACCCACCACCTCTGGCTTATGTGACGGGCGCCCTACTCCTTTGAGCCACAGGCGCTGCCCTCTAAGCTCACCTTAACTTAGCAAGAACTGGAGGTAGATCTGGAGATCTCAATAATAAAACAAATCATAGAGCAGAGTGAATTCAGCCATGCCTCTTAAGCCGGAGATTCTCAACCTTGCTACACATGGAATCACTCAGTGAGTTTTTTTTTGGGGGGGGGTGGAGGAAGGCATTTATTGAGGGTACAAAGCATTAGGTTAACTGATTGCATTTGTTAGGTAAAGTCCCTCTTATAATTGTGTCCCACCCCGAAGAGGTGTTTCATACACTGTGGCCTCCCACCCACCTTCACTTGGTGAGTTTTAAAAAATACTGATGCCTGGTTGCTGCCCACTGAGGTTAATGTAATTAGTCTGGGGTGCAGTCTGGGTATTAGAAATTTTAAAAGCTTCCCAGTGATTTAAATCACTGGGGTTTAGAGTAACTGGGGCTTAGAAACAGTGCTGGAGAAGTCCCTGCTATTAGGAAAGACCATTTTGATGCTGATGGTTGCTTTTAGTTAACATCAAACCATTCAGGAAAATATTTTCACTGTCACCATTTAACTTGCATAGTGTTATACCAAGACTAAATAATCTAGATCATACTAGCTTGAGCAAATAAGAAAAACTGTTTTTCACATCATAGTTACGCATTCCTCCATGCTTTTGGAATTTAATAATATAGTTAATGAGTCTCTTGTTTTCCACATTATAAGTAGGGATACATTTTCCCATAAGCATTTTTCTTGTTTCTAAAATTCTTGTATTGCTCCAGTTTAGTATTTTAAAGTATGAGCAAAGAATTCTTCTTCAGCTTAAATTAATTTTTGATGGCTTTGAATAAGTTTATGAGTCAAAGTCTCATTAAGGAAAACACTAGTTTAACACGTGGGTTCTCTGCATTAATTTATCAATAAACTAGCCAATATCTCAATTCACATTGTGTGTAGAGGTAATCAATGCCTGTCATTTCAAACTGGCATGGGGTTGGACATGGAGGCTCAGACCTATAATCTCAACAATCAGGATACAGAGGCAGGAGGATGACTTGAGGCCAGAAATACAAAATCAGCCTGGGCAACATGGTGAAACCCTCATCTCTAAAGATCAATTTTTAAAAATTAGCTGGACATGATGACACACATGTGTAGTCCCAGGTACCCAATGGGGAGGCTGGGGCAGGAGGTTGGCTGGAGCACAGGCATTCAAGGCTGGAGAGAGCTACGATCACTCAGTGCACTCCAGCCTGGGTGGCAAAGTGAAACCTCAGTGTTTAAAACTTTTCTGCCTCATGGAGTAAAGGGCACACTGATCCACCCTGTCCTTAAAAATGGGAACAAGCTTTCTTCCTTTTAATTGCTACATTTTGCAGGAATTAGGAGGCAAAAGTATCCTGAAGAGGGCATTGTGGGATCCCAGTAATATTCAGGGCGGCAAAGCTCATGCTTAATGGTTTATTACAGTGTCTGCTAAGTGAACTTTCCTACTACACAAAGCAGGTATCTTACTCACTGACTGAAGGTTAGCAGATTATGGTCCTCCTAAGGCCTCTTCTCTCCTAATGTACCCAGGATCAGCTCCACACACTTGAGGAGATTGCTTGCATCACTGCGCTCTGCTCCTGGATTTTTTCAGTGCCTCATTAATACAAAGGGAACATAGGCCAGTGAGTACTTCCTAAAGAGTTGATATGAAAAGCATAATGGAGGAAGGGTAGGGGCTAAGGTATAAACTCAAAGTCTGGTTGATTTTTGGGTAAGTCCTTGACTGCCATGAGAAAGATGTAAATTCCAAGAGGGGTGACTGAATCTGTGTCTGAAATACTGAGGGAATATTTGTTCTCTTGGGCGGAAAGGCTGAAAACGAAAGCATCAATGGGAAAGATCAACGTCTAAAAAGGGAAACTAGAGGAAAGCTCACCGTCCAGAGCTTCCGAAGTAGTTTTCTGTGGTATGTAAGTGGGAAGCGCAAGCCAGCTGTGTTTTGCTCACCTCGGGATAGCAAAGCCCAACTGCAGTCTCACTGACAGTTGCTTGCTCCAAGCCCCGCCCCTGGTCTGCATCCATTGTTCTGAGCTTATAAAACCTGATATTATTGGCTGAGAAAGACAGCATTTTTACCTCTGCACATTCAAGGCATTTGAGGGCTTAAAGATGTAGTTATTTTAAAAAATAAATAAGCAAGAGACAAAAAAAAAAAAAAAAAAACCTTCCAAAAAATGTATTCTTCTTTTTCTTTCTTTCTTTCTTTTTTTTTTTTTTTTTAAAGCTTTGGAGCAGTGAATTTCTGGTAAAGAACTGATGGACCCTGTTTCTCCAGAATTCTTGTAAAAGGGAATTTGCTGGGTAAGATAGCGTGGCAGTGATTTTAAAACATGAGAACACAGGTTGTTGGATTAAAAAAAAAAAAGAATGACGATTCTGGGTAGGTAGGAGAATGAAATCCAGTCAGACAGGCAAGATGGACTTTCCTCTGGGTCATATGTGGGGAAATTTTTAGGAATAATGACGTACTCGTTTTTTTTTCTTATAATATACATAATATGTAAAGGATATTTTAGTTGAAATTACATAGTATTGTTACTATAGAGCTAATTTGTGTGTTCTTACTCATAAAATATTTTGGGAGGAAATTTTATTTTTTTATTTTTTATTAAATCATAAACACATAGATCATGTATACATTAATGCATTTATGGGGTACAATGTGCTGATTTCATATAGAATTAGGAATGCTTACATTACACTGGTTAATATATCTCATCTCTTTTACTTAATTATTGTGTTAAAATGTTTATGCTCTATACTAATAGATTCGACATATACCCTTGCCTTATGCACCATAGGTGTGATCCCACCATTCACCCTCTCTCAATCTGACCTCCACTTTCCCCTCTGACCCCCCTCCTCCCTCCTTCATCTTGGGCCATAGTTGTGATCTATTCTTCATAAGAAAGTGTGAGTGATTGTATGAAATTGGTTTCATAATAGTGCTGAGTACATTGCATATTTTTTCTTCCATTCTTGAGATACTTTACTAAGTAGGATATGTTCCAGTTCCCTCCATGTAAATGTAAAGGAGGTAAAGTCTCCATCTTTTTTAAGGCTGCATAATATTCCATGGTATACATATACTACAATTTATTAATCCATTCATGGATCTATGTGCACTTGGGCTTTTTCCATGACTTGGCTATTATGGATTGAGCTGCTATGAATAATCTGGCGCAAATATCTTTGTTATAAAGTGATTTTTGCTTTTTTGGATATACACCTAGTAGAAGAATTGCAGGGTCAAACAGCAGTTCTATTTTTAGATCCCTGAGTAATCTCCATACTTCTTTCCAAAAGGCATGTAATAGCTTGCACTCCCACCAGCAGTGCAGAAGTGTTCCCTTTTCTCCACATCCATGCCAACAACTGTAGTTTTGGGATTTTGTTATGTGAGTCAGTCTTACTGGAGTTAGGTGACATCTCAATGTGATTTTGATTTGCATTTCTCTGATGATTAAAGATGAGCATTTTTTTTTTTTTTTTTTTTTGTAGAGACAGAGTGTCACTGTACCGCCCTCGGGTAGAGTGCCGTGGCGTCACACGGCTCACAGCAACCTCTAACTCTTGGGCTTACGCGATTCTCTTGCCTCAGCCTCCCGAGCAGCTGGGACTACAGGCGCCCGCCACAACGCCCGGCTATTTTTTGGTTGCAATTTGGCTGGGGCTGGGTTTGAACCCGCCACCCTCGGCATATGGGGCCGGCGCCCTACTCACTGAGCCACAGGTGCCACCCAAAGATGAGCATTTTTTCATGTGTCTTTAGGCCATGTGCCTAACTTCTTCTAAGAAGCTTCTGTTCAAGTCTGTTGCCCACAATGAAATGGGATTACTTTTCTTTTCTTATTAATAAGTTTGAGTTCTCTGTGGATTCTGGTTATCAAACCTTTGTCAGAAGCATAACCTGAAAATATCTTCTCCCATTTGAGGGCTGTCTGCTTGCTTTACTTACTGTGTTTTGGCTGTGCAGAAGCTTTTTAGTTTGATCACACCAATTGCCCAGGGGGATCCTCCTCATAAAGTATTCTCCCAGGCCAATTTCTTCAAGTGTTTCTCCTGAACTCTTTCCAAGAATCTTTATAGTTTCATGTCTTAAGTTTAAATCATTTATCCAGTGAGAGTCAATTTTAGCTAATGGTGAAAGTGGTGGTGGTGGTGGGGGTCCAGTTTCAGTCTTCTACAAGTTGCCAGCCAATTCTCCCAGCACCATTTGTTAAATAGGGAATCCTTCCCCAATGGATATTTTAAAAAATTTTTTTTATAGTTAAATCATAACTATGTACATTAGTGCAATCAAGGGGTACCTTATGCTGGTTTCATATACAATCTGAAATATTCTCATCAAATAGTTCAATGTAGACTTTATGGCATTTTCTTTTCCTTTTTTGGTGTGTGTGTTTTATTTTTTATTTGTCTATTTATTTTTTATTGTTAAATCATAGCTGTGTACATTTGTGCAATCAAGGGGTACAATGTGCTGGTTTCATATGCAATCTGAAATATTCTCATCAAACTGTTCAATGTAGCCTTCATGGCATTTTCTTAGTTATTGTACATAGACATTTGTATTCTGCCTTTAGTGAGTTTCGCCTGTACTCATTCCAAGATGCACCAAAGGTGTGGCCCCTCCCATTACCCTCCCTCCATCCTGACCTCCCCACTCCCTTCCCCTTCCTTGCCCCTTTCCTCATAGTCTTGTGCTATAGTTGGGTTATAGCCTTCATGTGAAAGCTATAATTTAGCTTCATAGTAGGGCTGAGTATATTGGATACTTTTTCTTCCATTCCTGAGATACTTTGCTAAGAAGAATATGTTCCAGCTCCATCCATGTAAACATGAAAGAGGTAAAGTCTCCATCTTTCTTTAAGGCTGCATAATATTCCATGATATACATGTACCACAATTTGCTAGTCCATTCATGGGTCGATGGGCACCTGGGCTTCATGACTTAGCAATTATGAATTGGGCTGCAATAAACATTCTGGTACAGATGTCTTTGTTATATTGTGATTTTTGGTCTTCTGGGTATAAACCTAGTAAAGGAATTATAGGATCGAATGGCAGGTCTATTTTTAGGTCTCTAAGTATTCTCCAAACATCCTTCCAGAAGGAAGGTATTAGTGTGCATTCCCACCAGCAGTGTAGAAGTGTGCCCTTTCCTCCATATCCACGCCAACATCTCTGGTTTTGGGATTTTGTTATGTGGGCTACTCTTACTGGGGTTAGGCGATATCTCAAAGTAGTTTTGATTTGCACTTCTCTGATGATTAAGGATGATGAGCTTTTTTTTTTATGTGTTTGTAGATCATGCATCTGTCTTCTTTAGAGAAGTTTCTCTTCAAGTCCCTTGCCCACCCTGAGATGGGATCATGTGTTCTTTTCTTGGTAATATGTTTAAGTTCTCTGTGGATTCTGGTTATTAGACCTTTATCAGAGGTATAACCTGCAAATATTTTCTCCCATACTGAGGGCTTTCTGCTTGCTTTACTTATTATGTTCTAAGCTGTGCAGAAGCTTTTTAGTTTGATCAGGTCCCAGTAGTGTATTTTTGATACTGCTTCATTGCCTGAGTCCTCCTCATAAAATATTCACCCAGGTCGATTTCTTCAAGAGTTTTCCCTGCACTTTCTTCAAGTATTTTTATAGTTTCATGTCTTAAGTTTAAATCTTTTATCCAGTGAGAGTCTATCTTAGTTAATGGTGAAAGGTGTGCATCCAGTTTCAATCTCTTACAGGTCGCCAGCCAGTTCACCCAGCACCATTTGTTAAATAGGGAATCTTTTCCCCACTGAATATTTTTAATTGGCTTGTCAAAGATCAAATAACGGTAAGTAGCTGGATTCATCTTTTGGTTCTCTATTCTGTTCCAGACATCTAATTCTCTGTTTTTTTGCCAGTACCATGTTGTTTTGATCACTATCGATTTATAGTACAGTCTCAGGTCTGGTAGCGTAATTCCTCCTGCTGTGTTTTTATTGCTGAGTAATATTTTGCTATTTGAGGTTTTTTCTGATTCCATATAAAACGAAGTATTATTTTTTAAAGATATTTAAAATATGACAATGGAGCTTTAATAGGAATTGCATTAAAATTATATATTGCTTTGGGTAGTATAGACATTTTAACAATGTTGATTCTTCCCAGCCATGAGCATGGTATGTTTTTCCATCTGTTAACATCTTCAGCTATTTCTTTTCTTAAAGTTTCATAGTTCTCTTTGTAGAGATCTTTCACATCCTTTGTTAGGTATACTCCCAAATATTTCATCTTCTTTGGCACTATTGTGAAAGGAATAGAGTCTTTGACTGTTTTTTTCGGCTTGGTTATTGTTAGTACATATAAAGGCTACAGATTTATAGGTGTTGATTTTGTAGCCTGAGACATTGCTGTATTCCTTCATCAATTCTAAAAGTTTTGTAGTAGAATCCCTAGTGTTTTCCAGATATACAATCATATCATCTGTGAAGAGTGAAAGTTTGACCTCTTCTGACCCTAGGTGGATACCCTTGATTGCCTTTTCTTCCTTAATTACAATGGGTAAAACTTCCATTACAAAGTTAAAGAGCAATGTAGACAATGGGCAACCTTGCCTGGTTCCTGATCTAAGTGGAAATGATATCAGTTTAACTCCATTCAATACAATATTGGCTGTGGGTTTGCTCTAGATGGCCTTTATTAGTTTAAGAAATGTCCCTTCTGTACCAATTTTCTTAAGTGTTCTGATCATGAAGGGATGCTGGATATTATCAAAAGCTTTTTCTGCATCAATTGAGAGAATTATATGGTCTTTATTTTATAGTTTGTTTATGTGCTGAATTACATTTATAGATTTACGTATATTGAACCAGCCTTGAGACCCTGGGATAAATCCCACTTGGTCATGGTGTATAATTTTTTTGATGTGTTGTTGGATTCTGTTTGTTAGGATCTTACTGAGTATTTTTGCATCAGTATTCATTAGTGATATTGGTCTGTAATTTTCTTTTCTTGTTGGGTCTTTCCCTGGTTTGGGGATCAAGGTGATGTTTGCTTCGTAGAATGTGTTGGGTAATATTCCTTCTTTTTCTATATTTTTGGAAGAGGTTTAGTAATATAGGTATTAGTTCTTCTTTAAAGGTTTAGTAGAATTCTGATGTAAAGCCATCTGGTCCTGGGCTTTTCTTTTTAGGGAGATTTTGTATAGTTGATACTATTTCAGAACTTGATATAGGCCTGTTCAACATTTCCACTTCATTCTGGCTAAGTCTTGGTAGGTGGCTAACTTCCAGGTATTGGTCGATTTCTTTCAGATTTTCATATTTCTGAGAGTAGAGTTTTTTTGTAGTATTCGTTAAGGATTTTTTTTATTAATATTAAATCATAGCTGTGTACATTAATGTGATCATGGGGCACCATACACTGGTTTTATAATGTTTGACACATTTTCATCACATTGGTTAACATTGCCTTCCTGGCATTTTCTTTTTTTCTTTTTTTTTTTTTTATTGTTGGGGATTTATTGAGGGCACAATAAGCCAGGTTACACTGATTGCAATTGTTAGGTAAAGTCCCACTTGCAATCATGTCTTGACCCCATAAAGTGTGACACACACCAAGGCCCCACCCCGCTCCCTCCTTCCCTCTTTCTGCTTCCCCCTCATAACCATAATTGTCATTAATTGTCCTCATATCAAAATTGAGTACATAGGATTCATGCTTCTCCATTCTTGTGATGCTTTACTAAGAATAATGTCTTCCACTTCCATCCAGGTTAATACGAAGGATATAAAGTCTCCATTTTTTTTAATGGCTGAATAGTATTCCATGGTATACATATACCACAGCTTGTTAATCCATTCCTGGGTTGGTGGGCATTTAGGCTGTTTCCACATTTTGGCGATTGTAAATTGAGCTGCAATAAACAGTCTAGTACAAGTGTCCTTATGATAAAAGGATTTTTTTCCTTCTGGGTAGATGCCCAGTAATGGGATTGCAGGATCAAATGGGAGGTCTAGCTTGAGTGCTTTGAGGTTTCTCCATACTTCCTTCCAGAAAGGTTGTACTAGTTTGCAGTCCCACCAGCAGTGTAAAAGTGTTCCCTTCTCTCCACATCCACGCCAGCATCTGCAGTTTTGAGATTTTGTGATGTGGGCCATTCTCACTGGGGTTAGATGATATCTCAGGGTTGTTTTGATTTGCATTTCTCTACTTATAGAGATAATGAACATTTTTTCATGTGTTTGTTAGCCATTCGTCTGTCGTCTTTAGAGAAAGTTCTATTCATTTCTCTTGCCCATTGATATATGGGATTGTTGGCTTTTTTCATGTGGATTAATTGGAGTTCTCTATAGATCCTAGTTATCAAGCTATTGTCTGATTGAAAATATGCAAATATCCTTTCCCATTGTGTAGGTTGTCTCTTTGCTTTGGTTATTGTCTCCTTAGCTGTACAGAAGCTTTTCAGTTTAATGAAGTCCATTTGTTTATTTTTGTTGTTGTTGCAATTGCCATGGCAGTCTTCTTCATGAAGTCTTCCCCCAGGCCGATATCTTCCAGTGTTTTTCCTATGCTTTCTTGGAAGATTTTTATTGTTTCATGCCTTAAATTTAAGTCTTTATCCATCTTGAATCAATTTTTGTGAGTGGGGAAAGGTGTGGGTCCAGTTTCAGTCTTTTACATCCAGTTCTCCCAACACCATTTATTGAATAGGGAGTCTTTCCCCCAAGGTATGTTCTTGTTTGGTTTATCAAAGATTAGGTGGTTTTAAGATGTTAGTTTCATTTCTTGGTTTTCAATTCGATTCCAAGTGTCTATGTCTCTGTTTTTGTGCCAGCACCATGCTGTCTTGAGCACTATGGCTTTGTAGTACAGACTAAAATCTGGTATGCTGATGCCGCCAGCTTTATTTTTGTTACAGAGAACTGCCTTAGCTATACGGGTTTTTTTCTGGTTCCATACAAAACGCAGAATCGTTTTTTCCAAATCTTGAAAGTACGATGTTGATATTTTGATAGGAATGGCATTGAATAGGTAGATTGCTTTGGGAAGTATAGACATTTTAACAATGTTGATTCTTCCCATCCATGAGCATAGTATGTTCTTCCATTTGTTAATATCCTCTGCTATTTCCTTTCTGAGGATTTCATAGTTTTCTTTATAGAGGTCCTTCACCTCCTTCATTAGGTATATTCCTAGGTATTTCATTTTTTTTGAGACTATGGTAAAGGGAGTTGTGTCCTTAATTAGCTTCTCATCTTGACTGTTATTGGTGTACACAAAGGCTACTGACTTGTGGACATTGATTTTATATCCTGAAACATTACTGTATTTTTTGATGACTTCTAGGAGTTGAGTCTTTGGGGTTCTCTAAGTATAAGATCATGTCGTCAGCAAAGAGGGAGAGTTTGACCTCCTCTGCTCCCATTTGGATTCCCTTTATTTCCTTGTCTTGCCTAATTGTATTGGCTCGAACTTCCAGCACTATGTTGAATAGTAAAGGTGACAGAGGACAACCTTGTCTGGTTCCAGTTCTAAGAGGAAAAGCTTTCAGTTTTACTCCATTCAGTAAAATATTGGCTGTGGGTTTGTCATAGATAGCTTCAATCAGTTTTAGAAATGTGCCACCTATGCCTATACTCTTCAGTGTTCTAATCAGAAAAGGATGCTGGATTTTATCAAATGCTTTTTCTGCATCTATTGAGAGGATCATGTGATCTTTATTTTTGCCTCTGTTAATATGGTGGATAATGTTTGTAGACTTGCATATGTTAAACCGGCCTTGCATCCCTGGGATAAAGCCTACTTGATCATGATGAATGACTTTTTTGATGATAAGCTGTAATCTATTGGCTAGGATTTTGTTGAGAATTTTTGCATCTATATTTATGAGTGAGATTAGTCTGAAATTCTCCTTTTTGTTTGGGTCTTTTCCTGGTTTTGGTATCAGGATGATGTTTGCTTCATAGAATGTGTTGGGGAAGATTCCTTCTTCCTCAATTTTTTGGAATGATTTCTGCAGTATAGGAAGAAGCACTTCCTTGAAGGTTTGATAGAATTCTGGAGTGAAGCCATCTGGACTAGCTCATTTTTTTGTTTGGAAGATTTTTTATTGTTTCTTTGATCTCAGTGCTTGAAATTGGTCTGTTCAGGAGCTCTATTTCTTCCTGGCTGAGTCTAGGGAAAGGGTGTGATTCCAAATATTGATCCATTTCTTTCACATTGTCAAATTTGTGGGCATAGAGTTTCTGGTAGTATTCAGAGATAATCTCTTGTATCTCTGTGGGATCAGTTGTTATTTCCCCTTTATTATTTCTGATTGAGCTTACTAGAGATTTTACTTTTCTATTCCTCGTTAGTCTGGCCAGTGGTTTATCTATTTTATTTATTTTTTCAAAAAACCAACTCCTTGTTTCATTAATTTTCTGAATGATTCTTTTGTTTTCAATTTCATTGATCTGTGATTTGATTTTGGATATTTCTTTTCTTCTACTGAGTTTAGGCTTAGATTGTTCTTCTTTTTCCAATTCCATAAGATCTCTTGTGAGATTGTTGATGTGCTCTCTTTCTGTTTTTCGAATGTAGGCATCTAAAGCGATGAATTTTCCTCTCAAAACTGCTTTTGCAGTATCCCACAGGTTTTGGTAGCTTGTGTCTTCATTGTTGTTATGCTCAAGGTAGTTAATGATTTCCTGTTTTATTTCTTCCTTTCTTCCATCTGTTATTCAACAAAAGATTGTTTAATTTCCCTGCCTTTGGGTGGGGTCGAGCATTTTTATTAGAGTTGAGTTCCACCTTTAGTGCCTTATGGTCTGAGAAGATACAAGGTAAAATTTCAATTCTTTTGATTCTGTTGATATTTGTTTTGTGTCCCAGGATATGATCAATTTTGGAGAATGTTCCATGGGGTGATGAGAAGAATGTATATTCTTTGTCTTTGGGGTGGAGTGTTCTATATGCGTCTATCAAGCACAGTGTTCTAGGGTCTCATTTCAATCTCTTATATCCTTGTTTAATTTCTGTCTAGAGGATCTGTCCAGCTCTGTAAGAGGAGTGTTAAGGTCCCCTGTTAGTATGGTATTATCAGATATCATATTGCTCAGACTGAGTAAGGTCTGTTTCAAGAATCTGGGAGCATTTAAATTGGGTGCATAGATATTTAGAATTGAAATGTCTTCTTGTTGTATTTTTCCCTTGACCAATATAAAGTGACCATCTTTGTCTTTTTTGACTTTAGTTGCTTTAAATCCACATGTATCTGAAAATAAGATCGCAACTCCTCTTTTCTTCTGAATTCCATTTGCCTGAAAAATTGTCTTCCAACCCTTGACTCGGAGCTTTAATTTGTCTTTTGAAGCCAGGTGTGTTTCTTGCAGACAGCAAATGGATGGCTTGTATTTTTTAATCCAGTCAACCAATCTATGTCTGTTCAGTGGGGAATTCAAGCCATTAACATTTATTGAGATAATTGATAAGTGTGGTAGTATTCTATTTGTCTTATTTTGTGAGAGTCCATTGCTTAGTTTTATCTTTTGCATCAGTGTGGAGGTTAGGTTCTGTCCTTTAATTTCTGAGTTCTTACTTTGCTGCTGATCCATTGTGGTGGTCAGTGTGCACAACAGGTTGAAGTATTTCCTGTAGAGCCGGTCTTGTTGTGGCGAATTTCCTCACTGTTTGTATATCCGTAAATGATTTGATTTCTCCGTCAATTTTGAAGCTTAGCTTAGCAGGGTACAGAATTCTGGGATGGAAATTGTTCTGTTTAAGTAGATTAAAGTTAGATGACCATGGTCTTCTTGCTTGGAAAGTTTCATTAGAGAAGTCTGCGGTCACTCTGATGGATTTGCCCCGTAGGTCAACTGGCGCTTACTCCTAGTATCTTGCAGAATCTTTTCTTTTGTCTTGACTTTGGACAGGTTCATCACAATGTGTTTTGGAGAAGCTTGGTTAGAGTTCAGGCGACCTGGGGTCCGATATCCCTCTGAAAGCAGTATGTCAGAATCTTTGGTGATATTTGGGAAATTTTCTTTTATAATATTCTCTAGTATGGCTTCCATTCCTCTGGGGGCATTATTCTTCCCCTTCTGGAATTCCTATAACTCGTATGTTGGAACGCTTCATAAAGTCCCATAATTCTGACAGGGAACATTCTGCTTTCTCTCTCTTCTTTTCTGCCTCTTTTACTATCTGTGTTATCTCAAGAACTTTGTCTTCTACCTCTGAAATTCTTTCTTCTGCATGGTCTAAACTGTTGCTGATACTTTCCATTGCATCTTTAAGTTCCCTGATTGACTGTTTCAGTTCCTTCAGCTCTGCTATATCCTTTTTATATTCTTCATATCGTTCATCTCTGATTTGATTCTGTTTTTCAATTTCCTTTTGGTTATTTTCCACTTTATTAGCAGTTTCCTTCATTGTTTCCATTATTTCTTTCATTGTTTTCAACATGTGTATTCTAAATTCCCTTTCTGTCATTCCTAACATTTCTTTATAGGTGGAATCCTCTGCAGTAGCTACCTCATGGTCCCTTGGCGGGGTTGTTCTGTACTGGTTCTTCATGTTGCCTGGAGTTTTCTGCTGATTCTTCCTCATGAGTGATTTCTTTTATCTGTTTCCTTGCCCTAATTTTCCTTTCACTTCCTCTTGCTCTTTAAATTCTCGTGCCTGTGGACTAAGGGTTACAGGACCAGAAGCGTGAGAAGGTTGAAGAGCAAAAAAGGGATGAAAGAAAGGAAGACCGAGTGATAAGAAAAAAAAAGAACAATAGAGAAATGAGAGGGGGTAGGTAAAAGGAATATTCACAAAAGGAAGAGAGGCACAGAAAGAGGGAGACAGAGCAATATAGATGTACAGTAGTGTACTTTGATACAACCTTAAAAAAAAAACCACCTTCTGGGGGTGCCCAGTTGGGTGGTTTCCTTGAGGTCAGGAGCTCTTTGCTAATCTGATCAGACACAGTACCCCACCTCCACCAAGTAGAGAGGAAAGACAAAAATGCTATAAATCAAACCTAAACAAGCAAACAGAAAACTTTACGGGATAAAATTGGGTGGAAAACCAAATATAGCGGTAGAAACACTAATAAAAATGAAGTTCTAATTATTGAAAAAGGCAGCAATGGGAAATTATAATTAAACTAGAAAAATTGAGAAAGAAAAAGGATCTGTATGGAAACGGTTGAACTTAAAAAACAAAACAACATCAACAACATGAAAATAAACAAACAAAAAAAAAACACCAAAAAAAAAAAAAACAAAACAACCAAAAACAAAGCAGTATGTATATGTTATTGAATATTGTCTGGGCAACACATGGTCTTCTGAGGTATGAGATGTTAATCACAGTCCTGATACAACTGGAGGCTGCTAGTTTCTCAAACCCCAGCAGGTAGACACCCTAAATCTCTCTTCAGCCCACTTAAAAGGCACTTTGAACTTGTTCACTTGCTGAGCAGAAGCTTTCCCAGGGAAGTGCTTGTCGCTGGAATCACTGCTGATGTAGCTATCCACTTACTCTGTGTGCCAAAACTGGTCTCCCTCTGCCCCTGAGGGTTAGGGCTGAAAGGCGGCTCAGACCCTGCCCTTAGGCTACTTGGTCACTGGGTTACCAGCTCCCACCGAATTCTAGCTCTGCGACCCAGAGGGCGGAGCTTGCCGGGGCAGATCGCTCACAATGGCTGCCTGTGACCCAGAGCCAAACACTATTAGCTCCGTCTGGCTCAGCGGCTCAGACTCGGGCCCTAGACAAAGGCCAAAGTTCTCCGCACTCCCGCTCAGGCTCTCCGTAAGGCAGTTCAGCTGAGTGCCATGTCCAAAGACACCAAAACAGTTCACAGGAAGGCTTTTCTGGTTTGAAGTCTTGCTGCTACTGAACTTACAGTTGTGGGCGGGTTTAGACGGATTGAACACACACGACCACTTGCCGGTTTTCCACTGTTTTAGTCCTCCTCTTGGGGTCCAGAAGTCTCTCGCTGATTTCCTGTATCCTCTCAGGGGTGATGATAGGCAGATCCCACCAGCCAGAGATGCCTGGAGTCCTATCTCCCCAGACTCACAGTGCCCAGATGCAAGGAAGCTGTTGCTCGGCTGCCATCTTGCTCCGCCCTCCGGGATTCCCGTTAAGGATTTTTTTAAATTTCTGAGGGGTCTGTTGTTATTTCATCATTACTATTTGTGATTGATGAAATTAGAGATTTTACTCTTTTTCTCCTGGTTAGGTTGGCCAAAGGTTTATCTATTTTATTGATCTTTTCAAAAAACCAACTTTTGGATTTACTGATCTGTTGTAGTATTCTTTTGTTTTCAATTTCATTTAATTCTGCTCTGATTTTGGTTATTTCTTTTCTTCTGCTGTGTTTGGAGTTGGAATGTTCTTCCTTTTCCAGTTGCTTGAGATGTCCCATTAAGTTATTAATTTCCTCTCTTTCTGTTTTCTTGAGGCTTGTGGTACTATAAATTTCCCTCTTAGGACTGCCTTTGCAGTATCCCAGAGGTTCTGGTAATTTGTGTCTTGATTGTTGTTTTGTTCCAAAAATTTGGTGATTTCCTTCTTAATCTCGTCTATAACCCATCTATCCTTCAGCATAAGGTTGTTTATCTTCCATGTTTTTGTATGGGTATGCAGATTCCTGTTAGTGAGTTCAACTTTTATTCCATGATGGTCTGAGAAGATGCAAGGTATAATTTCTATTTTCTAAAATTTGCTGAGGTTAGATTTGTGGCCTAGGATGTGGTCAATTTTGGAGTGTTTTCCGTGGGCTGATGAGAAGAATGTGTATTCAGTTTTGTTGGGATGAAATGTTCTGTAGATTTCTGTTAAGTCCTGATGTTGAATGGTTAAGTATAATTCTAAAATTTCTTTGCTTAGCTTCTTTTTGGAGGATCTATCTAGCATTGCTAAGGGGGTGTTAAAATCTCCAACTTTTATGGAACTGGAGGAAATCAAGTAGCTCATGTCTGTTAGAGTTTCTCGTATAAATTTAGGTGCATTCTGGTTGGGTGCATAAATATTAATAATTGAAAACTCATCATATTGAGTATTACCTTTAACAGGTATGAAGTGTCCATCCTTATCCTTCTTTATTTCAGTTGGTTTAAAGCCTATTGCATCTGCAAATAGGCATGCAATGCCTGCTTTTTTCTACTTTCCATTTGCCTGGAGTATAGACGACCATCCTTTCCCCTTGAGTCTATATTTGTCTTTTAATGTAAGATCTGATTTGTGTATGCAGCAGATATCTGGCTTGAGTTTTTGTATCCAGTCAGCCAACCTGTGTCTCTTTAGAGGACAATTTAAACCATTCACATTAATTGAGAATATTGATAAGCCTTTCAAGATTCCGGTGGACATTTTTAATCTTTTTGCAACTGTGGAAGTTGGAATTTGATCAAAATTTTCTGGGTGGGTTTACTTTTGTGGTGGAGGATTACGCTGGTTTTTATGGAGGATAGGTCTGACAATATCTTGGAGAGCTGGTTTAGTTATGGCAAATTTCTTCAACATGTGAATTTCATTAAAGTATTTAATTTCTCTGTCATAAATGCAACTCAGTTTAGCTGGGTTCAGGATCCTAGGTTGAAAGTTATTTTGTTTTAGGAGATTAAAAGTCGATGACCATCCTCTTCTAGCTTGAAAGGTTTCAGCAGAGAGTTATGCAGTTATTCTAATATTCTTTCCCTTGTAGGTGATGGATTTTTTTTGTCTGGCTGCTTTCAGAATTTTCTCCTTCATATTAACTTTAGTGAAATTGATTATGATGTGTCTGGGGGGTGTCTTATTCGGGTTGAGTTTTGCTGGAGTTCTGAAACTGTCTGCTATCTGAATTTCAGAATCTCTTGGCATGTCTGGAAAGTTCTCTTTCATAATCTCATGGAGAAGAGACTCTGTGCCTTGTGAAGCCACTTCATCACTTTCAGGGATCCCTATTGGTTTTCTTCAAATTATCCCAGAGCTCTCTGAGGGAGTGATCTGTTTCTGCCCTCCATTTCTCTTCCTCTCTGAGAGTTTGGGAGCTCTCAAAAGCTTTGTCTTCAATGTCAGAAATCCTTTCTTCTGCTTGCTCCATTCTTTTACTGAAGGATTCTACTGTGTTTCTCAGATCTTTGAGGGCTGCAACTTCTTGTTTCAATATGTCAAAATCTTTGGTCATTTGTTGTTTGAATTTGTTGAATTCTTGAGATAACTTTTGGGTTACTGCTTGGAATTCTAATTTGATCTTATTTGCTATCCAGATTCCGAATTCTATTTCTGACATCTCAGCTATTTGTTTGTTCATGGGATCTTGTGCTGTGTCTGCTCCATTGATCCTTGGGGGTAGTTGATCTACTCTGATTATTCATATTGCCAGAGTTTTTCTGTTGATTTTGCCTCATGATTGTTTTTCAGCATTGCCTCTGGCTGTCCTCAGAGTTGTGGAGGTGTCTCTCCAAGAATAGACCCCAGCAGGATCACTCTATTGTTGCTGAATCTTTGTAGGGAGTGACCCTGTGTAGTTCCTCTGGGGCTGCCCCAGCTGGGGAATTCTGGTTGTGGGAGCAGCTCTGGAGTGTGACACACCCGGATCCAGCAACTGGGTGGGAGGTGGTGCTCACGGTTGTGGAAGTGCCTGGCACCCAGTGACTTTGCTGCCGAGGGTCAAGGCTCCAGCAGTCTCTGGCCAGGAGAAGGGCTCTGCACAGAAGCAGGCAGGGCTCCAGAGGGCACACGGCTACCAGAGTCTCTGGCCAGATGAATGGGCCGGTGTGGAGGAAGGGAGGGTACTGGTGGGACGATGCAGGGTTGCATGGCTCCCAGAGTTCCTGGTCAGGGCATGTGGAGGCCTGGCGTGCACCGGTCATGGGTCGTGTGTCGCGGCACAGCTCTTATGAAGGTCCAGGTGGCACAGCTCTTTCAGAGGTCTGGGCGGATGCTGATCGTGTTTTCGGCGCAGCTCTTACCCTGCAGACAGTTGTCCTACTCTCAGAACTGGCCCAGAATATCCCACACTTCACAGGAGTTGAGTGGTTTTTCTTCCAGTAGATCTCAGGAATTTCAGAAGTTATAGAGACAGAAGTGTGTCGATCCAAGAGTGAAGTTCAGTAGTGCACTTGGCAGTATCCTCAGGTCTGGCACCTGGCGGCTCTGCTCTAGTCTCACCCTCCTGGGAGCGCCCCATCATCTGCGGGTGCAGCACACGAGCTTCCTACTTCAAGACACACAGTTCTGTGCATTATGCATCCTATTTTACAGAAAAACTTGATCTATTACTGTACTTTCTTAGAAGTTGTCAAAAGGAAGCACCTTGAAAGATGGCTGATTGGTAGTATCCCTTGGCAGAGGTTCCTATGCTCAGCCAGTAGTGGTGTTGACCATCGGTTTGGGCTGTGTTTGGTGGGACAGGGTGCAGAATCCCCAGCTCTGATGGCACCTACAGCAGGAGAGTGGTTGCTTGTGTGGACTATGTTCAGCAGACAGGGCTGATTTCCAGCCCCTGCTGGGTCTGTGAAACCCCCACCCCCAATGGATATTTTTGATGGGCTTATCAAAAATTAAATGACAATAAGTGTCTGGGTTCATCTCTTGGTTCTCAATTCTGTTCCATACATCTTCCTCTCTATTTTTGTGCCAATACCATGCTGTTTTGATCACTATAGATTTATAGTATAGTTTGAAGTGTGGTAGTGTGATCCCTCCTGATTTTATTTTTTTTAATTTCTGAGTTATGTCTTGGCTATTTGAGTTTTTTCTGGTTCCATATAAAATGAAGTATTATTTTTTCCAGATCTTTAAAGTATGATGGTGGTGCTTTGATAGCATTAAATTTGTAAATTGCTTTGGGTAATATGGACATTTTAACAATGTTGATCCTTCCTAGCCATGAGCATGGTATGTTTCTCCATTTGTTAACATCTTCAGCTATTTCTTTTTTTAGAGTTTCATAGTTCTCATTATAGAGATCTTTCATATCCTTTGTTAGGTAAATTCCCAAATAATTCATCTTCTTTGGCACAACTATAAAGGGAATAGAGTACTTGACTGTTTTTTTGGCTTGACTATTATTGGTATATATAAAAGCTACTGATTTACGAGTATTGATTTTGTATCCTGAGATGCTACTGTATTCCTTGATCAATTCTAAGAGATTTGTGATTGAGTCTCTAGGGTTTTCCAGGTATAAAATCATATCATCTGTGAAGAATGAAAGTTTGATCTCCTCTGACCCTATATGGTCACCTTCTCTTGCCTAATTGCTATTGCTAAGACTTCCATTGCAATGTTAAAAAGCAGTGTAGACAATTGGCAACCTTGCCTGATTCCTGATCTGAGTGGAAATGTTTTCAATTTTACTCTATTCAATATGATATTGGCTGTGGGTTTGCTCTAGATGGCCTCTGTCAGTTTAAGAAAAGTCCCTTCTATACATAATTTCTTAAGTATTCTGATCATGAAAGGATGGTTTTCTGTGTTTATTGAGAGAATCATATTGTCTTTGTTCTTTTATTTTGTTTATGTGATGTATTATATGTATAGATTTACATGCATTGAACTGTCCTTGAGACTCTGGGATAAAACCAACTTGCTCATGGGTGTATAATTAGTTTGACATTTTGCTGGATTGTTTGCCAGGATCTTATTGGATATTGTTGCATCTATGTTCATTAAAGATATTGATCTATAGTTTTCTTTTCTTGTTGGGTCTTTTCCTGGTTTGGGGATCAGGGTGACATTTGCTTCATGGAATGTGTTGGGAAGTATTCATTCTTTTTCGACATTTTGGAAAAGGTTAAGTAATATAGGTACTAGTTTCTCTGTAAAGATTTGGTAGAATTCTGATGTGAAGCCATCTGGTCACAGGCTCTTCCTTTTTTGGAGATTTCGTATAGTTGATTCTATTTCAGTGTTTGATATAGGTCTGTTCAGCATTTCTAATTCTCTCTGATTAAATCTAGGAAATTGGCATGCTTCCAAGTATTGGTCAATTTCTTTCATATTTTCATATTTTGATAAAGTTTTTTGTAGTATTCACTAAGGATTCTTTGGGTTTCTGAGGTGTCTGTTATTTCACCTTTGTCATTTCTTGATGATATTAGGGACTTTATCTATTTTTTTGTTAGATTGGCCAAAGGTTTATCAATTTTGTTAAATTTTTCAAAAAAACCAACTTTTTGATTAATTGATCTTTTGAATAATTCTTTTGTTTTTGATTTCATTTAATTCTGCTCTAATTTTAGTTATTTCTTTTATTCTGCCTGGTTTGGGGTTGGAATGTTCTTCCTTTTCCAGTTGCTTGGGATGTCCCATTAAGTTATTGACTTCCTCTCTTTCCGTTTTCTTGAGGAAGGCTTGCAACGCTATAAATTTCCCTCTTAGGACTGCCTTTGTAGTATCCCACAGGTTCTGATAATTTGTGTCTTCATTATTATTTTGTTCCAAAAATTTGGCAATTTCCTTCTTAATCTCACCTACAACCCAGCTATCATTAAGCATAAGGTTATTCAGTTTCCAAGTCTTTGTATGAGTTTGCAGATACTGTTATTGGTGAGTTCAACTTTTATTGTGTGATAATCCAAGGAATAATTTCTATAGTTTTAAATTTGCTGAAGTTAGGGTGGTGCCTGTTGCTCAGTGAGGAGGGCACCAGCCCCATATACTGAGGGTGGGGGGTTCAAACCCGGCCCCGGCCAAACTGCAATAAAAAAATAGTCAGGCATTGTGGTGGGTGCCTGTAGTCCCAGCTACTTGGGAGACTGAGGCAAGAGAAGAGCGTAAGCCCAAGAGCTGGAGGTTGCTGTGAGCTGTGACTCCACTGCACTCTACTGAGGGCAACAAAATGACACTCTGTCTCTAAAAAAAAAAAAAAGAATTAAATTTGCTGAGGTTAGACTTGTAACCTAAGAGGTGATCAATATTGGAGGATGTTCCATGGGCTGATGAGAAGAATGTGTATTCAATTTTGTTAGGATGAAATGTTCTGTAGATGTCTATTAAATTCAATTGTTGCATGGTGATGTTTGAGTCCAAAATTTTCTTGTTTAGTTTCTTTTTGGAGGATCTATCCAACACTGCCAAAAGGGTGTTAAAATCTCCAACTATTATGGTGCTGGAAGATATTAAATTGCTCATGTCTGTTAAGGTCTCCCTTATAAATTGAGGTGCATTCTGGTTGGGTGCATAAATGTTAATAATTGACATCTCATCATGTTGAGTGTTTCCCTTAACAAATATGAAGTTACCATCCTTGTCTTTCCTTACTTTTATTGGTTTAAAACTTAGTGTATCTGCAAATAAAATTGCCACCCCTGCTTTTTTCTGACTTCCATTTGCCTGGAATGTAGATGTCTATCCGTTCACCCTGAGTCTATATGTATCCTTTTAAGGTAAGATGAGATTCTGGTATGCAGCAGATATCTGGCTTGAGTTTTTGTATCCAGTTAGCCAACCTGTGCCTCTTAAGAGGACAGTTTAAGCCATTCACATTAATTCAGAGTATTGATAAGCCTGGTAATATTTTTGGTATCAAGTTTTTCAAACATTTTTAATCTTTTCACCACTGTGAATATTTGATTTTGGTCAAGAATTTCAGTGAGTTTACTTTGGTGGTAGAGCATTGTGCTGGTCATTTTGGAGGATGGATCTGAGGATATCCTGAAGAGCTGGTTTGGTTATAGCAAATTTCTTCAATGTGTGTATGTCATTAAGTATTTAACTTCTCCATCATAAATGAAGCTCAATTTAGCTGGATAAATGATCCTGGGCTGGAAGTTGTTTTGTTTTAGAAGATTGAAGGTCGATGACCATTCTCTTCTGACTTGAAAAGTTTCAGCAGAGAGATCAGCAGTCATTCTAATATTCTTCCCCTTGTAGGTTATGATTTTCTTACATCTGGCTGCTTGCAGGATTTTCTTCTTCCTATTAACTTTGGTGAAGTTAATTACAATGTGTCTGGAAGGTGCTTTATCTGGGTTGAGTCATGCTGGGGTTCTGAAACTGTCTGCTATTTGAATTTCAGTATCTCTTGCCATGCTTGGGAAGTTCTCCTCAATTACCTCTTGGAGTAGAGTATCTGTGCCTTTTGGACCATCCTCTTCTCCTTCAGGTATTCCTATGAGGTGAATGTTTGCTCTTTTGGAGTGTTCCCACAATTCTCTAAGGGAATGATTCTTTTTTCTCTCCCCTTCTCTTCCTCTTTGAGCATTTTGGAGTGTTCAAAAGCTTTGTCTTCAATGTTAGAGATCCTTTCTTCTGCCTGCTCCATTCTGTTACTGAGAGATTCGACTGTATTTCTCAGATCTTTGAAGGCTGCAAGTTCTTGCCTCAATGTGTCAAAATCTTTGGTGATTTTTGTCTTTGAATTCGTTGAATTCTTGAGACAACTTTTGAATTACTCCTTGAATTTCTAATTCTTTCTTTACCTCCATTCTGTTAATCTTATTTGCAAACCAAATTCTGAATTCAATTTCCGACATCTCAGCCATTTGTTTATGAATGGGATCTTCTGTTGTGTCTCCTTTGTCATTCTTTGGGGGAGTTGATCTACTCTGATTATTCATGTTGCCAGAGGTTTTCCACTGATTCCATCTCATGATTATTTTTCACTGTTTGGCTAGAGAAGCTGGAAAGGTGAACTTGAATTGAGGGTTCCTGGAATTGTAATTAGTTCTTTATCAAAGAACTTGGACTGGTGATTGCAGCTTTTCCCTTAGAGCTTTACAAAGGTCCCATTCAGTACTACAACTCTGGGGACCTTCTTGGTGTGGGGGCCATTGGGGCTAGATGGCTCTGACCTGTGTTCAGCTAGTCTCTGTCCAATCCTAGTGAATCAGTGGCTTTGGGCTGAAATCTCAGCTGTGGAGATATATAAGCAACTAAGACACCCCTCCCCACACCACACCCCCCAGGCAACAACTGTAAGGGCAGAATCCTGCACTCCCACAACAACACAACCAGGGCACAACCTTGGTGAGCCCCCAGGTGATCGGCTCTGATCAACAGTTCCAAACCAATTGTCCCAGTCAACACAAACACCAATAAGGTGGGAGAGTTCAAAAGGTCATCAGCATCTATGCAGCAGGGGTCCACTGGCAGCTTAAGTATAACTCACTCCAGTGCTCTGTGGAGTCAGAAAGGCCCATCCAGCAAAATAGTCCAGGGAGGCTGGTGTGTCCTTCCCCACCTTGCACCTCTGTCACATCCAGGCACTGGTAGCCCCACAGGGCTGTGGCCCAGCTCCCTCCAGTGAGCAAATTTGCCTGGGGTGTGGGCCTGCAGAGGGAAGTCAATGCCTCATTAGCCAAGCAACCACACTCTTCCACCAGCCAGCTGGTGAAGTTGAAGTCTGATTATCTTGGGTGCTCAATGGAAACTGGGGAGTATTCCTCCTGAGCTCATTCCAAACCAGAGATTAAGAAAGCAGGAAATGTTTTTTGCCCTCAGAGACCATGCCTCTGCCCCAGCCACTCTGCCTGCTATGTGAGATCTAGCTCCCTCCAGCAGTCCACAGAATTGGGGAGGTGTCTCTCCAAAACTTGACCCCAGTGGGATTGCTCTATTAATGCTGCTGCTAGATGGAAGGTGTCTCCACTTGGCTTCCCATGCCTCAGAGATTCCTGAGCCTCCACCCTTCGTATGGAGACCCAAGCCGCCTCCTGCTGCTGAGTTGCTTTTTCTCAGAGCCAAGCCAGCCACCTTCCCTGCTGTGCCTCTCTGCATTGTTACCAGATTCACAGGTACAGTATAGCTGTGCTACATCAGACCACGCAATGCCAAGTCTTAACAAAGAACTGTGAACGTTATGGTCTCTGCACGCTGAGAGCTTCTAGACCACCAGGCCAGGGGGAAGGGTGGACTAAGAGTTCAAAGTGCCAGGGAAAATATTTGTTCAACCTTCATGCCAGACAAGAATGCCCAGCTCACAGCAGGGACTCTCTGAGAAGGAGTCCCAGCTTCCAGCAACTCCCTCCCATGGGGTGAGAGAAGAGCACGTCAGTTCACCACTCACGAGTAGAGATCTCACAGCAAGCAAGCAAGTAACTCTCTTGGTGGGGGGCGGACATGTGTCCTCTTTGGGGTGGGTTCTGTACCTGAAATTTGTTTCCTTGGAGGTGGAGCTTGCCTCAACAGAGAAAACATGCAATTATCAGTCTCTTCTCTCAGCTCCCATCCTTCAGCTTTGTTGGTTTCTTTCTGGCTATTATGTCTCCCTCCGGATGGAAGCTTCTGTTAAAAGCTGGCTTCAGTTGGCTATCATTCCCCACTCCCCTTTGCTCTTGTTTAATGTAAAAATTGGAGTTAGAGAAAATAGCCAACCTGAGGTTTTAGAAGAACACAAGGCACATTGAAACAAAACAAATAAACAAACCAATCTGACACACAAACACATAGATGCACAAACAATCATAAACAAAAACAGAGAAAAACTCGAATAGCCTGATGTAGGCAATGCAGCAACCATAAGAGGAAGGGGATGGCTCAGCCCCCATACCCCAGCAGCCAGGGCACCATCCACACACACCAGAGCTGGCGGGCCCCAATCTGGCCCAGGGCCTGCCAAATAACAATGACAACTACAACCAAAAAACAGTCGGGTACTGTGGAGAGCACCTGAAGCCTCAGTCACCTTGGAGGCTGAGGCAAAAGAACTGCTCAGCCCAAGAGAGTTAGAGGTTGCCGTGAGCTGTGACATCACAGCACTCCACCCAGGGCAACATAGTGAGGCTCTGTTTAAAAAAAAAAAATTAACAATAACTCCTATAAAAAAGCAAAAAGGAAAAAAAGCAAAAAGAATGAGCAAAGAGAGAAAAAAAGCAACAGAATTATTTATATGTATATATGAACATACCACTATATACATGCCATAGGGATGACTTTAGTAGGAATACATTTATGTTGCAATATACTTTCTGAACACCAGGTGGTGCCATGAGTGGTTCCCAGGCTTATACCTGTCCCCTGGCTTAAATTGTTCTTGGTGTTTCCTGATTACCAGCTTGACGCCTAGACCCTGCAGAACTGCTGATTCCACCAATCTCAAAAAAATCTTCACAGGCAGGTTTCTCAAATTCTCCCTGCAACAGTTCCTGTGAAGTGCAGGATATCCTGGGGCAGTTCAGAGTGTAGGACAACTGTCTGCGGGTGAGACTCAAATTGCTGCTCCTGGCTCGCTGTGGAAAGGTGCTGAGGCAACCGCCATCTCCCAAATTCCAAAACAATGCCCTCTTCCTCTCCAGGATCTTTCCTGTCTGAGTGTCTCTCCCCCTGCCTAACCACAGTGGTGTCACACCAGATGGCACCCCACTCTGGCCGCCTAATTCTGTTCGGGAGTCCACATTTCACCAATCTTTTCACACATTACCTAGTTTCCCCACAAACTGGGAACTACAATCCTCAGTGATGGGGCTGGTTGCTGCCGCTGCTGCTGGGATTCAGGAGAAAATTTTGTAATGATTTCAAAATCTAGATAATCAGAGAAGTTAAAGAGTGTGGAAGCGAAAGGGGAACCCATCAAAAAGAGAAGTGCTTAAGACCACTATTAAATCATCCTCCTGGCAGGCAGAGAAGCATTAACAGCCTTTATATAATAGCCACAAAGCAATAGGCATTAATGAAATTATTTTACAAAGTTAACAATGTAATTTTTTGTGTGTGTGTGGAGAGTCATTAAAGGAAACCAGGAAAACGTTTTTAAAGTGAAATGTACACACTATAATGAAATACAAGTTGAGATTGTTTTAGAGTAAATCATCTAGGTGGAGATATAAGGGTTACATGTATAGTCATGGTCTGATTCTGTTATATTCACTGATATAGGTAGAAATTATGGATGAGAGGATAGACTGGTATACTCTCATCTGTTATTTGTCTTTTATTTTGATTACAGTTTTTAAAATTTTGCCATCATTAAATTTAAACTTTTTATATACTTCAACCTATTGATGCTTTTTGCTTGTGATTTCTTCTTTCATTTTTAAGTGAAGCCCTCTTTTTATGATTAAGAAGTTTAATAAATATTTATTGTTTTTTTTTTTTTGTAGAAACAGAGTCTCACTTTATTGAGCTTGGTAGAGTGCTGTGGCATCAAAGCTCACAGCAACCTCCAACTCCTGGGCTTAGGCGATTCTCTTGTTTCAGCCTCCCGAGTAGCTAGGACTACAGGCACCTGCCACAATGCCCGGCTACTTTTTTTGTTGTTGCAGTTTGGCCGGGGCTGGGTTTGAACCCGCCACCTTCGGTATATGGGGCTGGCACCCTACCCACTGAGCCACAGGCGCTGCCCCTAGAAGTTTAATAAATATTAAAACACATTTACTTCAACTTTTTAATAATTGATTTTTAAAAACCAAATCTGTTTAATTTATATCCCTTCAGAATTATTTTGGTGCAAAGTAAATGCCAAGAGAATGGAATAAAATAATCCATATAACCCTTCAGAAGCAGCAAGGTCATGATCACTTCTGGCTGAGATGGTTGGAGGAGGCTCTCCAGAGGAAGCAAGATTGAGCCTTATGAAGATAGGCAGTCATTGGTTGAATGTATGTGTCCAGTGAAGAAATGAAGGTCTCTGGAAAAAATAAAAATTACTTTATCTTCATTATTTCTATATAAATGGAAGCCTTGAGGGATATGGGGGTAAATAATAAGGTATTTCTTTCCTCAACTAGCTTCTTTGTATATAAACAAATAGTTATCAATGGTAAAGTGTGTACAATAATAAAATCAATTTTGTTAATTATTTATGCCAGGAAATAATGCACTTTTTCTGAGGTGTAATAGGAAATTGGTATAAAAGAGATAATATTTTAGGAGATTTTGGCAGACAAGCCAAGCTATGTATACACAAGGTTTTGCAAATACTATGATGTGCTCTGGACATTCTAAGTAGTTCACTTGTAATGAGCATTGGGCAAAATTATTGGTCCTGACCAACAGGTAGATCGTGTATCTTAAAGAAGCTGGAAAGTAAATAAAAAGTTTAAAAAGAGATAAAGATTTTAAAAATAAAGTGACTCTGGATTATAAGGAGGTCCAGTATGGAGCCATTAAATATATTGCCAAAGAGAAATGTAAGAAAATCTTTAAAAATGTTTTTTAAATTGTTTTAGATATGTATGTGTGTGTGTGTATAAAATAACTTAAAATACATGTTTGTATACAAGTATATAGAAATGTACAAATATTAGGTTTAATTAATTTTTGCATTTATAGCCATGCCCACCATGAAACCACAACTGTCAATATTTCTTTCTCCGGATTAACAATTATTTTGATTCCTATCATCATTAAATAATTTTGCCTGCTCTTATAAATGGGACTGCACAATATATACTCTATAAGCCTGACTTCTTTCACACATTACTATTGTGAGATTCATTCATATTATTATGCGAAGAAGTAGTTTTCTTCTTTCTTTTTTTTTTTTTTTTGTTGGTGTATAGCTTTAAATTGTATGACTATGACCACAATTTATTTATTCGTTTGACAGTTAATGGCCAGTTGAGTTGTTTTTCATTTTGACTACCACAGTTAAAGCTTCTCTGACATTACGTACATGTCTTTTGGTGGACAGATATTATTCATTTCTCTAAGGTGCATACATCAGAGCTGATTCATGGGCCTACAAGCACTCAAGAGCACAGCTAGAACAGATACGCTTAAATGTCTGCCAGAGTGATTGTGCCAATTTTAATTCTCACCAATCTTGCCAACATTCAGTATTAATCATCTTTTTAAAATTTTACTGATTCAGTTGAATGTTTGGTATTATTGTATTTATAAATTTAATTTCCATTAAACTGATGAATGATAATGCTGAATACCTTTTTTTTCATGTGTTTCATGGCTGTTTGAATAGTCTTATTTGTGAATTGCATGTAAGTTAGTTGCTCGGTCTTAAAAATTGATTAATTTTTAAGATTAGTCATTAAGATTAATGTGGGGCTGCCATTTCTAGGAAAATGAAGTCAATGTACCTTTCTCCATCCCTGCTAGCATGTATAGCTAAAAGCCCTGTACACTATATACAAAGTAAAGATTAGAAGACTGAAAAATGAAGAGAATAAAGATCAGATAAGGACCTTGAAACTTGAAAATTAGATAGTTATGAATTCTTTGGGTTTTCTTTTTGCTCATATATCCCCAGCCTGGATATTAGAAAATCTGGTGACCTGGAAATGCCAATGAGTACATATTTTTTAAAGATCCAAGAAAAGTCTGTTCTCTTTAGCCAAGGTATGAGCCTAGCAAGAAAGAAAACATTTACCAGTAATGCTCTACTTCAACCAAACATCACAGAAAAATTTTCACCCATCCCCCACACCCACATGCAGCAACGGCTGAGTAGGAAACCTGAATTTCACCCATGCCAGGCTGTAACGGGATGCCAGAACCCAACCAGAGTTGTATCAGAAAAGCCTTAGCCCAAGCTGGGACTTTTATACCCACCAAGCAATGAAGGAGCACCTTATGGTTCTATGCTGCACTGAAAACCATACGGGAAGACTGGATTTCCACTCCCACCCACTCAACCAATGTTCCCCTTGCCTTCCTTACTGGAGTGGTATCAGAAGGCCAAATGGAGAGTCAAGGCTTTCACCACCATTCAGCTATGAAAAGGCCACCTCCTGTGGATGCACATATGGGTATTTAAGGAGAGTCATAAGTGATGCGCTTACATTGCTAATAATGATTTATTAAGCCTCTCATGGTATCAGTGGAAGCCATGCAGGAAGCAATAATGCGGAAGGGAACTTTTTTCTTTCCCATACAGGGAGTTATCAGCAGAGACCTAGTGGTCTGAACTTTCACACCTATCTACCACTAAGAAGAAAATACCCCTTCCTTGACTGTGTGTCAATGAAGAGTGAGCACAGAACTTGAACTTCCATCTCAACCTGCTAGTAACAAGTGGTGCCTACATTGCTGCCAGAGTAGCATGAGAATGGGCCTGCTAAAATCCAGAGTTTTACAATATCTACAATTTCCAGACATCAAGTGAAAGTCACTCATAATGCCAAAAACCAAGATGATGCCATCTGATTTTTTATATATATATCCAGAAGTGGAATCGCTGTATTATGTGGCAGTTCTGTAGTTCTATTTTTAATTTTTTTATTAAGTCATAACTGTGTACATTAATGCAATTATGGGGTACAATGTGTATGTTTTATATACCATTTGAAATATTTTCATCAAACTGGTTAACATAGCCTTCATGGCATTTTCTTAGTTATTGTGTTAAGACATTTATATTCTATATTTAGTAAATTTCACATGTACCCTTGTAAGATGCACAGTAGGTGTGGTCCCACAAACTCCCTCCCTCCACCCATCCTCCCCCATCCCCTCTCTTCCCTCTCCCCTTTCCCCATATTCTTGGGCTATAATTGGGTTATAGCTTTCATATGAAAGCTAAAAATTGGTTTCATAGTAGGGCTGAGTACATTGGATACTCTTTCTTCCATTCTTGAGATACTTTTCTAAGAAGAATATGTTCCAGCTCCATCCATATAAACATGAAAGAAGTAAAGTCTCCATCTTTCTTTAAGGCTGCAAAATATTCCATGGTATACATATACCACAATGTATTAATCCATTTGTGGGTTGATGGGCAGTTGGGCTTCTTCCATAACTTAACAATTATGAATTGGGCTGTATTTAAAATTCTGGTACAAATATCTTTGTTATAATGTGATATTTGGTCTTCTGGATATATACCTAGTAGAAGAATTGTAGGATCGAATGGCAGACCTAGTTTTAGATCCCTAAGTGTTCTGCAAACATCTTTCCAAAAGGAATGTATTAGTTTTCATTCCTACCAGCAGTGTAGAAGTGTTCCCTTTTCTCCACATCCACGCCAACATCTCTGGTTTGGGGATTTTGTGATGTGGGCTAATCTTACTGGAGTTAGATGATATTTCCAAGTAGTTTTGATTTGCATTTCTCTGATGATTAAAGATGATGAGCATTTTTTCATATGTCTTTAGGCCATGTGCCTGTCTTCTTCAGAGAAGTTTCTCTACAAGTCCTTGCCCACCTTGAGATGGAATCACTTGTTCTTTTCTTTTCTTTCTGTTTTTTTTTTTTATTGTTGGGGATTCATTAAGGGTACAATAAGCCAGGTTACACTGATTGCAATTGTTAGGTAAAGTCCCTCTTGCAATCATGTCTTGCCCCCAGAAAGTGTGACACACACCAAGGCCCCACCCCCCTCCCTCCTTCCCTCTTTCTGCTTCCCCCCCATAACCATAATTGTCATTAATTGTCCTCATATCAAAATTGAGTACATAGGATTCATGCTTCTCCATTCTTGTGATGCTTTACTAAGAATAATGTCTTCCACTTCCATCCAGGTTAATACGAAGGATGTAAAGTCTCCATTTTTTTTAATAGCTAAATAGTATTCCATGGTACACATATACCACAGCTTGTTAATCCATTCCTGGGTTGATGGGCATTTAGGCTGTTTCCACATTTTGGTGATTGTAAATTGAGCTGCAATAAACAGTCTAGTACAAGTGTCCTTATGATAAAAGGATTTTTTCCTTCTGGGTAGATGCCCAGTAATGGGATTGCAGGATCAAATGGGAGGTCTAGCTTGAGTGCTTTGAGGTTTCTCCATACTTCCTTCCAGAAAGGTTGTACTAGTTTGCAGTCCCACCAGCAGTGTAAAAGTGTTCCCTTCTCTCCACATCCACGCCAGCATCTGCAGTTTTGAGATTTTGTGATGTGGGCCATTCTCACTGGGGTTAGATGATATCTCAGGGTTGTTTTGATTTGCATTTCTCTAATATATAGAGATGATGAACATTTTTTCATGTGTTTGTTAGTCATCTTTAGAGAAGGTTCTATTCATGTCTCTTGCCCATTGATATATGGGATTGTTGGCTTTTTCATGTGGATTAATTTGAGTTCTCTATAGATCCTAGTTATCAAGCTATTGTCTGATTGAAAATATGCAAATATCCTTTCCCATTGTGTAGGTTGTCTCTTTGCTTTGGTTATTGTCTCCTTAGCTGTACAGAAGCTTTTCAGTTTAATGAAGTCCCATTTGTTTATTTTTGTTGTTGTTGCAATTGCCATGGCAGTCTTCTTCATGAAGTCTTTCCCCAGGCCAATATCTTCCAGTGTTTTTCCTATGCTTTCTTTGAGGATTTTTATTGTTTCACGCCTTAAATTTAAGTCCTTTATCCATCTTGAATCAATTTTTGTGAGTGGAGAAAGGTGTGGGTCCAGTTTCAGTCATTTACATGTAGACATCCAATTCTCCCAACACCATTTATTGAATAGGGAGTCTTTCCCCCCAGGTATGTTCTTGTTTGGTTTATCGAAGATTAGGTGGTTGTAAGATGTTAGTTTCATTTCTTGGTTTTCATTTTGATCCCAAGTGTCTATGTCTCTGTTTTTGTGCCAGTACCATGCTGTCTTGAGCACTATGGCTTTGTAGTACAGACTAAAATCTGGTATGATGATGCCCCCAGCTTTATATTTGTTACTAAGAACTGCCTTAGCTATATGAGTTTTTTTCCGGCTACACACAAAACGCAGAATCATTTTCTCCAGATCTTGAAAGTACGATGTTGGTATTTTGATAGGAATGGCATTGAATAGGTAGATTGCTTTGGGAAGTATAGACATTTTAACAATGTTGATTCTTCCCGTCCATCAGCATGGTATGTTCTTCCATTTGTTAATATCCTCTGCTATTGGGCCGGCGCCAGTGGCTCAGTGAGTAGGGCGCTGGCCCCATATGCCGAGGGTGGTGGGTTCAAACCCAGCCCCGGCCAAACTGCAACAACAAAAAAAAATAGCCGGGTGCTGTGGCGGGCACCTGTAGTCCCAGCTACTCGGGAGGCTGAGGCAAGAGAATCGCTTAAGCCCAGGAGCTGGAGGTTGCTGTGAGCTGTGTGATGCCACGGCACTCTACCAAGGGCCATAAAGTGAGACCCTGTCTCTACAAAAAAAAAAAAAAAAAAAAAAAATCCTCTGCTATTTCTTTTCTGAGGATTTGATAATTTTCTTTATAGAGGTCCTTCACCTCCTTCGTTAGGTATATTCCTAGGTATTTCATTTTCTTTGAAACTATGGTAAAGGGAGTTTTGTCCTTAATTAGCTTCTCATCTTGACTGTTATTGGTGTATGCAAAGGCTACTGACTTGTGGACATTGATTTTCTATCCTGAAACATTACTATATTTTTTGATGACTTCTAGGAGTCTTGTGGTTGAGTCTTTGGGGTTCTCTAAGTATAAGATTATGTCGTCAGCAAAGAGGGAGAGTTTGACCTCCTCTGCTCCCATTAGGATTCCCTTTATTTCCTTGTCTTGCCTAATTGTATTGGCTAGAACTTCCAGCACTATGTTGAACAGTAACGGTGACAGAGGACAACCTTGTCTGGTTCCAGTTCTAAGAGGAAAAGCTTTCAGTTTTACTCCATTCAGTAAAATATTAGCTATGGGTTTGTCATAGATAGCTTCAATCAGTTTTAGAAATGTGCCACCTATGCCTAATTAGAAAAGGATATTCTAATTAGAAAAGGATGCTGGATTTTATCAAATGCTTTTTCTGCATCTATTGAGAGAATCATGTGATCTTTATTTTTGCCTCTGTTAATATGGTGGATAATGGTTATGGACTTGCGTATGTTAAACCAGCCTTGCATCCCTGGGATTAAGCCTACTTGATCATGATGAATGACTTTTTTGATGATAAGCTGTAATCTATTGGCTAGGATTTTGTTGAGAATTTTTGCATCTGTATTCATGAGTGAGATTGGTCTGAAATTCTCCTTTTTGTTTGGGTCTTTTCCTGGTTTTGGTATCAGGGTGATGTTTCCTTCATAGAATGTGTTGGGGAAAATTCCTTTTTCCTCAATTTTTTGGAATAATTTCTGCAGTACAGGAATAAGCTCTTCCTTGAAGGTTTGATACAATTCTGGTGTGAAGCCTTCTGGACAAGGGCATTTTTTGTTTGTAAGATTTTTTTATTGTTTCTTTGATCTCAGTGCTTGAAATTGGTCTGTTCAGGAGCTCTATTTCTTTCTGGGTAAGTCTAGGGAGAGGGTTTGATTCCAAATATTTATCCGTTTCCTTCACATTGTCAAGTTTCTGGGCATAGAGTTTCTGGTAGTATTCAGAGATGATCTCTTGTATCTGTGGGATCAGTTGTTATTTCCCCTTTATCATTTCTGATTGAGGTTACTAGAGATTTTACTTTTCTATTCCTCATTAGTCTGGCCAATGGTTTATCTATTTTATTTATATTTTCAAAAAACCAACTCCTTGTTTCATTAATTTTCTGAATGTTTCTTTTGTTTTCAATTTCATTGATCTCTGATTTGATTTTGGATATTTCTTTTCTTCTACTGAGTTTAGGCTTAGGTTGTTCTTCTTTTTCCAGTTCCATAAGATGGCTTGTGAGACTGTTGATGCACTTTCTTTCTGTTTTTTGAATGTAGGAATCTAAAGTGATGAATTTTCCTCTCAAAACTGCTTTTGCAGTATCCCATAGGTTTTAGTAGCTTGTGTCTTCATTGTTGTTATGCTCAAGGAAGTTAATGATTTCTGATTTTATTTCTTCCTGCACCCATCTGTTATTCAACAGAAGATTGTTTAATTTCCATGCCTTTGGGTGGGGTCGAGTGTTTTTGTTAGAGTTGAGTTCCACCTTTAGTGCCTTATGGTCTGAGAAGATACAAGGTAAAATTTCAATTCTTTTGATTCTGTTGATATTTGGTTTTTGTCCCAGGATATGATCAATTTTGGAGAATGTTCCATGGGGTGATGAGAAGAATGTATATTCTTTATCTTTGGGATGGAGTGTTCTATATGCGTCTATCAAGCACAGTTATTCTAGGGTCTCATTTAAATCTCTGATATCTTTGTTTAATTTCTGTTTAGAGGATCTGTCCAGCTCTGTAAGAGGAGTGTTATAGTCCCCTGTTATGATGGTATTATCAGATATCATATTGCTCAGACTGAGTAAGGTCAGTTTCAAGAATCTGGGAGCATTTAAATTGGGTACATAAATATTTAGAATTGAAACATCTTCTTGTTGTATTTTTCCCTTGACCAATATAAAGTGACCATCTTTGTCTTTTTTGACTTTAGTTGCTTTAAATCCACATGAATCTGAAAATAAGATTGCAACTCCTCTTCTGAATTCCATTTGCCTGAAAAATTGTCTTCCAACCCTTGACTCGGAGCTTTAATTTGTCTTTTGAAGCCGGGTGTGTTTCTTGCAGACAGCAAATGGATGGCTTGTGTTTTTTAATCCAGTCAGCCAATCTATGTCTCTTCAGTGGGGAATTCAAGCCATTATCATTTATTGAGATAATTGATAAGTGTGGTAGTATTCTATTCATCTTATTTTGTGAGAATCCATTGCTTAGTTTTATCTTTTGCATCAGTGTGGAGGTTAGGTTCTGTCCTTTGATTTCTGAGTTGTTACTTTGCTGCTGATCCATTGTGGTGGTCAGTGTGCAGAACAGGTTGAAGTATTTCCTGTAGAGCTGGTCTTGTTGTGGCGAATTTCCTCCATGTTTGCATATCTGTAAATGATTTGATTTCTCCGTCAATTTTGAAGCTTAGCTTAGCAGGGTACAGAATTCTGGGCTGAAAATTGTTCTGTTTAAGTTTATTAAAGGTAGATGACCATTGTCTTCTTGCTTGGAAAGTTTCATTAGAGAAGTCTGCGGTCACTCTGATGGATTTGCCCCTGTAGGTCTACTGACGCTTACTCCTGGCAGCTTGCAGAATCTTTTCTTTTGTCTTGAATTTGGACAGGTTCATCACAATGTGTCTTGGAGAAGCTTGGTTAGAGTTGAGGTGACCTGGGGTCCAGTATCCCTCTGAAAGCAGTGTGTCAGAATCTTTGGTGATATTTGGGAAATTTTCTTTTATAATATTCTCTAGTATGGCTTCCATTCCTCTGGGGCATTCTTCTTCCCCTTCTGGGATTCCTATAACTCGTATGTTGCAATGCTTCATAAAGTCCCATAATTCTGACAGTGAACGTTCTGCTTTCTCTCTCTTCTTTTCTGCCTCTTTTACTATCTGAGTTATCTCAAGAACTTTGTCTTCTACCTCTGAAATTCTTTCTTCTGCATGGTCTAACCTGTTGCTGATACTTTCCATTGCATCTTTAAGTTCCCTAATTGACTGCTTGAGTTCCTTCAGCTCTGCTATATCCTTTTTATATTTTTCATATCGTTCATCTCGTATTTGATTCTGTTTTTGGATTTCCTTTTGGTTATTTTCCACTTTATTAGCAGTTTCCTTCATTGTTTCCATCATTTCTTTCATTGTTTTTATCACATGTATTCTAAATTTCCTTTTTGTCATTCCTAACATTTCTTTATAGGTGGAATCTTGTGAAGTAGCTACTTCATGGTCCCTTGGCGGAGTTGTTCTGGACTGGTTCTTCATGTTCCCTGGGGTTTTCTGCTGATTCTTCCTCATGAGTGATTTCTTTTGTCTGTTTCCTTGCCCTAATTTTCCTTTCAGTTCCTCTTGCTCTTTAAGTTCTCATGCCTGTGGACTAAGGTTTTGATGAGTGCTTTTGGTACAGGACCAGAAGGGTGAGAAGGTTGAAGAGCCAGAAAGGGATGAAAGAAAGGAGGACTGAGTGAAAAGAAAAAAAAAATAGAGAAAGGAGAGGGGGTGGGTAAAAGGAATATTGACAAAAAGAGGAGAGGCACAGAAAGAGGGACACATAGCAATATAGGTGTATAGTAGGGTACTTTGACACAACCTTAAAAAAACACCTTCTGGGGGTGTCCAGTTGGGTGGTTCCCTTGAGGTCAGCAGCTTTTTCCTAACCTGATCAGACACAGTACCCCACCTCCACCAAGTAGAGAGGAAAGACTAAAATGCTATAAATCAAACCAAAACAAGAAAACAGAAAACTTTATGGGAAAATATTGTGTGAAATACCAAATAATAGTGTTAGAAACACTAGCAAAAATGAAGTTCTAGTTATTGAAGAAGGCAGCAATTGGAAATTATAATTAAACTAGAAAAATTGAGAAAGAAGAAAGATCTTTACGGAAAAGGTTGCAATTAAAAAACAAAACAACATCAACAACATCCAAATAAACAAACAAACAAACAAACCAAAAAAAAAAAAAAAATAACACAACCAAAAACAAAGCAGTATGTTTATGTTGTTGAATATTGTCTGGGCAACACGTGGTCTTCTGGGGTATGAGATGTTAATCACAGTTCTGATACGACTGGAGGCTGCTGATTTCTGAAACTGCAGCAGGTAGACACCCTAAATCTCTCTTTAGCCCACTTAAAAGGCACTTTGAACTTGTAAACTTGCTGAGCAGAAGCTTTCCCAGGAAAGTGTTTGTGGCTGGAATCACTGCTGAAGTGGCTATCCACTTACCCAGTGTGCCAAAACCGGTCTCACTCTGCCCCTGAGGGTTAGGGCTGCAAGGTGGCTCAGACCCCACCCTTTGGCTACTCAGTCACTGGGCTACCAGCTCCCACCCAATTCTAGCTCTGCGACCCTGAGGGCAGAGCTTGCCAGGGCAGATTGCTCACAATGGCTCCCTGTGGCCCACAACCAAACAGTATTAGCTCCGTCTGGCTCAGCGGCTCAGACTGGGGCCCTAGACATCAGCCAAAGTTCTCCTCATTCCCACTCAGGCTCTCCCCAATACAGTTCACCTGAGTGCCAAATCCAAAGACACCAAAACAGTTCACAGGTAAGGCCCTTCTGGTTTGCAGTCTCGCTGCTACTGAACTTACAGTTGTGGGCGGTTTTAGACCTATTGAACACACGCGACCATTTGCTGGTTTTCCACTGTTTTAGTCCTCCTCTTGGGGTCCAGAAGTCTCTCGCTGACTCTCTGTATCCTCACAGGGGTGATGATAGGCAGATCCCAACAGCCAGAGATGCCTGGATTCCTATCTCCCTGGACTCACGGTGCCCAGATGCAAGGAAGCTGTTACTCGGCCACCATCTTCCACTTGTTCTTTTCTTGCTAACATGTTTGAGTTCTCTGTGGATTCTGGTTATTAAACCTTTGTCAGAGATATAACCTGCAAATATTTTCTCCCATTCTGAGGGCTGTCTGCTTGCTTTACTTATTGTGTTCTTGGCTATGCAGCAGCTTTTTAGTTTGATAGGTCCCAGTAACATACTTTTGGTGTTGTTTCAATTGCCCAGGAGGCCCTCCTCATAAAATATTAGCCCAGGCCAATTTCTTCAAGTGAAATTTTGAAGAATTTTTTAATTTTAATTTTTTTTTTAATTTTAAGGAAATACTGTATTATTTTTTATAATGACTGTTCAAACTTACATTATCATCTATGGTATATAACGGTTTCTTTTTCTCCATAACCTTGCCAACACTTGTCATGTTTCATCATTTTGATAATAGCCATTCCAATAGACTAAGTGGCAATATCTCTTTGTGATTTTCATTTGCAATTCCCTAGTGATTAGTCATGTTGAGCTCTGTTTCATACACCTGTTGGCTATTTGTTTACATCCTTTTAAGAATTATCTTTTTAGATCCTTTGTTCATTTTGTAAATTGGTTATTTTTACTCTTGATATTGAGTTGTTTGAGTTCTTTATATATTTCAGATATTAACCCTTTAGCAAATGTATGATTTACAAACACTTTCTACCATTCTTAGGTTGTCTCTTCACTCTGTTGATTGTTTCCTTTGCTATGCAGAAGATTTTTTACTCTTGTTTTTATTGCCTCTAATTTTGAGTTCATATCTAAAGAATCATCAACTATTCTAATGTCATAGGGCTTTTCTCCATTTTATTCTAGGAATTTTACAGTTTCAGGAATTATATTTAAGCCTATAATCAATTTTGACTTGATTTTCTGTACAGTGTGAAATGAAGGTTCAATTTCATTCTTTTTTGGATGGGGTTATACAGTTTTCACAATACCTTTGATAAAGAGACTATCCATTCTCCCTTGCCTGTTCATGGCATATTTGTCAAAAATAAATTGACTGTAAATGTGGGGATTTATGTGTTGACTTTGTTCTATTCCATAAGTCTATGTATCTGGTTTTATGCCAGGACCATATTGTTTTTATTACTATACGTTTGTAGTATATTTTGAAATCAGTTAATGTGATGATGCCAGCTTTATTCTTTTTGATCAAATTTGTTTTGGTTATTAAGGGTCATTGATGGTACCATACAAACTTTAGTATTACTATTTCTGTAAAAAAAAGTCATTTGAGGCCAGATGTGGTGACTCATGCCTTTAATCCTAACATTCTCGAAGGCCAAGCAAGTGGATTGCTTGACAACAGACTGTAGTCAGACTGTTACCTCTAATCCCAGCTACTCAGGAGGCTGAGGCAAGAGAATCTCTTGAGCCTAAGAGTTTGAGGTTGCTATAAGCCATGGGCGACAAAGTGAGACCCTGTCTCAAAAAAAAAAAAAAAAGGCATTGGAATTTTGAAGGAGATTGTGTTGAATGTTTAGGTTGCTTTGGAAAATATGGACATTTTAGCAATATTAATGGAACTTAGTTTTAAATGTTGTTTGCATATACTGCAAATTTATTGTATTAGTTTATTGGTTATAATAGACTTTGTTGAAGTCTCGAGAGTTTTCTACATATAGCATCATGTAATTTGCCAACAGAGACAATTTGACTTCTTTCTTTCCAATTTGGATGCCTTTTATTTCTTTTTCTAGTCTAATTCTTCAGGCTAAAATTTCCAGTGCTATACTGAATAGAAGTAATGAGAGTGGACATCTTTGTTTTGTTCCTGATCACAGAAGAAAAGTTTTCAGCTTTTCAACATTAAGTATGATGTTATCAGATACGGCCTCTATTATGTTGAGGAACATCCCTTCTATACCTATTTTGTTTAGTTTTTATCATGAACAAATAGTGAATTTCATTGAATGTCTTTTTGTTAACATCTGTCTATTGAAATGATCATGCTTTTTGGTCTTCATTCTTTAAAGATGGTGCAATCCCAAAGCTGGCAGGTTCAAACCTGGTCTGGCCAGCTAAACAATAACAACTGCAATAAAAAATAGCTGGGCATTGTGGCAGGTGCCTGTAGTCCCAGCCACTTGGGAGACTGAGGCAAGAGAATCACTTAAGCCCAAGAGTTTGAGGTTGCTGTGAACTGTGACGCCATGGCACTCTACCAGGGTGACAATAAAATAAAATAAAATAAAATAAAATAAAATAAAATAAAATAAAATAAAAAAAGATGGTGTAATCATATTTAGTTATTTGCATGTAATCAGCTATCATTGCATCTCTGAGTTAAAGCACAATTGATCATAGTTCATGATCCTTTTAATATCCTGCTGAATTTTGTTTGCTAATATTTTGTTGAGGTTTTTGTTGTGTGTTAATCAGGGATCTTGGTGTATACTTTTCTTTTCTTATAGTGTTCCTTTGTAAAAAAGAAAAGTGTTTTCTTTTTTCTAAAAAGAACTACAAACTTTTCTAAAAAGGAAAACACTTTTATTCTTTACCAATGGTCTCATAAAATGAATTTAGAAGGATTTCTTCCCCTTTGATTTTGTGAAAGAGACCGAGAAAAACTGTGATTAATTCATCTTAATATTGTTAGAATTTACCACTTTTTTCCTGGGCTTTTCTTTAATGAGCCAATCTCCTTGCTTGTTATTAGTCTGTTCAGACTTTGCATTTCCTCACAATTCAGTTTTGATAGGTTGCATGTTTCTAAGACTTTGTGCATTTTTCCCATACTACATAATTTGTTGGCATATAATTGTTCAGTAGATTTTTATGATTCTTTGTATTTCTTTACTAACATTTGTTGATATCTGCTCTTTCATTCCATATTTTAAATTTCATTTCTGTCAAATCCATTAATTCTTTATATCTAGAGTCTTCTGTAGTAGCTGCTTCGTGGTCCCTTGGGGGAGTTATTCTGTTTTGATTTTTCATGTTGCCTGAATTTTTCTGTTGGTTCCTCCTCAGGTGTTTTTTCTTCCTGTTCACCTCCTTGTCCTCGTTTTCCTTCTCACTTCCTCCTTTACTTCAAATTACCTTATCTCACAGTTTAGGTCTTGAAGTGGCCTTTTGGTCTAAGGCCAAAAGGAAGATAAAGGTAAAGAACAAGCAGGGAGAAATAAGAGGAAAAGAAAGAAACAAGAAAAAAGAAGGAACGAGAAAAAGAAAAGAAAAAGGGGAAGGAGATAAAAGAAAAGAATTGAAGAACAGGAGAGAAGGAGGACAGGAGGAAAGAATGAGAGTGATAAAAGAAACGATATTAATCAGCATAAGGCTAAAGCCAGGCCTGTAATTTAAGGATTTTGAGGGGCTGGACTAGGTAGGTTCCTTGAAATTAGGAGCTCCTTACCAGCCTGAGAAAAGCCAAACTCTTCCTCTACCAAAACTAAGAAGAGAAAGAAAAGAGCAAAAAACAAAAAAGTGTAAAAAATAAATGAAAAAGAAATAGAAAGGCTCGGCACCTGTGGCTTAAGGGGCTGAGGAACCAGCCACATATACCTGAGCTGGTGGATTCGAATCCAGCCCTGGATTGCCAAACAATGGTGGCTGCAACAACAAGAAAAAATAGCTGGGCATTGTGGCAGGTTCCTGTAGTCCCAGCTACTTAGGAGGCAGAGGCAGGAGAATTGCTGGAGCCCAGGAGTTGGAGGTTGCTGTGAGCTACGATGTCACAGCACTCTACCCAGGGCAACAGCTTGAGGCTCTGTCTCAAGAAAAAAATAAAAAAAGAAATAGAAAAATTCTGCCATGTGAACTTGACAATACTGTCCTCCCAGGGCCAAAGGTAGAAGGACTCCCTAACCATAATCTCTTGGCCTTCTTGAGCCAGACTACTTCTGAAACCTCCCTGCCAGACCAAAGCTGTGCCACCCACCTCTCAGTGAAAGAAGAAAAAAGAAGAAAAAAAAGTAATAATAAAATAAGAAGAGATAAAGGAAATTAAAAATACAGTTGTATTAAATAAAAGAGAAAGAGGGAAGAGGAAAAAGGACAGAAAGAAGAAAGGCCAAAGAAGGAAGGGATATCTTAGCTATTGCATAAGTGATTTATGGTTTGTATTCCTAACTTAGTTGACCTATGTGATCATCTGATTGTTTCATCAGTATTCAGACACCACCAGGTTGGGATATTAAAGCTCTCCAGAATCCTTCTGAGGCACATCTCACAGTGCCCCCTGATAACAGTTCTGAGATAGAGTCAGTCAGCCTGTCCAGAGAGTAAAGGTCTGATCCGGCAGACAGAACTAAGATGGCCATGTTTTAGGTCCCTGATAAAAGGCCCATCCCCACAACCTTGTCATGACATTCCCACAATGGTGGCCCTCTCATAGCCCTGACCTTCCCAGTAAGGCTGCATCCCCAGCCACCAAACCAATGTCAAATCCACTCCAATCAGTACTCAAATATGGCTGCTGTATACTATTCAAGTTCGCTCACCCTTCTAAGTTTTCTGCTAAATCTGTGGCTTCCCCACAAAACCAAAAGCTGTGGAAATGTTTCCTCTTGTCCCAGGACCTCTGTAGGGGACCCAGCCATTCCTGCCTCATGACTTACCTAATGAGTCAGATCTCCACTGCTCCAGATCTCATACTATATCCTGCACTCCATCACCTTGTCATGCTCCCTGAACTATGACTCTAGGTAAAATCCCTGTGCTAGATAGGAGGCTGGGTTTTCTTCCCCTCCACCCCCCAGTCATACTAGGAGAGCTCAGCTGAATAATACTTCTTACCTGCCATCTTGTTCCACCTCCATCCTCTTTCATTCTTGAGTTTATTTAAGTCTTCTATTTTTTTTTGTTAGCCTAGAGTTAAGGTTTTGTCAGTTGTATATATTTTTCTTTTTTGCAGTTTTTGGCAGGGGCTGGGTTTGAACCTACCACCTCTGGCATATGGGGCCAGCGCCCTACTCCTTTGAGCCACAGTGTCACCCTGTTTATAGCTTTTTGAAAAAACTACCCTTAGGATTTTTTTAGGTCTCTATTGTCTGTTAGCCGCTTTTTCATATACCTATGCACCAATCTTCATTCTTTTCTTTATTCTGTTAACTTTGGACTTTGTTTTTCTTTTTCTAGTTTTTTTTTTTTTTTGACACAAAGTCTCATTATGTCACCCTTGGTAGAGTGCCATGGCATCACAGCTCACACCAACCTCAAACTCTTGGACTTAAGAGATTCTCTTGCCTCAGCTGCCCAAGTAGCTGGGACTACAGGCACCCGCCACAATGCCCAGCTATTTTTTTGTTGTTGTTGCAGTTGTAATTGGTGTTTTAGCTGACCTGGCTGGGTTCAAACCTGCCAGTTTCAGTATATGTGGCCTGCACCCTACCTACTGAGCTACAGGTGCCACCCACTCTAGTTGAGATCTTTTTCTTTATTAATGTAGTAATTTATCATTATGAACTTACCTCTTAGAACTTTTTCTGCATCCCATAGGTTTTGATATTTTGTGTTTCCATTTTCATTTCTCTCATATTTTTCTGATTTCTCCTTTGAGTTCTTTTTTGACCCATTGCTTGTTCAAGACTATGTTTTTTAATTTCCACATGTTTGGGATTTTTTAAATTTTTTTCTTTCTATTGATTTCTATTTTAATTCTTGTGGTTGGCATAGATAATTGACAGGATTTCAATCTGTCTCACAAAACATTAACATATTTATCCTGGAGAATGTTCCATGTGGACTTGAAAAGAACGTATATTCTACTACTATTTGATTGAATGTACCATTCCCCACTATTAGGTGTATAAATATTTAGGATTGCTATGTCTTCTTGTTGAATCATTTCCTTTAACATTATATTAAAGTAATGACCATCTCTGTCTTTTGGTGCTTGATGTCCATGATATCTCTCTCATGAAAATTGCTACACACCAGCTTACTTTTGGTTTCCATTTGTATGGAATATTGTTTTCCATCCCTTCACCTTGAGTCTGAATGAGTCTTTGTGGGATAACGTGTTTCCGGGAGACAGCAGATACTTGACTTGTGTGTGTATTTTATCCATTCACCCAGGCTATGTTTTTTAAGAGGGGAGTTCAAGCCATTCACATTTATTAAAAGAATTGATAAGTGGAGTGGATTTCTGTTCATCAGTAGAACAGAAATAGAACAGAGTAGAACGTTACTGCTTTGTTTTACTTTTTGAGGCATTGTGGTGTCTGGCCTCTGAACTTTAACATTTGGATGATTTTACACTGGTGGATATCTTCGTGCTGATGAGTGTATAATGTAGGTCTGAGTACTTACAAAAATGGATTTTAAAAATTCCCTTAGCATTTGCTTGTCTGAGAAAGTCCTTATTTCTCCTTCACGTGAGAAACTTACTTTTGCAGGATACAAACAAAATTCTAGATGGGCCAATATTCTGTTTCAGAGGACTGAGAATGGGGCCCCAGTACCTTCAGGCTTGGGAAGTCTGCAGTTAGTTTGATGGGTTTTCCTTTGTAAGTCACCTGGTGTGTTTGCCTTATGGGTTGGTAGGAGTTCTCCCTTTAAGTTTTGCCAGTATAATGACTAAGTGTCCTAGTGATTGTTTCATGGCAAGGAATCTCCCAGGAGACCATTGGACTTCTGGTACCTAGATATCCAGCTTTCTAGCAAGCCATGAGAAATTTCCCTTAAGTATTCCCTGAAAGAGGTTTTCCTGCCCTTGTGTGTTTTCTTCTTTACTCTCAGGAATGCCTGTAATTCTTATGTTAGGCCTCTTTACATAATCCCATTATTTCTTATGGGCTTTGCTCATTCCTCGTATTTTCTGTCCTTTCTCTTCGACCGACTTTAATCCAAAAGTCTACCTCTAAGAGTCTTTCTTCTGCCTAATCTAGCCTATTCTTATGGCTTTCTGCTGTGTTTTGTATTTCTTTGAATAAATTCTTCATTTCCAGAAGTTCTGCTTGTTGACTTTTCTTTTTCTTTTCTTTTTTTTTTTTTTTTTTTGTAATTTGATTTCTTTAGTGAATTTTCATTCATTTCCTGATTTGTTTTGTGGTTTCTTTGGGTTGAGTTTCTGTTTTCTCTTGTATTTCACTGAGCTTTTTTATAATACATATTTGAAATTCTTCATTAGTCATTTTAATAGTCTTGTTTTTGTTGGTTTCCATTGATATAGAGTTATTATTTTCTGTTGGGGATGTCCTTTCACTCTGATTTTTCATGTTTAAAGTTCTTTCATTGATTCTTTTCATCTGGCCTCTAGATGGAGACCTTGGGATGCTGGCCTGACCTAAAGGCCTATCTCTGGGACCCCAAGGATCAATTCCAGGGAGAGCAATGTTGGTCATGAGTTGCCTAAGGGGAGTTTTAGCAGATTTAATGAAGCTCTCAGGTTACCTTTGACCTTCTGTCTTTACCCCTTTTCTATAAAGTGTAATGAGTTAGGTTCCTCAGCTTAATTCAGAGAGATGAGTTCATTTAGTTGTCAGGTAATTCACTCTGTGTGCCACCATCTTTTCTAGTATGGCAGCTCTCCAGCAGGGATTTTTGGAGGACAAGCCCACAGATCCCCATTTTCATTACCCCTCCATACTCTCATGCTGGATATGTCTACAGGCGGTTCTTCACCACTCAAGAGCAGAACCACTACATCTCCCTGCATCACTCTTGCATCTGTGGGCACTGGGTCCAGTCTGCCTGACTAAGCCACTAGGGTGTGATCCTGGGAAATGCTGGCTGGCAGCAAGCAATGGGGTTATGGCAGTCCCACTCTCCATGGCAAGTTCAGCCAGGAACACATGCTCACCTTGGAGAAATAGCTGCTCATGTGCTTTGGCTACTAGCTATACTGAGCTAATGTCATGAATAGAGGAGGAGTAGAGGATGAGAGGTGTCCAGGTATAAGAAAGCCAATACTCTGTTAGGCAAATGGTTCACTTTGAACAGACCCAAGAACAAACGAGGCACTGGAAGGTATATATGACAAACTCTTTATTCAGCTTCAAGTGGGTGAGAGACTAGCACAGAGGCTCCCCTTATCCAGCTCTGGCAGCCAGGGAGCTAGGCTACAAGGAGAAAATCCACAATCTATGTCCTGCCACCTGCCATCCACACAAGGGGAAGTTCCTGTACACTGTACACCCAGGGACAGAAGTGGCAATATGCCAAATAGATACAACATAATCATCATTGTACATAGTTATGGTTATCTAAAAGCACAAGGAGCCTTCTATTTCATCCCACCTGTAAGGGTGTGGTGTGTATACGCCCAGACAACTTTATCTCACCTCACACCCAAGGCCATGGGCAATGAAGTCCAAATGCTTTCTCCTGTGGGTGACCTTTTGGATGCCCAAACTCTAGAGATCATTGGTTCATCCCAGTTTTCCTGTTTAATGAAGGAGCTAAGGAAATTTTGCCCCCAAATTTGAGTCCTTGGTGTAAACAATATTTCCAATTAAAGGCCATTCATAATCAGGAAGCACTGAAGGAGGCCTTTCTGTCTACATAAAACCTGAGTAATTTGTGAATCAAAAAGGGGCTGCTGACTTCCTTATTACATGCTAATAGACCTGACCTCAAGGCCATGTGAAGTATGATACCTGTCTCTCAGGTCAATCTACAAATCAATCTGTTGTACTCACAACCCCCACTAGCAACCACTTGCTACACCTATACTTTTCTCATTCTCCTCCTTTGCTTCCAAAAGGCATCTATATAAGTCTCTGGCCATCCCTGTGGCTTAGGGTAATCATTCCTGTGGTTGGCCCCACGGGCATGGTATTTGGAAATAAACTTTTCTCTTATTAATCTGCCGTATGAGTTGATCTTCAGTGAAACAACCAATGGAAAAGGGCACCTTTTGCCCCACAATCCCTACCTTAACCACTGTACCTGGGCTCATGGGGGTGGCAGTAACTCCATTTTGTTTTGGGTTGATCACTAAAGGCACCTAGGTAGAGTAGGGGAAAACCCCCTTATCCTTTCACTGGGTTCAGCTCCTGCGGAAGTTCACACAGCTCAAAACTTCCCTTTTGCTTTGTGCTTGTGGAAAATCCTTTGATGTCCTCAAGCACAGTGATTTAAGAGCCAACCCCCCTGGCAGAGATTATAAAAGTTGGGTACTATATATGTGATGTAAGCATATTATCATTTAGAAGGAAGATAGGAGTTGGGGGGGGGGTTCTTCTTGATTTTAAAGCACTTTGCTAAGGGTAGGGTTAGTGCACCAGTATATCTCCAATTTTCTTACCCCCCATCTTAATGTGGATGTTTTCTCAGGTATCCAGTATGTAATATTGGTGGAAAAGAAGCCATACTCTGTGAAATAATTTAAGGAGGTTTATTTTGAGCCAAATTTTAGGACCATGACCCAGAGCCACACCAAGAAGCCTTGAGAAAGTGGACTCAAGGTGGTGGGGTTACAGATTGGTTTTATACATTTTAGAGAGACAAGCATTACAGGTAAGGTCATAAAACAATATGTGAAAAACATCCATTGGTTTGGCTCAAAAAGGTGGAAAATCTGAAAGTGGGAGCTTACAGGTTATTCATGAGTTTAAAGATTCTTTAGCCAACAATTAGCTGAAAGAGTTAAAAGACCAGGAGTAAATGAGAAGGAATGCTTAAGATAAAGTGTCTGTTAATTAGAGAGAAAGTATCAGACAGATCCAAGTGGTTTGTGTCTAGATGTTTACCCAGTATGACTGTGGGAAGAGGGGTAATCTGGAGCCTTCATTCCACCGTGTCTCCCATTCCTTTTTAATGTAGGAACTTATAGCTTTAGTGATGAAGGAGGTGTGCCAATAAAGGGATGAAGACCCCCTGAACTCACCAAGTGGGCTCTTGGCTTCACTAAGAAAAGTTGTAAGCCAACTGGCTATAGAAAAGTTTTATTGAGGCAGAGACAAACAAAAGATCCTATTCCACAGAGTAGGGATCCTTTCCAAAGTAGGTGGGTGATCCCTTGCCCAATAGTAACATTTTTGTGTGTTTATAAACCCTGTTGTGAAACAGCCATAAGTAACCAGCATTGTCTTCAGGTTAGGCCATAAAGGTTAGTCATATAAACTACTGTCACAGAAAGGTAAGCACAAACAATTTGTAAGGCTTAGTAATTCATCTATCCTTAGATGGTGCCATGTGGCAATTTCCTGGCACTTCCTTGTTTAGGTTGGTTAGAGTCTGGGATCAGTCAAAATTGCAGTGCTCTTTTGACCATCCTTTCCTGCCGTATCCCCATGTTGTTAGTACTGATTTCACTTGATCCCATAACTCTTGGTATGTTGTGTTTTGGCTTATGTTGATCTCTCTGAATTTCCTTATTTGCCTTGAGATTTCTTCATGCCCCGTGGATTTAGAGTGTTTTAGTTTCCACACATTGGTAAAATTTTCAAACTTCCTTTTGTTATTGATTTGTAATTTTATTCTATTGTTGTCAGAAAAAAATAATTGATGGCTCAAAAGCTATGGGCACCTAATACTTATTTAGGGTGAGGTGATAGATTAATAGCACTGGTTTCCTTTCCCTTTGGGAATTGAGTTTGTTTTGCCTTATTAATCTAGGAAATAGCTCTCTGTTGGGTAGTAGGCTTAGAAGGTGGGTGTAGAGACTGGAATTTAGGTGGAGAGAAGGTTGTCTTAAGGGAAGAAAGAAAAGGAAGATTTCTACTATCTGGAACCATAGCGTAGGGGTCATAGCTACTGATTTTGTTACAATCCAGCTGTGTCCCTTGCCCACTACCCAGTGAAGGCCAATATACTGAGAAGCAGGTTTTACAGAGGAGGTTTTATTTAGCAGGGTGCCAGTCAAGGAGATGGGAGTAGTTTCTCAAAAAACTCCATCTCCCAGAAAATTTGGGAGAAAGGGTTTATGAAGATAGTTTAGCAGGCAAAGGGCTATGCAATTGGATCTGTTTATTGGTGGGGGATGAGTCATGGAGATTTCTTCTCACATGAAAGATAACCTGGATAGGTGGTCTGTAGCCCATTGGATCCATTCCCACAGGTGTAGTTATCCCTAGGTATGGTTGGCATCAAAAGCTCCCCCTGGAGTCTTAAAAATAGTTCAAGGATCAGTCTTAACAGTTTACAATAGCAGAGTTATCTATAAAGCACAAGTCTTTGAACTTTACAGTAGCAATATTATCTACAGAAGTACTGGGGAAAGTCACAGATCTTGTATCAGGGAGAATAGTGCCATTAAAACAGTAATAAGGAAGTTAGGGAACAATGGTTGATTGACTTCTGGCTATATCTATCCTCCTACACAAATCAGACTTTGGTTACAATTTATACCTTGTATAATTGTAACCAAATGGTATAAATTATCATACAGTCTTTCATTACTCCTTCCTTCCTTTCTCTCTCTCTCTCTCTCTCTCTCTCTCTCTCTCTCTCTCTCTCTCTCTCTCTCTTCTTTCTGGAAGTGTGGGTAGGGAAGTAGATAAGACTGTTTTTGGTGGACAGATTATGTACAGTCTTTCTTTCTTTCTTTCTTTCTTTCTTTCTTTCTTTCTTTCTTTCTTTCTTTCTTTCTTTCTTTCTTTCTTTCTTTCTTTCTTTCTTTCTTTCTTTCTCTCTCTCTCTCTCTCTCTCTCTCTCTCTCTCTCTCTCTCTCTCTCTCTCTCTCTCTCTCTCTCTTTTCTTTCTGGAAATGTGGGTAAGGAGGTAGATAAGACTATGTTTTTGGTGGACAGATTATGGGAAGAAGAAAGTGAGGGAGCTAAGGAAATTTCACCCCCCAAAAGTCCTTGGTATAAAGAATATTTTCAATTAAAGGCCATTTATGATCAGAAAGCATTGGAAGAGGCCTTTCCTCTATCTGCATAAAACTGACTAACCTGATTGGGAATCAAAAGGGGCTGCTGATTTTCTTTTCTGAATGCTAGCAGACCTGGCTCCAAATCATTTAAAACACAATACCTATCTCTCAAGTTAATTTACAAGTCAATCTGTTTCCCTCCATCTATATATCCCCCTAGCAACCACTTGCTGCGCCTATACTTTCCACATTCTCCTCCCTCCCTTCTTCTTTTTTTTTGCAGTTTTTTTGGCCAGGGCTGGGTTTGAACCCACCACCTCCGGCATATGGGGCCAGTGCCCTACTCCTTTGAGCCACAGGTGCTGCCCCTCATCCCTCCCTTCTAAAAGGCATCTATAAACGTCTCTGACCATCATTGAGACATTGGGTAATCATTTCTGTGGTTCTTCCCATGTGCATGGTATTTCAAAATAAGCCTTTTTCTTATTAATCTGCCTTATTTTGTGAGCTGATTTATCTCATGAACCAACCAAGAGAAAAGGGTGGGTTTCTCTGTGATCCCTGCAAAAGGGAAGTTTTGTCCTCCAAAGTGCCAAAGCCAGATATCCTCTGAGAAGGAGTTGTAACACATTTTGTGGGAATCAGTTTCCCATGTCAGTGCTGGAGTTAAAAAATAAAATACTTTGGGGGTGGGGGTGGGGCCTTGGTGTGTGCCACACCTTTTGAGGGCAAGACAGGATTACAAGAGGGACATTACCTAACAAATGCAATCAGTGTAACCTGGCTTATTATACCCTCAATGAATACCCAACAATAAAAAAAAATAATAAAATAAAATACTTTTGAGTTTTAAGGAAGATTTTGCTGTAAAATTCTTTTTTGACATGGACTTTTCACTCCGTCTCATTCTCCAGCTCCTCGTGGTTCCCATCTGGGTACAAGGATATGGTAAGTGTTCACTTTTTCTCTCAAATGCATGTGGCTAGAAATCAAGAAGAAATGAATACCAAACTGTAGGGTATTTACTTTGGTAAAGTTTGGTGAACAGGCATTGTGTTTATTAACTATATGCTAATCATGCAATTATACAATCATGTAGCTAGCAAATAGATTGATGTGAGCATTACTTTGGACATTGACTTAAAAAATAAAGAATGAAAGAATGGTTCTGTTAGGGCAGAAAGTTCAGTAGATGCTCTAGACCAAGATTAGAATATAAAAGTATAAACTTTATTTTATCCTTTTAGAAGGAGAAAGAGAGTGACAAAGGAAAGAGGGAGGAAAGAGAGAGAGAGAGAAAAAAGAGTAGGGAGATGGAGTGGCATTCCAAAGAAAGAAGTTAAGAATGCCCCATCTGAGGTCTAGTGGCTACCTGAATTTAAGGGGGGGACAAGAGAAAAAGGTAATAACACGCAATTCACAAAGTATTGTGAACGTGAATGCTCTATCCATTTTTCCTAGGCAAAGTGGAAGACAGACTTCTCACAACTGTTTCTGATCCTAAGGCCTGATGTTTATACCCCCACTATTCCTCTGGAGGCTTATCAAAAACCATCTGAGGGTCTAGGAACAAGTTTGAAGAGGCAGATTTAGTCCATACATCTAGTGATTGTGAAATAATTTATATTTCCTTTTGGTCTGGTGGGCACCTCAGTGGTTTATGGAAAGGGAACTCCACAAGAGGGGCCTGCTAGTAAATCTGCTAGGCAGAGAAAGAAAGCAGGCAGAGAGAGAAATTGATTTAGTCCTTATTGAAAAAGTATGAGTTAAAAATTTCTCTATCATTTCACTCAAAAAGACCAAGGACCCTTACAGGTACTGCTTCTGAGGCATGCGAAAGTATCTGAAACTAGAGGCCAGAAACCAGCCAGAAACAAATGAAGTTTTTTTTTTATTATTTGTTTTGTTTTATAGCATTTCCTGTGAACATATTCCTACAGCATATTTGTTTTTTCAATTTGAGTTTGTCTCTTTTTGATCATTAAGAAGTTTTTTATGTTTATGTTGTTAAATAATAACCTTTGTGGGTTTTTCTGTACTTACAAGCTGAGGTACTCCTGAGATACATTGAGATTTAACAAATAGTCCTATTTATTGTCTAGTCATTTAAAATTACTTTATTAGAGATATTCAATTTGAATTCACCTCTAATCAGTTTGGTTCATGCTTAAGGTAATAACTGACATTCTATAATAATTAAGGAGAAAAACAAAAGATAACTTCAGGTTAAGAAGTTTTTGCTGGGGGAAATACTATATGCATTCAATCAGGTAGTCCAAAGTTGAAGGTTTGGTAACAGGTGCTGAGGATAAATGGTGAGTGATAGAAGAAGAAACCAGCATGTCCATTTTCCTTTTCCCTAACTTACTTCAGCATCTAACATGCAAAATGAGGAAGGTTGGATCTGTCATCAAGTAGTTCAGAACCTAGTGTGGCAGACAAACATATGAACAAATAATTGTTATGGGACAAAGCCAGCCACTTATCACTGTACTAGGCTGTTTATCGCAGCCTAATTTTCAATTGCCAGAATGTGGAAACAACCTAAATGTCCTTCAACCCAGGAATGGATCAGTAAGCTGTGGTATATGTATATGATGGAATATTATTCAGCCATAAAAAATGGAGATTTTTTAGCATTTGTACTAAGCTGGATGGAAGTGGAGCTCATTATTCTTAGTGAAGCATCACAGGAGTGGAGAAGTATGAATCCTATGTACTCAATTTTGGTTTGAAGACAATTAATGACATGGTGGGGCATGGGGGAAGGGGAGAGTAGATCTCCAGGAGAGAAGGGCTGAGGGAAAGGAAAAGAAGGAAAAAAAAAAAGAACAAGAAAAGAAAATAGTGACTAATTTTCACATAAATTGGTTTTAATTTTGACCAAAGTATATTACTTAAACATTAATTTGTAACTCAATATGTTGATATGTTGTTTAGGCTATTGTATCTTCATTTATAAGTGACATATGTTTGTAATTTCTTCTTTATAATAATATATTTTCTCCAGCTTTAATATCAGGTGTACCCAGATCAAATAGAATGATTTTGATGTATTTCTTCTTTTTCTATTGTCTGTAAGATTTAGTATGATCTGTTTTTTGAAATTATCTTTTACTTTTATTTATAAATATTAGTTGTCTATTTTTTGATACTTAAAAAAAATATTAAGAAGTTAACTGATGACTCCATACTAAATCTCAGAGTCAAAGCATTCTATAATAGACATACTCTTATTTGACAATGTGAATGTTACTTTCTTTGCATTATTATTATTATTGCTTAATATTTCAATATAGCAATTGTCTGATTCCTTTTCTGAATGTATTTATGTTCGTTCGTTCTTTACAAGGTTTTTGTTTCTAATCCTTATCTTAAACATTGTTATTGTTATTGTTATTAAATTTTAATTCTTTTTAATTTTGTGAAGGCAAAAAAATGGAAACCTAATTAACACATGTACATGTAAAAATAAAAATTAAAATAATAATATGAGTAAGTGGATCAAGGTGCATGAAGATTTTTAACCTTTGTATTTAAGTAAAACAGACATACAGGAAAGGTTACAGAAAAGTATGTAGTTTAATTAATTTTTGTAGTGATCACATCAATATATTCAGCAGAGAACAAGAACAGATATAATTGGCAGCATCCAAAGCCTTATTCATGCCTTCATTTCACTATCCTCTCCTAAGGGGATCATTAATCTAATTTTTTTTTTTTTTTTTTGTAGAGACAGAGTCTCACTGTACTGCCCTCGGGTAGAGTGCCATGGTGTCACACGGCTCACAGCAACCTCTAACTCTTGAGCTTACGCGATTCTCTTGCCTCAGCCTCCAGAGCAGCTGGGACTACAGGTGCCTGCCACAACGCCCGGCTATTTTTTTGTTGCAGTTTGGCCAGGGCTGGGTTTGAACCCGCCACCCTCGGCATATGGGGCCGGCGCCCTACTCACTGAGCCACAGGCGCCGCCCAATTTCTTTTTTTTTTTTAATTGTTAGGGATTCATTGAGGGTACAGAGAACCAGCTTACACTGATTGCATTTGTTAAAAGTCCCACTTATAATTGTATCCGGCCTCCAAGAGGTGTGTCTCACACTGTGACCCTCCTGCCCCTTCCATCCTTTCCTCTTTTGGCTCCCTCACTCCCCCCCCCCCCACCATGTACTAGGTCATCAATTGTCCTCATATCAGATTGAGTACATTGGATTCTTCATTTGCTTCTCCATTCTTATGATGCTTACTAAAAAAATATGTTTCAGCTCCATCCAGGTTAATACAAAATAGGAAAAATCTCCATCTTTTTAGTGGCTGAATAGTATTCCACAGTGTACATATACTACAGCTTGTTAATCTGTTACTGGATTGATGGGTATTTTGGTTGTTTACACATTTTGTAAATTGAACTGTGATAAACAGTCTAGTGAAAATGTCCTTATGATACAAAGGTTTTTTTCTTCTGTGTAGAAACCCAGTAATGGGATTGCAGAATCAAATGCAGGTCTAGTTTCAGTTCTTTGAGGATTCTTCATTCTTCCTTCCAAAATTGTTGTATTAGTTTGTAATCCCACCAGCAGTGTAAAGGTGTTCCCCTCTCTCCACATCCACTCCAGCATCTCCAGCTTTGAGATTTTGTGATGTGGGCCATTCTCACTGGGGTTAGGTGATATCTCAGAGTGGTTTTGATTTGCATTTCTCTGATGATGAGGGCCTATGAACATTTTTTCATATATTTGTTAGCCATTCATCTATCTTCTTTAGAGAAGGTTCTATTCATCTCTCTTCCCCATTGATAAAAGGGATTGCTGGCTCTTTTTATGTTGATTAATTTGAGTTCTCAGTAGATCCTAGTTATCAACCTTTTGTTTGATTCATAATATGCAAATATCTTTTCCCATTCTGGTGGTTCTGTTTGCTTTGGTTGTCTGCTTAGCTGTAAAGAAGCTATTCAATTTAATTAAGTACCATTTGTTTATTTTTGTTGTTGTTGCAATTGCCACTGAAGTCTTCTTCATAAAGTCTTTCCCCAGTCCAATAACATCAAGTATTTTCCCCAAAGTTTCTTCAATGATTTTAATTGTTTCATACCTTAGATTTAGATCTTTCATCCACTTTGAATCAATTTTAGTGATTGGAGAAAGGTGTGGGTCAAGTTTCAGTCTTTTATATGTGGTTATCCAGTTCTCCCCAACACCATTTATTGAATAGGGATTCTTTCTCCCAAAGATTGTTCTTTTTTGATTTATCAAAGATTAGGTGGCTGTTAAGATGTTAGTTTCATTTCATGATTTTCTATTCAGTTACAGATGTCTATGTCTCTATTTTTGTGCCAATACCATGCTGTTTTGATCACTATGACCTTGTTGTATAGCCTAAAGTCTGGTAGGCTGATGCCCCTAGGTTTGTTTTTATTTCCAGGAATTGCCTTGGATACATGTTTTTTTTTCTGGTTCCATACAAAATGAAGAATTATTTTATCCAAATCTTGAAAGTATGATGTTGGTATTTTAATGGGAATTGCATTGAATTTGAAGATTGCTATGGGAAGTCGAGACATTTTAACAATGTTTGTTTTTCCCAGTCATGAGAATGATATGTTCTTCCATTTGTTAATATTTTCTGCTATTTCTTTTCTTAGGATTTTTAAATTTTCATTATAGAGTTCCTACACCTCTTTTCTTAGGTATATTCCTAGGTATTTCATTTTCTTTGAAGCTACTGAGAAGGGAATTGTGTCTCGTTTTGGCTGTTACTGGCATATACCAAGGCTACTGATTTGTGGACATTGATTTTTTATCATGATACATTACTATATTTTTTGATCACTTTCAGGTGTCTTGTGGTTGAATGTTGGGGGTTCTCTAATTATAAGATCATATCGTCAGCAAAGAGAGGGAGTTTGACCTCCTCTGCCCCCATTTGGATGGCCTTTATGTCCTTCTCGTACCTGATTATATTGGCTAGCACTTCTAGAACTGTGTTGAATAGTAGTGATAATAGAGGATAAACTTGTCTTGTTCCACTTCTAAGTGGAAAAGCTGTCAGTCTTCTTCCATTTAGTATAATATTAGCTGTGGGTTTGTAGAAGATGATTTCAATCAGTTTAAAAAACATGCCACCTGGCTCAGTGCCTGTAGCACAGTGGTTACAGCACCAGGTACATACACGGAGGCTGGTGGGTTCAAACTCGGCCCAGGCCAGCTGGACAACAATGACAACTGCAACAAAAAAATGGCTGCACATTGTGTTGGGAGCCTATAGTCCCAGCTACTTTGGAGGCTGAGAAAAGAGAATTGCTTAAGCCCAAGGGTTAGAGGTTGCTGTGAACCATGACGCCATGCCAGTCTACCAAGAGTGACATAGTGAGACTCTACCTCAAAAAAAAAAAAAAAAGTGCCACCTGTGGGCGGTGCCTGTGGCTCAAAGGGGTAGGGCACTGGCCCCATATGCCAGAAGTGGTGGGTTCAAACCTAGCCCTGGAACAACTGCAAAAAAAAAAAAAAGTGCTACCTGTGACTATTTTCTTCAGAGTTCTAGTTAGGAAAGGATGCTGAATTTTATCAAATGCTTTTTCTGCATTTATTGAGCAGATCATATGGTCTCTTTTTGCTTCTGTTGACATGGTGAGTTAAGTTTGTGGACTTGCATATGTTAAACCAGCCTTGCATCCCTGGGATGAAACTTACTTGATTGTGATACATGACTTTAATGAAAAACTGTAATCTATTGGCTAGGATTTTATTGAGAATTTTTGCATCTATATTCTTGAGTGAAATTGGTCTGAAGGTCTCCTTTTTGTTGAGTCTTTTCCTGATTTTGTATCATGCTAACTTTTGCTTCATAGAATGTGTTGGTGAAGAATTCCTTTCTTCTCAATTTTTCAGAATAGTTTCTGCAGTATGCTGGTGCGACTGCAAACTAATACAACCTCTTTGGAAGGAAGTATGGAGAAACCCCAAAGAACTCAACCTAGACCTCCCATTTGATCCTGCAATCCCATTACTGGGCATCTATCTGGAAGGAAAAAAACCAACAAAAAAGACTTTTATTATAAAGACACTTGTACTAGACTATTTATCACAGCTCAATTTACAATCACTAAAATGTGGAAACAGCCTAAATGTCCTTCAACTAAGGAATGGATTGGCAAGCTGTGGTATATGTATACCAGGAAATACTATTCAGCCATTAAAAAAAAATGGAGATTTTGCAGCATTTGTACTAACCTGGATGGGGGTGGAACACATTATTCTTAGTGAAACATCACAGGAATGGAAAAGCATGAATCCTATGTAATTCAACTTTGATATGAGGACAATTAATGACATGGTGGGGGGTGGGGGAAGGGGAGAGCAGTCAGAGAGAGAGAAGGAGGGATGGGTGAGGGAAAGAAAAAAAAAGAAAAGAAAATAGTGACTAATTCTCACATAAATTGGATTTAATTTTGACCAAAGTACATTATTTGAACAATAATTTTTAATTCAACTTGTTGAAATAATAATAATATGTTGTTTAGGATACTGCATCCTCATTTATAAGTGAAATATGTTTATAATTTCCATTTATAATAATATATTTTTTCCAATTTTAATATCATGTATATCCAGATGAAGTAGAATGATTTTGAAGTATTTCATCTTTTTCTATGTCTATAAGATTTGGCATGATCTATTTTTTGAAATTGTCTTCTATTTTGATTTATAAAAATAAATATTCTCTATTTTTTGAGACTTTGGAAAAAAAAAAAGAAGAAGTTAACTGATGACTCCACATTGAGCCTCACAGTCAAAGCATTCTATGATGGACATACTTTTTTTTTTTGCAGTTTCTGGCTGGGGCTGGGTTTGAACCTGCCACCTCCAGCATATGGGGTTGGTGCCCTACTCCTTGGAGCCACAGGCACTACCCTGATGGACATACTTTTATCTGGCAATGTGAATGTTACTTTTTTTGCATTATTATTGCTCAATATTTCATTGCAGCAATCATCTGATTTTTTTTCCAATTGTATTTATCTTTGAACAAAGATTCATGAGTGAAATTGGTCTGAAGGTCTCCTTTTTGTTGAGTCTTTTCCTGATTTTGGTATCATGCTAACTTTTGCTTCATAGAATGTGAAGCATGTGTTTTTGTTTCTAGTCCTTATCTTAAACATTGCTATTGTTATTAAATTTTAAGCCTCTTTAATTTTGTGAAGGCAAAAAGTAGAAACCAAATAAACACATGTACATGTGTAGAGAAAATTTAAAAAATAATAAATAAAAAAACTTTATTTTATGGAAAATGCACTGGACTTATTTCAAAATGGTTACTTTTCCATTTTTCAAAGATAGGAGGTGGTTTTTCTTGGCTCTTCTCTGAGAACCTGGTGGGGTTCCTAAAGATGAAGCCCATGGAATTGTGGGATCTCCCTAAGACAAGCCCTGAAGACTTTGTTCACACTCAGTCTCAGGCTATTCATGAAAATTACCATCAATATGTCATACAAAATGTGACTCCAGTGGCTTCCATTCTAGATGGGCCAATCTCAGGTGCAAATCTCTGTAGTCACTGTGTTTCTAGATTTCAGGGTTGTTGCTTGCCCTGTGCATCAATTCTCTGACGAGTCTGATAAAAATCATTGATTTTCAGTTTGTTCAGCTTTTTTCTTGTGTCATGATGGGAGTTATGACTTCTAAGTTCTTTACATGTTAAATCTGAAACTGGAAATTGAAGAAACTCAGGAAATTTCATCCTAAAATAGAACTCCCTGTTAGAAAGAATATTTTGAATTGAAGACCATTCAAGGTCAAGAAACACCAGAGGAAGGCTCCCCTTTATCTGCATTAGTTGGATATACTGATCGAAAGATGGAAAGGGACAATTGATTCCTTTTCCCCTTTCCTGTGTTCTCAATGTATTTTTGGAATGAAGGTTGAAAATGTAAGGAGACCTGGCCCAAATTATCTAAGTCATAAATGCCTGTTTCTCAGTTTAATTTACAAGTCAATCTATTTCTTTCCTATCTATTCATCCTCCCAGCAATCTTCCTAGCAACCTCTATAGCAACCATTTATTGCCCTATACTCCTCAACTCACTCCCTCCACAAAAGGCAAATTAAAAAAAAATCTGAATTTCACTGGCAAATTGGGTTATAACTCTGTGATTTCTCCCTGTGACGATGGTAAAAAAAAAAAAAATCCTTTCTCATTAAACTGCCTTAATTGTGAGTTGATGTTTCAGGGAACATTCAGGGGAAAGGGAAAGTTTCCCCTCATTGCTATGATTTGTTGTGTCTGACAAGATATTGAAGCCACTCTGCTCTTCTGAAAGACACAAGAGGAAAATCAGGAACTCCAACCAGCCAGCAGTGTAGTAAGATATGTTACTTACCAAGTGGACTCCTGATTTTCCTCTCTGTGAGGTCCAAGTGATCAGATAGTAAAAGATCATTGTTCTTCCAAATTTAAGATTAATGGGAGAGATGATTTTTTATGGGTGACTAGTCTTGAAGTAACTCTGGTACTTGCATATTTTGGTACTTTGTAGTGTATGAATATTCATATTGTTTGGTTCCATCTCCTCTTGGAATAGCTTTTTTTTTTTTTTTTTTTGTAGAGACAGAGTCTCACTGTACCGCCCTCAGGTAGAATGCCGTGGCGTCACACGGCTCACAGCAACCTCTAACTCTTGGGCTTACGTGATTCTCCTGCCTCAGCCTCCGGAGCAGCTGGGACTACAGGCACCCGCCACAACGCCCGGCTATTTTTTTGTTGCAGTTTGGCCGGGGGCTGGGTTTGAACCCGCCACCCTCGGCATATGGGGCCGGCGCCCTACTCACTGAGCCACAGGCGCCGCCCGGAATAGCTTTTATTTTTATTGTTTGCTATTCTTTCTTTTGTTGATGTCTTTCTGTGTTGTTATTGTCACAAAGAGGGTTACCACAGGGTAGAACTCAGGTCCAGCAACCCATAGGACCAAAATTCTTGCTGACTCCGTGGACCTAACCAGTTATACACTTCTGGTTGGTCAGGCATCTGTTAAAGACAAATGCTGCTACAAGTCCCAGACACAAAAACTGTATGAGGTCTCCCTTTTGTCTTATTTTCGTGTCCCTGAGTTTGCTTTATGTCTGAGTGGGAATTCTCTCCTCAGTCTCTGTCATCTAGGAGGGCATGTTTTGTCAGGAACTTGTCAGGTGGCCAGTCAGAAAAGGATTTGGAGTCTGAGATATGTAAGATTCTAGGAAGCACACTGCTTGTACAGAATGTGACAAACTCTTGCCTATTTCTAAGAGTGAATTTTTTTTTTTGCAGTTTTTGGTGGGGACTGGGCCTGAACCCACCACCTCCGGCACCTGGGGCCAGCACCCCACCTCTTTGAGCCACAGGTGCCGCCCAAAATCTTTTTTTTTTTTTTTTTTGCAGTTTTTTGGCCAGGGCTGGGTTTGAACCCACTTCCAGCATATAGGTCTGGAGCCCTACTCCTTTGAGCCACTGGTGCTGCCACTCTAAGAGTGAATTTTTAAGAATCTTGGAAACTTCCTTTTTTAAGAAGAGTGATTGGTTTAAATTACCCTCTCTATAAAGATGTATTGGATTGAGTTGCTTTGGGAATAAATATACCATGGAGATTATTGGGCAAAATCTCTTTTTCAAAACAATTGTCTTATTTATATTAATAGACAAATTAGACTAAAAGAAAGACACATAATGTTGTGACTAGCATTAAAAATTCTCTTGATGAAATTAAAGAACAAATGTCTAATCTAAAACAAAGTTAAAAATCCTTTGAACATTACCACAATAGGAATAGTGGCAGAGGCCACCTTGCTTCACAACCGAATGGTCAAGGTTCTACGTTTTCATCTCAGCAGACTAGGCTCAGTTCTCAGGTACCGAGGGAGCTCAGTTTGGTCTGGTATTTGTGTAACTTCTGCAGTTTTGTTGATTCTCTTCTTTCAGTGCGCAGCTTTTGATTCACTGTACTTTGTGGGGATATATGGGGCTTTACAACATTTCTGTCTAAATGTTCAGCTAAGAAGCTGAGACTTTAGGAAATAAGGTTGGACAGAAATGTGGGACAAATTTAGTTTATGGCTAGGGAAACTTTCTTGGAGCCATTTTTGTAACTTTGGATCTCATAAAAAACTCTCCTCACCTCTTTGGAGACTCCTTTTGCTTTCTGCTTCCTGAAATAAGTTATTTAACTTGGCTTAAGACTTTATGGTTTTAAGACATATAAAGTTTATCAGTATTAAAACATTCAAAAGCGAAAACATGAGTTGCTTGATCCATTCATCCTCACTCCTTTCTACTCTTTGCTAATCATGGATTCTTGGCTAAGAAGAGATAGCCAGCTGTTCAGAGCATTTAAAGCAGTAAGGGTTAGGGAGAAATCAGCATTAATCTGAAGTTCCACAAAGTCCTCCATTTATCCAGTCCTCCAGTTGCTCTATCCCTGTAAGATTCCAGAAAATTCTACTGGTTTCTTTACTTACTGATTCTCAGCTTCCAATCCACAAAGAACAGAAAAATAACCCCAGGTTATTTCTGCCCATCTGCAGCTCACCTCTGAAATGCTCCTGCCTCTCTGAAATATTACACTTTCTAATATTCCTTGGATTTGCAGTTGTCTGATGCCTTTAAATAAATTCTTTTGTAATTAGTTCACTTTATCAATCTAGTTATTCTCAGTGGAAGTGGTAATCTCCTGCAAACTCTACCTTACCATCTAGAATGAAGATACACTTTAAATTTTAATTTTACTTTAATTATTCTTGTATATTATGTTCACACACATTGACATTTGTCTATGTCATAGTTAATAGATAAATTTGTCACTTCATAGACAAATTTTCCAGAGTCCTTCCTTCAGATAGAAGGAAAATTAAAATTTTCACTTTATTTTCCTATTAAAGGATAACCTAACTGGATGCCCCTTTCTATCACCATGTAGTGGCCAGGAAAATTATGGCCATTTTTTCCCTCAACCAACAAGAAATTATGGTCTCTACTAATCTTAACACACTGTAGCAGAAAATTGGTGAGATTAATACTTTTAAAGATCTCAGGATAATTCTTTCTTCTCATTTTTGAATTCTTTTAGCATTCTTACCTTATGATCTATTAACTAAAGAGCACATTTTTAAACAATACTTGTATTGGTTAATTTGTGTTTCACTTTTGGCACTGAATAAACATTTATTGATTAAGTAGTATATGCCAGAAATATTTTTAGAAAGTATTCAATGGTGAACATGATAGGGGAATTCATTTTCTAGTGGGTAAGGCAGGCAAATAAAAGAATAATTATAACAAAGAGAGAGAAAGGCTGTGACATGGGTAAGCCAAGAAGTCAGGTTAACATAAAGGTATGTTTCTCTTAATTAATGCTAGATTTTATCTTCAGATTTATCACATAGGATAAAGCATAAAAACAATGAAACAGCTGTTTTTGGAGAAAATGTGACTATTTTCTGCAACTGGACAACTTCAGAAAATGTTGTGCAAATTACCTGGCAGAAGATCCAAGACTCTTTACCACTAAATATTGGCACTTATAGCAATAAATATGGAGAAAAGATTCTTCCACCATATGTAGACAGGCTACACTGCAAGATCATTGAACCCAATTCCTCATTCATAACTATTCGTGAAGTGACATTTGAAGATGAAGCCTGCTACAGATGTCTGTTTAACGTGTTTCCATATGGCAGCCATGGAGGACAAATCTGCCTTAACATTTTAAGTATATAAATGTTTTCTGTGTGGTCAAATTGCTGGGACAGAAATTTGGGGATGTGATCTTTTAAGGTTAGTGCCCAGAGAAAGAATATTAGATGGTGAAAAACTGTTGGAGATCATTTGGGCTATGTGTTTTATTACACTAAGGGCAAAAAAATGGAAGCCAGTGATGGTTCTGTAACTTGCCCATTTTCACACTGTGCAGGAATTGGGCATAGCATTTAGCACTTCTCCTCTTTCTTTTAACTTCCTAATACTGCATTGCACTGGCTTTCTTCTAGTGGAAAACATTCATGAATAGCATAAGGATTTTCTTGCTGTAGAATTAGGAAAAGAGAGGAAAAGGAGAAGAGACAGTAGACATGGAGACAGAAAGAGGAACAATGAAGACTTTCGGATTTCCTGGTCTTCAAATGAAAGATTTCAGTGATGGTGATAGTACCACCACATCCTTTCTTATGTTGCAATAAATGTAAAATATTGGGGGTTTATATAATGTAATTTTAAAGTTGAGTAAGATGTTGAAATACCAGTTGTTGCTCTCAAATTAAAGAACTTATACTTAGGTGCCAGGAATTATACTGTGAGCTTTTGTAAAATGTGAGAACTATCTGAGAGGGATATAGTTTCAGTATTTTGGCTTCATATGAAAACTTGGAAAAGTCCAGTCTTTAGCAACACGGAAATCTGGTATGACATATATTTATTTACGTATATTTATATATCATATTTTTAATTTTGTTTTTCCTTTTTTGCCTAGCTATATCTGAATTAAGAACTGAACTCCAGGTCAATTCTGACACTGAAGATCTTCTTAGCCTTGTTTATTCAGCTGTGGGAAAACCTGCTCCTCAAATATCTCTTTTCCCTTCACAAGTCCTAATTAACCCACCAGAGGAATTCTCTGCTCAGAATTCAAATGGCACAATAACCATCACTAAAATATGCACCATCTCTTTGGAAACTGTGAGGTCCCTAGGACTCCAGCACCTGATTGTGTACATGGATCATCCTCTAAGGAAGAAAGAGAAGATCGTTCCTCTGTCAGTAAAACAAGAATGTAAGTAGAAGACATAAATCAATAAAGGGAAATGTTTATCTTTCTTTCAAATTTCCTACCAGAAGTGGTTGCATAAGTCATCTATTTTTGAAAATCTAAGTCAGTGTAATACACATGCATATTTAAATAATCAAATAATGAAGACAGCCTTTACCTTAGTCCTGCTCCCTAGAGAAACTGTTCTTGCGTGGCAAATTTTTAACTGATTTCCCTTATATGGTTTCTCCTGAGCTGCTGTCACTCATTTACACTATTCCTTCACCCTTTCCATCCAATAGTTTTTTTTTTTTTTTTTTGCTGCTTACCTCTGCGACCTGTAACAGCGTTGCTAAGCCTGTTTCATCCACCATAGAACATTTCTCGTAGCTGCCCACTTTTCTTTGTCCTCCTTCTTTCCAAGCTACATCAACTGTATTTATCTTCTGTTATAGAACAATTCAAAAGGATGATTTCCCTGTAGAATAATTCTAATAGTTGAAGCTAATAAATAGTATTTAAATAATTATTTTTATGTTCTACTTAATACTCTTTTAGAACTGGAGTATTTAGCCTTTATTTATTTAATGTCAGTACTATTTCCAGGTTTTAATCTACCACATTATTGTTTGTTTTCTATTTCCCCTCTCACCTGTTTAATATTCTTTTCTCTCTTTTTTCATTTATTTCAAATTATTTATTTTCATTTTTCACATTTTTTAATTTGTTAGCTATATGTTCCCTCACCCTCCTTTTAGTGGTGGACTTAGAGATTATAACACATGCTCTTTTTAAAAATTTTTATATGTTTTTTAATTGACAGAAAATAACTGTATGTATTTATGGAGTACATATTGATATTTTGATATATACAATGTCCAATGATTAGGTCAGAGTAATTAACATATTCATCATTTCAAATATATATCATTCCTTTGTGTTGGGAACATTCAATATCGTCTCTTCTAGCTAATTGAAAATATATACTAATGTTATCTATACTCATCCTATAGTTCAATAGACTACCAGAACTTATTGCTTCATTTTTTTTTTTAAGACAGAGTCCTACTCTGTCACCCTGAGAAGAGTGCTGTGGCATCATAGCTCACAGCAACTTCAAACTCTTGGGCTTGAGCAATTTTCTTACCTCAGCCTTCTAAGTAGCTGAGACTACAAGTGGGCACCACAATGCCTGGCTAGTTTTTCTATTTTTAGTAGAGATGGGGTCTTGCTCTTGCTTAGGCTGGTCTTGAACTCCTGAGCACAAACAATCCATTTGCCTCAGCCTCCCAGAGTGCTAGGATTACAGGTGTGAGCCACCGTGCCCAGCCTTATTGCTTCTATCTAGCTGGGATTTTGTGTCCTTTAACAAATCTCTCCCTATCACTTCTTACTCTACTCTTCCCAGCTTGTAATAATCTCTGTCCTACTTGTTACTTCCATAAAACCAACTGTTAGAGCTTCTGCTAATGAGTGAGTATGTGTGGTGCTTCACTTTCTGTCCCTGGCTTATTTTATTTAACTATTTAACACAATGTCCTTCAGGTTTATCCATGTTGCTGTGAATGACAAGATTTTGTTTTTTATTATGGCTGACTAGTATTCCATGGTGTGTATACATATATCACATTTTTTAAAATCCATTCATCTGTTGATGGCCACTTTGGTTGATTCCATACCTTGCTGTTGTGACAAGTGCTGCAATAAACACAGGAGAGCAGGTATCTCTTCATTATACTAATTTCCTTTCTTTGTATGTAGTACATATTTGAGTATAAATTATGCAAATGCAGAAATAGTCAAACAACCTTCACCATTCTCTAGTGTCAAAAAATAATTTATTCTCCCCTTCCAACTCAAGCAGGGTTAAGACATTGGTGGCACATCTATAGTTCACAGCAATTGTGTTGCTGCCCAACCAGGTGCATCTGTCTGCTGTCCAAGAGGAAGCCAATGCCCAGCCACCCAGAGACAGCAGGATTTATAGCCGAGAAAAAGTTTATTCCTTATAGTGATAAGTGGGGGGACAAGAGGAATTTCTCAAACCCACCTCCCCAAGAATTGGGGGTGCAGAGGTTTTAAAGATAGTTTGGTGGGTAGAGGGTTAGGCAATCAAGATCTGCTAATTGGTTGAGTTCAGGGCAAAACCATCAGTCTTGGTGTGTTAGCCAATCTACTGGAGTAAAGTTCCCTGGTGGGGGTCAAGGCCAGTTGGGTCAGTTCCTTGGCCTGGGTGGGTCAGTCAATGCAGGATCTAGAAGATACCTCAAAAATAACCCCTCGGTTCCAAACAGTTGGTGTTTTCTGTGGAGAATAGTTAAGAATCTTTATAACTACCAGCTGTCCCCTCTAGAGTAGCAATTATAGAGAAACAAACAAAGGGACAGTGACTATCATCAAGCAAATGAGGGAACAGTGGCTGATTATTATTATTATTTTAGCTAAACCTGTTCCTTCACAGAGTTGGGAGGCCCTTACTTAAGTTCTGCCTTTGTACACTTTTACTAATTCATCAGGGTGGTTTGAAATGCTCTAATTCCTTTATCTTCTAGCATAGACTTTTGGTGACTATCTTGATACAGATGATAGCTCTTGAATATATTGGTGAACTATTAGGAGACACAAAGAAAGTATCTCAAACATCTGTATGAGAAAACTATATGTATACATATTTCTGGCATGTCATGGAGCTTTAAACCACTCAGCTTGTAATGGTAGTGGTCTCATCTCTGCTCTTCTACATACCACATACTTTTAGTTTGAGCCTGATTGTCCAAGGAATTTTTTTTTTTTTTTTCCGGGGCTGGGTTTGAACCCACCACCTCTGGCATATGGGGCCAGCGGCCTACTACTTTGAGCCACAGGCGCCGCCCTGTTCAAGGAATTTTAAGTTCTATACCTTGATCTTCATGTCTGGATGCTTTTTCAAATTAGTGGGTTACATTTTTAGGCTTCAGGAAGTTAAGAAAAACATATACCTGTTCTACTGAAATGTTAACTTTTCTGTTAAGACTTTTCAACTCACTTGTTGTCGCAAGACAGAATGAATTAGACAGAATGAATGAATGTCATCCCCCCTCTCCATTTTCCTAATTACACTGAAACGTTAAGGCATAATTAGTTGGGAGTCTTTGTGATTGTCCCACTTCAGATGCCAAGCTGCATGAGGACAACTATAACAAATTTCAGTATTAAATTGTATGGACTGATATACATCACTTGGGAAAATCAAATAAGATTTACTTATGTAAAGGACACATAAGGAAGTTCATAGAAAAAACATACAAAAAAGAAATCAGAAGCATTTCCCAAGAGAGCTATACGTTTTTTGTGAAATCAACTTAATAACAAAATCAGATAGATAATGTAACTAATACTAATCACACTGATCTTAGTATTCATATTGCAATACTCCAAATCATAGACTTTGTAATAAGATAGAGTGAAATATTTTCTTCCTTCAAAATGTACATGCAGAGGGCAAGTAATTTATTATAGACTAAAATACACATCTGTATACTTTTCCCTTCCATGTTATATATCTGTAAATGCAAAAGCTAATGACTTTTCTAGAATCTCACTTGGTGACACAGCTTATAGTAAACCTTAGGGTATTATATCCATTTTTTTTTTTTTTTGAGACAGACCCTTATCCTATTGCCCAGGCTAGAAGGTCCTAGAGGCAGTCTAGCTTATAGCAACCTCAAACTCTTGGGCTGAAGTGATCTTCCCGATTCAGCCTCATGAGTAGTTGGGACTACAGGTACCAACCACAACACTCAGCTAGTTTTTCTATTTTTTGGAAGAGATGGGGTTTAGCTCTTGCTCAGGGGTGGTCTCAAACTCATGAGCTCAAGCAGTCTGCCTGCCTTGGCCTCCCGTGTGCTGTGATTACATGTGGGAGCCACCATGCCCACTCCCAGTCTTATATGTTCATAATTTTCATAAAAATTCTGTGGTCAAAGTGGGGTGATACTATTAAATAATCTGCATTTAGTAAGCAGACTTGTTCCACTTTATTAACATACTTTTACACAATCTACATTTTTTGGTTTCCATAATCTCAAAGAAATGGTGAGGAAAAAAATTCTCCCTAATTTAGTCACATTAGTTCAAGAACCAAAATGCATCACTAGCCAACAATGATATTGAATCAAAGTTTGAATATGTGAGGGAGGCATCACATCTCTTGGAATCCTAACAGTTCTTCCACATATCCAGCAACTGTAGTCCTGGGTAAAAAGACCGGTACATAGTCTAGATGTAAGATAAATAGAATCTCGTGTCAGTTTAGAACATCGAATCAGTCTCTGAATTAAATAATCTCTGACTAATCTAAATAAAAAAACTGATTTCTAGTACACAATGAGACTATTTTTTTTTTTTTTGGTAGAGACAGAGTCTCACTGCACCGCCCTCGGGTAGAGTGCCGTGGCGTCACACGGCTCACAGCAACCTCTAACTCTTGGGCTTACGTGATTCTCTTGCCTCAGCCTCCGGAGTAGCTGGGCACAATGAGACTATTATAAAACAGAATGCATTTGGGCCAGCACAGAGTACCCTTCCATCATTCTCAGCCTCCCCAAACTAGCACAACCGGGCCAAGTACAGTCCTGAACTCTGTGTGGTAGAATTAGAACAATAGCCCAGAAAATATGAAGTTACTGAAAGCGTAACCCTAGAAAAAGAAATGTGGAACCATCACACACATGAAAATGGCTATAATCCTCACTATATTTTCTTATTCTTCTTAAAAAATATAGGATTTGATTCTACAGTTCTTCTTGACTTTTTGATTTCATCAGAAACCTGTTTTCTTGAATATTTCATTAGATACTTAAAATTACTGCAAAAAGACTGGAATGATTTTTTTACTACCCGTTTCCCCGAAAATAAGACATCCTCCAAAAATAAGACCTACTTACAGGAAAGATAAGACGTCCCCTGAAAATAAGACCTAGCACATCTTTGGGAGCACACCTTAAAATAAGACACTGTCTTATTTTCGGGTAAACAGGGTATTTCCAAGTACTTTGATGCAACTGAATCTAAATATGACATAAACATCTGTAATTGTGTCTCCTCACTTGTCCAAGACAGAAGCACTAACCAAACAGCACCTCATTACTTGACTGTTCTTGATAATCATGTACATACTTATGCTTGGGACTCTTGGGCTTCTGATGCTTCTTCTGAATCACTGAGCCAGGTTGTGATGCCCAGAGAGACCCACATTACACAGGCTCATAGTCTGTCTTCTCCCCAGGTTTCTCAAAGTCTGCTAGATTATGACGGCTCTGATAATTCTGAAGTGGACCCCACAGACCAATGTTTAGCTAACAGTAAACAGACATCTTTACACCAAGATGCAATTAAGAAAACTCAGGATGCAGCTGGGACAAGTAGAGATAAAAAAGAACTTAGCCTAGACCCTCAATCAAGGTCTCTGGTTCCAAATGAATTTATTACTTCGTTCTCGGTTGACTGTGAAGTAATCCCAATAAAACTGTCTCGGAAGTGGGAATATCTTACAGAACAGTAAAATTCTTCAAAGAGCTACAAGTTGCCATTTACTGTTTACAAAAGAAAAATCCATTCCCATATAATCCAACTGCACTTTTGAAATTTTTAAAATATGTAGAGGTAATAGGTAATAAAAGTAGGGGCCCTTTGTAAAACCATGGTATATTATTTCTAGGAATTATTTTTCTTTAATATGAATTTTGCCTCGATGAGATAATAGCATAAAAAATCACTCAAAGGAGTTTTCTAAATCAAGTTCTTTTTGCCTTATTTAAAAGCAGCCTAGTGACTAGAAAACATACAGTATACCACTTGAAATTTATGGCAAATAAAATTTACCCCAAATTTGGGATAGTTACTATATTAATTTCCTGGGGCTGTGTCAACAATTCACCACACATTTCAGGGTGTCGGGGGGCTGTGGCAACAATTCACCACACATTTGGCTTCTTCAAATACCTGAAATTGATTCTGCCCTGGTTCTGGAGGCTAGAAGTCTAAAAGCAAGGTGTCGGCAGGACTGTGCTCTCAGGCTCTGGAGAAGAGTCCATCCCTGCCTCTTTTTTACCTTCTCATGGCTGCCAGTGATCATCAGTGTTCCTTGTCTAAATGACAATGACAATGTGAATGACAATTCACAAATGCTGGATGGACTTGAATTTAGGGGAGATGCTAATCCAGTTCAGTTATTATTTACTTCTGAAGGATTTAATAAGGTGATATATTAAAAAAAAGTAACATTGTTGCAGGTTTTTGGAAAAGTTATTATACATGGTCTGCTCTATGAACATGGTTCATTTTTTAAAAGTTTTAATCACCAGGTAACTTCCCATTTGAAATTGTGATATGAATAATTCTGTCTTTTTGAGAGGAAGCAGTAAATTTAATTTTTTGTATATTTATTGGGTTTATGTAATGTGAGTGGCAACTGTGTTGTACTGGTAAGTCTGTCATTAAAACGATCTCAAATATCCTTAAAAAAAAAAAAAGAACAATAGCCATTTTCCCTTTGACTGTGGTGATCATGTTAACAGGTCACAGGATCTGTCCTACTTGTGTGCTCTTGCATGTGATTGATAGTTGTATAATTTTAGGTTAACTATCTGTCTGCCCTCAGAACTTCTAGAGTATTTCTCCATTTTCTTTGACCATCTACGTTTTTCTGATGAGAAGTCAAATGTTAATCTGATAATTGTGATAACATCCTATTGTATTTTCTCTTCAGTAAGATAGCATGTTCTCTTCTTTATTCTAGTGCAATTTTTAGTTTGTTTTATCCTTTAATGTGATGGACACTTATTGATTTTATTAAATCTTGAGACTCCTTCAATTTTGAATATTTTCTCATGTTGTAGTCTCCAAAAACAAACCTTCAATTAGTTGGCCATTAAAACATCTAGATTTGAATTTTATTTATTCTTCCTTTTTAATGTTTACATTTCTTTTTCTTTTCTTTATATCATCTGGGATATTTTCTAAACATTATTTCAAACAGGTTTTCCATATAATCACTGTGAATCTTTGGGTAATTTTCTTAACGTCACAGAGGCTCCATTTTCCTGTCTGTACCTTATGACTGTACTTACCCAATTAAGGTAAATAGACCTTATTAAATCATATTGCTTAGGTATTTATTATTATTAGAAATTTATGTTTTGCTATTATTGCTGAATCTTTGGAAATTCCATTTTAATAATAAAGTCATCAAGTGAGTATATTTTTCTTAACAATTTTCCTATGATGAAAATTTAAATAGTTATATCTTTTTTCTTATTCTTGAGCATGATACAATCATATTAAATATTATGTATATTAATCTTTGAAGAACATGTAGGTACTCAAATACCATTAAGATATTTTTAATAAAGCAGAATATAAATTATATAGTATCGATTTTAATGTCAATGAAGTAATGACAAATTAAAAGAGCATTGAAGATTAATAGTATCAAGATAGCAGTATGCTGTATAAAATAAGTATAGTCACAAAAAACATGTTTCTGATTTATGTTTTTCAGGTTCTTCTATTCATGTACCTTTAGTTGTTATACTCACAGCTTTGTTGTGTGTTTCATTTGTTGCCATCCTCTGTCTCTATAGTGGGTTGAGAAAGAAAAAGTAAGTTGTATTATTACCTGTTTGTGATAGAGAAGATAGATAAAACAGGACTAGTTTCAATTATATATGTATTTAAAATTCCAAAGGCTCTGGCAAAATCTAACTTGAAAAGAGTCATCTTAAAAAAATTTATCCAAGGCTCGGCGCCTGTGGCTTAAGTGGCTAAAGCGCCAGCCACATACACCTGAGCTGGCGGGTTCAAATCCAGCCTGGGGGCCTGCCAAACAATAATGATGGCTGCAACCAAAAAATTGTCAGGTGTTGTGGCAGGTGCCTGTAGTCCCAGCTACTTGGGAGGCAGAGGCAGGAGACTCTCTTGAGCCCAGGAGTTGGAGGTTGCTGTGAGCTGTAATGCCACAGCACTCCACCCAGGGTGACAGCTTGAGGCTCTGTCTCAAAAAAAATAAATAAATAAAAATAAATAAAATAAAAACAACAACAACAAAATGTTTTAAGGGAGGGGGGTGGGGCCTTGGTGTGTGCCACACCTTCCGGGGGCAAGACATGATTGCAAGAGGGACTTTACCTAACAAATGCAATTAGTGTAACCTGGCTGATTGTACCCTCAATGAATCCCCAACAATAAAAAAAAAAAAATTTTATCCATATGCTTGGTAAGTTCTTCAATTCAAGGATATATCCTTTTAAAATAACAACTTTGCATGGGAATTTTATAAAGATAGGCTGTTAATAACCATCTATGCTTTGGTAAATTTAGTTTAACATTCTTCATTGAGGACAGATTTTTATAGGACAGAGCAGATGGACTTCAGACAACTGGTGGGAGGAGAGATCAATTGAGTGCTAAAAAAGGCTGAGATTGAAAGCCTGAGAAATGTTTACCTGGCAACTCCATCATGAGGCAAAAGCGATCTTACTTTACAGGACTAATGTAGTTAACTGTGCATTTATTTATGGAACAAATACTTCTTGGGTTCCTCTGTATCACTGTGTGTTGTTCTCAGTGTGAAAGAGACACACACAAGAGATGAGTGTTCTGCCTTCAGGAGCTTATATCCTACTAGGAAAAAAAAATAGATGATTGAAGTATAAAAGGAAATTAGAAAATGCCAGGCAGTGATAAGTACTATGTAGAAAATAGACAGAATGGTAAGATTGAAAGAGACTCTGTGGTGATTTTTCTGAGGAGATGACATTTCAGGTAATAACTGAGTTAAGGAAAAATGGTGTGGGTGACATTCCTGGTGAAGAGTGTTCCAGACAAAAAGGAATGTTAGTTCAGGTCCCAACATGTGAATGGGCTTGGTGCATTTAAGAAAGAAGAGAAGGCCACTGTAACTGAAACAGTGCTTTGGAAGTGAAGGAAGGAGCCAAATCAGGTAAGCCCACATGTGCAGGAAAGTATTGAGTGTTTTTATTATCTACAATATCAATCCATGGAACTATTTAAAACACAGGAGCACAAAGAGCTGATTTATATTTGAAAAAGATCGCTCTTGCTAGAATGGAGACAAGGTTTCTTAGAAGCCAAGAATGAGATTTTTAAAGAGAGTATTGCGGTAGTCTGGGTAAGAGTTAATAATGGTCTGCACTGGAATTGTAGCAATGGGGATGGGAGGGATTAGGGATGGGTTTGAGATGACATGATTGGCTGAAGGAATTGTTTTTTTTTTTTTTTTTTTTTTGTAGAGACAGAGTCTCACTGTACCGCCCTCGGGTAGAGTGCCGTGGCGTCACACGGCTCATAGCAACCTCTAACTCTTGGGCTTACGCGATTCTCTTGCCTCAGCCTCCCGAGCAGCTGAGACTACAGGCGCCCGCCACAACGCCCGGCTATGGCTGAAGGAATTGTTGTGGGGAAAAAGTGAAATGGAAAAATTATCCTAATGATTATAAACTTTTTAGCATTAAAGGAAGAAAACTTTTACAAATATGGAAATTAGAAGGAGAAGAAATTTTGGAAGGAGAATTAAGAGTTCTATTTTGAACGTAATAATTTTGAAATGCCAATTCTACATTTTAAGTGAATATGTTAATTATCTTTATATGTAAATATCTTTATATGTAAAGATAATAACCAATGGTATAAATTTGGGACTATAAGACATATGTTCTTCAAGGGGACAAGTCATAAATTATGACTCTTATAGAGTAGAAATAATATGTAATTTCTGTAATTGGAGTATTTTTATGCTGAACTAAGCATTTGAAAGATATTTTCAACCTCTCAAGAGAATTCAAATCTAAATCTCCCACTTTTTATTCAAAGCATCCTCTTACCACATACTGCCATGAGGGGGAGTGTTTGGGCATTCATCTATGGTAATGTCATAATGGTGTGAGTGAGTGACTTAATGTGATAGATAATGTCATTGTATCACTAGGTCACAGAATATGTGTGAACACCCCAGTCCGGACAGTCTCATGAGAGAAGATCAAGTCACTTCCTTCTTCCCAACAGGTAATTTGACATATGAATTTTTTTCTGTCATTGTGTATGCTTCAAATTTAAAAGTTAACCTTCCAAATTAAATCATTCATCTATCATACTTTAGCGGTAATTGTCATTTAAAAATTGATGAAAACAAAAGATGTGCTTAATATATAATCCAATTTTGTGAAATAGTGGTTTCAGCTGAGATTATATTAATATGAATGTTTTCAGCTGAAATTATATTAATATGAATGTCTTCAAATGTTTCTAATCATCCCCTGACTCAGGACACCTCCCACCCTCAGCAAGTGAATGAGTGCTTTGGTTTGCATTTCTTCCGGTTATTAATAAGTCATCTATTTATTAGCCATTTAGGTTTTTCCTTCTGTGAAAGTCTTATCCATAAGTAATTTCAGGTTGGCTATTCATATTTGCAGAATACTTTTATATCTCAGATTCTTTACATACTAGATACCGATTACTTCTTTCTATTTAGCATCACTTTATTAAATTTCTCAGTTATATCGTTAGGAAACATCAATCTTTAGTACTTTAACATTATTACACACATCAATTTTTTAACCTACACCTTTGAGTTGGTGATATTAAAACAAACTTCATCTAAGTTTGCAACAACATCCTCATATTTTTCTATTTCATATTTGTGTCTTTAAGCCTAAGCGTAGGGTTGATATGTAGAGTAATTTCTGTTATACTATCCAGATTTTCAAGCATCAGCTACCATACAATCTGTTCTTCCCTCACCCATGAGTTGTTTTCAATTCTCTCGGATAGAACTTTCGTTACATTGTTTACGTTTCTGTTTCCTCATAACTACACAGAGTTTTTAGTATATGGTCTTTTTGTTGTGAATTAAAATTTATTAGGAAGAGATATCCCTTTTTTATTTTTTAAATTCATTCATCTATTCAAAAACACACAAACAAAGGCTACACACCCACGTACACCACACACACGCACATGCAATCATGGAATAAATTTATTAAGTTCCTAAAAACATATAGCTGGAATTTTGGTTAGTCTTTCATTGATTTTATAGATTAATTTTTTGGAATATTGATATCTTTATAGCGTAATTGGTTCTACCCATAAATATGTTATCCATTTATTTAAGTCTTTCTGAATGAGTTTCAGGAACATTTAAAAATTTTTTCTTTGTCAGAAAATTTGTGTCATTTTTGTTAATTCCTTGGTACTTTTAATTTCTTCAATATAACTAATAGTACTTTATTTTTTAATGAACTTTCCTAGCTGGATATTAGTGATTTAGGAATGTTTCTGGATTTTTAAGCTAACCCATATTTGGAGGCTTTGCTACTGTCTTCATTAATTCAAGGTTTTTTCGTTAATGGTGATATTTCACTTGCCTACACATTCCTTTCCATGTCTAACTGTGAGTGTAACAGTTGTGGTTATCACTTATTTAATTCATAGGCCATTTATCTCATAAAAGTGATGTGAAGATGTTGAAAAAAATTTATGCTTGCAAATAAAAACTTCCAGAGTTTTCTGTTGCATTTAAGTCTTATTGTGAAACCTTTTTGAACGTTGGCATCCCAGGGCTGACCAGAAAGTATCCAGCCATGTAACATGAAAAACAGAGATATACATGGCTGGATACTTTCCAAACAGCCTTACCATACCTACCCACTTTTGTCTCCACACCATGCTGTGCTGTGCTACTTGGGAAGGTCAAATACTGTATAATACCATTCATATGACAAGTAAGATTGTCAAGAACAGTGATTGCAGGGGGCTTGCCAGAGAGGGAAGAAAGGAAGGTATTAGACAAAGGGTACAACGTTTTACTTACGAAATTTGAGTAAGTCCTAGAACTTTACCATACACTATAATGCCTAGTTTACCAATACCATAACGTAGACTTAGAAATTTGCTGAGAGAGTAAATCTTATGCTACATGTTCTTATCACTAATAATAATAAAGAGGGTGGGAGTAAACTTTTGTATGGAATGGATATGTTTATGATGTTTATAGCATAGATTGTGAAGACGGCTCCACAGGTATATAAAACTTGAAGTTCTGTATAGTCATGAGTTGTTTAACTGTGATGCATTCTGAGAAATTGGTCATGAGATCATTTTGTCAATGAGCAAACATTATAGAGGGTCCCTACACAAACCTAAATGGTATATACCCTATTGCTCCCAGGCCCCAAACCTGTATACCAGTTTACTTTATTGAATGATGCAGGCAATTGTAACACAATGGTAAGCATTTGTGTAAACATAGAAAAGCATTACATAAAATTACAGCATTAAAACCTTGTGGGACCACCAGAAACATCATTATGACTTGCATGACTTTACATTAAACATGTACGGCTTCTTGAATGTCAATCACACTTCAATAAAGTGGGAAGGAAAGAAGAAGGGTGAGAGAGGGAGGAAGGAAGGGAAGGAGGGAGGGAGGGAGAGACAGAGGAAGAGAGGGAGAGAGGGAGGGAGGGAAGGGGGCAAGGAGGAAGGGAGGAAGGGAGGGGCTGACTGTGAGGACTGAGCATCCTTACAATAAAAGTTCAGTCCCTGCTCCTTGTCTTAGGATTGTGGTGGCAAAGCTGAAAAGGCGTCAGGAAGTAAACTTTTTATTGATCTTTGTCTTTTTTTTTTTTTTTTTTAAAAAAGCTAAGAACTCTGGAACTTGTTGAAATAAAAAGAAACCTCATCAGTAATGCAAGCAGAAGGAAACTCTTCAGTAAAGAAAACAACCTATCACATCATAAAAAAACAAAATCATTACAGAATTAATGGCTCAAATATATAATTTGATTCCAGATTAAATAAATAAATATAAAGTTGTTTTTTCTTTTTAGTGTCCATTGGTTAAATTCAACTGGAAAGCTTTCTCCACTCCTTCAAACAGTAACCCAGTTATTTGAATAATTCATCTCCCTCACCTCCCACCTCATTTCCTCTGTCTCGGCCAGGTAACAGGAAAACGGAAAAAGTGATTTTTCGTTCCAAACACTTCCTCAGCATTTCCAATGACCGCCTCGGAATAAATAGCTGAAGATAGGCAAAAATGAGCGCAAACAGCATCCACTGCCCTTTCTTGGATTCGCCCGGCAATGCGCGTGGGGGCGGGGCGGTGGGCCAGGAGGCGGCGGAGACCAGCGAGGCGCGAGCTGGAGACCGGGGTGGGGGGCAAGCGAGTCCTCCTCTCAGTCTCAGTCTCGACTGAAGCAGCGCGGCTTTCAGGAGCATTGTGCTAGGCTCTGTCAGGAGCGGGGATGGAAAGGCCGGTAAGTGGGGCCGGGACCAGGGCCGGAGGGAGCAGCGTGGACGCCGAGCCGGCGGCCCTGGGCGGCGCGGGGAAGGCGCAGCGCTTCGGCTGCCTCTTCCAGTGTAGTGGGGAAGTTATCTGTGGTCCTGATGGCAGCGCTTTTCTCTCACTCTTAACCTCCCTGAGAAGCGGACTGTGCCTTACGAAGGGTGGCTTACCACGCGTGGCGCCCTGGTTCTTCTCCCCTATTCCCCGGGGAAAGGACGCTCCGACGCGCCTCCCCTGCGCTGGCGGCCAGCTGGGCTCGCCAGTTCCAGCTCCCAGGGGGAGAAAAGCACAACCTGTTTTAACCTGACCCAGAAAGGGGTGTGCGTGTGTGTGTGACAGACGCAGTATTGGCTCCGTGTTGGCACCAAAAACTGCGCTAGGGGTGCAGCCGGCTCTGAAGAGCTCCTTGGTTCGCTCTCTGATGCTCAGCCTCTTCCTGCCTCCTGGCTCTGGCCTCGGGAGGCCATAAAGGGAAAGACAAAGCTCAGCGACACTTTGGAGACAATCGAAAAGCTCTTGCTCATGATTCTTTGAAGGGCGAAGACCCAGGGTCTCCAGAGAGACAGACATTTTGTTTTCGAGATCTGTTTAGAAGATTAAAAATAAAGGGGTGTGTGTGTGTGTGTTCATGTATTGTGTTGGTATAATTAGATAAAAATCCAAGTACAATTAGTACCTCAAGATAATTTTTTTCATATATAGTTTGTCGGCAAGACCACACAGACAATGATTTCACTATCTTTCTAAACAAAAGAGAATGGTGGCCTGCGAGCTAGGGTCGAGCAGATGCTTTTAATCTTGGCAACTATCCTTACAGCAAGGAACCCTTACCTGATTTTGCAAATAAAGAAACAAGAGGAAAGGTTATCCATGTGACTACATGTGTTGTGATCAGGATTTGCACTTAGAAATGCGCAAAGGAAGAGGCACGCATAGGGGCAGTAAAGCTTTTACCAGGTGGGCAGTTACCAGGTAAGACCCAGGCATTTGTGAACCATCATCTTCTTGGCAAGGGTTTTAAATGGCCATTTTTGTTTTCATGATTGCCCTTGACTTGAGTTTTTTTTTTTTTTGCTAATATTGGCATTTACTCTATCTAAGTGCTTTAAATGCTAAATTCTTATAATAACCTAATGAGATAATAGCAACATTTTTTTTAGTGGACATTTGTATCATCTTTATTCTAGGAGCTTTACATACACAATTTCATTTGGTCTTGTTAATCATGAGGTTGATACTGTTATTTTTTGTGAGTCTCAGAAAGGTAACAATGGTTTGCCCTAGCTCACACATCTCCATATATGTTTTAGCCCAGGTCTACTCCCCATAAATATAAATACTGTTGTTTTCAGATTGGTAGTTCTTTCAGTTGTTCTGTATGAACTTGAGGAAAAATACTGTATAAAATCAAAATATGTATATTTTTAAGAGCAGAGCCTTCCTTCTGATTCCTTTTGTTTTAGGCACTGTTTTTTGTTTAACATGGCTGGATCCCAGTCCACAGACACGATTGTATTTTGGTATGCGTCTGCTTGTCTGCTTTCTCTCTTAAAACACAGATTTTCCTTTGTGAGAGCTAATCTGTTTTGTATTCCTCATCACAGCCTCTGCTAGTGCCTCTATTCCCATGTGAAAGAGAGAGAGGCACATGATGACTTTTAAAAATGGTATGAAACTAGAATGCCTGTATCTGTCAACACAATTGACTTAACTGAAAATAAAACAAAATGTGTTGGGCACTAGCAGCAGAGCCTGAGTTTTCTTTTTTTTTCTGACTTTTCTACACAATTAGATAGAATGGGGCAGTCTCAATAATACTGAGAAAATTATTGAGTACTTCTTTAGGCGACTCAAAACCAAAGTCTTGGTGACGCCCCTAGCACAGTGAATAGGGCAACGGCCACATACACCGAGGCTGGTGGGTTAGAGCCCAGCCCGGGCCTGCTAAACAAAAACAACTGCAACCAAAAAATAGCCAGACATTGTGGTGGTGCCTGTAGTCCCAGCTACTCTGGAGGATGAGGCAAGAGAATTTCATAAGCCTAAGAGTTTGGGTTTGCTGTGATGCCACAGCACTCTACTGAGGGTAACATAATGAGACTGCCTCAAAAAATAAAAGAAAAAACAAAGCCTTTATGAATGTGGTATGTGGGAGTGGGTGAGAGGAGGGGACAAGGTGAATATGTGTTATGTTGACAGTTGAATCATCTTAGACGTATGAGGACATGGGGAGAAGTCACAAGGAAGACATCATGCTCATGGTGTGCTTGGGTATCAAGTAATAAAATACATGTGCAGGACAAGAAAGCCCTCAGGCATGGGGTAGCACTGGAGATGGACCACAGGGAAGGGAGATGTCATTACTTCCAAGAGTATCCATCCCAAAATATTCACCAGGAACACTGTGAGGGAGTCCCTCCATCTCTGGCAGTTGGAGTGAATGATATAGAAGGGCCCTTTTAGAGCAGGTCAGTCTCTAGCATGGTGCTCAATGCCAGGCCTTCACCCAGATTGACAGCTCTCACACACACAACCACCTCCAGGACTATATAAGCTGGCCCCAGGAGAGCTGAGCTGAGACTGGTCCCAGTGTTCATCACTTTCGTAATCCCAAACCACAGACCCTGACCAGGACAATTAAGGTTCCTCTTCTTACAGCTATACCCATGAGAAAGACCATGGCCAATGATTAGCAGGTAATTTTCTACCACTACCTATGAAGGGACTTGGTTAGTAACTTCTTCTGCTAAAGGAAATATGAAGCTGATAGACTGATACTAATGTTTATGAAACACCTATTAGTTAAAACTGGAAAATTTAAGCTGACATAATGAGATTAATGTTTGTGAAATACCTGTTTGGTTTGGCACTTCCTCTTTAAAAGATCCTTCATTAAGTTAAAGTCATGGCTATTTCCCAAGTGAAGAAAAGGGCATGCATTAAAGAGGATTAACAAATCCATAGAGGAGGAAAAGGGGGGATATTAGAATCAGGATGGTTCCCACTGGACAGGAAAAGGAAAGAAAAATCCTTGTGGCAAATAAAAGAGGAGAGATTTAGATCTTCAAAATTTAGATCTTCAAGATTTATATCTTCAATACTCCCCCCAGTCCTGCTTATAAGTCTATAAGAAGAAGAACATCATAAAACAATGGAAATCTCAGAAAAATTGAAGGGCAAACTGAAAGATTCAGATGCGAATGTTGGGGAAAATAAACTGTAACAGTGAAGTTACTGTATCCTAAAGGGCTTAGATAAGGCAAATATTGAGAAGGAGCTGATTCCTTCTCAGATTCCTGCAGGTGGAATGCCGTCCTCTGAAATCATATGTGTCTGGGGAGAGGGAGAATATGAAATGATGGATGACTTGAGTACCTGGGAGATAAGAGAAGCTTTTTGGGGGAAAATTATGATGAATTTGGTGTTATTCACAAATTTATTTGCTCATTCATTCATTCAACTGAGAGCCTTCTAAGCAGAAGGAAAACATATATGAACATGTATGTAGGAACTAAAGCAGGAAAGAGCTTGGTGATTTCAAGGCATTGAAAAGCGATGGTGAAATGGAGCTTGGTGTGCATAGAGGAGAACATAGTGACATGAGATTTGAGAGTGTGTTTGGAGGTGCTGAGCTTCAGGAAGTGGGAAATGGGGGCCTAGAGCTCTGGTAAGACATCGGGTAGGGAGAGGCTTTTTTACTAGTATGGCTTCTAGACAGTTACTTGGTGGCTTTCAGAGATTGCTTGACTCTGGAAATCTGGCTAAATACTTCCCAAATTACAGCTGCAAAACTGAATTCAATGTATTCTTCCAGGGCAGTGAAACAGAGACTGCTGTGTGCATGGCACTTTGGGTAATCTCTCACAATAGTGATTTGGTCATAGGCAGTAAGAATATAATTCTATACTGATGTATTCAAATTTCAAAACCAACAATACTTTATACATAGGGAAGGCAAGATGGTGTAATGGTTATGAGATGGGAAGTCAGACTGCCTAGGTTTAAAACCTGTCTCTATTAATTACTTCATAGCTCTGTGACTTTGCCCAAGTTACTTAACATCTCTGTGCCTCATATGCTTCAATTTGAAAATGGTGATAATAGAAAATTAAAGTCCTAGCTACTCGGGAGGCTAAGGCAAGAGAATCGCTGAAGCCCAGGAGTTGGAGGTTGCTGTGAGCTGTGTGAGGCCACGGCACTCTACTGAGGGCCATAAAGTGAGACTCTGTCTCTACAAAAAAAAAAAAAAGAAAGAAAATTAAAGTCCTTTAAATGCCCTATTAAAAAAGAAAAAGCTGATAATAATAAGGCCTCCTTCATAGGATTATGTGAAATATTACATGAAATAATTTATGTGCCATGCTAAGAACAGTGGCTGATACACAATAAATGTTCAATAATAGTCTTAGTAGTTTAGTTATTTTATGTAAAATATAATTTGGGGTATTATTTTGATACATTATCTGGTGTGGGTTTTTTTTTATTTCAATAGTTTATTTTTGTCCTCTGGCCTTTCAATTTAGATAGCCGAGCACCCACTCACTGCCTTAGAGGAGAAATACCACCACAGAAAAAGCAGAAAGGATCTTTTAGTTTTGGAAGCCAAAGTTTTACAATAGCAATAGCGTAGGCATTTGAGTTTCAGAAGACTGAATGCTGAAAGACCAAGGACATGATGTTCATTCCAGAAAGAGTTGATTGGAAGAAAGCAAGCTGATGGAGGAACAAGCTTATCTAACCCTAAGGAAAATAAATATTTTCTAGGCTGGAAGAGCAAAGAACTGCCTGATGTAGACGCTCAGATACCAGTCTGTGTCCTGAAAAAAAGGCTCTGTGCCTGATTACCTGAAGTGGAGAGTTCAGGGGAGTGGAAAATAGAACTTGCCAATAATTGCTGAGAAGCCAGAAAAGGAAGTACCCATGCATCACTTCCCTGGGAAAGACTGGGAAACAGCAGCCGGTCCATCATGGTAAGGGAATGGTAAAACTGAAATGGGCAGATACATGGGAGTTTAGGCAGAGGGCCTTGTAGACTTTCCCTTCACTCAGCACAGGCAGAATCTAAAGGCTGGCTGGGACAACGCAAGAGATCACCAGCTCACAAACTGCAATTGCTGTGATGACTTGAAGGGAACACAGCCATTTTAGTGAATGCCAAGTGAATAGATGGGCCCAACCAATGACGAGTAGCCCCATACCACAGGCTGGCATTATGTAAGCCCCTAGGATTGTAGATGCAATGTCAGAGCTCATAACAAATGTTGGGGGTGGTAGGAGACCAAATTAGAGATTATACAACATTGATTAAAATTAAGCTTGGCCTCTTGGCCTTTTTATATCCAAACAAAAATACAGAGAAAACTTTATTTCATATCTCTAATATAGAAAAATACAGGACACAAGGGGAAATACAGGGAACAGTTATATTGCTCACCCATGCCCCTTAGAATGAACATACCTGTAGACCAAATAAACAGATCCACGGAGCTACTGCAGAGAGAAGTTGCCTTCTCATTTTATAGCAAGGTAATGGCCACAATAACATTCCCTTAAATTCCATCATGTTTTATAAGAAGGCCAAAGGTTTATGTCCAGAGACATCACAGAGACATCAAAATAAAATAATAAGGAAAAAATTAAATTAAAGCCAGTTCTGGTTTTTGAAAGGTACAATTTATAGAAAATTTGCAGCATTTGCAAAATATCTGCTTCCATGAAATTCAAGGCAACCACATACTGTCTCCGAAAAGTAGGTACCCACCAAGTTACATTTTTAATATTAATTTAATGGATTTTGTGGGTGGTGAATGCTATGCCTAACATTTATATTCCCTATTTTTTCTATATTTATGTAAAGTAGTTTGGTTTTCCCTAATGATGCTATAAAATGAGAAGGCAACTTCTCTCTGCAGGAGCTCCGTGGATCTGTTTATTTGGTCTACAGGTATGTTCATTCTAAGGCTGCTTTGAGGCTTTGCTCTTAACAATGGTGGCTTTGGGCGGCGCCTGTGGCTCAGCGGGTACGGGCGCCGGTCCCATATGCCGGAGGTGGCGGGTTCAAACCCAGCCCCGGCCAAATTAAAAAAAAAAAAAAAAAACAATGGTGGCTTTAGGAGCAAGGTCTCAAGTTGGTAGGGATTGCTATCATGAAGGAGCCACACTGCTGCTTTTCCCTTCCCATATCCTGAGCATGCTGTTATTTCTTCCCTGTATAGCCTCTGGTTCTGCTCCCACAAAACTAAAGTTTCTGCTGGGAGAAACTTACCTCGAAATTCCCTGAAGCTTCTTTGGCTTTGTCCAAATCCAACCCCCCATTTCTGTACTTTGCTTTCTGTCTTCAGGTGTTCAGGAGACTCTTCTTTCATCTGTCTGCCTACAGCCTGATTTGGGGGATGACAGCAGTGGTGCTGTGCACAGCACAAGGTAAAGATGCTCAATTCCCCTGCTCAGAATCCAGCCAACACCATTTTTGGAGTGGAGACCTTTGAACACTATTGTTGATGCTATGCTGCACGAATTACTCAAATATAATTTGCTTAGAGGAGTGGGAGTGGTTCTTTCCTCTTTCCACATTTTGTTTTCAAAGTAGAACACTTTGATATTTTGAAGCTGTTTCTGTAGATGAACTAAGCTCATGAAAAATATTCTCTCTAAAATGTCATTTTTGGCTTGGCGCCTGTAGCACAGTGGTTACGGTGCCAGCCACGTACCACCCAGGCTGGTGGGTTTGAATGAGGCCTGGGCCAGCTAAGCAACAATGACAACTGTAACAAAAAATAGTTGGGCATTGTGGCAGGCGCCTGTGGTCCCAGCTACTTGGGAGGCTAAGGTAAGAGAATCGCTTAGGTCCAAGAGTTTGAAGTTGGTGTGAGCTGTGATGCCATGGTACTCTACCTAGGGCGACATAGTGAAACCCTGTCTCCAAAAAAAGAAAAAAAAGAAATAAATAAATTTAAAAATGTCATTTTTTAAAACTTAACTAAATTGAAAAACTTTTAAAACTAATAATTTCCTATGTTTGTAAGGCTATGGGAATACTTGGGAGGAGTATGAATGAATACAATCTTTTTGAAAGATTATCTGGCAGTAAGCCATAAAATTGGTTGTATCTCCAACCAATAGGAAAAATATAGAAAATAATAAAATATAGAGGTTATTGTAGGTTGACATTATCTATTGTCTAGAAAGTGTGGCTATCTCATTTACTTATCTTTGGATTTCCTATTTCTTCCTCCTCTGTTTCATGGGTGGCTATACCCTTCATGGCCTTTTTTTCACTTTTCAGGCTGGTGTTAATCAACATCAGCCTGCTCAGGGCTGAGGAATGCTGGCAAAGAATGAGTATGGGCTTCATGCCCACCTACAACCTTGGCCTTCAGGTTTCTATAGTGTTTATGAACCGACTGGAGGAATCAAAATTGAAGTTCATATCAACAGCAAAGAATTATAAACTTACCACTAAATGATTATTCCAAAGTCAAAAGGGAAAAAAAATCATCCAACAGCTGAATTCTCTAGTTTTGATCTCTTTTCCACTCCTCATTCTAAAAGCAAAAATTTCTTCAAGTCTCTTCTCTGCAAAATTGCAACAAACTTTAGGAAACCTCAACCTTAGCAACAGGCATTGCCTCCCCAAACTTTTCACCTCTTTCAAGAGTACACATTATTAAATCTCAAATTATATAACACACAGGGGTTCTAGTTGGGGTTTAGTATTTGTTGCTATGCCCATCTCTTCATCCCTGATATTGTTGGGAGCCATTTGTGATTTGTCTAGTCTTGTTTGTTTGTTCATTTGTTTTTTCTACTTATACTTGCCAACATTTTATCTATATTATTTGCCTTAAAAAACTAATTTTAGTGTTTCTAATCAAGTCTGCATTTTGGATACCATTTTATCAATTATTGTTTTTATCTTCAGTCACATACCAAAAGACAGGTCAGGAACTAACCCCACTGAAGGAGTTTTCACATATCTAGTATAGCCAGACAAAAAACCTTGGTGAGGTCAGTCCCTGACCCCTATCTCTTTTCTCCTATTGGTATGCCATTGTTTAATTCACTCTTGATTTTTAGAAGGAGGGGTAGGAGGTTTAAAAGTGAGTATGGATTCACTTTACAAGGTTTATTGTTTCCTATTAGATGTAGTTAGAATTAAATATGCCCCTCTGAAAACTACTTCACCCATTTTTGCAAATTTCTATCATTTTATGCAGTCATTGCAATTCAGTTATAATAATTTATGATTTTTACTACAATTTCTCGTATATGTGAGAGTTAAAAGAATACTGTAAAGTTCTAATTATATTAGACATTGTGGACAGGATATAAGGCCACAGGGCAGCAGCTTTTCTGTAGACTATTGTAAATCCAATTTTGGGGAATATTATATGTGTGTTTTAAAAAATTATGCATTTTTTCTTTGAGTAAGTTGTGTGTGTATATATATGCACTATATATATATATATATCAGTTCATAAATGAGTCTATATGCACACATAGAAAGTATAGTTAGTATGTTTAAACATGTTAAGTATTTATATTAAGTATATGAAGGGTATACAAATATGTATTGTTTTCAAACTTTCTACATCCTTATATTTGACTTTTTGCTGTAATTTTTTAATATAAAGAGTGCCAAAAAATGTACACACATTTTAAGAAAAGAAAGAAAGTATTAAAATTGTTATGTCATGTTTGACTTCTGCAATTATAAGAGGTGCTCAAACATGACTTGTTTTCCTCTTTTCTTATGAGTATATATTATTACAATTTTAATACAGTTTTTCCTTTCTTAAAATGTGTACACATTTTGTTCAGCACCCTCTCTATATAGAATTGAAGATTCTGGAGAAGTATAGAAAACTTCTATTATTATTTTGAATTTATAAAGCTTTCTTTTAAATTCTATTAGTTTTTTCTCTATGTATTTCAAAGATATGTTGTTAGGTACATGAAGGTTCATGATTAATATATCTTATTTTATATTGCTCCTTTTATCTTTTTGAAAAAATACTTTTTTTCTGCTTTCAGTGCTTTGTCTTTCCTTCTCTTTTTTCTCTTCTTTTAGATATCCTATCAACTGATGTCAGAACATTTAAATCTATTTCTTAAATTTTCTTTAATCCCTTTCCTATTCTTCTCCCTTTCTGTTGCATTTTAGAAGAATCCCATGGCCTGCTCTTCCTGCTTACTAATTTGCTCTTTAATGGTGTATATTCTTCTAAGTCAGCCAACCTATTGAGATTTTTTTTTCTAACTTTTTACATCTCCAATTGCTACTATTTATAATGTTGGTTGTTATTATACTCAGTGTATATCACATTTATTCATGTCAAAGTGTTTATTGATTTAAGATACCTTTATTCATTTGGTATAGACTTATTCACCTTGTGTTCATTGTTCTTCTTTCATTTGTTAGCTTTCTCAAATGTTTGACTATTTGTTATACATTGAAATTTCCTGTTAAATCATCTATCATAGTGTGAGTAGATAGTATTTGGAGAGGGGAAGAAATTATTACCATAGCATTTAGTGAAAATGAGAGGTGTGGGTGGGTTGTCATTTGGATGTCAAAGCTTCAAAATCCTCTTTGGTACTTATAGCCTCCCAACATATTGTTCTGTTTATCTCTCTACCTCCTGTTCTATAACTAACTCTGCTTCCTGGAGGCAGACACCTCTGTGCTTCCCCTTTCCTTTGTAGGGCATGTGGGGTGTGTGTGTATGTGTGTGTGTGTGGAGTGTAAAGTACTCCTCCATCTTCTTTAAACTGATCACTCTGCCTGTTGTCCTTTGGCTCCTTCTTCCTCTTGGCTTCTACCTCTCCAAATATGAACACACTTGGTGATGCTGCTACCCTATCTGGCAGTTTCCAAGTTCAATCTTATTCTACCTACTTTCAAACTTACAGGGATTCTTCAAAATTTCTGGTAACTGAGAGTTTGCATTCTTGTTTTTCTACTCTGCCACTATCCTTTTAAAGTAAAACAAACATATTTAAACCTATACTTCTCCAGCATCATGTAGGAATATAAATAAATGCTCTTTTCTTTGCATTTTCCTCTTTTTAAAAAATAATTGACTTTGAACATAATTAGAAAAAAGTGTATATGTGTGTGTGCATATTAAAATTTTAAAATATAAATGTTCTTTTATGATTCCATAGTGAAAGTGGTGACCCAGGATAAAAGAGAGAGGCTGAACACTCCTGCTTCCTTAAGATGCTCTCTGCAAACTTCTGAGGAAATCTTGATTGTGACCTGGCAAAAAAAGAAGGCTGGAAGCCCAGAAAACATGGTCACCTACAGCAACTTGCATGGGGTTGTAGTCCAGCCTCCCTATAAAGGCAAGATAAACATCACTGAGGTGGGACTCCAAAACTCAACCATCACCTTCTGGAATACCACCCTGGAGGATGAAGGATGTTACATGTGTCTCTTCAATACCTTTGGTTCTGGGATAATCTCAGGAACAACCTGCCTCACCCTCTATGGTGAGAGTCTTGGAATATATTGTCTCCGTCTGGAAATAGTATTATTAATAGTATTTGTAGTACTTAGTTATTCAGGGTCCTAATCACAAAAATCATCATGAGAAGACATGACCTTTCATGTTACTGTTATTTGCAGAATTCATTGGAGCTACATTGAGTTCTTTGGCTCCAGATAATCTTTTCTCTGGGGGGATCCTGCTGTCAACAAGAGTAAATTAGGACGGTGGTGAGGGCAAAGCATTCTCCATATGCAGTGATGTGATTCAGATCTGGCTTTGCCATTAGCAATAATATGACCCTCTCCAGTCACTGCAGTGATGTTTCTTGGTCTGGACAGTAAGTGTGAAATAAGTCATTCCAAGAGTTCCTTACACCTTTGATTTTTTTGGATCTGAGAACAGAGTCAGATTGGGCTAACATGGAGCCAGGTGTGATCCTTCTCATTTTGCATCAGGGAAGCTCTGTGAAGATTAATAAGGGGACATACAACAGAGGCTTTTCGTACCTAAAACGGTGCCAAGTAGAAATATAACTAATAAGCATTCTTTTAAAATCTAAGAGATGCTTGGTCTGATGAGATTCCTTTCCTCTTAACTAACACGTAGCTGAGATGGAAGGTTAAAAAGTAGGAATAATGAGTAATTTTGGAGCGTTGCATACTTTCTTATGGTTTAAGGAGTGAAAAGACAAACTTAGGGTTATTAATGAAGATTACAGTGACTGTTTAAGCATTCCTGGAATTCTGGTTATGGGGGAAGAGGAGGCTTAGTAGATAAGAATGCAAGGGAGATCTGACAACTCCAAAGGAAGGTTTTTTCACTTATTTTGTCTCTGATGATTAGTCCTTTCCGCAGAAGCTTATGTCAGGCTTTTTGCTACATCATTCATTCTTTCTGTGTCTGCCTTTCTTTCTCCTTCACCACCTTCTTTTTTTCTCTCTCTCTCCCCCCTTCCTTCTTCCTGTCTCATTTTTCTCTTTTTCCTTCTTACATCATATTTTTCTCATTTCTGTTCCTTTTTTCCCTCTTCCTCTTTTTCTTTCTCATATTCGACATCCTTTACCCATAATCTTTTGTATTTTTCCCCCTAAAAACTAGATTCCTCTGAGCCTTCAAGCAAGTAATCCTGCTTTCTTCCACACACACCTTCCTAGACATACCTTATAGCTTTCATCTAAACCAGTCTTGGATACACCACAGGACTCTGACACCCGGTCTGACCACATAAACCACATTCATCTTCTTTAACACCTCTCTCTTCCTTCATGTTTGTTGAATTTAGTAATCTGAGCACTCTTTGGAAAGAGTCAAAGTTCTATGGCCTTGCTTGTCCCAGCCCATTGCCCTCCCCCTGCCTCTTAAACATAGTTATAAACACAGACCAAGCACTGGTTTAGCACTGCCCTTTAATTAGAGCCCTTTGTGTGCTCCAAAGACAACCAAAGAAAGGCAAGTCTGTATTTGGTAGAAAAAAACTCAAGTTTCTTGACTCAAAAAATGAACTCATTAATCAGGAGATATTTAAAGGGAAGCAGGCTACAACTGGCCTGAAAATAATAGGTCTGTTTCTCATAACTAGTTATTTTCTATTAACTCTATCAGGTGATCTCCAAGACCCTTTCAACTATCATTAAAAATTTTTTTTTCTAGTTATTACCTGTGAATTCCTAATTTGTATTCTATGTAGCTCTTCCATAAAGGGATTTCTGAGTTTTCTCTATACATTACATTTACCGATCCAGTTCCAAGCGGAAAATGGCTTTCTCTCCCCAGCAACCCTTCTGGGCTCTCAGTTGTGAGGTGCCATGGTGCTTCTGCTAGAGTAGCCTATATTTGTGGTAGTGCTGTTCAAGAGTTATTGTCAAGCCCTTTTAGAGGAATACTCAGAAGGAGGCAAAGATGCTGCTTTGCCCATGGAAGTAGAGAACAGAATAATTAGGCTTTGGACTGTTAGCGAGAGAAGGGTATCATCTGACTTCTCAATATCCTCTGTCCATCCAGCCCATTTTGCCAGAGAGGGTCTTTCTCATCATGGGTTTCGACAAGGCCAGTCTCCATCCTGTAGTTCAGAGAACCAGACACAGGAAGAAACTGGGAAGTCCTTGGTTTGGGTGGAGTATGCCACCTTATTTTTCTAGTTCCCACTGTCTTTCTATAAGGCTCTTTCTCTCATCTCTCTGAGGAAAATGCAGATTCAGACCAAGTACTTAATTGATAACAGATCCTTTTTTTTTTTTTTTTGTCCCAGTACAGCCCACAGTGTTCCTCCACTACGAGTTCTCTGAAGACCACCTAAATATCACTTGCTCTGCCACTGCCCGCCCAATCCCTGTGATCTCCTGGAAGGGCCTTGAATCAGGGATTGAAAATAGTACTGAGGTTCTGTCTCACCCGAATGGGACCACGTCTGTTACCAGCATCCTTCATGTCAAAGACCCTAAGACTCAGGTGGGGAAGGAGGTAGTCTGCCAGGTGCTGCATCTAGGGACTGTGACGGAGTTCAAGCAAACTGTGAGCAAAGGTAAGAGAAGGCGAGCAAAGACAACTGGGGTTGCATCGGTGTACACACACCGGGAAGGGGATAAATGTCCCATTCTCTGTGGGAGAATCTACTTCAATCTCTGTGGGAGAATCTACTTCAATCTCTTAGTAAAGGAGCTTGGTTGGGAGAGAATGGGGTAAGAAAGGAAGGAAAATCAGTGGAGGAAGCAAATAAAGCAGATTTTACTTTGGTAAATGTGATACATTGCCCACTTATCAAATGCTGTTGCTGGGATCTATTTATTCATGTATTTCTTTCATTCTACAATCATTTACTGAGTGTCTATTATATGTCAGACTTTGGGGCGAACATGAAAAATCACATCAGTTAGCAAGACTCTGTCCCTGCACTCAGAAAGCTTCTAGTCTACTAGGGAACACAGAGAAGCAGCTTGGCAATTGTAAAAGTACACGTTAAATGCTTCAGTAAAAAATTTACAGTGCACCATGGGAGCACTGACGTTGGGGATGAGGGGTATGAGCTCAATATGGAGGTGGGGAGATTGGGGGATTTCCTGGAAGAAGTGACATCTATGATGAAAACTTTTGCATTATCTACATTGCAAGGAAGGGGAGAATGTCAAGTGTTTTCATCCTCATTTTAAAACAAACTCCTTCCATCAAAGTCTCCTTTTCTTTCTTGTGTTTCTATCTGAGCTGCTGTCTTTGGCCCATATGGACACAAGAGATGAGAATTATGGGTGGGAAAGTGAAGGAAGCAGTGCTTTTAGAAGCAGGAAGTTTTAGCAGAAACAGCCAGTTTTCTTTCTCCATGTAGTTTTGAAGCACTAACTCTGAATGAAAGGCTCAGTAATAAGCCACCTAAAAACTATTAACTGCTCTTTGGCGGAGGGAGATGGGAGGCATTTGGATCCATAAAACCCAGGAAAGCTTTCCTCTTGCCTCATGGGCAAAGTGCCCTCTAAGGAATGTCTCTTGTGGGCATGTCTGGGGTCACTGAAAACCCAGACAAATCAGAAAGTGGCTTAGGTAAATTTGGTCTAAAAGACTTGCAGTGTTGGACTTGAAAATCTGTGAAGAGATCTGCAGATCCAGCCACTGCAAAAGGTAAATTTTCCTAGAAAACAAAAACCTGAACTAGGTTCAAGGCATTCTTTTCCAAGAATGCCAAATTTGATATATCACTTAAAACATGTACATGCCATTTGTATAATGGTTATTTATCCTGTAAACATGTACTAAAAATCTGCCAAGCTGAAAGCATTATGTCAAGCCCTGGAATTATAGAAATTAGACAAATCCCTGTCTGAAGGTACTTGTTCAAATTGGGATGTGACAAATTCCATTATGGAGTATGGAGAAGCTTCTGTACACTCTCAAATCAAGGAGCTCTTCCTTTGCCTTTCTATTGCAAAGTGACACCAAGGAGTTGACATTTGGGCTGAGCTGCATTTATTGACTACTGAAAAGAGGTTTAATAACAAAGGCATAGATTAGAAGAAATTCAATAAAAAACATTGAGATGAGTTATTTCTTGGAGTAAATAAAAGTCATGAGAGTCATGATTTTCTCCTTTATACATCTCTATATTTTCCATAATTTTCTCAATAAACTATGTATTATTCAATGGACAGTGTGTCAAATAATTTGTGCTTTGGAAGTAAACTGACTTTTGACTAAGTCTTGGCTCTCTCATGATCTTACTTAACTTTCCTGAACCTCATTTTTTAAAAATCTGTTAGATAATAATAATACCTAACTCTTTGAATGTTTTGAGGATTAAATGAGATAACATATCCAAAGCTAGGTAGTAACCAGATAAAACATGTTAGCTGTTACTAATATCTGAAGTTATTAAAATAATAAGAAGTCATGAAAATAGATCTCCATGTGTATGTACTTAAGGATAATTTTAATTTAGAGCACAACTCCAGTAACAACTTACCATAAATACTACTTTATCACTTTGGGTCTCAATTTATCTTCTTGTGACTTTGTTTTTCTTTTTCTTTCTTCAATATCCATAGGCTATTGGTTTTCAGTTCCTCTATTGCTAAGCATTGTTTCCCTGGTAATTCTTCTGGTCTTAATCTCAATTTTATTATACTGGAAACATCACCGGAATCAGGACTGAGGTAAGTCATCACAGGGAGTACAAAAAATGACACAAGTTAAATGATATTTTAAATAACAATTTCTGGTTCCTTCAAAGACATAAATAATAGAATGATTCCATTCCAATCATAATGGAATCATTTGATGGCAGAACCGAAAAAAGAAGTCTGGCACCCAAGCAGGGTCCTTTCCCTTAAGGAGAAGAAAAATTATCTCTTTTTATAGCATTCCACAGGCCATCTGCCCATTTAAGAGACTGTAAAATTCTCAATTATGGTCACTAATTAGGTAGCATTTTCCATGTTGTACCCCATGATGTCTCAAACACAATAGGCAGCATGCAGGTGACCCTTCCTTATCATTGTGCCTTTCTAGACTGTAAATCTCTTTATCCTCCACAACATCTATTATAGCCTCTTTTATATTCCAGGTGCTCAATAAATGTTAATTTATTTAATGAATGAATGAATGTAAAGATGGATAGATTTTTCAAAGTGATGTTTTTCAACTCCCTTTCTCTAATTGTAAATTCAGTGCCTCATAAATTCCAGTCTAAGATAATGTGAGCCATAATAAAACAAGAAACACCATAAAAAAAGAGAAATGAACTATAATACAGAGAGAGAGAATTAAATTTCTCCAATTTTTGAAGACAGCGCACAATTTACTAAAGCAGCACAAAGCTGCAATTTACTTTATATGTAATGGGGATTTCCTAGGGCATGGGGTAACATGGAAGTTTCCTCCATCTCAGATGGTTGAAGGATAGGTATCAGGAAAGATAAAATGTTAGCTTTGGTAGTTATTTTGAATTTTGTTAATTTTGAATCCACAATTTTAAGCTTTGCAAGTTTTTTGAATTTCTCTCAAATGCCACCCTTTCCCCCTACATTGTTCATATTTTAAGTTTTTTGACCACTTTATTTTGCATAAGTCTCATCAGGTTAGTTCTTATAAATTTGTAATACAAGCAACAATCTTCATTGTCAGTGGCCTTTTTGCAAAAGTAGGTAAAAGTATTTGTCTGTTCAGGAGAAGAGATTACAAATCAGATAATCTTTTTCACATAAATATAAGCCCATTGAACCCATGGTTCTATTATAATGCGTTACATTTTTTAATCTGTGCTTATTGTTACTGCCCTATTCCATTGGAAAGGGCAAGCAGAAAAGTATATTCAAGTTAATTTTTTATGGTTCCTTTTATAATACAGTCCATTCAAGCCCAAGGTAAATTTCACCAGAAAGGAACATTTGCAAACTACTGGCATTTGTTCATTACACAAGTCTTATATTTCCTGAGAAATACAGTTGTTCAATACCACATCTGATTCCTGAAATAAAGGATTCAACTTATCTTTGTGCCCACGTTTTTCCTTATTATCAGCTATACACCCGAACCTGGGTTGAATCGTGTAAGCACTGGGATTGTCATTTACCGATAATATCTTCATAACCTATGGACAATTCAATTACTCTCTCTGAATGTCCAGTAGCATATTTTGAATCACTGGATTCTTCATTGGTTTTAAAATTTTTAATTTCAGGAGATTTGTTTACATATACTTACTGCTAGTAAGTAAATGCTGGAGGCTTAAATGCTAGGCCTAAGGTAGTACTTACTAGTTCATTAAGACCAAACCTTAAGTTATAGAATAAGTTGGGAGAAGGGAAAGAAAATCACAGAAGGTAGTGACACTTTCTATTTCTACAAGTAACAAATTCTGGTGGTTAATTTGTGAGGAAGGGGACTAGCCCTATATATTTGCCTTTTCCTTTTTCTTTTTTTTTTTTTTTTTTGTAGAGACAGAGTCTCACTTTATGGCCCTCGGTAGAGTGCCGTGGCCTCACATAGCTCACAGCAACCTCCAACTCCTGGGCTTAAGCGATTCTTTTGCCTCAGCCTCCCGAGTATCTGGGACTACAGGCGCCCGCCACAATGCTCAGCTATTGCCTTTTATTTTTTCTTACCCTTACTATTGTTTTATTTCTCTTTTCCTTTCCATCATCTTCTGAAAACAAAATTTTGGATGGGCAGGGAAACCTGATCAGACAAAATGACAAAGGGTTTTGAACTTAGTGACCTGAAAAATAAAAATGATGCTATGAATAGAAAAAGAGAAGTGAGGATGTAGAGCTGAATGTGTGTGTGTGTGTGTTTGGAGTTTGTAGAGAGGTAAAGAAGAGGAGGGAGAAAGAGATTCATTTTTTAATTATTGGGTATGAACACAGAATCATTTCCACATAGCTTACCCAACAGCCAGTAAGAAAAATCCAGTAAGTCTGTTAAGTAGACTCTTAACAGGATCAACTCTTCGTTAGATAAATGACCAAAAAGGAATGAGCAAAAAGTGTACTTTTTACCCTAATCATTTTTAATTGCCCATAAAAGCTAAGTAAATGTATAGTTTCTGCACAGAGGGGTAATCGCTAATGACTGATACTATCCTTAGACTCCTTTTACTTTTCTTGAGATTTTGTATAATGTTGGTCTTTTTCAACTGTAAAGCTGCAGATAGCACCATTCCTGATGAGACCATCACAGTTACTTCCCTGGAGACTACCATAAGAAGACTAAGAAACTCTGAAAGAATATTCTTTTTTTTTTCATGAATCCAGTATTTCATTACTGAAATGGAAAGTAAGAAAGAACTAAAATTCCCTAGGAAAAATTTCCACCATCTCATAATACTTCTTTCTATTAAAACCCAGTGATGTCATATGTTTTTCCCTTCTACATATATGAGCATGTAGTTAAAATTTTGGATTGAGAATAATCTTTTATTTCTCATTAGTCAATCCACCAAAGATTGCATGCTTCTCAGAAGCAATAAAAGAAAGTTCACTTTAGGATAGATCATCATAGAAAAAACACCTAATTTTTAGGCATCTTCCTTTTTTTTTTTTTTTTTGAGATAGAGTTTCACTATGTCACCCTTGGTAGAGTGCTGTGGCATCACAGCTCACAGCAACCTCCAACTCTTGGGCTTAAACAATTCTCTTGCCTCAGCCTTCCAAGTAGCTGGGACTACAGGCGCCTACCACAATGCCTGCTTATTTTTTTTTTTGTAGTTATCATTGCTGTTTAGCAGGCTCAGGCTGTGTTCGAACCTGCCTGCCTTGGTGTATGTAACTGGTGCCCTAACCACAGTGTGGGTGCCAAGCCAGGGGCATCTTTCTTGAGAATGGCTATTCTCTTTTGTTTTGTTTGATTGGGTCACAGATGAGTTGGAAAACAATAGAAAATTTGGACAATTATGTGAAATTCATATTCCAAACTTCACTTTTTTGTATACTAGCTATTTTATGTGGAAATGTATTTTTACCTACATGATCTGGATATTTACCATGATTTTCTTCACTTCAGACTAGCCTAACCTACGAATGGGCTCTTAACATTGCAACAATGGCAATGTTTGTAAAATGCTATTTCCTGGGTGGCAGCACGTCACTTTCTTCTATTTGAAGCTTAGTACTCTGTCATGCAACAAAGATATTTATACAGTAAACAGTTTGTGATGGTGCTATTGGTTATTAGTTGGAAGGATGGCACAAATAATATTTGTTCCTCCAAAAGTAAAGATCTTTGATTTGCTAAAAAATTGTACTTAACGTTTCCCAAGCAAAAGCTGGATGAATGGTAATACCTACCCCTACCTCAGTATACTCATAGTTCTAGGAAGAAGTGTGATGCAATATATAAGAATAACAATGGGGAACTTTTATTGACCTACTTAGGTGAGCATTGCTGGGACAGATCTTGTTCCAAGGCCGTTTTTCTGTAAGTACAGTAGAATCTCTGTAAGTTGACCACCCAGGAAACTGCCACATACTGAGGTGGTCAACATAAGGAAGTAGGCCTATTATACACTGACACATAAATGTGGTGCATGTCCAGTCTATGAAAATCAGGTCAATTTAAGGAAGTGGTCAATGTAGGGAGGTGATCAACTATGGAGGTTCTACTGTATTTTATAAATTTTGCATGGGTACAAATGGCACCCATCATGCCAAAACAGCAGGACATAGTCTTATTCACAAAGTCCTTACCTAACAGACCCTTAAAGCCTGGATTTTCTTGCCTAGAGCTGGGTTTTTGTTTTGTTTGTTTGCTTGTTGTTTTTTTTTTTTTTTTTTTTTTGCTTTTTATCCCTCCTGTTACCTTCCTATGATAGAAACAAACCCACAGAGACTTAAGTGACCCGAATTTTGAGTTTCAGTCTATAAGTGAGGATCACCTCTAGGAATAAGACATCTCAGCCTCCTTCACATTCATTCATGCCACATATGTGTTTCCTTAGCTTTTTGGCCATGGGGCTGTTTTCAGATTAGTTATCAACATTAGTGTCATCTTTTAGACTAATTGGTGAAAAACAAGAAGGATGAGAAAATCCTCCAGCTAATCCTCTGACACTTCTGCTCCTGGTATATCCTTTATTGAACATCTGTTCCCACCTGATCATGCACTTCAGGGGTATAAGCATACTACTAAGCTTGGCTCTGAACAGATCCAAGATTTCATCCCCCACTACCAAGAGAAGCCAACTTGATGGTCTTTAAATTGGAAAAGTTTGGTTCACTCAACATACCTTAACTGAGGGGGTAACATCATAAATGCTGTATTAACTTTCTATTGCTTCTCTATCAAATTATCACAAATTGAGTATCCTATGGTTCTGGAGATCAGGAGTCCAACCTGGGTTTCACTGGGCTGAAATCAAGGTGTCCTGGGGACTACATTCCTTTCTGGAGATTCTAAAGTCTATCCCTTTTGTTTTTCCTTTTTTAGCTTCTAGATACTACCCACATTGTTTACCTTTGTCCTTTTCTTCTTCAAAGGCAGCAATGGCCACTTGAGTCTTTCTCACATGGAATCACCCTAACTCTGACACTCCTGCTTCCTCTCTTCCTTTATCACCCTTCCTTTCTCATCCTGCTTGTTTTTCACCAGGACTGTTGTGATTATATTATGTGATACAGGATAAGCTTTCTGTCACAAGATCCTTAATTTAATCATATGGGTGAAATCCCAAATCTCTTTTGTCATGCAAAGTAACATATTCACAGGTTCCTGGACTTAGGATGTGGACATCTTTGAGGGACCATAATTATGATTATTACCTCAAAGGCTCTAAGAGAGTGTGGCAATGAGCTGGGTAGGGACGCAATTGTTAACGACCTCCCAGTGCAGCATTCCCTCTGTATAATTCCATCATAGTTTTATTTGTGGTAACTCTTATGTCATAGGATATCAGAACCTCCTCAGAACTCTGATTACATTACAATGAGGCAAGACGTCATTTTTCAAGGTTATATTTTATCTTTCAAGTTCATAATGCAGAAGCATTACTTCTGCTTTCTCTAGTTTTCTACTCATCACTAACTGTAATATTGCAAAGACTAAGGTTTTTAAAACTGGAATCTCAATTCTTGTGTATTTCTTGCTTCTCTCTACTCCCACCCCCTCACAGAGGCAAGTAATTCTGACTTCCTTTAATGCCTCAGTTATAAGCAATTTCAGTAGATTCTCTGTGGAAGGTCAAACTGGGAAAGTTATATTTATTGCTATGTAAAGTGATAGTAGGCATAAACAAATTAGTCTTAACTCATTTATCATAATTAATGGGAATTTCTGATTCTCTAATACTTACAAACTAGTGTTATGAAGCAGTGGTAGATTTTAGGAGCTGCAAACTAGTGTTATAAAGCATTTGTAGATTTTAGGAGCCCCAATATTTTCCGTATCATTCTCAGAATTCATTGAAATTCCTACTTGTACACCCAAGTTGATTCCAACAGCCTATATGCAATAGAGCAGCTCATCCACTAACAGGCCTTTCTTAAAAAAACAGAGAAATATATGTATAGTTGATGAAATATATCAGGTAGAGGCTTGGCGCCTGTGGCTCAAGTGACTAAGGCGCCAGCCACATACACCTGAGCTGGCGGGTTCGAATCCAGCCCAGGCCCGCCAAACAACAATGATGGCTACAACAAAAAATAGCTGGGCATTGTGGCAGGCGCCTGTTGTCCCAGCTACTTGAGAGGTGGAGGCTGGAGAATCACTTAAGCCCAGGAGTTGGAGATTGCTGTGAACTGTGATGCCACGGCACTCTACCGAGGGTGACAGCTTGAAGCTCTGTTTCAAAAAAAAAGAAATATATCAGGTAGAAAAATGGCTAAAAATGTTAGAAAAATAAAGAAACTGAAGTCTCGCGTGTGTGAAGTACAATTTTCATCAATAAATTTGGCCTTTTACAATAACCATATTGTAAAATAAAATATAATTTACTCTAACAAATAGAGAATGAATAGGATTTTATAATTCAAACATGCAAGTCAGTTTTGCAAAAGTCACAACTTCAGTGTTAAGTTCTACATTTCTTGAGAGACCATTGTGGAAATTTCTATAAAGGGGAGATTATCACAGGAGAGTCTCTTGCCCTTCTCAGTAGACAAACTAGATAGAATTTCATGATCAATGTCTAGTTCTTCTAGTTCTGGGAGTCTCAGTGGTCACTGGTTTATAAATTCTCCAACCTTCTCACATACTTATACAATGAATAGACAGCATTAGCCTTGTGTTTTGGAAGTCCTCTAAAGATTTTTCATTAAATACCTTTTGGATCTGTGTACACTATTTTCTTTTAATATTTTTTAAAATATTGTGTGTTAGTTTTTACTATATTATTTTTACCATTTACTTTTTTAAATTGAGAAATAAAAATTCTATGTATTTACAGTGTAGATAATATTTGGATGCATGTATACATTATAGAATGGCCAAATCAAGCTAATTAGCATATGTGTTCTCTCACATACTTTTTGCGGTGAAAACATTTAAAATCTACTCACAGCAAATTTTAAGTATATCATACATTGTTGTTAACAACTGTAGTCACCACGCTGTGCAGTAAATCTTTGAACTTCTTACTCCTAACTAAAATTCTTTTAATCTTAACCAGGGTTGCATAAAACAAAGAAATTGAATATGATGTTTTATTCCTTCAATATTTCTGACTTCAAGAGTTAAACATTTTTAACCATTAATCCTACTGAGGATTATTGTAAATAACACATAGAATTGTTTGTTTCCAATCAGTCATTTTTATTTGCAACTATAAACAATTACTTAGTCATTTTTATCAAGTCCTCAATCTACATATTAGCTGAGTACCTTTGGACAAGCCATTTAACCTTTCTTTGACTTGTTTTCCTCCTTTGGTAAGATAGGGGTAATAATTTTAACTATATCTCATAAGAGTGTTGTGAAGATTTAAAGGGAATATATTCAAGAGCTTAGAAAAGTCACTAAAAGCAATGGTATTCTAGGAGACTGGCTTGGGGGCAAAGGAGTGAGTGCTTATTAGTAGCTTTTGCCAACTTCTGTGATATAAATATTCTTACCGTCCTCAATTTCTAGCTACCAACAATTTTACCAATATCATTTAAGGCTCCAGCACACCAATGCAATATAGTAAGTTTCTAATAAATGTTAGTTCCTGTGATTACTAAATCTAAGGGGGTTTTTTTGGTTGTAGTAATGTGTATTTTTATGAACTGTATAAATGTTGAAGGAGGGGCAAGTTTAAAGAGGTAAATGGAGGGACAGACATAGGGACTGTGTAAGTTAAGTGAGTTTTGAGGAAGATTTCAGAAGTTATCTGAATTTGTTTGGATATATGGGCAGAACTGTTTGCATGGGAGAAGAACACATACAGTAAACCTTCACTTAACCTTGTCAATAGGTTCTTGAAAACTGCAATTTTAAGTAAAATGACATACAAAGCAATTTTACCGTAGGCTAATTGATACAAATAAGAGTTTAGCTCCTATGACATATTTCTGGTCACAAAAACATCACCAAATTTCTAAATAAAGACCAGAATACATGCAATATTAAAGATTGAAATAAATGTCAGCTGTACTTGTGAATGTTGTACATTCAACAAAGATCAGTTATCTCAAAGTGAAATAATTATTTGCCCAATGAATCTGGTTCAGGGGTTTGCATGGCCAGAGCCTATACCCTGGCAGCTCAGGGCACAAGGCAGGAACCAGCCCTGGACAGGAGCCATTCCATTGTAGGGCACACTCACATGCACCCACACTCACTTAGACTGGGGCAGTTTAAACACACAGATTCCGTTGACACATAGCACATCTCTGGAATGTGGGAGGAAACTGGAATACCCAAAGAAGACTCACACAAACATAGAAAGTGCAAGCTCCACATAGACAATGGCTTTGGATGGGAATTGATTTCTTTTTTTCTCATCAGTGTTATAATAAAATAACTTTGAACAAAACCTGCTGTGTAAGTCGATTAAGTAGCAGTCTTGAGCGAAGTTTAGAGTAGAAATAAGCCCAGGGGCAAAGAATCAAAAAATATATGTACCAAAAGCCTACGTGTACTGAAATGGATTTGTGATTCCTAAAGTGACTTCTTGATATGGCAATCTTAATTCTTTTTGAAGAAAATAAACTGTTTTGGTTAAACTCTTTTTTTTTTTAGGGTGAGAATGTGGTAAGGACAATTACTCAAGTTAGCATGTGAGTCAGGGGTACAGTGAGGATAGTTCTGGTAAGCATGTGTTTGAATGGGTTTCCAGGAAACTAAGTTGCTGGATGTCGGGTAGAGAAGCTATCTGGAGGTGGTTGTTGATCCAAAGTTGCCCTAAGTTGCTCAAGAGCACTGATTCACAGATTTTTCCCCAATCCTTACTATGAATTGGCTGTTCTCCCTTCTCATCACTAAACAGTTTCTTCACCCTCCATTTTATTTGTCTTAAACATACCTTAAACATAGTTTCTGTTCCCTTATAACATTAGTTCATAGAAGATACAATCCAAAAAACAAAATTTTTTTTTCAGATCACAGGAAAAGACAAAAAGAAATCATAATCTCTAGGTATGCCCTGCATATTTGCGAATTAACCAGTACTCAGGAGATCCTTAGGCATTATTTCCCGGGATTACCTATGTCCTTTTGAAGAAAGACCTGGTCCCCTAATATATTAGTCCAGGAACGTTTACTTCTTTATGTTGCCAATGAAATATACATGCGAGAATTCTGTGATTCTTAATCCTTCTGTTATTTATCTTCTTAAAATATATTGGGCTAGAAATTATAAATGTCCAAAGTTAATATCTTGGTTTTCTTTTATCCAGAGCCCTAGGTGAGTCACATAGAATGCTGAAAGTTATTCCCTGGTCTACTTGAATCTGATGCAAGAGGAAATCAGCAGGAAAATGGGCCATTCACGGAAGGACCTGAAAAAGCAAGAGAGGTGGGAGGGAAAGGCTTAAGAATCCCACGACTTTCCACTGCCATCTAAGCTGCTCACTGTTTGAGTTCCAGGAGGAGGTCATCTTACCCCACAGGTCTGTTGTGGGACTTGATTTTGTAAAGCAATGCAGTATTGTGCTATTGAAAGGACACTGGACTTAGATTCATGAGCACTGAGCTCACAGGCTGACTTGGGCTCCTGCTGGTGGGGACGCTGTGTTGGTCACTTTACCTCAATGAGCTTCCACGTCCTCAACTGAGTATAAAGGAATTGAACCAGACTCTTTGCCATTCAGCTGTAAACACTGATACATTCTAGGAAAAAAAAAAAAAAGAACAAAGCAAAGGGGAAGAAGTGAAAAAGAGAGAGAAGAAAGAATACAGAAAGGTCCAAAGAACTTTTCAAAGACTACTTTTTGCCTTTCTGTAGATGTTTCATCTCTTCTTCCTTTGTTCTTAGGTCTGTGAGTCTGCTTTCCTATCATTTACTATCTCATCCACTACCTGCTACTGTTTTACTAATAGCTGGCCTTGTTAAGAACCCCTGTTTTCACTGCTAATTTTTCATGTGCTTCTATGAGATTTAATACAACAAAGGTAGAAATGAGTTTATTGTGAAATAACATTGTTAATCTTAACTTATTCCTTTGACTTATCTATTTTTATAGCAGGGTAAATATTGTTAGACAATGGTGGAGTTTTTTTTTTAAAGCATGCTTTCACTGTCCATTTATCTTATAATATGACCCAACCCTATTTTAGGTCATTCTGAATTCAGCCTAGTATAATGAAAATATATTATGAAAACAGTCGTTTAGGAGATTTCCTGTGTAACAGCCAAATCATGTGCTTTGTCTCTGCTGTTTTCTTTTTTTTCCATGAGCTAATTTTTCACAATAGCAGAGGAGATAAATATAAGCATACAGTCCCTTTGTTCTAAGGATATTGTCCAACTAGTGGAACAATATTGCATCTTAAATAACCATGAGAAAAAATGAGTTGCTTTTTCCATATCTTTTGCTTCGTTTGTCTCTGCCCAGTGACCTAGGAATTAAAACATAAGCTGTTTTCACTGTTGGATTGAAAATATTTATATATTTAGTAAAGATTCATGTGTTATTTAATTCTTTATTATTTCTTATATTTGTAGTAAAATTCTGAACATTAAAAGTGTTAAATCTCCATGTTTGGCTTATGATACTCTCTTAGGAAAGTGAAAATGAATGAAAATCCTTGTATTTCACTACTGTGTGTGAAACCTCTCTTCCTCTCTGTCTCCCACCCCCTAAAAGATTCAGTGGCTGTTTCCAGCTAATCACAAAATCACAAATCACATGTGCCTGGTCTAACCAGCAGGAGTGCCTTCAAGTTGGCACCTACATTCTTTCAACATGACCCCATTAGCTTAGAGCATTCCTTACATGTATTCTTTTGGTTTTGCTATTAGATACCAACCTTTGTAAATTGATTAGATCACAACAGTTTTGAATTTAGCATAAATCATTGCCCTGAATTTTTCTGTATTTCTGGTATCTCAGCTGAATTGTGCTAGATTAGATAGAATAACTTAATGCTGTGGTTCTCAAACATCTTGGTCACAGGACCCCTATCTGCATTTAAAAACATTATTGAGGGCCCTGAAGTGTGTTTTTGTGATATGAATTATGTCTTTTGATAGTTACTATATTTGAAATTAAAACTTACAAATATTAAAAATGAAAATATATGAGCATACATCCTATTAGCTGTGAGAGTGATGCCAACCTCTTATATCATATAGCTTCTGGAAAACTCCACAGCACACTTGTGAGAGAATGAGAATGAAAAAGGCAACTAATGCATTGGTATCATTATGACATTAAATTTTTTTGATTATGTGGACCCCCCCGAAATGATCTCAGGGACGATACTAAACGACCACTGTTTTCAAGTCTAGGCAAAGAAGGAAACCACCTTATGAGAAGATTTCAGGAGTCTTTTTCAGAGAAACTCCTTACTAAACAGTGGTCTCCACGGTACCTGAGCATTTCCATGTATAACCAAAACTTTAAATCGGGCCACTGCCTTTCTGGGAGCTCCTGCTCAATGTACAGAGACCTAATTAATCCTCATCCATCACTAATAATTCAGTTTAATCATCTTATTAAATGGCTTGTCAGCTATGTTTCAGGATACTGAGAAGCTTGGATTAGGATAGTCATGTTTGATGGGGAGGATTTGGGAGGCTTACTGAGAAATAGAGAAGGAAGGGGTGGCTGGAAGCATGCCCCCACATTCTGGCTTTCTGCCCTGTGTGACTTGTGCTCCTCCTACCTCCCAGGAGGGGCTGATGAACTTATCTTAAACTCTCAATTAAGGGTGCTTTTTTGTATTTGTGAATTAGAAAGAGGTAGCATGGGCTTTGCATAATTCAGTACAATTGGGAAAGTTGTAAACTTTTTAGGCACTTAGAATAATTCATTCACATAGTTTTCTTCTTAGTAAAAATTTAGAAAAATTCCAGGGTGGTGGCAAACCAGCTCAAAGACAGGGGAAAACAAAAGAACTCCTTTGTGCTTGACTAAAATTGAAACTGAAAATGAGGATTTTTTTTTTTTTTGGTAGATATTTGTCAATCACTGACTACACAACAATTTACAAATCTAGGTTCAAAAAGTATGAAATACATATTACTACTAGGAATCATAAGGCTTTGGTTGAAACAATTTTCTGAGCCAACTGTTTTCTATGGTTATTCCTAGCTTATCAAGAAAGGGTATTCTAAAATAAAGTTGCCTAAATTATTTTCTCACAACTATAATGTTTCTATTTTTTGTATTTGTTCTCAAAATATTCCAGATTTGTTCTGAATCCCACACCCTCAGTTTCTCAAGCTCATTCACTAACACAAGGTCATGTAGAGCTGTAATCCAAGCTGAGGAAACCAGCATTTGCAGACATCACAAGCATTTGAGCCTTGTCAGGTCAGGAAGGTATTACATTCCATTTTTGTAGGTGTGAAAAATGAGGGTCCAAGCTTTTCAGAGAGTTTCCTTGAGTAGCATTTTAAATGTGCGTTGGCGCGAGGTGTGGTGGCTCACGCTTGTAATCCTAGCACTCTGGGAGGCCGAGGGGTGTGGATTGCTTGAGCTCATGAGTTCAAGACCAGCCTGAGCCAGAGTGAGACCTCATTTCTAAAAATAGGCAGGCATTGTGGTGGGCACCTGTAGTCCCAGCTTCTTGGGAGACTGAGGCAAGAGAATTGCTTGAGTCCAAGAGTTGGAGGTTGCTGTGAGCTATGATGCCAAGACACTCTACCAAGGGCAACAAAGTGAGATTCTGTCTCAAAAAAAAAATAATAATAAATGCATAGTGGCTGGAACTCCAACTTAGAATTCCAGGTTTCCTGTTTAGTTAACTCTCTTTCCTCCCCACCCATGTGGTGATTCATCCCACATCCTATTTTTCAACATATCCTATTTGCTCCATCAGTATATGTAGAATCAAGCCTCTATCTCCAATCCTACCACCTGGCCCAAACCATCATTCAGCTGTCCAGTGTTCTTTCTTCTCTACTGCACATTGGAAGAAGAGTTATCTTGGGGCCACACATGAAATAAAACACTACAAACACTAACAAAAGCTGAAGGGAAAAAAAAAGATCTATGCATGATTTTCACAATATCTGAAACCACAGGTAAGCAAAACAATCTTCATATAATTCACTTGCAGCCTGTGAACTGCAGGTTGGATGCCCCTATTTGGGCAGTGCCATCAAATCTTCCTGCTTCTGCTTTCTCCCCTTTTCAGTCTATTTTAGTAAATATAACTATTCTAAAATATATCTAGCCATATCATGTCATTCTTCTGCAAAAACTAAGTGCTTTCTGTCTCCCATATAATAGAAGCCAAAAGTCTTTACATGAGCTATCAGACGCTACACAGTGAGGCTCCCTGATACTCTCTGAAACCATCTCCTACTACTTTCCTGGGCACTAGCCTTCCTGCCACCTTACCAATATTCTAAGTGTGTCTCTACCTGGGGGCCTTGGCACTTAATTCTTCTCTCTGCTGGAATGTTCTTCCTGTAGATAGCTGCATGAACCTTATAACCTTTCCCCTGAAAAACACCCTCATCTCCCTTCCTTGCTTCATTTTTCTCCATTGCTCTCATCACCATCTAGGATGTTATATGGTTTACTTGTGTATTTTGTTTATGATCTGTCTTCTTTGTAAGCATCATGAAGGCAGAAATTTTTATCAGTCAGATAATTTTTTTGAATGAATTGTTTTTCTGCTAATACCTTGTGGCAGGAAGAAGTAGTTTAAACTACACTACATTGGTGCTTCCTTCCTGCCTTCTAGAAGAGTGATTGAACTAGATAGTAGGAAATAGACTCTTAGAAATTGGTAGTTGTGAGGCATAGGAACCAGCATAAAGGATTTGAAACCAAAATAACAGGGTTTATAGCCCATCCTTGGCATTCAGCATGTATTATCATGCCCAGTCACTTCATCTCTTTGGATTTGCATTTCCTTGGGTATAATTTGGTGTGTGCACCAGTTCTCTTCCCTGGGTTGCTCCAAGGTTCAGGTGAGAAGGGTGGTGTTCTCCAACGTGCCAGCTTATATGCTGAGGGCTGTCTGCTCCATGATCTCAAGACTCTCACTGAAACAGCATGGTCCTCCCCTCTCCAGTGGCCTTTCCAGCACCTCCTTACCCACCTCCTTATCCATCAGCTGGTCCTTTGGTCAGAGCAGACATAGAGTTGAAGAGGAAGTGGGAGCATCAGCTGAACAGAGACAAAAGCCCCTGGATTTGCTTTAAGGGAAGCAGAGACCTTAATGCACCACCAGAATGACTTGGCCCTTTGTCTTTGTCCTTCTGCTGAGCACAAAGGAATAAAAGACAAAGGAGTTAAAGTTCTTTCTATTTAGCACCGGCTTTCTGAGGACAGTGTTGCACTCTTACTCTAGAGTATTACCAGCTATGACCTCAGAGATGGCAGACAGCCCTTTGGAATACATAAAGAGGATGCTGAAATTGACTTTCCTGAACTCTTCTCCTTAGAGTTTTGTTGGTTTACAAGAACTGATAATACATCATTATAGGAGGACTTTGCCAGAGCTTAAGAAGTTCCAGAGAACTCAAGAGATATTTTGTACATTTTAACCTGACTCACTGACTCAGAACACTCAACTCAGAAGGTTGGAACTCTTTTTCTAGAAGTGTTTTTATTTTCCAGTCCAACTGCAGAAAGGCAATGAAGCACAGCTGCTTGGGGGCACATTTCAAATACCACATGATTCTGGATCTGGTGGTGGTGTTTAGCTGTATCTAGTAATTTCTTTAACTAGTATGCATGTTGGTTTTTCTTATAAATCAAAGACAGTCTTATAAACACAGTCAGCTTTCTGTATCTGTGGGTTATACATCCATGGATTCAACCAACAATGGATCAAAAAATATTCAATAAAGAATAATACAGCAAATATGACACAAACTAGAAAAACAATATAGTACATAGCAACTATTTACATAATGTTTACATTATGCATTATATAGGTTTGTAAGTGCCTAGAGATGAGTAGATAGGAGGATGGGCATAGGTTATATGCAAATACTACACCATTTTATATAAGGGACTTCATAGGAAGTCGTGGATCAACTCCCCCATGGATAGCGAGGAACTGACTGTATCTCATCTAAAAATAAGGCAGGTGATGGCTTTAATTAAATGCTCTTAAATTAAATTAAAATAAATATTTTGAGTAATAGGCCAGATAACTCTTAGGCAAGAAACCTCAGGAAGCACTGAAATTTCAGTAACCATTTGTAAAACAATGAGCAGTCTGTGGGAAGCACATTGATTCTCTTCTGAACCTCCAGGGGTGGGTGGGACAGGTCCCCAAGTGTTTATGAAACACTGCCTAAAAATATCTTAGATCTTACTTCCCCTTTCTACTTGTCCCAGTGGGTTTCTGAGAGGCTACATGAGTACTGAGACTGCTCAAATATTGTTGGAACCACTCAGGGGAAGGAGATGTTATTCTCTGTTTCATTGTAGAGCTAACTTTAATTTACAGATCTCTTAGAAAGAGAGAATGTATGCCCTGAGAGAACTCCAGGCCTAATAAAATGATATTGTATGTTATTTAACCAGATCCTATCACCCTAGTGTCCTCAGAAGTCACCACTTGTATAAACAAAAGTCAGCAACAGTTTGAGACCCAGCGGCTCAGGAGTCCACTGGCATAAAAGGCCCTGGGTAAACGGAAACTTCTGATATGCACCAAATAGCATCCCAGGAGTCTGTGGGAGAAGCTGAATAAGAATCATAGAAAGTCAGCAGTAGAAGAGATCTCAGAAATGAGGAAATTGAGGTCTACCAAAGTGAAGGAGTTCACTGAGTTCACACAAGCCTCACTCCTTTGCTGGGATAGAGCTTAACAGCACCAACTCTCCGTGTTGTTACAAAGACTGTCATGCAGCCTGATGGTGTCTGCTTCAGGGCCCAGGCTCAGCTGAGAAAACCATTGCCTAAGTTTATATGAATTTTCAGGACTTCAGAGTTTACTGGATCCCAAAACTTTCCTGGATAGCTTCCCTGTGTGACGTTCAATCTTGTTCCTATCACTGTTTTTTGATGCGCCTCCAGCTTCATTGGCAGTGAAAAGGTACACATCCGGTTTGATGGATAATATGTACAATTCTGACCTTACACTGCGTTCTGGGAAATACCTTTTCTGCTACATAGATTTTCTTTGGCTAGAATCCTCTTCATTGTTTTCATCAAGGATTTTTTTTTTTTTTTTTTTTGAGACAGTCTCATTATGTCGCCCTCGGTAGAGTGCTGTGGCGTCACAGCTCATAGCAACCTCAAACTCCTGGGCTTAAGCAACTCTCTTGCCTCAGCCTCCCAAGTAGCTGGGACTACAAGCACCTGCCACAACACCCAGCTATTTTTTTGTTGCAGTTCTCATTGTTGTTTAGCTGGCCCGGGCCGGAATCAAACCCACCACCCTCAGTGTATGTGGCTGGCACCGTAACCACTGGGCTACTGGTACTGAGCCCAAGGATGTTTTTTTTTAACACCACGTACCTTAGTGAGAGAACCCATGAGCAAGTGTGAGAGTGCATTTTTGCCTGGAAAGGGGACAGTTTCCAGATAAGTAAAGCTAAAAACCAAAAAAACCCCCACAAAATCTCAAGAATCACTCATGAAGCAAGACTTGACTTGTCAAGCCAGACTTGAATAAATTTCCATTCATTGTCATCAAGATTCAAAAGCTAAACAAATATTCAAAAGAACACACTACATTTCAACAGTGGTTAAAAAGAAGAAAAAGAAACCCAGTGATTTCATGTTTGGGGTTCATGTTTGGTTTTATCTATTGAACAAAGAAAAGAGATGGAATGGAGGTGTCGATGTTATGTGTATTAGATGAAGTTTGTGATAATTAAATTTTACACTAAATAAATATATAATAATTTTATGACTGTAAATTTCATTTACTATTTGTGAATAAATTCCATTAGAAAGTAACACTGCATTTCTCTTTACTATTTTACAAAGAGAAATGCAGTTGTGTTTATGGTGTTTGGAATAGCAGCATGTGTCTTGCAATGGAACTTATCAAATTCCATTTCAGGCACCTCATTCTGCTGGATCTTCAGAGGTAGCTGCAGAGGAAGGCATATAAAACCCTGGCTGGGGGAAATTTAACTCCTAAACATAGACAAAATAAAAGTACTTGTGTGTGTTTAGAAATGACTTGTGGAAATTCCTGAAGTACACGTAGCATCATAAATAGAAAATAAAATTTAGAAATGTACTGTTCATTCAGTATACTTTGATTCTATATAATTATATATATAATGCTATTATGTTTTAGATATAGGTGATAGGGAATAAAATTGGCCAAATGTTGATCATTGATGAAATTGAGGCCCATTATACTCTTTTCTCCACTTTTGCCTATGTTTAAAAATCTCATATTCCAAAGTTTGAAAAAGGACTCAATCCAACTTTGCTAAGCAAGAACACTAATATTGCCTCTATTTTCACAACATATTAAATTTTGACATATTTTCATCTGGTTTCCAAATAAAATGTTTCTTTAACAATCTTGAATACCAATACTCTGGGTATTTATCAATAGAAATGTAATCCCAAATACTCTGCACTCAATCTTCCACAAAAGCCTAAGTGTTACAATGATTGTACATTTATTCTCCTGACAAATGTCCTAGTGCAAAATAGTTGACAGAAAGTCCAGGTACTGACACAGTTTGGATAATAAGACAGGATTGAGTTTTGGACTTAGAAGAAAATAACCATGGTTAGGATAAATAGCAGGGGGATTTCTAATAGTTTCTTTTTCCACTTGACTTTCTTGATCACCAACACTTTCTCAAAGGGTATATTCTTGCAGACTATAAAGTAGGAGTGATAATCACTTCATATCTTCTGTCAGTATTACTGTCTTCCTCTATGACCAAAGTGTTTCTGCTCATAGCTCAAACTGGATACAGACTGGAGGCCACCCATTTGGGTAGGTCTCATAATTTCTGAAGTTATACCATATATAGTATTACTGAAAAGCTTTAAACATATATTTGTCATCTTCAAATACTGTAAGTTACTATAGTCAGCTTCAAGCACATTTTCAAACTCAGTACTGTTAACAAAACCTGGGAGTCATGCCTTTTCTACTCCTGGGTCATCTCATGGTGATCCTTCAGGCTGATTGACTAAAGACACAGAATCCATCTATTTAGCATGTACTCCTTGACTACATAATCTTAGCCCATTACACAACCATTAGCACTTCTTGCTCTTTGTGGATAAGGCTAGGAGAAGCATTTGTAACCACTGTCAGTTTTTGCTGAAAAATGATGCCGGAATCAAGTACATTATACTGCTTAATGCTCCAAGTGAAAAACAATACTAGAAAAAAACTATTGCTATCTGAAAGGACTTTCTGTCTCTGATTATATATAGTCTTGCATGACAAATTAACATTTTGGTCAATGAGGAAGTGCATATTCATCCATGGTCCATAAAATCAAAATGGAGCTGAAAAATCCCTATGCTCCAGTAATATAGCACAGTGCATTACTACCATGTAAACAATTCTACTGTGCCAGTTGTATAAAAGTATAGCAAATATAATTATGTACAGTACATAATGCTTGATAATGATAATAAATGACAGTTATTGGTTTATGTATTTATTATACTTTAATTATTTGGGGATGCATCCATTGATTAAAAAAATGTTCACTGTAAAACAACCTCAGGCAGGTCCTTTAGGCGATAACTCAGAAGAAGTCATAGGAGATGATAGTTCCAGGCATGTTATTGCCCATAAGACCCTCTGCTGGGACAAGATGTGGAGATAAAACCTAGGAATATTGATGATGCTGATCCTGTGTAGGCCTAGGCTAATATGTGTTGTAGTGTCTTAGTTTTCAACAAAATAATTTAAAAATTTTTTAAAATTAAATAGAAAACCCATTATAGAATAAAGATATAAAGAAAGAAAATATTTGGGGGGCAGCTGTGTAAAGTGTTTATATTCTAAGCTAAACTTAATTCTAAAAGAGTCAAAAAGTTAAAACGAATTAGAAAGTTTATAAAGTAAAAGTATACAATAAGCTTAGATTAATTTATTACCAAATTCAGAAAAGTTTCAGGATATAAAATCAACATACAAAAATCAGTAGTGTTTCTATATACCAGTAACTACTAAGCTGAGAACCAAATCAAGAAGGTAATCCCACTTACAACAGCTACACAAAAATAATAATAATAAAATATCCAGGAATATATTTAAGCAAGAAGGTGAAAGATCTCTATAAGGAAAACTACAAAACACTGGTGAAAGAAATTATAGATGGCAGAAACAAATGGAAAAACATTCCAGACTCATGGATTAGAAGAATTAATATCTTTTTAAAGTGACTACACTGCTCAAAGCAATCTAAGGGATTCAATGCGATCCTTATCAAAATCAGCTTAAGATGGATGAAGAACTTAAATGTAAGACCTAAAATTATAAAAATACTAGAAGAAAACTTAGGAAAAAATCTTCTGGACATTAGTCTGGACAAAGAATTCATGAAGAAAGAAAAAAAATATGTAGAGATAGTGTAGTCTAAGTGCACAGTGTTTATAAAGTCTACAGTAGTCTGTGGTAATATCCCAGCCCTTCATATAGTGAATATGTGAGTAGCGAGTGCACTACTCCTTCTCTGACTCCCGTAGGGCAACTTCCAGCCTTTCAAATTCCACTGGAAGGGCTCTATGTGGGTATACCCTTTTTATATTTTTTCAAATTTTTATGGTACATTGTTTCTGTTTACATACACAAACGCCTACCTTTGTGCTACACTGGCCTATAGAATTCAGTACAGTAACAAAAGGCTATCCCAGATTGCCCCAGTGTGTAGCAGGCTATTCCATCAAAGTTGGTTTGGGTCAATTACTCTCTATGATGTTCACATGATGACAAAATCACCTAAAAACACATTTCTCCAAAATTTATCCCCATCATTAAGTGAGGTATGACTATAAGTGACTACTTTTTCCTTCTTGTCTTGATTAAGAAGCCAAGGTCCCATTAAGAAATTTTTTTCTGATTATTAAAATAAGACATACTCATTATAGAAAATCTGTGACATACAAACAAATTAAAATGAAGGAAGTGGAGATATCACAAAATAACTCACTATCTTACTATCTGGAAAATCCACTCTTAGCAGTTGTTGTAAGAACCAAATGTGCTCAATGGATGGAATTTTATTTACCATTGTGGTTGATTTAAGAGTGCTTACCTTTTAGTTTAGTTTCAATTTTGCCAATTTACCCCCTTTTCAGTATGTGTATTTTGAAACAACTTCAAGTCACACTTGAGAAAATGAGTGGCAAATAAAAATTAATCCTTAAATTAACATGGTAGTATATATGAGGCAAGTCTGACCAAGTTTAGGTTGCCTGACACAATATCTACACAACTATGGAATTATGAAGATTCATCAGATGAGTTACTGGTTACACACAGAAACTTACAAAGTACTAAAAAATAATGATAATAAAAACAGCTAGCATTTGATGAGCACGTTGCTATTTTATCATAGTGTTGACAGCTGTCATATGTCATGTCACTTAATATTCACAACAACCCTATGAAAGGATACCATCATTTCATTTATAAACAATAAAAAACTCTAGAAGCTTGAGAAGGCCTAGTAATTTTCTCAGGTATAAACTGGCAAACTAGTTTACTGCTAGATGAAAACAATTTTGATGTATTAGAAATTTTTGAAATGATTTTCATGAACTAAATCCCAGCCTTTGATTATTAAATAGTCCACTAGTTTCTGAGGTAATTAAAGAAGAGATGGGGGTTACACTGAGGTTAGTATAGCTGTGTAGAAATATCATTCCTCTAATAGAAGAAACAAATAGAAGTAAACAAGACATTTTTCTGACCTATTGAAAAACCATTTCACTGGAGATCAATGAAATAGAGAGAATAAAAGAGAAACTGGCTTCAGAAAACTAGAGAATGGAGAAGGGTGAACAAAGAGCTGTTTCTATCCTGAGGTAGAGTCAGGAGGAAAAAATTTCTGGCTTGATCACATGGTTGGGCATTTGTTTCAACAAGTGTTTATTGAACATCATTTATGAGGAATGTATTCTGCTTGGCTCTAATGATATAAAATAAATGACAGGATCCTTTTCTCTAGAGATACTCAGAGAAACAAGCACATAAACTGGAGTAGTGATGGAGTTCAGCATGATAAATATTGCAGGCAGACAGACCCAAAGGTGCAGAGGGAGGAGGTAGGAACAGCAGGTGGGGCAAAGGAAGGGAAGCCTGAGTCTTTGGTGTGGGGTGGGTAGCAGAGAAGGGGGCATGAAATGAGCAGGAAAGCTAGGCTCAGTTCACACCACAGCTAGGCTCAGTTCACACCACAGCTAGGCTCAGTTCACACCACAGCAGACCTGTCCAATAGGGAGTTTGCTTTGCATCTTGACCCTGAGACTAAGAAGATGTAAGATCTAATATTAGATGAATTCAGCTGAATTGATGAATATTTCTCTGATTCAAATATCTGATTCCTTAGACTCAGAATTATTCCAAGCCTGTGATGGACACAATGTAAGGATAGGTGGCACATCTCCTATGTGAGGGACACAACAACAACGAGGACCTTACCTAACAACGCAAACATTGTAACCTATTTGTACCCTCATATTAATCTGAAATTTAAAAAAAATTGATATACTATACTTTATTCTGGCATATGGCTGTCAATATCAAATAAATAACAAGGAAACTTCTTTGGTTTTGACAATGTTACACAGCACAGTGGAGACAGAGGAATTGGGTACTATATCCAGTTTCTATTATTTTTTTCTACACTGAATAGTACATGGGCCCCCATCAGAATAACAGTAAAATCATTGAGTCAAGGAGCCCAGGATTTGTTATGTTCAACACTTATATTTTGCAGATAAAGAACTATAAGTTATTTCAGATTACTCACACTGATAATGATGTGACTTTGTTTTTGAGTAGAAAGGCTTCACAGGTAGCTTCACTCAGAGCTGGTTAGGAAAGGAAGAAAAAATATGATAATAGTATCAGGCAAAATATTGTGACTCATAGCCCCATAAATCAGGCTAGAATGTTGTGTTCCTTTATCAGCTGGTCATTGGGAGTCCCACTGAGGCAGCTGAAGTGGTTGAGAGAGAGATGACCATGTAACGTGAGCAAACCCACTGAAAAAATGGTCACTCACATACACCACTTAATTTCATCTTCAGAGCTAGTATCTCGAGGCCCTCAGAGCCTGTCATGTATATACTAATATCATTTGATGGTATAATATAATTGAGACCACCTAAGACTATGGCTCAATAGTTAAATCTCAAAGAGTTATTTGGTATCCTAGCGATCAAATATGACATGCCAGGGTTCAATTGCAAGTCAAGAGCTGTTTCTCAAAAAGAAATAGTTCTGTTTTATTTTTCTGGAAAAGATGTGGCTTTGAAACAAAATCAAAGGGTTTTGAGTTGGAATCTCCTGTTGGGACTTGCCACAGGCTCCTTACTGTATCTTCATCTGTTATAGATAGTTTGTGCGTCATTGCACCTGCCCAGGTAACCTTCTGTTCCGGGGGGTCCATAGACCTTCTCCTTGCCTCTGCTGTTTCTTCTATCTCCCTATACATGTGCTAATTCTCTTCCCCCAAGAGGGTAGGAGTTTGGCATTTTATAAAAATAAAAATAGTTTATTATTATTTTGCCCCTGCCACAACCTCTCCCCAGGGCAGTGAGAAAAAGATCACCAGTTGGTATAATGCATAGAAGGAAAATGGGAAGAAATGGGAAGGAGGAAAAATGGAAACTAACATCTCATAATAATATTTTGGTTCATGCCTGGAACATCATTTTCTCATCGACAATCATTTTCTCCTTAATCTGAACAAGAGGAAAGCCAATAGCTACTTTTAAACATTGGAAAGGCAGTTCTGTGGAAGGGGAAAAAGATGTAGTCTTTGGAGGTTTTAGTGAGTTGAATTGTATCCTTCAAAATTTAGGTCCATATCCTAATTCTCAGAGTCTGTGAATATGACTGCATTTGGAAAATGAGTTTATACAGATGTAATTTAAGGTAAAGTTCTTGGGATGAAATCATCCTGAATTATCTGGGCATGCCCTAAAGTTCAGTGGAAAATGTCTTTATAAGACACACACAGAGGGGAGAGGAAAGCAATGTGACCATGGAAATAGAAATTTGAGTGAGTGTGGCTTCAAGTCAAAGAGCACCTGAAGCCGCTGCAAACTGGAAGCAGCTGCAAACTGGAAGCAGCAATGAACAGACTGTCCATTGAGTCTATGAAGGGAATGCATCCCTGACAACATCGTGCTTTTGGACTTGTAGCATCCAGAACTGTGTGAGAATAAATTTATATTATTTTAAAATCACCAACACTGTAGCAGCCATAATAAACTAATCAAAGATCCAGACATCAGGGCTAGAATCAACAGGCAAAAAGTAAAAGCATGAACTTTTTTTTTTTTTTAGAGACGGAGTCTTACTTTGTCTCCTTGTCTCCTTTGGTAGAGTGCTGTGCTGTCACAGCTCACAGCAACCTCCAGCTCTTGGGCTTAGCTGATTCTCTTGCCTCAGCCTCCCAAGTAGCTGGGACTATAGGTGCCTGCCACAACGCCCAGCTATTTTTTTGTTGCAATTTGGCCGGGTCTGGGTTTGAACTCACCACTCTTGGTATATGGGGCTGGCACCCTACTCCCTGAGCCACAGGCGATGCCCAAGCATGAACTTTCTAATTATTGGAGCTGTTCAAGAGTGTGAGAGGCTGAGTGATGAAATAGTTAGCTTAGGTAATTGGAGTTATAGTTCAGCAGTTTAATGATCAGGAGAGAAAGAGTTCACAGAAAGAAACTGGAAGTCTTTCAAAACTTTTACCACATTTTACCACGTATAATTTGCACCCACATTTTTTGCCCAAACTTTCAGGAAAGAAAAGTCTTTCATTTTAATGTTTTAATTTAAATTTTTATTTGCTTATACTTCAGTACTTGTTTTTACATTATAAAGGAATTTAACATTTTTTAACATAGTGTGGTACAAGAAATTTTGTGTAACATCACAAAACACAAGAACAGATACAAGGTACAAGAAATTTTATGTACCAGTAACAAATAATACTACCCATGTATAATACACATCCTGATTTTTCCCTCAAAATTTTAGGCAAAAAGGCCAGGTGGCTCTGCCTGTAATCTCAGCTCTGTGGGAGACTGAGGAGGGAGAATTGCTTGAGCTGAAGAGTTTGAGACTTGCCTGAGTGAGAGGGAAACCCCATTAAAAAAACTGAAAAAACCCAATTGGGCACCATGGCAAGTGCCTGTAATTCCAGTGGCTTTTGGAGGCTGAGGTAGCGGGATGCCCACAGCCTGAGTCTGAGGTTGCAGCGAGCTATGATGTTGTTGCACTCTGCTCAGAGCATACGGTGGGACTCTATCTCAACAACAAAGGAAAAAAGCAAGGAAATAAAAAGAAAACAATAAAAAATAATTTTGGCAAAAAAGAAGCACATTGTGTATGACAAAATATAGTATGTTCTTATTTTATCAAACTTCCGTATTTCTAGCCATAGTTTTCTGGAATCACTGCTTAGGAATTTCCAGATTTTACTGATACTGTTGCCCACAATTGAATTAAGAATAACACAGATCCAAACAGGAAAATTAGTTTCCAGGGAAGGAAAAAGTCACTGTTGACCATGCCTGGAAAATAGGTTAGAAGGACCAGGCAGAGCTTCATAGCTATGCAGTCGACTCATCTGGTTTTTATGCTTGCGGAGGAACAGACTTCTAAACATACAAAAAAGAAGCCAACTACTTTATGTTAATTTGACCTCTTTCTTTGGACAGCCCATCTGGGGACACAAAACACACAATTTCAGTGCCCTTTAAAGTCAGCTAAACAATTTTCTTTGAGTTTGAGACAGTGGACAATCAATACTCTGAATCCAATTAGATTATCTTGTTTGATGACTATTTGGAAGCCATAGGTAGGAGTTCTTAACCTGGGCTTAGGGTATGTAAAAGGACAACTCCATGATCTTCTTGAAATCATAAAGAAAATTTTTGCTGTCTGTAAGGACTTTGGTAACTTTCATATCACCAAGTTCGATGATGTTTTGTTTTTACTTTTCTGTGTCTCACACTAGACTCTCTTGAAACTGACTCTCCCATTACCATCTATGACACTATTTTTTCTTTTTTTGATTTTCCCCTCATCTTTCCAGCCCATCCTCCTGGACCTAAACTTTAAAATTTGCAGTTCTTAAAAACTTGGATGTAGGCCCTTTAATTTTCTCATTGCATACTCTTTCCCTGTGTGATCTCATCCACGTCCAATTATACACTCACAATTCCAAAACTGCTACTTAACTCAGATCTTTCTCCAGGCTCTAGATATGTGTATCCAACTGCCTACAAAACATTTTCTACTAGGTGTCTCATGGGTAACACAAACTAAACAGGAAAGCTGAGCTCATGGCCTTTCCCAATAAGTGGTCCTCCTCCAGTTTCCCTTATCACAATGAAAATACTATTATCATCTATCTAGACATGCAATCCAGAAATTGACAGACATTCTTGTACTTCTCTGTCTGCTACCATGTCATCGATATGACTTTGTTTCATTACTGTTGTATTCTAAATGTAAAATATACATCTCTGCATCTCCATTGCTACTACCTTTATTTTAGACATATCATTTGTCTGAACCATTCTCTGCAACATACCTACATAGCCTTTCTAAATTTTGATAATGCTATTTTCCTGACTTAGATCCCCTAATGGCTTCTCATTGCTCTTAGAATATAATTTAAGATCAGAACAATGGCTGCTTTATTATCTTCATCTCATACCATTTTCTTTGAGTGTCTAGGTACTTCACTCATAACCACTGTATTACTTATCTAATGCCACCAATATGTTGCAGACCACCACATCCTGACTACAACAGTATATTTTTCTCTATTCCTTTCATTTTCCCCTTCCCTATTGCTTTATTGTACATAAAGTCACTGGTATATGTGCACAAGCATATTGTATTTTTTAAAACTAAATGGCCAAAGATGTTTTGATTAATATCAGGTGGAGATGGGTTGGGGAAAAATATTTGTTCTTTGTAAAGACCCCCTTTTCTCCATTTGTGGCATGCTCATCTTTATATTCCAATAAATTATTTTGCTCTCACTGTTTTAACAAAACAACAACAACATAAAAAACCTTGCCCAGGGTGGCACCTGTGACTCAAGGAGTAGGGCACTGGCCTCATATACTGGGGTGGTGGGTTCAAGCCCAGCCCCAGCCAAAAAACTGAAAGAAAAAAAACAAACAAACAAAACCTTGCCTACCTTGTTCAACTGGAGAATCTTAATGTTTTCGTTTATCATTGTAAAACCAAGGACAATATAACTTTTTTGTATGTAGCTGTTACATGTAGGACAATCTCTCTTTAAGTAGGGATAAATTACTCTAATAAAAAAAATGAATCCTAGATAGTTTTCCCTTCAAGTCAAGTGTATTGTTGTTTAAATAAATTTCTTGTTTTTTTTTTTTTTTTTAAAGAACTGGTACATGTCACTTCTACCATACTGTATTCATCAAAGCAAGCAAGTCCCTTCTAGATTTAAGAACTATGGAAATAGATGGCACCTTTTCAGTGAGAGAAGCATCAAAGGCACATAGTAAAGGATGAAGATAAAAGATGAAGACCCACAGCTATGACTGCTATCCACTGTCTTTCATTTCATGAACATGCTTTTTTCTTACCTCTGGGGCTTAGTACATGTTCTTCAGTCTGCCTGAAGAGTTTTCCCCACCTCAGCTTCATCACTTCATTTGGCTGGCTAAATTCTATTCTCTCCTTGAACCAGTACTTCAACCAAAATGGATAATTAGTCGGGTAATTTATTTAATGTCTAATTACACTTCTCATAACCTCCATAAGAGCAAAAAGAAGTATCAATATTGTGACTTCACCACTGAGCATAGTACCTTGTACAGATTAAGTGCTCAGTAAATGTTTACCAAATAATATGCGTGAATGTTTACATCTGTGATAAGAATCCATAGCTTTCTTTGGAATCTCAAATGGGCTTGTGAACTTCTAAAAAGATCAGAATCATTGCCCAAATGTGATGTGTTACAGAGTACAGATATATACTGAGTATGGAAGGCCCAAGGCTGGGGAACATGGGGTCAGAATCAAGCACTCCTTTGAGCACTCCTGGGGCACAACATGTAGCACAAGAATATCTAGAGTTCTGTTGAGGCTTTAGGAACAAGGGATTTGTCAAGGAAAGAAAATTTCCTTTTCTTCATGTTTTTGCCTTCTTCCTGGTTGTTTTTCTTTCTTTCTTTCTTTCTTTTTTAGAAACTTTGCAGAACTATTTGCTATAAATTTCTTTTGTCAACACCATCAAGGGACTTTAGAATCAAATTTTTGACAATAACTGCAAAATAAAACACACATTATTTGAAGAGGGAGGAAAGGATGGTGTATTTACTATCATAACCCACATACTCTGCTATGAGCTCAATTTATATTGCTTTATTTCATCTTTGCAATGAACCTACAATATTAAATCATTATTCACATTTTGCAGATAAGGAAATTGGAGGTCAATGGGATTAAATGAATGCAGTTCTTGATGTTTACTGTTTCACTTGCTGTAACTCACATGTCCAGTTTTCTTTTGTTTGTAAGTAACTAACTGTATAAAATAGGCTTAACTATTGGTAACAATCAAGTTACCAAATTTAAACATCCATTTGTTAAATTATATATAGTACTTTTAAAACATGAAATAATTTGTTTATATACAGTGTCTAAAGATTTATGCATATGTTCTATATGAAATGTATAAGCTACTCAAACAATAACCAAGTATGAACTGTGCTTAATTTTAACCTAAAAATCCTAGATTTACAAATTAAGACTAAGTTTTTTTAAAGTGTTTGAAAGCTTAAGAAAAGCAAAGTTTTCCATTGACAACTGTAGTACATTGAACGCAATAATACAGACTCCTGTTAAGTATTGTTTTCTATGCATAAAAACCTCTATAAAACTTTAAAACAAACCCAACTGATGTCACCCTGGGGCAGACCCAAAGCAATCTGTCTGATAAGTGACACTGAGGATGAAAATAAACACTTTGAGGGCACCGGCCCCTATTCCAAGGGTGGCGGGTTCCAACCTAGCCCCGGCCAAACTGCAACAAAAAAATAGCCGAGCGTTGTGGCGGGCGCCTGTAGTCCCAGCTACTCGGGAGGCTGAGGCAAGAGAATCTCCTAAGCCCAGGAGTTGGAGGTTGCTGTGAGCTTTGACGCCACAGCCCTCTACCAAGGGCGACAAAGTGAGACTCTGACTCTTAAAGAAAAAAAGACTCTGAAAGAGTAAGCCAGAGGAGGGACAGCCTGAGGAGCAGAGGGGAATGATAGTTTTTAGGGAATCATCAGAACTTGAGTCTCAGAGTACAAAGTATAAAACAAGAATTTCTAAGTAGAGGCAAAATACCAGTACAACTACAAAATTATGCAAGAGACAGCTAAAAATACTCCCCCAAATGCCGCCAGGATTTTCAGTGTGAACTGACATATTCATATACTCAGTATGGTAAAAATGAATCTAATCGGATTCTTCCAGACCTCTTTGCTGTGGAGAGGCGTTGGTGAGCAGAGCCACTTCGGAAACAAATACGGCTTTTGTTTGCGTTTTCCTCAGCAGCTCTTGGTGCCAGCCCTGTGGCTCAGCTGACAGAGCTTGATCGTTTCTCCCTCTCTTTTTAACACAAAATGCTCATTTCCTGACAGGCAGTGGAACCACATCAGACCTCCTCCGCTTTTCCTGTCCTCTGCCTCTCAGCTTTGGGGTCTCCGTCTGAGTTGAGGTCAACACAAGAGCGAGAATGAGAAGAAACCAAAAGGAGAAAATGTGTTTGGAGGGAATAAAACGTAAACGCGGCACGCCTCTGCCCTGCCAAGGGCATTCCGGGAAGGCCTCCTCCTGCCTGACCATAGGCCCTGGTTTGCTTCCAGCTCAGGGCCTTCACATTTGCTGTTTCTTCTGCCTCAAACATGGACTTTCCCTGTGTTGTTTACTCCTGTGTCTCTGCGCCCCAAAAGGTATCATCACATAATAGCCACTTTGAGAACACATACATACACATGAATGGAGAACAGAAGGTTCTTGAATGCTCTTGCAAGGGCTGCAGCATCCTTTTTAGTTCACCCGTGATCCAGAGAGGACCTTTCAGGACAGCCTCCGACTGGAAGGGCTTCTGGTTTTCACCCAGGAGTGGCCTCGCTGGCTCGACCTTAGCTCAGGTGAGAGGAGCTGAAAAAAAAAAAAAGAGAGAGAGAGAGGCCGGCCTCTCTGTGGCTCACGCCTGTAATCCTAGCATTCTGAGAGGCGTAGGCAGGTGGATTGCTTGAGCTCTGAATTTGGAGACCAGCCTGAGCAAAACCAGACCCCAGTCTCTACTAAAAATAGAAAGACTGAGGCAAGAGGATCGCTTGAGCCTGAGCTGGAGGTTGCTGTGAGCTATGACTCCAGGCCACTCTACCCAGGGTGACAGCTTAAGACTCTGTCTCAAAAAAAAAAAAAAAGAAAGAAAGAAAGAAAAAAGAAAAGAAAATAGAGGAGGGGAGGGGAGGGAAAAGAAAAGAAAAGAGAAAATAATAACAAAACAGAGAGGGAGGAAATGGCAGCCTTTTGGAGCACTCACAATACAGAATCTTCCAAAAGCACAAATGTACTCTGTGTATTTAGTCGTCTTTTTTTTTTTTTTAATCAGAGCTCCTGCTCAAATCCACAGACTAAGAAGTGCCTGGCTATCATGCAAGAGCCTTGAATTGACACTTTCTTCTCTTCCTAGCTCTGTGATCTCTGGCGATCCACTGATTTTCTGTGTTCATCTGTTTCCTTACATGCACTGTGAGTTTAAAAGCTTCCTGACACATAAAATAAGTTACAGACTGTGCTTGCCTCAGGAAGGAACAAAGAAGAAAATGTTTACATAGATCTAGTAAAGCTCCCCAAGAGTGGTGTTCCCAATTTGTTTTAACTGTATTGTGGTTTTCAGTGATGTTATTATTAATTATGAAATGAAAAACAGTCTCACTGAGGGGTTTCTAGATTGTGTTTCAGGTCATTGTAAGATTTCTTGGATGTACTTTAGGTTCTACAGACATTTAGTTCTATTTTATAATTGATTTTATTTTTAGGTTTACAGAAAAATTGAGCAGAGGGGCTCTTCTACAAATGGAACTTTACCCTGGAAGTGAGAACAACGTAACCAAAAATGCTACCCTCATATTAATTTGAAAAAATAAAAAATATACAAAAAAAAGAAAAAGAAAATTGAGCAGAAGGTACAGAGATTTCCCATATACTCCCTCTCCCTACATATACACAGCTTCCCCCACTAGCATTTCACATGAGAGAGGTACATTCGTTATAACCAAACTGCACAGACATACCATTATCACCCAAAGTTTACACTGTGAGCTAGAGTTCATTTTTGGTGTTGTACATTCTATGAATTTTGACAAATGTATAATGACATTCATCCACCATTACAGCATTGTTAAGAATGGTTTCACTGCCTTAAAAATCCTCTGTGCTCTGTGTTCTCTGCTTATTCATTCCTTCTTCCTCCCTAACCCCTGACAACCACTGATCTTTTTACTGTCTCCATAATTTTGACTTTTCCAGAATGGTATGTAGGTGGAATCATATGGTATGTAGCTTCTGCCGATTGGCTTGCTTCACATAGTAATAAACATTTTATCTTTGTCTGTGCCTTACATGACTTGATAGTTGTGGGGGTTCTTTTGTTTGTTTGTTTTGTTTTTTTTAGTGGTGAATATTGTGTTATATAGATGTACCACAATTTATCCATTGACCTATCAAAGAACATCTTGGTTACATCCAAGTTTTGATAATTATTAATAAACCTGCCATAAATGTCCATGTGCAGGCATTTGAACAGACATAAGTTTTCAACTTATTTGAATAAATATCAAGGAATATGATTTTTTTATTGTTTGGTGAGAGTATGTTTAGTTTTGTAAAAAATTGCCAAAATTTTTTTCAAACTGGCAGTACCATTTTGCACTCCCATTAGCAATGAAGAAGAGTTTCTATTGTTCCACATTCTCACCAATATTTGATGATGTTGGTGTTTTGAATTTTGGTCATTGTAATAGGTGTGTAGTAGTATCCCATTGTTGTCTTAATTTACATTTCCCTAATGATATCTGACGTAGAACATACTTCCATCTACTTTTTTGTCATCTGTGTATCTTCCCTGGACAAGAGCCTGTTTAGGCCTTTTGCCCATTTTACAATCCGATTGCTTATTTCTTACTATTGTACTTTAAAGAGGTTTTTAATGGGTTTTATTTTGTCCTTTTGTTTTAGAGAGCAGTTCTTTATCAGACATGTGTTTTCCAAATATTTTCTCCCAGGCTGTGACTTGTCTTTTTACTCCATTGTTGGTGACCATCACAGAACAGAAATTTTATTCATTTATCTATTTTTTCACAGAGTCTCACTCTGCTGCCCAGGCTAGAGTGCCATGGCATCAGCTGATCTCACTGCAACCTCAAACTCATGGGTTTAAGTGATCTTCTTGTCTCAGCCTCCAAAGTGGCTGGGACTACAAGTGCCTGCTATAACATCTAATTTTTTCTATTTTAAGTAGAGATAGGATCTTTCTGTTGCTCAGGCTGGTCTCAAACTCTTAGTTGAAGGAATCCTCATGTCTTGGTCTCCTACAGTGCTAAGATTTGAGGTATAAGCCAGGAATTTTTAATTTTAATGCAGTCTAGATTATGATTTTTTTAACGGATTGTGCCTTGGATCTAAGTCATTGTTATACCCAGGATCACCTAAATTTTCTCTGTGTTATCTTCTTAGACTTTTAGAGTTTTTCATTTTATATTTTGGTCTATAATTTATTTTTTGTTAATACTTGTGAAGGTTGTAAAGTGTGTATGTAGACTCATTGTTTTAAATTTGATGTCCAGTTGTTCCAAAAGCATTGGTTGTAAAGACTATCTTTGTTTTATTGTATTGCCTTTGCTCCTTTGTCAAAGAATAGTTTACTATATTTGTGTGGCTCTATTTCTAGGCTGTCTATTCTGGTCCACTAATCAATTGTCTATTTCTTTAGCAACTCATTCAATTTCTGTACCTTTATAATAAGTTTTGAAGTTGGGTGGTGTCAGTCCTTTTACTTTGTTCTTCTCCTTCAACATTATGCTGATTATTCTGGGTCTTTTACTTCTCCATATAAACTTTAAAAGAAGTTTTGAAGTTTGAAGTTTTGAAGGTTTTGAAGTTTGTTGTTGGATGGTACCTGTAGTTCAGTGGGTAGGGCACTGGCCACATACACCAAGGCTGGCAGATTCGAACCCAGCCCAGGCCAGCTAAACAACAATGATAACTGCAACAACAACAACAAAAAATAGCTGGGCATGTGGCAGGCACCTGTAGTCCCAGCTACTTGGGAGGCTGAGGCAAGAGAATCACCTAAGCTCATAAGTTTGAGGTTGTTGTTAGCTGTGACGCCATGGACTCTAACCAAGGATGCCATAGTGAGACTCTGTCTCAAAAAAAAAGAAGATAGTTGATATTCAAAAAAAGTTACTGAAATTTTAGTTGGCATTGCAATGATCTATAAATCAAGTTGGGAAGAGTTGACATTTGGCAATTTTTCTATCCATTAACATGGAATATCTCTGCATTTACTTAGTTCTTTGATTCCCTCTTAAGAGTTCTGTGGTTTTCCTACAAATGTAGATGGTATTGTGTTTTTAATATCAATACCACTTGTTCACTTCCAGCTTATATAAAGTGATCGACATTTGTATATTACCTTATGTCCTGCAAACTTGCTATAAAGAGTTTTTTGGTTAATTCTACTGGGTTTTATTATATATAAGCAAGGTTAGTTTTATTCATCCTTTCCTAATATTTCATGCCTTTTATTTACTTGTCTTACTGCATTAACTAGGGCTTACTGTATAATGTTGAAAAAGAGTGGTGAGAGGGGACATTCTTGCTATATTCCTAACCTCATGATGTTTGCTGAATGTGGACAGCAGGCTGTGAGACTGGCAGGGCCCTCACAGCCTGAGGAACATTCAGAGAACAACCCCCCAACTGCTTTTCCTCTTTTCCTAGAGCAGCCACATTCCTTTCTTCATGGTCCCTCTGCCAGAAGTCACATAGTCCTTTCTTTGTCTAATTAACTATGCAGAGATCCTTGAGATCTCTCCCTTTCTTTCTCCTTGTCATATGCTAACAAAGTTAAGTAGTAACCACTAAAGTCATATAGTTCTTCCTTTGTTTTGTTAACCATGTTGGAATCATCATGCTTTCGGTCTTGCCTCTTGTCGTATGTTAATGAAGTTGAGTAGAAACCATTAACAAGATGGTTTGTTTTTGTTAAAGTTATTTACATTTTCCTATTGTACTGTAAGACCAAAACTATGTCTTTTGTTTATGCTATTTCCCCATATTGTCTATGCTACCTCCCCCTGGACAACCCTGTACAGATACTATAAAATAAAGCTGATTTTGTGCTTTGGGGCTGGATGCAGCCATCAGCTCAGTCAGTCCTCCCAGTCCCATGCTTTGTTTCCATGTCTTCTCTTATGCTATATTTTTCTCAGTTCCCACCAATTCCACTCTGGTTCACTCCCTCCCTGCAATGGTTTGCAACAGCTGAATTCTACTTTTTAAAATACACTTATAACTTTTCTAAATTTACATAGATAATAACACCATTGAATATGCTTGCATGCATAATTTTAAGTAAGTACAATTACTTAAAATTTGTCTTTCAGGGTAACTTCTGGGTAAACTTAAAATGAAGTCCAAGCCTACCTCTTTAAATTCTTTGTAAACTGTCATTGATTAGAACATTTTTAGATTCTGTGTAATTTTTAGTTCCTTAGCAGGCAATGCTGAGTTTCCAAGAAGGTCATCCGAGAGATCTATCTTCTAGAGAAGATCTAGAGAAGGAGTGAGCAAGTTAGCAGACTGTAGCCAGCTTACTGTCCAACAAATTCTGATTGAACTGTAGGAAGCTTTGCCACTGAATTCAGAACCAATTCACTAATAGCTGCTTTAAATATTAAGGAAGAAACATTTCCTTACCATAAATTCTTCTGTGCTTCCCAGTATTGAAATCAAGGGCAGATATTAGCAGGTTAACCCTTTACGATCCTATGTAAGACCTCATCCAACATAACAGTTTGCCTATTCTACTCTGATGTCAGAAGATGTCTGACACATTTTTTTGTTGTGTTCTATACAAGCCTAAACAAGTTGCTCTATTTACATAAAATAAAAATATATGTAACAGGAACAGTTATGACTTCTAGGAAGGATTTTCCAAGTGATCTGAAAAAGAAGATACTTCAGGAATATAAATAATGTGCCTATCATGAAAATGATGTGCCTCTCATTTCATGACAAGAGGTTAGTGACAATGTTGAGTACCTTGGCCCTTAACACAGTTGATCACTGATTACAACAGGAAACAGCTTGGGTTGTGCTTGTGGCTCAGTGGGTAGGGCACTGGCCCCATATACGGTGGATGGTGGGTTTGAAACCAGCCCCAGCCAAACTGCAATAAAAAAATAGCCAGGCATTGTAGCAGGTGCCTGTAGTCCCAGCTACTTGGGAGGCTGAGGCAAGAGAATCACCTAAGCCCAGGAGCTGGAGGTTCCTGTGAGCTGTGATGTCATGGCACTCTACCAAGAATGATAAAGTGAGACTCTGTCTCTAAAAAAAAAAAAAAGAGTGGAGAGCAAGATGGTGGCCGAGTAACAGCTTCTTTGCTTCTGGGCACCGTGAGTCCGGGGAGATAGGACTCCAGGCATCTCTGGCTGGTGGGATCTGCCTATCATCACCCCTGTGAGGATACAGAGAGTCAGCAAGAGACTTCTGGACCCCAAGAGGAGGACTAAAACAGTGGAAAACTGGCAAGTGGTCGCGTGTATTCAATCAGTCTAAACCCGCCCACAACTGTAAGTTCAGTAGCAGGGAGACTGCAAACCAGAAAGGCCTTATCTATGAACTGTTTTGGTGTCTTTGGACTTGGCACTCAGTTGAACTGCCCTGGGGAGAGCCTGAGCGGAAATGCGGAGAACGTTGGCTGTTGTCTAGGGCCCCAGTCTGAGCCGCTGAGCCAGACAGAGCTAATAGTGTTTGGCTGTGGGCCACAGGGAGCCATTGTGAGCAATCTGCCCCAGCAAGCTCCGCCCTCAGGGTGGCAGAGCTAGCATCGGGTGGGAGCTGGTAACCCAGCACCGAGTAGCCTAAGGGTGGGGTCTGAGCCGCCTTGCAGCCCAACCCTCAGGGGCAGAGTGAGACTGGTTTTGGCACACTGGGTAAGTGGATAGCCATTTCAGCAGTGAATCCAGCGACAAGCACTTTCCTGGGAAAGCTTCTGCTCAGCAAGTTTACAAGTTCAAAGTGCCTTGTAAGTGGGCTGAAGAGAGATTTAGGGTCTCTACCTGCTGGAGTTTGAGAAATCAGCAGCCTCCAGTTGTATCAGAACTGTGATTAACATCTATACCCCAGAAGACCACGTGTTCCCCAGACAATATTCAACAACATATACATACTGCTTTGTTTTTGGTTGTGCTTTTTTTTTGGTTTGGTTATTTTTTTATTTATTTTGATGTTGTTGATGTTGTTTTGTTTTTTAATTTCAACCTTTTCCATACAGATCTTTTTTCATTCTCAATTTTTCTAGTTTAATTATAATTTTCCATTGCTGCCTTTTTTAATAACTAGAACTTCATTTTTGCTACTGTTTCTACCACTATTATTTGGTTTTTCACCCAATTTTATCCTGTAAAGTTTTCTGTTTGCTTGTTTTGGTTTGATTTATAGCATTTTTGTTTTTCCTCTCTACTTGGTGGAGGTGGGGTACTGTGTCTGATCAGGTTAGCAGAAAGCTGCTGACCTCAAGGGAACCACCCAACTGGGCACCACCAGAAGGTGGTTTTTTTAAGGTTGTGTCAAAGTACCGTACTGTACACCTATATTGCTCTGTCTCCCTCTTTCTGTGCCTCTCTTCTTTTTGTCAATATTACTTTTACCCACCCCCACTCCTTTCTCTATTTTTTTTTCACTCACTCGGTCCTCCTTTCTTTCATCCCTTTCTTGCTCTTCAACCTTCTCACCCTTCTGGTCCTGTACTAAAAGGATTCATCTAGTCCACAGGCACGAGAACTTAAAGGGCAAGAGGAAATGAAAGGAAAATTAGGACAAGGAAACAGATAAAAGAAATCACTCATGAGGAAGAATCAGCAGAAAACCCCAGGCAACATGAAGAACCAGTCCAGAACAACCCCACCAAGGGACCATGAGGTAGCTACTGCAGAGGATTCCACCTATACAGAAATGTTAGGAATGACAGAAAGGGAACTTACAATATACATGTTGAAAACAATGAAAGAAATGATGGAAACAATGAAGGAAACTGCTAATAAAGTGGAAAATAACCAAAAGGAAATCCAAAAACAGAATCAAATAAGAGATGAATGATATGAAGAATATAACAAGGATATAGCAGAGCAGAAGGAACTGAAACTGTCAATTAGGGAACTTAAAGATGCAATGGAAAGTATCAGCAACAGGTTAGAACATGCACATGAAAAGAATTTCAGAGGTAGAAGACAAAGTTCTTGAGATAACTCAGATAGTAAAAGAGGCAGAAAAGAAGAGAGAGAAAACAGAACATTCACTGTCAGAATTATGGGACTTCATGAAGCGTTCCAACATACGAGTTATAGGAATCACAGAAGGGGAAGAAGAATGCCCCAGAGGAATAGAAGCCATACTAGAGAATATTATAAAAGAAAATTTCCCAAAGATTCTGACACACTGCTTTCAGAGGGATACCGGACCCCAGGTCACCTCAACTCAAACCAAGCTTCTCCAAGACAGATTGTGATGAACCTGTCCAAAGTCAAGACAAAAGAAAAGATTCTGCAAGCTGCCAGGAGTAAGCACCAGTTGACCTACAGGGGCAAATCCATCAGAGTGACTGCAGACTTCCCTAATGAAACTTTCCAGGCAAGAAGACAATGGTCATCTAACTTTAATCTACTTAAACAGAACAATTTTCAGCCAAGAATTCTGTACCCTGCTAAGCTAAGCTTAAAAATTGATGGAGAAATCAAAACATTTACAGATATACAAACATTGAGAAAATTCGTCACAACAAGACCAGCTCTACAGGAAATATTTCAACCTGTTCTGCACACTGACCACCACAATGGATCAGCAGCAAAGTAAAAACTCAGAAATTAAAGGACAGAATCTAACCTCCACACTGATGCAAAAGAATGGACTCTCACAAAATAAGATGAATAAAATACTACAACACTTATCAATTATCTCAATAAATATTAATGGCTTGAATGCCCCATTGAAGAGACATAGATGGGCTGACTGGATTAAAAAACACAAGCCATCCATTTGCTGTCTGCAAGAAACACACCTGGCTTCAAAGACAAATTAAAGCTCCGAGCCAAGGGTTGGAAGACAATTTTTCAGGCAAATGGAATTCAGAAGAAAAGAGGAGTTGCAATCTTATTTTCAGATACATGTGGATTTAAAGCAACTAAAGTCAAAAAAGACAAAGATGGTCACTTTATATTGGTCAAGGGAAAAATACAACAAGAAGACATTTCAATTCTAAATATTTATGCACCCAATTTAAATGCTCCCAGATTCTTGAAACACACCTTACTCAGTCTGAGCAATATGATATCTGATAATACCATAATAACAGTGGACTTTAACGCTCCTCTTACAGAGCTGGACAGATCCTCTAAACAGAAATTAAACAAAGATATAAGAGATTTAAATGAGACCCTAGAACAACTGTGCTTGATAGACAGTGCATATAGAACACTCCATCCCAAAGATAAAGAGTATACATTCTTCTCATCACCCCATGGAACATTCTCCAAAATTGATCATATCCTGGGACACAGAACAAATATCAATAGAATCAAAAGAATTGAAATTTTACCTTGTATCTTCTCAGACCGTAAGGCACTGAAGGTGGAACTCAACTCTAACAAAAACGCTCGACCCCACCCAAACGCATGGAAATTAAACAATCTTCTGTTGAACAACAGATGGGTGCAGGAAGAAATAAAACAGGAAATCATTAACTTCCTTGAGCATAACAACAGTGAAGACACAAGCTACCAAAACCTGTGGGATACTGCAAAAGCAGTTTTGAGAGGAAAATTCATCACTTTAGATGCCTACCTTCAAAAAACAGAAAGAGAGCACATCAACAATCTCACAAGCCATCTTATGGATTTGGAAAAAGAAGAACAATCTAAGCCTAAACTCAGTAGAATGAAAGAAATCTCCAAAATCAAATCAGAGATCAATGAAATTGAAAACAAAAGAAACATTCAGAAAATTAATGAAACAAGGAGTTGATTTTTTGAAAAAATAAATAAAATAGATAAACCACTGGCCAGAATAACGTGAAATAGAAAAGTAAAATCTCTAGTAACCTCAATCAGAAATGATAAAGGGGAAATAACAACTGATCCCACAGAGATACAAGAGATCATCTCTGAATACTACAAGAAACTCCATGCCCAGAAATTTGACAATGTGAAGGAAATGGATCAATGTTTGGAATCACACCCTCTCCCTAGACTCAGCCAGGAAGAAATAGAGCTCCTAAACAGATCAATTTCAAGCAATGAGATCAAAGAAACAATAAAAAATCTTTCAACCAAAAAATGCCCTAGTCCAGGTGGTTTCACTCCAGAATTCTATCAAACCTTCAAGGAAGAGCTTATTCCTGTACTGCAGAAATTATTCTAAAAAATTGAGGAAGAAGGAATCTTCCCCAACACATTCTATGAAGCAAACATCACCCTGATACCAAAACCAGGAAAAGACCCAAACAAAAAGGAGAATTTCAGACCAATCTCACTCATGAATATAGATGCAAAAATTCTCAACAAAATCCTAGCTAATAGATTACAGCTTATCATCAAAAAAGTCATTCATCATGATCAAGTAGGCTTCATCCCAGGGATGCAAGGCTGGTTTAATATACGCAAGTCCATAAACATTATCCACCATATTAACAGAGGCAAAAATAAAGATCAGTTGATCCTCTCAATAGATGCAGAAAAAGCATTTGATAAAATCAGCATCCTTTTCTAATTAGAACACTGAAGAGTATAGGCATAGGTGGCACATTTCTAAAACTGATTGAAGCTATCTATGACAAACCCACAGCTAATATTTTACTAAATGGAGTAAAACTGAAAGCTTTTCCTCCTAGAACTGGAACCAGACAAGGGTGTCCTCTGTCACCTTTACTATTCAATGTAGTGCTGGAAGTTCTAGCCAATACAATAGGCAAGACAAGGAAATAAAGGGAATCCAAATGGGAGCAGAGGAGGTCAAACTCTCCCTCTTTGCTGACGACATGATCTTATACTTAGAGAACCCCAAAGACTCAACCACAAGACTCCTAGAAGTCATCAAAAAATACAGTAATGTTTCAGGATATAAAATCAATGTCCACAAGTCAGTAGCCTTTGTATACACCAATAACAGTCAAGATGAGAAGCTAATTAAGGACACAACTCCCTTCACCATAGTCTCAAAGAAAATGAAATACCTAACAAAGGAGGTGATGGACCTCTATAAAGAAAACTATGAAATCCTCAGAAAGGAAATAGCAGAGGATATTAACAAATGGAAGAACATACCATGCTCATGGATGGGAAGAATCAACATTGTTAAAATGTCTATACTTCCCAAAGCAATCTACCTATTCAATGCCATTCCTATCAAAATACCAACATCATATTTTCAAGATTTGGAGAAAATGATTCTGCGTTTTGTATGGAACCGGAAAAAAACCCATATAACTAAGGCAGTTCTTAGTAATAAAAATAAAGCTGGGGGCATCAGCATACCAGATTTTAGTCTGTACTACAAAGCCATAGTGGTCAAGACAGCATGGTACTAGCACAAAACAGAGACATAGACACTTGGAATCGAATTGAAAACCAAGCAATGAAACTAACATCTTACAACCACCTAATCTTCAATAAACCAAACAAGAACATACCTTGGGGGAAAGACTCTCTATTCAATGAATGGTGTTGGGAGAACTGGATGTCTACATGTAAAAGACGGAAACTGGACCCACACCTTTCCCCACTCACAAAAATTGATTCAAGATGGATAAAGGACTTAAATTTAAGGCATGAAACAATAAAAATCCTCCAAGAAAGCATAGGAAAAACACTGGAAGATATTGGCCTGGGGAAAGACTTCATGAAGAAGACTGCCATGGCAATTGCAACAACAACAAAAATAAACAAATGGGACTTCATTAAACTGAAAAGCTTCTGTACAGCTAAGGAGACAATAACCAAAGCAAAGAGACAACCTACACAATGGGAAAGGATATTTGCATATTTTCAATCAGACAGAAGCTTGATAACTAGGATCTATAGAGAACTCCAATTAATCCACATGAAAAAAGACAACAATCCCATATATCAATGGGCAAGAGACATGAATAGAACTTTCTCTAAAGATGACAGATGAATGGGTAACAAACACATGAAAAAATGTTCATCATCTCCATATATTAGAGAAATGCAAATTAAAACAACCCTGAGATATCATCTAACCTCAGTGAGAATGGCCCACATCACAAAATCTCAAAACTGCAGATGCTGGTGTGGATGTGGAGAGAAGGGAACACTTTGACACTGCTGGTGGGACTGCAAACTAGGACAACCTTTCTGGAAGGAAGTATGGAGAAACCTCAAAGCACTCAAGCTAGACGTCCCATTTGATCCTGCAATCCCATGACTGGGCATCTACTCAGAAGGAAAAAAATCCTTTTATCATAAGGACACTTGTACTAGACTGTTTATTGCAGCTCAATTTACAATCGCCAAAATGTGGAAACAGCCTAAATGCCCACCAACCCAGGAATGGATTAACAAGCTGTGGTATATATATACCATGGAATACTATTCAGCTATTAAAAAAAAATGGAGACTTTACATGCTTTGTATTAACCGGGATGGAAGTGGAAGACATTATTCTTAGTAAAGCATCAGAAGAATGGAGAAGCATGAATCCTATGTACTCAATTTTGATATGAGGAAAATTAATGACAATTAAGGTTATGGGGGGGAGGAAAAGCAGAAAGGGACGGAGGGAGGTGGGTGGGGCCTTGGTGTGTGTCACACTTTATGGGGGCAAGACATAATTGCAAGAGGGACTTTACCTAACAATTGCAATCAGTGTAACCTGGCTTATTGTACCCTCAATGAATCCCCAACAATAAAAAAAAAAGAAAGAAAAGAAACAGCCTGTTCAATTTGAAAAACCAATAGTTATTTTATAATACACAAAGTTTATGGGAAAAGTGGACAGGGATTATCCGTATTGTGGATATTACAAATGTACCAGGAGGTCCTATAAATGGTGGGAAAATTGTTCTTCTGGCTGATGGAAGTTGCAGTTCTGAATAGCTACATCCTTTACTCATTAGATAAGAACGAGAGTATAGAAAAAGTGCTGACACACCCTTCTGGGTGTTTTCTAAATTTCAGATTAATATGAGATTACGAACTATTAGTTTACAATACTTGAATTTGTTAGCTAAAGTCTGTTGTAGTAGTTGTGTCCTACACACAGGAGGTATGCAATATACCCTTATATTGTACCCATTAGGTAAGACCTCACCAATCTCTTCCCCTCCTCCCTTCTTGCCCCTCCCAACTCCCATCCCCCCAATTGGAATTGAATTTTTCCTCTTGTGTGGTCATGTATTAGTTTATCTACTGGTTTCATATTAGTATTGAGTACATTGGATACTTGCTTTTCCAGTCTTGTGATACTTTACTAAAAAGAATGTGTTTCAACTCCATCCAGGTTAAAGGATGGAGGTAAAGTCTCCATTATTTTTTAAGGCTGAATAGATTCCATAGTATACATATGCCACAGTTTATTAAACCATTCATGGGTTGATGGGCACTTAGGTTGTTTCCTCATCTTGGTGATTGTTAATTGAGCTGTGATAAACAAGCTAGTGCAAATATCCTTATGAAAAAATAGTTTTGTTTTTCTTCTGGGCAGATGCCTAATAATGGGATTGCAGGATCAAATGGGAGGTCTATTTTAAGTTCTTTGAGGATTCTCCATACTTCTTTCCAAAGAGGCTGTATTAGTTCACAGTCTCACCAACGGTGTAAAAGTGTTCCCTTCTCTGCACATCCACGTAGCATTTGCAGCTCTGAGACTTTGTGATATGGGTTATTCTTACTGGGTTTATGTGATATATCACGGTGGTTTGTTTTGCATTTCTCTGGTGATTAGGGACAATGAGCATTTTTTATATATGTTTGTTGGCCATTCCTCTATCCTCTTCAGAAAAGGTTTTGTTCTTGTGTCTTGCCCAGTGATAGATGGGATTGTTTGCTTTTTTGTTGTTGATTAATTTGAGTTCTCTATAGATCCCAGTTAGCAAGCCTTTGTCAGATCTATAACATGCAAATATCTTTTCCCATTCTAAAGCTTGTCTACTTGGTTTAATTGTTGTGTCCTTAGCTGTGAAGAAGCTTTTCAGCTTAATTAACTCTCATTTGTTTATTTTTGTTATTCTTGTTTCAATTGCCACTGACGTCTTCTTCATAAGATCTTTCTCCAGGCTGACATCCACAAGAGTTTTACCCACACTTTCTTCAAGGATTTTTATTGTTTCATGTCTTATTTAAATCTTTTAGCCATCTTGAGTCACTTTTTGTAAGTGGTGAAAGATGTGGGTCTTTCAGTCTCTTACATGTGGTTATCTAGTTCCCCCAGCACCCTTTATTGAATAGGGATTCTTTCCCCCAATGTATGCTTTTGTTCAGTTTCTCAAAGATCAGATGGCTATAAGAGACTAGCTTCATCTCTAGGTTTTCTATTCTGTTCTATATGTTTATGTCTCTATTTTTGTGCCAATACCATGCTGTTTTGATCACTGTGGACTTCTAATATAACCTGGAATCTGGTAGAATGATTCTTCCAGTTTTGTTTTATTACTAAGAATTTCCTTGGCTTTGTGGATTATTTTTTGTTCCATATGAAACAAAGAACTATTTTTTCCAGTTCTTCAAAGTATGATGTTGGTATTTTAATGGGGATTGCATTGAATCTGTAGATTGTTTAGGGTAATACAGACATTTTAACAATGTTGATTCTTCCCAGACAAGAGCATGTATGTTCTTCCATTTGTTAATGTTCTCTGCTATTTCTTTTCTTAGGGTTTCATAATCCTCTTTGTAAAGATTCTTTATCTCCTTTGTTAAACATGTTCCCAGTGCTTCATTTTCCTTGAAGCTACTGTGAAGGGTATTGTGTCCTTGATTTGCTTCTCAATGTGGCTATTATTGGTGTATATAAAGGTTATCAGTTTGTGAACATTGATTTTGTACCATGAGATGTTACTGTATTTTTTGATCACTTCCAGGAGTCTTGTGGTTGTGTGTCTACATTTTCTAGGAGTCTTGTGGTTGTGTGTCTACATTTTCTAAGTATAAGATTATATTGTCAGCAAACAGTGAGGGTTTGACCTCCTCTGCCCCCACTTGAATGGCCTTAATATCCTTTTCTTGCCTGATTGCATTGGCAAGAACTTCCAGCACTATGTTTAATAGTAGTGACAATAGTGGACATCTTTGTCTTGTTTCAGTTCTAGATGGGAAAGTTTTCAGTTTTACTCTATTTAGTATGATATCGGCTGTGGGTTTTCTATAGATGCCTTCAATCAGTTCAAGAAATGTGCCATCTATGCCTATTTTCTTAAGTTATCCTTGTTAGAAAAAGATGTTGAATTATGTCAGATGATTTTTCTGCATCTATTAAGAGAGTCATATTCTCTGTTTTTGCTTCTATTTAGTGGTGAACTACATTTATGGATTTTCATGTTAAACAAAACTTGCATCCCTGGGATAGAGTCTACCTAATCATGATGCATACTTTTTTCATGTGTAGCCGTAATCTATTTGCTAGGATTTTACTGAGTATTTTTGCTTCAGTGCTCGTTAGTGAAAGTGGTCTGTGGTTCTCCTCTTTAGTTGGATCCTTCCCTGGTTTTGCTTGGTGATGTTGCTTTGAAGAACATGTTAAGGAAGGTTTCTTCCTTCTCAATGTTTTGAAATAGGTTCTGCAGCATAGGTACAAACTGTTTTTTGAAGGTTTGATAGAATTCTGGTGTGAAACCATCAGTTCCAGGGCTTTTCTTTATTGGGAGCTTTCTTTTTTTGTAGAGACAGAGTTTCACTTTATGGCCCTTGGTAGAGTGCCATGGCATCATACAGCTCACAGCACCCTCCAACTCCTGGGCTTAAGCAATTCTCTTGCCTCAGCCTCCTGAGTAGCTGGGACTATAGGTGCCTGCCACAACACCCGGCTATTTTTGGTTGCAGTTCAGCCGGGGCCGGGTTTGAACCCGCCACCCTTGGTATATGGGGCCGGCGCCTTACCAACTGAGCCACAGGTGCCGCCCGGGAGCTTTTGTTTATTATTTCTTTAATTTCAGTGTTTGATATTAGTTTGTTCAAGAGATCTATTTCTTCCTGATTAAGTCCAAGAAGAGTGGGTGATTCCAAATATTGGTCAATTTCTTCCACTTTGTCCAATTTGGGGCATTAAGTCTTCTGTTGTAGTCAAAGATAATCTCCTGGAAATCTGTGATGTCTGTTGACATTTCCCCTTTTTTGTTATTGATTAAGATTATTACAGATTTTACTTTTCTGTTTCTAGTTAATCTAGCCAAAGGTTTATCAAATTTATCTTTGTGAAGAACATATAATAACAATAATAAATAAAATTATATAAAATGTAAAAAAGAAGGATATCTTAGTTGTTGTTTGAGAAATTTATGAGGGAAAGATGAGAAAAGTGGAAAAAATTCTACAAAAAGAAAGAAAAAAAAGAAATAGAAAGAAAGGGGGAATAAAACTGTAAAGAAAACCCCGCTTAATACTGAAGAAAATGAAAAAGTAAAAATATAACTAAACAAAAATTTTTAAAAACCAAAGGAAAACAATTTTTAAAGAATTGAAAAAAAAGATATTGCAATATATCACCTGGACATCAGGTGGCACTCCAGAGTTAGGAGACAAAGACACATGCATGATTCTGCTGTATCAGGTGGGGGCTGGAAGACACTAACCAGTTGCAAAGGAGACCCATCCATCTTCCTGATTTATTTGCCCTCAATCAGAGCTTGGTCACTTTGCTACTGTGCTCAATCCCCTAAAGGCTAGGAGCCTGAAGCTCTCACCACACCTCTTGTGAAATACTTCAACCCTCCAAACAGTGCCCCCTTGGCCAGAAAGAGGGGCTTTCCCAGGGTGAGGGAGCTAAGCAGGTGCGCCAGGGCTGGCCATGTAGTGGGACTCTGCAAGACAGCCATCTTACAACTGGAGTCCCTAGTTAGCAGCCAAACCCATGGGAAATCTACTCCACTTAATGGTTCCATCTTGGCAGCCAGGAGCTGTTGAAGTCCACTCACTTGCTCAAGCCCTTCCAAGGCAGCTCCAGTGATCACCCAAGTCCCAAAAAACTTCAGTACAGGCCTTCTCTGTGTCTAGCCCTCCACCAGCTGTCCAGGCAGCTTCTACAAAACCCAGGCATTTGCCTTAAGTGCCAGTCTTCCACTGCTCCTGACCTCCTCCTTGACTCCTGGAGTCGCCTGCTATCTCACTGTGCCCCCAGAGCCATGTTTCTGGGCAAGACACTATAGCCACAGGTGGCTGGAGTTCTTGCTCCCTGATCTCACCACAAGTGGCTGTTGAGAAGATGTCTCTAGTCTTCCAACTTGCTCCTGACACACCTTTTCTATAGGAGAAATCTCATCACTCAGTGTGTGAGCATCTCATCACTCAGTGTGTGAGCAATGTGAGGAACAGAAATTCAAGAAATTCAAGAAAGAAGAGAAGACCATTATCTTCTGACACAGAAGAAAGGCTAAATGGGAAAGATGCATTTTACGATGCAAAATGAAAAAGAAGTCAACGAAAAATTGCATGGTTTTTAGCAGAAGAAATCAGAATGGTGGAAGGAGAGAAACTAATTTCTACTGTGAGATACACAAGAGGAAGCCTGGACTTTATCCTGGAGAGTGCTTCAAGAAATATCACACTCAAAAAAAAAATTATAAACAAAAATAAATAAAGCTAGGTGTGGTGGCTCATGCCTGCAATCCTAGCACTCTAGGAGGCTGAGCCAGGTGGATTGCTTGACCTCAGTAGTCCAAGACCAGCCTAAGCAAGAGTGAGACCCCATCTCTATTCAAAATAGAAAAACTAGACAGGTGTTGAGGTGGATGCCTATACCCCCAGCTACTTGGGAGGCTGAGGCAAGAGGATAGCTTGAGCCCAAGAGTTTGAGGTTGCTGTGAGCTAAAAAGACAGTATGGCACTCTACCCAGGGCAACAGAGTGAGACTTTGTCTCAAAAACATAAATAAAATAAAATAAAATAAAATAAAATAAAATAAACAAAAGCACTTTAATTTATGTAAACTAAAATAGATAATAAAATCATTTGGTAAGTTCATTTTTATGTCTTTCTCTTTTAAAAATTTAGGACAATTACAAGTAGTCCACCAACCTCTTTCTTGACCAAAGTAAGAGCTGGGGAGTATGTGGGTGGCAGAAAAATTGGATTGGAAAGATTAAATTGGCTCCATAACATTTTCATAGAGTCATATTAATGTCTTGAGTCCTAAGGGGTATCCTAAAAATGTTACTTTATTATACGTTTAGACTTTTTACAAAACTTCATTATAGATAGAAAAATGGAAAAAATGAGACAGTTAGCAAAATCTCCTCACATGCTATCAGAATGAATTCCATAATATCCCTAGACTCTCCATTTAGAAGGGTTTCCAGAAGTTTGTTTGCTTGTTCCACTTCACCTTCATCATCAATCCCTTCTCTAACTCTAGAGCTTGACAACAGACATAATTCCTATTGTTGACATGTGCCCTTGCAGAAAAAAATGAAAGTACAATGGCCTAAAATGTTCTAGATTATTTTCCTTTCTTCATAGAAACACAAATACTTTCTAAATCATAATAATCACTATGGAAAAAGAGATTTTTTTTTTAGTTTCTGCCCTGTTTCAGACATTTCAAATGTTTGAGTGTCCTGGAGATTTGCTTGACTTTAATCTTATTTTAGAGGGGAACCATCTTGAAAAGTCAAGGATCAAAAGGCAGAACAGTAGAGAAATTCTGGTAAATAAATAAATGCAATTATTTTTCATTGAGTTGAAAAGACAGAGTAAATTAATACTATTCAGGAACACAATGTAGTGCATCATCAATTAAACTGAGATTAATTGCTCAAAGTCCAAAGTAATGAGTTTTGGAAATTTTTTCCGTTAATTAAAATTTATTTTGAAACTAATTTATGTAACAAAGGCTTTATAACAAATAAAGAGTAATGTAATAAACATGTAATGCTCCCCACAAAGTTTAAGAAATGACCATTGCCAACTAGCAACATTGTTTAAACTCTGTTAAGACAATCTTAGTATTCATTTTTTGTCTAAATGGTTTATGAGTTCTGTTTTTTTCTTGAAAAATTCTGTAAATAATTAAATTCCATGTGGGAAACAGGTACCTGTTTATTGTCCCATCAAACATTACATTCACTGCTAAACCAGGACACTCTTAATGTATGTTGTAATGACTTTGCTATACATATTCATCTGTTCATCTGTTCAATAAACATTTATTGAACTTTTATTATGTGCTTGCGTTTTACTTTGACTCAATCTTCATGTTCTTAATTTGAAGTGAGATGATTTTTGTAGCTTTATTCTTTGCACCATAGTACCAATCTCACTTCTGGGAAAGATTTTTCAAACGTTATCTATGACAAAGCTGGTATGCTGTTTCCTTTCTAATATAAACGGGTCCTTCCTACTTTTGCCTGAAACTAGGTACTTAGAGTTACAATCTTAGAGTTACCAACAGAACAAGAGTAGTTCTGTTTTCAATTTTTTGTTTTAATTTTTGACTCATGAAATATGTTAATCATAATACTGTTCAAATGACTCCTTAGTGCTTATCTTTGTTAAGGCAAGTGTATCTGTTACATGAAGGAAGATACTCTATAAATATTCATTAAGTAAATTGATAAATATATTTTAATTGGAAGTATAATTTATCAAAAGAAAAAATTGTACTTATTTTTCAGCTAGATCAGAGTGATTTTAAAGAGAAAATAGGCTCCATATCACCTCAAGTTTGCCCTTCCGGCCACATCTGCCTCAAAAGTCTCTGTTATAACCTGTGACATTGCTGCATTTGTGCTCATATGTACACTTTTCTGACAAGAGTAAATTCATCTACTTCTGTAAAATTTTCATCTGGGGTACCTGCAACTCAGTGGTTAGAGTACTGACCCTGTGCACTGGGATCAGTGGATACAAACCCAGCCCAGGCCTGCTAAACAAAAAAAAAAAAAAAAAGAAAGAAAATTTAAATGCATTCTTTTCCACCAAGCACAGTGGCTCCTGCCTGTAATCCTAGCACTCTGGGAGGCCAATGTGAGTGGATTGCTTGAGCTCACAAGTTCAAGACCAGCCTAAGCAAAAGCAAGACCCCATCTCTACTAAAAATAAAAAAACTGAGGCAAGAGGATTGCTTGAGCCCAAAGGTTTCTGTGAGCTATGATGCCATGGCACTCTACCCAGGGTGATAGCTTGAGACTCCGTCTCAAAAAAGAATAAAAATTAAAAAAATAAATAAATAAAACTTTCATCTGTCAAATGTTCTACCCTAGGAAATTCCCCCAGAAACAATTCCTATATTTTCCTTGACAAGCACTGGAATTATCAAGACTTGGGAAGAAAAAAAAGAAATACTCAGTTTATTTTCTCTAGGCCTTTGGTTCTTAACTATTTGTTAACTTCTTCAAAGGAAAAATAGGGGGTGGAGGGTGGGATGACTCCTTTCCTCTGTATTTTTTAGATGAGTATGCATTATATCGTAAATATAACAAATAAAATTGTTTAAATAAGCAAGCCAAATGGTACTAATATACTTTGATGTCTCCAAACAATGTGATTTTAGATTTACCAAAGTTAAAAGAGGAAAATAAAAAGCTCTGAGTATTTTTCCTTTTCAGAAAAGTCAATCATTTCTAACTTCAGTCTCCTAACTTAGAGTTTTTGGTACACATTTTGAAGTGTGTACTGCCTCTTGAGATTCTTTATATCATGTTATTTAATGTCTGTAGAATTATTTATTAGTTCACTGATTTAGAAACATAGTAAGGGCTCTAAGAACAAAGTAGTATCCTGAAGAGTTTTGGAAAGAAATAAATTATTTTGGAATTAACGTAAGTTTTAGGCCACTGGAGTTGAGATTCCTAAGTGAAAAGAAAAGGAGTCAGAACCAAGTTTGTTTATGCCTCTATGGCAGGAACTGCAATGTTGTTTTTAACAGTAGTCAAGAGAGACAATATATTTATTTAAAATAAATAGTTTAACCAGAACAAAGAATTATATGATCCACGTTAAACTCAAACTCAAGCACTTAAGTAGAAGGAAATAGATTGGCTAGGAAAATACGGAACTACTCCCGGAGCACTGGGATATTTGTGGCTAATGAAAGGGAATATTTCTAAAAATAAGTCTTGGTGGTACTGCCCAGATGTCCTAAATTGTCTTCTGATGGAGCCCAGGGTAATTTTCTCTGAGTTTCTCAATAGAGTATCTAGCCTAGCTTAAAGTTCTTAAGACCTCATGCCCTCAAACTCACTTGAAATTGAGAGAAGTAAAGGAATTAGAGCAAAACTTGTAGCCCCTAGACTATTTTAAAGGGTTTTGTATCTACCTAGGGTGTTTAGATAAAATTTCTCATGCTTTGTCATTTTAAGCACTACGAGGCTAGCCCTTACCCTTCTCCTCATCTTAATCTTTGGAGCTGGTTTTCTCCGCCGACTCACTCCCTGATCTTTGAAGGGATTTTTTATTTGGATGTGACTCTCAAATCCACTTTTCCCCAAGATTCTGTCTTCAGTCTCCACTTCACCCTTCACATTCTTATTTGAAGCTTCATGTCACCAACTTTCAAAACCCTAACCAAGAGCAAAGTCCACAGAGGCCCACTTGCTAATAAGGAAATAGATTTAGACCTGGGTAATGTAGAAAGAACAGTAAAGGAATTCAAAGTAAAGGTTATCAGGCAGAGCAAGAGCTCCTCTAGGCTTGTAGAAGCTGACAGTCAGCCTTGTGACAACCATGGCAGCCCAACAGAACTGGTTTTTGCAGTTAGGCTCAATATCAATCCAAGTAGCAGTAAGGTTCCCACACGCACCTTGTGAACGGCTTATGTTTGAGTGTCTCTCGAATGAGGACATAAGGAAGTGAGGGGAGAGCAGCAGTGTATCTGTAGGACAAGGAAACTCAAAGGCCTGCCACAGTGAATATAAATGACTCCTAGGCCCTCAGTGGTGAATAGGAAGGAAATGAGAAAGAGAGAATTCTTGAAGTCATTGGTAGAAGGAAACCACTGTTAAAGATCAGTGAGAAAGGACGTATAGTTTTTGTTGTCTATCCTTTGATGCTATACCCAGGGGAAGCAAGGATACAGATGTTTCCTCTACAAAACACTCTGAATTTAGTAGAATAATGCAGCTGTCCTGGACTTGGGGCCAGAAGACCCAGGTTCACATTCTGGCTTCACCATCATGGTGCCATTTCCCACACATTCATTATCTCCCTAAACCTTGGCTTGCTAGCTTTTAAAATAAAGATGACATAAAAATATTCATCTGGGTGGTACCTGTGGCTCAAAGGAGTCGGGCACCAGCCCCATGTCCCAGAGGTGGTGGGTTCAAACTGTCACCAAAATAAAAAATCCCAGCCAAAAATGGCAAAAAAAAAAAATAATAAATAAATAATAATTATAAATAAATAAAATAAACAGATAAAAATATTTATCTTGTACTGTTGTTAAGAGAAATACATGAAGTAACATATGTAAAATAATTTCCAAATAACTAAATTACCTTTTAAATTAAGGTTGTATCATGAGTTTTAATACATAAGGACTATGGTGTTTATGTTCAGTATTTGAGATTTATTTTTCTTTTTAAATACACTTATTTTATTTTATTATTAGTATTAGTTTTGGCAGTTTGGCCGGGGCTGGGTTTGAATCCACCACCCTTAGAATATGGGGCTGGTGCCCTACCCTCTGAGCCATAGGCGCTGTCCAAGTATTTGTGATTTAAATGATACAAAGCAAAAAGAAAATTCAGAATCCAAAAATGTTGGGGAGTTAAAAGAGACATCCAGCAGGAGAGAAATAAGCATGATGGGTTTTTGAGGCAGTCAGACCTCAGTTTAAATTTGAGCTCTGCATGTAATCATGGGTTAGCACTTTTCATACTCAGGTGTCTTTGTCCATGAATAATGATTTCCAATATTTTCAGTATCAAATGAGAAAACATAGCTGACCATGACTTTAGTTTTCTTTTCCTTCTTACCGTCTACTTCTTGACATGTCTTCTTAGTCTCCCAAGATCATTAGAACCTGTGAAAGTTCAGTAGATCCAAACAAAACATAGTGTCATGTAGCCAGGTGAAGAATAAATGTTTCTCCCATGAAAGACAAAGCTGGATTCTTTATTCAATGTGTGCTCCTGTAATTATGGATCATTTATAATCTTATAAAACCATAATTCCTAAAGTAAAGAAGTTTCATGGGACACAAGATTGACACGCAGTTGTCATTATGAAGGGAGACCCAGAGCAATGTGGGAAAATTGTGTTCATAGTTGTCACTGTGACTTCATAGATTTGTTTTTGTTTGTTTGTTTTTCCCGATCCAGCACTTATAAAAATGTACCCTCTGACTTATGATCTACAATTTGAGGAATTTATTACTAGGTCAACTAATTGCCTTCTTCATGGATGTTATGGTTATGTTGTGTTTACACATCTACAGTATGAATAACTAAGATTCCATCAGTGGTATGGTAAGGTGAAAAACAAGCAATGACACATTTCTCCAAAAAATAAAAATATGTATCAATTCTTTTTGTTTTTGAGACTGTCACCCTTGGGTGAGTGCTCTGGTGTCTTCACAACTCACAGCAACCTCCAACCCTAGGGCTTAGGCCATATGCCTCAGCTTCCTGAGTAGCTGGGACTATAGGCACCTGCCACAATGCTTCCCTAATATTTTTTCCACCTGAACCAATCAATCAGAACTCAAGTGTCTTGGCCAATCAGGGCTCAGTTTTATCCACCAATCAGAACTCAGATACATTGACCAATCAGAACTAGGCAATTTTTTTTTATTTTTTATTTTTTTTATTGTTGGGGATTCATTGAGGGTACAATAAGCCAGGTTACACTGATTGCAATTGTTAGGTAAAGTCCCTCTTGCAATCATGTCTTGACCCCATAAAGTGTGACACACACCAAGGCCCCCCCTCCCTCCCTCCCTCTTTCTTCTCCCCCCGCATAACCTTAATTGTCATTAATTGTCCTCATATCAAAATTGAGTAGTAGGATTCATGCTTCTCCATTCTTCTGATGCTTTACTAAGAATAATGTCTTCCACTTCCATCCAGGTGAATACGAAGGATGTAAAGTCTCCATTTTTTTTAATGGCTGAATAGTATTCCGTGGTATACATATACCACAGCTTGTTAATCCATTCCTGGGTTGGTGGGCATTTAGGCTCTTTCCACATTTTGGCGATTGTAAATTGAGCTGCAATAAACAGTCTAGTACAAGTGTCCTTATGATAAAAGGATTTTTTTCCTTCTGGGTAGATGCCCAGTAACGGGATTGCAGGATCAAATGGGAGGTCTAGCTTGAGTGCTTTGAGGCTTCTCCATACTTCCTTCCAGAAAGGTTGTACTAGTTTGCAGTCCCACCAGCAGTGTAAAAGTGTTCCCTTCTCTCCACATCCATGAGAACTAGGCAAATTTTAATACTTCAATTGAATGAAAGAACCTGACTGGGAATGTAAGTGAGAACTTTAGGTATAAAACCTGAGCCTTTCCTTTGCTTTCTGGAATAACTTTATTTCACCCTGGAGGCTTCATCTCCCCAGTTTGGAAAATGTTTACTGTAATAGTCTCTCTCTTTTGTCAGAGAATCTGGAGGAAAGAGATTTTGTATACCACTAATGCCCCAAGAGTTTACACCTTATTTATCACATTTATGGAACTGAGACTCTATGTGCCTTACTTTGAGACTGAAATATGCCAAAACTATAAACTTGTTATTCTGGACCGAACTTTATGGTCTATGGGTGCTATTTTCAAAGAAATTCTCCACTGGCTAATGCTGCCCGTACTACTATGCACAGACCCTGCTGTGCAGAAGAGATACTTTGGATTGCTCCTGGGAAACGTTTACACAAAGCTCTCCTATTGGGCTGCTGCCGTCAAGTACTTTGATCTCATTTATTTCCAAGTTCAGTCCTGAATCCCAGACCTTCTTGTGGGAGAAGTAGGGAGCCTCAGCTTCTGAGCTCTTGGAGCCAGAAAGGTGTTTTCAATATTTATTGCCAACTTCTTTGTTGTATAGCAATTTCTCAATAGATTGAGGAGGAAAGCAAAAGAAATACTTCACTCTCCCCTGGGAAAGTGACAAACAGCAGTGAATTTTGCACCGTGAAATAGGCCTGGGCCCTAAGAAACCAGTCTCCTACACAAACGACGTTAAAAACATTGCAAGTTCTGTCTTCACAGGCATCCTCCCATTACATTGTCTTTAAAATATTTTAACAAGCCAGGTGTGATGGCTCGTGCCTCTAATCCTAACACTCTGGAGGCCCACATGGGTGTATTGCTTGATCTCAGTAGCCTGAGACCAGGCTGAGCAAAAGTGAGACACTTGTCTCTACTAATAATGGAAAAAATATTATGTATTTTCTCAATATCATGCTAAAATTTAATAGTTTGGCCTTTTAGGAAATGATACCTCCAGTGTTTTCCTGATTTTATGTTTTTTGTTTCTATCATACATGACACAGTAGTTTCTATCTCCTTGGTCCTTTCCCTGTGTGGGGGCCAATCCTAACTACCCATCAAAGGGCTACCTTCTCCATTGTTGTAGCCAGGCCTTGGAAGATTGTTGTACTCCAGCATTTTGAGTGACTGACATAATATAGATTATGATGAGGCCTTTATTTGTGCACACCTGATAACTAGTCCCTTCCTGTTCAACAACCTTTTTTCTCATAGAATCATAAACAGCTGGGGGTTTTTTGTTTGTTTTTGTTAACAGTAAGTGACAAGTCCAGGGTCACAAGAAAATTTTATAAATTTTATTTGTAGGAGAAATGAATGCTTTTGAAGAATTAATTGCTGATACTCAGAAGTCTGGTTGCTTAAAATGTTATCTGAGACTGAAGAAACACAGATTTCACCCCCAGTCTCCCAGGATCCTGTTCTTACCCAGCATATAAAACCTCCCTACCTCATCTTTGGGAGAAGACAGATGAAAAATTTTCCCACCTGTCTTCTCACTTTGGCCAAATCTAAAAAAAACCTTTCTCTCTTTCTAAGCACTGATTACCACAGTGTTTGGCTTTAACTCCACATTAGGTACATGAGCCTGAATTTGAGCTTCTAAAAAATTCTTTCTCTAAGGAAACTCATTTTAATGAGCTACTCCAGAGGCTGAGGCAAAAGAATCACTTAAGCCCAAGAGTTTGAGGTTGATGAAAGCTGTGACACTACAGCACTCTACTGAGGGCAACACAATGACACTCTGTTTCAAAGAAAAAAAGTGAGGTCTAAGAGAACAGAGGTCTTCTCAAGGAGAGGGATACACCTGTGAGGTCCTCCTGTGGTGACTCAGCCCTTAGGAATTTATAGAAACTTAACTTCCTGGGACCTAGAAACTAATGTTAGCTTCCACTTCTGAAAGGCCAACTGTTCTGTAAAAGCCTGAGCCTACTCCTCCAGCTTGATTCAAACTGACCAAGGTACTCATGGGCTCAAACTTTTGACTGTAGATAAAAAGGAGAAGACTGAGCCAGTCAAGGAGCATGGCCATTTTGGACTCTGGTCTGCTGTCACTCTGCGGGCAGGAATAAAGCCCTTCCTTTTTTAAATATGGCATTTGGGTGTTCTTTGTCTCCACTGGGCCTCATTTTCCAGCAACACTAGGACTCCAATCCCATTTTCCCACCACATGGTACAGTGCCTTTTAATGTATTGGACTGCCTGACATAGTGTCAGGTATATGAGAAAATTTAACTTACATTTTCTTTCACTGTAGTATATCTTGAATTTTTTGCTGAATTGATAGAAAAGAGAGAGACTTTAATCTGAGCCAAACAATCTGATTCTGGGGTCCAAACAGAGAAATTCTTCATTCTATGCCTTCTTCCATTATTTTATCCTTGTATCAATGGATCCATCATCTTCTATTCCAAATATTAAGAAAAGGAAATGAACTATTACAACTTCAAGAACGTGAAAGAAATTGTCTATAAACCCGTATCAAAAATGTCATTAAACTGCAAATCTTTATGTATCTAATATTCTAATAAATAAATTTGACACATGAAAACAAGTGAATGCGAACATGTCACTTATCTCATCTGTATATAATTTGCGTGTTAGGAATTATGCCCTCAAATATGAACATGGACTATTTTTTATGCATTGAAACTCCAACACCTGACAGAGAGATCGACACACATTAGGTGATTAATATTTGTGTTGAATGAAAGTTTGAACTGTGCAGTGGTAATGGGAGGCTGAGATGGAGTAATAAAAGAAAAATAAATAAAAGAAAAGAAAAGAAAAAAGAATTATATATGGCCTTTCTTCTTTTATCTGCCTGGACGGCACAAAAAATTATCCAACTTTTATCTGCCTGGATAGCACAAAAAATTATCCAACTTTGGCAACACTTAAAACCAGATTGGGAAATTTTCTATTCATTTAAGAATGCTTCATTTCTGAGAAAATCAGAGAACAAATTTTACTGAACTTTGTTTCCTTGTGTTATTAACAATAGAATTCACAAAGACATTTATTTCTATTGTATATCAAAAGCAAAGGCGGAAGAGGAGTGATCTACTTCTTAGAAAACACTGCTCTTAAGCAGTACTGATTCAGGGTTCCCCCATTTAAGGCTGGATAGGAGACCTCAGTTTCCTAGGTGTGGGCAATTTCATGAAGGACCACCCTGACATTTTGCTGTGAGCTGGAGGGACTGCATTCATTCATTAATACATTCATTAGCATTGAAAAGGTGTTTTTACATCTACCTTTGCCAGAAGCTCTGGTGTTTTTTACTTCTTTTGTATTCCTTTCCATCTAATAAATCCTATCTTACCACTGATCTGTGGTCCATTGGTTCCTTCATTGAATCCCTGAAACCAAGGACCTACTGAAGAAAAATTTCAGTAACGTACTTTGGAGAACTCATCCAGGATTGATGATCTGTGGTAAGCAATGGGACCACTTTTTTCTATAATTATAATAATGGAGACTAATAATTCAGATGATCATCAGCCCTTAAAAATGCATATCATGGTTCCTGACCTCCAGGTTGTCAAGGAATGAACTTTCTAATTCCCCTTGGCTCCAAAAGAAAGGAGCTGAAGGCTCCTTAGAAGGCTTCTGAACCCATTCTGTGTTCACTCCATTTCTCTGGTTGAGAGCAGAGCAAACAAGTAGTACTTAGAGGTCCTGGGGTCCCTGGCAATTGTTCTGACCCCACAGCACTGGTGAACCTTCTGAAAAACATGCTCTCCCAGCTCTTTTACTACCTGCTCATGTCTTCCTGGGTTCCAAACCTCTTCTATTTATCTCTACAGACCTGTTGCTCTGCTCTCTCTTTCTCACTCTGTAGTTTGTCTGCTTTGTTTGAATGCCAGTAAAGCATTGCTTTATGTATTTAGTTAAGTTTGTACTGGTTCTTTCTGTTATTTTTCAGATGTTGTAGGTGTGTTGTAAGGTCCTTCTCATTACGTTCAATTAGCTTTCCCGCATGTTTGTGAAAAAAAGCTTAACTATGTTAACACTTAGAAGCCAAGAAGTTGGTTAGAGGCCTAGAAGTTGGCTCCAAACAAAGGGCAAAATGACTTCCCTACACAGCTTCTCTGGGTGACCAGAAGCCCATGTGGGGATGTCTGGGGCAACCCCCTGAGGTAAGAATGGCTCTAAACCCTAGACTAGAGTTCTGTCTCTTCTTTAAAAGAAAAAGAAAAAAAAGAAAGAAAGAAAGAAAGAAAACCTCTAAAAATGAAGAAAGGCAAAGAAAATGACCCTGAGTATTTGATTTTTCTTTTTCCTGGTCTGTTAGTGTAAATGGGAAAGTTAAAAGGCATTCTAGGTTTCTCTAAGACTTCAGCTAGCTAGTTATAATTAATTCTAATGCAAATGTCTTTCAACCCTGATTTTTTACTGAATTTAATTAATGTTACCTTGACTGACAAGTATATACTCAATGGCAGGTACAGAAAGGGGCAAAACTTGCATCAGGTGAGACCAAGCTCCCAGACACCCAATTTTTCAGTCTGTGCTGCCAGCTGCAATAAGCAGGAGAGTGCGTGGTACAAAGCCATACCCTGGTAATCATGGCTAAATCCAGACAAATGTGTGGGCTGGGGAGGCCATGCTCTTTAGGAATTCTTTCCTTGCTTCTTAGGATGCTTCCCTTTGTTTGGCTGGAAGGCTTCCTGGGTTGTAAAAAGGACATTTTGACAACACAGGAACACAGTGCGGGATTGATTGAGGGGCTGGACATTTATTCTTTCCCACATATCGGTAACATTCTCTCTCTAAGAGAACACTCTCATGACATATTCTCTCACCAAGAGAATTTTTATCAGGTGGGACCGCTATGGCTCCCAGATTTTTTGATCTGTGCTGCTGGAACACCCTCATGAGCTGTATTCCAAAGCACTGGGACGTGTTTGGCCTCCAGGCACTGAAAAAAGAATGTATGGTTTTCTTCTGCATCCAGGCCTGGCCTTAGTATCAACTATCCAATGGTGAACAATGGCTACCAAGGGGTATTCTAAACTATGATACTATTTTTCAGTCAGATTTTTTTTTTATAAACAACAGAGGAAGTAGTCTGAAGTGCCCTATGTATAAGCTTTCTTTTTTTTCTCAGAGACAACCCCCAACTGTATAAAACCTGTCAGTTAGATCCAGCTCTCCTGGCTGTACTAACTTCCTCAAATGGCCAGGGATTCCTGAGAGAGATGCCATCACCACCTAGTCCACACCTGCCATCTACTTGTCCTGCATCTTCCTCCATGCCTTTAGAAAACCCCAATAAGGAGTCCATTACAGGAGTTTCTTCTAGTTCCATTGGGACCCCCAAAATGCAACTTCCTTCTCTGGTTCCCTTGGTTGAGATTGCAGGTGATGAAAGGGAAAATGCATAAATACTTACTCCATTTTCTCTGGCAGATTTAGAACAAATCAAGATTGATTTCAGAAATTTTTCTGATGACCCAGATAAGTACACAGATGTTCTTCAAGGGCTAGGACAAAGCTTTAATTTCTCTTGGATAAATGTAATGTTACTACTAGATCAAACTTCAACTTTTATTATTATTTTTTTTATTAAATCATAGCCGTGTACATTAATGTGATCACAAACTTCAACTTTGAATGGGAAAAATGAAGTCTTGGATGAGACTAGAAAGTGAGGTGATTTGTGGTTTATATCTAATGTTGATAACAATATACCCTCTGAGATAAAGGACAGATACCCCACAGGAAGACAGGCAATTCCCTTTGAGGGTCTCAAATAGGACCCTGAGAAACAAGGTGACTAGTAATGTAAGCATTTTCTAACATGTATTCTGGAAGGTTTACCTTCACCTAGGAAAAAGCCTATGAATTATTCTAAGTTTTTTACTATTTACCAGGAGCAAAATTAAAGTCCCTCAGCTTTTCTTGAGCAGCTTAGGGAGGTGATGGGAAAACACACTCAGTTGACAAATGACTTTTTAGAGGGCCAAATTATTTTGAAAGATAAACTTTTCATTCAAGCTACCCCAGATATTAGAAGAAAACTCCATAAATTGACTCTAGTCCCCAGTCATAACCTGGAGAACCTTCTTAAAACAGCCCAGAGGTCTTTGAGATCAGGAGGAAGAGGAGAAAAAAAGGATTAAAAACAAAAAGATAGCTCTGGTAATGGCACACTGACAAATAGGCACAATTTAGGGGTAGAGGGAAGCCAGAGGAGCTAAGAACAATGCTTCCCAATGTGGTCAGACTGGCCATTTTAGAGAGATTGCCCCAGGCAGAACCACCTGCTGGGCAAGCCACCTGGCCCCTGTCCAGAATACAAAGGTGACCACTGGAAGGCAGCCTGTCCCCAGAGGTGAAGGTCTCCAGGGACAGTGACCCCAACAGCTGCTAAACAGATTCAGGATGCCTGGGGCATTTTCTTAAGGTTCCAGCTTGTGTCATGACTCCTAAAAAGCCCCAAGCTGCCTCATAGTGGAGGGCCAGGAGACAGAATTTCTTTTGGACACTACAGCAATGTTTTCTGTACTTTTCTCTAACCCTGGTCTTCTATCCCCCCAAATCTATAACCCCCAAGTCTGGAAAGCTGATTACCAAATTCTTCTCTCAGACTTTAAGCTGCAATTGGGGTGACTGGCTATACTCTCATGCCTTCCTAATCATGCCTGAAATTCCTGCTCCCCTTTGGGGGAGGGACATACTAACTAAATCAGGAACAACCATTAATATTTATATGAATATTAAACATGAACCTATAGTATGCCTTTCCTTATTAGACACAGAATCTGACCCAGAAGTATGGACTACTAAGGGATAAGTGGAAAGAACAAAATATGCTCAACCAGTCCGAATGAACTTAAAAAACCCAACTGTCTTCTGAATCAAAAACAATATCCTCTGAAAACAGAAACTAAGAATGGGCTAATACCCGTACTTGTTTGGACAAGCCTTAGCCCAAGACTTGAGTAATTTCTTATATCCCATAGTGACTCTTATTCAGTATGTAGATGGCATTTATTGGGAGCACCAGATGTAGAGGAATGCCACAAAGCTACCTAAGCTCTATTAAACTTTGTGGCTAATTGTGGATATAAAGTTTCCAAGGCTAAAACCTATTTGGTTTTAGCATTGCACTATTTGGGTCTCCAACTTTCACAGGGAAAGAGAGCCTTGGGCAAAGAAAGAACAGAACCAATATTGGCTCACCCTAAGCCTCAAACTCTTGGACAGTTTCAAGGCATCTTAGGAATTACAGGCTTTTACAGATTCCTGTATATAGTGAAATAACTAGACCGCACTATTCTTCAATTTAAAATGCTCAGAAAAGAGTGCCTGGTAACCAGAGGATGGGAACCAGAAGAAGGAAGATATGGCATTCCAACAGTGAAAAATGTTCTTTTATAGGCTCCTGCTTTAACTCTTCCTACTGGACAACAATTTAATCTATATGTTACAGAGTGGACTGGAATTGCCCTAGGAGTCTTGACCTAACATTTGTATACTTTTACAACCTGTAGCTTATTTTAGTAAAAAAATTGATACCATGGCCAAGGGATGGCCACACTACCTGTAAGTCATAGCAGCTGTATCCCACTTAACCCCAAAAGCTACTAGGCTAACTTATAGAAGATATGTGATTATTTATTTTTCTTATGATCTTATTGGACTTTTAAATTCAAAAGGCAATCTTTGGCTATCAGATAACTGCCTTCTTAAATATCAAGCCTTATTACTAGAAGGGTTAGTGCTACAATTATGCACCTGAGCCACTTTGAATCCTGCCACTTTCCTCTCTGAGTTCAATAAGGAAATAGGGCATGGTTGCCAACAAATTATAGCATAGTCTTATGTGGCTAGAGAAGGATTACAGGAAACTTCCATACCTAACTCTGACATCATTTTGCACACAGATGGAAGTTCTTGCATAGAACAAGGAACTCACAAAGCAGGCTGTAGTTACTTAGCATGCTGTAATTAATAGTGAGTCTCCCTTTTTAGAAATTAGCATGCAATTAGCTGAGTGAATAGCTTTAACTCATACTTTACAAATTGGGTGAGACAAATGAGTCAATACATACACTGACTCAAAATATTCTTTCCTCATTTTACATGTCCATGCTTCCATTTGGAAGAAAAGACAAATCTTAAATTTCATTGGTTCCTCCATAAAATAGTATCATGAAATAGATAGGTTATTACAAGATGTTTATGCTCCACAAGAAGTAGCAATTATTCATTTTAAGGTATATCAAAAAATTTTAGAAGATATTTCTGAAGATAACTGACTTATTGATAAAGAGGCAAAAATAGCACAGAAAGGAAAAATTCCCCTTATGGCACCCCTCATTTGGGAGGGATCACTTGAGAATCATGCATCTTAATATACCCAAAAAGAAAAGGAATGGGCTTTATCCACAGACTATTCTACCACTTCCTTCAGACTAGCTATAAAATAAAATTGGACTTTTGCTATTACCTGCTGCAAATCAATGGAAAATACTTAAAACTTTACACCAGTCTTTTTATTTTGGCAATGAAAGTATCTATCAAATGGTTAAAGATCTCTTTAATGGGAAAAACTTATTTAAACCATAAAACAGATAACAAGGACTTGTGATATATGTCAGAGAAACAATCCTCCAAATCACCATCTAGCCCCTTTGAGGTATACAAAAACAAGGTAAATAATCAGGTGAAGATTGGCAAATAGATTTTACTCATGTGCCTAAGGTACGTGGTGTACAATATTTGCTGGTATTTGTGAATACTTTTACTAATTGGGTTGAAGCATTACCTTGCCTGTTAGCTAGGTAGCAATTTGCCTTTTAAAAAGATGACTTGTAGGTGCAACAGGGCAGGAAATTTATATTTCAAAGCTAGAACTTCAGACCGAAATATTGTACCATTATTTGCTCATATTAGGGGGAGGGGACAGTTATATGTAAAGCTCTAGTTAAACCAAAGTGGTCAGGAAAGGTACCCTAAACTAAAGATAAAACTTGTCATTTAAATTTAGGACAATGGTCAGAGTTTCTAGTGACTCAGTCCTGCTTCTCAGAAACTATCATAAACAACAATTTTTTAATAGATGTAAATTTATTTCATAGAAGTGTTTTAAGATATCTAATTAAGGGCTTGCAATCCCAGCCCTATGGGAGCCTGAGGCAGAAGGATTATTAAACCAGTTAATAATCAGATCTAATATGATTCTTGACTAGTTTAATTTTTCTTGAAACTTTCAAAACAATTAGTATCAAAAATTTGCTCAAACTCAGAGAGATAAAAGTACAAATCTGTGCCATTTTGGAATCTGAGAGAGAACTTACCCACAAGTCTCAGTTGTAGCGAGAGAAGAAACCAGTCCTGAAGGTACATGGCTTGAACTTTTGGTGTTCCTGTGGTTCTCTAAGGATTTTATCTCTGAACCCACTTGTGATAAAAATTAAATTGAACAAGTGATTGAACAAAATTAATTGAACAAGTTTAATTGTGCCAAGTGTAATTTGAAAATTGGGCAGCTAAACTGGAAAAGGTTAAGAGAGAGCCTAATGTTGAGATGATTCATCCATAGAAAAGAGAAAGTGACAGAGATAATAGTGTTGCAGGAAGACAAGGCCCTACGGAGAGAAAGAGCATCCAAACATCATGTTTATAAGAGGAAGGGCTTTATTTAGTGGCCAGCAGCTTATGGCGTAGAAGAATTCCAAATGGCCATGCTCCCCAACTGGCTTGGTCTTTCCCTTTTTATTGACAGTCAAAAAGTTCCAACCCATAGGTACCCTTCTCATTGAATCAAGAGGGAGATGCTATTATAGCCCCTACAGAACCACAGGATTTCAAAGAACTTGGAGTTCCAGGAAGTTAGGTTTAAAAATTCCCAAGAGCTGAGTCACCATGGAGATGACCCCACAGGTGTATCCTTGTGGTCTCCTTGAGAAGACCTGTTCTCCTAGACCTCACCCTTCTCAGGTATCCTTTCTCATTTTCCCTTTTGAGACTCCAATATATTTTAATTTGGGGTCTCAATATCAGCTTCTTTCTGCATGTGCTGATGTTAATTACTTTTTAGCACTGAGGTTTTAGGGACTGTGACTCTTCTTGGGTTCTCTACTCAGACCTTAATAGTACTGTGGTGATGGGCTAATATACATATGAGTTTTTACTTTTCCCTGTGACATTTTCCCCCCCTTTCCCCAAAGTCCAAACTCCAATTAAGACAAGTCCCTTGAGGAGTTTCCTCAGGCTTCATCTGTGAGTTGACCAGTCAGCTCCCAGTGTGTGGCTAGAGCAGGGCATGTTGACTGTCTTAAAAGTTACCTTTATTTTCCCAGGGGCAGTGAAGCCCTATTCAGCCAGCTGTGATGACTCCAGGTGAGGATTCCTTTCATCTTCACTGCTTGGCATGTGGTCAGGATGATGGTGTAAAGTCCTTTCTACCTTGGTTTCAGGAGGATCAGGTTCTGATTCTTGACCTAGACTTGGTCCCCTTGATCTTCCAGAGAGAAAGGATGTACAGACACAAAAGACTAAACAGAACACAGTTAATTACCTCAGTGGAGATTTTCCTTCCTACTCTTTCTAGGGTTTTTATCTATTCAGTTCAGTCTTTCCCAGTTATTTTAGGAGTTCCTGCTAAATTGCAAATGATTGACAGAGGCCTCTTTGAACAAGACCAGAGGTAAGGCCTGTATCCAATTAAGCTTTGCTTCCTGGCAGTTTACCAATTTCTGTTCTTATGGTCCTGTTCATGTACTTTACCCTGTCTAAGCTTTGAGGCTTATAAGTTATTCAAAGCTTTAGCTTATTATTTGCACTAGTTCTGTTATGAAGGGTAGCCCATTGTCAAATTTAAACCAGTGTGGCAACCTAAACCATGGGACGATTTCTCTGGGCAATACTTCAGGAGTCCTTTTTTCCCAGTGGGGAAGGCTTTTACCTATTCCAAGTCTGATAGACCATCACCAGCATGTACTTGTTCCTTCTAAACCTGGGCATTTCAGTAAAGTCTACCTGGACATTCTTAAGGGGGTGTTGCTCCATACAATTGTATTCTTGGGGGTACCGTCATTCCTTGGCATGCATTGAACTGGCTGCAGGTGACACACTGTAGACTGACAGTTTTGGCCAGGGCTGACAGGTGGGGGATGTAGAAGTACTGGCCTAGAAACTTTACCAAAGCCTCCTGTTCCAGATGGGTGCTCTCATGCATCACCATTACCACAGTAGCTCCTAGAAGCTGGCGGACTGCTACTTGTCCATCTGGCATCTTTATCCACCCTCCCTCTGCTTCCTGGCTCCCCTCTGCTACCAACCATTCCTTCTCCTCCTGGGAATAGATAGGGGTGAGCTCCAGAACCCATGAGATGAGGGTGGCCACTTGTGACAGCTGGTATGGCTAGGAGGCAGCCCTCTTTGCCTCAGTATTGGCTCTGGTGTTCCCCTTAGAGATGGTGGAAGCATCTCTTTGATGTCCACGACAGTGCATCACTGCCACTTTCTGGGATTTCCATACTTCCTCTAGTAACTGAAGTATCTCCTGCTGATACTTAATGTTCTTTTCCCCAGAATTTGATAGTCCCTTCTCTTATGCAATGCCCTGCATACTTGGAGAGTCAGAAAAGCATTCACATTTTACCCTTGACTTAGTTCTAAGGCTTGAGTCAAGGCATTTAACTCAGCCTTCTGAGCCAATGTTCCTTGGTGTAGGGGCTTAGCCTCTATAGTCCCTGTTAAGGTAACCACTGCATACCCAGCCCGCTGCTCACCTTGTGCCATCATGTAACTGCTTCAGTCTACATACAAGTTCCAGTTTGCAACTGTCCAAGGCTGGTCATGCAAGTCAGGTCTGCTAGAATACATGTTATTTATAACTTATGTACAGTCATGCTCAGTCTCTCTTCCACTGATAGGAAGAAACCTGGCTTGGTTCAAGGTGTTCTTGCATTAGAGAGTCAAAAATGTCCCTTAGTGTCCATTAAAATGACCACAGAATGGAATACTTTCACTCTGAGATTCTGCCCTAGAGTCAGCTTATCAGCTTCTTGCACAAGGAGAGCTATAGAGGCTAGAGCCCGTAAGCATGGTGGCCATTCTTTTGCCACTTCATCCAACTGCTTAGAGAGGTAAGCTATAGGCCTTGGTCAAGACCCAACCAGCTGGGTTAAAACACCTACAAAGATCTTTCCTCTCTCTGAAATATACAGAGTGAAGGGCTTGGTCAAGTCTGGTAGCCCCAATGCAGGTGCATTTATCAGCATCAGCATCATCTTTAGTTGGGACAAGGCATGTTCCTGTTCTCCTCCCCATTCTAAGGGCTCTCCTTCCTCTCCTTTAGTTGCCTCATACAAGGGCTTAGCCAAGATAACAAAGTTGGAGATCTAAAGACAACAAAAGCAGATTGCACCTAAGAATTCCCAAACCTGCTTTCGGCTCATGAGGGTGGGGAGGTGATTAATGACCTGCCTCCATTTCATGCCTAGATACCTCTCTACCCCTGCTGGATGGTAAATCCTAGATAATGTACTTGCCAGTGGCAAATCCAGGCCTTTTGTTTGGACACTATAGCTACATACCTCTAGATGTCATAAAAGACAGTCCATGCCTCGGGCGCAGCCCTCCCAGGTAGGGTGCCCTAAAAGGAGGTCATCGATATATTGGAGCAGCACACATTCTAATTCCTCAGCTGGGAATTTCTGGAAATCACAAACCAGCACTTCTCCAAAAAATTGTGGGTGTTTTGAACACCTGTGGCAACCTGGTCCATGTGTACTGGATCACAGTTTCCGTGTCTGGTCTTTCCCACTGGAAAGCAAACAGCCTCTGGCTTCCCAGAGCCAGCTTTATACTGAAAAAGGCATCTTTTAAGTCCAGGCAAGTGGGCCACTTGGTTTCTGCTGGCAGCAGACTCAGCAGAGTATACAGATTAGGCACAGTAGGATGCAGTGCTACAGTTACACCATTTATAGGAAAATTCTCATTTTAGGTTTTAATTTTTCCTGAGGTATCTATATAGACACAGTAGATAACATTTAATATGCACAAATTTTCCAGAGTAGTCAACAGGTGACTTTGTTGAGTCTTAAGGCTTCAGAGCAAATACAACTACTGTATATAATTCTATACTCTTTGGCCAGTCTCTTAGTCCCATTTAACAGATTAACTTAGTAAAACAGTTATGTCTCATTTTAGGAGTTGACAGTACAGACAAGGATGGGTTTTAATACAGGTGGGCCATAGCCTCATTTTCTTTTAAATCATTTCTCTCTCTCAGATTTCTCTTTCCACTAAAGACAAATTACAGCAGAACCAACTCAGTTGCCAAAATAAACTGTACCTTCAGTATACTGGGTCTGATTATTTGCATAAAGTGCAGTAAGAATAATTATTAGCCATCTAGTCTCTTCTTTCTTTAAAATTGGCTTTGCTGGAACCTTTTATAAGGAATCTCAGGCTGGACTTTCTTTTTTTTTTTTTTGGTAGAGACAGAGTCTCACTTTACTGCCCTCAGTAGAGTGCCGTGGTGTCACATGGCTCACAGCAACCTCCAGCTCTTGGGCTTATGTGATTCTCTTGCCTCAGCCTCCCAAGCAGCTGGGACTACAGGCACCCACCACAACACCCGGCTATTTTTTTGTTGTTGCAGTTTGGCCGGGGCTGGGTTTGAACCCACCACCCTTGGCATATGGGGCTGGCACCCTACTCACTGAGCCACAGGTGCCGCCCCAGGCTGGACTTTCTTGAAAGCCTTTCACAAGCCCAGGTTCCATCTGTGCCATTAGATTCCTGTATGAATTGGGTAAATTCCTCTTCTCTTAAAGTCCCAAGCACATTTCGATTCCCAGACCTGTCAGCAAGCAACCTTCATTACTTACCACAGATCAGGAAATGTTACTGATGGGTATCTGGCCAGTTTTCCAAAGGGCTTTTTTTTTTTTTTTATTGGCTTTATAAAGTCAACCTGAATTCCTTGAGGCAGTCTGGACACCTCTGGAAATGCTATTCCAGCCAAAGCCTTGGTAAAATAACCAGTGCCTTCATCATATCCTATAGAACAAAACAGATTCTTATTGACATTATGCAAATAATTGTATTGTCAGAAATTAAGAATACTTACAAATGACTTTCAAATTCTGGAGAAATCAAGGAGAGAGAAAAAAATACATGTTTCAAACTCTTCTCATAAGTACATACATTGCTTGAAAAGCTACAAATAGCTCAAAGACAGAAAATGATTTTTTTGACTTCTGAAAAATAGAACACAGACAAAATCAACAATATTTCAAACAAAAATGTCATAGCAAATTAGTCCAGTTCCATGTAACTGATTTCTGTTCTGTTTGAAGTTAGGTTAGCAATACTTATAGACATATTAACTTTCCAATGAAAGTTCTAAAAGTCTGCTTTTAGTTCAAAGGTACTCAATTTCCAAAGACATCAGGAATTTGAATTTGAGAGAATTCGTTAGCCTCTCTTAGTATTTCTTTCCTTTTTGGGGACAAACTTTGGACTCAGTCATTTACAAAAAACACTTTCCTTTTTTTAGATGAATTAAAATTATTACCAACAATATGTATTAGGACAGACCAATGTCTTATATGTTAGGACAGATTAATGCTTTATAGGTGAGGACAGACCAATGCTTTATACATTAGGACAACAAATGCTGTATAATATTAGAACATATATATATATAACCATAACCCATATAAAACTAATCATCATTTTATATTTTATAATGTTTCTTATACATTTTTAATAAATCAAATAAGTTTAATTTGTTTTCCTATGACTTTTAGTGGTCTTAATATTTCAAAAAGACCAAATTTAGAGTTGTGTTTTGGGGATTTTTTTGTTGTTGTTGTTGGCCTTGGCCGAGTATGAACCTGCCAGGCTCGGTGCATGTGGCCAGTGCTGCAACCACTGTGCTACAGGTGCCAAGCCCCAAATTTGGAGTTTTGATTTTGGAAGGTTTGTCAAATATCGAAGGCCTAAAACATTGGTTAAAACAAGATTACAGGCCAAAAGATTTTAAAGGAAATACATAGTCAACTGGATCACATGTAAATTCTTTCACAAATTCTCTTTTATGAGCTTCATTTAACCTGCACATACAATCTACACACATTCTAAACTTTCTTTAGTTTTTGTCCTGCCTTTCACTTTCTTAAACAACCATTTTGTTTCAGGAGAAATCATACAAGATTCTTTCTTTACACAATGCCATTCTTCTTTCTGTCTAATTTCTCTTACTCTCAAAAACTTACTTCCCACAAAACAGAACCCCAGTTTACTATGAAGTCACCCATTCACTTGGCCAAACTGATAATTAGAAGGCAAGAATCTTATCCTTTGACAAAGACTCAGTTTCCCCAATAATTTAAACAACCAAATTATTATATTTTACAAATGAGAGACATTTTATGAGATATAACATTGATACAGGATTTTTCCACTCGGGGCTGGACAGGGAACCCCCATTTTTCAGGCTCAGGTGAGCTCAGACATCAGACTCCCATCTCCACATACAAACTTTCTGAGCCCCAGCAAGGTCATGAACAAAGCAGTCTGAAACCTTTTGGATGGCTTCACCATGACTAAGGAGCACACACCTAATCCCCTCCCCAGACAAAAACTGCTGTAAAAATCTAATAACCTTGTCCAAGGTGAGGGGCTGCATTCATTCATTTGCTAGAACACCCATTCAGTTTGTAAAGGTATTTTTCCATCTACCAAGTCCTGGCCAAAATATCTCTCAGGACAAATTATTTATCCCTAGACAAAGGACTCATGCAGGAAACCTCCGACCTGGGCCTCCTCCCTCCTTCCAGAGGCTGTCCACTTTGGAGACCTGTTGCTGATATGGATACAGCCCTGTCCAGTAAGAAATTTACACTCTCTTCCCCAGATTTCCAATGGCAATCCAGAGCTCACCAGACTGCCTGAACTGCAAAACTTTCCAAAGCATGGCCCCTCTGTAATAGCAGGCTCTGGCACTCTCCACTTCCTCTGCATACCCCTCAGTCCAACAAAATGCCATTTTATCACTGATCTGTTGCCTGTAGGCTCAATACTCAAATTTCTGAGACCAAAGACTCACTGAAAATATTCCAGTAACAAAACTACAACAACATCTTTTCTAATGTCTTTTCATTTCCCCCCAAGACCCACATGGCCATGTGGCTGCTGCCAAAGACAGAAAGGGGAAAACTTGGAACTTCCAGTTTCTCTCTGAATAGCCAGGGGCAAAGTTGGAGCAGGGAAGAAGGGCATACTCATACATTTGTGTCATCCCATGAATGGGGGGTTGGGGGGAAGCTCACCTATTGTTATCCATCTCTGTCATTCTCCAAGCACTCACATGCATACAATCCCAACCCATTTCTTAACCTGGGCAGCCTCCATTTACCACTTGAGCTGCCACTTAGCCATAAAGGCAAACCAACTCTCCCCTAGGCCCTGTGAAGGGAGATCCAACTCCACCCTCAGAGTACTCTCAGTCACAACTCTCAACAGACCTGCCAGTGATCTAATGCCCAAGGAGTTGATCAGGCTCCTTCTTCCACTAAAACTGTAGTGGGACCCCCAGCTAGATCATATCTTGCCTTAGACATATCCCTGTGTAGGTACCTGTTCCTGCATGCCAGTTCCTCCCAGTGTTTGACTCCTTGAAGACCTGCTGAGGGTGTCCTTTCTCACCCAGCTGAGGCATCCACACAGGGAGGCCAAATTGCCTCCCTGATGGTCTAATGATTAAGATTTGGCACTCTCACTGCCACAGCCTGGGTTCAATTCCTGGTCAGGGGACCAAAAACGTTGCAGGAAGATGAGGCCCAATGGAGAGAAAGAGCACCCAAACATCATGTTTATAAGAGGAAGGGCTTTATTTACCGGTCAGGAGCTTACAGCATAGAAGAATTCCAAATGGCCGTGCTCCCCAACTGGCTTGGTCTTTCCCTTTTTATTGACAGTCAAAAAGTTCCAACCCATAGTTACCCTTCTCATTGAATCAAGAGGGAGATGCTATTACAGCCCCTACAGAACCACAGGATTTCAAAGAACTTGGAGTTCCAGGAAGTTAGGTTTACAAATTCCCAAGAGCTGAGTCACTATGGAGAGGACCCCATAGATATATCTTTGTGGTCTTGAGAAGACTTGTTCTCCGAGACCTCACCCTTCTCAGGTATCCTCTCTCAGTAGGAATTGCTTGCTGTATTGGTTGCAGCTGGTATCTATCTGCCTTACTTAAATACAGTTTGAACAGCTGGCTGTCTTTGGCCAAAACTCCATGATTAGCAAAGAGAAAAGGGTAGAAAGGAGTGAAGATCAATGGAGCAAACTTTAGCCAGGATGAACAGCTGGCATTTTTACTTTTGAACTTTTAAACCAAAGATACCTTTTAAGTTAAACCAATAAGGCTTAACTAAGGCTATAACTTAAGAAACAAGACTTATCTTTAAAGAGCCCACCTTCTCCAGCTTGATTCAAACTGACCAAAGAAGTGTACCCATAGACAAAGAGCGCTTAACTGGAGATAAAAGGGAAAAGACAAAGCCAGTCAGGGAACATGGCCATTTTTGGACTTTTATTCTGCTGTGGCTCCACCAGCTGAAATAAAGCCCTTCCATATCTTGGTGTTTGGGTGTTCTTTCTCTCCATGGAGTCTCATTTTCCTGCAATACCAGCTTCCCTCATTAATTCTAAATTTGGAAAAGACAATGATCCTTTACTATCTGCTGAACTGGAGCCCACAGAAAGAGGGAAACCAGGAGTTCAATTGGTAAATATCTTACCTACCATGTTGCCAGCCAACTGGAGTTATTTCCAGTTTTTCTCATTGCAGCTTCTAGAAGAGCAGAGGGGCTTTGAGATCCTGCCTGCTATGTTAAACTGTTGGGGTTGAGGGGAAACTTTCCCTTTATCTCTGAAAGTTCACTTAAAGATCAACTGACAATTTAGGCATGTTAATAAAAGAAAGGTTTATTTCTAAATATCATGCACATAGGGAGACTCACAAGAGTGATTACCCAATATCTCAATAATGGTCAGATACTCTTTTAGAAGGGGGAGGAATGTGCAGTATACGTGAAAAAAGCTTGTTGGTACAGAGGATGAATGGTGGGGGCAAAACAGATTGATGTGTAAACTAGCCTGAGACACAGACATTGTGGGGTTGTTTGTTTTGATACAGAGTCTCACTTTGTCACCCTCAGTAGAGTGCCATAGCATCATAGCACAGGGCACCTCAAACTCTTGGGCTCAAGTGAGTCTCTTGCCTCAACCTCCCAAGTAGCTGGGACTACAGGTGCCTGCCACAATGACCAGCTATTTTACAGATGGGGTCTCACTCTGGCTCAGGCTGGTCTTGAACCTGTGAGCTCAGGCAATCCACCTGCCTCAAACTCCCAGAGTGCTAGGATTACAGGTGTAAGCCACCATGCATGCCATGGCCCCAGACACTGTGTTTTAAATGATTTGGGGTAAGTCTGCCTGCATTCTTGTTCTTTTTTTCCACAATATTTTGAGCTAATAGGGAGAGAAAAGGAAGTCAATTTCCCCCTTTGATCTTTTGATCAGGTCAGTTGAATTTTATGTAGATGAACAGAAAGCACTTTCCAGCTATTTTCTGATCTCACATGGCCTTTAACTCAAAGTGATCTTTATACCAGGTAGTTATATTTTAAGGTAAAATTTTCTTAGCTCCTTCAACCCAAGACCCTAACAACCCTTGCCACCACTATTTGTGTGGACATATTGGTATCCATTGTGTTGGCAGCTAATGATCTCTGAAATCTTTGTCAACACTGACCTCAGCTGACAGAGGCATACAGGGATTATGTGGCCAGTACCTCACACAACAAACTCCCTTCAAATCTAGTCAGCAATTTTTTTTTTTTAGCATCTACTCTGTGCCAAGATTCTAGGAGCATTTAGTCCAAAAAGTGTAAAAAGCACAACCATTCCTACCTTCACTGTTTCTGTTGTCAGAATTTCTCTCTATGCTGAATCTTTGATCTCAGGCTTCAAAGAATAAAACCACAGATGAGACAGATAAGTGACAGCATAAAGTTTATTAATGGAAAGATTGATAAGCAAAAGGGGGGGAGAGCAAAATGGGAAGAGCTCCTCCCCACTATCTTCTGTCTACAGGGTTTAAATACTGCTTTTCTTATCCTGTGGGCAGGTGGTTTTGAGGCAGTATGCCACAATTGGCTAGAGGCCTGTGGGCAGAAAATAATCCTAAAATTGAGCACAAAAATGCAGTCCTTTAAGTCTTCGGCTCAGGAAAGGAATTAGGGTGTATGCTCCCTGCTGGAAGAGGATCCTCCTAGATCAGCGGTTCTCAACCTGTGGGTCTCAACCCATTTAGGGGTTGAATGACCCTTTCACAGGGTCACCTAAGACCATCCTGCATATCAGACATTTACATTACGGGATTCATAACAGTAGGAAAATTACAGTTATGAAGTAGTATGTAATTTTATGGTTGGGAGTCACCACAACATGAGGAACTGTATTAAAGGGTCACGGCATTAGGAATGTTGAGACCACTGTCCTAGATCCTTTCAGGCTGTTTTGTTCATGACCTTGCTAGAATGCAGACTGAAAAAGGTTTTTGCCCAGAAATGGTGGTCTATGATGAGAATGATTTCTAAGCTCACCCAGGCTGGGATCCCTATCCAGCCCTGAGCAGGGTAACCCTGTGTCATTATTAACTTTAAGGAACTTAGTGTGGCATAAAAAAGATGAGCAAAAAACACCAACAACAGTCTATAATGGGTTAGATTAGTGACATGCAGACATACGTACCAGATGTTATAAGAACAGAGAAGCATGAGAAATGAATTCTGACTAGAGAAGACTTCATAGAGGTGATCATCAAACAGGAATTTCTGAGACATAAAACTTGCCTATTCTCTCACCAGCACAGCTGCACAACTACAAAGGCATCAGGCAGAGAAGATAGCTCCCAAGCAAGCAGAAAACAGACCAGACCTCTGGGTCTGGGGGTGTGTCCAAAAAGTTGGTTCTATTTCAAACTTACTAATGAGATCTGACATTCCTTCTTTGGGGAGATTATTTGAGAAGTGGCAGAGGCCATAAAACATAAGGCAAGGATAATGTGAAAGACTTGGGACAAGACCCCCACTCTGTCCTGGACTACGACGACCCCAATCAACAGCAAGAGATGGCACTTGATGCAATCAGCAAGAGGGTTTTATTCCAGCATGCTGGGGCTTAGCTCATAACTCTCTCAGGAGCAGAGGAGTCAAGCCCCGAACAGCAGGTTTTACAAGCTTATAAAGGCAAAAACCACAAAGTAGGGAGGGGTAGCAGACATGGCAGGGGCTTTTAACCACAAAATAGGGAGGGGTAGCAGACATAGCAGGGGCTTTTTAGATAAGAAGAACTCTGGTTCATTACTTAACTGTCTTAAGACAAGATTAACAGCTAAACATTTACTTAGCCCTTTTATCTGCTTCAGCTCGGGGCTATCTCCTGGAACAGTTACAAAAGGTCACATTCTCATGGTAGGGGGCGAGAGGTGCTGTTACATGGCTGGTTCCTCCCCCCCCTTTTGGATTTGGTAGTACTTTCCTTCAAATGTTTTTGTTTCTTTTAAACTTTGGGCTTAATGATTAAGCCTATGGGCAACCAGAGGTGTGGAATCCCTCTTGGTGAAGGTGATGAGAAATTAATAAGAACAATCTTATTCCTATCTTTATGAAGTTGTTTCCACAAAATTCTAATCACACTTTAAAATGAGGAAAAAATAAATATGTAAAGTTAAGTTAAATATTAGTGAAATCTTTCTGGAGATAATACATGGTGACATCTTAACAGTCCAAGAATTCATCTCATTTGTCCAAAACTATCTCTCCTTAGAATACAGACTTGAGCGCTTAAAAAAAAAAAAAAATGTTATTTATTATCTCTCTAAAATCCCAATGGGAAGATTTTAAATAGGGAGTGACATGGGTAGATTTTTTTTTAAAGATTATTCTGGCTACTGAGTGAAAAATGTATTTTGAGTGGTCAAGGGTAGAGGTAGGACAGTTGGAAAACTGTGGCCACAGCAGGAAGAAATTATAGTGGTTTGACAAGGGTGATGGTAAAAAGATGATGAGGAATGGGTAAAAAAGACACATTCGTGAGGATAGTGCAGCTGATTTGTTACCAGAATTCCTTTCTTCAGTAGGTCCTTGGTCTGGGGGAATGTGAAGAATGAACCCACAGACCACAGTGGTAAATAAGATTTTATTAGACAGAAAGGAAGACAGAAGGAGTAAAAAGCACCAGAGCCTCTGGCAAAGGGAAAGATTCAAGTCAGAAGTCTTCAGATGGGTCCTTTGTCTAGGGCATGTATAATCTGGAGCATTACTTTTTGGCCAGGACCCCTAGGTGTAAAACACCTTTTCAAAGTTAATGAGTATATTAACAAATGAATGAAGCCAGTCTCCCCACTAAGGCAAGATTATTAGGTCTTTGGAGATTTTGTCTCAGGGAAATAATTAGGTTGTGTGCTCCCTACTCAAGGTGGAATCACCCAAAACCTTTCAGGCTGCTTTGTTCATGACCTTGATAGAGCCGAGAGGGTGTGGCTAGAAAGGGCAGCCTATTTATGCCTAGAAATGTGGGGGGGGGGTGTTGATTTCTGAGCTCACCTGGGCCTAGAGAATGCAGGGTCCCTATCCAACCCTGGAACAGATGTATTAAAGGCAGAAAGAATAAAGGAAAAGTCATGGATACTTCCTAGGTTTTTAACACATCTAGGTGTCATTTACTGAAATAGAAAACAGAAATTCAGAGTTTTGTGTTTGATACGCAAACTTGAGGTTTATATCAGAAATCTTAGGGAAGATAACCAGGAACATACCTGGACCTTTGAATCTGAACACAGGTCAGTTTAGATGAAAACTAGAGATGCAGTAATCCCTTTATCCCTGTCCAGCCCCATCTTCACTTTCATTTTCCTCTGTTGTAGTATCCACTGTTAATGCAATCCCAAACTAGATGAGTACAATCTATTAAGGTATTTTGAGAGAGAGAAATGTTACCAAAAGAAGAGGATCTGGCTACCTATCACTCTCAGCCAATATGCAGAGATGGGGATAGGTCCACCAAACTTTGTCAGAAGGCCAGGATTCTGGAGAACAGTGACAGTCACCTCTCCAAGACTCTTCTCTTCTTTCATTCTCAAAATTACAGTTTTATACATAAAAGTTCAAAGCAAAGACCAGGCTGTTGCAGGAAGACAAGGCCCAATGGAGAGAAAGAGCACCCAAACACCACGTTTATAAGAGGAAGGGCTTTATTCACCAGCCAGGAGCTTACAGCATAGAAGAATTCCAAATGGCTGCACTCTCCGACTGGCTTGGTCTTTCCCTTTTTATTGACAGTCAAAAAGTTCCATCCCACAGGTACCCTTCTCATTGGCCAGTTTGAATCATGCAGAAGATGCTATTCCCACCCCTACAGAACCACAGGATTTCACAGAACTTGGAAATTTCCAAGTTTCAGGAAGTTAAGTTTACAAATTCCCAAGGGCTGAGTCACCGTGGAGAGGACCCTGCCTGTGTATCCTTGTGGTCTCTTTGAGAAAACCTGTTCTTCTAGACCTCCCCCTTTTCTGGTATGCTCTCTCAAAGCAAACCCCCATTTCAAATAATAATCAACACAACTCAGAGACCTATTACAACATTTCAATTCAAAAGTTAATCTCATAAATCAATCCACTTAAACTACTCAAAATAGGCATCTTTAGAGTGGGAGCTAAATTTACAAAACAGTAAGAATGGGAGACAGAGGGTGAAGGTCAGGCAGGATATAAACAGACTAGACCAGCTGTATCATGTTTGCTCTTGCCTGCCTGAGTTTGCCTTATTCTCACATGTGCTTTCAGAGAAAGACCACATTCATGTAATTTTTATTACAGCTATAGGGATCATGGCAAAACTCTTCCCTTTTCCCTTAGTTGGTTGGCTGAAAGATCAACTCACAATTATAGCAGATTAATAATGAGAGAGGATACCTGAAAAACTGAGGTCTAAGAGAACAGAGGTCTTCTCAAAGATATCCTAAGGGCACAACCTCAAGGTCCTCCCCGTGAAAGGTACCCATGGGCCAGAACTTTTTGACTGGGGATAAAAGGGAGAAGATGGAGACAGTCAAGGAGTGCAGCCATCTTGAGATGCTGGGTCTGCAACCATGCCACCAGCTAGAATAAAGCCCTTCCTCTTTTAAACATGGTGTTTGGTTGTTTGTTTTCTCCATTAGGCATCGTCTTCCTGCAACAATAAGAGAAAGGTTTATTTTCAAATACCATGCACATGGCGGGAGGGGGGAACCACAAGAACGATTACCCAATGTCTCAATGATGATCATATACTTTTATAGATATCTTTTTGAAAGGAGGGGGAGAAGATGGAGTGTGGGTGCAGCAAGTGGTTGCTTGGGAGAATGAATGGTGGGGCGGGGGGTTGGGGGGGACAGATTAACTTGTAAATTAACCAAGACAGGTATTGTGTTTTCAATGATTTGGGCCAGCTGTGTTATCTTTCAAGGGGAAGAAAGGAAGACAGTTGCCCCCTTTAATCTCCTGCTCAGGTGAGTCTGGTTTTACAGAGGGACAGGCCTTTCCAATGCTTTCTGATCATGAATGGCCTTTAATTTAAAGTATTCTTTATGTTAAGTAGTCATATTTTGGGGTAAAATTTCCTTAGCTCCTTCACAACATATTGTTATAATTGTTGTATTTTACTAGTTATTAATATGTTACTGTGCATACTTTTAAATCAAACCTCATGGCTCAGCACCTGTAGCTCAAGAGGCTAAGGTGCCAGCCATATACACCAGAGCTGGTGTGTTCTAATCCAGCCCAGGCCTGCCAAACAACAATGACAACTACAACCAAAAAATAGCTGGGCATTGTGGTGGGCGCCTATAGTCCCAGCTACTTGGGAGGCTGAGGCAAGAGAATTGCTTAAGACTAAGAGTTGGAGGTTGCTGTGAGCTGTGATGCCATGGCACTCTACCCAGGATGACAGCTTGAGGTTCTATCTCAAAAAAAAGAAAGAAAAAAAAAATCAAAACTCATCATAGGTACGTATGTATGTAAGAGAAAAATCATAGCATATATGGGGTTCAGTTCTGTCTGTGGTTTCAGGCATCCACTGGGGAGAGGTGGTCCTGGAATGTACCCCATGAATAAGGGGAGAAATTACTGTATAACTTGGGAAGTTATTGGGTTTTAAAAGGACAACTCATGAAGTACAAATCTAATACTTAAAGTCACTTCAGGAGGAACAACATGAATGAAAAGGGTTTTTGGACATTGTTTCTTTAAGAGAAGTTAGAACTTTATATCGCTCACCTTGTGATTCAGGGCATTTTATGACAATATAATGACACCTAAAGGACTGCTTGAGCACTGCAATTTAGGATAAAATTAAAATCAAGTGTATATTGACACTGCAATCAGAAGGAAGCATGCAAATGCCTGGTACACACAGAGGCACTGTCTTACTCATATGGTCAAACTCACCTCTCCCTAGTTCAGAGCATGCACATGTACCCAGACCCCCATCTGAAACGACTTCTCTTCATGGAGAACAGACATCCTGAAATCTCAAATTTTGTTGTCCTATCAGCTGTGTTACTGTGTTCCAATTTTGTAATTTAGGGTTTAAATTTCTATTAACAAATGCTGAAGTTATTAAGGTATAGCAGCTTTGTATTTATAAAAAAAATAAAAATAACTAGCTGAGGTTCACATTGTCTAAAGGTTCTCTACTCTAGTGAGCCTGTGAGTAAAATTGAGGTAATGAACATTGATAATTCAAATTTTATCAACTGTTTATTTCTTCATCCCTGACTGAAGACTTAGTCAGGCCCTGCCTCACAATCCCTCCAACACCTAGTTAAAATCTTTTCTAGATATTTCTTGAAGCATATGTAGAAAATTTCTCCGATGTTCTTTAAGATTGATATCTCATATCTGAGATCTATTTGTAAGAGATACTTTCCTGTGATCACTTTTGCCAACACTTACTATGAGAAAGGTATTTCCCTATTCAGAATGCCGTCTCCTGATGCTCCCAAAGCTATGAAGTTTTGGGGTATTGAATCAACCCCTACATGCTTCAGTCCCTCTGCAATGGCAATGTCTGAACCATGCCAGGTGCTTGCAAAAGCAGCTTTATATTCCAAACATTTCTGAGTAGAACTTCTAAGCTCACAGCACAGGATCTAATTCTTCTTCTTCTTTATCTTCTTTTTTTTTTTTTTTGAGATAGAGTCTCACTCACTCTGACACCCTGGGTAGAGTGCCATGGTGTTAACATAGCTCACAGCAACCTCAGTCTCTTGGGCTCAGGCCCTCTTGTCTTAGCCTTTCCAGTAGCTAGGACGATAGGCACCCACCATGATGCCCAACTACTTTTTCTATTTTTAGTAGAGACAGGGTCTCCATCTTGCTCAGGATGGTCTCCAACTCCTATTCTAGAGCTATTCTGGCAGTTTCTCTGTCACCATGATTCTTACAAAGAAATGTAGAGCAGGATGTTTATAGCCCTGATACAGGAAAATATACCACAGCAGAACCATTCAAGCATAGGCCCAGTCACTTTTTTTTTCCTCTTTCCTCTTTTGTCTTCAATTCTTCCCCTCCTGACTCAGAAGGTGGCCTCTCTCCTTTCCACTCCAGTTTATGAGCCTCTATTCCACAGATTTCATGCCACTCATTGTTCCTTCTCTTTGGTTTTATATTCAGTCTCTCTACTGGCTTTCTTTTCCTCAGCCTCCAGACATGCTTAAGTCTGCTTATAAAACTAAAAATGTTAAATGTATTTAATTTTATGCAATCTAACCCTAGATAAAATTTAATAGAGTGGATATATGAAAACTAAATACTACATAAATAAAATTAATTATGAAAAAATAATATTGAAATATTACTTGATCATCTATAAACAAGGGGTAATCACATGTCCATGGATCATGTCAACCATATATAGTGATTTTTTTTAATTTTGCGAATTATTTACTTTCAAAATAGAAGTTATCTTTTAGAACATTTTTAGATTTACAGATAAATGTTTTAGATTTACAGATAAATTTAAAAGATAGTGCAATGCTCCCATATGCCCTATACCCAGTTTCTCCTATTATTTACATGTTATATGTACATTTGTTACACTCAAGGAACCTATGCTGATGTATTATCTGTAACCCAAGTCAATTTCCTATTCATATTTTCTTACTTTTTATCTAATACCTTTATTCTATTCCAGACTCCTATCCAGAATAGCACATTGCCTTTAGTTTTCATGTCTTTTAGGCTCCTCTTATCTGTAACAGTTTCTCAGACCTTTCTTGTTTTTGATGAACTTGACAGTTTTGAAGTGTACCGGACAGACATTTTCTAGAATACTCCTTTGTTGGAGTGTGTGTATAGGTGTATGTGTGTGTGAGACCACACATGTTTGTTCATTTTTGCATGGTGTTATGGGGTATGGGGAGGAATACTACAAAAGTAAAATGCTACTTTCATCACATCATATCAAAGACATACTAGAAATATAATTTAATGTTACGATTTCCCCCAGCTTTATTGAAGTATAATTTCTGTACAAAAAGCTGCATATAATTAACATATGCAAGCAGTTCCTAAAACTCAATAGTAAAAGAAAAATAATCTGTTTTGAAAATGGGCAAGAGACTTGAATAGTTATTGCTGTAAAGAATTCATACAAATAGCCAACAGGTATGTGAAAAGATGATTAACATTGCTAATCATGGTACCAATCATTTTTTTTTTTTTTTTTTGGCCAGGGCTGGGTTTGAATCCAACACCTCTGGCATATGGGGCCGGCTCCATACTCAGTTGAGCCACAGGCGCCACCTTTTTTTTTTTTTTTTTGAGACATAGTCTCACTTTGTCCCCCTTGGTGTCACAATTCACAGCAACCTGAGCTCAGGCAATCCACCTGCCTCAGACTCCCAAGTGCTGGGATTACAGGCGTGAGCCACTGCACCCCGTGAGATCCACCCTGTTAAAAAAATTTAAGTACACAATACTTTTTATTAACTATAGACACTATATTGTACAACATATCTCTGGGACTTATTTATGTTGTTTAATTGTGACTTTATACCTACTGAAAACAACTCTTGTATATACCCTGCTTCATCCTCTGGTAACCATTCTATTGCTTACTTCAGTACTTTTGACTACTTTAGATGCCTCATATAAGAAGAATTATGTAGTATTTCACTTAGCATAAAGCTTCCAGGTCATCCACATTGTCACAAATTGTAGAATTTTCTTTTCTTCTGAGGCTGAAAAATACTCCACTATTGTATATACCACATTGTCTTTTCCATTCATCTGCCAATGGACATTTGAGTTATTGCCATAGCTTGACTATTGTGAATAATGCTGCCATGAACATGAAAACATAGAAATGTCTTCATGATCCTGATTTCATTTCTTTTGATTATATATCTAGAAGTAGGGTTGCTGTATCTGCAACCAATAGTAGTTGTATTTTTAATATTTTGAGAAAACTCAGTACTGATTTTTATACTAGCCGTGCCATTTTAAATTCCCACCAACAGCATACAATTTCTTGACAAACTTTGTAACACTTGTTTTCTTTTTTTCCCCCATAGTGTCATCCTAACAAGTGTGAGGTTAATAAAACTCCACTGTGGTGTTGATTTGCATTTCCTTAGTGATTAGAAATGTTAAACATCTTTTCACATACCTGTTGGCTATTTGTATGAATTGTTTAGAGCAATATCTATTCAAGTCCCTTGCCCATTTTCAAAACAGATTTTTCTTTTTACTAATGAGTTTTAGGAACTGCTTATATATTTTATAAATTAACCACTTATTAGATATGTAATTTGCAAATATTTTCCTCTCATTCTATAGGTTTCTTTTCTCTGTATTGATTGTTTCATTTGCTATGTAGAAGCTTTTTAATTTGATGTAATCCTATTTGTCTATTTTTGCAGTATTTCATGTACTTTTGCTGTCTTATCTAAGAAATAATTGCCATGATGAATGTGAAGCCATTTCCCCCTCTAAGAGTTTTATGGTTTCAAATATCATATTCAAATATTTCATGAATTTTATGTTGATTTTTATGTATAGTGAATGGTAAAGGCCCACCTTTATCTTTTTATATGTAGATATCTAGTTTTGCAAACAATAATATTTAGTGAAGAAACTATCCTTTCCCAATTGTTCATTCTTGGGATGCGTGTTAAAGATCTGTTGATCATATGGGATGGGTTTCTTTCTGGGCTCTCTCTTCTGTTTCAACAATCTATATGTGTTTGTTTTGCCACTACCATATATTTAAAATCAGGAAGTATGATGCCTACAGCTTCTTCTTACTCAAAGTTGCTTTGGCTGTTTGAGGGTCTTTTCTGGTTCCATGTGAAATTTAGGATTTTTTTTTCTATTTCTGTGAAAAGTGCCTTTGGAATTTTAATAGAGATTGCATTGAACCGGCACATAACTTTGGGTAGTATAGACATTTTAACAATATTAATTTCTTCTATACCATGAACCGTGTCCTTCTACTTATCTGTGTTGTGTCTTCTTTTTCTTTTTTCTTTCTTTTTTTGCCATTGTATTATAATTTTCAATGTATAAGACTTTCACCATTCTGGTTAAGTTTATTCCTTAGTATTTTATTCTTTATGCTGCTAATTATAAATGTGACCATATTCTTAATATGATTTATGTGACCAGTCTTAATGTAGTGATGTTTGGTACATTGTGATATAAATTCATTATTCTAGATTCTTTTTTCCTCCCAGAGACAGGGTTTTCTCTTGTTGCTCTTTCTGTGTTTTTCTGTCATAAAGAGGGACACTGGAGAAAATCATCTCTTGCCTTGTTTTATGTCCTTAAGAGCTTGCCCTTGGAACATATGGGAGCCTTTCCTCTTGGGCACCACCACTGGGGGATATGAATTTGTCAGGTCTTCATTTGGTGACCAGGTTAAAATTGGGAGCCCAAGAATTTTTTTGTTGTCATTCCAAACATGGCAAGCTTTCAGGAGTGTTTGTCATAGAAAGTTCCATTCATGGTGCATTGTCGTTTCTGTCATAGACCATTCTAGGAAAATGAAGGGATCTTTGGGATTGCTTCTTCCTAAAGAAACTTTTGGATTAAGTCACTTTGGAATAACGACTTAATGACTGAAAGATGGACCTTTTAAATTAAGAAGATGGATTTTAAAGATCTCTTATTCTAAACAATTGCCTTATTTGTTTTAATAGAGGAGTTAGATGAAAAGAAAGACATATATTTTATGGCTAGCCTTAAAAATTCTCTTGACAAAATTAAGGAACAGAATTTGATCTAAAAGATAAAATCCTTCTTACATTGCCCCTGTGCAAATAGCTATCTCTCTGGGAATGACAGCAGAGGAGAATTTATGTTGTAGCCTGATGCTTAACATTCTGTGGGGGCATATAGGACTTTCAGACATTTCTTTATAAATGGTCAGGAGACAAGCCAAGACCTGAGAAAATATGGCTGGACATTGTAGGGGTGAAGGTAAATTTGCCTTTTCCCCTGAAAGTTTGCTGAAAGATCAACTCATAATTAAGGCAGATTAAGAAAAGAGTTTTATTTACTGTGTGTATGGGGAGAATCACAGAGTGACTACCCAATATCCCAATATAGTCCAGGTATTTTTACACCTATCTTTTAGAGGGGAGAGGAGTGTAGAGAGTTCTGTTTAGGGGTAATAAATGGTTGCTGGGGAGGATGAATAGATAGGTGAGAATGTGAATGAATGTGGGTAAACAGATTGACTTTATAAATTAACCTGAGAGATAGGTATTATGTTTAAGATGATTTAGGCCATGTCTGGTTGCAGTCTTGATTTTCTTTCCTGCAATGTAGTGAGATAATAGGAAATGAAAGGGAAGTCCATTCTTCTTTTGATGCTCCATCTTGTTATGCACCTAAAGGGAAAGCCCCTTCCATTGGCCTATTGCCTTTAATTCAAAATATTCTTTATGCCAAAGAATCATATTTTAGGGTGAAATTTCCTGAACTACTGCAACAGAAATGTGGGCCAAGACTGGCTAGCAAAAATTTCCTTTCTTTGAGCTGTTTTTGTGGCTTTTCTTGCTCTCATAAGAACTACTTTTTATCTCTGTGTAGGCTTTGATTAAGTTATAACTTTAGTTAAGACTTATTGGTTTCACTTAGAAGAGTATTTTTAGTTAAAAAAAAAATTCAAAATAAAAAATGTCACCCCACTGGCTGATTAGCAATAAAAAGGGGCCACAAGGAAGTAGGAGAAAAGTCTGTCCTTCTAGATAAGGAAGTGAAACAAGGATCCTACAGCAAACAATAAGTTTCAAGAATCTTGTGACTCAGTTGATTAAGTACATGAATTGTTTTCCACAAAATGCAGTTGGTAGCTTGTGACACAAAGTGGGGTAATGGTCACACTTACAGAATGGTGCACACAGCAAAGGTCATAAATACCACAAGACTTCTAGTCACCACCACTTCTAGTCTTTGGAAAATAGCAGGTAGCAGTTATTGATGACACCTAAAGGAAAATGGGGACATGTGATAACTAAGGCAACCTGTAACAGATAAAAAATAGATAAAAATAGCTAAGGAACTTGGGCAAGCAAGAAACCCCTCATAGATGATTATATGGAGAGCTAGGATGACATACTTATGCTGGTATACTGTCTTAGGGGTGCTCTCCTCTCACTTGCAAGGGGAACCCTTTTCGTCTCTCTGGAGAAATCCATGCTTATCTAAATAAACTGTTTAGATGCTTATTTAAAGAAACTATTCCCTTTTTTTCTGCTGCATTAGCGTCCCCTACTTATTTCCACTCCTCCATACCTTGCTTTCACTTTGACTCAGCCAAACTTGCTAGCTCTGCTGAGTGACTGGACATGTCTACTGGACAGGGCCAGGGTCTCAGATACCCCTGACACTGGCTGCTCTATAAAGCCATGTTTGCTTTGTTCCTAGTCTGGTTCCCTCCTTCTGGCTGCCACCTTCACTGGCTTTTCTTCTATAGCCATGGAAACTGCTTTATCACCAGAGTCCCCAAATTGTTTTCTTTTCCATCCCCTGCATCAGATCACCATTGTGCCCCACCATCTCAGACACAGTCATGGACAGTAGCTCCACCCTACCCCCGAGATCACCACCAAGGACTTAAAGGAGAAAAAGGAAGTTGTGGTGAAGGCAAAGAATGGAAGAGATATCCCTGATAATGAGAACATTAATGAAGAAAATGAGAAGCAGGAGGCTGAAGAGGAAGAAATAGAAGTAGAAGAAGAATGTGATAGTGAAGAAGAGGATGGAGATGGAGATGAGGAAGCTGAGGCCACCATGGGCAAATGGGCAACTGAAGATGATGAGGATCGTGATGTTGATACCAAGAAGCAGAAAACCAATTAGGATGACTAAACGGCAAAAAAGAAAACTGAAAAAAAAAAAAAGCCACTGTGACCTATTCACCCTACTACTTCCCCTCTCAGAATCTAAAAGTGGTCAGCTTGGAGGAGAGAGGTCCACTGGCTGCCCACTGTGGACAATGCCAGTGCCATCCACCACCCAGCTAAAACCACAATAATTTGCAAGAGAGGAAGCAAATAAAACCAAAACTTCCAAGTACTTTTTACTTAAAAGTACTTTCAAAGAGAAATATTTTGTATTTTTAATTCACATTTTATATTTGTATACATATTGTTAGGGGTCAGCTAATTTTAATGATCTTGGGACCAAACCAGACTTTAGGGCATTGGCTGTCTTACTTCTGGGTTTACTTGTGGTGTGACCAGGTTCATTATAATTTCAAAGGAAAAAAAATAAAAATACTTGTATAAAAAGCAAAAACAATAAAAAAATCTTATTTAGAACATTCTAGTAATTTTTTTGTACATGTACTTAGCTGTAAGTGTACTGTAAGTACTTGGTTCATGTGAAACAGTTGAAAACTCCAAAGATAAAAGGTTTCCTTTTTTTTGGCAGTTTTTGGCCAGAGCTGGGTTTAAACCTGCCACCTCCAGCATATGGTGGGGCCGGTACCCTACTCCTTTGAGCCACAGGTGCCACCCAATAAAAGACTTCTTTTCTTTTTATCTATGAAGTTGCTGGTGGCTTTGTTTGTTGGTTGTTTGGCCTATATGATATATGTGTGAAATAGTACCTGACAATAAAATGGAATTTTATTCTACTGAGTTGTTCTAAAAAAAAAAGAAAAAGATAGCTGTTTGTCTCAGCCTAAATATGCTGTTTCTAATGGCTGAGACACCCTAAGGAACTCAGAAAAAAAGGTGCCACTAGGCTGGGCACAGTGGCTCACGCCTGCAATACTAGCACTCTGGGAGGCAGAGGTAGGTGGATTGCCTGAGCTCAGGAGTTGGAGACCAACCTAAGAGCAAGACTTCGCCTCTAAAAATAGCTAGACATTTTGGCACCTATAGTCCCATCTACTCAGGAGGCTGAGACAAGATAATCACTAGAGCCCTAGAATTTGAGGTTGCTAGGAGCTATGATGCCATGGCACTTTACTGTGGGTGACAAAGGGAGATTCTGTCTAAAAAAAAAAAAATGCCCTTCTTTTCAAAAATCTTCTACTTTAATGGTGTAAAGAATTATATATAGAATCCTCTCTTTTGCATTGTGTTACCTGATTGTAATGGCTTTGAGGAATATCAAAAATTATTTTGTATTCTGAGAAAATTTTGACTTTGGTGTATGCCATGCCTAGACAGGAATGTCCATGTTGGAGGCAGCTAAATATTCTATGGGAAGCTTGTCCTTTTCTTGGGCCCAAGGTAACAAGCAGTTTGATTTTAACATAGCATCTTTATAAGAATTGTTTTACAAAGATATTGAATCCCGTGGTTTCTCTCTCTCTCTCTTTTTTGAGGGGCTCAAGATTCAATGCTATCTACATAAAGATGCTCTACTCATAAAGTCCTATACTGAATTCTTGTGATTTTATGTTGCTTTAGCATCCATTTTTGTCTTTCTCTAACACACTCAAATGCATTTTTGAAAGGGCTTGGATTTTTCTCTCACTATGCTTTAAGCTATTATTGCTGATTCCTCCAAGACTGAGGGACTGAAGTCACATGTGAGATTAAAATAAAATTTATTTGGGTGGTGCCTGTGGCTCAGTGAGTAGGGCGCTGGCCCCATATACCCAGGGTGGCCGGTTTAAACACAGCCCTGGCTGAACTGCAACTAAAAAATAGCTGGGTGTTGTGGCGGGCGCCTGTAGTCCCAGCTGCTTGAGAGGCTGAGGCAGGAGAATTGCTGAAGCCCAAGAGCTAAAGGTTGCTGTGAGTCCTGTGACATCATGGCACTCTACTGAAGGCGGTAAAGTGAGACTCTGTCTCTACAAAAAAAAAAATAATAAATACAATGAAATAACTTATTTTTTTTTTGCTTATTCCATTCTCAGTTGCAAAGTTGGAATCCAGCTGTTCTTTTGGATTGGTGAGTTACCAGTCTCATAGTTAAGAGTTTTCAAATCAAGGCTGTAGTGTCTGTATACACATATGTGTGTATCATAAAGTAAGTAAGCCCAAATGCTTTTCAAGTTCATGTTACTTTAGTTATATTTAATAAATAAAGATAGTTTTAAAATCATTGGTAAACTAAAATTAAAACATCTTCAAAATTTAATTTAGATATTTCACTTGAACTTATTGGTCAGACTGGTGAGATACTATCTCTGCTAGATGTTTTAAGGTCATAAAACTGCTACTCATAATATTCATAATCCTTGCTAGATTAGACTGTGAGCTTATGGATGATACCTGTGTCATTTCAAAATTCTTTTCAGTAATTTAAAATCTTGAAGTTAAATCATATTAAATTTAAAAGAATAATCATAAAATTTGTGTCATTTACAAGTTAAAAACTAAAACAATTATTAAACATAAATTTAGGCTAATATATTTTGATATCTTATTATTATTATTATTTATTGAGACAGAGTCTCACTTTATCACCTTTGGTAGAGTCCCGTGGCATCATAGCTCACAACAACCTCAAACTCTTGGGCTCAAGAGATTCTTTTGCCTCAGCCTCCATAGTAGCTGGTGCCTATAGGCGCTGGCCACAATACTCAGCTATTTTTGGTTTGTTTGTTTGTTCAGCAGGACCAGTCCATATTCAAACCTGTCAGCGCCAGAGCATGTGGCCAGTGCCCTAACCACTGAACTACAGGCGCCCACTCTTGAATATCTGATTTCTACATAATGTAGATGGCTAAATATATACAGACTGCTAATAAAAATTGAAGACTGGTAACAGCTCAAAATTACTTTATGTTCCCAGATTTTTTGTAAAAAATAAGGGTTACTGAGAGCAAACTTCATAATTAATATAGTGGAAATAAAACTACCAGATACAAGGGAAAGAATTCCAGGCACTAAATATGATGATAAAAATGGATTTTTTTTTTGTTGTTGTTGCTGCTGTTTTAAAAATGGTTAAAAGAAAAGGTAGAAATGTGGCTTTTGTTAAGTGGAGAATAATTTTATCTAATTTAAAGGTCTTGAAACTTGTTTTAAAATAAATAAATGGAGGGTGGAGACAAGATGGCTGACAGAAGCCAGCTTTCCACAGAGGCTCCCATCCAGAAAGAGAGTTAAAGGACAGAAATTTAGAAAGTAGCTTGGTGGAGTAGAGCTGCACCAAGAGAGAAGATTGAAGAATGCACATCAACCCCACCGAGGCGAGCTGCGACCCCAAGGATACAAACAAAGCTGAGACTTCAACCCAGAGTAACTGTTTCACTAGGGTTGAACAGAGACCAGCTGAAAATAAGATAGAACCACTTAGCCCTACCACACCAAACAGGTCTCCAGTTTCTCAGGCCATAGCACTGTGCGGGTCCTCGACAAAGCTCCAGGGGAAAAATCAAATGGTGTAAAATAATAATGGTGTGGAAGCAGCAGAAAAACTCTGGTAACATGAACAACCAGAATAGATCAACCCCCCCACCCCAAGGAAAGATATGGCAGATGTAACTGAAGATCCCATTCATAAACAGCTGAACAAGATGTCAGAAATCGAATTCAAAATTTGGATTGCAAACAAGATTAATAGAATGGAGGAAAATTTGGAATTAGAAATTTGAGGAGAAATTCAAAAGTTGTCTCAAGAATTTAATGAATTTAAAGACAAAACTAGCAAAGATTTTGATGCATTGAAGCAAGAATTTCAGCCCTCAAAGATCTGAAAAATACAGTAGAATCCCTCAGTAACAGAGTGGAGCAAGCAAAAAAAAGGATTTCTGACATTGAAGACAAAGCCTTTGAATACTCCCAAACTCTCAAAGAGGAAGAGAAATGGAGAGCAAAAAAAGATCATTCTCTCAGAGAGTTCTGGGATAATTCAAAGAAGGCTAATATCTGCCTCATTGGAATCCCTGAAAGTGATGAAGTGGCCTCACAAGGCACAGAGGCCCTTCTCCATGAAATTGTAAAAGAGAATTTTCCAGACATGCCAAGAGATTCTGAAATTCAAATACCAGACAGTTTCAGAACCCCAGCACAACTCAATCCAAATAAGACATCCCCAGGCATATCATACTTAACTTCACTAAAGTTAATATGAAGGAGAAAATTCTGAAAGCAGCCAGACGCAAGAAATCCATTACCTACAAATGGAAGAATATTAGAATGACTGCAGATCTCTCTGCTGAAACTTTTCAAGCCAGAAGAGGGTGGTCATCGACTTTTAATCTCCTAAAGCAAAATGACTTTCAACCCTGGATTCTGTATCCAGCTGAACTGAGTTTCATTTATGATGGAGAAATTAAATACTTTAATGACATACATATGCTAAAGAAATTTGCCATAACCAAACCAGCTCTTCAGGATATTCTCAGACCTATCCATAATGACCAGCAAAATCCTCAACTACAAAAGTAAACTCACTCAGAAACTTTTGATCAAACTTCAACTTCCACAGTGGTGAAAGGATTAAAAATGTCCACTGGACTTTCAAAAAACTTGATACCCAAAATTTTACCAGACTTATCAATATTCTCCATTAAGGTGAACAGCTTAAACTGTCCTCTAAAGAGGCACAGGTTAGCTGACTGGATATAAAAACTCAGGCAAGATATTTGCTGCATACAAGAGTCACATCTTACCTTAAAAGATAAATATAGACTCAGGGAGAAAGGATGGTCATCCATATTTCAGGCAAATGGTAATCAGAAAAAAGAAGGTGTTGCAATTCTATTTGCAGACACAATAGGCTTTAAACCAACAAAAGTAAGGAAGGATAAGAATGGTCACTTCATATTTGTTAAGGGTAACGCAATATGATGAAATTTCAATTATTAATATCTATGCACCCAACCAGAATGCACCTCAATTTATAAGTGAAACTCTAACAGACATGAGCAACTTGATTTCTTCTAGCTCCATAATAGTCAGAGATTTCAACACTCCTTTGGCACTGTTGGATAGATCCTCCAATAAGAAGCTGAGCAAAGAAATTTTAGATTTAAACCTAACTGGGAGGCAGAGCATGATGGCGGACAGGACGGACGTGTGGCCCACCTCTCCTAAGCCACCAGGTGAGAGGAAAGGCCATCTGGACCTTCCCTGTGTGTGGATTATTGGAGTGGACAGACAGCTGGAGATGCCTAGCGAACTGCTGGTTTGCTATATATGAGGGGTAATTTAAAATCACAGACTCTGTTGTAGAGATTCTTCCCTGCTTGGCCGTGCCAGCCAGCAGGCCCCTCCCCTACAGAGGTCAGCAGCTTGTAAATGCTGACAAGATCCAATTGACAAATAATTAATCCTGAACTGAGGGAGGCTTCCGAAAGGAGAGCCACTCAAAACCACGGGGAGCTGGGCAAACTGTTGGACAATTGAAGGGAAGGGATCCTGCCTGGGAAACAGACATTTTGAACTACCCAAAAGGGCGGGCACCCTTCCCCCAGGCGTTGGAGGGGGCTGGCAGTTCAGACTGCGTGGTGAACTGGCAGGCGCCCATCCAAAAGGAAAACTCTGATTCATAAAACTCAGAATAAGTCCCCCGAGTGCTCCAACCACAGGAACCAGCTTGAAGCCTAGGACCCGGCTTTGGCTTCTGGAGCCGCAAAGCTACTGAAGCCGCGGACCGGCTTTGGCTGCTGAAACCGCAGGAACCAGCTACAGGAGATAGAGCCGGGAGCCCGCCAACGAAAGTGCTAACTCAGCACCGCTCCCCTGATGGCCGATTGCAGTCGCCAGTTTGCAGGGGAACCTGGGAAAAGAGTGGAGGAACTTAGGAAGCATGGACACCTGCACTGAGTGGGAAAGTCAGTCGCAAGTGCTGTCTGGAAAAGAACAGCCGAGGTTGCACAATTCTTAGGTGACAATCTTTTACGGAAACTCCAAAATGGTGATTGGCCGTGGAAGGTGGTAACCATGGTAACAGTATAAACTGTAAATCAGGTATAAGTCTCGGAACCACTCACAGCGACACCTGGTGTCCAGAAAGTATATCGCAGTATGAATATATTCCTACGAAAGTTGATTCCTACAGCAGACATATAGATATTTATAGGTATATTTCTACACACAAGAATATTTTTGTAGTTGGTGCCGTTTTTTTGTTTTGTTTTGTTTTTGTCTGTTTTTTCCTCACCATTTTCTTAGAGGAGATTTCAATAATTTTTTATTATTACTTTTTATATAGATATATCTTTTATTTCTATGTCTTCTAATTTTAATTTCTTCTTTCTTCTCATTTAATATTCCTTCTAACACCACTTTTTTCTCTCTTTTTTGTTCCTTTCTTTCAATTATTTTACGATTATCACTATTTTTATTGCAGTTGTTCGGATATTGCTGTTGTCGTGGCTGTTGCCTGTATGTCCATGTGTCTCCGTCTGTCTCTGTATCTATGGGCCCATGTGCCTTGTAACCTTTGTATCTGTTTATTTGTTCATTTGGTCTCAATGAGCTTGGTGTTACGACCTGCAACTCTGAGCTCCTAACACTCCCCTCCACTCTCACTCCGTGATCTGGAGACCTGCCCCCCCAAGAGTCCAGATTCTTGGGTGAACTCTCAAGAGGTGTAGACAGGACCTGGACTGCAGCTGGCCAGTGCTGACTTTGTAGCAAAGGAGCGAGAAGATGATGGTCGGCTGAGAGGGAATTACACTGGAGCGGTGGTGCCCCAAGGTGCAGAGCAACAGCCATCTTCACCAATAACAAGGCCCACCCCCAGAAATCCCGTAGCCTCTCCTCCTGTCTTCCTGGGCAACCAGACGAGGCCAAGCATCTTCTCAGATGGCAACCACCATGGAACAGACCTGGGACTGAAACACAGGCCCCATGAGGAAAGGGTTTTCCTGAGACGGTACCGACCTGGGTGGAACACGGAGACTAGAAAACACACCCACAGAGCCAGGAAATTCCCAGGGTGGAGCTGATCCAGAGGACTGCTCTACTGAGCCTAAGATGCTCCTGGCCCTTAGGGGATCACCAGCCTATAGACAAAGGAGGCCAAGAGGCTACAGTCAACAACTGATTGTGCTGTGAATACAAACCTGCAGGACTAAAGACAGGGCCTGAGGCACAGGGTCTGGGAACACAAATCAGCCTCTCCTCTGCAGAGGAATCTGGCAAGGTCAGAAACAAACTCCCACAGGGTTGTTCCCTTCACCCAGTAACATAAACTAAGGGTGGGGCTGGAACTGAGTGAACACCTCCAGGCTCCATCAAGTGCCCGAGGTTGACAGGCCACACCACCCCCTGCTGGATAAAGACAGAGAATAGTGGCCTAGTTGAGCAGACACAGACTACCCTGTGACTTAGGCAGGTGCAAACCCCTGGAGTATCAGCTTAATGCAGACAACTGACTGGGTCACAGCCATGTGGGGCTAGCAGCAACTGGGTGTGACAGAGCTGCAAGGTGGGGAAGGAGGCATCAATCTACCCAGACTGACCTATTTACTGGTGGCTCTTCCTGACTCCATGCAGCACTGGAGCAAGCCATTTTAGAGCAGTCACCAGACCCCTGTGATCTAGTTCCCAGGGACCTCTTGAACTCTCCCACCCGAGGCAGCTGCTGACTGAGACAATTGACTTGTTCCTTTTGAACAACTTGGACCTTTTGAACTGAGTCACTCACCTGGGGACTATCCAGGTGGTGCCCTGGGTGTGTGGTTGTAGGAAGGTTTGATTTTCCTTTTCCATTTGTTGCCTGTGGTGGGTGGGGTGACTTAATTGCTGGTATTTCTCCACAGCTGAGACTTCAACCCAGAGTAACTATTTCACTAGGGTCACATAGAAACAAGCTGAAAACAAGACAGAACCATTTAGCCCCTATACACCAAACAGGGCCCCAGTTTCTCAGGCCACAGCACTGTACGGGTCCTCAACAAAACACCAGAGGAAAATCAAAGGGAGTAAAACAATCATGGGGCAGAATCAGCAGAAAAACTGTGGTAACATGAATAACCAGAATCGATCAACCCCCCCCCAAGGAAAGATACGGCAGATGTAATTGAAGATCCCATTCACAAACAACTGGCTGAGATGTCAGAAATCGAATTCAGAATTTGGATGGCAAACAAGATTAACAAAATGGAATTAGGAATTCATGGAGAAATTCAAAAGCCGTCTCAAGAATTTAACGAATTTAAAGACAAAACCACCAAAGACTTAGACACACTGAAACAAGAATTTGCAGCCCTCAAAGATATGAAAAATACAGTAGACTCCCTTAGCAACAGAATGGACGAAGCAGAAGAAAGGACATCTGACATCCAAGATAAAGCCTTTGAACACTCCCAAACTCCAAAAGAGGAAGAGAAATGGAAAGCAAAAATGGATCACTCACTCAGAGAGCTCTGGGATAACTCGAAGAAGGCAAATATCCGACTCATAGGAATTCCTGAAACAGATGAAGTGGCCTCACTGGGCGCAGAGGCCCTTCTGCATGAAATTCTGAAAGGGGATTTTCCAGACATGCCTAGAGAACCTGAAATTCAGATAGCAGATAGGTTCAGAAGCCCAGCACGACTCAACCCCAATAAGACATCTCCCAGGCATATCATAATTAACTTCACTAAAGTTAATATGAAGGAGAAAATTCTCAAAGCAGCCAGGAGTAAGAAATCTATTATGTTAAAGGGAAGAACATTAGCATGACTGCAGATCTCCCTGCTGAAACTTTTCAAGCCAGAAGAGGGTGGTCATCAATGTTTAATCTCCTCAAGCAAAATAACTTTCAACTCCGGATCTTGTACCCAGCTAAACTGAGTTTCATTTATGATGGAGAAATTAAATACTTTAATGACATTCATATGCTAAAGAAATTTGCCATAACCAAACCAGCTCTTCATGATATTCTCAGACCTATCCTCCATAATAACCAACCCAATCATCTACTACAAAAGTAAACTCACTCAGAAACTTCTGATCAAACTCTAACTTCCACAATGGCAAAAGGATTAAAAATGCCCACTGGACTTTCGAAAAACTCAATACCCCAAATTTCACCAAAATTATCAATACTCTCCATTAATGTGAATGGCTTAAACTGCCCTCTAAAGAGACATAGGTTAGCTGACTGGATACAAAAACTCAGGCCAGACATTTGTTGCATACAAGAGTCACATCTTAACTTAAAAGACAAATACAGACTCAGGGTGAAAGGATGGTCATCCATATTTCAGGCAAATGGTAACCAGAAAAAAGCAGGTGTTGCAATTTTATTTGCGGATACAATAGGTTTTAAACCAACAAAAGTAAGGAAGGACAAAAATGGTCACTTCATATTTGTTAAGGGTAAGACTCAATATGATGAGATTTCAATTATCAATATCTATGCACCCAACCAGAATGCACCTGAAATTATAAGAGAAACTCTAACAGACATGAGTAACTTGATTTCCTCCAACTCTATAATAGTTGGAGATTTTAACACTCCTTTGGCAGTGTTGGATCGATCCTCCAAAAAAAACCTGAGTAAAGAAATTCTAGATTTAAATCAAACCATCCAGCATTTAGATTTAGCAGACATCTACAGAACATTTCATACCAACAAAACTGAATACATATACTTCTCATCAGTCCATGGAACTTACTCCAGAATCGATCACTACTTAGGTCACAAGTCTAACCTCAGTAAATTTAAAGGAATAGAAATTATTCCATGCATCTTCTCGGACCATCATGGAATAAAACTTGAGATGAGTAACAACAGGAATCTGCATACCCATACAAAAACGTGGAAGTTAAATAACCTTATGCTGAATGATAGCTGGGTCAGAGATGAGATCAAGAAGGAAATTGTTAAATTTCTGCAAAAAAACGACAATGAAGACACGAACTATCAGAACCTTTGGGACACCGCAAAGGCAGTTCTAAGAGGGAAATTTATAGCACTGAAAGCCTTCCTCAGGAGAATGGAAAGAGAGGAAGTAAGCAACTTCCTGGGACATCTCAAGAGACTGGAAATGGAAGAACACTCCAACCCCAAATCCAGTAGAAGAAAAGAAATAACCGAAATCAGAGCAAACTAAATGAAATTGAAAACAAAAGAATAATACAACAGATCAATAAATCAAAAAGCTGGTTTTTTGAAAAGGTCAACAAAATAGATAAACCTTTGGCCAACCTAATGAGAAAAAAAGAGTAAAATCTCTAATCTCATCAATCAGAAATAACAAAGACGAAATAACAACAGACTTCTCAGAAATCCAAAAAATCCTTAATGAATATTACAAGAAACTTTACTCTCAGAAATATGAAAATCTGAAGGAAATTGACCATTACTTGGAAGCACATTACCTTCCAAGACTTAACCAAAATCAAGTGGAAAATTTGAACAGGCCCATATCAAGTTCGGAAATAACATCAACCATACAAAATCTCCCCAAAAAGAAAAGCCCGGGACCAGATGGTTTTATGTCAGATTTCTACCAAAACTTTAAAGAGGAATTAGTACCTACATTACTCAACCTGTTCCAAAAGGTAGAAAAAGAAGAAAGACTAACCGACACGTTCTATGAAGCAAACATCACCCTGATCCCCAAACCAGGAAAAGACCCAACAAGAAAAGAAAATTATAGACCAATATCACTAATGAATATAGATGCAAAAATATTCAACAAGATTCTAACAAACAGAATCCAGCAACATATCAAACAAATCATACATCATGACCAAGTCGGTTTTATCCCAGGGTCTCAAGGCTGGTTCAATATACATAAATCTATAAATGTAATGCAGCACATAAACAAATTAAAAAACAAAGACCATATGATTCTCTCAATTGATGCAGAAAAAGCTTTTGATAACATACAACATCCCTTCATGATCAGAATACTTAAGAAAATCAGTATAGAAGGGACATTTCTTAAACTGATAGAGGCCATCTACAGCAAACCCACAGCCAATATCATATTGAATGGAGTTAAGTTGGAATCATTTCCACTCAGATCAGGAAACAGACAAGGCTGCCCATTGTCTCCATTGCTCTTTAACATTGGAAAGGAAGTTTTAGCCACCAGAATTAGGGAAGAAAAGCGATCAATTGTATCCACATAGGGTCAGAAGAGATCAAACTTTCGCTCTTCGCAGATGATATGATTGTATATCTGGAAAACACTAGGGACTCTACTACAAAACTCTTAGAAGTGATCAAGGAATACAGCAACGTCTCAGGTTACAAAATCAACATTCATAAATCTGTAGCCTTTATATGTACCAACAATAGTCAAGTTGAAAAAACAATTAAGGACTCTATCCCATTCACAGTAGTGCCAAAGAAGATGAAATACTTGGGAGTTTATCTAACAAAGGATGTGAAAGATCTATATGAAGAGAACTATGAAACTCTAGGAAAAGAGATAGCTGAGAATGTTAAAAAATGGAAAAATATACCATGCTCATGGTTGGGAAGAATCAACATAGTTAAAATGTCCATACTACCCAAAGCAATATATAATTTCAACACAATCCCCATTAAAGCTCCACTGTCATACTTTAAAGATCTTCAAAAAACAATAGTTCGTTTTATATGGAATCAGAAAAAACCTCGACTAGCCAAGACATTACCCAAAAATAAAAACAAAGCAGGAGGAATCATGCTACCGGACCTCAGACTATACTATAAATCGATAGTGATCAAAACCGCATGCTACTGGCACAAGAACAGAGAAGTAGATGTATGGAACAGAATAGAGAACCAAGAGATGAATCCAGCTAAATACCGTTATTTAATCTTTGACAAGCCAATTAAAAACATTCAGTGGGGAAAAGATTCCCTATTTAACAAATGGTGCTGGGTGAACTGGCTGGCAACCTGTAGAAGACTGAAAGTGGACCCACACCTCTCACCATTAACTAAGATAGGCTCTCACTGAATTAAAGATTTAAACCTAAGACATGAAAATATAAAAATACTAGAAGAGAGTGCAGGGAAAACCCTTGAAGAAATTGGGTTGGGTGAGTTTTTTATGAGAAGGACCCCCCGGGCAATTGAAGCTGCTTCAAAAATACACTATTGGGACTTGATCAAACTAAAAAGCTTCTGCACAGCCAAGAACACAGGAAGTAAAGCAAGCAAACAGCCCTCAGAATGGGAGAAGATATTTGCAGGTTATGTCTCCGACAAAGGTTTAATAACAAGAATAGACAGAGAACTCAAATGCATTGGCAAGAAAAGAACAAGGGATCCCATCGCAGGCTGGGCAAGGGACTTGAAGAGAAACTTCTCTGAAGAAGGCAGGTGCACGGCCTTCAGACATATGAAAAAATGTTCATCATCTTTAATCATCAGAGAAATGCAAATCAAAACTACTTTGAGATATCATCTAACTCCAGTGAGACTAGCCTATATCACAAAATCCCAAGACCAGAGATGTTGGCGTAGATGTGGAGAAAAGGGAACACTTTTGCACTGCTGGTGGGAATGCAAATTAATACATTCCTTTTGGAAAGAGATATGGAGAACACTTAGAGATCTAAAAATAGATCTGCCATTCAATCCTGTAATCCCTCTACTGGGCATATACCCAGAAGAACAAAAATCACACCATAACAAAGATATTTGTACCAGAATGTTTATTGCAGCCCAATTCATAATTGCTAAGTCATGGAAAAAGCCCAAGTGCCCATCGATCCACGAATGGATTAATAAATTGTGGTATATGTACACCATGGAATGTTATGCAGAATTAAAAAAAGATGGAGACTTTACCTCTTTCATGTTTACATGGATGGAGCTGGAACATATTCTTCTTAGTAAAGTGTCTCAAGAATGGAAGAAAAAGTACCCAATGTACTTACCCTTATTATGAAACTAATGTAGGACCTTCACGTGAAAGCTATAACCCAGTTACAACCTAAGAATAGGGAGAAGGGGGAAAGGGAGGGGAGGGAGGGGGGAGGTAGGTGGAGGGAGGGGGATTAATGGGATTACACCTGCAGTGCATCTTACAAGGGTATATGTGAATCCTAGTAAATGTGGAATGTAAAGGTCTTAGCAAAATAACTAAGAAAATGCTATGAAAGCTATGTTAACTAGTGTGATGAAAAGTGTGCCAAACGATATATGAACCAAGTGTTTGGTGCACCATGATCATATTAATGTACACAGCTATGATTTAATAAAAATTTAAAAAAAGAAAATAAAAAGATTTAAACCTAAACATCGAACATTTGGATTTAGCAGACATCTACAGAACATTTCATCCCAACAAAAATGAATACGCATACTTCTCATCAGCCCACAGAACATACTCCAAAATTGTTCACATCTTAGGTCACAAGTCTAACCTCAGCAAATTTAAAGGAATAGAAATTATTCCTTGCATCTTCTCGGACCACCATGGAATAAAATTTGAACTCAGTAACAACAGGAATCTGCATACTCATACAAAAACATGGAAGTTAAATAACCTTATGCTGAATGATAGCTGGGTCACAGATTTGATTAAAAAGGAAATTGCCAAATTTCTGCAACAAGATGACAATTAAGACACAAATTATCAGAACCTCTGGGATACAAAAAGCAGTCCTAAGAGGGAAATTTATAGCACTGCAAGCCTTCCTCAAGAGAACAGAAAGAGAGGAAGTTAACTTAATGGGACATCTCAAGCAAATAGAAAAGGAAGAACATTCCAACCCCAAACCCAGTAAAAGAAAAGAAATAACCAAAATTAGAGCAGAATTAATGAAATTGAAAACAAAAGAATTAAACAACAGATCAATAAATCAAAAAGTTGGTTTTTTGAAAAGGTCAATAAAATAGATAAACTTCTGGCTAACATAATTAGAAAACAAAGAGTAAAATCTCTAATTTCATCAATCAGAAACGAGAAAGATGAAATAACAGCAGAGTCCTCAGAAATTAAAAAAATCCTTAATGAATATTACAAGAAACTGTATTCTCAGAAATGTGAAAATCTGAAGGAAAAAGACCAATACTTGGAAGCACATCACCTTTCAAGACTTAGCCAGAATCAAGTGGAAATGTTGAATAGGCCAATATCAAGTTCTGAAATAGCATCAACCATACGAAATCTCCCTAAAAAGAAAAGCTCAGTACCAGATGGATTCACGTCAGAATTCTACCAAACCTTTAAAGAGGAACTAGTACCTATATTACTCAATTTGTTCCAAAATGTAGAAAAAGAAGGAAGACTACCCAACACGTTCTATGAAGCAAACATCACCCGGATCTCCAAATCAGGAAAAGACCCAACAAGAAAAGAAAATTATAGACCAATATCACTAATGAATATAGATGCAAAAATATTCAACAAGACCCTAACAAACAGAATCCAGCAACACATCAAACAAATTATACATCATGACCAAGTCAGTTTTATCCCAGGGTCTCAAGGCTGGTTTAATATACGTAAATCTATAAGTATAATTCAGCACATAAACAAATTAAAAAACAAAGACCATATGATTCTCTCAATTGATGCAGAAAAAGCTTTTGATACTATCCAGCTTCCCTTCATGATCAGAACACTTAAGAAAACTGGTATAGAAGGGACATTTCTTAAACTGATAGAGGCCATCTACAGCAAACCCACAGCCAATATCGTATTGAATGGAGTTAAATTAAAATTATTTCCACTCAGATCAGGAACTAGACAAGGTTGCCCATTGTCTCCACTGCTCTTTAACATTGTAATGGAAGTTTTAGCCCCCACAATCAGAGAAGAAAAGGTGATCAAGGGTATCCATATAGGGTCAGAAGAGATCAAATCATATCATCGCTCTTTGCAGATGATATGATTGTACATCTGGAAAACACCAAGGATTCTACTACAAAACTCTTAGAAGTGATCAAGGAATACAGCAGCGTCTCAGGTTACAAAATCAACATTCATAAATCTGTAGCCTTTATATATACCAACAATAGTCGAGCTGAAAAAACAGTTAAGGACTTTATTCCATTCACAGTAGTGCCAAAGAAGATGAAATATTTGGGAGTTTATCTAACAAAGAATGTGAAAAGTCTCTAAAGAGAACTATGAAACTCTAAGAAAAGAAATAGCTGAAAATGTTAATAAATGGAAGAACATACCATGCTCATGGCTGGGAAGAATCAACATTGTTAAAATGTCCATAATACCCAAAGCAATATACAATTTTAATGCAATCCCTATTAAAGCTCCACTGTCATACTTTAAGGATCTTGAAAAAATAATACTTCATTTTATATGGAATCAGAAAAAACATCGAGTAGCCAAGACATTACTCAGAAATAAAAACAAAGCAGGAGGAATCACGCTACCAGACCTCAGACTATACTACAAATTGATAGTGATCAAAACAGCATGGTACTGGCACAAAAACAGAGAAGTAGATGTCTGGAACAGAATAGAGAACCAAGAGATGAATCCAGCAACTTACCATTATTTGATCTTTGACAAGCCAATTAAAAATATTCAGTGGAATACTTACCTGACAGGGGAGATACCATGATCACGAAGGTGGTTTTCCCAGGGAGAGGCTTATCCATTGCACTCCGGATATGCTGACCCTTGCAATTTCCCCAAATGTGGGAAACTCGACTGCATAATTTGTGGTAGTGGGGGACTGTGTTTGCGCTTTCCCCTTTAAAAAAAAAACAAAACATTCAGTGGGGAAAAGATTCCCTGTTTAAAAAATGGTGCTTGGTGAACTGGCTGGCAACCTGCAGAAGACTGAAAGTGGACCCACACCTTTCACAATTAACTAAGATAGACTCTCACTGGATTAAGGATTTGAACTTAATACATGAAACTATAAAAATACTAGAAAAGAGTGCAGGGAAAACCCTTGAAGAAATCCGACTGGGGCAGTGTTTTATGAGGAGGACCCCCGGGCAATTGAGGCAGCTTCAAAAATACACTACTGGGACCTGATCAAATTAAAAAGCTTCTGCACAACCAAGAACACAGTAAGTAAAGCAAGCAAAAAGCCCTCAGAATGGGACAAGATATTTGCATGTTATGACTCTGACAAAGGTTTAATAACCAGAATCCACAGAGAACTCAAATGTATAAGCAAGAAAAGTGATCCCATCTCAGGCTGGGCAAGGGACTTGAAGAGAAACTTCTCTGAAGAAGACAGGTGCACGGCCTACAGACATATGAAAAAATGCTCATCATCATTAATCATCAGAGAAATGCAAATCAAAACTACTTTGAGATATCATCTAACTCCAGTAAGATTAGCCCATATCACAAAATCCCAAGACCAGAGATGTTGGCATGGATGTGGAGGAAAGGGAACATTTCTACACTGCTGGTGGATTAATTAATGCAAATTCATACATTCCTTTTGGAAAGATGTTTGGAGAACACTTAGAGATCTAAAAATAGATCTGCCATTCAATCCTATAATTCTTCTACTAGGCATATACCCAGAAGACCAAAAATCACAATATAACAAATATATTTGTACCAGAATGCTTATTGCAGCCCAATTCATAATTGCTAAGTCATGGAAAAAGCCCAAGTGCCCATCGATCCACGAATGGATTAATAAATTGTGGTATATGTACACCATGGAATATTATGCACCCTTAAAGAAAGATGGAGACTTTACGTCTTTCATGTTTACATGGATGGAGCTGGAACATTCTTCTTAGTAAAGTATCTCAAGAATGGAAGAAAAAGTATGCAATGTACTCAGCCCTAGTATGAAACTAATTTATGGCTTTCACATAAAAGCTATAACCCAGTTATAACCTAAGAATTGGGGGTAGTGGGAAAGGGAGGGGATGGAGGGGATAGGTGGGCAGAAGGAGGGTGACTGTTGGGATTACACTTCTGGTGCATCTTACAAGGATATATGTGAAAGTTAGTAAATGTGTAATATAAATGTCTTCACACAATAACTAAGAAAATGCCAGGAAGGCTATGTTAACCAGTGTGATGAAATTGTGTCAAACGGTCCATGATCGCATTAATGTACACAGCTATGATTTAACAATAATAATAATAAAAAGATGTGGACTTAGAAAAGAAAATGATAACGAAAGAAATTACTAAAACATACTGTGAAATTTGAAAATGTATTAAGTAAATAGACTAAAACTTTCAAGTGATGATAATAAAAGATAGAGAGAAAGGCTTAGGAAAAGCAGCACAGAGATTTTTAAATGTACCATTTTTCTTATCTTGTCCAATTGGAGGACATACTGTAGTTACTAATTAAACATAGACTTTGTTAGAAAAATACTGAAAGTGGAGGCGGAGCAAGATGGCAGCCGAGTAACAGCTTCCTTGCATCTGGGCACCGTGAGTCTGGGGAGATAGGACTCCAGGCATCTATGGCTGGTGGAATCTACCTATCATCACCCCTGAGAGGATACAAGGAGTCAGCGAGAGACTTCTGGACCCCAAGAGGAGGACTAAAACAGTGGAAAACTGGCAAGTGGTTGCGTGTGTTCAATCTGTCTAAACCCGCCCGCAACTGTAAGTTCAGTAGCAGCGAGACTGCAAACCAGAAAGGCCTTACCTGTGAACTGTTTTGGTGTCTTTGGACTTGGCACTCAGCTGAACTGCCTTGGGGAGAGCCAGAGTGGGAGTGCAGAGAACTTTGGCCGTTGTCTAGGGCCCAAGTCTGAGCCGCTGAGCCAGACGGAGCTAATGGTGTTTGGCTCTGTGTCACAGGCAGCCATTGTGAGCGATCTGCCCCGGCAAGGTCCGCCCTCAGGGTCGCAGAGCTAGAATTGGGTGGGAGCTGGTAACCCAGCGACCAAGTGGCCTAAGGGTGGGGTCTGAGCCGCCTTGCAGCCCTAAACCTCGGGGGCAGAGGGAGACCAGTTTTGGCACACAGGGTAAGTGGATAGCCACTTCAGCAGTGATTCCAGCGACAAGCACTTCCCTGGGAAAGCTTCTGCTCAGACAGTGAACAAGTTCAAAGTGCCTTTTAAGTGGGCTGAAGAGAGATTTAGGGTGTCTACCTGCTGGGGTTTGAGAAACTAGCTGCCTCCAGTTTTATCAGAACTGTGATTAACATCTCATACCCCAGAAGACCACGTGTTGCTCAGACAATACTCAATAACATATACATACTGCTTTGTTTTTGGTTGTGGGTTTTTTTTGGTTTGGTTGTTTTTTTTGTTTATTTTGATATTGTTGATGTTGTTTTGTTTTTTAAGTTCAACCTTTTCCATACAGATCCTCTTTCTTTCTCAATTTTTCTAGTTTAATTATAATTTCCCATTGCTGCCTATTTCAATAATTAGAACTTCATTTTTGTTAGTGTTCCTACTGCTATTATTTGGTTTTCCACCCAATTTTATCCCGTAAAGTTTTCTGTTTGCTTGTTTTGGTTTGATTTATAGCATTTTTGTCTTTCCTCTCTACTTGGTGGAGGTGGGGTTCTGTGTCTGATCAGGTTAGCAAAGAGCTGCTGACCTCAAGGGAACCACCCAACTGGGCACCCCCAGAAGGCGGTTTTTTTTAAGGTTGTATCAAAGTACCCTACTGTACACCTATATTGCTCTGTCTCCCTCTTTCCGTGCCTCTCTTCTTTTTGTCAATATTCCTTTAACCCACCCCGTCTCCTTTTCTATTTTTCTTTTTTTTGTTATCACGCAGTACTCCTTTGTTTCATCTCTTTTTTGCTCTTCAACCTTCTCACCCTTCTGATCCTGTTACCCTTAGTCCACAGGCACGAAAACTTAAAGAGCAAGAGGAAGCGAAAGGAATATTAGGTCAAGGAAAGAGATAAAAGAAATCACTCATGAGGAAGAATCAGCAGAAAACTCCAGGCAACATGAAGAACCAGCCCAGAACAACCCCGCCAAGGGACAATGAGGTAGCTACTGCAGAGGATTCCACCTATACAGAAATGTTAGGAATGACAGAAAGGGAATTTAGAATACACATGTTGAAAACAGTGAAAGAAATGATGGAAACAATGAAGGAAACTGCTAATAAAGTGGAAAATAACCAAAAGGAAATCCAAAAACAGAATCAAATAAGAGATGAACGATATGAAGAATATAAAAAGGATATAGCAGAGCTGAAGGAACTGAAACAGTCAATTAGGGAACTTAAAGATGCAATGGAAAGTATCAGAAACAGGTTAGACCATGCAGAAGAAAGAATTTCAGAGGTAGAAGACAAAGTTTTTGAGAAAACTCAGATAGTAAAAGAGGCAGAAAAGAAGAGAGAGAAAGCAGAACGTTCACTGTCAGAATTATGGGACTTTATGAAGCGTTCCAACATATGAGTTATAGGAATTCCAGAAGGGGAAGAAGAATGCCCCAGAGGAATGGAAGCCATACTAGAGAATATTATAAAAGAAAATTTCCCAAACATCACCAAAGATTCTGACACACTGCTTTCAGAGGGCTATTGGACCCCAGGTCGCCTCAACTCTAACCGAGCTTCTCCAAGACACATTGTGATGAACCTGTCCAAAGTCAAGACAAAAGAAAAGATTCTGCAAGCTGCCAGGAGTAAGCGCCAGTTGACCTACAGGGGCAAATCCATCAGAGTGACCGCAGACTTCTTTAATGAAACTTTGCAAGCAAGAAGACAATGGTCATCTACCTTTAATCTACTTAAACAGAACAATTTTCAGCCCAGAATTCTGTACCCTGCTAAGCTAAGCTTCAAAATTGATGGAGAAATCAAATCATTTACGGATATACAAACATTGAGGAAATTCACCACAACAAGACCAGCTCTACAGGAAATACTTCAACCTGTTCTGCACACTGACCACCACAATGGATCAGCAGCAAAGTAAGAACTCAGAAATTAAAGGACAGAACCTAACCTCCACACTGATGCAAAAGATAAAACTAAGCAATGGACTCTCACAAAATAAGATGAATAAAATACTACCACACTTATCAATTATCTCCATAAATGTTAATGGCTTGAATTCCCCACTGAAGAGACATAGATTGGTTGACTGGATAAAAAAACACAAGCCATCCATTTGTTGTCTGCAAGAAACACACCTGGCTTCAAAAGACAAATTAAAGCTCCGAGTCAAGGTTTGGAGGACAATTTTTCAGGCAAATGGAATTCAGAAGAAAAGAGGAGATGCAATCTTATTTTCAGATACATGTGGATTTAAAGCAACTAAAGTCAAAGAAGACAAACATGGTTACTTTATATTGGTCAAGGTAAAAATACAACAAGAAGACATTTGAATTCTAAATATTTATGCACCCAATTTAAATGCTCCCAGATTCTTGAAACAGATCTTACTCAGTCTGAGCAATATGATATCTGATAATACCATAATAACAGGGGACCTTAACACTCCTCTTACAGAGCTGGACAGATCCTCTAAACAGAAATTAAACAAGGATATAGGAGATTTAGATGAGACCCTAGAACAGTTGTGCTTGATAGAAGCATATAGAACAATCCATCCCAAAGATAAAGAATATACATTCTTCTCATCACCCCATGGAACATTCTCCAAAATTGATCATATCCTGGGACACAAAACAAATATCAACAGAATCAAAAGAATTGAAATTCTACCTTGTATCTTCTCAGACCATAAGGCACTAAAGGTGGAACTCAACTCTAACAAAAATGCTCGACCCCACCCAAAGGCATGGAAAATAAACAATATCCCGTTGAATAACAAATGGGTGCAGGAAGAAATAAAACAGGAAATCATTAGCTTCCTTGAGCATAACAACAATGAAGACACAAGCTACCAAAACCTGTGGGATACTGCAAAAGCAGTTTTGAGAGGAAAATTCATCACTTTAGATGCCTACATTTGAAAAACAGAAAGAGAGCATATCAACAATCTCACAAGAGATCTTATGGAATTGGAAAAAGAAGAACAATCTAAGCCTAAACTCAGTAGAAGAAAAGAAATATCCAAAATCAAATCAGAGATCAATGAAATGGAAAACAAAAGAATGATTCAGAAAATTAATGAAACAAGGAGTTGGTTTTTTGAAAAAATAAATAAAATAGATAAACCATTGGCCAGGCTAACAAGGAATAGAAAAGTAAAATCTCTAGTAACCTCAATCAGAAATGATAAAGGGGAAATAACAACTGATCCCACACAGATACAAGAGATCATCTCTGAATACTACCAGAAAACACTATGCCCAGAAATTTGACAATGTGAAAGAAATGGATCAATATTTGGAATCACACCCTCTCCCTAGACTCAGCCAGGAAGAAATAGAGCTCGTGAACAGACCAATTTCAAGCATTGAGATCAAAGAAACAATAAAAAATCTTCCAACTAAAAAATGCCCTGGTCCAGATCGCTTCACTCCAGAATTCTATCAAACCTTCAAGGAAGAGCTTATTCCTGTACTGTAGAAATTAATCCAAGAAATTGAGGAAGATGGAATCTTCCCCAACACATTCTATGAAGCAAACATCACCCTGATACCAAAACCAGGAAAAGACCCAAACAAAAAGGAGAATTTCAGACCAATCTCACTCATGAACATAGACGCAAAAATTCTCAACAAAATCCTAGCCAATAGATTAAAGCTTATCATCAAAAAAGTCATTCATCATGATCAAGTAGGCTTCATCCCAGGGATGCAAGGCTGGTTTAAGATACACAAGTCTATAAACGTTATGCACCATATTAACAGAGGCAAAAATAAAGATCACATGATCCTCTCAATAGATGCAGAAAAAGCATTTGATAAAATCCAGCATCCTTTTCTAATTAGAACACTGAAGAGTATAGGCATAGGTGGCACATTTCTAAAACTGATTGAAGCTATCTATGACAAACCCACAGCCAATATTTTACTGAATGGAATAAAACTGAAAGCTTTTCCTCTTAGAACTGGAACCAGACAAGGTTGTCCTCTGTCACCTTTACTATTCAATGTGGTTCTGGAAGTTCTAGCCAATACAATAGGCAAGACAAGGAAATAAAGGGAATCCAAATGGGAGCAGAGGAGGTCAAACTCTCCCTCTTTGCTGACGACATGATCTTATACTTACAGAACCCCAAAGACTCAACCACAAGACTCCTAGAAGTCATCAAAAAATACAGTAATGTTTCAGGATATAAAATCAATGTCCACAAGTCAGTAGCCTTTGTGTACACCAATAACAGTCAAGATGAGAAGCTAATTAAGGACACAACTCCCTTCACCATAGTGTCAACGAAAATGAAATACCTAGGAATATACCTAACGAAGGAGGTGAAGGACCTCTATAAAGAAAACTATGAAATCCTCAGAAAGGAAATAGCAGAGGATATTAACAAATGGAAGAACATACCATGCTCATGGATGGGAAGAATCAACATTGTTAAAATGTCTATACTTCCCAAAGCAATCTACCTATTCAATGCCACTCCTATCAAAATACCAACATTGTATTTTCAAGATTTGGAAAAAATGATTCTGCGTTTTGTATGGAACCGGAAAAAACCCCGTATAGCTAAGGCAGTTCTCTGTAACAAAAATAAAGCTGGGGGCATCAGCATACCAGATTTTAGTCTGTACTACAAAGCCACAGTGCTCAAGACAGCATGGTACTGGCACAAAAACAGAGACATGGACGCTTGGAATCGAATTGAAAACCAAGAAATGAAACTACCATTTTACAACCACCTAATCTTTGATAAACCAAACAAGAACATACCTTGTGGGAAAGACTCTCTATTCCATAAATGGTGTTGGTAGAACTGGATTTCTACATGTAAAAGACTGAAACTGGACCCACACCTTTCCCCACCCACAAAAATTGATTCAAGATGGATAAAGGACTTAAATTTAAGGCATGAAACAATAAAAATCCTCAAAGAAAGCGTAGGAAAATCACTGGAAGATATTGGCCTGTGGAAAGACTTCATGAAGAAGACTGCCATGGCAATTGTGACAGCAACAAAAATAAACAAATGGGACTTCATTAAACTGAAAAGCTTCTGTACAGCTAAGGAGACAATAACCAAAGCAAAGAGACAACCCACACAATGGGAAAGGATATTTGCATATTTTCAATCAGACAAAAGCTTGATAACTAGGATCTATAGAGAACTCAAATTAATCCACATGAAAAAAGCCAACAATCCCATATATCAATGGGCAAGAGACATGAATAGAACTTTCTCTAAAGACGACAGACGAATGGCTAGCAAACACATGAAAAAATGTTCATCATCTCCATATATTAGAGAAATGCAAATCAAAACAACCCTGAGATATCATCTAACCCCAGTGAGAATGGCCCACATCACAAAATCTCAAAACTGCAGATGGTGGCGTGGATGTGGAGAGAAGGGAACACTTTTACACTGCTGGTGGGACTGCAAACTAGTACAACCTTTCTGGAAGGAAGTATGGAGAAACCTCAAAGCACTCAAGCTAGACCTCCCATTTGATCCTGCAATCCCATTACTGGGCATCTACCCAGAAGGAAAAAAACCTTTTATCATAAGGACACTTTTACTAGACTGTTTATTGAAGCTCAATTTACAATCGCCAAAATGTGGAAACAGCCTAAATGCCCACCAACCCAGGAATGGATTAACAAGCTGTGGTATATGTATACCATGGAATACTATTCAGCCATTAAAAAAAAATTTGACTTTACATCCTTCGTATTCACCTGGATGGAATTGGAAGACATTATTCTTAGTAAAGCATCAGAAGAAGGAGAAGCATGAATCCTATGTACTCAATTTTGATATGAGGACAATTAATGACAATTATGGTTATGGGGGGGAAGCAGAAAGAGGGACAGAGGGAGGGGGGTGGGGCCTTGGTGTGTGTCACACTTTATGGGGACAAGACATGATTGCAAGAGGGACTTTACCTAATAATTGCAATCAGTGTAACCTGGCTTATTGTACCCTCATTGAATCCCCAACAATAAAAAAAAAAAAGAAAAATATTGAAAGACATAAGAGAAAAAATTTACCTTTAAAGAATATCATGAGAATCTAAAACATTTACATAAGTTAATAGGAAAAGACAAAAAGATCAGAAAACAGAAAAAATGATCGAAGCATGCTAAATTTGAAATATGAGGTAAAGAATACGTTTAATTAAATAAATTTATACATGAAAAATGAACAAGTTACAAAACTCCATTAAGACAGAAACTCATTTTTTTAAAACTCAGGTATGTATTAGTTCATAATATCTATAGTGGAAAAATAATCGAAACAACAATTTTCTCTGGGGATGTGAAATATTGACTGAGAATGGACATAGGAAACTTTCTGGGGTGATAGTAATGGGTCACATCTCCATAGGCCATTGGTTTACCTAGGTATATGCATTTGTCAATTCAGCAGATGTACACTTTATTGCAAGCAAATTTTACATTAAAAGAAAAAGCTCTAAACAAATTATGACATCTAGTTAACTATACACAAATTGAAGTATTTATCCAGGAGAATACTTTTTGTGGATAAACTGATATCTGCAAATTACTTGTAATATGCCAATAAAATAAGTTGATTATTGAATGGATAATTGGATATGAGAATGTAAGTATAATACAAGGTTAATAGCACCATATGTTGATAGCAGCATTATTCATATAACCAAAAGTTAGAAACAACTCAAGATGTTCATGTATTGATAATGAGTAGATAAACAAAATGTGATATAGTCATACAATAGAATATTATTCATCCATAAAAAGGAATGAATACTGGTACATGATGCAACACAGAAATCTTGAGAACGTTATGCTATGTGAAATAAGTTAGACGTAAAAGGTCACATATTACATGATTCCATTTATATTAAATGTTCAGAATAGGCTGATGTCTAGAGATAAAAAGTAGATTACACTTGAAGCAAATTATTAGCTGAGACTTTTAGAATTTTCACTGAAAATGTTTTTAAGGGATAGTAATGAGGCCTGGGCTGCCAGTAGATAACCCTCTTCTTTTCCCTTTGGAAACACACACACACACACACACACACACGCGCGCGCGCGCGCGCGCGCGCACGCGTGCGCAACCCGGCCTGCCCTGTTCCACCACCACCAGGAGTAGGAGAACAGATGAGAAAATGCCTGTCTATAGCTGGGCATATCAAAAGTGAGAGCAAACATAGAAGTTCAATTCTGTATCAGAAATTTGGCAAGCAGTTTTGTAACTTCTCCTCCCCTTCTGTGAGGAAGGGGTAGAGAATTAGAATTGTTTCTCACATAGCATTTGCTATTGAATGGGAGGAAGTAGAAATTCATTTCTATTTTCAGAAATGTAAGAATAAGACATTATGTGTTTTTCCCATTAGAGATTTATCTGTCCAAAGTTGTTTCTTATAATCATGCACATATCAACAACATTTTGCAGTTTGCAAAGAATTTTCTCATCTGGTCCTCATGGGGTTCTTCTGGGATGTAGTTAAGTTGGGAAGCTCAAAGCAGGAATTTTGGAAGTAATTACAAACCCCGTAATTCTAAAATCTACATAGTGACTCCCATGATGGCGCCGTTACAGAATTTTAGGTTATAATAAATGTCTCGTTTGTCATAACATTTCAATCCGTTTTACTTTAGTTTACAATATTATGTTCAGTAAATAGAGACACCAAAAAGCAGAAGATGAAAAATCTATGGAACTGGATATGCATAAATAACCAAACAAATCATCCCTGTCCTCAACTCCCTCTTCTTCCATTAGCATCAACACTTAGCAAGAACCTTGGGCATCCCTTTACATCCTCCCTCTTTCTCATCCCACACATCCAGTGACCATGTTCTGACAAGTACTGCTTGATTTTGATACCCACCACTGCCTCCTCTCTCCTCTCACAGGTCTAGTAACAGATTTCCCTGCCTACAGGTCTGTAAGTTTTTTTCTGACCATATTCTACTGTACAGATAATAACCTTTCAAAAATATAAATCTGGGGAACCAGGTTAGGAAGGCAGAGGGGCTTCACTATCAGACTCAGCCGTGGGGCAGCCGGTCCAGAAGAGAGGAAGAGATAACATCAAGATGCCCAAGAGTGAGGAAACTGTACTCCAAAATGATCCCAATGAAGCAAAGTGTGGAGCCCATAATTCTGAAACATCAGAGAAGAACCAAGAAGAGGAAGACTTCTGTTTAAATAACTACTCTCCTCATCTAATAGAAACAATTAACGAAGTTTCCAGGATGAGCATTGCTCATGAAATCATGGTAAACCAAGATTTCTACATGGAAGAGAATGTTTTATCTCCAGTCTGGAAGACAGGTTCATGGAGACATTGTACAATGTTTTTTGGGACATTTAAGAGAACAACTCTTGAGTAATCCTCCCAAATTCACTTGTGCTCTTGAACTTATGACAGAAGTTAAGGAGGTTTTGCTATCACTGCTATTACCATGCCACATCCGCCTAAAAAATGAGATTAAAGAAGTTGTGGACATGGACCTCCTCAAGCAAGAAGCAGAACATGGAGCCCTAGATGTCTCTCGTCTCTCTAATACATTCTTAGTTTGATGACCTGGCTATGTGCACCAGTTCGAGATGAAGCAGTAAAGAAACTACAGAGCATAACAGATCCAGTAAGTACAGTTACTGAGGGGCATCTTCCATGTTCTGGGCCTAATGAAAATGGACACGGTGAACTATACCATCCAGAGCATTCGACCCTACCTGCAGGAATATTCTATCCAGTATGAAAGAGCTAAATTCCAGGAACTCCTTGACAAACAACCCAATCTCCTTGATTACACCAAGAAATGGCTAACCAAAGCAGCCACAGACCTCATTACACCATGTCTGAATTCTCCTGACATCCCCAGCTCCTCCAGCATGGCCTGTTCACCTCCAAACAAGGCAGTTAACAATTCAGATCCTTCCAATCCCATAATGGTGCTATACCAGGGCTACCTGAATCTCCTCCTCTGGGATCCTGAAAATGAAGAATTCCCTGAGACTCTGCTGATGGACAGAATCCGGGTCCAGGAAATGGGGTCCCATTTGCGCCACTTAACTATATTGGCCTCAGTCTTACTAGTGGCTAGAAGTTTCTCTGGTTCAATTTTATTCAACTCACCTGGATTTGTGGATAAACTGAAATGCATAACCAAGGCTGTGACTGAGGAATTTAACTCCAAGCCTGAAGAAACTATGTTGAATGTGAGTGAACAGGTGTCTCAGGAAATTCATTGTAGCCTCAAGGACCTGGGCTTTACTGCCCTAAGCAGTGAAAACACAGTACGTCTTATAGGACAACTCCAGAACATCACCAAGAAAGAAAACCATGTTTGTAATATCATTGATCAGTGCCTCCTTTTGTTTCTCAAATGCTGTTTGGTTTGTGCCATGCAGGAGTCTCTGCTACACTTCCCTGAAGGCCTTAATCACATTGAAGGAGAGTTGAGAGAACTAGACCGGAAGTTTGTCAAGCTAATGCATCATAATCAGCAGGTATTTGGCCCATACTATGCTGAGATCCTAAAAAATGTCGATACTCTAGCTCAAGCACAAGAAACAGAAGTGGAACCCATCTGATAGTGCTGGACTCAAGCCATGGCAACCAGGGACCCAGGAGAGAGGGCTCAGCATGTTCCTGAGATGATATCACCTGTGGCCAGCAGAGAAGCCAGCCATCTTCCTCACTACAGCCGGGATACAGGGCTGCAGGGGTCAGCATGTAAACACCAGCTGACCCAACCCCCTTCGTTAATCAACTTCTGAGCTGCAAGAAAATTTCAAAAAAAAAAAAACAAATCCGATTACCACTCTTTCCCACCCATGGTGGAAGATGCTGTCAAGGGGGAAAAACTACAGCTATTTTCAACTAATTTTTTCCTTAACACTCCCAACAAAAGAATGTAATTGTGTTCGTTCAACTCCCTTGTGCCTGGTAGTGGCCACGGTTCTCATTTTGGGCCCTGAACTATAAGGAATTCTGTTGTGTGGCTTCCAGGAAAGTTTTACTTATTTATTTTATTTTATTTTTATTAATTTAATTTAATTTTATATATTTCTTAATTTTTTTTGAGACAGAGTCTCAACCTGTTACCCTGGGTAGAGTGTCGTGGTGTCACAGCTCACAGTAACCTCAAACTCTTGGGCTTAAGCGATTCTCTTGCCTCAGCCTCCCATGTAGCTGGGACTACAGGTGCCCACTACAACGCCTGGCTATTTTTTGTTGTTGTTGCAGTTGTCACTGTTGTTTTAGCAGGACAGGGCTGGGCTCAAACCTGCCAACCTCAGCGTATGTGGCCGGCACCCTACCCACTGAGCTACGGGTGCCACCTATTTATTTATTTATTTGAGATAGAGTCTCACATTGTTGCCCTTAGTAGAGTGCTGTGGCATCATAGCTCAAAGCAACCTCAAAATCTTGAGCTCAAGAGATCCTCTTGCCTCAGCCTCTCAAGTAGCTAGGACTATAGGTGCCCACCACAACGCCTGACTAGTTTTTCTATTTTTAGTAGAGATAGGGACTCACTCTTGCTCAGGCTAGTCTCAAACTCCTGAGCTCAAGCAATCCACCCACTTCAGCTTTCCAGAGTGTTAGGATTACAAGCGTGAGCTACCTTGCCAGGCCTGAAAGTTTCACTTTGTTAAGAAAGGGATTTGTGCATTACACTCTCCCAAAACCACCAGCCAGTGTATTTATTCTCTTGTTCTGAAATGTTCTTGCGGAAATAGCATGATTGCACTCCCCCCGGGACAGGGATTGGGAATCATTTGCAGGAGCCCTTTCCTTCTGCTACTGACTCTGTTTCTGATTATTATCTTTTTTTTTTTTTTTAAGGGACAGTGTCTCTATGTCACCCAGGTTTGAGTGTAGTGGCACAATCATAGTTCACTGTAACTTCAAACTCCTGAGCTCAAACCATCCTCTTGCCTCAACTTCCTGAGTAGCTGGGACTACAGACACATGCTATGGCACCTGGCTATTTTTTCTGTTTTGTACAGATGGGGGGAGGGAATATTGCTATGTTGCCCAGGCTGTTCTCAAACTCATGAGCTCAGGTAATCCTCCAGTTTCGCCTCTCAAAGCACTGGAATTACAGGTGTGAGCCATTGCTCCTGGCTTCAATTATTACCTTTTTAAGACAAATTTACTTCCACAATTAATTTTTTTGTCTCAGCAGATGTAACCATTTACCCACATAGCTCCTAGTGACAGCAGGTATGCTAATGCTTCTCCCAGGAAAACTTCACAGTATTTGAAGGGTGAAGAATAGGATTATCCTTGCCTCCTGGAAATGAAATAACATTTACACTTAGTCCACATTTGGCTTCATGGGTAACGTTATGACCTACCTTAAAGTAACTTTGGGAATAAATACTGTCAATTTTAATGATGCAATATTTTGCCTTGTTCATTTATTTCATCTTTCTTGGACACATGTAAATTTTAACCCAAGCCTGATGTCACTATATCAAGCAAAATGGAAAAACTCTGGAAAGTGAGAAATGTATGGAGTTATATTACTTTATTCTTTCCTACCCCTCCTTCTCATCTCCAGATCTTATAAATTGTTCCAGTGACTTCACTTTCCTCATATTTAATTATTTGAAAGAGTGAACAAACCCCTAAAACTTTTGTTCAAGGTTGGGTGCAGCAGCTGATGCCTGTTAACCCTAGCACTCTGGGAGGCTGAGGTGGGTAGATCACCTGAGCTCAAGAGTTCGATACCAGCCTTAGCAAAGCAAGACCCCATCTCTACTAAAAAATAGAAAAACTAGCTGGGCGTTGTGGCGGGCACCTGTTGTTCCAGCTGCTTGGGAGGCTAAGATAAGAAGATTGCTTGAACCCAAGAGTTTGAGGTTGCTGAAAAAAGAAAAATTTTTAACACGTGATGAAAATCATTTTCAAATCCCATTCCAATTTTTTAATGAAACTACTGCTCTGAGAGTGAAAAGGAATGTGGTATAACCTGTAATGTTAGTTTGTTCATTTGCTAGAGGAAAACATATACCATAATCTAAAGAAATATATTTAAGCAGCCAAATTGATGGATCTTCCAGACCCTTTTGTTGTCTTCATTTAGATTGCTTCTCCCATTGTAGTACTATCGCAATCCCAGTTATAGCTTCTTTAAGGATTTTTATTTTTTTCATGCCTTAGATTTCAATCTTTTATACATCTTGAATCAATTTTTGTGAGTGGAGAAAGGTACGGGTCCAATTTCAGTCTTTTACATGTGGTTATTCAGTTCTCCCAGCAACATTTATTGAATAGGGATTCTTTTCCTTAGTGTGTGCTCTTGTTTGGTTTATCAAAGATTAGGTGGCTGTAGGATGTTAGTTTCATCTCATGGTTTTCTATTCAGTTCTAAATGTCTATGGTCTCTATTTTTGTGCCAATAGCATGCTGTTTTGATCACTATGTCCTTGTAGTAATAACCTAAAATCTGGTAGGGTGATGTCCCCGGTTTTATTGTTATTACTAAGAATTGCCTTGGCGATATGGTTTTTTTTCTGGTTCCATACAAAACAAAGAAAAATATGGTCTTTTCCAAAAGTCAAGTAGCCACCTCTATTTTCAGCTGAGATTCTTGCATATTGGCAAGGCCTCTGAGAGAGAATTTTTATCTCAATGTTTAAGAAATATTGCTTTTAGCTGAGTTATCAGCTACCATCTATCACAGGTGACCATTGCTTTTATAGAACCTTTGGCAGCCTCTTAGGAGGCATGCCTGAGAGTTATGATGTCAGGAGTGTGTGGTACACTAACTTGCTCTTAGTTATCAAGTCCAATCTCATCCATTAGGTTCTGATAATATGTGAGAAACAGGGAGAACTAATGCAGGCATGGGCAGTAGGCCTGGGTTGATCCAAGCAGGCATGAGTTAAAAATAAAATCTTAAGCTTCCTACTAATTGAACAGACTCTTCTTGGACAAGGAAACCCTGGAAAAACCTTAAGACTGAGTACCCAGTCTTGGTAGGATGAGAGGTGTAAAGCATAATTACACATGCACATTTTCTTTTTATAAATATTCATAACTCCTCCTACAGCTCATTAAATAAGTACATTCAGCCACCTCACTCACTATACAATCCTGTTCCCAAGACACATGTTCCTGACATGTGGCTGCCAGCCATGTTTCCCAGCCTTTCAGAATGACCACTTTAGCTTGAAAATCCTTTGCAAGAAATAAAGCTCTCCTTGTTTTCCAAAGTACAAACACTGTTGCGGGTGGAGTTGTTTTTTTAATTAACGTGGGGAGCTAGCCCAGTGGCACTAAGACAAGTCTGGGAGCCATGGTGGTGGCAGCAGATAGAATAAAGTCAAATATTTTTGTGGAAAAACAGTAAAGTAACCAGGTTTCATTTCATGAGAACACAAATTATGCTTGGCTGCACTCAGAACTGAAATTTTTTTTTTTTAATTTCAAAATATGAATTAAGGTGATGTAAGTTTTTTTTTTTTTTTTTTAACATGGATATCTTTATAATACTTAACTTAGGGCTTTTGGTGTGCCCATTACCAGAATGTCGTTCATTGTTGCCCAACAGGTAAGTTTTTATCCCACACAACCCCCTTTTTAGTTTCTTATGTCTTTTATATTGCTTTGTGCCTGAGTGTACTCATCTACTAGCTCTGGCTTAGTAGTGAGAACATATGGTGTTTGGTTTTCCATTCATGAGATACTTAGGATAATGGTCTTTAGTTCCATCAAAGTTGCTACAAATGACATTATTTCCTTCCTTTTTATGGCTGAGTATTACTCCATGGTGTGGATGGATGGATGGATGGATAGATAGATAGACAGATAGATACCACATTTTCTTTATCCAATCATGAACTGAGGAGTACTTATCTTTACCATTGTAAATTGTGCTGCAATAAATATTTTAGTCCAGGTGTCTTTTTTGATAAAAAGATTGTATTTCCTTTGAGTAGATACCCAGCAGTGGGATTGCTGGATCAAATGGTAGGTCTACATTTATTTCTTTGAGGAATCTCATACTGTTTCCATAGAAGCCGTACTAATTAGCAGTTCCACCAACAGTGTACAAGTGTTTCTTTCTCTCTGTATGCATACTAGCATCTATTGTTTTTTGACATGTTAATATGGCCATTCTGATACAGGTTAAACTGGTATCTCATTGTAGTTTTCATTTGCATTTCCCTGATGATTAATTATGTTGAACATTTATTTCATATATTTCTTGGCCATTTGCTTATATTCACTTGAAAAATTTCCATTCATGTTTTGCTCACTTTTCGATTGGGTTGTTTGGGGATTTTTTTTTTTTCTTATTTATTTCAGTTCTTTTTAGATTCTGGATGTCAGAACTTTGTCAGAGGTATAGTTATTACCTTTGTCAGAGGTATATTATCTGGAATTTCCTTCATCAGTCTTGTGTTGTTTTCTTAGTAGAAGTCTTTTACTTTCCTGAATAAATATATACCTAGAATGTATTTTCTCACATTCCGTAGGTTGTCTATTTATTCTCTTGATTATTTCCTTTGCTGTGCAAAAGCTCTTTAAGTTCCATATATTTATTTTCGTTGTTGTTGTATTTGCCTTTGGTGTCTTATCTACAAATTCTTTGCCTGAGTCAATGTCTAAAAGAGTTTTTCCTGTGTTTTATTCTAGAATGTTCATAGTTTCATGCCTCTCATTTAAGTCTTTATCCATATTGAATTAATTTTTATTAATGGTGAGAGATAGCATTCCTGTTTCCTTCTTCTATCTATGGCTATCTAATTTACCCAACACCATTTATTGAATAGGGCTTCCTTTCCCTGGTGTACGTTGTTGTCTGTTTGTATGTTGTGGTCTGTAGGTAAATGGTTTTATTTCTGGGTTCTTTGTTCTGTTCCATTAGTCTATGTCTCTACATTTATAAGTACTATTTTGATTACTGTAGCCTTTTAGTATTAATATGTTTTGAAGTCAGGTAATGTGATGCCTCCAGAATTGCTCTTTTTATTTAAGATTGCTCTGTCTATTTGAGATACTTTTTGGTTCTAAATAAAGCTTAGGATTATTTTTTTCTAGATCTATGAAATATGATGCTGGTATTTAAATGGGGATTGTGTTGAATCAATAAATCACTTTTGGCAGTATGGATGTCTTAATGATGTTGATTCTACCCATCCATGAACATGAGACATTTTTCTATTTGTTTGTATTATCTGGAATTTCCTTCATCATATTGTGTTGTTTTCTTAGTAGAAGTCTTTTACTTTTCTGAATAAATATATGCCTACGCATTTATTTCTTTGTGGCTATTGTGAACAATGTTTAGTCCTTGATTTGACCTCCATTTGACTGTTATTAGTATATAGAAGTGTAACTGATTTATGTACATTGATTTGTAACCTGAAACTTTGTTGAATATATTTTTCAATTTCAGGAGTCTTTAGATAGAGGCTTTAGGATTTTCTGGATAGGAGTCATATCATGAGTAAACAGGGATACTTTCACCTCCTCTTTCCCAAATTAGATGCCCTTTACTTCTTTCTTTTGCCTGATCACACTGGCTGGGATTTCCAATATAATGTCAAATTGAAGTGGTGACAGTGGGCATCCTCATCTTGTTCCAGTTCTTTGGGGGAATGCTTTCAATTTTTTCCGAATCAGTATGATTTTGGCTGCGGGTTTTTCATTTATAGCTTTTATAATTTTGAGGTATGTTACTTCTATGATTAGTTTATTGAGGTTTTTTATCATGAAAGGTGGATGGATTTTATCAAATGCTTTTTCTGCATCTGTTGAGATGATCATATGGTCTACGTTTGGTTTCTGTTTTTGTGGTAAATTGCATTTATTAATTTGCATATGTTAAACAATCCTTTCATCACTGGGATGAAACCCACTTAATCATGGTGAATTATCTTTTTGATATGCTCTTGAATTCAATTTGCTAGTATTTTATTGAGATTTTTGCGTCTATATTCTTAAGGGATATTGGTCTGTAGTTTTCTTTTGTTGTAGTGTTCTTTCCTGGCTTTAGTATCAGGGTGATACTGACTTCATAGAATGAGTTAGGTGGGATTCCTTCCTTCCTGAATAAGTTATGTAGGATAGCTACCCATTCTTCTTTGTAGGTCTGATAGAATTCAGCCGTGAATCCTTCTGGCCTGGGGCATTTTCCTGGGAGATTTTTTTTTTTTTTTTTTAATATTACTGCTTTAATCTTGCCACTCATTATTGTTCTGTTCAGAATTTTTTTCTATTTCTTCCTGATTCAGTCTTATAAAGTTATGTGTTCTCAACAATGTATTTATTTCTGCTAGGTTTTATAGTTTGTGTGCATAGGGGTTTTCATAGTATTTGCAGTTAATATTTTATATTTCAGCAGTATCAGTTGGTCTAATTGAGATTATTTGAGATTTTTTCTTCTATTTTTGGTTAATCTGGCTGGTGGTCTATCAAATTTATCTTTTCAAAAAAATTTTTTTGTATCATTGTTCCTTAGTTTTGGTTTCCATTTCATTTAGTTCTACTCTAAGCTTTGTTATTTCTTTCTTCTCTTGGCTTTGAGCTTGACTTGTTCTTCTTTTTCTAGTTTCTTCAGATGTGACATTATGTTGTTATTTATGATGCTCCTGTATTTTTTATGTAAGCATTTAAGGCTGTGAACTTTTCCTTTAAGGTTGCTTTTTTTAAATCCCATAGATTTTGAAAGCTTTTATCTCCTTTGTTATTCAGTTCAAGAAATAATTTGATTTTAACATTAATTTCATCATTGACACAAGTGTCATTCACCAAAAGGTTGTTTAATTTCCATGAGTTTGTGTAGACTTGAGTGTTATTCTTGGAATTAATTTTAGTTTTATTTCACAGTCATCTGAGAAAATACATGATATGTGTTTGATCTTTTTTAATTTTCTGAGACTTGTTTTGTGGCCTAAGATATGATCAATCTTGAAATATGTTCTATGTACTAATGATAAAAATGTATACTCAGTAGTTTTCAGATAGAATAATCTATGTTAGGTCCAATAATCTATGTTCTGGAATCCTGTTTAAGTCCAGTGTTTCTTCATTCATTTTCTGCTTCAATGATCTATTCAGTTCTGTCAGTGGAATGTTGAAGTCACTGACTATTAAGATGCTACTGTTTATCTCTTTGCTTAGGTCTAGAAAAATTTGCTTTATGAATCTCTGGGAGCTTCTGTATTAGGTGCAAATATATTTAGGATTGTTGAATCTTATGATTGAATTGATCACTATACCATTATGTAATGATCATCTTTGTCTTTTTTTTTTCCTTTGCTGATATAAAGTCTATTTTATCTGATGTAAGAATGGATATACCTGCCCACGTTTGGTTTCTATTTGTGTGAAATAATTTTTTCCACTCCATGACCTTTTTTTTTTGTGAGTCCTTGTCATTTAGATGTGTTTCCTGTAGACAACAAATACTTGGATTGTATTTTTTCATCGATTCATCCAGTCTGTCCTATAAGAGAGGCATTCAGATTGTTCACACTGAGTGTTGATATTGATACATGGGATGCACTCTGTCATCATTTTAGATGATATCTAATAGTTTTGTTTTCCCTGTTGTGCTATTATTTTATAAGAGCTATGAGCTCTAACTTTGTTTTTTTTCCCACTAGTTGGTATCTATTGTGCTGTTGCATTTATAAGGCACTTTGGCCATTTCCTGTATAGCAGGTCTAGTAGTGACAAATTCCTTTATTGTTTGCTTATCTGGGAAACTTTATTTCTTCTTCATTATGAAACTTAGTTTAGCAGTACACAAAATTCTTAGCTAGAGACTAAAAAGAGGACCCTATTCCTTTCTGGCTTGTAAGGTTTCTCTTGAGAATTCTGCTGTTAGTCTGATGGGGTTTTCCTTGTAAGTTACTTAGTGTTTTCACGTCATGGATTGTAGGAGTTTCTCCTTCATGTTTTCTTTGGCCAGTTCTAATGCAATCTATATCTTGAATTCTTTATCTGTCATTTAGTGCTTTCATTTTGGTTTGTATCCATGGCTACAGGGCTGGTGTCCTACTTTGGAGATATCCTTTCACTGTGATTTACTCATGCTTCTGGAGTTCTTGAACTGATTCTTTCTCATCTGGACCAGCTGTCATTTCTTGTTTTTAGATTTTCTTTTAAGTGAGACTCCCACTCACCCCCATTACTCTTTTTTTTTTTACATTTTATTGTATTTTATTTTGTTTATGTTTTTGAGGCAGAGTCTCCCTTTGTCACCCTCATAGAGTTCTGGGGCATCATAGCTTTCAATAACCTCAAACTCTTGGGCTCAAGTGAGTCTCTTGCCTCGGCCTCCCAAGTAGCTGGGACTATAGCACCTGCCACGATGCTTGGCTTTCTTTTTTTTTTTTTAGAGACTGGGTCTAGCTCTTGCTCAGGCTAGTCTCGAACATGTGAGCTCAGGCAATCCACCTGCCTTGGCCTCCCAGAGTGCTGGGTTTACAGGCATGAACCACCATACCTGGCTATCCCATCCCTCTTAGGAATGTGTTTGTGGCATATGTTGGGTTTCTGGCTTTGCTTGTGGGTATTTTGATGGGGATCTAGATTTTGGATACTTTGGTTATAGCTATTCTTAGTGTGGTGGTTTTCTTAATTGTTAGTTATTTGTATGCTTTATATGGTAGTTTATTATGTGCATGAGCAGATTCTCTGCCTCTTTTTGGAAAGGGAAGATGGAGTTCATTGAAATCCTTTCTCTTTCCCCAGCCCTGTGGTCTTCTTAACATTATTAATTATTTTGGAATTGAGACAGTAGAAGGCATTTATGGGTAAGAATCAGCCATACCCTGTTTGATTGAGTCAGTAAATGCTATAGTAGACTATACAAGTTATCCTCCCTGACAGAAGATGGCACTTGAAGAAAAGAACTAAATGCAGTAGTAATTTTGGGCATCTGTGACTGCCTCTGTTCTTTGAGAGAAGTACTCAAATCCACAAATCAGTGGGCAAGGCCTTGGAGCTCCCAGAGAAATTATTATTCTTACAGCAGAGGTGGGTGTAGGGGTGAGGCTGAGCAGGGCTGGGTCCAATAAGCCGATAACCCTGACTTCAGACTCCACAAAGGTGGGCACAAGAGCTATCTCAGTAGAGATAACGGTCCGTTCCCAGGCTGTAAGAAAAAGCTGCCTGGGAAAGATTGAAGCAGCCGCACAGAGCCAGAAAATCTATTCACAGGGGAGGGGCCATATTGGATTTCCGATCTGATAGATGAGAGTGAGCTTCTCACTTCTCCCCCTTCCTTTGCCTTATATATCTCCCTCCAGCATCTGGGCATGAGCAGCAGCCCAAATTAGCTGAACTCACCAGTGATGGCTCTGTGGGTGGGGACCATCCTTGCCCAGGATCCTGACCCAGACTGAAAGTGTAGCTTTTCTTCCAAGGGAGGGATGCTCTGTTATTGCGCTACAGCTCAGACCCACACTTCACTCACTTTTTTATTCTGTCCACAAAGGCTCTCCTGGCTACTAGACCAGTTCATAAATCTTCTCTCTCTGCCCCTGAGTAACATGGTTATGGTATCTGTCCTGCGGGTCTGTCCCCTGTTCTCCCAAATTTATTCTTTGACTATGCCAGGGAGAAGTATGCTGTTCCTGAGTTGCTCATGGAGTGTTCAAGCAGGTTAATATCTCTCTCCTCAGGGGTATGGCCCTCTCTGCTGAAGCAGCCAGGTGAGCAGCACGGGGGAGGACAGACAGGCAGGAAGTTCACAGTCCAAACACCTCTTGGTCTATTGTAGGCTTTTAAAAGGAAATGTGCAAGCTCTACTCTCTGTAGAAGCCTCAGTGTAGTGGACATGCCAATAGAGGAGAAGTAACCTCTCTTGAGAGCTCTGGCTCAATCGTCCCTTGGTATATCTGTGCCAACTCACTTGAGAGCAGTGAGCTGATGAGGGGAGCAGGAAGAATGGTGTCTGAATGGAGAAGATCTGGCACTCTGTTCCCCATTGTTCTTCTTCCTAGAAGTGAGCCCTCCCAGAATTCATTGGCTCCCTGTGCACATTTTGTAATCTGGGACTGGGAAATGTTTATGTGGGAAACAGTGACACAAAAACTAAAAGGCTGAAGCTCTCTGGGGATGGCAGTGCACACAATGGGTGGAGAAACAGTATGGTGCTTGATATCTAGGCATGGGTGTGTGGTGATGGAAAGAAACCTTGATGGGGTTGGCAACCTGGTGCTTTATGTTCAAGAAGCTCACAGTTCCCTGGCAGCAGCATCTTTTTGACTCATGAGGGTAGAGAAGCTCTCCAGCAGCTCAGGAGCATGTTGAGGTGTGATAGGGAAGAAAAACAAACACTCCTACTACACCTACACTTTTCTCAGGACTCCGAGTTTCCCAGGAGTTGATATCTGTTGAAGCCTTGTTCTTCTATATGATTTCTTCCTGTGGAATCTCTGATAGGTTCTGGAGCTTTTTTTTTTTTTTTTTTTTTAGATAGAATCTCACTCTGTCACCCTGGGTAGAGTGCCATGGCTGTTATCATAGCTCACAGAACCCTCAGTCTCTTAGGCTCAAGAGCTCTTGCCTCAGCCTCCCAAGTAGCTGAGACTACAGGTGCCTGCCATAACATTCGGCTAATTTTTCTATTTTTAGTAGAAAAATAGCCTGCCCTAGAACTGAGGTCTTACTCTTGCTTAGGCTGGTCTCTTAACTCTTGAGCTCAAGGGATCCTCCAGCCTCAGCCATCCAAAGTCCTAGGATTACAGGCGTGAGCCACTGCCCAGCCTCTGATACTTTTCCATCAGAATTATATCTGAGCTTTTGTTTATTTATTATTATTGTTTTTATTATTATTATTTGCAGTTTTTGGCCGGGGCTGGGTTTGAACCTGTCACTTCCTGCATATGGGGCCGGCACCCTACTCCTTTGTTTATTTTTAATAAAAAACTTTTCCTTCTTTCTCAGTCTGGCAACCAATGTCTCCAGTCAGCCATGTTTGCACCCTCCCTGACTTTTTTTTGGGGGGGGGCAGTGAGCCGGTTTTTTAATCCTCCATGGTCTACTGTTAACCTCCAAGAGCTATCTTCCCTAAATACTGAGGTCTGACAGGATTGCTAAGTGACATACTCCCACTTCTATTATTTTGTCATTTGTGGGGGAAATTTGCATCTATAAAGAATCTGCATTAAAGTAGTCACCCCTTTTTATGGCTGGACCTAGGAAAAATTTACAGAAGGTCTGATACATTCAAAGGTCTAAAAGGAATATTCACTATTTATTCTCTCTGAAGACCCATACATGTGAGGTTTAATCTGCATAAAAAGACCATCTTTGCTAGGCAAGTCTTGCCCTCTCCCCTGTAACCTGCTTTGCAGCTAATCTGATTTATTGTTATAACCTGTTTTTGATCATGCTCTGAGCCCACATTCTTTCTGTGTTATATAATTTTCTGCACCCCATGGGGAGGTTGGCTCTTCATTCTGAAGGCTCCTATGTCAAGTAAAACTATGGCCAAATACATATGTTTGTCTTTTCTCCAATTAGTGTCCATTTTATGAGTTTTTTCTTTTGTTTTGTTTTGTTTTTTGTTTGTTTTCTTTGCAAATCTTCAAAAAGCAAACACTTGATTACCTATAAAGATAAATTTGTCATTCATTATTAGTATGGAATTAGAATAGACTTTCGTGGTGGTGCCCATGGCTCAGTGGGTAGGGGGCTGGCCACATACACCCAGGCTGGCAGGTTTGAATCCGGCCTGGGCCAGCTACACAGCAGTAACAACTACAACAACAACAACAACAAAAAAATAGGCAGGTGCTGTGATGGGCACCTGTAGTCCCAGCTACTTGGGAGGCTGAGTTAAGAGAATCACTTAAGCCCAAGAGTTTGAGGTTACTGTGAGCTGTGACACCACAGCACTCTACTGAGGGCAACATAATGAGACTCTGTCTCAAAAAAAAAAAAAAAAAAGAAAGAAAGAAAGAAAAAGAAAAAAAGAATAGACTTTAGTTATAGGTGCTAGATGTAGGTACAATTCATAGGTACTTGCTTATGGAAGGTCACACAAGAATTTCTTTAATGAATGATCTGTGGGTTCACTTCTTCACAGGTACCTAAGGACTTTACCTACTCTTTTACATAAGGAGTTGTGGGATGGCTGTGAGACTTAGAGTGCATGTAGTAAGAATAAGATGGAGTCAGTTAGGCTATGGCTGAGATGACACAGCTGTCTGTCTGGTCCTACATGACCTTCACCTCATGTCTTCCAACCCTGTTTTGTAAATTCAGCTTTAATCTAAAAGTGTATATCTTGAGTAGTTTAGGGCAATTGATTTAGGAGACTAACTTTTAAATTAGAAATGTTGTTTTGAGTCATGCGTCAAGCCAATTATTGTTTATTATGGGTCATGAGTTATGCTGATTATCATTTTTAATAAAAGGGTTAATTATTATTGTGTAAGATAAGAATTAACATGGTTTATTTCTATGAACTTTTATGCATAGAATTATGGTTTTGGAAATGGAAGGGCAGAACAGTTTTGGAGACGCTACTCTCACTGTTCTCCAAAATTGCTGGCCTTCTGATAATAAAACTCATTGGATCCGATACCTATCTCTTTATTTGGCTGACATTGAAAGGCAGCTGGACCTTCTTCATCTGGTGTCACAAACCATCTTGGTGAAGGGGAGCGAACCAGAGTGGAATTGGTGGGGAATGAGGGAAATACAGCACAAGAGAAGACATGGAAACAAAGCATGAGACCGGGAGGACTGACTGAGCTGATGTCTACAACAAGCCCCAAAGCACAAAATCAGCTTTATTTTATGGTATCTATAGAGGGTTGTCCAGGGGAGGTAATATAGACAATATGGGGAAATAGCATAAACAAAAGACATAGTTTGGGTCTTACAATACAATAGGAAAATGTAAATAACTTTAACAAAGACTTGTTAACCATCTTGTTAATGGTTTCTGCTCAACTTCATTAATATATGACAAGAAGTAAGAAGGGCATGATCACAAGGATCTCAGCATAGTTGACAAAACAAAGAAAGAATTATGTGACTTAGTGGGTTACTACTTAACTTTGTTAACATATGACAAGGAGAAAGAAGGGAGAGATCTCAAGGATCTCTGCATAGTTAACTAAACTAAAGAAAGGGCTACATGACTTCTGGCAGAGAGACCATGAAGAAAGGAAAATGGTTGTTTCAGGAATGGAGGAGAAGCAGTTGGGGGTTCATTCTCTGAATGTTCCCCAGGCTGTGAGGGCTCTACCAAATCACAACCCACTCTCTGTAATCTGGTAACAAAACTATGATTTTTATTTTTACCAGTCTTTTTCTTTTTAACCATATACCATAGAACCTCTGTAAGTTCACTACCCAAGGGACTGTAAAAAACTGGTCAACATACGAAAGTGGTCAACATAAGGAACTAGGCCTATTGTACTGATACAACATGTCTGGTCAATGAAAATTAGATCAATTTAAGGAGGTGATCAACATAGGGAGGTGGTCAACTATGGAAGTTCTACTGTGTATGTTTTTCCATGGGTGAAGCAGGAGCTTTATTAAAATGCCAAAGTGATTCTGCCAGTTTTTCAGAATTTTCCTGTATTACTCAAGATTTTATGAAGATTCAAAACCAATGGGGATAAGGGGAAAAAGAGAAAGGAAAATATTTTTTTAAATAGGCTTATGTGATTATGGAGGCTGGCAAATACAAAATCTACAAGATAGGCTAGCAGGCTGGAGACCCAGGAAAAAGCCTATGTTGCAGTTTGAGTTCAAAGGAAGTCTTCTGGCAGAATTCCCCCTTCTCAGGGGAAGCCCAATCTTTTTTCTTTTCTTTTCCTTTTTTTTCAATTAAAGCCTTTCAGTGACTAGTTGAGGCCCATTCACATTATGTAGTATAATTTGTCTCACAGAAACTGCTAGAATAATATTTGACCAAATATCTGGGTACCATGGCCCAGTAAAGTTGACACAGAAAAATTATCAATTGCCCCAGTCCTTTGCAAACCTGTCAAGTATTCTGTTGATTTTGTCTCTCATATTTCACAGTATAATTTCTCCTATTTTGAGTGTAATACCTTTTTTATTCACTAATTCTCCATTTATTTTCTATTCTTAAATTTTCCTGGTAGCTTTAATGTATTTTACATAACAATCATATGAATCACATCCTTCCCTGAATTATTCAAAAAGTAAAATTCTCTGTACTTTTGCTCCCTCAATAGTTATTTTAGTCATATTTTCTTTTATAAATCTTGAGGTTACAATCATAACAATGAAAAATAATAATGAAGTTACAGTTACCAATTCACATGACATTACAAATAAGTGATTGATACTCAATATTTTCCCAATCCCAAGAATTTAATTTGAGTATATTGTATTGGTTTGGCAGTTTGAAGGTTTTTTTAAAGATATACTATAAATAGAATAAATTATTTAGGATAACATTAATATGTTTTATCGCAGAAACCAATCCACCCAAAGAAGATAATGATTAACTGTAAACATACACAAAATTCTCTTGCTTCATGACTTTGGTCATTCTTCCTCCTCACTGAGCTTCCCATTATGCCAAATTCCAACACATCTATCAATGTATTAAAATAAAAAGGGAAGAAAAAGACTGCACGAAACTTTATCAACTACATCAAATTACATGTGAAGCTACATCAAATTCATTCTATAAAGTTTATTCTACAAAGCTGGTTGGCTACTAGTTAAAATGGTAAAGACAGATTATATTTGTCAGCTATTGTAATAGGAAGGAGGGTGCAGTGTGAACTGAAAGGGTAAAGGGAGACTTTCCCTGTCCTCTGAAAGTTCACTGAGAAATCAACTGACAATTAAGGCAGATTAATAAGTGAAAGGACTTAATAAGTGTACGCATAGGGAGAAATCACAGATTGATAAACAGTTTTCCAAAGAAGTTCGGGTATCTTTATACTGGCCTTTGGGAGGACAAATTGAGGAAGATAGGGTATAACCCATTCCTAGGGAGGTTGCTAGAGTGGATGAATGGACAGAGGAGAAATATATTGACATAGATTAACATGGGAGAAAGGTATTTATGACCCAAATGATTTGGGCCAGATCTATCTACATTCCCAACCCTCATTTCCCAAACATTTTGAGATAACAGGAAGAGTAAAGGGGAGTTAATTTTTTGTTAAAGCTATAAATTTTCAGCCTGGGAGTGGTGGTTCACTCCTATAATCTCAACACTTTGGAAGGCTGAAGAGGGTGGATAGCGTGAACTCATGAGTTGGAGATCTGCCTGAGTAAGAGCAAGACCCTGTCTTTAAAAAAAAAAAAAAAAATAGCTGGAAGCTGTGGTGGACACTTGTAATCCTAACTACTTGGGATGCTGAGGCAAGAGGATTGCTTGAATCCAAAAGTTTGAGGTAGCTGTGAGCTATGATGCCATGGCACTCAGGGGGAAAAAAGTAAGACTCTGTCTCACACACACACACACACACACACACACACACACACACACACACACACACACACACACACACCCCTATGAATTTTCTCATAAGGAATGCTTTTGCTGTGTCCTAAAGATTTTCATAGATTGTATACCCTTTGCTATCCAATTCAAACAATCTGAGAGCTGTGTTAGGGTTTTTTAGGTAGATTTACACTGGTGTAAATCTGTTGTATATAGTGCTATTCTGAGTATTTCATGTAGATATGGTATTACCAAATTCCCTCAGTGTTTGCTTTTCTGAAGAGGGTTTAATTTCTCTGTCTACTCTGATACTTAGTTTTGCAGGATACAAAATTCTATAGGTAGTTGTTCATTTTAAGTTGATTGAGGATGGGGCCCCAATTCCTTCTCACTTAAAAGGTTTCCACTGACGAGGCTGCAGTTAACATGATGAGTTCTCTTTTGTAGGTTATATGATGCTTTTATCCTGCTGCTTGCAGAATTTTCTCCTTCATTTTGACTGTGGATTGTGGAGCTGCTCAGGGTCTGTGGAAAGACATTTCACTGGAGAGCAGATGCAGCAAAGAGCTGGTGCTTGCCAATCCCAGGTTTCTGCAACTGATCCCATTCTCTGCCTAAGGGTGAGGCTCTGCCTCTGTAGCTCCAGGGCCCCTTCTGGGCTTGCAACTCCACCCCTGAGACTCCAGAATTGTGCCTGGATCCCAAGACCCCACTCCTGAGTCCACACTACTACTGTTGGGTTAGCAGAACCTCCCTGAAATAAATAATCAGAAGTAATTCTATAGGCAATCTTTGAACATTAAGATAGTGAATATATTGAATAGAAACAGGGACTCAGGAGACTTAGTCCTGACCATAGAATAAGAGTACCAATTGCATGTCCTTGGTACTAGGTAATGAGAATAGCTTATCTTTATAAATGAGTTAAATCAGATTATACTTAAATGTATTATTTGGTAATATGAATTTAATAAAAAAAAACAGCATACTTCTCTATATAAGAGCCTTTATTTAAAATAAATATTTTCCAGTATATGCCAGGCACTATTTTGGCAACAACTTCACATAATTAATAATACTATCCCTGACCACAAGGAATAGGTTAATAAATGGGGTCAGGATACTCTCAGAACACAAAGAAATAATCATAATTCGAATTTCTGAGGGAACGCAGAATGAAGTAGAAATAATTCTTCTGGAGAACCTAAGAAATAATTTACAAAGAAAACTTGAATTAAGTCCTTAAAAGGTAGAATCTGTCTCAGTGCAAAAATGGTGGAAAACATGGGTGAATAAAAGGAAAAGAATTCTTATTAAAGGCTACAGAGATATGAAGAGTTTATAGGGTATGGATTAGCAAAAATTTATGGAGAAAAGCCCATTTTTGCTTTCCTTATGCACATGGTGTAAAAGAATGTGACATCAATTTTAAGATACTAAATTTTCAAAAACTTTGAAAAGACTTGCAGAATACAGTGTGTAGAAGCGGGTATTCAGTATTCAACTGAAACTTCAGTGATCAGCCATCGTGTAGAAAGACAACAAAATAGTGGCCCTTTTTTAAATGTATTTTCTAATCCTGCAAAGACTCAGTCACGTGAAGGCTAAGATGGTGTATAACCTAATCTTATATTAAGTTCTGGCCAAGCTTTTTTGTTTACTGGGTATGAAAGAAAGTGGGGAAGATAAATCTGGGAATGTAATCTGAAACCAGATTGCAAAGACCTTAAAATTCTTTTTTTTTTTTTGAGACAGAGTTTCACTCTGTCGCCCTCCATAGACTACTGTGGCATCATAGCTCACAGCAGCCTCCACCTCTTGGGCTTAAGCGGTTCTCTTGCCTCAGCCTCCCAGTAGCTGGGACTACAGGCACCCGCCACAATGCCCAGACCTTAAAATTCTTGCTGAGGAATTTGAGATTACCCTGATCAGTGTTGATGTTTAGAAAAAGTGCTAGATTATAAGAAGCTGGCTCTGTGACATGCAGAGAAATGAGAACTAGAAAGCACAGTGAGCTGAGAGAAATATGAGAACTTAATGAAACATATTGATAAATTCCTATGTATAACAATATTTATTCAGTGAAAACATTTATCAAGTAAGAATTTACAAGAAGCCTTGTTATGACCAAGGTAGAGAAGTAGTTTAGCAAAGGTAATGAGAATCTGCAGTCAAACCCAAACCAAGATGAAACAAATATCCTGCAGGCTGAGGCTGATGTATTCACCCACACAATGCCCTGCCTGCACAAGAAGAATGGAACTGTGCCTTTTATTTCCAAATTAGGTAGACTGAAACTCTCTCAGCCACAGAGCCATGTTCTGTGGGGGAAAAAAAAATTCCCAAAACAGACCCGGAGGTCCAGGAACAAAGACCAGCTCCTGTAAACAGCTGACGAGAATAAGACAGGAAAATAGTTCACAGAGAGATAACCAAAATAACAGGGCAGGGGCCTCTTCCTACTATTCTCAAGTGTAGAGCAAGAGTGGGTGGAAGGAGAAATGTTTTACAACCAAGTCCTAGGCAGATTCTTTTTTCAAACCATGGTATTTTGGTGAATATACCATGTCTGTCACATGTCTGTCACTGTCTGTGAATATACCATGTCTGTCACTGTCTGTCACTGATTAATGCTCACAAATTCAATTCTCAGTCAGGAATTAGCTAAGACTGTTTGCAAACCAAGTTGAAATGCTTCAGGAATTCTCTTTCTCTCTTTCTTTCTTTTTTTTTTTTTGAGACAGAGTCTCACCATGTTGCCCTTGGTAGAGTGCACGGTGTCACAGCTCACAGCAGCCTCAAACTCTTGGGCGTAAGCAATTCTCTTGCCTCAGCCTCCCAAGTAGCTGGGACTACAGTTGCTTGCCACAATGCCCAGCTATTTTTTTGTTATAGTTGTCATTGTTGTTTGGCATGTCCAGGCTGAGTTTGAACCTGCCAGCTCCAGTGTATGTGGCTGGTGCCCTAATTGCTAAGCTACAGGCATGAAGCTGGGAATTCTCTTGATGTCCAGCTGCTCTTGGTTGTAGAATAATATTTAGAAATAAACATATCCTACATCAAGCACACAAAGTGAACTCAGTGTGAGTTTAAAATGACTTGCTTTTTTCCAGAGGCTTAAGGGACCTGGGCCCCCCTGGGACACACGCAGAGTTGGCTTGCCTGGAGTTAAAAATTCCACAAGCCCATTCTCTGAAGCTATGCACCCTGTGAAACCAGAGATCAAAGGGCATGCTGCCCTTCCTCAGAGATACAGGCCAGAGGGTTGACGTATGTTAACAACATATTATCAGAGGTCTACAGCTGCTCTGCCCTGAGGAAAAGACACTGTCATTACTTCATACTGAGTGAATGCTTGAAGATACTCTTCCATTAACTCTGTCCCATGTGGTTACTTTCTTCTTTGTGATCTTTATTTAGATACCTGCCCAGAGATTAGTCAGTGTCTAGAAGAAGATGTTTACTACAAAAGTGATTGTGATGATATAGTAAGAGGATATTTCCTTTCAAGTTAATTTCAGATAGGTAAAATGAGGTAATGGTGAAACTAACAGATAATAGATTAAGTGTGTATGTGACTAGAAAGGTATAAAATCAAAACTCTGAATAAAGAATTTCACTACATGCCCTCCCATCCCATGTAGTCTGTTTCTTGACTTAGTAATTACAGGAGCAAGTTTACACCCATGGCAAAGCTGCTGTTTGTTCGCGTCTCCCATCACGCAACATTGATTCTCAGGGTGCCAAGGGATAGTTAAGTCACTGGTGAAGGAGCTGGGGGAAATTTCAGCCCAAAATATGATTCTCTGGTGTAAAGAATATTTTATTAAAGGCCATTTTGATCAGAAAGCACAGGACTCTCTATAAAACCTGAGTAACCTGATTTAGAATCAGAAAAGGCTGCTGGCCTCCTTATCACATGCCCTAAAGTCACTTGAAGCACAATACCAGTCCCCCAGGTTAATTTACCAATCAATCCGTTTCCCTCCATCTACCCATCCCTGCCCTAGCAACAACTTGCTACATCTATACTTTTCAGTTTCTCTTCCCGCTCCCTTCTAAAAGAAATATTTAAAAGCCACTTACTATCACTGAGACTTTGGGAAATCATGCTTATGGTTCTGCCATGTGCATGGGATTTGGAAATAAACCTTGCTCTTATTAATCTACCATAGCTGTGATGTGATATTTTCAGCAAACCAACCTAGGGGAAAAGGGCAAGTTTTGCCCTAATCCTTTCAGTTTTACATAGCAACAGGATCCTCAAAGCCACTCTGTTGTCCTGAAAGCCACAGCAGGAGGATTGAAACACCAGCTGGCACATGGTGAGATATTTTACTTACAAGGCACATGGTGAGACATTTTACTTACAATTCGGGCTCCCAGTCTTCCTCTCTGTGGCCTCTGGTTGAGCAGATGGTGTTGTGCCCAAGTGATGGGATCCCCCCACATAAATCACCAGGAGACCAAATCCAATGCAAAAGCAAGAGGTTGTTTATTTACAAGCTCAAGCCTGGGCTTCCTGGTCCTGGTGCAGCAGGAAAGCAGAGAAGCCCCGATCTTGACAAGGAGGGAGGTTTTTAAGGGTACAGAAGGAAAAAAAGAAAAAGGGAGGGGGTGTGAGGTGAGCTGCTGGGGCGAGCTGATGGGGGATCTAGGGGACTGAGCAGTATTTGTCCTTGGCTGTCTGGGAGAGTGTTGCTATTGCTCGGAGCAGACATTGTGCAAGGGCATGGATTTATGGGGCAAGGACAGGGGGTGGAGGAGGAAGCAGGTTGCCTAACACCTTTGATGTGCAGCTGCAAAATGAAGGCTGAGGGACAAGATGAAGTTAGTTTTAACAAAATGGAGTTAAATTGGTCCTTACATTCCCCACTTTTCTTGTGCCTAGAAGATCCAATCATGGGTCTTCAGTGCATTTTACAAGCCCTAGCTGTATGCCATTGCTGGTGCATTCAGTGCTGAGGGGGGTAAACTGTGCCCGTAAGACCATTAATTGAATAGTATTAATTCTAGCTCGGATGAAAGCCAGTAATTTATTAATTATCAGGGGCCAAAATTTAATAGCAGTAATAGGATTACAAGTGGGCCCGCTATGGTTGAAATTAAAGTTGTGAGCCAGGGTGCCTTGCTGAATAAAGATTCATACCAGCTCTGAGACTGTTCCCGCTTGAGTTTTCTTTTGCAGAGAACTTCTCGCACTAATTCCATGGACTGTTCGATTACTCTTGAGTGGTCAGCATAAAAACAGCATTCTTCTCCTAGGGCTACGCATAATCCACCTTGCTGAAGGAACAGTAAGTCTAGCCCCCACCTATTTTGGAGTACTACTTCAGAGAGGGAATTTAGGGACTCTTGAAGGTGGGAAATGGAGTTTTCTATTCTTTCTTTGTCTGAGTCTATTGCAGCATGCAGAGCTCCGTAGTTCTTGTCTTGTAGTACTAAGGAGGAGATTCCTGTGCCTGCTCCTGCTATACTTAGTCCCATGAGCATGGCTAGAGTTATTGCTGTGACTGGTTCTCTCTTGGTTCTTGTAAGTGAGCCTGCAGCTGACTCATATGCCTGATATAAGTCCTCCTCTGAGTGATAGATCAGCTTGGGGATGAGCTGCACTAAGACACAAAAGCTCTGGGTTAAATCAAGGACTGCCCCATGTAGACACGGGGTGAGCCCTGTTGAGCAAGCCCACCATGAATTGTTGGTGGGAATTATATATCAAGTCCCATCCCAGGTGAGAGTTTGATTACATAGATGTTTGTATTGGGGGTGTGTCTGACCTATACAGGTTCCTTGTCCTGTAATGGACTGTAGGGTGACTCAGGGCTTAGACTGTTGCCAACAGCAGTCGCTAGCCTGGGAGCTGATCTTAGGTTTGCTTATTAGGGCAATTACCTCATAGTATGGGGGTCTGCCTTCTACACATAACCAACAGGACTTAGTAAGGTCTGGTCTGGAAGTATTTAAGACTTGGTATGTAGCAATAACCAATTTACAAAGTGGATCGGGATCTGTGGTAGGCACAGGTGTGGGGTTTAGAATCAGACTGAACGCTTGGTCCGGGAGTCAGGGGAGTCACAGATCTTAGGAATGACTACAGGGGGAGGCTTAAGCACTATATTGGGGCCCACTGCAGCAGGCTTATTATTAACAGGGGTGTATAAGATTTTGAGTTGGAAAACATTACCCGGGTCTGCGCCGTGCACGTTGTACAGTCTCACGCCCCACCATCTGCCAAGTTCCCAATGCAGCATTTGCTTTCCTTTCTCCATAAAGGTGATACTAACTATGTCAACTGTGTCAGGTTTGGGGCCTCCTGTACAGGTGTGCCCTCTGCAAACACCCTTTCTCTTTACTTGGATCAAGTCTCCTTGTCTCGAGGGGTTCCACCATAATTGCCTGGTGTAAACACAGTTCCATGAGTTACAGAAATATGAACTTGCTCCTCCACACTTATTAGGAAGGTGACCGAGGCAGTACTTGGTTAGAGTATTTCTGGACCAATATGACTGCCACCCTGAGGGGCAGGGTCTAATCCCTACCAGATCATATAGGTCGACTAAGAGCTCCAGAACCAAGTACCCTTAGGGTGAACTCCAGAGGTCTGGTTGAGCACCGTCCCTGTGCTAGCATCAGTAACTAGCCACGTTATTTTAATGGGATGATGAAGGTTAGTGGTGAGGGGTATAATCAGCAAGGCAGAATAAGTCAGTAAGTGGTACACATACGGTGGCATCAGGGATCCTGGCATTTCTGCAGTTTGAGCCTCGGAGGGTTATTAGGGTCCCGTCAGAGTTTCCACTGGGGGGTGGAGTCTTCTCTGATGGCAAATGGGTCGTCTAGGCAAATGTGCATGTGATGTATCCAGGAGGTGATGCCGTCAACCTTGAGTGTGGTGGGAGTAACGAGGACCACCGTGTATGGGCCCTTCCACTGGGGCTCCAGCATATCTTGTCGGTGATGTTTCACGTACACCCAGTCTCCAGGCCAGAAAGCGTGTTGTTCAGGAACAGGTCCTGAGCTGTAGAGGGCTATAAGTTCCTCCCAATCAGCTCGTTGTGCCTTTTGATAGAAATGTAAAGTTACTGCATAATCTTTGCAAGCTTTAAAATCGGACCCTTTGAAGTGAGGGCATTGTAATGCAACTTAGGGACTATAGGGGGTTGCCTTCCAAAGAGAATTTCATAAAGAGTTTTTCCTAAAAGGTAGGGTGAGTTTCGCACCCTTTACAGGGAAAAGGGGAGGAGAGACACCCAGTCACCGCCAGTCTCCATGATTAATTTATTCAGGGTCTGTTTTAGGGTGCGGTTCATCTGCTCTACCTGCCCTGAACTTTGGGGTCGATAGACACAATGCAATTTCCAATTAGTCCCCAAGGCTTCTGCTAGACTCTGCACTATCTGAGAAGTAAAGGCTGGGCTATTATTTGATCCTATTTGATTAGGGTTTCCAAACCTAGGCATTACATCTTCTAGTATTTTCTTTGCTACTACCTGTGCAGCCTCATCTCTGGTCAGAAATGCTTCTACCAATCCTGAGAATGTATCTACGAAAACAAGGAGATATTTGTATCCATATTTACCTGGCTTAACTTCAGTAAAGTCCACTTCCCAGTATGTACCTGGCTCCGTCCCATGCTCTCTGGACCCTGGATTGTGGGAGCTAGATACACTGTTAGTCACAATACATACTTTGCATGAAGCTACAACTTCATCAATTTTAGTATTCTGGTTTTGTATTTTGATTTTGGTGTGGCGTAGTAAGTCTTTCATTTTGCATGACCCTAGGTGGGTGGATAAATGGACTCTATGGAGGATTTTCTGTCCTAGTTTTGCTGGCACAAGCGCTTTGCCATCACAGATGACGTACCATTTGTTGTACTTCTTGGGGGAGTGGGCTTGTGGGATCTGTTCCATCCATTTTAGGTCCTCTGGAATATACTCTGGGGATTGTGGAAGTGTTGGAGGTCCAGGGTCTGGCAATGTAGTAATAGGAAGCTCTTGGATAGCCGAGGTGGCTATAGTTCTGGCGACCTGGTCAGCCCGCCGGTTGCCTCTGGCTACAGGGGAGTCGCCCGGCTGATGGCCAGGGCAATGAGTGATGGCTAGTTTCTGGGGAAGCCATAAGGCTTTTAGGAGGTCGAGTATTTCATTTTTACTTTCCCTCTGCCATAAGGAGTCCTCTCTCCTGATAAATTGCCCTGTGTATGTGGGCAGTGGCGAAGGCATATCGGCTATCGGTATAGATCTTAACTCTTAGGCTTTTCCCCAGGGTCATGGCTTGTGTTAGAGCTATGAGCTCAGCCTTTTGAGCTGACATCACAGCTGGGAGGCGCTCTGCCCATACAATCTCAGTTTCAGACACCACTGCTGCTCCCACGTACCTGCATCCATCTTGCACGAAGTTGCTCCCATCTGTGTACCAGGTGGCCTCCGTGCCAGGGAGGGGCTGGTCCATAAGGTCCTGGCGTAGGCTGTGAACCTGGGCTAGGATGTCAACACAGTCATGGAGGGGGGCTTCTAGGTCCGGATTTGGCAGTAGGGTTGCCGGATTGAGAGAGGTCTTTCATAGGAACCAGATTTGTGAGGGGGTTCAGCAGAAGGCCCTGGTAGTGGACGAGTCGGGCATTGCTAATCCACCAATCCGATGGCTGTTTGAGGACTCCCTCAATGGCATGAGGGGTTGTGATCAACAGTTCTTGCCCTAAAGTTAATTTATCTGCATCTTTAACCAGCAATGCAGTAGCTGCAATGATGCGTAGGCATGGGGGCCAGCCTGCCACTACAGGTTCTAGTTTCTTTGACAGGTAGGCGACCGGCCGGGTCCAGGGACCACGCGATTGAGCAAGCACCCCTTTTGCTATGCCTTTGTGCTCATCTACATACAGATGAAAGGGCTTGGTAATATCTGGGAGTCCTTGGGCCGGGGCCAAGAGCAAAGCTTGTTTCAGGCCTGGAAGGCTCTTTCTTGTTCTGCACTCCACTGGAAAGGCAGGCTGTCCCAGGTGGCTTCATAGAGGAGCTTTGCTATCTCTGTGAACCATGGAATCCACAGACAGCAGAACCCAGCTGACCCAAGGAACTCCCGCACTCCTCGCTTTGTGGTGGGGTGGGGGTGGGGGGATTTTCAGAACTGTTTCTTTTCTTGCCTGGGACAGCCACCACTGCCCATCTTTAAGGATGTACCCCAGATAATTTATAGTTTATTGACAAATCTGAGCCTTCTTGGCAGAGGCCTGGTACCCCAGAGCTCCTAGTGCAGTCAGCAAGTCCTGGGTGCCTTGGTTGGCATTCTGCTTCTGTCTCAGCTGTGATCAGAATGTCATCTACATACTGTAAAAGAGTCAGGTGAGGGTGCTGCTACTGGTACTCACTCAGGGCTTCATCAAAGATGGTGGGGGAGTTCTTAACCCTTGCGGCAGCTGGGCCCAGGTAAGTTGACCATGGATCCCTTGCTCTTCATTGTTCCACTCAAAGGCGAACATTGCCTGGCTCTGGAGGGCTAGTGGGAGGCTGAATAAGGCATCTTTTAAGTCAAGAACAGTGTACCATACTCGATCAGGGGTGAGAGCACTTAATAGTGTATAAGGGTTTGGGACAGTGGGGTGGATGTCTAGTACCTGCTTGTTGACCTCTCTTAGGTCCTGGACTGGTCTATAGTCATTAGTCAGTGGCTTTTTTACAGGCAACAGGGGAGTGTTCCATGCAGATTGACAGGGCACTAGTATCCTGCTCTTAAAAAGCCTCCAAATGTGAGGTGTGATGCTCCGCCGGCCTCTTGAGACATGGGATACTGCTGTACTCGTATGGGGTCAGCCATTGGCTTGAGCTCTACGATGACTGGTGGTCAGTGGGCAGCTAGCCCCATTCCTCCAGTCTCAGCCCAGGCAAGTGGGTAGGTTTTCAGCCATAAAGTGACATCTGTCGGCTAATGGCCCTCAGGCTGCTGCTGGTGCAGTCTGTACTCATCTTCAAGTTGTAAGGTGAGTATTTGTATGGGATGAGCCCTTACCTTAGTTAGGAGGTCTCACCCAAGGAGAGGGTAGGGGCAGTCTGAGATAACCATGAACGCATGGGATACCTGGCCCACGCCTAAGTCCATGGTTCTTCAGGTAGTCCATGAATATTGTTTGATGCCCATGGCCCCCTGGACCCATGATTTCTTGGCATCCATAGGGCCATGGTCCTGTGTTGGGACTGAATGCTGGGCTCCGGTATCTACCAGGAAATTAATTGGGGTCCCCTCCACTCTGAGAGTTACCTGGGGCTTGGGGAGGGGTGGCGAGCCCTGACACCCCTACCCTTCAAGCCCACTCAGTTCCAAGACTGGCACTGAGGGGGGGCATGAAGGTCTGGGAGGTGGTTTCTTAGGGCACTCCCCCGCCCAGTGTCCATGTCCCTTACAATAGGCACACTGGTCTTTCTGGAGATGGAGCCTTTCCCCACCTGGGGAGCCCTCCTTACCTCCTGCCGCCAGTTGGTGCAGCCGCCTGTTTCTTTAGTCAAGGTTTCAGCCGTGGAGGCCAGGAGGATCCTGGCTAATTCCTGGGTCTGTCTTTTAGCTGCCTTCGTTTGCTTTTCTTCGGGGATCTCACAGTTGTTGTAGATTCTTTCAGCAACTTCTAGGAGATCCTGCAAAGACTTCTCGCCCAGTCTATCTATTCTCTTCAGCTTACACTTAATGTCTGGAGCTGATTGATTAACAAAGAACATGACAACTGCTGCTCTATTCTCCTCAGCTTCAGGGTCTAGGGGTGTTTGCATGTGGAATGCCTCCGTAATTCTTTCTAAGAAAGCTGCTGGGGATTCTGCCTTTTCCTGCTGTACATTACCTACCTTGGCCAAATTAGTCGGCTTTCTAGCCACTTTACAGAGAACCCTCATTAGAGTCTGGCAGTAGACTTGGAGTCTTACCTGACCTGTTCCTGTATTGAAGTCCCAATCTGGGCGAGTAAGAGGAAAAGCGTCATCAGTGAGAGCCTGGTTGTTGGTGGGGCTTCCATCTGCATCCTCGACAGCCTTCATGGCCTCAGCCAAGATGCGGTTCCATTCCTCAGTGGTGAAAAGAACCTGTAACAGTTGGTGACAATCATCCCAAGTAGGCTGGTGGGTAAAAAGAATTGAGTCTAAGAGGTCAATCAAGGCAGTAGGTTTTTCGGAGAACTTAGGGTTCTGCATTTTCCAGTTATAGAGATCACTTGTGGCGAAGGGCCAATAGTGGTATGGCTGATTCAGGGGGGTCACTCCATCGGGGGGGCCCGCCACATGGAGAGGCAACACTGTGGAGTCTGCCATCAGATCGCGCAGGGCTCTACAGCGGGTGTGAGGTCAGCTCCGGTGGCTACCTTCTGGACCTGGGGCTGGAGTGATCTTGTTGTTTGGTGGACTCTGAGGAACAGGTGCCTCCTGAGGTGAGGGTTGATAGGGAGGGGGAAGAGCACTTCTGGATCTGTTCCTCCTTGGAGGACTGGTTGAGGGGCAGTGGGTTCAGGGGACTTCTCCTTTTTCTCCTTCAAGGCTAGGAGTTTAGCTACTTCCTTGCCTGAGGAAGGAAGGAGGGGTTTTAACCACGATGGTGGTTTCTCTGCGAGGTCCTGCCAAGCAGTTATATATGGGATCTGGTCCGGGTGCCTGGTCCCAGATTGATAGACTATATCTTTAACCTGAAAGATAATGGGGAGATGGAAATTGCCCTCTGGTGGCCACCCAACATGGTACGCCAGCCATTCATTCCTGCAAAAAAAAACACAAGTTTACCTCTGGACACATTAAAGCCATACTCTCAGGCTTTGTCTTTGAAGTCCTGGAAATGAGTCAAAGTTAGGGAGAGGGGGGTCATCTGTGTCTGTCCCATGTCGCCCCCCAAATATAATAAAACACAGACAAAAAAAATAACACCCAAGATTCCTCCAGAAGACAGAAGCCTACCCTTGCAGGTTTTCAGGCAAAACTGAAAATGAGACGACAGTGTAACCCCATCTGCCTTGTTTCTCAACCAGAAGGATTGCCTCTCCATGGTCTTCTTGACCAGGGACTGGGGTTCCACATCCCAATTCCCCATCCACAGGGTGTCCCCTCTTCTACTCTGCCGGGGATTCCACATCCCGACTATAGATTCAACAAATGGAACCAACATGGAACAGGACAAGACAAATGCTGGCACACACACACTCACCTCTGGAGCAGGTACTCAGTGATTTTGGGAGGTTCTCCCAGACGAGCCCCCAAATGTTGTGCCCAAGTCACGGGATCCCCCCACATAAATCACCCAGAGACCAAGTCCAATTCAAAAGCAAGAGGTTGTTTATTTACAAGCTCGAGCCTGGGCTTCCTGGTACTGGCATAGCAGGAGAGCAGAGAAGCCCCGATCTCGAAAAGGACGGAGGTTTTTAAGGGTACAGAAGGGGAAAAAAAGGGAGGGGGTGTGAGGTGAGCTGCTGGGGCGAGCTGATAGGGGATCTAGGAGACTGAGCAGTATTTGTCCTTGACTGTCTGGGAGAGTGTTGCTATCGCTTGGAGCAGATGTTGTGCAAGGGCATGGATTATGGGGCAAGGACGGGGAGTGGAGGAGGAAGCAGGTTGCCTAATGCCTTTGGTATGCAGCTGCAAAATGAAGGCTGAGGGACAAGATGAATTTAGTTTAACAAAATGGAGTTAACTTGGTCCTTACAATGGTAAAAGATCTTTGTTCTTTCCTTATTTAAGATTGATTAAAAGAAATGTTTTGTTGGTGACTAGACTTGTAAGCAATTCTGGTATTGGTATTTTTTTCAGGTACCTTGTGGTGTGTGAATATTCATATTGTTTGATTCCATCTCCTCTCAGAAATAGCTTCTATTGTTATTGTTGTCCATGGCTTGCTTTTGTTCTGTGTGAGGTTTCCTTCTTGTCCTGTTTTACGTCTCTGAGCTTAGCTTTGTGACTGAATGGGAATTCTCTCCTTGGTCTCTGCCATCCAGAGGGTGTGTTTTATCAGGAACATGTCAAGTGGCCAGTCTTGAAAGACTGGGAGTCTGGGAAGATTCTAAGCAGCACACTCTGTACCAAAAGTGTGAAACTCTGAGGAGTGAGTCTTTTATCATTGTCTATTCTAACATAAGTCTATTTCTGAGAATGAAGTTTTTGGGAATTTTGGAAATAGCATTTTCTATGAAGAGGCATTGGGCCTTATTGAAAGGCATTGGATTAAGTTACTTTTAGAACAAATATACCATAGAAAATTCTAACTATAAGTGGCCAGAAAATAGATCCTTTAAACTAGAAAAACACCTTAATTTAAAAAATTTTTAGAGAACTCTCATACTGAGCATTGCCTTATTTATGTGTATGGGAAGATCAACTAGAAAGGAAAACATCAGTGTTATGGCTAGCCTTATAAAAACTACCCCCCTTCCCCAATTAAAGAGCAGAAATATAAATTACAACAAAAGTTAAAATCTGTCTCCACTTTAAAACCCCCTCCAACTTATAATCCTCTCTATCCTCAATTACCTGTCCCTGATCCCCCAGAAGATCCTTTACACGATAGGCAGGGCCTCAGTTCTCCCCTTTCACAAGGCAAATCAATTGTGTGAGTGGCCACTGTCCATATCCCTGTGGTTTTTACCCTATCTGTGGCCCCATTTAGTCCATCTGTAACATGTTTGTGGTTTTTCTGAGAGAAAGAAAGAAGAAACGCACATGGGAAACCACCCCATTAGGAATGGTGCTTTTAGCATTTTAAGAAAGGGTGCAGGAGACTATATGGGAATTATGTGTCCAGAGAGATTTAGAATTGTGTGTAAGTAGAAATAATTCAAATGCCTTATTGTTCAGGCCATTGTTCTATCCTTTGACATAAAATCAGTTTTAAACCTATTATTAAAGTTCAAATATTCAAAAATTATAAAACTGCCACTTCTGCAATATTTCTAAATTTACCAGATACTACTGAAAGATTATGTTCTTGATTTTAAGCCTCTGAATTCTATCAGACCTAAGTGCAAATTCTCCATGCTTCAACTGCAGTGCACAGTCTAGCCCTCATGGTCACTTCTTTTCTGGTACAACATTTCCTCCCTGACTATTGTAAGAAAAACTGAATGTTCTGGTTTCCTATTTTCTGCCTCAAACTCTACACCTAGTAAATAAAATAAAGACACAGGTCCTGACCTTTGTGGCCATATGAGACTTAGGGCAACAATGAAAAGACATCAGAAAGGATGCCAGTTTTGTTACCGGAATTTCTTTCTTCAATGAATCCTTAGTCTCAGGGATTCAAGAAGTGATTCCATGGGCCACAGATCAGTAATAAAATGGAATTTTGTTGGATAGAGGGGCATGCAGAGGGAATAGAAAGTGCCAGAACTTCTGGCATGGGGGAAGAGACCTCAGGGAAATTTTGGCCTGGATTTAGTAGAAGAGAAAACACCTTTATAAATTTAGTAAGTGTTAGGTAATTGCCCCAGAGAAAGCCCCTCCCCCAAGAAAAGCCCCTTCCTACTTTCTACAGACCAAGATTAGCTGTTTCACTCTTAAAATTATTGCTACCCACTGAAAATTTCAAACTTATGACCTGCCCCTAACGGCTCTTCCGGCCAGAGCAGTAACTCCTTATTGGCTATTCTACCATCCCATCACCATTCTAAGACTTCCCCTAACCAAACCTATATAGGTCTCTCTGGCATGCGCACCCTCTCTCTCTCTCTCTCCTCCTCTCACCCTCTCTACTCCTCTCTCTCTCCTCTCTCTCTCTCTCTCGGTCTCTCTGCTCTCTCTGTCTACCCCTCTTCCCCCTCTCTCTCTTTCCTCTCTCTCTCTTTTCTCCCCTCTCTCTCCTTTTCTCTCCTCCTTGGTGCTGCTCTACAGCATCCGTCCCTTGCTAATAAAAACCTTTCGTATGGTTGGAGTGTTGAACAGGATGAGCCAAATAGAAGAATAGCGAAACTAGAATGAGAGGTTTATGTTTAAATAATTCCCTTGACAAAAGCGGAGGCGGAGCAAGATGGCAGCCGAGTAACAGTTTCCTTGCATCTGGGCACCGTGAGTCTGGGGATATAGGACTCCAGGCATCTCTGGCTGGTGGGATCTGCCTATCATCATCCCTGAGAGGATACAGGGAGTCAGTGAGAGACTTCTGGACCCCAAGAGGAGGACTAAAACAGTGGAAAACTGGGAAGTGGTCGCGTGTGTTCAATCCGTCTAAACCCGCCCGCAACTTCCACAGGTATGAGAACTTAAAGAGCAAGAGGAAGTGAAAGGAAAATTAGGGAAGGAAACAGATAAAAGAAATCACCCATGAGGAAGAATCAGCAGAAAACTCCAGGCAACATGAAGAACCAGTCCAGAACAACCCCGCCAAGGGACCATGAGGTAGCTACTGCAGAGGATTCCACCTATACAGAAATGTTAGTAATGACAGAAAGGGAATTTAGAATACACATATTGAAAACAATGAAAGAAATGATGGAAACAATGAAGGAAACTGCTAATAAAGTGGAAAATAACCAAAAGGAAATCCAAAAACAGAATCAAATCAGAGATGAACGATATGAAGAATATAAAAAGGATATAGCAGAGCTGAAGGAAATGAAACAGTCAATCAGGGAACTTAAAGATGCAATGGAAAGTATCAGCAACAGGTTAGACCATACAGAAGTAAGAATTTCAGAGGTAGAAGACAAAGTTTTTGAGGTAACTCAGATAGTAAAAGAGGCAGAAAAGAAGAGAGAGAAAGCAGAACGTTCACTGTCAGAATTATGGCACTTTATGAAGTGTTCCACCATACAAGTGATAGGAATTCCAGAAGGGGAAGAAGAATGCCCCAGAGGAATGGAAGCCATACTAGAGAATATTATAAAAGAAAATTTCCCAAATATCACCAAAGATTCTGACACACTGCTTTCAGAGGGCTATCGGACCCCAGGTCGCCTCAACTCTAACCAAGCTTCTCCAAGACACATTGTGATGAACCTGTCCAAAGTCAAGACAAAAGAAAAGATTCTGCAAGCTGCCAGGAGTAAGCGCCAGTTGACCTACAGGGGAAAATCCATCAGAGAGACCGCAGACTTCTCTAATGAAACTTTGCAAGCAAGAAGACAATGGTCATCTACCTTTAATCTACTTAAACAGAACAATTTCCAGCCCACAATTCTGTACCCTGCTAAGCTAAGCTTCAAAATTGACAGAGAAATCAAATCATTTACGGATATTCAAACATTGAGGACATTTTCCACAACAAGACCAGCTCTACAGGAAATACTTCAACCTGTTATGCACACTGACCACCACAATGGAGCAGCAGCAAAGTAAGAACTCAGAAATTAAAGGACAGAACCTAACCTCCACACTGATGCAAAAGATAAAACTAAGCAATGGACTCTCACCAAATAAGACGAATAGAATACTACCACACTTATCAATTATCTCAATAAATGTTAATGGCTTGAATTCCTCACTGAAGAGACATAGATTGGTTGACTGGATTAAAAAACACAAGCCATCCATTTGCTGTCTGCAAGAAACACACCTGGCTTCAAAAGACAAATTAAAGCTCTGAGTCAAGGGTTGGAAGACAATTTTTCAGACAAATGGAATTCAGAAGAAAAGAGGAGTTGCAATCTTATTTTCAGATACATGTGGATTTAAAGCAACTAAAGTCAAAAAAGACAAACATGGTCACTGTATAGTGGTCAAGGGAAAAATACAACAAGAAGACATTTCAATTCTAAATATTTATGCACCCAATTTAAATGCTCCCAGATTCTTGAAACAGACCTTACTCAGTCTGAGCAATATGATATCTGATAATACCATAATAACAGGGGACCTTAACACTCCTCTTACAGAGCTGGACAGATCCTCTAAACAGAAATTAAACAAGGATATAAGAGACTTAAATGAGACCCTACAACAACTGTGCTTGATAGACGCATATAGAACACTCCATCCCAAAGATAAAGAATATACATTCTGCTCATCACCCCATGGAACATTCTCCAAAATTGATCATATCCTGGGACACAAAACAAATATCAACAGAATCAAAGAATTGAAATTTTACCTTGTATCTTCTCAGACCATAAGGCACTAAAGGTGGAACTCAACTCTAAAAAAATGCTCGACCCCACCCAAAGGCATGGAAACTAAACAATCTTCTGTTGAATAACAGATGGGTGCAGGAAGAAATAAAACAGGAAATCATTAACTTCCTTGAGCATAACAACAATGAAGACACAAACTACCAAAACCTGTGGGATACTGCAAAAGCAGTTTTGAGAGGAAAATTCATCGCTTTAGATGCCTACATTCGAAAAACAGAAAGAGAGCACATCAACAATCTCACAAGAGATCTTATGGAATTGGAAAAAAAAGAACAATCTAAGCCTAAACTCAGTAGAAGAAAAGAAATATCCAAAATCAAATCAGAGATCAATGAAATTGAAAACAAAAGAATCATTCAGAAAATTAATGAAACAAGGAATTGGTTTTTTGAAAAAATAGATAAAATAGATAAACCATTGGCCAGACTAATGAGGAATAGAAAAGTAAAATCTCTAGTAACCTCAATCAGAAATGATAAAGGGGAAATAACAACTGATCCCACACAGATACAAGAGATCATCTCTGAATACTACCAGAAACTCTATGCCCAGAAATTTGACAATGTGAAACAAATGGATCAATATTTGGAATCACACCCTCTCCCTAGACTCATCCAGGAAGAAATAGAGCTCCTGAACAGACCAAATTCAAGCACTGAGATCAAAGAAACAATAAAAAAGCTTCCAACTAAAAAATGCCCTGATCCAGATGGCTTCACTCCAGAATTCTATCAAACCTTCAAGGAAGAGCTTATTCCTGTACTGCAGAAATTATTCTAAAAAATTGAGTAAGCAGGAATCTTCCCCAACACATTCTATGAACCAAACATCACCCTGATACCAAAACCAGGAAAAGACCCAAACAAAAAGGAGAATTTCAGACCAACCTCACTCATGAACATAGACGCAAAAATTCTCAACAAAATCCTAGCCAATAGATTACAGCTTATCATCTAAAAAGTCATTCATCATGATCAAGTAGGCTTCATCCCAGGGATGCAAGGCTGGTTTAACATACGCAAGTCTATAAACGTTATCCACCATATTAACAGAGGCATAAATAAAGATCACATGATCCTCTCAATAGATGCAGAAAAAGCATTTGATAAAATCCAGCATCCTTTTCTAATTAGAACACTGAAGTGTATAGGCATAGGTGGCACATTTCTAAAACTGATTGAAGCTATCTATGACAAACCCACAGCCAATATTTTACTGAATGGAGTAAAACTGAAAGCTTTCCCTCTTAGAACTGGAACCAGACAAGGTTGTCCTCTGTCACCTTTACTATTCAACGTAGTGCTGGAAGTTCTAGCCAATACAATTAGGCAAGACAAGGAAATAAATAAAGGGAATCCAAATGGGAGCAGAGGAGGTCAAACTCTCCCTCTTTGCTGATGACATGATCTTATACTTAGAGAACCCCAAAGACTCAACCACAAGACTCCTAGAAGTCATCAACTAATACAGTAATGTTTCAGGATATAAAATCAATGTCCACAAGTCAGTAGCCTTTGTGTACACCAATAACAGTCAAGATGAGAAGCTAATCAAGGACACAACTCCCTTCACCATAGTCTCAAAGAAAACGAAATACCTAGGAATATACCTAATGAAGGAGGTGAAGGACCTCTATAAAGAAAACTATGAACTCCTCAGAAAGGAAAAAGCAGAGGATATTAACAAATGGTAGAACATACCATGCTCATGGATGGGAAGAATCAACATTGTTAAAATGTCTATACTTCCCAAAGCAATCTACCTATTCAATGCCATTCCTATCAAAATACCAACATCGTACTTTCAAGATTTGGAAAAAATGATTCTGTGTTTTGTATGGAACCGGAAAAAACCCCGTATAGCTAAGGCAGTTCTCTGTAACAAAAATAAAGCTGGGGGCATCAGCATACCAGATTTTAGTCTGTACTACAAAGCCATAGTGCTCAAGACAGCATGGTACTGACACAAAAACAGAGACATAGACACTTGGAATCGAATTGAAAACCAAGAAATGAGACTAACATTTTACCACCACCTAATCTTCGATAAACCAAACAAGAACATACCTTGGGGGAAAGACTCCCTATTCAATAAATGGTGTTGGGAGAACTGGATGTCTACATGTAAAAGACTGAAACTGGACCCACACCTTTCCCCACTCACAAAAATTGATTCAAGATGGATAAAGGACTTAAACTTAAGGCATGAAACAATAAAAATCCTCCAAGAAAGCATAGGAAAAACACTGGAAGATATTGGCCTGGGGGAAGACTTCATGAAGAAGACTGCCATGGCAATTGCAACAACAACAAAAATAAACAAATGGGACTTCATTAAACTGAAAAGCTTCTGTACAGCTAAGGAGACAATAACCAAAGCAAAGAGACAACCTACACAATGGGAAAGGATATTTGCATATTTTCAATCAGACAAAAGCTTGATAACTAGGATCTATAGAGAACTCCAATTAATCCACATGAAAAAAGCCAACAATCCCTTACATCAATGGGCAAGAGACATGAATAGAACTTTCTCTAAAGACGACAGACGAATGGCTAACAAATACATGAAAAAGTGTTCATCATCTCTATATATTAGAGAAATGCAAATCAAAACAACCCTGAGATATCATCTAACCCCAGTGAGAATGGCCCACATCACAAAATCTCAAAACTGTAGATGCTGGCGTGGATGTGGAGAGAAGGGAAGACTTTTATACTGCTGGTGGGACTGCAAACTATGACAACCTTTCTGGAAGGAAGTATGGAGAAACCTCAAAGCACTCAAGCTAGACCTCCCATTTGATCCTGCAAGCCCATTACTGGGCATCTACCCAGAAGGAAAGAAATCCTTTTATCATAAGGACACTTGTACTAGACTGTTTATTGCAGCTCAATTTACAATCGCCAAAATGTGGAAACAGCCTAAATGCCCACCAACCCAGGAATGGATTAACAAGCTGTGGTATATGTATACCATGGAATACTATTCAGCCATTAAAAAAAAAATGGAGACTTTACATCCTTCGTATTAACCTGGATGGACGTGGAAGACATTATTCTTAGTAAAGCATCACAAGAATGGAGAAGCATGAATTCTATGTACTCAGTTTTGATATGAGGACAATTAATGACAATTATGGTTGGGGGGGGAACAGAGAGAGGGAAGGAGGCAGGTGTGTGGGGCCTTAGTGTGTGTCACACTTTATGGGGGCAAGACTTGATTGCAAGAGAGACTTTACCTAACAATTGCAATCAGTGTAACCTGGCTTATTGTACCCTCAATGAATCCCCAACAATAAAAAAAAAAAACTTTCGTACAAGCCTTGGTAGTCTGTGAGATCTCTGCCAGTTGAGTGACCCCCTTTCATCTGGCATCAGAAGTGGGACATAATTAGGGAATGCTCCCAGAGGTAGCTTCCACGTTTTCCATGGGGTTTTAACTCCTGGGAGTTCCCTATCCTCTTCTCACACTCCTGGCGCTTACCACTGCATCAGCTTGTGTCCATCCACCAAGGTGCTAACCAGCACTCAATAGACTTGGTGAGTACCTCTATGGGAGTGAGTTTTCCCTAATTGTGGGCTGGGTTACTTACGTTCCTGACGATTCACCTGTTTCTTGAGGCTTGAGTTCCCTATTCCCATTGATTTTGCATGGCTTAGCCCAGAGCTTCCATGCCTTTGCACAAAAATTCCTGGTGCCAGGTCTCAAGCTCTCCTCAGCCCCAAGGGTCTGACACTGCTCTACGGTCCAGTGACGACTGGCCTAGACTGTGTTCTCGTTTTCTTGGCCAGCAAGAAAGCAGTGGAGATGTCCGCCATTCTATCCCACCTAACTGCCCCTTGGGGTGCTTATTACACCACCTGGTAGAATTAGGAAACTCTCTACCTAGGTTTAACCACTTTATTTAATTTTTCTTTAATTCGAGACTTACATAACTATTGTAAGCACCTTGGCAAATGGAACGAGGTCCCCTGTGTTCAGGACTTCTCATATCTTAGAACCAAGCCTAATTTATGTTCGAGTAATTCCAAAATTCTCATAACAAAGAGCTCTTCTACTCTCTATCTCCCTCCCATTTAACCCGGCAGATGAACCTTCATGGCATAGACAAATGGCCGCCAGTTACAAAACCGGAATACTTCTTGTTCTGACCCCGCCATATTCGACTCCTCCCTCAACCACACAGTTGCCTCCACCCTCTGTCCCTCCTACTTCCCCATCAACCAATCTGAGCTTGTCTCCTAACTCCTCCCCTCCAACTAGCCCTCAGAGTTCTTCTGTATGTTTTCTCAGTCCACTTCCAGCTGCTCCAAGAAACACTTCCGGACCTCTTTACTCCTTTCTTCCTCCAGCTCCTCCAGAATGATCCTACAGTGCCACTGTGTAACAATGTATTACTATGTCCTATCAACTTACCTGACATAATGTTTTTATTATTTTAACCAATACCCTAACCTCTCTTTACACACTAAACTTCAGGCTGCCCTAATATAAGTCCTAACATTTTGTCTTTCAACCTTTCAAACCCTACATCTCTTAATTTAACAACTTGCACACATGAAACTAAACCTTTTGTGCCCTCAATCAAGTCATCCAGTCATACCCACTTTACTTCAACTTTACCAGCACCACTCCCCTATAGGGTCTGAACCCATCAAAGTGCTCTAATATAGTCACTTTCCCTTCCAAACAAACAAACAAACAAAAAGAAGTTACACAGAAAGTACCATCCTTCTTTCCAGTTTCTCTGCGAGAAAAATTATACTGAATTCCTCCTGTCCACATTCAGAGTCTCTGTTCCGTAATTATGTTACTACTGAATTTTAAAATTATTACAGAAGATAAATCTGTTCCAGTGCCTCCTCTTTCTCTCTATCCAATGACCTGTGTAAAATGAACTGCCCAAGCTCCCTTACTAACAATGGTGAAAATCACGGCTAACATAGACAAAGGAACAGCTAACATTTCCTACTCAATAACTCGTTTTATTCAAACTCAACTTTCAAAGTTGTCTCAACAGGTAACTACTCAATTAATGCTCCAAACCTACATCCCAGATACAGCTCCCAGCCTACAACAAAAAGAATGGGCTACACTCTACTCCAGGCCACAAGACCTTCCTGAACACCACTTCTAAACAGCCACTGCTATAAGGGCAGTGGAAGAAAAAAAAAAGAAAAACATCCTTCCAACAAAAAGATCATAATCGTCCTCTAGTTGGCCAATTAAAACTATGAGCCCCTCTGAGCAGGAAGAAACTATAGAAGAGAGAACTCCACATCCCCTATCCCAAGGCCAAGCCTTGGGATTTTTTTTTTTAATTATTATTATTTTTTTTTTATTGTTGGGGATTCATTGAGGGTACAATAAGCCAGGTTACATTGATTGCAATTGTTAGGCAAAGTCCCTCTTGCAATCATGTCTTGCCCCCATTTTTAACATATCAGGAAGGGAGGAATGTTAGGTAATTGGCCCAGAGAAAGCCCCTCCCCCAGAAAAGCCCCTTCCTACTTTCTATAGACCAAGATAAGCTGTCTCACTCTTAAAGTTACAGCTACCCACTGAAAATTTCAAACTTATGGCCTGCCCCTAACAGCTCTTTAGGCCAAAAGCAGTAACTCCTTATTGGCTATTCTACCATCCCGTCACCATTCTAAGACTTCCCCTAACTAAACCTATATAGCTCTCTCTCACGTGTGTGCACTCTCTCTCTCACCTCCTCTCTCACTCTGTCTCTCTTCTCTCTCTCTCACAGTCTCTCTGCTCTCTCTTTCCTCTCTCTCTCTTTTCTCCCCCCTCTCTCTCTTCTTTTCTGTCCTCCTTGGTGCTGCTCTGCAGCATCCCTCCCTCACCAATAAAAACCTTTCATACAAGCCTTGGTGGTCTGTGAGATCTCTGCCGGTCGAGTGTCCCCCTTTCAGTAAGTGTTTTAGCAAATAAATAAATGCAGTCTCTCCCCTACGAAAAATTGTTAGGTCTTTGCAGTCCCCCACCAAAAGAATTAAAATATGTACTTCCTATTCAAGGTAAACACTCCCAGGAATGTTTCAATACTTTATTTATAATCTTACTAGAGTTCAGGAGGGGTGGCCTAGAGAAGACAATCTGTTTGTGCTTGGGGAAAAAAAAAAAAAAAAGAAAAGGAGAGTCCCTGTCTAGCCTGAGTGGGAAAATTTGGTATCAATGTTATAGACCATAAATTGTTTCTCATTTGTAAAATGTAATAATTTGGTTGTTTAATTTGTTTGGGAAACTGAGTCTTTATCAAAGAATAAGGTTCTTGCCTTTCAAACCTTCTAATTATCACTTTAGCCAAGTGAATAATTAACTTTATAGTAAATTGATCCTATTTTGTGAAAAATGTTTTGTTGTTAAGTAAGAAAAATTAGAAAGGAAAATGGTATTGTGTAAGAAAAGAATCTTGTGTGGTAAATTTTGTGCTCAAACAGAATAGTTATTTAAGAAAGTAATAGGGCAATCCAGAAGGTTTAAATGTTTGTAAATTGTTTGTTCAAGACTGAATAAGATTCATAAAAGGAAATTTATAAAGGAATTTGCATGTGATCCAGTTAACTATTCAATATTGCTCTTACAATCTTTTAACCTATAATGTTGTTTAAACAAATGTTTTAAGTCTTTGATATTTGACAAACCTCCAAAATCAAAACTCTAAATTTGATATTTTTGAAATATCAAAACCACTAAAAGTCTAAGAAAAACATTAGGCTTATTTAGTATACTAAAAATGTATAGGAAATATCATCAAATATGAAATGGTGGTTAATTTTGTGTAAATTATGTTTATACATATGTTCTAATATTATAAACTATTAATCTGTCTTAGTGTATTTTATCAGTAATAATTTTAATTCATCTCAGAAAGTGTTTTTGTAACTGGCTGTGACTTTAGAGATTAAATACCATTTGACTAGAAACAAACTTCCAGGACTTTAATTAAAAAGTTATCATGTCCATGAGTATTGTAAAGGAGCTAAAGAAATTTCACCCCAAAATATGATTCCTTGGTATAAAGAATATTTTCAGTGAAAAAGCCATTTTTGATTAGAAAGCATCAGCCTCTCCTCTATAAAACCTGAGTAACCTGATTTAGAATCAGAAAAGGGACTTCTGGACTCCTTAGCACATGCTAATAGACCTGGCCCTAGGGTCATTGAAAACACAATACCTGTCTCTCAGGTTAATTTACTAATCAATCTGTTTCTCTCCATCTACCCAACCCCCCTTAGCAACCACTTATTGCATGTATATTTTCCAGTTTCTCTCCCCTCTCCCTTCTGGAAGGCATCTTTAAAAGCCACTGATTATCACTGAAACTTTGGGAAATCACTCTTGTGGTTCCCCCCATGCGCATGGTATTAGGAAATAAATCTTTCTTTTATTAATCTACTATGAGTTGATCTTTTTAGTGAACTAACCTAGGGGAAAAGAGCAAGTTTCCCTGGGACTCCCTTTCAGTTGCTAACCCAAATTTGAACATAACAGAAATCTGTTACATGGAACCAAGCTGATTGTTGTAATTTTTTGTTTGAAAAACTGCTGATTCTTTCCATGTTCTGCTTTCCAGAAGTCAAGAAAACTATTTTCTGTCTCTTGAGCTATTTATAGCATTCCTCAATGTATATACTTACAGTCAGAATTTGAAACATTTATTTTTTTCTCTTTCCTTAATTTCTCCAGAATTTAAAGTTAAAAACGATTTATAAGTCTTCTTAATTTCTAATTATACAATTATTTGCATAAGTTCAATAAGAACCTGTTTTGTTCTATAGGACATAATGAAGGCACTAGTTATTTGACCAAGGCTTTGACTGGAATAACACTTTCAGAGATGTCCAGATTCCATTAAGGAATTCAGATTAACTTTATAAGTCCAATAAAAAAAAAAGCCCATTGGAAGGACTGGCCAAATAAATATCTCACCAATAACACTTCCTGATCAGTGGTGAGTAAAGTTTACTTTCTAACAGGTCTGGGAACTGAAATGTGCTTGGGACCTCAAGAGAAGAGAAACTTACCCAATGCATATAGGCACACAATGGCACAGATGAAACCTGGGCTTGTGGAAGGCTTTCAAGTCTAACCTGAAATTCCTTATAAAAAGTTCCAGCAAAGCCAATTTTAAAAGGAAGAAAAGCTAGATGACTAATAATTATTTTTACTGCGCTTTATGCAAATAATTAAACCCAACATACTGAAAGTACAGTTTATTTTGGCAATTGAATTAGTTCTACTATAATTTATTTTTAGTATAGTGAGAAATTAGAGAACAATAGTTCAAAAGAAAAGAAAAAGCTATGACCTACCTATATTAGATTCCAGCCTTATCTGCAATGCCAGCTCCTAAAATGAAACATAGCTGTTTACTGATCTATTAAGTGGCACTAAGAGACCGACAAAAGAATATAAAATTATATACAGTAGTTATATTTACTCTGAAGTTGTAAGGCTCAACAAAGGTTACCCGTTGGCTACACTAGAAAAATTTGTACAGTATTAAACATTATCTACTGTACCTATGTAGATACCTCAAGAAAAAACTGGAATCTTGAATAAGAATTTCCCATTAAATGGTGTGACTGTAATACGGCCTCATAAGTGGCCCCACACCCAACTAATGTTCAGGATTATTCACTTGAATTGTCTAGAACTTTGTATCAGTTCTGTAGGAACTCTTAAAACTAGGTATCATCTTAAGAACTGTGCTAAATCTTTAAATAGAAATACTAATATTCTCATTACGTGAACCTTAGCCTTAAAATCCAGAATTTGCAGATTTTGTAAGTGACTGCTAAATGGTTTCATTCTCTTATGCTGAACCCAACCTTGACTTCATCCCTGTCAGTGTAAGGGAGCCAGAAAAACCACAAACATATGCAAGGTAGCTGGGGTTAGGCAGAAGCCAGATGAAAGCCCTGAGAATTTCTGTGAAAAATTGTGTGAAACATACAGACTGGCCAAAGCATTGTATAAAGTTACTAAGGGAGGAGAGAACAGACCAAGTAAGTAGAAATCCAAACAACCAAAAGCTTCCAAGAGGCTATAGTAAAAACTGAAAGCAGACCCTGGTGGTAGGCCTCCCTAGCCTAGACAAACTCTTTTGAACTGTATGAATAAAAAAAGAAAAGAAAAAAAAAAAAAAAAGAACAGCTGGGAAAGTGTTCACCCAGAATGTAACATCCTGGGCAGAACCAGTTGCTTACCTCTCTAAGCAACTTGACATGGTCTGGAAAGGATGGCATCCATGCCCAAAAACACTTGCAGCCACTGCCATACTGGTACAAGAGATTGATAAATTAACTTTGGGACAAAACTTAAAAATCTAAATATCATATGCAGTGGTCATTCTTATAAACACTGAGAGGTATCATTAGTTGAACAACTCATGCCTTACCAAATATCAAAGCTTATTGTGTAAAAAAATCCAAGTTTAGTTATAAAGGTTGTATGCATGAGGCCGTGCACTTAGAGGCAAAAGAAAATTAAGAGGCTTTTAGGGAAATACTTTAAATTCCCCTGTTGACCACCCTTACCAAGAAAGGCAGCCAGCATTGTGTGGCATGGAACCAACACAATGCTAGACAGGGATTATCTCTGCTGCCTGATATTCAGTCCTACAGGGAAGCCCCTTTAAAAACGTGTGAATGAACTATATTGAGTTGTCCAGATGTAGAGGAAAATGGTGCTTACTACTTCTAATCTGCATGTACTTAGAATAAGTGGAAACTTTCCCCACCAGGATGAAGAAGGCTCCTGAGAATAAAAGTGTTGCACAGAGAAATCATCCCATGGTTTACACTATAATCTGGATTAAATTTGACAGTGAACTAATCTTCATAACAGAAATAGTGCAAATAATAACTAAAATTTTAAATATCATCTGGAAACTATATGTAACATGTAGGCCTCAAAGCCTAAGCAGAATAGAATACATGAACAGTGCCATAAGACCAGGAATTGAGGGCAGAGAGTGTGCGTGGCACGGCAGCAGCTCCAGGTCCATGGCTCTCTGCGGCCGCAGCTCCCCGGGCCCTTGCCTCAGCCTTCACCATCTGCGTTTCCCCTGGCTCCAGTCCGGCTCTTAGGACAGCGCCGCCACCGCCGTCGGCCCTGCCTCTGCCAGCGCCGCGCAACCCTCACGCGCGCCCCGTATGGCGCTTTCCCCCCGGGACCGGTATAGCATTTAATAACACAAGGATATGATAATACAGTGGCGTGGTTTAACAACTGTCTGTGTGCTTCCCATGATATGTTCTCAAAATTACCTCAGCACAACTTAGTAGTTAAGAAACCATGGACAAAACCGGGAGAGCAAGATGGCGGCCAAGTAACAGCTTCCTTGCATCTGAGCACCGTGAGTCTGGGGAGCTAGGACTCCAGGCATCTCTGGCTGGTGGGATCTGCCTATCATCACCCCTGCGAGGATACAGAGAATCAGCGAGAGACTTCTGGACCCCAAGAGGAGGACTAAAACTGTGGAAAACCGGTAAGTGGTTGCATGAGTTCAATCGGTCTAAACCCGCCCACATCTGTAAGTTCAGTAGCAGCAAGACTGCAAACCAGAAAGGCCTTACCTGTAAACTGTTTTGGTGTCTTTGGACTTGGCACTCAGTTGAACTGCCTTGGGAAGAGCCTGAGCGGGAATGCGGAGAACTTGGCCGTTGTCTGGGGCCCCAGTCTGAGCCGCTGAGCCAGAGGGAGCTAATAGTGTTTGGCTGTAGTCCACAGGGAGCCATTGTGAGCGATCTGCCCCGGCAAGCTCCGCCCTCGTGGTCGCAGAGCTAGAATTGGGTGGGAGCTGGAAACCCAGCACCGAGTAGCCTAAGGGTGGGGGTCTGAACCGCCTTGCAGCCCTAACCCTCAGGGGCAGAGTGAGACCGGTTTTGGCACATTGGGTAAGTGGATAGCCACTTCAGCAGTGATTCCAGAGACAAGCACTTCCCTGGGAAAGCTTCTGCTCAGCAAGTTTACAAGTTCAAAGTGCCTTTTAAGTGGACTGAAGAGAGATTTAGGGTGTCTACATGCTGGGGTTTGAGAAATCAGCAGCCTCCAGTCGTAACAGAACTGTGATTAACATCTCATACCCCAGAAGACCACGTGTTCCCCAGACAATATTCAACAACATATACATACTGCTTTGTTTTTGGTTGTGTTTTGGTTTTTTTTTTTTGGTTTGGTTGGTTTTTTGTTTATTTTGATGTTGTTGATGGTGTTTTGTTTTTTAATTTCAACCTTTTCCATACAGATCTTTTTTCTTTCTCAATTTTTCTAGTTTAATTATAATTTCCCATTGCTGCCTTTTTTTAATAACTAGAACTTCATTTTTGCTACTGTTTCTACCACTATTATTTGTTTTTTCACCCAATTTTATCCTGTAAAGTTTTCTGTTTGCTTGTTTTGGTTTGATTTATAGCATATTTGTCTTTCCTCTCTACTTGGTGGAGGTGGGGTACTGTGTCTGACCAGGTTAGCAAAGAGCTGCGGACCTCAAGGGAACCACCTTACTGGGCACCCCCAGAAGGTGTTTTCTTTTTAAGGTTGTGTCAAAGTACCCTACTGTACACCTATATTGCTGTGTCTCCCTATTTCTGTGCCTCCATTCTTTTTGTCAATATTCCATTTACCCATCCCCTCTCCTTTCTCTATTTTTTTTTTCTTTTCACTCGGTCCTCCTTTCTTTCATCCCTTTCTTGCTCTTCAACCTTCTCACCCTTCTGGTCCTGTATGAAAAAGGACTCATCGAACCCTTAGTCCACAGGCACGAAAACTTAAAGAGCAATAGGAACTGAAAGGAAAATTAGGGCAAGGAAACAGATAAAAGAAATCACTCATGAGGAAGAATAAGCAGAAAACTCCAGGCAACATGAAGAACCAGTCCAGAACAACCCTGCCAAGGGACCATGAGGTAGCTACTTCAGAGGATTCCACCTGTAAAGAAATGTTAGGCATGACAGAAAGGGAATTTAGAATACACATGATAAAAACAATGAAAGAAATGATGGAAATAATGAAGGAAACTGCTAATAAAGTGGAAAATAAACAAAAGGAAATACAAAAACAGAATCAAATAAGAGATGAACGATATGAAGAATATAAAAAGGATATAGCAGAGCTGAAGGAACTGAAACAGTCAATTAGGGAACTTAAAGATGCAATGGAAAGTATCAGAACAGGTTAGACCATGCAGAGGAAAGAATTTTTGGAGGTAGAAGACAAAGTTCTTGAGATAACTCAGATAGTAAAAGAGGCAGAAAAGAAGAGAGAGAAAGCAGAACGTTCACTGTCAGAATTATGGGACTTTATGAAGCGTTCCAACATATGAGTTATAGGAATCCCAGAAGGAGAAGAAGAATGCCCAAGAGGAATGGAAGCCATACTAGAGAATATTATAAAAGAAAATTTCCCACATATCACCAAAGATTCTGACACACTGCTTTCAGAGTGATATCAGACCCCAGGTTGCCTCTACTCTGACCGAGCTTCTTCAAGACACATCGTGATGAACCTGTCCAAAGTCAAGACAAAAGAAAAGATTCTGCAAGCTGCCAGGAGTAAGCGCCAGTTGACCTACAGGGGCAAATCCATCAGAGTGACCGCAGACTTCTCTAATGAAACTTTCCAAGCAAGAAGACAATGGTCATCTACCTTTAATCTACTTAAACAGAACAATTTTCAGCCCAGAATTCTGTACCCTGCTAAGCTAAGCTTAACAAGTGACAGAAAAATCAAATCATTTATGGATACACAAACATTGAGAAAATTTGCCACAACAAGACCAGCTCTACAGGAAATACTTCAACCTGTTCTGGACACTGATCACCACAATGGATCAGCAGCAAAGTAAGAACTCAGAAATTAAAGGACAGAACCAAACCTCCACACTGATGCAAAAGATAAAACTAAGCAATGGACTCTCACAAAATAAGATGAATAGAATACTACCACACTTATAAATTATCTCAATAAATGTTAATGGCTTGAATCCCCCACTGAAGAGACATAGATTGGCTGACTAGATTAAAAAACACAAGCCATCCATTTGCTGTCTGCAAGAAACACACCTGGCTTCAAAAGACAAATTAAAGCTCTGAGTCAAGGGTTGGAAGACAATTTTTCAGGCAAATGGAATTCAGAAGAGGAATTGCAATCTTATTTTCAGATACATGTGGATTTAATGCAACTAAAGTCAAAAAAGACAAAGATGGTCACTTTATACTGGTCAAGGGAAAAATACAACAAGAAGATGTTTCAATTCTAAATATTTATGCACCCAATTTAAATGCTCCCAGATTCTTGAAACACACCTTACTCAGTCTGAGCAATATGATATCTGATAATACCATAATAACAGGGGACTTTAACACTCCTCTTACAGAGCTGGACAGATCCTCTAAACAGAAATTAAACAAAGATATAAGAGATTTAAATGAGACCCTAAAACAACTGTGCTTGATAGAAACATATAGAACACTCCATCCCAAAGATAAAGAATATACATTCTTCTCATCACCCCATGGAACATTCTCCAAAATTGATCATATCCTGGGACACAAAACAAATATCAACAGAATCAAAAGAATTGAAATTTTACCTTGTATCTTTTCAGACCATAAGGCGCTAAAGGTGGAACTCAACTCTAACAAAAACGCTCAACCCCACACAAAGGCATGGAAATTAAACAATCTTCTGTTGAATAACAGATGGGTGCAGGAAGAAATACAACAGGAAATCATTAACTTCCTTGAGCATAACAACAATGAAGACAGAAGCTACCAAAACCTATGGGATGCTGCAAAAGCAGTTTTGAGAGGAAAATTCATCGCTTTAGATGCCTACATTCGAAAAATAGAAAGAGAGTGCATCAACAATCTCACAAGCCATCTTATGGATTTGGAAAAAGAAGAACAATCTAAGCCTAGATCAGTAGAAGAAAAGAAATATCCAAAATCAAATCAGAGATCAATGAAATTGAAAACAAAAGAATCATTCAGAAAATTAATGAAACAAGGAGTTGGTTTTTTGAAAAAATAAATAAAATAGATAAACCATTGGCCAGACTAACGAGAATAGAAAAGTAAAATCTCTAGTAACCTCAATCAGAAATGATAAAGGGGAAATAACAACTGATCCCACAGAGATACAAGAGATCATCTCTGAATACTACCAGAAACTCTATGCCCAGAAATTTGAGAATGTGAAGGAAATAGATCAATATTTGGAATCACACCCTCTCCCAAGACTCAGCCAGGAAGAAATAGAACTCCTGAACAGACCAATTTCAAGCACTGAGATCAAAGAAACAATAAAAAAGCTTCCAACCAAAAAATGCCCTGGTCCAGATGGCTTCACTCCAGAAATCTATCAAACCTTCAAGAAAGCCCTTATTCCTGTACTGCAGAAATTATTCTAAAAAATTGAGGAAGAAGGAATCTTCCCCAACACATTCTATGAAGCAAACATTAACCTGATATCAAAACCAGGAAAGGACCCAAACAAAAAGGAGAATTTCAGACCAATCTCACTCATGAATATAGACGCAAAAATTCTCAACAAAATCCTAGCCAATAGATTACAGCTTATCATCTAAAAAGTCATTCATCATGATCAAGTAGGCTTCATCCCAGGGATGCAAGGCTGGTTTAAGATACACAAGTCCATAAACGTTATCCACCATATTAACAGAGGCAAAAATAAAGATCACATGATCCTCTCAATAGATGCAGAAAAAGCATTTGATAAAATCCAGCATCCTTTTCTAATTAGAACATTGAGGAGTATAGGCATAGGTGGCACATTTCTAAACATCATTGAAGCTATCTATGACAAACCCACAGCTAATATTTTACTGAACGGAGTAAAACTGAAAGCTTTTCCTCTTAGAACTGGAACCAGACCAGGTTATCCTCTGTCAGTCTTTACTATTCAACATAGTGCTGGAAGTTCTAGCCAATACAATTAGGCAAGACAAGGAAATAAAGGGAATCCAAATGGGAGCAGAGGAGGTCAAACTCTCCCTCTTTGCTGATGACATGATCTTATACTTAGAGAGCCCCAAAGACTCAACCAGAAGACTCCTAGAAGTCATCAAAAAATACAGTAATGTTTCAGGATATAAAATCAATGTCCACAAGTCAGTAGCCTTTGTATACACCAATAACAGTCAAGATGAGAAGCTAATTAAGGACACAACTCCCTTCACCATAGTTTCAAAGAAAATGAAACACCTAGGAATATACCTAACGAAGGAGGTGAAGGACCTCTTTAAAGAAAAATATGATTTGGAGGGGGTTGAGGCCTTGGTGTGTGTCACACTTTATGGGGGCAAGACATGATTGCAAGAGGGACTTTGCCTAACAATTGCAATCAATGTAACCTGGCTTATTGTACCCTCAATGAATCCCCCAACAATAAAAAAAAAGAAAAAAATAAACCTTGGACAAAAAAAAAAAAAAGAGCAGGAATTGATCAACTCTGCCAGGAAGCAAAGCTTAATTGAATACCACTGATCTCATTCGAACAGGCCTCCACCAATCCTCTGCAATTTAACAGAGACTGTTCAAAGAACTAGGAGAGACTGAATTAAACAAGTAAATGAAAGCCCTGAAAAGAGAAACAAAGATCTCCACTTTAGTAATTAACTGTGTTCTGTTAATGTTTTGTGTCTGTACACCTTTTCTCTCGCAAAAACATCAAGTCTAGGTCGAAGATCAGAACCAGTACCCCTCAAACCAAGGTAGAAAGAACCCTGCACCATCATCCAGACCACACCCACAGCAAGTAAAATGAAAGAAATCCTCACCTAGATCCATAACAACTGACTAAAGGGAGCTGTGAAAAGCAAAAACAAGTCCAGCCAACCCCTACAAGGTAACTTTTGAGGTGGCCAAAGGCCCTGCTTTAGCCACAAACTGGGAGCTGGCTGATCAACTACGGCTGAAGCCTGAGGAAATTTCCTTGTGGGACTTGTCTTAATTAGATATTGAACTTTAGACTTTTGGAAAGGAGAAAAAGAAATGTAATCTGTGCACCCATAGCACTAAGATAGAACTCTTTTACTAACCTATTCCCAGCAATGGGAAATTGGTTAAATGGCGGGGGGGGGGATAATAAAATGTACTTAAATCTGTTCTTCTCTACTTATTCATTATTATTCTAATTTATGTTTTGTTTTGTTTTGTTTTGTTTGTAGAGACAGAGTCTCACTCTGTTGTCCTTGGTAGCGTGCTGGGGCATCACACAGCTCACAGCATCCTCCAACTCCTGGGCTTAGGTGATTGTCTTGCCTCAGCCTCCCGAGTAGCTGGGACCAAAGGTGCCCTCCACAATGCCTGGCTATTTTTTTGTTGCAGTTTGGCCAGGGCTGGGTTTGAATCCCTCACCCTTGGTATATGGGGCTGGTGCCCTACCCACTGAGCCACTGGTGCCGCCCTAATTTATGTTCTTATATCTGTTTTCAAAAATCTTATTACTTAATTACTAACCTGCTCTCTCTCCACACTTATCAACTTAGCTCTTAATGTATGAAACTTCTAGGGAAGTTCCAGATGAAGAGAATGAAGCAGCTAAGGAAATTTCACTCCAAAATATGATTCCTTGGTATAAAGAATATTTTAAATTAAAGGCCATTTGGATCAGAAAGCACGGGCCTGTCTATAAAACCTGAGTAACCTGATTTAGAATCAGAAAAGGCTGCTGGCCTCCTTATCACATGCTAATAGACCTGGCCCTAAGGTCATTTGAAGTACAATAACTGTCTCTCAGGTTAATTTATAAATCAATCTGTTTCTCTCCATCTATGTATTCCCCCCCAGCAACCACTTGCTACACTTAAACTTTCCAGTTTCTCTCTCCCCACTTCTAAAAGACATCTTTAAAAGCAACTGACTATCATTGAGACTTTGGGAAATCATTTTTATGGTTTCCCCCATGAGCATGGTATTTCAAAATAAACCTTTCTCTTAAAATCTACCATAACTGTGAGGTGATCTTTTCAGTGAACCAACCTAGGGGAAAAGGGCAAATTTTGCTCTGATCCCTTCACTGGGAATGCTCTGGAACTCATTTTCAAGAGATGGGAAGAAGAAGATGAGGAATGAAACTGTCCAAGCCAAGACAGCTTTCTCCTTGCTTGGCCCAGGGTGTAGCCAACAGGGTTGTTTGAAGACCCCCAACCATAATGTTTCCTGTTCTGCCTTCTGTTCATTGGAAATATGTGCATTTAACAGAGTGAGACCTCATTGGAAACATTGATTGCAAGTGAAATCTGTTGTCCTGAGAAATCATTTGAATCAGAGAAAAGAACACAAGGTTGAGGAGCCTGAAAATCCCTAAGCTTGGGGGTTTCACTGAGAATCTTCTGGGAATGAACACCCTTCACTCTGTCCCAATAACCTGAAGTTTTCCTTAAGGCTTCTCCTCTTATCTTTTGCTTCAAGTGAGCCCCTCACTCAAGCCTAGTTTCTTCTCATTTTCATTTCTCTCTATTCATTCTCTGAAGTCAGACAATCTGGCTGGAACATCTGCCTTGTCGTGGATTTAGATGTGCCCTGAGTACTGTTTCTCTGATTTACCATTTTAGTTACATATCCTGTGACCCATGGGCAACCCACATGCAGTCCCATTGGTAGCACAATCCCTCAAAACAGCAGTCTTGGTCTATTCTCCTTTGCTTTTACATCCTAGGGGAAAGATCTTTATAGACAATAGGAAATATTTAGTTTTCTAAACAGAAAGCATCACTGATTGAATATCTTTTAGGAAATAAATTAAAATCTTTTTTTATTGCAAATGACAGAATCCCAACTTTAACTGGCTTATACAAAAGAGCAACTTCTTTAAACCCCAGGTTTCTCATTTTTTCACTGAGAGTTTAATTGGCACCTACCTCATAGGGACACTGGAAGGATCAAATGAGATAAATCATGTTAAATCCACCACTGCCTGGGGGCATAGTTGCCATTCTGTAAATGTTAACTATTGTTTTCTCCATACTCTGATGGATGGCCAGTGATTTGGAAACGTTTGAGGAAGCCAGTCAGTTTTCTTCTCACTTAAACTGGTATCTGTAAGAACCAACTTGTAGTTTCTCTGCAGGTAGTTCTGTGATCTTGCATCATAGGAGAAAAAGTGCTCCTCATCATGCTTGCCTACACTAAGGCCAGACAGATGCCCTTCCTCTGTGTGCCCAGAATATCCTAATGAACTTCTCTATCTTTACAGTTACCACTTAGTAAGACAATTACCTGTTGATGGCTCTTAAGGCAAATAGCAAGCCTCCTAAAAACAAGATCTCTTTGAACTCCACAGAATTTAGCACAGGTCTTGGCACATAACAGACTCACAAACAGTATTTCTTTAGTAACTTAATGGATGAATAGGAATAACAGTTTCTGAGCATTATGATGCAGAGTTGTAGAGTCTTTTCTTTTTTACCAATGGGATGTGTTACCTTTATTATTTCTGATGATAAAGCAGGGTAATATGTTATTTTCCTATATTCAACTTCTAGACTATTGAAACCAAAGCTCTAAACCTGCTAACCTAGGGGTTGTGTTCAGCAGCACATGTATCCTAAGAACTTATTATACCAAGAATACCAAGTCCCATTCTACATATACTCGATGTATAATCTTGGCAAACAACTTATGGCTCTTACATCACAATAATGTGCCAACTTACGTGGCACTGTGTGTGAGGGAGTTTTAGCCAGTAAACAAATAACTGTGTTGGAACACCCTCCCTATTCACCTGATCTAGCCCCCAATGACTTTATTTTTTACTCAAAGATAAAGGAAATATTAAAAGGAAGGCATTTTGATGACATTCAAGACATGAAGGGTAATATGACAACAGCTCTTATGGCCACTTCAGAAAAACAGTTCCAAAATTGGTACTAGGCACTGACTAGGCACTGACTAATACTCTCCCTACGGGAGTACTTCAAAGGTGGCCATAGTGATATTCAGCAATGAGGTATGTAGGATTTTTACTAGGACAAGTTCACGAACTTAATTGTCTGACCACATAAACTATGGCAGCATTGCAGGAGTTTGTTATTTTTGTTTTTGTTTTTTTGAGACAGAATTTTGTTCTATTTCACAGGCTAGACTACATAGCATCAGCCTAACTCACACCAACTTCAGACTCCAGACTCCAGGGCTCAAGTGATCCTCCTGCCTCAGTCTCTTGAGTAGCTGGGACTACAGGCATCTGCCACAGTGACTGGCTAATTTTTCTCTTTTTAGTAGAGATGAAGTCTCACTTTTTGCACAGGCTGATCTCGAACTCCTGAGCTCAGACAACCCAACCCACCTTAGCCTCCCAGAGTGCTAGGATACAGGTGTGAGCCACCACATCCATCCACATTGTAGATATTAATGTCATCATTATTCTTGCTTTTTAGACATTTTCTAATATTTTGTATTTCCAGGTGAATTTTGGTACACTTTTCCCAATTTCCAAAATAAAATTCTACTGATATTTTTTAATTAGAGTTCATTAAATGTTGAAAACTAAATAGGAAAAATAAGTAAGACCCATTAAGTCTTAGTATCTAAAAGGTATGATTTGTCTTTCCACTTATTTAATTCATATTTTATGACTTAACAAAGTTTTTCTTTAAAATTTAAAAGTATAACATATATAGTAAAATGCTCAGATTTAGATGTTCTCTGAATTTCAACAAATGTATACATCCATTCTCCCTATCTCCATGTCAAGGTACAGAATATTTCCATTTCTCAAAAAAATTCCCCTATGACTCTTCCTACTCAACTCTTCTACCCTCCCCTTCAATGCAACCACTTTTATGATTTCTGTCTCCAAAGACTTATTTTATCTGTTCTAGAACTTCATATTGAAAGAAAATATTACCATGAGAATGTGACCACTTCTCGCTCCCTACCATAGAAATGTGACCTTTTGTAACTGTTTCAGAAGATAGCCCCAGGAGCTTCAGCAAATGTTTACTATTAAGTAAATATTTGACTATTAGTCTTGTCTTAAGACAGTTGAATAGTGAACTAGAGTTCTCCTTATCTAATTAGAATCCCAGGTGTGTTTATTCTCTCTTACTTTGTTAGAGTCCCTGGCATGTCTGCTATTCCCGCCTACTTTGTAGTTGTTGCCTTTATAAACTTGTAAAAAACTGCTGTGGGGGACTTGATTTCTCGGCTCCTAAAAGAGTTGTGAATCAAGTCCCTGTATATAGGAATAAAAATCCTCTTGCGTTTTTGCATCAAGAGACGACTCTTGCGGTTGATTGGGGTGGTCAGAGCTCCGGGCTGAGTGGGGGGTTCTGCCCCAAGTCTTTCAATATCAATGGAATTATAATTTTTGTGTCTGACTTTCACCTGATAATGTTTTTTAGTTGCATCTGTACTCTTGTGAATAATAGCAGTCCATTCCTTTTTATTATTGAGTAATGTTCTATTGTATTAATATACCACAATTTACTTATTTATTTTCTTAATGATAGGCACTGGTTATTATGAATAAATCTGCTAAGAACATTCTTGTAAAAGTCCTTATACAAGTGGAAATATGTTTTCATTTATATTGGGTAGACATCTAGGAGTGGAATTACTGAGTCAGAGGATAGGTATATATTTAATTTTATAAGAAAATGCTCAAGTCTCTTTCCAATATGAGTGTCCATTGTACAATCTTGCCAACAATATATAAGAGTTTCAGCTGTTCAACAACCTCAACCAAGATTTGGTGATATCTACTTAATTATATTCATTTATCAATTGTAGTGGAAATATAGTAATATTTTATTGTGGTTTTAATATTCATTTCCTCAGTGACTACTTATTTTGTTCATTTTTTCTCATGTGCTTACCATTCATATATTTTCTTTTGTGAAGAGTTTATTCAAGTCTTAACATTTTTGGTTGTTTTAATGGTCTGTGTCTTAGTCTGATTCCTGTTGCTATAACAGAATGCCTGAGACTGGGTAATTTATAAAGAAATAAGGTTTATTTAGCTTACAGTTCTGCAGGTTGAGAAGTTCAAAATTGATCACCTGCCTCTGGTGGTTTCTGCTGAGGGACATGTCAAAACATGATAGAGAAATGTAAGAGAAAGTAGGCACATGCAGAAAAAGGTAAACATGTTCAGCAACCTCACTTTGTAACAACCCACTCTCATGGAAACTAATCCATCTCTGAGAGAATGAGCCCAGTCTCCCAGAAAAAAAAATATTAATACAATCTAATCATCTCTTAAAGGCAACCCAACACAGCCACATTGGGGATCATGCCTTAACATGAGTTTTGGTAGGGACAAACCATATTTAAATCACAGCAATGTGGATGCAAATCACTTGTCAGATGTATGTAATGCGAACATTTTCTTACAGTCTTTACCTTCCTCAAACATTTTCTTAACATTGTCTTTTGATGAGTAGAAACAACAAATATCTCTTTTTTTTTGAGACAAAGAGTCACTTTGTTGCCCATGGTACAGTGCCATGGCATCATAGTGCACAGCAACTTCAAACTCTTGTGCTCAAGTGATCCTCTTGCTTCAGCCTTCCAACTAGTTGGGGCTACAGGCACCCACCACAACACCCAGTTATTTTTAGAGACGGGGGTCTCACTGTGGTTTAGGCTTGTCTTGAACTCCTGAGTTCAGCCAATCCACCTGCCTTCACCTCCCAGTGTGCTAGGATTACAGGCATGAGCCACTGAGCCTGGCCTCAGATCTAATAAATCTTAATGAAGTCTAATTATCACCTTTTTTCTTTTATGATTAATGCTTGTGTTTTCTGTATCCTGTCCAAGAAATCTTTGCCTATCCCAAGGCCATAAAGAAGTTTCACTTTAACCAGGGGTCCTCAAACTGCGGCACGTGGGCCACATGAGGTGGTGTGATTGTATTTGTTCCCATTTTGTTTTTTTACTTCAAAATAAGATATGTGCAGTGTGCATAGGAATTTGTTCATAGTTTTTTGTTTTTTTTTTTTAAACTATAGTCCAGCCCTCCAACTGTCTGAGGGACAGTGAATTGGCCCCCTGTTTAAAAAGTTCGAGGACGCCTGGTAGACCCTTTATAATTTTTACCTTTTACTTTTAGGTCTAGATCTATCTCAAATTACTTTTTATATATGGTGAGAGGTAGAGACTGATGTTTATTTTTTTCATATGCATATCCAGTTTTCCAGCACCATTTGTTGAACCTGCCATATTTTTTTCTCTGTAGAACAGCTTTATTTTTATTATAAAATAAAATAAAATAAATCTATTAATAAATGTCTCAGTCTACTTATGGACTCTTCTGCTTCATTAATCTATTGTCTATGGAGGGGTCCTCAAACTACGGCCCGTGGGCCATATGAGGTGATGAGATTGTATTTGTTCCCGTTTTTTTTTTTTTTTTTTTACTTCAAAATAAGATATATGCAGTGTACATAGGAATTTGTTCATGGTTTGTTTTTTTTTTAACTATAGTTGGGCCTTCCAACTGTCTGAGGGACAGTGAACTGGCCCCCTGTTTAAAAAGTTTGAGGACCCCTGGTTTTCAACTAAGATTTCAATTTTGGATTTGTTCATTGTTCCTCTTAGATCTCTCGGCTTTTGTTTTATATATTTTTGAAGCTCAATTACTAAAGCCACACAAATTTAGACTTGCCTTTATTTTCTCTGGGAATTGACTTTTGCATTATTATGAAATTTTCTGCTTTATCTCTCTGATAAAACTCTTTGAATTTTACTTTCAATAATGTTAATGTAACCATTTCCACTTTATTAAGATTGACATTTGTGTGATATAGCTTTTTCTATCCTTTTAATTCATCTGTGTATTTAAGTCTAAAGTGCATCTCATATAAATTGCATATAGTAAGGTCTTGCTTTTTGTCCCCAGTCTGATAATTTTGACTATTAATTGGAACCTATAACTCCATTTACAACTAATGACATTATTTATGTTGTTGTGTTTAAATTTACTTTTTAATATTTTTTATTTGTCCAAGTATCTTATTTTAATTTTTCTTCTTTCCTAACTTCTATTAAGTACTTATTTAATAATCTATTTTTATCTCTTTTATTGGCTTTTTAGCTGTAATTCTTTTTTAAAAAAATACTTAGTGATTGCTCTAGGGATTTCAGTTTGCATTCTTAGCTTATCCTAGTTTGCTATGCTGAAATATTATAACCTCATTTACTATTCTCCCATTCTTTGGGCTATTACTGCCATATGTTTTACATTTGCATGTTCTATAAAACCCACATTACATTATTTTTTAAGTAATCAATTATCTTTTAAAGAAATTAAAAATAGATTTAAAACATTTGTTATATTTATCTCCATATTTTCCATACTGACACTTTCACTCTATTGTGAGGATCTAGGTTTCCCTCTGGTATCATTTTCCTTTAGCCTAAAGAATATTCTTTGCATTTTTGGTTGTGCATTTCCCTTCAGGACAAATTTTTCCAACTTTCATGTATCTGAAACCTCCTTTCTTTTGGCTTCATTTTTGAAAAGTATTTTGTTGAACATGGAGTACTGGACTTAATTTCTTCCAGCATTTAAAAAATTACATTCTATTACTATTACATTCTATTACATGGCCTTGTTTTCTGACTACTTTCCAGATTTTCCTTTGTATTTGGTTTTTGGCAATTTGACCATGATATATGTTTTTTTTGTTTGTTTGTTTGTTTGCAGTTTTTGGCCTGGGCTTGGTTTGAACCTGCCACATCCAGTATATGGGGCCAGTGCCCTACTTCTGTGAGCCATAGATGCTGCCCTTTTGTTTTTGTTTTTTTGAAACAGAGTCTCACTTTGTTGCCCTCAATACAGTGCTGTGGTGTCACAGCTCATAGCAACCTCTAGCTCTTGGGCTTAGGCGATTCTCTTGCCTCAGCCTCCCAAGTAGCTGGGACTACAGGTGCCCACCACAATGCCTGGCTACATTTTTGGTGCGGTTTGGCTGGGGCTGGGTTTGAACCTGCCACCCTCAGCATATGTGGCTGGTGCCCTATTCACTGAGCCATAGGCACCACTCTAGAGTGTACTTTTTGTTTGCTCTGTTCCAGATTGGAGAGATTATGAGATGTATGGGTTGACATTTTCATCATATTCAGAAAATATCTAACCATTATTTCTTAAAATGTATTTTTTTTTTTTTGCCCCTGTCTCTATCTTTTCTTTTGAGACTACCATTACAATTGATCTATATGTTGGACCACTAAATATTGTTTTAGAGGTCACAGAGGCTCTGGTCCTTATTTTCAACATTTTTTTCTTTGTATACTGTAGGATAATATTTAGAAATAAACATATCCTACATCAAGCACACAAAGTGAACTCAGTGTGAGTTTAAAATGACTTGCTATTCTTCCAGAGGCTTAAGGGACCTGGGCCCCCATGGGACGCATGCTGAGTTGGCTTACCTGGAGTTAAAAATTCCATAAGCCCATTCTCTGAAGCTGTGCACCCCACGAAGCCTGAGATCAAAGGGCATGCCACCCTTCATCAGAGATACGGGCCAGAGGGTTGATGTATATTAACAACATATTGTCAAAGGTCTATAGGTGCTCTGCCCTGAGGAAAAGACACAGTCGTTACTTCATACTGAGTAGACTGAGTGAACGCTTGAAGATATTCTTCCATTAACTCTGTTCCCCTGTGGCTACTTTCTTCTTTATGATCTCTATTTAGATACCAGCCCAGAGATTAGTTAGTGTCTAGAAGAAGATGCAAAAGTGATTGTGTTGATATGGTAACAGGATATTTCCTTTCAAGTTGATTTCAGATAAGTAAAATAAGGTAATGGTGAAACTAACAGATAATAGATTAAGTGTGTATGTGACTAGAAAAGCATAAAATCAAACCCCTAAATAAAGAACTTCGCTACACGCCATGCCATCCCGTGTAGTCTGTTTCTTGACTTAATAATTACAGTAGCGAGTTTACACCACAGCAAAGCTGCTGTTCGTTCGCATCTCCGGTCACACAACATATTGTTTGAACAGTTTTTATCATCCTGTTTTTAAGATAATCTATTTTTTCTCTTACAGTGTCTAGGCACTTGTTAATCTTAGCCAATAAATGTTTTATTTATTTTTATTTTTTACAGTTTCTGACCTGGGCTGGGTTTGAACCCACCATCTCCAACACATGGGACCAGTGCCCCACTCCTTTGAGCAGAGATTTTATTGTTTTATTTTTAACAATATTTTTAAATGTTTTATTGTTTTATTTTGCTGCCCAAATGTTTTATTTTTAACATATTTTTAAATTTTAGAATTTCTATTTGGTAGTTTTCATTTCTCTGTGGATGTTCCCCATTTACTCACTTAGGGTGCTCATCTTTTCCTTAAATCCTCAAGCCTAATCATATTTACAACAAATACATAGATATACTGTTTCAAAGAATTTGACTGATAAGTTCAGTGACTTTGGATGTTTTCCTGTTATACTTTTTTTCTTCTGATTGTGGTTCACATTTTCTTGCTTCTTTGCATTTTTAGTAATTATTTATTACACATTCAAAATTATCAATGCTATGATTGTTGAGTCAAACTTTCTTTTGCCTTTTTTTGAAAGAAAGTTGATTGCAAACTAATACAACCTCTTTGGAAAGAAGTATGGAGAATCCTCAAAAGTAAACCATCCTTTTGATTCTGAAAGCCCATTACTAGGTATCTGCCCAGAAGAAAAAAATATATTTTTGCCATAAGGACATTTGCACTAGAATGTTCATCGCAGCTCAATTCACCATTGCCAAGATGTGAAATCAACCCAAGTGCCCATCAATCCACTAATGGATTAATAAACTGTAGTATAAGTACACCATGGAATACTATTCAGCCATTAAAAAAATGTAGACTTTTCATCTTTTGTATTAATCTGGATGGCATTGAAGAACATTATCATTAGTATAGTATCACAAGAATGGAAAAAGAAGTGTCCAATGTACTCAATATTAGTATGAAGGTAATAGGTAAACAACTATACTATACACCCACATGATAGAAATACACAATAAAATTCAAGTGGGGAGGAGGAAGAAAGGGGGAGCAGAAACAGGGGATTGCTAAGCTCTAACCTAATGGGCATAATTTAAGGGTATATAGCATATCCCTGGGTGAAGGGTTCAATTATAACTTGGATTTCACCTAACGAATGTAAACAATGGTAACCCAATTATTATACCCTCATACCTATGTGAAATGAAAATAAATAAATAAAATTAATAATAATTCCTAAAGTTCATGTTGAAATGAAAATATTTTTAAAATGCCAAGTTAAATAAAATATATAATAAAAATGAAAAAAAAGAAAGTTGAATTTTATCTTGTTCTGACAACAGTTAATTTACTGTGTAGATTAGCTTCGTTGGTTTTAAAGTTTTGTTATTTAACATAACCTTTATTTTAGAGTGGTCCTACTACATTATTCTTTAAATAGTCTATTGATTCAAAATTTGAAAATATTTTATTAAGACTTTTTATTATTAATGACAAGAGAAATGTATATGCCCTTTTTCCTTTTAATTTGTTTCGGTAATCAAATCTAGGAAATAGTTTTTAATTAAAAAATCATGAATTTATATTTGAACTTCAAATTCAAAATATTAATTCCATACCTCTGTTAATTTTTGTGGTTCAGGAAAGTTTTATTTTATTTCTAAGTATGTAACATAATTACATACAGTTAAGTTTTTTTTAGTATATTTTCAAATTTGAGGGATCATTTTTTATTTATGAAGTGGTATTATTATTTAATTATATAAATAATTTTCATGACTCCAAAATCAAAGTCTTTACCATATACGTTCACTGAAGTCTCATTTCCATCCTTGATTATTCTACACTAGTTTCTCTTCCCTCTAAGAGACAGTCATTTTAAAATATTTAGTTTTCTGTTTTTGTACTACATAGAGACACACACATAAGTTTTTGTGTTTCTACGTCTGTATATGTGTGTGTGAGTAGGATGTAGGTATGTTATATTTCCTACTATCAATTTTTCTAAGATGCAGTTTTCTAAGTGTATTTGATAGGGAGTACATTTTTCAAAAAGCAGATCATGTGAATTTGGGGGTTGTTCTGGGTTCCTGTAGAATCATATGCCACAAGGTCAGCATATTTTTAAAGAGTTGTCAGCTAAAAGTGGTTAAAACTAAGACACTGTGTATGATTTGTGGGTTTTAACAAATGAATGCCCTCTGATTTTCCCAAGACCACTAGGGTACATTTTTAGTTTATGGGTAGGCCTTATCCATAACTGAAATTTTTGTTTACCAGTTTTAGTCCTGCATCTCTGAGCTTCTTTTTTCCCTTTAGCTTTGTCGTTATTCCTCTTTTATCATTTTTTCCAACATATTGATGATTCTTAGGGGGAAAGGAACTGTGGTGAGAAATGTCAGGTTTGTCTGAGCTCTGTAGGAGGACTCCCAGCATTATTATTTGAAACCTCTAGATTCTCTAATTCTTCAGTTCCTTTCTCCAGAAAAGTCTGAATACTTGTTTTTATCTTCAAATCTACATTGTGGGATGGTCCTGAATAGGAATTATGTTAGGAACTCCTGCACTCAAATGCAATTGGCTCACAATCCAGCTCCATTCACACTGTGGCCCTATACTGGTTTCCTATACCACTTGCCTATTACCTGTTCACTGGGATTTGGGTCACTGGCCTGTGATTATGGCCTGCTTATTTTTGTCTCCTCCTGTACATACTTACTATGATGACTATCTTATGCTCCATTCTTACCATTGACATGGATACTATCCTCTCCAATGTAGTGCCAGATTTCATCCTCGTACCAATTCCTTCTTGCAACTGATGGACCAGCACTGATAACTGGGCAATTGCAAACATTTCCACTGTTACACAGACTTAACACTCTTGAGTGAGCTTTGGCAGGCAGATTTAAGACTGTCTGGTGCATAGAACAGAGTCCAGAACAACTCTAAGTCCTCCTCAAATGTTTCTAAAGTTGTACTGTGGTAGGAACATGCGTTCTGCACTCAGATTGCTAGGTTGAAATTTAGTCTCTACCACGTATTAGTGATGAGAACTTGCTTGACAACCATGTGCCTCAGTTTTCTGAGTAGTAGAATGACAATGATAACCACCTATTTTATAAAATGATTGTGAGAGTTAAACAAAAGGCTTAGAACAGTGTTTGGCACATACGCAAGCAATAAATAACTGATACATGTCTTTTTTTATTATTGGGGATTCATTGAGGATTAGATGTCTGTTATTATAAACATTATTTTATAAATAATAATAATAATAATAAATAAATCTCTTTATTCTGTAAAGAGATCAAGAACATGAGAGGTAAAATATTGTGGAGTTCTTCTTAATAGATGGTTATATGGTCCATAGAAAGCCCCAAAACATAAATCTCAATATAGCAGTTAGTTAACCCATGGGCCAGCTCCATTAGTAGGAATACTTCCTTGGAAGTGATTCACTACAATGTTACTTAATTTGCATTTTTAACTTTTTTTTTAAAGATACATATTAAGCATTAATATGAATAAACAAAGAGATCAGATGTACAATCTTTGAATAGCATATTATTCAAAGAAAACACAAATTTACAAAATTTAAAAACAATGCAATCCTGGTTGTCCAGTTCAGAGCTATAATTTTTTAAGCATTTTAGGGTAGCTTGTGAGCTGTAAATAGAAATCTTTGCCATTTCTAACCTCTCTTTATTTGGTTATTACCTCATAGAGTTTCCTAAAGTTCTAGTCAGATCCACCCTCCTTTTATTTAACTCCAGATAAAATTATTTATCAATTGTTAAACATTTATTAAGACTTGGATAAGTTTCAATAACGTTGTCTAAAACAAAAATAAATTTTATTGTTATATCAGCATGTTAATTATGCATGTTTAACAGCCAAGAAGCTTAAAGAGAAAATAATTACTGGTAGATCTCTCACAATGTTTGAAATGCTTTGTACAATATACAGGAAGGCACTTTGTAATCCCCTACACTGTATTAAAATGACAATTATAGCTAACTTGTCTGTAACCTGGCCCTTCTCCCATGTAACCTACACTGGAGCCACAAGATGTCTGGCCATTCGCAGAATGTGCCACACTGTTTTGAATGTCTCTCCTTCACACCCTTTTGCCCAGCTCTAGAGAAAACACAAATGACATTTTTTTGTTTCCCTGAAAGAAGTAGTTGCTTCTTATTTTTAATTTATTCAGTTCAGTAATTTAACATTCACGAATATTTACTAGGTTCCTAAACGAGGAAAAAATCATTATTTTGCTGTCTTCATATTCCCACCTTAGCTGTGAAATCAGGTCCTGCTATCATCTGCCCTCTTCCAGGCTTTTCCTTAGAAAAGCAGGATTGATTTAACTGATTGTGAGATAGGCCGGGCCTCTCACCCTTTTAACCACATTAACCTTGGAAAGGAATTCTTGAATCCAAAGCAATGAGGCTGTCGTCATGTCCCTGACATTCATTCATCTGAGATCAAGGAAGCTTGAGGCCGGCTGACTTTCCCCCAAATGGGTAGGCGAGTAACTCTCTGTACACCTAACTCTTTCTATAAATGAGTCCCAAAGTCAAGCAAGATTTAGATGGTCAAGTATTTCATTTTGGAGCCTATGTTATACTCTCTAATCCATTTTCATTATTAATATTAATGTTATCCCTAATCTGACTTTTCTATTTTTCAATTGGTTGAGAACTTGTAAAATCAGAGTAATATAGTTATTTAAGGTTCCTGCAAGACCCTCCAAACTGTGTCTCAAAAACATGAATTCCACTAAGATGAGTAAGACATGGTTGTTACACTCAAAAATACTTACAGTTTTATGGTGTTTTTGAAGAATTTTGCATCTATTTCTACAACAGATTTCAACCACTGGATTGTACTTTTTTTTGTATTTAACTTCTACCCCTTCATTGTTACTATAAGCAATGTTAGGCAGGAATGGAATCTTTCTCAGCCATGTAACCTCAGAATTTAGCAAACTAGTAGGTGCTAAATTGTGGCAATAAATTGTTCACAAAGCAATTGAAATGAAATGTTTATATTGACTAATTTAGGAATAGGGCTTGATTTTAAAGATCAGCCCCCAGAATTTGCTTTTGAACATGTGAGTTGATTTCTAGCCCAGGAGTTTCAGTTCCCATGTTTTCAAGGTTAGCACAAACTTCTGTTTGATAAAATAGTAATGTTTTCTTTCTCACTTGCCATTTTTACTTTCTGGGTTGGGTGGTAAGGCCCTTCCTGTTCCTGCCTAAAATAGAACTTTCTAAATTAGTCTGCCCTATAAATATGACTTGATTTCCCACCATACCTGACTCAGGGTGGGGAGAGATGGATTCATAAAGGCTAAGTGGATCATAAAGTTCACAAGGTTAGTGTGCATACCAATTACCTAAAGATCTTATTAAAATACAGAAATTTATTTAGTATGGAAAGCCTGAGATTCTACATTACTAATAAGCACACAGAGGATTCCCTTATTGCTGATTTGAGAGCCATCCTTTGAAAGTCAGGGGAGTGGATGACCCACTTCACGAACACAATACATTCATTAGTTAAACACTTAATTCTAGTATGTGCCAAACACCAGGCTAAGAAACAAAAGAGGATGTGCCATGACCCTTGCCCAATCAGTAGCCCATAGGCTAAGGTAACAGCAAACACAGTAACAAATAAACGCTATGATCATAGTGAGAGTGAAAGGACAAACCACAGACTAAAAGAAACTATTTGCAAAAGGCACATTTGATAAAGGATTATTATGCAAACCATAAAATAACCATTAAAAATTCAACAAGAAAATGAACAAGTCAAAAATCAGCAAAAGATCTGTACAGACACTTCACTAAAGAAGAGACCAGATGTAAGTAAGTGTATAAAGAGATTACCAATACCATATGTCATTAGGAAATTGTGAATTAAAATTAAAATAATGAGATACTACTACGTACCTATCAGAATGGCAAAATTCCAAAATGCTGACATACCAAATGCCGGCTAAAATGTGAAGTAACAGGAAGACTTATTTATTGCTGGTGAGAATACAAAATAGCAGTCACTTTGGAAGACAGTTTGACAGTTTCTTACAAAGCTAAACATAATCTTATCATACAATCCAGAGATTATCCTCCTTGGTATTTACTCAAATAAGTTGAAAACATTTGTACATAAACCTGTACATGGATGTTTATAGCAGCTTTATTCATAATTGTCCAAACTTGAAAGCAACTAAGACATCCTTCAGTAGGTGTATGGAGAAATAAATTGTGGTATATCCAGACAATGAAATACCACCATTCACCACTAAAAAGAAATGAGCTATCAAGTCATTATAAGACATCGGAGAAACTTAAATGCATATTACCTAGTGAAAGAAACCAATCAGAAAAGGCTACATGGGGTATGATTCCAACGATATAACGTTCTGTAAAAGACAACACTATGGGCAGTGCCTGTGGCTCAGTGGGTAGGGCGCCGGCCCCATATACCAAGAGTGGCGGTTCAAACCCGGCCCCAGCCAAACTGCCACAAAAAATAACCGGGCATTGTGGCGGGCACCTATAGTCCCAGCTACTCAGGAGGCTGAGGCAAGAGAATCACTTAAGTCCAAGAATTTGAGGTTGCTGTGAGCTGTGATGCCATGGCATTCTGACAGCTTGAGACTGTCTCAAATTAAAAAAAAAAAAAAAAAAAAAGACAAAACTATGGACACAATTAATGGTTGTCAGGAGTTGGGAAGGAAGAGGGAACAGGAGAAGCACAGATGGATTTTAGGGCAATGAAACTATTCTTAAGTCACTATACATGTCAGTTGCAGTCCCCAAGGCCTGGCCATACACAGGTACTGGATTGTGGCCTGGCCTGTTAGGAACTGGGCTGCACAGTGGGAAGTGAGCCAAGCTTCTTCTGTATTTATGGCTGCTTCGTATCTCTCACATCACCATCTGAATGCCACCTACTGCCAGGTAAACAGTGCCTTTAGATTCTTATGGGAGCATGTAGCCTACGGTATAACACACATGTGAGGGATCTAGGCTGTGTCCTCCTTATGAGAATCTAATGTGATGGTTTTCAATCATTTTTTTTTTGTCTCACGGCACACTTGACCTTATAGTTAACCTTCTGTGGCATGCTTAAATTAAGTTGATCAAAAAAAAGAGTAAAAAAAAAAATGTACTTACTATGCTTTGAATTCATTTTGAAAATCATTTAATTAATGATATTTAAAATTTTTCTTTTCTTATTTTTTTTATATTTAAAAAATTTCCCTGCACACCTGGAGTTGTCTCTTGGCACACCAGTGTGCCACGGCACACCAGTTGGAAATCACTGATCTAATAATGCCTGATGATCTGAGGCGGAGCTGAGGTGGTAGTGCTAGCCCTGGTGGCTGCAAATACAGCTTATCATTAGCAGAGAGGTTTGACTGCACAGAGACTATACTAAATCAATAGCTTTTAGACCATATGAAAACCCTATCAGTGAGTGGCAAGTCCCAAGCTGCATCTGGTGGCAGGGTTTATAGCAGCAGCACACTTCAGGTGTCATGTCTTCTATCACCCTCAGATGGAACTATCTAGTTACAGGAAAGTAAGCTCAAGGTTCCCACTGAAGTCACTGAAGGAAGACTTATGGTGAGTTGTATAATTATTTATCATACAGGGTAGCGATAAAGTTTGTGTGCAATTTAAAAGGTAATAATAATAGAACTAAAATGTACAATAAATGAAATGCACTTGAACCAATTCCAAGGCATCCCTTCCTCCAGTCCATGAAAAAATTGTCTTCCACAAAAGTGGTCCCTGGTGCCAAAAAGTTTGGAGACCGCTGCATGTCATTGTATGTATGTCAAAACTCACAGTATGGCAACATCAAGAGTGAACCCTGGCTAAGGCACCTGTAGCTGGAGCGGCTAAGGCGCCTGCCACATACACCAGAGCTGGTGAGTTAGAATCCAGCCCAGGCCTGCCAAACGACAATGAGAACTACAATCAAAAAATAGCCAAGTGTTGTGGTAGGCGCCCGTAGTCCCAGCTACTTGGGAGGCTTATGCAAGAGAATCACTTAAGCCCAAGAGTTGGAGGTTGTTGTGAGCTGTGACACCACAGCACTCTACCCAGGGTGACAGCTTGAGGCTGTGTCTCAAAAAAGAAAAAAAAAAAAAAAAAGAGTGAACCCTAATGTAAACTTTGAACTTTGGGCTTTGGTTGATAATGATGTGTCAATTCTAGTTCATTAGTTATGATAAATATATACTGAAGTGCAGGATGCTGACGACGTGGGAAGGGGTGCATGCATGGTGGGAGGGACGTAGAGAAATTCCACTTAGCTTCACTGAACCTGAAACTGCTTTGGAAACAATTCTGTATCTATAGAAAATTAAATATGATTATGTCATTGAATCCATGCTGGAGACTAGATAGTCTTGGTTGATGCACAAAAATGATAAGATAAACCACATATGCCAAACCTAGATCTACTTCCTGAATTATGAATGCTGAGACACTTATATTAAAGTCTCCTGGGATCTCTTTTATTTTTTATTTTATTTTATTTTATTTTATTGCTTTAAAAATATTTTATTTTGAAAAATTTCATACATGGAAAAAAGACAGGTTATAGTCTAAGGAACCCCTCAAGTGGGGATCTGTTTTAAAGAGTAACTTGCTGTACCTTCTGAAGCAGAATTTCTCAGTGCTGGGAGTTGGTAATCTGAAGTTTACCAAGTTATTTGGGTTGTTTATATGTGCCTTAGGGTTTAAGAATCTCTCTTCTATTCATATCCACACGTTTTTGGTACAAAGGCAGGTGCCAAACTGATTTGAAACAAATTTTAATGAATTTACCTTCTTGGGAATAATCACCGATCTTAAAATATATAAAAAGTCATTAAATTATCCACATATTACAGAATTTTTCTCAAACCGCCTATAAATTAATGACATAAGCCAGGTAAATAATACTGAAATACTTATTAGGGTAAATACATATATATCTTTGGACACGTTTTATTAAGAAGGAATAAAACAGAACAATTTGTGATTTGAGCAAGCCCAAAACACACACAATAAAAAATCACATACAGAAGTAAAATCACTGTAATGCTATCTCTACTGTAGGAAATACTGAAAATATGCTAAATGACAATAGACAGAAATGTTTTGTGTCTAAATTGGAGAGAATTATGAAGCAACTGCTCAGCTTTGTGTGTTCATCTGATAAGAGGACAGCTAAATGTATCCTACCCTTACTTCCTGTTTCTATTTTTAAGAATACCACAAGCAGTTGTTCTACAATAATATGTCTTTTTACATAAGCTATCCATAAATGTAGTTTGGCTGAACGCCTATTTAGAATTATTTGCTAAAAATTCTATTTTCATGACATTCTACTGATAGAATGATATTTAAAAAAAATGAGCTACCAAAAATAAAATGTGACTCAAAATAATATCTGCAGCCCCAAATCTAAGGAGCTAAAACTTAACACCAAGGTCACATAAGCAAAGCTCCACCAAAAACTCTATTTTGTTAGTGTGTGTGTGTGTGTGTGTGTGTGTGTGTACTCCACTCATACTCCCATCCCCATAATTTCATACATTCTTTTCTCTAACGACTGATTTACTCCAGTGTTTTGCGCTTGATAAGCAAATGGAAAATGGAAAGTCAATTTAATCAATTTCTCTTGTACTATTTCTTTATGTCACCCACCCCCTCTATACACCTACACACACACACACACACACACACCACATTCATTTGTGCAGCAGCTCACATATTTGTTCAAATGGATCCTAACATTTTCTATCCACTTTGTAAGATTATTGCATTATTTAGTAGCAGCACCTGAGAATTCTAATAACCTCGAACAGTTAAATAAAATTGGAGGCTATTTTTGAAATAATTAGATTCAAGAACTTGGGAAATTTAGAAAATCTGAAACCATCTCTTGCTATACTCTTTTTTTTTTTTTTTTTGTAGAGACAGAGTCTCACCGTACCGCCCTCGGTAGAGTGCCGTGGCGTCACACGGCTCACAGCAACCTCTAACTCTTGGGCTTACGCGATTCTCTTGCCTCAGCCTCCCGAGCAGCTGGGACTACAGGCACCCGCCACAACGCCCGGCTATTTTTTTTTTTGTTGCAATTTGGCCAGGGCTGGGTCCGAACCCACCACCCTCGGCATATGGGGCCGGCGCCCTACTCACTGAGCCACAGGCGCCACCTCTTGCTATACTCTTAAGTGGCTGCAACCTCTGTTTTTTTAAATGATGATACCAAACTGTAATACATCACTACATATGATTTGCCCCTATTCCTCAGTAAGAAGGAGAGCAATACAGATGTGGTGAATGAAACTATGTTTAGTAGGTTAGTAGGGACTAACCTACTAAATGTTCTGGCCGTTTCTTCATTCCATTAATTGTGCTTTTAATTTGCTATCAAATCAAACATAAAGCAGTTTAAGCCATTAATCTTCATTTACCTAATAATACCTATTTTCACCAAGTTTATTCAGATGCCCACAATTATATTAATCCAGCAGCATTATGTTACATTCATATTCATTAGTCTATTAACCCAAAACCAAGTCACCACTTTGCTCATAAATTTGCCATATATTGATTGCTCCATAAATACGTATATTTGTTTAGCAATCAAACAAGGTGGATATAAGCATTTGTGTGCCAGGTATTAGAAACATTCACCCCACATCGATTGATGTATTCTATATATTTATTGCACCACTTACTCTTTCCATTCTTTTCTATCTCAAATCTAAAATATGTTTCTTCTCTACATTTAAGAAACATCAGTCTTATAGCTTGACACAGGAAAATTTCTTATTATGCAAGATTCACTGGAAATATACAATCATTGCTGTATTTATGGTTAGTCAAATTGGGACTTTTTTTTTCTCTCTTTTAAGACTGTGTATTTAATTAATCCAGATAACACAAACCTCTCTTCCCTACAAGTCTCTCTAATAACTCCAAAGTAAAGATTGAGTTAATCTGTTGGGTAAAACGCAGCTATGTTTAAATGTTCTATTCTCCTACTCATGGTAGCAATCAATTTTCCAGAGAAACTTTGCTTGTTAAAAACTATAAGATAAAAATCTCCCAAGGAAGTTTCCAGGAGAAATTTTAATCATTTGTCCTGTGAACCCTTAACATCCAAGTATGAACATGAACCTCTTTAAAGTGAAAACTCTCAAGTTAACAAATATTTGACATCCTTGTGGGCCCAGATAATGGTGTTGACGTGTGATCATTCAGTGATCACTACTTGGGGTCAGGACAGGAATTAACTTCTCACACATATGGAAGCATATTCTGTCGGTGTTTCTTGTATATTTCTTGCCTGTCTTGGCTTCATTCCAATGATGGAATGGTTCAGAGAAGCATAAACAATGCCCTGTTTGTTTTCTTCTAGGCATGGCTGAGCATGAACGTCAGACCCTTCCTGCTTCCTGAACCAAGTTTCGGGGTCATTATCATAAATTCCAGTTTCTGATGGCAGTGCTTGAGAATTTTGTCCAGTGCCCTCTTCCATTTGCTCACTCTTAAAAAGCTGGGGAACATCAATCTATGAAATAAAAAAGAAAGGTTTCAAGTGCCATGCAAGCCCATGATAGTGCACGTCTCTTAGTAAACTATGAATGAAAAGAAATAATCTGCTGCTCCTCACATATACTGCTGATGACTATATTTTTAGCAGTCTCTCAATTATTGAAGGATGAAAGTCCTGAGAATCAATATGTTCCTCCCAAATAGTTATGTTGTGCTTTATTTTTAGTCATTTTCGAAGTCACGGTACACTTTTCAATCTCCCTTCAAGATGAAAGCACAGCTAAAATTATGGAAAATGTGTAAAATGTACCATGAAAACACAAAGGTCAGAATTAATGTAGTTTAGAATAAAAAGATAAAGCAGAATAGATACTCTCATAAAGACACATAAAGAATAAATACTATGAGTTATCCAAGATATATTATTACAATATGGAACCTAGAATTGGAAAATTGATGTCCTTTTTGGAGGGATAAAGCTAAAGAAAGTTCTAAAATATTCCAGTTATTTTTATCACAGCAAAATTCTTATAGTTTCAACTAGAGTCAAATATCTTAGCTATTTTGAGAAAAAAGTGAATTTATGGAAACTAAAAATAAAATGAATCTTGATGTTTTCTCACTCTTTTCAGTTATTTGTTAGCCATTCCTAGCTATACAAGGATCCACCTGGTAAAAATGAAGATATTGTGTTAATTCTAGGGATTGTTATTTCAATGTTATAAATCCCAATTCTGCCAGTCAATTTATGTTCTTAAAGTTGGCCTAACTCCTTTAAGACATCAGGTCCACAGTCTTTGGTAGTCTCCATCAGGTCCACAGTACCTGGCCCTTTGTCATCCTCAGTGCGATGCCTGCAGGAGGATGTGTATGACATCCCCTTGGCAGAGTTCTACTATGCAAGCGTATCTGATTTTATCCTGAGAAATGGTAATAAGAGCTGAATCACATGCTCTCTCTGATAAGGTGGCTGCTCAGAAATGACACTAGGCCTGGATGATTAAAAGAGGCAAGAATTGCTTGGCTAAGATGGAAAGTGCCCCTACCTCACTGAAGGAGCATAGTGAAAGTCAGGAGGTGGGCCTGGGTGAAGGTCTCAACCACAAACTGGACTTTACCTAACAAATGCAGACAATATCACCTAATTGTATGTAACTGTATTTTAATCTGATTTTTTTTTTTAAATTGAGACAGAGTCTCACTTTGTTGCCCTCGGTAGAGTGCTGTGGCATCATAGCTCATAGCAATGTCAAATTCTTGGGCTCAAGCGATTTTCTTGCCTCAGCTTCCCTAGTAGCTGGGACTACAGGCACCCGCCACAATGCCCAGCTATTTTGTTTGTTTGTTTGTTTAGCAGTCCTGGACTAGGTTCAAACCCACCAGCCCTGGAGCATGTGGCCAGCTATGGGGCATCCCTAATCTGAATTTTTTTTAAAAAAATCAGGAGGCAAGGGACTGAAGAAGATTGTCATGACCTGGAAAATAACCTTAAGTCCTCAACATATCAGCAAGGTAACTGTCATACTTTTCAACCTGTTTAGGTCTGTCAATTCAGTTACCTGGCTGTCTTACTCATTTCCATGACAAATTTTGTTAGCATCTTTAATCATCAAAGAAATGCAAATCAAAACTACTTTGAGATATCATCTAACTCCAGTGAGACTAGCCTATATCACAAAATCCCAAGACCAGAGATGTTGGCGTGGATGTGGAGAAAAGGGAACACTTTTGCACTGCTGGTGGGAATGCAAATTAATACATTCCTTTTGGAAAGAGATATGGAGAACACTTAGAGATCTAAAAATAGATCTGCCATTCAATCCTGTAATCCTTCTACTGGGCATATACCCAGAAGACCAAAAATCACATCATAACAAAGATATTTGTACCAGAATGTTTATTGCAGCCCAATTCATAATTGCTAAGTCATGGAAAAAGCCCAAGTGCTCATCGATCCACGAATGGATTAATAAATTGTGGTATATGTACACCATGGAATATTATGCAGCCTTAAAAAAAGATGGAGACTTTACCTCTTTCATGTTTACATGGATGGAGCTGGAACATATTCTTCTTAGTAAAATGTCTCAAGAATGGAAGAAAAAGTACCCAATGTACTCACCCTTATTATGAAACTAATGTAGGACCTTCACATGAAAGCTATAACCCAGTTACAACCTAAGAATAGGGAGAAGGGGGAAAGGGAGGGGAGGGAGAGGGGAGGTAGGTGGAGGGAGGGGGATTAATGGGATTACACCTGCGGTGCATCTTACAAGGGTATATGTGAATCCTAGTAAATGTGGAATGTAAAGGTCTCAGCAAAATAACTAAGAAAATGCTATGAAAGCTATGTTAACTAGTGTGATGAAAATGTGTCAAACGGTCTATGAACCAAGTGTATGGTGCCCCATGATCATATTAATGTACACAGCTATGATTTAATAAAAATTAAAAAAAAGGAAAAAAAAAACAAAAAACAAATTTTGTTAGGATGAATGAGGTAAAAGAATGCATGATGCCATGCAGCTGAGCCTCTTCCGTGGCACCTCATCAAAGCAGCTGGCTGTCTTAGGTCTGGGTGACCAGCATGTGGTGGGTAGTGACAATAAAGACAGAAGCAGCCATCCCACCTTCCATTCCCATGACACCGTATAAAGCACTTTAAATATGTATGTGAGAAAGATAATTCACATACCGTAAAATGCTCACTTGTAAGTATACAATCCAGTGATTTTTAGTATACAAGTACTTTTATGGTCTTAAAGCACTGTGTTGGATTAGGATCAGAGCTTTGGCTTTTACATGTTATGGTTGCATTTTTACCACTCCCTCTCTCTACTTTGGTTTCTCTGCTGGCACCCATACGAGTTTCTACTTCAGAAAAAAAAAATTTTTTTTTTGACACAGAGCCTCAAGCTGTTGCCCTGGGTAAAGTGCTCTGGCATCACAGCTCACAGCAACCTCCAACTCCTGGGCTCAAGGGATTCTCCTGCCACTACCTCCCAAGTGTCTGGGACCACAGACGCCCACCACAATGCCCGGCTATTTTGTGGTTGCAGCTGTCATTGTTGCTTGGCGGGCCAGGGCTGGGTTCAAACCTGCCAGCTCAGGTGTATGTGGCTGGTGCCTTAGCCGCTTGAGCCACAGGTGCGGAGCCTCTACTTCAGAAATTTTTTAGCCCCAGGGACCTTTTTCCTTTGCTGGCACCAGACCCCTCAGCCTGAACTGTTTCCTTCTACTGCTACTTAGCTCTCCCACACAGCTAAGACTATGGGGTTCTAAGACCTGAAAAACTCTGACAGCTTCCATGTACTCATCAATTATCTGGGGGACGAGAGCTCCATCAAGTGTCTGTGCCACCCCAAGCAGACATGGCCACTTTGAAGCTATATCCTGCCTGTGTCATGCCCTATATTAATGTCTAATCCCATCGAGTCTTAAAAGGTCAGCCTGCCAGGAGAGAAGGCTTTGGGCAAGGATGGCCCTGCTGACATGGCAGTCACCACAGGAAGTGGAGCTCCAGGGAGTAGAGACAATTATGACATTACTCTCTTTGGATTTGATGAGGAGGAGAAAAGCAAAGATGCAAAGAGGCTAAGTGGAGAACACCTTGCACAGTGTGAACAAAAGAACCCCCGAATCCCCTCACTTCTTGCCAAGTCTTCCATCCTGCTAGATGTAAAACCTTGGGAGGATGAGACAGATCTGGCAACATTAGAGGAGTGTTCCGGAAGCATTCAAGCTTGGTCTGGAGCTCCTCTAAACTAGTTCTGGTGGGATGTGGTATTTAAAAATGTCAGATATAGTGTGTAGCTGAAGATGATGAAATTGGCATAGATGTGCTGGAGTTGCAGGTCACTGCTTTTGAGGACTATGTGCCCATGGATGTCGCTGCTTTCAATGAGAACTAAAATCCATCCTTGATCATTGTACTTAAATAAAAGCTTGAAAGATTAAGAGAAGACGAAGGAAAAAAAGGAATAGAAGAAAGAAAGAAACATTTAGCCCCAGGGATCTAATATGGTATCTCTTTGATATTTTAGAAAAAGCTAGACAACTCAGACCAAAGCAAAAACTTCAGATTCCTGTGAATACTAAGAACACCTTAAAACAAACTTCCCAGACGATCCCAGACACAGAAAAACCCCATGTGGGTTAAAGTTAAATCATAATTTATCTAGTTTGGTGAAAGAAAAATGACCATGGTTTAATCAACCTGTGTTTTACTTACACAGTTATTTTAGATTTATGTTTTAAATTGTTTTACAGCTCTCAAGACTTGTTATAGGTGAATATAGTTTTTTGTTATTCCCTACAGAAAGAGAAGAAATAATATTTAAGAAAATTTTCCTATTTGAGCAAACAAAGCCTTAGTAATAAACACAGGATTAAGTTGAGTCTATTTGGTTTGATTTGAAATTAGGCAGGCAGATAGGAAATATTGAATGCCAATTAATATTATATGTTGAATTGTTGGCTATGTCTACCTCTGGCATTTCTGGAATATTCAAGAGGGTTACCACCTCTTCATTACTTCTCTTTCTTACTGAAATATAAACACACACATACACACTCTTCAAGTTCTTTTGCAGAACTTCATTTATGATTGTTTTTAATTAAAGTGATTCAGAAATTCTTCTTCTTATTATTTTTTGCAGTTTTTGGCCGGGGGGTGGGGTCGGGGGCTGGGTTTGAACCTGCCACCTCCACCTCCGGCATATGGGGCCGGCACCCTACACCTTTGAGCCACAGGCACCGCCCCAGAAATTATTTTTATAAAGATATGAGGTTGGACAGTTAAGGTCATGAACTCATCCTAGAAAAAGTGCTACATGCTACATTGCTGAATATCTCTACAGTCACTTTCAAGATACCCTCCTTGGGAAGCTGTGCACCAACCACAATGCCTAGTCCACCCTTCAAAGCAATTTTGGAACTCTTTTTCTGAAATAGTCATCAGAGCTGTTATTGTATGAAAGTCTGACAATTAAGTTCTCAAACTCATCCTAGGAAAAGAGCTATATACCTCATTACTGAATATCACTATGGTCACCAGATCGATGGCCATGGGGAGTACTTCAAAAGTGACTATAGTGAAATTCAGCAATGAGGTATATAGCACTATTTCTAGGATGAGTTCATGAACTTAATCATCCAACCAGATATAGCCTCATCTTGCATTTTTATTTATTTCCAATATCTATACAACACTGATTTCAAAAGAAAAAGGAAGGCCTAATTTTATATACCTACCTGTGTAGGAAAAATTGACTCCAAAATTCCCTTTCCTACATCTGGTGGCCTCTTCCTTGATGATCCCACATATATTCCCAAGGACTTTTGCATGGTAACTAAGCCTGAGATCATTCCTCTTTATCTTTTGGTGTGACTTGTGAAGACACCTTGTCATTTCATAAGGTTGTTTATGGATTCGATCTTTCATCAACTCCCTACTCTTTTCCAGGAAGACTTTAAGGTGTTGTGTTTGTGAGAATAAATGCATATCCTGAGACCACATAACAGGCAAGAGCCAAGCCAAACCTATATGGTTCAGTCTGGACTTATCTATTTTGGGTCTAGACTGCTTCCTGTGCCTTTCCAAAGAACTATTTATTGTGAGACCTTTTAATGCTGATGAATCTTTGATAAAGAGAAATGCGAAAGCAAAATAAACACATTTTTAAAAAGAAGTCTTTATATGTAGTACTTAGAACAGTCCCTGTCATGTGGTGTTATATCAGCTCATAGATTAAATCAAATAATTAAATAGACAAATTACTATGGTATAACACAAATACAAACACAAGTATTTGATCCAACAAATACATCAAACATACCAGGTTAATTTCCCCTCTGGCTGTATCAGGGAGCTTCTTTTGTTTCCCTAGAAGATCAAAAGAAAAATAGTAAGCAAAAGGAGTAAAGAAAGCAAGCAAAGGTAAACCACCTTCCCACCAGTGCCTGCCCTATTGCAAGCCAGTGATGGTGTTATTAGTTTGGGCCTGTTCATTTGCTGCGGCTGGAGTGCCACGTGCACCTGCTAGTGAGCTGCCCATTTCCCTCACTGGCTCATCAGTCTTCTCCTCCTAGTCCTATGGCATAGCTAAGAGGAAGAGACAGGATCCAGGACATCACTTGGAAAGTGATGTCGGACATTCCATATTTAAGTCTAGAAACATCCTGTCACCTACTTTGCCAGGATCTCTACTATCTAATTCACTTTGGATGTGGAAAAGCAAAACATATATTCCAGACTCATTTTTTCTGAAGTTCTGAGAGATGTTCTGCTAGCCTGAAGAAAGATGAAGAAATCTATGGAAGAGCCATAAAAAGAACTGGAGGGCTGCAGATACAGAATTTGGGTTATATAGAATTCTTCCTAGTTCTGAGAAGGTTCTGGGCTCACTCCAAAATATCAGAAGCACTTTGTCCAGAGAAAGCTTTCTCCTGTGGCATATAAAGGAAGGGTTGCCCTGTCTAGCTCAGTTTCTACAGCTACATTGTGGTTGGTGTTGTGGGAAAAGGGATGAGAAGGTGTAGAGAAAAGGAAAAAGACAGAAAGCTGCAGTGGCTCAGATCAGAGCTAACTGTGGTTCTCTCTCTTAGGTAAACAGTTTTTGTTCATGACACCGAGGGAATTCTTAATAAAAGTTCAAAGGAATTGTTTTCAAAATATTATACCTCTCCCATCCCAGCCAAACCCACATATTTCAAATGCTTCATTGTTGCATGAGGATTGAGATCAAGTGTGTGTTTGTAAAAGCAACAGAAAGTAAGGACTTTCATGGTACAAAGTCCCTGTAGGCCCACCGATCTTCATTAACATGAGGGTGTGTGTGCCTCGTTTGATGTGGAATGGCCCTGGGCTGGAGCACTGTGAGATGAGCATGCCTCCCCATGACTGGGAGGAGCCCTGTTTAACCCATTTGGCTTTTTAGTGGAAGTATGAGTTGTCCCCCAGGAAATCATTATCCACAGTTTATCCCAGGATTGGGAAAGAAAGCAACAGGAATAAATTACAAGTCGATTAACCCCAGGAATAAGAAACCAAATGGGTGGTATGTAAAAGCAGAGAGAAAATGTGACCCACCTTGGTGCCTTCTCAGGCAGAAGAGCAGGCAGGAACAGGTAATGAGTAGAAGTAATCCCCCCAAAGCAAGCAAACTATAAAAGAGCCATGGTCTGTTTTCCATCTCTTCCTCGGAGGGTCTTCCTGAGGCACTGGATGAATCTGGAATGTCAGTCAATGCTAAATACAATTAGGAAATCTGAGATACATGATATTAGGATCAGCAAGACCATTCTGCATTGTTGGAACTTGAATGAAGTTGATTTCAGACTGATGCCTCCATTTCCCCTTCAAGGCATTCCTCAAGAATCCCAGGCCTCAGTTCCCTCAGCCACCTCTTGCTTTATTGCTGAGGACATGTGGCTCTGTAATAATTCACCTTTTGGAAAAATCCTTTATTCCACTAGGATTAATTTTCCATAGAACTATCTCCATAACACTTCTCTGTAACACTCCACCAACCCCTTCTATTTGTAGTATCTATTTTAACTTCCATATTTGTCACCTAAGGAAAGTAGGAAAGCTATTGACTTTATCCAGTATCATGACTTGAGAACAGTGTTATTGTTCCAAGAATTTTGTCCAAATTCAGACAGTTAGTAGCAGTTGGAATGTGAGTCAACATGTTTCTGACACTAAATTCAAGTTTTTTTCAACACGATGACTTTATCTCATAACTCATTGATATGTCCAAATATCGAATCCTTCTGGCATCCTCAGATATGTTCTGCCTGGCATTTAGCTAATGCTCATTATAAGTAATTAATAATAACCTGAATCAAGGCCCTGTTTCTCTGCAGTTGGCAGGAACTTATTAGTAGGCTATAATATAATTTAATAGATCACAAATTGCATTAAAAAAATAAAACAGAAAAAAATAGAAAATATTAGAATGCATCACACACATTACAGCATGGTTCTCAGCTAGAACAGTTTTGTCCTCCAGAAAACATGTGGCAATGTCTGGAGACAGTTTTGGTTGTCACAAGAGGAGAGAAGGAAGGATATCATTTAGTGAAGAGAGGCCAGAAATTCTGCTAAACATCCTACATTATTCAGGATACCACCCCTCTTGCTGCAGTGAAGAATCATGCACCCAAAAATGTCAATGGAGAAATCCTGTCCTGAGGGAAGAATGGTTTTGTGAAACTTTGTGTGTGTGTGTATTATTAAGGTTTATTATGCAAGATCTATTTTTAATTCAGTTTTGCTACTAATACAGTATTAAAAATACTATAGTAAGAGATCTGTTATAATGTGTGTGATTTGTTTCCCTAGATACTTGGTTTGGGGGTAAAAATGATCAGGGGCAGTGGAAGCAGGCTATAAAGTGGTTTGGTAATTCAGAGAACAAAGTTGTATTGTTCACGGTGCAGCTGCTATTTAGGGTGGAGCTGTCTGGGGAGGACCAAGGTTCCCACAACAGATAACCTAATACAAACAAATCTGATTGATTAAGATTATTTCTAAGCACACAAACAAATCTAGTTTTCTTAATTTTATTTGATTAACTTAATACTTACGTATTAGAGGGAGTTCTGAATTGCTTTGAATTTCTTCTGAAATAGAGAAAAAAGATAAAAAATTGAAATTGGTTGAGAAAATAGTAAGAGTGTACACTTGGGTATATCCAAAGTAAGAGGTCTCACAGAAGATTCCAGCATTTGCACACCAACAGAATCCAATAGCCCAGTTCAAGTTTTCTATAATTTGTGAATCATTATCTTGAGGTCCACAAGGTGGACACAATTTGATTTGAACACAAATTAAATTCCTGGGTTCATTCTGCTGTTCACAGAAAGACTTGATAAATATCACATAACCTTCATGTTTGCTTTGATGTCCTCTTCTGACTCATTAAGTATAAGGACCCAATACAGCCTGCATGACGCCTCTGACACCTTGAGTAACAAGATGCATGTTCAGCAGGTGCTCCAAGTGAGGGTGGAAGGCCACAAGGAAAAAATACCTTTGATGATGTCGTTGGTGCTCATTCTGAAAAAAGACTGTACCTCTCACTTCCTACCCTCCTGCTCTACATGCACTTTCCTGCATAGATAAGGACCAACCCATTTTTGTGAAGTTCCTAATCAGAAACTAACCAAGGTAAGGTTGGGAAGGCTGGAGTTTCAGGCCTATGTATCTTCTGGTGACTGTTCCCAACTCTGTCAACTTATCCCCTGGGGCTTTGCTTTATTTTGCAAAGTACTTTTCTTCATTCTGGGAAAATATTGCTTTCCCAAGAGCACACAAGCCCCCACTCTGTCACAGACCTGTCCTTAAGTGAACCAATTCTTAACTTTAACATAAACAACAAAGGAGAGTCAGATAAAAAGAAAAAGAAGAAAATTTACAATATGCCTTCAGAAACATATTTCAAGGGAAGACAACAAAATATCTCTTAGCATACCTTTCAAAATCTATTTATGTAAAACCTGGTCCTTAAACATAGTTCTGAGTATATTTTTAATATACTTAGTTCATACCAAGTTTATTGAGCACTTCTTATGCTTGCTTAGTTCATTGAACCCTCCCAAGTTCAGAAGAAAAAGGAATTTTTTTGAGCCTTTCCCTGTTATTTTTATTTTCACCACTTCACTAAAGGAAAATACACACATAATTTTAATTAAAGCTAATTCCTAAACAGTATATTTAACTTTCATGATAGAAGTAGAAATAAAGAAATATGATGTAATTTGTACCTCCCAAGACATTATAATCTTTCATGGAACTTAAAAGATATTACCATACATTCCTACAGTGAAAGGAAATGTATGATAAATAAGAGGCAGAGACCTCAAATGGCATAAAAATTGATAGAAAATAGAAATCACATCCCCTAAGGTGATGGTGGCAGGCTTCCTTGAGAATTTGGGAAACGAGTTGGGTTTGAAAGAAGGGTTAGAATTTTGATAGTTGGAAACAGATGAATGGATGCCTTACAAGCGACAAGAGTGGCGTAGAAAAGATCATAGTGAAAGCATGGCAATGGCAAATAGGCTCTTTGAGAGGCTGTATATGGAGTCCAGAAAAGTAGATGGAGGCGAACTACAGAAGACCTTGAATGCTGGTTAACAAACACAAGCCTGACATTGTGAGCACAGGGGACGCTCTGTGGGGGAGTGGCCTTATGAAAAAAAAATGTTAGGCAAATTAAGTCTATTAAGAAAATACTTGACTGGAAAGGACCAAAATAGGGAAACACTAAACAGAAAGAGTTCAAGCATATAATTAGTTAATTGCATTATTTAGAAGGAACAGAATGAAGGTCTGCAATGCTCACAGAAGCTATAGAAAGAAACACATAACAAAATGAAAGGCTGTTGAGAGACAAGACCAGTGTAGATCAGGAGCATTAATTAACAAAGTGGTAAGAGGCTGGTGTGGTAGCTCACATGGGTGGATCACCTGAGCTCAGGTGTTTGAGACCAGCCCGAGCAAGAGCAAGACTCTGTCTCTACCAAAAATAGAAAAACCAGCCAGGCATGGTGGTGAGTACCTGCAGATCCAGCTACTCAGGAGGCTGAGGCAAGAGAATCACTTGAGCCCAGGAGTTTGAGGTTGCTGTGAGCTAAGACACCAGGGCACTTTACCCAGGGCAGCAAATGAGACTCTGTCTCAAAAATACAAATTCAAATAAATAATAAAACATTTTAAAGGAATTTCAATGGATTCCTTCTTTGGAGTACTTTAAGGAAGATCAAATAGATACTCTAAACTAAGGATATAAAGCAATAAATTAATTTTTTTTTTTAAGACAGAGTCTCATTTGGTCACCCTTGGTACAAGAGTGATATGGCATCATAGCTCACAGCAACCTCAAACTCTTGGGCTCAAGTGATTCTCTTGTCTCAGCCTCTCAAGTAGCTGGGACTACAGGTGCCTGCCACAGTGCATGGCTATTTTTTAGAGACAGGGTCTTTCTCTGGCTCAGGCTGGTCTTGAACCTGTGAGCTCAGGCAATCCACCCACCTCGGCCTCCAATGCTGGAATTACATGCATTAGCCACAGCACTCAACCTCAATAAATTGATTTTTAAAAGAAAAGCCACAAAATGTACACATTGAAATGAATAGCATCCATAATGGGACTACACCTATGGTGCATCTTACAAGTGTACATGTGAAATTTACTAAATGTAGAATAGAAATGTCTTAACCCAATAACTAAGAAAATGCCATGAAGGCTATGTTAACTTGTTTGATGAAAATATTTCAAATTGTATATAAAACAGCACATTGATCCCCACGATTGCATTAATGTACACAGCTATGATTTAATAATAAAAAAAATAAAGAAGTAACCTTATGTGGCTGCATCTACAGTTTAGTGATGCTACTTACTACAGCACCAAACCTCTCCGAAATTTATCCTTCGCAATAAGCTTCAGGGTCAGTTAGTAGGCAATAAAAAGACCTCCATCTTATTTTTTATAGTTAAAGGGTGTTCTTCTTCCATCCAAATATATATTTTTATTATAGTAAAATACACATCACATGAAAATTACCATTTTAACCATATAAAGTATACAATTTATGTGCCCATCAACACAGGAATGTATTAATAATCTGTGGTACATGTATACTATGGAATACTATTCATAGTATTTTGCCAATTTTATATCTATTGTAATTCTGTGTGAATTTTAGTATCAATTTTTCCATTTCCACAACAGCAGTGAAAAGCTGTTGGGGATTTTGATGGAAATTACACTGAATCTGTAGATCACCTTGAAGAATCATTGCCATCTTTATAATATTACATCTTCCAACACATGAATATGTGCTCTTTCCATTTATTTATATCTTCCTGAATCTCTTTCATCCATGCTTTGTTTATTCATTCTACAACTCTTTCAACTTCTTTGACTAAATTTATTTATAAATATTTTATTTTTTAATGTTATTATAAATGGTATTTTCTTAATTTTCTATTGGATTGTTCATTGCTAATAATAGAAATATCACCAATTTTTTTTTGTGTGTGTGTGTGATTTCTTTTTGGCCGGGGCTGGGTTTGAACCCGCCACCTCCGGCATATGGGACCGGCGCCCTACTCCTTGAGCCACAGGCGCCGCCCTGAAATATCACCAATTTTTGTGTGCTGATCCTGTATCCTGAAACTTTACTGAATTCAAATATTAATTCTATTGGTTAATAATGAATTTTAAAGAATTCTTCAATACAGCATGTCCTAAAGGTCACACATAAAGTCACCATACACAGGGAAACTGGGAAATTGCAGCGAAACGTACCCTTATTTAAAGTTTACAAAATAGTTATGAAATATTCTCTACATATTGGCTACCTCTTTATAAAATTTTGTAATTAATATTTTATAAATAAAATTTGGGAGATTCGCTATATAAGGTCAGGCCATCTATGACTAAAGATAGTTTTACTTCTTCTTTTTCAATTTTGATGCTTTTTATTTCTTGTTCTTGCCTAATTGCTCTGGCTAGAACTTCAATTGAATGTTAAATGGAAGCAGCAAAAATATGCATCCTTGTCTTATTCCTATTCTCATGGGAAACCTTTTAGTCTTTCACCATTGAGTATAATATTGGCTGTGGAATTCTCATAAATCAAATTTTTTTACTCACCCCTACTCTTCTTTCTATGTGTATTTTTTTATGTTTTATTCAGCTTGGATTTTCCCTAGCTTGACTTCTACCTGTCTTTTTTCAGCTGTTAAAACCTATTAAAGGCCTCTACAAGGGGTAGGGAGACAGTTGAAGCTATGAATATTTCTAGAACGTCATTAGGGTGTCAAGTCATTTGTGTGCTCTAAGCAAATTATAATCTATTAACAAGCATAAAAGCACTACAAACATAACTTCAAGGAATTATACTTAATAAAAAGCAAGGACAAATACATAAAAGAAAAACAGATCAAAGAATATAGAACTATCCACAACTATAGGTGTTCACTTAATTGTAATTTTTCAATATTTTAGTGATCTACTTTTGGATTTACCAAATACATTTTATAACACCTAAAGACATGAGCAATACATTTTGTTATATTTTTATCTTCTCTTCCCTGCCTCATTCACCCCCTCAAAACACACACACCTGCACAAACAGGTGTACAAACAAGCACATGATAATCTCTGAGGTGTGTCCAACTTCTGATGTGCCAAAGGAGTTCAGCCTCTAACACAATCACTTCAGAATCTGGATCCTCCTCTTTTGGAAGCATGATGAGAAAAACATTAGATGGACTAGGCATTGAGAACTCACCTATCACATTAATGGCTGTTGCGTGGCTTGTAATGAGTTTAGATGAAAGATTCACAAAGCAGCGGTATGACCCATTGTCACTAGGAAGCACTGATTCAAAATGTAGAACAAAAACTGAAATATTCTTCTTTTCTTCCCAACTTGTGTGTTGAAATCTGTCTCCAAAATCTGAACAGTTTGTCCCTTTGAGCTTGCACCAAGTCACATTAGGCCTGTCATTACAGTATTTCACAGGGCATTCAAGTTTAAAGGATTTTCCCACTGAGACAAAGTGTATGGATTGTCTTTTAATGTAAAGTTGTACATCACATGATTCTTCTCCTAAAAAATGGAAACAAAACTAAAATCAAATATGTTCTTCTGGAATGACCATATATGCGTATGTGACTTCAATAATTTCTGCCAACCATTTCTCAAGCATTATTCTGTAATTTCCTAGGTAATAGTTTCTATTTATTAATCCTCCTTAACAGAGTTTATGATACATAATAAATATTTGCTTCAAAAATGAAATCATTTAATCCTTCATCTTAGTTCATTTTCTCAGACTACCTGAGACTATAATCTAGAAGTGGTAGGAGTTCATTTGGCTTATGGTTCTGGAGGCTGAGAAATGCAATAGCATGGTGCTTGTGCCTGGCAAAGGCTTTTGTGCTGCATTATTCCATGGCTGAAAGCAGAAGGTGAAAGAGAGCATGAGTAAGAGAGGAGGATAGGAACAAAACTTCTTTCTTTTATCAGGAGTCCACTCCCATGATAGCTAACCCACCCTCATCATAAAGGTATTAATGCTTTCATGATCTAAATTACATCTAAAGGTCCCCCTCTTAATCACAATGACAATTAAATTTCAACATAAATTTTGGAAGGGACATTCAAACATAGCATTCTACCCCTATCCCTACCCCCAAACTCAAGTTCTTTCCACATACAAAATATAGTACATTAGTTCTATCCCATTAGCCCCCAAAGTTTTAACTCATTCCAGCATCAACTCAAAAGTCCAGAGTTGCATCTAAATCAGATATGGGTGAGACTCAAGGCATGATTTATCCTGAGGCAAATTCCCCCCAACTGTGAGCCTGTGAAATCTAAATAAATGTTCTAAGTACAATGGTGGGACAAACAAAAGATAGACATTTCCATTCCAAAAGGGAGAAAATAGGCAAAAAGGAAGGAGTAATGGGACCAAACTAAATCCAAAACCCAACAAAGAAAACAACATTAAGTTTTAGGCTTGAGAATAATCTACTTTGACTCCATTTTCCACAGCTGGGGCACACTGCAGTAGGAGTTAGACACCCAAGGCCTCTGGTGGCCCAGCCCTTACAGTTTTGCTGGTCTCAGTCCATGCTTCAGCTTTCACAAGTTAAGAGACTCAATGGTGCAGCTCTCCCAAGCTAATTCTGCAGGCTGATAGCTCTACAAGTGGGGGTGGGGGAGGGGGAGGGGCCGTCCCACTCCCACGGTTCCATTAAGCTTTGCTCTGGTAGGGACTCTCTGTGGTGGCCCCAATATCACATTTCCGCTCAGCACTGCCTTACTAGGAGCTCTCTGTGGTGCTCTGCCCCTGCAACAAGGCTCTTCCTCGGCCCTCAGGCTGTTAGCAACATCCTTTGAAATCTAGGTGGAGGTAGCTATTCCCCTATAGCCCTTGCATTCTGCAAGACTGCAGTGTTAAGGAGTGGGTGTCGCCAGGGCTTACAAAGTATACCTTCCTGAGCAGTGGGTTGAGCTGTTCCTGGGCTTGCTTGCGCTATGACTGGGGGTGGTCAAGGAGCACTGTGACAGAATGTAGCATAAAGACGGCTTTTGGCAGTCAGTCTATATGTTGGGAATCCAAGAACACAGTGCCAGCATCTGATAAGGGCTTTCAGGCTGTATTATTCCTTGACAGAAAGTGGAAGTGAGTGCATGAGACAGAGAAAGTGGGAGCCAAACTTCAGCCTTTTATCAAAAACCTGATCCTACAATAAGGGTATTAATTAACAAGGGGAGAACCCTCATGACTTAATCACCTCTATAAGTCCTACTTCTTAATATCATCACAAGGGCAATTAAATTTCAACATGACTTTTGGAGAGGCCAATCAAATCATAGCATCCTCTCAACAAAAACGATATGTTAGTATGAACCCTGTTTCACTGGGAAGGAAACTGAGATTGTACACAACTTGCTACAATAATGTGCTAATAATCAGGAGAATTAAGATTTAAACTCATCCATTACTCTATAATTTATTAACTGTTATCCTGTATTGCTTCTTGAGCAGTAATTGGTAATCATTTTCTGTAACCAGTTCTGATATATGCAATTAAACGAAAGACAGATATTTTGGTAGGCAGCCATTTCCCTATAATACTTAGCATGGGAATTTTCTTTACTTCCTTTCAATGGATTTTAGAAATTTTTGTCATGACTTTCTCTATGTAAGATAAGCAACTCAAGATGGCCACCTTAATTTAAGATAGGAAGATAACCTGAATTATTTGTTTCTTTAAGTGAAAGGAAGATCTATTTCTTTTGGAAGTTCTGTTTACTTGCCCAATATACTGGAAATTTGCCTCCCTTTGGGGGAAAAGTTTTTTCCTGGAAATAGATCTTCCTATTATTTTCTTTGAACCTCCAGTTAATAATTGTCAAGTGCCCATAAAATCTGTAGCACAGAAAACTTTCTAAAAATTTCTTATGTCATTGGATAATTTATGTTATTGTTAACTTATCATTAAAGTATTTGCCTTGTAACCTCGGCATCTGAACTTTAACTGAGAACCAAGATACACAAAACAGAAATCTTCTCTAGGCAGCTGAAGGAGATACTGCAAGATCCAAACTTTATCTCAATTTATTCATAATTATTATAATTCCACTATAAATCCCTATTAGGCCGGGGGCATAATTGCATTATATAATGCAGATTAAAAATGATGTTCATAATAAGATTAGCAATAAAACTTTTAATTATGTTTAATTTCATCTTTTTTTTTTTTTTTTTTTGAAGCAAAGAACGGTGCAACCCATTTTGCAAAGAATTTCATCAGAATGGTTACTTCAAAAAAATGTTTTGGCTTCCAAAGGGACAAACTTCAATTACTTAGAATACATTATACATTTTTGTGGAACTTTTTATTCTCTGGTAATTGCTGGACTAATATTGTTCCTTTTGAGGTTCATCCATAAAAAGAGCATGAAAAACAGCATGTATTTACTATAACAAACACAACTCTTTTTGCATCAGTTACATGACATAACTGGTGTATAACAATGTGTATACAAATTGCACAATATTCTACTTTGAATTGGACTCCTTAAGAGCTGGTGAAACAAAAGAAAATAAAGATTTCCTTATTTAAATACTTTGTGATTTGTGTTTTTTACTTTTTCAGTAACGTTAAGGCTAAACACATAGTCCTAAGAGTTATTTCTAAGTTCTTTTTTCTTCATCCTTATAGTTCTTAAACTCTTCTGTTTTCAACTTCTCTTTCTCTCAACAATGTATCTTAATCCATCTACTTCATCAATTGTTTGATTCATATTCAAGCATTCTTCTTAATAATTTCATAGTTATCATAGCTTAGAATGATGTAAGCATAACTGAGATTATAGTCAAAACTGTCTCTAGTGGACAAAGACAGCTAAGGGATTTGCCTGTGATCATACTACGCATAGCTAATCAATGTTGAACTATAGGGACAACTTCTGGCCCCACGTTTCACATATCTGTCTACCTGGAATATTGCTTCACTTTATTTCTAAACTTTTGCCAGCATAAATATTCTCACTTTAAGCTATTTCCTAACACCTAGTAAACCTTTCAACATAATTCCTTCTCACATCTCATCAACCTGTGTTCAAAATGAAACTTGATTGAAGATTTTGTTTTCCTTGGGCCTGGTGTTAGAGGTTATCAAGGGTCGCTGGGTCTGCTCCCTCTTACAGGCCCAGGAGGACAGCACTGGGAAGTGGCAGCCGTATCTTTAAAGTGTGTACATCCTCCCAAGAACACAAAATGAGCAAGGTATGGCTCAGACCGAAGGTTGCAATACCCAGCTCAGAACAGAAGTGCACCCATGAATTCTCCGGCAGAAGACCCTGGTCACAGAAACCCACATGATGCAGAACTGAGGCCTCCTGCCAACAGCCAGCATTGGCTTGTCAGTTCTGTGTGTAAGTCTCTTTGGAAGTGAAAATGGGATCTCTGTCAAGCCTTCATCTGATGGCAGTCTCACAGGAGACCTGAACCAGGACTGGGCAGGAAAAGCAGAACCTCCTTACAACTCTGAGATAATCACAGCACCTTACTCTATCAGAATGTCCACAGAAAGACAAGATAAGGAATTTGCCACTGCAGATTGTGACCAAGAGCCACTGAGACTGCACACCAGGCTGAAAGAACGAACAATATTAACTGCTAGCTCATTATAATACTAAAACCCCACCCTAGGGAGGGATTTCTTCACCATTTTTTGTTCATGGGATGTATAAACTAGCATGATTTTCCACTGCACTTGGGTGCCCTGCACTCACCCCAAACATACCATGGTTTCACTCCTTTTATGCATTTTCATTTTCACCTCCATAAAAACCCCTTAACCCTGCTAATTGGGGAGGTGGATTTGAGATAACCTGTGCTTCCTCCTCCCAGTTGATGTGTCCTCTGAAATAAATCCTTTCTTCCTTGGAAAAAAAAAAGAAAGAAAGAAAAAGAAACTTGAGCTTCCAGGAATCATATTGAGACAAAGGACCAGCAGAGAACTTTTAGAACCTCTGAATGTCTATTTACTTATAACTACCTTAAGACCTCAAACAAGTGCACTTTAAGACTTCCTAATTCAGTTTCTTCTAAAAATTCAGAATTCAAACACAAGCAAACTGAAAGGTAAATTATGAGGATGAGGTTTTCAAAAAATTGAAGAGAAAGGGTAAGATAATTTTCCAAAAGGAAGTGCCTAACAATATAACACCTGAGTGTGGTTAGACTAATGACAAAAATGCAAGGAGGGCCAGAAGCAAAAAGTCCCTTCCTCTCCCTTAAGTTAATAGACCCTCTCAGCTTCCTAACTTCCCTTTTCATTTTCCTGGATGAGTCCATAATCATTTATGGAGCCTATAACTCTGTGCTAGAATCATGAAAAACAATAAGATGGTTACAGACAAAGATCTTTCACCCACAAGGATCTTACCATTTAATTGGTAAGGCAAGATTAACTAACAGGGCACTTTTCTAGAATAAATTTACTATCTATCACCATTCTTTTTCTTTAAGTTTATCTGAGCTGAAAGCAAGGTCAAGGGACCTGTAAGCTAGTTGTTAAAGGGCATAGGAATAAATAAGATACCCTGTTTCCCCGAAAATAAGACATCCTCTGAAAATAAGACCTACTTACAGGAAAGAAAAGATGTCCCCTGAAAATAAGACCTAGCGCATCTTTGGGAGCACACCTTAAAATAAGACACTGTCTTATTTTCGGGAAAACAGGGTAGATGCCTGTCTTTGTATTTTCTAATGGGAAATCAAGATGCCTGACAAATGGGAGAATGAAACAACACTGCAAAGAGGTGCTAACCACTCTGCACGGTAGGCAAGGGATCAACCAGCTGCAGCCACTGGGGCAAAGCTTCATAGAAAGGTTATATTTGAGCAGAATGAGCACCCCTTTGACAATCGGAATAGAGGATGGGGCAGGGGAGGTGTTTTAACATTGAGGAAGTGCAAGGGCAAAGGGTGAGAGTCTCGGAATCTCATGGCAGATTTAGGGAACTAATATACTGGATCATGGTTTTCTGAAATAGTGATATGGAGACCACTGGTTCTTTCAGAATAAGTGGAATAAGCTTGGGTGGTATCAGTTTAAACTTTGCTTATCCATCATGAGAAAATACAGTACCTAATTTTGGGAGGGATATTTACGTAGAGCATGGAGATAAAAACAAGAATATTCATTTAAACATGGTTGTCTCAAATGCTAACAGATTGTATAAACTTGAGATAAACATTCAGTCTTTCCTGTCCTCAATTTCTTCCAAATAAGATGAAAGAACTGAACTATAAAAATAGGAAAATTCTTACCTACCATGCCCCCATTACACAAATACATACAACTTTGCCTTCCTCAATCTATGACTACAATCTCTGTTTCTATTACAGTAGGTTGCCTTTACACTTAGTCATAAAGCTGCCACATAATGCTGGTAGCACACTAAATATCCCTTCAAGCTCCAGCATTCTATCACTATATGCTTGAGAAAAGTGCACAAAGAGCATTAGAGGTACAGAAAAGACCTAGCTATTTGTCCTAGCCAATAATTGACAATGGACTTCTAGAAACATCCATTATGATTCCTAAATATTTTTTCATCAGGATAAGGATCATTCAAGATCAAATTGACTGACATAGGAAATTTTCTTGAAAGGAGAAATGAATAGATGGTGAATGTAGGCTTGCAGGCTGACATTAAAAATTATCTCTGTGCACCAACAAGGTATTATGATTCTTATCTCTCAGAGATTACAACTGATGTTTGTAGTGTAAGAATGAACCACTGAGCCAAATGATACAATTCTACTTTTCTATCTGTCAAGCATGCTAACACTTCTTTTCTGCCTGTTCTAAATTATGCATACACATCTTATGGCACTTGGGAGACACACAAAGCTGCCTCAACGGGTTTGTCTTATCAAACAAACATTTTCTGAAAAGAAATGACAATCATAGTTGCTTTGGGGTGTGACTTATAAGCCAACTATTAGCTATTTTTGTTCCTGATGTTTTTCTCAAACATTCATATCTGATCATAGGGAATTTTCAAAGTTAAAAATGTTAATAATTTCTGTAATTATAGGCAGCAAGAGGATGAAAACCTCAACCACCCTCAGGTTCTTATATAATAAAATGTCCCTTTTTAAGTCATTATAGGGCGGTGCCTGTGGCTCACTGAGTAGGGCGCCGGCCCCATATACCGAGGGTGGTGGGTTCAAACCCGGCCCCAGCCAAACTGCAACAAAAAATATCCCAGCGTTGTGGTGGGTGCCTATAGTCCCAGCTACTTGGGAGGCTGAGGCAAGAGAATTGCCTAAGCCCAAGAGTTTGAGGTTGCTGTGAGCTGTGACACCATGGCATTCTACCGAGGGCGACAAATTGAGACTCGGTCTCAAAACAAACAACTAAAAGTCATTATAGATTTAGAAAGCTTTTCATTTAAAAAATTCTTATGAAAACTACTAGTTAGTTATTACTATGCATATTCTATTGCCAAGTTGTACTTAGTATATATTAGGTCCAGAGTACATAATCTTTAAAAATCTATTTCTCAGGGCCAGGTGAATTGGTTCATGCCTGTAATCCTAGCATTCTGGAAGGATAGGGTAGGTGGATTGCTTGAGCTCAGAAGTTTCAGACTAGCCTGAGCCAGAGCAAGACCCTGTCTCAATAAGTAGCTGAGAGTTGTGATGGGTGCCTATAATCCCAACTACTTGAGAGACTGAGGCAAGAGAATAATCACTTGAGCCTAGGAGTTTGAGATTGCTGTGAGCTATAATGCCACAGCACTCGACCAAGGTAACAAAGTGAGACTCCATCTCCAAAAAAAAAAATCCATTTCTATATAAGGAAAAAATATTTTCAGAAATAATCAAGAACTGAAACAATCATTAAAATGGCCCCAAAATAAATATAGACAGTGAATATTTTCTAGTATCCAACTTCATCTATAAAACCATTCAAGTTAAAAAATATTTGAAAAATACTGTAAGAATACAAAAGGTAACAGCTATTTATTAAAAATTTTTATATCTCCCTAACAATTATGAACTTTGATCTTGTACAGTCTGGTGTAGTAGTTTGTGTAAAACTACTATGTATAAACTATGTCCAGTAGCTAAAAGTGAGTTGTATTAAAACTGAAATTCAGGCCAGGCAAGTAGCACTCTGCAAGGCCAAAGCAGGTGCATTGGTTGAGCTCAGGAGTTCTAGACCACTCTAAACAAGAGCAAGACCCTGTCTCCACTAAAAAAGAAAAAAATGAAAAAAGAAAAACTAGCAAGGGATTATGGTGGGCACTTATAGTCCCAGCTACTCAGGAGGCTGTGGCAAGAAAATTGCTCAAGCCCTAGATTTTGAGGTTGCTGTGACCTACAAAGCCATGGCACTCTACCCAGGGCAACAGAGTGAGACTCTGTCTCAAAAAAACAAAATGAACAAAACTGAAATTCTGCAAAGATACAATTTAGGCGACTACTAAATTGTAACATTAATGTAAAGTTTTATTTCCTTGATTCATTCTTTCATTTTCAAACAACACTTTAAAGAGAATACATTTCAATTGTAAAGATATGAATCAATAGAACATTTCATGTACGAATTAAAGTTGCCAAACAAAAAACATTACACTTTGCAGTTTGGACTCGGTTTCACTGGTCTAAATTTTAAACACAAAAATTCAAAATGGTTGCATAGAATGACAGAAACAGCTCCTGTTCTGCTTCTTTGTAATACCAATCTCTGTGTATTATTATTTATTTAAAAATTGACTGTTCTGAAAGGCAGGAATATGTAGTGCTTTAGAGACTGAGCACACGGTGCTTGGAGCAGGCTCCAGTGATTCTGAATATTAGGAACTTACTCTCAAAATGAATGTAAGTAGCTAAATTCTGAGGCAGATTCTATCACTGGGAAGTCTCTGGAGTTAACTTGCATATACAATGCAAGTTATATCAAAGGACAAGTTCTACAAACATGCTAATTTGAAGGTTGCATACATATTGCTAAAACTCAATGGTAACCATAGTAATTATTTACAATTTAGATCAAAAATATTTTTAGGGGAGCTGTTTCCACCATGCCTCTACTATTATGTTTTGTCTTGACTTTTGGAGAACTTTTTCAAGTTTTTTAATAAACTTTGAATTATATATACATATATATAATTCATATATATTATTTCATATATATATATTTTAAGGGGGATAATATTTTACCGCTGACATTTTTCAGAATTGCTAGCACAATTCTGGTGATAATTAGAAACATACCAACTTTTAGTGGTTTTTAAATTCAGTATAGACAATGTAGCCCCTTATTGTCACCAACATCCAGGGGATGTAAACAGCTCACTGTCTATGACAAGTTAGTAACATGACACTTTCTAGCGCAAAGAAGAGGCAAAAAGATGCTTAGATTGCTCTTCAATTTTGCCATTAGATTTTTTTTTTTTTTTTTGAGACAGAGTCTCCTCAAGCTGTCGCCCTGGGTAGAGTGCTATGGCATCGTAGCTCACAGCAACCTCAAACATCCAACTAGGGCTCAAGCGATCCTCTTGCCTCAGTTTTTCTATTTTTAGCAGAAACAGGGTCTTTCTTTTGCTCAGGCTGGTCTCGAACTCCTGAGCTCAAGCAATCCATCTGCCTTAGCCTCTCAGAGTACTAGTATTACAGGCGTGAGCCACGACTAATGGCCTAGCCATTAGATTTCTATTTGCTTATCTCAGACATGATGTAACTACTCAGAGATTTCAGATCCCCTAGAGGAAGAGAGTCCTTCTGGCCAAATTAATCAGGAAACGTTTCATGGAGGGGGGATTTCTTCTTACCTCCAGCCCTACCTTTAGGAAAATGTGGTCCTCTTCCCATTATCACAGTATAATACCATCATCTGCCCAGTCATCTTGGCCAGAACCACCAAGGTGAGAGCCACCTTGATCTCTATCCTTTTCATTGTCTCATACAAGTTAACCTCTTTCAGCACCTGAAATATCTTCCAAATTTGTTTCCACGACACCGGCGTAATGTGGATCTCATTCTATTCCATGTGAATTATTGTTGTTACGGCCTACTAATTGGTCTCTTACTTTTCAGGCTTGGCTTGGCTTCCCTTTTCCCAACTCAATCCATTCTCAAATCACTGTCACAGTTTATATTTTATTTATTTATTTATTTAAGACAGAGTCCCGCTCTGTCACCCTAGGCAAAATGCCATGGCTTCGTTGCTCACAGCAACCTCAAACTCTTGGTCTCAAGGTATCCTTTTGCCTCAGACTTCCAAGTAGCTGGGCCTATAGATGCCAGGCATGACGCCCAGTGAGTTTTTCTCTTTTTTGTAGAGACAGGGTCTTACTCTCACTCAGACTGCTCTAGAACTCCCAAGTTCAAGCAAAACACATGCCTCATTCTCCCAACGTGCTGGAATCTCAAGTATGAGACATTTTGCCTGCCACAGTTTATATTCTTAAAATGAAAATTTAATTGTAAGATTTTTTTTTTAATCTAAAAAACCTAAGATTCCTGAACGATGTGTCCAGACTTCGTTAAGTGACATTTAGTCCCTACTTCTTATGCAACCTGCCTCTACCCACACACTCCAACACCCAAAGACAACTTGACGTTGCCCCATCCTACACCCTAGCAAATGTCCCATTCTCTTGTGTGTGTGATATGCATCATTCTTTATAACTATGTATGTGTTTGTCTGTTTTTTATGTGGTTTGCCACCTTCTTGATGGCCTGGTACCTATCTTTGTAGGAGATGGCCATAGAAAAGTGTAAAGGGAGATGGTATGATGTGTCCTGAGACTGAATGGAAAGAGGTGCGTGAAGTAAAGAATCACTAGTTGACAGTTTTGACTAATTGTTTCTGTGCAATATGAACTGCAGAGCAGAAACAGCTAAGCCCTTACAGAGGAGGGTAAAAGGCATTGAAGTGAAGAATGTATGTGCCCCAACAGACCCTACCGTGGTTAAGTTGTAACCACTAGAGAAAACCTAGACCTTACAGCCTGTAGGGCGGAAAGGCATGATTTATGTCTGTTCAGGGATGACATAAGAAATATTTAACAAGTGATATTTTGTGGCTACCCACCTACACAAACCAGCTAATCAGAAAGAAATGCCAGCCACAAACAATTGTGCTCTCAAAATGAACGTAAGCAGCTAAATTCTTAGGAAGATTCTATCACTGGGAAGTCTCTGAGTTAACTTGTGTATACAGTGCAAGCTATATCATAAATATATCAGAAATATCTTCTCCGTGGATATTATTTGATACTGATCTTTAGTATCAGTATCTTCCATCAGAGCCAAGGTGGTTACGTGTATAAATACCATCAGGAGCTGAGGAAGGTAGGAAATTCGTGAATTCTCCTGGTTATTTTTTTAAATACAAAACTTTTGTAAAACACCATTAGTTCTTATTTTTAAAGACCATATGCCTTGATTGTAACTATTATTGTGAGGAAACTGTCAACTGAGTTTCACTATTTCTCCCTAAGAACTTATAAATTTATGGAAAATTCAAAATAGTTACCTTCATTGAAAGTTACATTTATGAATGACCTAATAAATGCAGATTACCTTCATTTGAACTAGGGCAGTATTAGAGTTGAACATAGAAATGAAACAAAGTATTTCTGTGACACTAAAGTAATTACTAGAGGTTTAATATGCCATTAATTTTCTGTGACATCAACCAGGATTATGACTTCTATCAGAAGATACTATGATAGATAAACAAGAAACAAAAGCTTCAGACACATGCTGGGAAGCTGCTGAAGGAGAAATATTTACACTAAAGAGAAAAAAAGGCCTCTAGATGATTTTAATGGTATGTCCCACCTTACTCAATCATAGGGTTGGAATGGTGGAGAGGAAGGGAGAGCTGATGGCCATCAGGGAAGGGAAATAATTGCCTTGCAAATTAGGGTTTAGAGATCATGAGGCCGTGGGTTGAGCAAGTCAAGGCAAATCCACACACAGTAATAGCAGCCATATAACCACATATTAAAAATCTTGGGAGAACATCAATCAGGACACCGTGGGAAAACGCTTGCACAGCATCAGAAAGCCCAATGGCACGCTTCCTGTCATAAGCTAGCTGACACACACTCACAAAATCACAAATATGATGACATGAGATTAATATGGGGAGTTCACATCATACAGAAATCACTAATTGGATGTTCTATGCAGTGTCTATCAAACTTACTACTTTCATGCTGTGGTAAATAAATCCATTTTATAAATCAGATTATCCCAGAAGTACAAGTAATAATAAAAATGATGCACATACATGCGTTAAAATGAGAACTTCTATCATAGAAGGTGACCATTGTCAGTTTAAGGAAAACCCTGTGACTTGTGCTCAATATAATGAAAACTGATTGGGCCTCGATTTCTACTGTGAAATGAAAGTATACTCACATACATCTACCTGGCAAACAGCACTTAATTTAACACAAATCATAGAAAAAGAGTGTGTAATAGTATAAAAGTTTTAAGTTTTTTTTCTTCTCTGTGGATAGTATTTGATACTGATCTTTAGATATTTTCTCCCTCTCTAAACACAAAGACACAGACACAGACACACACACACAGTTCCTTTAGCAAAAATGGAACAGGAAAGAACTAATTTCACACTAAGAATGCACAGGGTATAAATCTGTATCTACTTCCGTTATTTAAAAAACAAAGACCCTGAAACAAGAGAATTGAGAGAACTTTCACAATAATTTTTTATTACTATTTCCTCTTAAACTCCCCTTCTTAGCAAAGTGTATCTTCTTATATTTGTACATGAAACCTTTCTTCAAGTTTGCTTTCATATGGTATTAACTTAGCACACTTTAAAGCAAATTCTACTAGGATTAGAATTTCCCATCATTAATGCAATATGACTATTTGGTGGGAAAATTTGAAAATAGATCTCTTCATTCTAATTATATCGATCAATTTAAAACTTTCATCCACATATCCTTTTATCTAATTGGGGATGATTATTATATTCTTTTATCTAAAATCAGTCATACTAGTACTTACCATTACTTTTTCTAGCATTTACTCAAGTTTACAAAGTGTCTGTACCATTTCCTCTTCTTGAGCTATTTAAGAACAGGACAAGCAGATATCTTTAGAGGTCATTAGATCAAATAGCAGATGGATAGATAGTTATGTCACATTTGGTAGAACACCTCCTAAATCACTGCTACACATTCATTGGCACATGCCCACAAGCATGCCACATTGTCAATGTGCAGTAGACTCATCCTACATCCATCCGAGCAAGAGAAAAATAGGCATATAAATAATTTCTTTCTTTCTTTCTTTTTTTTTCTTTTTAGTTCTCATTATATGCCAGGCGCTTTTAGGTACTATACATGTATTGTCTCTTTTAGTCTTCACAATGGTTTATTATGTCGTTACTATTATGGTTTTCATTTTTTAAGTTGAGGTATAAATGTTAAGTATAAATGAAGATAAGCCACTTGCCCAAGGTCACCAGGTGGTGTAAGGAAAAGTCAAGACCAAGACTTTAACCCAGGCTTGGCTAATTCCAACGCACAAGCTCTTATGTAGCAGGATTTTTGTGAAAGGGAATGAAAACTTATAGGAAAAGTTCTCAGCCCTAAGCTTGGCTCATCACAACAACATTAAATGGCAGATATTATTATTATCATATTTTCTGATAGAATGGATTTAGGTAACTGGCACAGAAGTTGAGTCTCATTGCTCAAAGCCCCAAATCCTGTGAGTGGCAAAGCCAATATGGAAACTCAGAAGGTCTTGGGAAGCTAAGGTCCCCAAGTGGCTCTGTCTGAAAAATTACTGTCAACTGCCGTCATAGGAATCATCAGTGATGCCCAACAACTGTTATTTACATAAGGCAAACAAATATAACAGAGATAGAAAAGATGGCACATCTCATGCAAAGATGGCATTCTTTTGCATGAGAGAAGAGATCCTTCAGAATTACGCTGACCAGTAAGGCTGGCCTGGTCACAATTAGGAAGTAAAAAAACTTTGAATAATTCTGTAAGTTTGTACTCAGGACTTTCTCATGACAACTCTATCCAGTAACATCGTGGTTTTAACCTGTTGGTCACTGACTTTGCTTCCCCAGGCCAGAGGGTTCACATGTACTCTACTCCTCAGAGTCCTGTCCACTCTCTGTGACAAGGATGATTTTCTGGTGGATGATTAGTTGGCCAATGTATAATTATCCCTCTTGAGTAGCAAAAGGTTTTGGCCACCTTAATGAGTCGTAGAGGACAATAATTCACCTTGACAATCTAGAGACTAGCTCTGGTCCAGGGAGACTTTGATTGCCTGACACAGGTAGGCCCTGCCTTTCAGAGAGGCTACATTATCCCCCTTGGTCACAGGGCCTTCAGGAAGGACAGAAGAACAGCAAACGCACAGAGCATACACTAAAAGCTGGTCACAGTAGCTTCAGCAAGAGCCTTTGGCATTTTATCAGAAACCAACATGAGTATTTCTAAACACTGCCTTGAGAGGAAGGGTGGTTATCCATGATGCTTAGAGTGTGGGTTATGTATTATAACTGGATAGAGAAAGTTCACCTTCATGTTCTTCCCAGATATTTCCTTACATCTCCAATACATCCTATTACAGAGATCCACCAGTGTTTTCAAAACCCTTGAAAATACTTAGCAGGGCAACAAGAAGCAGGAAAACAAGAGCAGGGCATTCTGTCACATGGACTCATATGGACAGAAATTGCCAATTTCTTCTGATATTAATTCTTCTTTTCCCTGTATTTTTTTTTCCTTTTGAGAAACACAAAATGCGAGCAAGCATACTTTTGTTATAAAGAAAGGCCTTAAACAGGAAGTTTGAAGAGCACATAACATTTTTTCCAACCTATTATAGATGCAGGCTTGCTCCTATGAAGAAGCACACGGATCGTGCATAACTTTGAAGTAGGGGAAAAAATCTTCAAAGATTATCTTTAAACACTCTGAAAATATGCTTCTGTAAATAATTCAGCAATTTAAAAAATCATAGGAAATTCCAAAGATACAAAAATTATAATTAATGTGGTTTTAAGAAATGAAACTATCAGCCCTGTCTGAGAGATCAGATTTTACCCACTATTCCTCAGCTCAATTCATATACTTAATTTAATGTAATTAATGCTACAATCCATTATATCAACTGGTATATAAGATATCTGGCCAGTGCTTTGTACAAGTCTTTCCATTTCATTTCTTCAATAATTCAATGCAGTATATTTTGGGCTAAATATATCATACAGTATGTTTACTCACTTATTTTATTTCAAAAAGAATTCATCCATTTTAAATAATAACATTAAAACTTACCTCTCATTTAATTGCTTTTGTGGGGGTTTCTTAATGAAAATAATATTTGCACAAATACCATTAACATTTATTGAGCTTTTACTACGTACACTTAGTATGGTAAGCACTTTACCCATATTACTGCATTTATAGTCTTCACAATAGACCCATAATTTAGGTACAATTATTATCTCTATTTTAAAAATGAGGAAACTAAATAAAAGAGAGGATAAAAAACTCAATCAGGGCCACACAGTAAATGGCAGAGGCAGTCGATGAACCCAAGTCTAACACTCAAGTCCATGTTTTGCAAGCACTATGTTACAGCACTTTGGAGGAGGAATAGGTCATGCACTACATGCAGTGTGCTGTAACACTGAAAATATTTTGTCTTTATGTCACAGAGTAGTTTACATATTCTTCAAATTGGGATGAATTATGTTTAATAACTTTTGACTATAGTTGTAACTGTGTGACTATAGGCATCTCATAGAAGGTGAAAAATTCACTCAACCATCTTTGCACCCAGTTGACTTAATATCAAATATTTAAAAACATAAAAAATGTTTGGTTGACTGAGCAGATGTTTACTCTCTACCTTAGCATGCAGCGTCCCATCTTGGTGTAGACAATTTCCAAACCATACAGTTTTAGAATTGAAGATGGACTTTGCGTAGGACCTCCGTGATTATATTTTCTAACATGCAACTTCAGCACATAAACTGATAAATGTGTGCTTGTGGTGGCTGATAAAACAGAATATATGAAGCTAGAACTAGCCGAGAAATCAGAAACTTCTGCTAGCCATTCATAAGCCTTTCTCCTTTATAATATGTGGGTCCCCATGTAAACACGAAGGAGTAAGTGACTTCACAATAAAGAAGGAATTGCCTTTTGTGGCCTATATAAAGTCTTTGCAGAAGTGGTCAAATACCGACTATGCAGAACTCAACCTGTTTTTGATATTCAATTGACAGTCAAGTAGGGACCATTCCCTTTTAACAAAATAGAAGCAGCGAGAGAATGCCTTGCTCTTATATTTATCAGCATTTTCTCATTCAGTATTCTCAAGGCACATACTCCACAGAAGCAAGTTTAGAGATTTTATTTAGAGACCACATTATTCAAGAGTAACCATGGAGACAAGTGTAACCCCAGTTATAGAACACCTGTCCTACCCAACTGAGCACTGCAATATTCTGCTAGATTCAGTTTAGGAAGAACAAGCTGTTTATTCACCATCAGTGTGGTAACCAGAGCATTTTTTCCGGTAGTAATTATAAATTTGTACTTAACTATTTATAACATCTACTCAGTTCTCTTTTCTTACCTTCAGTACATGTTTTAAAGAAAATTGGCCAAGCAATGGCTGCAGTGACTGCTATTTAGATAGGTGAACACCGTGATCTAATATGGTTTATGTCGTATAATGTCTTCAGTGAACAAATCTAACTGCTTGGTTTCATCTGCCATTACCCACTTGGCACATATATCACACCGTACTAATACTAAGTTCAGCAAAGGAAAAACACATTGTGTCCAAGACTCTCTGAGAAATAAAACCAGAAATAATCTAAGTTGGTGGCTTACCATGGATGCTCCAGATGTCTAGATGAGGGCTTAGGAAGAGGGCCCAAAACAATTTCCCAATTTGAAGCATGGCTGGCAGTATCTTCATCTCCTGTGTAGATCAGGGATGGAAAAACTGCTCAAGTAGGAGGCTGCCCTTCTTTCTCTGAGTTCTCCAGAGTTGAATCAAGTTACCTACCCCAGTGGCATCTCTGAAATAATAAAAAGAAAATAGAGAGGAGGGGGAGAGGACAGTAGGAAGAGCCCAAATGATTTTGTGAAACACAGTGAACAGAAAGACGATGTGGTACTCTGTTATGTGGTTTTTGCTTCTTGGCAAATCAGCCGCTCACTTTCAAATACTCTTGATCTGCAAAGCAGTTCAGTCCTTAACTTCTCCTTCCGCTCCACCACCCATTTGCCTGCCCCACCTTGAGGTTTTTCTCCATTCTACATTGAGTGAAATGAACAATTAAACTTTAAAGAAATCTATATATTGTTGTAATCTTTAGGTTGAGATTGTAATCAAATCAAGGTCAGAAAATTCATAATAAAAGTACCCATGGTAAGTACACATTTTTCCCCTTTCCATAGCTTGTGATTATGAAACTTCTTTTATGTAAAAGATTTTAGATTTTTTTTTCCCTCCCTGAACATCATGTCTCTGTAAGATGAGAAGGCTTATTGTCATTAAACTGAGTAAAGACTTATCTGAGGTTATGGAGAAAATGAGTGACAGGATGTGCTTCCTTAACAGAAGAGGGAAGAACCGCATTTTAAAATGTGCAGATACCTATCAATGGAACAAGATCGTCTCGTCGCTGGTACTGGCTATATGTTCTCTGTAAATAATAAAGTTCTGAGCTAAAGGATATCTTGAATATCAATGAAAGGAAACTTCCATTTGTGACATTTTTCATGCAGTAGTTGTCTGGATATTGTAGAATAGAAACAACAAGGAAGAAATAGGAAAGTTCAAGATCACATAGCTCAAGGTTGCATGGAATTGTTTTCTCCAAGGCCTCTTTTAGGTGGAAATTTGAATCAAATCAAGGTCAGGAAATTCATAATAAAAGTACCTATGATAAGTACATATTTCTCCCCTTTTCGTAGCTTATGATTATGAAACTTAGTTTAGCTTTATAATTACAGGAGTGAATTAAATTTACCAATCTTTGAGATGCCAAATGTGAGATCTAGGTTTGTGGTATTTGTGGTCATTAATAGAAGTTGATTTTGTAAGCATTTCCCTCAGAGTTAATGACTTTCTTACAAGACCAATAGTGTTAAGTATATAAAGTTTAGGGAAAAAGTATGTATTCATTGATTCAAATGAATAATGTGCTACAGTTGGAGATAAAAGATTGAATAAGTACCTGGTGCTAATTTTAAAGAACTTGTAACTTCCTCACATCGGCTTTTAGTGTTGGGATTTAAATATTCATCTTTTCAACCACATGTAGTATGATATAGAGCAACTATACATAGCCTCTTAGAACTTTCATTACTGATCAAGTCAACATTCTAGGAAAGAGCACTTACACAACTCCTTCCTTTTCCTGTGTTAGGGGCAGCTGAAGCAAAGCTCATTGTCTCTTTAAAATAGATCTTCAGGTTAAAAGCCATAAATCATAAGTCAAGGATTTCAGAATATCATTCTAAACCAGAGAGAAGTCATATTAACTGTGTTTATCTCAGATTACAATCTTGGTGATTCAGTATTTTAAATATTTTCTTACAAAAAAAATTCATGCTAACTTCAGAAACTTTGGAAAAAGCCTCATATAACATCTAATGTATTTTAGAATAGTACTTTTATCAGTATGCCTGACTTTTTATCCCTCCACAGATGGAGTCCTGAGACCTTCTCTGCAGACAAAACCTTACCTCAAAATCTGACTATCTTCAGTCTAGCAAAGAGGAATTGAAAGAAGTCAGACTCAGAAGTTTGTTAGCTCGGTAACAAGTTAATCTTTCAGTTTGTACCTTATTTAGTAACTAAGCTCTCTTGATCCCTGTTCCATAATAGTCATGTACTATTTGATCATTAAATTATAATTTTCACTTAAATGTGAAAATTTAAAAAGTTTATTACATTCTTAAAAGTGATTGCATTGCATATGGGAAACAATTTAAAAAACATAAACCTATCACCAATTTTATGTTGAAAGACAAAAAAAGTAACACAAAATTTAGTGTCTTCAAACTCTCTTTGCAAACATCTCAGATACTACTTGGAGGGAAAATTTTTCAGTTCACTTACAGACTGAATTGCTTTCATGGATTGTGAAGCAGCTACATTTCCTGCAATATTTTCCTGCATGTAACTACAGAACCATTAATCACTAAACAAGATGCAGGGTCCTAGAAAGGTGTTACTACTGATGTTAGACAACATCAACCCCAGAGAGATGAATCTTGGTTCTGATATTTTTAACTTCAAAAAAAAAAAAAAAAAAAAAAGAATTCCATAGCTTCTAACAGAAATGTAGTCCAGTATTTAAAACTCTTGACATTCTTCTACATGGTAGCCTCTCTTCATTAATGTTATTATTAGTACTGGTTTCTATACATGACTGTACTATAGAATTGGCATGGGAACTTTTTATAAAAGGACTGAAATAGCTGGATCCTGTTCCTATTGAATCAGAATTTCTCAAAGTGGAGGCCAGTATCCCTATTTTTAAAAGTCTCCAAAGGTGATTTTGATACAGTTGGTTGAATAGATATTTGAAAACCAGTTGTAAGATGGCAAAGGGTATAAACTTTTGAGTCATAAAAGATATGGTATCAAATCCTTGTCACTTACTAGCTATAAAACTTTTAACAAGATTTTAAATTTTAAGAATTTAATTATAAATCTTTAGGGTCTGTGGTAGACAAAGAGATGCACCTCTCAGATCCCCTTCATTCATGTATTTGCTGTTCACTGTGGGGAATACAGCAGGCAGACTTCCTGCAGGTGAAAATTCCATCAAGGTCAGCTCAGCTGAGAGCCCACTTTGACCAAGGTCATGCAGGTTGACCAAGGTCATGACAGCCTACATCTAATGATAGAGCAAGAAAATTGCATAAAGTTCTGGCCTTTTGATGACATGGAATGCTGATGGGCAACACTTGCTTCAGAACTCTCAGTTGAGTCAGCCACGGATATGTCAGGTCTGTGTCACAGTTTAATTGTTTCTGCTGCTCCCTTCCTTTCAAAGGTGTGGATTCTAATCTATTTCAGTGTCTTCTTCCAGAGAACCAAACCTGTTCCATATCTCAATTTCCTCTTCTGTAAAACACAGACAGTAATAATACCTGTTATGTTGGTTAACTGAGGTGATGTATGAAAAGTGATCAGTAAATTGCATCTACATTTATTTTCAAACCAGTGAAATAAAGTGGGCTTCTATTTGAAGAAGATGAATAACAAGTTGAAAACCTCTGTTTGCTAATCAGAGTCATTATTGCATAGAGATGAAGACTTTGAAGCAAATGTCATAATAAAACTCTAATTAGCAGAGGAAGAAGACAGATTAAAGATGGTTGAAATATAAGGATGGATCAGCCCCACAAAGCCTAAGACAGCAACAAGTTTTTGCCTAGCTTTTTTAGGTACACTCTTGCTTCATATTACTGAGAAAGTGACTGTAAGCCAAGGGGTGGGGTAGGATATCAATATGACTCATTTTCAGTTTTTGGGGAACAAACACACATATACACAATTCCTGTTCAGAAAAGAGGAGAAGGGAAACATAGGTAGCCACTGGTCAACAGCCAAGGAGCCCTGCTGCACTACTGGCTGATATTTCTTAAACGACCCATGTAATAGCCCCAGCCTCTTCCCTAAGATTCTTTCTAGTTTTTGAAAATAAAGTACACTGGAAAGCAGATTCCGAGGCAGAGGTAAACATGCAGGAAGTTTATTAAGGAGTCTACCGAGGATCATTAAGTTTGGAGCCAGAGAAGAGAACGGGATTGAACAAAGGGCAAAAGGAGAAATCAGAGGTGATGCTGTCTCAGAAAGGCCTCAGAAAGGCAGAAGGTCTTGAAGCTGGGTTGACCATTTAGAGTAGTCTTGAATTTGGCCAAGGAGTTCAGGATTTTTTGTACCTGCATTGACCAGTATAGGCTGTGTCCAGGAAAAGTAGTATGCAGTTGGGTAAGAGAGCTCTCCTCAGCAGTGGGAAATTCACAGACAAGACTGACAGATGAGGGATCTCAGCCAGGAAAACTCCCAACATCTGAGGGAAATAAATTCTTCAGTCCTAAAGAGGAACTGTATGGTGCATCATAGCCTCCACTATACTGGTCTTCTTTCTTTTATGATCACAGCTAAGTAGACATTAGGGAAGACAGCTTTGGGGCGAGGCACACACTTATTATATCATACTGCTTCCTGTTTGTGCAAATTAAGGCCCATGTACAGTTTGGGTGTTTAATAGTCACAAGCTTTTATAAGCTAGTTAAGGGTTCTCAAAAATATGGTAAGATTTGTGTCTATTATCTTTGGTTATGTTTCATGCACAAATAAGCGCAGTTAAAGATTTTGTGTAAGTTGGGTGTGGTGGCTCACACCTGTAATCCTAGCACTTTGGGAGGCTGAGGCAGGTGGATTGCTTGAGCTCAGGAGTTTGAGACAAGCCTGAGCAAGAGTGAGAACTGTTTCTACTAAAAACATAAAAACTAGCCATGCCCTGGTGTGGGTGCCTGTAGCCCCAGCTACTCAGGAGGCTGAAATATGAGGATCGCTTGAGCCCAAATAGTCTGAGGTCGTTGTGAGCTATAGTGGTTCCATGACACTCAACCCCAGGGCAACAGAGTGAGCCTCTGGATGAAAAGAAAAACATAAAATAAAGAGTTTGTACAGTCGTGGATTATTCAACCAAAATATATATATTTACTAGCCACTATTCTCTGCCCATCTTCCAGGTCCTATTTTTATGACAGCTACCCTGAGTCTATTTGAAATAGGATTGGGTGGGAGGGTAATTCTTAATCTCATCTTTCTCAGTGAGTTAGCTACCATTGTCAGGCAAAGAACTCCCATCACACCTTTTTGAAAAAACTTGGTGTCAGAAATTTATCTCCTTCAAAGGCTACAGGATTACAGTTAAGGTTAAGAAGCAGCAGCTTTGTAAAAAATATAAACTTTATTTTTAGAACAGTTTTAGGGTCCATAGCAAAATTGAGTGGAAAGTACAGAAAGCTCTCATACAGTCCGTCCTCTGAAACATGTACCACCTCTTCCACCATCAAAATTGGCACCAGAGTGGTTCATTTGTTACAACTGATGAACGATGTACATGGATATAACATCATATTTTACATGAAGGTTCACTCTTGGTATCATATACATTCTATGCATTTTGGCAAACATATAATGATATTTATCCCCTGTTATAACATCATAAAGAATTGTTTCAGTGCCCTAAAAATCCTCTATGCTCTGCCTATTTATACCTGTTCTAATCCCTGGTAACCACTGGTACCTGGGTATTGTTCATTGATATCATCTCTATAGTTTTCATTTCCCCCCAAATGTCATATAGTTGGAATCATATGAAGCCTTTGCAGATTGGCTTCGTTTGCTGAGTAGCATGCATTTAAATTTCCTTTGTGTCTTTTCATAGCTTGACAGCTCATTTCTCATTAGCAGTGAATAATGTTCTGCTGTCTGGATACACAATAGTTTATAATCAACTACTGAAGGAAATCTTGCTTGCTTCTTGGCAATAATGAATATGCACCTATAAACATTGGTGTGCAAGTTTGGGAGAGAAATAAGTTTTCAAATTATTTGGGTAAGTACCACAGTTGATTTTTTTTTTAACTCTACAAGATCCCAAATTACTAAAGGCTCAGTCTACTTAGATTACAGACTACAGACACGTAGCTAGTGTTATCCCTTCTACATCCAGTTTAAATTAATTCGTATCTTGTGGGACTTTGCTGAAAGCACAAAAATCAATCTGTACACAATAACACTTTGAATCTGTTTTACCATTTTGGCTAATATCACAGGGTTAGACAGCAAGGTTTTACCATTTAAGGACCACTGGACATCATATAACTAAGTCCATAAGCTTTCTGATCTGAAAAATCTAAGTTCTTAGCATCTTTCTCCCTACTTCCTTCATTAAACTAAAGCCAAAATTTAGATTGTGATGTTCTCTGTACACAATCCTGGTAAAAAGGACTATATTTCAGATCCAAGAATCATCTCTAGCTAGTTTAATCAGAAAAGGTTCCTTTCAAATTTCTTAAAGTGCCAGGAAATAAGCTTAGATGCCACATGAGTAGTAATACAGCAAAGAGAAATGTCCCAACCATCACAATAGGGGTGCATTAGCAAAAATCATGTTGGTGCCACTATGTTCAATATGTGTGAAGCCAAAGACCAAATCTTCACCATTACTGCTATAGGAAAAGCAAAGCAAAACAAAACAAAACAAAAAACTTCCATGGCAGTGCTATGAGAAAAGTTACATGCCTCATGATGTCCATTTCCATGTTCCAAGTTTGCCTTCAGAAGTTGTCCCATGAAGAATTCTACTTGTAAGGGAGTCTGGAGAATGTCATCCTTAACTTACCTGCCTGCAGAGTTACAGAAGATTTAAGGATAAAAAAGAGTTGGAGTTATACAGAGGAATGGCTCTCAAACAGGAGTAATTTTGACCCTCAGGGACATATGGCAATGTCCAGAGATATTTTTGCTATCACAATTGAGATAAGGGTCACTACAGCATATAGTAGATGGAGGCCAGGAATGCTTCTCAACACCCTACAATGCACAGGAGAGACCTCAAACTAAAGAATTATCCAGCCTAAAATGTCAATGATGAAAGGCTAAGAAATTCTATTTATTTTGAGCCAGTCAATTGTATTTATCTCAAACTCCCTCATCAGATTGGGAATCCCTGGTGGCAGTGGGGGCCCTAAAATTCATTTCTGGAGATTCATGAGCAGATATCTGCACTCCATAGAGTCTTACTTTAAGTACTAAAGCAGCACACACAAAAAACAGATAGAGACTATGTTCTCTGACCATCTGACTTTCAGGCTACCACTCGCTTCCTCCTTGCACTGTGTCACTTCACCTTGGGACTGAGAAAGATTTATAAGAAGTATAAAACTCTCTTCTCTTTCAGTCCAAACTTGAAGAGATTGAGCAAATTCCTTTATCAGTTTCTCGCCAAACCCATTTCAAGTTCTGTTTTCGACTGCACTCTACCAGAAGCAACCCCCAATTCAAAGATCTGAGTGCAAATAGTTTATTTGGAAGTGCTCATAAAAGGGAAGGAAGCTATTAATTGATTAGTTTTCTAGCCGTGGATAAGACAATTAATCCCTATCTCTAAGACTCTGAGAGCCAATTTTGAACACATGCTTCAGTCTTCCCAGTCAAGGGCTAAGGAAGGTGGTCCATTTATATATTTTATTAGTTTCCTAGTGCTCCTGTAACAAACTACCACAAATGTGTTGGTTTAAAATAACACAAACACAATAAAAAAAAAACACACAAACTTCACAGTTCTAGAGATAGGAAGTCCAAAATGGGCTAGAGACAAGGTGACAGCAGAGCCGAGTCTGGAGGCTGTATGGGAGAGTCTATTCCATGTCATTTCCTTTTCAGTTTCTAGTGGTCATCTTCATTCCTTTGCTGGTTTTTCCTTACTATTTCTTCAAATCCAACAGCAGGGCATGTTCAAATTTCTCTCTGACTATGATCTCTTTCTTCCACTTTTAAGGATCCATGAGGTAAGACTGAGCCCATCTGGATAATGGAAAACAGTTTTCCATCTCAAGTTCATCACCAAATCACAACTGCAAAGTATCTTTTGCCATATGAGTTGACTTATTTAGATTTTGGGGATTAGGCATCTTTGGGTGGGCCATTATTCTGTCTACTGCATAGATGTTCTCTTATTAGTCATTAGTTGAAGACTGATTCCAAGGGGAGCATCAGCACATCAGCCTGATTCTTAGGTAAACAAAACAGGCTCTTATAGCCAGGGAAAGCTCTTAGGCAAAGAAATGTGTTATCAGCAATTGGAAATTGGGAAATGTGCAGCAAAGTGGTGAGGGTGAGAGATATAGGTAGAAATCATACACTATCTTCTGCAAAAGACACAGACAACTTTTTAAAAAACCCTGTTTTGTTTTAAAAGAGGGAGGAAGAAAGGGTGGGAGAATAAAAATCACAGAATCTATGCAAAGATAACATTTATATGTAAGAAAAGGTTTATATAAATGTATGAAAGCAAGCCACTATATTTCTGAATTCTATAAATAAAAGAGAAATACAACCCTAAAGAAACTTTCTCCCTTTGAAAGATTTATTGAAAGAAACAGAATATATTATACAGAACTTTGTGTTGTTAATATGATTCAAGAGTTCATTGTTCCTTTTTGGAAGACAGTGGTGGCAGCAGCATAGTTTTTTAATCTTTCTAAATGCTCACATCCAAATAAATAGGTCAACTATGCAGCACTTAAATCTTTATAAAATGATTGTGAGAATTAAAGAATTGTACATGTAAAAGGCTTAGAACAGTGTTTGGAGCATAGGTAAGCTATAAATAAATGGTAGATGTCTGTTATTATAAACACTATTTTATAACTGTCAACAGATCAAGAACCATTTACATTTTTAAATAACATTTACAAAAAGATTTTTTAATTGGGTAACTGGACACAGAACACAAAATATAAGCAGATGAGGAAGTTACCAACAGGCATAAAAATTCAGGTACTTATATGTGCATCATCCTCTGTGCAAAAGGAAGTACAGGGATGCGATGTACCATTTAAAAGACCTGAAACAAAAGAACTCTCAAAATAGCTAAGAGGAACTCATGGAGGCACACACTGGGCCAAATAGAAACAGCAGCTGAACCTGGGAGGAGTGTGCTGCTCCATTAGCAAATAATCACAGGAGCCTGCTGTGAGAACCACAGGAGCTAAAGAATTCAAGTCCCTGTGAATCTTCAAAACTGAGCCAGCAGGACTCTACACTGTGTAGAAATTTCTAGGAGTGGCATCAAAGCAGAATATGACAGACATGACAAAGAACAGGCTTTTAAAAGTAGTAGAGGGGGAAATAGTTCAAAAAGTAAACCACAATATTTTTTAGTTCTATAATGTTTAACTCTATTTATTTGTCAATTATACCTGAATAAAGCCGGCAAGGAGGAAGAAACTACTGGGGGTGTAAAAAAAACCATAAACACATTTTAAGAGAGGTTATCTATGTATTACTTTTCAAAGTTGAATTGAATTATGGTACCAATGTGTAGTATGACATTTGATCATAGATGGCATTAATCAAATGAATGCTAGAATCACCATGTGAAAAGCATGAATAGGATAGCTTTTGCTCTTAAAATGTGTATACATTTTTGCCGGACTGTCTGTATACACGTAGTTTAAATAGGATTATAATAAAAATACAACATATCCAAATTTGTGGATATAGCTAAAACAAGTGCTTAGAGATAAATTTGTAACTTTAAATGCTTTTTTTTATAAAGGAAGAAAGGTCAAAAATCATAAGCTAAGTTTAGAGTTCAAAAAGCTAGCAAAAGAATAACAATGTAAACCCAAAGTTACAGAAGGAAGAAATAAAGGTAAGAGCAGACACATGTACATGAACAAAATAAGAAAACAGTAAGAAAATTATCAAGGGCAAAAGTTCATTCTTTGAAAATATTAACATAATTGATAAAATGTTAGCTATAAAAAAATTACCAATATAAGAAGTGAAAAGAACCCCATAGATCCCACATGTATTAAAAGGATAAGAAAATATAATGAATAACATTACACAAATTTGACATCTTAAGTGAATGAGAAAATTCTTTGAAAAATATAACTAACTAACATAAACACAAGGAGGAAACAGAAAATTTGTATAAGCCTCTGTATACTTAGTGTATTAAAGAAATTACATCTGTCATCAAAACCTTTCCAGAAAGAAGACTTCTGACCCAAGTAGTTGCTTCTAGTGGATTCTGTCATAAATTTAAGAAAGAAAAACACCAATTTTACACAAATCCTATCAGAACATAACAGAGAAAGACAAATTTTCCACCTTGTTTTACAAGGTCAACACATCCAGAATATCAAAACTTGACAAAAATATTGCAAAATCATGAGAGAAAGAGAAGGAAGGGAGCAAGAAAGGAAAATTATATACCAAAATACCTAATGAACATAGAAGCAAAAGATCCTTTAATAAAATATTAGCAAATCAAATCCAGTAATAACAAAATGCATAATGTATAATAATAAATAGGGTGCAAGATTGGCTTGGCATTCAAAATCTTGCAATCTTGGCAAGAATGCAAGATTGGCTTGGCATTCAAAAATTAATCGATGTAATTTATAAAATATTAGTAAAACAAGTAGAAAAGTATATGTTAATTTCAATAGGGTAAAAAAATTGGACAAAATTCAATGTTCATTCATAATAAAAGCTCTCACTAAATTATCCATAGGAGAGACCTTTCTCAATCTGAGTAATATTGGTGTCAAGAACTGGAAAAGTTCTGAGATTTTATTCTACTTGGAGGTTAACAAATTATCCTATTGCAGGTTCAATGATGCTGGCAGGAGACAAGACTCTTGGATCAGCTCTAAAGGACAGCTTATTAGCACATTTCTCGGAGAAATAGCAGTAACGAGGATACCATCATTTTTTATGTCTGTTTCCCAAGCCCCAGTTTGCAAAGAGGAACACAACAAGGGCCAGTTGATGCCTATATATGAGTCGTTTGCAGTACTAAAATGAAACTCTGAGCTTAAGGAACCAAAATATCTCTATAATGAACAACAAACAAACATGCCTGACTTTTGCCCCCAGAAGGAGACATTATCTTTATGACACTGTATAGTAAATAAACCTTTCCTTTGATTTTCCCGGGAGACACAGTATCTTTTAAGGCTCTTCACTATAAAATATCCTGAAAAGATAGTCCAGAACAAAGATATGGTTATGGCATCTGCTCACAAGACATACAGCAACATAAGAGCACAAAGAATTGTCTCCCAACAGGCATCTACATATATCCTCTAGCTAACATTAAATTGTTTCCTAATTTAATTATTTAAATTAATATATATCCCTCCCAACAGGGATCCACATTTACCTCTAGATAATATTAAATACCTTTGGCATAAGATCAGAAGAAAAGGAAATATAAAATAGTCAGGCATCGTGGTTGCTACAGTCCAAGCTACTCAGGAAGCTGAGGCAAGAGGATTGCTTGTGCCCAGGAGTTAGAGTATATGTTGTTTTCTGTTTTGTTAAAGATTAGTTGCTGTATGGATGGTTTTATATTTGTGTTCTCTGTTCTGTTCCATTGGTTTTGTACCAATACCATGTTGTTTTGGTTATGATAGTCTTGTAGTTTGAAGTCTGGTAATGTGATGCCTCCAGATTTGTCCTTTTTGCTTAAGATTGCTTTGGCCATTTGGCTCTTTTTTAATTCTAAACAAAGTGCAGGATTATTTTTTCTAGATCTGTAAAATATGACATTGGCATTTTGATAGGGATTGCACTGAATCTATAAATCACTTTGAGCAACATGCATATTTTAATAATGCTGATTTTACCCATCCATGAGCATGATATATTTTTCCATTTGTTTGTGTCATCTACAATTTCTTTCCACATTGTTTCATTATTCGTTTTATAGAGTTCTTTCACCTCCTTAGTATTTTATTTTATTTGTGACTATTGTAAATAATATTGAGTCTCTGATTTGACTCTCAGCTTGACTAATATTGGTGTATAGAAATGCTACCAAAGGCGGTGCCTGGGGCTCAAAGGAGTAGGGCGCCAGCCCCATATGCCAGAGGTGGTGGGTTCAAACACAGCCCCAGTCAAAAATTGAAAGAAAAAGAAAAAAATGCTACTGAATTGTGCACGTTGATTTTGTATCCTAAGACTTTGTTGTATCTATCAATTCCAGGAGTCTCTTGGTGGAGACTTTGGAGTTTTTAGATGTAAGATCATACATATCATTAGCAAGAAGTGATAGTTTGACCTCCTCTTCTCAATTTGGATATTTCCTTCTTCTGCTTGATTGCTCTGGATAGGACTTCTAGAACTATGTCAAATAGAAAAGGTGATAGTGGGCACTCTTGTCTTGTTCCAATTCTTAGTGGGAATGTTTTTCAACTTTTCCCCATTCAGTATGATGTTGGCTATGAATTTGTTATATATGGCTTTTATGATTTTGAAATATGTTCCTTTTATGCCTACTTTGACAGTTTTTATCAGGAAAGGATGCTGAATTTTGGAAAATGTATCTTTTCTGTATCTATTGAGATGATCACATCATCTTTGTTTTTCTTTTGTTTATATGGGGAATCATATGTATTGATTTCTATATGTTGACATCATTAGATCATTACATCACTAAGATGAAGCCCACTTGGTAATGTTAGATTTTTTTTTTTGATGTGCTGTTGAATTTTGATTGCTAGCATTTTATTGAGGATTTTTGCATTTATTTATAAAGGATATTGGTCTGTAGGGTTTTATTTGTTGTTGTTGTGCTCTTTCCTGATTTTGGTATCAAGGTGATACTGGCTTCATAAAATGAGTTGGGATGGGTTCTCTCCTTCTCAATGTTATGAAATAATTTCTATAGTTAACCCTGAACAACACAGGGGTTAGAGGCACACATTCCTCCTCCCCAGGTAGTCACAAATTGACATATAATTTTTCACTCCCTAAAAGCTCAACTACTAACAGCTTACTGTTAACTGGAACCATATGAATAATATATGTAATCAATTAACACATACAGTAGAACCTTCATAGTTGACCATCTCCCTACATTGAGTACTTCCTTAAGTTGACTTAATTTTCATAGCCCAGACATGCACCACATGTAATCAATTGAAGACTGACTTTTATATATTGACCACCTCTGTAAGTTGTATCTTGACCATGTGCATTTTGACACAATATTAATTTGCTGTCTATAACTTAACAGTTTGAGTCCACTCTACACCAAGGGGTAGTAGGTATGAGTTTTGTACCCTTACTTGTCTTATTTTTTCTTTAGTATACTTTTTTGTTTCATGTTTTATTATTACCACATGTTGGATTAGGCCTAACGTCCTACTGTTTATCATGTGCTGTGGAAGATTTTTATTTTTAATGGACTGGTCTGAATTGTAGATACAGGCGAATTACTGAAAAATTTTACAGTGAATTGAGATGTGATGGCCCAAACGAAAGAATTCAAAGAGCTGATGTTGAAGGAAAAGATTGATCTTTACATTTTCTAGAAAGCAGCCGTCAAAGAGAGCAGAAGGTTTTGGTATTAGCAAGACCACAGTTGGCAACATTCAAAAATGTAAACATGAGTACTTAGAGAGAGATGGTAAGGAAAGTGGAGACCTACAGTGGAAAAGAAAGAAAACTTCCCTCAGTAAAGTCAATGAAGCCACATTAAATTTGTTCAAACAAATGAGGATAAAGTTGTATCTTTACTGGGCCAATAATCCAAGAAGTGGCTAAAAAATTCACAAAGGAATTCAGGACAGCAGATTTCTAAGCATCAACTGGTTGGCTCAAGAAATTTAAAATGCAATATGAGATATCTCAGAAAGTCTTGTGTGGTGATCCAATGAAGTTCCAGTAGAAGTTGTAAAAGAGTTCATCAGAAACTCCCAGACTTCATCAGAGGTTTCAAAGATGATGATATGTTTAAAACTGAAGAGTGAGACCTCTTTTTCAAGATGACATCTGACAGGAGCCTTATCATGAAAGGTGACATATGAAAGAGTGAAAAACTTTCCAAAGAATACTTCACAGTTCTGTTTTGCACTAATTCAACCAAACAGAAGCTAAAGCCCTTGCTGAATGGTTAACTGGTCAACCCATGCACTTTCAAGAACCTGAAGCCTGAAGACCTCCCCATCACTTAGAGATAAAATAAATGTACCTGGATGGCTTGTGCCCTATTTGACAAGTGGGTAAGTGGTATTAACTAAGAAATGAAGAAGAACGGGTCTGCTCTACTGACAGTAGACAACTGACCTGGCCACTTGCAAGCGAATCATCTCACTAATATGACTCTGAAATTTCTACCTCCAAACATGACCTCAAAAATCCAATCTCTTGGCCAAGGCATCATCAGAACATTTAAAATGCACTACTTAGCCCAGCTTCTGTAGTGGGTTATTACCAAAACACAAACCTGTGGTCCACCTGTGGAAGCAACTTCATTCAGTGCATCAAGTCTGGATACTGCCTTCTGAATCAGTTCTGCTTAGAATAAATTTAAGCCAGAAATTACACAGAAGTATTTGAGGAAAGTTGGGTATGTCACTACCCCAAAGCACAATGTTTTAGCCCTAGCCCAATCAGACAGTCCATCTCCCAAGGAGTAGATTTTAAAGATTTTGTTGCAATGGAGGATGAGGTGGGAAACTATAATGTTTCTGACCCAGAAGCAATTTCCAAGCAATACCAATTAAAGTACAGAGCAGTGTAAAAGTGTTAGCAGCTGGTAAAGTAGAAATAGCAAGTGAGGATGACACAGAATTCAGAGACTCTAAAAGAAGAGGATGTCAGGCATCTGATAATATAGTTGAAGTCTGTGGGAAAATGCCCAGGCATGCTGAGTGGTATAGCCAGCACTGGGAGTGCTTTCTCCATTTGTGTTTGTATAATCAGAGACCAAGATTGATTCTTTTTTAGAAAGAATAACTAAACCATGAGAAAACAGTGAATGTATTGATTTTGTATGATACCGTATATATGATTTTACTGTGTTTTGATGAAGTATGATTTTGTATGATATTCTGTAATAAAAGCTGCATAAGAAAGTAAAGTACATGGGCATATCAGTACAGTAGGCCTACTTCCTTATGTTTACCTCCTCTGTACATTGACCAGTTTGCTACAGTCCCTTGAGCAGTCAACTTACAGAGGTTTGGTAAGTTGTTATAAGAGGTTCTGAAAGTTGTTATAAGAGGTTCTATTAGTGTGTTATATATATTATATACTTTTATTATAATTATAAAGTAATCTACAGAAAATTTTATTAAGGAAATCATAAGAAATAGAAATCAAATTTACATTACTGTACTGTACTTATCAATACTGTAAGTTTATGGTTATCTGAAATGAAGGACAACTGCAGCTGCAGACTTCAATTTATGATACGTATCAAGCACAGTTCAGCTTTTTCTTGTAATGTCATGATTTTTCTCTGCTTCTTGGGAACACTTCCAGTATCATCGGTGTCACTTTGTATGTACTTCATGGTGTAACTTAAGGTTGACATACAGTATTACACTAAATGTCATGAAATATATGAAAACCATGAGAAAGTACTTTTTACTGTGATATGCAAGATACTTAAAAGACAGACTGCTCACATGAGATGATTAGCATCACAGCTTACTGTAATAGCAATGGGGTGGCTGTGAAATTATTACAGAAATATAGTAGAAACTATGGTTAAATTTATGCAGTTGATTTAACGTTGTATAAGTTTGATGTGGTTAATTTAATGCTGATTTAGTACTTTACATTTGTTTACACTTCTTTCAACTATGCACTATATATGGTCTGTGTATGAATACGTTTTGATTAATTTTAACTTTTTCTATTTTATTTTACGGTAGTAAATAGTAAAACAGACTAGTATCTATATATATTTTATAGATTTATGACATGCCTTTTTCTTAATTTGTTTGATATTTCGAAGCTACATTGTTCATCTGTGAGTTTTTTCAAACAGCCACAAACCTCCAAAAAATATTTTCAATATATAGAGGGTGTCAAAAAGAGTAGACACATTTTAAGAAAGAAAAAACTATTAAAATTGTAATACTCAATATATATAGATAAGAAAAGATGAAAACAAGTCATCCTGAGCACCTCTTATAATTGTAGAAGTCAAAGTGACTTGAGTATTACAAATTTAATACAGTTTTTTCTTTCTTAAAATGCGTATACATATTTTGAAGCCCTCTGTATTTATTGAAAAAATATGCACATAAGTGGACTGTATGCAGCTTACCTCTGTGTTGTTTAAGGATTAGCTGAATTTTGGGTAAATTGTACAGAAGCCTGAAAATTCATATAAAATACATTTTAAAAGATGAACTAATGATGAATAGAGTTATGGATAAAAGGATAGCTATATTTTTAGTATAGTAAAATGTTAATTGTAGAATCAAGATGGCGAGTGTGTGAATGTTCACTGTAAAATTATTTCAAACTTTGTTGTATGTTGTAAATAAAATGTGGGGAGAAAAGACACTTTCACTTATAATTAAACAAATAAATCAAAAGTTAAGATTTTCTCTTTCCTTAAAGGAATATCAATATTAACATCTAGTATGCTGCCAGTGAAGGAAAAAAAGAGCTTCTTTTCTTTTTACCTTTTATTTATTTATTTATTTTTTTATTGCTGGGGATTCATTGAGGGTACAATAAGCCAGTTACACTGATTACAATTGTTAGGTAAAGTCCCTCTTGCAATCATGTCTTGCCCCCATAAAGTGTGACACACACTAAGGCCCCACCCCCCTCCCTCCATCCCTCTTTCTGCTTCCCCCCCCCATAACCTTAATTGTCATTAATTGTCCTCATATCAAGATTGAGTACATAGGATTCATGCTTCTCCATTCTTGTGATGCTTTACTAAGAATAATGTCTTCCACTTCCATCCAGGTTAATACGAAGGATGTAAAGTCTCCATTTTTTTTAATGGCTGAATAGTATTCCATGGTATACATATACCACAGCTTGTTAATCCATTCCTGGGTTGGTGGGCATTTAGGCTGTTTCCACATTTTGGCGATTGTAAATTGAGCTGCAATAAATAGTGTAGTACAAGTGTCCTTATGATAAAAGGATTTTTTTTCCTTCTGGGTAGATGCCCAGTAATGGGATTGCAGGATCGAATGGGAGGTCTAGCTTGAGTGCTTTGAGGTTTCTCCATACTTCCTTCCAGAAGGGTTGTACTAGTTTGCAGTCCCACCAGCAGTGTAAAAGTGTTCCCTTCTCTCCACATCCACGCCAGCATCTGCAGTTTAGAGATTTTGTGATGTGGGCCATTCTCACTGGGGTTAGATGATATCTCAGGGATGTTTTGATTTGCATTTCTCTAATATATAGAGATGATGAACATTTTTTCATATGTTTGTTAGCCATTCGTCTGTCGTCTTTAGAGAAAGTTCTATTCATGTCTCTTGCCCATTGATATAAGGGATTGTTCGCTTTTTTCATGTGGATTAATTTGAGTTCTCTATAGATCCTGGTTATCAAGCTTTTGTCTGATTGAAAATATGCAAATATCCTTTCCCATTGTGTGGGTTGTCTCTTTGCTTTGGTTATTGTATCCTTAGCTGTACAGAAGCTTTTCAGTTTAATGAAGTCCCATTTGTTTATTTTTGTTGTTGTTGAAATTGCCATGGCAGTCTTCTTCATGAAGTCTTCCCCTAGGCCAATATCTTCCAGTGTTTTTCCTATGCTTTCTTTGAGGATTTTTATTGTTTCATGCCTTAAATTTAAGTCCTTTATCCATCTTGAGTCAATTTTTGTGAGTGGGGAAAGGTGTGGGTCCAGTTTCAGTCTTTTACGTGTAGACATCCAGTTCTCCCAACACCGTTTATTGAATAGGGAGTCTTTCCCCCAAGGTAAGTTCTTGTTTGGTTTATCGAAGATTAGGTGGTTGTAAGATGTTAGTTTCATTTCTTGGTGTTCAATTCGATTCCAAGTGTCTATGTCTCTGTTTTTGTGCCAGTACCATGCTGTCTTGAGCACTATGGCTTTGTAGTACAGACTAAAATCTGGTATGCTGATGCCCCCAGCTTTATTTTTGTTAGTAAGAACTGCCTTAGCTATACGGGGTTTTTTCCGATTCCATACAAAACGCAGAATCATTTTTTCCAAATCTTGAAAGTACGATGTAGGTACTTTGATAGGAATGGCATTGAATAGATAGATTGCTTTGGGAAGTATAGACATTTTAACAATGTTGATTCTTCCCATCCATGAGCATGGTATGTTCTTCCATTTGTTAATATCCTCTGCTATTTCCTTTCTGAGGATTTCATAGTTTTCTTTATAGAGGTCCTTCACCTCCTTCATTAGGTATATTCCTAGGTATTTCATTTTCTTTGAGACTATGGTGAAGGGAGTTGTGTCCTTAATTAGCTTCTCATCTTGACTGTTATTGGTGTATACAAAGGCTACTGACTTGTGGACATTGATTTCATATCCTGAAACATTACTGTATTTTTTGATGACTTCTAGGAGTCTTGTGGTTGAGTCTTTGGGGTTCTCTAAGTATAAGATCATGTCGTCAGCAAAGAGGGAGAGTTTGACCTCCTCTGCTCCCATTTGGATTCCCTTTATTTCCTTGTCTTGCCTAATTGTATTGGCTAGAACTTCCAGCACTGTGTTGAATAGTAAAGGTGACAGAGGACAACCTTGTCTGGTTCCCGTTCTAAGAGGAAAAGCTTTCAGTTTTACTCCATTCAGTAAAATATTGGCTGTGGGTTTGTCATAAATAGCTTCAATCAGTTAAAGAAATGTGCCACCCCTGCCTATACTCTTCAGTGTTCTAATTAGGAAAGGATGCTGGATTTTATCAAATGCTTTTTCTGCATCTATTGAGAGGATCGTGTGATCTTTATTTTTGCCTCTGTTAATATGGTGGATAACGTTTATGGACTTGCGTATGTTAAACCAGCCTTGCATCCCTGGGATGAAGCCTACTTGATCATGATGAATGACTTTTTTGATGATAAGCTGTAATCTATTGGCTAGGATTTTGTTGAGAATTTTTCCATCTATATTCATGAGTGAGATTGGTCTGAAATTCTCCTTTTTGTTTGGGTCTTTTCCTGGTTTTGGTATCAGGGTGATGTTTGCTTCATAGAATGTGTTGGGGAAGATTCCTTCTTCCTCAATTTTTTGGAAGAATTTCTGCAGTACAGGAATAAGCTCTTCCTGTAAGGTTTGATAGAATTCTGGAGTGAAGCCATCTGGACCAGGGCATTTTTTAGTTGGAAGCTTTTTTATTGTTTCTTTGATCTCAGTGCTTGAAATTGGTCTGTTCAGGAGCTCTATTTTTTCCTGGCTAAGTCTAGGGAGAGGGTGTGATTCCAAATATTGATCCATTTCCTTCACATTGTCAAATTTCTGGGCATAGAGTTTCTGGTAGTATTCAGAGATGATCTCTTGTATCTCTGTGGGATCAGTTGTTATTTCCCCTTTATCGTTTCTGATTGAGGTTACTAGAGATTTTACTTTTCTATTCCTCGTTAGTCTGGCCAATGGTTTATCTATTTACTTATTTTTTCAAAAAACCAACTCCTTGTTTCATTAATTTTCTGAATGATTCTTTTGTTTTCAATTTCATTGATCTCTGATTTGATTTTGGATATTTCTTTTCTTCTACTGAGTTTAGGCTTAGATTGTTCTTCTTTTTCCAATTCCATAAGATCTCTTGTGAGATTGTTGATGTGCTCTCTTTCTGTTTTTCGAATGTAGGCATCTAAAGCGATGAATTTTCCTCTCAAAACTGCTTTTGCAGTATCCCACAGGTTTTGGTAGCTTGTGTCTTCATTGTTGTTATGCTCAAGGAAGTTAATGATTTCCTGTTTTATTTCTTCCTTCACCCATCTGTTATTCAACAGAAGATTGTTTAATTTCCATGCCTTTGTGTGGGGTCGAGCATTTTTGTTAGAGTTGAGTTCCACCTTTAGTGCCTTATGGTCTGAAAAGATACAAGGTAAAATTTCAATTCTTTTGATTCTGTTGATATTTGTTTTGTGTCCCAGGATATGATCAATTTTAGAGAATGTTCCATGGGGTGATGAGAAGAATGTATATTCTTTGTCTTTGGGGTGGAGTGTTCTATGTGCGTCTATCAAGCATAGTTGTTCTAGGGTCTCATTTAAATCTCTTATATCCTTGTTAAATTTCTGTTTAGAGGATCTGTCCAGCTCTGTAAGAGGTGTGTTAAAGTCCCCTGTTATGATGGTATTATCAGATGTCAGATTGCTCAGACTGAGTAAGGTCTGCTTCAAGAATCTGGGAGCATTTAAATTGGGTGCATAAATATTTAGAATGGAAATGTCTTCTTGTTGTAGTTTTCCCTTGACCAATATAAAGTGACCATCTTTGTCTTTTTTGACTTTAGTTGCTTTAAATCCACATGTATCTGAAAATAAGATTGCAACTCCTCTTTTCTTCTGAATTCCATTTGCCTGAAAAATTGTCTTCCAACCCTTGACTCGGAGCTTTAATTTGTCTTTTGAAGCCAGGTGTGTTTCTTGCAGACAGCAAATGGATGGCTTGTGTTTTTTAATCCAGTCAGCCAATCTATGTCTCTTCAGTGGAGAATTCAAGCCATTAACATTTATGGAGATAATTGATAAGTGTGGTAGTATTCTATTCGTCTTATTTGGTGAGAGTCCATTGCTTAGTTTTATCTTTTGCATCAGTGTGGAGGTTAGGTTCTATCCTTTGATTTCTGAGTTCTTACTTTGCTGCTGATCCATTGTGGTGGTCAGTGTGCAGAACAGGTTGAAGTATTTCCTGTAGAGCCGGTCTTGTTGTGGCGAATTTCCTCAATGTTTGTATATCCGTAAATGATTTGATTTCTCCGTCAATTTTGAAGCTTAGCTTAGCAGGGTACAGAATTCTGGGCTGAAAATTGTTCTGTTTAAGTAGGTTAAAGGTAGATGACCATTGTCTTCTTGCTTGGAAAGTTTCATTAGAGAAGTCTGCGGTCACGCTGATGGATTTGCCCCTGTAGGTCAACTGGCGCTTACTTCTGGCAGCTTGCAGAATCTTTTCTTTTGTTTTGACTTTGGACAGGTTCATCACAATGTGTCTTGGAGAAGCTCGGTTAGAGTTGAGGCGACCTGGGGTCCGATATCCCTCTGAAAGCAGTGTGTCAGAATCTTTGGTGATGTTTGGGAAATTTTCTTTTATAACATTCTCTAGTATGGCTTCCATTCCTCTGGGGCATTCTTCTTCCCCTTCTGGAATTCCTATAACTCGTATGTTGGAACGCTTCATAAAGTCCCATAATTCTGACAGTGAACGTTCTGCTTTCTCTCTCTTCTTTTCTGCCTCTTTTACTATCTGAGTTATCTCAAAAACTTTGTCTTCTACCTCTGAAATTCTTTCTTCTGCATGGTCTAACCTGTTGCTGGTACTTTCCATTGCATCTTTAAGTTCCATGATTGACTGTTTCATTTCCTTCAGCTCTGCTATATCCTTTTTATATTCTTCATATCGTTCATCTCTTATTTGATTCTGTTTTTGGATTTCCTTTTGGTTATTTTCCACTTTATTAGCAGTTTCCTTCATTGTTTCCATCATTTCTTTCATTGTTTTCAACATGTGTATTCTAAATTCCCTTTCTGCCATTCCTAACATTTCTGTATAGGTGGAATCCTCTGCAGTAGCTACCTCATGGTCCCTTGGCGGGGTTGTTCTGGACTGGTTCTTCATGTTGCCTGGAGTTTTCTGCTGATTCTTCCTCATGCTTGATTTCTTTTATCTGTTTCCTTGCCCTAATTTTCCTTTCACTTCCTCTTGCTCTTTAAGTTCTTGTGCCTGTGGACTAAGGGGTACAGGACCAGAAGGGTGAGAAGGTTGAGGAGCAAAAAAGGGATGAAAGAAAGGAGGACCGAGTGATAAGAAAAAAAAAAGAAAGATAGAGAAAGAGAGGGGGTGGGGATAAGGAATATTGACAAAAAGAAGAGAGGTACAGAAAGAGGGAGACAGGGCAATATAGGTGTACAGTAGGGTACTTTGACACAACCTTAAAAAAACCCACCTTCTGGGTGTGCCCAGTTGGCTGGTTCCCTTGAGGTCAGCAGCTCTTTGCTAACCTGATCAGACACAGTACCCCACCTCCACCAAGTAGAGAGGAAAGACAAAAATGCTATGAATCAAACCAAAACAAGCAAACAGAAAACTTTACGGGGATACAATTGGGTGAAAAACCAAATGATAGGGGTAGAAACACTAGCAAAAATGAAGTTGTAGTTATTAAAAAGGGCAGCAATGGGAAATTATAATTAAACTAGAAAAATTGAGAAAGAAAAAGGGATCTGTATGGAAAAGATTGAAATTAAAAAACAAAAGAACATCAACAACGTCAAAATAAACAAAGAACAAAAAAAACACAACCAAACAAAAAAAAAGAAAAAAATACACAACCAAAAACAAAGCAGTTTGTTTATGTTATTGAATATTGTCTGGGCAACACGTGGTCTTCTGGGGTATGAGATGTTAGTCACAGTTCTGATACGACTGGAGGCTGCTGATTTCTCAAACCCCAGCAGGTAGACACCCTAAATCTCTCTTCAGCCCACTTAAAAGGCACTTTGAACTTGTAAACTTGCTGAGCAGAAGCTTTCCCAGCTTTCTCGCTGGAATCACTGCTGAAGTGGCTATCCACTTACCCAGTGTGCCAAAACCGGTCTCACTCTGCCCCTGAGGGTTAGGGCTGCAAGGCGGCTCAGACCCCACCCTTAGGCTTCTTGGTTGCTGGGTTATAAGCTCCCACCCGTTTCTAGCTCTGCGACCCTGAGGGCGGAGCTTGCCGGGGCAGATCACTGGCAATGGTTCCGTGTGACCCACCGCCAAACACTATTAGCTCCATCTGGCTCAGCGGCTCAGACTGGGGCCCTAGACAACGGCCAAAGTTCTCCACACTCCCGCTCAGGCCTTCCCCAGGGCAGTTCAACTCAGTGCCAAGTCCAAGGACATCAAAACAGTTCACAGGTAAGGCCTTTCTGGTTTGCAGTCTCGCTGCTACTGAACTTACAGTTGCTGGCGGGTTTAGACGGATTGAACACACGTGACCACTTGCCGGTTTTCCACTGTTTTAGTCCTCCTCTTGGGGTCCAGAAGTCTCTCGCTGACTCCCTGTATCCTCATAGGAGTGCTGCTAGGCAGTTCCCACCAGCCCGAGATGCCTGGGGTCCTATCTCCCCAGACTCACGGTGCCCAGATGCAAGGAAGCTGTTACTCGGCTGCCATCTTGCTCCGCCTCCCTTTACCTTTTATTTTTGCTACGGGTATATAAGGTAGTACAACCTATTTGAAAGAAAGCACAGAAGTATTGTGTATATTGAAATGCAAAATGGGTGTTTGACTTTGTATTCTTACTTCCAAGAATGTATTCCAAAGGAATTGTCATATAGTGTGCAAAGATGTATGAAAATAAATATTTGCAGCAGTTTTGATTATAAAAGAAAAATATAAGCAAATAAATGACTAGTTAGTTAATTAATGGAACACCCATACAATTTAATAGTAAGCAACTGTTGTTAAATAGGATATGTACCAATTTATCGTAATGAAGAAAGATGGTCCCAACATATTGTTTAAGAGGCAAAAATTATGGTACAATTCCATTTTTGTAAATGTATGGAAACATCTATTCACTTACTTATATCATAAACAGGTTTATGCATGTATTTAGACATAGAGGAATTATTGGGAGATCAAAATGACAAAAGTCTTAGATCTAAGAGATGGGAATGAAACTTCCTTCTTTGTAATTTTTATAGTGAACAGATAATCCTTTACAAATACACTAGTTATTATCCAAGATTGGGTATGGGGGAGGTGGGGCAGAAGAAAGAGATATAGATTCATAATAAAATCCAGCTGTTTTATATATTTATATAGATTAATCTCCAAAATTTTTTTATGTGATTGTTAATGGGCTGAATTGTGTCACCTATCAAAGTTTCCACGTTGAACTCCTAATAGCCAGTACCTAAAAATATGATTGCTTTTAGAGATAGTTATTAAAGAGGTAATTATGTTAAAATGAAGTCATTAGGGTAGGCCATAATCCAGTATGACTAATGTCAATGTAAGGAGAGGAAATCTGGACATAGGTATTGATAAAGATTCTCCAATCAAACTTTAGTCAGGCTCCCAAACCTTCTCCTAGGCCCACCTGTCCACTTTTTTTGTAAAATCTAGCTTTAGCCAAAACTCTATGTAGTCAGATTAGCAAGAACCTCCTTCTTTCAATAGTTGAAAGTATTTAATTAAATTCATCCTCTACTATTTCCCAAGTCATATTTGATTGCCTTGACCTATCTTCAGCAAGAACCATGTAAGGTTGATTCAGCCAGAACCCTCCTTATCTCTGCTGTTTCCTTTTAGTAATTTTCTACCTGCTGATCCCCAACCTTCTTCATGGACATAAATTCTCACTTGCCTGTGATGTGTTTGGTGTTAATCCCAAACTCTTTTCTCCATTGCAAAATCCCATTGCAATGGTTACTATACCTATTGCAATGGCCTTAAATAAAGTCTTCTTTACTATGCTTTAATAAGTGGTATTGGATATTTTTATTCTTTAATAATATGCAAAGAAAGGAGAACACCATGGGAACATGCAAAAGACTACCTACAAGCCAAGGGAGAAAGCCTTCAGAAGAAACAAAACTGGCTATCACCTTGATATTGGACTTACAGCTTCTAGAACTGTGAGAGAATGAATTTCTATTGTTGCAGTCATCCAGTCTATGGTACTTTGTTATGGCAGCCCTAGCAGATTAATAGTGATAAAAACAAGGATATCAATATATACAACAGTGGCTTTCAAACTTTTTATTACAACTTACAATATAAAATTCATTTTACCTCTCTATCAAGTATATGCACACAAACATATCTGAAACAAAGGTTTCAAAACAAATTTTTGTCTTACTACAGATGAAATCAAGGTATTTTTACTTGTTTTATTATATTCCATTATTTCATATAAAAATTCAGTGACAATAAATGATTTTGCAAGGGATGAATTGGCAAGATACTGAAAAATACTAGATAAGAATTGCTATTATTTGTTAAAAACAAACAAAAAAAAACAACAAAGTTTCCAGTAAACTAGGAACGTAGAAGGATAGAGCTGGAAGGGGCTCTTGGTTTTTTTTCCCAAAAATAAAATTTCATAGAAACATTAATGTGCCAAACAAATAAATGATAATTTGCTTCAGTAGCCAGTGGTGGGTTGAGAACTGAAGCCCTTACATTCCATCCCTGACATCCACAGCAGCACCAAGGAACAGGACTTAAACCGGAATATGTAGTATACTCCTCTCACTTCAGAAAATGACCCTGAGGTGAGGTGAACTGGATGTGAAGGACAATAAAAATGTTAGGAGATTGAGATTGTAAATAATTATAAGCAAAGTTTGTGTTGATCTGCACACGTTATTATTCAGTAAGTGAAGGAGAATCTCAAACATAAAGGAGCTTCATCAATATCTATGTCCTCTGCACATTAAAAAAAAAAAAATCAGAAGAAAATGTGAGAAGTAATGTTTGGCAATTTCACATCTCCAGTAGCCTTATGTACTACTTAAATCTGTGCTGTTCTATTGCCCTCTGCTGACTGCACATAGTATTTGTGGTCTTAAAATCAGAAGTCCTAGTGGTGGTAGTAGTCACAGCAATGGTAATCATTGTCATCCTCATACCATCAGCAACATTGTCAAGGTCAAGCACTGTGCCACATGCTCTACATGCCTTGGCTCATTTAATTAATCCTCCTAACAACTCCATGTCTAGAAAATACTATCTTTGCTTTGTAGGTAAAGAACCTGGAGACTCAGAGGTAAGTAAACCAAGATCACACAACTCAAGTAAAATATCTGAGGATTAAATACTGGTTCCAGAGCTCAGCTCTTATGTAACGTTGACTCTGTCAGGTGTACTGGTATAAAATCAGAATGGTATTACCATTTTGGACATGTTGATTCATTGATTACTAACAATGGAATCACAAAAATGACCTTTATTCTAAAAAGCCAAAAATGAATATCTTCCTTTAATTTTTCCCTCTGAAGAAGGCCTAAAATTTATCAAAGAGAAAAAGTGTACTCCTCATCTGAGAACTCAAGTAAATGTTTCTCAGAGTTTTTCAAAGTGTGTCTCAGGAATCTCAAGCATTAGAATGAAGTGAGATGCTGACTCAAATCCCAGGCACCATAATGTATTTTGGAGATAGAGAGGACAAGACTTGTTGCTGAGAAATAAAATATGTGTTACTGGTGTGAGGTGGAGAGAGAGAGTGAAATCAGTGCTGACTCTTAGAATTTTTGGTTCAGCAACTTGGTGGATAGCAGTGACTTTAACTAAGATGGAAAAGATTGGTAAGAGAAGCATGGGTTTTTATTGTCAGTTCAGTCACGGTACTTGCTTTTTTGGTAGTGGACATAAAGTCAGGCTTTCTGGTTTAGACATGTTATGTTTACAATGCTAAATAGCTACCCAAAATAAAAATGGAAAATAGAGAAAACTATAAAAAGAACCTTGTGACTTACTTTTTTGATTCAGCTGTATGTTTAACATCTATTTGTGTTGTTTCATGTGCTAATTGCTGCATGCTACCTCATAACTGTACTAGTAATAAATGACCAGATTGCTTTCAAGTCCTGCAACCACAAACAACACAGCATGACCATCCTGCTATACACCTTCTTAAAATCCTGTGCATCATTTCTTTACAGTGTTAAGATATACTTAATTTGACTAGATACTGTCAGATTCCTCTTCAAAGTGGTTGTGCCAGTCTACACTCATCAGCAGTGCACAAAGGTTCTCCTATCTTCGCAATTCTTTGAATGCTAACCACCATGCAATCTATTTTTTATCTCATTTTAGTTCATGTATCTCTGATAAGTTTGAGTATCTTTACATACTTGTTGGTTTTCTTCTTCAGTAAATTTCTTATTCATATTTCATCTTTATTCCCTTTTCTTGACAGATAATGGTACATGTTTATGGGAGGAGAGTTATATTTCAATACATGTATGCAATGGGTACTGATGAAATCAGGGCAATTAGTATCTCTATCACCTAAAACATTTATCATTTGTGTTGTGAACATTCAAAATTTCCCTTATAGTTTTTAAACAATAAACAACAAATTATTGTTAACCGCATTCACTCTACAGTGCTTTAGAACACTTTAGAACATTCTTTCTATTTAGGTATAATTTTGTATCCATTAACCAAGCTATCCCTATACTTCCCTCCCCTCAGCCTTCCAAGCCTCCAGTAACCACAACCATACTCTCTACTTCTATGAATTCAGTTTTTTTAAAGTGAAGATGTATGTTTTATCCATACCAACATATTACAGAGCGTCTTACCATAAATTAATGAATCTTGTCATGACAGAGTATAGTGGTTCCATATGAAAGATCATGCAGATCATATTCCAGTTTTTCCATTATGAGAAAAAGATGAATTTCAATAGAACTAATGATCAGCTCTGAGCTTGTTTGATAAATATAAGTTCATTTTATTTTAGCTTCCATATGTGAGAGAGAACATATAGTATTTATATTTCTGTACCTGTTTTATTTAACTATGGCCTCCAGGCTCAACCATGTTGCCATGAATGACCACATTTCTTTCTTTAACTTTTTATTTATTTATTTATTTTGAATTTCAGGTTATTGTGAAGATATTAACAACCAGGTCACAATTTTAGAATTTGTTATGTAGAGTCCCTCTTATAGTTGTGTCCCACACCGAAAAGGTGTGCCATACACTACCTTCTACCCTTTAAGTGGGAGCACAGCAATCCCTGTCTCCTCTTCTCCCTCCCCTCAACTTGAATAGAATTGAGTTTTTCTCCTATGTGGGTGTGTGTTAGAGCCTATACTGGCTTCATAATAAAATTGAGTACATTGGATGCTTACATTTCCATTCTTGTGATACTTTACTAAGAAGAACGTGTTTCAACTCCATTTAGGTCAATAGAAAAGATGTGAAGTCACCATCTTTTCTTATGGCTGAATAGTAATCCATGGTATACATAAACCACAGCTTGTTAATCCATTCTGAAATTGATGGGCATTTAGGTTGTTTCCACATCTTGGCAATTGTAGATTGAGCCACGATAACAATGTAGTGCAAATGTCTTTATGAGAAAATGATTTTCTTTTCTTCTGGGTAGATGCTTAGTACTAGGATTGCAGGGTCAAATGGAAAGTCTAATTTGAGTTCTTTGAGGACTCTCCATACTTCTTTCCAAAGAGACTATATTAGTTTGTAGTCTCACCAAGAGTGTAAAAGGGTCCTTCTCTCTCCACATCTGTCAGCATCTACAACTCTGAGACTTTGTGATGTGGGCAATTCTCACTGGGGTTAAATAATATCTCAAGGTAGTTTTGATTTGCATATCTCAGATGATTACAGACAATGGAAAAAACTAAAACTAGAGGGAATTCTGGGAAGATGGCTAACCAATAGCGACCCTCAGCAGAGGCTCCTGACCAGAGGGAGAAAAACCGGAGGGAATCAGACTCTATGAAGCCAAAGGTGGGGAGCTGAACCAAGAAAGAAATTCAGCAAGCTATAACTCCAAGGAAGAGCATTCAAGAAAACAAATTACAGGTACAAAACCTATTGACTAGTGGACAGGAGACCTCTCCCCCAAGTAGAAGGGAACAAAAGACCTCTCATTTTAGTCATTGGAGAGAGCCTCTAAACACCAGGTCCCAGGGAGGGAGATCCCACTTTTGAAACTAGACACCACCCCACCAGGCATAAAATTGAAGAAATATTTTCCCCCACAAGTCCAAACTCCCATTCCACCTTTCACCCCTTGCATGGTGGTCTGAAGTTCTGTCCCCTGCAGAGCACAGAGTGTTTGGTCTTTTCCTGAGAGATCCGGACATAGTGTGGACCATCAACCATCAGGACAGAATCTGTGACTAACAGGGAAGAAAGATGGTGCAGGAAGAAAGGGATGCTCGGCAGCAGGAAGAGCAGTCCCCTGGTTATGACTACACCCAGCCAGTCGTGGTGTTGACCCTCGGTATGGGCTGTATGTGGTGGAATGGGGTGCAGAACCCCTGGCTCCAACAGCACCCACAGTGGGAGAGTGGTTGCTCCGTGTGGACTGAGTTTGGCAGGAAGGGCTGCTCCCCAGCCACTGCTGGGACTGTAAGCAGAAGCTTACCAGGCATAGACCAAGACTTGAGGGCAAGGACGTGGTCCCCTGACTCCAAAAGAACCCTTGAGCAGAGGCTTGCTGGGTGTGAACCAAAGACCTGAGGGCAAGGGCATGGTCCTCTGTCTCCAGTGGGCCAGTGAGTGGAGACTTAGTAGGTGAGGACTGAGATGTGCAGGCAGGATGTGATGCCCTGACTCCAACAGAGCCTGTGAACAGAGGTTTGCCAGGCAGTAGACTAAGATTGGCAGACAGGGGTGAAGCCTCTGGCTCCAACTGGGCCTATGAGCAGAGAAGTGGACAACAGTGTAGACTGAGTCTGGAGGATGGAAGTATGGATCCCTGGCTCCAATTGTGCTGTTGGAGATCCTTGAATCCCTCTCTGTTGAGCAGGGTTTGCCTGAGACAATTTAATTGAAACTTGTGTCTACTCGGGGACATTCTGAGGTTGACCTTCAAAGTTCTGTAGTGGAAAAGAACTGAAGGGTGGGGGCTGGGCACCATAGCTGTTTGTATCTCTTCATAGCCAAGATTTAAACCTAATACCGTGGTTTCTTAGGATAGGGTAGAGGTTGACTGATAACAAAACACAGCTAGCCTGCGCTATCTCACCAAGTAGGTGCTCAGTTTCCAGCCAAAACTCTGAAAAGGGCCTTTATAAGGTTGTAGGAGATAAGCCACAATTACAAAGCTTAGCACTTTGGTAAGGGGCTATCTCTACCTGGAAACCCCAATTCAATCTCACACTACCACTTCTAATAACCAAATGGTGGAAAATAAACATGGTGTGGACCCAACAGAAGAACTCTGTCAACATGAATAACCAGCGTAGATCAACTCCCCCAAGAAATGACAAAGGACATAAAATTGAAGATGCCATGCATAGACAAGTGGCAGCAATGTCAGAAATCGAATTCAGAATATGGATGGCAAATAAGATAAATAGAATGGAAGAAAAAATAGAAATTGAATTCCAAAGATTATCACACGAAATTAATGAATTCAAAGACAAAGTCACCAAAGATATGGACATAATGAGAAAGGAGATATTAGAGCTCAAAGTTAATTGAGGAGCTCCAAAATACAGTAGAATCCCTCAGTAATAGAGTTGACCAGGCAGAAGAAAGGATCTCTGAAACTGAAGACAAAGCTTTTGAACGTTCTCAAATGCTCAAAGAGGCAGACAAATGGAGAGTAAAATCTGATCATTCTCTGAGACAGTTGTGGGATCACTCTAAAAGATCAAACATTCGTCTTATAGGAATTTCCGAAGGAGAAGAAGATGGTCCTAAAGGTACAGATGCTCTATTCCAAGAGATCTTGGAAGAGAATTTCCTAAGCATTGCAAGAGATACAGAACTTCAGACAGTAGACAGTTTCAGAACCCCAGCAAGACTCAATCTAAATAAAGTGTCTTCTAGCCACACTGTGATTAACTTTGCCAAAGTTAACATGAAGGGGAAAATTCTACAAGCAGCCAGACGTAAAAAAAGCATCACATATGGCAGTGCTTGTGGCTTAAAGGAGGAGAGTGCCTGCCCCATATACCGGAGGTGGAGAGTTCAAACCTGGCCCCAGCCAAAAACTGTAAAAAGAAAAGAAAAGAAAAGAAAAGAAAAGAAAGAAAGAAAGAAAGAAAGAAAGAAAGAAAGAAAGAAAGAAAGAAAGAAAGAAAGAAAGAAAGAAAGAAAGAAAGAAAGAAAGAAAGAAAGAAAGAAAGAAAGAAAGAAAGAAAGAAAGAAAGAAAGAAAGAAAGAAAGAAAGAAAGAAAGAAAGAAAGAAAGAAAGAAAGAAAGAAAGAAAGAAAGAAAGAAAAGAAAAGAAAAGACATCACCTACAAAGGGAGAAATATCAGAATGACTACAGATCTCTCAGCCGAAACATTTCTAGCCAGAAGGATGGTCATCAGCCTTCAATCTCCTAAAACAAAACAACTTCCAGCCCAGGATCCTGTATCCAACTAAACTGAGCTTCATTTGTGATGGAGAAATTAAATAATTTAATGACATACAAACATTGAAGAAATTTGCTATAACTAAACCAGCTCTCCAGGATATTTTCAGATCCATCCTCCCAATGACCAGTGCAATGCTGTACCTCCAAAGTAAACTTAAACAAAATCCAACTTCCACACTGGTGAAAGAATTAAAAATATCCACTAGACATCCAAAAATCATGACACCCCAAACACAACTAGCTTTATCAATTCTCTTAATTAATATGAATGGTTTAAATCATCCTGGAAAGAGGCACAGAATGGCTGATTGGATACATAAACTCAGACTGGATATCTGCTGTATACAAGAATCTCATCTTGCCTTAAAGGATAAAAATAGACTCAGGGTGAAGGGATGCACTTCTATAATACAGGCAAATGGAAACCAGAAAAAAACAGGGGTTGCAATTTTAGTTGCAGATACAATTGGCTTTAAAACAACAAAGATAAAGATAGGGATTGTCACTACATATTTGTCAAGGGAAACACTCAACATAAAGAGATTTCGATAATTAACATTTATGCGCCCTACCAGAATGCTCCTCAATTTATAAAGCAAACCCTAATGGATATGAACAACTTGATATCTTCTTACCCTGTAGTTGGATATTTTAACACCCCTTTGACAGTTTTGGAGAGATCCTCCAAGAAGAAACTAAAGACAGAAATATTAGACTTAAACCTGACCCTAGAACTAATGAACTTTACAAACCTCTACAGAACATTTCACCCTAATAAAACTGAATATACATTCTTCTCATCAGCCCATGGATTATCCTCCAAAATAGATCATATCCTAGGACACAAGGCTAACCTCAGAAAATTTAGAAGAATAGAAATTATTCCTTGTATCTTCTTAGACCATCATGGAATAAAAGTTGAACTCAACAGCAACAGGAATACTCATACTCAAACTAAGTCTTGGAAACCAAATAATCTTAGGCTGAATGATAGCTGGGTCAAAGACAAGATTAAGAAGGAAATCACCAAATTTTTGGAACAAAATGATAATGAAGACACAAAAGATCAAAAATTGTGGGATACTGCAAAGGCAGTCCTAAGAGGGAAATTTATAGCGTTGGAAACCTTCATCAAGAAAACAGAAAGAGAGGAAGCAAACAATTTAATGGATCATCACAAGCAACTGGAAAAGGAAGAATATTGCAACCCCAAACCCAGTAGAAGAAAAGGAATAACCAAAATTAGGGCAGAATTAAATGAAATTGAAAACAAAATAATAATTCAGAAGATCAACAAAACAAAAAGTTGGTTTTTTAACAAAATTGATAAACCTTTGGCCAACCTAACCAGAAATAGAAAAGTAAAATCTCTATCAGAAACAATAAAGTAGAAATAATACCTCAGAAATTCAAAAAATCCTCAATGATTACTACAAAAATCTTTATTCCCAAAAATATGAAAATCTGAAGGAAATGGATCAATACCTGGAAGCCCTCCACCTTCCTAGACTCAACCAGAATTAGAAATCTTGAATAGACTATATCAATCACTGGAATAGCATCAACAATATGAAATCTTCCAAAAAAGAAAAGTCCAGGACCAGATGGCTTGACATCTGAATTCTATCAAACCTTTCAAGAGGAACTAGAATCTATATTATACAACATTTTCCAAAGCATAGAAAAAGAAAGAATACTTTCCAACACATTCTAAGAAGCAAATATCACCCTGATCCCCAAACCAGGAAAGGATTCAACAAAGAAAGAAAATTACAGACCAATATCATTAATGAATATCAATGCAAAAATATTCAATAAGAACTTAGCAAACAGAATTTAACAACACATCAAAAACATTATATGCCATGATCAAGGTGGTTGTATTCCAGGGTTACAGGTTTGGTTCTACATATGCAAATTTATAAATATAATACATCACATCAATAAAATAAAAAACAAAGACCATATGATTATCTCAATTGGCACAGAAAAAGCCTTTGATACTACCCAGCATCTTTTCATGATCAGAACACTTGAGAAAATAGGCATAGGGGGACATTTCTTAAACTGATAAGAGGCCATCTACAGCAAACCCACAGTCAATATCATATTGAATGGTGTAAAATTGAAAACATTTTCACTCAGATCAGGAACAAGACAAGGATGCCCACTGTCTCCACTGCTATTCAACATAGTAATGGAAGTTTTAGCCATAGCAATCAGGCAAGAGAAGGCAATCAAGGGTATACAAATAGGGTCAGAAGAGATGAAACTCTCAGTATTTGCTGATGATATGATCCTGTACCTGGAAAATTCCAGGGACTCAACTTCAAAACTCTTAGAAGTGATCAAGGAATATAGCAGCATCTCAGGATACAAAATCAATACTTACAAATCAGTAGCTTTTATATATGCCAACAATAGTCAAGCTGAAAATATAGTCAAGGACTCTATTTCTTTTTAGTAGTGCCAAAGAAAATGAAATATCTGGAAATTTACCTAACAAAGGAGGTAAATTTTCTCAGAGTTTCACAGAAACTCTGAGAAAAGAAATAGCTGAAGATGTTAACAAATGGAAAACATACCATGCTCATGGCTGGGAAGAATCAACATGGTTAAAATGTCCATACTACCCAAAGCAATCTACAAATTCAATGCAATCCCTACTAAAATACCATCATCATACTTTAAAGAACTTGAAAAAATGGTACTTCATTTTACATGGAATCAGAAAAAAACTTGAATAGCAAATACATTACTCACAAATAAGAATAAATCAGAAGATATCACGTCACCAGACTTCAGGTTATACTATAAATTTATAGTGATTAAAACAGCATGGTACTGGCACAAAAACGGGGAGTTAGATTAATGGAACAGAAGACAGAACCAAATGATGAGCTCAGGTACTTATCATTATTTGATCTTTGACAAGCCTATCAAAAATATTCAGTGGAGGAAAGACTCCCTATTTAACAAATGGTGCTGGGCGAACTAGTTGGCGATGTCTAGAAGACTGAAACTGGACCCTCACCTTTTACCATTAACAAAAATTGATTCTCACTGGATAAAAGATTTAAACTTAAGACATGAAACTATAAAAATACTAGAAGAGAGTTCAGGGAAAACACTTGAAGAAATTGTCCTCGGAGGACCCCCTGGGCAATTGAAGCAACACCAAAAATACATTATTGGAATCTGATTAAACTAAAAAGATTTTGCACAGCCAAGAGCACAGTAAGTAAAGCAAACAGACAACCTTTAGAATAGGGAAAGATTTTTGTAGGTTATGCTTCCGACAAGGTCTGATGACTAGAATCTACACAGAACTCAAACTAATTAATAAGAAAAGAACAAATAACCTCATTTCTAAGTGGGCAAGAGACTTGAACAGAAACTTTTCTGATGAAGACAGGTGCATGGCCTACAAAAACATGAAAAAATGCTCATCATCCTTAATCATCAGAGAAACGCAAATCAAAACCACTTTGAAATATCATCTAACTCCAGTAAGATTAGCCCACGTCACAAAGTCCCAAAACTACAGATGTTGGCATGGATTCAGAGAGAAGGAAACACTTCTACACTGCTGGAGGGAATGCAAGCTAATATAACCTTTTTGGAAAGAAGTTTGGAGAACACTCAAGGAACTAAAAGTAGACCTACCATTCCATCCCACAATTCCTCTACTAAGTATATACCCAGATGATCAAAAATTATTTTATAACAAAGACATTTGCAACAGAATGTGTATTGCAGCTCAATTCATAATAGCCCACATGGAAACAGCCCAAGTGCCCATCGACCAATGAATGGATAAACAAACTGTGGAATATGTACACCATGGAATACTATGCAGCCATAAGAGGGATGGAAACTTCACATCTTTTATGTTTACCTGGATGGAGCTAGAACATATTCTTCTTAGTAAAGTATCTCAAGAATGGAAAAAAGTATCCAATGTACTCAATCCTACTATAAAATCAATATATAATCACCTACAAATTCATATGATTGGCAAAACATAACTATAGTCCAGAAAGTAGAAGGGAAGTGGAGAGAGTGGGGAGTGGAGGGGGGATATGGGTGGAAGGAGGGTATTTGGTGGGACCTCACCTAATGTGTGTGATGCAATGGTGCATTTCAAAACTATTAAGAAACGAGTACAGGGCAGCACTTGTGGCTCAGTGAGTAGGGTGCCGGGCCCATATACCGAGGGTGGTGTGTTCAAACCCAGCCCCAGCCAAACTGCAACAAAAAAATAGCCGGTCATTGTGGCAGGAGCCTGTAGTCCCAGCTACTTGGGAGGCTGAGGCATGAGAATCTCCTAAACCCAGGAGTTGGAGGTTGCTGTGACCTGTGATGTCATGGCACTCTACCGGGAGTGATAAAGTGAGACTCTATCTCAAAAAGAAAAAAAAAAAAAACAAGAAATTAGTATAATTGAGATGGACGTGTCAGTTCAATGTTAAGCATTTCACATTGTACATCAAAGCAGTACACTGAACCCCATAAATGCATCAATGTAGAAAGTTATGATTTAATAAAAAATAAAAAAATTCAAGATAAAAAAACTAAAGGAAAGAAATAGAAACAATGAGCTTTTTTTTTTTCCTGTTTGATAGCCATTCATCTGTCTTCCTCGGAGAAGTTTCTTTTCAGTCTCTTGCCCAGTGATAGATGGGATTGTTTACTGTTTTTCTGTTGATTAATTTCAGTTCTCTATGGATCTTCATTATCAAGCCTTTGTCAGATTTGTATATGTGAAAATATCTTTTCCCATTCTGAAGTTTGTCTATTTTCTTCAATTGTTGTGTTCTTAGCTATGTAAAAGCTTTTCAGTATAATTAAGTTCCATTTGTTTATTTTCGTTGTTGCAATTGCCACTAAAGACTTTTTCATAAAATCTTTCCCCAGGTTGACATCCTTAAGAGATTTTCCCACACTTTCTTTTGGGATTTTTTATTGTTTCCTGCCTTAGATTTAGATCTTATATACACTTAAGTCAATTTTTGTAAGTGGTGAAAGGTGTGGGTCCAATTTCAGTTATTTACATGTGGTTATCCAGTTCCTGTAGCACAATTTGTTGAATAGGAGTTCTTTTTCCCAATAATTGCTTTTGTTTGGTTTCTCAAAGATCAGATAGATATAGAAGATTGATTTCATATCTTGGTTTTCTATTTGTTTCCATATGTCTACGTCTCTATTTTTGCATCATTACCAGTTGTTTTGATCACTGTGGACTTGTGGTACAACCTGAGGGCTGGTAGAGTGATGCCTCCAGTGTTGTTTTTAATTACTGAGAATTGCCTTGGCTATCCATGGTTTTTTCTGGTTCCGTATAAAATGAAGAACTATTTTTTCCAATTCTTCAAAGTATGATGTTGGTATTTTAATTGGGATTGCATTGAATCTGTAGATTGCTTTGGGTAGTATAGATATTTTAACAATGTTAATTCTTTCCAGCTAAGAGCGTGGTATGTTCTTCCATTTGTTGAAGTCTTACTGCTATTTCTTTTCTTAGGGTTTCATGAATCTCTTTATAGGGTTTCTTCACCTCTTTTGTTAGTTATATTCCTAGACATTTCATTTTCTTTGAAGCTACTATGAAGGAAATTGTATTTTGATTAGCTTCTCAACTTGGCTGTATTGGCATATACAAAATTCATTTTATACCCTGAGATATTATATTTCTTGATCACTTCCAGAAGTTTTGTTATTGAGTCTCTAGGGTTCTCTAAGTATCAGATTATATCATCAACAAATCACAAAAATTTGACCTCCTCTGTAAGCCCTTTATATCCTCTCTTACCTGATTGCATTAGCTAGAAGTAGCTAGAACTTCTAACACTGTGTTGAGTGATAGAGGACATCCTTAGAATATTAGTTCTAAGTGAAAAAGCTCTCAGTTTTACTCATTTCAGTATATTAGCCGTGGGTTTGTCATAGATGGCTTCAATCATTTTAAGAAATATGCCACCTATACTGTAAAGTGGTCTTGTTAGAAAAGAATGCTGAATTTTATTGAATTCTTTTTTTGCATCTATTGAGAGGATCATATGGTCTTTGTTTTTCCTTCTATTGATAAGATGAATGACATTTATGGATTTGCATATGTTAAAGTAGTCTTGCATCCCTGGGATGAAGCCAAATTGATTGTGATGTATAATTTTTTTAATGTGTAGCTATAATCTATTTGCTAAAATTTTATTGAATATTTTTGCATCAATATTTATTAGTGAAATTGGTCTGTAGTTCTCCTTTTTAGTTTGGTGCTTTCCTGGTTTCAGTATAAGGGTGATGTTTGCTTCATAGTATGCATAAGAATGCTCCTTACTTCTCAATGTTTTGGAATTATCTTCTGCAATACAGGTACAAGCTCATCTTTGAAGGTATAATAGAATTCTGGCATGAGGCCATATGATACAGGGATTTTATTGTTGTAAGATTTTTTAAATTATTTTTTCAATCACAGTGCTTGACATTTGTCTGTTCAAGAGATCTGTTTCTTCTTGGTTAAGTGTAAGGAGATGGTATGATTCCAAGTATTGGTCCATCTCCTCTACATTCTCAAATTTCTGGGTGTAGAATTTCCTGTAGTACTCAGAGATAATCTCTTGTATTTCGGTGGTATCTGTTATTATTTCTCCTTTTTTGTTTCTGATTAACGTTGTTAGAGATTTTGCTTTTCTGTTTCTAGTTAATCTGGCCAAATGTTTATCAATTTTATTTATTTATTTTTAAGAACCAAATTTTTGTTTCATGTACTAAATGATTCTTTTATTTTCAATTTCATTTATTTCTGATTTAATTTTAGTTATTACTTTTCTTCTGCTAGGTTTGGGATTAGACTGCTCTTGCATCTCCATTTCCTTAAGATGGTTCATTAGATTGTTGATGTGTTTTCTACTTTTTTAAAAATATAGGCATCTAATGCAATAAATTTCTCTCAGTATTGTTTTTACAGTATCTCACAGGCTTTGGTAACTTGTAGCCTCATTGTTGTTATGTTTGAGGAATTTAATAATTTCTTCCTTTATCTCTTCTTTAAACAGCTGTCACTCAGCATAAGGTTGTTTAATTTCCATGCCTTGGAGTGGGAATGAAAATTTTTCTTGGAGTTGAGTTTCACTTTTTTTGCCTTGTCTGAAGGTCCAAGATATCTACCTTGGAAGATCCAAGGTATATTTCATTTTTTAAAATTTTATTGAGGTTTGATTTGTGACACATAGATCATAATCTATTATGGAGTATGTTCCATGCACAATAACATACAATCCTTAGCTTTGGGATGGTGTGTTCTGGATATATCTATCAAGCTCATTTATTCTATAGTTGCATTTAAGTCTCTTGTATCTTTTTTTAGTTTCTGTTTTGATGATCTGCTCAGTTCATCCAGAGAGGTGTTAAAATCCCCAGTTATTATGGTGTTTGGGATATCACATTGCTCAGAACAATCAGTATCTGTTTCATAAATCTAGGTGCATTTAAGTTGGGTGCATAAATATTTAAAATTGAAAGGCTCTCTTGTTCTACTGTTCACTTAACCAGTATGAAGTGACCATCTTTGTCTTTCTTCACTTTACTTGCTTTAAATCCACTTGTATGGGAAATAAAAATGTGAGCCTTCCTTTCTTCTGGCTTCCATTTGCCTGAAATATTGTTTTCCAACCATTTTGAGTCTTATCTTTCAAGGTTAGGTGTGTTTCCTGGAGATAGCATATGGATGGCTTGGGTTTTTTTTGTTTGTTTGTTTGTTTTGTTTTGTTTTGTTTCATTTTATTCAAGCCATTAACATTTATTAAGAGAACTTATAAGTGTGGTGAAGTTCTATTCATCTTATTTTGTGAAGGTCTGTGGCTTAGTTTTATCCTTTGCACCACTGTGGAAGCTAGGTTTTGCCCTTTAGTTTGTGGGTGTTTACTTCGCTGGTGATCCATTGTGATGGTCACTGTGGAGAATAGGTTTAAGTATTTCCAATGGAGCTGGTCTTGATGAATTTCCTCAATGTTTGCATATTTATAAAATATTTGATTTCTTCGTTGATTTTAAACCTTAATTTAGCAGGATACAGAATTCTGGGTTGAAAATCATTTTGTTTAAGAAGATGAAGGGCAGCTAACTATTCTCTTCTGTTTTGGAAAGTTTCAGCTAAGAAGTCCACTGTCACCCTGATGGATCTGTCACTGTACGTCAATTGGCACTTACTACTGACTGCTTGCAAAATTTTCTCTTCATCTTCACTTTGGACAGTTTCATTACAATGTGTCTTGAACATGTTCTTTATGTTGAGACAACCTAGAGTCCAATATCCCTCTAAAAGGAGTGTTTCCTAATATTTATTGATACTTGGGAAGTTTTCATTTATGATATCCTCAAATAAGATTGCCATTCTTTTGGGACGTTCTTCTTTCCCTTTAGGAGTATCTATAATTTACGTTTGAAAGCTTTGTGAAGTCCCATAGTTCTCTGAACAAATATTTTGCTTTCTCTCTTGTTTTCTGACTCTTTCACTGCCTGGGTTAGCTCAAGAGCTTTATCCTCTAGCTCTGAGATTCTTATTTTCTCCATAGTCTAATCTGCTATTGGATACTTTCTACTGCATCTTTCAGGTGCCTGATTGACTCTTCTAAGTCCTTAAGCTTCACCATATCCTTTCTATATTCTTCATATCTTTGGTCCATTTTCTGGTTCTGTTATTCCACTGTCTCATCAATCCCCTTTACTGTTTTTGCCATCCATATTTTGAATTCCTTTTCTGTCATTTCCATTACTTCTTTATTAGTAAAATCTTCTGCAGTTGCTACTTGATGACCCCTTCTGTGGGTTGTTCTATTCTGGTTTTTCATGTTGCCAGAATTTTTCTGTTGGTTGCTCCTGTGTGTTACCTTGTCTCAGGTCTTAGGTGTTGAAATGGCCTTTTGGTATAACACCAAAAGAAAGATTAAAGAGTGAAACTGGAGAAAGAGAAGGAAAAGATAGAGAGGGAAACAATGGGGTGGGTGGGTGGAAGGAAATAATTGGAGAAAAGGAGAGAAAAAAGACAGTAAGAGTGAAAGACAGTAATAGGATATGGTGGTATTTGGTGGGGTCCTTTAAACATGCCCAAAGCTCTAGGAATTTGGAGCCCAGGCTGGGCAGGTAGCTCAAGTCAGGAGCTTCTTACCAGCCTGAGCAAAAGCAAGGCCCCACCTCTGCCAGATATAGAAAGAAATAAGTAGTATGTTGCAGTAGGGGTCAACCAATACCTTTCCCCAAAGGCCAAAGCAAGAAGGACACCTGAGACCATTAGCTTGTGAGCTCATGACTTCCTTGAACCAGACCAATGCTATGACCCACCAGCCAAATAAAAGTCATGACTCCCCAGCCCTCAGAGAAAAATATGAAAATAAAATAAAAATCGATGAAAAATTGAAAATATATCAGGCAGAGCCTGTGGCTCAAAGGAGTAGGGTGCCAGCCCCATATTCTGGAGGTGGAAGGTTCAAACCCAGCCCTCGCCAAAACTGCAAAAAATAAATAAATAAATAAATAAAAATATAATTGAATAAGTTAAAGGGGAAGAAAAGGATATCTTGGGTGGTGCCTGTGGCTCAGTGGGTAGAGTGCTAGCCCCATATGCTGAAGATGGCAGGTTCAAAGCCAGCCCTGGTCAAACTGCAACAAAAAAATAACCAGGCATTCTGGTGGTTGCTTTTAGTCCCAGCTACTCAGGAGGCTGAGGCAAGAGAATCACTTAAGACCAGGAGTTGGAGATTGCTGTGAGCTGTGATGCCACAGCACTCTACTGAGGGCAATAAAGTAAGACTCTGTCTCGAAAAGAAAAGGATATCTTTGCTGTCTATGAGAAATTTATGTGGGAAATATGAGAAAAGTAGAAAAATATCTACCAAAAGAGTGAAAAAGAAGAGAAATTAAAAAGAAATAATAAAAGGGGCTGAAAAACTTTAACAGAAATGGAAGAGCGTTGCTATGAAAAGAAAAATAAAAATAAAAACACAACCAACCAACCAACAACAACAACAACAAAAAACTAAATAAAAACATCAATAGAAGAGAAAAAAAAAAAGAACAGAAAAAAACTAAGGAAAAATTGAAAAAAGCCAAACAATATGTCTGTGTTGCAATATATTTCCTGGATGCCAGGTGGTGCTGTTGTGTTATGAGACAGAGAACACACACTGGATTTTCTCAATATGAACAGGGCCAGAGGGCGCTCTGTTAATGGACATTAAGGTTGATTCCATTCATTGGCTATTGAGAATAGTGCAGCAATAAATATGGGGGTAGAGGCATCTCTTTGATATTCTAATTTAATTTCCTTAGAATAAATACCCAGGAAAGGAATTGACAGATTGTATGATAGTTCTATTTTCAATTTTAAAAAAAATCTCCAGTGTTTTCTGTAAAGATTGAAGTAATTTTATATTTTCACTAACAGTGTATCACCATATTCTTGACAGCATTTATTTTTTATCCTTTTGGCAACAGTCATTCTGACTGGGGTGAGATATCTCAATGTGGTTTTGATTTGCATTTCCCTGATGATTAGTAATGTTGGGAATCTTTATGCATATTTATTGGCCATTTGTATGTGTTTGAGAAACATCTATTCAAATCATTTGCCCATCTGATTATTATTATTACTATTATTTTGCTTTTGAATTGAGTTCCTTATATATTGGGAATGTTTGTTTTCAAATGAATACTTTTCAAATATTTTCTCTCATTTTATTTTGTTGATTGCTTCCCTTGCTGTGCAAAAGGCTTTTTAGTCTGATATAATCCCCGCTGTCTATTTTTATTTTTGTTGCCTGTACTTTTGAAGTCTTGCCCATGAAATCTTGCCCATTGAAATCTTTACTCCAATGTCTTGAAGATTTCCCCCTATGTTTTCTTCTTGTAGTTATGTGGTTTCAGGTCTTATGTTTAAATCTTTAATCCATTTGGAATGGTCATTTGTATGTGGTGAGAAGTAGGGGGTATAGTTTCATTCTTCTCATATGAAGAATACCATCCCCACTTCCATTTATGGTGGAGGGTACTCTTTCCCCAATATTCTTGTTACTTGTTTTGAAAGTCAGTTGATAGGAAATATATAGATTTATTTCTGGATTTTTTTTTTATTGTATTCCACTGGTCTATGTGTCTGTTTTTATGCCAGTAACACACTATTCTGATTATAGCTTTGTATGAAATCAGGTAGTATGATGCCTGCAGCTTTGTTCTTTTTGCACAGTATTGCTTTGGTTATTTGGGGTCATTGAGGTTCTACACAAGTTTTTGGATTGTTTTTTCTACTTCTGTGAACGCCATTGGCATTTTGATAGAGATTGCAATTAATCTGTAAATTGCCTAGGGTATGTAAATTGCCTAGGGTACTGTGGTCATTTTTATTTCTTCCAATTTATGAGCAGGGGATGTCTTCTTAATTATTTAAGACCTTTATTAACAGGTGCTTGCAGTTTATGGACTTTTTTGAAAAAATCAAGTTGTAAACTTTTATTACAAATTAAAAATGAAGTTCTTAAAAATCTCAACTTGACCAGATATCAAACAATTAAAAAACCTTTAAAGGCATATTGAGAAAAACTAGCCTTTTAAAAAAATGCATTATTACCAAAAAAGATGTCTCTAGGTAAAAATAATAAAAAATCCCATGCAGATAGTTCTAGTTATCTGGTCAAGGGGCAAAAAAGCAAGTACGGTAATGTCGTCAGCTCCAATCTTTTGTTCATTTCTTAATGGAATTTCATACTCATTTCTTGTTGACTAAACTGGATAATGGTAGAGATGGTAAGCCAGCATTTACTCAGCCCTGCCCTGCTGAGCCTTGGGAGAGGATGAACTCTCAGCTGTGGGATCAGCTGCTTTTGTCTCTTTGCCATTTTGTGGTTTGGGATTTTCTGGGCATCTGTCTCAGTAATTGAAGTTGTGATGGCACTGACATTGAGGTGGCTGCTGCCCTTGGGTCTCATCTCCTTGATTCTCTTTATCCTCTTCATTGTCATCCTCTCTGGCTGCCTTTGGTGAGGAGGGCCCCAGGGAATTCTGTTCTAAAATCCCAATACATATTCTGTCATACTGGTCTACATTGTTCTCCTGTACCCTGGTTGTCAGCACCCTCCATCACTTCTCCCTGCACACGAAGAGTTAGACTACTGTGGTTAATGCCCATAGGGTCTCCACATGTAAGGTGGGAACCTTTGCTTGAAGTAGGGCCAGCATTCTTGTGCCTGGCCTTCAGAAGCATTCTTCGATCCCTCGTTCTTTTCCCTGCTTTTGGTATTCTGTTAATTCTGCTGGTAATTGCATGGAGGACCCCCATGACATGGATAGCTCCTACAATGGTTACGGTCTGCCTTGGACTGGAATTCCACCACGGCCTATAACATTTATTGTTTCTGCACTCTTTTTCTCCTTCAATATCAAACTCCATAGTCTTTCCATCTCCTACACTGAGAAGGTGCTTCCTGAGGTTATTCTTCTTTATGGTGTACAAATGTATCTGTTTGGTGTCATTCCTGTTGATGAAATCTTATCTGTTTTTTACATTGAACCATTTTACTTTTCCCAAAACCTTTGTTGTGATGCTATTTTTGTCCCCAATGGGAGGCACCACCGATGTGTGGCCCTTTTCTCTGCCCTGCTGCCTGTTGCTAAGCTTGGTGTCAGCAGCACTGAGGGCAGGTGCAGCAGGTGGCTGCTGGGTTTCAGCCTACGGTTTACGGTAGCAGTGATGTTGACTTGGGCCAACCGCGGCTCCTCCTGATGTATCATAACTTGCCCAGTGGTGGCAGTGGGGCTGCTCATGGCTTTCTGGGATGTTCTCTCCCATCTTTCTATTTTGGGGGGAAGACTCTTCAATTTTTCTTCTTTTTGTAGTTTTCATTGTAGAGACATCTCACCTCCCCTGTTAAGTTCATTCCTAGGTATTTTTTGTTGTTGTTGCAGTTTGGCTCGGGCTGGGTTTGAACCCTCCCCCCTCAGTATATGGGGCTGGCACCCTACTCACTGAGCCACAGGAACTTCCCCCCTCACCCCCCGTTTTTAATGTCATCTGCGAAGAGGAATGATTTGACTTGCTCTTTCCTAATCTGGATTACCTTTATTTTCTTCTTAATTGCTTTGGTTTAGAATTTCCAGTACTATGTTAAAAGTGGTGGAAGTGGGCATCCTTATCTTATTTAGCTCTTAGAACACGTTCAGCTTTCCCCAAGTAAAATGTTAGCTGTGGGTTTGTTATATATGGCCTTCATTGTGTTGATGTTCCAAAATTTTGTCTATTTGTTTCCAAAGACGTGGAAAAATTTCAGCTAGGTCTTTTCCTATCTATTTTCCTTCTGTAATCCCCCCAATGCAAGTATTTGTTCACCTGATGATGCCCCATACATAACATTGGCTTTCTTCATTCCTTTTTTTGTGGTTGCTATTGATGTTATTTCTAAACATCTGTCAAGTTAAAAAATTCTGCTTGATCTAGTCTATTACTGACGCTCTTTAATTTTTTTAATTTCATTCACTGAATCTTTAATTCTAGGATTTGTTTGCTTTTTTTATATGTATCTCTTGGTTAAATTTCTTGTTCAGATCCAAGTTTGTTTTTTTCTCGTATCACACTAAGTTTCCTTAGGATCATTTTTAAATTCCTTTTCAAGTATTTCATAGTTTTCCTTTCCTTCACTCTGTTACTGGAGAATTATTGTGCTCCTTTGGTGGTGTTTCCTTTTCCATGTTTCTTGTGTCTCTGCATTGATTTCTGCAGATGTGGTGTAAGAGTCATTTTTTTTTTTTCTAATTTTATGTAGTAGCTCCTGTAGGAAAAGACTTTCCTATAAATTTATCTATAGTGTTAGTTCAGCGGGCGCAATAGGGTAGTCTCAATTTGATTTCTTCCTCTGTAATCAACATCAGGGATACCTGCAACTTCTACAGTGGTTTAGGCTGCTGTTGTTCATGGAGGCTGTAGTGAGTCTTTGCCAGGACAGGTATGCTAGGCGTGCTGGTTCTTGAGCCCCTGCAGGGCATGCATGGGCCCTAGGCACGTTAATTCTCAAGCTTCTGGGCAATTAGTGCAGGAATGCTGCAGCCTTACTACTGAAGAGGACAGGGTCATTTGTTTTGGGTCACCAGGAAGAATGTCCTTGGACAGCATGTGTGGGCACCAGCAGCAGGTCCCAGGAAGGTTGTCCTTAGATTAGTCAGCACACCTGGGCAGGTGGCTCTCATACCCCACGAATGAATGCTTTAGCTCCCTATATAAGGGAGGGGACACCCTGAAGTCTTGGATCACCATTCCCACAGGATGTAGAGCACTGATTAGGCTCAGGTGCCAGGTATGCAGCTGCAGTGCTGGGTCTAGCTGGTGATGTGATGCTACAGCTCTCTGGGTGGATAGGGGCAGATGTCAGCAAGGCCCCAGAGATGTACAGATGCAGGAGCTATTGGGCCCTAGGGCAGGATGTTCTGGTGGTGGTCCCACTCCCCAGATGGCAGTGGCTTAAGTCCTAGGGGTGAGAGAGACCCAGCATTACTTCCCTCTCTGGAACAGTGCTATTATAACTCTAGGCAGCTCATTATTCTAGGCTCAAGCCTCATGTGGGCTAAGGGACTCGTCCGTTGTTACAATTGTAGGTATCTTTTATGGAAATTTGGACTCGTAGGGATCTCCCTCTTACCTCTTCCCTACAATGGTGAGTCCCTCCTGGTTATAAGCCAATTCTGGCAGGGTGCTTCACTTCCATCTCTATGTTGTCATTTTGAGTTTCTGTGCCTCAGAGGGTCCCTGTCACTTCTCTGAATACCAGTGTTCTGTAGACACTGACATGTGGTTGTTCTGGTTTTCCTTGGTGAAATAGCTGACTACTGGATGACTTTAGCCAGCCATGTTGATTATGCCTCCATCCTTTTGTCTTCTTAAATTGAAATTCCTGGCTGTGGTGTTGAGTTTCCAAGATGGCTCACAATGATCACTGTTCTCATAGCATTCACACATTTGTGGAGTTCCCTCCTACACTGAATCTGTTGACTTATGTAATCAACAGATACCGAGGAAATTACAGCACATGAATTCTCAGACTAGGTCATGAGGTATTGTGACTTATGCCTCACTCTTTCAGATGACTTTCTTGGGGAAAAGCCTACTGTCATATCCTAAGGATGCTAAGCAGCCTTTTAGAGCTCCACAAGGTGGAAAAAAGCCACCAGTCAGCACCAACTTGCTAGTTTTCACTATCAGAATATGCTCCCCTAAAATCTTCGCTTGGAAGTAGAAGAAATATAAACAGAAATTATCCTCCATTTTGTAAGCTTAACAAGTAGTAAGCTTTAACTATGGATCAACTTACTAGAGTTCATGTACTTATAATAGAATTCCTTCTACAGGCCTGCCATTCTTAACATTTTTTATAATACTTTAGGCTTAAGTTAATCAGTTGCCTCCTTTTTTGAAACAGCAGTCCAAATCTGAGAAAATAAGCTATGTATTCTTTAAACAAGTGAGTTTTGTACTTTCTGAGTTCTCATATCACTCATTTGAGTTACATTTTTAAAATATACTATTTTTAAAACTGCTAAAAACCAAATATGAGCATTTTATGCAGCAAATGCTGGGTATATTGTAAACCATTACATTATCTCATAGTTGCAGGTAAAATCATTTATGTGCAGAAGTCTGCAAAATAAACTCTTCCACCATTTAGCCTGAGGAGTGTATTTTGAAACTGAACTGTTTTAAAAAAAACATAAAGAGTCTTCTGCCTCAGGATTTGAAAACATGGAGAAAGTAGTGATTTTACCTTTTGCAGCAAAAGAAAAAGACTAACTTCAAATTTAACTCTGTGCAAACCCTACAAGACCTGAGGTTGTAGAGAAAATAAATGGCCCCAAAACTCCTCTACAGGAGGAGAGTTGACACAAGCCCACTTGGGGTAGTTCACCTAGAACAGCAGATGAACTGGTGACAGCAGAGTGCAAAATAGCAGAACAATGTGAAATCCCTGGGGCCAAACTTAGTGTGGGGGAGTCCACATCCTCTTACAGCGATGTTTTACATGAAATCCATCTGGCACTCACAGATAAGGTCAAATAGAACCTTAAGGGTGCAGACCTTGGGGAGAACAGCAGCTATGCACAAGGGGCACAAACTCCACCAAAATCTTCCTCCTCTATTTATACCTCACAATAAAATTACTTAAAAAAACAAATTACTAAACTCACCCAAGAAATGGTCCTATATAAAAACAATTGTATTTTAAACTAAATAATAATAATAATAATAATAATTCCAGCTCCAATGGTTTCACTGGCAAATTCTAATTCTATGCAACTTCTCTGAGAAAACAAAAGAAACCTTTTACAATACTTATTGAGTATTACGAGACTAGCATTACCCTAAAACCAAAATCAGATAAACACAAAAGATAAAAAAATAGGCCAATACCCCCTGTAAGTACCAACGTAAAATTCATCCACAGAATTAAAAAAACCTGAATCCAGCAATATACAAGATCTGACCATTAAGTTCATGAACTCGTCCCAGAAAAAATGCTATATATCTCATTGTTGAATATCACTACAGTCACCTTTGAAGTAGTCCCCTTGGGAAGCTATGAACTGATGCCAGCACCTAGTCTACCCTTCAAAGAAATTTTAGAACTCTTTTTCTGAAATGATAATCAAAAATGTCACACAAGGTCTATCAATTAAGTCCACAACCTTGCCACTGTGCACTTACATTGCCAGCACTATACAAACAACTCAGTAAGGTTTCATAATTTTGGTATATCAGTGTCTCACAGCTTTGTTCATGTTGACATGTGGTGGCATTTTGCTGAGTGGTGCTCATTCTTGTGTTTTTTGTGTGTCATATGATGCCAGCTCTGATAGTTATCCCAGAAAGTTCCAAAATTGCTTTTAAAGGTGAATGAGGCACTGGCATTGATGTGTACTTCCTAAAGGAGTACTTTGAAGGTTAATATAGTGATATTCAACAATGAGGTATATAGCATTTTATCTAAGCAGAGTTCATGAAATTTTTATTTTTATTGTTAAATCATAGCTGTGTACATTAGTGCAATCGAGGGGTACAAGTGCTGGTTTCATATACAATCTGAAATATTCTCATCAAACTGTTCAACGTAGCCTTTATGGAATTTTCTTAGTTACTGTATGTAGGCATTTGTATTCTGCATTGATTAAGTTTTGCCTGTACCCATTCTAAGATGCACCATAGGTGTGGCCCAACCTACTACCCTCCCTCCACCATGACCTCCCCCCTCACTTCCCCTTCCTTGGCCCTTTCCCCATAGTCTTATGCTATAGTTGGGTTATAGCCTTCATGTGAAAGCTATAATTTAGCTTCATAGTACAGCTGAGTACATTGGATACATTTTCTTCCATTCCTGAGATACTTTGCTATGTTCCAGCTCCATCCATGTAAACATGAAAGAGGTAAGGTCTCCATCTTTCTTTAAGGCTGCATAATATTCCATGGTATATATGTACCACCATTTGCTAGTCCATTCGTGGATTGATGGGCACTTGGGTTTCTTCCATGACATAGTAATTATGAATTGGGCTGTGATAAACATTCTGGTATAGATGTCTTTGTTATATTGTGACTTTTGGTCTTCTGGGTATAAACCTAGTAAAGGAATTATAGGATCTAATGGCAGGTCTATCTTTAGGTCTCTAAGTATTCTCCAAACATCCTTCCAGAAGGAATGTATTACTGTGCACTCCCACCAGCAGTGTAGAAGTGTGCCCTTTTCTCCACATCCACGCCAACATCTCTGGTTTTGGGATTTTGTTATGTGGGCTACTCTTACTGGGTTTAGGTGATATCTCAAAGTAGTTTTGATTTGCATTCCTCTGATGAGCTTTTTTTCATGTGTTTGTAGATTGTGCATCTGTCTTCTTTGGAGAAGTTTCTCTTCCAGTCCCCTGCCCACCCTGACATGGGATCACATGCTCTTTTCTTGCTAATAAGTTTGAGTTCTCTGTAGATTCTGGTTATTAGACCTTTATCAGAGGTATAACCTAGAAGTATTTTCTCCCATTCTGAGGGTTGTCTGCTTGCTTTACTTACTTATATCCTTGGCTGTGCAGAAGCTTTTTAGTTTGATCAGGTCCCAGTAGTGTATTTTTGATACTGCTTCGATTGCCTGGGGAGTCTTCCTCATGAAATATTCACCCAGGCCAATTCCTTCAAGAGTTATCCCTGTATTTTCTTCAAGTATTTTTATAGTTTCATGTCTTAAGTTTAAATCTTTTATCCAGTGAGTCTTAGTTAATGGTGAAAGGTGTGGGTCCAGTTTCAATCTTCTACAGGTCGCCAGCCAGTTTACCCAGCACCATTTGTTAAATGGGGAATCTTTTCCCCATTGAACGTTTTTACTTGGCTTGTCAAAGAGCAAGTAATGGTAAGTAGCTGGATTCATCTCTTGGTTCTCTATTCTGTTCCAGACATCTACTTCTCTGTTTTTGTGCCAGTACTATGCTGTTTTGATCACTATCAATTTATAGTACAGTCTCAGATCTGGTTGTGTGATTCCTCCTGCTTTGTTTTTATGGCTGAGTAATGTTTTGGCTATTCGAGGTTTTTTTGTGATTCCATATAAAACGAAGTATTATTTTTTCAAGATCTTTAAAATATGACAATGAAGCTTTAAAAGGAATTGCATTAAAATTATATATTGCTTTGGATAGTATGGACATTTTAATAATGTTGATTCTTCCCAGCCATGAGCATGGTATGTTTTTACATCTGTTAACATCTTCAGCTATTTCTTAAAGTTTCATAGTTCTCTTTGTAGAGATATTTCACATCCTTTGGTAGGTATACTCCCATATATTTCATCTTCCTTGGCACTACTGTGAAAGGAATAGTCCTTGACTGTTTTTTCATCTTGGTTATTGTTGGTATATATAAAGGCTACAGATTTATGGATGTTGATTTTGTAGCCTGAGACATTGCTGTATTCCTTGATCACTTCTAAAAGTTTTGTAGTAGAATCTCTAGTGTTTTCCAGATACACGATCATATCATCACCAAGAGTGAAATTTTGATCTCTTCTGACCCTATGTGGATGCCCTTGATCATCTTTTCTTCCCTAATTGCAATGGCTAAAACTTCCATTAGAATGTTAAAGAGCAATGGAGACAATGGGCAATCTTGCCTGGTTCCTGATCTAAGTGGAAATGATTCCAATTTAACTCCACTCAATACAATATTGGCTGTCGCTTTGCTGTAGATGGCCACCATTAGTTTAAGAAATGTCCCTTCTACACCAATTTTCTTAAGTGTTCTGATCATGAAGGGATGCTAGATATTATCAAAAGCTTTTTCTGCATCAATTGAAAAAATCATATGGTCCTTATTTTTTAGTTTGTTTATGCGCTGAATTACATTTATAGATTTACATATATTGAACCAGCCTTGAGACCCTGGGATAAATCCCACTTGGTCATGTTGTATAATTTTTTTGATGTGTTGTTGGATTCTGTTTGTTACGATCTTATTATTTTAGCTCAATATTCATTAGTGATATTGGTCTATAATTTTCTTTTCTTGTTGGGTCTTTCCCTGGTTTGGGGATCAAGGTGATGTTTGCTTCGTAGAATGTGTTGGGTAATATTCCTTCTTTTTCTATATTTTGGAAGAGGTTTAGTAGTATAGGTACTAATTCTTCTTTAAAGGTTTCGTAGGATTCTGATGTAAAGACATCTGGTCCTGGGATTTCCTTCTTAGGGAGATTTTGTATAGTTTCTATTTCAGAACTTGATATAGGCCTGTTCAACATTTCCACTTCATTCTGGCTAAGTCTTAGTAGGTGGTGTACTTCCAGGTATTGGTCAGTTTCTGTCAGATTTTCATATTTCTGAGAGTAGAGTTTCTTGTAGTATTCGTTAAGGGTTTTTTGAATTTCTGAGGGGTCTGTTGTTATTTCATCTTTACCATTTCTGATGAAATTAGAGATATTACTCTTTTTTTCCTTGTTACATTGGCCAAAGGTTTATCTATTTTATTGATCTTTTCAAAAAACCAACTTTTGGATTCATTGATCCGTTGTATAATTCTTTTGTTTTCAATTTCATTTAGTTCTGCTCTGATTTTGGTTATTTCTTTTCTTCTGCTGGGTTTGGGGTTGGAGTGTTCTTCCTTCTCCAGTTGCTTGAGATGTCACATTAAGTTATTAACTTCCTCTCTTTCCGTTTTCTTGAGGAAGACTTGCAGTGCTATAAATTTCCCTCTTAGGACTGCCTTTGCAGTATCCCAGAGGTTCTGGTAATTCGTGTCTTGATTGTTGTTTTGTTCCAAAAACTTGGTGATTTCCTTTTAATCTCGTCTATAACCCATGTATCCTTCAGCATAAGGTTATTTAGCTTCCATGTTTTTGCATGGGTAAGTAGGTTCCTGTTGTTATTGAGTTCAACCTTTATTCCATGATGGTCTGAGAAGATGCAAGGAATAATTTCTATTTTTTTAAATTTGCTGAGGTTAGATTTGTGGCCTAGGATGTGGTCGATTTTGGAGTATGTTCCATGGGCTGATGAGAAGAATGTGTATTCAGTTTTGTTGGGATGAAATGTTCTATAGATGTCTGTTAAGTCCAGATGTTGAATGGTTGAGTATAAATCTAAAATTTTTGCTTAGCTTCTTTTTGGAGGATCTATCCAGCACTGCTAAAGGGGTGTTAAAATCTCCAACTACTATAGAAGTGGAGGAAATAGAGTTGCTCATGTCTGTTAGTTTCTCTTATAAATTGAAGTGCGTTGTGGTTGGGTGCATAAATATTAATAATAGAGATCTCATCATATTGAGTATTTACCTTTAACAAATATGAAGTGTCCATCCTTATCCTTAATTAATTTTGTTGGTTTAAAGCCAACTGTGTCTGCGAACAGGATTGCAATACCTGCTTTTTCTGGCTTTCCATTTGCCTGGAATATAGATGACCATCCCTTCACCTTGAGTCTATATTTGTCTTTAATGTAAGATGAGATTCTTGTATGCAGCAGATATCTGGCTTGAGTTTTTGTAGCCAGGCAGCCAACCTGTGCCTCTTTAGAGGACAGTTTAAACCATTCACATTAATTGAGAATATTGATAAGCCTTTTGAGAGTCCGGTGGACATTTTTAATCCTTTTGCGACTGTGGAAGTTGGAATTTGATCAAAATTTTCTGGGTGGGTTTACTTTTGTGGTGGAGGATTATGCTGGTCTTTATGGAGGATAGGTCTGAGAATATCCTGAAGAGTTTGTTTAGTTATGGCAAATTTCTTCAACATGTGAATGTCACTGAAGTATTTGATTTCTCCGTAAAAAATGAACTCAGTTTAGGTGGGTATAGGTTTCCAGGTTGAAAGTTATTTTGTTTTAGGAGATTAAAAGTCGATGAGCATCCTCTTCTAGCTTGAAAGGTTTCAGCACAGAGTTCTGCAGTTATTCTTATATTCTTCCCCTTGTAGGTAATGGTTTTCTTTCGTCTGGCAGCTTTCAGAAATTTCTCCTTCATATTAACTTTAGTGAAATTGATTATGATGTGTCTGGGGGATGTCTTATTCGGGTTGAGTCGTGCTAGAGTTCTGAGAATATCTGCTATCAGAATCTCTTGGAATGTCTGAAAAGTTCTCCTTCATAATCTCATGGAGAAGAGACTCTGTGCCTTGTGAAGCCACTTCGTCGCTTTTGGGGATTCCGATTAGACGAATATTGGTTTCCTTCTAATTATTCCAGAGCTCTCTGAGAGAGTGATCTGTTTTTGTCTTCCATTTCTCTTCCTCTTTGAGAGTTTGGGAGCGTTCGAAAGCTTTGTCTTCAATGTTAGAAATCCTTTCTTTTGCTTGCTCCCTTGTTACTGAGGGATTCTACTGTGTTTCTCAGATCTTTGAGGGATGCAACTTCTTGTCTCAATGTGTCAAAATCTTTGGTCATTTGGTCTTTGAATTTGTTGAATTCTTGACGTATCTTTTGGGTTACTGCTTGGAGTTCTAATTAGATCTTATTTGCTATCCAGATTCTGAATTCGATTTCTGACATCTCAGCTATTTGTTTGTGCAAGGGATCTTGTGCTGTGTCTGCCCCACTGATCCTTGGGGGAGCTGATCTACTCTGATCATTTATATTGCCAGTTTTTCTGTTGATTTCACCTCATGATTTGTTTTTCACTGTTGCCTCTGGCCCTCCTCAGAGTTGGGGAGGTGTCTCTCCAAGATTAGACCCCAGCGGGTTCACTCTATTGTTGCTGGATCTTTGTAGGGAGTGACCCTGTGTAGTTCCTCTGGTGCTACCCCAGCTAAGGAGTTCTGGTTGTGGAAACAGCTCCGGCATGTGACACACCTGGATCCAACAACAGGCAGGAGGTGGTGCACACGGTTCTGGATTCTTGGAGTGCCTGGTGCCCAGTGACTTTGGCACAGAAAGCCCAAGGATTCAGCAGTCTCTGGCCAGGAGAAGGGCTCTGCGCAGAGGCAGGGAGGGCTCCAGAGGGCATGCAGCTACCAGTATGCCTGGCCAGATGAGTGGGCCCGTGTGGAGGCCTGGAGGACACAGGAGTGAGGACGCAGGGTTGCACGGCTCCCGTAGTTCCTGGTCAGGGCATGCGGAGGCCCGGTGGGTGTGGGTCGTGGGTTGGGGTTAGTGGTGCAGCTCTTATGGAGGTCCGTGTGGTGCCAGGCCCAGGAGTTTGAGGTTGCTATGAGCTGTGATGCCACAGCACTCTACCCACCAAGTCTCCAGTGTGCCCAAACCATCTCATTCTGCCCCTAAGTGATAAGGCTGTAAGGCAGCTCAGTCCCTGCCTTTAGGCTGCTCAGTCACTAGGTTACTAGGTCCCGCCCAATTCTTACTCTGGGACCCTGAGGGCAGAGCTTGCCGGGGCAGTTCTCTACAGTGGCTCCCTGCAGCCCAGCTCAATGGCTCAGGCCCCAATCTGGGGTCCTGTACACTGCCCAAAATTCTCTGCACTCCTGCTCAAGCTCACCCCAAGGCAGTTCAATTGAGTGCCAAGTCCAAAAACACCGTAACAGTTCACAGGTAAGGCTTTTCCAGTTTGCAGCCTCAGTGCTGTTTGAGTTAATGAAATTGTTAAAACTTAACAAGATGAAGTTCATCAAAGGAGTGCAAGGCTATCTCAATCATTGATGCAATATATCAAATTAACAGACTAAATTTTAAAATATGTATCATTCTAATAGATATAGAAAAAGAATTAAAAAAAATTCAATATTTAAAGAGACAAAAACTCTCAGCAAATTAGAGCTTGGTAACAGTTGCCTTAAACTAAGAAAGGGAATCTATGAAAATCTATAGCTAAAATCCTGTTTAATAATGAGAAATTGAGTTTTTCAAACACCAAAACCAAGGTAAAGATGTCCTCTGTCAACAATGCTATTCAACACTACTGGAATTTGACCTAGATAATTTAAAGAGGCAAGAAAAAATAGACTAGAAAGTAAGAAGTAAAACTGTATATTGGGTGGTGCCTGTGGATCAGTGAGTAGGGCGCCGGCCCCATATATCAAGGGTGGCGGGTTCAAACCCAGCCCTGGCTGAACTGCAACCAAAAAATAGCCAGGCGTTGTGGCAGGTGCCTGTAGTCCCAGCTGCTCGGGAGGCTGAGGCAGGAGAATTGTGGAAGCCCAAGAGCTAGAGGTTGCTGTGAGTCCTGTGACATCACGGCACTCTACCAAAAGCGGTAAAGTGAGACTCTGTCTCTACAAAAAAAAAAACAAGCAAAAAAAAACCTATATTTTCAGGTTACATAACTGTCTAGGTAGAAAGTCTAAAAGAATTTACAATAAACTACTAGAATTAAAAATAACGTTAGTGAGGTTGAAAGATACAAGGTCAGTATAGAAAAGTCAACTGTATGTAGGTCACTATGAAAGTTTTGAGACAGATTGTGTTATGGTCCATTATTTCACTTCAAAGAAATAGTTGACAGTATTCTTTCTCATTCACCCATGCAAGTTTGAACCTGCTTGGCTTATTGGTGTTGCCAGAACGGTTTCATCTGTTTCCATCCACATAGATTTTTTGTTTCCTAAATTTGCTGTATCTTGAAACTTTGGCAATGACCCACACATTCCCATACATAAGGAATAAATAATTAGAATTTGGATTAAAAAAAAAATAGTACCACCTCAAAATTCCTAACAAAATATGTGCAAGATAAAAAAATTAAAAAATGGGAGAAAATTGTAATTATAAATTTGAAGACTCAGTATTGTTAAAATGCGAATTCTTCTTGATGTACTTCCAATCAGGAAGTACTTCCAATCAGAATACCAGCAAGTTAATCCTAAAATATACATGGAAGGGCAAAGAAACTAGAATAGCCAAAACAATTATTTAAAAGAACAAAGCTGGAAAGCTCACATTATCCAATTTCAAGGTTTCCTACAGTAACCAAGGCAGTGTGATACAAGCAAAAGAACAGCCTCAAAATTAGAACACTACATTACTCATTTCAGACAAGATCCATTGATGAATGCTAAAATTACTGCATGAAATTTTAATGAGAAAAAAATTCTTTGTATACCTCAAAGAATCTCTCTCAAAATTTACTAATTACTTCTTTGCTAGTCTTAACACATTGACCACATAGTCCTTGAAACTCTCTTCTCCAGCAGCAAAGATTAATTCCTCTCCTTCTTGAGGCTATAAAGTCCTGCATAGTTAGTGATTCACTTCTAACAATGAAAAGAAACAAGTCCACAGCAGGGAAGGTGGCATCCTAGCAGACACCACCTACCAAGTACTCCCTGACATAATGCAAAGAGAGGGGCATGTCACTTCTTATTGCTTCCTAAAATTCATAATCTGAAGCCAATCATGAGTAAATGTCAGACAAACCCAAACTAAGGAATGTTGCATAAAATTTCTGACCTTTACTCTTCTAAGGATCAAGATCATGAAAGACTTTAGACAGAGAAACCATCATAGATTAGAAGCAAGTAAGAGACATGACAACTTAATACAATATAGTACACTAGTTTTGATTTTAGAATAGAAAAACATTAGTGGAAAAACTGGGGAAATGTGAATAAATCTGTAGTTATAATATCAACATAAATTTCTTAGCTTTAAGAAGTATTGCATTTATATAAGGTATTAACATTAGAGGAAGCTAGGTGAAGGGTATACAGGACTCTGCTATCTTTGAAACTGTTCTGTAAATTGAAAGATTATTCTCTAAAATTTAAAAATTACCTTTTGTTACTACTTATGTAAATCAAATGTTCTAAAATACCATGTAACTGTAATTAAAAAAAATTAGATATGAAGGCTTATAAAATCATCCATAATCTGAATTTCAAGCTTGTCAAAACAAATTCACTGTTCTTCAAAACGCATTATCAATGAGTACTATAAATACAATTCATAAAAACACATTTATACCATTAAAATACCCATTTTTCCTTATGTAGTTGGTAGCCACACAAGTATCTCAATTGTAAAAAAGATCTAAGAACTAAAGAGGTTTGAATAAAAGGATTATTTGTGCCATCTAGTGGTGATTGAGGTAAATGTAATTGCTTACCCAACTTAAAAAAAAAAATGAGGGTGTCTATAATTTTGTTAAATGACTTAACTAGGAGAAAAATGCTGACAGTATGATAACATCCAATATGAAGATTAAAGGTGTTCAGAAATAAGATATTCCAATAAAATCAGTTTGGAAGATGAACTTAACAAAGGGCAGTAGTTTGCTTGCTCAAGAGCAAGCAGGATATCTGAAGTATATTAAAGGATGATATCCAGGTTTTTATCTCCATATTATACCATATCAAAAACATTACCTTCATCAAGTCATTCTCTTCATTATGGAGATTTCCTCGTAATACAAGAATTGCACTACAATTGGAAAACGGAGGAAAATAAAGAGGCACTGAAGAAGAGTATTATTGAACGATGAGAAAACAAAACTAATCCTTAGAAGCAAGATAAGCCACCCCACTTTGGCAGACTACTGAAAGAACACGGATGAAAGGAATGCAGGGTTTTAGAAAGTTTAAGAGGAAAAAGAGTCCAAGTACCTCCTTGGCTTGAAGTGTGTGTCCCAGAGTACATCTGCCTTTCTGAACAGTATCCTATACTCCGATCTATAAACTGACATGATACAACAAAGAAATCCCTTTAATAATTTCTAATATCCTACCAGGCAATCACAATAGAAGAAATATTTCTGAATTCTTAATAAAAAAATAATTTTTGTGGTGTCAACTTAAAACAATCAGTATAAGTAAAAGTGCTTAACTATTCTGCACATATAGTAAGTGCTTCATAAGTACCATTAACAGATAACTAGTGAGAAAACAAGAAAGAAAAAACAAAGAGAAAGAGTCTAGCATGTGGTATTTTCTAGTCCTAGTTTTGACAATATACACATTTAACACCTTTTTCATTAATGTGAACCAAAAATACTGTCATTCTCTCATACATGTCATTATTGTCTCACGACAATAAAGACATGTATTTAAAGAGCTGTTATTTAGAGAAAATATAATCCTATTATATTCTTTTGATAAGAAGCAAGAAAACTGTCTCTTTACACTCAGTTTTATTAAACAAATAAGGCTGGTAGTGGAACTTTTTATTTAATGCATAAACATTTAAGTCCCTTTATTAGAGAAATTGTACGTATTGGTGAATATGGTCAATGGTCACATCTATGGGTTAGTTCTTCAAAAATCAGAGCCAATAATTAGGATAGATTCTATTGCTCTCTTCATCACATTGTGAAGTGTCTCGTGTAGTCATATTCTATTGTTGGAATGACAGCTTGTACAAATTTCAAGAAAATTAGAAGATACCTAAAGGTCTTTAGCTAAGGAAAATAAGATTTGTAAAAATTTCTGTTTGAAGCCCACATTGTAATTATCCATTTCATTAAGCAATTCATTTCTCAGAAAGATGTATGACAAAAATCTTATATTAAGTCTTATTAAAGAAAATCATGCAAATTTTTGTCTATTTAACATGAGGTTCTCTATAACTTTAATTATGTTTATGCCTAACAACATAATTCCAGTATTTCAATTTGAAACTTCTTATTGAGTCCATATAGGCACAATGACTTTGATATAAAATAAGGACATGGCTATCCATGTAAATGAGTCTAAAATTTAACAATTCACTTGACCCTGTTTATAAAAGTTTGTTAGAATGTTAGAAAAAGAGGCAGCTTAAAAAAGTATAAAGTGCTATAGCAAAAGAGAAAGGAATTAAATGGAAAACCCTTCATAATGAAATTATTCTAGGTTAATATTTGTACTTGTCATAGAATCAGCTTTAATGGACTGTCTTTAACAAAATTCTAAAAGTCACCCCTAAAGTTGCCATACATAGGATAAATGGAAAATTAAAACTAAATGTACCTTTACAAAATTACCATTATAAAATTTTACAAAGAGGTAGCCAACACATACAGAATATTCTGTAAATATTTTGTAATAAATATTTTGTATTTAGTTACAATTTCCCATTTTTTCCTATATATAGTGACTTTAGGGGCGACTTTTGGGACATCCTGTATGCTCCTATTTGTACTTGGGAACAGTAACAGCTTAATTTTTATTGGGGGAAAATGAATATTCTACTATGAATAATATAGTCTTCCAAGTTGCTACCTATTCTCTAACAGAGATGAATGTGCCAATTTTGCAGAATAGTAATTAAGACTTGAGGAGTAAATGTGGCTTGAACCAAAAGTTCATGATTTGTTTCATTATCAAATCAGTGCAAAATTCCTTCAAGGGACACACTTTTTTAGTGACGCCTACGTTATTTATAATTTCAAGACAGTGGTAACACTTTAGTTTTCATCTAATACCAAGTAACACACACCACCAGGTCCAGTATCAACCTAGGAATAAGCTAATTCAGGATATTTAACATCAACTCATTGATTTTGCTTCTGATGAATCCATGCTGTGAGTACCCATGTTCTGCAGAATCCAAATTTGCTTGGGCATTAACTTTAATTTATTCCTTCTCATCAACCCAAGAGAATTGAGTAGAACCACAATAAGTTATAAGAAAGGTGTGCTCTTCTCTGGAGAAAATGAATACACTATATTTTAACAATATCTAAAGGACTTCATATAATATACCTTTTAAATTGAATTCTTTAAGGAGGGAGACCTCAGATTGATATAATCTAACTTTACTTATACCTGATGGGAAGGCAAATATCTCATTCCATGTAAAACTGGAAATACAGAAGATACTCATGTTATTCTAAATTAGTAGGTTACCTCTGTAACAAGGTAGAGCTAACTGGTACAACCAGGACATGTTCTAATCAACCAAATAAGTCATTACTATCGCAATATAACATTTTCTAAATAAAGATTCTTACTAGGACTTCAAGATTTGAGGGGCTAAAATTATATGTAATCTTAATTACATATAGTACCTAAAACTATAGGTACTAAATTTCTCAAAAAGAAAAAGTAAATCCTAAAAGCCATTTTATCACCAGTCACATACAAAGGTAAAGGATACATATGAACTCCAAGTTCTCCTCCTCCTTCTGCAACAGTCTCAATGATTTTCTTCATCACCTCAGCATGCCTAAAAGCAAAGAATAAATCTTACTAGTCTAGGTCAATTAGAACAAAATGAGAAAAGCATGTTGGGTTTATAAAGAACTCTACTTTTGTTAGAGTTAGTAAATTAAAATTTAAGTAATTATAAAATATTTTACTCTCTACTCCCTAACAAGTCAGACAATTGAGTCCTACAGACAGTTTTACTGGGGGAAAAGGTAATTTTACAAAATTGTAGTCACCATAAGCACAATGACATTAATTAGCTTTCTGGTAACAGGGAAAAAGAGCAAGGAAAGAAAACCAGAGCAGGGGAAATTACACCAGGGGATAAATGTGAAGTACTGGCTATGTTTAATAAAAAAGAAAAGTTCAGACCAGGCAAATTCAAAGCTACATGCTCAAAAAAACAAAGATATCTATAACCTTGTGATTGTGACTATTTAATTAGGAAAAGAGGGTCCAAGAAAAGTCAATTGATCAAAGTTAAGAAGTTTGTGCTTTTCTTCGTTCTAATAAGTATTCTAAAATTTATGATTCTATTTAAAATATATTTTTTGGCTTTATATGAATAAAAGTATATATCTGAAGACTTTCCTAGCTATCTTTTTATGGTATCTAACTTGTACTACAGAAAAGAATATCAAAATAACTATCTGGCATACAATCTAAGAAAAGGGCAATGTACAAAAGTAACCATCTTTCATACATATCTTGCCTTAAATAATGCCACTTTGGTTTTTATGAATATATCCTTCATGACAGATGCAGTCAACATAGAATGAGAATAAATATATTAGCTCAGAGATCTGAAGGCACAATCCAGTGCAGCCACATAGAAAGGCCTAAAATATCCCTGAAGTTTCAGTGCACTGGCCCCCAGCTTTTTTGGCTACATTTCTGTCCCATTCCGCAATAGTCATTTTATTAAAAGTGTTCAATGTAATTATCAGTTAAATTATTTATCTTTTTGCCCCAAGTGAGTAAAATTTACACCTCAGAAAGAAACATATTTCATTTTGGTAAGCATCACCCCAAAATCTCAAGCCAAAAGAGGAACAAACAGAACTCTAAAGAATGAAATCTTTTAGATCAGGTAATTCAAAACTAAAACTAATGACTGCTGAATCACCTTTCATAATTAGCAATATTGAAGTCCTTAACATAAATAAAGTGAAAAAATGGTCAAGGCTTTCCATGTGATAAAGTTTAAGAGTAAAGAGGCTGCAGAAAATGCTCTAAAACTAGAGGAAGGAAAAAGCTAAATGTTTCATCGGGTTGACCAATGGAATATCAAAGTTTTCTTCAAAAAAAACAAAACACTCTTACTAGTATGTTACCAGTATTTTGCAATGTACTGTGAAAGTCACTTATTAGAAATAACTAATTCTAAGAAATTAACATGTAGTATCTTTTTCTTTTTTTTTTAAGGAAACATTCTAAATAAATCCTGTGCATTGGGTCAGTTTCACTTATTTGGTTCTGTGAAGAACACAATGACACAAAGAAAATCCCAAATTATAAAATGTACTTGACTTGGTAAGGATGAAGACTTTCAACTAAAGAATAAAGGAGAAGAGAGGTTGGGCCTAATGGCTCATGCCTGTAATCCTAGCACTCTGGGAGGCCAAGGCGGGTGGACTGCCAAGTTTAGGAGTTCAAGACCAGCCTGAGCAAGAGTGAGACCCTGTCTCTAAAAATACGTGAGCATTTTAGTGGGTGCCTAAAGTCCCAGCTATCTGGGAGGCTGAGGCTAAAGGATCACTTGAGCCCAAGAGTTGGAGGTTGCTTTGGGCTATGATACCACCCACAGCACTCTACCCAGGGTGACAAAGTGACTCTCTGTCTCAAAAAAAAAAAAAAAACCCAAACAAAAAAGGAGTAGAGAAGCTCTTCACACATCTCCCCTCACTAACCAGTAAGAAGAGATAGCTAGGTCATAGAGTAAGCACAGAAGTTAACATTATATGGTTACGTTCCACAGAAAGACACATCAGCAATAGAGCAAACCTTATCTAAATAATGAGTAAAGTCCAAAACAGAATCTCCCAAAGTATTCTCAAAGTTAAAGAGAGGTAAAATAACAAATTATATTTTATAACTAAGCATACACACAAAAAATATGTATTCTTAATGAATTAAATTTAAAATAAACTGGTGAGGCTTATATTTATTTAATGCTTGTAAATATTTCTCTTATTTTCTTATATATTTAACTCAGCACAAGAATGCTTTTAAGAAAGATGAAAAAGAAAGTACATTTTTTTCTATTATATTTAACTTAGCACAAGAAGGTTTATATATTTAACTCAGCACAACAATGTTTTTAAGATGAAAAAGAATGTTATTTGCTTATTAAGTACTTTTTTCTATTAATGCACTATTTAGAGATGTGCAGCTAAAACTCAAGAAACATGAACACACGCATAAAATGTATGTATCTCTACATATACAGACCTGCATGGGTGAACTGAACACATAGGAGGAGGTGGGAGATGAGGATGATTTTCAATGGTCACTGTTTTCTTCACATGATCTTGACTGATGTCTTCATACATGTGCTCAACTGTTAAAGGTTGCCGTTGCTGAGAGCATAAAAAACATACTGTAATTACTATTAATACTTAAAACTTTAGACTCAACCTCAGTTTATAACATACTTATTCTCTCATCCTACTCACTTATAATTTAGAATTTCAGACTATGTATAATTATTCTGGGGCAAATTTACAATTTATTTATAAAAAGGGAAAGAGGGGAAAAGTCAGCACATCCACACTATGACACAGGCCACCACTAATGTAGAAAAGACCCAATAACAAGGAGGGTTCATGACTGTCAAAACATGTTGTTCCTCATTTTGTAACTCATGGCTAATTTTATATTCTTGTTGCCCATTTATAATCATAAGAAACACAGGTTAAACAAGTTGATCTGATTTTGATTATCCTTTAACTCCAAAAAGTGGATGAATTTAAAAGGTTTTCTGTCTTAAAGGGAAAAAAATACATATGACATGGTCATTTCATAAATGACTATGTATCTTACAGACGTTAATACCAAATATACTATGCATATCCGTTCGTACACTACGAATATCGACTTCCCTTACATTTTAAAGAGATAAGCTTGGAGGTCATGAAACAAATATCTAACATTATTTCTGTTTAACAATGAGCATTGTTATCACATTGAATAATTTATACTTTATTAAAAATAAGAACCAAGTATAATGCTAGTCATAAAATTAAAAAAAAAACAAAAAACGATTAAAGACCATAATATAAACCCATGGACCTAATGAAAAAAGAATTAAACCCCCAAATCTATTTACACTAAAATATACTTCTGTTTATTTTTACCTCATCATAGCCGAACAACCACAGTCGTGGTGTCTGGTAATATTTATCATAAGTGATGTAAAGGTCGTAAGTTCTGGTTTGCAAAATAGCATCTTCACCTCCAGCATCAGTTTTAGCTTTACAAGCTTCTACTATTTTCCTTGTGTCTAGGGTAGCCTGGAAAATAATAGAGAAATATTTACAAGCATCAAATCAGTATGAATGTGACATTCTAGAAAATCTATTTTTCCCATTCTACTTTTTCCCTCAAAAATAAACTCTAAACTCAAAGCTAAAATTTTATATGATATAACCAATGTAAATAAATAAAAATTTATTTGAAACATCAATACATTATTAAGAACACTAATCCCAAGTTAAATCATTAAAAATTAACTGAAGAAAACTCAGTTTTCTGGAAGCGTGCTGGGGGCCATGAATTACGTTTCTAATTATCTTTGATCTGGAGGATTAATTATAAGCAAAGCTCACTCCTGGAGTTGAAAATATTTATGGACAATTTATTGTTGACCCTCACAATAACCTGAAAAAAAAAGTCTTTCCATTAAATCATCATTTTTAAGAGTCTATCTTCTTTGACAACTAATAAACTTAGTACTGTATTGTCTGCAAAAGAAAAAAAAAGATATTGTTAAAATTAAATGGTGGCAGACACGTCTAAGGAATATTGCAGGGATTTGATCCCTTTATGAATCTTGTGACATATCAATGTGTGGAGATGGCAACTACTGGGCGACAGAATAATACACTGGAATGGTGGTGATATGAGGACTAGTAGCATCATATTAAAAGCCTTGGAATAAGAAATCCATGTCTTCTCCCCAAAGAGCCTGATTTACTATGACTTCAAAATTGGATTGTGTACATTTTCATATTCAACTTTATGTTAAATAAACTTTTCTAACAGTCAAAAAAACAAAACTCAATTTACAAACCTCATCTGTTTCCAACAATCCACTCTCTTCATATTCTGTTATAAAAAGCAACAATAAATTAGTCAAGTTCTTGAAAATTCCTTAAACCAAACTGTATATTATTTCAGATTATTATTCAAATACCGGGGTTTTGCTTTTGTTTTTAAATGAAGATACTAAATATATATACACACACACTATGTATACACATACACTTACATGTATATACATACATATACTTTAAAACAGCAAATACTTCACATAACAAAATCCCAGAAAAAGTCACTATGTTTAAGGCTTGGTGTATGCTAGTCTATTAATATCAATTGACATAATAGTATTGTAGAGTCTTCAGTGACTCCACAGTGTAGACAAGGTTATTTATCTAACTGCATAAGTATGCCAATTAAAGTTATCAGTGAGGATGGTACCTGTGGCTCAAGGAGCAGGGTGCCAGCCCCACATACCCAAGGTGGTGGGTTCAAACCCCGCCCTGGCCAAAAACTGGGAAAAACAAAAAAAATTATCGATGTATCAGTGACTTCTACTTTGCTGCATCCAGTGGGGTAAATTCCTAATTTTCATCTTCTTTTTTTTGCAACAAATATTGAGTAATAATAATAATGCAAAGAAAGTAATATTCACACTGTCAGATAAGAGTATATCTATCATAGAATGCTTTGACTCTGAGGTTCAGTATGGAGTCATCGGTTAATTTTTTTCTTTTCCAAAGTCTCAAAAAATAGACAACTTTCATAAATAAAAATAAAAGATAATTTCAGCACTTCAGCAGTGATTCCAGCGACAAGCACTTCCCTGAGAAAGCTTCTGCTCATCCACAGGCACGAGAACTTAAAGAGCAAGAGGAAGTGAAAGGAAAATTAGGGCAAGGAAACAGATAAAAGAAATCACCCATGAGGAAGAATCAGCAGAAAACTCCAGGCAACATGAAGAACCCAGTCCAGAACAACCCCGCCAAGGGACCATGAGGTAGCTACTGCAGAGGATTCCACCCATACAGAAATGTTAGGATTGACAGAAAGGGAATTTAGAATACACATGTTGAAAACAATGAAAGAAACGATGGAAACAATGAAGGAAACTGCTAATAAAGTGGAAAATAACCAAAAGGAAATCCAAAAACAGAATCAAATCAGAGATGAACGATATGAAGAATATAAAAAGGATATAGCAGAGCTGAAGGAAATGAAACAGTCAATCAGGGAACTTAAAGATGCAATGGAAAGTATCAGCAACAGGTTAGACCATGCAGAAGAAAGAATTTCAGAGGTAGAAGACAAAGTTCTTGAGATAACTCAGATAGTAGAGGAGGCAGAAAAGAAGAGAGAGAAAGCAGAACGTTCACTGTCAGAATTATGGGACTTTATGCAGCGTTCCAACATACGAGTTATAGGAATTCCAGAAGGGGAAGAAGAATGCCCCAGAGGAATGGAAGCCATACTAGAGAATATTATAAAAGAAAATTTCCCAAATATCACCAAAGATTCTGACACACTGCTTTCAGAGGGCTATCGGACCCCAGGTCGCCTCAACTCTAACCGAGCTTCTCCAAGACACATTGTGATGAACCTGTCCAAAGTCAAGACAAAAGAAAAGATTCTGCAAGCTGCCAGGAGTAAGCGCCAGTTGACCTACAGGGGCAAATCCATCAGAGTGACCGCAGACTTCTCTAATGAAACTTTCCAAGCAAGAAGACAATGGTCATCTACCTTTAATCTACTTAAACAGAACAATTTCCAGCCCAGAATTCTGTACCCTGCTAAGCTAAGCTTCAAAATCGACGGAGAAATCAAATCATTTATGGATATACAAACATTGAGGAAATTTGCCACAACAAGACCAGCTCTACAGGAAATACTTCAACCTGTTCTGCACACTGACCACCACAATGGATCAGCAGCAAAGTAAGAACTCAGAAATTAAAGGACAGAACCAAACCTCCACACTGATGCAAAAGATAAAACTAAGCAATGGAGTCTCACAAAATAAGACAAATAGAATACTACCACAATTATCAATTATCTCAATAAATGTTAATGGCTTGAATTCCCCACTGAAGAGACATAGATTGGTTGACTGGATTAACAAACACAAGCCATCCATTTGCTGTCTGCAAGAAACACACCTGGCTTCAAAAGACAAATTAAAGCTCCGAGTCAAGGGTTGGAAGACAATTTTTCAGGCAAATGGAATTCAGAAGAAAAGAGGAGTTGCAATCTTATTTTCAGATACATGTGGATTTAAAGCAACTAAAGTCAAAAAAGACAAAGATGGTCACTTTATATTGGTCAAGGGAAAAATACAACAAGAAGACATTTCAATTCTAAATATCTATGCACCCAATTTAAATGCTCCCAGATTCTTGAAACAGACCTTACTCAGTCTGAGCAATATGATATCTGATAATACCATAATAACAGGGGACCTTAACACTCCTCTTACAGAGCTGGACAGATCCTCTAAACAGAAATTAAACAAGGATATAAGAGACTTAAATGAGACCCTACAACAACTGTGATTGATAGACGCATATAGAACACTCCATCCCAAAGATAAAGAATATACATTCTTCTCATCACCCCATGGAACATTCTCCAAAATTGATCATATCCTGGGACACAAAACAAATATCAACAGAATCAAAAGAATTGAAATTTTACCTTGTATCTTCTCAGACCACAAGGCACTAAAGGTGGAACTCAACTCTAACAAAAATGCTCGACCCCACCCAAAGGCATGGAAATTAAACAATCTTCTGTTGAATAACAGATGGGTGAAGGAAGAAATAAAACAGGAAATCATTAACTTCCTTGAGCATAACAACAATGAAGACACAAGCTACCAAAACCTGTGGGATACTGCAAAAGCAGTTTTGAGAGGAAAATTCATCGCTTTAGATGCCTACATTCGAAAAACAGAAAGAGAGCACATCAACAATCTCACAAGAGATCTTATGGAATTGGAAAAAGAAGAACAATCTAAGCCTAAACTCAGTAGAAGAAAAGAAATATCCAAAATCAAATCAGAGATCAATGAAATTGAAAACAAAAGAATCCTTCAGAAAATTAATGAAACAAGGAGTTGGTTTTTTGAAAAAATAAATAAAATAGATAAACCATTGGCCAGACTAACGAGGAATAGAAAAGTAAAATCTCTAGTAACCTCAATCAGAAATGGTAAAGGGGAAATAACAACTGATCCCACAGAGATACAAGAGATCATCTCTGAATACTACCAGAAACTCTATGCCCAGAAATTTGACCTGTGAAAGAAATGGATCAATATTTGGAATCACACCCTCTCCCTAGACTCAGCCAGGAAGAAATAGAGCTCCTGAACAGACCAATTTCAAGCACTGAGATCAAAGAAACAATAAAAAAGCTTCCAACCAAAAAATGCCCTGGTCCAGATGGCTTCACTCCAGAATTCTATCAAACCTTCAAGAAGAGCTTATTCCTGTACTGCAGAAATTATTCCAAAAAATTGAGGAAGAAGGAATCTTCCCCAACACATTCTATGAAGCAAACATCATCCTGATACCAAAACCAGGAAAAGACCCAAACAAAAAGGAGAATTTCAGACCAATCTCACTCATGAACATAGACGCAAAAATTCTTAACAAAATCCTAGCCAATAGATTACAGCTTATCATCAAAAAAGTCATTCATCATGATCAAGTAGGCTTCATCCTAGGGATGCAAGGCTGGTTTAACATACGCAAGTCCATAAACGTTATCCACCATATTAACAGAGGCAAAAATAAAGATCACATGATCCTCTCAATAGATGCAGAAAAAGCATTTGATAAAATCCAGCATCCTTTTCTAATTAGAACACTGAAGAGTATAGGCATAGGTGGCACATTTCTAAAACTGACTGAAGCTATCTATGACAAACCCACAGCCAATATTTTACTGAATGGAGTAAAACTGAAAGCTTTCCCTCTTAGAACTGGAACCAGACAAGGTTGTCCTCTGTCACCTTTACTATTCAACGTAGTGCTGGAAGTTCTAGCCAATACAATTAGGCAAGACAAGGAAATAAAGGGAATCCAAATGGGAGCAGAGGAGGTCAAACTCTCCCTCTTTGCTGACGACATGATCTTATACTTAGAGAACCTCAAAGACTCAACCATAAGACTCCTAGAAGTCATCAAAAAATACAGTAATGTTTCAGGATATAAAATCAATGTCCACAAGTCAGAAGCCTTTGTGTACACCAATAACAGTCAAGATGAGAAGCTAATTAAGGACACAACTCCCTTCACCATAGTCTCAAAGAAAATGAAATACCTAGGAATATACCTAACGAAGGAGGTGAAGGACCTCTATAAAGAAAACTATGAAATCCTCAGAAAGGAAATAGCAGAGGATATTAACAAATGGAAGAACATACCATGCTTATGGATGGGAAGAATCAACATTGTTAAAATGTCTATACTTCCCAAAGCAATCTACCTATTCAATGCCATTCCTATCAAAATACCAACATCGTACTTTCAAGATTTGGAAAAAATGATTCTGCGTTTTGTATGGAACCGGAAAAAACCCCGTATAGCTAAGGCAGTTCTCTGTAACAAAAATAAAGCTGGGGGCATCAGCATACCAGATTTTAGTCTGTACTGCAAAGCCATAGTGCTCAAGACAGCATGGGACTGGCACAAAAACAGAGACATAGACACTTGGAATCGAATTGAAAACCAAGAAATGAAACTAACATTTTACAACCACCTAATCTTTGATAAACCAAACAAGAACATACCTTGGGGAAAAGACTCCCTATTCAATAAATGGTGTTGGGAGAACTGGATGTCTACATGTAAAAGAATGAAACTGGACCCACACCTTTCCCCACTCACAAAAATTGATTCAAGATGGATAAAGGACTTAAACTTAAGGCATGAAACAATAAAAATCCTCCAAGAAAGCATAGGAAAAACAATGGAAGATATTGGCCTGGGGAAAGACTTCATGAAGAAGACTGCCATGGCAATTGCAACAACAAAAAATAAACAAATGGGACTTCATTAAACTGAAAAGCTTCTGTACAGCTAAGGAGACAATAACCAAAGCAAAGAGACAACCTACACAATGGGAAAGGATATTTGCATATTTTCAATCAGACAAAAGCTTGATAACTAGGATCTATAGAGAACTCAAATTAATCCACATGAAAAAAGCCAACAATCCCTTATATCAATGGGCAAGAGACATGAATAGAACTTTCTCTAAAGACGACAGACGAATGGCTAACAAACACATGAAAAAATGTTCATCATCTCTATATATTAGAGAAATGCAAATCAAAACAACCCTGAGATATCATCTAAAATGGCCCACATCACAAAATCTCAAAACTGCAGATGCTGGCGTGGATGTGGAGAGAAGGGAACACTTTTACACTGCTGGTGGGACTGCAAACTAGTACAACCTTTCTGGAAGGAAGTATGGAGAAACCTCAAAGCACTCAAGCTAGACCTCCCATTTGATCCTGCAATCCCATTACTGGGCATCTACCCAGAAGGAAAGAAATCCTTTTATCATAAGGACACTTGTACTACACTGTTTATTGCAGCTCAATTTACAATCGCCAAAATGTGGAAACAGCCTAAATGCCCACCAACCCAGGAATGGATTAACAAGCTGTGGTGTATGTATACCATGGAATACTATTCAGCCATTAAAAAAAATGGAGACTTTACATCCTTCGTATTAATCTGGATGGACGTGGAAGACATTATTCTTAGTAAAGCATGACAAGAATGGAGAAGCATGAATCCTATGTACTCAATTTTGATATGAGGACAATTAATGACAATTATGGTTATGGGGGGGAACAGAAAGAGGGAAGGAGGGAGGTGGGTGGGGCCTTGGTGTGTGTCACACTTTATGGGGGCAAGACATGATTGCAAGAGGGACTTTACCTAACAATTGCAATCAGTGTAACCTGGCTTATTGTACCCTCAATGAATCCCCAACAATAAAAAAAAAAAAAAAGATAATTTCAAAAAAAAACAGATCATGCCAAATCTTATAGACAATAGAAAAAGAAGAAATACTTCAAAATCATTCTACTTCATCTGAATACACCTGATATTAAAAAATGGAAAAAATATATTATTATAAAGGAAAATTACAAACAATTTTCATCTTAATTGGCCTGTAGTCACATGTGGAATGATTTATTCCCTGGTCCTTTTAACAGTCTGTTTCCTTGACTTTTAAGAAGGTGTTTTATATTCCTGGCTTTCCTCCCACTTCAACTGGCTGCTCCTTCAATATGGCTGCTGTTTGTTTCTCATCATTGACTCCACTTAAACGCCATAGTAACCAAGGCCTTGTCTTCTTTCTATCCACACTTAACTCCTGTAATGATTCCACCTAGTCTTAGTGGCTTTCACTGTCTATGACTTTCAGATTTTATTCCCTAACTGCAGACTTGGGTATCTTAATTGTTGAGTTTACATCTCCACTAGACAACCAACAGACACTACAAATATCACACATCTAAAACTGAGCTCCTGACTCCTTTCGCCAAAGCTAATCACTCTTTTAATTTTCCCCATCTCATTTTATGGCATCCTTGTAGATCAAAAACCTTGGAGTCACACCTGACTACTCTGTAGTTCATATCCCACATCTAGTCCATCAGCAAATCCCTTTGGCCCTACCCTGAAATGTGTCCAGAATCCTACTGTTGCTCATTACCAATGTTATGACCCTAGCCCAAACCACCATCATTTCTTGCCTAGATTATCAAAATAGCCTCTCAACTGTTGTTCTTTTCCCGTTCAGTCTATTCTCAACATTGCAGTTCACAGTCATTCTGTTGAAATGTGAAATTTTGTCAGTCCTCTACTTTAAAAACCCCACAGTGGTTTCTTGTCTTAATCTCAGTGGAAGTCAGGACCCTACACCATCTGGTTCTTTGTCACCTCTCTGAGTCTACCCTTAACTACTCTCCCCTCCTTCATGTCGACATAGGTTCCTCCTCACAGTATTTTATATAAACCACACATGATCCCTACATCAAGGCATTTGAACTCTTCTCCTAGATATCTAAATACATTATTCACTCACTTCCTTCTAGGATTTATTCAAATTAAATACTCTCAATGAGGTTTTTCTTGACTTATTTAGGAACTGCAACTGCAACTGCAACACTCATTCCCACCCGATGATTTCCTATCCCTTTTCCTCCTTTACTATTCTCCCTACCACTTACAACCATCTAATATAGTATATATTTTATTTTTTCACCCTAATTAGAATATAAATTCCATAAGACCTTGTCTACTGTTTTATTTCTTGTACCAAGAACAGTACCTGATATATACTATATTGCTCAATAAATACTGCTGAATAAATGAAAATTACCTTTTATATTAGATACCATCAGCACTGATTTTTGAACGAAATTCCACATATAGCAATTTGCTCTTAAACTCTACCCAAAGAAAATATGAAAAGACTTTATATATAAGGTAGGCCTATAGCTTGACTCTAAAAACAGTGCTCTTCTCATATGATTTTTATGCCATCTCCCCATTCCCAGCTTGGTCAACTGTATGCCATTCAGAGACCAATAGAATCCACAAACAATATTTGTGCAAAAAGATGGTAAATTTATTTTCTAACAACTGTGAGACATCAAGATGGAAATGAAGCTGAACAAATCTAAAGTTAAGGAGATCTGGGTTGGAGATTTAGATACGGAAGTCGTGAGCATATAGATGATACGTAAGCAATTTTAGTTACAAGTAACTCTCATATTTCCTCAAGGAACAGGTGTTTATCGTAAAACTAAGAATAAGAATCTCACTAAATTTATTTTTATCTCGGTTGAAGTCAGGACCCTAGCACAGCTAGGTTTCAGGGAGACTTAGAAATAATTTCTAAGGGTACTTTTAGTCCAGCAAACATCATTTACTATTATAGTGCTTCAATTTTATCAGGCACAATCAAATACTTCTCTAAGCTACACAACGTGCCTACTTCACCCTAACTTCTATGTAGTTTTTAGGATTCGGTCACCTTATAGCCTCCAATGTCTGCCCTCTTTTTCATATTCTTTTCCTTTTTCCAACTTCAACACACACACCCTCTCTATTTATATATATACTCATATTCACATTTAAACTGTCATAGAGAATCTGATGCAACTCAGACACCATCGTTCACACTGCACAAACTTTCATGTCAGTATGCCATTACAGAAACTCTTAAGACAAAATCTGGGAATATAAAGAATGAGCAAGGAAAAAAATATTGTATCTCCATGAAACACAGCAAAAGACAAAAGAATTTAGATGAGTCAAAAGACAACGACAACAACCATGATGATGACAACAGTGTTACAGAATCCAAGGAAGGAAAAAAAGAGGATCTGTTTAAAAGCACCAAATAATGCAGAAAAGGCAGAATAAAGACAGATTGGATTTAACAAAGAGGTCACCCTAGTCATAGCAACTTCTTTTTTTTTTTTTTTTTTGTTTAGCAGGCCCTGGCTGGGTTTGAACCCACCACCCAGGTGCACGGACCAGTGCTCTAACCATTGCGTGATGGGTGCCCAACCAATAACAGCAATTTCTTCATCTATTTTTAAATACATAAGATTTCACATGCATTAAAGATTATCAAATTAATGAAATACAAAGTTTTTAATAGTTATGTATCACAGACCTGTATTACTTGATTCTGTTAGTTTAGTGAGTTTCTATAGCTTCTTTAACAATGATTCCCTAATATGTGTATAGAGATTCTCAATTGGCAAGCCTAGGAAGGTTCCGAATCTTATAGAACTGTGAGGGGATTCTATGTAGTTCAAAAGGCCTCATTAAAAATCACTATCTTTAGGTTTTAATGCAAAGATACAATCAAAAAGGAGAAAGTAAAATACAAAAATCCACAAGTAAACTTTGTTCTGCTCTGAAATAATTAGGTTAAGAATAAATATTTTATAGCCGTACCTGCATTAAAGATTCATAGCTAATATTTATCCTAGTAGAAATAAAGTTATCTAAGATTAGGTTCTAGGTAAAATAGATGAGACAGAGATCAAGTTTTGTACTCATGATATTTAAACAAAACAAAATCCTTCCTAGGCTGCTAAGTGCTAAAATTTAAAACTCAATGGAAGATAATTCTTAATCCACATGGATTACAAATATTCCATAATCAATATTCTAGCAGAATTAAAGCAAGTCTAAAACACAAATACCTTCCATATCTGCAGCTTCTCCTTCATCATCCTCTTCTTCCTCTTCACATAGTGCTGAACAATCTTGCAGCTGTATACTATCCTTTGAAATCAATTGTATTTAAAATCACTTAAACATGTTTGTTAGTTCAAACATGGAACACTCATGTACTAGCACATTTAATTACTGAAAATAAGAGCAGTAAGGTAGTTCTTATCCTTAAGAAACTCAACAACTTTAGTAGAGATGACAAACCCATATATCAATTATTAAAAGTAATGTGCTAAGTGCTGTGACTGAAAAATATCAAAGATATTATGAAAGCACTAAGTCATCTAAGCTAACCATTTAAAAATAATTGCCAGTTGCACTCCCAATAAAAAATTTTAATCATTAGTATTAGAAAGTCAATCCAAAGTTATGTTAACTTGTATGACACTTATAATTTAAAGGAGAAAAAGTATATCTACATATATGTAAATCACAATACATTTATAAGCTAAAATAAATTACAAATAAGACACTGGCTTTTTAATTTGTTAACAATATCCTAGCTGAATTAAGTTATCCAGTTATCAGACTTTACAGTTATTACAATATATAAGATTTCAGTTCAATTTCTTAAATATATTAGCACTACAAGGAAAAGAATAATGCTAACCAATGACAAGCCTAAAATACAATTTATCATTTTCACAAAGTTAATATTCTGAAAAATCTGTGATCAATATAGTAAATGAATCAATTGGACATCTGGTTTCACCCAGGTTACATTTTACTTAGAGGTGGCTTTATTTACCATTAGAAAGTTAAATCCTATGTATCATTATTATGTTCAAAATATGAAACCACAGATGAAAGACTGCCAGTGTCTGGATAATTATTAGGTGAGCTAATATCTAAACTAATTATTAAAGGAAATTTGAATCATGCTGGCCAAATTCACACACAATATAGACTACAACAGAAACTGACAACCAAGGTTATTAACACTTGCATCTAGATGGTAAGTATTCTAAGCACTACGTTATAAAAATAATATAAATCCTATATTAAATAGGAAATAAGAAAGATATATTCTAGTTATAAATTATTCTAAATATTTATCCTTTAGCAAGACATGAGGATGTTAAGTGAATACCAAGTATTATAAACATTATTGCATTCTTTAAAAATTCTTGGGAGAATTATGATAAAGTCACCATTCCAAAATAACGCTATTCATACCATTTTGCCATTTATCATTCCCAAAGTCTGAAACATATACACTAATGGCCAGAGTAAGCAGCAAAACCACTCGTGAGATTTCTCCTTAATTACCCAACTCTTCAAAAAAGCTGAATTTCAAAAGGATAAAATCTCAGGCCAAGAAACTTACTCCCTAGAAAGCAAAAATTGTGTAATGAAAAAAATAAAACTTTTAGTATGTAACACTTTTTGTTAAACACCAGTAACAAATTCCAAAAGCTCCAAATGATAAAATCACACATAAGAATATCTTATGTTAGTAACTACTGTAGTGAATGTTTCCTAAGAACAGAAAGAACACAATTATTCCATCCAAATAGCCTATCCTCTAAGTCAGGCGTCCTCAAACCTTTTAAACAGGGGTCCAATTCACTGTCCCTCAGACTGATGGAGGGCCGGACTATAGTTAAAAAAAAAAAACAAAAAACTATGAACAAATTCCTATGCACACTGCACATATATTATTTTGAAGTAAAAAAACAAAACAAGAACAAATACAATCACATTGCCTCATGTGGCCCGTGGGCTGCAGTTTGAGGACCCCTGCTCTAAATAACCTAACTTTTAAAAAAATAATTCTGAGAAAGGTGAAGGCATGTTGTATTTTTTCATATATTTTCAAACTACAGGTATATAAAACCATGAAGACAATGTACTCAATTTAAGAAACAAAAAGCTAATAGCCACAGCCTAAAATAACTCAAAACTTGCAAGCTGAAAAATTCTATCCAACCACATACTTTACCCACCCCCCCCCCAGGAAATCATATAATAAAACTTAACTGATTTAGCTTTCATTCGTCATGAATTTGAATAAGCTAAAGTTTATATTTAAACTTTTTAAATAAAAAACTCCAAATTACCAGTAATTTAGAATACATACAGCAAATTGCTTGCAACAATATTTAAACTACAAAACTTAATTAGCATCTACTCATCAGCAAGTAGATATCCTCCACACAAAAATAATCTAGTTACACAACAATTTGCTACCAAATATACTTAAAAAGAAAAAGGCATCCTTCTGAACTAGAAAGAAGTCTTTCCAATTACTGAAAATTAGTAGTCTGTACAAGTTACAATCTCGAAAATGTTTTTCTTAACCAACTACAAGGAAAATAAGAGAAGCACTAGGAAATAGTTGTTTTGTTATGCTGATAAAGAAAAATGGAGGAGAAAAGAATAGCTAGAATTTCTGAGGCTGATAATAAATAACCAGAGTTTGCATAAGAGGTTAGTGATCTTAAAATAGAAGTACATATTTACATATAAACATGTAACTAGGTCATTAAATTTAGAAATATAACTAATTTAACCAGTACCTTGCTTTCCACTGTAATCTCCTTAACTGCTTCAGTTATTCCTGCAATACCTGTTTAAGATTCAGCACAAAATAATTAAAATTAAATTGTAAAAATTCTATTTACCTGTTAAGAGCAATATAAAAACATTTAAAATTACCTAAATTCTCACAATTTCTCTGAAATAAAAAGACAAATATCAGCAGCATCTTCAGGTATGAACTCTAGTAGGAATAAATAATCCCAAAGGCACTTCCTTCAAATTAAAAAGAGATTAATAGAATAATTTACCATTAATTATCCTATTCTATCATTCTTCCTTGAGTCTCTATAAAATATTTTTTAAATCAACAGATTAAGAGACTACAGGATTGATATTTTGTTAAATGGGCATCAAAATTTTCTCAAAAAGGAATTGGTTATCTTGACAGAGATTGAGTGTCCCCTATCTGAAACACTTGGGACCAGAAGTATTTCAGATTTCAGACTTTTGGGAGGGTTTGGAATATTTTCATCCTTATCCGTCAAGCACCCAAATCTGAAAATCCAAAATTCCCCCAAAGCATTTTCTTTGAGCATCATATCAGCACTCAAAAGGGATTTTGGAGCCATTTCAGGTTTTGGATTTTTGGATTAGGGACACTTCACCTGTATATAAACTATTTGCTTTAGAAATCTAGAACATCCAAATATACACACTTAATATATCACACTTAAATGGGCTTTCCACGGTTTCCACGTTTTATTTAATCCTTACAAACACTGTCCTGTGAAGCAGTTAGAGTAACTGTGTGCCAAATGAAATCCCCAGAGAGGTAAAGTAATTGGCTTGTGTCTCACATCCAGTTACATGAGGAAACTGGGATATGGAAATCCACAGCAGCTTACCTGTCATTCATTTCTCTCCACCATCCCTCACTCAGCAATTATCTCAGAACCTACCTGTCTCAATGAATGTATTAAGCAAGTGGCAGTACCAGCAATCAGTAAGAAAATACATATAAATTCAAAAAACCTGTCAGTGCTCTCAAATAATTTGTTTGGCAAGGATGGGAAATAGAGACAAACATAGCTAAAGTTACTACAGAAAAAAACTAAATACAAAACATGCTTAGCTCCCTTGTTAATCTTCTAAAATTCTGATGTATCTATTCAACATACCTAAATGAAAGAATTTTGCAAATGAAAGATGTCAGAACCCAGAGATGTAGCATAAAGCTTTTACTTCATAATAGTTTTTCCAGACATTGCTATATAATAGGTATGATTATTTCATAACATTAAAACCCAAATTGTAACATATCGACAAAACGATTCACTAAATCCTGTACATAAAAACCAAATAAATGTCTTCAATTTGTCAAAACAATTACACATAGTAGTATAATGTAGTAGCATCCAAATAAACCAGAGTATTCAAAAAGACAGATACAGTTGGCAAAGAAAAAGAAAGCTCAAATGATTCTAATGAAGGTAAAGGCTGTCATGGTCAATGTTATGTCAACTTGGATAGATTGTAGTGCCCAGATGTTTGGTCTAAATGCTGTATAAAGGTATATTTTAGATGTGCTGAACATTTAAATCAGCAGACTAGGTAAAGCAGATTACCCTCCATAATGGAGGGGAAGCTCAGCCAATCAGTTTGAGACTTTAAAAGAAAAAGACTAAGGTACTCCACAAGAAGGAAATTCAGCCTCTAGACTGCCTTAGGACTCAACTGCAACATCAACACTTTGCAGAATTTCCAATCTGCAGGTGTGCCCTGTAGAATTCAGACTTGCCACCCCTGTGATCATGTGAGCCAATTCCTTAAAATAAATCTATCTATATCTACATCTATGTCTATGCAGTCATCCCCACTTATGCCTGAAACCAGATTGTATTAAATACTATATACATTATGAGCAACAGTCAATCTGATAACCAGACAGTTAAGTGACTAATGGGTGGGTAGTATATAGAATATGAACAAAGGGATGACCTACATCTTGGGCAGGTTGGGGTGGGACAACAGAAGCCATTTCAGATTGTGGACTTTTGGATTAGAGATACTCTACCTGTAAGCTATTTGTTCAAAACACTGTGCAATTTAAAACTGATATATTATTATTTCTGGAATTTTCCATTTAACATTTTTGGACAGTGGATGGCCACATTTAACTGAAGGTATAGAAAGCAGAATTGAAGATAAGAGGGATACTCTGTTCTCTGAAGAGACAAAACAAATACAAGGGCTAACAGAAAAAAAAGAAACCCAGTTAAAGCAGAGCTGAAGCAAGGGGAACTAAGCTGAATAAGTAACCAGCACCAGGTCTTATGAGTAAGTTAGAAGCATTGCATTAATCAAATTAGGACGTAATTTGCTATGGTTTTAATGTCTCCTCCCAAATTCATGTTAGTAACTGCCATTGTGATGGTATTAAGAGGATCTTTAAGAAGTGAGTATGTCATGAGGGGTATGCCCTCTTGAATGGATTAACATATTATTTTGGCAACAGGATATTCTTGGGAATGGTTTCCTGACAAAATGATGAAGTTCAGCCCCCTCAGTCTCTCACACTTCTTTGCTCATTATGGTGATGCCTTCTGCCATGTCATAATGCATCAAGAAGGCCCTCACCAGATGTGACCCTTTGATGTTAGACTTCTTAGTCTCCAGAACTGTGAGTCAAATAAACCTCTTTTCTTTATAAATTACCCAGCCTGTGGTATTGTTATGGCAGCAGAAAACAAAGACAAATTTTAAAGATAAAATTCTATGGGTATCTCTCATAAACATCAGTTACAATTTATTACATTAAATGAACTGTAGTTTTTTTCCCTATATGAAAATATTAGGAAAAACTTTCTAGTTGCGAGTTGAATTTCTGTAGATTTTTTTAGTGTCCAATCATATTGACACCTACTTATCTATGTGACAAATGACTGTGAAATATGCACATGAATTTTGGAACAGTGATTAAGGCAGACTACAACTAGACAACTCATTAACTTGACATCAGAAACAGCGCTATTATCAATGGTGCTAGACCGTCAGTACAGAATTTACTACTGATTTGCTGCCAACATTTTCCTGCTATAGGAAAACTAAAGCAGAATAGTTTAAAAATTTTAGAAACTTCAGGGGAAAAAAGTCTGACAGCACTACTTGGCGGGTAAAAAAAAAAGGGTAATTTTTGAAATCATTTTAAAAATCTGTTCAACCTGTTTTTTCTCTAGGCCTTGATATAACAATATTTAGCTCATAAGGCAGCAAATAAATTTCAGATCAAAAAGCCCAAGTCCTTAATCTATGCCCATTATCTCCATAAGCAAACCACGCAGCATCCCTTACTCAGACTACAGGAGAAACAGACTGAAGGAGGTACTTTAATCTGTGCAGATTACTCAACCCTCTGTGGAATACAGATGATTCTCAATGGGGGGTGGGGGGGCAGCAATTATTCCCCTCCAAGAACATTTAGTAATGTCTGTAGACATTCTTGTTTGTCACAACTAGGGAACGCTGCTGGCATATAGTAGGCAGAAACTACAGATACTGCTAAACATTTTACAATGCACACGAAATAAAGAATTTCTGGCCCAAAATGTCAACAGCACCAAGGTTGAGAAACTCTGCTGTTACTACTGCTAAAGATAAATGTGTGTACCTCCTAGGACTCAGAGGGAGAAAACCTGTTTTTAGTATTATGAATTTAAACTTAGAAAACATTTTCTTCATCAAAACTAAGTCATAAATGGTAGCTAAAGTAACACATAATACTAGTTACATAAATATAATGGCAACGAAGGGTTTTAGGACTTAGAATAAAAAAGCTTACTTGGAGTTCCAAAATAAGCCTTATGAAAGCCTTAAATTAAACAATATTTAATGAACAACTTCCATATCATACAATATGATGGACACTGAGAATTCAACAATGAATCTCCACAATCAGAGAGCTCAGAATTTCTAAATTTCAGAAATTCTAGTAGCTCAAAGCTACTAGAATGACTAGTAGTAGTCATTGAAAAAATAATTAAATACTTTTACATGTCAGTCCTCTGGTTAAAATAAATACAAGTATAGTATAGTTCCTGTCACAGAGGTCATAGCCAGCAATGAAATGACATGTAAGCAAGAAATTCTAAAGCAATGCAGTAGGCATGCTCAGTATTTCTGACTGGCTTTATTTTTTCTTCTATTTAGAAATATAAAAGGGCCAGGAGCAGTGGCTCACACCTGTAATCCTAGCACTCTGGGGGGCGGAAGCAGGTGGATTGTTTGAGCTCAGGAATTTAAGACTAGCTTGAGCAAAAGTGAGACCCTGTCTCTACTAAAACAGAAACACTAGCCAGGAGTGGTGGCATAAGCCTGTAGTTCGAGGTTGCTGTGAGCTATGATGGCACAGCACTCTTCCCAGGGTGGCACTCTTTAGCACTCTAAAAAAAAAAAAAGGAAATAAATAAACATAAGAGAAAATAATAGGGGTATTTTCAAATTGCAAATGAAGTAGCAGGTACTATAGAAATTTGGCACACTCCAAAGGCATTTTTTTTTTTTTTGCAGTTTTTGGCCGGGGCTGGGCTTGAACCTACCACCTCCGGCATATGGGGCCAGCGACCTCCTCCTTTGAGCCACAGGCACCACCCAAAAGGCATTTTTTTCCTTTGTTTCTAATTTGTCCCTTTTCCTTTTTCATGTAAAAGTATACCGGAACAAAACTGTGCCTTCCATATCCTCTTTTTCACTCAAAGCTGTTACAAAAGGTTGTGAAAGAGTTTAAAACAACTTAACCTAAGTACATGCCATTCTATTTTCCTCTTACCTGTGTTGTGATATGTATCTACCCAGCCTCCATCACCATCATCTTCTTCAATAATAGCTTCCAATTCATCTGAATATTCCATCTGTTTGCACCGCTTATAACATGGCACTATAAAAAAAAAAAAGAAATCCACCACACCATGGCGAATACAGTTACTAAGACATAATCTGTTAACCATAAATCCACTAGAAAGAAGAGATAGTGTAAATATTATATTTTATGGAATAAACTAACAAAATATTAAGTGAATATATTTTACTTTTAATGAAAGTTATATTAGGCCACAGACAATTATTTGACCACATTCATCTTTCTCAATATTGCTTTGTCAGAAGACAAGTAGAAAGGCTGTTCGGAGTGTTCTACGTATTTCTTTACCATGACAGTCTGTGAAAAACAGCAGGCTGAAGACAGAGATGACATTGTTCAATTTCAGGCTAATGAATACTACCTTGTTTGTTTTTTTTTTTTAATTAATTAATTTATTTTTTTATTTTTTGGTCAGGGCTGGGTTTGAACCTGTCACCTCTGATATATGGGGCTGGCGCCCTACTCCTTTGAGCCACAGGAGCTGCCCCAATACTACCTTGTTTTAATGGCTTATTCTCGTAACATGGTACTACCTCTCATACTCTGAGGTGGTAGGTAACCTCTGGTTTTCAAAGCTAAAATAATGTTCAATACGAATTTCAAGATTCATATTTAAGTTCTAGTTATTCCCAATAAATAGTTTAAAATTCACCAAATTGCTCAATTTCACTTTCTTATTCCAAACTGGTGCAGAGTTCTTCATACAGAAAATATGTCAACTAACAGATATTACGATGTATAAACCTAAATGTGAACATAAAGTAAAAACATGGTGTGGGTCAACAAATTAAAATTACTCTATTTTTTTAAATAAGCAGGATATAAATTACTATGATGGTTATGGGCAAGAAAAAAACTGTTGTTTTGTATATATTATTTTCCCTTTTCCTATAAGTAAATTAGAGTAGAAATCAATGTACTATTTTATTATTTAGGGACTGTAACACCTTTTTGATGTTGTTTTAAATTACCTTCAAAGGACACTACATGTTTCAAACATTTTTTGTGCCTACAGGCAATCCTTCAATGGCATAATGGATAATAAAACCTTTGAGTTTTTAGATGTCAAAGGTGGTACCAACTTCATTTTCCATGAAAAATTTAAGTCTAAAGAAGATAAAATCATATACCTAAAAAGATTATGATGTCAACTTAAAAAAATCCAATAGGAATAAGTCTAACTTTCCTTATGTTTCCTAGATCTTTTTGGCAAAAAGAAATAAAAAGGGAAGAGATAAAATCAACTAAGAAAAAAAAATTTCCAGCAGTAAAAACCCTAGAGCTTCATTAAATTTCTGAATTTCTATTTGAGAGAAGCTATAAGAATAGCTTTAAGCAAAAATTTGGATCAATAAGAGCTAAGTGTTTTTCATGTGGTTGATTTTAATATAACTATACAAAATTTACTAATGTACATGACATAATTCTTACCATTTTTGGTTACCAAAAATTGTTTGGTTGTTGGTAGGTATGCCTTCACTTTTACCTCCTCCCCCGTTGCCCTTTAAAAACAGTAAAAAGCACAAAAATACAAAATATATTTAAAAAGGCAAATACAGAAGATATTAACCTCAAACTCAAATTCAAACATATAAATCTCAAAACTATAGAATCCAAACCCCTGAGAAAACTTTTTAAAACTGATACGGGAAGGAAGCTATATGTTAGGGCATGTAAAAGCACAATAATAATATAAGTGAAATATACTAAGTGATACAGATAGAGCTAACAGAATTTGGATTAAATATTAGACAACAAAGTAGAATAATAGACAACAATCTAGTAACTATCATGTTTGTCTTTATACAAAAAGAAAATGCTGCTCCTTAGTAGCCTATTACATAATGCTGCTCCTTATAGCCTATTACATAATCTCTCAGATTTTTATTCCTAAAGTATTGTTCATCTTGAGGACAAGAAAAAGCAGGGGAAAAGCTGCATGACATTATATAACAATGTAGGTGGTTGGCAAAAATCTCTGTTCCTGCCACTGAATTAAAATTGCAACTAAGAGACATAAGATGTTTTGAATAAGATGATGATGTTGAGAATAATAATGCTTGAAATTATAACAAGAAATCCCTTATTTATAACAAGAAATCCCTTATTACTAAGTGCCTAAGTATAGAGCTTAGAACTATAACATGTACTATTTTCAATTAATTCTCATAACTCTAAAAGATAGGTAATGCTGGCCGGGTGCAGTCTCATGCCTGTAATACTAGCACTCTGGGAGGCCAAGGCTGGTGGATCACCTGAGGGTAGGAGTTTGACCAGCCTGAGCAAGAGTGGGACCCTATTTCTACTAAAAATAGAAAAACTAGCCAGGTGCTGTGGCAGTCTTCTAGGTTTTTTTACAAATGCCAACTGTCAGATTCAACAATGTCACGGCAACGCCTGAAGTTCTACAAGGAGTTAGAATAAGGTCATGATAGCACTTCTGGATATGAAGCATGGAAATAATCTGTTTGTAGCTCTGATTTAAAATGAGTTATTCCTTTGGCTCAGTAATTTAGCCAGAAGTGTAGACAATGAGGTGGGGTGTAACTGAGTTCTAAGTTAGAATAAAATTACTGCAACAATAAATTCATAAAACATAAATGGAAACTAGTGGTACCAGATGGAAGATTCTACATAGCATTCTGAGAGGCAGAGATAGGTGGATTGCCTGAGTTCACAAGTTTGAGACCAGCCTGAGCCAGAGTGAGACCTCCTTTCTAAAAACAGACCAGTACTGTGGCGGGCAGATATAGTCCCACTTATTGGGGAGGCTGAGGCAAAAGAATCGCTTGAGCCCAAGCGTTTCAGGTTGCTGTGAGCTATGATGCCATGCAATCTACTAGGGGCAACAAAGTGAGACTGTCTCAAAAAAAAAACAAAACAAAAACAAACAAAAAAAAAAAACAGAAAATTCTGTCCATAATATAAACCCCTATAGCAATACTATAAATCAACACCTAAACTATTTAGACAATTAATGGCTATGACAAAGAAATCTCAATAAAGACAATGCATATGCATCATATTAAAAAATCCTAAACCAGTTCTTTTCACAAAATATCAGGTTAAATTTTATATACCTATTTAACTTGAAATATATATATAATTCAGATCAAAACTTAGCTAAATATACTTTAAACAGAAAATTTAGGATAGAGACAAAAAAAGAATCTCTTACTAAATCAGAGAGCTACCGGGATGAGCCCCATTTTATATATGGAACAAAAATACATGTGGGAAAGAAAAAGACATAAAAATAAATGATTCTGATATTTTGATCTTTTTTAGTATGCCATAGGAGATTAAAAAGCCGTAGGAGATTTAAAAAGCAACTGACAAAAAGCAGTGACGACTATATCAAGTACAAGTTAAATATAAGAATGAAGGGGTCTAAAATAGGCCACAGATGAAACAGAATTCCAACTCTGACTTTAAAAAGCTTAATTATTTAAGCTCTTTAGATAGTAACAAAAACATTATGACAATTAGAATCTTGTTAATTACAGAACCTTTACCCCCAATCAACACTCTACCTTTCAACTATGACTGAAAAATGTTATTGAATAAAAATAAATTGAAACACCCCCATCCAAAAAGGTGGTAATTCCAAAGAATTCCAGTTCAAATAAAATAGTTCTGTCACTACTGAGATCACTTTTCCAGTTACTGTCAGAGATTTTTTACCATAGGTACTTGAAAATAATGATACTGTATTAGTATTTGGGATATTTTAAAATATATGTTGTGAGAACTGCTAAATTGTTCAAAGTACTTTCGTAACCAAGAGAAAAGTTACTGAGGAAAATTAAAATTTAAAGTCTCTTAAGAAGCAGACTTATGGTTAAGACCATAATCAGGGTCATGAATTTTTACTTCCTTAAAAGGGGCACATACTTTTGAATCTTAACAGAAAATGTTCATGTCTTTTGTTTTAAAGAACATAAAACTGCAAAATCTCTACACTGTCACAAAAAATGTTCAATAAACATTTATTAATAAAAAAGCTGATCAAATTTATTAAACTCTTGAACATTACTTTTTAAAGAATTACAAGATCAGACCTAAATTCAATAAAGAAAGGAAGTAAATGCATTTATCTCAAATATGTTCACTTTTGTGCTAAAGAGCTAAAAGTCGTAACACTCACTTGTTCTTCATTTTACTTTGGCTATTATTGAGCCAGTTTTAACATAAAATTTACTGAGATAACAAACTGCTCATTCTAATTTTCACACACTGACCTACTTTGCCATAATTCTGAATCCACACCTTTTACTAATTTTTTCTTCACTCAATATTACTTACCATTGCCATGTTGGACAGTGATGGACTAAGTGATCTCCAGCTGCCACAAACTATTCAGGATGTGGAAGGAATGTAAAAAAAAGGGAGAAAGACTGAATATCAGGTGGCAAAATACCAAACTGATTGTTCTGAATACCTTTAATATTTAATAATTAAAATGCAAAAAGCACCAAACCTATTTTACCAGCCTTAAAATTTATTTTCATCATTATTAATCTCCAAAAACATTTAACATCCATAAAAACTTGAATCAATCTTGGAAGAAAAATACACTCAGTACTATTTTTTAAAAAATATTCAATGTTTATCATTGGATTTAAAAATGCAAAAAGGACTGGGTGCAGTGGCTCACATCTATAATCCTAGCACTCTGGGAGGCTGAGGTCGGTGGAGTGCCTGAGCTCATGGGTTCGAAACCAGTCTGAGCAAGAGCAAGACCCCATGTCTAAAAACAGCCAGGTGCTGTGGCAGACACCTATAGTCCCAGCTACTCAGGAGGCTGAGGCAGGAGAATCGCTTGAGCCAAGAGTTTGAGGTTGCTGTGAGTTATGACGTCACAGCACCCTACCGAGGGCAACAAAGTGAGACTCTGTCTCAACAAATAAATAAATATGCAAAAAGCATACAATATCATGCAACTAATAAAGGTAAGGCTATAAGATTAAAATGTCAAAATCCATTTTAAGAATAAATAAAATGTAGTAAGTAATCATTGAAATATAGTAAAAATCTGAAAAATTTACTAAATAGATACAAGTCCATAATGTAAACCTATTTTACTACATCACAGTGCACATTTTTCCTTCCTTTTATTATTTTTAAAAATTTAAGCAATAGCTAATTTTGAAAGCTTTCCATACTCTTATGGAATCACTAATAGAGAAATGCAGTGCCAAACAATGGGGAAAAGGTTAGAAGCTTTTCGCTTGTGTAAACAAACTCTGAACTTTCTGCGCAAGCTGAACTGTGCAAGTTTTTTTCTTCAGAATTAAAAACTGAACTTGGAAAGAAGGAGTTTAGTTTACATGGACATGAACCAAAGGACAGAAATCCTGCTTACTTCTGAGAGCAGAGAAGTCTGTTCAGCTTAACGGCAGTGTCCCAAGTCAAGCAGTATGTGCACATACTTTCTCAATTACTTCTATTTCACAATAGCTCTAACTTATTAAAATCTTGTATTGTTTATGAGTTTATTACACAGCAAAAAATTACAATATACTTCATCTATTATTTTTCTGAGAAAGTATGCCTACATAAAATACACTATTTTGACAGTAAAATTCTACCAAATAAGAATCCTGAAAATAACCCTCTTTTAGCAGGAATTATGAACAAGATATAACAAGCTGTATCTCCAAAAGAACTTTATAAATGTTTTTGTTCTTTTATCTCAAATAATCTATTATTTAAACTGGTTAAAAACAAAAACCAAAATAAAGACAATAGTTTCTTTCTCAAATTTTAAACATTTTGAGGTCACTGCAACCAAATGTTACATTTAGCTCTGTAGTTATCATGAACTTATTACGACCAAAAGTAATCATTTAAACAAAATGCAAGGAAGACAAAGATTTAAAAATAAAAATTCTTTAACCATACTACCTTGAAGTACCAATACTGTAATATTTTATCCCTCAGCAGTATCTGTTTTAAAAAAAAACCCAGAAACACTAGACATTAAGGAACATTATAAGACACGCAGAACTGTACCAATAATTAGTATATGTGTACATCTGCCCTTGTAGGCAATGATCGCTATTACCTGCTTCCTATGTGCAAATAAAAAGGAAGCTACAGACAAAATTTCTAAATGAACAACATTGCCTGCAGTATCATTAAATTAAATGATTAAATACTTTTAAATACTTAAACACTCATAGTTATTAAATACTTTCTTGTGATATCAACAAACAATTTTGACTCACTCCAGCAAGACAGTACCGATGTATCTTGGTGAACAACTCTATTCATCAAGCTACCCTATTAATAGTTTTCTACTTAATCAAGCCATACACATACCCAACACTGAAGTGTTCTTTTCAGATGACAGAATATTAGACACTAGCTACCCCTTTTTTAAACACAGTATTTCCATACCTCTAAATGAAAACAAAAAGATAGCTGGAGTTTGACAGGCAGAAACCCAAAAATAGTAAGAGGAAACAAATCAACTCAGTATATTTACCTAAAGTAATGATGCCTTCCCATTTTCCTCCTCCAAGTTCATTCTAGTCTAACTCATTTCTGTACCTGTGCTCTTTCCCAAGCCAACATTATATGCTTGGTACCCAGCTGGGTTAGTTTTGCCTTGGATATTTTTAAAAAGGGGATAATTCATAAATTATTTTACAATGTAATTAAGTATAATTATTTATTCTAGGATGAATCCCTGTTTTAAACAGCTTAATTCTATCCAATGACCACCGACTTGTACCTCTAACTCCAACTATCTATTCAACAATTCATCTTCACAGAGAGGAGATAAAAGAGACCAGGAAGAACAGCATACTTTTCATCTGTACTCTTGATTTCAGATGCTTAAAGAGCCAGGTCTAAATTACGGCTTTGTTTGGCAAGAATGTTAATGATATCCTCAACATCAAACCTTGGTTTTATTTGGCATTTGAGGTATTAACTTAATGAAATCTAAGTTAGAATAGGACCTTCAGAAAATGTCTAACCCAAACCTTTCATTTTATGATGAAGAAACACGAGGCCTAGCCTGGGTAGCTTAACTGATTTGCTGAAATTAAGAGAAATTAGAAAAATGGGTCTAGAAAGCCAAGCTCCTAGGTTATTTCAATATCACTACATTATCTTCACTAAAAATAAAGACAACTGTAAATAAAAGATCAATTTAGCAAATCATTCTTAAAACCCATCAGAATTCTGGACTATAGAGATTCTATCACAATTGAAAATTAGAAGATCAGTTAATTCTCTGGCTAGAGGCCTTGGAATTTATAGCAACAGTGTCATCACACAACATGGCTTTTTTCAAAATAATTAATAGAATTCTATTGCCAATGAGTGGTATTTTCAGTGAGAGTTAAAAGATCAAGCTTATATAGTCTTTTATTAAGAACAAAATAAGTCTCTAAGGTCAGGTGTGGTAGTTCATCTCATGCCTGTAATCCTAGCATTCTGGGAGGCAGGAGGATAAATGGAGGTTCAAGACCAGCCTGAGCAAGAACGAGACCTTATCTCTAATAAAAATAGAAAAATTAGCCAGACACAGTGGCATGCACACCTATAGTCCCAGTAACTCAGGAGGCTAAAGTAGAGAAATCTCTTGAGCCCAGGGCCTTGAGGCTGAGTGAGCAATGATGCCACTTGTATTCCAGCCTGCACAAAATGAAGAGTTTTAAAAAAACAAAAAAAAGCCTGATAAAGCCAGAACTATTCACAAAACTTGAGTCAAAAATGTTTTAGTCTAGTATTTATTTCTCTAGGGACAATAAAATAAACTACCTAAACAAAAAAGTATTATACAAATTTGATGGACAAGTAAAAAGATTCCTCAAAATACAATTTTATGTGAAAAATTCAATAAAATACAATTGGCCTATTGGCTGTTAGTTCCAGCATTAAGCACTTTCAACATTACGTGGGTGGTAGAACAAGTGAAATAATGATTGAAAAAATCCGTGTCAAGTATGTAGTAATAAAATATTTATGCTGAACATTAAGAGAAAATAATATCTAAGTAGTAATCAAAGTTTCCTAATGGCAAGCCATAAAACCTTACATCTGGTATAGATGGAGCCAAGGCAGCAAACACTAAAGAGCTTGCTGTGTTGTTCAGGATAACACAAATATGAGTGAAGGATAAGTGACTATAGGACTCTTTTTCCATTCCTTCTCCACCCTCATTTCTAACTAATGAGGAACTATAGAGAAATATGAGAAGTGGCAAATTCAGACAGAAGTTACATTTTTCTTCTATGGGAAGTAAAAGGCTCAATAAATCACTAATATAGTCAACAAAATCTAATTTTACTAAAATTAAAATTAAAGTTCAAAATGTTTTCTATAAAGCAGAAAAGCCCACCTACTTTAACATAATTGTAAAATATAAAGCCTTCAGAATGTCTTCAACACTCACCTCTTCTGGGGTAATTACACCTGTTTCCTTAAACTTAGATTCCTAAAGAGAGCAAATAGAGTTAACAGTATTACACTCTTTCACTGTCAATTAAAAATGTTTTAGGAAAAATTCTACACATGGAACACATACAAAATACATATATATACTGGGTACCTGACCACAGGAATATACAAATCTAATGTAAGAAACGGCATGAAAATAATTACAATAGTATTTGATTAGTGCTATAATAGAATAATGGTCCATGGAAAAATATTCCAAGATCTAAACAAAAATGAAGCTTTACAGTGATCCTGTGAAATGACCAGATAGCTTTATTTTACAGTACAATAAAAATATCTTAAAGATTCTTAGCCATCTTACAATTCAGCCAATGTCTTATTTAAACTGAGTAAATAAATACTAGCAAGCAATCTAGAAATCATTTAGCATTTTCCCGTAATTCTCATCTCTACAAGATACTTTAAGATACTTTACTTCTAAACTTTAAGTTATATGAAAGATTGTGTGGTAGAGTCTACAAAAATGAAGATTCATTTATGAACATTATTCATCCAATATTATTCATGTTTACTTAATTACACGCACCTGGCACTATTTGAGGCAAGCATGTGAATAAAACAAACCAAACTAACTCATTCTTCCCCTCATAATGAGTTTCAACTGTAGTTGAGGGAGAAAAGCCTGGTAATGAACACCACAGGCAAAGAAAAATGAAGCAGAGAGGAAACTTCGATGGGAGGTGGGGGTAATGGTCATTTAAAACAGAATGATAAGAGAACAAAGACTTCACAGACCTGAAAACTTTAAGGAAAGGAACAAGCGGTCAGACTTTAGGAAGAGGAGCATTTCAAGCAGAAAGAGGGAAGACCACATACAAAAAACCCTGGATGCATGAGTGTGCTTAATGAAATAATGCAGAGGAGGTCAGATTAGTTTAAGCAAGAGAAATCACTGTACAGAGGAAAAGACAGAGCCTTAAAGGGCAGCGGCTGTGGCTCGAGGAGTAGGGTGCTGGCCCCATATACAGAGGTTGGCAGGTTCAAGCCCGCCTGGGCCAAAACTGCAAAAAAAAAAAAGACAGAGCCTTAAAAATGTTTGTATGGACTTTAGTTTTTACTGCATGTATGTCCTTCAAACAAAACATGATTTCTTCTTAATTTAAAAAAAAAATTTACATATACATGTGTTTATTAGGTTTCCATTTGATTTTTTCTTTTTACTTGCTAAGAGAAGGACACTACTTCTTTCCTGGGGATTTGCTTTTTCTACTTCCCTTCCCTCACCTAGCAGGAAACTATAAACATTTTCTGTGCAAACCAATAGTTTGCAAAAGAGTGACAAGGAAAGGGTCGCTAATTCTGCTTTCCTTTTTTCTAAACATAGACACCTTACACACTGAGATATTAAAGCTTCTTTCTCAGTTTGATGAACGAGTGAAATGACTCCCCCAATGTAATTCTATGCCATAAGTTCAATAAAATACAACTGGCCTATAAAATAGCCATTTTATATTTAATTTGGGTAGTTTTTTTCTCTCTCCCTGAAACTAAAGTCATTAACGATTGTGTATTATTAAAATGGTATGTATGTATAAGTAGATATGCTAAGTAGATACGCTATTCTGAAAGTAGATATGCTATTCTGAAAAGGTTAACAGTATGTAAAAGCATTTGGTTCAAACATCAAAATTATTTTCAAATTTTAAGTAAGTTGACTAATCTTAATTAAGATAACTTTCACAGGAAATAAATATAAACACACAGGAGTTGGAATTCGCATTTACAATTGTTCCTAACTTTGTTCTTATTTGGCCCAACAAGGTATCACCTTAAAAGGAGTCTGAGAATAAAAAGCACAGATCTAACAGTTCCCTCTGTCATGGAAAGGGAGCAAAGTAAAACTGTCCACTATTTTTCTTCGTACATCAGAGTTTGTCACCCCCACGCTGAGACTGGTAAAATTCTAATTGAAAGAAAACTTCAAAGAAAAAAAAAAAGCTTGCCATTCATTTACTAACACTGCTCGCTTTTCAGAAAGCAAAAATAAAATTATGACAAAAAACTTAACTACAGAAGTTATTTTTAAAAAACTTGATCGCTGTTCCAGAAAACAGTCGCTGCTGTTATAACTAATGTGGCACAATTTTTGCTTTAAAAATGTTATACTGTTACCAATTAAAAAAAAAAAAACTATCCAAAAGGATGAAGCCGCTCCTTACTATCACTGTTTTAAGATAAATAACCAGCTACGGCTATTTAAAAAGCTTGGGGAAGAAAGGTTTTGCTTATTAGCTGAGTTCAAGGTTACAGAATGAGATGTTAAAAATTCCAACTCTTTTCTCTAAAATCTAACCGAGTGGACCTCAGTAACAACTTACCCATTTCGTATTTCCAATACTCTTACTACATGTAAGAGTATTTCTATAAAACTTGCAAGTGACATATATCATTTTTATACAAAATATTAAATTCATTTTTTAAAAAGACAAGCAAAATCCTTGCTTTAAGACTTATATGTTAGCATTTAACGTTCTTAAACCTATTTGGCTGCTGACCCTCTTCCAACCCGACCTCCCGAGACGCGCAGAATTATGACGGAAAAAAGGGGAGCACGCACAGAGCGTCGCCCCAAGTTTACCCCTAAAAGCCAGTAAGCCCTACCGAAGAGTCGGGTAAGACCACGGATGGGGGCAGGACCTGCGTCCCGCCCTCACCACCTTCCTACACCTTTCCCCGCTGGAAAAAGACTATGACTCCTCCCGCGCGGGGTCCCAGCGGAGTTGAGCAGGTGTCTGACAGCCCCTGGCAAACTCGGCCTGGCTTACCTTGAGGACCGGGGTCAGGTACTCAGCCACTTCCAGTGCCTTTCCCTTCACCGTGTTAATCACATTCTGCATCCTGGGGCCGGAGTAGCAGCCGGCCCCTCGAAGGGGTGGGAAGGGCGGCCGAGACAGGGGCTGGGAAGTCAGAAAATGTTCCCGCTGCCGCCGACTCGCATCAGCACCGGGTCGGCGACACCCGAGGGGGCAGGACTGGACACGACGGGACAGACGGGACGAAGGGGAGGGGCAGCGCGCGCGCGAGGGCAGGGCGCGAGCGCCCCGGGCAGCGCGCGGGTGTACCAGGCCCCGCAGTCCCGACCTCCTCTGAGTGAGGGTAGAGGGGCCGAGGGGAGAGCTGGGGTTAGAAACGGGCGCACGCGCACCCCTTGCACTCTCGGGCGCAGTCTTTCTTCCCTTTGCTTCACTCGCGCTCTTTCCAGCTTCCCCTTCCTTCTCTCACTCTCTTGCCGTAGCTCCGCCGCCACCTGGGCCTCACGTGACCGCGGACTCTCCTGGCACGTGACGCGAAGAAGGCCGCGCTTGGGTGGGATCAGGTCCCACTCTTATCCCCTCCCTCCGGAAGCGTAACACCGGACGCGCCTGCGCAATGGGCGCCGGGCGCGCTCCCTCCTTGTTGGGAGGTAATTGTGCTTTTTGTTCCGCACGACCAGGCTTAGGGGCAGATCCTCGATCGCCTTCGTTTTCCACCTTTAGCTTCTCCACCATGGACCCTAAAAGCTCCTGCTGCTACTACGGAACTAGACAATCACGGTGTCAGCTCTAGGATGTACGTTCTGTCACAAGAAGCTCTTCTGAGAGACCGAGGTAACCGCGCCTCGCGGATAGGGGATTTGCGCGTGCGTAACAGGGCAGGGCGCGGTAGACGAGATCCCTTGTGCGCATGTGTAACTGGGAAGGTTTCCCTGGCGGTGAATGGAAACCTGTCCTCTTCCTGTGGGGAGGTGTCTCCTTGGTCTCTTGTTGGTTCATGTGCAGTGTGTTGTCAGTATTGGCGTTTCTCACCTGTCCACACAGGCTTTATGCGCCATCCCTACTGGTACACGGGGATGCTTTGGGCAGGTTACCTTCCCAGCCTGGGTTGAGGCCCTTAGGCTCATCAGTTTCTAAGATCGCTTCTGTTTCTAACACTAGGTCAGTAAAAATGAACAGGAGGGTTTCAAATATTTCCATTTTGGTCATTATTATAATGAAATCTTTCTGAGCAAGTTCTCTTTTCTTCTCAGAGGGAAGAGATAGTAATAAGGAGAAAAATGCAATTCTGAAATTTCTTCTACAGCAAAATTGCTAATAAGAATAAAAATTAAAGAATTGCTTTTCTGCAGAATTCTTTTCTGTAGTCCCAAAGTGTCAGTTGTCTACTTGCTGCTTTATAAGCACTTGTAATCTAGCCCTGCCTTTTCCGTCTCTGGAGTATGCCTTTCTATTAGATTTTGGCTTTTTCTTTTCCTTACCCCATACTTTTTAATATACGACTCAGCTTTTTTGGTTCTGATATAGTCTTAGCCAAACATGTAACAATTTCTTTTCTGCTCTTCACAATCAGTGGTAGTGGCATTGTGCTTAATCTTCAGGTCTGGCAGTAGGGTTGCTCATGAAAGTGTTCTTCTTTTTAAGGCAGTTAAGAAACAGGAATGGAAAGAAAGTGCTGTAGTCGGCCTCTGTTATGTTCCTTGCCAACAATGTACACGTTCCTGCTAGGTGCCATATTCATCACTTTAAGCTCAAGTCGCATCTTATTGGTAAAATATTCTGCCAATGAAGGTAAGGTAAAAACTCAGAGTGTGTATGGAGTACTTCTCTCTAACCACATTATCTCTCTCTTCTTTGCTTTCCTGGCATACAGAAGGTGGTGGTAATACCTTATCAAGTACTTTGCTTTGTGTCATTGATAAAGCATGTTTAAATTTGATTGTTTTTCCTCAACAAGAAGAATTTTTGATGATGGATGAAATTTGGGTCAGGCAAGTATAGAATTGAACCCTGTGGTGCAAAACATCATAACATCTGCCTAGTGCTTCAATCAACAAGTGTTTCTGGGCCTATAGCAAAATGTACATATAGTTGCCGCTTATTTTGAAATAAGCTGTGTTTTTCAGTCACTCCGCATTTGTGAGGCACTATCATAATGACTGTATAAGTGATACAGTATTAACATTATTGTATTATCCAATGGTATCAACAGTATAGATAATAAGTTTTGATATATATGTGTTTAAGAAATCGATTTTCTTAATGTAAGTATTTATTTATTTTTCTTTTTTGAGACAGAGTCTCACTATGTCGTCCTCCATGGAGTGCCATGGTGTCACACTCACAGAAAACTCAAACTCTCGGGCTTAAGCGATTCTCTTGCCTCTGCCTCCAGAGTAGCTGGGACTACAGGCGCCCCCCACAACACCTGGCTATTTTTTTTGTTGCAGTTGTTATTTGGCAGGCCTGATCTGGGCTGGAACCCGCAAACCTTGGTGTATGTGGCCGGTGCCCTACTCACTGAGCTACGGGTCCTGAGCCTAATGTAAGAATTTAAACAAACATTAGTTCCAGACAAAACTGTATTGATTACTCCTCACTAGTTATTGAGGATACATAAAATCATGACATTATGACTTTCTTGAGGAGTCAGATGTATACATAAGTCTCTACAATTCTGTTAACATTTATTTGCCAGGCACTAGGCTAAGTATTAGCAGTATGGTTCAAAATGCATGAGACATAGCCATTGCCTTCAAGAACTCACTGTTTAATTAGGGAAGATAACACATGTAAACACAACATGAAAATACATTATAATAAATGCAGAATATAGATAAGCCAAAAAATATAGAAATAGACTAGAGGAGAAATTGATATTCTGTATGGGAGTGGATGATATGGAGCTCAGACAGATTAGGGAACTGTCACCTAAAGACAGAATAGGCAAGGGTATTCAAAGTAGGAGCAACAGCCTGTAAAAGAACAGAAGCACAAAAAAGGAATGTTGGAACATGTAGTTCCGAATTACTGAGCAAAAAGTTTAAGAATTTGGAGGAGGGGGAAGGAGTGTTTAGCTTGAGAGGGCAGTTAGAATCAGATTGTTAAGAATTTCATATGCTACGTTAAGGAGCTGGACCTTATTCTGTAGGCCCTATAACAGTGTTTTTATTTATTTATTTTTTTTTTTGGCTGGGGCTGGGTTTGAACCCGCCCCCTCTGGCATATGGGGCCGGCCTACTCCTTTGAGCCACAGGCCCCACCCCCTATAACAGTGTTTTTTAACCTTTTTTATCACACAGCACATTTGAAGCTATAGTCAAACTTCATAGCACACTTACATTATGTTGATCAAAAAAAAAGTAAAGAAACACATATTCTTACTGTGGTTTGAACTTCCTTTGAAAATAATTAATGATCTTTAAACATTTTTGTGGCACACCTAAGATTCTCTCATGGCACACCAGTTGAAAATCACACCCCAGGGCGGCGCTGTGGCTCAGTGAGTAGGGCACTGGCCCCATATACTTAGCGGGTTCAAACCCAGCCCTGGCCAAACTGCAACAACAACAAAAAAATAGCCGGGCATTGTGGCCGGCACCTGTAGTCCCAGCTACTCGGGAGGCTGAGGCAAGAGAATCGCCTAAGCCTGAGAGCTGGAAGTTGCTGTGAGCTGTGGCACCACGGCACTTTACCAAGGGTGACAAAGTGAGACTCTGTCTCTAAAAAAAAAGAAAAAGAAAATCATACCCTAGAATCTAGGGGATAAGGAATACTTGAAGGATTATGAACAGGAGGATAAAATGAAAGATTATTATGGTAGCTGGATAGTGGAGCAAACAATGGGAAGCAGGATAGCCAGTTAAGGGCTATTCAAGCCACAAAGGATGAAAAGTAACTTAGGATTTTTGAAATAGTCATAGAGAGGATAGATTCAAGAAATTATTTGGATTAAAACATAGAAAGTATAAGATTTGAGTTAGGTAACATGGCTCATGTCAGTAATCCTAGCAACTTAAGAGGCCAAAGTGGGAAGATCACTTAAGGCCAGTTCTGACCACCCCATAGCATGAGATGCCATTTTCACAAATAAAATAAAATAAAAAATTAGCTAGGCCTGCTTTGTCTATAGTTCCAACTACTTGAGAAGCTGAGGCAGGAAGGATTGCTTTAGCCTAAGGCCATAGTGAGCTATGATCATGTCACTGTACTCCAGCCTGGGCAATAGACCAAGACCTCATTTCTAAAAAGAAAAAGGAAGAAAGACAAGACAGGATTTGGAAAATGTATTGAATGAGGATAAAAGGAGATAATATATTGAATGGCTCAAAGGTTTCATTCAGATTTGAGTGCTCAGTCTCAGCTGAGCTGGTAACTATTAGAAGGAAGAGTAGGCTGGGAAGAATTCAGAGAGATTATAGTTTTAGCTATATACATTAAGGTTAAATTGATAATTAAAACAGTAAGATCAGAGGGCTCAGGTCTGAGGAGGGCCAAAAACTGAGGAGTGCCAACATTTAAGTGGCATGCTCACATTCAGAAGAACATTAAGAAGAAATTGTTAGAGGAGAGAACAAAATGCACATGATTCCCAAAAAGGAAGGAAACAGTTTGAAGACTGAGAGAATTGCCACATCATGATAAGATAGTGATTAAAACATGCCCTTTGGAATTTGAAGATGTTTGGTAACCTCTGAGAGCATGCAGTTTGAGAAAGCAAATTCCTTGGGTATAAGACCTGAATGGAAAGTGAGTAAAGTGGAGATAAGGAATGCTGGTCCGGTTTTAGAGAAAGAGAAGGCATGGTAGCTAGGAGGAGTAAAATACTTACTGGTGCTGAGTCCCTGAGGAGAAAGAGAGGTTTTTAAGGGGAGAGTGGGTAAATATTAGGGCCATGGCTGCTTCCTCTAGGACTGAAGACAAGCCAATGTAGATGGGTGCAGTGTCAATCAAGTGTGTGACTGTGGGCAGGAGAGGCGTGGAGGGAGGTCACCATGCCTTCACACGGTTTGGGATCCACCATCAGAGGATACAAGATAGAACCAATGAAAAGAGTGAGTTCACAAACTGTGACAAGGGTTTGAAAGTTGTAATCTGAAGCTTCTCATTCTGTGTGTGCATGTTGACTCAGGTGAGATCATGGAAGAGATCATGAGAAGTATCAGTGCAAGATAACAGTGTGATTTAAGTCTAGCTTTGAGCTCTGAAATGGGAGATGTTTTAACTAGGCTTTGAATAATGGTAAAGTTGAATAGGCCATTGTTTAACTTAAGGTGAACCTTTATTGAGTATCAACAGTTATAGAAAGTGACAGGTATAGGAAGGTAGAAACATAGTTCCTTTCTTAGAAGGAGCTTACATTCTAAGGGTAAGACATAACACATAAAAAATAATTATAATAGGGCAGTGCCTGTGGCTCAAGTAGTAGGGCATCGGCCCCATATACTGGAGGTGGTGGGTTCAAACCAGGCCCCAGCCAAAAACTGCAACAACAACAACAACAAAAATAATAATAATTATAATAGAATCTGACAAGTGGTACTAAAAAAGTTTTATAGGTAGTGCTAGAAGAAGAACTATGAATAAAGAATTGATTCTGACTGGGTGCAAAGCTCACATCTGTAATCCTAGAACTCTGGGAGGCCAAAGCAGGAGGATTGCTGGAGGTTAGGAGTTCAAGACTAGCCTAAGCAAGAGCAAGACCCCTCACTATGAAAAAGAAAAAGTAGGTTCTGTGCCCATAGCCCACTGGTTAGGGCACTGGCCACATACACTGGCAGGCAGGTTCGAATCGGCCCAGGCCTGCTAAACAACCATGATAACTGCAACAACAATAAAAAAATAGCCAGGCGTTGTGGCAGCTGCCTGTAGTCCCAGCTACTCTGGAGGCTGAGGCAAGAGAATCACTTAAGTCCAAGAGTTTGAGGTTGCTATGAGCTGTGACACCATGGCACTCTACCAAGAGCAACATAGTGAGACTCTGCTCGCTGTGTGAATTGATGAAAAAATCCAAACGAGCAAAGCCAACTAGGAGAAACTTAACATAATGAGTATTAAATGCAGCTGTTAAATTTAAAAACAATTGTAAATTAGTGTATACAAATATTTAGAGAATAAAATTTACTATTAAAAAATTTCTGTTACATTTCAGAGAACAAGTATGATTATCTTCCAACTACTGTGAATGTGTGCTCAGAACTGGTAAAGCTCATTTTTTGTGTGCTTGTGTCATTCTGTGTTGTAAAGAAAGGTGAGTCTTGAGATGGTACTCTATACTTGTTAAAGATCACAGAATCAAAAATGTATTAGAACTTGGAGGAATATTTTATAACATTTGGTCTGATCCATTTGTTTTCTCTATGAGGAAGCTAAGGTACAAGAATTAGTGTGTTTTGTGGGTAGAGAAGCAGGCTCAGAGAGAGAGTGTTACATGGAGCTGGAAAGGAAGGGGCAGAACTGGGACACCAACCCGTGTTTCCCAATGTCTTACCCATTTCTGTACCTCATGACTTGTTCCTGTGACACTTCTATGCAGTGAGTTAGTTTTTATTCCAATTCGGGGGGTTTTCTAAATTACTATACTGTCTATATAGATTTATTTCAAAACAGTTCCTATTTCCTGCAGGGAAGGCAGCATAGTGCACTGCAATGAAAAATACTGTGTTCCGAGACACATTATTTTAACTTCTCAGAGCTCCAGTTTCCTAAACTATCAAATAGTGGTAGTAATCTTTTCAAATGTCAAGTATGTAGGCTTTTGTGGAATGTGTAGGTTCTTAATACGTATTCTTCCACTTTAGTTCCCCAATTATCAAGCCTTAGCTTTCTGTACATCTTTGATCTGCCTTCTCATATGAGGTACACATAGAATTTAGAGCATGAAAGTGTTTGCCCAGCAAGATGTATTTTCATACTCAAGGATTTCAGTATGTTTCTTAATCTCATAAAAACTCAGGCATCGTTTGCAGGGATTAAATTTAAAACTGCCTTTGTTTTCCATGTTTGTATTTTATATTTTTTCTGCTATACTACCTTCCTAAGTTTTTGGAAAACTGGACATGGGATATATAAACTTCTACTTAGTATCTCCCTTTCTTGATCTGGCTGTGGGAAGTAGGGGTGTGAGGCGGGGGCAATGCCAGAATGAAGGCTTGATTATTTTTTTCGATTTACGTACCTCTTGATCTTCCTGTTGCCCTTATGCTCTCAGAGCAGTAAGAGAAACCACTTATGTATTCTGAGTGCCTTGCTGTCCTTGTAGTATCTCAAGTTAACAGGAATTAGGATATTCAGTATTCCTAAGGTGCTGCTGATTGTCAGTAATAAAATACGGTGGTGGGTTAAAGAGGGACAGTAATGAAGTTAATATCTGATTTCTTTAGGCTAATCACTTATGGAGGCACATTTTTCAAGCCCCTTTTATTTATTTATTTTTAATTAAAAAAAATTTTTTTTGAGACAGAGCCTCAAGCTGTCACCCTAGGTAGAGTGCTCTGGCGTCATAGCTCATAGCAACCTCCAACTCTTCGGCTTAAGTGATTCTCTTGCCTCAGCCTCCCAAGTAGCTGGGACTACAGGCACCCGCTACAATGCCTGGCTATTTTTTGGTTGTAGTTGTTATTTTTGTCTGGCAGGCCTGGACTGGATTTGAACCTACCAGCTCTGGTGTATGTGGCTGGCGCATTAGCTGCTTGAGCTATAGGTGTTCAGCCTCAAGCCCCTTTTGAAGAACTGTATCAGTAATCAAATGCAATGTAATTTCTTTAAAAATATGGGCATTCTTATGAAGATGATTTATTCATTGTTGTCTTTCTTTCTTTTTAAGATCATCAAAATAGAAACTTGAAATGTGCTTCCTGGAAGGAATTCTGTAATTTCATGAAGTGGTCCATTCCTGGGTTTTTTTACTTCCTGGATAACTTGATTGTCTTCTATGTCCTATCCTATCTTCAGCCTGTAAGTAAATACCATTGAAAAGATACAGAGAAATGAATCCCAGAACTAATGTTTTTTTTGTTTTCTTTGGCATTGTTAGTTTCTCATTGCCCTCATTGGCCTTCCTGAGATTTGCCCAGAATCAGCTGAACACTGACTTACTGGGTCTGCTTACCGTATGCTCTCACTGGTAAAGATTACTGTATTAAATTGGGCTGACTATGGAGCAGTTGCTTCCTGGTCCAGAGAATCTGAAGCCACCCTTCTTTGTGTAACCTTAGTCAGTCTGCCTATTTCCTGAGCCAATTTATGGCCACCAGCCTCTAATACTAATCTTAGCATTAGGACCTCCAAGCAGATGTTCGTGATTATCTGAAATTATATATTCTATGTTCCTTTAACTCTTACATCTATTTTAATGTAGTTTATATATATTCTATGTGTATTTTTTGTTCTGTTAGTCCCGTCATGTAACCAAGAAGTTCTTTAAGGGTAGGGATCGTGTCCTACCAACTATACATACCATCTATACCTGATAATTCTAGGAATACTTCTCATGTCTATCAGCATCCTTTCTTATAATTTTAAAAGCCATTAGTAATCAGAATTAGAGTTTGGTCTTCTGCTTTTACCTGTTACTCATTTTGGGTCTCATGTATATATCCCCCTAATATTTTATAAAATGAAGATTTCTGTTGCCTGTATTATCAAAATGTGTTTTAAAATTCTTTAGAAAGTAAATTCAGACATTTGATTATGAATAGATTTTTTTATTGGCACCGGTCCTCTATGTGAAGCCTGTTAAATATAACCGAATCAGACTGAGTGGGATGAAAAGAAGTTAATGTAGAACTATAGTAGAAAACAAGTGGTTGGCTTTCTTCCACAATTTAGAAGCCATGTATCTAGGCAGGCCCCAACTGCTCTAAAGTTTCAGTTGTCTCATCTATATAATAATATACCAGCTCAAAGGCAGAGACCTAGGCAGATTAATCACCTAAATTTCCTTTTAGCTCTGTGATCCATGTTAGTGTGTGCCTAGTTCATCCAGTATGTGTCCTCTCCTTTCTCATTTCCACTTTTTTTTGACCTGAGAATTCCTATACACAACATAATTATTCGCATTCAATAAATAAACATTGTTTTATTTTATTTGTATTCAATAGATTAGCTTTAAATATATACCCTTTTCCCATGTCTCCAGTACAAGACTGCAACTTCCTTATTCTTCTTCTAGCTGATTGCTTTGCACTTCCATCCTGATTGTGTACCACCCCACGTCTTTTGAAATAAATCACATGGCATACTCTTGTGTTTTACTGTTCCTGAGTCTATTTAAGGAATTAAATAGAGATACATGGAAGGTTGGGGCAAAGAACTCTGATGTTTTATGTATTCCATACTATTACATGAAGAGAGTTTTTAGAATTCATTGAGTCAGCCAGGCTGCTTGGCTAGGTTCTTCTGCACTGCCCTTAATGCGATTGACCAGAGCCACCACTTTCCCCTCCACTTTTCCTACTCTTACCAACCATTTGCCTCATCTTTTGCTGTTCTCCTCACTAGTTCACAGGCATTTGTCCACAGTCAGGTACACTGAGAAAACTGTAAAATGGTGATTACCATAAAAGTTGAAAACAAATTTATATTTCGGAATTGTTGCAAGTTTTTATTGGTTTTACTCTTATTTCTTTAATTTAGCTGTATATTAGCTAAAAGTGGTTGCTGTTATTAGTGGTACATGTGACTATTAATACCCTCTGAGGTTTAATCAAGTTAATGTGATAGCAAGCAGGAAGGCAGAGTGAACTAAATCATAGGCTTTGTGTTAAAAATAACATACTTACACAGCTATGATTTAATTAAAAATAAATAAAATTAAAAAATAAAAATTACTAATACTGTCAAAGCCAATTTTTCTTTTTTTGGGGAGACAGAGTCTCAAGCTGTTGCCCTGGGTAAAGTGCTGTGGCGTCATAGCTCACAGCGACTTCCAGCTCTTGAGATCAAATGATCCTCTTGCCTCAGTTTTTCTAATTTTTTTTAGAAGAGATGGGGTTTTGCTTTTGCTTAGGCTGGTCTCGAACTCCTGAGTTCAAGCTATCCACCCACCTCTGCCTCCCAGAGTACTAGGATTACAGGCTAGAGCCACCACATCCAGCCCTGTCAGAGCAATTATGAGGAGTGATGATGGAATTTCATACTTTCTGAGCAAAATGTTCAGATCAGTACTCTCATGTTTTGTGACAATTCACAAAAACAAACTGTTATAAAATCTGGCTAACACGTTTCTAAGTGTTTTGAACAATTTCATTCAAAGGATTGTCAAATATACATTTGATATTGAGTCATTGCGGTTCATCCAGGAAAATTGTTGTAGTTCCTAGAATGGCAAAGCTGCTTAAAAAAATCTATGTTTCAGTTTTCTTATGTATTGGGCCTAACGGTATCTACCTTCTATGTACCCATAGAAACAGTATTATAAGTCTGTAAAGCACTTCAAAAACTTGGAAAAGTATACTTCACAAGCATGGTAACTGTCACTTCTAGACCTAAACCTTTAGAATTTATAACTGTTTCCAGATCTGCGCATACAGATTAGTTACAAAGGCATTTGCTGAATTTAAACACATTTTCAAAGCCTGGGCAATAATTTGATTATATCTGCATAAATTTAACAAGCAATAAAAATAGAATTTAATCCTCTAGTGGAATAGCTGCCCTAATAACCCCTCTGGGTTTTGACCAGAAAGCTTTTTTTGTCAGGTAAACTGCAAACTGGGAGATTTCTGAGGTCAGTACTTTGTTTGGATTGTAACGCTATCTTCTCTTTTCTTTCTAGGCCATGGCTGTTATCTTCTCAAATTTTAGCATTATAACAACAGCTCTTCTATTCAGGATAGTGTTGAAGTAAGTAACTTGTTATGAAAGCATATATCATACTTTATAACAGCACAGCCTGGTTTTAGATGATATGCCCAGAACACTAACTCCTCAGAATCCCAAGGCCTGGATTTTGTTCCTAATTGGCTTTGTGTATTGGGCTTGTTGTTTAACCCATCGGGAAAGCAGCTCCAGGGCTACCCTGTTTAAATCCTCTGCAAATAGATGTATAAAGTGTCTTGAACATCTCAAAAATAAAAAATAATTAACTGAGTTATAATTAGTATTTTTATTTTTAGTGCCATATTTTCTAAAAAGAATTCATGAGCTTTTTATATAAAATCTTTCTATACTAATAAAGAACAAAGAGGTTTCTAAGATTGTTAATACCTTTGTAATGTGGAATTTGGAGGTGATAAAAAGAGGCAAATTCTTTATTCTGTATTCTTTAATTGAGATGAGTATATGATTTAAGCTAAACTGGAAGAAGATTTCTCTGAGGAATCTAGTCAAAATTACAGTTAATAAGAATGATAGGTTTTTAAACTTTAAAAAAATGCTATCCACAATTTTTGCTGTCTTCAGGAGGATCACTGAATAGTATAAACATTTTTAAGTAACAAGGCTGTGCTGCAAAGCGAAGATCAAAGATATGTATTTGGGTACTTAATTCTAATTTAATTTGATGATAAAAAATAAAATTTACTTCTTGTTATATTTGTTGTGTTTTTTTTTAATTTTACATTCTCTTCTCTCTTTTTGATTTTTTTGGTTCTCAATGTGCTATGTGATAGAATATTCTTTCATAATTTATGTGTACAAAAGGATAACTGGCTTGGCACCAAAATGTATATACATTTTAAGAAAGAAAAAAAAACTGTATTAAAGTTGTAATACTCAGGTCACATTTGATTTCTGCAATTATAAGAGGTGTTCAACGTGACTTTTTTTATTAGTATACATTGAATGTTACAATTTTCATACAGTTTTTCCTTTCTTAAAATGTGTATACATTTTTTGGGCACCCTCTGTATTTGTTGAATCCATGATGTACTTAATACATAAATTATATGAAATTCCTGAAGCAATTCTTTTACCTTACAGAAACATTGAATTTGATATTTAATGTGAGAGATGAAAAAAATGAATGTTACATTTAGTCCAGTTTAAGTGTTAGAATACATTGAAATTTGCTTTATGTATCATGTTTATTTTACTTGTGAATTGTGAAAATAGTTTTAGTTAATGCTATTCCAAAAACATTTTGAAGTCTTTAAAATCAACATGAAACTCACTTTGTAGGCTTAAAAAATTGACTTTTGGGAAAATCTATATAAGCAATAATATGTTTATATTAATTCCTGGGATAAAACTAGACACGCACGTCCATGAAGATAAAGAAAATTAGTTCTAGCACATAATAAAGGATTCACTATGTAACAGAGAGTAAAGGTCTTTCCTATAAAATGGCAGTTCATGTGTACATAGGGTATTATACTTGTTATTATATAGTATGCAAGTAGTAGGTCAAAATTATATCAATTTAAAAGTGAATTTACCAGAAAGAACATAAAAATTCTGTATTGCGTGACCCAAAATTGGCAGTTAGCTCTAGCTCTGCCCTAAAGTAAATATCCTCTGCTAAATTGTATTAGGCAAGTTAATTACAACCAAATTCAAATATATTTATACTGTAAATTTTAAGTGTTTATTTTTAATACCATTGATTATAATAATTACATTTTGGTAATTTTAATAGTAATTAATACTGGGGTATGAGTTAAAGTTCAAGATTTTTTTTTTTCATACTTTACCTCTTTTAGAGCAGTAATATTGTTAGGCATGTGTTTGCTTTATTAACATGTCTATTTTTGAATCTTTAAAAGTGTTTATTTTGAATAATAATAAAACCATAAACATTACATTCTTATTATTTCCACAAGTGCTAACATAGCCCCCTGAGTGGGTCTTAATTTAACTGATTAAAAAATCAGTACTGACTTTACTCTAAATAGAGCTGAAATAATGTGCTAAATAAATCTAATGCTGTCTTTTATGAGGATACCTTGTAAGCATTTTCTTTTATTACATTTTCAACTCCTTTTTTCTAATTGTGTTAAAAAATACATAACAGAGGCTGGGCGCTGTGGCTCATGCCTGTAATCCTAGCACTTTTGGGAGGCCAAGGTGGGTAGATTGCCCTGAGCTCACTGATTCGAGACCAGCCTGAGCGAGAGCGTGACCCCGTCTCTAAAAATAGCTGAATGTTGTGGCGGGCACCTGTAGTCCCAGCTACTCGGGAAGCTGAGGCCAGAGAATCACTTGAGCCCAAGAGTTGGAAGTTGCTGTGAGCTATGATGACATAGCACTCTACTGATGGTGACAAAGTGAGACCCTGTCTCAAAAAAAAACAAAAAACCACATAATGTAACATTTATCATCTTAACCATTTTTAAGTATACAGTTCATTAATGTTATATTTACATTGTTGTGAAACAGATCTTGAACTTTTTCATCTTGTAAATTTGAAACTCTAAGCCTATTAAATAACTCTCTTTTCCCCTATCTTCTCAACCCCTTAGAAACACCTACTTTCTGTTTCTATGAACTTTACTACTTTAGATACCTCCTATGAATGCAATCATATAATTTGTCTTTCTGTGACAGGCTTATTTTACTTAGCACATTGTTCTCAAAGTTCATCCATGTTGTTACATATGATAGGATTTCCTTTTTAAAAGCTGAGTAATATTGCATTGGTGTATGTACCTCTATTATTACATTTTAAAATGAACTTAACCTTGTTCTATTTTGGTCTTTTTATTGTTGGTGTATATGTCATTTGTCCCTGTTTAATTTACTCTTTGTGAATTATTTGAATACCTTTTTGCCCTAGGTGATGAAATTTGACCTAGGAGTAGCAGTGTAAGAGTTCTATTACATATTCTTTGTCATAAATAACTCATTTTTCATTTAGAATACTAACGGTGTTGTCTTACACTTGATTCTAGCAGAGCCATCAAATACCTTTTTCATATAGGTAAAGAATATAAGGCAATAAAAAATAAGAAAAATAACTCTAGTGACTAATGTAAGGATTACTTGGAAAAATTCAAAAGTGGGAAAAAGAAAAATATTACCATCTAATTGTTGTATTGTCTTTTCTAAAGAAATCCTTTGTCAAAATAGATTTTTCCTTTGAAGTATAGCTACTGATTCAAAGTGGAAACTGATGGCCGGCATTATGCCTCACATCCTGTCTCACTGATTTGCTCTTAAGCCTTAGTAAAGTTGTATAGTCTTGTTTGCTTTGGCTTTGGGAAATAACATTAACTTGAACATTGAGGTTTGGGGGCAAAAGATGACCAAGACCAACATTTATTTTTACCTAAATCTCTACAAAGAAAAGCTATGGGAAAAAAATCATTAAACACATTTTGAAATATGCATGATAGATGCTTGGAACTTACGGTAAAGTTTAGTTATTGTCCAAACCAGCGGAAGAATAAAGAAAAGTACCACTCAGAAAGTACAAGCATTTTTCCAAAATCATTCATTCACTTGGTAAATCTTAATGATCTATAATCATAAGCCTGCTTCTGACACACTCTCCTACTAAAAAATGTGTTCTGTACCTCTACCGTAGTTTACTACCACCAAATATGGTAGAAGTACTCTTACATAGTAATTTGAAACTGTTTGGTGACTAAGAAAACTTATGGTAAGAAATCATATATATGTATACATACATAATATCTGAACTATTTTAAATTAAAATATATAAATATATTATTCATCATTCTTTTGACGCTGAACTAAGACATTTGAACATGTACGGGGTTTACTGTTTGGAATTCTTCAAGGTCTTTCTTGCATGAAGCCACAGTCATTATACATTATCCATGATTGCTTTTTTCATTTATCCTAAGAGGCATGAAGTCTTTGAAAATACTTTCAGAATAGAACTCTTCTATATTTTTATTATTCATTCCCTAATCTTTTATAATTAGCTCGTCTATATGTAATTCAAAGGCAGCTTTTTATCTTCGGAGTGGTTTGCCTTCATCAAAACAACAATCTTTTTCTTTTACTCATAATTTATCTTTTATCTTTTTTTTTTAAGATTTTTTTTTTTTTTTGTAGAGAAAGAGTCTTACTTTTTTATCACCCTCGGTAGAGTGCTGTGGCGTCACACAGCTCACAGCAACCTCCAACTCCTGGGCTTAGGCGATTCTCTTGCCTCAGCCTCCTGAGTAGCTGGGACTACAGGCGCCCACCATACTCCTCATTTATCATTTACATAATTATTTAAGATTTATAACGACAACACTGAAGTCACCTGGAAAACACAGGTTTAGTAACAGAGACTGTACGAGCAAACAATTCAGTTGGGAGCAGCAACCTTCAGTAAGAAGAGTAACCTAGCCACATGCATTCAGCTCTGAGCATGGATCACTGTTGCATGGGATTAGTGGAAAGTATCAGTGAAGTGAGCTTCTAGTGTGTGCATCAATTAAACCAAAGGGCAAACTGTCTTGCAAAATCAGTCTTCATTTATAAGAGCACAGATCTCTAGGAGACCAAGATGGGTGGATTGATTGAGCTTAGGAGTTCGAGACCAGCCTGAACCAGACTGATACCTGTCTCTACTAAAAATATAAAAAACTGAGGCAAGAGGACCTCTTGAGCCCAAGAGTTGGAGGTTGCTGTGAGCTATGATATCACCATGGCACTCTATCCAAGGTGACAGCTTGAGACGATCTCAAAAAAAAAAAGCACAGATCATTAACTGATGTTACAGGGTAATTTAGGCTTTATTTTTTTTGGCTAAAAATCCACCACTTTTAATTTTTAGCCTAATCCTTAATAAATTTTATCTTCCTTAGAACATTACCTTGAAAGAGTAATTGTTTGCAGTAGATACTTTTAGCTCATTTAAGAGTTTATTTTCTTTAGATTCTTTTTTTCCCAATGTCAGTATAACTCACCTATATGTAAGTCACAGGCAGCTTTTTATCTTCTGAGTGGTTGGCCTTCAGCTGTCTTTCCAAAGTGTTCAACTTAGTTTTCATAAAAGCAACAATCTTTTTCTTTTGTAAAATTTGTAGTTGTCAGAATTGAAAATTTCTAAAGGAGCTATAGATTGTTATTGCTTCATTTGTGTGTGATGTACAATAATTGTTTATATAATGATTTTTGTAAAATGGACAGCCATTTTTTGTCTCTATCTTTTCTGTTTCCATTGTGTTTGCTTTCTACTATGTAATGTGTACCTGCTGCACTTTCAGAAATTGAAGTGACTCATTCATAATTTCTTACCTCCTGGCCTAGTGCTATGTTAACCTCATACCTAATTTCTAGATCTCAGTTGAAAGCTATTTGAAAATTATAATATACATGAGAAAATATACAATAGTGTGCACAAATAGGCTGCTATCTAGGCTGGTTTGCATTTAGCAATTTCAGAGCATGAAGCTCTGTAGTAGCATTGGTGAAATAAGACACATCTTCCTGTATATGCATAGTAGGAGCTCGAAATATCCTTAGGAGGTACTATGTATGTTGATCCAGAAGGAAGACTTACAAAACCATAAATAAGATCCCTTCCTTACTCTTTCATAAATACATGACCTTAGGGAAATCAGCCTCAGAACTGTTTGCCTCTCTTGGAGCAGAAATTTCTGATCCACACTAAGTGCCCAATAAATGCTCCATTGATAGCAAAGTTCTTATAATTTTTTTGTTCTCATTGTTGCTTTACACTGTTGCCTTTCCTTATGTTATTTTCTTGAGTGTCCCCCTTCTTTACCTGAATAATAAACATCTAGATTTTGTTGCCTTTGCAGGCCTCCATGACTACTCCAGTCTGAGTCAGATATAGTTATCTCCCCCATTATCCAACATCTATGGGGATTGGTAGATTCTGTATAAGTTGTTTCTAGTTGCTTAAGAGTTACTATTAAAAATAGGCCTAACTGCTCAGGTAATTATTTTGGTGGGCCGTTGGGGCTCATAGTACCAGTTTCTGGATTTGGCAAAAGTAATAATGTGAATAGAATTAATATTATATATTCGCCAAAAAAAAAGTAGCTCTCACTAATTCTGTACCCCATACTATGCTGTATCATACCATAAACTCTGTATTGACTTGATATTGAATATGGAAATACATTAAAGAATCAAATTTTAAACAGTTTTGTAAATGCAGTGTAAAGTTTTAGGTAAATGGCAGTCAATACACTTTTCACCTTCACTATCAGTACTTTTTTAACGTCAAGTAACACACATTAACACTTAAAACTGTTACAAAGACCACCTGCTACTGGCAGGAATGATACACAAAACCTTTGCTTGCTGAAAGCCAGGCATGGTTCTGCTAGGTTTAAACTCTTTATTTTTATTTATTTATTTTTTTTCTGGCTGGGTCGCCTCCTGGGTGCTTGAGCGTGCTGGTTGCTTGAGTTCTAGATACAGGGAGTTATGGTATTCCTCTGTTTCAGCACTGTGTTTTCCCGTGCCTTTGCATAGATTTTTCCTGGATATATCACTAATTCCCTTTTTACTTGGTAAACTACAATTTATTTTTTATCTTTTAGCTCAAATGCCATTTTCTCTTTGAAACAATTCTTGACTCCATTTTCAAATTCAAGTGTTTCTTCCTCAGAATACTCCAGTTGTTGCATGAATCACTTGTCACACAACATAGTCACATCATTTAGTTTCATGGGTCTCTCACTATTCAAGTGTAAACTTGAGCATGGAGACCAAGTTTTTTTGTTTCTCCCCAGGTTGCCTGGCACATAGTAGCTGCTTACTAAATGTCTGTTGAACTGAATGAATCCGTGAAATGGAATAATCATAATACATGTTTTCTATATTTCACAGGTTTATAGTTCAGAAAAATAAATGAATGAAACTTCCATTTTTTGCTTATCTTATCAGCCAGTAGTTTGCTTTAAAATGCTTTATGATTAGTCCAGGGATCAAGGAGCTAACTTCCTCCTTAAATCTTTTGGGTTATGAACACCTTTGTAGATTTGACAAAGCTTCAAAAATCTCTTGCCTGGAGATTCACCTATATGGATGATTTCTAAAGCTCATCTATGTATTTTCTGATTCCAGGAAACTAGGCTGAGAGTAACTGATTGACTTTATAGTAATATAGAGAAAAGTTGTGCCAAAGGTTCAAGATCAGCTCTAGAGGTAGAAAGGAATGTTAGTTAAACCTGTAGTTAAAAGGAAACATACAAACAGGAGAAATGACTGGCCTTAAGGCAGCGGTTCTCAACCTGTGGGTCACGACCCACAGGAACTATATTAAAGGGTTGTGGCATTAGGAAGGTTGAGAACCACTGCCTTGAGGGATGAGCATAATAAAAGTAAATAAAAATGCAACATTTGAGAAGCAGTGGCAACAACAGAATTTCTTTAAAGTTGAATTGTAGGAAGTGCTAGCAAAAACTGGGTATGTTTATTCAACCAAGTTCTCGAGTATCTAGAGTTTTCTATAGAAACACTTGATATGGGGGAGAGACAGTAGTAAAATTTTGTTTTTCATCTTTGAACAGGCGGCACCTAAACTGGATACAGTGGGCTAGCCTCCTGATTCTGTTTTTGTCTATTGTGGCTTTGACTGCTGGGACTAAAAGTTCACACCATAACTTGGCAGGACATGGATTTCATCATGATGCCTTCTTCAGCCCTTCAAATTCCTGCCTTCTGTTCAGAAATGACTGTCCCATAAAAGATAATTGCACAGCAAAGGAGTGGACTTTTCCTGAAGCTAAGTGGAACGCCACAGCTGAGGTTTTCAGTCACATTCGTCTTGGGTTAGGTCATGTTCTTATTATAGTCCAGTGTTTTATTTCTTCAATGGCCAATATCTATAATGAAAAGATATTGAAGGAAGGGAACCAGCTCACTGAAAGCATCTTCATACAGAACAGCAAACTCTATTTCTTTGGTGTTCTTTTTAATGGGCTGACCCTGGACCTTCAAAAGAGTAACCGTGATCAGATTAAGAATTGTGGATTTTTTTATGGCCATAATGCGTTTTCAGTAGCCCTTATTTTTGTAACTGCATTCCAGGGCCTTTCAGTGGCTTTCATTCTCAAGTTCCTGGATAACATGTTCCATGTCTTGATGGCCCAGATCACCACTGTCATCATCACAGCAGTGTCTGTCCTGGTCTTTGACTTTAGGCCCTCCCTGGGATTTTTCTTGGAATCTCCATCAGTCCTTCTCTCTATATTTATTTATAATGCCAGCAACTCTCAAGGTCTGGAATATGCACCTAGGCAAGAAAGGATCCGAGATCTAAGTAGCAGCCTTTGGGAACGTTCCAGTGGGGTAAGTTTATGAGGATACCGCTTTTTGCTTGTTTCTCCCAAATTTGAAGCATGGTTATTAAAGGAAAGGAAAGATCCGTACTGATTTATCAAATAATATATTGGATTTCAGTGACTTTTAAAAATCACTCAACAAGCATTCATTGAACTAGGGCTCCTGATAAATGCAGTGAGGGATATAGAAAAAAATATAAATTACAGTCTCAAGGACTTTATTCCTTAATTGTGTCATTGACTATTACAAATTACAGATCTAAATGATGCCTCACAGATTATACTTTTCCAGTCTCCCTGGTTTTGCAAGTAAAGAAACAGGTTCAGTGGTTTATAGGTAATAAGTGAAAGAACTGGTACTAAACCCATGATCTGACTTCTAGCACCTGTTCTTTTTACTCTGTCATAATTGAGAAAATAAGTTAATTCATGGAAGAAGACAATCTTTTACATTAGTAAGTGTTGTTAAATAGAAAGCCTACCTGTAATTCTTAAACCATAGTGTGCCAGGACAGCAGGGTTTATTTCACTAAAAAGATAGTTTCCAAAAGGATATCTGCAAGTAGGAGTGAAATATTTTCTAGAAAACCACTTAAGCGGTTTTTTTCTGAATATCTTCTAGTTGCTTTTAATTGTTTTGGAAGAGTTCATCATTTTATTAATAATTTTGGGGAAACTTAAGGCGTTAAATGTATGTTTAAAGAAATGAAATAGGCATCTAGCTTTAGATTTACAATTTTCATGAAAATTGTAAATCTAAAGCTAGATGCCTATTTATAGGTAAAACATTACCTATAAATGTTTCACACAACGGACATTTCACTCTTTGGGAAAGTTAATCCATTGCTTATTAGAGCTCATGGCAGAGCTTCCTTATGTATAATGCCACTGGAGGGGTGATACAACAGTTTCTTCACATGAGAAAATTAGACGCTTATGTCCCAGATGCCCTGATATTAGCCAGAAGTGTACATTCAGAAATCCTGTATTATTTTCCAATGGGCTGATAATGCTCTTTGTCCTAATTTTTAAGTAAAGAAAATCAATTTATGTAACAAGGCCTAGATTATAAATTTCTCCAGCCTCTAACTGTTTCCCCTCCAGACCAGTAGATGGTGCTCATGTGGTTAACTTTAAAATTCAAATACTGAGTGCATTTCACTTTTTCATCATCTAAATATACTTCTAAAATTAACTTTATAAGAACATAAGTATTTATTTAATTTGTATTATTTTGACAATTTAATGAAATAAGATCTATGATTTTTTAATAATGTTTCCCCTTAGTAATCATTAAAAAGGCTACATTTCTAGTTTTGTTTTAATTAATTAATTTAATTTGATTCGTATATTTCCTTTTAGGATGGAGAAGAACTGGAAAGACTTACCAAACCCAAGAGTGATGAGTCAGATGAAGATACTTTCTAATTGGTACCCATATAGTTGGCAGCTCTCACAAACTTTTATTTCATATTTTCAGCATTTGGAATATTTATCTTTCTTTTCATTTTGATCAAGAATGTTTTCAAAGCATAATATTCTGCTTATATCTAATCACTCCCTAGAAAATTTCATCCAAGGCTTAGGGGACTCAAAGGCTAAAGAATTCTAAGGAACTGATACAGGAATATTAATAGTACAAACACTACATTAATGGCTCAGTACTTATTAAATCAACAAGACATATATTCAGATTATTTCCCTTGCCCTCCAGATTTCCAAAAAAACTTGTAATAATCACATTAGCCATACTCTCCAAATATACAAAGAGATAAGTTTATCAAATATTTGTAATTTGTAATTATGTATATACATGTCGAAGTCTTCCCTTTTATTGGAATCAAAGAATTATATAACTTGGAGAAAAGAACAGTTGTCATGTGGACAAAGAAGACTCTTTCCTACTTTGGAGAACCAAATTACAGTGAGAGTTTCAGGGTGATGATTATTTTGTCATCATAAAGAAGCCTTCCAACAAATGATGTTTTTAACAGTAGAAAAGGCCTTCCTGAAGATTAGGATGTTTTAGAAGAAATTCCTTCATTAGTATAGAAGTCGGACTAAGTGATTTCTATATTCCTATATTGAAATTCTCTTCCGAGCAATTGTGACCTTCCATCTAATGCTTTGACTGTGTATAGTTTCTTCATCTTTGTAGTTTCTGAATAGCCTTTGCTTGGACCTGCGGTGAATAGCATAGCTATGTCATTTTTCCTAGTGCAGAAAAGTGTCCAATACTGAAGAAAAGCCGGAACATGGCTGTTTGTTGTTATAAAGGGAAAGAAAACAGAACCAAGTATCCCAGTCCTTGGCCAGCTACATTCTACTTCTGTAGATTTTCAAGATCCACATGCAGAAGTGACTCTTGGGGCAGAATTACTCTGTTTATAACTGTAAGGCTTTTTTTTTACCTGTGAATCCATATGTGAAAGCCCTGTTACTTGTAAGCTGGACTAGAATTTGTGGAGCTGCAAGGAATCCTTTTACTCTTCTGTATTGGCCCAATAGTCTTGATAAAAACACAGCCGGTGTCACTGACTCCTTCCCTCTTTACCTGGTGTTCGTTTTTTAAATGTTTGTAGAACTCACCAGTGAAGCCATCAGACCAGGGCTTTTCTTTGTTGGGAGGTTTTTGATTATTGATTCGGTCTTCTTACTGATTATGTTACTCAGATTTTCTATTTGTTTGTGACTTAGTTTGGGTAGTTTTGGTTTCTAGGTGTTTGTTCATTTCATCCAGGTTATCCAATTTGTTGATATCCAATTGCTCATAGTATTCACTTATAATCCTTTTTAATTCTGTAAAACCAGTTATAATGGCCTCACTTTTATTTGTGATTTCAGTAATTTGAGACTTTTTCCTTAGTTCATGTACTTAAAACTTTGTTAATTTTTTTTTTTTTGGCCTTTTCAAAGAACCAACTTTGGGTTTTGTTGCTTTTCTATATTATTTTTCTGTATTTCATTTATCTCTTTAGTATTCAGCACTTTAGTATTTTCATTCTTTTGCTAGAGTTGAGTTATTTTGTTGTTTTTCTAATTCCTTAAGTTGTCCTTTGGTTGTTGATTTCAAATCTTGTTTTTTAAAATGTCTATAACTGTAAAATTTCTCCTTATCACTGTATTCACTGTATCACATACATTTAATATGTATTTTCATTTTCACTCATTTCTTTTTTTATTCTATTTTTTAAAATTTCAGAATATTAGGGGGTATACATATTAGTTTACGTACTTTGTTAGTTTGTTTTTGTATAGATTGAGTGAGAGTTATAAGTGTGCATTGTACCCAATAAGTGTGGATTTACCCATCCTCTTCTCCCTCCCCCCAGCTTAATTTTTACTGAGATTTACTTCCATATATGCACTTAAGTGTTGATCAATTGAGTGTTGAGTACACATTTCTCCATTCTTGTGATGTTTCACTTAAAAATGGGTTCCACTTCCATCCAGGCTGTTACAAAAGATAGTAGGTCACTATTATTTTTATGGCTGATTAGTACTCTATGGTATGCATATATCACATTTTATTAACTCATGCGTGTATTGGTGGGCACTTAAGTTGTTTCCATGTCTTTGTGATTGGGAATTTTGCTGCTATAAACATTAGACTGCAGTTGTCCTTTTTACAGAATGACCTTTTTTTCCTTTGAGTATATACCCAGCAGTGGGATTCCTAGATTAAATGGTAGGTCTACTTTAAGTTCTTCCATACAATTTCCATAGAGGCTGAACTAGTTTGTAGTCCCACCAACAGTGTATAAGAGTTTCTTTTCTTCACATCCATGCCAGGATCTATTCTTTTGAGAATTTTATGATGTGAGCCATTCCTACTGGGGTTTGGTGATAATCTCAATGTGGTTTTTATTTGCATTTCCCTGATAATTAGAGACACTGAGCATTTTTTTCATGTGTTTGTTAACCATTAGTCTGTCCTTGTTAGAATTTTCTGTTCATGTCTTTGGTCTACTTTTTAGGGGCTTTGTTTAATCTTTTTATGTTAATTTGCTTGAATTATTTATAGATTCTGGTTATAAGTCCTTTATCAAATTACAGCATGCAAATATTTTTTCCCATTCTGTGGATTGTCTATTTACTCTTTTGATTGTGTCCTTTGCTATGCAGAAGCTTTTTAATTTGATCAGGTCCCATTTATCTATGTTTGTTGTTGCTGTAATTGCTTTTGGGGTCTTCTTTATGAATTCTTTGCCTAGGCTGATACCATTAGGAGTTTTCCCAACATTTTCTTCTAGAATTCTTATAGTTTCCTGCCTTAGGTTTAAGTCTTTTATCCACTGTGAGTTAATTTTTATGATTGGTGAGAGGTGCCGATCCTGTTTCAGTCTTTTATGTGTGGCTATCCAGTTTTCCCAGCACCATTTATTGAATAGGGATTCTTTTCCTCAGTGTATTTTCTTTTGTCAAAAATTAGATGGGAATATGAGGTTGATTTCATCTCTGGGTTCTCTGTTCTGATCCATAGGTCTGTGTTTATGTTTTTGTGTTAGTACTATGCTCTTTTGGGTACTAGAGCCTTATGGTATAGCTTGAATCTAATAAAGTGATGCCTCTTGCTTTGTTCATATTACATAAGTTGCATTGGCTATTTGGAGTCTTTTCTGGTTCCATACAAAGTACAGATACTTTTTCTAGATCTGCAAAAAATGGAGTTGGTATTTGAATGGGGCTTGCATTGAATCTGTAAATCACTTTAGGTAGCATAGCCATTTTAACAATGTTGATTCTACCAATGCATGAGCATGATGTATTTTTCCATCTGTTTACATCAGATTTTCTTTCCTCAATGTTTAATAATTCTCCCTATAGAGATCTTTCACCTCCTTGTTTAGTATATTTCTAGGTATTTTATTTTCTCTGATGTTGCGGTAAAAGGTATTCCTTTTGAATACAGATGCAAAAATATTCAATAAAATTTTACCTAACCAAATTCAGCAGCACATCAAAAAAAAAAAAAAAAAATCACCATGATCAAGTGGGACAAGTGGGATTCATCCCAGAGATGCAAAGATGGTTCAACATACAACTCTATAAATGTGTAGTTCACCACATAAATAGATAGAAAAACAAAAACCATATGATCCTTCCAATCAACTCAGAAAAAGCATTTGACAAAATTCAGCACCTTTCATGATAAGAACACTCAACAGAATTTGTATAGATGGGATATTCCTCAAAATTATAAAAGCTGTATATGACAAACCTATAGCCAACATCATATTAAATGGGGAAAAATCGAAAGCATTGCTGCTTAGAACTGGAGCCAGAAAAAGTAGCCCACTTTCACCACTTTTATTCAACACAGTGGTAGAAGTTCTCTCCATAGTAATCAGGCAAGAGAAAGAAATCAAGGGGGTTCATATGGGAAAAAGAGATCAAAGTATTACTCTTTGCTGATGATAAGATCTGATATGTAGAAAACTCCAAAGATTCAAGAGACTCCTGGAATTGATAAATAAATTAAGCAAAATCTCAGGGTACAAAATCAATGTACACAAATCAGTAACCTTCATATATGGCAACAATAAGCTTAGAATTGAATAATTTTCATTCATTTCTAAATATTTCCTGTTATTTCTTATTTGATCCATTCATTATGAGTACATTGTTTAATTTTCACATATTTGTGAATTTGCTACTTGTTACTGATTTTTAACTCCATCCTGTTGTGGTCAGTGAAGATACTTTATGTGATATGTGGTTTTTTAAAATCTATGAGACATGATTTGTAATCTACCTATAATCTATTCTGGAAAATGCCCCATGTGCATTTCAGAAGAACGTGTATTCTGTGGTTATGTAGAGTGTTCTGTATATATCTGTTAAATCTGGTACTTTCTTGTATTGTTCAAGTCCTCTGTTTCTTATCTTCTGTGTGGTTATTCTATCCATTTTTGAGTGTGGGGTATTGGAAGTATCTAACTGTTATTTATTTATTTTTTTTTTGTAGAGATAGAGTCTCACTTTATGGCCCTCGGTAGAGTGTTGTGGCCTCACACAGCTCACAGCAACCTCCAACTCCTGGGCTTAAGCGATTCTCTTGCCTCAGCCTCCCGAGTAGCTGGGACTACAGGCGCCTGCCACAGCGCCTGGCTATTTTTTGGTTGCAGTTTAGCCAGGGCCGGGTTTGAACCCGCCACCCTCGATATATGGGGTTGGCGCCTTACCGACTGAGCCACAGGCGCCGCCCAGTATCTAACTGTTATTGTAGTTATTTCCATTTTTTCCTTCAGTTCTGTCCATTTTTGCTTCATATATTTTGATGGTCTGTTACTAGACATATAAATGTTTACAATTATTCTGTCTTCTTGATGTATTGAATAATGTATTAATATATAATGTTCTTTGTCTCTTATAACTTTTTTTGATTTAAAGTATATATTGCCTAGTATTAGTATAGTCACCCCTGTTCTCTTTTGGTTATTATTTGTATGAAATACCCTTTTCCATTCTTTCACTTTTAACCTACTTATGTTTTTGGAACTAAAGTGAATTACTTGCATAATGTGTGATAATAATTGAATGATTTTTTTTTTTTTTTTGTAGAGACAGAGTTTCACTTTATTGCCCTCGGTAGAGTGGCGTCACACAGCTCACAGCAACCTCCAACTCCTGGGCTTAGGCAATTCTCCTGCCTCAGCCTCCCGAGTAGCTGGGACTACAGGTGCCCGCCACAATGCCCAGCTATTTTTTTGTTGCAGTTTGGCCGGGGCTGGGCTTGAACCCGCCACCCTCGGTATATGGGGCCAGTGCCCTGCTCACTGAGCCACAGGCGCCGCCCTGAATGATTTTTTTTAATGCATTCTGCCTATGTTGGTTGATTGGAGAGTTTAATTCATTTACATTTACAGTAATTACTGGTAAGGAGAAACTTACGTTATTTTACTATTTGTTTTCTATATGTCTTGAAGCTTTCCCCCCCTCATTTCTCACAATCCTGTTAATAGACTCCAGAGTTCCAAAATACATCAGACAGACTTTGCCAGTGCAGTATTGTTTAGGTGGGGAGACAGATTTCTGAAGCTTTCTATTCTGTCATCTTCCTAGAATCTTCTTGTTTAATTATTTTTATTTTAATAAAGTTCATTTTATATTCTGTATTTGTAGGGTTTGTTTTATGTTATTTTTTCCTTGTGTCTAGTTGAAATACACTTATTTTCTTTCTTGTTTGCTAATGAATATGTTTATAGCTTGTAGGAACATTTTCCTGAAGTATATATACCTTAGGCCAATCCTTCAGACTTTGTTTTTGTTTTTTTTTACTATATTGTTAAATTTCTAATTTTAATTATTATGAGCATATAATAGTTGTTAAAGACTTTGAATTATAGTATTATTATTTGCTAATTATTTTGATTCTAGGGTAATAATTGAGGTTTTTATTCATACTTTCATTAATTCCTAATTTTCATACATTTGGTTAGAAAATGTTATCTGTATTCTTTCTGTTTTTTGGAATTTATAGATATTTCCTATATGACTATTTTTATGCATGTTTCATGGCCATTTAAATAGAATGTACTTTATTTTCTTAATGCAAAGTTTTTTACAGGGTTTCTGTCACTTTCCCCTTGTATTTCAATTCTGACGATCTTTATTTTGTGTCATTTACTGTTATGATATTTGGTATAGAAAGCATCATACCAATAGTATCTTAACTGATTTATGTATGCTTTTAATCATTAACAGAGTTACCACTTTTTCTAATTTAATGCTGTTTAATATTTAATTTTACTTGTCCAATATTATTACTGCTAATACTGTTTGAATATTTCATAATACAAGTATTACAATAGTAATATTACTAATGTTTACATATTAATGTTAATGTTGGCAATGTTGATGTCTCAATATTAATATTATATTAAGTATTGTTTTTATTTGATTGCATTATTAGGTGTACTTTCGTCTGTACCTTAGTATGCAGTAACTTTTTTGAGAAAGTTAGCATTGGTTTGATATTTGAACTAGTCTTGAGAACTTCTTATAGTATTTTAAATTTATTACACTTATACTTCCAGTCTGTTTTATAACTATTGATTACTTTTGCATTTTTAAAAACAAAGTTAGAACTTTGTAATTTTACCAACTTCAAAAATTAAAATGTAGTAATTGACTCCTTTCACTGAAAGATGAGGAGCTTGGAATATATTTTCTTTCATCTCCTAGTTTTTCTTCATAAGCTCTGAGAATTTTATCCAGGGCTGCAAACTATAATGCATGCAACCATTCTAAGACTCGTATTTTTTATGTGTTACCATCTCTGCAACTAGAATGTTTTGCATGTAACATAGCTACAGCTTCATGGTGATAGTAATGAGGTTGTCTTTGCCTATGTGAGCAGGTGTTTGGCATGACTAGAGAAATACAACTTCTTGACATTTTAGTTAACAACACACTTCAGAAGGAGAAAATATGAGTCCTGGTTGTTGCCTGAAAAGTCTTTCATTGATACTTCCTGGTAAGATCAAGAACATGCCAGTGTCAGATTTTACAGAATGGATATTAATATCTTGGAAGAAAATCCTGGAGACAGCAGAGAAAATCCTTTAAGAAATTATGTATCAGCTTAGTGCCTGTCACCAGCCACATACACTGAGGCTGATGGATTCGAAACCGGCCTCGTCCAGCTGAACAACAGTGACAACTGCAACAAAAAATAACCAGGCATTGTGGCAGGCGCCTGTAGTCCCAGCTACTTGGAAGGCTGAAGCAAGAGAATCTCTTAAGCCTAAGAGTTGGAGGTTGCTGTGAGCTGTGACACCACAGCACTCTACTGAGAGTGACATAGTGAGACTCTGTCTCAATAAAAAAAAAAAAAAAGAAGAAGAAGAAATTATGTATGATCATTTCTCTCAATGGTGCAGAGAACTATTCCGTATGGAAAACCTGAGACATCTATAGCTTTGCATCAAAAAGTGATTCAAAGGATTCTGGCTCAAAATGGGAAGAATTTTAGGAATAGTTTAATTTATTTCATTTATTGTTTCCCTTTTTATGTTATTATAGAGTGATACATGATAAATAAGCTTTAAAAGCTCTTTAAACAAATATAAAATAAAAATTCTAAATGATAAAATGGTATTGTGTTTAAATGATGGTGTACTTTTTGAGTAGATATAAAATAGTGGTGTCTTTTAGAATTGGTGCTGTCATAGTTTGATGAAAGATTTTTTTAAAAAATTTGTATTGTATACCTTTTCCTTCAATTATTAATAGTTTGCCTTTTAGTTTGTAATCCCAATTAACACAACTAATTAAAATTAATTTGTTCATGTTGCAAGTTCCTTATTCATGTTTTTTTAATGCTAATTTATCTTTTATCTATAATCTGTCTCAAATAGATTTTTCTTTTTTGAAAGAGTTTTGGATGATACACTTCCTGAGGTTTAGTATATTTTTAAAATATATTTTACACATATTTGGTTATCTAATAAATATTTTTATTCTCCATTGTAGATAATAATCTTATTGCTTAAAGAGGTTATGCATTTTTTTATCATTTTTCTATAGCCATTTAATACAAATGCAGCTACTCTGGAGAATATTTCTTAAGTCACCCTTTTTTTCTTTCAGAGATCTATCTTTGTTGTGTGTCATCCAGTGTTACCAAGAAATTAAATGTTTCCCTTCTCTATTAGAAATGTATATGTGTATACATATGTATACATAATATTTATATATTTTTTCTTTGTTGGTAAGCTATTTTTTAAGCTTGAATGCCTTTTATGGGTGTGTGTGTATGTATGTATGTATATGTGTCTTTAAAGTTTCTGGAGATTCATCTTTAAACACAGTCTAACTTTCCAGGCAGGTGTGGTGGCTCACACCCGTAATCCTAGCACTCTGGGAGGCCAAGGTGGGTGGGTTGTCAGAACTCAGGAGTTCAGGACCAGCCTGAACTGGGTTCAAGCAATACCCTGTCTCTAAAAATAATAGCTGGGCATTTCAGTGGGCACCTGTTGTCCCAGCTATTTGGGAGGCTGAAGCAAGAGAATCGCTTAAGCCTGAGAGTTTGAGGTTGCTATGAGCTGTGACGCCACAGCACTCAACCCCAGGCAACTGAGTGAGACTCTGTCTCAAAACAAACAGAAACCCCCCCAACTTTCCAGTTGATCTTCATATTTGCCACAGACTGGTGCAGGTACAATCTCCCTTACCCTATCCCTCTTAACCTAGACACAGTTTCAATGCCATCTTTGAATTTACTATGCTAAAGGAAGCTGCTTCAAGGAGGTGGCAGAGAAGCAGGAACCATAGCAAATTGCAATGAGGGAATGTGCTTTCCTTCTGTGTTGCTTGAAACTACTGCTTTCAGGGCCAGTCCTACACAGATATGGTTAATACTATTTCCTGCTTTTAAGGAGGGAGTTACCACTGGAGTTTTAGTTTGTTGTTTTAGATTAAGCTCCCTGCTTTGGTAAGAAGTCAGGTTAAGTAAAGTGCCTTGAAACAGCACACAAGTTTCTTCTATGGCTATTAGAATTTTTTATATTGTATACTTATAAATACTATATAATGTTTTTATGTTTTTATATTTATTATGTAATATATAAAATATTTTAGTATTTTAGATTTAATGTTTTATAAACTATGTAAAATTATACAAGGTGGCTATAAAGTTCATGTGCAATTTAAAATAGTATGCAGTTTTAAATTGCACACGAACTTTATGGCCACCTTGTGTGTGTGTGTATGTGTGAACACATTCCGCCCTGTAAAGATCTCCTAAGTTTGTATATTGGAAAGGATTTACCAGACTCCATAGAGCATGCTCACATAAGACTTATATAAAAACGGAGGATATAGTCCAGCAAGAAAAAGAGAGCACAGACATTGAGGATTCAAAAGACATTTCATACATAAGCTCCCAGGTCCTTATTTGCACACTCAGACCACACTGTCTTCATTATCTCCAGTTTGCACCAAGATCTTGTAAGGAATCTTGACTTTTGAAGAGCTCAGAGTAAAATTTTCCAGCAGGTTCTTTATGTCTTTCTGGCCATGTAATTAGCCATGCTTATTCAATCTATTAGGCCAGTTGGAAACCATCATTAAAGAAAGTGACTCTGGTGATCACCAGAGTAGTTGCAGATTTTCAACACATCATGAATCCCTTTCCCCTTATCTTGGCCAGGAATCAAAACCAAACATCCTGAAATAGGGTTGAAGCTAAGAGAGACTGGTTTAATGGAGTTTAAAGAAAGAAGCCATCTCCATACTATGAAAGTACAAAATGAAGCATCAAATGTTGATGTAGAAGCTGCAACACGTTCCTAACAAGGTTGAGCTAAGATAATCAAGGAAGGTGGCAACACTGAGCAGCAGATTTTCAATGTAGAAGAAACAGCTGCCTCTTGGAAAAAGATGCCATTTCGTTCCAAAGGATAGTCTAACTCTCCTGTTAGGGGTTAATATAGTTACTGACTTTAAGTTGAAGTCAATTCCTCATTTACCATTCTAAAAATCCTAGGGTCCTTAAGAATTATGCTAAGTTTACTATACTTGGTCTCAAATCGAACAATAAACCCTATGTGTCAGCACATCTGTTTACAGCATCGTTTATTGAACATTTTAAGCCTACTGTTGAGACTTGCTACTCAGAAGAAAAGATTCCCATGAAAATATTACTGTTCATTGACAATGCACCTGGTTACCCAAGAGCTCTGATATAGATGTGTAAGATTAATGTTTTCATACCTGCTAATATGTCCATTCTGCAGCCTGTGAGTTGAGTAATTTTGACTTTTGAATCCTACTGTTTAAGAAATATATTTCATGATGCTATAGCTGCCATAGATAGTGATTCCTCTGATGGATCTGGGCAAAGTAAATTAAGAATCTTCGGGAAAGGATTTCCCATTCTAGATACATTGAGAACATTTGTGATTTATGGGAAGAGATTAAAATAGCTACCTGATGGGAGTTTGAAGAAGATGACTCCAACCCTCATGGATGACTTTAAGGGGTTCAAGACTTCAGTGAAGAAGAAACTGTAGATGTGGTGGGAATAGCAAGAGAACGAGAATTAAAAGTGGAGCCTGAAGATGTGACTGAATTGCTGCAGTTTCATGATGAAACTTTTAACAGATGAAGGTTTGCTTCTTCCTGAAGAGCAAAGAAAGTGATTTCTTGAGTTGGAACCTATTCCTGGTGAAGAAGCTGTGAACATTGTTGAAATGACGAGAGGACTTAGAATGTTATTATACATAAACTTAATTGATAGAGCAGCAGAAGAGAGAAGACTGGCTCCAATTTTGAAAGAAGTTCTACTGTGAACAAAATGCTATCGAACAGTATTGCATGCTATAGAGAAATCCTTCAGGAAAGGAAGAGTCAGTTGAAGCAGTGAACTTCATTGTTGTTTTATTTAAGAAATTTCCCAGCCACCCTATCCACAACCATCACCTGGATCAGTCAGTAGTTACCAATGTAAAGGCAACTCCACCCTGAGCAAGAAAATTATGACTTGCTGAAAATTCGGGCTTAAATGAATGTTAACACTTCAAGAATAAAGTTTATGGAGTTTGTAGAGGCAGGATCTGGTTATGTTCCCCAGACTGGTCTTGAAGTCCTGGACTCAGATGATTCTCCTGTCTTACCTCCCAAAGTGCTGGGATTACAGGCATGGGCCACCATGCCTGGCCTAATGAAGTAATTTTAAATTAAGGTATGTGTATTATAGACATAATTCTATTGTACACTTAATAAACTACAATATAGGGTGGTGCCTGTGGCACAAGGAGTAGGGAGCCGGCCCCATATACTGGAGGTGGTGGGTTTAAACCTAGCCCCAGCCAAAAACTGCAAAAAATAATAAATAAATAAATAAAATAAACTACAACATAGTGTGGACATAACTTTTATTTGCACTGGGAAATCAAAAAAAATTGTGTGACTCACCTTATTGCAATAATCACTTTATTGTAGTGGTCCAGAACGAACCTGGAATATCTCCAAGATGTGCCTGTGCAGTTCAGGCGTTCAAGTGCAAAGGGTCAAAATACTCTGTCAGGAATTCCATGGCAACCTGCTAAAATTCTGGAAATATCACTACTATTTGCAGTGTCAGATTGTGGTGAGGATTTCCTGACGCTCTGATCTATGTCTGAAACGCCAAAGTTAACAGAAACAGGGCCCAGAAGGGGCTATGGTAACAAAGGTGGGTTTGGTACCTTCTCGCCCTTTATTGCTAAGATTGCTGGACTCCTGTGGTATCAAGCTTCATATAAGAAACTCATACAAAGAGCTTTCTTAATTATTTTCAAGCTTCCATTTCAAAAATAGTTAAGAAGCTATCTGTTCCTTGTTCTATCTGTTCAGATGTTTCCAGAAAATGTTTGCACTGTGATTTTTAATTTTCAGAGTTTTCACTTAGCAATTAATACAAAAATAAGAAAAAGAGATATAAATGTTATAGAATTTCACATACCAAATAATGTCCTTTACATAGGAAAAGTAAAATAATACCAATTTTTAGTACCACCATTAGATCCCATCCAGTTGGAGAAACAAGCAATTCTCTTATAATTTAAAGTTTTTAATAACAACTCATGAATAGGTGAAAGTTTGCTATTGAAGAACACTGAAAGGAAAAGGCAGGGAATGTAGGCAGTGTAGAAGAACAGAGCTGGCCACATGTGGCTTTAGCAACTGCAGGAGAAACTGGCTGAGGCTAAGGTTACATTTTTCTGTTCAGTAAGGGTATCCATGGTGATAACTCTCATGATGCCGATAATCATCCTGGTAACCATCCTGGTATCCTTGGTGGTAACTATGGTAACCATAGCCTGCATACTCATCTTCTGGGCAGCGCATCCCCAGTGACTGCTGAATGGCCATTTCCTGTCTCCGAAGTTGCATTGAATCAATTAAATCATACACAATCACCATGGACCACATGGGAGAAGGATACCAGGATTTGACATTTCCATCTTTTCCAACAAGAAGCATGGAGAAGTACTCTGGGCTTACTTGAAAATAGTTACGTATATCTTTCACCAAATGGGCTGGTACGTCTTCTCGCTCAACAACAGAGCTCCCTAGAATGATATTAGAGTACTTGTTGTTAGTGGATTAAAGAAAGTGTCAGTATTCAAGAAAACTGGTCAAAGTCAGAGGAAATCACTTAGAATAGGAAAGGACCCATGATCCTGCTTTCTTTCGCTCAAAATGCCATTAAAGAAGTTTGCAGGGGTTGTTTTTACTAGAAACTAAGTGTCCCTGCTGTTCTACAACATTATTCGGATCAACCTAGGGGGCACATGATGTGTCTTCTGTAGCAATGTTATAAAGTATAAAACCAGTCCCTTAATTTAATCCTGGTAAGATCAAATTCTTTAAAATTTGTCACTAATGAAGATTATATTATTTATATTTTAAAGTTTATTTCCAATTAGCTTAGTTACATCTTTATACTTTTCTGACATTTTTCTTTATAACAAATGTTTTTATGTCAAAAGTGAAAAATACTGACTGGGTGTGGTAGCTCATGCCTGTAATTTTAGCATCCTGGAAGGCTGAGGCAGGAGGATCACTTAAGGTAAGGACTTCAAGACCAACCTAAGCAAAGCTAGATTCCATCTCTGCTAAAAGTAGAAAAATTAGCCAGATGTGGCAGCATGTGTATGCGGTCCCAGCTACTCAAGAGGCTGAGGCAGGAGGATTGCTTGAGCCCAGGAGTTTGAAGTTGTGGTGAGGTAGGCTAAGGCCATTGTACTCTAGCCCAGGTGACAGAGCAAGACTCTGTCTTGAAACACAATTGAAAAATACCAATTATGTTAAGATCTGGATAAATGTATTTGAACTATTGCAATTAGTGAAAAGAAGAAAGTGGAAGGAAAAAGGAGGGAGGAGGGGAGGGGGGAGTCTGCTCTGTCCAGCACTCTGCCAAGTATTTTGCACACACTGTCTTAGAAAGAAGAAAGAGATTTGCACTCTGAAACCTTTAGTCATAGTAATTTTCTTTTTACTTCTCTAAGACTATGTGTCCTTATCTGTTGAACATTATCAATAAGATATGACCTGTTTTCTTCATAAAACTATTGTGAAAATTAACACCCTATATAGAACAAAAAATTAGTTAAGAAAATGGATATTTTTACTATTCTTTGCATGATTTTATATTAAAAACAATATTAGTCACTGCACTCCAGCCTCCTTCTTACGTATTATACATACACCACACACACACACACATTGGAAAGAGGATTCCCTGAACTGCGTTCACCACTGCTTGCATATAGCTAAACATAACTAGTTTATACCGTTTTAAGATAATGGCACATTACCATTAATAGGGAATAGTTCTAACACTCCTCCGACTTCATCTCCGAGGCCTAAAAGCTTCAGAACAGTTATATGGCGCAGACCTGAAAGAAAATTTAAAAAAGACAAAGCCATAGAATTAGAGGAAAGGATGTTAGGTCATCTTTTACTTCAAAAGCCTAATATCTGACAGTAGAAAATCTCTTAAATTTATTTATTTATTTATTTTTGTTTTGTTTAATTCTATTTTTTTATTTTTTTATTAAATCATAGCTGTGTACATTGATATGATCATGGGGCATCATACACTAGCTTCATAAACCGTTTGACACATTTTCATCACACTGGTTGACATAGCCTTCCTGGCGTTTTTTTAGTTATTGTGCTAAGACATTTACATTCTACATTTACTAAGTTTCACATATATCCTTGTAAGATGCACCGCTGGTGTAATCCCACCTGTCCCCCTCCCTCTACCTACCTCCCCCCTCCCTCCCCTCCCTTTCCCCCTTCCCCCTATTCTTAGGTTGTAACTGGGTTACAGTTTTCACGTGAAAGCCCTAGTTTCATAGTAGAGGTGAGTACATTGGGTACTTTTTTTCCCATTCTTGAGATACTTTACTAAGAAGAATATTTTCTAGTTCCATCCATGTAAACATAAAAGAGGTAAAGTCTCCATCTTTCTTTAAGGCTGCATAATATTCCATGGTGTACATATACCACAATTTATTAATCCATTCGTGGATCAATGGGCACTTGGGCTTTTTCCATGACTTAGCGATTATGAATAGGGCTGCAATAAACATTCTGGTGCAAATATCTTTGTTATGATGTGATTTTTGGTCTTCTGGGTATATGCCCAGTAAAGGAATTACAGGATTGAATGGCAGTTCTAGTTTTAGATCTCTAAGTGTTCTCCATACATCTTTCCAAAATGAATGTAATAATTTGCATTCCCACCAGCAGTGCAAAAGTGTTCCTTTTTCTCCGCATCCACGCCAACATCTCTGGGCTTGGGACTTTGTGATATAGGCTAATCTCACTGGAGTTAGATGATATCTCAAAGTAGTTTTGATTTGCATTTCTCTGATGATTAAAGATGGTGAGCAAAAAATCTCTTAAATTTAAAAATAATATAAAACATAACCTAGTTAAATGAAATAATCTATTTTATAAACTTACAATAAATACTTTTAAAATATTGAAATAAACAAATCGCAAATTTTAGTATTAACAACAGAGTCAAGTTTCTTTTTCGTATATGGAAATAGAAGAATTTTGCTCTTAAACTGTGATTCTCACTCTACTAATAACAAACAGCAGCAACAAAGCCCTTGGAACCTTAAAAGATCTGAGATTATCTAAGCTGCTTTTTTTTTTTTTTTTGTAGAGACAGAGTCTCACTGTACCGCCCTCGGGTAGAGTGCCATGGCGTCACACGGCTCACAGCAACCTCTAACTCTTGGGCTTACGTGATTCTCTTGCCTCAGCTTTTATGCTCTGAAAATAGTCAAGCCTGAATTTAGAACAGCTGTTACAGATAACTTTCAGAGAAAGGACTGCAGATCCCATCTACTGTGATAGTTAAAAAAATAGTTCTGCTTCCTCACACCAGAGTTTGCTGGCTTAAAGGGCAAGTTCTTATCACTTATTTAGAAGATTCAAAGGGGAAAGACTTTAGCTTGCCTTCATGTTTGGGCTAAAGTTGTAGGAGGGGAGGGAAGGTCAGGCCCTGGTAGCTTGTTGGAATTCTTTTGAAGATAAAGAACATATTGAAGGGATTCAGGAGAAGGGTGAAGAGGCCAAAGGGCCTGTCAAGTCCTCATGTCAAGATTTCATGGTTTCAGATAAAATCACAACCTAATCATTGTAATAGCTCAGAACTAATAATAAGATTATCGGTGCTTATTATTTAGGGGAGAAAACTGAATACTGCCATGGGAGAGCTCTTTGAAGGAGAAGCTAAAATCAAGGCAGAATGCTGTTCCTAAAATGTTTTTTCTATCATTACTTTTTTCCCAAAGAAGTGAAGCATTCTGTTCTAAATATTGGTGAGTCATGATTTCAAAAGGGAGGCTCATGACATGATTTGTTCACATCTCCTTTATATTACAGAAGGACTTGCTGTCACTGATAGGACATAGGCTCTGTGTGCAGATAAACTGTAAAGCACTACCTAATTGCTGCTGGGAAGGCATCTTTTGAAAATTAACAAACTAGGGCTTTATTTATATTATTGTCACGAGTCACTAATGTCTCTAAGAACTACTATCTTAACTAGCACCATTGGTGGGTATATATAATTTAAGATAATTTAACATATGCTTAATTTGATGCTAACATAATCTAATCTTCCATATTTTGATATAAAGTCTTAAATTATTAACCTTGACAATAGTGTAAGTAAAAAGTCATGAATTTTTCTATCACTTTTACCATTATGAACTTGTTTTCTGCCTTCTTTTGAGTTATGTCATATCTTAAAATTGAAATGTACTTGTAATTTACATGTACTAGGTCATAACAAGGACTGGGGCTCTGTTAATGCTTTACAAAATGTACATGCCCCCCCGCCTTTTAAATCAAACACAGGTATTATAACTAATAGATGATTCTTCTTCCTAACAGAAGTATCAAAATAATGCTTATTCATATATGTTCTAATTATTAATTTTTTAACATGTAGCCTTTAACTACTCCCCAACCTCCCCCGTGAATCTTTCAGAATTCTAACTTTGCAGAGGCATATCTCCTTTCAGATTTCAGTCATGACTTCTACTTTTGAAATTGTCATTATCTACATTGTGCTTGGTAATAAATTCCTTGTCCTATTTATTTTACTGTCTATCCATATTCAAAATGATACTAGCTCTTTCAGGCCACTAGAATAATAATGTTTCCTAAATAATGTATACATTAATTTTCAAAATACTGAGCAATTCACTACAAAAACATACAAAGTAAACTATGTTTCTCTTTAACCTGATTGTCTTCAAAACAATGTTCTATTTAACAGATCTTTCTGTCTTCCTACTGCTCAGTTATACATCAAAATCCTTTTTAAGGGAAGGGCAATATGGTATAGTTTGCATCAATTAACACATTAATTCTCAAGGCCATTTTTATTTTACAAAAGGTAATTAATCAATGGAGAAGAACCCAAGGATGGTACCCAAGGAGTTACATAAATATTACCTAAGTAAATGATGGTAGATAAGTGTTATGGCCTTGAGACAAAACTTTAAAAAACAAACTGGGAAAATAATAAAGATTATTAAAAGTAAAGCAGTAGATAATATCAAACACTTGAATGAAACAGATATTGGCCGGCGGTGGGGGAAGATGGACATCGACTAAAAGCTCCAGTATGAAAGCAACTTTATACTCAGTATAATAGAATAGGTGTCTGTGAACCTATGGGAAATTATTTGGATGATCTAAGCTTCTATGTTCTATTTTAGAATTGACCAAGAGGAGAGTGGTATGGGAAAGCCATAATGAGGTGGCTTCTCACTCACCAAAATTGCATGCTTGACCACTGAGGGCAGAGAGCTGCTGTGAATAGGCCCAGTCTTCATCATTAGGAGCAGAGATCACCAGCAACCGCCTCCTCCATCGGAACCTGGAAAAGAAGCAGCCACCGTTACTGCTTCAAACAATAGAGGCCAGTGTAAGAAAGCAGAGTAACTTTGCCTGTCAGTTTTTTCTATGCCCCAAATAAAAAACACTGACCTTTATTGTCCTATAGCTCCTCAAAACCATTAAACTGCATCACCACATTCTTGCACTATTTCTGTTCTATCTGCACAGTCTTACGCATTTACATGGTGTATCAAGCATGAGTCTTTGGCCACTAGGCCTGATGAGGTCACTGGGGAGAGACAAAGCTCTCTGTTACAAGGAAGACTGGCCAAAATTATGTAAAACTGTAACAACAGAAATAAGCAACCCAGGCAAGAAAAGAACTTGGCTTAGGAAAGTTTTCTCTATGATCTCAGGGGGTACTAAATTTTAAATAGGTAACAGTGACAAGAAGAAAAGAAAATGTTAGAATGTGACTGAAAAGGTCAAAGAGGGTTCCTAGGAAAACAAAACCTTATGTTCTTTCTTAGTAGCTAGTGGTTCTTCCAGAGGCAAATGTAAGTTCTAAAACTTATCCTATTATTATTAATAAGAACCAACACTTAAAGAGTACCCCTGTGAAGTGGAATGGTACCAAGCCTGGAGCCATAGGACTTTAGAATATATAGTAAACTTGGTCTCTGCTCTTACAGTTCCAGTAAATTGTAGAAAGAGCTTCTGTCTTGTAGCTGGGAAACGTGAGCTCCAGTGTCACCACTGCTACTTTTTTGGGTGTCTTTGAGCATGTAACTCAATTAACCAAAGTATACCGTGGAATTTTACATCTTTTATGTTTATCTAGATGGAATTAGACAACATTCTTCTTAGTAAAGTATCTCAAGAATGGGGAAAAAGTATCCAATGCACTCAATACTAATATGAAACCAACACGTACATTCTTACACACTCATATGAATGATAAAACAAATACAGTGTAGCAAGAGAGAGACATGAAGAGGGAGAGGGGAAGAGAAGGGGGAAAGGGAATTGGAGGGAGGTGGGAGGACATCTGATGAGATCTCACCTGATGTGCACAATGTGAGAGTATTCAGCACGCCCCCCTGGGTGAGGTGCTCTCCTACAACTTGAACGTTACCTTGGAAGTGAGAACAATGTAACCTAAAAATCCGTACCCTCATATTAATTTGAAATAAAAGAAATGGCAGAATCTTTTTCAAAGGGGTGTTATAAGAATTAAACCCTAAAACCTATTAATGTGAGTTGTCCATGTGATCACATGGATATAGAAGAGCGTGTCTAAATCTGTAGCCTTCAGACATAAAACTTTGTCCTTTAACAGATCTTGGGGACAGTATCCATTACGATGCCAAGTGATAAACTTTTAATCCTTCTATATGTGTATCGTTTTATAGCTTACTCTCATCTGCAAGGTACTGTTCCCCAGTAGAGCCCAGTGAGAGCATGGCTTATTTTCCCAATTTTACAAATAACACAATGAGGCTTTGAGAAGTGACTAACTTACTCAGCTAGTAAATCTAAGAGTGGTACCAAAATACAGACTTCTCTGATTCCTAGTCTGGTGATTTCCCTAAGCTACCACCCTCAGAAATAAGGTGCTGTCAGAGTCCTGAAGAGGGTATGAATGAGAAAGGGTATGTATCCAAAGAGCAATTGTCCGGAGTTGTCTCAAGTTGCATCTTCACTGAGTTTTGCTTTCTGCCTTCTGAGCAGGTGACCTCAGGGTGTGAGTGTGCTCAATGAGCTGGCAGCCAGTTAATTTTATTCATAGCTTCTCTCCCTGTGCCCCTTCTAGCCTCAAGAGTGAACATGAGAGTCTTCAACCCTCAAGAAAATGGCCTCTTGGGGGAATAGTGGTTTGGGTGAATGAGAGAAAATGATAGTCTGATGAAATACAACCTCTGAATGGATGCCTGTCGCAAGGCTCGCCAAGAATTGCTTGCTGTGACATTACATTCACTTCCTCTGCTTGTTTTTCTTTAAAGGGAAAGAAAAACTAAACTCTCTACTGAGGATAGGGATATGAATATGTTTGGCACAGAGAAGGAGAGAGGAGTGTCTGAGACTGCCAGAAGTTCCTTGGGAAAGGGAACAGTGACTGCTGTCGGATCACAAACACGGTCTCCTGCACTTCCCCTGCTTCCTTAGGAGTCATGCCAGACCAGCACTGGCCCTGCAGCCTGGATCCAAACCAGGCCAGTCCTCCTGGCCTCACGGAGAGCTGTAGGGTGTCCTGGAGGGAGTTATTTTGGGTGAGGTCTATTTTGGCTTGTTTACCTCTGTATACCACTGAATGAAGTCGTGATTGGAGAAGGATGAGATCTGAGACTCCCTGTCCCAGACAAAACTGAAAGGAGGTCATTTCCCCTAAGTAATGATTCATCTTCCCACAGACCTTACATTAAGAGACAAGGCCTCAGCTAAAGAAACTGAAAGGAAATAACTTCCAAAAGATGTAACAAGAGTTGTGGACTTGACCCAGATCCTTATTTTGAGCAAATTGCTTTTCAGTCATTTTAGCTTCTTAGTAAATAAAAACCTTACAACCTTACAAACTATGCATGTGTTTGCTTCTCTTAGCTGGTATTCCCGAATTAGCATGCATTTGGCCCACTCTTTGGGGCTTCTGTCTCAGGGAGAGGTAATTATACCCTGAACCAAAATGAGCGTCACTGAAGGCCAGACTGGCTTCAGGGTCTAGTCAGCTGAAACCAGGCTGTACAGATACACCAACAACTCAGCAAATCTGAAGGAAAATTCCCAATTGAATACTGGTTTATTCATAGAACTTATTATTTTTTTTTCTGATTTCTCTTTGCTAGGATTTCAATTCTGGAGTGTTTACTAAAACTTTTTCTATTACCTCTCCCTTGACGTCTAAGTTTTTCTTTTGTTTGTTTTTTGGTTTTTTTTGCAGTTTTGGCCAGGTCCAGTTTGAACCCACCACCTTCAGTATTTGGGGCTGGCACCTTACTCCTCAAGTCACAGGCACCACACTGATGTCAAAGTTTTATAACAGTATCTAAGTAACTGATGCTATGATTACTGGTAGTTAGCATTTATTGATTACTTACTTTGTACTATGTCCTGGCCCATCATTACTTTTAGTGTGGAATTTACCCTTCACATCAACCTTAAAAATAGATGCACTTATCCTCATTTTGCAAATGAGAAAAGTTAAGCCCATAGTGGTTAAGAAATTAGCCCAAGATCACATAGTAATTGGAAAGATCTGGAATCAAACTCAAGGCTATCTTGCTCATGTCTTTAAGTAATAGGCTATTGCACTTTACTTCTTAAGGTTGATGACAATTATCAGCAGAATGATTTCATGAGTTGTGATCACAAGTCAGGCACAGCATGGGACATCCAAACTGTAATCATATACCACTTTGAATGCTCCTGAAATAGTAATGAATATAAGAGCCCCTGAAAATCTCATATTAGATGAAAAATACATCACCTATCTTAGGACTTTACTTATTTCAAAAGACTTTAGATGCAAAACAATTGTACATTTCTTAAGCATCAAAGAAATGACAAATTTAAACCAGTGATCCACCTGTATAATAAGTATTGCAAGCATTTGTGAGTGAACCTAAGTGAGATAAAGTTAGCTTTCCCTTTTAAATTTCGAAACCCATAAAACAGTGATTACAAATAAACATTCTGCCTCGGGATGGTGAGAAGAATTCAGGATGTCTATAATTGTAGGTCTCACAATTGACCCAAGTCTCTGGTATTAAGTAACATCAGTGAACTGGACGATAATTATCTGGTTTATAGAGTGGGCAACTTGAGTTTACTGAGATGGATCAGAAAGTATGCATCTTTAGTCTTTGAAGACTTAGAATTAAGAAGAAAAATTTCTAAAGAATTAAAATCATAGTAATAGATATTAGAAGGGTTCTGGAGTTTTTATATACATAATTTATGTTATTGTGAAACTTCAGATAATTTAGCCTAATAAAATGACACCATAGAAATTCCAAATTAGAATGTGCAATTGAATAATAATTGGCTTAGATATGTGGCTTAAGGTAGAATCTAAGTGTACACAGGTTTTAAACATCTAAGAGAGCATTAGATTAAATGTATTGACTTATTAAAAGTACAGATCATTTAATTATAAATAATTACAGAACTTTTATTTATTTATATCAAATAATTGAAAGAAATATATTAAAGATAAAATGATTACAGGAAATGATGAAGTTATTTAATTATGGAGTTTATAAGCAAGATCTAATGTTACTCAACTCCCTCTTAAAAGTGATGATCAAAATTTACTAGGTTATATATGAAAGTGATAAGCCTAACTTGAAAGTTTAAGAGAGAACCGAGGGCTTGAATTTAAAACTTGAATATATTTAACACTAATTATTAAAATCAAAAGTAAACTTGTAAAGAATATTTTCCACCTTAAAAAGAAAAAAGAAAAATACCTCAAGAGCAGCAAAAAATCTGCTCCAAGACAAAAAGCCACCTGTCCAGTGAAGTTCAGAGCTCTTTCCCAGAGGAGGGAAGCCTGATGGCTGAGTTGAGTCCTAAGTCCTTCCAAAGGCATGGACCTTCCATTTCATTTTGGATACTTGCACTGCACTGAGAAATTGGATAAAGGAAGAGTCTCTGGTTTCTTTCAGCTCTGAAATTCTATGGGTTTAGGAGTATCTTCCTTTGCTCTAAACTCTCAATCTCTAGATCCAGAACTGAAAATAATTCACATTATATTTTCAAAAGGAGTATAAGATAGAAAGGTAGACTTTGAAAGTCAAATTGTCCTGGGACACTGGCTCCTAGACCTGACAATAGTTCAGAGGTAAGAGAAAGCTACTTAATCTCCACTTGCCTCAGTTGTCTCTCCTGCAACATGACAATAGTTACAGTTCTGACTTCATGGGATTGTTGTAAGGATTAAACTAGGGAATGAAGGCGACATGGTTGGAAGAGAGATGAGCACAAGAAAAGCCATCACGGCAACTCAGAATAGAAGTAGGGTTACTTACTATCCTTTTCATTTTATGGGTGAGAGATTTTTAAGGCAGCTTAATTGAGAAGCATAGGGTCAACATAGTTAGTAAGCTGCAGACCTCAAACTGGGATGAATGATAAGTCCCTTGCTCTTTATATATCATGATGTTATGTCCTAGAAGCTTCAAGCCTCCTGAATCTATGGGAATTCCTATTATCTACTTACTAATCATGCTCTGACTCACATATGGGGAATGTGTTTTTATAAACATGAGTAAAGATTCTGCCTATGTGATACACATTTAATGCTGAGCCTCCATTTCTGGAGCCCTCAGCCACACAGTATTGTTGAGATGGTGTTTATACTAAGGGCTCTGGGAATTTGATGTGTGGGGATTTCTGAAACTTTGTACCTCCTAGGGCCTCAAAGTCCCCACAGAATTTTCTCTCAACATTAGGGAAGGGATGGAGAGACAGACAGAATGTGGATCGATTGTTTTTTTGTTCTTATACTCTTTTGGGTATGCTTCTGCAGTGGGGTTGCTATAGGAAGGCTTGCTATGGGAAGGCTCTTCTTCCCAGAGAACTGGGAAAATGCATCAAGAGAATTTCTCCTTTTGAGGTCTTAGTGGGGCTTTTGTTGTTTTCTGCAGAGGTGGAAGGAAACAGAAAATCAAGTACAGTGTGCCAAATCCTGTTTGGAACCAGAAAGAGCCTAATAAATAAATATGTAAAGTAAAAATGCTAGATAGGGAGCTCTCCAAATTCTCTGAATAATTTAGCCTTCTTGGCAGGTTAGCATTCTATATCCTATATCAAAAAAAAAAAAAAAAAGGCAGAAAAGAGAGAAAAGACTTATCCATAGCAACCAAATCAACATTCACACTTGGAGCTGAACTCAGCAAGCCTTGTGACCAGAGCCACTTCCAACAGGACAAAACTAAGCCTAGGAGGCAGAGTGCTGTGAGACATACAAGACCTCTCTTCACAGAGGGTTATTCTTTGTAAACACATACAGGGCTCTGTGTTTCTTTGGCATTTTCATAGTTCACCCAGAACAAATTCATGCCTGCCTCTTCAGGGACACCAAAGGCAATGTACCTGGATAGGAAGTTCTCCAGGGACTGCTTCTTGTCCTCCTTGCAAACAATGCCCTCCTTCTTCTGCTTTTCCATGTCTTTTATTCGGGACTGGAAAGTATCGACCAGATCGAACACAGATTTCATTGCTATAGGCACTTCATAATATTGCTGTTTAAGAAAGAAGAAAATGAATATAATGTATAAGTGCAATTCTTCTCTCTGTTCAGAAGACAGAGAACCTGGGAGAACCCAGAGGATCTCTGGGGAAATCGTTGAAATCAGAACCTAGAGGGCTCATTGACTTCCCTACAATATTAGTGTAAATACTCTCCTACAATATTACCCTCTGCTAATTATTTAAGGTTCAGAATCCATGAAACGACTGCCATTTTTACGAGGAATTCTTCTTAATTGCACTCCTTTTATTAGAAAGGGTCCTTCCTTCCTCACCATTCAAGTCATAGATTCATTTCCCTACCCTTGGGACTAAGCTGTTTCCTGTTCACCACACAACTGGAAAAGAGGGGAGAAACACTGTACCTAACACAGGAAACCAAATGGAATGACATGTTACAGGATGTGACCTGAGTGGTTTTCTACCAGGGATTATTTTACTGAGTGAGCATCTTTTAAAATTAGCTCATGTTTTCTTACTTAAAGACAATAAAATTCCTGAATCACAGCTATCTGGGCGTAAGAAAACAATCAACCTGAGATGGATTTGGGGGCTGGATGAGCATAACCAGCATAAGCTTAGATCAGTCTGGTCATGCCGTAGAGCTCTGCCCACAATGAGAATTTAGTATATCAAAGCTGGCAGGGACCTTAGAGATTATCTAGTACACCTCCTATCAAAGATGGGGTGGCACGTGTGCAGAATGCATTAATGAAGTAATCTCTCTCCAGATCCAGCCTGTATGGGAATGAAGTCCAGCACTACCTGGTGAAGTAGGGCTAATTACTTAACCATTGGGGGCTCTAGTTTTTCTTCTATGAAAAATAACACTAGGATTTGAGATAAGGATTGCAAAGGGTTGAGCAGAGTGCCTCGTGTAAGGAAGGCCCTCAGTAAAGTAGCTAATTGTGTTATTATTAATATATGACTACATGGCAGAAGTTTCCACAATACAGAACTTCTGTGCCTAAATACAGGAAGAAAGTAGGTCTAAAACCCTACAGTTTTGCCCGTGTTTGATCAGGAAGTGAACTTGCAGGCCCATCCAAAATAGGCCTATACTAACTGTGGTTTGTTTTTTTTGAAGGCAGAGACTACTCGTCACCTTTTATCCCTAAGTCCTGGCACATCATTGCTATTTAACAAGCATCTTATGAATGCACAACATTGATGTTAAAGAAAAATTTAGTCTGAGTCACTTCTGAGTCAAGGGCCATGGGAGGTCCCTCCAACTCAGTCTTTTTCCAGAGACCACATTTCTGGATGCAAATTCATAGAACAACATGGACTATTTGGGCTATTTCAAAACCTTCTCATTTATGAAATAATTTATGCTTACTCATACTTCTAATGGACAGAAAAAAAATCAGATTTGCTATTCACAGGAGCAGCACTGCATCATCCAAAACAAGAACCTGTACCTTGACTCTCAGATCCACATCTGTCAGCACCATGAAGAAGTCATTGTAGGTCATCCCATACTCTTTCCTCAGCTCACTGATGAGATGCTGGTCTACTAAGTCTTCATCATCCACCACTCGCATGGGTTTCTCATTGTCTTGAGGCAAATAAAATGTGAATAAATATGGGTGTGGCAAGACAGATATCATTGGGAAGTAAATGAGTAGAAGCTCTGGGCCTCCATCCTAATCTAATCACACCAGCCTTCATTAATTTGGGCTCACATTGGGTTTGAACCAAAGTTCCAGGGCAAATAAACAAATACAGAAACAAACAAATGGATAAATGAGTCTTGAAAGCCACTTTTCTAAGATGATCAAGACTTCTCTTGTTCGTGATGAATCAGAAGGAACGAAGTGACAGTGGAGACTGCTGCGTCATCCCTGGAAGAAGACTGCTACCTCACCTAGACAGTGAGTCGCCACCCCAGCTCACCAGGGAACCAGGCCCAGACACTTTTGTTAAGTTTTATTTCCATTAAACATAATTCTGGGTCTAAACCCAGTGTCTGTTCTTCCTTTTTAGTACAGAATTGACTTTGGAATTCAGTAAACATGTCACATCTATAGAGAGAAATAGAAAGTTTATGTTTAAGACTAGTCACAGGCTCATTTTAGCTCCAAAAGAAGTCAAGCTATTCATAATACAAATTTTGTTAAGTGATGTGTTAATAATTTCAAGCAAAATGTGACAATTTATGGAAGTTTTTAATTATCATGTATTTTTTCAATCATCAACCCCCCAAAATAAATCCTTAGAATTCAGAATCATTTCTGAAGATATCACTGGGTTGATGGGAAGCATGAAAATCAAGACACCTATGGCTGTATGTGGCAACTTGTATGTCTGAAAAGCATTTTGTTTCCAAAGAGAGGGCAGCTTTATTTACTTGTTCTCTCCCAAGCAGGTCACAGTGTTTTTCTCAACCCTACCTAACTTTTTATCTGCAGAATAATCTCCTTTATTAAAAACAAGGATGAATAAGTTAAAGTTAGCAAATGTGTGCTGATAGGAATATCAGCAGAGTGTCTGTCAGTTACCACCACCATTAGTCACCATGCAGTGAATAATACTGTACTACCATATACTACAGTAGCAATAACCACGATTTTGTTGTTCCTTAGAGGACAGCTGCCTTCCCCAATAAGCCTATCCCAGTTTAAGTTCCAATGTGCTTGAATACCATGGACTATTACTCTTGCTAAAAAGGTGACAATTACAATTGAACTATTATTTGGTTTACCTGAGTAGCATTATTGAAAATATGTAAATAAGGAGCTTCATTTTTACAACCTACACAGAAAATGAGAGGGGAAAGAAATGTGTCTGTTTTCTTTCCCAAAGTTGTAACATTGCTTCACAGAGGTGATTCAGAGACATGGGAGCTGAGAATTTATATGAGGACCAAACACTGTCTGCAAAATGAAAAACGGTATGCCTCTACATATAAGCTAATTTTTCAAATGTACATTTCTTATCATTAAAAAAATATAAGTTAATTTAAAAGAATTGTTAGATTCCTGGATCCTTTTATTATATCTTACTGAGTATAAAAAGCAAGTTACAGTATGACTTCATCCTTGGTTAAAAAGAAATAAAGCAAAAGAAAATATATCTACATGGAATACACATAAGAAAAGGTCTACAGTAGGAAAAGAAGTAGAAACTTTTACCTTTTACTCTGCATGTCTCTACTATTCAAATTTTAACAGAAAGTATATTTTACTTTGTGAATAGTAATAATAATGGTAATAACAATAAATAAAACCACTAAAAACTGATTTTTAAACATGTCCTTAATAATTAATGTTCTGATTCTAAGACTTACAAACAAAATTTTATCTTGTACTTAGGAATTATAATTTTTAATTCCCAACATAAGTTTATTTTTGCTTTTGTTTATTCAATGAAATATTTATTACTGGTGTCCTATGTTAGTTCTATGCAGGGTGCTAGATTCAGAGATCCATAACTTGGACAGAGTTCAAGTTCCAAGTTAGAATAAAAATTAGGCCATTAATTAGCAGCAATGTAACAGATAAAGTCACAAAAGCCATTGAATGGCTGAGATGGAAGAAAGTTGGAGATTGTAGTAGATTTGAAAAATGGCACTAATTCTCTACCCCTCCCTGAAACTACACCCTTTGCCTTGTAACTGTAGCTCTCTTTCATGGTGAATAGGTTGAATGGTCTGTCTCTTGATTCTGACCTTACCAGCAGGACTTGGTTTGACCAATGGGATTACAGCACATGTGACACAGACAGAGGCTAGAAAGGGGCCTATATGTTTGTGATTGTTCTTGCCTCTGCCATTGCCTTGAGAATGTGTCCACACTAGCCTTCTGGAGCTTCAGTGCAACCAAGTTACCCTGTTCTCATCTAAGCCAAGCCTATCTAGATCATCTGACAGCCTGTTGACTCCCAACATGTGTTCAAGCCCAGCCAAGATCAGCGGAACTTCCCACCCAAACCATAGCTGATTACAGATGCATGGGCAAACCTAACCAAGCCCAGCCCAGATCTGGTGCACCTTGCAGACTTGTCATTAAATAAACGTTTATTGTTGTAAACCATGGAGCTTTGTGGGGTTTTGCTACATAGCCTTACTGTAGCAATAGATAACTGAATACAGATATCAACCAGGCCAACCTAACCAATTATTGATGAAACTAAGGAACTATAGAGGACACTGTGGTGTACCATACAGATCCTAGCTTCAGAACTAACGTTGCTATGAACATTAGCAGCGGGAGAGTTGAGAGTTGCTGTCCTTAGAGGACAGCTGCCTTCCCCAAGTCACACCACCATCAGGGGACAACTCACATTTAATAGTTGGTGCAATGAGGGAGGGGATAGATGTAAAAGCTGCCCCCTTTGTCTACAAGTGGACTACTCTGAAGAACTAAATGCTTTGCAGCTCAAATTCTTCCTTGGGTCAATCATGCATCCCTTACCCTTGGACTGCATTGTTTCTGAGCATACACCCCATTAACCTCCTGCATGCAAAACTCAGAGTCTGCTTCTCAGAAAACTCAGTCTGCCACAGAACCTGAGAAGAGAAATGACTTGCTTAAGTTCACATTGCTATTTAATAATGAGTGGTAAAGGGCTGGACTCAGGTAACTCCATCCAGTACTCTATCTACTACACCAAAATGCCTCATACTCAATGGTAGAGAGGACCTAGAACCAAGACTTAAGTTAAACTTTGTTCTACTAGTATACAGTAAAAACCCAAATTTCATAGTCTAGGTTATCCTTTCAGACAAAATGTTTTCTGAATTATTTCAACCAAACATTGGAAATGAAACATTTTGCACTCACAAACTGTAGAAATAGCTACATATTTATGCTGAGTAGGAGAATCTGCCAACAAAAAAAAAGTTCACAAGTGGCATTGGATCCAACTAGGGTGGGGGCAACTCTACAGTAGGACAGAATCCACTCCAGACCAAAGTCTGAGGAACGTGCATGTGAGGCCAGCTCCTGCTCCCGCCACAGATCTCTGCTGCACTCTGCCTTCTGCCTACTTCTGGGCTAAGTAAACAGGAGGGTCTCCTCACTCTGGGAAAGCAACACAGAGTTGGCAGTTTTTTGTTAAATACATCCAAGTTCCATCTAACCTCTCTAGTTCTTGTCAAGGGCTGCAGGGATTGGAAACAAAAAAGATGAAAAAACATACTTTAACAAGATATTTGTACCAGAATGTTTATTGCAGCCCAATTCATAATTGCTAAGTCATGGAAAAAGCCCAAGTGCCCATTGACCCACAAATGGAGCAATAAATTGTGGTATATGTACACCATGGAATATTATGCAGCCTTAAAGAAAGATGGAGACCTTACCTCTTTTATGTTTACATGGATGGAGCTAGAACACATTCTTCTTAGTAAAGTATCTCAAAAATGGAAGAAAAAGTATCCAATGTACTCAGCCCTACTATGAAACTAATTTATAGCTTTCATATGAGAGCTATAACCCAATTATAGCCCAAGAATATGGGGAAAGGGAGGGGGGAGGATGGGTGGAAGGAGGGTGATTGGTGGGACCACACCTACAGTGCACCCTACAAGGGTACATATGAAACTTACTAAATGCAGAATATAAATGTCTTAACACAATAACTAAGAAAATGCCATGAAGGCTATGTTAACCGGTTTGATGAAAATATTTCAAATTGTATATAAAACCAGCACATTGTACCCCATGACTGCATTAATGTACACAGCTATGATTTAACAAAAACAAACAAACAAACAAAAAAATTCTGAACTGTGCACACAGTACTGATTCAGCTGAAGTGTTTTCCAAATCTAAGCCCGTATGTGAAATTTGCACCTAAGATTTTTGAGGAAATGGATAGCCAGGAAGGGTCAACTCTGTTGCTTGCTATTAAGAACTGGATCTAGAAGTAGGATATTTGCCTAGGTCATTATCATTTAGAGACCCTGGCCTCAAATATCAGTGGTCAAATTCAGATAATAGTAAATCTCTTCATGTATTTGTCTCTCCATGACTGACTATAGACAGCAATGACACTGCAGAAAATTCAGCTTTGATTATTACATACTCAACATTAACTGTGTGCCAGACATCATGTTTAAGGCTTCCATATGCAACTGCTTCTACTCTGTGACATCCATAGATTCTCCTTCTCTGACCTCCTCTTCCCTAACTTCTGACCATTCCATCAATGTCTGGGCTACTTCAGACGCTCCCATTGCTTCAGAATTTTCCAGTTTCCCTCTAGTAGACCCACTGTCTACCTTCATCACAATCACCTGGGTCACTTGTCACAATTGCACACCTTGAATCCAGACCAACTGAATCAGAATCATAGGCAGTGAGGCCCAGGAATCTGAATTTTAACAAGTTTAGGGGCACTCTAAGGACAGAGCTACTGTCCACAGGATAAAATCCAAATCCTTATCATAGCATGCAAGGCCATTTTTGACATAGATCCAGCCTATCTGAATTAACTTATTTATTAACTCTTCCTCCATATTTTATGCTCTAATTCTTTATTTTTAGTTTTTAAAAACAAGCCTTTTTATCCTGCAATACTATCCAGCCCCTTGTCCACATGAGTCCTCTTAATTACCTGTGCAATCCGTCTTTACGTCACTTTTGCACTCAAAACATTTTTGCATTCTTTTGAAATAATGCTTATCACCTTGTATTGCAACCAATTACATGCCTGTCTTCCCCCTAACAATAATTCAACAGCAAAGACTGAATCTTGGTCTTTTATATCCTTCCAGCCTGTACACTTTCTGGCACTCTGGAAAGATTTGGTAATCATTAAAACTCTCCCTTAGGAAGGGTATCATATCACATGAAAAAAGAGAGTAGTGAGGGACAGAGTCAATAAGATGAATGATTCTGGGACTGTCAAACCCTCACACCGTCCTTTGAGATTGTGAGCCCCACAAACAGCCAGAACGTTTTTGAGAAAACATCCATATACATTTTTAAAATTTGAGTTTGTATGAAACATATTTATAAGGTATTTAAAATATAACTATTCTTTTTGAGAAGTCAGTACAGGCTAATAATCTCTTGGTTGTGCTTAAGATGTATTTGGAGGCAGACTCCAGCAAAAGCTGAATTGCTTTTATTTTAAGAATATTTTCAAGACTGTTGAGCAGTCTATGGCAGATTATTTTGATTAGGATACCCTTGGCCTCTAGCTTGGGACTTACTTCCTTTTGATTGGAAATATATAAATTTAAGTGATGTTACAGTTGATCCACTTATTCTTCTTTCACTCTGTGAGTAAGTCATCTTCCTACATGCTAGCTCACAGAGGCATGAGTGACTGGATTGAATTGATAGGTGGAACTAACCTGGCCATTCCTGATCACGAAGTTGCTATTTTCACTTCTTCTTTAGAAAGACCAACTTGTCCTATCAGTGTCCTGTCCAGGTGATATTCTGCCCTACAGACTGACTCCACCAAGTCTGAAAATCTATTTAAAATTTATTTGAAAAATACATTCAGAAATCTTTGTTTACCAAATAAAGTTTGAATTCTTTGTTCTCGTATTTGAAATCTAAAATCAGGTGTCAAACTACATTTCTAGCCCTCTCTTTCCATCCTACTGTGTACTCAACCTTCTACTCTAACTCAAACATAATTGCAAATCAGAATCACCTGAACAACATTTTAAAAATATAGATTCCTGGACCCTATCCCTAAAGTAATGAGTCACTGTCTTAGAGTGGAAAGGGAGCTCAGAGTCTGATTTTTTTTTCTAATTTATATAAAATGTTTATGTATGAAGATAAAAAAGACCAAGAATCCATTAGAAAAATGGGCAAAAAACACAAAAAATGAAATATAAATGTTCCGGAGGCGGAGCAAGATGGCAGCCGAGTAACAGCTTCCTTGCATCTGGGCACCGTGAGTCTGGGGAGATAGGACTCCAGGCATCTCTGGCTGGTGGGAACTGCCTATCATCACTCCTATGAAGATACAGGGAGTCAGCGAGAGACTTCTGGACCCCAAGAGGAGGACTAAAACAGTGGAAAACCGGCGGGTGGTCGCGTGTGTTCAATCCGTCTAAACCCGCCCACAACTGTAAGTTCAGTAGCAGCGAGACTGCAAACCAGAAAGGCCTTACCTGTGAACTGTTTTGATGTCCTTGGACTTGGCACTGAGTTGAACCGCCGTGGGGAAGGCCTGAGCGGGAGTGCGGAGAACTTTGGCCGTTTTCTAGGGCCCCAGTCTGAGCCGCTGAGCCAGACGGAGCTAATAGAGTTTGGCGGTGGGTCACACGGATCCATTGTCAGTGATCTGCCCCGGCAAGCTCCGCCCTCAGGGTCCCAGAGCTAGAAACGGGTGGGAGCTGGTAACCCAGCAACCAAGTAGCCTAAGGGTGGGGTTTGAGCCGCCTTGCAGCCCTAACCCTCAGGGGCAGAGTGAGACCGGTTTTGGCACACTGAGTAAGTGGATAGCCACTTCAGCAGCGATTCCAGCGAGAAAGCTGGGAAAGCTTCTGCTCAGCAAGTTTACAAGTTCAAAGTGCCTTTTAAGTCGGCTGAAGAGAGATTTAGGGTGTCTACCTGCTGGGGTTTGAGAAATCAGCAGCCTCCAGTCGTATCAGAACTGTGACTAACATCTCATACCCCAGAAGACCACGTGTTGCCCAGACAATATTCAATAACATATACAAACTGCTTTGTTTTTGGTTGTGTATTTTTTTCTTCTTTTTTTTTTTTGGTTTGGTTGTTTTTTTTGTTTGTTTATTTTGACGTTGCTGATGTTCTTTTGTTTTTTTAATTTCAATCTTTTCCACACAGATCCCTTTTTCTTTCTCAATTTTCCTAGTTTAATTATAATTTCCCATTGCTGCCTTTTTTAATAACTTCAACTTCATTTTTGCTAGTGTTTCTACCGATATTATTTGGTTTTTCACCCAATTTTATCCCCGCAAAGTTTTCTGTTTGCTTCTTTTGGTTTGATTTATAGCATTTTTGTCTTTCCTCTCTACTTGGTGGAGGTGGGGTACTGTGTCTGATCAGGTTAGCAAAGCGCTGCTGACCTCAAGGGAACCACGCAACTGGGCACCCCCAGAAGGTGGGGTTTTTTAAGGTTGTGTCAAAGTACCCTACTGTACACCTATATTGCCCTGTCTCCCTCTTTCTGTGCCTCTCTTCTCTTTGTCAATATTCCTTATACCCAACCCTCTCCTTTCTCTATCTTTCTTTTTTTCTTATCACTCAGTCCTCCTTTCTTTCATCCCCTTTTTTTGCTCCTCAACCTTCTCACCCTTCTGGTCCTATAACCCTTAGTCCACAGGCACAAGAACTTAAAGAGCAAGAGGAAGTGAAAGGAAAATTAGGGCAAGGAAACAGATAAAAGAAATCACTCATGAGGAAGAATCAGCAGAAAACTCCAGGCAACATGAAGAACCAGTCTAGAACAACCCCACCAAGGGACCATGAGGTAGCTACTGCAGATGATTCCACCAGTATAGAAATGTTAGGAATGACAGAAAGGGAATTTAGAATACACATGTTGAAAACAATGAAAGAAATGATGGAAACAATGAAGGAAATTGCTAATAAAGTGGAAAATAACCAAAAGGAAATCCAAAAACAGAATCAAATAAGAGATGAACGATATGAAGAATATAAAAAGGATATAGCAGACCTGAAGGAACTGAAACAGTCAATTAGGGAACTTAAAGATACAATGGAAAGTATCAGCAACAGGTTAGACCATGCAGAAGAAAGAATTTCAGAGGTAGAAGACAAAGTTCTTGAGATAACTCAGACAGTAAAAGAGGCAGAAAAGAAGAGAGAGAAAGCAGAACGTTCACTGTCAGAATTATGGGACTTTATGAAGCGTTCCAACATACGAGTTATAGGAATTCCAGAAGGGGAAGAAGAATGCCCCAGAGGAATGGAAGCCATACTAGAGAATATTATAAAAGAAAATTTCCCAAACATCACCAAAGAGTCTGACACACTGCTTTCAGAGGGATATCGGACCCCAGGTCGCCTCAACTCTAACCGAGCTTCTCCAAGACACATTGTGATGAACCTGTCCAAAGTCAAGACAAAAGAAAAGATTCTGCAAGCTGCCAGGAGTAAGCGCCAGTTGACCTACAGGGGCAAATCCATCAGAGTTACTGCAGACTTCTCTAATGAAACTTTCCAAGCAAGAAGACAATGGTCATCTACCTTTAACCTACTTAAACAGAAAAATTTTCAGCCCAGAATTCTGTACCCTGCTAAGCTAAGCTTCAGAATTGACAGAGAAATCAAATCATTTACGGATATACAAACATTGAGGAAATTCGCCACAACAAGACCAGCTCTACAGGAAATACTTCAACCTGTTCTGCACACTGACCACCACAATGGATCAGCAGCAAAGTAAGAACTCAGAAATCAAAGGACAAAACCTAACCTCCACACTGATGCAAAAGATAAAACTAAGCAATGGACTCTCACCAAATAAGACGAATAGAATACTACCACACTTATCAATTATCTCAATAAATGTTAATGGCTTGAATTCCCCACTGAAGAGACATAGATTGGCTGACTGGATTAAAAAACACAAGCCATCCATTTGCTGTCTGCAAGAAACACACCTGGCCTCAAAAGACAAATTAAAGCTCCGAGTCAAGGGTTGGAAGACAATTTTTCAGGCAAACAGAATTCAGAAGAAAAGAGGAGTTGCAATCTTATTTTCAGATACATGTGGATTTAAAGCAACTAAAGTCAAAAAAGACAAAGATGGTCACTTTATATTGGTCAAGGGAAAACTACAACAAGAAGACATTTCCATTCTAAATATTTATGCACCCAATTTAAATGCTCCCAGATTCTTGAAGCAGACCTTACTCAGTCTGAGCAATATGATATCTGATAATACCATCATAACAGGGGACTTTAACACACCTCTTACAGAGCTGGACAGATCCTCTAAACAGAAATTAAACAAAGATGTCAGAGATTTAAATGAGACCCTAGAACAACTATGCTTGATAGATGCATATAGAACACTCCACCCCAAAGATAAAGAATATACATTCTTCTCATCACCCCATGGAACATTCTCCAAAATTGATCATATCCTGGGACACAAAACAAATATCAACAGAATCAAAAGAATTGAAATTTTACCTTGTATCTTTTCAGACCATAAGGCACTAAAGGTGGAACTCAACTCTAACAAAAATGCTCAAGCCCACCCAAAGGCATGGAAATTAAACAATCTTCTGTTGAATAACAGATGGGTGAAGGAAGAAATAAAACAGGAAATCATTAACTTCCTTGAGCATAACAACAATGAAGACACAAGCTACCAAAACCTGTGGGATACTGCAAAAGCAGTTTTGAGAGGAAAATTCATCGCTTTAGATGCCTACATTCGAAAAACAGAAAGAGAGCACATCAACAATCTCACAAGAGATCTTATGGAATTGGAAAAAGAAGAACAATCTAAGCCTAAACTCAGTAGAAGAAAAGAAATATCCAAAATCAAATCAGAGATCGATGAAATTGAAAACAAAAGAATCATTCAGAAAATTAATGAAACAAGGAGTTGGTTTTTTGAAAAAATAAATAAAATAGATAAACCATTAGCCAGACTAACTAGAAATAGAAAAGTAAAATCTCTAATAACCTCAATCAGAAACGATAAAGGGGAAATAACAACTGATCCCACACAGATACAAGAGATCATCTCTGAATACTACCAGAAACTCTATGCCCAGAAATTTGACAATGTGAAGGAAATGGATCAATATTTGGAATCACACCCTCTCCCTAGACTTAGCCAGGAAGAAATAGACCTCCTGAACAGACCAATTTCAAGCACTGAGATCAAAGAAACAATAAAAAAGCTTCCAAGTAAAAAATGCCCTGGTCCAGATGGCTTCACTCCAGAATTCTATCAAACCTTCAAGGAAGAGCTTATTCCTGTACTGCAGAAATTATTCCAAAAAACTGAGGAAGAAGGAATCTTCCCCAACACATTCTATGAAGCAAACATCACCCTGATACCAAAACCAGGAAAAGACCCAAACAAAAAGGAGAATTTCAGACCAATCTCACTCATGAACATAGACGCAAAAATTCTCAACAAAATCCTAGCCAACAGATTACAGCTTATCATCAAAAAAGTCATTCATCATGATCAAGTAGGCTTCATCCCAGGGATGCAAGGCTGGTTTAACATACGCAAGTCCATAAACGTTATCCACCATATTAACAGAGGCAAAAATAAAGATCACATGATCCTCTCAATAGATGCAGAAAAAGCATTTGATAAAATCCAGCATCCTTTTCTAATTAGAACACTGAAGAGTATAGGCATAGGTGGCACATTTCTAAAACTGATTGAAGCTATCTATGACAAACCCACAGCCAATATTTTACTGAATGGAGTAAAACTGAAAGCTTTTCCTCTTAGAACTGGAACCAGACAAGGTTGTCCTCTGTCACCTTTACTATTCAACGTAGTGCTGGAAGTTCTAGCCAATACAATTAGGCAAGACAAGGAAATAAAGGGAATCCAAATGGGAGCAGAGGAGGTCAAACTCTCCCTCTTTGCTGACGACATGATCTTATACTTAGAGAACCCCAAAGACTCAACCACAAGACTCCTAGAAGTCATCAAAAAATACAGTAATGTTTCAGGATATAAAATCAATGTCCACAAGTCAGTAGCCTTTGTATACACCAATAACAGTCAAGATGAGAAGCTAATTAAGGACACAACTCCCTTCACCATAGTTTCAAAGAAAATGAAATACCTAGGAATATACCTAAGGAAGGAGGTGAAGGACCTCTATAAAGAAAACTATGAAATCCTCAGAAAGGAAATAGCAGAGGATATTAACAAATGGAAGAACATACCATGCTCATGGATGGGAAGAATCAACATTGTTAAAATGTCTATACTTCCCAAAGCAATCTACCTATTCAATGCCATTCCTATCAAAGTACCTACATCGTACTTTCAAGATTTGGAAAAAATGATTCTGCGTTTTGTATGGAACCGGAAAAAACCCCGTATAGCTAAGGCAGTTCTTAGTAACAAAAATAAAGCTGGGGGCATCAGCATACCAGAATTTAGTCTGTACTACAAAGCCATAGTGGTCAAGACAGCATGGTACTGGCACAAAAACAGAGACATAGACACTTGGAATCGAATTGAACACCAAGATATGAAACTAACATCTTACAACCACCTAATCTTTGATAAACCAAACAAGAACTTACCCTGGGGGAAAGACTCCCTATTCAATAAATGGTGTTGGGAGAACTGGATGTCTACATGTAAAAGACTGAAACTGGACCCACACCTTTCCCCACTCACAAAAATTGATTCAAGATGGATAAAGGACTTAAATTTAAGGCATGAAACAATAATAATCCTCAAAGAAAGCATAGGAAAAACACTGGAAGATATTGGCCTGGGGGAAGACTTCATGAAGAAGACTGCCATGGCAATTGCAACAACATCAAAAATAAACAAATGGGACTTCATTAAACTGAAAAGCTTCTGTACAGCTAAGGACACAATAACCAAAGCAAAGAGACAACCTACACAATGGGAAAGGATATTTGCATATTTTCAATCAGACAAAAGCTTGATAACCAGGATCTATAGAGAACTCAAATTAATCCACATGAAAAAAGCCAACAATCCCTTATATCAATGGGCAAGAGACATGAATAGAACTTTCTCTAAAGATGACAGACGAATGGCTAACAAACATATGAAAAAATGTTCATCATCTCTATATATTAGAGAAATGCAAATCAAAACAACCCTGAGATATCATCTAACCCCAGTGAGAATGGCCCACATCACAAAATCTCAAAACTGCAGATGCTGGCGTGGATGTGGAGAGAAGGGAACACTTTTACACTGCTGGTGGGACTGCAAACTAGTACAACCTTTCTGGAAGGAAGTATGGAGAAACCTCAAAGCACTCAACCTAGACCTCCCATTCGATCCTGCAATCCCATTACTGGGCATCTACCCAGAAGGAAAAAAATCCTTTTATCATAAGGACACTTGTACTAGACTGTTTATGGCAGCTCAATTTACCATTGCCAAAATGTGGAAACAGCCTAAATGCCCACCAACCCAGGAATGGATCAACAAGCTGTGGTATATGTATACCATGGAATACTATTCAGCTATTAAAAAAAATGGAGACTTTACATCCTTCGTATTAACCTGGATGGAAGTGGAATACATTATTCTTAGTAAAGCATCACAAAAATGCAGAAGCATGAATCCTATGTACTCAATCTTGATATGAGGACAATTAATGACAATTAAGTTTATGGGGGGGGGAAGCAGAAAGAGGGATGGAGGGAGGAGGGTGGGGCCTTAGTGTGTGTCACACTTTATGGGGGCAAGACATGATTGCAAGAGGGACTTTACCTAACAATTGCAATCAGTGTAACTGGCTTATTGTACCCTCAATGAATCCCCAACAATAAAAAAAAAAAAAAAAAAAAAGAAATATAAATGTCCCTTACATATAAAAAGTTTTTCAACCATACTCATAAAAAGAGGCATGTAAACCAACACTACCCCACACTGACACCATTTTTACATATCACATTGGTCAAAAATATTCAAAAGTTTGATCATATACTCAAATTGGAGAGGTTTGGAGAAATAGACAATCTTAAATATTACTGGTGGAATGGCAAAATAATACAACTTGTGTGGAGAGAAATCTGGCTGTATCCAACAAAATTAGATATATTTCTGTTTGGTCACAAATCCTGCTTCTTAGGCTTTATTATAAATATGTACCAACAATCTCACAAGTAATAAATTTGTACAGTTATTATTCTATGTATGTGAGATGTATATATATGAAATGTATATAATATATAATAATAAAATATTAAAAATAATACAAGTGTCTAAAAGATATCCAGGATATAATTTAAGTGAAAAAGGCAAGGTATAAAACAGAATATATATATGTGTGTGTGTGTACATACATGTATGTGTGTACATATGTGTATGTGTGTAATATACATATACACACATATTTTGAATCAAAGAAGGGGAAAATAGGTACTTATATTTATTTGCATTTGCATAAACAAACACTAAATGTATAAACAAGGAATTATAAAAATGATTATCTATGGGTGCAGGGAGTATCAGAATAAAGGGGTCAGGAGAAACATACAACTTCTCTGTGTGTACCTTTTTAGAATCCAGAAAATGTATCATTTCTTTGAAAAATTACACAAAAACACAAGAAACCTTGATAGAGCCATCACCTATCAAAAAAGGTACTCATTTTGGGTGGCACCTGTGGCTCAAAAGAGTAGGACTCCAGCCCCATATGCCAGAGGTGAAGGGTTCAAACCCAGCCCCGGCCAAAAACTGCGAAAAAAAAAAAAAGAGTACTCCTTTTTCAAGGCCCCTCCTTTAAATCAACCCACTTTTCAAGATTCTCTGATACTTTGATGACTGCCAATGGAAGAGTTAACCCTTCCACTGTATTCCTCAAACACTTACTTTGTACATTGGACTTATTAGGGACTTTTCACCCTCTGATCCTCTGGCATTGATATGCTTGACCTTGGAAGTAGCAAGGGCAGTGGACTAGGATGACTCAGCAAGTTGGGATACAGGCTCCCTAGCCTGCAGGGCACTCGAGGTTCATAAGCAAAGACAGAATAAACAAAGGGGAACACCTGGCCAGTATGTGGAAATCTAACAACCCTTCTAGCCTCACCTCCCAGCTCAGGGTGACAAACTATAGAGAAGGCAGCTGCCAGCCTCTGTCACCCACTAATGAAAAAAGGATTGGGGGCAAAGGGTCAATTTTCTAGAATTCCCCAGAGGGAAAGCAGCATTGGGGTTTTTTTTTAATGGGTTAATATGAGGATACAAACAGTTAGTCTACATTATTTATATCTGAAAGGTATAAAGTCCACAGTCTGCGTTGTAGTTGGGTCCTTCTCCCAGGAAGGGTGCCATATACCCCTACAATGTACTCAATAGATGAATCCTGATAATCGTGAATCTTATCCATAAAGAATGACTTTCTTCAACAGGATCAAAGGCAGAGTATGATATGTACTGTATTATTCTCATTTATAGATATTATTTTAAAAATTCACCTATAAAGTCCTTACTCAGCGAAGTAAGGGATCAGATGGACACATTCTCCTTGTCATAGTTCACATTCTTCAACTTTTCCACTTCTCTTATTATTGATTATTCTCAAACTCTCCTTCCTTCAAAAGTAGCTACTGAAGAACTTCATTTGGCCTATAAAATGTCCTGTGTTCTCTTTTTTCTTTTTTTTTATTATTAAATTATAGCTGTGTACATTAATGCAATCATGGGGCACCATACACTGGTTCTATAGACCATTTGACATATTTTCATCAAACTGGTTAACATAGCCTTCCTGGCATTTTCTTAGTTATTGTGTTAAGACATTTATAGTCTACATTTACTAAGTTTCACATGTACCCTTGTAAGATGCTCTGCAGGTGTAATCCCACCAATCACCCTCCCTCTGCCCATCCTCCTCTCTCCCTCCCCTCCCTCTCCCCCTTCCCCATATTCTTAGGTTATAACTGGGTTATAGCTTTCATATGAAAGCCATAAATTAGTTTCATAGTAGGGCTGAGTACATTGGATACTTTTTCTTCCATTTTTGAGATACTTTACTAAGAAGAATATGTTCCAGCTCCATCCATGTAAACATGAAAGAGGTAAAGTCTCCATCTTTCTTTAAGGCTGCATAATATTCCATGGTGTACATATACCAAATTTATTAATCCATTTGTGGATCGATGGGCACTTGGGCTTTTTCCATGACTTAGCAATTATGAATTGGGCTGCAAAAAACATTCTGGGACAAATATCTTTGTTATAATGTGATTTTTGGTCTTCTGGGTATATACCTAGTAGAGGAATTATAGGATTGAATGGCATATCTATTTTTAGATATCTAAGTGTTCTCCAAACATCTTTCCAAAAAGAATGTATTAATTTGCATTCCCACCAGCAGTGCAGAAGTGTTCCCTTTTTCCACATCCACGCCAACATCTCTGGTTTTGGGATTTTGTGATATGGGCCAATCTTACTGGAGTTAGATGCTATCTCAAAGAACTTTTGATTTGCATTTCTCTGATTAAGGATGATGAGCATTTTTTCATATGTCTGTAGGCCGTGCGCCTGTCTTCTTCAGAGAAGTTTCTCTTCAAGTTCCTTGCCCAGCCTGCAATGGGATAACTTGTTCTTTTCTTGCTAATACATTTGAGTTCTCTGTGGATTCTGGTTATTAAACCTTTGTCAGAGACATAACCTGTGAATATCTTCTCCCATTCTGAGGGCTGTCTATGTGCTTTACTTACTGTGTTCTTGGCTGTGCAGAAGCTTTTTAGTTTGATCAAGTCCCATTTTTGAAGCTGCTTCCATTGCCCAGGGGGTCCTCCTCATAAAATATTCCCCCAGACTGATTTCTTCAAGAGTTTTCCCTGCACTTTATTTAAGTATTTTTATAGTTTCATGTCTTAAGTTTAAATCTTTAATCCAGTGAGAGGCTATCTTAGTTAACGGTGAAAGGTATGTGTCCAGTTTCAGTCTTCTACAGGTTGCCAGCCAGTTCACCCAGCACCATTTGTTAAATAGGGAACCTTTTCCCCACTGAATGTTTTTAATTGGCTTGTCAAAGATCAAATAATGGTAAGTAGCTGGATTCACCTCTTGGTTCTCTATTCTGTTCCAGACATCTACCTCTCTGGTTTTGTGCTGGTACCATGCTGTTTTGATCACTATTGATTTATAGTATAGTCTGAGGTCCGGTAGCAGATTCCTCCTGCTTTGTTTTTATTTCTGAGTAATGTCTTGGCTATTTGAGGTTTTTTATGATTCCATATAAAACGAAGTATTATTTTTTCAAGATCTTTAAAGTATGACAGTGGAGCTTTAATAGGGATTGCATTAAAATTATATATTGCTTTGAGTAGTATAGACATTTTAACAATGTTGATTCTTCCCAGCCATGAGCATGGTATGTTTTTCCATTTGTTAACATTTTCAGCTATTTCTTTTCTTAGAGTTTCATAGTTCTTTTTATAGAGATCTTTCACGTTCTTTGTTAGATAAATTCCCAAATATTTCATCTTTTTTGGCACTACTGTGAACAGAATAGAATCCTTAACTGTTTTTTCAGCTTGACTATTGTTGGTATATATAAAGGCTACCAATTTATGAATGTTGATTTTGTAACCTGAGACTCTGCTGTACTCCTTGATCACTTCTAAGAGTTTTGTAGTAGAATCCCTGGTGTTTTCCAGATATACAATTATATCATCTGCGAAGAGCGAAAGTTTGATCTCTTCTGACCCTATGTGGATACCCTTGATCGCCTTTTCTTCCCTAATTGTGATGGCTAAAACTTCCATTTCAATGTCAAAGAGCAGTGGAGACAATAGGCACCCTTGTCGGTTCCTGATCTGAGTGTAAATGATTTCAATTTAACTCCATTCAATACGATATTGGCTGTGGGTTTGCTGTAGATGGCCTGTATCAGTTTAAGAAATGTCCCTTGTATACCAATTTTCTTAAGTGTTCTGATCATGAAGAGATGCTGGATATTATCAAAAGCTTTTTCTGTACCAATTGAGAGAATCATATGGTCTTTGTTTTTTAATTTGTTTATGTGCTGAATTATATTTATAGATTCACATATATTGAACCAGCCTTGAGATCCTGGGATAAAACCGACTTGGTCATGATGTATAATTTGTTTGATGTGTTGCTGGATTCTGTTTGTTAGGATCTTGTTGAATATTTTTGCATCCATATTCATTAGTGATATTGGTCTATAATTTTCTTTTCTTGTTGGGTCTTTTCCTGGTTTGGGGATCAGAGTGATGTTTGCTTCGTAGAACGTGTTGGGTAGTCTTCCTCCTTTTTCTATATTTTGGAACAGGTTGAGTAATATAGGTACTAGTTCCTCTTTAAAGGTTTGGTAGAATTCTGACGTGAAGCCATCTGGTCCCGGGCTATTCTTTTTAGGGAGATTTTGTATGTCCTGTGTTCTGGCCCTTAAAGCTTGGTGATAAAATAGTGTGTCAACATATTTTTCATCTCTCTATTTTGCTAAGAAACATGCTTGCTGTGTATTTCTCCCCTCTCCTCGTGCTGCAGTAAAGTGCCATTAGCCAGCATCTTCCTCCTATCTGACAAACTTTGTCTATAATCTGCCCACTTAACATACACCCACAATATTTCTACTCCAACCTAGCATTTTAAATACCATTAAAGAATGCCTTTATGTCTTAGGCCATTTTATTTTATTTGGTTATTTATTTATTTATTCTTCTGAGACAGAGTCTTAACCTGTTGCCATGGGTAGAGTGCTGTGGTGTTACAGCTCACAGCAACCTCAAACTCTTGGACTTAACAATTCTCTTGCCTCAGCCTCCCAAGTAGCTGGGACTACAGGCACCCACCACAATGCCCAGGTATTTTTTTGTTGTCATTGTTGCAGTTGTCAATGTTGTTGTAGCTGGCCCCAGGCAGGTTCGAACTCACTAGCCCTGGTATATGTGGCTAGCACCCTACCCCCTAAGCCAGAGGTCCTCAAACTGCAGCCCATGGGCCACATTAGGCGGTGTGATTGTATTTGTTCCCGTTTTGTTTTTTTACTTCAAAATAAAATACCTGCAGTGTGTATAGGAATTTGTTCATAGTTTTTTTTTTTTTTTAAACTATAGTCCGGACCTCCAACGGTCTGAGGGACAGTGAACTGTCCCCCTGTTTAAAAAGTTTGAGGACACCTGTTAGGGGTACCACCGTGTTAGGTCATTTTAAACTTCATGTATAGTATACTCTGTCTTGTCAAAACCAGGTGGCATTGGAATTTACTCAGGCATAAACAACTTTCTTTGGACGGAAGCCTGAAATGTTAAGGTAAGTTTTCTCGGTCTTGGTAAGTCCATCACTGATGTCCAAATACATTTAGCAAGATGGATGAACTGGTGAATACAGCCCACACATTAGTTGGATGTGGGCCTCTACTTTCAAGGCCCAATAAAAGCCTGGAATAGTAAGGAGTGTTTGATTTATTTTTAAGGAAAGTGAGGCCATCTGATAGATTTCCAGCTGAAAGTCGGTCAAGGCTGGGGTTTGGTTCACTGAGACCAGAGCTCATGCCAATTCTTATTTTCCCAAGGCTGACTCCCAGTCTTGGCTGAAAGTGCTAGCTTTCCCCATAAGGGTAACCTGGGACATGACACAAGGAGAAAAAGGCCTTCCAGGAGTTAGATGAAAAACAAAATAAAAGCCCTCCCATCAGGTCCAGGCTGCCTTCAGAGAGGTAAATACTCAAGTCATAATACTTGACTTCCATAAGACAGAAAAGAAAACCTCAACTCCTCTACAGTTCATATTCAATCCAGATGTCTAGAAAACAGCAGGATTGTGCTAAAAATTTGCCAAGAGAGTACCAGATGCTCATAATGAGACCATATAGAGGTTGAGGTGGGAGGTACAATGATTTTTCCAAATTCTGAAATGAGGAATGAGAACACTTTGTGGAAGAGTTGGTGGGTAACACATTTGACACCAGGAACACCTGGCTGAGAAGGGCTTTCATCACCAGCCAGCACCAGTCTCTCTACTTCCTCTCTAGACATCTGGAGTATAATTAAGCTCACTGGCTTCATGCTTCTATTTGAAAATCCAGGAAACAAAGGGCTGAATCCCAGTTAACCAGTACATATGTAGGTTTGCAGTTTTATCACCAGGAGCAGTACTGCAGGCTGACCTGAAAAAGTAGTTGTCAGGATTCCCATGTCAACATTCTATAATTAGCAGAAGCAATTATAAGTATTTTCCAATTAATTATACGTGTCCAGTAACAACTAGGACAGCTCACTGACCTCCTGATGACTGCCAAATCAGATGGTGGTGATGACAATGACCACAATAATAGTGCCTATTACCTGACAGGTATTTGTATACATTATCATATTTAATCATTATCCCAGCCTATAAAACAGACTCAATTCTTTTCTAAGCTAACACTCAGGAGATAACTTGCCCAAGCTCATACAACAAAGAAATTGTGAGTCTGGATTGCCTTCAGAATTTCTTGATTTGTCTTTTGTTTGTGTGATTATTATTGATGTTGTAATTTTCGTCAAGGACATTTCTATTTTATCATTGACCAAAATTACAACATCAATAATAATTTTCTCCCCCTGCAGACATACACACAGCACAGGAAAAATGTCCACAGACCAATCACTGATGCATAGTAATTTATGATGGTATATTGGAAAAGATGCTATTTATTTTCCCTTTATAACCATCTTAGGAGAAGGTGAAATAATTAATATAGAGAATGAATAACTGACATTTTACCCCTGACTGAGTATGTTCTGGGGATCTACTGTACATTGACTGAGTATGTTCTGGGGATCTGCTGTACAATACTGTATTATGCACTTAACTTACTAAGAGGGATGACTTCTTGTCAAGTGTATGTACACCAAAAAAATATGATTAAGAAATCTAAACCATATTCAGATCAAATTGACATTATTATTACATAATTATGACTAATATATGTTCAGTTACATAAAGATCATATGCCAGAAAAATCTGTGAGAAAATGTGTTGGACATATTGAATTTAAAAGTTAACTAACAGGGAAAATACATTTTATATTCTGCCAGATGCTTTCAGATTAAATATATTTCATGAAAACTATTTGGCCTATGCAAAGAATGGAATGGAAAGATTATTCTAAGGATTTTCATTATCATCAAAACAAGAACAGCAACAGTAAAACAGTAGAAAATACATATAAGAAAAAGGTTAGTGTTTTTTTTTTAAATAAAGTCCAAGAGATGTAGTAATTATAAAAGAAACTGGGTGGGTCAGACTTGGGGCTTCTGACTATGCAGCTTAACTAATTACAGTAAGTCTTGCCACATTCCCATGAGAACAGCAATGAGTTAGATCTGAGCTGCCCAACACTAAGCTGTATGCCTCATGAGTCTCACATACATCATTAATATGTAAAATTGTGAAAACTCTAAATTCAGCCAAATTCTTCTGCTCTCCAAAAGGACTTGGGTGCAATTCAGTCCATATTTTCAGTGACTTTTCATTTAGCATAACAGCTTCTCTCAGCTCTGGTTAATTCCCTCCTCAGGCTTACCAGAGTCAAGTACTTCCAGGAGTCTGGCAGGCCCCAGCTGTGATGAGTCACCTGCAGCATAAAGTCTGCAGGAAGATCAGATGGTATTGCTCACAGGCAGGAAGACTCAAGATCCAGAAGAACATGTCTGAATACCTCTCTGATCCTCCCCCACACTGTATTACTTTTCTCAATTTCCTCCATCTTACTGACTTTCAGACAATAGAGTGCTTGCTGATTTTTCACTTCAAAGGGCAGAAAACTTAAACCCAGAGCCACCATAGAAAGGCTGTGTAAATAAGTAGGCAAACTGATCTGTGTCACCAAAGCACAGCATCCTCTGGACACTTGTATTTTCCTTTTTATCGCCTTGCCCTATCTCTCCCATAAAGTCTGTTTCACCTTACATATAAGAAAAACAATAATATAATTAAAAAGTTTAAGAGAACCTAGCTGAAAATGGTCGATTTTCATGGTGCTGTTGTTGACTGGGCCAAAGATAGTGATCACGGAGATTCTCCTGGTGGCCATCTTGCAGAAACTTTCCAAATATTCATCACGCTGTTGCACATACATGTTGTTCTCAGCCTTCGGAGCAGTGATCAGCTAAAAGTGGGTAAAAACAAATAATAATTTATAGTGATAGTTTCAGATTGAGGCAAAACCCAAAGTGATGACTTGGAAGAGTAGACTGGCAATGACTCACACCTAAACTACACACTATTCTGTAGAACGACTGGCATAATTGGGCCCCAAAATGGCTATTTGGAAAGGCCTCTTTTTTCTTTCCACGGCTCCAGGAAGCTTAGAGTTTTCTATTCACTTTCATTATTTACCTTCATTACCAGTCTCCAGGTGTCTCTGTTTTTCTCATTTGTGAACTCTGCATAGGAATACTTATTTCGCAAGGCTGTTGTGAACATTATGTGAATACTTGGCATGCATTAATTCTTCAATAAATATTATCTCTCCCCTCATTTTGATCTTCATTATCCTCATTAGCTAACTAGACACTTAAACCTAGTTGTTCACATTCCACCCAGCCAGACCCTGGGTGCTATGAAACAGTCTATGATTTAGAATTTTTATTAAGCAACCTTGCAGAAAGTTTTTATGGTTGCTTTTTGGCCCATATTTTGCCACACAGAAAATATTCCTTGTCACATTAGGCCTGCATAGAGCCAGTGGTGGATGTGTTTTGATATCGCTCCTCCAACAGAATGGTTTTCACTTTTAGTTTAGCCTTCTCTTCAGTTCAGACCTGTTATTTTTCTTTCTTTTCTTTTCTTTTTTTTTTTTTTTTTGAGACAGAGTCTCGAGCTGTCACCCTGAGCAGACCTGTTATTTTTCACTTAGGCCCCTGAATCTAATCCTCACTTTGTGAACTCTGACTTCTGGGAAAAGACAAGAGCAATGGAAAGACATACTTTACTCACCAGCCATCTGAGAAAACATAATTATTTGGGAAAAAATGAAGATAGCCCTATTATTTAGAGATCCTCTCAAACCCTTACTCTAAGAATGTCTCAACGTTTTTATCTAACCTACTCTAGTCGGAGTAATCTCTGCTTCCTCAATTGTTTTAGTTGCCCTCTTCTGAGCCTTCTCTGATTTCACCAGGTTTTTTCAAGCTGAAACAGAGCTGTGCACTACACTCCATGAGTGGGTGAGTATAGTGCTGCTCATGCTGCAGAGGGAGGATGCAAAATTTTATTCTGATGACCAGGACTTTGTTGACCATGCTGATGTTTACAATGAACTCTGTCTATTCACCGTTTGTTGACTCATCATTAAGCTCTGAAGCAAGCCTCTATAACCTATTTTTCTATAAATAATTTCATGCATGTGACCAAATTCAAATTTTTCAGTCTATTCCTATTTATCCACCTAAATTTATAAACTATTTCTGAAGTTTGTGGTGGTTAGCTTAGCATTTTGCAGAGGGGAAATTAGCCTACTCCAACTATTTTATCAAAAATGGTTAATAAATCTGGTCTCAGCTATTTGTTTTTCTCTATCAGAGATGTGTTTATTGCTGCCATAGACTTTCCCTTCTATGAGTTCCATATGAATGACAAAATACTCTCCTTCACAATTAAGGAAATTAAATGTGGTCAATAGCCTTTAAGTGGAACATTAACAAAGGTTTTCTGGGATAAAATTTTCACATTTATTTACTTTTTCTGATTGTTATTTATTTTAAATAAATGTACTCTAGTTTATTTTTGATTCTGTGTTTATATGCCAAATGAACATAGTGGGTAGGAAATGTTTGCTTTAGAAATGTAATTTCTTAAGGGGAAAATAATAAAATTCCCCCAAATTTATTCATTGATTCATACTTAGCCTTAAGAAAAGATTTAAGGAGGCTATAAAAAGCTATGGTGGTGGTATTTTGGTTTACTTATTTATTTTTAATTTGCTTTATGGCATCTGAAAACATTTCCTCAGGTTTCGATGGCAGCCAAGACCTCAGTGTTTTGTTTTAAGTTTGTGTATTTTAGGTCTTTCTTTCTGACTGTTCTTTGCTCATAATACATTCTACTGACATAAATAAAATGAACATTCAAGTAAAAACACAAAACAATAAAAAACAAAGATAAGAGAAAGAGATGTACTGTTAATGATTTTGGACTCCCTACTTTAAAGTAAGAATAGCTCATACCTAAAATATATTTAGAGGAGTTTGAAGGGGACAGCTAGCCAAATTCATACACAGACTCAATTTCATTCATCTCATACTTTACCACAGACCCTTACAATCCATGACAGACCATAATATGACACAATTTTATGAGTCCTCAAAGCCCCCTCTAGTCATTTCCCTCTTGTGTATGATTAAGAATTTCAGATAATATATAATCAAACAGAACCTTAGACACCCTGCATGGTAGTTCTCCCATAGCTCTACACATGGTAGCATTAGACCACAGATAGCCAGTGAGAACCTTGCTTACATAAATAAAAATCTCTGATGTTTATTTTCACCTCAGGGCCTTTACCCATCAGTGAGGTGAGATTCTGGTCTCCATGGTCTGGCCCCAGGAAAGTCCTCCTATTCCTTCCTCTTCACCTCCCATAGCAAGAGCAGTCTAAATTAGGAAATGAAAGGAATCTTGGGCAGAGAGGCATAGAAAAAGGGCAATCACAGCCAAAGTCTGGGGCTAGCATTTTAGCCTCAGTTAAACGCTTGGCTAGTTGTAGTTTTAATAAGGCCCCTTAATCTTATGAAGCTCAGTTATCATTACAATGGAACAATCTCCCTGCTCACAGAGCTGTGAGAATTTGAGCAAAAATCAATATATCTGTCTAAGCCTTGTTCCCTGACCACATACAGGACTGCTGTCTCTGAATAGTTCACACACATTCCTTCCTCTGTCTTTGCCCAACTCACTCCTCCCACCTCGAATGGCCCCTCTTCTCTGAATCTGAGTCTTTCTTCCAATGCGTCATCCTCCTTAAAGCCTTTTATAGCCGGCAATGGTCCCACCTTCTCCTTTGATTTACTGTTCTTATTATCGGCATTATTCACTTGGAATTCAAGTTTTTCCTTCATTTACTATCTTAAATGTCACATCTCCCAGAGTATAAATTCCTCAAGGCACTGAAGCCCCAGACCCTATTACTGGGCCACAAATGCTGGCCCAGGTTCCTCTGGTTACACAGATCACTCCAGCCACAGTAGTGGAGGGACTCAGGAACAAAGGGGCTCCCTGGTAGTGAAAGTCTACCCTGTTTCCCCAAAAATAAGACATCCTCCGAAATAAGACCTACTCACAGGAAAGATAAGACGTCCCCTGAAAATAAGACCTAGCACATCTTTGGGAGCACACCTTAATATAAGACACTGTCTTATTTTCGGGGAAACAGGGTATATACTGGGGCACACAAATCAGTTAGTGAAGATACTTTCCTGTACATTTAATCTGCTCCCCCTCAGTTGGCATAAGAGACCATAGAGGTGGCGGACCATCTGAACACATTTCAGGGACTCTTTCACTATGTTTTGGCATCTTTATCCCATTCACTTTCTAGTTTGGCAATATTTCAAACAGTGTTTAAAACTGAAACCATATCTAGAACCCTGTTCCTAAAAAGAGCATCCTAGAACTCCTCAGTAAACATTATTGTCTGTCACTTGGCTGCTTACCAGTTTGCTGTCAATAAATCAGAGGATGTATCATGAATTTGAAATGGTGTTGTGGTTCTTTTTCATGTTTCTATTTTCCAACTAGTGTGTTGACTCAATGAGCCTCAGAGGCTAAGGAAGGCTGTTTCATAAGTAATGGGAATAAAGAATAGGAAGAGGCTGGGGGAAGATACTTTAAATCTCAGATTATTCTACAAACTGTGTTAGGCTCAAAAGACTAGATTTTTATAAGGTTCTAAATAATAACTTTCAGACTAGCATTCTGTCTTAGTAAAGCAGAACTTTAACTTGTTTTCTAAAATGAAACCAAGTAAGTAGACTTTTGTCCCAATATCTAGATTTCTAAAGTAAAGTTGAAAATATTAACCCACTTCAATTACAGGAGGTTCAGTTGCCAAAGAATGCTTAAATTTGCAATTGTATTTAAGCAATTCAGCAGTTAAGTCCCCTTATTAACTGACAAGTAAGTAGATCTCAGAGCACAAAATGATGGCTTGTCAGTTATATTCCCCACAGTTCAATGTTTCAGTGATAAAAAGCTTACCTATTCTCAAAATAGTCAACCCCAAACTAATGCCATGCTGTCTAAAGGATTAGGTTAATTGGGATTCATTCTATTGTTCTTGACTGACCGCCCAGAAAGCCAGAGAACTGAGGTGCAGAGAACTATCTGGGTATTAAAGGCAGAAACTTCACATTTTTGCTTAGCACAAAATGTTGACAGTTGCTAACCCTTAACATTTATTTGGAAACTCAAGGTTGAAAATGAATTTTATGGTGTTCATATGTATTAAATAACAAGATTAATTCCTCAGTTTCCCCTTTGCTTCATAGCATATCACGGTATACTCCACAGGAAGCTCAGAACCACAGGAAGACAGAATTCCAGCTTGCAAATAAAACAGACCTGAGTTCTGATACTGGCTTGCCCACACACTAGCTATTCATCCTGGGTAATTTCTCCTCCTCTCTAAGCTTCTGTTTTCTCATCTTTAAAGTGGGATTTTTGCAAGAATGAATCCACACAGACTCTGCAAAGCAGGAGTGTCTTTTTCTATACAAACTGGCTGCAGGGGTGAACTTGAAGGATTGAACTCTGTCCTAATAACAGGCCTGGGTCCATTTGCAGCTCCTGGGAAGGCTTGAGGATGCCACATATTCAACCATAACCCATACCTTTGTTGCCAGTGTTTTTCTCTAAGTAATTGGTTAAGTAGTAGTTATGTGATGTGTTCACATTTAAAGAATGGTAAAAATAAATGCAAACTTCTAGGGCTTTAGAAGTTACCAGGTTACTGAAAAGCTGGAAAGATGAGCTGAAAGGCCTGCATAATTTCTTGGAATGCAAACCTGCTTAACCCTGGGTTTAGTTGAGGGCAGTTGTAAACCTTCTCAGCCATACTAGAACAGCTTGAGAGTGCTGAGCCCTAATGAATAGCAAGTGAATCACCAAGCTTCCTGAATAACATCAGCCAACTTTGATGGGGGAAAGTGAGTTGAAAAGAAAAGGGATAAATGGCACCAACAATGCTTCCCCCCCGCCCCCCCCGCACTGGTCTCCTCTATCGGGTGAAACACTTTTTTCTCTCTCTCCTTTCCTTTTGCATTATGTTAGTTCATCAGATCTTTCCTAATCCATTCTTACACAAAACACCATTACCTCTTCAGAAAACACATTTCTGATCATCTGCTGGGCATGTGTAGGATTGAAAGACTGAACTGCCTCCTGTTGGTATTTTCTTTCTAACAACAAACCTGATTCTCTCACTAGCCCAGAGCCAACTGCCACCAAGAGCGATTCCAGCTGGTTTCTGTTTTGCCTCACATGACATCAGCAGAAGCTGTCGTTTGAGTTTCATTTGCTAGAAATTTATGACCAGGGATACTGTTAAAAGCAGAAAAGACCCAGCTGGGCTTTCAGATCCCTGACTAAGGGAGTAAAGAAAAGGAGGGAGAAATGGAAAGCACAATGAATATCAGTAATATGGTATGAAAACCCCTTTCTTTTGACTCAGAAACTAGGGGCCATGGAAGTATTTGCCAGATGGGTGCACAGTTACAATTCTGACATTTCACTCATGACTATTTTTCTCTGGTTAAAATCTGACCACAAGGAACACTTTGCCTGCCCTGTCAGCTAAATGGGCAGAGTTGGGTGATGTGCGTTAGTGGGCCAAAGTCCCAGGTATTGTGGAGAAGAAAAATGAGGTATACCACTAATGCTTTTCCATGCCCCAAAGAGGCAGTTTGCCCCATGGCCCAATAATAGATCTTCAGGTGCCAAGTAGAGTTCTACTCTGAAATCAGTGATTTTTTTGGTTCTAACTGGAACATTCCCACTTTAAATACTCTGGGAATATCCAAGCAGCTGTTAAACTACTTTAACGGATAGCCTATCATCTGATAACCTGCATTTAGTTACCTAAGTCTCTGGTTAGAAATTGCAAGAACAAAAACTATGTAACAAGACACACATATCCTTAGAATCAACTAAAGCTAAGTTTTGTTCTAATATTCAGATCCACTGTTGATGGAAACAGCTATGAGAATATGAGACATGCTCTACCTATGATAAGCATCATAAAGAACTTGGCTCTGAGTAATATTTCAAATGCACATTTAAGCTTTTTGAAACTACTAGAGATAAATGGGTACCAAAGTCCCCCTGACCTGACCATCAATCTAAATTTAGACCAGATTAGAATAACTACACGAGCTTCTGAAAAATGCTTTGAGAGAGAGTGCCTGTCTCTTTTGGTATGGGAATGCGTGGCATGGAGTCACCTGGCACCTTCAGTGGGGTGGGTGCTCTCCTTATGGCATGAGTTGGTTCTCTCAGCTAGGTACCCGAGAAAATCATTCCTAACTCTTATCACCGCACATTAATTTACTGATATTTTACTTTAAGTTAATTGTAACACACCCCTGACAGCCTGGAGTAAAAATATAGGCTGAAGAAGCCAGGCATAGAAATCTTGAAGGGGTGCTAAAAGAGAGGGAAGGGCAACATGACAGGAGAAAGAGCGGTTCCCATGTCACGGATAAACCTGCCCTGACACTTAGGATGGGCTTATTCTGACCCAAAGCCCTCATTCAGTTGACCTAATTCTATTATCATTCTTTGGATGGTGCTAAGTAATGGCCAAAAGAGAGGATTACTGAGATGAATCTGTGACTTGCACAGGCAAAGGGGAATGAGGGACCGCTCGTCTCTTTTTGCACACAGGTACATGCACACATTCACACATTTCATTTCACTGGAGCTCAGGAGAAACTGACATTTAGACTCGAAATTCAGAGCAATTAACTCAGTTTCCCACACTCCATTCCCTTGGCTTTTACTGGTAGTTGGCAGTGATGGGGAAGGCAACCTTTCAATGGAGAAGATTTCAGCCAATGGGTTTTAAAAGGATTCATGAGGGTCCAGCAAGCCCCTTCCCTTCTCCCAGTCCTACCCACCTCCCTTCCCAGGTCGCCTTACTTTCCTCTTTGAGGCCTCCAATGTTGAAACACAGCTAGTTAGAGAGAGGGAAACTAAGCCATTTTCCCATACACATTCTTCTGATTCCCAAGTTCACACAGCCAAGAACCCTTTTCCTAAGTTGTCACTAGAGATAATGTGTCCATTTTAGGAACTCTTCCATTCTTTTTCACCCTTGGAATAGAGTGATAAAGATGGTGGAGAGGTCCTCTGGGTCTGGAAGAAGATGCCTCTAGAGCCCTCTCTTGTGCCTAGGGCCCCCTGGCATTGACC